>NC_090265.1:1667578547-1670096881 GCF_040414725.1 Anabrus simplex
CGAGTTTCGAATACAGGCATTTCATATATGCCTACTGTAGCAGATATAATTTTCTTTATTTCCCCGAAACAGATACGTAGCAGGTTAATGAGACATGATTCCGAGAAAGATATGTACGGACGTACGCTGACAGATACCAAAAAGCATGCTAATACTTCGTTGGTTTTTTTTATTATTTTATTTTTTAATTTAAGAAAACCGAGTGAGAACTGCGCCTCAAGGCTATCATACTGAATGAGTGTGTAACGTTTTAACGTACTTCAGCTCTGTCAGTTTGTATGATTACATGTGTTTGCCGTATTATCGCTTATCACTTCTTGACACGTTAATGGTAATTCTCTTATACTTGCTGCCTATCCCTAAAATGAATCAGGCATATTTTACCTTCCTAGTTTTTAGGATATTGCTTGCATATTTTGCACTTTTTAGGTCATAAAATTCCGAGCCATAGTTATAATTGAAAATTTTAAAAATAATGTAGGAATTGGAAAGGGTACAACAGAAAATAATCTGCCAGTATGTCTTACGTTTGTACATAACAGAAGAGAAATAATGTGCATCCACTTGGAACAAAAATTATAGCAAATAATAAATGTTATATTTTTTTTTTGCTAGTGGCTTTACGTCGCACCGACACAGATACGTCTTATGGCGACGATGGCATAGGAAAGGCCTAGGAGTTGGAAGGAAGCGGCAGTGGCCTTAATTAAGGTACAGCCCCAGCATTCGCCTGGTGAGAAAATGGGAAACCACGGAAAACCATCTTCAGGACTGCCGGCAGTGGGATTCGAACCCACTATCTCATGAATGCTGGCCCATAGCCGCGCCATCTAACCGCACGCCCAACTCACCCGGTAATGTTATAGGTGTAAATAAGTGTAATAATAAACATAATAGCATAATAAAACCAAATTTTCAAGAAATTTTTCAAAATACAGATGTGATTCCATCCTTACACCACGGAGGACAAAGTTCTTGTGGCTGTACGGCCTAAGCCAGATTGAAGTTCAAATGTAAAACATAAGATAACACCACAGCATAGAGGCTTGATGATACACCCTATTTCCACTGAAATCACATTTTTCAAAAATGTGTTGCTTGCACCCTTATTCCGGGGAGGTCTTCAGCTAAAGCCACAGCGACGACCTGCCTAATCCTAATCCCACGTAGCTACGCAGCCATTCTTGTGCCGCCGAAAACCTTCGATGTGTTAGTGCGATCTTTTAATGGAACGTGGAGGTCTTTCAAGTTGACACTCTGTAGCCGACCTGCGTGTCTGTGAGCATGGAGCCCTACCTAAAATGATTTCTAATGTTGAAAATAGTACAAACACCCCGCCCCCGAACCAGTGTATATTGAAATTCCCGACCCTCTGAGTTTCAAACCAGGAACTCCTTGTAGCAAATGCCAGTATGTTAACCTTTTGGCCATGGAGCCGGACAGTGCGACGTTAAACCACTAGCAGAATAAAACAAATTGTTTAACAACTTGGTAAATACACTAAATAAAATAAAATACGAACCCGTAACACAATAATACGTTTCATCAAATATATTAAATCACAGTCTAAGACAAAGAGCACTTGTTACTTCATAGAAACATTCAGTAGGTCAGTTTTACTTCAAATTAACGAAAAAAGTAACAAATTTCGGAAATAGTTTGCAATAACTGAAGTAAAGAAGACTTATTTAAAATGACAAAAAGCCTTGAAACACGTTATTATGGGCCAGTTTCTTCATTAATGTTAAGTGTTAACACTTCTGTTAAGGAGACTCAACACATAATTTATCAAAATGGCCGTCTCATCAAGAATTGTTAACTCTAACAAATGGTTAATACTTGTGTTAAATGAACATGGTAACAGCCCTGTGTTAAACCTCTTTAACTGCTGTTAAAATTTCAAATGTAGCATGTAGAAGACGTAAATTTTGAAGCTTTACCGCTCTTTGAAAACTATTTATAAACTGAAAAAGGCAAATGATAACCCATACAAAGAAAAACTACTTTTTAGAGTTGTCAGAAGAAAGTTTTCTGCAAAGATACCTAATTACCAAAGCCATAAACTAGAAGAAATTGAGAATAGGTTAGAGTTTCCTACAGACTGAAATGTATCAGTGTCTCCAGTGTCGTAGTTGCTTATAGTCTTTAGATATTATGCTTCAGCTCCTTTCATGTAAGTGTAGGCGACTATGTTCAGGTTGTGCAAGACGTGAGTATGTAGAATTCTGCAAATATTTCCTGCTGTCATTGCAGCATTAACAAGGCTTTACATTATTTTCCCTGCAGTAAAAGAGTGCCCAAAAATCATTCAAGACATATCAATTATCACATTTTCCCGGAGATGTATGAGCCCTTAGATTGTAATCATATAAGAATATGGTATTGAATGCTGTGATATAACAGTCCGTTCTTTCATTTTTCAAACACACTCGCATACTTTAAAATTACATCTATAACAGCATTTGCCTCGCATTCATCTTAATAACGCTTTTGTTGTCTCTTACTTGATTTGTTTACGTCTTAGCGGCCTCCGCTAACCATAATCTATAATAATGTAAAATATGTGTGACAAAATACTATTTCATCATACCGCGAGGACCGCTTTATGTAAAGAAACAAAAGACGCTCACTTCCAAACGCGTTCAGAAATCTCTTGGAAACACGTTAATTTTTCTTTAAAAATTGTTTCGTAATAAATTTTGGAAATAAGTTCGTTAAACAGGGTATCTTTAACCGAAGTGTTAAATTAATAACAATTGTTAGTTAACATTTGTTAAGTAAAATTTAACACAGAGTTGAGGAAGCCGGGCCTAAGACTCCATATTTTAAAAATGTATCTGGATACATTCCTCCCCCTTCCACTTTCCCCAGACCGCCAACAACTGCAACCTCCTGCAAGTAATTCTGCAGGAAAAAATGTGGGCCTTTTGAAAATGAAGAGTCGCGTTACTTTGGTTTCAATTGGACATACAACTTCAGATATGTAATTATAATCACGATATAATCACTCATGCAAAACTGCAAGCTTGCTTGAAAGGTATAACGAGTGTTGCCAACACGGTGGTTTTTCCACTAATTCTAGACCTTTTTACTCTTCGTCAGCGGGCACATTTTAACACGGTGGGCAGTGGAAAATCTAGCCTTTTACATGTTTATGAAAGTGTATATTTTGGTCGCTTTTCCTTTCAAAGTTTTGTACAATATGATACAGACTATATTAATATAATGGTTAAAATTTAAGTTCTTAACATTTACAGTCGTGATGCCATCAAAAGGTGATCCGGGTAAGACCAGAACTGTAGGTGGAGTTGAAATGCAGGAGATTCCCTTAAAAATAAGACAGAAATACTTCAACGGGTCTTTCTTCCTTTCTTTTTTTTTATGTCATACAAGCGTCATATGCACTTAAGGTTGTTATAGAGTCACCGGTTCCCCATCTTAAAACATGTAACTTGGACGCTAGCACAAAGATTAATATATCAGTTGGAAAAATGAGTCCTTTGTAAAATTGCCTCAAACTGTGGACAACGTTAATTTCTGGTGTAATGTGATGAAATACTGCGATGAAAGTAACATCAGTCTATTTCAGGAGCTGGCAATAGTTGCACTGTCGTGTCTAGTATTGCAGAATTGGAGATAATTTTTAGTCAGTAGAACATTATAAAAACTAAAGCCAAAAATAGTGTGAGACCAACCGTGATACATTTTCTTTCATCGTTTCAGGAAAGACTGAGAAGAAACAAACAATGCTGCCATGCAAGCTACCAAACGAAGTATTACACCAAGTAGAAACTATGAAAACATATCAGACATCTGTTTCTACTCCTGCTTCTTCTCCGTTCCTTCTATCGCAAGTGTTAGAAAAATACATCAGTGATCGCGGATAATTCACCTTGAAGTATATTTCAAATGATTTTAACTTTTGAACTTCAAGGATATACTTAATTTTCGTGCTGAGTAGTATTTTCGTAACTCAACAAAGCTTAAAGAGGGAAGAGGGGTGGCTAGTGGTTTCTGGTGGATTTCAACCAGCCGTTTAGTGGGTAATCCTATTCCACTGTTGGTAACACTGGGTATAACACGGGAAGGAGGGATTCACTTCGTTAAAAAAGTTATAGTGACCAGTGAGTCGACGACTTCGTCTTAATGACAGGCTGCGTAGAAACCGTGGAGAGAATGTGGCTGAAATGCGGTGATAACAGCCCTTCCATTGCTGCTGTCAAAATACAAAATTTACCCCCAAAAAGATCATCTGTTTGCGTATTAATTACTAAAGAGACTATACTCGTGAAGTACTGCCTTTCCAGCCTAGATCACTGGTACTAACTCTTACTGGCGTAATACGGCCCTTCACATTCTTAAAGAGATTTATGTGAGAGAACATAGGCTATGTGTCTGAACGTAAATCAGAAAAGCTGTTAAGTGAACTCTTCATTTACATAAATCATTAACTACAAGCAGTGGTCTAACACAAAAGAGGAGATGAGTTGCAAAACTGGACACAGGCAGGAAGTACAGCTGAGTGAGTGATTTAATAGTATACAGGGGAAGGAACTAGACCTTCAGATGCAAACGTTAAAGTCACCTAACGTGTTTCAGTGTTGTACGGGCTGATGCACAGTAGGAAATTCGAAATTAAATTCTGTCACAATATAGCAGAAGCAAATAAGTCCACGTTTTCTATTTCGTGATTTTATGATATTTTCCTCACTCTCCATTAAAATAGAATAATATTTCCCCAAACACTTCTTAGGAAAGCGCTCCTTGATTTTTCCAATTAAGCAATCAAAATTATAATATTCAATATAATAATAATTTCAGCAGGCCATAAAGCATGTTTTTGATAACCTGTACATTTACACATGTACATTTTCCTTTCAAATTTTGCATAGGAAAATAAACACATGAAGTATTGTTGTATTGGACTGTATATCCATATGTGGCTGGGAGGCGTGACCAATCGTAAGGAACATAGTGGACAGGATGAACATTGTGACATATGAGGTTTGGATTCTTCACCGACTATATATTACTATTTTAACGTTTTAATAATAATGTGATTGTTTTTGCATCCCAATAACTACTTTTACGGTTTTCGGAGACGTCGAGGTGCCGGAATTTAGTCCTGCAGGAGTTCTTTTACGTGTCAATAAAGCTACCGAGACGAGAATGACGAATGAAATACCATCGGACTGAGCCAGAATCGAAACTGCCAAGTTGGGGTCAGAAGGCCAGCGCCTCTACCATCTGAGCCACACCACCCGGCTTTTAAAGTTTTATATGTTGTATGTTATTGTACATCGTATGCTTGTGTATGGCATATAATAATAATAATAATAATAATAATAATAATAATAATAATAATAATAATAATAATAATAATAATAACCAATTTACTGAACACAATGTGTGGAATCCATTTGTTAGACATTTGTTGCCGGGACAAAACCTCCCATGTGATAATATTTTTGGAGATATACTGACCCACGACACATACATTATGAAGAATGAGAATGCCTTGACGATATTCACCCAATATTGCACCTTAGACGACTGAACCTTACCGGCCAAAGTTCTAGGCTAAAATATTTCACATAGGAGGTTTTGTCCCGGCAGCGACAATATATTCCTATGAAATACACGGTTGCGGAAGCGCGTGTATATGTGACGCCATTTTAAGTTTGATTCTCTCTCCAGATACTAGTCTTTACTACTTATGTGAAGAACTTTTCTGGCATTTGCTGTGCTTTCTATCGTTATCCAAGTCTAATATCGACGGCTTACTTCTAAAACCTTGTATCTCGCAATGCTCTTTCAACCCATTATTTTCCTTAAGACTGGTCACGCCTCCCAGCCACATACTATTATGCAGCCCATCAGAACAATTTTCGTTGAGTTCATTTCCCTGTGCTAACGTGTAAAAGAAATTCAACCTTAAATGCATTATACTGTAGGAGTGCGTAAGTACGCGATGCAAACAACATCCCTACAGTACGGTATGGTAAGATCCATTTTCCTTTACACATCAGCATAGGAAATTGAACACAATGAAAATTGTTCTGATGGACTGCACATCCATATGTGGCCAGGAGGTGTGGCCAGCCTTGAGGAAAATAATGCGTAGGAGGTTTTAGAAGTAAGCCTTCGATATGCTAGTTATATGGTGACTTGAAACATCAGTTAAATATCTTGAGGAGTTGTGTTAGAGCCACTATTTTAATATTTGGTCCAAGGAGTATTCGCCAAAGAGTAATCGTTGTTAACGTAAGATATAAAACTCCATTGACTATCATGGAGTTTATAACTACTCGTGGAAAACTAACGACATCTATCGGCCATAAAGTGTAGTGCTCAGCATACGAGATCTTTTATACACTGAAGGTTAAACGGCAATGGTATTCAATATGTCTAACGGCAAAATTGTGAATAATACATGTGCTGGCTGCAACAAACCATTAATAATAATAATAATCGTATGGCCTCAGCTACCGTGTGCAGACATTTCAATTTGACGCCATCTGGCTGTCTGCTCGTCAATTTCGACGTTCCGTTTTACTCTAGGCCCCCACTAGGTGGCAGACCGAGTAAACCGAAACTCTCTTGGGCGTCTATGGCTGAGATTTAGTGAATTTTGTCGGGTAAACACCAAATGTGTCACCAGAGATCTTTTACATGCCGACATCGTACGACATGGAGTGTCGAATGGACTTTTTTCCGCCCTTCAAAAATCCGACTACCTCTGCCGGGTTTGAACCCGCTATCTTGGGATCCGGGGGCCGACACTCTACCGCTGATCCACAGAGGCAGCTCAACAAACCATTAAAGGAAGGCGACCCATCAATTGGATTGGTTATGATAACAACAAGAAAGCTTACTGTCACCTAGAATGTGCGGATTTCTGTCTCAGAATTTACCGTTTTAAGGTCTAATAATAATAATAATAATAATAATAATAATAATAATAATAATAATAATAATAATAATAATAATAATAATAATACCAGTATTTACAAGGCGAATTTGGATGGTAAGTAAATCTCATGACCTGTACCAATACTCAGAGAAAATCTCAGACACATTTAGGAAAATACGTTTGAAAGTTTATGGACATATTCTCAGAATGAGTACTCAGTGATTGACCAAGAGAATTCTGAACCTCGCCTTATCAATGGAACTAAAATATTTTTAAAGAATTGGCTGCTCGAAGTTGGAAAAGATCTTCAGGAAATAGGCATAACAGATGAAATTACGTTAGACAGATCTAAGTTCAGAAAACAATCACCGCTTTAAACATCATCCAAGTACTACCACCAAAAAAAATCTGGTCAGAAAATCGCAGGAAAAGCCACAGCGAGAAGATGAAGAGATTTTAGGATTAGAAAAGGGTAACGACATCAGCTAAATAAGTTTGATCGCACTCCTTAGATGGGCATAACGAAGAAATAATAATAAGAAGAAGCAGATTAAGAATAAGAATAACCTGAAATAAATGGGCCCACGACCAGATGACGCGCACAAACGAGACCTTGTGAATTTTGGGTCTTTCCGGGATGTGAAGTGGACAAATGGTGCAAAGTGCCCGGATGGACGCAGGATCGATCGAACACTCAGTAAACGCCAGAATATATAACGAAACTTATCGTGGTCCCTAGTTGGCCGATTAGCGAATAATAAATAAATAAATAAATAAATAAATTTAAAAAAATAATAAATAATGTTATAGATTTCTCTATTTCCATTTTCAGCTCCTTCTCCAAGACCATTATCTTTACCTTTCATCAATATCTCCAGGCAGTCAGCAGGCTCAGGTAAATTAAAATCATCCGCAACATTTTAAAAAAAAATCAAGAAAGGTATAATGTAATATACAACTGGGTCACATGATCACTATCGTTTCCATGCTGTTGTTACGTCATGATAAAGCCTAATTATCTCTAATTAGGACCACGGTTTCGTGTGAAAGCTGACTTGAAATATTGCCATCAATTACAGTGGCTAACCATTATCTTAATTATTTCGTGTGTTATCGCAACTTACCGGTTATGCACACATTAATCATTCATAAGAAATTGAGCGAAGGCAAAAGGAAAGCAGACACCATTAAAATTAATATTTATTACAGCTGACAGGCACACCTACAGTATTTGTCGTTAAGTGAATTGCACGCTTGTCTCATGTGAAGGCCGAAGAAACGTGTTATCGGTGTAACTGGACTGACCGGATGTTTAACACGACTGCACTGGACTTACATGAGTAAACTGCCCTTTAGGTTTTGAGAGATAGGGTCTCCACGTGTTACCTCGGGCCAAGGGGGAAAAAAGTCTTGAAACCCAAAGAGAACCCTGTTTATCATCGTCGTCGTCGTCACCATTATTATTATTATTATTATTATTATTATTATTATTATTATTATTAGACCGCGAAGTGTTAGGTCCTAAAATTATATCTCAACGCGACTAACTTAAGCTCATTCAGTACTCCAACCCGTTCGAGGGTTTTATTTTTTTCAGACAACACTTCGGAGAACAGTAAAACTATTTTTAATCTGTGAATTTTGCACTGCCTGCTCGATCTGCATCCGATGGCTGCTTATACTGCCTGCTCATTACAACATTTTAACATGGCACTAAATGAAACACTCTGTTTACAAATACCCACAGCAGGTGGCAGCACCAACCGGCTCCTGAATTGTCGGAATGAAATAGCGGGAAATAGGGTAGTACTGTATTTGTCTACAGTGAAAATGGTGTACTTCTGCGTGCCTTTCTGCAAATCAAAGAAAGGGAAACCAGAATGCCGTGGTATTTCATTCCATAACACGGGCTTTTTCAGCAGATCCAGTTGAAGCCATGTTTAGTTATATAAGAATGGGAGGAGGGTGCAATGACATGACTGACTCCCGGGCAACTCAGAATTTGATAAACAGTATTCTGAAATCCAGTATTTTAATGTCCACCGATGGTGCTAACGTTATCCACAAGCAAAATTCAAAATTTTCTGCCTCAGTATCCTCTCCCGGACTTAACGAAAGTGAACCAGTGATGCCCGCTGAGTATGTACTTGATTTACTGGAAGATGTTCGTGAGCCCTCTGAGTCAGTGTGTGTCACTTTGGAAACCACTTCCCATGCATTAGTGTGTGGTTATTTAGTGCGTGCAATCGAAGAAAAAACAATGCAGCACGTGCTTGAGTAACGTTTCCACCTCAGTTAATGCATCCCCATTGATGAACTTAATCAGACAGTCGATAGCGGAGGCGATTTATTGGCCTAATTATTGGGCTACAGAAATTTGTTAAGGCGGCTCTACCATACTGCAAGAAATCTGCAAGTCTGCTCCAGACTCTAAAAAACTATGTTCTACCGTACCCTCTTTGTGCCACTGTAAGATTTTAAAGTGTTTTAGTAATATTAAGCACCAGAAACTTATGTCAGAAACTGTGGTGGCCAAATTCGTGTAACCTCTACTTAGTAATGTAGGGAAGTACCAAACAGACAAAGTTTCCAGGTTTTCTTGTTCGTCGAAATCTCTTTCTCCAAAAGACCTGAAGCTATCATTCTCTAGAGCACCACTTTATGCGTACAATTCTTTAATTTTTCTGTTACTTTCAGATTTTAAATTTTGCTTGTATGCTTATCTAACTGTATTCACGCGATAACTGGGTACGTCTGGTGCTGCGATCTAGCGGCAGATTGTTTGTAAGTCGTGTTACACGTTTGAATATGGAATGAGCAGGCAGTATAAGCAGCCATCGGACGCAGATCGAGCAGGCAGTGGAATTTTGTATTTAATCTAAAAAACGTTTTATGCATTTAATAGGAAAATTTAGGCAGTAACATTAAAATAGGCTCTAAAAACACAGGATAGGAAAAAACTGCAGACGTAAAAGAATTAGTACAATGTTTATGAAGTAGCAAATTTATGGGCAAAGATGAATAAACGAACGTTAAACATATACATGGAGCTGTAAACTCAGAAAATACTACATCATTGTCCAAACTATTGTTCATGTAAAAAAATTAACTTTCTCAAAGGTATTTTGACGTAAAAGATTTAGTACAATGTTTATGAAATAGCAAATGTATGGGCAAAGATGAATAAACGAACGTTAAACATATACATGGAGCTGTAGACTCAGAAAATACTACATCATTGTCCAAACTATTGTTCATGTAAAAAAATTAACTTTCTCAAAGGTATTTTCACTTAAAATAAATACCCTACCATGTCAGAAGTCCGTAAAAATTTCTTGAGATTATGATAACGTCGGTGAATAACAATAACTCGTATGTGACAATGATTTTCCTATCCATTATTTTCCTTAAGACAGGTCACGCCCTCCAGTCACATATGTAAATGCATTCCATCAGAACAGAACAACGTTTGCTGCGTTTATTATCCTACGCAAAATTATAAAGGAAAATGATCCTCAAATACTGTAGGAGTGCGTAAATACGTCATGCAAACATATATTCCTACTTCACGGCACAGCATGGTTCAGTTTTCTTCACACATCAGCATAGGAAAGTGAACAGAAAGAAAATTGTTTTTATTAACTGCATATCCATATGTGGCTGGGAGGCGTGACAAGACTTAAGGAAAGTAATAGATAAGAGGAGGATTGTGACATACGAGATTTCGCTTCATCAACGATACGTGGCACTTGATTGGAGTGAACACAAAACAAGCGTCTGTAGAAAAATTCACGCGTCACTTCACTATCTCAAAACACGCCAATCACTTCTTCCACACAGCATGAAAGTTAAACTTATCGAGACTATCAAATGTTTTCCATACTTAATTATTGTGATGTTGTGATGATTGATGCCTCCATGGGACATATATTGAAATTATAGAAGGCAATGGAGTCATGTACTGGATGTATATTTTCAATTATATTTTCAGCTCACAATCCTACTATAAAATACGCTCCTGGTTAAAAATCGACAAACTACAATTTCTTCTCTCTCGTATTTCGTCTTTTGAATGAATCAACACCCCAGTATCTATTCTCAAAGTGTACTTTACTCTCCTTCACTTGGTAACTTAACACATGATTGACTTCCACACTCTCAGTACCTGTGCACCGTTCATCAACATGTCGTCGCTGCACCGGCAAAACCTCCTATTCCACAATCCACTTTCTATCCATTATTCTCCTTAAGACTGGTCACGCTTCCAGTCATATATGGATATCGATAGCTTACTTCTAACCTCGTAGGTCCCAATGATCTTCCTACCCATTATATTTCTTAATTAAGACTGGTCATGCCTCCCAGCCACTTTATGGATATGCAGTCCATCAGAATGCTAATGTGTAAAGAAAAATGGACTTTATCATACCGTGATTTAGGGATATTGTTTGCATGGCGAATTTACACAATACTGCACTATAATGTACTTAAGGTCCATTTTCCTTTACAGATGAACATACGAAAATGAAAAAATGAAAATATTCTGATGGACTGCATATCCATATGTGGCTGGGAGGCGTGATCACTCTTAAGGAAAGTAATAGGTAGGAAGAGCATTGGGAGATACGAGGTTTCATAAGTAAGGCATTGATATATTGTACCCGCTCAAAACCTGAGTCCCAACCAGCATTTATCTCAGGGAGTGTTACGGTCCGAATCCATCGCAACTAATACTCAATAAAAAAATATTTTGAGATATAAAATCTCAAACTAAATGTAAGGGCGCCATCCAATCAGTACTACAGGGTTGAACGGGACACTCTAATCTTTAACTTTAAGGCTCATCATAAAACACACAAATTATATATATTCAGATCAAAGGGAAATCATGAAGGCTCCGTCCTAGGAATGGGGAGGGATATTTAAACGGTCACCAAGGGTTTACTATTCTACAAGAACAAGAACCTGGAACTGTTTCCTTGCAAATGCTAAAGGAGCATTTATTTAAGTAAACAAATGAAATTTTACACACAATCAAAATCTGTTGACCCTTGATTTGCCGGTAATTTGGCAAATTATTCCTGAAATTGATTACATAATATTTGTCACTTTTGACCACCCTTCCATTTTGGTGGTAGAACCGTTGATATCTGAAGGTATCAGATTTACCTTCGTTAACACCGTGACCATATTTGATCATGGACCAAATACCTGTTGGCTAAGTAGGCGCGATCACATGGACCATGTTATCGCCTCCACTTTAATTGAGATGAGACCAACCCGGGAAACTACAAACTCTCCCCGGGTTCCTAACCAAGATATGCTAATCGTTAGTTGAAGGAATACGACAAAGGGACTCTAACCTAATGGTCCAGATGTAGGGATTTGCCTTCATTTACATATATTAACTTAACTTATTATTTACAACCAAATGACATTATTTCGTTAATTCGCCAGCTGACTTCCCTAGTATCATCCCTCAACAGCCTCCGAAATAATAAGAAAAATAAAAAAAATAAAAAAATATTTTATTAAATATTATTATTATTATTATTATCATTATTATTATTATTATTATTATTATTATTATTATTATTATTATTATTATTATCTGTTGAGATCATGATTATCGTAACCCGTAATCATCCTCGGACTAATATGTCAACTTTTCGCGATTATATTTTATTTTCATCTGAAATAAATAAAAGTACCTTCGTTGATTATTCTTCTTCTCCTTCTTCAAATATTCTCATTATTATTATTATTATAATTAGTTAAAAATCTCAAATTTTTCATTTCAACTCCCAACATCATTATTATGTCCAAATTTTTTTAAAAAAGTAAATTCTTCTTCAGAAAAAAAAGTAGTTTTTATTATTATTATTATTTTTTTTAAAAAAATATAATTTCGCCTGTTACACGGTATTCCACTCTTAATATGTTTAACGCATAACCCCTTTTACAATTCTGATTTATTTTGGCCCTAATCAATCCAGATATGATTTACTTGGAATATTATTATTATTACTTCTTTCGAGAATCTTTATTTTTATTCTCCATCTTTATAATTTGGTCACATACGTTCTCTCCCAAACAGAAATCACCAAAATCCGAATTCACATCGGTCAGGACATAATAGTATTCGAATCCGCCACCTTATTTTCGTACTGCCGTTAATTCATGGAGACCATATGCTCCTAAGACAATTCTCAAATCCCATAACACCTCGCAGTTGGGCAAATACCTCCAATCTCTGCAAGTGTTAAATTATTCCTTCCCTTTCCATTTTGAAGTCCATTTATCCATTGGAACTCTTCAAAACATTTTCACAATTTTTTTTTTTTTTTTTTTTTTTTTTTTTTTTTTTTGCTAGGGGCTTTACGTCGCACCGACACAGATAGGTCTTATGGCGACGATGGGATAGGAAAGGCCTAGGAGTTGGAAGGAAGCGGCCGTGGCCTTAATTAAGGTACAGCCCCAGCATTTGCCTGGTGTGAAAATGGGAAACCACGGAAAACCATCTTCAGGGCTGCCGATAGTGGGATTCGAACCTACTATCTCCCGGATGCAAGCTCACAGCCGCGCGCCTCTACGCGCACGGCCAACTCGCCCGGTTTTTCACAAATTAACCCTCGGGGTGTGGACTCTATTCTGCCACTCAATACACCGGTATATAAATACAACCTCTATGTGGGCCTTAAGATCCATCTATTTCTTCATTAACATCAGTACAATTCACTTTCATTTCGGGCCGGATTTCTGTCCCACAAAACTCCAAATCTCAACTTTTGGCTCAAATCCCTCTGGATCTCAAACATAGCGTGACCATATTATAACAGTGCCTATCTCGTTTCTACCAAAATTATTTATGATTATTATGGAGTCCAAAAACGTTAAATCAAAATTAACGCTAAAAACCGGGTTCACTGCACAAATTATAATTATTCACGGCACATGTGATCTCCACATTTAAATTACTTTAATTTGCAATCATACTATCCAACTAGGCCCGTGCCTTTATTCTCAAAGATTATTATTAAACACGCCTTTACACATTACCAAATTTTAATGTACTACGACACTTGTACAGATTATTATTATTTTGTCCACTGGCGAACTTCGCGATATTTACACACAAATCAATGGACTTCATTCCGTCCCACAACAATTTAAATCACTTGGCAATCCTACCTCTGGATTATCTTAACAACATGCCTTAATATCTATAAAAGTTCCGATAACGGAAACCCACTTTGGAAGCACTTCTAAATGAATATTTACATTATCTTTATGTGAAACGTGCTCCATATTATAGCAAACAACTCAAGCACTTGAATGAACAACTCAACCCTACTATACTCTATTTAATAATCAAAATTATGATGAGTGCTTGATCTAATCTACATATTAATTTGTCCCTTTGTCTATCTATCTTTGAACTTATACGAGCCGTAACGGCTCGTTTCACAATCAAGTTACCATGATAAAATAATATGATTTCCTCCCCCTAACGATAGCAATCTATAAATATATTAAAAGGTACTCAACTCTGCCATTGTAGTCTGCTAAAATCGGACGAGAAGCCATAGCCCCTCCGGTTTTTAGCAATGCATTTCACTGGTATTCATGCCAGCTTGAAGAATTAATCCTTGACCCTTTCCAACTTTACACATTTTGAATAAAAACAAATAAATTAACTGTTGCACTTTGGAATAATTTCCACCCTAAATTCTATTCACAAATTTTACACTCTCGGCCTTGTATCTAGCCCACTTAATGTAAATATACATTCTTCATTCCTTTCACGGACACTAGGAACATGGGGTACCTCGGGTTTCCCTTTACAACGGCCCGTACGCGCACTTGAATTCCCCGTCTCACGTTCATGTAGCTGACCAGGTATCAGTTTAGAATCGACGGTTTACTAGGTGACATAAACACTCGTGACCGTTCTCATGTAACGCACTTCCTAATCTGTTGGTAGAATCTCACACTCCGTAAGTTAGGCTTTACTGAGTCCTGTCTATTTGAAACACTTCATACTAGTAGACTGCTCAAGACCGTAATATGAGCTACATCACGTCATGAATCACTGTACTATGTAACAATATAATACTTCGAACTCTACTTTGCGTAAGTACACACTCGCACCCCTGGCGTAGTCACGGCTCGAACGCTATATCAGAAGTACTTTTTGCGCACCACTGGCGTGGTCACGGCTCGAACACAATATCGGAAGTACTTGCGCGTCCTAGTGTACGACCTCATATTTATACTTGTATCCCCTCTCTTCCGAGTTCAATGGAGGTCATCCTGGGATGCACAGTCCCGATATCTTCATACGACAGTTTGCGGTTTGGCCCGTGGCTTTAATATATGATCCAATGATGTAATTATGTTCTCAAATGCTGTATACCTATTCTCAACTATTATCGTTCGCTGGTAATGGATATATTCGCGAATTTAGCTGCCGTATCCCGGCTCGGGGTTTCGCGCTCTATTGTGGCGTCCTTTGCCTTCAGCCAATCAACGAATAGCGTCCATGAATTCTCAGAATTTCACCATGCAATCTCCCGTAATTATTAACTTTATATAAGTTTTATGGTATAGTAAGGCTCCTAAATTCCACTTTATTCTGAATCGATACTTGACTTCTTTCTATCAGTTTAATCCACGGAGTTAGCCTCGCTAGTGCTTCTTACAATACGAAGTTGTCGCCTTGCTTTGGTCAAGTGAATTTTTCCATTGGTCCACCTTAACCACGTGACCGGGAAGGCTCATATTTTTTTCTTCTAGTGCCAACCCCGTGTTCCACTCCCGCAAGTTACATGGAGATACCTCGCCATCATTTCTCAGAATTTTGCACCCGGCTCCCTGCGCTGTTGCTACAACCAAGACTGCCCCGGGCTAGGAAAACTTTGGCAACAAGTTATGCTCTCTCTTTCCCTGTTGGCACAAATTCTGAGAAACCTAATTCTGTCCCTCATTGTGTTTGTTAATCTCACTGGAGACAAGAGTCTGTGGTATGGTGAAACCTGCCATCTCGGCCTGGCCTGTTCCTACTGTATGTACAGTAAGATACTATATATTCTGACAATTAAATATATATTCCTCAATAATTCATCATAATTACAATTGCATGACGCTGATCACACCCCCACCAGGGTGCAATATCAGGACAATGTTCGTTTTCCTATGCTGATGCGTAAACGAAAATGAGCCTTAAATTCATTATGCTGTGGGAGTGTAAACATACATTCGTAGGGAACGGAACAGTAAGGTTCATTTTCCTTTACACATGGCATACGAAAATGAACACAACAAAAATGTTCTTCCAAAATGAACACAACAAAAATTGTTCTGATGGACTGCATATCCATATGTGGCTGGGAGGCGAGACCATTCTTAAGGACAATAATGAATACGAAGGGTCGCCTCTGTGGTGTAGTGGTTAGTGTCATTAGCCGCCACCCGCGGAGGCCCTGGTTCGATTACCGGCTCTGCCACTAAATTTGAAAAGCGGTACGAGGGCTGGAACGGGATCCACTAGACTCGGGAGTTCAACTGAGTAGAGGTGGGTTCGACTCCGACCTCAGCCATCCTGGAAGTGGTTTTCCGTGGTTTCCCACTCCTCCTCCAGGCAAATGCCGGGATGGTACCTAACATAAGGCCACGGCCGCTTCCTTACCTCTTCCCCGTCTATCCCTTCGAAACTTCCCATCACCCCGCAAGGCCCCTACTCATCATAGTGGTCTGGACGAGTTTCTGGTCATCCTCCCCAGTTGTACCCCCGACCCAGAGTCTGAAGCTCCAGGACACTGCCCTTGAGGCGGTAGAGGTGGGATCCCTCGCTGAGTCCGAGGGAAAAACTGACCTGGAGGGTACACAGTTAAAGAAGAACAAGTATAGGAAGGATATTGTGGTCCGGTACAAGGCTATGGAATTCCCTTCCAGTCAGTGTTAGGAATTGCACCTCTTCAGCCTGTTTTAAGCAGTCTTGACGAGATGACCTAACAAATATACAGGGTGGTCGGAAACAAAGTGAACCGGGTATACAAGCGTAAGAGGGATGCACATACTAATAATTAATTTGAAAGAAATAATTGGATATCTCACTCCGTTATGATTTTATCAGCTACTGAAGTTAACCAATCAGATCGCTTCGCAGCAGAATTGAAATGAGCTATGCGGGGCGATGTTGCTACATCTCCACGTGGCTTAAGACCAGACTAGACTGACCTTGATTGAAAGCCTTGACGAGAAATCAGCATCAAACAAGCTAACGTCACCGCCGTAATGTACTTGTTATGGCTCGATCCTGACAATTCGGAGGCCCGAGATCAAATCTCTCCCCTGGTAAAGTTCTTTTTCCTGCGACAGGTGCTCTCAAGATGGTCTTAAGCCACATGCAGATTTATCAACACCGCCTCGCAAAGCCCGTTTCAATTCGTCCGCGAAGCGATGTGATTTGCTAACTTCAGCAGCTGATAAATGACAACGGTGCGCAAAATCGAATAATTTCTTTCACATATTTATCAGTATGACTAATCTTCTAAAACTCATATACCTGGTTCATATTGTTTTCAACCAGCCTGTATAACCAGCTCGTGTGAGTATGAATGCAAGACTGATTGCGGTTAGGATTATCGATGATTTAATTATCATGTTTTCTAAAGTTCATATTCGTTTTTCACGATATGCACCGACACAGATAGGTTTTATGGCGAAGGTGGATAGGAAAGGATTGGGATTGGGAAGGCAGCAGCCGTGGCCTTAATCAAGGTAAAGCCCAAACATTTTCCGGTGTGAAAATGGGAAACCACGTAAAATCATCTTCAGGACTATTGACAGTGGGGTTCGAATCCACTATCCCCCGAATGTAAGCTCACAGCCGTGCGATCCTAATCGCGTATTAATCAGTGTGTGGTTAACTGTGTGCCCTAATTTCGCCACAAATTAAGGCACGAAATAAATATTTATTTCCAAATAAATTTATTATGTATACCTAACTTTGTGCCTCCGTGCCTCAGGCGGCAGCGCGTCGGCCTCTTACCAATGGGTTCCATGGTTCAAATCCTGATCACTCCATGTCAGATTTGTGCTGGACAAAGCGGAGGCGGGACAGATTTTTCTCCGGGTACTCCGGTTTTCCCTGACATGTTCCATTTCAGCCACACTCACCAATATCATTTCACTTCATCTGTCAGTCATCTATCATTGCCCCAGAGGAGTACGACAGCCTTCGGCAGCCAGCACAATTCCAATCCTCGCCGCTAGATGGGAGCTTCATTCATCATATCCCTGACCCGATTCACTCACTGGAAAACAGGTCGTAGGTTTTCATTTTTTACTTAAATGTAATGAAATCTTCACAGAAATTGAAGCAACGAATTGTTCGAAATATTCACACCAACGCTGGCCCTGGAATAATTAGTATAACTTCTCTGTTATTTCTAGCAAAAAAGGCACGTGTCGGTCAAAATCAGTTTATAAGCTGAGAACGAGCGTTCTGCACCAACCGACGTTACGGGGACATCATTCACTCCCGGCACATGTTAAACTGTATTGTTACAATAAACTTCACCATCAGTAGCGCTACAGATACTCACATGCAAATTGCCAACAGGCACACGTACTGTTAAATCTGAAGGGCCATTTTGTCGTTAAATAAGGACCAATGGCACAAATATTCGAGCACATGTCTGTTTATTTGTGACGGAGATCAATCTGCTAAAGTTTGAACGACATCGATGAACACATACTTGATAAAATGACAACGACACGGAATATCGAATAATTTCTTTCACATTATTTATCAGACATACAACGCACCACACAAAGCCCAATGGTGTTGACAGTTTCGTTATCCTATCACAGTTTAGTCCATTCGAGACCATTATTGATTTTTTCGGGAATTTCGAACACTTCGAAGATCAATAAAATAATTTGGAAGCTGTGAATATATTTTCTTGTAAAAATAGACTATTTTAGGGTTTTTAAATAAAAAATTAAGACGCCAACGTTAAAATATCGTCATATTTCCCACTGCACTTCCTATCCACTATTTGCCTTAAGAGGGGTCACGCCTCCCAGCCAAATATAGATACGCAGTCTATCAGTATACTTTTCGTTTTGTTAATTTTCCTATGCTGATGTCTAAAGTACACTGACTGACAGAGCAAATGCAACACCAAGAAGGAGTGGTCAGAACTTTATACCAATTGCAGGGTAGACTGACGTCACTGAGGTATGCTCATGATGTGAAATGCGCCGCTGTGCTGCGCACGTAGCGAACGATAAATGGTACACGGCGTTGGCGAATGGCCCACTTCGTACCGTGATTTCTCAGCCGACAGTCATTGTAGAACGTGTTGTCGTGTGCCACAGGACACGTGTATAGCTAAGAATGCCAGGCCGCCGTCAACGGAGGCATTTCCAGCAGAAAGACGACTTTACGAGGGGTATGGTGATCGGGCTGAGAAGGGCAGGTTGGTCGCTTCGTCAAATCGCAGCCGATACCCATAGGGATGTGTCCACGGTGCAGCGCCTGTGGCGAAGATGGTTGGCGCAGGGACATGTGGCACGTGCGAGGGGTCCAGGCGCAGCCCGAGTGACGTCAGCACGCGAGGATCGGCGCATCCACCGCCAAGCGGTGGCAGCCCCGCACGCCACGTCAACCGCCATTCTTCAGCATGTGCAAGACACCCTGGTTGTTCCAATATCGACCAGAACAATTTCCCGTCGATTGGTTGAAGGAGGCCTGCACTCCCGGCGTCCGCTCAGAAGACTACCATTGACTCCACAGCATAGACGTGCACGCCTGGCATGGTGCCGGGCTAGAGCGACTTGGATGAGAGAATGGCGGAACGTCGTGTTCTCCGATGAGTCACGCTTCTGTTCTGTCAGTGATAGTCACCGCAGACGAGTGTGGCGTCGGCGTGGAGAAAGGTCAAATCCGGCAGTAACTGTGGAGCGCCCTACCGCTAGACAACGCGGCATCATGGTTTGGGGCGCTATTGCGTATGATTCCACGTCACCTCGAGTGCGTATTCAAGGCACGTTAAATGCCCACCGCTACGTGCAGCATGTGCTGCGGCCGGTGGCACTCCCGTACCTTCAGGGGCTGCCCAATGCTCTGTTTCAGCAGGATAATGCCCGCCCACACACTGCTCGCATCTCCCAACAGGCTCTACGAGGTGTACAGATGCTTCCGTGGCCAGCGTACTCTCCGGATCTCTCACCAATCGAACACGTGTGGGATCTCATTGGACGCCGTTTGCAAACTCTGCCCCAGCCTCGTACGGACGACCAACTGTGGCAAATGGTTGACAGAGAATGGAGAACCATCCCTCAGGACACCATCCGCACTCTTGTTGACTCTGTACCTCGACGTGTTTCTGCGTGCATCGCCGCTCGCGGTGGTCCTACATCCTACTGAGTCGATGCCGTGCGCATTGTGTAACCTGCATATCGGTTTGAAATAAACATCAATTATTCTCCCGTGCCGACTCTGTTTCTTCCCCAACTTTCATCCCTTTCGAACCACTCCTCCTTGGTGTTGCATTTGCTCTGTCAGTCAGTGTAAAATGAACCTTGCCTTACTGTACAATAGGAATATATATT
Organism: Anabrus simplex; assembly: GCF_040414725.1. Classification (NCBI taxonomy): domain Eukaryota; kingdom Metazoa; phylum Arthropoda; class Insecta; order Orthoptera; family Tettigoniidae; genus Anabrus; species Anabrus simplex. Next base: position 1,667,599,084 of record NC_090265.1, read on the forward strand.
TGCCTGACATATGCAAATTTAATGTATCGTACTGTAGGAATGACGTATTTATCCACCCCTAGAGTATGATGTAGTTAAGGTACAACTTCCTTTACACGCACGTATAGGAAAATAAACTCAACGAAAATTGTTCTGATGGATTGCTTATCAATTTTTGGCTGGGTGGCATGATCAGTCTTAACGGAAATAATGGACAGAAAGGTCCGTGTCACATTCGCGATTTTGGTACTAATGCTTCGAAGGCAGAAACATTTTTTATCTGCAGTTATGTATATCCTATTATAATTCAGGAGTCGTTCTTTGGTTTACTATAGCTTACGGCCATGGTCTCACAGTTATGCTGATTTTATTTCAATTTTCCCAAGACTCCTTCGATATCCTTAACATCTGATTCACGCCTTTCTTTAAACCTGCCATAAATGCAATGTCGTCTGCGTACCTTTTTAGTGTTCGTTTTGTCTCACTGGTATTCAAAGGCTTTTCAGTCTGTCAAACACACAGTAAATATAATATATTAGTTACATTTAACTAAGTCTACACTGGAAAACATTGCTTCATTCTTAACAAATCACTGGTATTCTGATGGGAAAATAGAGTGCATTATAGTTTACATATAAAAACTTGCATGGAAAAACATCTCGAGTCGTTTGAAGTAAATTTTTCAGAAGCAAGACACTGCATTCTGGAGAAATGTTTTCAATTTTGTGCTACTTTCCTAACTTAATAAGTCATTTCGCAAAATTTGTAGCACTATGCTGCACATACTGGAGTAGGTAAAATAATGTACAATGCTGGACTTGGGATGGTTTTACAGAACAGAAAATAATATTTGTTTAAAAGTGATGCTTTATGTCTTGGAACACCTTTATTAATAACAGATAGGAGCACAATACAAACTAAAGACAATAACTGCATTTTTGCACCTCTATCTGCGTTAATCAAAGGCACACTTTTTAATAATGGTGTTATCTGCATTAATGGTATTTAAGAGTAAAATAAAAATTGAAAACACGTTTTAACCCCTTCCATGTGTTTACATTATATGAATTAATCCAAGCACACTTATCACGTAGTCACACAGTGACATTCCATTGTCTGAGGGTTAAGGTCCTCTTGGAGAGAATCCCCGGAAACCCTCGTAGTAAGCAGCACTTTGTGGTGAGATATACTTCGTAGATGGTCGATACGTCAAAGAGCACATGACAAAATCACTTTATCTCATGGTTTCTGCTTCTAGCAATTTTCCAGGGATTTTGTTGGTGTACTTAAATATCTTGTACTAGAATCCAGAGATTCATTGCCCTATGATTTTACGTTGTACAAGATCAACACCCGCCGTGCCGTGACCCATACCTACTGCGAGGAAAATCTACCCAAGTCCTTGGGATATTATTCCGTTCAGCTGTAAATATTTTGTACGAAAACACTGAGAAGCACTTGAAATTGGGATATTTTCTTTATGCAGGCCACAAACAATTGGAATGATTGTCGTAGTGGCGAGAAAACGTTAAAATCCACAAAACATGGACTTGGGATGTTTTTCCATTCTGATCTTCATATCTTACTGAATACGCTTTGGTCCTTTAACTTGAAAAATGTGATCGACCTGTTTATTCATATCATTTTATAACTCAGTCCACTATAGCGGTCGCCAATACGTGTGCTCCTCGCACGCTAGCGCCCCCGGGATTGCTACTACTGACCACCGCTCCGGCTTTATTATTATTCTTATTATTATTATTATTATTATTATTATTATTATTATTATTATTATTATTATTATTATTTTGCTATTAGCTTTACGTCGCACCGACACAGATAGGTCTTATGGCGACGATGAGACAGGAATGGGCTAGGACTGGGAAGGAAGCGGCCGTGGCCTTAATTAAGGTACAGCCCCAGCATTTGCCTGGTGTGAAAATGGGAAACCACGGAAAACCATCTTCAGGGCTGCCGACAGTGGGGTTCGAACCCACTATCACCCGAATACTGGATACTGGCCGCACTTAAGCGACTGCAGCTATCGAGCTCGGTACTCCGGCTTTACGGTCGTGGGAGGCGGGGTAAGCGGGTGGTGTTTTGTGGTGAAATCTGTCCGATGAAGCAAAATTCACGTTCACAGCCTTCGTAATCAACCATAACGATGATCTTTTTTCAAACCTCGTATGTCACAATCGTCTTCCTACCCATTACATTCCTTAAGACTGTTCACGCCTCTCAGCCACATATTTATATCGAAGGCCTAATTCTAATACCATGTATCTGACAATGATGTTCTCATCCAGTACTTCCCTTAAGAACGGTCACGCCTCCTAGTCACATATGAATATGAAAACCATCCAAACAATGTTCATTGTGTTCATGAACTTTAAATAAAGTATACCGTAGGAGGGCGTAAATGAAATGAAATGAAATGGCGTATGGCTTTTAGTGCCGGGACTGTCCGAGGACAGGTTTGGCCTGCCAGAAGCAGGTCTTTTGATTTGACTCCCTTAGGCGACCTGCGCATTGTGATGAGGATGAAGACAACACATACACGCAGCCCCCGTGCCAGTATCAATGATGGTTAAAATTCCCGACCCTGCCGGGATTCGAACCCGGTACCCCTGTGACAAAGGCCAGCACACTAATCATTTAGCCATGGAGCCGGACAGTGCGTAAATACACCACAGGAACACCATTCCTAGAGTACAGTAAAGTTCATTTTCCTTTACACATAAGCATAGGAAAATGAACACAACGAATATTGTCTGGTGGACTTATATCCAAATGTGACTGGAAGGCGTGGTCTGTAATAGGGAAAATAATGGATAAGAACAGCATTGTCAGTAATTTTCGTTGTGTTCATTTTCCTATGCTAGCGTGTAAAGGAAAATGGATCTTACATACCGTATTGTAAGAATGTTGTTTGCATGGCGAATTTAGGCAGTTCTACAGTATAATGTGTTTTAGATTCATTTTCCTTTACACATTAGCATAGGAATGAGGAAACAATGAAAATCATTCTGATGGATTGCATATAAATATGTGACTGGCAGGCGTGCCCAGTCTTAAGGAATATAATGGGCAAAAAATTCATTAGAACATACGAGGTTTTAAAAGAAAGCCATCGACAATAATATCGTCGGTAAAGAAACCAAGGCTCATATGTCACAATGCTCTTCCTATCCACTACGTTCCTTAAAACTGGTCGCACCTCCCAGCCACATTTGGATATGCAGTCCATCAGAACAATGTTCGTTGTGTTTATTTTCCTCTGCGAACGTTTGAACGAAAATGAACGTTAGAATGCAGTATACTGCAGAGTGAGTAAATTTGTCACGCTAACATACTTTTCTACATTACAGTACAATGCGGGGGACGGGGTCTTTTAAACTACCGGACTGACGAGTGCGTGCGGCAAGCGGGTGAAATCATACCTGTGTCCATAACCTTGGTGAAAGACCTGTTACCATTCCTCAGTGCATATGCTACACGCTGCTGCGGGAGTCTCCGCTACTTGCTGTGGCGATGTTCGAATCGGTTAACCAAGACGACGAATGGCATTTTGTGTGTGTTTCCGTTAAGTAATTGTTTTAATAATTAAAGAAATTAAAGGGAAGAATTATGTGATATGACAACATGATTTATATGAATTACAATTCCAGTAATTACTAGTCTCAGACGGCTAAAATGGAATAACACTATATACTTTTCTCCATAATGTGTGTGTGAGGGGGACGGGTTTGTTGACATCACTGGTTGAAGATGACTCACATATGGCTGTCGGGTGGTCGACTCGACTGTCGAACAAAAGCAGATGGCTCTTGCCCAAAAGCATACCTTCCTCGTAATGACAGGACTCCGAGTTGACCGCAGTGTGGACTTCGCTCCTAAAAAAATGAAATTGCGGGAACCAAAATAGTATGTATTTACCACTGAAAATGTTTCTTAAGACTCGTTGCTATTTGAGCATGCTGCGAAGTGCACTAGTACCACTAGTTGACTCATAATAGTTTACTTCAAATCTCTGGCGTTGAAAGTGGTCAGAATAAAGACCGAGGCTAAACGTGAATTGTATTTTGTGCTCATCTTTCTATCTCGCTAAGAAGTTAATATTTCCCCAAGACATTAAAAGAAGCTGTTATTACCAGAATCGTCGGGTAATCCACCTAAATTGTCCTATCTCGAGCACTTTATTTGTGTTCTTAATGAAGCAAGCAGCACAGCTATCGCTATAATTATGTGAAACACATACATTAACACGACTCGTAATTGCTACTGGAGAGAGCAGGAAAACTTTCATAACCTCATTAAAGGTTGTCTCATAAACATGGGAATATAGCTGAAAGTCGCTGCCATCTCATCCGTCTTAGAAGTCTGGATAACGATAAGAAGACAACACTCGTTATTGCTAAATGATAGTTAATGGTTAGGCAGGTGGGAGGATGTAATAAATAACTCTCCTTACATATAGAGAGCAACATGAAATTACGTAAGACAGTTACAGAACAAGATATGAATGCAATTGGCGTTTGCTTCAGGTTTGTACTCATAGATTGTGTAAACTCTCACAGAGGGAAATTGAATCAAGGTGTGATAAAAATAATGCAGTTTTTTTCATAGTTGGGACAATGGCAAATATAGCAATCCTTACATAATGATGGCCTAGTCCTACTACCACGTATCTGGCAATGCTGTTCCATCCGTTACTTTCCCAAAGACTGGTGACTCCTCCCAGTCACATACTGATGGCTTTCTCTTAAAACCTCGTATGCCCCAATGCTCTTCCTACCCATTATATTCCTTAAGACTGGTCACGCCTCCCAGCCACGTATTTAAATGCAGCCCACCAGAATCATTTTGTTCATTTTCTTATTAACGAATACACCGCAACTTGGAAATATCTCGGTGGCAATTGTCACTTATATTTTTGTGATAATAAAGTAAAGTTCAAACATAATTACCCAACAAAAATGAAAACTATTACTATAACAACAAGAGTACAACAACCAATTAGGTTTAAAGAATTTATTACAAGGATTACTAATAGTGTAACATTCTACATCCAGCATAATCATGTATAAATTCACGCACAACTTAAGTATTTCCAGAGCTTAACACTACGGCTTACAATATTATAGGTTGAGCTTACTACTAGCTTAACATTACAAGTGATAATAAAGTTAAGTTAAATCATAATGAATATTCAGAAGATTGGTGAACGACTATCAAGGTTTCAAAATGGCATCAAATTCAAGAAGACGGAAAGGACCCCTGTCTGAAGAGCATAAATAGGCACTCGTCGCTGGGCTCACAAGATACTGGCAGGAAGTCAAAGCCGGAACAAGAAGAAGACCTAGACACTAAAATGAAGTTGGTTGTTACCACGCAGTCTATAGAGGCTCAACTCTATGTATTAAAAACATTACAAGAAATACTACTAGTTTGACATTCTAAATCCTGCAATATCGCATGCAAATTCACATACAACTGGAGTATTTCCAGTGCCTAAAACTACTTTACAAAGGAAAATGATCCTTAAATACATTATACTGTAGGTGTGCGTAACTTCACCATGCAAAAAAGAACATCGTACATTTTCCTTTACACATTAGCATAGGAAAAGGGACACAAATAATTTATTCTGATGGACTGCACGTAAATATGTGGTTGGGAGGCGTGAATATTCTTAAAGAACCTAATGGGTTGGAAAAGAGCTGGGGAATACGAGGTTTTAAAAGAAAACCATCGATTTGGATCTGTATTCCACGTCGGTGACAGGAAGACTTCTCCAGAGAGCTATAAAGGTGACTTACCTTGGGGTCTTCAGTCTGAGGATTGGAACCAACCTTTGGAAGTTATGCGCTGCATTGATCACAGGAAAGCTCCATACTGCAATCTACGTTTCCTTTTCGGTTATTATTTCCAGAGCAGGATCATAGACAGTGGCAGAATATTCCCCCCAATTCCCAATATAGCCGATTCAAACCTGGAAGAGGTAGATGGGTTTTTGAAGGGCAGGAAGTAGGTACATTCGACACACCATGTCGTGCGATGTCGGCATGTAAAAGACCTATCGTAGGACATTCGATGTTAAGTCGAAAAAGTTAATTAAATTAATTAAAACTAACTCATAGATCACCCAAGAGAGATCTCGTTTACTCTGCAATCTGGTGAGGTAAAATGGAACGTTAATTCAAAATGCCCGAACATGGCATATTGTCGCTGCAACGGCAAAACCTCGTATACCACTATATCCTTCCTACTACTCACCCTCCTTAAGACTGGTCACGCCTCCCAGCCACATATGGATATGCAGTCGATCAGAATAATTTTTGTTGGGTTCATTTTCGTATGCCAATGTTTAAAGGAAATTGAACCTTACTGTACCGTAATGTAGGAATGTATGTTTGCATCGCACATTTACGCACTCCTACAGTATAATGCATTTAAGGATCATTTTCGTTTACCGGCCAGCATAGGAAAACGAACACAACGAAAATTGTTTTGATGCACTGCATATCCCTATGTGGCTAGGAGGCGTGACCAGTCTCAAGGAAAGTAATGGATAGGAAGAGCATTGTGGAATGGGAGGTTCTGGCGGTGCAGCGACGACCTTATTATTATTATTATTATTATTATTATTATTATTATTATTATTATTATTATTATTATTATTATTATTATTATTAGATGCGAAAAAGACCAGAAAACTGATCACGCAAAGCTCACTTAGAAGTTGTGCATTTCCTTCTTTGCCAGGCAGCCTTCAGTTGTTCTCTCATCGTGGTTCTTCGTTCTTCTGTCCACTTAACTCCTGTCTTCTTGTGGTTTCTCTCTAACTCTACTTTCCACTTGTTGATTTTCGTTCTGTAGCAGGTTCGGTTAGCGATGTCGGCCACTTTGATTCCTGATTTTTCCAGGTCTTGGCGGATTTCCGTTGTCAACCTATTTGCTTCGATGTTTTCTGTTGCCTCAAGTAAGATTTTTGTCAGTCTGTTTTCTGGAAGGCGTTTGATGTGTCCGTAAAATTTCAGGCGTCTTTTTTCTGATGTCGGGTGCAAGGTTTGGGAGCTCCTTGGTTTTTGTACGAGATTGCAGTCGGTATCCTTCGTCAGTCAGGTTTCGGAGGAGAATTTTTCTTATGATTTTACGTTCCACTTTCAGGATGTTTCCGATTACTGCTTTTCTGTGGAGGTCCAGGGTTTCACTCGCGTATAGTATTTCAGGTTTGATCACAGTGTTGTAATGTCGAATTTTGGTGAAGATTGAAAGGCGTTTTTTGTTGTACATGTTTTGCGTTCGGCCGAGGGCTCTCTTCATTTTCTGGATGTGGACCTCGAGGGCCTTCTGTTCTTTTCCTGTTGGTACTACAATTTCTCCGAGATATCGGAACTCTGTTACTTTTTCGATTGTACTAAATTTCGTGTTCAAATTCTGGAGGCTGCAGTGGTTGCACATGACCTTGGCTTTTGAGAAGGAGATTTGTAGGCTGAATTTTTCTGAGCATTTCTTAAGGGTTTCAATTTGGCTGATTGCCTGTTGTTCGTTTGTTACGAGATCATCTGCGAAAGCGAGACAGGAGATTTTTCATGTTTTCTTTACATACTTAATAGTTGCCAATTTTCTTGAGCTTTTAGAGGTTGTTCCCATTTTCTCATGATTTTGTCCAGGGCTAAGTTAAAGAGTAGTGGGGAAGTCCATCTCATTGTCGGACACCGGTTTTTATCTGAAAATTTTCAGATATATTTCCCATGAATTTTACTTGGGTCGTTGCGCTGGTGAGAGTCTGATGATTTTTGGAGTCTTGTTGCCCAGTCCGTATTCACTCAGTGTTTGGAAGAGGGATTGCCGGTCAATGGAGTCGTATGCTTTCTGGAAGTCCACGAAGGTGCAGATTGTGGGTTGATTTCTTGTGTGTCGTAGTTTCAAGATGGTTTTCAGATTGAGTATCTGTTCTGCACAGGATCTGTGGGGCCTGAAGCCCGCTTGGTATTCGCCTATGAGTGTTTCTAGTTGTTCCTGTGTTCTATGGAGGAGGGCTGCGGAGAGGATTTTGTATGCGACTTGCACTAGGGAAATTCCCCTGTAATTGTTCATATCTGTTCGCTCACCTTTTTTGTGAAGTGGAGCGAGGAGGGCGTTTGTCGAATTTTCTGGTAGTTTTTCCGTTGTCCAAATTTCTTGTATGATTTGTGTGAGTTCTTGGAGAGAATTCTTTCCTAGGTGTGTAAGAAGCTCTGCTACGATGCCGTCGTCTCCGGACACCTTGTTGTTTTTCAGTCGTTGTATGTGTCTGTGTATTTTCTCCTGTGTACGTGGTGATGAGTTTCGGTTTGCGTTCGGGTGGGGTTTATGTGAAAACTTTTCCGTTGGTTCTGGGCAGTTGAGTAGTGACTCGAAGTATGTCGCGAGTTCCTTGGTGTTTTCGTCAACTGTGAGTGTCAATTTTCCGTTTTGTTCTCTGAAGCAGAGGTTCTTGGACGTGTACCCATTTAATCTGTTGCGGAAGACTCTGTAAAAATCTCTGGTGTTGTAGTTGCGGAAGTCCTGTTCGGCCGACTTCAGTTGGTCCTCCAGGTATTTCCTCTTTGTTTGTCTGATGAGTTTAGAGGTCTGTCTGCTGACTTCGTGAAATTTTTCTTCGTTTTCAGGTGTACGGTTTCTGATGAACTTCTGGTATGCGTTTTTTTTCTATTCAATATGACTTGGTCACATTCGGTGTTCCAAAACGGGTGTCTGCTCTTTTTCTGTAGTGGGATTTGCTCTGATGCATGATATTATTATTATTATTATTATTATTATTATTATTATTATTATTATTATTATTATTATTATTATTATTTAGATCTATTAAAGACATTCCATAATTCTGATTGAAGATCCCATTTGAGATTCTGAAGGTGATCGGGATCAGATACCGAGAAAGAAGGATTATCTACAATCTGTACAAAAATCACTCCGAAGTGATAAAAATCGAAGGCTATGAAAAACAAGCAGCAATCCAGAAAGGAGTGAGACAAGGCTGCAGTTTGTTCCCACTCCTTTTCGGTGTTTATATAGAACAGGCTACAAAGGAAATCAAAGACGAATTCGGAAAAGTAATCACAATCCAAGGAAGTAAAACAAAAGTCTCAGATTAGAGATTGTTACGAGGCGTGTTCTTTAAGTAAGAGCCGTTTGAAAATAACTGCACAAAGAAATATTTTTTTCAAACACCACATTTATTGTCAAATTCTACATATTTTACTCTAGTTTTCAACATAGCCGCCAAGTTTGTTTAAACACTTATCACACCTTTTTTGAATATCCTCTTCATAGAAACTTGCCGCCCGCTCCGATAACCAAGAGTTCTTGATCTTGATCTTGCGCTGGGACAGAGTCTGTTTGGCCGTCACCTTTACAGGCAAATGTGTGTGAATGTGTGTGTGTGTGTGTGTGTGTGTGTGTGTGTGTGTGTGTGTGTGTGTGTGTGTGTGTGTGTGTGTGTGTGTGTGTGTGTGTGTGTGTGTGTGTGTGTGTCTACATTCCATGCTCTGTTGCTTCGATTCGGGCGTGATATGCGAAACCCATGTTTCGTCTCCCGTTACGATCTGACTCAACATGTCGTCACCTTCTTCGGCATAACGAGTCAAAAATGTCATTGAACACTCAAATCTGTATAAAAACAAAAGATTCGCCTCTAAAGTTGAAGGCTAAACAGACTCTGTCCCAGAGCAAAATCAAGATCAACAACTCCTGCAGCGGCGGCTCCTGACAAAATTTTTAGGGGGGTCACAACAAAACGTATGTTCACGTCTCAAACATACCAAAGTAGAATGTAAATCAGTACAAAATAACTTAGATCATTTCACTAAAAGTTCCTCGTACTGTTGCTTCTCCATCCATAATTTGGTAGAGCCCCTGCAACCGAGGATGCATTTTTCCGAAACTAATCAGTGAGTGTACAACAAAACTAAAATTAGGACTGCTGGACTGAGTGGCTCAGTTGGATTTCTGACCCCACGTTGGGAGGTTCCATACTCAGCTCGGTAAAAGTAAAATTCTAAGCAACTTAGCTACAGTGCTGTATTGTAGCGAATATTAAACGATGCGAACACTATTCTTGGATTTACATACCACGAAGTTCACTTAAGTGTGACAACAAGCATAAAAATATTGAGGGCAATTACCACATTTACCAGTACTCACATTAATTGAAATTGAAACGATTCTCCACCCACAACGTAAAGCAAACTTCTTCCCGTGATTACAAATGACCTACTAGCGTAATCTTCCGGCGATGTAATGCAATAGTAACTTCTGGGAGCTGTGGCCGACAATAACAGGGGAGGTTCAACTGTGGTCAACTGAAATACTATCACTTGTTTGAGGGTAGCTGTAGACTGAAAGGCACATACCTTACCGTGCTCCTCGCTTATGGATATATCTGTGCATACACCATGACGTCATCTCCTTGCACATGCGTATAGTCTTCAGGCTCGTAGCATAATCTCAAGTGTGCTCCCTGCATTGTCAGTCGAAACGATCAGCTGTCAATGTAACGATATGAGTCGAATACTTCCGATCGATTGACGAAATCAGGCAGAAAATATCGGAAACAATTTTGAATTATCCATGAATGCGTGAGTATGCATTATAACTGGGTGTTCACGTGCTCATGTGCTCCTGAGAATCCACCGCGACTGAACTCTTGGTTATCGGAACAGGCGGCAATTGTCTGTGAAGAGGATATTCAAAACTTAGTTATAAGGTATGGTAAGTGTTTAAACAAACTTGGCGGCTATGTTGAAAAACAGAGTAAAGTATGTAGAACCTGCAAATGAATGTGGTGTTTGAAAATCGTCTTTTGTTGTGTGGTTATTTTCAAACGACCCTTACTTAAAAACACGCCTCGTATTTTATCTGAGTCTGCAGAAAATCCGGAGAAATTCCTGAACTGTATGGACACAGTCCTGGAGAAGGAATATAAGAAAATAAATAAATCCAGAACAAACGTGAAGTGAGGTGATATATGAAATATTAGATTAGGAAATGAAGTCTCAAAAGTGGATAGATATTTTTACTTCGGTAGTAGACTAACTATTGATGGCAGAATTAAGGAGGACATAAAATGCAGATTCAAGGAAGGCCCTTCCTAAGAAAAGATATTTGCTCACTTCGAACATTGATATAGGAATTAAAAAGACGTTCTTGAAGACTTTCCTCTGGAGTGTTGCTTTGTATGGAAGTGTAACATGGACGGAAACGAGAAGAGATTGAAATGTGTTGTTACAGAAGAATGCTCAAGATTAGAAGGGTAGATGGCATCACAAATGAAGGAATACTGAATAGAATTATTGAAAGGAGATCGATTTGGCTAAATTTGACGAGAAGAAGAGATACAATGGTGGGACACATCTTAATACACCCAGGACTTGTTCAGTTCGTTTTTGAGGAAAGTGTAGGCAGTAAAAACAGCACGGGTAGGCCAAGGTATAAATATTATAAAGAGATTAGAGTAGATGTAGAATGTAGTTGTTAGGTAGAAATTAAAATTAGCACAGGATAGGGTGGTATGAAGAGCTGCTTTAATGCAGTATATAGACTGAGTACCCAAACAACACTATTATTATTAACTGAACTTAGTGTTCAAGCTATATCTCGAAGATTGCGGAGAAAATAAGGCAATATAAGTGAAGTTTTACAAAGCAGGTGTCTTTGTTTCGTGTGCTTTATGCCCATGCTACCTGTCTTGTACTTTGAGCTTTAAAATGTCATTTCATTGCTGTTCTGGGTGGATCAAAATGCTCTAATGATGGGCCATTAATGTTAATAAACTTTAAATTATTAAGGATGTCCGACCTGTTGATATCTCAGATTGGTATTTCTTTTGTTCACTAAACAAACGTCTCTCTCACAATCACTTGACGTAAATAATATTGACTGAGCAACCTGCCTAAACACGAAAATCCGTCTTCATTGTTATTATTTTTAAGATACAACTTTGCTAAAAAGCTCGCTTAAATTCATCCCCTATCCAAGTCTTTGAATTCTTTTCACCGAGTGAGTTGGCGGTGCGGGTAGTGGCGCGCAGCTGTGAGCTTGCATTCGGGAGATAGTGGGTGCGAAACGCACTGTTGGCAGCCCCGAAAATGGTTTTCCGTTGTTTAACAGTTTCACACTAGGCTGTATCTTAATTAAGGTCACGGTCGCTTCTTCCCACTCCTAGGTCTTTCCTATCCCATCGTCGCCATAAGACCTATCTGTGTCGGTGCGACGTATAGCAACTTGAAAAAAATATAAAGTAATTATTTTCATTCTTATAAAGTGTTTTGCTGTACTTTTCAGCGTCCATGGTAGAACCCACAAGCTGGTTCTTAAGTTGCTGCACCAATGTTTCGATCTCCTTTTCTCCAAAATTCCCTAGTTCTTTCCCTTCTGGCAAGGTGAAAGTATCGAATACCCTGGTGCACATTTCAATGCCATGTTCGCTCTTAAGAAACCTACATTTTCAGCTTGGAGAGAAGAACTGGTACTACTATTCCGCCCTTGTAATTACTCACACGTAACTCACCGGAATTAAATATATTTCACATTCAAAGTAAATCTGAAACTTTGTTTTCAATAAGTTGCTTTATAATCGCTTTAACCCTAAGGTCATATCGCGACTTCTAATTCTAGATTTTAGTTTATTTTAGTTTAGTTTAGTTTAGTTTATTGCCGTTCTTTCTTATATGAAGGGGCTCAGGCTATGAAGCCCGCTATTATGCCAAACCATACTACACAACACCGTCATACAGTTTATTGAATATTGTACATAAAATAATTAGTTACAAATATTTCTAAAAATCACTAAAATTAATTTACTTAATGTCTATAAGTTTGTAATCTTATTGATAATTAAGAACTAACTGTTACTTTTTTACGTTACATAATACAGTAGGCAACTTGACATCTTTGGAGTGTAAATGCCGGGAAAGGGTAGCGCTGACGCTGATTCAGAATGATTTGAAAATATAATCAGCTATGTGGGAAACTATTGTAGCGGGAGATCTCAATTTACCAAATTACAATAGGAAAGTTAATGCGAACGAAAGAAAGCATGACCAACAAATGGCAAATAAGTTAATATGGGAAGGACTGTTGCTACATAAAATGATGGAACCAACTAGGGGGGGAAGAATATTCTTGACGTGGTGCTGGTAAAACCAGATGATCTGTACAAAGAAAACGAAGTAATAGATGGTATTAGTGATCACGAAGATGTTTTTGTCGTAGTTAAAAATAAACCTGATAGAAAGGAAGGTCCTAAAAGTAGGACTGTTAGGCAGTACCACATGGCTGAAAAAAAGAAGCATGAGAGAGTTTTTATATAGTAAATATGATATGTGGAAAACGGTAAATAAAAATGTAAACAGACTCTGGGATGGGTTTAAAGCAATTGTTGATGAATGTGTAAACAGGTTTATACCTATAAAGGTTGTAAAGAATTTAAAGAAACACTATATCATAATAGAGACATAAAGATATTAAGAAGGTTGGAAAGAAATAGAGTTGGAAATGGCTGTGGAAGTGAGGAGAAATCGAAGGATCTTATTAGAAATTCTAATCTAGCAAAGAAATCAGCTAAGGATGACATGATGGCAAGCATAATTGGCAGTCACACAAATCTCAGTTAAAAATGATGTGTATGTATAGGTACTTTAAGTCAAAAACAGGTTACAAGGAGGATATTCCAGGAATCACTAATGTACAAGGGGAGTGTGTATGCGAGGATCTTCGCAAAGGCAGAAGTATTCAGCCAGTAGTACATAAAGATTGTTTATTACAGAGATAATGTCCAGTTAGAGCAGGTGACAAATACTAAAGAAGTATTAAAATTTACCTATGATAACAACGACATTTACATTTACATTTGAAAACTAGAAAAGCGGCTGGAATTGATAAGATTTCGGGGAATATACTAAAGAAAATAGGTTGGGATATGGTACCTTATCTGAAGTACTTATTTGATTATAGTTTGCATGAAGGAGCTATACCAAATGAATGAAGAGTTACTATATTAGCCCTTGTGTATAAAGGAAAGGGCGATAGACTTAAAGCTGAAAATTACCGGCCATTCTGTTTGACATGCAATGCATATAAGTTTTGGGAAAGCATCATTTCTGATTATATTATACATATTTGCAAAATTAATAACTGGCTCAACAGAAGTTAGTTCGAGTTTAGGAAAGGTTATCCCTGAAGTTCAACTTGTAGGCCTAGAATTCCAGACAGATATAGCAGATATCTTGGATTCAGGAGATCAAATGGATTGTATCGCGATTGACCTGTCTAAGGCATTTGATATGGTGGATCATGGGAGACGACTGGCAAAAATGAGTGCAATTGCTATATTTCTAGAAAATAGATCTCAGAGAATTAGAGTAGGCGAAGCTTTATCTGACCCTGTAATGATTAAAGGAGAATTCCTCAAGGCAGTATTATTGGACTTTTATATTTTCTTATACATATATATTGTAAATGATATGCATAAGAAAAGTGGAATCAGAGATAAGGCTCTTTGAGGATGCTGTTACTCTGTATAGAGTAATAAATAAGTTACAAGATTGTGAGCAACTGCAAAATGACCTCGATGATGTGATGAGATGGACAATACGCAATGGTATGATGATACACGAGGTTAAAAGTCAGGTTGTATGTTTCACAAATACCAAAAGTCCTCTCAGTTTTACTCACTGCGTTAATGGGGTGATAGTTCCTTATGGGAATCATTGTAAGTACCTAGGTGTTAATATAAGGAAAGATCTTCATTTGGGTAGTAACATAAATGGGGTTTTAAATAAAGGGTACGGATCTCTGCACATGGTTATGAGGATGTTTGAGGGTTATAGTAAGGATGCAAAAGAGAGGGCATTTAAGTTTCTGGTAAGACTCCAGCCAGAGTATGGTTCCAGTGTATGGAAACCTCACCAAGATTACTTGATTCAGGAACTGGAAAAAATCCAAAGAAAAGCAGCTCGATTTGTTCTGGGCAATTTCCGACAAAATAGTAGTGTTACAAAATTGTTGCAAACTTTGGGCTGGAAAGACTTGGGAGAAAGGAGACGATGCTCGAGTAAGCGGGATGTTCCAAGCTGTCAGTGGAGAGATGGCGTGGAACGACATTAGGAGACGAATAAATTTGAGTGGTGCCTTTAAAGATAGGGAAGATCACAATATGAAAATAAAGTTGGAATTCAAGAGGACTAATTGTGTCAAATATTCGTTTATAAGAAGGGGAGTTTGGTATTGGAGTAATTTACCAAGGGTGAAGTTCAATTAATTTTTCAATTTCTTTGAAATCATTTAAGAAATGGCTAGGTAAACCACAGACAGGGAATCTGCCACCTGAGCGACTGCCCTAAATGTGATTGATTGATTGATTGATTGATTGATTGATTGATTGATTTATTTATTTATTTATTTATTTATTGATTGATTGATTGATTGATTGATTGATTGATTGATTGATTGATTGATTGATTGATTGATTGATTGATTGATTGATTGATTGATTGATTGATTGATTGATTGATTGATTGATTGATTGATTGATTGATTGATTGATTGATTGATTGACATCAGATCTCCTGGCAGGTAAAAATAATTCGGAATACCAACGACAGAAGAACCTAGGCTTCAGATTCGTATTTCCAGTCACCATGGTGACCTAGCACACGGGATTTTTGAGCCCTGATTATTATTATTATTATTAAGAATATTATAAAATTGAAATATTTTTTAAATTATTATTATTATTATTATTATTATTATTATTATTATTATTATTATTATTATTATTATTATTATTATTATTATCACCATCATCATAATCACCATAACGTTGTGCGCAACTGAGGAGCTTGACTGAACATATTTAGCAGGTAAATTTGATTTTTTTTCTTTTCCCATCTTTTTTTCATCCGCTCGCTATGATATTCTTCCGTCCTTCTGTCCATGGAATGTTGGTTCTCATCTTCGTTTCATCAGAAAAGTTATGTTTGCTCACCAGCGTTCTAAAATTTGGACTGATTCAAATAGTTTCGCCTGTGACGTTGATTTCCTGAAAGGCTTTTTCAATTTCGAATATCCAATTTTTCATTTTCATGACTTTTAGTGAGAGGACATTATTAAATATCTATTTGGTAAATATTTCATTGTCCATTGTTTGAATATGGCCATAAAACTTCAGTCGTCTTTTCTCTAATAGTGGTTGATATTTTCTTAGAATGCTGATGTAACTCAGGAGTCCTTCTCATCCACTCTTCTTCTAAGCATGCTGTATCGAAGGTTTTCGTAAGTATTTTCCATTCTTGATCCTCTAACTATTTAGTTAGAGATGTGCCTTCAATAATCAGGGTTTCTGATACGTATAATGCTTCAGGCCTAATTTCCGTGCTCTAGAGTTTTAACTTAGCGTTCCGAATTATTGATTTGTTGTTCTACCTGTTCCATATGATAGGCTATTTTGTAACTTAGAAATTTTCTCTTTATTTGGTTCATGAAATAATCTGGATTATTATTATTATTATTATTATTATTATTATTATTATTATTATTATTATTATTATTATTATTATTATTATTATTATTAGCGTATTCTCCCAATAATGGAAGACGTTAAACAAACAACTCAATCAAGCTTTCTTTGGGTTCTTCTTGTTCTTCCAATAGGCTTTCATTCTCTCTGAGAAGGCTTGTTTACGTTCTTCCGACCATTTCGGTCTGCACCGTCCTTGCTTTGTTTGCTCTGATGTAACTTCCCACTTGTTGACTTTGTGTCTGAAGGTGTCTCTTCCTAAAATGTCTGTTGCACATATGTTTGCGCTTTTGAGGTCCTTTCGAAGTTCGTCCAGCCAAGGTGTTGAATTCTTAAGTGAGCTAATATAATTTAATATTCTTTTTGACAGTCGATCTTCTGGTAATCTTGTGAGGTGTCCAAAGAATTTCACTCGTCTTTTCTTAATGTCAATTTCAATGTTTGAAACTTTTTCTGTTGTTTTTATTGATTGTAGCCTGTAACTATCTTGGGTATATCTTGCTCCTAGGATTTTCCTGATGATCTTCCTCTCTTGCTTTTTTATTTCTTCTAATTCTTGTTTACTGTTAAGTGACAATGTATTTGACACCTGTAGGTGACTTACGCGTCGTGATGAGGATGAAATGAAGGTGACACGCGAACATTATTTCGGTGGCACGCCACATGGACATAATAATATTTTATACATAAGTCTTGTACTATAGACAATGCATATCTTATAATGTTTCACGTGTAAGAAATAAATATCGAAAATCTAAATACTAGTTCCATTCGGACGTGCAATATGGCAACACTGATAGGTCTGAATGTCATTATAGGTAGTGTCGTTTTCTGGTGGTTTTTTACGCTGACCTCGCAAACATGTTTTCGGTGCAGAAAAGAACAGAAACTTAACGAAGGTGGTAACCGTATTTTTCAAAAACTCTGGCCAAGGGAATTCGGACTGATAGAAAGATGTGTTGCCTGTGTTCGAAAACAATTGTATCCCCCACATTTAATGTAAAGCGCAATTTCGAGACTGGTCATTCAATTGTTTGTTCCATTTCAAATGAAGAAAGAAGAGAGTTCGTTTCAAAAAATATCGAGCATTACACAAAACAAGCTAGTTCTTTCTTTATCATCTTTCCGGCCAAGGAATAATATCAGTGCGGCTGTTTCTATCTGTCTCACTGCATAGTACAGCATGCATGGAAAACCGATTTCTGGCGGTGAGTTGTTGAAAGAAAGTTTCTTATTGACGTCCGACACATTATTTGAAAACTTCCCTAACAAACAACTAATAATTAACAGAATTAAAGGAATACCAGCCAGCTGAACTGCTGTCAAGGAAAAATAATAAAAATGAGCGAAGAAGTTTCGGAGCAGTTGAAAGCTAATTTGGATAACTCCCACATGTATGCAGTATCTTTTGATGAAAGCATGAATGTGAACTTACAAACAAGGATAGCTGTTTTTTTAGATTTCCTTCTGGAAATGTGATGAGGGAGAAATTAGTTTAGTTGTTGAGCGAACAAACTACAACATGAAAATATTATGAAGCTAATGGAGGAATTGAAGTCCATTCGGATTATTAGTACTTTTGAATTTTATATCTCATCATTATATATTTTACAATTCGTTTTACGTCGCACCGACGCAGATAGGTCTTGTGGCGACGATGGGATTGGCTTACGAGTGGGAAGGAAGCCGCCGAGGCCATAATTGTGGTACAGCCCCACGGAACATGCAATCAAATGTATTTACACGATATATGTATAATAAATAAATAAATCAGTAAATGTAACATATTATGAAACATAATCGGGAATTTAGAAGGGAAGTCGCGGGTGGGGGTTTGTAGGTTGTAAATATCCCTTAATGAAAAACAACAGGTGGCACAGTCAACTGATGAGAATAATAAACCAGACTTAAAATTCCACACTAGTTGGAAAAGGTTCGCCATCCCTGATCTATATCACGCTTTCCCTGCATGTAGGTGTATATCTCATTAGTTTGATTCCTGTGTTTCAAATGTATTACATACTGCATTTTCAACGTGTTATATCGACTTGTGTTATGGCAATGATGAACAGACACTGCTAGTACCACTGAATAGATCTAACTTCATTATCAAGTTCCAGAAGTTCAAACAAGATATACGCTCACACAATGGACAATCTCGTAACGTTTCTTAGGCACTACAGCTTCGAACTATATTTATCTGCGTTACAATCAACTTCCATTTAAGTAGAAGACATTCAAAGCAGAAGTGAACAGTCACATCCCCCCACCCAAAAATAACCTCTTTGTAATAATGGCGGCCATAAAGTCTGAACAATGTTGGTGTGGTCTGGTCAGTGTCGAGGTGTTACTTGCAGTGTCGAGCAGGTAATTTGTGGCGGTCTGCTGGCGGGTACAGTGCTACGTCGTGTTCTGACCGCCCGATACACATCAGCCATTGTTCCGCTGGTATGCTGCTCCATAACTTGTGTTCATCTTCTCTCGTTATTTTGATACCGAGCTTACACTGCGAGCAAAGGAAGGACACATTCGACCAATCAAAAGAGCACGACCAGATGAATACATTACAAGACACTTCAACAAGAAAGAGATGTTAGACCGCCTATGAAGTAAAAACCGGCCACATGCAAACACTTTCTACTAGATAGAACATTTTATAGGTTCCGTATAAAACACAAGACGGATTGTTTTACCTTATCATAGAAAGTTATAAAGTGACAGCGAGGGATTCAGTTAGGAGTAAACAGTTTGGCCTATGCTGACGACTTTGTGTGTTAACGACAAACTGTGCTGAATCCCTGCGATCTAATATCTTGGAACTTTAAAAAAGAAACCTAACTGAATATCCGGTTAGGAATTCAAAACTGGAACAGGTAAGTATTTCAAGTATTTAGGATCCGTATTCTTCCAGGATGGTAGTATAGTAAGTGACAGTGTCTGGGGTGCATCAGATCTAATAAAGTGAGCCGGCAGTTGCGATCATCTTTGCTTTACGGCAGTGAAAGCTGCGTGGATTCCAGATATCTTAAGGCGACACTCCGGAGATTAAAATCGATATTTTGTTCATTTTGGTGAATTTTTTAAGACTGAAATTTAAAGAATTGAATTTCTTATTTCTTGTCACGATGTTATTCCGCTGAATTCAAACAATTTATCCCTGTAATAATGCTTTGTTTGCCAATTGTATTTTTACACTTAAATCCCATTTTTCTTCCATAATATCCTGCCAAATGTAACAAAATTTGTGTGGTATATGTATCACAGCTATATTAAGAAACCTGCGTATGGAATTTTTTATTGGAAAATTTCTTCAAGCAGTAGGGATTTTTAAGTCCAAAATTTTAGGACGTAAAAATTACATGAAATTTTGTACGATATATCTCATTATATAAATTATGTACAGAAAAATCGATGCTTAGTGCTTTTAAAAATACGTATTATCTACCTAATTACAAATTTACACTAACATGTTGATTAAATTTCATTAAAGAAATGGAATTAAAAATTCCAAAACCAAATATTTTGTAAAAGCTATTGCTTGTATATGAAAGAAATGTTCGTAATATCTCTACTTTTATGTAGGTTACATTCCCACAAAGTTTCGTGAAAATCCATGCATTGGGTAAAAATATATTTTTTCTTTCTCCGGAATCTCGCCTTAATCATAAGTGAGAAGTAACAGACATGAAAATAGCGAGGATGATGGCTGGTGCACACAGGTGGGAAGGGTACTCGGAATGAGCAGATAAAGACTCAGTTAGGAAGAAATTCGGTGGATGAAACGGTACGCATAAAACGTCTTTTCCTGGTGGGGTCATACGAAATGAATGGAGGATGATAAGTTACCTAGGAATGGACTCGGCCATGGAGGAGAAGAAAATGGAGGGAGACCAAGACGACGAAGGTTAGACTTAATTTCTAAAGATAAGAGGTATTGGATTAACGATGGCACAGAGCTTGTTACAAAAAGAGGATTGTGGAGGCATTTATTAAATTCACAGAGGCTTACAGACTGAACACTGAAAGGGCATAATAATCTATAAAGAATATGTATATATCTTGGAAGAAGGAAGAGGAAATATGAGTTACTTGGAGACTTGAACACAAACCCCCAGAGATTAAACAGCTCTTGCACCCATCGCTTATTGTCTATGTAACTGCGTATTTTTAAATAGTTTGTCACCATTGTATTGTTTATTTATTCAAGACCACACACAAGCATTCCTTATGTCATATTAACTGTTGGTTGTTATTGTGTAAAAATTGTACACATAGTTGTCAATGAAATTAAGTTTACCGCTACTAAAAATGAAAAAAATAAGTTCCATTCATCACTTTTAGGGTTTCCAGAGATGCCAAGGTGCAGAATTTTGGGTCATAAGAGTTCCGTTACGTGCCGGTGAAACTATTGGCACCAGGCTGGAGGAGTTGAACACCGTCAAACAAAGCACTGTACAACCGGCCAGTGCTCTTCCGTCTAAGCCACTCAGCCCAAAACGTTTGTAAAGAAACTCACTTCTTGTAGTTCAAATTTCGCTTACAATTGTCGCTATCACTTTTCATAAGCCTCGCAGTAGCTAATATTTTATTAAATATACAAGGTTGTTTAAGAAATAAAATAAAAATCCGCACCCACGCATTTTCTCCGTTACACGAAAAAACATACAATCATGGATATCGATGGCGTACTTCTAAAACCTCGTATCTCCCAATGCACTTTCTATCCATTTTCTTCCTTAAGACTGGTCACGCCTCCCAGCCACATATGGATGTACAGTCCATCAGAACAATTTTCGTTGTGTTCATTTTCCTATGCTGATGTGTAAAGGAAAATCAACCTTAAATGCATTAAATTGTAGGAGTTCTTAAATTCGCCATGAAAACGACATCCCTACAATACGGTATAAGGTCCATTTTCCTTTACAGGGCAGCACAGGAAAATGAACACTACGGAAAAGTTTCTGATGGATTGCACATAAGTATGTGTCTGGAGGAGTGACCAATCTTAAGGAATATAATGGGTAGGAAGAGCATAGGGACATACGAGGTTTTAGGAGTAAACCGACGATATGTTTTTGGGATTAGAAGTCCGGAGAGCGAGTACAGACTATCTGGTTGTTCCTCTCTTGGTAGCCTCTTACGAAATGCAGGGGGCAGAGGTAAAGTATCCTTTATTTAATTATGGCCCCTTAATTATAAGGAATTGGAAGACATTCTAGATTTCGTAAACATAGTTCTATTCTAGTCGAAATTTTATTATTATTATTATTATTATTATTATTATTATTATTATTATTATTATTATTATTATTATTATTATTATTATTATTATTATTATTATTATTATTATTATTATTTCTCCTTCGTTTCGGCCGTCTATAGACCACATTTGACAACCTTTGCGGTACGTTTAGCCTTTTCTACCTTCACTCCCTGTCAGTACCTTTTCATTTTTTCTCCCACTTCCTTGTTCAATTCTTCTGGATGGGATCTCCCTTTTCTCATCAGTGTTTACCCAGTCTCCTGGAAACCACGTAACTTTTGCACGAGTTGTCTACTTCGATTTCTGTCCATAATGTACTCTTCCGGAACTCCAATCTTCGTCAAGTCCAACTTCAATTCTGGAAACAATTTCAGCTTTATCTTCCTCATTCTGAAGAATTCAATTATTCTCTTAGTTGGTCCATCCTCAACAAGTGTTCATAGAATAATTTTTTCTTCCTCATCAATTCAACAACTCCTCCTTTTCTTTGATACAATTCTTTGTTAGATTTCAGTCTCCTCATTCCATATTTTACATTTGGAACTGGAATTTTTCTTAGCATTCTTCTTTCTCTTTTCCAGATATCTTCAACCCCAACTTTTCCAATTAAATCCGAAGTTTATGTTGTATTTCCAGTCAGTCAGGTATAACAGCAGTGTCTATATGCCTCAATTCAGCCCCATGAAGTAGAACCCTTTTGTTGTAGGTGCTCCTATTATTTCCAGCCCTGTGGTGTAGAAGTAGCGTGCCTGTTTCTTATTCCAAGGTCCTAGGTTCGTTTTCCGTCTAGTTTAAGGATTTTAATTCTGAACTCAGAGAAGAACGCGGTTCGTTTGATGTTAGCTCTCTGGCCTAGCGTTGTCGTCAGGCGCGGCTCCATAATATGATCTGCAGAGCTGCAGAACCACCACAATGAAAGATATACAATAATATATAGCGATTAGCGATCCCATCCTTCAAATTGAGTGTTTATATCGAGCCAAAGATCGATACCCGTACAGCTGCGGGTGATCTGGCAACCCTGTTTAGATCTGTGAACGACAGAACATTAGGAGAGTACACTTAACTACAGCTTTCTTCCGATAGGTGGCTATGAGTTGCCCATAAGATTCTGTATCAACTGCACGCCTTGAAGTACGTCTGGCCTATTCCCGTGACCATATAGTTAGGAAAGAATACATTAGAGGTATTAGCAGCACCACCGTCCGTAAGAGAATCGCTGCAGCGAGCGGGGCATGTTGAAATCTCAGCAGTTTTTGGAAAAGCTCTCTCCATTTTATTCATCAATGTAAATAGAGAACTTTTAAAACAGTGTGGATATTGGTATGGTTTAAAATTCTTACATGTCAACATTCTCATATACAGTACTACAGTATAGCTGTGATGCTTCTGTTCAGTAGAAAGAAAGCCCAAATAGCTTAAATACAGGATAAATGCATGATAAAAGAGGATGGTTGTGATTAAGTAACACAAAATCAATTTACTGTTCATGTTAAGTCTTCAAACAACGTACCTTTAGATGCGGGTACGGTATGTATATTTTTCTATCTTTTGTGTAAATGACCAGGACTTCAGCATAATTATATCCTAGACCGGAAACATTCTCTCTCGTACGAAGCGAATGAGCGAGTTCTTAGGCCTACAAGTAATCATGAGTATGTTTCTTTGTAATGGTAGTGAATCTTCCGCGTTAGGTAGTCATGAAATTGAAAACAGAAACGCTAGTACCATCAGATGATGTTCCCCCTCCATTAAGAAAGCCGCCCCCCAATGATGTATGCAGGTCTCAGAACCTTTGTAAATATGAATGTGTCGATAGTTCAATGTTTTTTCGATAAGCGGAAAAAGGGCTTTATTTTTTATAACTTTTCAATTGTTGTTTTCTGTACAAGTCAGTTATTTATATTGTCGATGTCCCTTGAAATCGGGGTCTTACAAATTGAGACGAACGTCCACCTGTACTTTTTCGGTAAATTTTCGGAAACTTCACACTGATAGGACATGGAGTAAAGCGTTTCCGCGGAGTTGGAGGACGGATTCACACGAGCTCAGCTGACACTTCCCGTATGCAATACGAATTTAGATTTGTCTATTACACTTACTGCAATGGACTGGGCGTCACAGAGCAGAACCACCAACATTATTCAGCACGAGCCGCCGCCACTGGTTGCCGTGCATCGACACGACGCCGGTTGAGAGAAATGCAGGTCATTTTCTGTAAATTGATACCCGCACCCTAACTGGCAGCGTTTACTGTCGCTTCCCTGGTAAGAAAATCAACCAGAAGCACGCAGTTATAGACCCAGAAGACCGTCGCTGTAACTACATAAGGGCTGCATGATAAATCTCTGGTACCCTGCTTCGGCCCTGGCGGAAACTTGGAACAATAATGTCCATATTCACCAAAGCGAGTAAAAGCTTTCATCTTGCTTTAAAGTTAAGAAAACAGAGATAAAGTTTAAATTTGTTTTCACCAACAACATTATCCCGGATAATGGGCATTATCTCGGTCTAAAATTTTACCGGAGAAAGGTTAATCTCGTAGACCACTAAAATATTTAACTAAAAGTGAAAATCAGAGCGACGAAGAACATGACCAAGATTATGCAATAAAACGACTTAGGTGGATAAAAAGAATGCGCTACATACTTTGAGAACTAGGTTAAAACTGATTTTGAAACACATATTAGATTTTCTAAAGACTCAACATACCGAGCTCGATAGCTGCAGTCGCTTAAGTGCTGCCAGTATCCAGTATTCGGGAGATAGTAGGTTCGAACCCCACTGTCGGCAGCCCTGAAAATGCTTTTCCGTGGTTTCCCATTTTCACACCAGCGAAATGCTGGGGCTGTACCTTAATTAAGGCCACGGCCGCTTCCTTCCCACTCCCATCCCTTCCCTATCCCATCGTCGCCATAAGACCTATCTGTGTCGGCGCGACGTAAAGCAACTAGCAAAAAAAAATAAAAAAATAAAAAAACCAGATTCAACACTGTCAGCCTTATCCATGATCGAGCATAACCTGGTATTCCCAACCCATAGGCAAGTCTAAGATGAATTCTCGATTTTTACTTATATTCATGTGGTACACGATTGCTAACGAATATTGCCATATTTTTGAGTGATCACTACGTGTCGGAGGCCTGTCCTTTTGCCCTGTAAAATTTTTATGGTAAATAAATATTGAATGAATGAATGAATGTATAGACTATAACTTGTTTTCTAATTCTGTATTGTGTTAGTGTTTTCTGTCATCAAATTCAGCAACAATTCCTTCCCTTGGAAGGTCATAGTAGGCTTCTTTCCTCGTTTCTGGTAAATATCAGACATAATTTATGATAATTTATTTGCAAACACCGACAAACACCAAATATAACTAGAAACGTCTTTAAATTTCGATAATGGTGGCAGCAGATAGTCATTTGCTTTCCATGGGTCAGTATGAAAAATTTTAAGATTCAAATTCGGATTGAAACGAAAAGTTAGATTCATAAACTGACACACATTATGTAGAGAATACAGAAATGAGTGCAGTGGGGCTGAAAATCTAGCTCATGTTCTTGGTTCATGCCCACAGGGAACTTGCTTAGGAATGTTAGACACAACAGAATATGATCGAGAACTGCAGCAGCATTCTCCCAGAAAGGTTCCGAAATACAATGAAGGAGTGGCATGTATTGCTGATGGTGGAAGCAACCGTAGAATAGATATAATCCCCATTTGACCGAGAAAATGATATTGCATAATTATACTGTATTCTGGGCCCAATCATTATATGTGAGGTTTACTCCAGTCAGCCAACAGAGGTAGACGCGGAGAAGCGAGCCAACTATGAACCATCAACTACTTCAAGGAATTTTACAGCATCTCCTGTATATGGATGGTAGGACTTCCCATCGGAGCAAGACGAACCATATCAACGTTCTTAGTTGAGTTTTTCAAAAGTGTGGGTATTCCCAAGAATCTATAGTGTTATTTAGCCGTCTTGGCCATTAAAGGCTCCGTCCACCTCTATAGTACTAAATACTAGAAATACTAACTCAGAAAACACTTCATAGTTAAACAAACATACAATATTTAAGTGTTAAAGTATAATTATTCAGATTTAGGCAGCCTTTCATTGTGTAAACTACAAATAAAAATGTTATTTGACTTTCAGGGAGCCTCTGAAATCCATCCACGAATCCTTAAGCGATCAATTGACCCCAGGTTTAGAACCCCAGGCTAGGAAGCAGAAAGGAACCTTTAGGACTGAGTAAATAAGAGAGAAACACCGTAGAAGGAATGAGATGTATTGTATGGGAATATGAAGAATGAAGTGAAAAGACAGTTGAACTGATCGTAGTCCACAGCGGCTCATACGAATTAAATAATGATAATAATTAATGTAGCATTAGAGACGTAGTCGGTCTACAAGATCCATAACATCTTTAAAAAACCACATCTCGAATGCATTTATCCTTCTAATGGTGTTGCATTTCAGATTCCATGTTTCAGCTCCGAACAGAATCTCTAAATATGGGTCCAAGTCCTCAGTAATCCAGCTGCCAGGTTATTTAAATATCCGCTACTTGTTCAACTTCATTCCCTTAAATGTTCATAAGAATGTGCGTGTTCGGAACTATAGCAATGATCATCACCTTTTTCTTGTCGTCTTAATGTTAACGTTATATGCTAATCACTGAATGAATTCTAATACTAGAAAGTTATCGAATATATTCCATATGACAGTAGCAGTCGATCTCTTTCAGTATGTATTTCATTAGTACACAATCATCTGAGCAGGAATCTCACCTCCTGCTCCTTAACAGCTTGAAAGACCACTCTACTCGCTTTAAATGCGATGCGACACCAAAAATAATTACCAGTGCTCTCGAAAATTATCAGAGATTTAAACCTGAGTGCGTTAGACTAATTGTAGTCACAGTAAAGGTAATTTTACATTCAGAACATGTTTAGTGCCTTATTCAGCTTTAATAAATTGTGTTATCAATTAATTAATCACAAGAGTCTGGTCTATATATCGTCCTAACAAGGGGAAAGGCAGCACCAGCATCTACCGGTCTGCTAGAAGAATCCGGTTTAGTTTCATTGCACGATACAGCTCATGCGCACTGTGTCTGTGTACAGGTGTTAATCCAGTGGTTCCCAAAGTGTGCGTCGTGACGCCCATAAAGAGCCCCGATTTCCCCACACTGGCCCCGCAGATTCGTACAAAATATTCATTTTGTTTTCAGTTACTACAGTAATGTCATAGAACGCAACATCTATCAGTCTTGGGAACCCCTGTGGATGAGGGTAATGACGTGAGTGGCGAATAAAAAGGAACCCCAAAAGAATCTCTCAGTTATAATTGTTTTTGGGGTGAAGGTACCTCATGGGTATCACTGTAAGTACCTAAGTGTTAATATGAGAAATGTTGTTCATTGGAGTAATCGCATGAACGGGATTGTAGATAAGGGTTACAGATCTCTTCATATGGTTGTGAGGGTATTTGGGGGATGTAGTAAGGATGTCAAGGAGACGGCATATCTTTTTTTTTTTTTGCTAGTTGCTTTACGTCCCACCGACACAGATAGGTCTTATGGCGACGATGGGACAAGGAAGGGCTAGGAGTGGGAAGGAAGCGGCCGTGGCCTTAATTAAGGTACAACCCCAGCATTTGCCTGGTGTAAAAATGGGAAACCACGGAAAACCATTTTCAGGGCTGCCGACAGTGGGGTTCGAACCTACTATCTCCCGAATACTAGATACTGGCCGCACTTAAGCGACTGCAGCTATCGAGCTCGGTGACGGCATATCTGGTAAGACCACAATTAGAGTATGGTTTCGATATATGGGACCCACACCAGGATTATTTGATACTAGAATTCGAAAAGATCCAGATAAGAGTAGCACGATTTTTTCTAGGCGATTTTTGACAAATGATTAGTGTTACAAAAATGTTGCAAAGTTCGGGCTTTAAGCAATTAAAACGATTAAACATTCATTTCAATTGATCTATGTATATTATTTCATACTGGTACCTCTATTCTATTTGCAGAATATTACGAAATTGACCTATTATTAAAGTGCGACCCGTACCCCTCAGTCTACAGTATATGATCGGACCGGAATCTCTACACGTCGACAGTCTTACGTCTACATATCAAGAAGTTTCTGGAAGTTACGCGATGACTCCTTCACCGCCGCCATCACCAACGCGATCACGTTCACCCAGGTCGCCACCAAAGGACATGGAAACTACTCAAACCAAACAACCTCGTCGTTTATCGGAATCTGGTTCTGGAAGTCCTGATGGAGAAAGGAAAAGACTTTGTCCGACACAATCCCTGATACAACGTTCTCCAGGCTCTGTCGAAACCTCACCGGGATCTCATGCTCGTCTGGAATCTTCTGGAACGGACCTTGGGATTCATTTGCTGGGCCCTGGACCATCGACCGCCCACCAACTGCCCAACCTGTTGGACCAACCTGCAACGTACATGCCTGCACATGTACGTAGTTATGCTCAGGCGGCGCAAAACCCAGCAATACCACCTAATATTCGCCAGCGCAGTATTGTTACTCCAACGCTCCAGCCAACTGTTCAACCGCCTTTCTATCTGATAAAGCTTACAAATCTGGACATCAACAAGGCCAACGTCAGGTGCATCTATCAACTAATTGCAAAATTTACGCCCAATCTTCAGGATTATAAACTTGAAATCCAACGGTCGAGAGATGGTTATAATCTTAAAACCTGCCAACCATTTTACCATCACTTCATGAATAACATCGGAGCTCATCAACTGGGGACACATGCACGGGCCACTAATGTCACCACACAGCGTCCAACACAACGTCCTGCACCGCCCACCCGACCAGCAACAATTCTATCTGTGGTTGCTTATGGAGTCGACCGAGACTACACCGACGATGAGGTGGCTGCTCAACTCCAACTCGAGGGTCACCACATCTACCGAGTCATCCGTATTCGGAACGCTCAAGGACCCACTTCCTTGGTTCGCATTCTATCACGCGACGTCTCGACGCTCGACGCCCTGCTCCGTGACGGCGCCATGATCTACGCCCGGCGCCATCGGGTGGAACCCTCCAGAACATCGCCACCTCAGAAGATCCGCTGCGGGACGTGCCAGAGGTTCGACCACGCCCCAGGGACACCATGTGTTCATCCGGAGGTATGTGCCATCTGTTCACGTGAGGAGCATCCTACTCATGCTTGTCCCAATAAGTCGAACCCAAAATGTGTTAATTGTAATCAAAATCATCCTGCTTTCAGTTATAAATGTCGTTCCAAACCTGCTCCTGAACCTGATCATCCTGAAACCGTTGTCCCTGTTCAATCTCAAGACCTACCTACCCCTGCCTCTTCCTCCTTCCTCCTCCCTCCGAGTTCTGAGAACATCATTCGTTTTATTACGATGGTGTTACAGAACGTCCTCCCCTTCCATCGCCCACACATCCTAAATCAGATCCAGCTAGCGGCTCGATTGGTTTTGAACACTCATGTCGACGTGGCGTACTCGGGGAATAAAATGCATTTTGCATTTTTTCCCCTAAGTACTGTTCACTTTATGCGTTAGCGTATTGAAGCTTTACTATGCCAACATAAGATCTCTTAAGTCCAATCGGCCGCTGCTGGACACCTCCCTTTCATTGTATGCCCCGGATATTTTTGTTCTGAATGAGACATTTCTGACGCCGGCCCAAATGCCTCAATTTCCCCGGTTTACTTTCTATCGCGCTGATCGTCCGACTCAAGGCCGTGGTGGCGTGGCTATCGGCGTCAGACGGGATTTTACTGTTATTCAGCACTACTTTCACTTCCCTACTAATTTCTCTGAATATCTAATACTCGAAGTAATTACTCCTCAGAAAACCATTACGGTAGCTACTATCTACATACCGTCTAAACCTTTCATTCCCTCTGATTTTATTAAATACATAGACGCTACATTTTCTGAATATATTATAGTTGCAGACCTTAATGTTACTTCATATACCCCTACTCAAATCTCCGAGTTCACTAATTTATGTACGTCTCTCCGGGGCATGCGCTTCCATTTTCCTTTCCACACCCTCCCAGCCAATAATTCCACCCCTGATGTCCTCCTTCTTTCTCCCTCCCTTGCCACATCTATCACCATCCAGCAGCTCGTTTCTATAGGTAGCGATCACGCCCCAGCCCTTCTCACCTTTCCTGGTGTTCTTCCCCGTCAGACCTTACCCCCTCCTCGCCCTCCCCCTACTCGTCGTTTCAATCACACTAATTGGAATACTTATCGCACTACTCTCACTAACTTACTCAGTGATGCTGTACCGCCTACTAATATTCCCACTCTATTCGCCCTAATTTCTAAAATAGAGCGAGCTATCCTTACCGCAGATTCTCTTTATATTCCTCGTCACTCCTACCACCCCTCTAAACCTCCTATACCCCCCACAGCTCTCCGCTTATTGCAGCTAGCTCATGACTACTTTACTGCATATACTCGAACCAAGGACCCTACTACGCTCCAACAACACCGCCGAACTTTACGCCACGCGCGCTCATATATTAAAGCTATTAAACGTAAAATGTGGATGGACAAGTGTACTGAGCTAGCTGATTATCACGACCCTCGACGTTTTTGGACGACTTTTCGAAAACTAACCAAAACTACCAACCCTCTTCCTCGCTACCCTATTACACATCCCCCCACTCATCCACAAACTGACCAAGACAAGGCTAATCTTTTCGCTGACTATTATCAAACTGTGTTTTCCCCCTCCCACGCCCCTAATTTCCATCATCCTCACGAACCTACCATCATTGCTTACTCTGATCCTAACCTCCCTGAACTTCAACCTTCATTCCTCCATTTTTCTCATGTTGATTATACTCATCCATTAAATGCTCCCATTACACCCACTGATATCCGGCTTTTCCTGAAACATCGGAAAAACACCTCCCCTGGCTCCGATACCATCTCATATCGTCATATTCAAGAAGCCCCTCCTATTCTTTTTTATCTTCTTAGCATTATTTACACCTACATTCTTTATACAGGCGCGTACCCCAATCATTGGGGTAACGCCAATCTTCTCCTATTCCTAAAACCCCATAAACTCCCATCTGACATTCGGTCTTATCGCCCAATCTCCTTACTCCCTGTCCTCAGCAAGATCCTAGAAGGGATTCTGAGTAGGAGACTTTCCTCCTATCTCGACTCTCTAGGTCTTATTCCATCCTCTCAAGCCGGTTTTCGATCCCATCATTCCACTCACGATCACCTCTTTCACATATCCTCTTCTCTCAATGCCTATCTTCGCCCCCGTAAAACTGCCGCTTTAGTTTGCCTCGATGTGAATAAGGCTTTTGATTCAGCCTGGCATGCTGGGTTGCTTTTTAAGTTACGCCATCTTCCCATTCCTATCACTATCATTCGATTTATTTTCAACTATCTTCAACATCGATCAGCACAGATCCTCATCCGTGGTACCCGTTCCTATTCCTTTCGTATGACTGCGGGCGTAGCCCAAGGTTCCCCACTTTCCCCACTTTTATATATTTTATATACTTATGATATCCCACATCCCGACCCCCCTTTAAGACTCTATCAATATGCCGATGATCTGGCTATCCTTGCACTTACACCTACTACTGTTACTCTTACCCGTTATTTACAGACCTACCTCTCCGTTCTAGAATCCTGGTTCGACGCCTGGCATATTGCTGTTAATCCCACCAAGACCCAATTTATTGTATTTCGGAAAAAATCCCGCCTCACTAGACCCCGTCACCGAGTTCTTTTAACGTTGTATAATACTCCACTAACAGAAACTAATACCCTAATCTACCTTGGTATTCAATTCCAGAACAACCTTCATTGGAAACATCATTTAACACAAGTATACAAACGTGCCCTTCAACGCTTCCGAGCCCTTCGTATTCTCACTGGTAAAACGTGGGGCCTCCGTCCTTCCCAAATCCTCACAGTTTATAAATCTTTTATTCGCCCTGTCGTAACATACAGTTCCTTGACCTGGCTCACAGCTGATAGACAACAATACGTGACCTTGCTTAAACTTGACAGACATGCTATGCGTATTGCATACCATCTCCCCTTTGACACCCCTTCTACTGACTTCCAACCTCTTTATTCCTTCCCCACCATCCTTACTCATGTCCATGATCTTCGTCTCAAATACTTACAATCTGCCCTAGCCATCAATCACTCTGCGATTAAAGAAGCCCTCAACCTTTCTCCTCTTGCCACCGCTATCCTTAATAATGACCGCTCTCCTGCTATCTCTTACCTTTTCCCCACCCCTATCACGTAACTTCCCCCCCTGTCCCACTGCCTTTTTATTCTAATTTTTCTTTTACTGGATATTACGATGCTCCTCGCGGCAGTGGTACCGGCCTCCAATATCTGTGTCTGAGTGCTTTACGACACTACCAGTGTCATCTCTATCCGTGTTCATTTTCAATCATTCTGTGTTTTTCGCGTCCTCATTGTTCCACTAGTGTACGTCCATTTCTTTCTGCTTCCACCATAGTGTTTTTCGTATCGTACGTCAAGATGAACTGAAGACATTTCTCTCTCAGTACGATGTGTTGTGCGTTTATACTTTGTGTGCCAATCGAAATCAATGAAAAATAGACTGACATGGAAGAAATCACATAATATTTCCTTGTTATATACTTGTTTATGTTTTTTATTTTCTCTGCTTCAATCTGTATTTGATTATGTTTTGTTTTCAGTATGTACGAGACATACTTCTATGTATGTGTTTCAAAATTCTACTTTTATGTACTCACTCACCGGCCAAAGAGCTACATGTTTAGCTGGTGGCCCGCCTGCCCCTTACCGGGCAGGAATGAAATAACTATTTGACTAAAGAATGAATAAGCGACCCGTAATCATGCCTAAGGTGTCCAACGTGGCATCGATCCCTTACAAGTTGGAAACCCGTGTTCTAGAGTATTCTATGCATGTGTCGATTATTCCCCACGTTTTTGAGAACACTCTATACATAACTCGGAACTCAGGGAATATCGGACATTTACGTTTATGCCAACATGACCCGTATTCGATATAGAATCCGTTCGAGATGTGATTGTACGCTGCTCACGGGAATTATGCCACCTGATCTGAGCAGATCGAATGCCCTCTTAAGAGAGTATTATAAAATCCGCAGAAACCCCCAACTACCCGTACAAGAAGACATCCCTGCACTTAATCTCCAAAGACTGAAGTCGCGCCATCCACCTTTGCAAGATGCTGCTAACATGGCTCCCAATAACTTCGACGGTGTGAAAGTTTGGAAAGACCGTTGGGAAACTTCAAGAGACTTGTCCCTACATAGCATCTTTCCTGGTGCGAAAATTGCTAGTGGATCCCTCTACCACGCAGACAGTGGGCCACTCTTCACAGAATTCGGACAGGCCATGGAAGATGCAGGGACTCACTCTACAAGTGGAACTGCTTGACGTCACCAGAACGCCACGGGGGTGCTCCACGGCAAATCATCCCTAACATTGTCGACAGCTGCAAACTACGAGCCTACTCGGGTAGCTGGGCTGATTTCTTCATCACATCAAAGGGAGTATTAGTGTGGATAGAAGGACTGGACATTTCGATATGATTATGCTTTACTTCTTTCCGATGAGGCCTGCTAAGGACCACGTGCCAATTTCAATTCAGTTCTCCATACTTTGTTGTTTTCTCTTCCGCTCCTTCCATTATTCTTTCATCCTTTCACTATGCTGTTTCTTTCTGTCCTCGGACCACTTCGCACCAGGCTTCTTGTTCAATCTTCCTTGGAATCCTTCCATACTTACTACCATCTTTCCAAGAATTTATCTGTCCATAGTTCCTTCTTCTCTTGTATTATTTCTTTCTAAATCTTTCTTTACTTCTTTAATCCAGCTAGTTGTTGCCCTTTTGCCCCAAAAGTACTTGAAAATTATTTTTGTTAATCTGGAATTATCCATTCTGTAAATATGTCTGAAAAATTACTATCGCCTTTTCCTTATGGTTTCTGTAATGTTTTCTATGTTCCTGTATATTTCATCATTAGATCTTAATTCCCATACTTCTGTTGTTTTCACAGGGCCTAAGATTTTTCTCATGATTCTCCTTTCTGTGCCTCAAGTTTATCTAAGATATAGTTTAGTACCAGGCATCCACTTGCATATAAGCATTCCGGTTTCACCATTGTAGTGTAGGGCCTTATTTTAAGATTTTAGACACTTCTTGTAAAAATTCTTTATGATACCATATCGTCGCTCGACCGGTAAAAGGTTGTATTCCACAAAGCTCTTCCTATCAATTATTCTCCTTAAGACTGGTCACGCCTCCCAGCCACGTATGGATATGCAGTCCTTCAGAACAAATTTTGTTGTGTTCATTTTCCTATGCCCATGTGTAAAGGAAAATGAACCTTACAGTACCATACTGTAGGAATGTACGTTTGCATTACGTATTTACGCACTCCTAGTGTACAATGCATGTAAGGTTCATTTTCGTTTAATCGTCGACATAGGAAAACGAACGCAACGGACATTGTTCTGATGGACTGCGTATCCATATGTGGCTGGGAGGCGTGACCAGTCATAAGGAGTATTGTGGGATACAACGTTTTACCGGTGAAGCGACGATATGCTCTTTCCATCTTGTGTACCCTTTCTTCTACTGCAGAATTGTCTAAACAATTTTCTTGATTTATTACTCCCAGATATTTGAATTTCGTTACTCTTTCCACTGGACCAATATCTGCTGCCAAAAAAGTTTGGAGCATTCTTGATGTTTGTAATACATTTTGTTTTTTTCTACGGAGATTCTCAAACCTATCTTGTTGGCTATTTCTTCCAGGAGATTGATTTGTGCG
Organism: Anabrus simplex; assembly: GCF_040414725.1. Lineage (NCBI taxonomy): Eukaryota > Metazoa > Arthropoda > Insecta > Orthoptera > Tettigoniidae > Anabrus > Anabrus simplex. Next base: position 1,667,633,772 of record NC_090265.1, read on the forward strand.
GTTGCATTTGTTAGGTTTTCTGACAATATAGCAAAATGATGCCTTTGCTGGCAAGATGTAGTGTTTACAGTGCGCTATGTCTTCTGGTATGGGCTAGAATAAAATTGTTACTTTCATTGACCTGACTCAGTCTCTTCCTTGGCTTTGACAATATGAAAGTGGCTGAGGTATGAGCGATGCTAGTAATGCCATTCCTTATGCAGCCAGTCCCTGCTATGAATGGTGTGAAAATGTCACTCATAGGGTCGGTTGGTGCAGGCATTTCAGTGGGCTTGGCAGACTGATGTGCAATAGCAACTTCTGGCTCAGTGAGGAAAGCAACGAGAAACTACCTCACTCTTCATTTCCCTAGTACGCCTCTTCAGTGACACCTAGGCCATCTATGACAGCTAATGGTGAACCTGTTGAGGATCCAACCAGCTTTCGGGCTGAATACCCAACATACATACATAGCAAAATGGTCTGCAAATGCTAGGCAATTTATTTCAATGCCTTTGTTTTTTCTCCCCAATGTTACCGGCAAAATGCTTATGCTTTATTGTTAATGTACCGTATTTAATTGTGTACATGTATATTTTATGCCATACGCTAAACAATAATGTAAGTGATCTTACCTTCATCCTGTGTCGTGTACGATGTTAGTTCCTTAGCTGATCACCAATAAAGTAATTTCTGAAATGAGAAGTAGGCTGGCCAACCCTGCGTTGGAGTGAGTATTGCACGACGTCTCGCGAGGGTGTACGCGTACTGCGGAGGACATGCGCTACCTGTCTTGGGCGCGAGATAGAGTCAATTAGGGAAATTTGTGGTGCCGTGCCTCTTGTAAAGTGAATCGCTCTACAAGATTAGAGCACAGACATTATAAATTATAGTCCCTCTCGATTTAATGGGTTTATCAGAGATCAGCTGAGCCAACATCAATTGTGGAGAGACAGAGTTGATATCGGCTGGGAAGAAATACTGTTCAGCGCCTACCGGACTTTGACTCTCAGAGATCGCATGAACAGATCAAGGAAAGAATTCTAGAAAATGCTTTAACAGTGCCTTAGCACAAATGATGCTAAGAGGTAGAGTCCTGTAAAGAGAAAGTGAAATGAAATCAATCTTTCACAATTCAGTTTGTCGGGGTGATTTGACCGTAGTGAAGTGCCTAGTAATATACGTGGAAAAGAGAGTGGTATGAAAAGTTGACTAGAACACCGAACAGGGTAGGTTTGGCTAACAGTGGCCATGGCTTTACCATGGCTTACCGTGGCTTTAAAGCTCTGCATTTGGGAGACCGTTCGCTGATCCCACAGTCGGTTGTCCTGATAATAGATTTCCGTGGTTTTCCATTCTCCTCACTAAGATAAATGCCTGAACAGTTCCTAGCATAAGCCACGGCCATTCATCTCTCACCTTTCTCCGCACCTCAAATCACATCTCCTGGCCTGAGAGATGGCGTCTTCCTGTAGGAGGTCCGCCGTACCCCATCGTTTCAAAAATGAGTTTTCAACAAACCAAAAACGTTAATTGCACACAATCTAGCAAACATTAAAAAAAAGGAAAACGTAGCTTTCTACAATGCATCTTATTATTGCTATGATAATGGAGTCAGAAATCTTTTGTCATTATGTGTGGCTAGTATATCAGAAAAACGTATGGACAAGTTGCTCTTTGCACCGAACTGAAGGACTGAACAGCGTTTTGAACCGGATATCAGTTTAACTATCTGTTTTACAATCGTACAGATTAAACATTAGTGATTAACCATAAACATTAATCATCCAAAATAAAGATATCACCATTCCAATTGAGTGTTTAAAAAATGCCCATCTTGATATTTAATAGCTTGTTAAATTACAGAATTTGTTAACTTAATATTAACATCACATTTTAATAAGTTTTCTCCTACGATTCAAGTCCATGTTGTTCACCGTGTCGAAGTCAGCATCAGAGTTAACATGGTTGTTTGCATCCACCTGATCAACGATACTACTGCAATGTAATCGGTGCTCCTCCAGATACCTCTTTTTAAAATATAACTTCAGAGGTTTTATTAATTGACAAAGCAATACGAAATTAAGAAAACTAAGCAGTGTTCTTACATTCAACGTACAATTCGTCACTGTTCGGGCAAAAGGTCATATCTACCAATGCTATTTCTATCCTTAAGTCTAGTCACGCCTCTCATCCGCATATGGATATTTAGTCCATCAGAACGATATTCCTTGTGTTAATTTTCCTATGCTTTTGTGTAAATGAAATTGAACCTTACCGTATCGCACTCTAGGAATGTATGTTTGCATGACTTATTTACGCACTCCTACAGTATAAAGTAGTTAAGGAAAATAACGGATAGGAAGAGTATTATGGGATACGGCCTTTTGCCCGAGCAGTAATGAATTGAAATGAAATGGCGTATGGCTTTTAGTGCCGGGAGTGTCCGAGGACAAGTTCGGCTCGCCAGATGCAGGTCTTTTGATCTGACTCCCTTAGGCGACCTGCGCGTCGTGATGACGATGAAATGATGATGAAGACGACACATACACCCAGCCCTCGTGCCAATTATGGTTAAAATTCGCGACCTTGCCTGGAATCGAACCCGGGACCCCTGTGGCCAAAGGCCAGCACGCTAACCATTTAGCCATGGAGCCTGATAGTGATGAATTATTCCTTTGGGAGAAAACCAGTATTTCAGATTATACTCTTCCAAACTCTGGCATGTGTTGGATGTTACTCAGACACGGTGCCTCCTAAAACATCGCTACGTGACGGTTACTTACTCCATTCCTCCTTCAGGACCTTTCGATCGCGTTAAACATTAAATGTTCTCAAGCTGTCCCAATTGGACAGCAGAACTAGGAGCGCTTTTGTCTGCTTTCATTTTTCGTGCAAACTAATGCTGCACTTCTATTTTTTTTACAAGTTACTTTACGTCGCCCCGACACAGATAGGTCTTATGGCGACGATGGGATAGGAGAGGGCTAGGACCGGGAAGGAAGTGGCCTTGGCCTTACTTAAGGTACAGACCCAGCATTTGGCTGGTCTGAAAATGGGAAACAGTAAACCATCTTCAGGGCTGCCGACAGTGGGATTCGAATCCACTAACCACCGAAAGCAATCTGATAGCTAAATGACGCAAACACCGCATCCACTCGCTTTGTTGCACAATTTTGTTAACCTCGTCCCTAATTTCCAGATATCCACTGTTATAATGAAAACCTTGCATCGAACACCGATCAGGGTAGCTTTGGTAACAGTGGCCATGGCTTTACCGTGGTTTGCCGTGGTTTTGCAGCTCTGCATTCGGGAGACCGTTGGCTAATCCCATAGTCGGTTGTCCTGATAATAGGTTTCCGTGGTTTACATTTTTGTCGTCACTAAGATAAATGCCTGGACAGTTCCTAGCATAAGCCACGGCCATTCCTACCTCACCTTTCTCCGCACCACAAATCACTTCTCCCGGCCTGTGAGATGGCGTTTCCCTGTAGGAGGCTCGCCGTACCCCATCAGGGAACGGAATGAAAAAAATTCAGTAGCAGCAGTTGCATCGAATCTTAAGACCATAAATAACATTCTCCATAAACAGGTTGGAACCTCATGGGGTTCTTCAGCAGATACTTTGCGATGCTCCGCCCCAGGCAGAATACTGCTCCTCAGTGTGATGAAAACACTTCAGTAGCAGCAGTTGCATCAAATCCTAAGACCATAAATAACATTCTCCATAAACAGATTGTAACCTCATGGGGTTCTTCAGCAGATACTTTGCAATGGTCCACCCTAGGCAGAATACTGCTCCTCGGTGTGATGAAATTGCGCATAAACAAATAAGGTGCATGTCCAACTGAACAATATAATGAGGACAGTCTCTGGAACTATTCGGGCTACCTCTACACACTGGTTACCATTTCTCTCTCTCTCTCTCTCTCTCTCTCTCGTTGGTCCGCCAGATCTGCTGCATTCAAACGCATTGCTTCGGGAGTACACTAAGATCCAACACGCTCCTACCTATCCACAGAGACTTCAACGACCTTTACAACCGTAGACTAAAATACCGCCACCCTTCAATCATTACAGTCAAGGATCTGTCAGAAACCGAGTTTAGTATAAATAAGAGATGGGAAAAGCAATAGACATATGCAGCTCCAAGGTGGTTCAGAATGCTCAGTCCAAATCAACCTCGAAGGATCTACATCGCAGGACTTGATCGGTATTGAATCGGTTTCATACTACATTCGGCCAGTGTGCATAATGTTCGGCTTTCTGAGATCACCTGACAGTGATTGTGCAACCTCCTAGCAGACTGTAGAATGCATATTCAGGTTAAAAGCACAATCTTTATCTTTTTGATTGAAAGTGTTTTGATATCTCATTGTCGTATATATTTTACATATCGTCGTTGCGCCTCGAAATACCGTTATGTGACAATGTTGAGAGGAGAAATACTTACCTGCAGCACATATCACTTGATACGGTTCATACAATACTGAGCCATAGACGACAGAACCTTTCTAGTCAGAGTTCTAAGCTTAAATATTATCACATAGCGGTTTTTCTAGGTTTAACGATGATATATATTTCGTCTTCAAATTTCATATGCAAAACTAAATATGTTGAACATAGGCACAATGGGGAATAGTACCTAACAAGACAACATAGAAATATTTAAAGAGCTGATAAATTTAAATAATTGGGAGAATGGATCCAGTCAAATGAACTCGATAACACAACCTGCAAAGAGAGATTGAGGAAGATGGACATGGCTTATGAACTCACTCAACACCATTACAACAAGCAATCGATATCGTTTCCGGAAAAACTCAGGCACTACTGTAATTATACCAGAGATATTATATGGATCAGAAAGTTTAATGTTGAAAAATAGAGGTGAACAAGAGGAACTGGAAAATAAAGAAAGGAAAATACTTGGGAAAATGTTTTTGCTAGTGGCTTTACGTCGCACCGACACAGATAGGCCTTATGGCGACGATGGGACAGGAAAGGCCTCGGAGTTGGAAGGAAGCAGCCGTGGCCTTACTTAAGTTACAGCCCCAGCATTTGCCTGGTGTGAAAATGGGAAACCATGGAAAACCACCTTCAGGGCTGCCGACAGTGGTATTCGAACCCACTATCTTCCGGACGCAAGCTCACAGCCACGCGCCCCTAACCACACTGCCAACTCGCCCGGTAGGAAAAATGTTGGGACCAGAAAAGAATAAAAATATTTGAATGTAGAAAAGAATAAGGAAATCTGTCGCTATACAGAAAAAAATACAGATACAATTAAAAACGAAGAGCACAATTGTTTGGTTACCTTCTCAGGATGAACAGCGACAGGCTAAGAATATGTTTTTGTCACACCAGGCAAATGCTGGGGCTATACCTTAATTAAGGCCACGGCCGTTTCCTTCCAACTCCTAGGCCTTTCCTATCCTATCGTCGCCATAAGACCTATCTGTGTCGGTGCGACGTAAAGCCCCTAGCAAAAAAAAGGAATATGTTTGATCTTCAATTTTAAAAACACCATCGGTTGACGGGAAGAGATACTGTGACCGTTCATGACCTCGTCATACGTATATGGAGACATCCTGTAGAATGAATATGCCGTTTTCGGCGCGGTTCTACGTTAAATAGCCGCCGAACGGGGATAATCTTGACGGTTCCGGGATGCGAGCCGCCCCCCGTAGAGTCACGCGCCTCTCCTCTCGTTGTGCGTAATTGAGAAAACAGGGAGTACAGGCGCCCGTAAGTGGAATTCTTTCTCTCTCTGAGCGAGAGAGCTGGGGCAAGCGAGATGTCACATGACTGAGAGGTGAGGTCACGAAACAGCCTCAAGGAAGTCGTCCCAACATTCGAGACGATATCACCCCATGTATTCCCCTAAATATCTGGTGGTACCAATGTATAGCTTTCAACTGTTTCGAGGCTATCAATATTAATTACTCGGAAATGCTTGATAGATAATTTCGAGTTACAGCTTCAATAAATGAGGGGATTTTATGTGGATTTATCATGTAGAGAACCCTTCTACATAATAAGAATAATGGGAAATGCGCAGGTAGAGAATATCTTGAAGTGAGAAAGACCAGATGCCCGGCTCTGACAGGACCAGGAAAACTAAAAAATCCCCGGAGTCAAGCTCCACCTACTTTAAATTGGTACTGACGCTTTAATAATTACAGGCGAGCCCGTGAAAGATTCGCAATGAAAAATGATCAACGGAAAACGGGATGTACAGGCTTTAATTTGATACTAAATTCAAAGTGTAAATGCACCTGCCAGCGGAGTGATGTGTGACAAGGGGCGTGGACTGATTCTCCCTCCAGAAATAATTCGTTCCACCATATAGGCGAGAGGCAAGAGACCAGGGTACCCCAGTATATTCTGTGCCTTCGGTGTAATCAACGGGTCTATTCGTGAGTGAACAGTTAGTAATAATACTCAGTGTTTTACATTGTGGAAATGCCTCATCGAACAGTGATATGTAATAGTCAATGACAACATATAGTGAGTGACAGTGCGTTGCAAGCCAGATATTCATCATGCTTCTAATGCAGTCTGTAATGAGCTGGATGTGAATTTTTTTTATTTATTCGTATTATGTATCAGAGAGGCGCGTGGTGTTCAAGATATAGTTCGATCACAGTGTTGCAGTGAGGTTCGAACCGACGACATCAGTGATTGGCATTCAGCCATTGGTTTGTAGACCGGGCAGTGTCCGCCGTATTCGCTCTAACGCAGTGAGTTGCACATTGGATTAAATATTATTGAAGCGGAGTGGGTCGATTGATGACCGATATAAAAGGATATATTAACACGTATGTTCAAACCCTGTGAGTGCGTCCGTCTAGTGCGTGGTGCTCCTAGAGTCAACTACAGTATTTATGGAGAACTAGTGTGTGCAAGGGAAGGCAATGGTGTCGAGCTGCAGGACAGACTAATAATCTAGGGCTAGGATACTTGAATATATATATGAGTACCTTTAGCCGAGACAGATTTAAAATGCATGACACACTGAGTGCATTTATAACACATTAATCCTTCCTCATTGCATATTTGACCTCCGAGAACTTCAGGGCTGGTGAACGGTCCGCTGTATAGTCACTTCCACACATGAGGTATACTCTGGACTTTCCGACGACATCTGAGGATCCAATCGGCATGCGGACGGACCGGCAGATGAGGACCCTGGACAACCCTGCAGATATCAACGCCCCGATGACCGCCTAAGCTGATGGATGTACTCCCTGAGGGTAGCGAACCGCAGAAGTGATAAGTACTCTTTCATTTATCTTGATAGCTAGTCACGTGTAGGGAAATAAAATCATTTGCATGTAAATACTTTGAATATCATTTGAGTATAACGCAGGTTTCAGGGATTATAGTTGATAAGATTTTCCTGTGAGATTTTCTTCGTGGCCGGAGCCACTCATTTCATTAATTAGGGGATATAATGCATGGTAATTAATAAGGCCCTAGTATAATTTACAGGTGACGTGATGTAGATAACGGGAATAAAGTTTCATTAGGTGATCCGATCGTCCAAGGCTGAGTTTAACTGCTACGAATCCTCACAAATTTCCTGATTAGTTATTTAGGATGATACGTCACCTGATGATAGAATTTCCTCCTGCATAGACTTAAGGCTGCATACTACGAGACGGCGATAAACAAAGTGTGGGGGTGTACTTGGATTTCATAGACGTGATTAACCATGAATTAGTTTTATTGTATTTTATTTTTATTCTGAAGGCTAGAGTCCTCTGGTTAAATGTGCATTGTTTTCGGGATATGAGGAGAACAGGGACGGTACGTGATTTGTGAGTTCGTAAGTTTGAAAGTACAGTGGTGTGTACATATATGTGTTCTCCGGTAGAAGAGACATTTGGACGGTGAAAAAATGCCGTTACAGGGATAAGATGGCTGAGGGCATATGTAGGGTGGCGCGCTGATAGCGCCAATGAATCGCAGAAAGAAAGTCTTTTTGCGATAATACGAGTATTTGAATATAGCAAGTAAGTGGATAGCCTTGCTCTGTGGGTGAAGAAAAAGAAACTAAAAGACAGGCGAGCCGAACCGTTTGACAGGTTTATGGCCTGGGGGAATGAAAGGAGCTCGCTGGCCACTGTATGAAAAGGGATGTTTTCAGCCCTCCCTTCTTTCCATAGTAGAACGAAAACATGCACAATTCAAGATAAAGACACCGTCGCGCATATCTTAGGTATGACAAATGAATGAACTCCTTCCACCTTTGTTATTATTATTAAAATAAAAACCGGGATAGGGTTTCAGGGTTTTTTTGTACACCCCACATATGGAAGTCCTGGGCTTGAGGCTCCAGGGTTCGAAGGAGACTGTTGCCCACATGTGGAAACAAATCATGGAAGTCCTGGGCTCGAGGCTCCAGGGTTCGAAGGAGACTGTTACCCACATGGGGTAACAAATCGGAGCTGTACCAAGATCCTGTGTTGTTGTTTTTTTTCCTTCTTCTCTGGCATGGAGAAGCAAATGCAAGGTGTTATGTTATTTCTTCCAGTGTGTGTATTATATGTTAGGTGATGCAATTTATTGGTTGTCGGTTGATATGCCTGTTGTTTTTAGGAACACCGTTGAAATGAAATGTCACTTGTTATATTAACGCCTAGGTAGATCCCTATGAAACAGGCGTTTCGAGGGGTAAATACTCCGTGTGATAAATCAGATGAGGTCATTAGCATAGAGAATGTGACATAGCTATCATGTATTTCGAAGGGTACTCAATAATTTAAACAAAAACTCAGTTAACATGATACGAATAAATTGGGCGATACAACTCGTGCCGTAAGAAGATATGCCCTTGTAAATAACATATGTGTAAAATGCTTAATATAATAAGATTTTCGTGTGTTAGATAATTCAAAGGGGACGCCCTTTTCAGTGTGTTTAATGATTTGAAGGTTATGAAATGACAAAATGCCGGTCTGAGAAAAAGACAGAAAAGGACATTCAAGCTCAGACCTGATTATGAATTAGTGTAATGTATTCATAAATACCTCGGCATATCTGTATGTATTGAAATTTCAAGTGTTTTCCTTAGTCAATTAAAGGTGTTTGTACAAATAGACGGTATTCCTTCTCATTAGTAATGTGTTCGTATTCCTCTGATAATCCGAGACTCTTTCCCCTTACTTAGAATTAAATAGTTTAAGCCCCCTTCCGGACATACCACGAACCCAAGCTCTTGAGCATGCCGAAGGAAACTCAAGTAGGGGTGATGGCTTTCGATTCCAGGGAATGTCCAAGGGTCTCGTCGAATAAATCCTTACAGCCACTTTATAAGCCAGTTAATATAAATTGTTATGCACTGGAGCCCTGGACAGGTGCAATACGATGGGATTTACAAAGACTGAAGATCACACATGACTTCATAACCAACAGAATGGACTTCCGGCGACAGTTCATTTCGGCGAATTTGTTTTACCTTTGCAAATTTGACGTCAAACTCGAAGAGTCTTGTCTAAATAACAGACGTAGGCGATCAGTCGACCTATGAAGAAATTCTGGGAAGAAAAAGGAAAATAAACATATTGTCTTAGGTCCCAAGCTGTCTATAATTGGCCAAATTCGGTTTGTGCTCCTATAGCCATACAGTGCACTAAATAAATAACAATGAACGTGTCTTAATAATGGAAAGCATAGCACTGTACTAATGTCTAATGGCGTGATGCACTTAGTACAGAACAGTTGTCCCTAACTGAGTAGAACACACTTTATCAATACGTCGTGACTCACACCTATCCGCCTCGAACTCCAGCTGCATCTAACATACGCACCAGGTTTGAAGGAGTATACTTTGGAATACTGATTTGCTCCTCAAGAAGTATCCTGAATGTTGAAAGGAAGCACAGCTAAATATAGTTTATTCGTTATTACTGTGTTGACGGATAAAAACAGTCTACGCTTATAACTACATTTTAAAAATGAAGTTCATAGCAGTATGTCCGCTGTTAAAAATCTCACGAGAAAGCGGTGTACTTTATTTTAGGAGTCCTTGAAGCCATTAAAAAATATGAAAAAAATGTCGATGCCCATAACAAATCTGGAGATATTTGAAGCGAATAAAATTCCTAGTAACCAGGAAGCAGAAAATCCCCAACGCTTTTATCACTCGGACAGAAACACCATTGATAGGGCGTCACGTTTCTAATATCTAGGATCCTGGCTAATATAAGAATTGGAAACAGATGTACAAATCACAAAAGAGGTTAGGAAGTTAAAATAAGTGCGTTTTTAAATTAAAAAAGTATGTTGTACAGTACGACCGTGATCTTCAATCTGAAGTACTTTGGCGTCTCGTGAAGTATTATGTGTTACCGGCGCTGCTTTATAGTGCTGAAAGATGAACACTCAAGGGTTCATCAATGAACAGAAACGTGGAGTATCGCAGAATGTTCAATATTCGATTGACACATGACGTTACCAACGAGCATGTACAGTCACTCGCATAAGTATTCGTCCATCTGTCCTGTTCATATTGTGCCCTACTGGACTCTAAAGTTCCGGCCAGGCGAAAGCCGGTCTCGAACCCAGAGTACAGTAGTGAAAGAACTCTCACAGACGTGAGCTGGTGCACATAGTCTTACCTGAATACATATCTCTTCACTCAGCCGGATAAGAGCGCTCTTCTCAGGTAAAACATGGGGATCAATGGGCAACATAAAGATAAAACACTAGGATATGTGACTACTCAGGTAAGAATTCGCTAAATTAAAATAAAATCAAATATCTAACAGAAAACATCGCTGCATTCAAAGTTTAACAAATAGGGATTTATTACATAAAATGAATTATTTACAAATATAAGAGCTTTCAGAATGCTTGGGTCAAGATAATGCTGAGCCGATGACAACCAGTTCACTGCCTTCACGAAAACAGCTGCGCTGTAACAAGCATGTTACAATAGTGTAAGTAACGAACTCTAGAAAAACGGATATCTGCTGAAATACACATCAAACAGTGATTCCCATAAAATTTACTATGCCTCGAACCGTCGAACCCCGGTGCTAACAAATATCAACACAGAATGTACAGTGTCCTGACTCGGTCACGAACCCTAGTCCCATGACGAGTAAGGCGTATAAGATTCATATGCAAACACTATAAAAAGAACATAACCAAAATATCCACGGGTGTCAATATCAAACGGGCCAGTGTTAAAATTAACGTAGAACAAATAGAACATAAAAAAGATCTCTTCCTGCTTTCAAAACATGAAGGTCGTTTCTTCCCCTTGGCACACTTGACACGCTGCAGACGGCAATATCACCAATTTTCAAGACTGTGACGTCAGGCTCAACGACCCTCACCCTCCAACCACTTCACCAGCGACAGTCCACATAATTTACGAGCTCATCTGGGCTGCAGGCTAAAAATCTCGCCTTTCAAAAAACACACCTCACGTAATCTGCTGCTAAAAGCCCTCTTTTAAATACACCTGGGCTATCTGCCCTCGTCTCAATATCACCAGCAGTATCGCAAATCTTACTTCTGCCTCTCATGGGCTCAACCTTGGTGCTACAAAAACACTAATCACTAAGCGATAGTCACATGGCCATACTAGGCATCTCCAATACATCCAATATACTCTCAACTGTGCTGGGCTCTCTCATATCAATCGCAAATCTTACTTCTGCCTCTCATGGGCTCATATCTCTCAAATATTCGGACTCGCTTGCTCTATCAGTGAAGCTGGGTGAATTACGGGTTACATCCTGGTCACAACTATACATATCTACGTCTGCAGAGACAAATGCCCAAATGCGATACAATAAAAAGTGCCTGTCTGTTAGACTAACCTACTATGACCAAAGGAGTACGACCTGACCCATGAAAATAACACGTACGTTAAAATAATACTATCAAAGGACATATAAATACACCAACAACGAATCTACAAACAATCATCTACCCTAATGTACGGGATTCGAGCTTGAGGCCTAGCTCATTATTACCAAGAAAATTTCCTACCATAACTAATCTGTTGACTGACGGCCCCCATATTCCTATCTAAATTTAAATGACATGCTTGAAACAGAATTGGAAAGCTCTGACCTTATGTTATTGATGACATGACGGGGCGGCCCTCCCTGTGGACCACTGAGTTTACCACATCATGATAGACTGCGGCGCTTGCATCAGATACTGTTGACCACTTGGAGACATTCTTTCTGGTGTGGCTCCTTCGTACAGCTCCCTATGTAGTTGGAAGATGTCCCCTTCGACGTCGCGCTGATCAGGTGCTCCCAACGTTCCTGGATCGATGCCCGTTGTCGTGTTGGCTTCAGCTCCGGTTGTGGCTCCCTCGCAATGATGATGTCAAAACTCGTTCTGACTTGATGCTGGGGGTAACTGGAAACAAATTCATTCATTACAGACTGTCCAAATTCGATGCCTGTTTCCACTACTATCGTGTCTCACACGTTACATTGACCAAGTCTCGTTCAGAGTTTTAAACCTGGTACCCAATAGTTTCTTCACTACTCTAAGTCACTGTTATTTCATCCCTTCACTCGGACAACATGTAGTTCTTGAATGACCCTGAGCCTATATTTATCCTAGCCTTACGTCAGTTGCAACTTGACCTCACAGAAATATGAAGCTACTAGTTCATCAGTCTCTTACAAGCAGTACCTCATCTTCCCATAGCATATCCTCACAAATAAAATCAAGAATTCAGCTGAATATTCAAGTTGATTACTTACTTCCTCGCAGGTACAGTCGTACTAGTAGTATGTGCAGCTCGAAGACAAAGCGTTGTTCTCCGTACCAACACGCAGTATGACGACTCGTTCAAGCGGCCTTCCGGTCAAAGAATGAGACTGATATGCCAGGCGGCCTTATTTTTATAATCCAGTTTAGCGTCATCACGCCGCTTGATCGCGTGCAGGCTACGCGCGCCCGCGACTCGCCGTTCTCCCGCGCAACTCCCGCCAAGTACTCCATTTAATGAATGCATTTATGATTGCAGCCCTAATGCATATCAAAATTAAGCAGAAATTATGCAGGTTGCAATTCTTGTATAAAATCCAATGCAACTCTTCTGTAACCAAAGATATTAATTTAATTCTTTCTTCCCTCCTAATATAAGTTTTGTCGGGATCTGGGAAGCGTCCCCAATCTTCATCAAGAGGCTTGGCTTGGGACATAACTCCCTTTAATGAGGTTCTGGAGATTTCTCATAATGACGCTCTAGCTCACTTCACACAAGAACGCGTCTTCTGGACTCATTTATGAAATATGCTATAAGACAATGACTTCGTGGGTGGTCTCATGTAATCCCAATCTTAATACTAAAATCGATGCTATTGGCTCATGAACAGTATGGTTCAATATATTGAACATCAAAAAAGCATTACAAGGCTTCGGGTACGTTCAGAAACAAATACACAGTGCATATGCAATATATACGTACAATAATACCTGCAGAATATACATCTTGCACGTCAATACTAGTTAGTAAATGATAATGAGTGTGGTTGGGCTAGGAAATGGCAACGTAAAAGTATTCGTCCACCTTGTGCACTGGCTTGTAGAACGAACCCAGCATTGAGGAAATGAGACACATCACCAAGCTCAGTCCATCAGTGATACGGACAGTGTCGGTCAGTTAACATCTAGTGCATGCCTTGAGTATAATGGGTTAGATAAGGGAACGAACTGTTGGTGAACGCCAACGAATTATCCAACTCCACCAACTTGGTAATTCGCAACGAGTAATTGCTGAAAAAACCGGAATACCGCGAACTACAGTCGCAAGTATCATTCAGCGATATAAGACCAGTGCAACTGTACTCAACAGAGCAAGACCTGGGCGGCCAAGGAAGCTGACAGCACGCGAAGAGCGAAGCATTATACGCACCGTCCAGACAAATCCCCATGTGTCTGGACCTGTGCTTCGAACAGAAGTACAAACCTCCACTGGGAAGAACATCAGTACCGACACCGTACGACGTGTGTTACACAGGGCTGGTTTGCAGGGGCGTACAAGTCAGAAGAAGCCCTGGATAAGTGAGGTGAACCGTAAGAAGAGGCTGGCGTTTGCCGAACAGTACGTTATGAAGCCACCAGCATTTTGGAAACGCGTGTTGTTTACGGACGAGAGCAAATTCTGTTTATTTAATTGCTCTGGGCAGCGACGTGTATGGAGAAAGAAGAACGCCGAGCTCCAAAGTCAAAATCTGCAACCAACCGCAAAATATAGAGGAGGTTCCATAATGGTATGGAGGTGTATGTCGGCGGCTGGGGTAGGCAACTGCCATATAATACCTGAACGGATGGATAAGATGGTGTATTTGAATATATTAAAGCAACACTTACCACCCAGCGTAGCAAAATTAGGTCTTAGTAGTGGATACTTCCTCCAGCACACTGCTCGGGTTGTTCGGGAATGGCTACTCTACAATACACCTCATGTGCTGCAGACACCACCCCAGTCCCCAGACTTAAACCCCATAGAGCATTTATGGGCGAAATTAAAGTGTGAATTGAGCAAGCAGCGTATTCTCAATAAAGAAGCTCTGAAGCAATCCTTCATGGAAGAATGGCACAAAATAGGCCCGGAAGTGACAGAAAAACTGGTGACATCCATAGTGAAACGCCTTCAAGCCGTGATTGATTCCAAAGGGCGTTCGACGCGCTTCTGATACTTAGGCAATGACTGAACATTCCTTGAGTTCTTATTGTGGATGAATACTTTTGCAACGTGACTTTCCTGCAAGCAGTGCGATTGTTTTTTATTTATTCCAAATGCCAGCGCTTAGGGTGCTATAAATTATGTCCTCAGCTGTTCAGGTGGCAAATAAAACATACTATTACTTGTTTACAATTAACTTCTTTATTGTATTGGTGCTGTGGGCTATTGTCCTAACATGACGAACGCGGACGAATACTTATGCGAGTGACTGTACTCCGTCCAGTCAACTTCTTCACTTTTTTTATTTTTTTTATTTACAATTGGCTTTATACCTCGCACCGACACAGAGAGGTCTTATGGCGACGATGGGAGAGGCCTTAATTAAGGTATAGCTTCAGCATTTGCCTGGTGTAAAAATGTGAAACCACGGAAAACCATTTTCAGGGTTGCCGACAGTAGGGTTCAAACCCAAAGTGAGAAAAGCAATCTATTTTGCTCAAATGACTAACACATTCTAATAAAACTGATCAAATAAAACAAGATAGAAGGTAAACAAGAAACGTAGACGTAAATGGAGAAGATTAAACTAGGCGCGAAAATTGTTAATGTAGTTCGATATCCATGATACGAGAATTCTTATTGGAGAAACACAAAATAGGAAAACTTCAAACTCTATGACGAAGGACAACGTTCTGTGAACAGACGGAACTAGAGTATAATTTGTTTCCTTCAAAAAATGCTCATTGTGAAGAAAAATCTTCACTAAATGCCTCTAGATTCCGGTTCAGTGAAAATATTGTGAATGCCAGATATAGATATAAATATTTCAAAGTTCTTCCTGAACAAGTTTCAGATATACTATCCAGTACATACGCCAATGGGGCAATTTGAACATTGATGGTATTGGGCATAACAAGTCCCCATAAAAATGGACAGTGGAGGGTTAAAATAGGCCTGACATTAATCAATACAAACGAGCGTTCGCTCTTAGAGTGTCACCTCGTAAGAGCGTGAGTTCGAACCCGGCTGATGTAGTCAGATTTTTGAAGGGCAAGAAAAGAACTGTTCGTTACATTACGTCGTTCCATGCATGCATGTGAAATACTTTGGTGACACACTTTGCTGTTCACTGTACAAAATTAATTAAAAATCAGCCATAGGTCGCCCAATAGAGCTCCGTTTCTCTGCCATCTGGTAGAATAAAACAGAATGTAGAAATTTACACTCAGGGTGCCTAAATGGCATGAAATCAAAATACCTCCACAGGATAGCTGTGGCCATACGATTATTATTATTATTATTATTATTATTATTATTATTATTATTATTATTATTATTATTATTATTATTATTATTATTATTATTATTATTATTGCGAGCGAGGAGGAACACTGGTTTACAACGACCTAAGGGACTGTATTAAACAGAGATAACGGAGAGACTATAATCTCGTCCTATAGTTTGAAGGAGTTCCAAGGTGTAGCTGTTGTTGTGTATCGAGGAATCTCAGCGATGGGTTGGATGGAGGCTGGTCACAACACCCCAGGGTGCTGCTATCTACTCTCCCACACATTTTTTCTCCAAATTTACCTCACCTAGTACTTCCATGTTAATGGCCAAAGTTGTGAAGTTAATTCCTAAACTCAAGCAGACCTCGTCTTAGGAGGTAATTTGAAGCTTTGCTGAAAGTCTCAGGATCGAATTTCACAAAATGTGGTTGGATTTGACGCACCCAGATTATACTGAAGTTTACTCCGAGGGATCACTGAACGATGTCACACCGTTCTTTCCCTTTTTATTTATAACACTATTTAGTGCCTAATAATAATTATATAATATACTAGCTGATGTACCCGTGCTTCGCTACGGAATTCTCAGAAAGACTGCCTTTGTGGTTTTCCCAACTGAAGTCAACACAGATCAGTACACTGGCGGCAGTAGGAATATAGCGATTCAAAGTAACGTTAGGCTATATAAAATACTCGATCAAATTTAAAACCGCACATTTACTCACTTTTAACAAACAGTGCTACGCTGCCGATCTAACAGTCCAAAGTTCCAAGAAGCAGATAGCCACGAACACTCCTCTGCCATTATTCCGTTAAATGTGCAGACTGCTCATTCTAATCAGTGCCTCAGAGTAGGGATTGAATTGCTGGAATGCTATGATGAACCACTGTGTTACGTACTAGTAGTCTCCGAAAATTTATGAAGCAGGAAAAAGGAATGGCAAGCTAAAGAAGAGAGGTCTAACTCCCTAGCTACTTCCGCCAATGTTCAAGCAGGCTGTTATACTTGGTAGGCAGCATTAATCCCATCTGTCGGAGATGAGTGGCAGCAGAAGACACAAAGTACATCACAACAATGGTCAATGTAATATTGTTGATCAATTTTATGAGCTTCCTATATTGTAGGCCTTCATATTTAATTTTTTTCCGACTCTGTGATATTAGGGCATCTCATAAAATTAGTTACCTATTCACTGACTTTATATGCCGATTTCCATTAAAATCTGTTTACCCATTTTCTCGTGACTGGGCGCTGGTATGGACTTAGCAACAAAAATCGAAATTCATGAATATCTTTGTTATCTTAATCGCTACTGTAAAACTGTTTAAAACATAAATGATCGGAAATGTAATACTATATAACTTTAGTTACCGGTATGTAGTATTTATCGATAGGACTACTAATAACATAAATACTTGAGAATTACATTATCTGCCTTCCACTAAACTACCATTTCACTCAGCTCGAATAAAATTATTTATGGCCTAGATTGTAGCGACTTATTCCCCGACTTTACCTATTTTCATTAAATTCACTTCAGCCGTTTAATTGTGTCTGTAATTTTCTCTATAATGTGATAGAGGTCTTCGTGTTTTCTTTTAATCCAATTATCTTTACTTTTTGGGGGTCCGAGTTCCTAAGTATTTTCCTTTCTTTCTTTTCCAGTTCATCTTTGTAGTGCGTGAAACGGTATTCATCGTTTGTTGTAACGGTGTTGAGTGAGTTTATAAGCCATGTCCATCTTCTTCAATCTCTCTTTACAGGTTGTGTTATCGAGTCCATTTGACTGGAACCGTTCTCCCAGATAAATTTATCAACTGTTTGAATATGTCCATGCTTTGTCATCATCATCATCATCATCTGTTTACCCTCCAGGGTCGGTTTTTCCCACGGACTAAGCGTGGGATCCCACCTCTACCGCCTCAAGGGCAGTGTCCTGGAGCTTCAGACTTTGGGTCGGGGGATACAACTGGGGAGAATGACCAGTACCTCGCCCAGGCTGCCTCACCTGCTATGCTGAACAGGGGCCTTGCGGTGGGATGGGAAGATTGGATGGGACAGGCAAGGAAGAGGGAAGGAAGCGGCCGTGGCCTTCAGTTAGGTACCATCCCGGCATTTGCCTGGAGGAGAAGTGGGAAACCACGGAAAACCACTTCTAGGATGGCTGAGGTGGGAATCGAACCCACCTCTACTCAGTTGACCTCCCGAGGCTGAGTGGACCCCGTTCCAGCCCTCGTACCACTTTTCAAATTTCGTGGCAGAGCCGGGAATCGAACCCGGACCTCCAGGGGTGGCAGCTAATCACGCTAACCACTACACCACGGAGGCGGACCCATGCTTTGTTCGGTATTCTATCTCTTATGTCTCTGTTAAATACGTTTAATTTTCAAATGAAATTTGAACATCAATTTAATGGCTATGTCAAGTAGACTTTCCAACGTTATCTATGCTCATAATTTATTTTCTGAAATTGCTGCTATATCATCATTCATCAGCAAAGGCAAGACATTTCCCTCCTTCCTTCTCCTTGCCCCAAACTTGTCCCTTCAATGTTTTTGCATGTAATGTAATTTAGATTACCTCATGATTTTGTTTTATAACACATTAAAGAGAATTGGTGAAACTTCCTTGCCTTGTGGAACTCCTGTCTCGATTTAAACGTGTCTGAAAGTTCGTTTAGAAACTTACTGTTGAGGTTGTGTCTGTGAGTGTTTGTTCAACCAGTTTTCAAGTATTCTCATCGATCCCAAATTCTGCTACAGTTAGGAGTACGGACTGCCTATCTAATGAATCATAAGCCTGTTTGAAATCAATAAAAGGGACAACTGTGTTGAAGTTACGTAATTTTCTGACCCTAAGGACTGTTTTAACACTGAAAATCGGCTCTGGACAAGATCGACCTTTTCGAAATCCAGTTTGGTACTCACCGATAGTATGCCCTGCTTGTTGCTCTAGATTGCGCAACAACGCTTTAGAAATAATTTGGTAAGCTACTGGCTGTAAGGAAATGCCTCTGTAATTATTGGAATTTGTCTTATCCTCTTATTAATATTATTATTATTATTATTACCGTAGGTGAATAATAATAATACTAAATGTACCCGTGAAATGGTGTTTAACTAGCCAAAGCGGAAAAGGCGCGCTCAGTTTACGTGGAAGGAAGTGAGTTCGATTCCCCGTCAGGAAGCTGAAAAATTTAGAAAACTTATTTTTTCATTTCTGATGAAGCACATAGCCCTGAGGTGTACTCATCAGGTTAATTCCTGGAGGCAGAGGCGTCCGGTAATAAGGGTAACCACTTTATCCCACTAAGCACCGATGTAGTGGATAGTGGAGGCCTGTAACTTCCACTCCTCCAAGGACCTACACAAACGGTACAGAGATGCCTTTGCTTACATTTGGTTAGCCTACCCCTGAGATTATTATAAAGGCAAACACTCTGGTTTCCTCTGTGACCGAGAAATCATTTCAAGGTTTCATGCAAGGGAAAATTTCGAGTAAGGCATTTTTAAATCGCTTTGCTTCCGCGCAGTCATTTGGGTGTATTCTAAGAGCAAGTAGAAGAGTTTAGCAGGCAGTGTAGCAGGCACAAAATTAATAATTGGTCCGCTGTTAACAGGCGCGCGGCTGTCCGACAATCAGTGCGTGTAATTGGAAGCAGTGACAGGCCGGGCTGGTTGGCTGTCGAGGGGTGATTCAAGATTAACTGCAACACGTACATATACAGCGAGTGGCACTGTACCACACACAAACACCAGCAGTCCCGTCCTCAATATTAGAGCACAAACGAGCTTCCAGCTCCACCGTACGGCGAGAATAGAAAAATATACACACTACGTACGATCAGAAATATCCGCTTAACTTACTCAAAAAAAAAATTCTGGCGAGGACGATTGGACACCCAAATCAAGTTATAATTTTATTTTTTTTTATTTTGGTGAACCAAAATTATTGCGTGAAAAATGAGAGTTTAGGAAGGAGGTAAGGTGATTGCTGTTCAAACCTCCTTAGATGAGGTGAAACAAAAATTATTTAGTTTTCAACACAAAATGGTGTAAATAACTCAGACTAACCATTATAAGGGGTAGGCTATTAATTTCACAGGACGGTTGTGATAGACAACACGAGTGTTTGTGTTCTTGGCAGCAACGTTTCTAGAAATCATTTCCAGATGGGTTCAATCAATCAATCTGCAACTAGGGCAGTCGCCCAGGTGACAGATTCCCTACAAATTGCTTACCTAGTCTTTTCTTAAACAATTGCAAATAATTTGAAAATTAATTGAATATCTCTTTTGGTAAATTATTTCAAACCCTAACTCCTCTTCTATAAATGAATCTTATTATTATTATTTTCCTACCGCTTTTCCCACACCTGTGTGGTCGCGGGTGCGAACTGCGTCGCACATGTGGGTTTGGCCCTGTTTGCCCTTCCTGACGCCAACCCAATATGGATGGGTGAAATCACTATTGCGTGTTTCTGTGGTGGTTGGTAGTGTAGTATGTTGTGTGAATATGAAGAGAAGAGTGGTGGGACGGAGACAAACACCCAGACCCCGAGCCATAAGAATTAATCAGAAGTGATTAAAATCCCCGACCCGGCCGGGAATCGAACCCAGGACCCTCTGAACCGAAGACCAGTACGCTGACCATTCAGGCAACGAGTCGGGCCCTCTTCTATAAAAGAATATTTGTCCTAATTTGTCCTCCTGAATTCCAACTTTATCTTCATATTGTGATCTTTCCTACTTTTAAAAACCACTCAAATTTATCCGTCTACTGATGTCATCTACGCCATCTCTGCTCTGACAGCTCGCAATATACCATTTAGTCGAGCAGTTCGTCCTTTTGGTCCCATGTCTTCCCAGCACAAACGTTGATACATTTCCGTAACGTTACTCTTTTGTCGGAAACCGCCCAGAACATATCGAGCTGCTTGTTTTTTCTTTTTTTTCTTTTTTTTCAGTTCTCGAAACAAGTAATGCTGGTTAGGGTCCTATACACTGAAACAATACTCTACTTGGGGCATTACAAGAGACTTATGTGCCCTCTCGTTTACATCCTTACTACTGCCCCTGAATATATCCTCATAACCATGTGCAAGGATCTGTACCCTTTATTTACAATCCCGTCTATGTGATTACCCGAATGAAGATTGTTCCTTATATTAATACCTAGGTACTTACAGTGATCTTCATAACGAACTCTCACCCCATCAACGCAGTAATTAAAACTGATCCTTATTAGTTAAACTCACAATCAGACTTTTAACCCCATTTATCATCATACCATCGCCTTCTGTCCATCTCACAATATTATCGAGGTCATTTTTGCAGTTGCTCACAATCCTGTAAGTTATTTATTTCTCTAAGTCATATTAAAATCGTCTTTAGAAAGAAAGTCAAATAAACCAAGTTTTTAAAATTTAAATCATATCTCTTTCTCACAATTGATTTGTCTTTCATCATTAATTTCATTGTAACCTGTACATTGGGTTCTGCGTGATTGTAATTATTTTTAGGTGTGCCTGTTAACTAATCTGAAAATTTAGCGTAATGAAAATTAAATAAATTGACTTATATCATTGAATTATAGTAATAGTTTAATCGTACTAGGTAGTTATAGAACAAAACATTGCCATTTAAATAAACTGATATTCCAGACAGAATATTACAGAATTATTAAAAGAGATTTCTATTATAATTAATTATAATACCATATATAAGGGATGCCTGCTCAATCAGATTAAATGTTATTTTGTGTTCAACTGTGTTGTAAGAATTACCACTTTGGAAGCTTCCTCTGTCCCTAACTCATTTCTAAGCAGCCAATGAACTGTACGAAAAGAAGAAAACATCTCTTTCCATGCCCGCTCCTGATTCAATGGGTGTTTCATATTTAGAAACTACACCTTTCTTTGATTGTCCTATTTCATTATGCTCCTGTATAGTTAAGCTGTCATTTAAAAAATCCAATTACTTTTTACATATATAAATAAATAAATAAGACGTTGATGTCACTGATGTTTATTCATTCATGTTTCGTTGGTTGTGTTCCTCATAAGTTTCGCCGTTCACTCCACAGGAGTTGGTACGATAATTGAGTGGTGTTCAACCGACAAACATGACCGAACCACTCCAAGTACATCTACACCTCAGCACCTAGCATCCAGGTTTCTCAAAGACTCATCAATTAAACAACAACTCCCACCACAGAACCACCCTGACCATTCCGGCGCACGTCACGAAGTGGTACACCCACTCCTTCTCAGTAGATGCTGCACGGATCTTCAGCTCTATACCAGACGAGTTACGGAGTCTGATGTCGGGCTTCACAATCAAAAAGCAGTGTGAGAAGTATTTACTTTCTGAGTAGTTGCATTGTTACATTTATAATGATTATAACTGGTTAATTTATAGTACTAGTATTAGGCCCTATCAAATTCCTAAAATAAACCAAACAAAATCCCATGGCAATATAACCGTGACGGGTCTTGGCCTACCAAGCGACCGTTGACCGTCCCCAAGGCCTGCAGATTACGTCATGATGCGTGATCTTTGCGACGAAGCCTCTCGGCCCTTATTCTTGGTTTTCTAGACTGGGGTTGCCATCGCACGGTGGGATAACTAATCAGTTATAATCACGTAGTGTGAGTAGATCTCACCTCGAACGAACCCTCAGGTCCAATAAAAAAGATCCCTGACCTCTTCGGAAATAAAAACCTCCGAAATTAACTATCAATATTTTGCAGGTTTTTTACATTATTTCAAGTCTAAATTTTTAGCCCCATGCATTTAATAACCTTGGTTTAATGCAACAGAAGGCTTAATTGCCTTAACTACACCAAGCAAAACAAGGCAAATAAAATAAATTAAATGAATTAAATAAATAAATAAATAAATAAATAAATAAATAAATGTTAATAATGCACCATCTGATTGAACAAAAGCAGGAATTGTACCTGTCTATACGCAAGGGAACAGGAAGCATTGTAACAACTGTCGAAAGTTGTGTTATTGGTCAGTACACCAGGCAAGGAGTTAAACGGCATTTTGGAAAGTAGGATACGATCAGTGGTTGAGAGTAAATTGGCTGAAAACCAGTGTAGTTTCAGACCACAGCGGGGCTGTCGGAATCAGATTTTCAGTATTCTTCAAGTAAAGGAAAAATGCTACCAGACGAATAGAGAGTTATGTTAATCTTTCGTAGATCTAGAGAAGGCATGTGACGGAGTGCAGCGGGAAAGAAACGTTAGCACTGCTGAGGGATTAAGGGTTGATAATAAAACGTAATCAAAAGTATTTATGTTGACAATTGTGCTTCAGTGAGAATTGGTGGTAGAACGAGTTCTTGGTTCAAGTGACAGAGGTTAGACAAGGTTGTACTCTTCCAATTTTGTTGTTCATAGTTTGTATGGTTCATCTACTGAAGGGCAAAAAGTGGCAGAGAGGGATCCAGTTAGGTGGAAATATAATAAGCAGTGTGGCCTATTCCGAAGACTTGGTCTTAAGGGCAAATCGTGCTAAGAGCCTGCAGTCTAATATCTTGCAATTTGAAAATAGGTGCAGTGAGTGTGATAAACTTAAGAAAGGGGGTGGGTAAGGAAATGAATAGTGTTTTGGGTAATTCAGGTGAACTCGTAATAGATTAGATCCCAGGGAATCACTGAACAGATGGAAAGAACTTCTCAACGTAAACGGATTCTTCCTGGCGAAATCACGAATAAACGAGCTCATGAGGAGGAGGGCAATGATATTGGCGAAATTACGCTTCATGACGTGGAGAGGATGGTAAATAAACTCCATTGTCATAAAGGAGCAGGAATAGATTAAATTAGACCTTAAATGGAGAAATATAGTGGGACGGCAGGAATGAAATGGCTACATCGAGTGAGAAAATTAGAATGGAGTATTAGTAAGATATTGTACTTGTCGAAGGCTTCAGTACATAAAAATGTTACCGTGGTTCATTAGTATGATGTTAGAATGGAGCACATCCGATGAGCTTCGAACTCAGCCCGGTTATCGAAGCCTCACCTTCCCCTACTAGAATGATTCACTAGCTCAGTCGGTATTGCATTTTGGGACTGACTGGTGCGTCCGATGGGGCTATAATTTTCTAATAATCTCTATCGTAGGGGAATATTAATTATGAGAGGAACACTATTTCATCACTAATGAGAAGAGAAACAATATCTTATATAACAATTTTACTATACTAGTGAAACACATCTTATTAACATGGATATGCCATACAACGCAAATATTATTTAAATTGATCTTGACGTCGTGAATGTTCGTTAGTCTCTCTCTACACCTCATTCGACGTTATATTATTTCAAATTCAAAGAAGCCTTCCTTCTGAATTATTTACACTATTTCAAACTTAGAGAGGCGTTTCTTCTCGAATCAATTACACTTATCACTTTGCGCACACGTTTAATTAGTATGGACATACCCTGCTGTAATTCTGTTTACCTGTTGAAAATTAGTGTATTCAAATTATATCAAGTTACGATATCCTACGATCGGATGAACTGATGTAGGCGTATGTTACTTATGTATACATTCCCAAATCTTTGAAAGTCGTATCACAACACTTCCCTAAATTAATCATAGCTGAATATGCAATATAATACACACGCTCGTTTCATTAGGATTTTTATCAATACACATAACACGACATTATTTACACAACGTTGCTACCTGCGGACAAAAATAAAGCAACTCAAATACCCTAACATCATAGAGTATGCGCTTCCTGCAAGAGATGGACAAGAACAAATACATTTCAAACACACACGATGAGTCACAGATGGTACAAATCATCTGTTGCTGGTGGAATGAACTCAGGATCATCTGAGACGGGGTATATTTATCCTGGAAATCCCTGCACGCTATAAATAATTAAGGAAATAAATTGGAGGGACACTTCCTTTGATGCACGTTGGAATCTTGCGACGTTGGTAATATTTAAATTGACGCACGTAATCGCTGTGCCGAGAGGAATGAACCAGCTACTTGTATTATGTTCCCCTGTCAATGGAGCAAACACTTTCCTTCGTCCCTTTGACTGGGCCCCCTCATACAATTGCTTCACGGCAAATAATCTCGCTTCTTTTCTTTCTGGCCACAATGGCAGGACATTAAACGTTGGCTCCAAATCCCGCCGTAATCGTCATCTTCGTAGCACGGTATCCACTGCGCGCACATTAATAACAGACTCCAGACGAAACTTTACATTTCTACTTCACAATATACATTAGGACTACAGCCTGCCTAGCTACCTCGTTCATCCTCCGGTACCTCGAATACAATGCTATTTATGATGAACACCTTCCACACAGGTCCAAATTACATCACGCACTCACGAGCTAATAATTCGACGATATATACCCCAATGTCGTGTCCCCAACCGTTGTTTTAGCAGCCTTAATTACTAGTTAGGAGGATTCCTTACCAGGTGTGAAGTGCAAAAAAACGTCAGTTACTGAGAGATCTTTGATGACTCATATTTGCTATAGAGAAGATGATAACTGGAGTCATTTTTACAGAATATTTAAGCCCTCTTTACTCAACAGCGCTTCACACTTAATTACGTCATGCATTATCAAAAATCCTTCTAAAACGGAAGTAAAATATGGTTATTCCAAACCATCATGAAGGTATTCCATAAAAAAAACTAAAATGAAATTATTATTATCCCTCTGAAATGGCATATTGGCGATCTACGTTACGTCCACATGCAAATTTATTCTATATTTACAATAGGATATGACTTTCAAAGCTACTAATAATTGTAAATGTACTCATCCTTCTGGATACCACGAACGCAGCATTACAGGAGGGCACGCCCATGTATTTACTCTGCCCTCATGACGTAATCAGCGATGTGAAGTCCTTTGATGACCAACTGGCAAGTCACGAACATGATGGCTTGATCTCGTGCGAAGTTTCAGACGATCTCTGCTACACCAGGCAAAATTCCGGCAGGCAGCTAGATGTCGCATTCTCTCTGCTACAAAAGGCAAAATTCTGGCAGGCAGATAGATGTCTCGTTCACTTCGACGTTCTCGTAGACTCCTTATGTAAATGAGGGGAAGTCATCTCATGTGAATGCGTTAGTTTATATTACACATCACAGATTAAATATGTGGTTGGGTCTGCTTAATGACAAAAGCCTCCCAACCTAACGTCGGTTGTGTCCCTGAAGCCCGACATTATTCCCTTCTCATCCACCTATCTTTTTAATTAACAGCTACTCTAAGTCCTGAAGCTCCACTGGTTCACTTAGAACGTCACGGATTAGGCCACTAATGTGTTAGCACTCTCCTATTACACAAGAATAATTCAGGTATACTTAATCACACGTAAGTCGAGCTCTCTACTGCATTAGGGATCGATCTAACGTGACACTGCCCTTAATCATGCCCACAATGAGCCATTCATTTCCCTTCCTTATATTTCACATTCATATCGAGTACAATTGCTCCACACACTTAGATAAACACGTGCCTATTCATGTTAATTGAGCCGTATTAGTTTAGGCATATATGAGGCTCGATGCACGACCTCTTCTACACACGGGCAGCGATCATCACGGTTTCGTACCGTTCTTACTATACTTGTTAGCGGCACACTGCACGCGCAAACAGCTTACTCAGATTTTGGTTATTTCCACATACATTCACAGACTTTAATAAATCACTGCATTACACTGCTCGCATTACAGAATGACTTCTTCATAAAAGACTCACACACAAAACACGACGAACTGGTAACGAACTGGCGTTGAACTGAAAATGAACTGGTGGTGTTCGTTCCTCAGCCCCTCACTATATAGGAGAGATGCCCAGGTGCTAGCAGTGGGGGTACAACACACCCCCTTCACAAAATGTGCTCCGGTAATACACAACGTAGAGTGATGAACAGGATATCAAATTGTAGCCCCTGTATTCCCATTTTCACTGAGTGAATAGTATTGAAATAGCTTCGTAGATTCTCAAGCAATCTTAAAAGCGTCCTTTTGTCTGTGTCGGTGAATGATGACGAGCGCCAGGGGAATCCTCGAGCTGGCTGCCGCGGTTGGGACCCAACATCTGGTAACCATTTAGACGGGCCCTTGTTACGGCGTAGCTACCGATCTTTCAATTAAGTAGAGCACTTCTCGTCTCATAATCATGTATAAAATTTCCTGATTCTAATGAATGTCTGCACGTGACAATCCGTCGAGTATCTTGCGATTTATAAAAATTATCAGGGAAAAACGATTGAACTCGATGAGTTGGCAGTGGTGAATGAATGAGGGAAATTGGGTATAATGTCAGTTTTCACGTTGGATATACTCCCTGAACTCTGTTAGTGACCTAGATTCCCTGGCGCGTGATAACGCGTCTCTTTCTGTCTTGCTCGTGGTTGGAGTGAGAAAACTTCGAGTACCAGTGTTCCTGCAATGCCTCGCTGCTAATTACCGACAACGAGATTTGGGTCGCGCGAGCCGGCATACTGCAAATCGCATCCCGGAGCGGGTGGATAAATCCTAACTTGTAAAGTTTTTACCGCAGAATGACGCGGAAAACGGCATATTTCATTTTCTGGGCATCATGACACACTATATGTGAACGGTCACAATACCTTCTGATTGGAAAAAGGCAGTAATTGCACTTATCTATAAGCAAGGAAACAGGAAGGATTGAAATAACTATTGAGGTATATCATTGATCAGTATACCAGTGTTCACTGACATCTTGGTAAGGAGGGTACGATCAGTGGTTGAGATGAAGTTTAATGAAAACCAGTGTGGTTTCAGACCACAGAGGGGCTGTCAGAATCAGATTTTCAGTATGCGCCAGGTAACTGAAAAATGCTACGGGACGAATAAACAGTTATGTTTATGTTTCATAGATCTAGAGAAAGCATATGATAAAGTACCAAGGGAAAAGACGTTCGCCGTGGAATTAAAGGTAGATTATTAAAATCAATCAAAGGTATTTATGTTGACAATTGGGCTGCAGTGGGCATTGATGGTAGAATGAGTCCTTGATTAGTCAAGGTTGTAATCTTTCACCTTAGCTGTTCATAGTTTACATCAGGACCTCTCTAACGCCCAAAATCTCACGCGTGCAAATTGCGGCGCAGAGTTCCTGTGCACCGATCATCGGTTCCACTCGGCTCGGCTCGAACCAACGCTTCGTCTCTGGGCTACTCGGCTAAACTCGGCTCAACTCGGCTCAACTCGGCTCGGATTTGGAGCGCTACGGAGCAAGTGAGGAAGAGGGAGCAGGGGGAGCGAGCGAGCCGGGCACGGTGAAAGAGAAAGACAGCGCTATTGCTCCAAATCGAGGAGTGGGGGTATGCACTCTGGTCAACCAAGCGAAGTCGTCTTTTGCACCGTGCACTTTGCATGCACCACACTTTGAGAGGCCCTGCTTTACATGGATCAGAGGCGCGGCGGGTCTATGTTTGCCATGTTAGTCGAGCTAACACCATCTAAAACGAAATATCAATGAATATGACTACGTAATATTACAGCATATAAACGGTTTATTTAATACCATATAATATCTTATAATAGCAATAAAGCCTAATTCTGTCAGGCACAAATATCACTTTAAGTGACGAAAGCTTCGCATTTGTAGAATAATGAAGATATACCTACTGTTTGCCGTTTCGCTGAGGCAAATATGAGGAGCTGTAATCCAGTCGGCGCGCGTCTGCGCATTTGATGCACTCGAAAATACCGCATAGAGCTGACCACGCTGGCTATTAGGCTCGCATGTTTGCCCCAGTCAAGAGGCTGAATTAACAGTAATTGCTTGCATTGTTCAGTGGCGATTGTTAAGAGCGTGTCTTTTGCCTCCAACGGCTTTGTTGTTGCTAAAGGGAGATTCAGTTATGGTGGAGGACGAATGCTGCTATGTTATTTAGGACTTAATGAAAACAATCATTTTATAGCCGAACTATTGCTACTAAGATACAAATCATAGACGCGGTGAGACCCATTCAGATTATATCAGCTATGGTAACAGAAAGAATAGGCAAAGTGCGTCGTTTTAATGATTCCTGGTACAGAAATGATACATGGTTGTGTGGTTGAAGGAAATTGTGTTTGCTGCATTGATGGCATTGCCTTTTATTGTCAACAGACTTGAATCTTTGGACAGCAAAGGGAGTTTGTAATGTGAACAGCTACTGGTATTATGTACCAAAGAAACGACATGAACAGTCTGTATACCATGTTAAATCCGCAGTAGTTTTACTGAAGTTCAGTAGGACTAGAATAGAGGAATCCCTAAGCCTTACCTTCAAAATTAATCTGGACAAACTTACTAAAACTATAAAGCGAACTAAAATATAGTTAGTTGTCTAATTGATGCAGTTTGTGTCCTGGTGGAGCAAGAGCTTCTTTTAGAGGTCAAGCAAAACTCTTGTTCAACTACTTTACTAACTAAAATTAATGTCATAAGATATTGATCTCTAAAGGTGGATGAATTAAAAAGATTTCGGAATGAAAACGTGATCAATTTATCTGATTGGTAGGCAGTGCACAGACATAAGTTTTGTGGAATGGAAATGAAGTTAACGTTAAAATGTAGCGAATTGGTGATGTGGAAGTTGACAAACAAAAATCATACTGATACTGTATTGTGAAATACTTGATACAATGCATACAATGGTTCGACATATAACCTACCATTTTTACCGAACTGAATAAGCTGTATTAATATTTTTATTTTTTGTATTTTTGTGGTTAATGGTGTGGGTTACTGTAGTCAAGTCCTAGTTCGTGAACCATGGGCAACGGCTGAGTGGCCTAGTAGGGTAGTCCTGAGAGTCGGGATACCAGTTGCTATGGAATGGGAATGAGCATCTCGGACATATTCTGAGTCATAGTCCTCCTTGTGCTCAGGCGGCTAGGACTACACAATCCACCGGTGGTCCATAACCCGTTAGAGGAGAGATCCTCACTTGGACTATGTGCAAGTAGGGTAGCATCCTGCTTCATGAATTTACCGAGCTCAGAACACTTTAAGCAAGCCTCGGACCTATGGGAGTAATGGAGTCCCACTCCCATTTGACAGGCGAGGGACTCCTTGGAAACAACTTGGCGAACGAAATGGAATTCGATGGGGAGCTATCAATATTAATGGGCCTTGTGGAAGAAAGAAAGTAGAACTGGCTGAGTCAGTAAAGAGGATGCATCTGGATGTGCTAGGAGTAAGTGATATTCGGGTAAGGGGAGATAACGAGGAAGAGATAGGAGATTATAAAGTGTACTTGACGGGTATTAGAAAGGAAAGGGCAGAGTATGGGGTAGGGCTGCTTATCAGGAATACCATTGCACGCAACGTAATTACTGATAGGCACGTAAATGAGCGAATGATGTGGGTACATTTGGCAGTTGGAGGAATTAGGTCGAGAAGTCTCGGTTTATTCCCCATGTGAGGGTGCCGATGAGGATGAAGTTGACAAGTTTTATGAAGCATTGAGTGACATCGTGGTCAGGGTCAACAAAAAGGATAGAATAGTGCTAATAGGCGATTTCAATGCGAGAGTTGGAAATAGAAATCAAGGATACGAAAGGGTGTTGGGAAGATAAGGAAGTTAAGAGGAATGGGAAGCGGTTGCTGGACTTCTGTTCTAATATGGATTTAGCAGTTACGAATACATTCAAGCATAAAGCTATTCATCGCTACACATGGGAGGCTAGGGGTACCAGATCCATTATAGACTACACCTTAATCGACTTCGAATTCAGGAAATCTGTCAGGAATGTACGAGTTTTCCGAGAATTTTTCGATGATACAGACCACTATCTGATCTTTAGTGAACTAATAATCTCTAGGCCTAGGAAAGAGAAAGTGAAATCTGTCTGCAAACGGATAAGTGTTGAAAACCTTCAGGACGAGGAAATTAGACAGAAGTACACGGATATGATTAGTGAGAAGTTCGAACAGTAGACAGTAAACAGGTTCAAGATATAGAAAGAAAATGGCTGGCATACAGGGATGCTGTAGTAGAAACACCAAGGGAATGCCTGGGAATAACTGTGTGTAAAGATGGGAAAAGGCGAACATCTTGGTGGAATGATGAACAGAGAGCAGCTTGTAAACGTAAAAAGAAGGCTTATCAGAAATGGCTCCAAACAAGGGCCAAGGCAGACAGGGATTGGTACGTAGATGAAAGAAACAGAGCGAAAGAAATAGTTGTTGAATCCAAAAAGAAGTCTTGGGAAGATTTCGGTAATAACCTGGAAAGTCTAGGTCAAGCAGCAGGGAAACCTTTCTGGACAGAAATAAATAATCTTAGGAAGGGAGGGAAAAGGAAATGAACAGTGTTTTGCGTAATTCAGGTGAACTCATAATAGATCCCAGGAAATCACCGGAGAGGTGGAGGCAATATTTTGAACATCTTCTCAACGTAAAAGGAAATCTTCCTTGTGGTGTTGTGAAAAGACAAGCTCATGTTGAGGAGGAAAATAATGTTGGGGAAATTACGCTTGAGGAAGGGGAAAGGATGGTAAATAAACTCCATCGTCATAAAGCAGCAGGAATGGATGAAATTAGACCTGAAATGGTGAAGTATAGTGGGAAGGCAGGGATGAAATGGCTTCATAGAATAATAAGATTAGCATGGAGTGTTGGTAAGGTACCTGTAGATAGGACAGAAGCAGTAATTGCGCCTATCTGTAAGCAAGGGAACAGGAAGGATTGCAACAACTATCGAGGTATCTCATTGGTTAGTGTACCAGGCAAAGTATTCACTGGCATCTTGGAAGGGAGGGTTCGATCAGTCGTTGAGAGGAAGTTGAATGAAAACCAGTGTGGTTTCAGACCACAGAGGGGCTGTCAAGATCTGGTTTTCAGTATGCGCCAGATAATTGAAAAATGCTACGAGAGGAATAGGCAGTTGTGTTTATGTTTCGTAGATCTAGAGAAAGTATATGACAGGGTACCGAGGAAAAAGATGTTCGCCATACTGGGGAACTATTTAATTAAAGGTAGATTATTAAAATCAATCAAAGACATCTATTTTGACAGTTGTGCTTCAGTGAGAATTGATGGTAGAATGAGTTCTTTGTTCAGTGTACTTACAGGGGTTAGACAAGGCTGTAGTCTTTCACCTTTGCTGTTCGTAGTTTACATGGATCATCTGCAGAAAGGTATAAAATGGCAGGGAGGGATTCAGTTATGTGGAAATGTAATAAGCAGTCTGGCCTATGCTGACGACTTGGTCTTAATGGCAGATTGTGCCGAAAGCCTGCAGTCTAATATCTTGGAGCTTGAAAATAGGTGCAATGAGTATGATATGAAAATTAGCCTTTCGAAGACTAAATTGCTGTCAGTAGGTAAGAAATTCAACAGAATCGAATGTCAGATTGGTGACACAAAGCTAAAACAGGTACATAATTTCGACTATTTATGTTGTGTGTTCTTCCATGATGGTAATATAGTAAGTGAGACTGAATCAAGGTGTAGTAAAGCTAATGCAGTGAGCTCGCAGTTGCGATCAGCAGTATTCTGTAAGAAGGAAGTCATCACCCAGACGAAACTATCTTTACATCGGTCTGTTTTCAGACCAACTTTGCTGTACGGGAGCGAAAGCTGGGTTGACTCAGGTTATCTTACTCATAAGTTAGAAGTAAAAGACATGAAAGTAGCGAGAATTATTGCTGGTACAAACAGGTGGGAAGAATGGCAGGAGGGTATTCGAAATGAGGAGATAAAGGCTAATTTAGGAATGAACTCGATTGATGAAGCTGTACGCATAAAGCGGCTTTGGTGGTGGGGTCATTTGAGGCGAATGGAGGAGGATATATTACCTGTGAGAATAATGGACTTTGTTATGGAGGGTAAGAGAAGTAGAGGGAGACAAAGATGACGATGGTTAGACTCAGTTTCTAACGATTTAAAGATAAGAGGTATAGAACTTAATGAGGCCACAGGATTAGTTGCAAATAGGGGATTGTGGCGACGTCTAGTAAATCCACAGAGGCTTGCAGACTGAACGCTGAAAGGCATAACAATCTATAGTGATAATGTATGTAATGTATGTATGTTTTTTTGGATTTTGACTTGTTTGGAACATACATGGACTCCTCCCTTGCTCGATTATTCGAGTCTCATGTTCAATTATATGTTACGTTCTTCAACCTCCTAGTACTCAAACCGAGTTGTCAGCCATCCACGCATCAACAGAATTTAAGACGTCCTGCGTACTAGAATTTCGTATAATTAACATGTTCAGGATTAAATATGGCACTACCTGAAGTAACCAAACTCTGTGCCTTAATTTTAACTATTCCTCATACAAGCGCCTCTCTCGAACGATTTTCCCGACAATGAAACTGATAAAAGTTATTGAAGAAGTGCGCAAGTACGAGAAATATTACCAAAATTGCCATTAATTTCAATTGAGAAGAACCTTCTAGACAGCTGTACGAACAATCCGAGTCTCCATCATTCTACTATAGACATTTTTGCTGCAAAAAATCGCCGGATAGAGCTTCGTTACAAGAAGTAATACATGCAGATGTACAGAGAGAATTGATTCGTGTAAGTTTAAAAATGCACACTTCTCTTTAAGTTTTAATACCCATAAATTGTTTTTATCCGTGTTTCTACAAACTAGTGTGTTAACACTTTGATAAGTGTCACGCGCCGTCACTGATGGATCATCTGCTGAAAAGGACAGGGAGGGATTCAGTTAGGTGGAAATGTAGTAAGCAGTCTGGCCAATGCCTTAGTCATAATGGCAGATTGTGCCGAAAGCCTGTAGTCTACTATCTTGGAACTTGAAAATAGGTGCAATGGCTATGGTACGAAAATTAGCCTTTCAAGGACTAAATTTAGATTCAGTTTCCAACGATTTACAGGTAAGAGATATAGAACTAAACTAGAGAATTAAATAGAGAATTTTGGCGGCGTTTAGTCAATTCACAGAAGCTTGCGGACTGAACGCTGAAAGACATAACGGTCTATAATGAAGCTGTTTGTATGTATGTATGTATGTATGTATGTTCTGAAATCCACGACCCGGCCGGTAATCGAAATTGGGGCGATCTGTACCGAACACTGCAACATTGCCCATTCAACAGGGACCCGGATACTACTACTACTACTACTACTACTTCTACTACTACTACTACTACTTCTACTACTACTACTACTACTACTACTACTACTAATAATAATAATAATAATAATAATAATAATAATACCAATAATAATAACCCATCGATAAAGCTGTGCAGTTTTCATCTGGTCGATCTAAAACGCGAACTTTGAAAAGTTAAATTCTATCTCGTAGGCTTCGCCCTTTTCTGTGTATCGATTCATTCGATTCGTTCTGTGAATTGAACATTCCAACAAAGAAATAATTAACAATTTCAGTCCAATTTCCTCGTGATATCGTTTCTTAAACCGCTATGTATAAATATAGGTTACATCATAAAAATCAATTCATTTATTTCAGAAAATTTCACTAATTTTCCGCACCGCGAGTTCTCTCTGTACAGACGATGATTGTGTGGGAAAGCGCAACTGACAGCCTTAATTACTGGAATGACTCAATCCACTGACGGCTGATTAGCATCTGTTATGTCATATTCATAATGGAAAGTTATTAGATTAGAGGCAACTGTCAGCCATATTTATAGCACAATCCCAGGAGTGAATTTGTTTCACAACAGGAATCATTTATCATTACTCCCTTGACACTGCATATGAAGATAATAGGAACCGGTATTAAAATTATTAAACTGTGTCAGATAGAAGGTATTACTGCAACATATGTGAAACTCAATAGTTTTATAACAAACCTGAAAATTATAGGGTATTTTCTCTTTCGATATGGCGAATTATTGCACACTACATCAGATTGAAGGTAACCTGTAATATACAGTAGGTGACAATATATAAATGAAACAACGTCTGTCTGTCTGTCTGTCTGTCTGTCTGTCTGTCTGTCTGTCTGTCTGTCTGTCTGTCTGTCTGTCTGTCTGTCTGTCTGTCTGTCTGTCTGTCTGTCTGTCTGTCTGTCTGTCTGTCTGTCTGTCTGTCTGTCTGTCTGTCTGTCTGTCTCTTGCAATAATTTCAGTTCTTTTACACTTCGGACTTTATGTTATATGCTATATCCTGCAAGAATCGCTAAATATATGTTGTTAAAACGTGTTATTTAGACTAGGGTAGGCTTCGATTAAAGTTTAGGGTAACTTACTTTCTGATTCGAAATTCAAATTTGAACACCCCCTCCCTCCCAAAGGCACACAGACCTAAAGGGCCATGGCCTACCAAGCGTCCGCTGCTCAGCCGGACGTTCTGCAGATTATGAGGTGACTGTGGTCAGCATGACGAATCCTCTCGGCCTTTATTCTTAGCTTTCTAGACCGGTGCCACCCTCTCACCATCAGATGGCTCTTCAATTGTAATCACGTAGGTTGAGTGGTCCTCGAACCAGCCCCAAGTTCCAAGTAAAAATCACTGACCTGGCCGTGAATCGAACCAGAAGCACGCTACCCCAAATCCGCGGAGCCGGCAACTTTACAGTATAAGTAAACGTTAAAAACAAACTTCAAAATATTGGATTTAGGAAGAATTGATGTAAGAGAAAAACGCTTTGAAATATAATTTACACAAACTTTTGTCATAGGAAATATTTCGAAACTCCTCTCCGACTGTCCGGCAGTGTTAACAGCACAGATGAATTCGCCCGCCAGCGACCAACCACATGATCATTCCTTTCTGCAGTCTCTCGACTAAACACATTTACATTACTGTTTAAGAAGTTTTTGGTGATTCTCTTAAATTAACTTATCCATACGTGAAGCAAGTGTCCGAACTTCGTTCACTATTGCGAGGGTAGCCGAAGACATAGGCTACCAGAGAAGGCACTCAACTAATCTTGCCTGTCTCTTTCTGAAGTTTCTAGTAATCGCATCGAGGCCAGGCGATGAGGTACCCTGCTTCTCCCATGGAGAGTTCTATGTCGCCCCCCGCCCCCAACGGATCAGCAACAAATCTACACTTTTCATTTGCACATCACAGGGTACCACGAACAACGCTGTCTCCCAGGAACTGTTAATATATTTTGGCTAAGATATGCTGGAATGTATTGTCCAGTACTAAAAAGGTAAGTAGCTGTATCTTGATCCTTTCGAACCCGTCAATGGCGGATGTGTACGGATATTTCAATAAAAATTTACAGGATGTTTCAAAAATACACGTCAGAAACTCAGGGTTGGAAAAATGTACATATTAACATGGGTTCGGAAATGCTTTCCTGGCCTCCAGGATCACCTGATCTAAACACTTTGGACTTCTTTGTGTGGGTTTAAACAAAGTCTTTGATGTACGCAACTGTTGTGTAGGAAGAAGCAACACTTCAAAGCAGAATTGTGAGGTCCTTTCAAACAATACGTACAACACCGGACATATTCGAGTGTGTTCGTAACTCCATGTGACGTTTTGAATACATCTTGTAAGGTAATGACCGGTGTATATAAGCACATGCAAGATAACCCACAACACTGGAGATTCTAGCTCACGACAGAATAGGGTAGTGGAGAAGTTGATGTTGATGACCGTATTAAACAAAACACATGGAAGCAATTCATTGACATGAATGACCCGTATCTTAGCAATATAAGCCGTAGCGAGGGGTGTGACAGCTGCTTCCTTCTTTTGCTTTACGTCGCACCGACACAGATAGGTCTTAAGACGACGATGGGAGAGGAAAGGCCTAGGAATGGGAAGGGAGCGCCCATGGCCTTAATTACGGCGCAGTCCCAGCATTTGCCTGGTGTGAAAATGGGAAACCACGGAAAACCACCTTCAGGGCTGCCAACAGTGGGGTTCGAACCCACCATCTGCTGGATGCAAGCTCACAGCTGCGCGCCCCTTACCGCACGGCCAACTCTCCCGGTTATGGCAGCTGCAATGTATAGGCTATATTTCTAAGATAAGAAATAGACTGACAACAATAAAATATTCTTCTATTAGCTTCACATAAGTCAGGGACAATTAGAGGGCTACATTTCTCAGGACTGAGACCTGGAGTAACCCAGATCAGTATTCGAACCATAGATCTCGCACAGAACATGCACGAAACAGAGAAGAGAAATGAAAAGAAGATGAGAAGAGACGAGAAAGAGAAGAGATAAAGGAAGGGATGATTAATCGTAATGAGGAAATATGAAGGAAACGAGGGGTACACAACTGCATAAATAGAATAACTGAAAGAAGAATGGATAGAAAGGAGGCATAAGTACGATGGTAAGGAAAATATGTTTTTAAATTACAATTTTGCTTTACGTCGTACCGACACAGATAGGTTTTATGGCGACAATGAGATAGGAAAGGCCTAGGACTGGGAAGGAAGCGGCCGTGGCCTTAATTAAGGTACAGCCTCAGCATTTTTCCTGATGTGAAAATGGGAAACCACGGAAAACCACCTTCAGGGTTGCCGAAAGTGGCGTTCGAACCCACTATCTCCCGGATGTAAGTTCACAGCTGCACGCCACTTACCGCACGGCCAACTCGCCCGGTGAAATAAAATTGAAGCTAGAGTTGTGAAGTGGTAATAGAAGAAAGGATGTAAAGAGGATAATAAAACTCAAAGAAGGAAAAAGTAGATAATGAAATACATTAGACGACGAGAGAAGAGATCGTAAAGCAGTAAACAAAGGAAGAGAAGTGGTCACAAGTGTGAGTCAGGGCAGTAAGAAGAGTGAAAAGTGGAGTAGAATAAACAATAAGAGAATAGGTGAGGAAAGAGTGGGTTTTGAAGAATCGAAGAGGGCATAGAAGGGGTGATTAAATGAGGAGAGGTCTGCAAAGTTGCAACCGGCCGTTTTCACGCCGTAAATTTTCTTCCACCTGAACATATAGTGTAGGTTTGTCTAGTAAATTAATCTCGGGTCTGGCGCGGGTTAGCACAGCGAGATACGGTCCGAGACAAGCAGTCGTGCGTGATTCTCTGCACCTCTTGTCGACACACATCTCCTGTACAGTCCGCCCTCCAACAACATTCAGCAAACAACTGAGCTTTCAATTAATGTCTGTCTCTCCCTCTTCAGATCAGTGGGACAGTGTCGAACTCCAGATCCGAAAAACGTGGGATCAAACCCGTCAGAGATAATCAGATTATTGAACGTCGTAAAAAATAAAATTAAATCAATCAATCAATCAATCAATAAATAAATCATCAATCAGTCAGCCCCACTGATCTTCGTTTAGGGAAATCGCTCAGGAGGCAGATTCCCTATTAGTTGTCTACCTACTCTTTTCTTAAACAATTTTAAAGAAGTTGGAAATTTATCGATTATTAGTCCCTAATTTATCATATTAAAAATGAATATTTGCTCCGATTTGTCTTCTTTAATTCCAAATTATCTTCATATTCTAATTCTCCTACTTTTAAAACACGACTCAATGGCATTCGACGCCATCTCTCCAGTGACAGCTAGGATCATATCGCTTAGTCGACCAGCTTGTATCTTTACTCCCAAGTCTTTCCAGCCCAATGTTTGCAACATTTTCGTAAAACTACTCCTTTCGTAGGAAATTACACAGAACGAGTCATGCTGTTTTTCTTTGGATTTTTCTGGTTCTCAAAAAAACCTGCCCCGCCTCCACTTTGTCCAGCACAAATCTCACATGATGTGATCGGGATTTGAAGCACGGAACCTAACGGTGAGAGACCGGCTGCTACCTGAGCCACGAAGGCTCTTCTTCTTCTTCTTTCCCTACCGCTTTTTCCCACACCTGTGGGGTCGCGGGTGCGAACTGCATCGCGCATGTGATTTGGCCCTGTTTTACGGCCGGATGCCCTTCCTGACGCCAACCCTATATCGTGGGATGTAATCTCTATTGCGTGTTTCTGTGGTGGTTGGTAGTGTGGTATGTGGTCGGAATATTAAGAAGAGAGTGTTGGGACGACACAAACACCCAATCCCCGAGCCTGAAGAATTAATCAGAAGCGATTAAAATCACCCACCCGGCCGGGAATCAAACCATGGACACTGGAATGATGGCCAGTACGCTGACCATTCAGCCAACGAGTCAGACCCACGTATTCTCCATATCATCAATATATATAAGAAAATATAAAGGACCAATACTATTGCCTTGAGAAATTCCCCTCTTAATCATTACAGGATCGAAATCTATTGGGCACATGTCGACATGTGAAAGATCTCTGATGTCACATTTGGTTTTCATCCCACAAAATTAATTAAATTTCAGCCTAAGATCGCCCGACAGAAATCTGTTCCTCTGCCATCTCGTAGGGTAGTACAGAACGTCTAAATTGACACGTACCGGGCGAGTTGGCCGTGCGCGTAGAGGCGCGAGGCTGTGAGCTTGCATCCGGGAGATAGTAGGTTCGAATCCCACTATCGGCAGCCCTGAAAATGGTTTTCTGTGGTTTCCCGTTTTAACACCAGGCAAATGCTGGAGCTGTACCTTAACACGGCCGCTTGCTTCCAACTCCTAGGCCTTTCCTATCCCATCGTCGCCATAAGACCTATCTGTGTCGGCGCGACGTAAAGCCCCTAGCAAAAAAATTGACACGTATGCAGCCAATATGGCGTCAAATCAAAATTTCTCCACGTTGTATTTGAGTCCATACGATATTATTGTTATTATTGTTATTATTATTATTATTATTATTATTATTATTTACTAGCTAATTGAGCACTTATGATCACGCTACATAATCACTCTTTTCTCTTTGAGTGGAGTTTCCTATGTATCCAATATTTCTTCATGATTTTGCTGACCTGCTCCCACCATTATTTTGTCCAGGCTCTTCCAGTCTTAGTTTTTCTTTAGGCTTTTTTTATTTTTTATTTTTACTGTATTTCTAAATTTATTTCTGTCTAGCATTTCAAATTCCGAAATGTTCAACCTTTCCATATCTTCCTATGTTTCCTTAATTCATGCTGCATTGATCTTCATTTTTCCAGACGTAATCAAATATCTGCTTGGTAAGCCTATTTCCGTCCATTCAGTAGAACTGTCTTAGAAACCCCAGCCTTCTCCTCTTCATGGACTCCGTGATTCTCTCCACCTTCTGGTAAACTTCTTTGTTATTCCGAAGTTTCCATCCGCCTTCACTCTGTACAGCGCCCATACTTTTTCTGAGAATTCTTCCTTCTAAGATCACTAGCTTCACCAGTTTGTATTTCATGAATAGGCATCCACTGGCATACAGGCATTCTGGTTTAACCACGCTGTACTAGTGTTTTATTTTGGCATTCAAGTATATAGACTTCTTCTTCTTCTAAATCTGTTTACCCTCCAGGATCGGTTTTCCCCTCGGACTCAGCGAGGGATCCCACCTCTACCGCCTCAAGGGCAGTGTCCTGGAGCTTCAGACTTTGGGCCGGAGATTTCAACTGGGGAGAATGACCAGTACCTCGCCCAGGTGGCCTCACCTGCTATGCTGAACAGGGCGCCTTGCGGAGGGATGGGAAGATTGGATAGGACAGCCAAGGAAGAGAGAAGGAAGCGGCCGTGGCCTTAAGTTAGGTACCATCCCGACATTTGCCTGGAGGAGAAGTGGGAAACCAAGGAAAACCACTTCTAGGATGGCTGAGGTGGGAATCGAACCTACCTCTACTGAGTTGACCTCCCGAGGCTGAGTGGACTCCGTTCCAGCCTTCGTACCACTTTTCGAATTTCGTGGCAGAGCCGGGAATCGAACCCAGACCTCTGGGAGTGGCAACTAATCACACTAACCACTACACCACAGAGGCGGACTACACTCCTTCTACTATATTATTATTATTATTATTATTATTATTATTATTATTATTATTATTATTATTATTATTATTATTATTATTATTATTATTATTACCGGGCGAGTTGGCCGTGCGGTTAGAGCCGCGCGGCTGTGAGCTCTCATCCGAGAAATAGTGGGTTCGAATCCCACTGTCAGCAGCCCTGAAGATGGTTTTCCGTGGTTTCCCATTTTCACACCAGGCAAATGCTGGGGTTATACTTTAATTAAGGCCACGGCCGCTTCCTCCCAACTCCTAGACCTTTCCTATCCCATCGTCGCCATAAGACGTATCTGTGTCGGTGCGACGTAAAGCCACTAGCAAAAAATATTATTATTATTATTATTATTATTATTATTATTATTATTATTATTATTATTATTATTATTATTATTATTATTATTATTATTATTAAAAGAAGGTGTTTCCAGACTTCGCTGTTGATACGCAGACCACTAGTATACAATATTTATAAATATACAGACGACTTGTTCATCTCTAGTTTTTCAGTACCTTGTAACTGGATTATTTACTTGTTACAAACACAGTATATTCCCACTCTTCCTAATGAGTTTATGTTTTCCAACTGAATTAATTACGGCGCCATTGTTATCTGTTGCGACAGGAGGAACATTCCTGAGCAGATGAGATACAGAGAAGATCGGAATCACTTAGGTTATATAGGGCGGCTACACTTGGCACGCTAATGTGCAAAACGACACTTACCACTTTCTGTACGTCGTAAAGATATAATTGAATTGCTTATAATTTGCATCACAAGTACATGAATTTAAATTTCATGGTCTGAGCTCCTCCTTCCTCTAAAATTTATGTATTGATGGTGTAGCATAGGTAATTAACTTCTCACACAACCAAACTGTCTGCTCGCGCAACCACAAGACACCAGGGCGGTGCGCAGAAACAGGCAACTTAAGGACACAAAACCTTGGTACTGAAAGAAATCAATGTTATTAATAATAATAATAATAATAATAATAATAATAATAATAATAATAATAATAATAATACGTAAGTCGAGTCGTAAGTCATAGCAACTTTTTTTCCTCACGAAGGGGAGACAACACGGAAAATCTAAGATATGCATTTGGAAACGTATGGTATCTCCTTGCGTATGATACCACTGGATGGTGTATGTAAACAACAGTGTGGGACTAAGCATACCCCCAAGTTCAGTGTGTGCATGAGAGCGTCACAAAATGGAAGTCAACCAGCAGGGGCCTATTCCACAAAGTATGGTCTTGTACATTACAAGTTACTAGTGTTGGTTCTTGTAATGTATGGAGTTGTACATTTCTGTTCCACAAAAGGTTTAAATTCTCTTGTATATTACCAGTGAATTGTTACAAGTTTTACAAGTGACGACATATCGATAAACATACTACATCATAACATGAATCAGCTGTTTATCTTCGTATTCCATCCGTTCACAACTTCAAATTCAGTCACTACTAATCTACATTTAGGGCAGTCGCCCAAGTGGCAGATTCCCTATCTGTTTTTTCCTAGTCTTTTCTTAAATGATCGCAAAGAAATTGGAAAATTATTGAATATTTCCCTTGGTAAGTTATTCTAATCCCTTACTCCCTATAAACGAATATTTGCCCCACTTTGTCCTCTTGAATTCCAACTTTATCTTCATATTGTGATCTTCCCTACTTTTAAAGACACCACTCAAACTTAATCGTCTGCTGATGTCCTCCCACGTCATCCCTCCACTGACAGCTCGGAACATACCACTTAGTCGAGCAGCTCTTCATCTTTTTCTCAATTATTCCCAACCCAAACATTGCAAAATTTTTGTAACGCTACTCTTTTGTCGGAAATCACCCAGTACAAATCGAGCTGCTTTTCTTTGGATTTTTTCCAGTTCTTGAATCAGGTAATCCTGGTGAGGGTCCCATACACAGGAACCATACTCTAGTTGGGGTCTTACCAGAGAATTATATGCACTCTCCTTTACATCCTTACTACAACCCCTAAACACCCTCATAATCATGCGCAGAGATCTGTAGCGTTTATTTACAATCCCATTTATGTGATTACCCCAATGAAGATCTTTCTTTATATTAACACCTAGATACTTACAGTGATCCCCAAAAGGAACTTTCACCCCATCAATGCAGTAATTAAAACTGAGAGGACTTTTCCTATTTGTGAAACTCACAACCTGACTGTTAACCCTGTTTATCATCATACCCTTGCCCACCGTCCATCTAACAACACTATCGAGGTCACCCTGCAGCCGCACACAATCTTGTAACTTATTTATTACTCTCTACAGAATAACATCATCTGCAAACAGCCTTATCTCCGATTCCATTTCTTTACGCATATCATCTTCATCTATATATATAAAATAAGAGTTTTGTCTGTACATTGCTCAGAATTTGAAAATAATGGTATTTCTGTATCGGTCATGTCCATAGTAACAAGAAAATGCACTTTTTACTTTTCCGTAATGTCTGTCTGTCTGTCTGTCTGTCTGTCTGTCTGTCTGTCTGTCTGTCTGTCTGTCTGTCTGTCTGTCTGTCTGTCTGTCTGTCTGTCTGTCTGTCTGTCTGTCTGTCTGTCTGTCTGTCTGTCTGTCTGTCTGTCTGTCTGTACACGCATCACGAGAAAACGGTTGAAGAGAATTTGATGAAAATCGGTATGTGAAGTCAGGGTATGAGCCTCTACAATCTAGGATATAAATCATTTTACTCGCGCTGAGTGAAATGGTAGTTTAGGGGAAGGCCTAAAATTGAATTCTCAACTATTTATGCTATTAGTGGTCTAATGAAAATCGGTATGTGAAGTCGGGGGATGAGCCTCTACAATCTAGGCTATAAAACATTTTACTCACGTTGACTAAAATGGTAGTTTAGGAGAATTCTCAACTATTTATGCTATTAGTGGTCGTATTTTAAAGGAAATGGGTGTGCAAAGTTGGGGAATAAATTGCTACAATCTAGGATGTCAATGATCGTATTCACGCTGAGAAAAATGGTAGTTTAGGGGAAGGCCTAAAATTTAATGCTCAAATATTTCTTATTAGAGGTGTAATCGATGAATGCTACATAACTAAGGTTATACAGTATTAAATTTCCTATTATACATGTCTTATACATTGTTACGGTACTGGCTATGATCACAAATATATTCATGAATTTGGAGTTTTGTTACTACAGTAAGTCCATATCAGCGCCGAGTAACGAGAAAATGGGTAAACAGTATCTAATGAAAATCGGTGTGTAAAGTCGGAGAATAAGAAACTACAGTTTACGGTATAAAATATTTTACAAATCACAGAGTCGAAAGAAAACTAAATGTGTAGGCCTACAATATACAAAGCTCATAACATTGATCAACAATAACATTACATTGACCATTGTTTGTCGTAATGTGCTTTGTGTCTTCTGTTGCCCCTCATCTCCGGTAGATAGGATTACTGCTGCGTACAGAGTATTTTTTTTATTTACGTCGCACCGACATAGATAAGTTTTATGGCGACGATGTGATAGGAAAGGGCTAGGAGTGCCCTAGGCCTTAATTAAGGTACAGGCCCAGCATTTGACTGGTGTGAAAGTGGGAAAACACGGAATACCATCTTCAGTGCTGCCGACAATGGGGTTCGAATGCACTACCTCTCGGATGCAAGCTCACAGCTGCGCACCGCAAACCACACGGTCAACTCGCCCAGTCGTACAGAGTGTAACAGCCTGCCTGAATATTGATGGGAAGTAGCTGGGGAGTTGAATAACTTTCTTCTTTAGCATGCCATTCCCCTGGTTTATAAATTTTTTTATACTACTGGTACGTAACACACTGGATCGTCATAGCACTCGGGCTATTCAACCCCTCTTTTGAGGCACTGATTGGAATTAACAGCGTGCATAATTAGCAGAATAATGGCAGATGAGTGTTCAT
This sequence comes from Anabrus simplex, assembly GCF_040414725.1. Lineage (NCBI taxonomy): Eukaryota > Metazoa > Arthropoda > Insecta > Orthoptera > Tettigoniidae > Anabrus > Anabrus simplex. The sequence continues at coordinate 1,667,678,424 of NC_090265.1, forward strand.
GGTAATCTGAGGCCTGGTCATCCCAGCTCTGGAACTTTGGACTATTAGATTGGCACCTCCATCTAACCGCAGCACTGTTCGTTAAAAGTAATAAAACGTGCGGCTTTCCATTTGATCGAGTATTTTATATGATAGCATTGCTTTTAATCGCTACATTCATACTCATGTTTTTGTAATGACCTATGTTGATTTCAGTTAGGAAAACCACAAAGTCAGTCTTTCTGAGAATCCCGCAGCGAAGCACGGGTACATCAGCTAGTTGATATATATAAGAAAACATAAAGGTCCAATAATACTGCCTTGAGGAATTCCCCTCTTAATTATTACAGGGTCAGATAAAGCTTCGCCTTCTCTAATTCTCTGAGTTCTATTTCCTAGAATTATAGCCAGTCCAACTGCACTCATTTTTGCCAGTAGTCTTCCATGATCTACCCTATCAAATGCCTTAGATAGGTCAATCGCAATACAGTCCATTTGGCTTCCTGAATCCAGGATATCTGCTATATCTTGCTGAAATCCTACAAGCTGAGCTTCAGTCGAATAACCTTTCCTAAACCCGAATTGCCTTCTGTGAAACCAGTTATTAATTTCGCAAACATGTCTAATATAATCAGAAAGAATGATTTCCCAAAGCTTACACACAATGCATGTCAAACTGACTGGCCTATAATTTTCAGCTTTATGTCTATCACCCTTTATGTTATACACAGGGGCGACTATAGTAACTCTCCATTCATTTGGTATAGCTTCTGCAACAAAACAATAACCAAATAAGCACTTCAGATATGGTACTATATCCCAACCCATTGTCTTTAGTATATCCCCAGAAATCTTCTCAATTCCACTGCTTTTCTAGTTTTCAACTTTTGTATCTTACTGTAAATGTCATTGCTATCAGAGGTGAAATTTAATACTTCTTTAGTATTACTCACATCCCCTATCTGGACATTATCCTTGTAACCAACAATCTTTACATACTGCTGACTGAATACTTCTGCCTTTTGATGATCGTCGCATACACACTCCCCTTGTTCATGAATGATTCCTGGAATGTCCTTCTTCGAACCTCTTTCTGCCTTCGTTGAATTAGGTTATGCTTGCCTCATTTATCGTAATATCGTATTTTAAGGTAAGTTATGCAGGAAAGATTCAATGAACTCTAATATTTCTATGAATTTCTTAATGCTACAATGTTATTTTTCAGTTTATTTCTTTCACATGGTTCATGTTTGTGGGTTACTGCAGTCACGTCCTAGTTCGTGAACCATGGGCAACGGCTGAGTGGCCTAGTAAGTGGTCCTGGGAGTCGGGATACCAGTTGCTATGGAATGGGAGTGGGCATCTCGGACATATTCTGAGTCCTAGTCCTCCTTGTGCTCAGGCGGCTAGGACTATACAATCCACCGGTGGTCCATAACCCGTTAGAGGAGAGGTCCTCACTTCGACTATGTACAAGTAGGGTAGCATCCTGCTTCATGCATTAACCGAACTCAGAACATTTTAAGCAAGCCTCGGACCTATGGGAGTAACGGAGTCCCACTCCCATTTGACAGGCGAGGGACTCCTTGGAAACAACTTGGCGAACGAAATGGAACTCGATGGGGAGCTACCAATATGAATGGGGCTTATGGAAGAAAGAAAGTAGAACTGGCTGAGTCAGCAAATAGGATGCATCTGGATGTGCTAGGAGTAAGTGATATTCGGGTAAGGGGAGATAACGAGGAAGAGATAGGAGATTATAAAGTGTACTTGACGGGTGTTAGAAAGGGAAGGACGGAGTCTGAGGTAGGGCTCTTTATCAGGAATACCATTGCACGCAACATAGTTTCTGTTAGGCATGTAAATGAGCGAATGATGTGGGCAGAGTTGTCAGTTGGAGGAATTAGGACTAGAATTGTGTACGTGTATTCACGTGCCGATGAGGATGAAGTTGACAACTTTTATGAAGCATTGAGTGACATCGTGGTCTGGGTCAACAGCAAGGATAGAATAGGGCTAATGGGCGATTTCAATGCGAGAGTTGGGAATAGAACTGAAGGATACGAAAGGGTGATTGGTAAATGTGGGGAAGATATGGAAGCTAATGGGAATGGGAAGCGCTCTCTGGACTTCTGTGCTAGTATGGGTTTAGCTGTTACGAATACATTTTTCAAGCATAAGGCTATTCACCGCTACACATGGGAGGCTAGGGCTACCAGATCCATAATAGACTATATCTTAACAGACTTCGAATTCAGGAAATCTGTTAGGAATGTACGAGATTTCCGCGGATTTTTCGATGATACAGACTACTATCTGATCTATAGTGAACTAAGTATCTCTAGGCCTAGGGTAGAGAAAGTGAATTCTGTCTGCAAACGAATAGGGGTAGAAAATCTCCAGGACGAGGAAATTAGACAGAAGTACATGGATATGATAAGTGAGAAGTTTCGAACAGTAGACAATAAGCAGGTTCAGGATATAGAAAGTGAATGGGTGGCATACAGGGATGCTGTAGTAGAAACAGCAAGGAAATGCCTAGGAACAACTGTGTGTAAAAATGGGAAAAGGCGAACATCTTGGTGGAATGATGAAGTGAGAGCAGCTTGTAAACGTAAAAAGAAGGCTTATCATAAATGGCTCCAAACAAGGGCTGAGGCAGACAAGGATTTGTATGTAGATGAAAGAAACAGAGCGAAACAAAATAGTTGTTGAATCCACAAAGAAGTCATGGAAAGATTTTGGTAACAACCTGGAAAGGCTAGGTCAAGCAGCAGGGGAACCTTTCTGGGCAGTAATAAAGAATCTTAGGAAGGGAGGAAAAAAGGAAATGAACAGTGTTTTGAGCAATTCAGGTGAACTCATAATAGATCCCAGGGAATCACTGGAGAGGTGGAGGGAACATTTTGAACATCTTCTCAATGTAAGAGGAAATCATCCTAGTGGTGTTGCAAACAGCCAAGCTCATCGGGATGAGGAAAATGATGTTGGTGAAATTATGCTTGAGGAAGTGGAAAGGATGGTAAATAAACTCCATTGTCATAAGGCAGCAGGAATAGATGAAATTAGACCTGAAATGGCGAAGTATAGTGGGAAGGCAGGGATGAAATGGCTTCATAGAGTAGTAAAATTAGCATGGAGTGTTGGTAAGGTATCTTCAGATTGGGCAAAAGCAGTAATTGCACCCATCTATAAGCAAGGGAACAGGAAGGATTGCAACAACTATCGAGGTATCTCATTGATTAGTATACCAGGCAAAGTACTCACTGGCATCTTGGAAGGGAGGGTGCGATCAGTCGTTGAGTGGAAGTTGGATGAAAACCAGTGTGGTTTCAGACCAGGATCAGATTTTCAGTATGCGCCAGGTAATTGAAAAATGCTACGAGAGGAATAGGCAGTTGTGTTTATGTTTCGTCGATCTAGAGAAAGCATATAACAGGGTACCGTGGGAAAAGATGTTCACTATACTGGAGGACTATAGAATTAAAGGTAGATTATTAAAAGCAATCAAAGGCATTTATGTTGACAATTGGGCTTCAGTGAGAATTGATGGTAGAATGAGTTCCTGGTTCAGGGTACTACACCCTTCCGTTTCTCGAATGGAAGACCCGCGCATGAGAATGCCTCCACTTACCTGGGTAAACACCCACGGATGAGACTAGAATAAAGGGGGGCTCGACTAGCCTAACGAGCTTCGAACCGATTCCCTTCGTACTTTCTGTGCTAGCCGCGGCAACTCGAGCACTTGGGGAGTGGTTACGTTCGAAAGAAGGAAAGAAAAAAAAACAAATATTTAGGATGGAGCCCTATATAATATGAAAGTAGGATTCTCCGGGTTCAACTATTACTGGATACTGCTTAGCATAACTATAAATGACAAGAGTCATATAATGGGGGTTACGAATACTGATTTATTCAAAATATGACATAATAAAAGAAGGAAAATACACTACCCTATACAATGAACTCTCCGCATACGGGAGGAAAGGAAAAGTAATTGACACTCTAAATATGACTCGCGTAAGGGCGTCGTCTGCACAACGGTATAAATTAGGTTTTGCGACCACTTTCGTCCATCTTTCCCTCATAAGTTCATGCCGTTTCATTACATTTTATTCTTCTGTCGATCACATCGTGTAATATGAGATGATGTCCACTTACATAACACATTATATTCTTAGCACGTAATCAACCGGTCCCTACGCTACGTAATTGACACATCAAAGAGATATTTACATAATACACAACAAAAACACACATATTATTTAGCTAAACCCCGGACTCCCTTATCTATCACCAAGACCAGACAACGCTGAACGACGGTTCCGTTTGAACTCAAAATAGATGCGCCTTACAAACACACACAGATATATATACTTCATGCCGAAAAGAGGCCATTCCTGTAAGAAAAACATGGTCATCAGTACAATCTGCCTCAGCCCATCCGACCTGGGCTCGAACATAGACACCGACCGAGAGGTGCATTCCTGAAAGAGAAATCTTGAACTAGCTACGGTCTCATATCACCGGACTTTGGGGATAGATCCATATTCATTTATTAATTACCTTTTAAATCACCGTGCCATTTAAACCAAACAAAAGAGCACGGTGAAAACCCAGAGCCCGAGTCTTGCGACATTAGGACAGCAGGTCCCCTTCTGTCACGAAGGGGGCAAACAGACCCGCAGAAAAAAAAGAGGGTGGGTCATTCGCCGTACTGCAGCCAGCACTCATTCATTAGCTACGTCAGCTTCTTGACTCCTCTCAATTCTAATGGCCAGTCCTCCTTTTCCTCGGAGAGACACATATCTCTGGCCCATTTGTTTATTCGTCTTACCGTAGAATTCCCATGAAATACTAATTTCATGAGCACCATCACTTCCAAATTATCTCATCAGAAACTATCTGGATATTCGGCCCTCTCATTACGTCTCCTATAGCGTATCTTCTTTCTTTGGGCATAAAACTCTCATGATTCCTTGATTCCACGTTCCACAACTTCTTCGCTTACCGCCCAGAGTTGCATATTATATTTATATTTCTACCGTACATAAGACTCTGGCTTCCCTGGATCTCAGCCGGCTGCATACAAAAAAAATCCATACCTTTCTGGTTAAATAATCAAGAATCACGGGAACTCGCGAACTGTCCCTCACTATTATACCTAAATAACATAATGCACCTCTCTCTCGGTCAGGATTTCTTCTCTCTTGCTGTACATGCACTTATCATATGTGTAAATTACGCATGCATCGTCTGATTGACCCATGAGTTTCCCCTGCAAATACGATCGCCGTGTTGGACATTAACTAGCAACCGATGGACATGATCTTTCTCACCTAATTTCTTATTGTTCCAGCCACCCCTAAGGGAAACTCAAATATTCTCCTATCCTTGTCTCCCTTACTTGCTAGGATATACTACATATTACTAAGAATAACCCCTCACGATAAACCAATCATTAAGAAGAAAAAAATAATGGGTCGTCCGGGAGTTAGCTCCCTTGAATTTACGTTAACATTTTAAAGAACAATAAATTCCCATATTAGGGCATGCATTATTTTTACAACATTTAAGTACTTACAAAGGAAAGTTCATCCTATCCCCGGTTATACATTATCGTGCTTAAGAAATTTATATTTGACATCAACTCATCTGTTTGGTGGCCGTGGTCTTTCCTTCCACGGGAGACCCATGGTGGAGTTTACTCCTGCATGACCTCGGGGCTGGCGTCGAGCGTGCTGCCCTGTGACCCTGGTACACACAGGTCCGACATTCTGGCTGGCTCGTTCACTGCTGAAATCTTAAAGTAATCCAAGGGGTAACACTCCACAACTCGTCACACGGTCCTGCTGTTACCACGACACGAACACAGAGTCTACACCACGAACAAGCAGGTCATGCCACATACAGCGAGCTCGTTCACAACATGAATCGGGTAGCTCACAACACCTGAGCCCCTCACTTAGAGTAGCAATTTGGGTGATACCAATTTACTAATATCACGGACTCATTTAGGCTGGCATTGTAGATAGCCGAAACCGCTACTCGTTTATAAACTCTACTTGCAGCTTATTTACTGACACGCGGCACAGAGACATTCGCCTAGGCTCGCTTGGCTTCCCGTCCGCACTTCACAAAGGCTTCGTATTTCCGGCCGAGACGGATACAATAGCACTAAGTTAAGATGTGGTCAGTAGGGTTCTGACTGTAAAACTGGGGCACAACGTGACACAATGTCCCCTCTCAACGACCCGCTAAGAACTGTCTTCAGCGAGGGTCCGCTCAGCTTTTATGGTATAAGCACCGGAAGATAATGGGCGTAAACGATTCACGGTTCATTAAGGACAAGAGCTCCTTTCACCCCAGGAATTCAGACCATTTAAATAGTGGATATTGTAGCCCTCTTTTTCCTCTTCTTATTAATCCAGGTGCGCTTAACCAACGATCGGCAATTATCCCGTAATTCGACTCCCGCCTTTAATTATTTCATTAGCGTCCCTCGGGGGTGGAGTCATCTTTTGAGCGCGACTCCTAGCTTGGGTGACGCTCTTGTATTCATATGTGTTTGCAGTCTGTTAAATCTGGACATCTGGTGACCTCCTTTCTTCCCCTGAATAAAGTATTACACATTTTTAGTCTGGGAAACGCAGAAAATTCAGCTCTATTCATTGGTGTGTCTCACATAATTTTCCTATGTCTGGATCAAAAGATCATCCCATTTTTACGCGCCAAATTCCGACGTTGGCACCGTAACACGTGCATAAAAAACCGGAAGTTCCTTATGTTAGTTTGGAACTCTGGAAAACTAGGCCACGCCTCGGGGCGTATCTGACTACTCCAGCATCGCGTCCTCTTCTAGCTCTCTCTGCAAGTTGAGAGGGTCTTTTCGCGGGGGCTTGGCTCCTGCTCAGTCTTCCCTTTGTTTTCCAGGCGCTCTTTCGCGGGTTCGATTCTGGCCGGACGCCGCTCGATCCCCATCGCAAATACTACTACCAATGACGCGACCTTTAGAAGTGATTTTAATGTAGAAAGGCACCCATAATTCCAATGAGCTGTACAGGACACTGTACGGTTTCAGTACTTACAAGGGTTAGACAAGGGTGTAATCTTTCACCTTTGCTGTTCGTAGTTTACATGGATCATCTGCTGAAAGGTATAAAATGTCAGGGAGGGATTCAGTTAGATGGAAATGTAGTAAGCAGTCTGGCCTATGCTGACGACTTGGTCTTAATGGCAGATTGTGCCGAAAGCCTGCAGTCTAATATCTTGGAACTTGAAAATAGGTGCAATGAGTATAGGTATGAAAATTAGCCTCTCAAAGTCTAAATTGATGTCAGTAGGTAAGAAATTCAACATAATTGAATGTCAGATAGGTGATACAAAGCTAGAACAGGTTGATAATTGCAGGTATTTAGGTTGTGTGTTCTCCCAGGATGGTAATATACTAAGTGAGATTGAATCAAGGTGTCGTAAAGCTAATGCAGTGAGCTCGCAGTTGCGATCAACAGTATTCTGTAAGAAGGAAGTCAGCTCCCAGACGAAACTATATTTACATCGGTCTGTTTTCAGACCAACTTTGCTTTACGGGAGCGAAAGCTGGCTGGACTCAGGATATCTTATTCATAAGTTAGAAGTAACAGACATGAAAGTAGCAAGAATGATTGCTGGTACAAACAGGTGGGTACAATGGCAGGAGGGTACTGGGAATGAGGAGATAAAGGCTAATTTGGGAATGAACTCGATGGATGAAGCTGTACGCATAAACCGGCTTCTGTGGTGGGGTCATGTGAGGCGAATGCAGGAGGATAGGTTCCCTAGAAGAATAATGGACTCCGCTATGGAGGGTAAGAGAAGTAGAGGTAGACCAAGACGACGATGGTTAGACTCGGTTTCTAACGATTTAAAGATAAGAGGTATAGAACTAAATGAAGCCACAACACTAGTTGCAAATCGAGGATTGTGGCGACGTTTAGTAAATTCACAGAGGCTTGCAGACTGAACGCCGAAAGGCATAACAGTCTATAATGATAATGTATGTATGTATGTATGTATGTATGTATGTATGTATGTATGCATGTATGCATTTCTTTCATGATAGGAAATTACTCCGCTATTATCACCCATTCTTTTCTTCCGCGGTCCTCGCATATGTTCCACGATAGTCTGACATACCTTGGTCTGTCATTAGGAATCAGTTGCCGCTAACGATATTCAGCCTCCAAACTTTATTGTTACGAAATTGCAAACTCTGCATGAATTGTTAAAATGGTGTCAAGAAAAACGAAGTCATTCATTTTCAAGAAAATAGAAAGAAGGAAAGATATTTTTTTTCGGTGCATTCAGCGAGAGTCTGAAAAACAAGACAAAATGAATGGTTGGATGGAAATATTTGACTTGGGAAAAGCTCATGGAGCTTTTGAGGCGAAAAGTTGGACGTATGCAAGAGATATTCTGCTCATTAATGATTCCAGGAATGCCCTTCTTCGAACATGTTTGTTCAGTATTTTCAGGCCAATTAACAATTTGAGGAAATTTTTTATCTTTTATTGTAGCTCCTACAGAATGTACTGACCTGCAGACCGAAGATTTTGCCATCCCATGCATATCTGCAATACCATGGTACTGACCACCATTTCCTAGCCAATGTAGTGTTGTTCGTAACTGTTGTTTAGCAGAGAGAGATTTATTTCTGTTCGTAGGATGTTCAAGTTCTTCCACTTGTATTGTGCTTAACCCAAAATGTTCATTGTATTCAAATACAATCTTAAACTGGATATTCATTCTTTACCAGTACAAACGGTAGTTTTCATTTTCATCACCATCACTATCACTACTGCAAGACCACATATTTATAAAAATATATCTGAAATACGTATATTTAAATAGTACTAGTACATTTATATATTATTGTCCTTTCACTGGTAGAGAAAACTGCCCAATTCACTAGTAAGTTACAAGTACTAGTACTTTAGTGGAACACACCCATAAAAATTCACTGGTAATTTGTAAGTATGGAGTAATAAAGTACAACTGTAGAAAATTGTTTTGTGGAACAGAAACTCTGGTATTTGTACCAGTTACTAGAGAATTTACTTGTAGTGTACAAAACAATACTTTTGTGGAATAGGCCCCAGGAGCAACGATCGTATATTAAAATAGCAGTGTCCGAGGCAAAAATGCACGCCAATGCCATGCAGAGTTGCGGGAAGCATTAGGTGTGCATGCCATGCCCTATAGAACAGTGGCGGGGTGGGTGGAGACGTTCAAACGGGGTAGAGTATCAACTGCCGATTTGCATCCCCCAGGCCCTCCAGTGTCCAGGGACAAAGATGTACTGCTGCATCGCACAGTGGAAACCTTGGGTGATTATTTCGAAAGTCTGTAACCAGTGGAGACCTGTCCTTTGTACGTAGTCTTGTGTATTTGCTTTCTATACCAGGACCTCTCAGGGTGCATACACCTGGTGCATGCACTACGCACGGTGCAAAAGTCGACTTCGCTTGGTTGACTAGAGTGCAGACTCCTCGACTTGGAGCAATAGCGCTGTATCTCTTTTTCCCCACGCCTGTCTGACTCGCTCCCCCTGTCTCCCACTTCCTCACTTGCTCCATAGCGCTCCAAATCCGAGCCGAGTTGAGCCGAGCTTAGCCGAGTAGCCCAGAGACGAAGCGTTGGTCCGGGCTGAGCCGAGTGGGACCGATGCACTGTGCACAGGAACTCTGCGCCGCAGTTTGCACGCGTGAGATTTTGGGCGTTTGAGAGGCCCTGGTTTATACCATAATAAAACCGGCTGAAAAGCCTTGCCGAGAAATCAGCACCAAACACAAACACAACCGGTCTCACCGTAGCGTACTATGACGCGATCCTGTCACTGGAGGTCCGTATTCAAATCTCTCCCCTGGAAAAGTTGATTTTCTTCAGGCTGGTCTTAAGCCACATGCAGATGTAGCAACACCGCCTCGCAAAGCCTATTTCAATTTGCCCGCGAAGCGACCTGATCCTCTAAATGCACCAGCTGATAAAATTACAATGTTGCGGACTATCGCATTATTTCGTTTAAGTTATTTATCAGTATGACCAACTCCCTATCCCATTCACGTTGTTTCCGACTCTATATAAAGGGAGACTGTGAATTTGTGTGTATCTAAGGCGTAATCTGAAAAACTTCTGGACCGATTTTGGCATTTCTTACACCATTTGAAAGATAATATAATGCCGGTGAACAAAGGCTACGGATCACCCCGAAATACGACTGGCTTCACGCAAGAAATGTGATAGAACGAAGAATGGCGGCACTAATAAATATGACTGTTTGTACGTTTGCCGATATGTAATTTTTCACGTAAAAACTACTTCACTGAGAGAGTAAAAATATAGCTGTTATATTTGGTTAACATATCGTCGGAGCTGAGCCAAAACCACGAATTTGACAATGCTCTTCCTGTCCATTATTTCCCTTAAGATTGGTCACACCTCCCAGCCACATATTGATATGCAGTCCATCAGAAAAATTTTCATTTTGTCGAGCTGAAAGGCATGTCATCGGTAATTCCAGTTTTTCCTCCTTCTCCCGAAACTCTCTCGAATTCTAACGCAAAAGAGGGATTTCCATTTCATCCACATTAATTGCTTCTTCTTTCTCCATAACTTTGTCATCTGATTCATTCCCTTGATACAATCGTTGAGTTTGTTCGCGCCATCTTTCTGCCTTATCCCCTAGAAATGGTTTCCCAGCTGAGCTCCTCATATTCATGCAGGTACTCCTTTATTCCTTCAAAACCTTCCTTGTTTTTCCTATATGCTGCGTCTGCTCTTTATTCTACCATACAAATTTCGACTTCCTTTTAGTTCTGTTTCGGTCATTGTTCCTTTGTTGTCTTGCAGTGTCTGTCTATTCGCCTGTATTCCTTTCCGCCTCCCCCCCCCCCTTTTTTTCAATCTTGTACTGAAACATCGGTTTAAATGTCATTATTTGGGGGAGGATGTGGTTTCGTTTTTCATTCCTGTCGCATTTCTTGTCGATTCGGGATGATGAGTCATTATTTCTACTTTTAAGATTTTTTTTTTTTTTTTGCTACTTGCTTTACGCCGCACCGACACAGATATGTCTTATGGCGACGATGGGACAGGAGAGGGCTAGGAGTGGGCAGGAAACGGCCGTGGCCTTAATTAAGGTACAGCCCCAGCATTTGCCTGGTGTGAAAATGGGAAACCACGGAAAACCATTTTCAGGACTGCCGACAGTGGGGTTCGAACCTATTATCTCCCGAATACTGGACACTGGCCGCACTTAAGCGACTGCAGCTATCGAGCTCGGTAAGATGGTTTTAGGTCAATATATAACATTTTGAAGAATCTTTAGATCATTTGAAAAAAATATGCTAGTATTCCTCGTCAGGCTGTTAAACGTCCAATAATAATATATTTTTCTTATGTATCATAACATTTACTCAATATCTTTTATGACCAAGCAAGCTGACCAGTAGTTGTTGGTTACTAAACAAGGATAAGGAAAGGATTTATATCTGTGAGTCTTGAGTTTCCAAGATATGTGCAGGTACACAGTACATAACTCTGATAATTAGGAGGAAGTATTTCCTAACGTGTCTCGAGCACAAGAGATACATCAGCCTTCGCACCCGCCGCTGCAGACAGTCATTCACCCCCGCCTATCATACGGCCAAGAACAAACGGAAACTAGAAGGGATTGGTAACAGAAGCCACGTAACTTTCTGATTCAGTACAGAATTATACACCCCCCCCCCCCCCCGTGCAGGAAAAATGCAAAATGTGAAATCACGACAAAATGTATTTTTTTAAATAGCTAATGAATGAATTTGGAAAAGACGTATTTACAATATATGGGCGTTTATTATTTTTCAAATTGTGCATTGAGTGCGTAAAGTAAATTTGTTTTACAAGAGCACATTAAACGAGAAAAACATCTGAAAGCCGTAGCGAGTGCGAAAACATGTGTTCCCAGGTTCTTCAGGGGGCCAAGTGCTACGACTACATCCAGGGAATCACTATGTCCACTTTTATACACACTGTCAAGTAAATTTGGAGGTAATTATTTCTGTAAAAGCAAGTAGCTGTGCAGTGAATATAACAGAATTATATTACTTGGAAAACCATTGTTACTTAGTCACCAGAATTCAGTTTGGTCAAATATTTTAGACGTTTTCTACTTATTTCATAGCAATTTTCCAGAAATTTAAGGGCATTTTAATGAATAGTTTCAGTGAATTTTTACATCATCGACATCCGCACCTAATAATTCTAATAATAATAATAATAATAATAATAATAATAATAATAATAATAATAATAATAATAATAATATAATACATTTCTACCCCTTGTTCCTCTGTCCCGATACGGGGTCGGGAATGAGGTGAAATAAAATGACATGGCATGGTTTTACAGCCGAATGCCCTTTCTGTCGTCAAGCTCAGTCGAGGAGCTAATGAAGAAGGTGAAAAAATGTGTTTAATTTATTTATTTATTTATTTATTTATTTATTTATTTATTTATTTATTTATTTATTTACTTGCTTATTTGTCAGAAGTTAGCTTTCTTAGAACTCTATTTCACGTAAACACGTAAATTACAGAGTAATAGGAGAAAAAGAGGTGACCAGAAGCAAACTGAATTAAATCCACTTTTTCTCGAAAATGAGTTGTTGCCACCATTATGTTCTCTATGCTGTCATCTGTTGATTAAGGCCTCAAAACACAAGCAAAACTGCTTCCGTCTGTTCTAAAACGCACCTGGGAACCAGCCAACACATGCAAAAGTGTGTGTATCCAATTTTGATTGCAAAGCAAAATTGAGTGAATCAATTTTCATCCTTAAGAAGCAGAACTTGATGTACCCTTACCAAGCGCCATTAACTAAGGTGATTTGCAGGTGAAAAACTACCCCAATACACATTGCGTTCTGTGTCTGAACACTGCTTTTTTTTTGCCCGCTTTTTTTCTCAACGCACGTTAGTTCTGTGTTTGTGTCAAGTTGCCTGGTACAATGCAGAGGAGGCCTCAGAGTTTGAAATTCATCCAGAAGACAATGACTTGCCTGTGTAATTTAGATGGGACAGGACAGAACTTTCAACGTTGTGACTTTTTAACATCTTGCAGAAGTTTAAACTTTTTTCCATAGCCGTCATTACAAAAAACTGAGGTAATGCATCCTGGTGCAAGGTAAAAGAATTAATGATTTAAAGAAGATTTGTGTTATTATGTTTTCTCAAATAAATTAACTTTCATTTAATTTGTTATTTTAAGGTTTGCAACACTTTTTTCTCATTCCGCCAGTTTTTGAATCTGGCCAATCACCAAATTTCTGTAAATATTTTTCAGCCAATCATTGGCTTCTTGTAGGTTTTTTGTTTACCCAATAAAATTGAGAGGATGTGTCCGGATTTAGTTGAGAACCCTCTCGAATCGTCCCCTCGGGTATATAAGCTGCGGCTTTTTCAGGCTACCTTGTCTTATTAATCGTCGTCTTTCTGAGTGTGATAAGACAGGAGGCGGAGCGCCTCATTCTTCGCCAGGCAGTTCAACAGCCAAGGTAATGGCCACCAGTCTCACTTTTCTGTAGCTACCTTCGCAGACTTGCACGAGGGGAAGGTTCTAATTTCTAACTATGTAACCTCCTGTTTCCTGAAATGTAAACTTTCTTTCGGCTAATGTAAAATTTCATAAAATCTTAAACTGTAAATCGTTGATAAAGGGTGCGTTACCCTCTCGAGTTCCCCTTCAACTTAGTTTGAGGTGACTACGATTTTGTAACTGTTTCTCTTTTCTGTAAAGCGTTTAATTAACCTCCATTCTAGTCACCTCAGTAGCTTGGGATTAGCCTCTGTAACATCGGGCCGAGAGCCCAACTAGGTTTTTATATTTAATTTTCTAGGAGCGCTGGTGTACGCCTCCATTCATGTTGTGTTCGGGCCAGTAATTTAACCTGTTCTGATTTCCACGAAGGCCCAGTAGTTTGGGTAATTGATACCCCTGTGTAAAAGTTGTAAAATTGTAAGTTGGGCCTAGAGAGGCCAGAAATTTGAAAGATCTTTGGTGTAATGTTGCCTTGAGTAGGCTGTAAGAAATTGGGAGCGCAGTCTCCTTGGTTAATGTTGGAGAGCATGTAAGCTCTTTCCTAAGTTTGCTGTAATATTTGTATCGGTTGGAGCAAAGTGGTCTTGAAATGGGAGATTTCTCTCCTCGTCTAAACGCAATATTTGCGATGTGGTAAAACTTGTAAATTTCGAGCTGGAGCTCAGCACTTGCAATGTCCAAACTGCTATTTGTACCTGTAACTTTGTTATTTCACTAAGTGAAAAGTTTTCTAAGTTTGTGATTTGAAAAGAAATATAACCTTTATTTTAAAGTTTTAAGTTAATCTTCTTTCACCTTTTTCTGCTCCACAAAAACTCGGTAATAATAATAATAATAATAATAATAATAATAATAATAATAATAATAATAATAATAATCGTATGGCCTCAGCTATCGTATTGCGTGTAGTTGTATTTTTGACGCCGTCTCCATTTACTTCGGTGTTATATATTCTCTGTCTCACTTTACGGTGTCGAGACTTGGACCCTAACAGAGAACACCACCAAGAAACTTCGATCCTTTGGGATGTGGTGCTACCGACGCCTGATCAGAATATCACGGGTTGACAGAATACATACCAATGAAGTACTTCAACGCCTGAACAAAAAGCTTGAGGACATGCACAACATCAAAACGAGGAAACTTGAGTACTTTCGCCGTATCATTCGAAATGGTAAATACAGACTCCTTCAGCTTATCCTACAAGGTAAAATTGAAGGAGTGAGAAGTAGGCGATGAAGGAGAATATCTTAGCTACGGAATCTACGAGAATAGTATGAGTTCAGTACCCCCCCACTCTTTTCCGAGTTGCTGAAAACAAGAACCAGGTCGCCCTGATGACAGCCGACATCCAATAAGGATATGGTACAAGAAGAAGAAGGTAACGAAGCGAGTTGGTAAGCGGAGAATGATTTGAACAGAAAACAGAATAGATTGATATGACACATATGTCACCCAGTAATTGTTCAATTAGTTGTGCAGTGTGTAATAAAGGAAAGGGTCGACCAAGGCATGAAATTGACCATCAGATTAGAGTTGATGTACGATGTATCAGTTAAGTGGAAATCAAAACTTTAGCTCAAAATTATTTTCACAAATGCATGCTCTAACATATATGTGAACGATAACTTCATTGTAAAAATCTCAAGATTCAACCTAAGGAATGAGGGTCTGATAGAGTGTGAAAACTACAGGACATTGTGACAAGGTGACTGATGTTCGAACGTAAAATTTTTGAAACAAAGTCACTTCCCCGTGGTCCATGTAAAACTCGGAGTGCCAAGTTAATGACCACGGTATCAAGATAAACTATAAACTATAAGCTTGTTTCTCTTGCAGGAGTTGTGGCACGGACCATCAGCTGGACCACACTGGTCCATACTTCTTCTCTAAAGCTATTCTGCTGTCAGTGAACTTCACAGTAATTTCAGTGCTCGAGAGCACAGTGGGTTACTGTGACTGGATCTACTGTTCAGATATGTTTAAATGTGACCATGCGTTTGGTATCAACGTCATTACCTCCTGTTTCGTGCAATAGTCAGCCTTCATAACATGTTAACTTGATATGGTATTTATGAGTTTAGAAAGGCTCTTTGAATAAATCCCCTATCACGAATAAAATCCAGCCTCCAATTTATGTTTTTCACTCTTTTTTTATTTTCTGTAAATTGCCGATAATCAAATCCCTGTCAGCCATGTCACTGATTTATTCAAAACACATGGAATTAGATTGTGAAGTCATTAATGCAATCATACAAGTCAGATTAATTTCAAGCACTTGAAATGCAGACCATTCGATTAACTGATACTTACGTAATTCGTTTATGTGTTGTGCCATTGTCAACATTCATTTCAGTGTTAGTGATAGGCAGAGATCATTCAGCTCGACTGCCAAGAACTGCAATGACAATAATTCATTTCATATGGTGAGTTTTGTGAAGGCTGGTATGTTGTGTTAGTCTTGCACAGGAATGGCAAACCTTTAACGACTAGCATGTCAACTGAGGTATGGTTTATTACTTTTTAGTGTCTAGTTTGCCATCGGTTATTTCACTATAAAATCATCACGAAACCCCTCATTTGACTTCATTTAGGTATTAGACGGCATTACATATCAAACTATTCGAGTGAATGATTTTATTTTGCGAACAGTACTGAAAATTAGATTTATAAAACAGGTAGGTCTACATTTTATGAATAAAGTATTTTTTTTTGCTTTAACCTGTACCGTACCCAGGGGTAGTAACCCTCTAGGACGATGCCTCCATTCCTGTATAAACATCCGACTAACTCAGGTTTGGGCAGAGAAGTAGGTTGGTTGTCGATGGGCAAGTCTAAAAGTCGAAGTTTCTCACATAATTATAAGTAAATGACAGGAAAATGGAGGTATAACTCGAATGAGAAACAATAATATGGGGTAGGATGAGTTTATTCACAAAATAACCCCGAATCATACTAACATAAAAAGAAAATCAAATAATAAAGAAATGATAATAACATTATCTCAAAAATTGAAAAGAAATGGACATTAACACGTTAATTATTTAAAAATTTAAATGCAAAAGAAAGTTCAAACACAACATTAAATACTTGTGAACTTCAAAAATATTCTTCACATGATCGTCCAAAGTTCATGTTCGTAATAGTATAGGTATGCGTATACAAATACGTATTCGAATCGCATGGAGTAACACAACGTTAAGTATCACATTGATACGGATTTTAATTTCGGAGAGTCGTTGCAAAGACTAACACAAAATGAAAATCAAGATGCAATGTGACATGATATGAATTATGAAAATTACTAGTGGAATTTCCATACGCTATATTTACAATGAACACAAATAAGCAGAGTATCTCAATTATATACATCGGATAAAGAAAAGGAAATCTTACATACTACACTGACTCGACGTGAAACGCGGCTCACCAAACGATCTAGTGAAAACTAGATTGACCACCAACATTCAATCAACACTCGGGCTGTTCCCCATTAAACAACAAGGCAACATATCAAAACAGCATTGAAATAGCATCCTTTATTAAACATATGGAAAGCAATGGGCAACATTGCATTCTTCTGTGCATTTGCGCACCCAAAAGCGCGTTCATCCGTCACATATTTTCTGCTGTGCTGTGGGCTGAAAGGAAATGTTAAAACTCAATACTGCACTAAGGCTTGGTTACTGTTCGACAAGATTGTATCACGGAAATAACATCTCATTCACGCTGTCTATATAAACACGGCTGATAAGTAAACCTGTAAGGCGATCTCATATTTCCTCAACTGCACGGAAACTCACATACAATCGTGCTTCTTACTAGCATGCTACAATAACTTATCACACACATCAGACTCACTGGCCTGGCATCAATTTCCCGTCAATTCTGATTCTCAATATTCTCTCAGAATACAATTGCAGGGCCATATTTACTGCCCATCATTCTTATCACTTCATCAGGCATGCAATCGGCCTGCATAATCAACTTCATAAATTAGCATACATTAAAACCTCTTATATTTCTACAATCTCATCAGCCTTTCCCATTATAAATCCAGGTTCGATTCCCATACACATCATTGTTCGAAACAGTTTCCAACCTACATTGGAAGACTACTTTCAAATTGAACGTTGCGATACAGCTCCACACATGTCAGCTCCCGAAATAACATGCGTCATGCAATCCAACTGTTACTAACTTTCTAAATGACCAATATTAAATTGAATTTACTCTCAACGTAGCAAGTGTTTAACTCGGAAAGTGGATGATCTTGTCAATCTAATCCTCATATCTCTAATATACAAGAATATCGGAATAATACTGAGCTAATTATCATGCATAATAACACAACAAAATAAATCGTAACAACTCCCTCATTATCCCACCTAACTAATCATAAAATAAATATAGAAATCATGTATTCCTCGTTTATCCATATTTACAGCATTATAAATGTAAAAATAAACACATGCCGTCAGGCACATTTTACTTTAAAGAAAAATCCCTACACTAAACTTCACCAGTATTTAAACATAATTCATATAACATGCCATCTAATTTAAAAAACCTGCCTCTCATCTTAGACGACTCTCTGGACATTGGCAACGGCTCACTTCCTTGCCGTGGTGGTGTCTTACTCCATGCTGATCACTGCTTTTACACATGGAAACAACCTTTTTTCTTCTATGGGCGGTGCCATCTTCTTGATGAAATTTCCTGTACACTGCAACACAGAAGACTTTAGGTGAATGTCTCTTTACCGCTCGATTTGCACGTGCCGAACAAACCCTTGTTAGCTGTGAACTAATCCAACATTACTGACAAACAAGCACACTTAAATGTAATCAATTAGGGTCTCTTAAATAGTTAGTTTAAGCGGCTCGCGGTTCGATTCGAAAGTTCTACGCGAAACGCGACCGACACGAAAATGCAATACAACTGAGCGTTTCTTCTTCACTTTCCAGTCTGCGGCTACTATTACCGACTATTTATCTGGAGTAAAACTTTGCGCCATAATGAAGTCGGCAATTTAGCACAGCACCAGTTAATTCAGTAAACTTCACGACTAAAATCACAGTTTCTCGGTCGTAAAACTTTTATATATATCTATCCACGTGGCCACATTCACGCACAAGTAGCACAGCAATACCGAACAACGTTCACACCACGTCGGCTCCCACCATCAGAGTGACGCTCCCAAAGCTTGGGATGCTGGAGAAGCTTGGCTAACGCCGTTGTAGCTATGGGATTCCCGCATGTTTAAAGAAACAACCAATGAGCGTGCTTGCCATTCACAATGACTTATATATTAATTAAAACACACCATAATACACACTCCCGACGATATGAAGGTGACTCAGATTATTTTTTGTAGCGTATTCCTAATTATATTACACTTTCCGACCTGTGGAAATCCGTCAACAAACAGAACTGATTACTTTATAGCGATATCGTCTTCATGCAATTGTCCATGTTGGTTAACCTGGGATTTTAATTCCGCGCGATCCAGGCTCCATGTTTGCCACACGCACGAGTACTAATTGGCTGAAAGTTCCTCTTGGCCAACATCTTCTACACGTGCCGAAATGTGCTAACTTCTGGTGACGCTAAGACTTTCTCACGGTCCCGAGGATGCATCGCGCAATATCCAGCGACTTTATGTCTCCATGGACTTCGGTCACAGCTATCATGCGATCCACTACAATTACCATGCCTGACAGAACCATGGGCAACGGCTGAGTGGCCTAGTAAGTGGTCCTGAGAGTCGGGATACCAGTTGCTATGGAATGGGAATGGGCATCTCGGACATATTCTGAGTCGTGGCCCTCCTTGTGCTCAGGCGGCTAGGACTATACAATTCACCGGTGGTCCATAACCCGTTAGAGGAGAGATCCTCACGCGGACTATGTGCAAGTAGGGTAGCATCCTGCTTCATGAAGTTACCGAGCTCAGAACACTTTAAGCAAGCCTCGGACCTATGGGAGTAATGGAGTCCCACTCCCATTTGACAGACGAGGGACTCCTTGGAAACAACTTGGCGAACAAATTGGAATTCGATGGGGAGCTATCAATATTAATGGGGCTTATGGAAGAAAGAAGGTAGAACTGGGTGAGTCAGCAAAGAGGATACATCTGGATGTGCTAGGAGTAAGTGATATTCGGGTAAGGGGAGATAAAGAGGAAGCGATACGAGATTATAAAGTGTACTTGACGGGTGTTAGAAAGGGAAGGGCAGAGTCTGGGGTAGGGCTCTTTATCAGGAATACAATTGCACGCAACATAGTTTCTGTTAGACACGTAAATGAGCGAATGATGTGGATAGACTTGTCAGTTGGAGGAATTAGGACAAGAATTGTGTCCGTGTATTCACCATGTGAGGGTGCAGATGAGGATGAAGTTGACAAGTTTTATGAAGCATTGAGTGACATCGTGGTCAGGGTCAACAGCAAGGATAGAATAGTGCTAATGGGCGATTTCAATGCGAGAGTTGGAAATAGAACTGAAGGATACGAAAGGGTGATTGGCAAATGTGGAGAAGATATGGAAGCTAATGGGAATGGGAAGCGTTTGCTGGACTTCTGTGCTAGTATGGGTTTTGCTGTTACGAATACATTCTTCAAGCATTAGGCTATTCACCGCTACACGTGGGAGGCTAGGGGTACCAGATCCATAATAGACTATATCTTAACAGACTTTGAATTCAGGAAATCTGTTAGGAATGTACGAGTTTTTCGCGGATTTTTCGATGATCCAGACCACTATCTGATCTGTAGTGAACTAAGTATCTCCAGGCCTAGGGTAGAGAAAGTGAAATCTGTCTGTAAACGAATAAGGGTAGAGAATCTCCAGGACGAGGAAATTAGACAGAAGTACATGGATATGATTAGTGAGAAGTTTCGAACAGTAGACAGTAAGCAGGTTCAGGATATAGAAAGTGAATGGGTGGCATACAGGGATGCTGTAGTAGAAACAGCAAGGGAATGCCTAGGAACAACTGTGTGTAAAGATGGGAAAAGACGGACATCTTGGTGGAATGATGAAATGAGAGCAGCCTGTAAACTTAAAAAGAAGGCTTATGAGAAATGGCTCCAAACATGGGCCGAGGCAAACAGGGTTTTGTACGTAGATGAAAGAAACAGAGCGAAACAAATAGTTGCTGAATCCAAAAAGAAGTCTTGGGGAGATTTTGGTAATAACCTGGGAAGGCTAGATCAAGCAGCAGGGAAAACTTTCTGGACAGTATAAACAATCTTAGGAAGGGAGGGAAAAAGGAAATGAACAGTGTATTGAGTAATTCAGGTGAGCTCATAATAGATCCCAGGGAATTACTGGAGAGGTGGAGGGAATATTTTGAACATCTTCTCAATGTAAAAGGAAATCATCTTGGTGGTGTTGCAAACAGCCAAGCTCATGGGGAGGAGGAAAATGATGTTGTTGAAATTATGCTTGAGGAAGTGGAAAGGATAGTAAATAAACTCCATTGTCAGAAGGCATCAGGAATAGATGAAATTAGACCTGAAATGGTGAAGTATAGTGGGAAGGCAGGGATGAAATGGCTTCATAGAGTAGTAAAATTAGCGTGGAGTGTTGGTAAGGTACCTTCAGATTGGACACAAGCAGTAATTGCACCTATCTATAAGCAAGGGAACAGGAAGCATTGCAACAACTATCGAGGTATCTCATTGATTAGCATACCAGGCAAAGTATTCACTGGCATCTTGGATGGAGGGTGCGATCAGTGGTTGAGAGGAAGTTGGATGAAAACCAGTGTGGTTTCAGACCACAGAGAGGCTGTCAGGATCAGATTTTCAGTATGCGCCAGGTAATTGAAAAATACTGCGAGAGGGATAGGCAGTTGTGTTTATGTTTCGTAGATCTAGGGAAAGCATATGACAGGGTACCGAGGGAAAAGATGTTCGACGTACTGGGAGACTATGGAATTAAAGGTAGATTATTAAAATCAATCAAATTATGTTGACAATTGGGATTCAGTGAGAATTGATGGTAGAATGAGTTCTTGGTTCAGGGTACTTACAGGAGTTAGACAAGGCTGTAATCTTTCACCTTTGCTGTTCGTAGTTTATATGGATCATCTGCTGAAAGGTATAAAATGGCAAGGAGGGATTCAGTTAGGTGGAAATGTAGTAAGCAGTTTGGCCTATGCTGACGACTTGGTCTTAATGGGAGACTGTTCCGAAAGCCTGCAGTCTAATATCTTGGAACTTGAAAATAGGTGCAATGAGTATGGTATGAAAATTAGCCTCTCGAAGACTAAATTGATGTCAATAGGTAAGAAATTCAACAGAACTGAATGTCAGATTGGTGATACAAAGCTAGAACAGGTCGATAATTTCAAGTATTTAGGTTGTGTGTTCTCCCAGGATGGTAATATAGTAAGTGAGATTGAATCAATTTGTAGTAAAGCTAATGCAGTGAGCTCGCAGTTGCGATAAGCAGTATTCTGTAAGAAGGAAGTCAGCTCCCAGACGAAACTATCTTTACATCAGTCTGTTTTCAGACCAACTTTGCTTTACGGGAGCGAAAGCTAGCTGGACTCAGGATATCTTATTCATAAGTTAGAAGTAACAGACATGAAAGTAGCAAGAATGATTGTTAGTACAAACAGGTGGGAACAATGGCAGGAGGATACCCGGAATGAGGAGATAAATGCTAATTTAGGAATGAACTCGATGGATGAAGCTGTACGCATAAACCGGCTTCGGTGGTGGGGTCATGTGAGGCGAATGGAGGAGGATAGGTTACCTGGGAGAATAATGAACTCTGTTATGGAGGGTAAGAGAAGTAGTGGGAGACCAAGACGACGATGGTTAGACTCTTTCTAACGATTTAAAGATGAGAGGTATAGAACTAAATGAGGGCACAACACTAGTTGCTAATCGAGGATTGTGGCGATGTTTAGTAAATTCACAGAGGCTTGCAGACTGAACGCTGAAAGGCATAACAGTCTATAATGATAATGTACGTATGTATGTATGTAAAATTACATAATGTAGCAAATACTAATCTGAGTGTCTCTTATGGGCCGTCAGGATACGGCTCAAACTTATTAAAATGTGTAAAAAAATGTAGTCATAGGATTAACTGAGACACTTCTTTATTAAAGCGTAATGTTAAAATATGCTTTGTTGCTAGATTTTAGACCTATTTATAACATGTTAAAAACATTGAAAGCCATGCGGTTGGGGGCGCGCAGCTGTGAGCTCACATCCAGGAGATAGTGGGTTCGAACCCCACTGTCGGCAGCCCTGAAGATGGTTTTCCGTGGATTCCCATTTTCACGCCAGGAAAATGCTGGGGCTATACCTTAATTAAGGCCACGGCCGCTTCCTTCCTATTCCTAGGCCTTTCCTGTCCCTTCGTCGCCATGCGACTTATCTATGTCAGTGCGACGTAAAGCAAATAGCAAAAAAAAAAAACTTTAAAATATGTTAGTATGTTGTCTGACCTGCCATAGAAGTCGTAGGTTCGCCATCCCTGGTCTAGCAGATCAGTAGCGGTAAGCTCAAACTTCACCAGAACGTATACAGTGCAAAGTTCAGGGGGAAGGACGCAACAGGCACCTGGTTCAGCAAGTAGAGACAAAATACAGCAGTGCAGCAGGTACGGCCTATGTTGGTGTCCACATGGTGACTCTATTCCAAAAATTTTTATTCAAAAAATGAAAACATAGGATAAAGAGACAAAGGACAGTAGCAAGTATTTGATAGGCCTAACATTTAAATATACTGTATTAAACGAAGAAGAAAAAGAAAGCAAAGGAGAAAGAAACACAAAAATTTTCTTCTTCCTCTATCGCTTTTGCCACCTCTAGGGGCGCGGGTGGGAATTGTGTCACACATGTGGATTCGGCCCTGGTTAACGGCCGAGTGCCCTTCCTGACGCCAACCCTATATGGAGGGATGTAACCACTACTGCGTGTTTCTGCGGTGGTTGGTAGTGTTGTGTGTCGTGTGTATATGAATAGAGTGTTGGGAAAACACAAACTCCCAGTCCCGGAGCCAGAATAATTAGTCAGACGCAATTAAAATCCCCGACTCGGCCGGGAATCGAACCTGGGACCTACTGAACCGAAGGCCTCACCACAGACCATTCATCCAAGGAGTCGGACTGTAATGATATATTATTATTATTATTATTATTATTATTATTATTATTATTATTATTATTATTATTATTATTATTATCATAATTATTTCTCTTTTCCCATACCTCTGGGGTCGCGGGTGTGAACTGCGTCGAACATATGGATTTGGCCCTGTTTTACGGCCGGATGCCCTGCTATATGGAGGAACGTATTCACCAATGCGTGTTTCTGCGGTGGTTTATAGCGTGACGTGTTGTCGAAATATGAAGAGGGGAGTTGGGACACGCAAAAACGCAAGTCCCTGGATGGGAATCGAATTCGGGACCCACTGAACCGAAAGCCTCATAGCTGACCATTCAGCCAAGTAGACAGATAATAAATGTTATGATCTGTGTTTTATAAATATAATTGTTATTCTTCAGCATCATATTCGCTCAAATCGGTTTTATTTCATTATGAACTTTAATGGGGCTATATTTTATAAATGCGTATAAATAACATTATAATATTTGCAGTACACCTCAAATGTTGGCCTTCTTCTTGCTAGCCTTGTATACAAAATACGAAAATAGGTTATCTTCAGATTCACCTATTATAACTTTCTCACTTGTCCTATCGGACATACTGAGTCCATAATTCCACATTACAGAAGAACCGATGCACGGCTATGGAGGTCCAGCTGCAAGAGAAAAAGGCGCGCATCAATTTTGGTAAATAGCCAGACCGATGTTCCTTGCTTATTAATCACGGCGGGAAGTGACCAAAACATCGAGCAAGACAACCGACGATGGAACGGTAGGTTCATGGGTTCAATACCTCCATGAAACACGGATCGTAAAATATCACAGTCCGGCTCCATGGCTAAATGGTTAGCGTGCTGGCCTTTGGTCACAGGGGTCCCGGGTTCGATTCCCGGCAGGGTCGGGAATTTTAACCTTAATTGGTTAATTTCGCTGGCACGGGGGCTGGGTGTATGTGTCGTCTTCATCATCATTTCATCCTCATCACGACGCGCAGGTCACCTACGGGTGTCAAATCAAAAGACCTGCATCTGGCGAGCCGAACATGTCCTCGGACACTCCCGGCACGGAAAGCCATACGCCATTTCATTTTACCACCAAATATTATCCAGTGAGAGGGAAACCGCAAAAACCGATGCCGGCGCCGAATTGAGGCGTACTAGGCATGACGAAGAGTGAGGTAGTTTGTCACTGCTTTCCTCATTGATCCAGAAAGCGTTATTGCAGCAAGACTGAACCCATGAGCAACAGCTTTCATAACATACGGACACAATGGTCGTGCTCTGAATGTCATTAGTCATTACTCAGCATCACGCATACTTCCGGAGGTTCCATATTGTCACAGCCATGGATGAGACTAGGACTTCGGTGGAAGCTACATTCTGCTCTGGCCTGCACCAAGAACGATTGCAAAAGTACTGGATATACCAAGAAGTAGAAACAGGCGGTTCATAGTGAACCCATAATTCTACGGTGAGAAAAATATTTTTTCTCTCCAATATTTATTTGGTATTAAGAAAGTACTTTTATGTTTGAGGGCAGCCATGTTGCGCTCCTAAGAGCCCCGATGTCGCGTGGGAAGGTTCTCACTCACGGCAAGCTCGTGAATTGCCGGGACACCTCGGTGGGACTCGAGTGCCCGACAATTCTTTAAATTCATGGAATTCTGCACAACGAGGGATTTTGGCCATACAGTAAATAAAGAAATAAATAAGCAAAATTATTCGTACACCCTACGTGAAGATAGAGACACCAGGGAAAAACTTAAATGCAGTTAAGCCTAAGTACATGTTAGCGTGAGATCAGCGAACCAGCTACACGTGCCAAGGTCAGGGGAGGAAGAAAACGCGCGAAACGCACGGGCAGAAATAATTTATATCCCCGGCTGTGAGTGTAGAAAAATTATAAAATTAACGTCTAACATAAGTGCAAGTCTGTCCGGAGTTCTGGGACAAGTCTCATCAAAATCCGTCTATTTGACGAAAAATTGGCAGATTACACAATCAAGCCTCATAGAGGGGATAGCGTCCCTTCTGAGATTATAAAAGAAACCCCCCACCGTAGAAATTGCAGTGTCGATCTGGAACTTGAAGCCGTGGGAGCTTGTGCCCGTCGTCATTGGAAATTCGCGCCAGATTGACCGACAAATAATTAAATACATGTCCGTGGCTAAGGTCCATATACTTGGTTAAGAAGAGAAAGTGATTGTAAAAGTTCTGAACGTTTGTCGACGAACTAGGAAGGTGTAGGCTGGTTGAAATATACACAGCAAGTTTTATTTATGTAATCTCATGTACGCTTGAAAGTGAAGAGGTTTTTGGGGGAAGCTATTCAGAGTAGTTCCGCTCCCTTTATCTGCTGAACACCTGTTTTTATTGAAGTAACGGAGAGAAACCACTCTGGGAACGCATCAGACAGTTGTAGTCGACTGCAGAACGAGGGAAGCTCGTGGTGCAACTTACAGAGAAAGTGCCTGATTTATGTGGTAATTTTAATATCGTGTGTGTGAAGGGTAGTGTTTGTATGAGTGAAATTTTGGAAATGAAAATGTTATCTGTGAAAATGAGCGGCTAAGCCCGAGGTCAGCTGGTGACGATGTAACCAGAATGCTGGGAATGTCACCATTGTGCAGGTCTGTCTATTTTATATTATGTTGTAGTTAGTTATTTATTGTTCTGTCCCAACGAATTTTCCAGATGATTGTCGGGTTGATATTCGTAATTATCAGGCGAAAGGTGTTGTAATTTTTGGTCAGCGTGTGAAAATTTCAGTGTGTAAATTTCATGTCAAGAACGGTAAAATGCGACGCTTAAAATTTTGTGTTGAATGTTCGATGAGATATCATCCAAAGCGTGGATTTTTGGAACGTTATAAGTGTAAATTAGTCGTGGCGAATATCTTAATCTCAGATGTCAGTTGAATTCAGAAATGTTGGTCAATAATAATAATAATAATAATAATAATAATAATAATAATAATAATAATAATAATAATAATAATAATAATAATGTCTACCGCGGGATAAGGAAATTTTTCTATGTTAAAGTGCATTTAACCAGTATATTTTTACAAGGATCGCAGGCATATTTAGATGATTTCGGTGAAATTTGTTAGAGTCACAGTCATTAATGGGAAGGAAATTTTGAGACATCGTGTATATCAATGATACGAAAAGTCGCTGGGTGCTCTTGGACTCTCGAGGTTCGAAAGTCGTAATAATAGTAAAGTAAGAGATGTGTTTAATAATGGTTGTCGTTTTCACCAGGGGATCGAAGTATGAAAAAGGGCCTTGAAGGAAAAGGGATTGAGAGCGACGAATTTATATGTAAGTGATACCGCTGGAATAAAGCGAGGAGAAGGAGTTTCAGACAAGCTATATTTTTAAATAGGAAGTATTTAGGAAACAGGCTGTGTTGAGGCAGGCTGTATGGTTTTCCGCAATCAATCCGAATTTGAGACGACTATGGTGTGAAGCATCGTAAATTTATAGAAAGATCCCAAGTGAAAACGACTCTAGTAAAATGTTAAAGTCTGGGCAGTAAACATCCAGTGATTTTGTTACGTAAAGCCCGTATGGATAATAAGATAATGAGCGACCTCAAGGATCAAAGAGCACTTTGGACCCATGGTTGGGTTGTACTGAATTTGTTCACTGGAGAGGTCATTGATAAAATAGTTGGAATTGATGATAGGCGATTTGAGAATTTCGAATGCGGTAGTGATGATTATTATTTTGAAGGCATCCACTAAATGGTAAACGTGCGTTGGGAATTTTCATTTGCTTCCCTAACACTTCAGTGCACAGGCTGAGATTGTGTTCGAGGTGGAGAATCGTTCGTCACGTATATTTATTTTTGAGCTCACGTATTGTAATGGTAGAGACTTACTGTGTTTTTCGACTTGCATTCATTTGATAGTAAGAGACGTGGTTCCGTCGGGTGGTATTTGTCTGACCAGATTTAGTATTAAATATCAGAATCTGTTTGAAATTGCTAGTTCGTCTGATATGTTAAGAGAGGCGTAGTACGACCCACTTTGACGCCCGACGATAGATTTAGGACGTCACATGTCATTCTTGGAGTCAATGATGATGAGACGTCCTACTTCACGCCCGACGATAGGATTTGGAAGGTGTCATGTACATAATGATTAGTGTTAGGGTGTACAGATTTCAAGTGAGCCCGACGATAGGTCTGGGATGGTAGCTGTACACACTCAAGTCTCAGTTTAGATGTTTCTTTTTTTTTGTTGAAGCGGCTTGGATGAAGGTAGCAGTTACAGTACGATATGATTTATGAAGAGGGTCAATGCGTAGCTCTCCATTGAGATAACGGGACAGCTGTTGACGAGTGAGGGTTGTCCAAGTGTTGGATATCGGCTCGATATAGATTAAATATTTTTACTGTGATTCTTCGTGCGTGTTCAGCTGCATGACTTCGAGATGTTAATTTATTTTACGGACTTCATTGTTTTCTCGTTTTGACGTCCGTTTTCGTTTGATAGTGTGCATATTGACACTCAGTGTATTAGTGTGAGACTTGAGTTGCGAATGAGGTTTCGATTCGTCAGCCAGTAACAATATTTATTTTCAATCTTGTCGTACTTTCATTTTTATTCATAGTTAAAGTAAGTAAGTAACCACTTTACGAGTAGTGTGTTGGGACAGAGAGTAAATAGAGAGATCTGTACTGGTAGCATTGTTTTTCAAGGGAAAGAATTCCTTAAAGTTGTAGTAAATTTTAGCGTGGACTGGTAATTTTATTAAGCATAACAAACCCATTTCTAACCTGAAAATCGGTTCGATAATAATATTTTCAAGTGACTTTCCACTTTTTAATTATCTTCAGTGTTTGGCATTTCTTCTAAATGCATGATTAGTAAGTGTTTCCTGCATTTCGCAGTTTTGTTCCTTTAGAACGACATAACGTAAGATTCTCAAGGATCCTGTTGTTGTTGGTTCCTTCTGAACAGCTGTTTGGGGTGATGCACATTTAGCATCGGGATTACCTTATCACTTAAGGGTGTCATGAATGACAAATACATGGTGGGATTTTATTTCAATTGTGAATGATGCTGTTAACTTGTAGTGAACACCATGCTTTCCAATAATATTTCGCAACCTATCCAAAGCAACTGATAGTCAGTTTGGTTCGATTAAGGGTCCATTCGGCGGGTGTTCCGTATCCGTGATGGGTATTCGACTGGTGGATAACCTTAATTGAGAGAAAATCAGGCGTTCTACTTGTTGAAAGTCAGATTTTCCACGGATCGTGTGGATTAACTCTCAGTTCTCGTTTGGAATAATAGGTGCCCGGTTTTCAGGTCTTCCCTTTTTCAGTTTTTCAGTTTCGCTGTCCACTAACATATTAGCTTCTCCGAAGCAACTCTTCGATATTATAAGAAACTAAGTGACGGTATGTACTGTGACTGTGCTTGGAACATTCAAAAATCAATAATTTATAATTTTTTTTTTGCAAGAATGCATATAAAATTAATGATGTTATCGTGCTCTTTCAATTTAATAAAAGTTAGTAAGCACATTTTTGCTCCTCATTTCAAGTAGTTAGGCTCTCTTCTGAACCCCATCGTTTGGTTAAGATCGTGACCGAATTTATTCCCGCAACGACCCAGGATTTAAGAGCTCTAAATTGTTCTACTGTAGCAGCCGTGGCCGACCAACGATGGAATGGTAAGTTCAAGGGTTCAGTAAGAAGTGGCGCCATCAACGTTAGGGCTTTTGTCACGATAACGATGAGGAGCCCAAAGTCACGATAACGATACGATGCCACGATAACGATAAAGAAATTATATATTGAAAATAAATGTTAGGAAATATAAAATAATGTTGAGGCCTAAGCCACATTATAAATAATACAAGCGGGTGAGAACTATGGCTGAGCCACAGTTAAACGAATTATGCCCAATGAGAGTGCTAGATATTAACACGTTTAACGAGGAGCGTAACTACTTGGTAGATAATAATAATAATAATAACAGTCACAATGCATTTTAGGAAATCAATACTTAAAGCTTTATTGAAGCTTATGTCATGTTGCCAATATACATTTTGGAAGTGGTAACGCTGAATTACATTCAAAGTTTATGCGTTAACATGTTCTTTGTTTAATTAATTTACGGATGCGAAACTATTTGGGATATTTATCCAGAGTAACTTATTAACTTCCGATTTTCTTTTTATTAAACAATTTTGTGATACCAGCCACCTAAACAAAATTTTATAAGACAACTGTTGGAATGTTGTCAGTTTCGGTATTAAATTATAATAGCGTTTGTATGTGAAAACGCAGTAGATAGTGAATTCTTTCCTTAGTAGTTGGAGGCTTCTGGTTGCATCAACAGCCAGCGTACTCATTATTGTATTTTTTGTGATATTGTGAGATGGAGTGTCAGGCGATGATGGATCTGCTAATGCAGAGGATGGAAGAAATGAGTAGCGACATGAAAGTTCATAATGAGAGTTTAAATAGTAAGACAAATGAGAACTTGAATAGTAAGATAGACAGTTTGGGTAGTAAGATGGAGGACACGAAAGTCCAGAATGAGAACTTAAATAGTAAAATGGAGGATATCAAATTTCAAAGTGAATGTTTGGCAACTAGTTTGAAAGACACTCTTGAGGAGTTACAGTCTAGTTTGAAAGACACTAGTGACGAGTTAAAGAGTAGTATTGAGGATACCCAGGCTAGGTGTAAAGAGTCTAGTGATGAGTTGAAGGCTGGATTGAAGAACGTAGTTCAGGGAGGAAGTTAGGGGTGAGATAGGTAAACTCAACCAGCGTTTTGAGGATAGCCAAGTGGAAATTAGGAATGAAATTGATAAACAATTTGCGGAAGTGCAGGTCAATTTAAAGAACGATTTTGATAAACAGTTTTCCAAAATCCATGACAGTTTAAAAACCGATATGGACAAGCGTTTTGACGAAAGCCACGACATGTACAGTAGGTTATGCGATAGTCAGGAGGAGATGAGGAAGGAACTTGACAAGCATTTACTGGAAAGCCAGGCAGCGCACAAACAGCTGATCGACAGTCAGGTCGAATTTAAGGACGACATTACACAACAGGTCGTAGAGATGCGGAATTCCATTGATAAGGAAAAGGGGAAAACGCTAACCATAATAGAAGAACAACGTCAATTATTATCTGCGGACATTAAGTCACTGAACAACAAGGTAGATAAAATTAGTGTGGAATTGGATAGTCAAGTATTGTCAAAAACCGAAATCATGGAGAAGAAACTGTTGCAAATTAATGAGGAAGCAATTAGTAAACTCCAAGTGGCTAATGAGGACTCCGAAATTTTAATTAAAGAAATTCAAGAGGAGTTAGTTGAAATGAAAAATGAACATACCCGGGAATTCAACGACAGGCAAATTAGTATAGAACAGGACTTAAGGGAAATCACGTCAGCCCAGGAAGAAACGGATAAGAAAGTTGGGTTCATTAAGAGCGAAGTGAGCAGTTGGATTAGCAGCGTGGTAGATATGCAGTCCAAGGTGGACAAAGTATTGAGTCAAACCTCGACAGCTGTTAACTCTGACCTCAGTGGTCAATTGCCAAATATCAGTCATGTAAATAATAACGGTCAGAGCTCGAATGTGGATACCAGTCGATCTCAAGGCTCAGGGGTCACAAACGTTATTAACATGATTAAGTTACATGAGGACCAGCCTAAGAAATTTAATGGAGGTCCACATACCACGCCGAAGGGATTTCTTAAGGATCTCAGGGAGTACATCCGGGACGCCAAGATTCCTGAGGAACGTCAGTTAAGGGTAGCTGAAAGATATTTAGAGGGGGCACCACTTTTATGGTTCAAAGGCTTCCGATACCACTTTGACACCTTTGATGAATTCCAGAGGGCGTTTCTAAATAAATTTTGGAGCACGGAAATTCAGCAGAGTCTCCGATTAGAACTATACTCACGTCGTTATACTGCAATAGCTCCTACTAAATTCAGCGAATACTTTATTGCACAAATGGTAAAGTTCAGAGAACTTGAGGCGCCGCCCTCGGAGCAGGAATTGGTCCAGGCCATCCAAAAGCAGCTACCTCCCGAAGTACAAAGGATGGTAATTGCATCAAAGGTAGAGACTCCCATGCAAGCAGAAATGATCCTTAGGCAACTGGATCATACCCATAATCAAGTAGCACCCAGAGGGGGACGATCGCACGAGCAACATGTAAACACCGTTAGCCAGGTTCCAGAGGGAAGTCAAGAGGCACCTGAGCAGGGGAAACCACAGTCGACTGAGCGGAGGCGTGAGTTTCGCAATAACTGGGAACCCTCGCATCCACGAAATGAGGATTGGAAAAGGCGTAGGGGTAATTGGAATTATCCGCAAAGGAGGAACCCTTACTGGAGGCGATACGATGGGGGCGGAGAAACCCAGAGGAATTTCAGAAACGGATATAATAACCGCATGGACTGGGGAAATAATCGAACCCAGAACTTCCGCCGTGATGATGATGAAAGGTACCGCGAACGTGTTTAGTACACCGACGGGTTAAGGAAGGACCACGAAAGGGAAAAATGGAAGGGGGCTATACAGCGCCAGGAAGTCAACACCGATTGTTTCGGGGCTGAAAGTCTGGAATTCCAGAAGGCACATAGGCAAGACCAGCGAAACTCCGGTCTGAACCCGTTTGCGCCGAATTTTGAGCAAGAGTCAATATCGACTCTTGATAGAAAAAAAAACTTCAAATTCCCAGTAGGAAAAATTTCAGAGTCTTTCATCCCAGATTCTGAAGAAGAGACGTCAGATGAGTGGGTGGTCGCACAGATAGATTCGTGGATCATTACCTCTGATGACTTGGTGGAAGACCACTTAAAACAGGAGAGCAATCAAGTAAAGAAACTGCCTTTAATAAATGTCCGCATCTGTAATTTTCATGTCAAAAGTTTGGTAGATACCGGGGCCAGTATCAGCATCATCTCCCAAGCTCTTTTTGACGATTTGAGACAACGAAATAAATTGCCAATTATTCCGGTGTCAAATGTAAAAATTCGAGGGGTCATTCCTGACAAAATTGCTGTTTGTAAGGTACAAACTTATTTGGACGTACAAATTGGAAATTCCACTTTCGCTCATGCATTCGTAGTCATGTCCAAAATGCACTACAATGTAATTTTAGGGGCTGATTTTATCCGTGAGACCAACGCAGTCATTGATTTGAGCAGGAACCAGATAAAGTTCAGGAAAGAAGAGGGAGCAGAAGTCGTTACACTAAACGAGGAATTGGGAGAAGATAGAACATTAGAATATGGCGAAGAGGAGGCCCAATATGTAGACTTCGTAAATTCATTAGAGGGAGTCGCTGGTGAAATTGACAGTGTAGATGACGAAGGGATTCATCATGAGGAGTTACATGACGTCTTGGAGGCTGAGGTTGACACCGATTACGAGGCCTTAATTGGGTTAAAGGTCGCGGAATGCCCTGGTACTGTAGAAGAGAGGAAAAACTTAGAGCTCTCTTAATGGAATTTATATCTGTGTTCGATTCCAAACCGGGTCTAATCCCTAATTTCACATATGCGCTAGCTGATACGGATTGGACACCGTTTAAGAGGAGACCGTACCCTATACCGGACAAGTATTATGCTCAAGCTGCAAAGATTATTAAGGAAATGGAGGAGAACGGGCTAATTTCCAAGCAGCCCACTCCATATTTGAATTCGTTGGTCGGGGTTCAAAAACCGGACGGGTCTCTGCGCGTGTGTTTGGACGCACGTGCTCTCAACGAGCGCTTAGTCCCCGAGCATGACCATGCCCCTCCTATTAAAGAGGTTATCAAACGTTTCAGAGGAAAATCACGTTTTATTAGCGTAGATTTGACATCCTCGTATCATCACATCGGTTTGGAACTCAAATCTAAATTATTTACTGGCTTCATTTTTGACCAACAGACGTATGTTTTCAAACGTCTCCCATTCGGGGTGAAAAACGCCGGTGCAGCTCTCATACGCGCCCTAGATCGATGTCTAACTGATGAAGTTAAAGCCGCTACAACTCGGTACGTCGATGACATCTTGCTAGCTTCATTAAGTTTTGAGGAAAATATCAGGGATTTGAGGAAACTACTGGAGAATTTAAGGGCATCAGGTTTCAAAATCAACTTGAAGAAATCGCATTTTTGTCAAAAGGAAGTCCTATTTCTCGGCCATGTCATTGATGGTGAAGGAGTTCGCCCGAACCCGGTGAAGCTCCAAGCCATAGACAAGTTCCCAAGACCGCTCAAAATTAAGAACGTCAGGCAATTCCTTGGAATGTGCAACATTTTTTCGGACCATTGCATGAATTACACGGAGGTTGTAGCCCCACTTCAGAGCTTGCTTCACAAGAACAACAGGTGGAAATGGAGTCCCGAGCACGAGGAGGCATTCAGAAAGACCAAAGAGCTCTTGCTAAACAGCGTTAAGCTAGGGTATCCGGAGTTCGAGAAACCCTTTATCGTACAGACTGATGCATCGACCGTAGGAATCGGGGCACTCCTATACCAGGAATGTTTGGACCAGCCTCATAATAGGAATTATTTATCTTTCTACAGCCGAAAGTTGAGATCACACGAAGTCAAATACAGCGTGACCGAATTGGAAATGTTGGCTATTGTTCAGGCATTGCAACATTGGAGGAAAATGATTTATGGTTTTCACATAATCATTAAAACCGACCACAAGGCACTGACCTTTATAATGAAAACAGCTGTCGCTAGTGAACGAGTGGCTATGTGGGCCCTGTTCATACAACAATTTGACTTCGAAATTGAGCACTGTTCCGGAAAATCGAACATCTTGGCAGACCTGTTAAGCCGAAATCCTAATGAGGAAGAACACGCCGTGAATCATTTGGACTTAGTCCAGGAAGACCACGATTTTCTATCAGAGTTGAGACAACTGGGAGACTTGCAATTGAGAGAACCTTTCTGCGGAAAAATGATTTCTTTCCTCCGAGGGACACTTCCGGCTGACGATCCACGGTATTTTGCCATCCAAAAACTGTCAAATAACTACCTGTACGTGAATAACACGTTGGTAAAATTCGTGGACAGCGATCACGTGAAATCCCGAATTTTGGTACCGCCGCAGCTTCGGAAGGGATTAATCTGGCACGTACACAGGGTTATTGGTCATGGAGGGATTGATAATGTTGTGTCAACCATCCAAGAAACGTTCACCTGGGTTAATTTGAGGGAAAATGTCAGAGACAACATCATCACATGTGATACATAACAACGGGTTAAGGCAAACCCTTATCTGATCAGGCAGGCGCCTATTCCTCTCTTACCTTCGCAACCTAAAGAGCTGTTCGCGATGGATATCTATGGGCCGCTCGTGAAAGGAAAGCGTGGGAACAAGTTCGTGCTGGTAACCATCGATGTTTTCTCCAAGTATACGACTCTGTTTCCCATGCAGAAAGCTAACACTAAGCTAGTCTTGAGGTGTATTTCCCGAAATATCATTCCGGAAATGGGCACACCGAAATTCCTTCTGACAGATCATGGTCCCCAGTTCACCTCTGCACAGTACAAAACTGCCCTTCAGAATATGGAAATTCATCACATCCTGACGGAAATCCTAGCGAAAGGGTCATGCAAGTAATTGCAAAATTCTGCAGAATTTATTGCGCCCAAGAGCATTTCAAGTGGGTTGATGTGCTACCCCTAATAGTAACTTGTGTAAACAACACCATACACTAATCTATTGGGAGGATTCCCTCTATCGTGCACTTCAATAGGTATCCTGTGAGATCCTGGCATGGTGTCATCCAATGTCCCCTCGATCCCCGCCCGTCACAGGAATTATGCATTCAAAGTACGGCAGAACATCTACGTCGGCAGGCAGACCGCCGGTTACGCAGGGTGAGGAACCGGAGATTCCACCGTCCTTTAGAGGAAGGCGAATTGGTGCTTGTTAGGAGACCCATGATGTCAAAACCGCAGGAAAACATATATGCTAAATTTGCTCCCTTATATGTTGGGCCTTTCAAGGTGGTCAAAAGTTTCAGGAATAATTCCTATAGAATTCAGAGTCTGGATGGCAGCAGCGAAGCTATATTCAATGCCGCCAATATAAAGGTTTATCATAGAGCAGAAGAAAGAGTTCCACTACAGGATGACGCAGCCTTACCAGCTGGGGAAATGGTCACCGAAGAAGAAGAAGAAGAAGAAGAAGAAGTGCAACCCGTAAATATGATCGTCACGTCGAGAGGAAGACAGGTCGAGGTACCACTCCAAGGACAGGCAAGCAGCGGGAGTAAAGAAGAGGAAGACGCTGAATGTTTACAATGTTCATTCTTAAGAGAAGACTTTATTGATGACATCTGTAACGCAATTCTATTGTTGGAAGAAGAAAACAGGGAAATACGTGAAAGTAACAGAGCCCTACGTCAAGAGTGAGATCGACAGGGAAACTGTACGTAGAATCATGGTTCATTTGTATCAAAATTCCCATGTACAATTCAGAATTTTGAAGGAATATATCTGTTTAAATATTTCCCCTTTCTGGGTAAACATTTCGTCGTTGTAGGTGGATTATGAACGCATAATTCTACGGTGAGAAAAATATTTTTTCTCTCCAATATTTAT
Organism: Anabrus simplex; assembly: GCF_040414725.1. Lineage (NCBI taxonomy): Eukaryota > Metazoa > Arthropoda > Insecta > Orthoptera > Tettigoniidae > Anabrus > Anabrus simplex. Next base: position 1,667,714,752 of record NC_090265.1, read on the forward strand.
TTGGTATTAAGAAAGTACTTTTATGTTTGAGGGCAGCCATGTTGCGCTCCTAAGAGCCCCGATGTCGCGTGGGAAGGTTCTCACTCACGGCAAGCTCGTGAATTGCCGGGACACCTCGGTGGGACTCGAGTGCCCGACAATTCTTTAAATTCATGGAATTCTGCACAACGAGGGATTTTGGCCATACAGTAAATAAAAAAATAAATAAGCAAAATTATTCGTACACCCTACGTGAAGATAGAGACACCAGGGAAAAACTTAAATGCAGTTAAGCCTAAGTACATGTTAGCGTGAGATCAGCGAACCAGCTACACGTGCCAAGGTCAGGGGAGGAAGAAAACGCGCGAAACGCACGGGCAGAAATAATTTATTTCCCCGGCTGTGAGTGTAGAAAAATTATAAAATTAACGTCTAACATAAGTGCAAGTCTGTCCGGAGTTCTGGGACAAGTCTCATCAAAATCCGTCTATTAGACGAAAAATTGGCAGATTACACAATCAAGCCTCATAGAGGGGATAGCGTCCCTTCTGAGATTATAAAAGAAACCCCCCACCGTAGAAATTGCAGTGTCGATCTGGAACTTGAAGCCGTGGGAGCTTGTGCCCGTCGTCATTGGAAATTCGCGCCAGATTGACCGACAAATAATTAAATACATGTCCGTGGCTAAGGTCCATATACTTGGTTAAGAAGAGAAAGTGATTGTAAAAGTTCTGAACGTTTGTCGACGAACTAGGAAGGTGTAGGCTGGTTGAAATATACACAGCAAGTTTTATTTATGTAATCTCATGTACGCTTGAAAGTGAAGAGGTTTTTGGGGGAAGCTATTCAGAGTAGTTCCGCTCCCTTTATCTGCTGAACACCTGTTTTTATTGAAGTAACGGAGAGAAACCACTCTGGGAACGCATCAGACAGTTGTAGTCGACTGCAGAACGAGGGAAGCTCGTGGTGCAACTTACAGAGAAAGTGCCTGATTTATGTGGTAATTTTAATATCGTGTGTGTGAAGGGTAGTGTTTGTATGAGTGAAATTTTGGAAATGAAAATGTTATCTGTGAAAATGAGCGGCTAAGCCCGAGGTCAGCTGGTGACGATGTAACCAGAATGCTGGGAATGTCACCATTGTGCAGGTCTGTCTATTTTATATTATGCTGTAGTTAGTTAGTTATTGTTCTGTCCCAACGAATTTTCCAGATGATTGTCGGGTTGATATTCGTAATTATCAGGCGAAAGGTGTTGTAATTTTTGGTCAGCGTGTGAAAATTTCAGTGTGTAAATTTCATGTCAAGAACGGTAAAATGCGACGCTTAAAATTTTGTGTTGAATGTTCGATGAGATATCATCCAAAGCGTGGATTTTTGGAACGTTATAAGTGTAAATTAGTCGTGGCGAATATCTTAATCTCAGATGTCAGTTGAATTCAGAAATGTTGGTCAATAATAATAATAATAATAATAATAATAATAATAATAATAATAATGTCTACCGCGGGATAAGGAAATTTTTCTATGTTAAAGTGCATTTAACCAGTATATTTTTACAAGGATCGCAGGCATATTTAGATGATTTCGGTGAAATTTGTTAGAGTCACAGTCATTAATGGGAAGGAAATTTTGAGACATCGTGTATATCAATGATACGAAAAGTCGCTGGGTGCTCTTGGACTCTCGAGGTTCGAAAGTCGTAATAATAGTAAAGTAAGAGATGTGTTTAATAATGGTTGTCGTTTTCACCAGGGGATCGAAGTATGAAAAAGGGCCTTGAAGGAAAAGGGATTGAGAGCGACGAATTTATATGTAAGTGATACCGCTGGAATAAAGCGAGGAGAAGGAGTTTCAGACAAGCTATATTTTTAAATAGGAAGTATTTAGGAAACAGGCTGTGTTGAGGCAGGCTGTATGGTTTTCCGCAATCAATCCGAATTTGAGACGACTATGGTGTGAAGCATCGTAAATTTATAGAAAGATCCCAAGTGAAAACGACTCTAGTAAAATGTTAAAGTCTGGGCAGTAAACATCCAGTGATTTTGTTACGTAAAGCCCGTATGGATAATAAGATAATGAGCGACCTCAAGGATCAAAGAGCACTTTGGACCCATGGTTGGGTTGTACTGAATTTGTTCACTGGAGAGGTCATTGATAAAATAGTTGGAATTGATGATAGGCGATTTGAGAATTTCGAATGCGGTAGTGATGATTATTATTTTGAAGGCATCCACTAAATGGTAAACGTGCGTTGGGAATTTTCATTTGCTTCCCTAACACTTCAGTGCACAGGCTGAGATTGTGTTCGAGGTGGAGAATCGTTCGTCACGTATATTTATTTTTGAGCTCACGTATTGTAATGGTAGAGACTTACTGTGTTTTTCGACTTGCATTCATTTGATAGTAAGAGACGTAGTTCCGTCGGGTGGTATTTGTCTGACCAGATTTAGTATTAAATATCAGAATCTGTTTGAAATTGCTAGTTCGTCTGATATGTTAAGAGAGGCGTAGTACGACCCACTTTGACGCCCGACGATAGATTTAGGACGTCACATGTCATTCTTGGAGTCAATGATGATGAGACGTCCTACTTCACGCCCGACGATAGGATTTGGAAGGTGTCATGTACATAATGATTAGTGTTAGGGTGTACAGATTTCAAGTGAGCCCGACGATAGGTCTGGGATGGTAGCTGTACACACTCAAGTCTCAGTTTAGATGTTTCTTTTTTTTTGTTGAAGCGGCCTGGATGAAGGTAGCAGTTACAGTACGATATGATTTATGAAGAGGGTCAATGCGTAGCTCTCCATTGAGATAACGGGACAGCTGTTGACGAGTGAGGGTTGTCCAAGTGTTGGATATCGGCTCGATATAGATTAAATATTTTTACTGTGATTCTTCGTGCGTGTTCAGCTGTATGACTTCGAGATGTTAATTTATTTTACGGACTTCATTGTTTTCTCGTTTTGACGTCCGTTTTCGTTTGATAGTGTGCATATTGACACTCAGTGTATTAGTGTGAGACTTGAGTTGCGAATGCGGTTTCGATTCGTCAGCCAGTAACAATATTTATTTTCAATCTTGTCGTACTTTCATTTTTATTCATAGTTAAAGTAAGTAAGTAATCACTTTACGAGTAGTGTGTTGGGACAGAGAGTAAATAGAGAGATCTGTACTGGTAGCATTGTTTTTCAAGGGAAAGAATTCCTTAAAGTTGTAGTAAATTTTAGCGTGGACTGGTAATTTTATTAAGCATAACAAACCCATTTCTAACCTGAAAATCGGTTCGATAATAATATTTTCAAGTGACTTTCCACTTTTTAATTATCTTCAGTGTTTGGCATTTCTTCTAAATGCATGATTAGTAATTGTTTCCTGCATTTCGCAGTTTTGTTCCTTTAGAACGACATAATGTAAGATCCTCAAGGATCCTGTTGTTGTTGGTTCCTTCTGAACAGCTGTTTGGGGTGATGCACATTTAGCATCGGGATTACCTTATCACTTAAGGGTGTCATGAATGACAAATACATGGTGGGATTTTATTTCAATTGTGAATGATGCTGTTAACTTGTAGTGAACACCATGCTTTCCCATAATATTTCGCAACCTATCCAAAGCAACTGATAGTCAGTTTGGTTCGATTAAGGGTCCATTCGGCGGGTGTTCCGTATCCGTGATGGGTATTCGACTGGTGGATAACCTTAATTGAGAGAAAATCAGGCGTTCTACTTGTTGAAAGTCAGATTTTCCACGGATCGTGTGGTTTAACTCTCAGTTCTCGTTTGGAATAATAGGTGCCCGGTTTTCAGGTCTTCCCTTTTTCAGTTTTTCAGTTTCTCTGTCCACTAACATATTAGCTTCTCCGAAGCAACTCTTCGATATTATAAGAAACAAAGTTACGTTATGTAATGTGACTGTGTTTGGAACATTCAAAAATCAATAATTTATAATTATTTTTTTTTGCAAGAATGCATATAAAATTAATGATGTTATCGTGCTCTTTCAATTTAATAAAAGTTAGTAAGCACATTTTTGCTCCTCATTTCAAGTAGTTAGGCTCTCTTCTGAACCCCATCGTTTGGTTAAGATCGTGACCGAATTTATTCCCGCAACGACCCAGGATTTAAGAGCTCTAAATTGTTCTACTGTAGCAGCCGTGGCCGACCAACGATGGAATGGTAAGTTCAAGGGTTCAATAGGGTATGCAGGAGCTTATTTGCATTTGATACAAGCAGCAAATATAGGTTCGCTCCTCGGCTGAATAGATGTCATTCACTTCCAGCGACAATCGCCACTAGCTTAAAATTTGTGACAATTGCTACCCACTGCCCCAGGCCCCCTCTGCTATAGTACTGACCGCTGGAATAACAACAGGAGATTACTCAGGACCATCCCCTCTGCCCGCTAGCCCCGCTTTACTCTGAGTGTCAGTGTTTCAGTCATAGTTTTAAAGACAGTCGATTTTGATTCAGCAGTAATTTCTGCCCTGAAAGTTGTATTCCCCGCAATAGAGGAAAAAGGTTGCTACTTCAACATGAGAAAGTTCATCTGAAGAAAAGTTCAAGATTTGGGACTTGCTTGCGAGTATATGAAGAACGATAAAATGAGAATGATCACCCGCAGGAGTGCTGTATTTGGCGTTTCTTCGGCCTAAGGATGTTCCGGGCGGCTGACTGGAAATACATTATATACGATCTGACAATGAAACACTTTCTCGCATTTTGGACTAGTTTTTGGAGAGTTGGATGGAAAGCGAAGAAGTTCCAATCGGTGTTTGGACTTGTTTCAACAGGCGTCATCGAACCACCAACTCAGTCGCGGGACGTTACAATAAAATTAATACCGAACTTGGAAGATCGAAACCTCGAGTCAAGTATCTCATCAACTGTTTAAATAAAGAAGCAGAAAGCACAGAATGTGCACTAATAAGCGCCCAGTTCAACAAAGAAGGTAAACAAAGGAAAATTGCCATCATTACTCCAGATGACAGACTGGAAAGAAAGGTTTAAATATATGAAGTGATGAATGATACTGTCACTTACTTGAAAACACTTTCCCATCTCCTAATAATTTGAAGAGTTACTATAAAATACATGACCTTAAGCGTTGATATGTAAGGGTTATCAAATCTAAGTGAGTGCGTTGTAACGCATATTTTAAGTACAGGTGATTTTGTCCCATGATTCTCATTTTACATAAGTCAGTTAGGTCAAGTTGACGATTCCACTTGGTACCAACGAAATGCATTTTTTTATTTTTTTTTATAACCAACCTCACGAACAAAACACATTCTTACACAGGGTCAAGGAAGGATGCGCTTATTGGAAATTGAATTATATTCTGTATCTTTACGAGGCGAAACACATCGCGTATTGGAAACATTGTGGGTGATAAAGTGGGTTTACCAGATTGAGAGTTTACCCTGCGTATGTTGATGAAAGTTTACTTCACTCGAGAGTTTACAATGACTCATGTTTGGAGTGTTGACATTGCAGGTTATTTGGAGCCTCACAGCATAGGATATGCCGCGAATATCGTGGTGGTTGTAATGGTTGTTTTCGTTCGTATCACGTAATATCAGACGAGACTTAAGTTTACTTTTAGCGAACCTCACTGTATGTTTGTTTGTTTTAAATTTTCTATTTCACCCAACGACAGGTTAAGGATCCCGCGTGTACATAGTGGGACCTTTCCCACCATACCCCATAGCTCATGGAAAGTGTCTTATGAGAGTTAAAAAGATTTAAATAATGTAAATATTATTGACGGAGCTTAGTTTGAGCTCAGAGTAACTGACGAGAACTATAGTTGATTTTAAAAACGCCTATATGCAATACATACTGAAGTTAGCTAGTCCTATGCCTGGGAAAATTGTGCTGGGAATCAGCAGAATTAACTTCATTGTTGATGGTAGGCCAAGCCGGCTGTGAAGCCCAAGCATTTATAAAAATGACGAAGACACAGTAAATTTAGTGACAAATTCATTGAAATTGTAGGTCTCAAAAATGTTCTTTATATAAATACAAGACAAGATACACCAAGCGAGTTGGCTACGAGGTTAGGGTCACGTAGCTGTGAGCCTGTATTCGGAAGATGATGAGTTCGAATCCCACCGTCGGCAGTCCTGAAGTGGTTTTCCGTGGTTTAACATTTTCACACCAGGCTCTACCTTAATTAAGGCCGCGGCCGCTAACTTCTCAGTCCTAGCCCTTTCGCATCCTTACGTCGCCGAAAACCTTCCGATGTCTTAGTGCAACTTTAAACCAGTAGCCGATCAGGCGAGAGACTTAGGACCGATTGCAGAAACGGTGTTTACGGTTGAACATTGTCTAAGTATGGCTCAACCGATGTTCAGTCCGGCTACATGGCTAAATGGTTAACGCGCTGGCCTTTGGTCACAGGGCTCCCGGGTTCGATTCCCGGCCGGGTAGGGAATTTTAACCATAATTGGTTAATTCCCTTGGCTCGGGGGCTGGGTGTATGTGTCGTCTTCATCATCATTTCATCCTCATCACGACTCGCAGGTCACCCACGGGTGTCAATTATAAAGACCTGCACCTGGCAAGCCGAACTTGTCCCCGGACACTCCCGGCACTAAAAGCCATATGCCTTTATTTTTACCTATGTTCAACCGGCCAGTTTAAACACTGCCAAGAACACTGGTTAATCTCAAATTTTAGGAGTGAATCACAATCAGACTTTATGTACCTTGAAACATATAATTTGTATTATCATGTTGAGGCGATTTCGGGAAGAAAGATTAGTCCGTCGGCATCTCTATGGGTAGTATGCTGCGAAATGGCAGCAATTCATTTGATGTATACGGGGAGGTGCAGTTTAAAATACGATTTCGCTTTTCAAGAGACAGTGTAAGAGACTTGTTTATTGAGACTGACACAAGGGACAGTCTGGTACCCGTCAACTTGACCACAATTTCTGGTAACTGATATATTTCATTATCTTTGGAATAATTTCCCTGGAATTGTAGGTCACTTCGACTACATCCATATCACAATAACTTGTCCCAATCGTCAGAGGGCTGTCACATACATCAACCGGGAGGAATTAATTTATATATTTACTGCCAAGTAAGCACACATAATAGTGACACTACAAAGTAAGTTGTATGTGACTTTTTTTGCGGATAATCGTCGTACTAATTCATAAAGTTTTCTGCAACTATGGGATAGGAAGAGGCAGGGACTGGGAAGAAAGAGCCGTGGTCATAACAACAGAACCAGTATTTGCCTGGTGTTAAAGGGGAAACTAGGGAAAACAGTCTTCAGGGCTGCCGATTATGCGTTTCGAACATATGATCTCCAGAACACAAGCTACATCTATATGGCCCATACAAGTCATTCGGTTACACAGTACTATAGTTTCATCCTCCCTTCGTCGAAGCTATTTAGATCACTTTTTTTAATGCTGTTTGTTCGGGGCGTCAACCCATGTGGATCTTTTGCCCCTACTGGCACCATAGTGTATGATCCTGCGTGTAATTGGAATGGCGGTAATGTGGAATGTTGTGTGCGAGGAAAGGAAGATTAAGGACGTCACAAACACCTAGTCCCCAGGCCAGGGATATTAATCATTACAATTTAAAAACCCTGACCCGGCCGGGAATCGAACCCGGGGCCGCCAGGTGACACCGCGGGGCCGGACTATTTAGATTACACTCAACTACACTATAATCAAAGCTACACTTCCTCTTACGGTGGCGTGTCGCTTTGGTTTCGATGATGTTATGGGATTTCATTTCCTCCAAAAGTGATATTCTTATACACTATGTGGGCAATTCGTGAGCATGTGTAGGAAGACGACACCTCACTAACGTTTGGCACACGCACCCACGAATATCATTGTTTGCTAAAAGCTAAGAGTTGCATGGAAGATACTTCTATTTCCATTTTACAACCAATATGGAAACTTTAAACGACGCACAGTGGTCCTTTTGCACTATCTGGGCGCTCAAAATATAAAAAAATAAATTTTACGTATTTTCATGATTTATGACTTTTTTTAGTAACAGTAATGTCCGTTGCCCTCAGAACTATGCCCATATGTCTTATTTGTTCACCCCCGGAGAGTTAAAGACCGCTGAAGTGGCATATTTCTTATCGCATTCTCAGCTGGAAGTGCAGCTGATTATTTGTGTTTGAACCGTGGGCTTGTAAAGACGTGTTTGTTTAGCTATCTTCATCATTTGCCTCTGGATATGACAGACCGATGTATTTTCTTTCTTTATTAAATTTGCAAAATCATATACAAATTGCTGGGTTTATGTGATAAACGTTTGAAAATAGTGACTTTAAAAATATATTTTAACCTTCTTCTATGGGTTTTTAGACCCGGAAATTCGCAATTGTCAACCATTATTGAAATTAGCCTATACTCTATTATGTTGTGTGGGTAAACACTGCTTGCAAATTTTTAGAACTTTGGCTTTTTTCTCATTTTAGTGCTGTCGAAGGTAATTTCGCGGAAATATATATTCGATGTTTGGTGCCATGCAAGAGGGAAAGCGAAAGAAAGTGATGTCTTATTAAACTATTTGATAGAAAACACTAATATGAAAACCCTTGGACAGTCTGTTAAAGATATTGTTAGAAAACTTATTAATTGTTCCGCGTAATTAAGAAAAAAAGTGTGTTGCAAGTCACAGGATGTTTGAAAGTTTAGTCGCAAATTAAAAATTGGCTGGAAGAGATCATTGGACTATATAGAGAGTGCATAAAGGATGAAGCTTCCACAAGTAATGTGGGTCGTCCTTCTAAATCTTCGTACATTGTAGTGAATCTTCGAAAGGAAGGAAATTGCAGCCTCTAGTTAAAAAACTCAGCAGGGAGTAACTTGCGCTAGCCAGTCAAATGAGTCTGCGTTCAGAAGGGAAGACAGACACTCCTGAAATTGTTGGCAAAATTGCAGAATTTTCTGCGAGGAAAACAAAAGAATTGAAGTCATTCATCTCTTCACCATCAGTAAATGCACCTATACAAAAAATGTAAAAATAAATGTAATCGAAGCGATGTCTATTTATTTGGACAACAGGTTAACAAAACAGCAGTAAATATCCTTCCACAACATCAGTAAAGCTCATAATGCCGATATATACCCAACTTATAAGAGACTTCTCGATGCGAAGAAGGAATGTTATCCACAAAATATAAAACTCTCTGAAGACAGCGGAGAAATGTCGATGCAAGATTTGATTGACCGTACTATTAAAAGACTTGCTTTAGTACAACATGAAGTGCTACAACAAGTACGATTAACTTCAGATATAACAGTTCTGTTTAAGTGTGGGTGTGATGGTGCATCAGGACAGGGCCATTATAAACAAATGTGTATGGAAAATGATGAATGGGATGACTCTTTTTTATTTACTATCTCGTTAGTACCTTTGGAAATGAAATGCATAGGTGAAGATGACGGGACGGAAAGGGAATTGGAAAACTCCCACTCCTTCTTCAGTGAAGTCATGTCGTCCCATGAAAATCACGTTTAGAAAAGAAACCTGTGAATTTGTTAGTGAAGAAGTGGAGAAATTAAAGAGCTGGCACCAAAAAGTCTTGAAATAGAATCGGAGAATGTAAAATTTGTACCGGAGCTCCGTTTGACTATGGTTGATGGAAAGATATGCAGCTATTTAAATAATTCATCACTGCAATATTGCTACATATGGGATGCTACAGTAAAACAGACGAACGATCTGGATTCTGTACTTAAAAGACCAATAAAGCAATCTTCACTCTCATTTGGAATCTCAAGCCGTCATACCCGGAAATTATTTCTTGAATGCACCCTCCATATTTCTTATTGACTAGAGGTAAAAGTATGGCAGGTAAAGAAGCCTCACAAAGAAATAGTAGAAGCTGGGAAAAATAATATTCAAGAAAAGTTAGCAAAGAAATGGGCCTCTTACTAAATATTTTTCAATAATACAATTTTAGTTTCCAATATTACTGGTGTAAATGAAGAGTTAATTAAGCGATTTGGAGTAATCTTGAGAATACTTTCTTCTGGATATGAGGTAAATGGTGACATCTTTGAAAGCTACAGTTTGGATACAGCAAAGTTATTTGTAAAAGAATACAGTTGGTACTACATGCCCCAGAGTGTTCATAAGGTTTAACTGCATGGCGCTCGTATAATAAAATTATCCTTAGTCTCCACAGGTCAACTTTCAGAAGAAGCCCAAGAAGCCCTAAATAAATCCAGCAAACTCTTCCGTCTGTAGAATGCTTGAAATTGCAGCAAACAATGGAAAATATGCTAAACATGCTTTAGGTATCATCTGATCCCCTAATAAGTAGCCTGAGAAGAAAGTAAAAAAAGAAGAAGATCCAATTCCTTCTGAGGTTCTAAGTTTACTGCAAGATCCGGCATCAGAAACAATATGGAGAAAGGGACTAGTACGATTTAAAGAATAATATAAAGCTGAAATTATAAATATTTATTATGCAGTGTATTATTTGTACCCATCATTACTTTGTTGTCATCCTTATTTTTCTTTAATCGAACAGATGCGTGGTACTTCTGTCTAATTCCGTACACCCCTGAAAGATCATAAATGTGTTAATAAATACTTTCCCCTATTAAGTGCTTCGTTGCACCACATGTATTTCTTCACCGTTTATTTAGCTGTGATAAGAACCAGATGGAAGGAACGACATGTGTTTCACCTGACTCATGAAATCGTATTTCAGTGATAAGTTAATTTATGACTGTTTTGACCAGACATATGGAGATTGTGAGGACAAGGGAGATTAAATTTATTTTGTGTGGTCATGCACAGTATTTTACTACGTTTACTTAAAGAGTTCATTTGTTATTACTGTACCTACAGTTCAAATACTAATATGTAATGAAGAGTATTCTCAAATGAAAATTTGCATTATAATATCAGTTAGTTCAGTTAAAATATCAATGGATTGTATGAAGCTAGGAGTCCAGCATAGCATATAAATTGTTGCTGATTTATTTTAATCCGGAGAATTTTTCAAAAACCTATAGTTACAATAACCTACGTTCAGCAGCATTAAGGAAAGCCCTAATCCAGTTGATCATTATTGACATTATTAATATTATTGTTGTTATTATTAAGACAAGTTTAACCTCAATTCTTATAAATAAGAATAAGAAAAATGTTTAAACACACTAGGTTCATAGACCATTTCTATATGCAAAAGTATTTTGCGTGGTCAGATGGACTAAAATGACCACTGTACGACGTTTAGCTAAATACTGGATGAACGTTGGTTATGCAATGAAAGATCGTGCGGGACTTAGACGTTGTTTAGGTAAACCTTTCTAAGGCTTAAATCTAGTCATCGTTTCTGTAATCGGCCCTAAATATGAATCAACCTTTTCAAGTAGTTGAACGGGAAGTTCTAGCTTGCAGCTACACACCTCAGCCTTGCATTCCTTTCGTCTTCCAGTAGGTTGTATACCACCTGGTCAATACCTTAAAAACGGTTAATTGGAATTTTAAACTTTGAATTATACTAACCGGTACTTATCGTATGGCTTTTAGTGCCGAGAATGTCCGAGTTCATATTCGGCTGGCCTGGTGTAGATCTTTCTATTTGACTCCCATAGGCGAATTGCGCGTCTGAATGTGGGATGATGTTGATGTTAATGAGGTAATGCTAGGGTGATACCCGGTGTCGGAAACTAGCCTACTCCTGTCGAATAACCCCAATGGTTCTGCTCAAAGTTTTACGTCTCCATCGGACGGGCGAATTACCATCAACAGCGTCATATGCCCGCACTCCATATGAACAGAGCGGAGAGGTTTGGAATGTAATCCAGTCTTTTTGCGCACAATCTAGTGATTAGAAATTGTATACCACCACCTCTCCTACCCTGCCGGTCCATATTCTGGCTACCAACGGGACTCGAACCGGCTACCCACGGTGTCAGACCATTATAGATTTGACGCCTTAAAGATCATGGCCACCAGACGGTCTATCCTAAGTTTTCCTTGGACATCGAATTATTCGTCGCACTCGCTGGTAGCGCCGCGCTGCTGAGTGACAGGCTGTCAATTAATAAGGTGTCCGGATATTTCGTACCACGGACATTCCATACCACTTGATTTTTGAGGACATTTCGGACCACCTAGATGGTTATCTGCCTGCGAACGATTTTCCTGCAATCCCGAAATATTTACGCCAGGACAATCCGTACCACTTGATGTCAAACTGGAATTGCATTTCCACGCTAACGGGTGTAATGAGCCCAACATACACTCTTTAGAAATCAGAAACAAAAATAATTTACAACATTTGCTGAACGAAACTTCCATATTATTTTGATACTTGCCCTTTAAACTATACTTATCACTCATGAATACGTATATATCATAAGAAAGTCGATTTTTTTTAGTATAAACCCAGAAAAAAATAATACAAGAGAAATATGCATTGCTTTCGGGCGCAATATGCCTGACAAGCACAATGAGGAATAATATTACTATTATTCTGAATATTTATACACTACTGCATTATTTCACTATCAAATAAGTAAAGTAAAACATTCTGATGAACTGGCCGATATGGGCTTGAAGGTCACATGGAAACACGTAACTACTGAAAGGTGGAAGCTGGGTCCCCGCGAATGATGAATACCGGTACGGGATAAAAATTAACACGTGCGCCGATCAGGTCAGTTGCACCCGACGGAAGGCTAACATCAGTAGTACCGAGCTCGATAGCTGCAGTCGCTTAAGTGCGGCCAGTATCCAGTATTCGGGAGATAGTGGGTTCGAACCCCACTATCGGCAGCCTTGAAGATGGTTTCCCGTGGTTTCCCATTTTCACACCAGGCAAATGCTGGGGCTGCTTTAATTAAGGCCACGGCCGCTTCCTTCCCAGTCCTAGCCCTTTCCTGTCCCATCGTCGCCGTAAGACCTATCTGTGTCGGTGCGACGTAAAGCCAATAGCAAAAAACAAAAAACAAAAAAACATCAGTAGTGGTCACATCGTGCGGAGGTTTGTCCGCCACTAGTGGATAATAGATATACAAATGAATACATGCTGTAGGATATCGTTTTTACTCTGCAATACTTCCCTTCTCTTTCGAGTGGTACGGAATGTCCTCTCATAAATATTTTAAAGTCATTAACTGATACTTCGCAGGTTATCAGCCGGTGAAGTGGTACGAAATGTCCTTAGAACGAAATGTCATAAACCAATTAATAATAATGATGTTATTGGCTTTACGTCCCACAAACCACTTTTACGATTTTCGGAGACGCCGAAGTGCCGGAATTTAGTCCCGCATGAGTTCTTCTACATGCCAGTAAATCTACCGACGTGAGGCTGACGTATTTGAACACCTTCATACACCACCGGACTGAGCCAGGATCGAACCCACCAAGTTAGGGTCAGACTGCCAGCGCCTCACCCGTCTGTGCCACTCAGCCCGACAGGCTGTCAACACCCCATGCAGGGATGGAGACATCCCGCTCTGCTGTCAATCCGTAGACAGCTGAGAATCAAACCTTAAGAGGGCATGGATGATGTGCTGCCATGTTGCTAGGTGTCGGCGATATGTGAGGGGTCTGCTACAGAGCCCCGTGGTGCACCTTAACAAGCTCACGGGATCGTCTCGCCTGAGGCCGAGTCCAGCCTGCGTCATGAAATATGAGCTCTTCGTGCCCTTGTAGTAGCCACAGCTGTCAGGTACTTGTTGCTCACAGCAATTTATTAACACATGTTTCACTGCGGGTTCATGCAGAAAAGGAACTAACTAATGAACGTATTGAATAGCTCCTCGACAAGCTCTAAATTCTTACACTCGACAGCAGGGTTATTAAGTATTTTGATCCATGACTGAGTAATAAATGAATTGTGTTCCCACTGGAGTACAAGGTAGAGATATAACGCGCTACTGGCTCTAATGCAACAGAGTTCCAGACGTCTACTTATACTTCTTGTGAAATTATCTTTTTCAAAACTAATAATATCTTACAGTACAGCATTGTCAACTGACCTGTAGTTTTGTTTTGCGCACCGCGTCGAAGGATTAGCAGCGGTGTTCGTGCATGTCGGCGGAGACAATTCATTCTCTGCAGTGAATAGTGTCGGGTTGGTTGAGAGTAAAGCAAAGAATTCGAATGTGTTACTGGGACAACAATAATAACTATGAATTAAGTTATAAGTAGAGGCATGATTTCTTCGCATTAATTTAAGTAAGATTTCGCGAAAAAGGATACAATATTTCGCGTTATTTCTTGAAATAGGTTTGACCCATTGCTTGAATTTCCCTGTAATCTTTTTCTAAAATTATTCATAGAAAGTCTCATTATGCGATTTTTGAATTATTTATGTGAAAAACAGATATTCTAATTAAAGAGAAACAATATTGATAATCATTCATTATTCCTTATGTAATGCCGAATTGGAAATCCTTATTCCGTCTTCTTTTTCCTATCATACAAGATTCGAGCTCGTTATTTCCATACATTTCGCTGCTGTTTCGCACTTGTAGCAAAATAAGTAGATTTCGCTTTAAACTGGTTTTATCGCTTTAATTCGCTGTAATTCGCGAAATCAAAGTCGCTGATTTCTTAACCAGAACCATATGATTACCTGTGATATCTTTAAATAGCTTCAAAATTGTTTGTTGCGTTTCTCGTTAATGCGAAAAAATCGTGCTTCTAGTAGTGCTTAATGACAGTTTATGCATTTTATTAGTTTTGTAATTTTGATCCGCTTTTTTATTCAGTGATTTGTTCTTAAAAGAAAGACTACTTTTTGGTGTTGTATAGGTATTAAATCGAACAATGAATTTAGTTTTATACAGTTTTAGGTACAAAATATGTAATTTGTGATAATTAAATTTATTACTAAACATGTATTAGGGGCTGCCTACACGAGGGGGTAGAGGCGCGTGGTTCACCGGAAGGTTATAAATTCTATTCCCCATCAGAAAGTCGAAATATTTATGATATGAGCTTGCCACTTTCTTCCCGTTTATTTTAATAAAATATGTGCTGTTGCATTCCCCTGTTTTTGAATTTACAGTAAAATAGCTTAGTTTTCCTTACTGATAGGATTGACGAGTCTAAATTCAAACCATTCCTGTGTTTGCCTGACCGAACGATCCAGCATCTTGCTCTTGTCCTAAGTATGATAAACTTTTGCGTTGGTTATTATTTTTGAAAGTAGGATGGGTGGGTGGTTACAGTTGATGGTTCAACGAAAACTGTACCCTCTTGCAAACCACATATATGAGTCAATATCCGCCCGGTTCAAGTTCAGACATCTACTCTGTATCTCTTTGCTTTTCCAGCTTTGCTATTTACAATGTCGTCTTACCATAAAAACTACCAATATCCATCTGGGGTCCCACGAGGATCACTATTAGGGCCTCTTCTATTTATTTTGTTTCTAAATGGTATTACTACAGTCGTTCAGAGCAGTGAATGTCTCTTGTACACTGACAACTTGAAACTATGAAAAATTATAAAAGAAGACAGTTATGGCGATTATCTACAAGAAGATCTGAAGCAAATATACGAGTGATGTGATAACTTTATTTACTCTGAGGGACCACGTAAGTGTGGTGTGAAGTCATTCGCTCGAAAATTAACACCTGTATTTTACAGATATAAAATCAGTAGAGAAAGTTTAAATCGTGTGGAGGAGTTTAATGACCTAGGTGTAATTCTTAGTAACAGGAATGGCTTATCCTCTTGTGAAACACAACGATAATATTATAAAGAAATCTTTCAGACTATTGAGGTTTGTCAAAAGGAACTGTAAAGATTTCAGTAACATTGCATATGCCAAAACACTGTTTTGTTCCCTGGTGAGACGCTCTTTCGATTAAGGTTGTGAGGTGTGGCTCCCGTATCAGAAAGACCACATACACCATTTGGAGAGGGTACAGTTAAAGTTCATTAAGTTGATTAGTTTTAGATTCTTGCGCATGCCACTCTCTTCAAGCAGGTATGAAGAATTTTTTATAATATTTATTGGAATGAATACGCTTGCAACGCGTCGAAAATATGCGAACGCAATGTTAGCAACTAAATGCTTGAAGAGTAAAGTGGACTGTAAGGCTATACTGGGGTTGATTCCACTTCATGTTCCAAGCAGGCGAATAAGGCAGGAATGTACATTCCACCCACACATATATAGGACGGTTGCACATGAAAACTCTTGGTTCATGCAAGCTCTTAGGACCATAAACCAGCTGGAAGGGTCACTTTTCACCACCCTTCCACTGCAATTTGGAGAGCTCTTCTCAAGGGTGGAAGGTACTAATTTTGTAAATTATGTGAATGATTGTGTGAATAGTCAGTAGAAAACATGTGAAGATGTATATCTGTATGTTTGTATATATATTATTTTTTTTAAATTTTCAGTTACATCGTCTGTAATTGGGACACCCTCTAGATCAGGGCCACTCAAACGCCCAAAATCAAATTGAGGGGCAGAGTTCCTGTGCACAGTGAATCGGTCCCAATCGGCTTGGCTCGGCTAGGCTCGGCTCGGACCAACGCTTCGTCTCTGGACTATTCGGCTAAGGTCGGCTCAACTCGGCTCGGATTTGGAGCGCTACGGAGCAAGTGAGGAAGAGGGAGACAGGCGGAGTGAGCGAGTCAGGCGTGGGGAAAGAGAGAGACAGCGCTATTGCTCCAAATCGAGGAATCGGGGGTCTGCACTCTGGTCAACCAAGCGAAGTCGTCTTTTGCACCGTGCACAGTGCATGCACTCTGAGAGACCGTGCTCTAGATGATAGATCAATATATTATATTCTATCACTGTGTGTATGTTTTCCTCTACGGGGTCATGTATGAAGTGATATTATCTCCGCAGCGAGTTTCTACGACAGGATGCCCTACCTGTCATCAAATTTACTTAAATGAAATGAATGACGTGATATGCCAGTAGGAAGGGAGTGGTTGGCACCCGCTACCGGCATATAGCCTACTCTTGTCAAATAGTACAAAGAGGTCTGCTAAAGGTTTAACCTCTCCATCTGACGGACGAATCATCATCAACAGCGTCATATGCCCTCACTCCGAAGGAACACTTTGGAGAGGTTTGGAAATGAATCCAGGTTTTTTAGCACGTGATCTAGTGATTAGAAATTGCCAGCCAACATACCGATGGTGAAATTATTTTCGAACAACGGGACTCGAACCGGCTACCTACGGTGTTAGACCATGTAGAGATGGCTCCTTAGCGATCAAGGCCACCAGGTGGGTATAATAAATAATAATAATAATAATAATATTAATAATAATAATAATGTAGTAGTATTAAATAAAACATCTCTTCCATCGTTATCAAGTCAGCCACTTTATGAAGAGAAGAACAGAAGGACTCCGCTACTCTCTCTGCTTGAATTCCAACACTATATTGCGGAACGATACACAGTACTCGTTAGGACCACTGCGGTTTTAATTTTACATCACCTTATGTAGATAGAATCTCCCATATTTCTTGGTCGTACTTAAAGGAATGACTTACAGTACACCCTGACGACAATTTACTACGCTTCTACCAGTTTTATGGTTCGCTAAAGCAGGTCTGTCTGCTTGTCTCTGATTTAGGGCATACTTGTGGCTGACAGTTGCTGGTGCATTCAGTTCTGCAAGAGTACTGCTCTATGTCTTTGGTTTGACTCAAGAATTTAAGTTACTCTCATTACACGAAGCAGGTGCATGGTGTGATGTTTATTGCATGCCATTACTCTTGAAGCATTCCGAGTGGAAATAAGGAACACCGCATACGAAATATAATCAACAGTCTTGTAGAAATAACGTGGTCGTTATGGAACTTAATTTACGGTTCACAGCTGCTGACAAGGAACATACCAGACGAGTATACAACGGAGAAATCATTGCTAAAGCCTACTCACAATGTCGGCGCGAAATATTCGAATAATCTCTGTCTTTATACATCTTATATTTTTATTAAATTCAAATCTACCTTCTGTTTATGATCAACTCGCTGTCGATTTGTTCTGGGTGATTTCCGACAAAAGAATAACGTTACAAAAATATTGCAAAGTTTGGGCTGGGAAGACTTGGAAGAAAGGAGACGAGCTGCTCGACTAAGTGGTATGTTCCGAGCTGTCAATGAAGAGATGGCGTGGAATGACATTAGTAGACGTATAAGTTTGATTGATGTTTCTAAAAGTAGGAAAGATCACAATATTAAGATGTAGTTGGAACTGAAGGGGACAAATGGGGACAAATATTCGTTTATAGGAAGAGAAGTTAGCGACTGGAATAATTTACCAAAGGAGATGTTCAATACATTTCCAAATTCTTTGCAATTATTTAAGAAAAATCTAGGTAAACAACAGATAGGGAATCTACCACATGAGCGATTGCCCTAAATGCAGATCAGTGGTGATTGATTGATTGATTGATTGATTGATTGATTGATTGATTGATTGATTGATTGATTGATTGATTGATTGATTGATTGATTGATTGATTGATTGATTGATTGATTGATTGATTGATTGATTGATTGATTGATTGATTGATTGATTGATTGATTGATTGATTGATTGATTGATTGATTGATTGATTGATTGATTGATTGATGCAGAAGTTGTTAGCAGTATTGTGGGATTATGGCGATGGCCCTTACACAAATTATGGTAGCGGTTGGTGATTTAAGAGACTAAACATCAGGATTATCGACTCCCTCTTGACAGTAACTGCTTTTACTACTGTTTCTGGAGAATTTGAGGAGCTAGAATGTTTTCAGGTTACCAGCATGAGACAGATGAACTTGCTGTAAATACTAAAGGACCGAACCTAAATAGAAACTGCCTACTTGAACGTAGAAAACTAGAACTATACCGTCCGGGCCATTCAACCCGACTTCCATAACACTATTCATAGAAGAGGAAGCTATGAATATACTGCGAATGAGATGAAAATGATAGAAATTAAAGACTAGGTCGGTTTCACACACCTAGCACTGAAAGCACTAAAATATTACTGAGTGAGTGAGGCGCGATTAGGGTCACGTAGCTGTCAGCTTGCATACGGGAGATAGTGGGTTCGAACCCTACTGTCGGCAGCCCTGAAGATGGTTTTCCACGGTGTCCAGTTTTCACACCAGGTAAATGATGGGTACCTTAATTAAGGCTACTCTTTCTCACTTCTGCCCTTTCTTACCCCATCATCGCCATAAGGCTAGTCCGTATTGGTGCAACGTAAAACAAATTGCAAAAGAAAAAAAAAAGGGAAATTAGGGAGTTGACACAAAAATGATAAAAGGGAGGAGAGGACAATTGCCATTGGAAACGTTACTGTATTCAGATAAACAAGACATTGAGATATTTCGCTTTTCCACGCAGAAGAGTGATAATTCTCTGAGGATTATATGTCTGGTCGTGAGATTATTTTTCTTACAATCCTTGCAGAAGCCTGGAATCAATCCGCAGACTCTTAGTAGAGTTGAGACGCGTGTCACTCGCATGTTTTGCTGCATTAAGCAAATCTCCATCCACCACTTAACTTGTGTTTGGCCTCATTCTGAGTCTCCCTAGCAGCGCATTGCAATGGCAGGTCCCGTTAGACGAGATGCTATTATGCCTGCATATAAATGTTCTCATCTGCTTCTATTCAAATTCCATTTTCGTTCAGAGTGGTCATTGTCGACACTTCTACTTGACGTATTGAATAATTATGATCTCATTGCCATAAATTTGGAGCCTGTTATTAATTCTAAACATTTACCTAAGATTCAAGTTTGGTAATCTTGTTCTGCCAATCATGATAAATAGTTGCGGTGTCTTCCATTGGCGGACCCAACCAAATCCACTTCTGGACCTCAAACGCATTCTTTTACGTATGGTGACTAAATGCGATTAATAA
Source organism: Anabrus simplex (assembly GCF_040414725.1). Taxonomy (NCBI): domain Eukaryota; kingdom Metazoa; phylum Arthropoda; class Insecta; order Orthoptera; family Tettigoniidae; genus Anabrus; species Anabrus simplex. Next base: position 1,667,734,590 of record NC_090265.1, read on the forward strand.
TGCTTCTGTAAGGCTAGAATTAGAGCTATGTGCTACATGTACGACAGAAATAGGTATCTTAAAATTTGAAAAATAACTGAACAATTTATTATATTATTTTAGTTGTGATAAGAAGAAGAATGTTATCACAAGCGCAACAACAGTTGGCGTACACTGCTGGGCGGTGGTGAAGTAGCACAAACCAGCTTCTCCAAGTCGAACCACAGATGTTCAATGGGGTTCATATAGGGGCAATTTGGGGCCGGCGGCATTCGACCAAATTCATTATCATGCTCTTCGAACCAATCGTTCATATTCCTGATAATGTAACTTGGCGTATTGCCCTGTTTGAAGTACCGTCACCATCAGGTAACACTGTTGACATGAATGGAAGGACTTACTTCCCAATAACGTCCCGATACTAGATAGCTGTTTGGGATTGATGTACCGGAGTACTGGGTCCCACTCTGTCCCTTGAAAACATCGCCCGGTTCATCAAGCCTCCTCCACCAATCAGTCTCCACCCGACCGTTCACCCACGTGCCAATGGATATCGGCTCACACGTGATGGACAAGAACTATAGATTCAACCGACCAGGCAACCTTTCTCCCATCATCTACAGTCCAATAAAGTTAGTTTTGTACCCAACTCATGCACTGGTTTCGGTGAAGTGAAATCAGTGTTGGAGTATGATCGGGTCGTTGAGCCCACAGTCCCAAGCACAGCAATATTCGATGAACCATGTGCTCGGAAATATTGGCCTGGTTATCACCTTTGTACCTGTTGGCTGTAGTTGCCGGCCTTTAAATTCAATGAGCAGTTATCGACGCAGGGCTGGACGACTCGTCGTTGTTTGCCTATGGTTGCGCCACTTTCGATACGGATCCACAGCAGCGACATGAGAGCAGCTCACAAGCCTCGCTCTTTCAGAGATGCTGGTACCAACGCGGAGAGATCGGCCGCTTTTCCCATTCCAACGCTGAAGACTACTAACAGCAAGCCTGCATACCTGCCATACATATATCATGCTACCAGCATGCCACAAGTACACTGCAGCCCGAACAACGGTTCTGTTACGATATTAGCATAAATATTGGGGATACGTCTATTAGAACCCCTAACGCTACATTACAGAAGAGCGGGCGACTAGCCTATTTTTTTTTTCCATTCTAACATATCACTACCGAAAAATTCGGGCTCTAATCATCACACTGTGTTTTCTCTCTTCTTGGCAACATTAGAGCTCCCCCCACCCCTCCTCCTCCCGCCCAAGAACTTTTATTACCCACTTTTCCCCATTCATTCATTCATTCATTCATTGAGGTACTTTTTCATTGCGTTTTTCTTCTCCTTTCGACAGTATCAATTTCATCATTGTATTTCTGATCAAAAAGGAACATTAACCATGCGGTTTTGCATATTATAAGGACAGTCATGAAAAAAAGCTCCACTGCCACCAGTTAGTTCGTTACCAGGGATAATATTTGCAGGTCACCGATGTTCTTCGTCATGAACTTGGTAATAAGAACGTCAATTCAGGAAACTCCTCCTTATTATAGCTCCCAGTCTGGCTCCATGGCCAAATGATTACCGTGCCAGCCTCTCGTACAAGAAGTCACCGGTTCGATTATCAACTGGGCCGGTGATTTCAACTGGTTAATTTCTCTGGCTCGGGGGCTGGAAGTTGGTGCTGTCTTCATCATTAGAACTCATCTTAGGTAGGGCCTCATTCACAGACGCCTAAGTTCCTTATGGTACGTCAATACGAAAAACCAGCATCAGGACCTTCGGAAGGCCACACACACACACACACACACACACACACACAGAGAGAGACAATTAGAGCTCCTAAGGTAACATAAAGCAGATATAAAAAGTTGGAAGCTGGATTTGCTATGTTTTCGTGATGCACTCTACATGTTTTAGATTGAACTAATAAACTTACGTTACGAGGGTTGGGATGTAAGTAATAGCAGTTTTTATTTTTTTTTATTTTTCGCACGAATGCGTGATCTACCAGGCAAGCGGAAATATACAGATGAAAATGGGAAGTGTAAAGTGCTGTATAATGCATGAATAATTGCGGGTAGATTTACCAGGTGTAGGATTTAAAGCGGAAAAATTGTCAGCCACGATATCCTTGTGCAACATAACGTTAATTCTCAGAAAGTACTATAAACTTCACGCTAAACCCTGGAAGTAGTCTCCCAGATTGTCCACAACACTTTGTCATCAATGCAGGAGACGTCGCATATCAATCGTCTCACCATGCGTGAATTATGCTATATCATATTCCACGGCGTTGGCAATGTCTTCTTGTGTCGCAAACCATCTCTCAATCAATGGTTCTTTCACTTTGGGGATGAGGTAAAAATCGCCTCACGGAGACAGGTCCGATGTTGGAATACTTCGCACAGCCCATTTGCTTCGTCACATCCATTCTACATGGAGGCTGACTCACTACTGCAGTCCCATCTTTCTATGCGTGGTACCTGTCCAACAAGCCGCAATCGTGCTGTGCCCATGTACTATTGAGTATTCGACTCGTTGGCTGAATGGTCATCGTTCTGGCCTTCGGTTCAGAGGGTCCCGGGTTCGATTCCCGGCTGAGTCTGGGATTTTAACCTAAAATGGTTAATTCCAATGGCTCGGTGGCTGGGTGTGTGTGGCGTATTCAACATCAAATCATCCTAGGTAGGCCCCTCATCTTCACAGACATGCAAGTCGCCTAATAGGCCGTCTACTAGAAAAAGACCTGCACCAGGCCTCTCCGGAGGCCATACGACAATATTATTATTATTATTATTATTATTATTATTATTATTATTATTATTATTATTATTATTATTATTACTGACTATGAGTGTCATGCTTCGCAGGACAAACCACCATTGTACGGTAGCACCGCGACAATGAGCGGGAAAGAAATTCGGAAGTTCGTAAAAAATGTAATCTTACGAGTATCTCCGTTTTTGTTGTTGTTGTTGTTGTTGTTGTTTATTTAATCCGTTTACCCTCCAGAGTTGGTTTTTCTGGATTCAGTGAGGCACCGCCTCAAGCACAGTCTCCTGGAGCATGAGACATTTGGTCGGGGATCAAACTGGAGTAATGAACCAGTACCTCTCCCAAGTGGCCTCACCTGCTATGCTGAACATTGGCCTTGTGGGGGATGGGAATACTGGAAGGGATAGGCAAGGAAGAGGGAAGAAAGCGTCCGTGGCCTGCAGTTAGGTACCATGCCGGCATTCGCATGGAGAAGAAGTGGAAAACCACGGAATGCTACTTCGAGGATTGCTGAGGTGGGAATCTAACTCCTTCTATTCAGTTTACCTCCCGAGGCTGAGTCAACCCCGTTGCAGTCCTCGGATCATTTCTCAAATTTCGTGGTAAGGTAAGGGTTATTCTGCCCGAAGGCAGGTCCGAACCTCCGCAGAGGTGTTCCTGAGCCGGAGTTTACGTGCGGTAGGGTGGCCAGTTCCTTTCCGCTCCTCCATTCCCTTACCCCCCACCAACAGCGCGTGGCAACCCATCCAACTCCTGACCACGCCCAATGTTGCTTAACTTCGGAGATCTCACGGGATCCGGTGTTTCAACACGGCTATGGCCGTTGGCAGTTTCGTGGTGGCAGAGCCGAAAATCGAACCCGGGCCTCAAGGCGGGGCAGCTAATCACACTAACTAGTACACCACAGAGGCGGACAATGATTTCTTCTTTCATAAATTATTCCAAACCCAATTTCCCCTTTCTAATTCCAAATTTATCTTCGAAGAACTTGGAAATTTAACAAACATTTTTCATATCTTGTTTTGGCCCTCCTAATATCACTACGGCACTGTATACTAATCAAATATTATACAGCTTCGTGCATAATCCAGCTGTCCCTGAACTTATATAACGTTACTTAAATAACGAATTTCCAGAAATTATGTCAATTAATTCTCCTGTGATGTCGTTACAGAGTGGCAGTCAACAATTGAACTGAATATACTTTCGATTTTTGTACACCTGTTCTGTGATAAAAACGAAGAAAGGTACAAATAGTTGAAGGGCAGCAGCGCTACTCTACGGCCGATTTGATGCGTTGCTCTAGCTAGGGAGCGCAGCGAGGGATCCAGTCAGCCGTGGCTACTCACTATTAATACCAGCAGACACCACTTGAAGCGCTAGTGTCTAGGTGCCGTATGATTGGCTTTTGTTTATTTCTTTCGGGCGAGGTAACAGCGCGCTGAACAAGACTGCCAAGTTAGGATCTAGAGACAAGATCATTGGTCTACATTGTTGCGTAAGCACCCAGGTTAGGCATTAACTAGGGTGACAGCAGCGCATTCTACGTTTGATAGTGGCGAAGAGGTTAATTAATTAATGATGACAAAACCCAAAACCATTGTTCTGTAGGCAATTAAAGGAGATGTAGAGTTACAGGTCTCTATGTTAAGAAAACAGTGTTGCTCTTATGACAACAAGGTTGCAATATCGAACATCTCTACTCAACAGCATCACGGGAAAACCTTGTCATATATATTGGTGAAACTCAGTACTTAACTTCAGAATAGAAAAAGAAAGAAAGTCAACTGCAAATCTTTATTTTATTTATTTTTTGATATAGGGTACAGGGGTTGTAGGGAGGGGAGAGGGCTTATTTCGGATTTTAAAGTAATGAACATACAAAACCTCAATACTGAAGTTCAAGGCAAACTGGGAGAAAATAGACAACAGATTATTTTTACAGGCTGGAGGTAGGGGATGCAGTTAAATGCATTTAATCAATTTGCCCAGACAACGCCGGGTACTAATGTGCCGTCGTACCACCTGACGAAAAGAACGGTAAAAATTAAATGTGCTCCTGAAAAAAAACTGGTAAAAACAAAATGCGCTTGAGAAACAAAAGCTAAGTAACAAAACCAAGCATAGGTAAAAATCATATCGAATTTCTGTGTCAGTACAATTCATGTCGTGATGTATCGCTGCACACCACAGCATCAAAATCATCAGTAACAACTGCTGTACAGTACTAGAGTATTATAACACACATATAAATAAATAGAACACATTTCTTCAACAGTGATAAGCTGCCGGCGATTCACAATGTAACGGATTACGCTTTGCATGTACCGGAGCAACTCTGAAGTCAAATGAAAGACGGCAACAAAGCGATGGCTGCTCCTGCCATTGTGCTTCCTCCCTGCGAATGTATTTATTAAATAAAGAATGTTAAGTAATTATTTTAATACCTAGCGGGCAAAGGCATGCCTCGTCCATTTTCTTTCTTTTATAATACAATATAAAGTACATTATAATATTCCTTGATAACGAGGAATTATGAGGGTCCAAGAGGGGCGAGGAGGGTGTTCACTCCTTGTATGTCCATAAAAGCAGGTTTCCTAAACATGGAATGAGCTATAGCATACCCTACGGACCAAGCAAGTTGGTTGCGCGGTTAGTGTCAAGTAGCTGTGAGCTTGCATTCAGGAAATGGTGTGTTCGAATCTCACCGTCGGCAGCCCTGAATATGATTTTTCGTGGTTTCCCACATTCACGTCAGGGAAATGCTGGGACTGTACCTTAGTTAAGTTCGCTACCTTCCCAATCCTAGCCCTGTCCCATTCTTGCGTAGCCAAAATTTTCGATGCGTTAGTGCGACGTTAAACCACTAGAAAAATTTCCCTGCGGCGACCGGCGACAGCAGCGCATTCTATGCTCGACAGTGCGAAAGGGGAAAACAAGAAAATGATGCCTATCGAAAATCCGTCCGTGCAAACTCAAAATAATGAGAATCGATGGCGGAATACGAAACAGGGTACCTACTCCAATCCAGGAGCTGGTAGGAAAAGGGCCACTTTGTAGGCTACCTCGCGGAATTCCTGCTCAAAACAGGACACGATGATGCGCTACTTCTTCAAGGCTGCCTCCACTGAATTAAGGTATACTTTAAAGGAAAATATTGTCCATTTGTATTCCACATGGTTTTCCTTACAACTTTTTTTTACCTCGTGACTTCCGAGTTATTATTCTGCGAGGGCTGGTAATGAAATCTGTGTGTGGTGATTTGTGGAATGACGTCATTTTACATTATTCTGAGCCAACTGCTGTGCAAGTAGTGGCTGAACCAATGAGCAATGGCGCATTCAACATTTCACCCTAGAACTGAGAAACGTCGCATTTGCGATGTTCTTCATCCTTTTTGTAGTGATAGCGTCGCACTGTGCGACGAAATACTGTCATCGTCGCGAATTGATAGAAATCGTTTAAAACCGATTGAATATGAACCAAATTACACAGTTCTCGAAAGTAAACGCTAAAAGCTTCGTCATCATCATCATCATCTGTTTACCCTCCAGGTTCGGCTTTTCCCTCGGACTCAGCGAGGGATCCCACCTCTACCGCCTCAAGGGCAGTGTCCTGGAGCTAAAAGCTTCGTATCTATTGCAATTTTGGTTTCCGTAGTGGGCTATTCTGAGGTCTGATTGTAAAACAAATGAGGCATTGTTTTCATTTGATAGTTCTGCGTTGAACCTCCGTGGCTCAGACAGCAGCGCGTGGGCTTCTCACCACTGGATACCGTGGTTCAAATCCCGGTCCCTTCATGTGAGATTTGTGCTGGACAAAGCGGAGTTGGGAGAGGTTTTTCTCCGGGTACTCCGGTTTTCCCTGTCATCTTTCATTCCAGCAACACTCTCCATTATCATTTCATAGCATTTATCAGTCATTAATAATCACCCTGGGAGTGGCCACCCCATTGTAATAACAGCCTATATATGGTTCATTCATTACATCCCTGACCCGGTCAAAGACTGGAAAACAGGTTGTAGGTTTTCATTTTCATTTTCAGTTCTGGGTTGCCGCGTTTTACGGGTGAGGTCTAGTCGAGGTTTCTGGTTATTTATATTAGATATATGGTTGTTTTGCCAACGGCCATAGCCGTATTGAAACACCGGATCCCGTGAGGTCTCCGAAGTTAAGCAACATTGGGCGTGGTCAGGAGTTGGATGGGTTGCCACGCGCTGTTGGGGGGGGGGGTAAGGGAATGGAGGAGCGGAAAGGAACTGGCCACCCTACCGTACGTAAACTCCGGCTCAGGAACACCTCTGCGGAGGTTCGGACCTGCCTTCGGGCAGAATAACCCTTACCTTATGGTTGTTTTACGGTAAAAATGAAATGAATTGGCGGATAGCTTTTAGTGCCTGGAGTGTCCGAGGACAAGTTCGGCTCACCAGATGTAGGTCTTTTTTTACTTGACGCTAGTAGGCGACCTGCGGGTCCTGATTAGGATGAAATGATGACGAAGACGACACATACACCCAGCCCCCGTGCCAGGGAATTTAACCAATTAAGGTTAAAATTCCCGACCCTGCCGAGAATCGAACCCGGAACCCCTCTGGCCAAGGACCAGCACGCTAACTATTTAGCCTTGGAGCCGGACTGTTTTACGGTATTTTCTAGTAAAAAATGGATCCTTGTACTGTTAGATCTAGTGACATTCACGAATGGTTGGTAGATGAACTGTTTTCCGGCAGTAACAGCGACGTTTCGGTACAGGTTAGGGGTCAAAATGACTCTGATGATGAAACTGAGGATGGAAACGAACGAAGAAGTGAAGATCCGGAAACCGGGGCTGAGCGTCGGAACTGGGTAAGAGTATATCCGCCCGAACCCGAGCTTGGCGTTTCATGTACGGAACTCTAGAATTCTGCCGAATAAGGAGAGTGATTTTCGACTGTGGACGTGTGAAATATTTCTTTTTGTCTGGGCCACAGATTAAAAATTTCCCAAAATTTGTATATATATATATATATAAGCAGGGTAAAATTGTGCGCATTTTGTATATTTTAACTATTCAGTGCTGTTATTTTATCAGTGGTTTCCTGATGTTCAATTTTGAAAAATGATTCTTCTTCTTTTTTTTTACACTTTTTGCATTTTTTTGTGTCGTACTCACTGAAACAGTCCTCCTCTGTGGTGCAGTGGTTAGCGTGATTAGCTGCCACCCCCGGAAGTCCGGGTTCGATTCCCGGCTCTGCCACGAAAATTTGAAAAGTGGTACGAGGGCTGGAACGGGGTCCACTCAGCCTCGGGAGATCAACTGAGTAGAGGTGGGTTCGATTCCCACCTCAGCCATCCTCGAAGTGGTTTTCCGTGGTTTCCCCACTTCTCCTCCAGGCGAATGCCGGGATGGTACCTAACTTAAGGACACGACCGCTTCCTTCCCTCTTCCTTGTCTATCTCTTCCCATCTTCCCATCCCTCCACAAGGCCCCTGTTCAGCATAGCAGGTGAGGCCGCCTGGGCGAGGTACTGGTCATTCTTCCCAGTTGTATCCCCCTACCAAGAGTCTGAATCTCCAGGACACTGCCCTTGAGGCGGTAGAGGTAGGATCCCTCGCTGAGTCCGAGGGAAAAACCGAACCTGGAGGGTAAACAGATGATGATGATGATGACTCACTGAAACACGATCGAATACTATGTTTATCATATAAGTACAGTGCTGCTGATTTTCTGAGTAAAATGATATGAAATATGTAATACTTACCGTTGTTTTTCATATATGCATTGCTTTTTCAGTACATGACTGTAACACAGAAGGAAAACACCTATCACTTAAGACAAAAATGCCTATCTGTTCTAGGGTAGTAAATGTACTTCTTGGGGTCAGTTGATGGGTCCCTGGATATCGTAAAGAACGCATTGCTGTTCTATACGCCATTGCAGGTAACATTTTCATTATTTAAACTTGGTTATAATGTTGTTCATTTTGTGCAATATATAGTAAAATTTTACAACCAAATTACAATTGTATTTATGTAGGACAATATTATAGGAGGAGCCGTTGTAAACATTAGAAGATAGTGGCAATTGAGCCGAGAACAAAGCTTGACAGTCCAGCGGGAGATGAAGTGCCAGGTAAATTATCCATACACACATTTATCTCTTGAGCAAGTGACGATGTTATTTCTAAGTGGCACGTGCTGTCAAGAACATCTGAGGAGAAGGCATTGTGAGGCTGGACACTCGAGACGGGCGCTCAGAACAGCTGGCTGTGAGAGTGTTTGGCTGCTATTCAACTTGGAGAGCCATCTCTAGCTTCCTTCTGCTTCTAATTAAAAATCTCCGTTTTTTTCCTTTCAGAGAGTGATTAGACAAGACGGAAATAAGTGGACCTAAAACTGAGCTCACTAATAATGAGATTCAAACGGCTTTGTAGAGCTCCACGCTGGTTGCTATGGACAGGTGGTGTGGAGATATTCTTCCCAACATGCCAATCTGACTGTCTATTCAAATCAAGAAATGGAGCTAAATCTGGACTAGGTATTTCAAAACTTGGATGAAGCTCTCTTATTCAGTTTTATAATTCGCAAATGGAAGGAGAAATTAGGTATATTCATAGCATGTTCAAAGCATTAGAGATATGATAGTTGAATTATGACAGGAGAAAAGATTAAAATGACGAGATGCTGCAGCAAAATGCTCACGATCATTCGATTCACAAAACCCTAATTTATTGAGTAATATTTCTATGAAATTCGATTGACAGGGTTGTAAACGAATTAAAATAAAATTCCTTGTCTTATATGCTGGAATTAGAAAGGAATTAGAAAGATGTTTTTGAAGACTTTTGTGTGGAGCGTGGCATTGTATGGAAGTGAAACATGGACGATAACTAGCTCAGAAAGAAAGAGAATAGAAGCTTTTGAAATGTGGTGTTACAGAAGAATGCTGAAGGTGAGATGGATAGATCGAATCACGAATGAAGAGATACTGAATCGAATTGGTGAGAGGAGATCGATTTGGCTAAATTTGACGAGAAGAAGAGATAGAATGATAGGACACATCTTAAGACACCCAGGACTTGTTCAGTTGGTTTTTGAAGGAAGTGTAGGTGGCAAGAACGGTAGGGGTAGACCAAGGTATGAATATGACAAACAGATTAGAGCAGATGTAGGATGCAATAGCTACGTAGAAATGAAAAGGTTAGCACAGGATAGGGTGGCGTGGAGAGCTGCATCAAACCAGTCTATGGACTGATGACTCAAACAACAACAACATATGCTGTGCCGGAAATCGAAGGTCCTTCCAAAAGGAAATCCTTATATCTCAGACAATGTTTCCCAAATGAAAGTCCATTTAAGTCAGAATACTCGTTACACAGATTGACAAGGGATAGATATCTGACATGATGTTTTCTGTTTATAGGGCAGTTTGTCATGCCGATTTCAAATTTGAAATACGCTTGGCTCTAACACGTCAGATTTTGAAGATGTTGACAAAGTTTTATTTTTCATGGGACAGCGTTGATCGAGAATTTCTTTAATTGTTTTTCGTTACTTTTCATGCAAAGCCGAATATTTTCATTTGCTAATTTTTTATAGTCAGTGAGAGTAGGCATTATGTGGTCCAGAGTTTGCATAAATTTACCAGATCTCTTTTGCTACGTGTGCGACTATATAACAAACAAATCCAATATGTGCCATGTGTTGCATTTGAATGAATCTTAACTAAAGCCATATTCATTAGTACTCCATGTTGCAATCGGTGCTCTAGTGAAACTTCTGTCTCCGAGTTGGTTTCCTTGATACAATGTTAAACATATGTAAAAGGTTGATGTCGAATAGCTCAAGAACGGTAGGTGATAGAAATAAATGGTTTGCATATTTTGAATGCCAACGGCCGTAGCCGTGTTGAAACACCGGATCGCGTGAGATCTCCGAAGTTAAGCAACATTGGGCGTGGCCAGGAGTTGGCTGGGTTGCCACGCGCTGTTGGTGGGGGGTAAGGGAATGGAGGAGCGGAAAGGAACTGGCCGCCCTACCGCACGTAAACTCCGGCTCAGGAACACCTCTGCGGAGGTTCGGACCTGCCATCGGGCAGAATAACACTTACCTTACCTACCTTATATTTTGAATCAGCGCATTTCATTTGTCTTTGAAAGCGTGTTGAATACCAAGACATCCACCGAAAGTCATTTATTGTTGACGGGTCTTTCATCGAGCAGTAGAGTTTATACAATACATTAGTGCATCGCACAATAATTGAAGGCTGTCGAAGAAGATGACTTGGTTTCAAAATCCTCGAGTCTTTAAGTGAGGTACCATCCCGGCATTTGCCTGGAGGAGAAGTGGGAAACCACGGAAAACCACTTCGAGGATGGCTGAGGTGGGAATCGAACCCACCTCTACTCAGTTGACCTCCCGAGGCTAAGTGGACCCCGTTCCAGCCCTTGTACCTCTTTTCAAATTTCGTGGCAGAGCCGGGAATCGAACCCGGACCTCCGGGTGTGGCAGCTAATCACGCTAACCACTACACCACAGAGGCGGACTTCTTTACTGAACTGCTCAGTTAAAACAGCTTGCAGTTAACAGAATTTTTTAGATCACGTGACTCGCAGCTTAACTGGATACCGTTTGATCAGATTTAATATTGTTAGAATTCATTTTCTAGGTTTAAGAGAGGAACGGCAGTGCTCGGTGGAGGAGGCGTGAAGTCTTTATCCGTACTGCGTACATCTTACTCATTTCAACATGCCATACATGTGATCGGTCTAAAGCAGTAGCATTCAAAGTGTGGTACGCGCGGTCGTCTCGAGGGGTACGCAAAATTATCGTAGCTTCTAGCTGCTTTAACTGAGCAGTTCAGTAAAGAGTTGAGCCAGCTCATTGTCAATAATATCTTGTATTGATTTGGTTTTAGGCTGCATTTCTCCTTTTTCGTCAAAATCCACTCATTCATTTGAATTTTTCTTCAGTTGCAGTGTATAAAGTGGTCATTGTTGCATTAATAATTATACTCGTATGTATGTATCGTTGCTAGGCAATGAAAACGTCACGAGAAAAGCACGTTACTCCGAAAGCTTGCCGCGTTGCCTGAGGAAAATCCCGTGATCTCAGGAAGAGCATGCGACCTTACATCCCCGGCCGCAACTGTGTCATGCCTCAGTGCGTGGAGAGACCCTGAGCGACCGGGATAAGCTGGGGAAGATGATGATGATTATAGCTAATATTATTTGGCATCCAGCAACAATCATTTGCATAATGGCAATATACTCGTACTTCGGGGGGTACGAAAGTAAAACAATTGGATTTTGGGGATACGCCAACCAAAACGTTTTGAATACCACTCGTTTAGAAAGCCAACGGCCGAGAGTATTCGTCGTGCTGTCCACACGACACCTCGCAATCTGTAGGTCTTCGGGATGAGCAGTGGTCACTTGGTAGGCCAAGGTCCTCCATGAGCCCTTCCTTTTATATTTTCGAAGGGAGCTATACTGCCCACCTACAGTACTATTTCCTTTGAAAAAGAGGTAAAACAGCCGGGCTGAATTGCTCAGATAGTAGACCGCCGGCTTTCCGAGCTCAAGTTAGCGATTTCGATCTCGACTTAGTCCGGTGGTATTTGAAGGTACTCAAATACTAAAAAGGACTCCTGCGGAACAAAATTCCGGCACCTCGACGTCCCACGAAAACCGTAAAAGTAGTCAGTTGGACGTTAAACTAATAACATTATTTATTTATTTATTTATTTATTTATTTATTTATTTATTTATTTATTTATTTATTTATTTATTTATTTATTTATTTATTTATTTATTTATTTATTTATTTATTTATTTATTTATTTATTTATTTATTTATTTATTTATTTATTACTCGCTAATCGGCCAACTTGGGATCACGATAAGTTTCATTATACATTCGGGTGTTTACTCAGTTTTCGATCGATCCAGTACGTTTTCATTACCTCCCTGTGTCCAGCACGACGTTCATCCGAACTCTTTGCACCAGACATCCCGGAAAGTCTCAAAAGTCAATGTTTTTTTTCTGAAAAAGTCTCGTTTGTGCGCGTCATCTGGTTGTAGACTCATTTTGTCGAGGTCTTTCTTGACGTTAACGTACCAGGGAACTGTTGCTTCTGGTTTTGAGTAAAATGTATTATTATTATTATTATTATTATTATTATTATTATTATTATTATTATTATTATTATTATTATTATTATTATTATTATTATTATTATTATTATTATTATTATTATTATTATTATTATTATAGGGATGAAACGAAGAAATTTACGTACCAGATGATGTTTTAGGCTGATAGGATGTGAAAGCATCTCAAGTTGTACAATTAAGTGAAAGGTACGTCGTTAAATTGTAATTTTTATTGTTCTGTCATGTGTTATTGCCTAAGCTCATTGAGCTGAAACATAAATCTTTTTCCTGGACAACCTACAGTAAGTGACTACATAAAATTTTCATCTTCACTCTCTAACCGATAAATCAACTTGATTTATAGGTCTTTTTGGAGATAATACATTACAATTTAAAGATCAGGAATTTAGCATTTTAAAGATTAAACTGAGATATTTTAGCGTTTGAGTTTAGCATTTTTTCGATCGGAGAATTGGATGATGAAATATCTACTACTGGCTTTGCTAGATTTTCTAGTTTAAGTTCTTGAAAATATCAACAGAATCACATGAAATTCAAGTGAAATTGAGTACATTAACAAATCTATGAATTAATCTGGACCTGATAACTTGTGTATAAGGTGTAAATCAGCTGGAAGGGTCACTCGACATTTTTCACCACCCTTCCACTGCAATTCGTAAAGTTCTTCTTAATGTTGGAACGTGATAATTTTGTAAATTATGTAAATAGTCTGTAGAAAACATGGGAAGATTTATATATGTTTATATATGTATATTTGTATATATATTACTTAATTTATTCTTTATTTTATTTATTCAATTTAATTTATTTTTTTGAATTTCATTGTCTATTACATCGTCCATAATTGGGACATCTTGTAGGTGATAAATAAATACATTCTATTCTATTCTATTCTATTCTATTCTATTCTATTCTATTCTATTCTATTCTATTCTATTCTATCCTTTGCTAACCTTTTCAGTTCTAAGTAACTTCTGCATCTTGCATCTGCTCTTATCTGCTTGTCATATTCCTACCTTGGTCGACCCTCACCGTTCTTACCACCTACACTTCCTTCAAAAACCAACTGAACAAGTCCTGGGTGTCTTAAGATGTGCCCTATAATTATATCTCTTCTTCTCGACAAATTTAGCCAAATTGATCTCATCTGAGCAATTCTATTCCGTATCTCTTCATTTGTGATTACATGTACCCATCTCACCTTCTTCTGTAACACAACATTTCAAAAGCTACTATTCTCTTTCTTTCTAAGCTCGGTATTGTCCATGTTCCACTTCCATACAATGCCACGCTCCATACAAACGTATTCAGAAATATCGGTCTAATTCCTATATCAATGCTCGAAGTGAGCAAATTTCTTTTCTTAAGAAAAGGCATGACACCTACTTTTTTTCTACCTACGTAACGGTGTAGTGGCACCTTGTTCTGATCCTGCAGAGCTACAGCTTTGGATATGCCAACTTGTTTGTTCTAGGCTCATCCTGGTCAATCTCTTGACCTGATCCATCCATCGTGATATTGCGCGTACTCTGGATCTTCGGCCGTCAATATTACCCTCTGTGGTGAGTCTTTGAAAAGCCTCAGATCTTCTAATAATGTGGCCAAATCACTTTAGTTGGTTTTGGCAGATAAGGGTCAAGTCTTGTTCTGATGCCTAACTGTATCAGGGATGGTTCATCAGTTCGGGATGGCATTCGGGGAATCCGGAGTAATATCTAATAGCAACGCATTTCTGGAGCACTAATTCTCTGGAGATCAATTAGCTTTCCGATTCATAATCAGCAATATGGGAATTTAGAGTTCGAAGGAAGACGAGTTTCGTTCTTTTATTGATGGAGGTGTTCTTCCAAATACGAGTAAATTTTGTTGTTAAATTCCTCAACATCTCACGCTCGCAGCTGATCCCAGAAACTCGAAGCGACTAACGACCCTGTAATCGCTAATCCTTGTTTTGTCATATTTCTTGTTAATAAGGTGGTCTACAATCATCAACGTACGTCTAGACTCCATACGTATTTGGAATTGTGTCACTGAACTAATCACCTCCACATTCCTCTATTTCTATCTACTGTAGTACTGTCGCCTCGTTTAGGTCTGCATCTCTTACTTTGAAAACGTAAGTAAACGTCGCCAGTTTTTCTCCTATTTACATAAACCTTCGATTAGTGCGACATTAAACCACTAGTAAGAAAGTACATAATTTCATCAAATTCTTCTTCTTATTCTTCTTATTCGAGAGCGTTGGAACTTGTTCATTGCCTTCATGACTCTCGGCTTCCTATTCTTCCAAAATCGTTTCATGAATTCACTGTATCGCCTCTTCCGTTCTTCTGGCGACTTTATACGTCCTGCTGCTATTTTTCACCACAAACGTGTGGATATTTATTGAGGTCCTGAAGACTTCGCGATTTTTCTTGATGACTTCCCCGATGTTCAATTCATTCAGGTCCTCTCTCATTTCCTCTAGCCAATTTATTCTCCTGTTTTGGGAATTTATTATATTGAATTGTGAGTCTATTATTATCCATCCTAAAAATGTGTCCAAAAATTTCAGAAAATATCATCAAAGTACTATTATTATTATTAGTTGAAAACATTGTCCGACTCGTTGGCTGAATGGTCAGCGTACTGACCTTCGCTTCAGAGAGTCCCGGGTTCGATTCCCGGCCGGGTCGGGGATTTTAATCGCTTCTGATTAGTTCTTCTGGCTCGTGAACTGGGTGTTTGTGTCCTTCCGAACACTCTCTCTCCATATTCAGACAACGTACCACACTACCAACCACCACAGAAACACGCAATAGTGATTACATCCCTCCATACAGGGTTGGCGTAAGGAAGGGCATCTGGTCGTAAAACAGGGCCAAATCCACATGTGCGACGCAGTTCGCACCCGCGACCCCACAGGCGTGGGAAAAAGTGGTAGGAAAAGAAGAAGAATATCATTATTTGATGATACTAATTGTAAGCAATCCATTGCGAGGTGAATGTAATGTGGACAATGCACATCTTTTTCCTTTATATTTCTGGATCATTTCCTCGCTTTGTCATATTTCTTGTGAATAAGGTGGTCTACAATCATCAACGTACGTCTAGACTCCATACGTATTTGGAATTGTGTCACTGAACCAATCACCTCCACATTCCTCTACTTCTATCTACTGTAGTACTGTCGCCTCGTTTAGGTCTGCATCTCTTACTTTGAAATCGTAAGTCGTATTGGGGGATTCTTAGGTCACTTTAAAGGCCATCATTCGGTATTTGTTGATTCAACAAAATCCTATCCTAGTCCTTACACAGCACCTTCCATATCTTTACAGCCACGCAGTAAATGTGACGAAGACCTGAATGGAAGCTAGATTTTGCTGCAGTCTTTACCAAGTGCAGAGGTGAAATTATTGCATCCATCAGGGCACAGCAACGGACGATAAGACTGGAAATTAATGTTTCATACTGAAGCATACCTTAAGTGAATGAAGGTAGAGGATATTACTGAGGATCAACCAAAGTGCGACACGACCGCAGGGAACATCAATGCTTAGAAATTAGCATTCCTCGTCGGTTTCTCTCAGTGTGAAGGCAGGAAAAGCACATTGTTGCTCGAGACTATGCGACATTCTTCATGCAGTTATCCGTGCAGACAACACGTCATTGCCATGAATGACGACATCCGGGGACGATGCAACATTGCACTGCTCGTAGCGGATATCTATTGACTTATTCCATCCTGGATGCATACATCAAACTCTATAGGAAGTTTCCTTCAAGAGCGCGTCAGTAATTATAATGAGTGTTTCGTTCCTCCGATGCATTTCCTTCATCAAACTACTGTAACACTTATACAGTGCTGTAATTAAATAATAATAATAATAATAATAATAATAATAATAATAATAATAATAATAATAATAATAATAATAATAATATGGTGGCAGATCACTTATTAAAGATGTAGAACAACAAGAAATAAACATCTTAAGGGAAATTTTTGGACCGGTCTGTACAGGGGGAACCTGGATGATAAGGAAATCTCATGACCTGTACCAATACTCAGAGAAAATTTCAGACACGTTTAGGAAAAATGTTTGAAATTTTACGGACATATTCTCAGAATTTGTAATCCGAGATTGGCCAAACGAATTGTGAGCCTTTCGATTTCAATGAAAGTAAAACACAATTGGCTACTCGAAGTTGGAGAAGATCTTCAGGAAATAGGCATCACAGATGGCACTGTGTTGGATAGATCTAAGTTCAGAAAATTAGTCGACTATCATCGCTTTACACACCATCCAAGCACTACCACCAAAAAAGCCTGGTCAGAAGATCGCAAGAAAAGCCACAGTGAGAAGAAGAAGAGATTTTGGGAGCGAAAAAATGAAATGGCGTATGTCTTTTAGTGCCATGCCGGGAATCGAACCCGGGACCCCTGAAACCAAAGGCCAGCACACTAACCATTTAGCCATGGGGCCAGACGGAGAAGGATAAGGCAACTGGGCATAAAGAAGAAATAATAATAATAATAATAATAATAATAATAATAATAATAATAATAATAATAATAATAATGTCCACCTCTGTGGTGTAGTGGATAGTATGATTAGCTGCCGCCCCTAGAGGTCCGGGTTCGATTCCCGGCTTTGCCACAAAATTTGAAAAGTGGTACGAGGGCTGGAACGGGGTCCACTCAGCCTCGGGATGTCAACTGAGTAGAGAGGTGGGGAGGGGGTTCGATTCCCTACTCAGTCATCCTCGAAGTGGTTTTCCGTAGTTTCCCACTTCTCCAGGCAAATTCCGGGATGGTACCTAACTTAAGGCCACTACCGCTTCCTTCCTTCTTCCTTGTCTATCCCGTCCAATCTTCCCATCCCATCCCATCCCCCTGTTCAGCATAGCAGGTGAGGCCACATGGGCGAGGTACTGGTCCTCCTACCGAGTTGTATCCCTCGACCCAATGACTCGTGCTCCAGAACATTGCCCTTGAGGCGGCAGGGGTGGGATCCCTCTCTGAGTACGAGGGAAATAGCAACCCTGGAGGCTGGGAGACGTGAAGGAACATAATAGAAAGGAAGAGCACTGGGACATACGAGGTTCGGATTCTTCACCGAAGATATGTGTTTTTGAGTGGAGGTGTTCAGTTATAATATTTACTTGGATCCAACCGTGGGTAAATTTAGTATTCACGAGCCACATGATCATTTACTATAAGGTGAACTGAATTTTTCTTTAATAAAATATTTATTTTATTTTATCTTAAGACAAGATATTTTTCAAGAAAACAATTGTTGCTTGTTAAAATTTATGATGATCGATGATCAGAGAGGGAAGTCGTTCTTGAGTTCTGATTCATGTAGCAGCGGCTGGGTGCGTCGTAACTCTGTCCGCCTGATTGAAGCAGGATTAATGGATTTATTGCAGTTGAGCCAGTTAGCCACTTCCGTTGTCTCTACTGTCGTAAATATACCAGCAATTTATATTACTCCATGAGGCAGTACTTAATAATGCTTAACAACATGATTACTCGTAATAAAGGCTTATTGATCGTACGTCAAGATTGAAAACAATAGCTTGACAAGATCGTGTGCTCAGCCCGACCCGAACTGGAACAATGAGGGGAAGGAAAGGGGCATTTCAGGCGAAAGGAATGCCTGACTGTACAAACGAGGTCTGCGCAGAAGTTGATGAAAATGATAACAGTGTTGATTAGTGAATATGACGATGAAGGAGAGCTAACTTGCTGTATGATGGTGGTGATGATGATGATGATGATGATGATGATGATTATTATTATTATTATTATTATTATTATTATTATTATTATTATTATTATTATTTTGCTAGGGGCTTTACGTCGCACCGACACAGATAGGTCTTATGGCGACGATTGGATAGGAAAGGCCTAGGAGTTGGAAGGAAGCGGCCGTGGCCTTAATTAAGGTACAGCCCCAGCATTTGCCTGGTGTGAAAATGGGAAATCACGGAAAACCATCTTCAGGGCTGCCGATAGTGGGATTCGAACCTACTATCTCCCGGATGCAAGCTCACAGCCGCACGCCTCTACGCGCACGGCCAACTCGCCCGGTATTATTATTATTATTATTATTATTATTATTATTATTATTATTATTATTATTATTATGACAATGGTAATAACAGTAAATTAGTAAGAAGGAAAAGAAGAAGTGAATATAGGTGAAATGCCTAGCTTTTGCTGATGATGTAGCTATCGTTACTGTGACAAGCGATGAAACCAGAGATGTTGAAAGAAACAAGACGATTAAGTAATAATAATAAACTATCTAGCATTTACAGATGATCTCGCACTTTGTTCTGAGTCCCTAGCCTCAGCCGCAAAATTAATCGGCCAGCTTGAAGCACAAGTGGTGAAGACGAGCCTTCAGGTCACATTTGAAATAAATGAAATTCATTATGAGTGCCCAACTGAAGATGGAACAGGGCAATTCCAAGGGGGTTAAAATGTTAATGTTTAAATACCTAGGTGAATGGATAGAACACAACATCTCCGATAAGGAACCTTTGGCGTCTTTAATATACAAATAAATAATTAAAAAGTTACAGATCTTTTCATATGGTTATGAGGATAGCCTATTCAGAAGTTGTTACCAAGGATGTAAAAAAGATGGCGTATTTCTCTGGTAAGTCCCCAATTAGAGTATGGTTCCGGAAATTCTTGACACAAGAACTGGAAATGCTTCAAAGAAAATGAGGTAATTTCCGACAAAAGAGTAATGTTGCGAAAATTTTGCAAACCTTGGACTGGGAAGACTTGGAAGTAAGGAGATGTACAGCCCGACTAAGTAGACTGTTTCGAGCTGTCAGTGGATAGATGACTTGGAAGGGCATTGGTAGATGAATAAGCTTCACTGGACTAATTAAAATGAGAAAGATCATAAAATGAAGATAAAGCCGGAATGTAAGAGGACGAATTGGGGCAGAAACTGGTTTTTAGGAACTGGAATAATTTATCAAGTGAGATGTTTGATTAATCTGCACCTACTTTGAAATTATTTAAGAAAAGACCTGATAAGCAACTGACAGGGAATTTGCCACCTGGGCGACGGCAGATCAATGGTGACTGTGTGGAATGTCATACCAGCTAACCAAAGGCGTCTAAAACAAAAGATGAATATTACTGAACGCCAAACTCAGCCACTACAGCACTGTCATCATATCAAAGACCCTACACGCAGCTGAATGCCTGTCAATGGTCAAGACAGACTAGATCGAGAAAATAAAAGTCAAAGAAAGAAACATTTATAGAAAATCCTTGGCACGGTCAAAAACAGTAGTGAACACAGAAGACAACGCAGCCACGAAATAAGCACGCATGTGGAAATTATAAGTGATATTATGCGGAAAGGAAGAATTGCCATTTATGGACACGTGACACAAATGAGCCGTAAGAAGACAACCGTGCGTGTACCAATATCGAGACAAGAAAACCAAGAAGTCCTGGTACACAGAAATGGAAGAGATCCGAAAGGAACAGAGTCACATGTAAAGACAAGCACATCATAGTTTTGAAGAAAAGCCGGAACTAAAAACGAAAAAGCGGTGGACTAAGGAGAGAAAGAATTTATTCTAAGAACAAATGTGGTAGTACAGAGTAAAAGTTTAAGGATACATTTGAAATGGAGTGATAAAATCTGGATGAATGAATGAATGATGTCATATACACCACAATAGCAAGTTCCTCTGTCCATTGTCAGAACACAACTTCTCAAGGATGAGAAGACCAAGGAAGGTGTAAGTCTGCCTAATCCGCAAGGGTGTACGAATATTCAGAAAACGAAAGTTCTTCACGGGATTTCAAAAAGAAGTTTTCTGAAAGAGAGAATTGGATTGGCGAAAGCAATAACAAAATTGATACCTTTAACTCATAGCTTTCGATGTAAGAACACCTACCTTGGAAACAAGAATTCACTAAGGAGTAGAATAGACAAAGGGGATTCCAAAATTGATATAACAATAATTCTCAAAGACGTTAGAACCTACCATGATACAAGTTTACGTACATATAATCTCTAATCTGTAATGGAGCAGGAATACTTGGCAACTGAATATGCATAAATAAATAAATAAATAAATAAATAAAGCCGTTAATTTTCCAAGACGTATTATTTAAACTATAATAGCAATATTGGCATGTTGTTGTTTGGGTCATCTCTCCATAGACTGGTTTCGTGCAGCCGTCCATGCCACCCGATCCTGACATTTTCCTTTCTATGTAATTACTACATCCTCCATCCACTCTAATCTGTTTATCATATTCACACCTTTATCTAACCCTACCTTTCTTACCTCCTACACTTCCTTCAAAAACTAACTGAAGACTTTCTGGGTTTCTTAAGATGCGTCCTAGCATATTATTTTTCTGATCAAATTTTGCTAAATCATTTTCCTCTTACCATTCGATTCAGAATCACTTCATCCGTGATTCGATCTACCCATCTCAGCATTCTTCTGCAACAAGACATTTAAATAGCTTCTATTCTCTTTCTCTGTAAGTTATTGTCAATGTTTCATTTTCATATAATGCACGCTCTAGACGAAAGTCCCCAAAGACATCTTTCTAATTCCTATATCAATGTTCGAAGTGAGCATATTTTCTTGAAAAAGGTCTCCCTTGCTTGTGATAGTCTGCATTTTATGTCTCCTTGCTTCTATCATCGTAGTTTATTCTACTATCCATCTACTTCCTTTAAGACTTCATTCCTAATCTAATATTTCCTGTATTACCTGATTTCGTTTGACTGCACTCCATTAACTTTGTGTTCGATTTAATTATTTTCATCTTGTACTCCTTCTTTCAGCAATTTCTCCAGATCTCTTTATACACAGATTATCATGGGAAAATCTCAAAGTTTCGATTTCCTCTCCTTGGAATAATCCCATATATACCAAAATAGCAAGTTGGTATGTTCTTTGTCCGGAAAAATATCCTCAAAGATTAGTAAACCCAGGTAGGTGAAAGTTTACATTAAGGTAATCCCTAATCCGCCTGAATGAACGGAATTTCCTCCGGCGATTTGGAAAAGTAGTTTCCCGAAAGGGGGAATTTTTATGCTCAGTCGCTCCTAAATAACACAGTCAATACTGCATGGTACTTATCACCGTTCCTTCGAAATGAAGGAAAGCGAATAACAAGTATACTCTAGCCTGCAAAAGGTTATGCTATGAATTCTGCATAGACATTACGGATAGGGTCCTTCAGAACCTCTAGAATGTATCTTATTCTAGCTACGATATCGAAGAATGGGCTAGACGGCATTTCCTAATAACGTGACTTATGACCAGCTTGCAAGCGCCAATGGAGGAAATAAACTTCTCCAGGGGAGGAATTTGAACAAGGATCTCCCTGCTGTTAGGCTCGGCTCACAGCAAGCACGCTACGGTGGCATTAGCTGAAACCCAGTGTGTGTTAGTGTTCGAGCCCGACCAAGCCACGCGCAGATTTAGCAACACCGCCCTGTAAAGCCGATTTGAATTCGCCCGCGAAGCGATCTGATTGGCTAACTTGACAACGGCGTGAGGTATCGACGTATTTTTTTCTAACTACATATCAGTATAAGCAACGCTCTAATGCTCATCTGCTCGGTTCTCGTTGTTTACGACCACCCTGTATATGACTTGATTCGTCACTTGTTAGTTCCTTCCTTTTACTTACTAACATTATTACTTAACTTTCAGTTATTAATCCTAACTTAGATGTCCGTCGACCTACTGCAAACAAAGTTTCAGGTACGTGACTGATATTTCAATAATGAGGTACAATTGCAGAGCCTCTAACATGAGATTAGCTGAACGCGAGAGTTGATAATCGCGCTAAGACCCTCCACTTGATTAAGTGGCTCTCCATCTTCATCCAGACATGTCGTGACCTCTAGCACGAACAAGTGTTCACTAGAGCGATCGTGACCGCCAACGTTAGCCATAGCAAGACTCGTAACATTAGATACAGCATGAAATCCTTATCAATGTTGACCTGTCCTTTCTGTTTGTTTGTTTGATTGATTCTTTGTTTGTTTGTAAGCTTGCAGTTTTACGAGACTGTTGATATCCTGATTAAAACCTTTCTTTAAGTTTAATATTTATGCAATATTTATCAATATTTTAAGACAACAACGTGGCAGAGCCATAAATGTTATGTTGATTATTATTATTATTATTATTATTATTATTATTATTATTATTATTATTATTATTATTATTATTATTATTATTATTATTATTATTCATCTGTTTATCCTCCAGGGTCGGTTTTTCCCTCGGACTCAGCAAGGGATCCCATCTGTACCGCCTCAAGGGCAGTGTCCTGGAGCTCCGAACTCTGAGTCGGGGGATACAGCTGGGGAAAATGACCAGTACCTCGCCCAGGCGGCCTCCCCTGCTATGCTGAACAGGGGCCTTGTGGAGGGATGGGAAGATTGGATGGAACAGGCAAGGAAGAGGGAAGGAAGCGGCCTTGGCCTTAAGTTAGATACCATCCCGGCATTTGCCTGGTGGAGAAGTGGGAAACCATGGAAAACAACTTCGAGGATGGCTGAGGTGGGAATCGAACACTCTACTCAGTTGACCTCCCGAGGTTGAGTGGACCCACTTCCAGCCCTCGTACCACTTTCCAAATTTTGTGGCAGAGCCGGGAATCGAACCGGGACCTCCGGGGGTGGCAACTAATCACGCTAACCACTACACTACAGAGGCGGACCTTTATTATTATTATTATTATTATTATTATTATTATTATTATTATTATTATTATTATTATTATTATTATTATTAATCACAAACAGTCGTATCAGCACACTACTTGATTACATAACCGGTTTTCGGACTCCATCATCAGTGTAAGAACTATTTACACTACTTAAATCCACATGAGTGTGTCATCAAAATGAATGCAAAAATGAGTTCAAATGGAACCCTGTTGAGATCAACTTAGGAAAGGCTGGCTGGATCTGGTGCAAAAGCTGTTGGTCGAGTACAGCCGGATGATGGACCTTATATTGCAAAAACATGTTATGTAATAAAGCCAGCCCCGTGGTGTATGGGTAGCGTGCCTGCCTCTTAACCGGAAGCCCCTGGTTCGATTCCCGGACAGGTCAGGGAGTTTTACCTGGACCTGAGAGCTGGTTCGAGGTTCACTCAGCCTACGTGATTAGAATTGAGAAGCTATCTGAAGGTGAGATAGCGGCCCCGGTCTCTAAAGCCAATAAAAACGGCCGAGAGGATCCGTCGTGCTGACCACACGACACCTCGTAATCTGCAGGGCTTCGGGCTGAGCAGCGGTCGCTTGGTAGGCCAAGGCCCTTCAAGGGCTGTAGTGCCATGGAGTTTGGTTTGGTTTTTTGGTTATGTAATAAAATAGTGTGCTGATACAACTGTTTGTGTTTAGTAATAATAATAAATACAATCATCAGCACTGTTGTTAATATGGCTTTGATATTTTATAATAATTATAATAAATTATATGAGTAAAGAACTGGAATTGCAGTTACGGCTATTTTCGGATGATGTCATATTGTACAGAGTTTCAGGATTGTGAACGACTGCAGGGGGACATCGGCAATATTGTGAGATAGACAGCGGCAAATTGGATGACAAATCAAGTTGTAAGATTCACCAAGAGGGAAAGGGCTCTCAGTTTTAATTACTGTGTACCTCATAGGGAACACTGTAAGTACCTAGGTGTTATTATAACGAATGATCTTTATTAGGGTAATCATATAAACGAGGTTGCGAAGAAAGGTTACAGATCTCTTCACATAGTTATGAAAGTTTTTAGGGGTTGTAGTGAGGATGTAAAGGAGAGGACGTATACGTCTCTGGTAAGACCCCAATTAGAGTATGGCTCCAGGAATACTTGGTGCGAGAATTGTTAAAGATCCAAAGGAAAGCAGCACGATTTTTTCTGGATGGTTTCCGACAATGGGGTAGTGTTATGAAAATGTTGCAAACTTTGGGCTGGGAAGACTTTGGAGTAAGGGGACGAGATGCTCGACTATGCTCGAACTGCCAGTGGAGGCATATTGTGGAATGACGTTAGTAGATGAATAAGCTTGAGCGCAGCTTTTAAAGAAGGAAAATTCATAATACGAAATTAAAACTGAAATTAAAGAGGACAAACTGGGGCAAATATTCAACAATAGGACGAGGAGTACGGGATTGGAATACATTATCAAGCGAAATATTCTATAAATTTGCAAGTTCTTTGAAAACATTTAAGGAAAAGTTAGGTAAACAATTGATAGGGAATCTGTCACATGGGAGATAGCCCTAAACTCAGATCATTGATGACTGGTGATTGATGAAGGAATCACAATCCTAGGATAAGAAATTGAACTCTAACGATTTACGGATGATATGGTAATTTTATCTGAGTCCGACTCTTTGGCCGAATGGTCAGCGTACTGGTCTTCGGTTCAGAGGGTACCGGGTTCTATTCCCAGCCGGTCGGGGATTTTAATCGCTTCTGATTAATTCTTCTGGCTCGAAGACTGGGTGTATGTGTCCATCCTAACACTCTCCTCATCATAATCAGACAATATACCACACTACCAACCACCACAGAAACACACAATAGTGATAGCATCCCTCCATGTAGGGTTGGCGTCAGGAAGGGCATCCGGACGTAAAACAGGGCCAAATCCACATGTGCTCGTCGCACCCGCGACCCCACAGGTGTGGGAAAAAGTTGTAGCAAAAGAAGAAAGAAGAAGATGGTCATTTTATCTGAGTGCAGAAAATCTGGAGAAATTGCTGAACGGTATGAACCCAGTCTTGGAGAAAGAGTGTAAGATGAGTGTAAATAAACAAATCCAAAACAAAAGGAATGGATTGCAGTCGAACGAACATTAAGAAATTAGGTCTTAAAGGAAGTAGATGAATGCTGTTACTTGCGTAGTAGAGTAACTAACGAGGACAGAATTGTCGAGGACATAAAAAGGTGACTAGCACAAGAAAGGGAAGGCTTTCTTAAGACATGTGGGTTACACCTGAATGCATAGTATACAGGCTTACCAAGCTCTCAGAGAGTCATCAACTCTGTTCTCCCTGCACGCACCACCAAACGGTATACCAAATATTTTATGGTATGTGCAGCGAAAGTCTAGAACTCCAGACCAGACGAGTTACGGGGTCAGAGTACGAGCTACTCATTCAAAGCGAGTATTGAAACGAATTCAGATTTCAGAAAAAAACAGCGTTAAGGACAGGTGAAAATAATTTTCATTTCTATAGGCCAGAATACACGTATTTTTTAAAATTCACTTTAAGGGGAGAATAATACCTTTTACTGCGTTTCATTTATAAACGAAGCCATGTTAACAAATAGAGTTGGAGAAAGGCTTTCGTTAATTTAGTACATTATTCTTGTTGTTATTTGTCTTTAATTCCTGAGGATTTATATTTTGTTACAATGTTGATACAATAAAATTAAGCCTACTGTGATTTCAAGGAAGAAAAATAATCTAGTACAATAAGTAAAGCAAAGAATTAAGTTGCGTTACTGGGACAACAATTATAATGATGAGTTATGACCAATGGCAGTTTATTCATTTTAATTTGTTTGTCTACACATTCATTTAGTTTTATTTTTGCTAGCGGCTCAACGACACACTAACTCATTGAAGGTTTCGGGGAGCACAGGATCAAATCAAATCAAATCAAATCAAATCAAATCAAATCAAATCAAATCAAATCAAATCAAATCAAATCAAATCAAATCAAATCAAATCAAATCAAATCAAATCAAATCAAATCAAATCAAATCAAATCAAATCAAATCAAATCAAATCAAATCAAATCAAATCAAATCAAATCAAATCAAAATCTCCTTATTTGCAAATGAGGTGTCTACCTCGGTGGCAAATGGTACACTAAAATACATTATTGTCAAGCACTAAATATTAAATTAACAAGAGAATAAAACTTTCCTATTATACAATATTATATCATTTACGCTAACAATTGTTTCTATTAAACACACAGCTCATCCTTAATAAATTTACATTGTTTACAACATTCTACTTATAATATCTCCTGTACTACTTACAAATATAGTCAACTGATATACAGTATGTGGAATTACTTCAATTGATACTGTACAACTGGTATAAGATTAAAATTTACATGGCATTTATTTACTTCTTCTTTTCTTTACCCATTCTGGAACCTAAGTAGCATAACGACCTGTTGCGTCTTAACCAGAGGATGTGAAAGGGTTAGGACAGGAAGGTAGCAGTTGCGGCTACGCGACCAACTCACACGGATTATTCATTTTTAATATTTTTGTAAGTGTTTTCAACAAATTGGATCCTTGGCTGAATGGCCAGCGTTGAGGCCTTCGGTTCAGATAGTTCTAGGCTTGCTTCCTAGACGGGTTGAGGTTTTCATCAAGCCTGATTAATTCCCCTGACTCTGGGACTGAGTGTTTATGTTTGTCCCAGTACAGTTCACTTCATGTACACGTAACACACCACACTGCCAACCACTACGAAAACATACATACGGTTGGCGTAATGAAGGGCAACCGGCCGTAAAACAAGTCAATGTGATATAGTTCGCTCTCGTCATCCTGCTAGGGTGTAGAGATGGGGAAAGCAGAGGAAGGAGGAGTCACCATTTTAATAATATAATGTAATTTGCAGTTTTTGAAAGAAATAATTTATTTTTTATGTTTCATAGGTATCAAGGCGAATTTTACTTGATATATTTTCATGTTATTATTATTATTATTATTATTATTATTATTATTATTATTATTATTATTATTATGCATGTACTAATCACAATCTTAATATAAACCAAACATAATTTTGGACTGGATTTTTTGGATATATTTTGAACGTTCATCTCTTTGTGATTGGGGAATTCAAAAGGGACTCATTAGTGACCCTGATAAGACTCAGACTGTGATAATAGTAGAGCAGAGAGCTTCAACTCCGTCATGGGCGACCTGACATTGTGTTGTACATGACACAAAATTTGCGCTGAGGAAAAGAGTAAAACATCTCGGTTTTGCGTTTGACGAAGACCTTGCATGGGCAGTGCATATAAAATATACCTGTCGAAAGTGTATCGGTCCATCCATCCATTGTAAAGAGCCAGAATATTCCTACCTCTAGCAATGAAAATTAGCTTAGCAATAATGATGCCCCTATTTAACTATTGAGTTGTGTATAACTACCTTAATTCACAGTTAGCTAGCAGATTACAAAAAAACACAAAATCATTGCATTCGTTTCATCTTCAACATATCTCTCCGTATCTAAACAAATTGTAGATGTTAAAGCTGCAAATGAGAACACAATTTCATGCCCTGTGTCCGTTACACAACGCGCTAAGTCCATCTACACCTCAGTACCTAGAATCCATGTTTACCAGCTTTCGGAAACTTATCAACTAAAACACCCAAGGCCGGTTTCTGGAATGACAGTTATCTGTAGATGTGTAGTTATCAGTGACTTAACATGGTGATACGTTTAAAATGAGTTTTCGAAACAACAGTTATCGGCTTCTTCACAGTGATCTCCGCAACGACTGGTAACTGCAGCTAGTGCTGTAGTTACCTCTATGTTAGAACTCATTCCAACAAATACCGCTATGAGGCGCCACTCCATACCGTTTCGTACAAGGTCTTATATTAGTTTCGTAAACATTAGAAAGTGATAATGAAGTGGTTATAATATATTTACAGTAATTCATTGTAGTTTTGACGTGCTTGCGTGTGTTGGACTCGACAATATTTCGGTTAGTACGTTTACTTCCATGTTATCACTGATTCCACGTGTATGGTGTCATCTGTCCCAGCTGCTTAGGTTATAATCTCCTCAGAGCATGACGCCTCTACTGTAGATATGTCTTCCAATACGGGAAATGAATAGTCAAACAAAATAGAACTCTCGTCAAACGGATTTTCATTAAGCTCTAATTGATCTTTCAGGGTAGCTATAAGATCTCTTTCGTCAGGTTTTGAATCATGAGTCCCAGCAACAGTTACCGTAGTGAACGCAATCTGAAATTATGGAGTATTTACCAGTAATATTCACATTTACCAGTATGCATTTAATATTAACCTGCTGAATAATATATAATCGACCTTCATTGCTTTTTTAATGCTATTATATCCTTTAACCGGTGACGTGAGGTCTCATAGACTACCAATAAACATAAAACATCTGGACTTTTTAAATTAAAATTCTTGCAGGGAACTATAGTTTATGTTACCTTCTTATCTGTTTCAACACACTTCACACCCTGAGTCAGGGTTAGCTTCCTACGTTCGATTGAAATTCTCAAGTGGACTTCACGTCAGCAGTTACGAGAGCATTTTTGTCAATGCATGTTGCATGGTCATTGTAAAAAAAATCTGCAACATTTGCAGCGAGAACAGATGGATATCGCACCATCAGTGCAGAACTTCAGTGCCGGAATGATAGGTTCCAAAGTGTGCGGCACGTTTTCATATGTGTGATTATTTTCGTTTACGCTTGTTGTGTTCTGGATCAGTGAAAAGTGATCTGACTGACGACAACGATTAAGGTGAAATTTAAGACGATGTCTGTCAATAATAAAGAAGGGGAAATAATATAAACCTAATTTTTGCATCATTACTGTAGATCGTACATAATTTCATATTAGGTAGGTAAGGGTTATTCTGCCCGAAGGCAGGTCCGAACCTCCGCAGAGGTGATCCTCATCCGGAGTTTACGTGCGGTAGGGTGGCCAGTTCCTTTCCGCTCCTCCATTCCCTTACCCCCCACCAACAGCGCGTGGCAACCCATCCAACTCCTGACCACGCCCAATGTTGCTTAACTACGGAGATCTCACAGGATCCGGTGTTTCAACACGGCTACAGCCGTTGGCATTTTCATAGTATGAGAGGTTATTATTACATGCTGAATCAGATTGATTGAGATGACTGTGTACATATTTGCCAACCATTTTTTCATTGTAGAAACTTCTGCTAGTGAAAGTAACTAGATATTACCAAAATAACTCTAAAACATTTGCGTAGAGACATCTATCGGAGGATGAGGTATACTAAACGTGACGATAACTGTACTGTTCATTACCAGGGCTTATAAATCTGGATTTAAGTTTCCGGAAACTCATTAAAGTTAACAGCACAGTTAAAGTTACAAGCGCTTTTAGGTAACTCACAGGTAACTGTGGTATACTGTACCAGAAACCGGCCACCAGTCTCACAAACAAGAACATCCTGACAATCTCCCATACTTTTTACAGTCTCTCCCTTTTCTTACACATTATTTATAGATCAGTCCATGTTAAGAAAACAGTGTTGCTCTTAAGACAGCAGGGTTGCCATATCGAATGGCTCTGCTCAACAGCATCGGGGGAAAATCCAGCACCAATACTGACTGAATCCACCATGGAGTCCAACTGCGATTGACTGTCCGCAGCTAGCCTCGATTTTTATAGCTCGGGTGATTTGAGTCAGAATTTTTGTGAGGTGGCTACAGGCAGAATATTCCCATTCAATCACCAAGAAACTCACAGGTAAGCCGGCTGACGAGAACAATACGCGGAAAGGCCGGCCCCATCCCACAAGCCGGCTGGGAGATCCCATGTCGTCTGAGTCACTAGCCCTTTCCTCGAAGTACCTAAAGGGGCTACCACAAGGCTGGCACGTAACATTGCTCCCCCTCGAGAGTTGATCGTCCCGATCGGTTACGTTCTCAACTATACTTCGGTATGGCGCCCTCCGGTCTAGAGGTACCACCTTCATCTTGCAACTTGGCCTTCGTCGTACTCTGTACCTGACGTCATTTATTCCTCTTAGAACGTGGTTATGGCTTTACCAAGTCCTCTGGAGCTTGAAAGATAAGCCATCCTAGGTCGTCCTCGTGATGTCCCGAGGTGTCCGCTCGTTGGTCGAGGCGCAACTTCAACCGGTCGCTCTCTATGCTCGAAATCTTCTTGATCGCGGTGCCCCACTGATCTCTATAGATGGATCGCTGATGGCAGCTCTCCGCTGCAGGAGAAAGTACGCTAAGATGAGCGCGCGGTCCGCCATGTTGGTGTACATATCCTAGAGCTTTACTTATGGGGAAGCAATGACAATATAATCAATTTTAAATCGCAATTGATGGCGCATTGGAATAATTAAAAATATAGGGACATGTTCACTCAAAGCATAAGGACATTGGAAACAATGACACGTAATTCCGAGGTCAGTAAATCTCCGGGATAGCAATAAAAATGAGAGTATAATATCGGCCGACAAATATTAACTTAGGTGCTGTGTACATGCAAATAGCTTTCGGTAACACAATACGTGTGAACAACAATTTCTGGAAACATTGCTGTAAATTTTATGCATATGTGCCACGAAATTATGCATTCTTAAGGAGAGGTATGACTGATTATTTCATATTTTGAGCCAAAAACTCTGTTCTTTATTCATACAAAAAAGCCCAATTCTTCCTCATTCAGAAAATGTTTTTATTTTAATCATTCCGGCTTGTTTAAAGCTTGTAGAAGCCATGTAATATGAGCTCGCAGGACATTTCAAAGCCCAGAACCACACCCACTTCTCCTGTAATGGCATAATGATAGTTTACTGTGTGTTCTTCGCTGGATATTCAAGTATTTCGTGGCGTATTTGCCGTAGAAGTACACCTGGGCATGCTGACAGTCACTTGTTTACAACGTAATCAATACAATTACGTTATGTTAGGAAATATTGTAATTTGCCTTTTTTTGTAGTTGCTTTACGTCGCACCGACACAGATAGGTCTTACGGCGACGATGGGACAGGAAAGGCCTGGAAATGGGAAGCGGCCGTGGCCTTAAGGTACAGCCGCAGCATTTGCTTGGTGTGAAAATGGGAAACCACGGAAATCCATCTTCAGGGCTGCCGACAGTGGGGTTCGAACCCACTATCTCCCGGATGCGAGCTCACAGCTGCGCGCTCATGACCTATTTTAATTTGAACTGACGGAGAGAACGTTGTACCTCTTCCAAATAGTACTCAATTTATATCTGCCACACATGTATACTTTTATAGTTTAAATATATTATCTACCGTATTTGTGTTATTTATTTACATTTAGGAATTCGTATTTGTGTTAATCGTAGTAGCACAAGCATGTCTCCCTTGTTTGTTTATATTTTACTAACATGCAGAAGTAACATGTGGTTTCAATTCAGCGAGTGAAATATGTAAACTAGTGATTTTTCTTTGATGTGTTTCATCTTAATTCCTTTGTGAATGTGTGGTTTATAGCGTAGAGTTCATAGTACGTCGTTTTAGTGTATAGAAAATTGGTAGTTATAGTGTTAACCACGTAAGGCCTAATCACGCGACCGTAACGCTTAACTACTGATATATAAACAATCCAAATATTACACATATATAATGATACTTAACACTTTTCATACCAAAAGGAAAGGAAATACTCCAAGGGAATAGCATTTGTCACCATCTTGAATAGTTTAAATCAATTAATCATAGGCCTATGGAGCAAGCTTAAATCCGGATTTAAAAACACTCCGTAATGCTCTTCTTATGAAATACCGCCTTGTTTTGCCCCACATCAGCTGATCGCTCAGTGCTGGATGTTGGTGCCTCGCTTGGCCGGTAGAAACATAGGGAGTGACCTCTCTTATCTGTTTGTATGCTCGAAGGAACTAAGCATAAACAAACCAAGTGCGCTCCTCGTGGTCTACTGCACCGTGCGCTAGCTGCCATCTTACTGCGCCAGTCATTTTCTATTCGGCTTCCTGCTACCCAAGCTACCAGCTATCCATGTATAGAGATCAGTGTGGTACCCACGTCCTCCGGGCTTGCTGGCAGATCCACGCAGTTCCCATCGGTCTGGGTAGGATGGCTCTTAGGCTAGCCGAATCGTAAATCCACCGGAAGGTGTAGCTCCCTTTTAGGCGGGACTGGGCGTTTAGAAGGGGTCTTGCTTGCTATTCAGAACATATCGCAAAAAAAGCCGCACACACATTTGTGAAGTTCAGTTTTAAACTTCAAGATTAAAGATAAAAGAAATTAAGCAGAGTTTACTTTTGTATCTTCCTCAACCTGAACCATAAAGTAAATATTAATGTTAAGGAAAGTAATCGAACATGTAGGCTAATTAATCACGTAACACTCATTCAACACAAGACGAGTACGCACTGATATAAGGACTAAAACAAACGCACCACGTAAATACACGATTTCTCTATAACAGTAACAAGCTGCCAGGATTTATGGACTAACGATTTACGCGTTATATGTTCCGACCAGAGCGACACAGAAGGAATATGAAGGAAGACAACAAAGTAATGGCTGTTACAGCCTTTGTGCTTCCTCCCTGCGAATCTATTTATAAACTGGAAAAGTTCACTTGTTATCTTATTAGCGCATGGACAAAAAATGCCTTATCCTTCTTCTTTCAAAATAAAATATAAAGTACATTATAATATTCCTTAATCACGAGTAGGGTTACCTTATTCTGAACCCACAAAATGAGAACACCCTAAAAGGGATTGATAAACATGCTCGTAGGACTGCCGAATCCCGAATATGACATTATTAGTTCAATTTTATATTGTAAAATAGTTATATTTACATAAAAAACAAAACAAAAAGTATTACACACCTCGCACATATCTACACTTTAAAACCCATGTCTAGAGGCATGATTTTTTCGCTTTAACTATAAACGCGACAAAATATATTTTGAAGCGATTTTGAGATATCTTAAAGAATCATGTGATTCTGGTTACGAAATCGGTGATTTTGTTTTCGCGAATTACAGCAAATTACAGCGACAAAGCCTGTTTAAAGCGAAATTTACTTATTTTACGATAAGTGAGAAAATGCAGCGAAATTCATTGAAAATAACGATCTTGAAATTGTATTCTAATACACCGTCTGTGAACGGAAACAGAAGACATAATAATGATTTCTCAATTCGACAGATAAATTAAAATTGTTAAATCCCTTAATGGTATGGCCATATAGAGTGACAGCTGCGGCCATACATAGTGAAAGGGCAATTTGTTATTAATCTTGATTAGGCCTATATTATAGTTCTAATCAAGATTACATAAGGCATAATGAATGATTATCAATTTTGTTTATCTCTATTTATCTAATTTTCCCATAAATAATTCACAAATCTCACGAATTAAACATTTTATGAATAGTTTTACGAAATGATTGAAGCGAAATTAAAGCGATGGGGTCATCCCCATTTCGCGAAATAACGCGAATTTTTTTTCTTTTCGCGAAATCAAACATAAATTAATGTGAAAAATCATGCCTCTACCCATGTCCCATGGGTATTCCTCAAAGGATTCTATCTTTTTTAACAGTTCTTTTTGATGACAGAAATATTTGAAATAGTTTTCGCCGTTCACATGTCTAAAATTAAATTTTACCATTGCAATTCCTTTCACAGAATCAGCTGTCATACTATTTCTGTCATTTGTCCACTCTGCCTGTACAGTAATAAGGAGTACAACCTCTCAACACAAGCGTAACAGGCAGGCACTGCAAAGAAGAACTGTGCAATTTCAAGTAGTTCCTTAAATTGTTCTTCACTATTATACGACTCAATGTACTTGATCCATTTCTTCTGGCTTGGCTCTAAGCTAGCTGAAAGAGATCGATACATGAATTGTAGACAATGTAAATCGATATTTTCGGTTTTATTAGCATAACCTGATCGATTTTAATCGAATAACAAACGGTGTAATTCAATAAACAATATTTTAAAAATGCATGTTTAACTTGTTGACAATACGAGAAGAAAACATTTTTAAAAATCTTACTTCTCAAACATAAAAAATGTGGACATTAGCAGAAATTGTAAAAATGTTCGCGGGCGCTACATTAATCATTGAAAACACGGACATGTTCACAAAAGAGGGGCGTATTGTAAACCCAATCACGAGGAATTATGGGTATCTGAGAGGGGGTGTGCTCGCTCCTTGTAAGTCCATGAGAGCAGTACTGTTTTCTTAACATGGAATGATCTATAGAACCCTAAGTCTTTCAGAGTGGAAAGTCAATACGTTACGTCTGTCATTCTGGGAACCCTAAGGTGGGTGGGAGCAAGTAGCATGTGGGAACGGACCACGCTCCAGAACGCTCCAGTAATGAGTGACAGTTACTTATTGTCATTAGCTGTTAATGAGCGGGATCCTTATCTGGCACTCACTGTCATGTAACTTCACTACAATTATCTTACTCTGTAAAGAATGGTATCCTCTTCTTCCGCGATCTCATTACACTGTGTGTGGAATTTCCAACCTTGATGATCTCCTCGCTGGTTTCGTCCTGGAACTCACCCGACAAATTACCTTTTTGAAAGTGCAGCATAGAAAATACTCCGACAGGATCTTGAAGAAAGCCTTATAAAATACCAATTTAGATACTGAAGTAGATGGTGTTATATCGAAGCGTTGATCTTATTGAAAGCACAGTGGTCTTCAACAATTACACACAAAATAACACACCTGAAGAATTTTTTCTCAATGTTAATGTAACCTTCGTACACCTTCCCCTTTTGGACCACACAGTCGTTCACAAGGCGGCTGAATGCCACCCACCGGGCGAGTTGGTCGTGTGGTTAGGGGCGCACGGCTGTGAGCTTGCATCCGGGAGATAGTGGGTTCGAACCCCACTGCCGGCAGCCCTGAAAATGGTTTTCCGTGGTTTCCCATTTTTCGCACCAGGCAAATGCTGGGGCTGTACCTTAATTAACGCCATGGCCGCTTCCTTCACACTCCTAGGCCTTTCCTTTCCCTTCGTCGCCGTAAGACCGATCTGTGTCGGTGCGACGTAAAACAAATAACAAAATACCACCCTTCAAATTATGTTTATTTATTCACTAATTTCTACTTTAGCTCCATAAATTATTGTAGGCTGGATCGATGGACACTCAGATAACTTCAATGTACATTTTTGTGCAACAAAAGTTAATCCTTAAATCACAGAAGCCGGGCTGAGTGGCTCAGACGGTTAAGGCGCTGGCCTTCTAACCCCAACTTTGTAGGTTCGATCCTGGCTCAGTCCGGTGGTATTTGAAGGTGCTCAAATACGACAGCCCCGTGTAGATTTACTGGCACGTAAAAGAACTACTGCGGGTCAAAATTACGGCAAATCGGCATCTCCAAAAATTGTAAAATAGTTAGTGGGACGCAAAGCAGATAACATTACGTATTTATTTATTTACTAGTTTAAAATTAACTGAATTATTCCTGGCTACCTAGTGACTGAAATTGGTATCACATTTTAAACCACAGTTTAAAACACAAAAGGGTTTAAAATTAAATCGTATGTAAGCATACCCTGTTTAAATTCACAATATTGAATAAAGGAAAAAGTTATGCACTTTGGTAGGAAAATACAAAACGAGAAAAGAAAAGGAACTGTGGGAATAAAATGGAAAACTGGATGTTGAAATAGTCTATTATCTACCGGAAGGTACGTGTAACTAGAGAATACTATCACTTTCCGACACTCTAGCTTCCCTCAGTGAAGATGTGAACACCTTCTTTTTAATCGGAGCGATTTGCCGCCCCCGCGGGTGGATAAAGGATAAATAAGGCCAAATTTATAGCATTCAGTTGTAAAAATCATGATCAAGCTACTCTGTATATCTGAGGTCTTCCAGTCGAACTTGCCCGCCATTTTTAATGTCTAGGGTGCACGATAACTGACAGCCTGGATCCTGACGTTAACGTTAGAAGTCATATGGAAACAGTAAGTAGTGTATATAAAAATGTCAACCTTCTTCAATGGTTACAGCTTAAACCTGAAGCTACGTCAGAGGGTGGCGAGAAGTTACGTTCTGTCGACTCTCGCATATGGTCTAAATACTTGGACTTTGAAGGTTTGCACAATGAAAAATCTAGAAGCATTTGAAATGTGGATCCAGTCACAAGGAGGACTTGTAATGTGATGAACAGAGATATCCTATCAAGAGCTTCAGTTCTTCTCTGCAATTAAATGTAGTGTTACGCAGAATCCATGTGTAATTAGCCCCCTTCGGCACTTTCAGAAAGAAACTATTGAAACAACTAGGAGCTCCCAGCCTCAGGGCATGGTGACAGCCTCTTCCATCTATTGTCCTTTTCATCTGGTTTCCCCGTGAACCTTCTGGAAAACGAAACGAGAATGTTCCTATTTCGGCAGAGCACCGAAAATTCTACTACTCCGTCATCAGGATATAAAATGGAGGCTAACTCTCCGTTTGTAGCTCGGTAGCCTTGTTTAGTTCCATATCTTTTACCATTAAAAAATTAAATCACCATCCCCCCTTGTTCTCCCTTTGCTTCTTTTACCTTCTATTGCCGAGTCTATTACCCTTCTGTTCGAGTGAAATTGAAAGGATGTGTATGTTCATGACTCCCCCCATTTTAACATGCATATCTTTTTGGCTTGGGGTCTATCTGAAATTAGAGTAATCGATTTTCCTACACCATTGTATCTATGACAACCAGTGTTCTTCTATGTATACTAGGTCAGTAGTGTAATTTTCTCACTGTGGGTTTTCTTATAACTAAAATGTGGAGAAAATTTCATATTAAGATAACCCCGTTCTACTCCTCCGTCCAGAATTAGAACCCTTGAACTGGCCGGAAAACGAAACCAGGGCCCTGGAATAAGAGACTGGCACGCTACCTCTACGTAACAGGACTGGCTAACGACTATAGTAATGAAATGATATGGCGTATGGCTTTTAGTGCCGGAAGTGTCCGAGGACATGTTCAGCTCGCCAGGTGCAGGTCTTTTAATTTGACTCCCATAGGCGACCTGCGCGTCCTGATGGGAATGAAATTAGGATGAAGACGGCACATACACCCAGCCCCAGTGCCAGTGAAATCAAGCAATGATCGTTAAAATTCCCGACCCTGCCGGGAATCGAACCCGGGACCCCTGTGACCAAACACCAGCACGCAAACCATTTAGCCACGGAGCCCGACACAATAGCAATTCGAGCTGTCGATCAATTAAAAATTTTATTAAAAATTTCGTTAAAAATTTTGATCGGTTAACCGAATGCTTTTAATCGATTAATCGGTCGATTAATCGAATTTTAATCAGATTCACAGAGTAGCCTTGATTGCTTTATTTAAACTTAATTGTAGGGTGTGGGCTGCACACCGAAAATTGTCGTACTTTGCTCTCTCAACTCCTAGAACGAAATTTCTTGCATTGTCAGTGGAAACAGCAACAAAATTGTCTTCCAAATCCCATTCACGAAATACATCTTCAAACACTTCTGTGCAGTAAGCGGTAATGCGGTTTCCTCTAGCATGTTTAACTTCTTATGTTGAACTACGATATTTCCCATTTGAATCAATCGAGTGAGCTTTAACCCCCAAGTAACTATAGTTAGATATGGAAGACCAAAAATCCCCCATGAGATTAACAAATTCTGCCAGTTTCAGTTCATCTAAAACTTTGACCTTTCTACGTCATACAACTTGTCATTTTTTGTTTTTTGTTTGGTTACCATGTCTGTAGTGGGAAGATGGTAAGTGAAAAATGAGAGCTTCCCGTAAATACCTCTTCAATCCCACGATCAGAGACAACGCGGCCTACTATCCTGCACAATACACTTCACTAGTTTATTCGTAATTTCAGTTTTTATATTAGAGGACACATGCTTTATTACTAGGTGCTCCAACGTTGGCTGAGAAGATGAACTGAAAGACTAATAGACCACGACCACGTCAAGGACACATTATCTGTATCCGCTGCATATCATAAGAGGCTACTAAGAGAGGAACAACCACAGAATCTGCACTCACTCTCTGGTCTTTTAAACCCAAAGACGTATCCATTACTAGGGCCCGGACTTTTAGGTAGCATAAACCTTCACTTTAGGTTTCTTGTATTCTTAAAATAGGTTATTTTAGGTTTTGCCTCCAGGAAGCAATACTTTTCTGTTTTCGTAGCTCTATAAAATGTATTTATGTACTTATTTCACAAAAGTTTACATTGTCATATTCAAATTCATATTAATAAGAATACACAGAGAATACACTTTACTGTTTCCTTTGTAAGTTATTGTTTTTCATTTCAGTAAATAACAACGTAATACCCAAATTGTCTGGCGTAAATGATTTCCTGTTGTCACGTAACACATTCTTATATGACGAAAAGTTCTTTCAATGGAACATGACGTCATTGGAGCGTAGTACATAGATGCGAATGGATTAGTTGTAGGGGTAATTTTCCTGAATACTTTTTTCGCTGTAATACTGAATTAATGATGTTCATATCTTCAAAACCAGGATTGCGTTGAAGAATCTTCTGCAGCTTCGAAGAACATGCCTCTCCCAATGGCACAGGTATTCATTTTCTGGAAACATTGCCAATGATATCCAGGGAATCCTTGAGTGGCAAGATTGCACCTTCCAACTGGAGAATAGCTTCTGGTATAAAACAAAAATGTGTCTTAATATATGCTACGGAAGCGACGAGGGTCGGACACTCGAGCGATTTCTTGGCGTTGGCGATGCAAGAAGCTTCCGTTTCATCCAAGTTATTCATAGTAAATAGCAGCCTGACAGAAGACTACTCGACCATCTTTAGCAATCAATTTTCTCAATAAGTGCGATTTAGGCATTGTTTCGCTATACAACAATTACGGTTAGATAATACTACAGGAACCAGTCACCACACACGCTGCCGGCTGTACTCTCTATGGACGACTGGAGGCGAAACTGTTTACGTTCCTCCTGACCTTCCATCAGGTGCATCAAGGAGCCTCCAGATGTCACATGTGTAGTGGGAAGCATGGGATGAACTGATTTAACGGTAGTAACATGAACTATCCCCGTCCTACTGCTTGTAATCGCGGTGGAAATAATTTTACAATGCAGGCGAAATTACATTCGTTATTTGAAGAAGGTAAAACAGCTATTTAGGTTATTTTTGGTGTCAAGCCCTCATTTAGGCTTTTTTAGGTGCAATGAAATTCACATATTCTGCTCCAGGAAGTGTGAAACGAACAAATATATTGAAATTTATGAATTAAATAGTGAGGAAAATAATAGGTTAAAACCTAAAAATCCGGGCCCTATCCATTACCGACACAGATATGTCTTACGGCGACGATGGGATAGGAATGGCCTAGGAAGGTACAGCCCCGGCATTTGCCTGGTGTGAAAATGGGAAACCACGGAAAACCATCTTCAGGGCTGCCGACAGTGGGGCTCGAACCCACTATCTCCCGATTACTGGATATTGGCCGCACTTAAACGACTGCAGCTATCGAGCTCGGTAATTGGAGAATTAATAGAATGATGACTGACATAACTGGGGCAACTAAACTTTCTTGCGTACCGGGGATTGATATTAAAATGGCATGAGCGGAAAGGAAATACCATTCTGGTTGAATGTGCACAGGTGTTAGTAAGTAAAGAAGATCGTCTAATAGTGAGAAAAATCGTATAATACCGTCGCTGCGAACCCAAGACAGCGAATGTGACAATGCTCTTCCTATCCATTATTTCTCACGCAAGCACAGGAAAATGAATACAACGGAAATTGTCCTGATGGACTGCACATCCGTATGTAGCTGGGAGGCGTGACCAGTCTTATGGAGAATAATGGATAGGAAGAGCATTGTCAGACACGTGGTATTAGAACTGGGCCATTGATATGTTTGCATGACACATCTAAGCACTCCTAGAGTATGATGCATTTAAGGTTTATTTTCCTTTACACATTAGAATAGGCAAATTAACACAAGTAAGAATTGTTCTGATGATTGCATATCAATATGTGGCTGGGAGGCATGACCATTCTTAAGGGAGAAAACGGATAGGAAGAGCATTGTCTCATTCGCGGTTTTGGCTCAGGAGCAACGATATGATATTGGACCTTATGTACTCTGTAAACTTGTAATGCACTTAAGATCACCTAACAAATACGTCACGAAATTAGCACATTATAACTGTACCGAGAGGTACACCTCAACGCCGCGCATTCAAAATTAGCGCCTAAATGAACTCCTCTATTGGCCAAACCGTGAAACTGATAACACAACAAGGTGGAACTTTAATCAGAAGATGTCGCTACCGCAATATTAAGTAATTGTTTTGTGGTGAAGTTTCCTAAACTGACTGAACTTCTCCTTGTTGACACTACTAAAAAACTACTAAAAACTATGGTCATGCACTCTGGTACAACATGAAAGAACTTACAACTTAAAGAAGTATCACATTCCTAGGTTTTCCATAACTGATCTATGTTCATTTATTTTTGGGTTGCCAATACTTCCTTTTCTTTCCGCCAGTTTTGAATCTAGCCAATCAGGAAATTTTGTAATTAATTTTCATCCAATCCCACATTTCTTGTCCACTTTGAATCTGCCAATAAAATTTAAGAGAGTGTGTTCTTATTAGTCTTGAATGCTCTCGAACCTTCCCTGAGGGTTTATAAACTGCGGCTTTTCATGTTTCAATTGATCGTCGTCGTTCTAAGTGTGTGCGTTAAGGCAGGAGGCGGGGCCGCCTCTTTCTTCGGTCAGCAGAACATCTATAACGTAACGGCCACATAACTTCTTTCTTGCTACCTCCGCAGTTTAATTCGAGGGAAGGTCCGAATCTTTAATTATGTAACAGTACTTTTCTAAAATGTAACTTTTCTTTTGGTTAATGTTAAAACTTCATAAAATCTTTAATTGTAAATCAGGGATAGAGAGTAAGTTACCCTCTAGAGCTCCCCTTCATCTTGGTTTGAGGTGGCTACGTTTTCGCAACCTTTCGTTTCTGTAATGTATTAAAGTTATTTCCATCCGAGCCACCTGAGTAGTGTGGGAATAGCCCTAGTTTCATCGGCCAAGAACCCTGTAGGATTTTTTCATTATCTTGGAGCGCAGTGTGCGCCTCCATTCATTTTGTATTTGGGCTAGTTATCTAACCTGTTCTTTTTCCATGAAGGCCCAGTAGGTTGGGTATTAAATACCCCTGTAAAAGTAAGTTCAATTTGTAAGTTGTGCCTTGAGAGGCCAGAGGGTGTAAGTTGATGTAATGTTGCCTTGAGTAGGCAGTAAAAAACTGAGAGCCTGTTAGCTCTTTTTCAAGTTTTGTAACTGTAAAGTGTACCTTTGGGGGGCTAGATATTGTGGTTTAGGGAGCAAGTGCTCTTGAATTAGGGGATTTCTGCCCTTAACTAAATAATTGCTCTTCCATTTGTAAAATTGTAATACTAGGGGCTTGAAGCCCAGAATTGTTAAAAATCACTAATCTTGGACTTTCTTAGTCTTGTTTCAAGATTGCTTTTGTACCCGACATGTTGTTACTTGTTGAGTCGTTGTGTTTTTGAAAAAAATATAACCTTCAGTTCAAATTTTAAATTAAGTTTGATATTGTTGTTAGACCCATTCACCCCGGCACCAACTTCTTTCTGCTCCACAGGTAACCCCGTAACAATAACGATGGAAATATTTGAAAATCTTTCCGTCTTCAACGCCAGATACGAACCTCGAGATGCCAGTATCGAAGCCACCTCATTACCGTCAAGTGTGAGTGAAGGTGAAGCCGTTGATTATGGTTCACTGCTTGAGCTTCAGGGAGATCGCCTATCAGCTAACACGAGGCTTCATTCCATCTTGTACAGTTCCCTGCAAAGAGTGCAGTTACACACTACTGCGCATCAGACTGACGGTAACAACATATCCGGTTTTCGAAAAGAAATGAGGTAGAGGGGAACCTCAATATTAAAAGTTACCTAGGAAGCTAAATTTTATTTCGACTTATTGAAATTTCTAGGTATAGAGAATACCGTATTTGATCATGTATAACACATAATTGAATCGTGTGTATGTACGGGTGTATACTGAAAAACATTTTTTTTTTTTTTGCTAGGGGCTTTACGTCGCACCGACACAGATAGGTCTTATGGCGACGATGGGATAGGATAGGCCTAGGAGTTGGAAGGAAGCGGCCGTGGCCTTAATTAAGGTACAGCCCCAGCATTTGCCTGGTGTGAAAATGGGAAACCATGGAAAACCATTTTCAGGGCTGCCGATAGTGGGATTCGAACCTACTATCTCCCGGATGCAAGCTCACAGCCACGCTCCTCTACGCGCACGGCCAACTCGCCCGGTAACATTATTTTTAATAGTACTTAAAAATATACAAAACAAACTCTATTTTACATCACTTTAATTATAACACTTCTTATAGTAACTTTTTAGAAGAGAGTATGCAGTATATACAGTAGTGAAACGTCCGACTCGTTGGCTGAACGGTCAGCGTACTGGCCTTCGGTTTAGAGGGTCCCGGGTTCGATTCCCGGCCGGGTCGGGGATTTTAACCGTAATTGGTTAATTCCAATGGCACGGGGGCTGGGTGTATGTGTTGTCTTCATCATCATTTCATCCTCATCACGACGCGCAGGTCACCTACGGGTGTCAAAGAGAAATACCTGCACCTGGCGAGCCGAACCCGTCCTGGGATATCCCGGCACAAAACGCCATACGACATTTCAGTGGTGAAACAAGAAACATACCTCCGTTAACATCTTTGGAAAAAATCCCCTAGTGTATTCTTTTTGTTACGGTTAACCTTTCTTCCTTCACGCTGGAACTTCTCGTCAATACCAATTCGTAAATGGAGGTTGATATCCATGACTTCGGGGGTTGCTTTTATACGTAACCGCTAATTAATTCACACCCGAGAAACCGCGAGGCTTCGTCGATGTTCCGATCACTAGAAGTTTTATTTTTTCGGTTCCCGTCATATTAACTCCCGGGATCACTGTAACCCTTTCTTTACTTGTTCTTGTTAACTGTTCCTCACAAACCACAAATGTTGTAGGCTAATGCACAGTTAATGTTGCACGAAATTCCAGTTACAGAGTATTTTTTTCTTCAAGGAAGGAAATGTTTGCTTCGAGAAACCGAATTTCGAGTAACAGAGAAATAAACACACGTGAAGAATAGAACAAGTCCGCCTCTGTGGTGTAGTGGTTAGCGTGATTAGCTGCCACCCCCGGAGGTCCGGGTTCGATTCCCGGCTCTGCCACGAAATTTGAAAAGTGGTATGAGGGCTGGAACGGGGTCCAC
Organism: Anabrus simplex; assembly: GCF_040414725.1. NCBI lineage: Eukaryota > Metazoa > Arthropoda > Insecta > Orthoptera > Tettigoniidae > Anabrus > Anabrus simplex. Next base: position 1,667,778,575 of record NC_090265.1, read on the forward strand.
TCAGCCTCGGGAGGTCAACTGAGTAGAGGTGGGTTCGATTCCCACCTCAGCTATCCTGGAAGTGGTTTTCCGTGGTTTCCCTCTTCTCCTCCAGGCGAATGTCGGGATGGTACCCAACTTAAGGCCACGGCCGCTTCCTTCCCTCTTCCTTGCCTATCCCTTCCAATCTTCCCATCCCTCCACAAGGCCCCTGTTCAGCATAGCAGGTGAGGCCGCCTGTGCGAGGTACTGGTCATACTCCCCAGTTGTATCCCCGACCAAGAGTCTGAAGCTCCAGGACACTGCCCTTGAGGCGGTAGAGGTGGGATCCCTCGCTAAGTCCGAGGGAAAACCGAACCTGGAGGGTAAACATGATGATGATGATGATGAAGTATAGAACAAACGGCCGGGAAATTTAAATTATTTCGAGATACTGAAATTTCGAAATCCCGTTATATTTTTTGCCCTAACGCCATTTTTAAAGCTCTAAATGCCGGATTTTAAGTGTAGCGGCATGGCGTATACGGAGCAATCCCACAGCCCTTTCTCTCACGCTGTCCGATAATATTGGGTTCAAATCATTTTCAGACCGGGCGAGTTGGCCGTGCGGTTAGGAGCGCGCACCTGTGAGCTTGCATCCTGGAGATAGTGGGTTCGAACCTCACTGTCGGCAGCCCTGGTTTCCGTGGTTTCCCAATTTCACACAAGGCAAATGCTGGGGCTGTACCTTATTTAAGTCCACGGCCGCTTCCTTCCCATTCCTAGGCTTTTCCTATCCCATCGTCGCCATAAGACTTATCTGTGTCGATGCGACGTAAAACAAATAGCAAAAAAGCTTTTTCAGACAACTATTTCAATAATCCCGCTGGAATATATTTACCTTGTAGTAGGCCACGCTGTGCATAAGAGGAGAAAGAACTCTAGGGAGTAACTTACAGTTCAGAGCAGTTTTAAAGCAAACATGCCTCTTAAAACATTAAATTGTATTTTTCTAGCTTAAAATATTTTCAGCACATTGCCCTGCCTAAAATGCTCCTTGCGACAGATTTCTTATTAAATACACCTGAAATTCTCAAACAATGTTTCAATATGTACAAGAATTAAAAACAGTTTTACATTTTATTACCAGTTTTTTGTAACACATTCATAGAGTGGATCGGATGCCGTGGGACAACTGCTTGGCCACCACACTCTCCTGATTTCATATCACGTGGGGAATTATGAAAACTATTTTTTCCGTATCGCCAAAAAATTTATATGAAGTGAGAATGCCATTAATGAAGATAAACTTTTATTGTCACGCATTTGTGAATCGGATGTAAGTCGTTGTATGAAATGTATTGAACAAAACCCGGACATTAGTCTTTGCCTTAATGGTTCGTAGTACTGTTCGGAGCTCACCTAGTTTCTAGGCTGAGGAATGTAACAACCGGAAACGTAGCATCAGGCAGTCTGATTGAAGCGTAGCGGTATGTGTCTTCCTAAAAAAAACGTCGTGCTATAAGATTCATTGCACATACAACGCTAATTGGAAAACTGAAGCTAAGTCAATGATGTTTTCACTTAAAGGACGAATATCAAGGATGATCGCCTAGATGGTACCAAGTTCAAAGCTGTACTCTAGGTAGCTGAAGCCATAGCTTATTATTATTATTATTATTATTATTATTATTATTATTATTATTATTATTATTATTATTATTATTATTATTTCATTTAATACTGATGGTTTAAAATCAACAGGATGACAGCTAATGATGCTGTTTTTTGTTTGTTTTTTTTACTTTCTCTCGCCTCCAGATTACATCACTTAATGACGTTTCCTATTATTTGCCTTGCTCCGCTACGAAATATTTTCCACTTCTTGCGAAAGGTAGATATAGTGAATGCACAAAGAACATCCACCGTCATAAAAATATATGCACCTTCAAAGGAACGTTTTTGCGGAAAAACCACAAGAGTGAATGATAATCTATATAAATAAATGTGTAGGGGGCCCGCTGTCTGTAATTTCGTTTGTTTTGCCAATTTTTCAGATATTTATCCGTGTTATGTCAACTCAAGACCGAATCGGTGGTTTTGATTTTTCGTGTCTGTTTGTCTTCACTTTTTTCCTCACGGTTTTCCTCCATTTCCTCTTATACTATCTATTTTCTGTAAACTCCGTGGACTGTATATGAAACGTACCTTCATTATAAACAATTTCGTTATGTTCATAATTTACCTTACTCTTCAAATGACGGAGAAATTTACTATTTTCTGCGGGTACCATGCTCTGCATTGAGTGAGCAGAAGACCGCAAACGAACCTACAGGTTACCATGGCCACGTCTCTGACTGCATGCCAGCAGGGAAGTAACGTATTGCCATTTTCCTCATCACGCCTTTAAATGCGTGGTTGTTCCTTGGATAGAAGGCAAGAGAGGCGTCAATCGGCCATTCTGCGGGATTTTGGCGGAATATCGTTGGAGGTTATAACCGTCCTCGAATAGCTCAAGTAATAACACCATTACTCATCTTATCTGTTTACCTAAGAATCCCTGAGCCTAAATTTCTCCTCTGCTACGGCTTTCTTACATCCACAACTCACACCAGGGTAAGTTATTGAGGGGCATGTGATTTTCCAATACATTTACTTGGTATTTACATATTTGTCGTCATCCGGCTATCCTCAGTATTCTTAGATGTATTACTTTGCTTCCTTAATTACTCCATTTGTATGCGAGCGCTAATCCCGAAAGCTGGTCACTTCTTTCTTTGAGGAAATATTCTAGCACTGGCCATTCAGTATTGTCACAATATGAGTATTATAACGTAGATGAAAATTTCCTGCAAAATGATGGAGACGGAAACATAAATATTCTTTACAAGATTTGCATGTTCTAAAAGTATATCTCAAGGGACCATGAATAGGGACATCCTAATATACTGTATTGATATTTCATTCCATATCGATAATGAAAGTATTGATATACTGACCTTAGCGAAACAAAATGTTGATAGTTCTCAATACTAATGCTATTCTTCAAAACTGCAAGGATTCGAAATTATATTGTATATATTCAATTAAATTTGGTATCACGGCAGTTCCATGAAAAACAAATTACTAGGTGTATCAAATATAAACCGGAATTTAAAATTAACGGTTCCGGTAGCAAACGGAAAAGGGTGGGGCTTTGAGAGGACGTTGGTAGGGATGTCCGGAGTAGGGGTCTTGTTGCGTCACACACCACAGAGCGACGCTCACTTCAGTGCGCCATGAGCAGTGCATCATCATCAAGTTTCTGGCGAAAGAAGGCACCAAAACTTGGGAAAGTTTGAGAAATCTCCGTGCACAGTTTGGGGACACAACTCTTTCAAAAACCAGGTGTATGAATGGCACAAAAAAATTTTTTGTAGGACGGGAAGAAGTAGAAAAGGAGCCCCACCAAAGACGACCGTGGACAAGAATCACGGCAGACAACATTCGTGCTGTACGTCACCTTATTGAAGAAGATCGGCGCATAAACATTTCTGAAATTGCTTCACTCTGGCTTACAGCAACAGATCTTGAAAGAACCTCTTTTCATGTTAATCGTTCATGGAAAGCCCAGTGGGATCAGTCTTCCGTAGTCAACAAACATCTAGTTGAGAACCCTCCTAAACGTGTAAAGGAATTGATCTTCCAAGGCGACAGTGGAAAATCAACATTCGGACAAGGCAGATGTGGTTATCTACTGTGCAAATGAGGTTGAACTAGCTTTGCAAATTGTGATTGTGGTGCCCCTTCTCAGTCAATCCACCACATTGTTGATGACTGCCTAGTTCGAGCTTTCAGAGGAAATCTAAAGGACATTCACCGCACATCTGATGAAGGAGTTGATTGGGTCAAAAAATCAGACCTAGAGTTGTAGTATTGTACGGACTTGCCACTATGCACATTTATCCTCAAACTATATAGTCTATATACATTCATCATGCGATAAGTAATAATAATAATAATAATAATAATAATAATAATAATAATAAATAAGCTTTGGAAGTATTCAAGCCATTATCAATGCTGAACTCGACCTTCGAAAATGTCTACTTTGTGGGTTCCTCATCTCCTCACCCAGGAACAAAAAGTATTATGCCAAAGTGTTTGTCGGAGGCATCTGAATCGCTACGGGGAGGAAGCACATGGATTTTTGCGTCGCACTGAGACTTCTGATGAAACTTGGGTTCATCATTACACCCCGGAGTCAAAACAAGCAAGCTCGGAGTGGCGGGAACGAGGTACAGCTGTCCCAGTCAAGGCCAAACACGCCTTTCTGCTGGAAAGGTGCTTTGCAACTGTTTTAAGAGACTATGCGGGCTTATGGACTTCTTACATGAATGAAGGACAGTGAATGCGTCTTACTGCCGTCTTTTGGTCGAGACAAAAGCTGCATGTCACAACAAACGTCGCCGGCAAACTATCCGAGATGTTCTTCTCTGCACGACAATGGAAGGTCACATACTGCTGTTGTAACACGGAGAAAAGTGGAGGAAATGCATTGGATACCTTTGGAATATCCTCCTTACGGTCCAGGCATGTCATCTTGTAACTACTACTCGTTTGTACCACTGAAAGAAGAACTAAGAAAGCGATTTTATGATGATTCAGTGGTAGAGGAGCACGAGCTCAACTGGCTGCACACTCACGTTGTTCTTCTTTCTTTACGAGGACGGCATAAAAAGTTGCCGATTCGGTGGCAAAAATGTGTCTCAATTTCGGAACACTATGTGGGAAAATGAGGTGCTTGTTGTGTATTTGTTGGTGAATTCAATAAAATTGTACAAAATAATACCGGTTTATATTTGATTCACCTAGTAACTCAGAGAATGAAATATAACGATCAAAATACTGTGTGTGAAATCATGACCAGAAGTTTCTTGAATTTACACTGAACTTGACATGATTACAGTAGAACATCGTTTCCACACTGTGACACTATATTTATCAAGTACATCCACACCTATAGCCTACTAGTCGGAGGAACCATTTTCACAACTAAAAGTAATTTTCACGAGAAAACACCAACACAGAAACATTCATGCGATGTATAATTCGAATTTACCCGCAAATTAAAACTGTCTACAACATGCAACAGGCCAACGGCAACTACAGAAGACACAGACAGAACACAGATAACTGAATGGATAGCGAATAATATGAGGAAAATTTGCTTGTTATCGGTTACTACCGTTTCTCTCTATTGAAATACTTCGTGCCTTTCTTTTGCGGTAATAGACTACTCATGAAGTTTAGCTACTCTCAATTATAATTTTGTACGCATTGTTCGATTGATACCACAGCGTGTTCGACAGCCTGTTTCCAGTCATTCGACCGGGCCAGGAATGAAGCTCGCATCTACCTGTCATACTCCTCTGGGCAATGATTAATGACTGACAGATGAAATAAAATGTATTGGAAATGAAAGATGACAGGAAAACCGGAGTACCTGGAGAAAATCCTGTCCTGCCTCCGCTTTGTCCAGCACAAATCTCACATGGAGTGACCGAGATTTAAACCACGGAACCCAGCTATGAGAGGCCGGCACGCTGCCGCCTGAGCCACGGAGGCTTCGGTTGATAGGCATACCATTATTCCTTGATTTTTCCCTAACGATATTTCCGATATCGGTATAGTATCGATGCCACACAAATTTCGATTCTAAAATATCCAGTGTGGATAGAAAACTATCGGTATTTAATGATATCGATATTATCGCAGCATCCCTAGCCATGAATACAATACTGCAATGTAAGGATGAATCTTGCTTTCTCAGATCCTTGAAGTAGTCCATAGAATAGAGTGTTCTCTAATTATCCGAGCAGTTAATGCAGTATTCTTCGTAGGTCTGTAATTATAAATCTTGTAAATGACTCACGCATCTTTAATACTTCCGTGAGGTCGTGGGACATCAGGAATTGACATTCGGTATTTACTACCATTCTGTCAGTATTCATACATACCAATTTTATGATTTAGTGAATATACTAAGAAGGAACCCCAGAAACATTTCTGGTGAGTCCTAGTTTTAACAATGCAGAATATTTCCTTCAGCTGTCTCAGCCTTGTCTTTGATAACATGAAAGTGACTGAGCTATGATTGATGCAAGTAACACCATTCCTTGCACAGTCAGTCCCTGTTGCGAATGTGCTTGGCAGACTGATATGTGTTAACACAATAGTTCTCAGCCTGTGGTGTGCGCAACCCCGTGTGTCCCCGAAGCTCTTTAGAGGAAGTCCACAAACGAATATTCTGTACACAGAAATAATTTTCTTCCCTCAGATGGATTTTTATATGGCAATAATTTCAGAACTTATACCTTCGTTCCATTAATATTTTCAGCCTTCATAAGTCATTAATTAACCAGTGAAAGACTTGTCCTCGGACACTACCAGCTCTAAACGCCGTAAACTAAAACAAAGTAAAAGTTTAAGAGTGTACTGAAAGTTTAAATTCAATAATCATAAACATTTAAATGTTTTGTTCCTTTATATCTTTTTGTAATATTTTGTTTTCCGTGGTTTCCCATTTTCATAGCAGGCAAATGATGGGGATGTACCTTAATTAACGCCACGGCCGCTTCCTTCCCAATCATGGCACTTCCGTTTATTTATGTATTTATTTATTTATTTATTTATTTATTTATTTATTTATTTATTTATTTATTTATTTATTTATTTATTTATTTATTTATTTATTTATTTATTTATTTGCCTTGTTTTTCTTGGCATAGTTTAGGCTATAAAGCTTTCTCTTACACTAAACCAAAATTAATAACTACATCAATAATTATACAGTTAAAGTAACTAAGAAGCATGTTTCTGAATTGACACATAACTTAAAAGTAATTGTAGTATGAATTTGATTATGTTAATAATATTAATAATAATAATAATAACCGGGCGAGTTGGCCGTGCGGTTAGGAGCGCACAGCTGTGATCTCGCATCCGGGTGATAGTGGGTTCAAACCCTACTGTCGGCAGCCCTGAAGATGGTTTTCCGTGGTTTCCCATTTTCACACCAGGCAAATGCTGGGGCTGTACCTTAATTAAGGCCACGGCCGCTTCCTTCCCATTCCTAGGCCTTTCCTGTAACATCGTCGCCATAACACCTATCTGTGTCGGTGCGATGTATAGGAACTAGCAAAAAGCAGCAATAATAATAATAATAATAATAATAATAATAATAATAATAATAATAATAATAATAATAATAATAATAATAATAATGGTAATCACAGTTTAACAGTAATCACAGTCACAGTTTAAATGGAAAGTAAATATTTCTTATATGTTAGTAAGTTTCTGAATCAAAAATTAGTACCAGGGATCAGAAGGGTGTCGGCATTTTGGTATTTAGGATTCAAAGCTCGTTAAGAGCAACAATTAATTGGCTTACACATCCAGCACTTTACATTCTGCCCGACTCGTTGGCTGAATGGTCAGCGTCCTGGCCTTCGGTTCAGAGGGTCCCGGGTTAGATTCCGGCCGCGTCGGGGATTTTAACCTTCCTTGGTTAATTCCAATGGCTCGGAGGCTGGGTGTTTGCGCTATCCTTAATATCCCTGCAACTCACACACCACACATAACACTAACCTCCACCACAATAATACGCAGTTACCTGCTCATGTCAGATGCCGCCTATCCTCATCAGAGGGTCTGTCTTACAAGGGCTGCACGCGAATAGAAATAGACACACGAAAAAAAAAATACATTTTTCAGCATGTTGCCTTCGTGTCTAGCGTCTAGTGCTAGGCAAGAGCACGTCTTTGTTCGTGTGAAAGCAATTTGAATACAAGTAGACATTGTGACGAGTATGATGCCCTCTGCTCGTAATTCATGATTCGTACATCCATTAAGTTGGTATCGCCTGAAGCCGCAAGTGGCGAGAGAGCAAAACAAAAGCATCACGCTCCGCGATGACCATCTAGCTTTTACTCCATTTCCTCAGTCCATCTGTTTACCGAACAAAGGCTCGTAAATACACAGAGGTTGAGGGAGGGGGAAGTACAGTGCACTTCACAAGAAAATACTGACAGTAAACGAAGACGTCTTGCGGTCATTATTGAGTTTGAGTCTCATAAACACCACTCAGCTGAGGAATAGCATAATCTGATCGTCAAGAAAGGGATGTAGACGGAACTTCGACATTTTTTCCACACTCTTCAAACTATGCTAAGTTCAGTAAGTCCAACAACTAGCTAGGATATGGACCATATGGCTCTTGTAAATAGTGACAATTCTTTCTCACGAATAGACCTCAGTCGTCAAATGCCATACAGCTGTTAAAATTATTGTCGGAAAAGGCCAGGAAATTGTCTTTTTTCAAAATTGTAATTCCATGTAAAGAAAAATATTGAGTAAAGAAATTTCCGCTTAATAACAAGTTGAGTAATTTGAGTGAACTTAGATAAATGAGGGAACGTCTAAGACTATATGGTTAGGACTGATCGATCATAATTACACTTAGGATTTTTGGGCAGAAATAGCTCAGAATGCAATTTAATTGAGTTATTAGGAAGTATCAGCCGGCCCCGTGGTTTAGGGGTAGAATTATTACCTCTTACACGGAGGCCCCGGGTTCGATTCCCGGCCAGGTCAGGGATTTTTACCTGGACCTGAGAGCTGGTTCGAGGTCCACTCAGGAAGTATCGGCTAGCTTGCTCTTCCTAAACGTAGCGAGAGTAACATAAATTCTAGGGGTTCTGTTGGATCGTACCCTTACGGTTTATGCAGAACTCATAGCATACCCATTGTGGAGGCTGGACTATAGTAGACTATACTTGTTAATCGATTCTGTAAGTTTGCATTCTAACCCATTACTGCCTAGAATCTGGGCATATAATCATAACAGATAGAGCAATTGAGAAAATGAATAGAATTAAATAAACTGATTATGAAATTCGAAGTTTTCGTTGCAAATTAGCTACAGAACGCTCGAAAAGTGAATAATAATAATAATAATAATAATAATAATAATAATAATAATAATAATAAGTAGGTATTATATAACCTCCGTATTATTTTCTTATTATAGATTACTATTCTGTCCGGCTCAACTGAATTGTCAGTGACGTGAGCTTCGGTGCAGAGAGTCACGCGTTCCATTCCAAGGAGGGTCGGCGATATTAACTGCGGCTGGTTTATTCCTCCGACTCGGGAGATGGATGATATTGTGTTTATCCCAATACACTTCTCTTCACTTACGCAGTACTCCAACCACCACAAAAACGCTCAGGAAGGGCATCCGGTTGTGAAACACGATGTAGTCAACATGTGACCATCAATCAATCAATCAATCAATCAATCAATCAATCAATCAATCAATCAATCAATACTGATCTGCATTTAGGGCAGTCGCCCAGGTGGCAGATTTCCTATCTGTTGCTTTCCTAGCCTTTTCCGAAATGATTTCAAAGAAATTGGAAATTTATTGAACATCTCCCTTGGTAAGTTATTCCAATCCCTAACTCCCCTTCCTATAAATAAATATTTGCCCCAGTTTGTCCTCTTGAATTCCAACTTTATCTTCATATTGTGATCTTTCCTACTTTTATAGACGCCATTCAAACCTATTCGTCTACTAATGTCATTCCACGCCATCTCTCCGCTGACAGCTCGGAACATACCACTTAGTCGAGCAGCTCTTCTTCTTTCTCTCAATTCTTCCCAACCCAAACATTGCAACATTTTTGTAACGCTACTCTTTTGTCGGAAATCACCCAGAACAAATCGAGCTGCTTTTCTTTGGATTTTTTCCAGTTCTTGAATCAGGTAATCCTGGTGAGGGTCCCATACACTGGAACCATACTCTAGTTGGGGTCTTACCAGAGACTTATATGCACTCTCCTTTACATCCTTACTACAACCCCTAAACACCCTCATAACCATGTGCAGAGATCGGTACCCTTTATTTACAATCCCATTTATGTGATTACCCCAGTGAAGATCTTTCCTTATATTAACACCTAGATACTTACAATGATCCCCAAAAGGAACTTTCACCCCATCAACGCAGTAATTAAAACTGAGAGGACTTTTCCTATTTGTGAAACTCACAACCTGACTTTTAGCCCCGTTTATCAACATACCATTGCCTGCTGTCCATCTCACAATATTTTCGAGGTCACGTTGCAGTTGCTCACAATCTTGTAACTTATTTATCACTCTATAGAGAATAACATCATCCGCAAAAAGCCTTACCTCCGATTCCACTCCTTTACTCATATCATTTATATATATAAGAAAACATAAAGGTCCGATAACACTGCCCTGAGGAACTCCCCTCTCAACTATTACAGGGTCAGACAAAGCTTCACCTACTCTAACTCTCTGAGATCTATTTTCTAGAAATATAGCAACCCATTCAGTCACTCTTTTGTCTAGTCCAATTGCACTCATTTTTGCCAGTAGTCTCCCATGATCCACCCTATCAAATGCTTTAGACATGTCAATCGCGATACAGTCCATTTGACCTCCAGAATCCAAGATATCTGCTATATCTTGCTGGAATCCTACAAGTTGAGCTTCAGTGGAATAACCTTTCCTAAAACCGAATTGCCTTCTATCGAACCAGTTATTAATGTCACAAACATGTCTAATATAATCAGAAAGAATGCCTTCCCAAACCTTACATACAATGCATGTCAAACTTACTGGCCTGTAATTTTCAGCTTTATGTCTATCACCCTTTCCTTTATACACAGGGGCTACTATAGCAACTCTCCATTCATCTGGTATAGCTCCTTCGACCAAACAATAATCAAATAAGTACTTCAGATATGGTACTATATCCCAACCATACTAGGGTGTGCGACAAGCAAAGGATAAAGAGGAAGAAGAAGAAGAAAAAGAATATGATAAATGTTTATTTCCGGTTAAGAGAACTAAGCAGTATGATTAATGAAGTGGTCGCGCTGACCACATAATGTGCAGTATCTGCAGGCCATCTGGCTGGAAAATAGTCGTGGACTGTACAGTTTATAACACTGAGATTCTCTTTATAGACATCTATCTGTTGCTGTGCAGTTTCCAATTCAAATCAGAGAAAATACTATCTGATGCACTTACAGTACTTGACCAACATTTGATTATTGTGACGTTGTTTACCAAGATATCAGTAGATACGGGAATAATGAGTTTAAAGTTAAAACACGCACGAACTTCCTGTGGTAGTTTTATCTGTAACTTAACATACACGGATCATATGTCTAAATCGTACGACGAACTGAACTAGCTGCACATCGAGGACAGATGTAAACTCATGCCCGAGTGCAACATTCTCGGTAAATTTCAGGCGTTACGAAACCGTGCTAAAACTCTTACCGTGCTATTGTTGCACCATTGCTAATCCTTGGTTTCGAAAGTACGGTTTCTTGACGCTCCTTTTTCTCGCAATTATTCATCACGGAAATAATTCTAATTACTATTTAGAAGGCAGTGGTGAGTTCGGCAGTCACTTGTCTTTAATATATCCAGAATGGAGTGATATTTTCGATAGTCATGTGTCTCTAATTGACCCAGTTCCCAGTTGTTTACGATCTGTGTGGAATCGCCGGCTGTCGTTTTATTTCTAGGACGAATATTATTTTACATCTATATTTAAATAGTTTTATAATCAGTTTTCTCCTTATCAGCATCATTGAAATTTTCATCATATCTTATATTCATCATCATCATCATCTGTTTACCCTCCAGGTTCGGTTTTTCCCTCGGACTTAGCGAGGGATCACACCTCTACCGCCTCAAGGGCAGTGTCCTCGAGCGTCAGACTCTTGGTCGGGGGATACAACTGGGGAGTATGACCAGTACCTCGCCCAGGCGGCCTCACCTGCTATGCTGAACAGGGGTCTTGTGGAGGGATGGGAAGATTGGAAGGGATAGGCAAGGCAGAGGGAAGGAAGCGGCCGTGGCCTTAAGTTAAGTACCATCCCGGCATTCGCCTGGAGGAGAAGTGGGAAACCACGGAAAACCACTTCCAGGATGGCTGAGGTGGGAATCGAACCCACCTCTACTCAGTTGACCTCCCGAGGCTGAGTGGACCCCGTTCCAGCCCTCGTACCACTTTTCAAATTTCGTGGCAGAGCCGGGAATCGAACCCGGGCCTCCGGGGGTGGCAGCTAATCACGCTAAACACTACACCACAGAGGCGGACATATCTTATATTACAGCCCTTTATTTCTAAGATTAATTAATTTTGCTTTATTAGGTAGTTTTCCGGCCCCGTGATGTAAGGGTAGCGTGCCTGCCTCTTGCCCGGAGGCCCCGGGTTCGATTCCCGGCCAGGTCAGGGATTTTTACCAGGGCTTGAGGGCTGGTTCGAGGTCCACTCAGCCTACGTGATTAGAATTGAGGAGCTATCCAACGGTGAGATAGCGGCCCGGTCTAGAAAGCCAAGAATAACGGCCGAGAGGATTCGTCGTGCTGACCATATGACACCTCGTAATCTGCAGGCCTTCGGGCTGAGCAGCGGTCGCTTGGTAGGCCAAGGCCCTTCAAGGGCTGTAGTGCCATGGGGTTTGGTTTTGGTTTGGTTTAGGTAGTTTAGGTTACGTTATCAGTATCAGCTGATATGGAAAAGGAAAGGCGAACGAGAAAGCCAAATTTTAGTGCATTTAAGACTGAAATGCTCACTGACTTAGATTACTTCTTGGCGAAACAGGATTATTTCTGGCAACTCGAATTCGGCACCTATTAATTGTAACATGGACGCCATAGCTTCTTTCTATCTGTTCATCATCCTAAAAATATTGTGGACTAGCTGATGTACCCGTGCTTCGCTACGGGATTCTCAGAAAGACTGACTTGGTGGTTTTCCTAACTGAATTCAACATAGGTCATTGTCATTACAAAAACGTCAGTAGGAATGTAGCGATTGAAAGCAATGTTATGATATAAAATACTCGATCAATTGAAAAACCGCACACTTTCTCACTTTCGACAGCCATCACTATGGTGCCGATCTAAGAGTCCAAAGTTCCAGAGCTGGAATAACCAGGTCGCAGACTGCCGTGAAAACTCCTCTGTCATTATTCCGTTAAATGTGCACACTACTCATTCCAATCAGTGGCTAGGGATTGTATAGCTCGAATACTATGATGAACCAGTGTGTTACGTACCAGATATATCAGAAAATGTATGAAACAGAGGAATGCCATGCTAAAGAAGAAAGTTAACTTACACCCCAGCTACTTCCCACCAATATACAGGCAGGCTGTTACAGTCGGTACGACCAAGCGAGTTGGCCGTGTAGTTAGGGGCGCGCAGCTGTGAGCTTGCATCCGGGAGATAGTGGATTCGAAACCCACTGCCGGCAACCCTGAAGATAGTATTCGGGAGATGGTAGGTTCGAGCACCACTGTCGGCAGCCCTGACGATAGTTTTCCGTGGTTTCCCATTTACACACCAGGCAAACGCCGGGACTGTACCTTAATTAAAGCCACGGCCGCTTCCTTCCACTTCCTAGACCTTTCCTATCCCATCATCGCCATAAGACATATCTGTGTCGGTACGACGTTAAGCAAAAAAGTGGTATTCCGTGGTTTCCCATTTTCACACCAGTCACACCAGGCTGTACCTTAAAGCCAAGGCCGCTTTCTTCACACCACTATTAATTTCCTATCCCATCGTCGCCATAAGACCTACCTGCGTCGGTGCGACGTCAAGCAAATTGAAAAAAACCTCGTTACGCTGCAGTAATCCTATCTATCGGGGATGAGAGGAAACAGAAGACAAAAAGCACATCACAACAAACAATGGTCAATGTAGTGTTATTGTTGATAAAGTTTATGAGCTTTCTATATTGCAGGCCTTCACATTAGTTTTCTTTCGACTCTGTGATATTAGGGTGTCTTACAAAATTATTTATATCGTAGACTGTAGTTCCTTATTCTCAGACTTTACATACCGATTTTCACTAAATTCTGTTTACCCATTTTCTCGTGACTCGGCGCTGATATGGACTTAGTAACAAAAATCGAAATTCATGAATATCTCCGATTATATGCGGTACGGTAACAATGCATAAGACATAAGTGATCGGAAATTTAATAACTTCTTACATAACTAATACTCACTTACGACATAACTAAAGTTAGGTTAGTTATGTAGTATTTATCGATACGACCACTAATAACATAAATAACTTATTTGAGAATTACATTTCAGACCTTCCCCTGAACTACCATTTCACTCAGCGTGAATAAAATAATTTGTAGCCTAGATTGCAGTGGTTCATCACCCGTCATTACATACCGATTTTCATTAAATTCTCTTCAGCCGTTTTATCGTGATGCGTGTACATACATACATACATACAAACAGACAGACAGACAGACAGAAATTACGGAAAAGTAAAAAATTCATTTCCTTGTTACTGTGGACATGACAGATATAGAAATACCATTCTTTTCAAATTCTGAGCAATGTACAGGCAAAACACTTATTTTATATATAGATTACATTTCAGGCCTTCCCCTAAACTACCATTTCACTCAGTGCGAATAACATTATTGATGGCCTAGATTATAGCGACCTATTCCGCGACTTTGCATACCAATTTTCGTTAAGATACGACCACTAATAAAATAAATATTTGACAATTAAATTTTAGGCCTTCCCCTAAACTACCATTTTTCTCAGCGTGTATAGCCTATATCGTAGCGACTTATTTTCCATTCTTTTTCTAGCGATTTTCATTAAGACACGACCACTAATAACATACAGTAAATATTTGAGAATTAAATTTCAGGCCTTCCCCTAAACTACCATTTCACTCAGCGTGATTAAAATAATGTATAGCCTAGATTGTAGCGGTTCATCACCCGACTTTACATTCCGATTTTCATAAAATTCTCTAAAGCCGTTTTCTCGTGACGCGTGTACAGACAAACAGACAAACAGACAGACAGACAGACAGACAGACAGACAGACAGACAGACAGACAGACAGACAGACAGACAGACAGACATATAGACAGACAGACAGACAGACAGACAGAAATTACAGAAAAGTAAAAAAATGCATTTTCTTGTTACTGTGGACATGACCGATACAGAAATACCTACCATTCTTTTCAAATTCTGAGCAATGTACAGACACAACTCTTATTTTATATATATAGATAGATAAACATTATGTGGTGCCAAATCCATTTAAAAAATAATATTACGGCACTTTGGATGCACACAATGTAAAGTTATATCGTTCACCCACGACCGGTAAACTTTAAAATTGGATCATGACACTTTAAACGCACGTAAAATACAACTTACTCGTGAGGTTATGTATCATCGATTAGCTGCTTAACCACTCTCTCACGACCGGCTAACTTATAACCGCGATAAAATGTCACAAATTTCAAAACCGGGCTTGAAGCAAAAGAAATTCAAGTTAACCGTGGTAAGCTATCCATTTTTCCACGGTTAAGTCGTAACCGAGTTTGACGCACCCGGGCATTAGTCTACTACACCGTACGTTTAAACTACACTCCCCATCTTAGGGGAAAGTCGGGAGGTATCGGACAGTTTAACTTTTCTGCCATAATTTGTTTATGGAATAGGAAAAAATTCATGTAATGCATTTTATAAGCATCTATATTCTTGTATCAACGTACTCACTAGAATATATTTAATCACAATTAAAAACACGGACAATATTAACAAATTAAGGAGGTCATTACACCTTCGTAGGTTTGAAAAATGGAGGGTGGTATCGGACGGTCAATCTTTTATTTTTTTCACATTCAAAAAAAATTAACGTTTAGCCATTCTGCAAATATCACAATCATTAGCGTTGAAGATTCCTGATGGACTAAACAAATATTTAGTCATAAGATCATTTAATTTATCAAAAATATGTCCACTTGCTCCATGTTGAAGCCTACTGCTCGCTGCAAGCTGATAGACTCAGCCGTCCTCAAACGGAGGTCTTAATGCCTCTTCATGAAATCATAAAAAGGGTCTTTCCTGCCATCATTTTAGGTTTATTAAACCTATGTTCAGCTCTCAATTCCTCAACAAATTGGTACACAAGTTTTAAACATTCTGTTTTGATGAGTAGCATGAGCTGACTGTCGGGGCCTTGATATGCATGTACAGGTCATTCTCTTCTTCATCTGAGAATGTTCTCTGAAAAGTCTCACTGTTCGCCGTACACGCTTTTATTGGAATCTCTTTACCAGCTTCAAGAACTTTAATTCTATCATCTAACGTGCTTTTGTGGAACAGAGGAACATTGACTGGCCTCTCTAATACTCATTCTATTGTCCCTGACACTATTCACGTCTAATATTATATTGCTTTCTTCCCATTATCCTCGTATCTTCCCCATGCTTACCTAAAACAAAGGATAGTACTATCAGTAACCCGGATGGAACTGCAACCTATGTGTCCGATACCGCACGCCAGTTTCGTGTCCGATACCGCCCGAATGACTCCCTTAAGAAACAAGTGGAACTGAACGAAAACGTTCGAAAAGAAACTGATTCTATATCCGCGATATTACAGAGTAAGGAATACTGCTTCTGCTAATGTACTTAAAGTTCAATGCAACTTATCCTTGTTGCTGCTACTTCTTGGTAAAAAATAAATCCGTGCTGACCGAAAATTACACAAAGGACAAAAATACACCACCACTCATAAACGACCCTGCCTTTAGACTGAATAGGATGTACCCCCCTTCAAACATGCAGGCCTACCTGTGAGTAGCTAAACAGGTTCTGCCACATGCTGCTAACAAAGACATCTGTGAATTGTCCGATACCAGCCGCCGTCCGATACCTCCCGACCTTCCCCTACCTGTTCGAACGATTCCATAACCTCTTCGAACCCGATGGAAAGAACACCAGAGCGCAACATACAACTTACTCTTCTCGCTATTCCAAGACTTAGATCCACAGCTTTCAACTCCGCCTTCATAGTTACAGCTACTGAAACTGAGAATGGAACTTCGTCCTCAGGAGATCAGAGGGATGGTGTTGTTGTTTGAGTTTTCAGTCCATAGACTGGTTTGATGCAGCTTCCATGCCACGCTATCCTGTGCTAAGCTTTTCTTTTCTACGTAACTATTGCTTCCTACATCTGCTCTAATCTGTTTCATATTCATACCTTGGTCTACCCCTACTGTTCTTACCACCTACACTTCCTTCAAAAACCAACTGAACAGGTTCTGGGTGTCTTAAGATGTGTCCTATCATTCTACCTCTTCTTCTCGTCAAATTTACCCAAATCGATCTCCTCTCACCAATTCGATTCAATATCTCTTCATTCGTGATTCGGTCTATCCATCTCACCTTCAGCATTCTTCTCTAACACCACATTTCAAAAGCCTCTATTATCTTCCTTTCTGAGCTAGTTATCGTCCATGTTTCACTTCCATACAATGCCACGCTCCACACGAAAGTCTTCAAAAACATTTTTTCTAATTCCTATATCAATGTTTGACGTGAGAAAATTCCTTTTCTTAAGAAAGTTCTCTCTTGCTTGTGCTAGTCTGCATTTTATGTCCTCCTTACTTATGCCATCGTTAGTTATTTTACTACAAAGTAACAATATTCATCTACTTCCTTTAAGACACCATTTCCTAATCTAATATTTCCTGCATCACCTGTCTTCGTTCGATTGCACTCCATTACTTTTGTTTTGGACTTATTTATTTTCATCCTGTACTCCTTACCCAAGACTTCGTCCGTACCATTCAGCAGCTTCTTGAGATCTTCTGCAGTCTCAGATAAAATAACAATATCATCGGCAAATCTCAAGATTTTTGATTTCCTCTCCTTGGATTGTGATTCCCTTCCCTAATTCCTCTTTGATTTCCTTTACTGCCTGTTCTAGGTAAAGACTGAAAAGGAGAGGGACAAACTGCAGGCTTGCCTCACTCCTTTCTGGATTGCTGCTTCTTTTTCAAAGCCCTCGATTCTTATCACTGCAGACCGATTTTTATAGAGATTGTAGATAATTCTTCGTTCTCGGTATTTGACCCCAATCATTTTCAGAATCTTAAATAGCTTGGTCCAATCAACATTATCGAATGCCTTTTTCTAGATCTACAAATGCCATGTACGTGGACTTGCCCTTCTTTATTCGAACCTCTAAGATCAAACGTAAAGTCAGGATTGTTTCACGTGTTCCTACATTTCTTCTGAAGCCAAACTGATCTTCTCCCAACTCAGCTTCAGCTTGTTTTTCCATTCTTCTGAAAATAATACGAGTTAAAATTTTGCAGGCATGAGATACTGAACTAACGGTGCGGTAGTTTTCACACCTGTCAGCACCGCCTTTCTTGGGAATAGGTATAACAACATTCTGCCGAAAATCGGATGGGACTTCTCCTGTCTCATACATCTTACACACTAAATGGAATAACTTTGCCATGCTGGTTTCCCCTAAGGCAGTCAGTAATTCAGAGGGAATGTCATCAATTCCATGTGCCTTGTTCCTATATAGGTCACTCACAGCTCTGTCAAACTCTGACCTCAAAATTGGTTCTCCCATTTCATCAGCATCAACAGCCTCTTCATGTTCCAGGATCAAGTTATCTACATCTTTACCTTGATACAACTGCTGGATATGCTCCTGCCATCTTTCTGCTTTGTCTTCTTTCCCTAGAAGTCGCTTTCCAACTGAGCTCTTAATATTCATGCACCTAGATTTCCTTTCTCCAAATGTTTCCTTGTTGTTCCTGTATGCAGCATCTGCCTTTCCCAGGACCATACAACCTTCGACATCCTTGCACTTCTTAAGCCATTCTTCCTTAGCTACCTTGCACTTTCTATCCACTTGATTCTTTAATCGCCTGTATTCTTTTCTGTCCTCTTCATTTCTAGCTTTCTTGTATTTTCGTCGTTCATCAATTAGGTCTATTATCTCCTGAGTCATCCACTGATTCTTAGTTGATGTTTTCTTCCTTCCTAACATTTCTTCAGCAGCCCTACTGACTTCATTTTTCATGACTATCCACTCTTCTTCTATTGTGTTTCCTTGAGCCTTTTCATTTAGTCCTTGTGCAACATATTCCTTGAAACAATCCCTCACACTTTTTTCTTTCAACTTGTCCAGATCACATCTTTTTGCATTCCTTCCCTTCTTCAATTTCTTCAACTTCAGATGGCATTTCATGACCAACAAGTTGTGGTCAGAGTCCACGTCTGCTCCTGGAAAAGTTTTGCAATCCAAAATCTGGTTTCTGAATCTCTGCCTAAATATAATGAAGACTATCTGATACCTTCCGGGATATCCGAGGTGAACTGAGTTTCAAACGGCCTTGTTAAAAAGACCTCTACGAGAAAAGCTGTCAGAAATTTATTATTATTATTATTATTATTATTATTATTATTATTATTATTATTATTATTATTATTATTATTCCTCTTCTTCTGTGACTATTCCTCGACTCCAAAAGTGAATCCTTCATTCCTTACTTTACGTCGTTCATACCAACTTATTAATCTACTGTGGGAACGTTTAATATTTTTCTAGAACTGTTCAGTACTAAAAGGGGCTGCCTGGCCGAGGCGGTAAAGGCGTGATCGGTTCGCCCGGAAGGATGTGGGTTTGAATACCCGTCAGGAAGTCGTAAAATTTAAGAAACGAGATTTCCACTTCAGGAGGTGCATATGGCCCTGTGGTTCACTCAACCTACACCAAAAATGAGTAGCAGGTGAATTCCTGAATATAAACATACATGTATCTACATTTCTAAACAATTTTCATCAATTAAAAGTACCGTGGTTTGATAGAATCTGACGAGGTTCATTCAAGAACGAAACAGGTCATCGTTTGTTTAAACAGTGTTTTTTAATAGTTTTGTAACTAGTATTCGACACTCTGAAAAACTTTTAAGTTACATTAATTTGACTCGCGCAATCCTCGTAAGTCTCCAGTGAGCTAAAGAAAAATGAAAACGGAAATAGCGTGTGTTCAGAGCTGATAGGCTTCCGTGAGGCTGTAATCGTGGCTGTCACCTCAAAGGCAATAGCCGCGAAGTTCAACAAGCCAAATTTCGTCCTGTGTAATTAGAATATGCATGAGCATAGTGATAATGATAAACGTTCCAGGCGGCCAAACATTCTGACCAACGGAGATCTCGGAGACATGAAAACAGCATAGGTGATTGCCATCGTCAGGGGATTCAGGCAATGGTTACCACTGAAACATCAGCAGTAAGTGGTGTCTTCACTAACGTAAATGGACAATAGAGGAGCGGAAATTTGTTCTATGAAGTGATGAAACGAAGTTCGCACTATTTTGGTTTGATGTACGCGTATGAGTATGCACCTTCAACCACAGTGGATAGTACCCACCATAAAATTTGATACTGACGTAATGGTGTAGGATTGTTTCTCGGTACACGGTGGGACCAATGGTGACTGTTTGAGGCAACCTGAACTCACATCTTACCGTAAATTTCTGAACGGTGAAATACTCGCCTTATTATCTTTACAGACTTGACCTGTCTTTACAGCCGGGAGTGATAAAGCCTCGTGCGATGGCTACTATGAAGTGTTATGCGGAGAATACTACAATGTGTTTTCACCGACTGCATTGTCCTACACGGAGTCCCAGTCTTAATCCCAGCGAACATACTCGGGATTAAATGGACTGGTGGCTGTGGTTTCGGAATGTGCAACCAAATTCCATCGGCCAGCTGTCTGAGATGTTCCAAGGGCAAAGGCAGCGCATTCCGGTGGACATCCTGCACAACCTAGTGGAAAGCATATCTGACAGGGTAGCTGCTAGTATAACTCCCCACACAAACATGTTAGACAAATGCACAATTACATTTTATGTGTTGTATTTCTCTTATGTACAGTACATGGCATGATGCTGGAGAACACTGTGAGTCAAACGGAGAAGAAGAGGAACAGTATCGTGGGATATGTTCAGCAGTAACTGCCAGTGTACGCCTAATTGAAACATCAATTGATAATCACAAATGCACCGCGCATTTCAAATTGAAATTTACCACGCATTTGAGGAGAGTTGTATTTAGAATCATCCGACTGTTTTTTGCAGTGATGTGAAGGAAATTGCTGTATAAAGTGTTTCAATTGGTAGCAGAGGATGACGTTCACGTAATTGACTGTGCTGAAGCGAAGCTGAAGCTTAGGTTTAGCGATATCTCAATCGACGGGTCCTGGCATACATGTTATGCTGGGTCTGGAAATATGTTTCTGAAATTTGTCAGTGAATCTTGATAAGCATTAATCTCGAAAAGAAATGTTATAACGGAAATATTCTTAGCAAATATGGATACAGTATTTGAGTATATGAGCGTTAGAGCACCTAATTCGAAAGAAGTACTTCGGTATCTCATATCGACATCCGCCTGCTGAAATTAGCCAATCAGATCGCTTCACGAGCGAATTCAAATGGGCTGTACGAGGCGGTGTTGCTAAATCTGCACATGGCTTGGTCGCGCTTGAGAGCCACGCCGAGAAATGAGCATCAGGCACTAACACATCATGGGTTTCAGCCAATGCCAACCTTGTTTAAGTGCCTCCCCTGGAGAAGTTTATTTCTTCTATTGGCGCTATTGTCGTTTAGAGGTAGCGTACGTGCATCTTATTCCAAGGCCCTGGGTTCGTTTTCCGGCCAGTTCAAAGATTTCAATTTTGGACTGAGGAGTAAAACGTGGTTCATTTGATAGGAGATTTTCTCAAGCCCTTAGTTACAGATAGTCGAATAACTTTTTGGTTAGTCTTTTCTTTTTCCATTCTGTACAAATGTCCGAGAAATGGCATTATTATTATTATTATTATTATTATTATTATTATTATTATTATTATTATTATTATTATTATTATTATTATCCGATTCTTTGGCTGAATGGTCAGCATTGAAACCCTCGGCTAGAAGGGCCCCAAGTTCGATTCTCGGCCGGGTCGGGAGTTTTGATCGCGTCTGATTAATTCTTTTGGCTCGGAGAATGTGTGCTTCTGTTTGTCGCTCTTCCTATTCAGATAACACAGTATATATACTATCAACAACCAAAGAAACATGCAATAGAGATTGCATCCTTCTACCTTTATTGCTTAGCGAAAAAGTCAGTCACAAGACTGTTTAATTATTTACTTTTGTACGTATTCATTCTGATTCTATCTTTCTATGTAATCCAAATATAGTTCAATAATTTCTGTTTGGTTATACACAAACTCATAACGTTCCAACTCATTAATACACTGCACAGCTTTTTAATGTGTAGGTGGTTCCTTGGGGACATAAATAGTTTCTTCTTCTTCTGAAGACAATCGTTCTTCTGAAGAAATCACTTTATGTAACAATCTATCAATTGTTCCAGGAATATCATCGTTGATTTCCACTAAAAACACCACCGTCTCACAATTCGCTGCGAAGGACTTAAGAGAGACATCTCAATGCCTCAGTTAACACATTTCTCGACTGTTTCTTTAGATACGCGCATCCAATCACCATGGATCCAACAAATTGCGTTGAGGGCCGTCACACTCCGTGTAAATTCGATTGCATTGTTACACTTATCAGCCAAATTACAGGAAGACTTTCTGTCTTAACATTATTGTCTTTAAATGCTCTTGCACAGACATCGCTTCTAATGACAATGTTAAGCTTGCTTGCACTAAACCATTACATAAAACAAAACAGTATTGAACCTATCCAAACAGTTATTTAATGGCTGTCCAATGTCCAGAGTTGAGAGGTGTCCAATGTACAGAGGATTTTTAACATGTAAATTTATAGGGAACTAGATATCAGTCCAATACGTCTGTGTCCATACTCTTCGAGATATTGCCATTTCCTGTTCCTTGGGTCATCTGGTATGCACTATACTGATTTACTAAAATCTATACAGTGGACAGTCTTCGAGGGAAAATCGCTCATAAATTCTGTGCCTTGTATTATGCGAAATACAGAAATTACGTAATCTATATTACGTTTGGTGATAGAGTAGAAACTCTGTTAACCGAAACAAAGTGGCGGGAAGGTGGTTTCGGACAATGAACATTTTGGATAATAATTAAAATATCATTTTTGTAGTTAAGAAACACTTTTTTGGCGTTTTAGATAAAATAAACGAATACAATACATATACTAAGCTAACAAAGCATTTTAATAAACTCTAGCTATTGTAAATGTTTAGAATAAACCATGTTCCATACTGCATATATTTAAACTATACATACAGCACTATTTTTTTTAAGTCTTCATCGGGCGAGTTGGCCGTGTGGTTGGAGGCGCGTGGCTGTGAGCTTGCATCCGGGAGATAGTGGGTTCGAATCCCACTGTCGGCATCCCTGAAGATGGTTTTCTGTGGTTTCCCATTTTCGCAGCAGGCAAATGCTGGGGCTGTACCTTAATTAAGGCCATGGCCGCTTCCTTCCCACTCCTAGCCTTTTCCTATCCCATCGTCGCCATAAGACCTATCTGTGTCGGTGCGACGTAAAGCCAGTAGGAAAAAAAAAAAGTCTTCTACTTTCCTTTCGTTTTACTTTTCACATAACTGTTTGGCCGCTATGCAGCACCACCTACCATTAGCAGAACGTCAGAAGGCTTTGATACGTCGCATCACGAAGTGAGTTGTCAGTAGAGAAGAGAAGGACTCAGTCAAGAGTCCACGAATTCAGTTACTCATCCCCTCTGTTATAACATAGCAAACAGTGAAACTAATGAAAGGGCCAAAAACAAACCGTATTCGCAATAGAAAACGGAAGAAGGCAGTCAAGATCAGAATCCAAGCATTTCGTTACTCATCACCTTGTCGTGACATAACAAACAATGTCCCTTCAATTCTTTTTTATCGAACATATTTCCGTTAAATTAATTACTGGATTAAGAATAAGTCGCAAGAAGGCACAGAACATATTCTTCAACTTTGCGCAGCCAGGACAAGTGGGCCCACACAACACCGTCTTCCTTGCTGGAGAACCACTGATGATGACAGATTAAACGGTGCATTCAATATATGTCCAATCAAAAGAAGTGTCCAAAATAAGGGGTTTCGCTGTAGTATTATTAATAATAATAAATTCCGACTCCTTGGCTGAATGGTCAGCGTACTAGCCTTCGGTTCAGAGGGTCCCGGTTTCGATTCCCGGCTGGATCGGGGATTTTAACATTCATTGGTTAATTCCCATGGCCCGGGGGCTGGGTGTTTGTGCTGCCCTCAACATCCCTGCAACTCACACACCACACATAACACTATCGTCCAGCACAATAACATGCAGTTACCTACACATGGCAGATGCCGCCCTCCCTCATCGGAGGGTCTGCCTTACACGGGCTGCACTCGGCAAAAAATAGCAAAACAAAACAAAGTCATCTCCATACCCCTTGGAGGGGTGGAAGGTAAAGGCTTCCACTATCCGTAACCTCGGCACTTGATAGGGTAGAGTGGTTAGCTCTACGCCCGGCCGCCTTTGCCCCCAGGAATTAACCTGGTACTCATTTTTGGCGTAGGCTGAGTGAACCTCAGGGCCATAAGCACCTCCGGAAGTGGAAATCTCGTTTTTTAAATTAAGGCCTGACGGGGATTCGAACCCACGTCGTTCCGGGCGAACCGAGCACGCCTTTACCGCCTCGGCCAGGTAGCCCCCCCGGCTAGAAATAGGCATACGACATTATTATTATTGTTATTCTTACTATTATTATTAATAATGTTTTTGTTGCTGTCTGGGACATCAGTCCATAGACTGGTTTGATGCAGCTCTCCATGCCACCCTGTCCTGTGCTAACCTTTTCATTTCTACGGAACTACAACATCCTATACTTAATCTGCTTGTCATATTCATACCTTGATATACTGCTGCCGTGTTTACCGCCTATACCTCATTAAAACG
The DNA here is from genome assembly GCF_040414725.1 of Anabrus simplex. Lineage (NCBI taxonomy): Eukaryota > Metazoa > Arthropoda > Insecta > Orthoptera > Tettigoniidae > Anabrus > Anabrus simplex. The sequence continues at coordinate 1,667,803,383 of NC_090265.1, forward strand.
CTCATTGAACAATTGCTGGGTGTCTTAAGATGTGTTGTTTCACTCTATCTCTTCTTCTGGTCTAATTTTGCCAAATTACCTCCTTTAAATAATTCGATTCAGTATCTAATCTTTCGTGATTCGATCTACTCACCCCACCTTCAGCAGTATTCTGTAACACCACATTTCAAATACTTCTCTTTCTTTCTGAGCTAGTATGGTCCATGTTTCACTCCCATACAATGAAACGCTCCAGTCGAAAGTTTTCAGAAACTTCTTTTTAATTCCTATATTAATGTTGGAAGTGAGCAATTTCGTTTCCTTAAAGAAAGGCCTTCCTTGCTTGTGTTAGTCCACATTTCAAGTCCTCCTTACTTCTGCCATCATTAGATATTCTACTATCGAAGTGATAATAATAATAATAATAATAATAATAATAATAATAATAATAATAATAATAATAATAATAATAATAATAATAATAATAATAATAATAATAATATGTGGAGATCATCATAAATAGAACATTGCTGGTGGTGTTTACATTTGGGTTGCTGTCCGGGAATAAACATAAAAGCTGTCCAGTTCCTTGTAATAATTATCTTGTAATCTCCTGCGTTTTCTTCATTTTATTGTGGTACTCCACGGATCCCACTGAATATGTGCCCCATACTTAGCAATAAATACACACACAACACTCCCGGGGTATTGAAGACAAAGAAATTTCTTTTGCTTTGATTCCCAGCAATTGCAACTCCCCCTGTGGATGGGGGCGGTAAAATAATTCCCACGGGATACCCTGTCTGTCTAAGAGGCAACTAAAACGGACCCTAGGCTCTCTCAAATGGGAGCGTGGGTTGGCGACCACGGGCCCTCGGATGAGTCCTGGCATTGCTTCCACTTAATTGTACCAGGCTCCTCACTTTCATCTATCTTATCCGACCTCTCTTGGACAATTCTTGTTTCTTTTCCAGCCCCGACGGTATTAGAGCAAACGAGGCCTAGGGAGTCTTTCATTTTCACGCTCTTCGTGTCCGGCTCCATGGCTAAATGGTTAGCGCGCTGACCTTTGACCACATGGGTCTCGGGTTCGATTCCCGGCTGGGTCGGGAATTTTAACCTTAATTGGTTAATTTCGCTGACACGGGGGCTGGGTGTCTGTGTCGTCTCCATTATCATTTCATCATCACGACGCGCAGGTCACCTAAGGGTGTCAAATCAACAGACCTGCATCTGGCGAGTCGAACTTGTTCTCGGACACTCCCGGCACTAAAAGCCATACGCCATTTCATTTTTACGCTCTTCGTGGCCCTTGTCTTCCTTTGGCCGATACCTGCATTTTTAAAGTGTTGGATACCTTCCATTTTTTCTTAGTGTTATATAGAGGATGGTTGCCTAGTAGTACTTCCTCTTAAAACAGTAATCACCACAACCAATCACCACCAGCAAGTGAAGCATGCCTTGTGGCCTAGCGCACGCCGTTAATAATAAAAATCCGTTGGGCTATTCTGTCAAAGATTTGACAATTCTTTGAACAGTTAGAACGTGCTTAATTTACCTTTCAAGGCTTTTGAAGACTTCTCAAGACTTTCCAAGTTTTACAAGCGATTTGACAAGTAAACTTATGGAGTGGAAATTGACAATAATGTGATGGTGTACAAAACTGTTAATGTTCAGTGTAACTTCCTTCCATCTGCTGTAACACTTTGTATTTATTATGTTGATAGTGTGAACTGTAACTTAAAAGCATTAATGCTATATGAATTATCAATAATTGTAAGAAACTGCAAGACATTAGTTGAATATTATGCTGTTTATGGTGTGGAGGACGTATATAGTACTTCCTCAAGACTGTCCTTCACATTTACTGAGTAAAATAAAGTTGATTTATAGAAGTGGCGAGATGAGTATCCTTTCAGATACAGAAGATGATCTGATAATTTCCGTGAACTAAGGAAAGAAAATGAGTATCTAGTTGCTGGCTGTCTAAAGTAATCTAAACATGCATTCATCTTCTTTATAAACTCTTATGCCTTTCAGCGTTCAGTCTGCAAGCCTCTGTAAATTTATTAAATGCCGCCACAATCCTCTATCTCTAACTAGCTCTTTGGCCTCCTTTAGTTCTACAAATAATTCTTTAAATCTTTAGAAACCCAGACTGATCATCGTCGTCTTGATCCCCCTCTACTTCTCTTACTCTCCATGACGGAATCCATGATTCTCCTATGTAACCTATCCTACTCCATTCGCCTCACACGACTCGACCACCGAAGCCGGTGTATACGTAAAGCTTCATCACTCCAGTTCTTTCCTAACTTTGCTTTTATCTCGCTCATCCCGAGAACCGTCCTGCCATTCTTCCCACCTGTTTGTAACAGCAATCATTCTCACAACTTTAACGCCAGTTACTTCTAACTTATGAATACGCTTTCATTCCCGTAAAGCAAAGATGGTCTGAAAACAGACCGGTGTAAAGCTAATTTCGTCCAGATGTTGAATTCTTTCTTACAGAATACTGTTGATCTCAACTGCGAGCTCACTGCATTTTAGCTTTGCTGCACTTACATTCAGTCTCACTTACTCTACTACCATCCTGCGAGAATACGCTTCCTAAAGAGTCCTAAAAACTGACACAATTTTCCAACATCCCACTAAGTACTTTAAAATAGGAAACGATATAGAAAGGGTTGAATCAGCGAAATTAAAAAGTCCCCTAATTCCAGTAAACAAAATTTTACAGGGGAGAGAAAGAACTGCTCATCTCATTAACTGGTTTGAAATATTATCTCATTCATTGTGGGTGGGACGGTGCAATATATCCACGGTAACCCCTGCCTTTCATAAGAGGCGACTGACAGAGGTCACTAGGGCTCTTAACATAGGAGCGTGAGTAGCAACCACGGAGCCCTAGACGAGTCTAGCATTGTTTCCACCTAGTCGTGCCAGTCGCTTCATTTTACTATCTAATCTCACTTGGTAAACTCTTGTTCTCTTTTCCTTTCCTTTGTAGATATTTTACCTTCATTATTCGAGGGATTGAACTTCTTCACTTCTCCTCCCGGATAAGTGTTAATGGTTGCCCAGTTGTACTTCCTATTAAAACAATAATCACCACCACTATTATCTCTCATGTACCTTCATTAAGAATTACCTACAAACACACCTCAGTATATGGAGGTATTGTGAATCGCTACAAATTTAATTAAACATTGGTTGGCTTACTGCAGTCACGTCCTTGTTCGTGAACCATGGGCAACGGCTGAATGGCCTAATAAGTGATAATGACAGTCGGGATACCAGTTGCTATGGAATGGGAGTGGCCATCTCGGACATATTCTGAGTCATGGCCTTCCTTGTGCTCAGACAGCTAGGACTATAGAATCCACCGCTGATCCCTAACCCATTAGAGGAGAGATCGTCACTTGGGCTATGTGTAAGTAGGGTAGCATCATGCTTCATGTATTTACCGAGCTCACAACATTTTAAGCAACCCTCCGACATATGAGAGTAACGGAGTCACACTCCCATTTGACAGGCGAGGGACTCCTTGGAAACAACTTGGCAAATGAAACGAAATTCGTTGGGGAGCTAACAATATTAATGGGGCTTATGGAAGAAAGAAAGTAGAAATGGCTGAGTCAGCGAAAGGGATGAATCTGGGTGTGCTAGAAGTAAATGACATTCGGGTAAATGGAGATATCGAGGAAGAGATAGGAGATTATAAAGTGTACTTGACGGGTGTTAAAAAGGGAAGGACAGAGTTTGGGGTAGGGCTCTTCATCAAGAATACTATTCCACGCAACATAGTTTCCGTTAGGCACGTAAATGAGCGAATTTTATGGGTAGATTTGGCACTTGGAGGAATTAGGACGAGAATTGTCTCAGTGTATTCACCATGTGAGGCGGAGATGCGGATGAAGTTGACAAGTTTTATGAAGCATTGAGTGTCATCGTAGTCAGGGACAACAGCAAGTATAGGATAGTGATAATGGGTGATTGGTAAATGTGGGGAAGGTATGGAAGCTAATAGGAATGCGAAGTGATTGCTGGACTTCTGTGCTAGTATGGGTTTAGCGGTTACGCATACGTTCTTCACACATAAGGATGGCTACCACTACACATCGGAGGGTAGGGGTACAGAATCATACGTAATAGACAATATCTTAACCGACTTCGAATTCAGGGAATCTGTTAGGAATGTACGGGTTTTTCAGAGATGTTTTGATAATATAGACCACTATCTGATCTGTAGTGAACTAAGTATCTGTAGGCCTAGGACAGAGAATGTGAAATCTGTCTCCAAACGAATAAGGGTAGAAAATCTCCAGAACGAGGAAATTAGACAGAAGTGCATGGATATGATTAGTAAGAAGTTCCTAAAAGTGGACAGTAAACAAGTTCAGAATATTTTTTTTTTCTAGGGGCTTTACGTCGCACCGACACAGATAGGTCTTATGGCGACGATGGGATAGGAAAGGCCTAGGAGTTGGAAGGAAGCGGCCGTGGCCTTAATTAAGGTACAGACCCAGCATTTGCCTGGTGTGAAAATGGGAAACCACGGAAAACCATCTTCAGGGCTGCCGATAGTGGGATTCGAACCTACTATCTCCCGGATGCAAGCTCACAGCCGCGCGCCTCTACGCGCACGGCCAACTCGCCCGGTAGTTCAGAATATAGAATATAGGAACGGAAAGGGAATGTCTAGGAATAACTGTGTGTAAAAATGGGGGAAAACGAACATCTTGGTGGAATGATGAACTGAGAGCAGCTTGTAAACGCAAAATTAAGGCTTATTAGAAATGGCTGCAAACAAGGGCTGATGCAGACAGGGAATTGCACGTAGATGAAAGAAACAGAGCGAAACAAATAGTTGTTGAATCCAAAACGAAGTCGTGAGAAGACTACGTCAAGCAGCAGGGAAACTTTCTGGACAATAATAAACAATCTTAGGAAGGGAGGGAAAAAGGATATGAACAATGTTTTGGGTAATTCAGGTGAACTCATAATAGAACCCAGGAATCACTGGACAGGTGGAGGGAATATTTCGAAAATCTTCTCAATGTAAAAGGAAATCTTCATGGTGATGTCGCGTACAATACAGCTCATGGGGAGGAGGAAAATGATGTTGGTGAAATTACGCTTGAGGAAGTAGAAAGCATGGTAAATAAACTTCATTGTCATAAAGCAGCGGGAATAGATAAACACGGTGTTGAAGTACTGTATATTCAGAAGGCAGGGATGACATGGTTTCGTAGAGTAATAAGATTACCATGGAATGTTCGTAAGGTACCTTCAGAGTGGACATGAGCAGTAATTGCACCTATATATAAGAAAGGGAACAGGAAGGATTGCAACAACTATCGAGGTATCTCATTGATTAGTATACCAGGCAAAGTATTCACTGGCATCTTGGAAGGGAGGGTGCGATCAGTCGTTGAGAGGAAGTTGGATGATAACCAGTGTGGTTTCAGACTACAGAGGGACTGTCAGGATCAGATTTTCAATATGCGCCAGGTGATTGAAAAATGCTACGGGAGGAATAGGCAGTTGTGTTTATGTTTCGTAGATCTAGAGAAAGTATATGACAGGGTACCGAGAGAAAAGATGTTCGCCATACTGGGGGACTATGGGATACAGGGTAAATTATTAAAAACAATCAAAGGCATTTATGTTGACAATTGGGCTTCAGTGAGAATTGATGGTAGAATGAGTTCTTGCTTCAGAGTACTTACAGGGGTTAGGCAACGCTGTAATATTTCACCTTTGTTGTTCGTAGTTGACGTGGATCATCTGCTGAAAGGTATACAGTGGCAGGGAGAGTCAGTTACGTGGAAATGTAGTAAGAAATCTGGCCTATGCTGACGAGTTGGTCTTAATGGCAGATTGTTCCGAAAGCCTTCAGTCTAATATCCTGTAACTTTAAAATAGGTGCAATGAGTATGGTATGAAAATTAATCGTTCGAAGACTAAATTGTGAGTAGGTAAAACTATCTTTACATCAGTCTGTTTTCAGACCAACTTTGCTTTACGGGAGTGAAAGCTGGGGTGGACTCAGGATACGTTATTCATAAATTAGAAGTAACAGACATGAAGGTAGCGAGAATTATTGTTGTTACAAACAGGTGGGGACAATGGTAGGAGGGTACTCGGAATGAGGAGATAAAGGTTAAGTTTGGAATGAACTCGATGGATGAATCTGTACGCATAAACCGGCTTCGGTTGTGGGTGGCATGTGAGGCGGGTGGACGAGGATAGGTTACCTAGGAGTATAATGGACTATGTTATGGAGGGTAAGAGAAGTAGAGGTAGACCAAGACGACGATGGTCAGAGTCAGTTTATAACGATTTAAAAATAAGAGTTATAGAACTAGATGAGGCCACGGCACTAGTTGCAAGTAGATGATTGTGGCGACGCTTAGTAAATTCGCAATCAATCAATCAATCAATCAATCAGTCAATCAATCAATCAATACTGATCTGCATTTAGGGCAGTCACCCAGGTAGCAGATTCCCTATCTGTTGTTTTCCTAGCCTTTTCTTAAATAATTTTAAAGAAATTGGAAATTGAACATCTCCCTTGTAGTGTAGTGTATTGTCTGGATATGAAGAGGAAGGTGTTGGGACAAACACAAACACCCAGTCCCCATGTCAGAAGAATTAATCAGACCCGATGAAAATCCCAGACCCGGCCCGGAATCGAACTCGGGACCCTCTGAACCGCAGGACTCAACGCTGACCATTCAACCAATGAGTCGTACACATTCATACATAAAATGTATATATTATACTTGTGTTTAATTTTCATTGTGAATGTGGCCTCATGGTTATAAAATTCGACAATACAGTAGGCCCTACTTCCACTGGAAGGTGAAGATTCTTTTCTTACATGAAACAAGAGAAACAAAAGGACCGTACCAACCACAAAAAACAAATATAGTTGAATCCCACTTAACCCATAAAATCCCGGCTTCATACATTCATGCACTGATTTTCTCTCTCATTAGCAGCTAATCTGCAAGTGTAAGGTTGCAGAACAATGGCGTGTTAATTAAGTGGCCGTAATAAACTTGGTAATTCTATGTAAATAAGAGTGGAAAGAGACGATGATAAATGTGGTGCAAGAAGGGAGAAGTGTTGACGGCTGTAGTACAGCTCACAACCCAGAACAATAGAAACTTTCTCGCAGACGTCTAGCCAATCAAGAGGTAGGCTACACAGGGTTTCTATGCCGTTCAGATCTGCGTACAAGACCCCAAATTGCAAGAATTTGGAAATATTTGTTCACATGACAAAATGTCCAATTATCTAACCGTCCACTCAATCTTCCACAACGTCGCTGCAGAAAAAATACCGCCTATCTGGGAATGCTCTTCCTATCCATTATTTTCCTTAACGCTGCTCACGCCTCCCGGCCAAATCACCAGAACAATTTTCGTTGTGTTCATTTTCCTTTGCTGAAGTGAAATGGAAAATGTACCTTACCGTATTGTACGGATGTAGTTTGCATAGCGAACTTACGAACTGCTACAGTAGAATATACTTAAGGTTCATTTTCCTTTACACATAAGCACAGGAAAACTAACACAACAAAAATTATTTTGATGGACTGCAAATAAATATGAGGCTGGGAGGCGCGGCCTTATAACGTAGAAGTCAGCGAGCGAATTGCCAGCGCGGTTAACGTAACGAAATTGTGAGCTTGGGTAGGAAAAGCAATGTAGGATGCGAGGTTTTGCTCCGGTAGCGACGGTATGGATATGCAATCCATCAGAACAATTTTCGTTGTGTTCATTTTCCTATGCTCACGTGTAAAGGAAAATAAACCTTACCGTACCGCACTGTAAGAATGAATGTTTGAATGACCTTTTTCTTTTTTGGTTCAAAGTCGCACTTACAAATCTGTGGTTGTCGGCAAAGCAAGGGTGGGAAGTTACCCTCCGTGGCCTTAATTAAGGTACAGTCCCAGCATTTGCGTTTCAGACCACCTTTCCTTTACCGGAGTGAAAGCTAGGTGGCCTCAAGATATCTTACTCATAAGTTAGAAGTTGTGATGTTTCTTGTTTAAAAGGGCCTAACATCTTTTTTTTTTTGCTAGGGGCTTTACGTCGCACCGACACAGATAGGTCTTATGGCGACGATGGGATAGGAAAGGCCTAGGAGTTGGAAGGAAGCGGCCGTGGCCTTAATTAAGGTACAGCCCCAGCATTTGCCTGGTGTGAAAATGGGAAACCACGGAAAACCATTTTCAGGGCTGCCGATAGTGGGATTCGAACCTACTATCTCCCGGATGCAAGCTCACAGCCACGCGCCTCTACGCGCACGGCCAACTCGCCCGGTGGCCTAACATCTAAGGTTATCGGCGCAAAGATAGAAGTTACAGACATTAAAGCAGCGAGAATGATCTCTGGTACAATTACGTGGGAACAATGCCAGGAGAGTACTCGGAATGAGAATATAAAGACTATGTTAAGAATAAACTCGATGGTTGTACGCATAAACGGGCTTCGGTGGTGGGGTCATGTGAGGTGAGTGGAGGAGGATAGGCCGCCCTAGGGGAATAAAGGAAGTACTGTAGAGTTAGACCAAGACGGCGATGGTTGAACTCAGTTTGTAATGATTTAAGAGTTATGTAACTAAAAGTGCCGAGTTGAGTGGCTCAGACAAGACGCGCTGGCCTTCTGACCCAAACTCAGCAAGTTCGATCCTGGTTCAGTCCGGTGGTATTTGAAGGTGCTCAAATACGTCAGAATCATGTCGGTAGATTTACTGGCACGCAAAAGAACTCCTGTGTGACAAAATTCCGACACCTCGGCGTCTCCGAAAACCGTAAAAATAGTTAGTGGGACGTAAAGGCAATAACATTTTTATTATTATTATTATTATTATTATTATTATTATTATTATTATTATTATTATTATTTCTTTCTTTCTTTCTTTCTTAATCTGCTTACCCTACAGGGTTGGTTTTACCCTCGGACTCTGCAAGGGATCCCACCTCTACCGCCTCAAGGCAGTGTCCTGGAGCTTCAGACTCTGGGTCGGGGGATACAACTGGGGAGGATTACTAGTACCTAGCCCAGGCGGCCTCACCCGCTATGCTGATCAGGGGCCTTGCCGGGGATAGAGGCGATAGAGGTGGGATCCCCCGCTGAGTGCGAGGGAAAAGCCAACCCTGGAGGGCAAGCAGATTAATTATAATAATAATAATAATAATAATAATAATAATAATAATAATAATAATAATAATAATAATAATAATAATAATAATTCATCCTTTTCTGGAAAAAGTGATTAGGTCTTGGGAAAAATAAGTAAAAGAAATAACCCTTGGCAGATTACGTGAAAAACATTAGTTTACAGTGTTTGGCCTTCGCTGATGACTTAGCAGTGTTGTCCAATAGCAGACAGGAAGCGATTGCATCTATTGAAAAACTCCATTAAATTGCATCCAGAACAGGACTCCAGATCTCATATCAGAAAACTCACTATATGGAAGGATCTCTTCGGTACCGAGATGGACAGCCAATGAAAACCCAATATGGCAAATTGTCCCAAGTGTCTAAATGGAGAAGTCATCCAACCTTCATGACTCAGTCGAGAAGCAAACAAAGAACAGGTTTCTAAATTACAAAGAGCATACAGACTCACTTGGAGCAGACATAATTTTAAAAAATCTATGTCTCGAAATCCGAAATTAAGATATTCTAACACTGTAATCAAACCTGAACCACTATATGCATTTGAAACACTGATCATTGGGGGCAGTTCATTGATTAAAGATGTAAAAAAAGCAAGAAAAACAAATCCCAAGGAAAATTTTTGAACCAGTCTGTACAGGAGGAATTCGGATGATAAGGAAATCTCATGACCTGTACCAACACTCACACACAATTTCAGACACATTTAGGTAAATACGTTTAAAATTTTATGGACATATTCTCAGAATGAGTGATCAGAGATTGACCAAAAGAATTCTGAATCTTCCCCTATCAATTAAAGTAAAAAACAATTGGCTGCTCGAAGTTGGAAAAGATCTTCAGGATGTAGGCATTACAGATAGACAGATCTAAGTTCAGAAAATAAGTCGACAATCACCGCTATAAACATCATCCAAGCACTACCACCAAAAAAAACAAAAACAAAAAAAAACATGATCAGAAGATCGCAAGAAAAGCCACAGCGAGAAAAAGAAGAAATTTTGGGAGAAGAAAAAGAAAAAGGCAACATCAACTAAATAAGTTCAAATCGAGCTCCTTAGTTGGCATAACGAAATAATAATAATAATAATAATAATAATAATAATAATAATAATAATAATAATAATAATAATAATAATAATAATACCGAGCGGAAAAAGTAGCCCCCCAGATCTCATTGGAGAAAACGCAATTCAAAACTAATATCAAGCCAGCACCAGGAGAGGTAAAAGTAAACCAGGACAGAAAATGAAAATTCACAGCCTGTTTCCAGTCATTCGACCGAGTCAGGAACGGAATGAAGCCCCATCTAGCGGCGAGGATAGGAACTGTGCCGGCTGCCGAGGCCTATCGCACTGCTCTGGGGCAATGATTAATGAATGACAGATGAAATGAAATGATATTAGAGAGTGTTGCTGGAATGAAATATTACAGGGAAAACCGGAGTACCCGGAGAAAAACCCGTCCCGCCTCCGCTTTGTCCAGCACAAATCTCACGTGGAGTGACCGGGATTTGAACCACGGAACCCAGCGGCGAGAGGCAGGCGCACTGCCGCCTGAAGCCACGGAGGCTAGCTAATCAAACGGACAGATAAGGTTAAATATCTTGGCCAGTGGATAGAACCAAATATCTTTGAAAAAGAATCTTTCGAATCGCGCATAAATAAAATGGAAATGGCTTATCAACTGACCAAAAAACGTTTTCAACCAGGGGTCCATATCCTTGAACGCAAAGACATTATTGATCTGTTATAAGAAAGATGAAATGAAATGGCGTATGGCTTTTAGTGCCGGGAGTGTCCAAGGACATGTTCCGCTCGCCAGATACAGGCCTTTTGATTTGACTCCCGTAGGCGACCTGCGCGTCGTGGTGAGGATGAAATGATGATGAAGACGACACATACACCCAGCCCCAGTGCCAGCGGAATTAACCAATTACGGTTAAAATTCCCGACCCTGCCGGGAATCGAACCCGGGACCCCTGTTACCTAAGGCCAGCACGCTAACCATTTGGCCATGGAGCCGGACATAAGAAAGATAAGAAGACCCAAACAATTTGGTTCAAGGAGGTAGAGTGGGACTTACAAGGAGATAGAGATCACTTATGACGATATACAAGAACGCAACTTATTCAGGAGGAAACTAAAAGACCACAAGGGTTTTCAAGAAAGGGCACATTTGAAGACGGAGAAGACGTGGACGGAGGAAAGAAAAGAGGAACACCGGTAACGAATGAAGGAGCACTGGGCAAAGATCAAAGCCCAGAGAAGACAGCTGAAATAACGTGGTCCTTAGGAGGATGATACGAACAAAGAAGATAGCCTGGCTATGATTACGATATCAACACTGCTGTCTGTCTTGTACTCTTATAAATCCTGCAGAATATACAGTAAGGTCAATGTTTTCATTTGAAACAGCATGACACTGCGCAGGTACACAAATTTCTCCCTGTTCCAAGAACCAAGAATGAATGCGTGTTTGCAACTGGACTTTTCAGGTTTCTCTCGCTAGACCCTGCCTATTTCGTAATGGGGGCATCAAACCATTTCTTGGAACTCCATACTAGGTGGAGGCTGTTGTAAACATCGAATTTCCAAGTAAAGGATCGTGCGGTTTATTGCCCATTGCATTTCAAAATAATTTGACAGTTCTCGTCATACGGTCATAAATAACGTGACTCGGTACGGCGACAGTATCCTGAGTCAGTAACGCCGGGCTTGAAGGAAGTGATATATTGCCTGCTGTATATTTACAAGCATGAGTGATAAACTGTCAAAGTCCGATGGCTGTCCTAATATTAGTTCGCGGAAACTTTTCCCATGTACCGTATTCTACCACTCACTTCCGAAGTGAATAACACTTCTCTGAAGTACACCGCCTCGAAAGAGTCGTAGGACAGAGTACATGGATCACTAACTGGAACCCTTAAAAGGGAAAATAACACAGTCTGGTCTGTACGAAATGCGATGTACCTTTTGATGCGGGATGCCATGATTTCAGGGACTTCTGATATACTACGACAGATGGTTGGTTGACTAACTTTCTTTCTTTCTTTCTTTCTTTCTTTCTTTCTTTCTTTCTTTCTTTGTTCCGTTCTTTCTTTTTTTTCCGTCTTAATCCGTTTAACCTCCAGTGTTGGTTTTTCCCTCGGACTCTGCGAGGGATCCGCCTCTACCACCTCAAGGGCAGTGTCCTGGAGCGTTAGACTTTGGGTCAGGGGATACAACTGGAGAGGAGGACCATTACCTCACCCAGGCGGTCATCCTGCTATGCTCCTCTTTTTTTAATGCTATTTGCTTTACGTCGCACCGACTCAGATATGTCTTGTGGCGACGATGGGATATGAAAGGCCTAGGGAGTGGAAGGAAGCGGCCGTGGCCTTAATTTTTTTTTTTTTTGCTAGTTGCTTTACGTCGCACCGACACAGATAGGTCTTATGGCGACGATGGGACAGGAAAGGGCTAGGAGTGGGAAGGAAGCGGCCGTAACCTTAATTAAGGTACAGCCCCAGCATTTGCCTGGTGTGAAAATGGGAAACCATGGAAAACCATCTTCAGGGCTGCCGACAGTGGGGTTCGAACCTACTGTTTCCCGAATACTGGATACTGACCGCACTTAAGCGACTGCAGCTATCGAGCTCGGTGTGTGGCCTTAATTAAGGTACAACCCCGGCATTTGCCTGGTGTGAAAATGGGAAACCACGGAAAACCATCTTCAGGGCTGCCGACAGTGGGGCTCGAACCCACTATCTCCCGATTACTGAATACTGACCGCACTTAAGCGACTGCAGCTATCGAGCTCGGTCCTGCTATGCTCAACAGGGGCCTTGTGTGGGGGGGGGGGGGAATGGGAAGATTAGTAGGCATAGACAAGGAAGAGAGGAGGAAGCGGCCGTGGCCTTAACTTAGGTACCATACCGGCATTTGCCCGGAGGAGAAGTGGGAAACCACGGAAAACCATTTCGAGGATGGCCGAGATGGAAATCGAACCCTCCTCTTCTAAGCTGACTTTCCGAGGCTGAGTGGACCCCGTTCCAGCCCTCGTACTACTTTTCTAATTTCGTGACAAGGCCGGGAATCGAAATTGGGCCTCCGCGGGGGGGGGGGGGCAGTTAATCTCAATAACCACTACACCACAGAGGCGGACTGGTTGACTAAGCTGATATAAATCAATAAAACAACCGAAAAAAAATTGTAATACTATAAAATATTATTAAGTTCATACTTTTTGTCCGGCCGGCGGTGTAGGAGACAACGCGTCCGCCTGTCACCCGACGGCCCCGGGTTGGATTCCCGGCCGGGTCAGGGGCTTTTAATTGTAATTGATTAATATACCTGGCCTGGGGACTGGGTGTTTGTGTCGTCCTTAACGTTCCTTGCTTCACATTCAACATTCTACTCTTCCGCATTTCCACTTACACGCAGGTTCCTATCATATGGTGAAAGTAGTGGCAAAAGATCTACAGAGGTCGACGCCACGAACAAATATATATATTTAAGTTCATACTTTAGATAAGTCAGCCTTGTTCTTTACTATTCTATAGGCCTACAGTCTAGATAACTTATGAACTTGTAACACGTTTCCAATTAATTAAGCCTAGTAATAATAATAATAATAATAATAATAATAATAATAATAATAATAATAATAATAATAATAATAATAATAATAATAGTCAGAAATTACGAGATAGCATAAAATCTCAAAGCAATTATTATATTTATTGATAGTGAGATAGTAAGTCCTCGAAAGGTTATGTTTACTCTCTTAACCAACTGTCACCTTACTAAAACTAAACCTTCTCTTAAAAATTGGTGGTCACAATATACTTCTACAGATTTTTCTGTATCTCTCAAATATATTTTGGGTACACAGAAAGCATTCAGTGCATGAAATACAACATATTCAGCAAAATCATTATCCTCCACCTTGCTGCCAAACAACATACTGTTAAGTGAGTCGCGTAAGTGTATGAAGGAAGTGCGCTTAAAGGAATAAGTGCGACACTTAAGTAGGTAATATGGAATGAAACCTAGATTAAAAGGGGCACTTAAGGATAAGTGCTGTCTATGAATTCGGCCCGTAGATAGAAAGGAGCTTCAACATTATTTTATGAAATGAACTGCACAGGGCTTTGTTTATACATCTAGTAAGTTTACCCGAAAGCGTGGAAATTTATTTTGTATCCATTTATAGAACTCATCAACACTGGAAACGGTATGTAAATGATTTCAATACAAAGTGTATAAAAACTGAACGACATACTTTCAGGAATGGATTCCTCATATACAGTTAAACTTCTGTACCTCGAACGTCTATATCTGGAAGGAGTCCTATATAATGGATGTGTTATATATTTTCGATACATTGATATAGGAATTAGAAAGATGTTTTTGAAGACTTGTGTTGTTTGAGTCATCAGTCCATAGACTGGTTTGATGCAGCACTGCATGCCACACTATCCTGTGCTAACCTTTTCATTTCTACGTAACTGCTGCATGGCACATCTGTTCTAATCTGATTGTCATATTCATACCTTGGTCTGTTCCTACCGTTCTTACCATCTACACTGTCCGGCTCCATGGCTAAATGGTTAGCGTGCTGGCCTTAGGTCACAGGGGTCCAGGGTTCGATTCCCAGCAGGGTTGAGAATTTTAACCATAATTGGTTAATTTCGCTGATACGGGGGCTGTGTGTATGTGTCGTCTTCATCATAATTTCGCCTACGGGTGTCAAATAAAAGACCTGCATCTGGCGAGCCGAACTTGTCCTCGGACACAACCGGCACTAAAAGCCATACGCCACTTCATTTCACGTCTACACTTCCCTCAAAAACCAACTGCACAAGTCATGGGTGTCCTAAGATGTGTCCTATCATCCTATCTCTTCTTCTGGTCAAATTTAGCCAAATCGATCTCTTCTCGCCAATTCGATTCACTATCTCTTCATTCGTGATTCGATCTATCCATCTCACCTTCAGCATTCTTCTGTAACATCACATTTAAACACCTTCAATTCTCTTTCCTTCTGAGCCAGTTATCGTCCATGCTACGTTCCCATACAATGGCACGCTCCAGACGAAAGTCTTCAAAACCTTTTTTCTAATTCCTATATCAATGTTCGAAGGTAGCAAATTTCTTTTCCTAAAAAAAAGCACCGAGCTCGATAGCTGCAGTCGTATAAGTGCGACCAGCATCCAGCAATCGGGAGATAGTGGGTTCGAACTCTACTGTCGGCAGCCATGAAGATGGTTTTCCGTGGTTCCCCATTTTCACACCAGGCAAATGCTGGGGCTGTAGCCTACCTTAGTTAAGGCCACGGCCGCTTCCTTCCCATTCCTAGGCCTTTCCTATCCCATCGTCGCCATAAGACATATCTTTGTCTGTGCGACGTAAAGCAAATAACCATAGCTAAAAAAAGGCCTTCCTTGCTTGTGCTATTCTGCGTTTTATGTCCTCTTTACTTCTGCCACCGTTAGTTAATTTACTACCCAAGCAACAATAATCTTTACTTCCTTTAAAATACTTCATTTCCTAATCTAATATTTCCTGCATCACCGTTGGACTGCACTCCATTACTTTTGTTTTGGAATTGCGATTCCCCTTCCAAATTCCTCTTTGATATCCTCTACCGCCTGTTCTATACAAACCTTGGAAAGTAAAGGGGTCAAACTGCAGTCTTGCCTCACTCCTTTCTGGATTTCTGCTTCTTTTGCAAAGCCCTCATCCATACCACTGACTTTATACTGTATAGAAATGATGTTATTGGCTTTACGTCCCACTAACTACTTTTACGGTTTTAGGAGACGCCGAGGTGCCGGAATTTAGTCCCGCAGGAGTTCTTTTACGTTCCAGTAAATCTACCGACACGAGGCTAACATATTGGAGCACTTTCAAATACCACCGGACTGAGTCAGGATCGAACCTGTATAGACATTATTATTATTATTATTATTATTATTATTATTATTATTATTATTATTATTATTATTATTATTATTATTATTATTATTATTATTATTATTATTATTCAGTGGATTACGAGTTAAAGGTAACGTGGGTAGTACTTATATTTATATTTACTTCTTTTTTGCTATTTGTTTAACGTCGCACCAACACATCGAAGGTTTTCGGAGACGGAAGGGTGGGAGATTGGGAAGGTAGCAGCCGTGGCCTTCATTAAGGTACATTCCCAGCATTTGCCTGGTGTGAAAATGGGAAACCAAGGAAAACTATCTTCAGGGCTGCCGACAGTGGGGTTCAAACCCACTATCTCCCGAATGCAAACTCACAGCTGCACGACCCTAACCTCACGGCCACTTTCTCGGTATTTACTATTTTTGTTAAATTTATATTTTCCTTCATTTTTTTAGGTAACTTTGTCGTTTATTTTAAGTCATATTTGAGGATTTTTTGGTCAGTTCAGATCATTTTTTTCGGCATTTATTAGATCATCAAAATCCAAGCTCCGCTTATCGGCTACAGGGAACTCAAATACGCTTGTATTTTGGAGTGCCTTCTGCCCATCATAGATTTGTCACTGATTTGCACAGCAGACCTATAGCATATTTTAAGATCATGTTTCAAGTTATTGCCCATAACGATTTATGCTTTTATGGATTTTCTGTTGGTGATACAGTAGATTTTAGCCGTGGAACATAAACATGAACTGTGACGGGTGAGGTTGCCACCGCCTCTCTCTTACAGCCAAATCGAGCATGAAAGCATGTGATTGTCGCTCAAATGGGCGAAACATTATTCGCTTTTATTTACGTCTGTAAGAGTAGGCTACGACTCTTGGCCTTTGGCTCTCTATTACATTTAACCAGTAAAAACTAAAAATTCCAAACGCCACTGGCATACTTAAGGTTTTTGATAGGGTAGATCATGGGAGATTACTGACATAAATGAGTGCAATTGGACTAGAAAAAAACAGTGACAATAGTTGGCTATAATAATTCTAGGAAATAGAACTCCAAGAATTAGAGTAGATGAAGCATTATCTGATTCTGTAATCAATAAGGGGGGGAATTCCTCCGGACAGCAACTTATTATTGGACCTTTATGTTTCCTTGTATATTTATATACAGAGTGATGGTAAACAACGTGAATGGAGAATATGAGCGTTAGAACGTTGGTCATACGGATAAGTAATTTGAAAAAAATTAGCCGATATCTCTCGCCTTTGTCATTTTATAGGCTGCTGAAGTTAGCCAATCAGATCGCTTCGCGGGCGAATTCAAACGGGCTTTACGAGAAGGTGCTGCTAAATCTGAACGTGGCTTGGTTGGGCTTGAAAGCCATGCTAAGAAATGAACATCAAACACTAACTCACAGTGGGTTTCGGCCAATGTCACCATAGCGTGCTTGCTATGAGGCGAGCCTATCAGCCGGGAAGTCCTTCGTCAAGTTCTCCCCTGGAGAAGTTTATTTCTCCTATTGGCCGGTCATAAGTCATAAGTAATGATATCATTACAGAACTGGAATCAAAGATAGGCATTTTGCGGATGAAGTTATACTTTAACCCATAGGAGATGGACTTCCTGAGCCACTTTCTGGGTGGTATAGATTTAACTTTTCCTTCCCATGTCCGAGTTAACTCGAATGTCAACATGTATTCCGGCAGTAATGCTTACTTACCGTAACATCACAACGAAGTGAAAGTAAAACAAATTACGTAACAACAACAACACTAGCATATATATACATTAATGTGTGTAAACTAAGTATGACAAGAAATTAAATCGAAGAAAAACGTAGTACTCGTGCATTTTCTCCGCTTCGCGAATGAAAACCTACAACCTGTTTTTCAGTCATAGACCGGGTCAGGATAGGAATTGCGCCGGCTGCCGAGGCCTGTCGCACTTCTCTGGGGCAATGTTTAATGACTGACAGATGAAATGAAATGTTCATGGAGAGTGTTGCTGGAATGAAAGATGACAGGGAAAACCGGAGTACTCGGAGAAAAACCTGTCCCGCCTCCGCTTTGTCCAGCACAAATCCCACATAGACTCACGAAAAGTTATTCAATGTATTAAATTCCCAAAACAGGAGAATAAAATGGCTGGAGGAAACTGAATGAATTGAACACCGGGAAAACATCGTGAAAAATCGCAAAGTCTTCAGGACCTCAGTGAATAAACACACATTTCTGGTCAAAACTAGCAGCAGGACTGGTACAAAAGTGGTCAGAAGAACGGAAGAGGCAACACAGTGGGTTCATGAAGAGATTTTTGGAAGAGTAACAAGGCGAAAGTCATCAAGCCAATGAACAAGTTCCAACGCATGGACGCAACGAAACAATAATAAAAATAAAAAATAATAATAATATAGGTCTAATAGGGATAGCTTTTATGAAGCAGGTCTCAATGATCGCAAGCTAGATGCAGTGAGAAAATGAAATACTTTCTAAACCTCTTAAATATATTATTATTATTATTATTATTATTATTATTATTATTATTATTATTATTATTATTATTATTATTATTATTATTATTATCCAGCCCTGTGGTGTAGAGGTAGCGTTCCTGTCCCTTACTCCAAGGCCCTGAGTTCGTTTTTCAGCCAGTTGAAGATTTTTTAAATTCTGTCCTGAGGAGAGGAATCGGGTTTGCTTGATTCGAGACTTCCTCCAGCTCTTAGTTACAGGAAGGAAGCGCAGAGTGAGAAGATGGCGCTACTGACCTAGTATACATAGACGAACACTGGTTGCCAAGGTTACAATGGTATCGGTGAAACTGATGACGCTAATTCCAAACAGACCCCTAGCCCAGAAGCACATCCACGTGAATAAGAAATTTCACGACAACAAAAGAAGAATAAAAGTGAAGTACATTAAAACAAGAAATAAATCATTGTAATGGCCGATGAACTCCGCTATACCGGTCCCAAGTCCGGGGCCTCAACGTGCAAGTGATGAGGAAGAAGGAGGCTGAGGAGTAACAACCTCGTTAAAAAACCAAGGTTCACCTGGCCCTGGTGGTAGCACCTTGTAAGGGCTCCTTGCTGGGATTACAGTAAAGACCTCAACGGTAGTGAAGGGGGAGAGAATAGGTCTCAGTACGGCAGAATTAGCGGAAGAGGCAACTCAAGAAAAATCCACTTCGCGTCTGTCTTGGATCTAGCGGCTATGTGGTCAGCGTCTTTTCACCAAAGGTGCAGCTGAAAATCCATCCTCGGAGCTAACAACCTCGAGCAGAATCTTTAGGGGACTTGTCCCCCTAACCTAACAATCAATCAACAATGGATACGCACTTTGTAAGAGATTTTACCCCAGGGAGTAACCAGTCTCCCACTTCCAAGGAAATGAAAAGTAGGCATTCGGTTTCTGGGGGCCTACAACAATGTGCGGAGGATGAGTCGGAGCATCCTGAAACCTGCCTTAAGCAAGGAAGATGCAAAATTAAACACAAAAGCATAAATTATCTGGCTACCTTCAATGTAAATTCGCTTTTGAAAACAGGAAAACTCAAAACTTTAATAAATGTTATGAAGGAAAAAAATATTTTGATAACAGCAATTCAAAACAAGATACACTGACGAACATCACTTTGATTCAGAAGGATTCAGAATATTCAAGGGAAAGTCCGGAAAAAGTGTAATGAAGAGGGTTCGTTGTAAACCAAAACATATTAAACTCAATACTAGAATTTAATTCCATTAACGAAAGACTTTCAACACTAACCTTTAAATCAGTAAACGAAGTTTACACTATTGTACATACATATGCACCAACAAATGAGAAAAACAGAATGCAGAAAGAACAAACTGAAATTTTTTGACAAGAACTCTCAAACACTCTGGATAAAATTCCATACAAAAGTACAATAACTCTACTAGGAGATTTTAATGCTCAAATCGGCAAAGAACATAGTAGGCAAATTCCCTGCTTACAGAAGAACTAACGCAAATGGAGAAAGACTCATCAGTCTATGCAGAGAGCATGACATAGTCCTAAAATCTACATTATTCAAAAAACTTCCTGGAAAACAAACTACATGGGTATCTCCAAATCCAATCTGTGGGGAGAAACAACTTGACCATATTGCTATAAGCAGACAGTCTGCACAGGATATACTTAACGTAAAAGTTGCTAAAAGTGCAGGTTTGGTTTTCAGACCACTATCTATCTATCTATCTATCTATCTATCTATCTATCTATCTATCTATCCATCGTTAAATTTCAAATTAGGCCAATATATAGAAGAAAGAGTCAATATAACCCAAAAAGTTCGACACACAAAAATTAGCCAAGGAAAATGATTTCAAAGCACTTCTGGAAAAAAGAACACCTGAAACATGGCAGCAACTTCAAAAATATATAGTACAGACAGCAGAAGAAACCATTATCCTTAAAAAAACGGAAACATGCCTGGTGGAATGATGCGTGTGATGAATTAATCTTAAAAAACAACGAGCTCGGAACATCTGGAAGGCAAATAAAAATGATAAGAATAGGGACAACCTTAAAGAAGCCCGAAAGCTTGCATCAAAAGGCCTCAAAAAGGTCAAAATGCAACATATGAAAGACCAACTAACATCTATGGAATCAAACTTCAAACAGAACACAAGGGACTTTTACAAAACCTTCAAAACTAGCTTAAAGGAATACACTCCACGAAGTTTACTTTTCACATGCCCAAAAACTCAGAAAACGGCATGTAATAACGCTGAGAATTGCGGAATACTTGCAGAATATTTTGAAGAACTATATAACTGTGATGCAGCGAAAGAGAAATTTACTTTTGATAACACAGTCCCAATACTACCGGACTCAAAACCACCAACAACAGAAGAAAAAAAATATCATTGCTGAATTATGGAAATACTCTAGTGACAATATGGTACTCTGTTTAACAGAAATCACCAAAGAAATTTGGGAAACAAAACCATTTACCATCAGAATGGACACCTGCACTAACACATCCAGTACAAAAAAGGGAAGAAAACAGATCCTAAAAACTATTGGGGAATCTCCCTTCTGCTAGTAACCTACAAGATCCTGCCCAAGGCGCTTTTAAAAAGAGTAGAAGAAATACTCGACCCACAACTAGGACAGTATCAAACAGGATTTAGGAAGGGAAGATCATGTGCCGAACAGACATTAAACTTAGAGGACATAATAGAAATGAGGAAAATCAGGAACTTGAAATATGTAGTTACTTTTGTGGATTTTAAGAAAGCCTACGATTCAATTGATAGAAATGCACTAATTGACATTTTAAAGGAATCATTGCAAGACTCGATAATAAAACAAATGAAATAATTAAAGCAACGTTAAAAAACACAAAATCCAAAGTAAAATTCAGGGGCGAACTCTCAAAACCTTTTAAAATACCAGGTGTAAGACAGGGAGATGGTTTGTCACCTCTGCTTTTCAACTGCCCACTAGAGAAGATAGTTCGAGAATGGAGGAAAGCTATCAATATTAAAGGTGTTCCGCTAGGAAGAGATCCAAATAAAATCACTGCAGATTGTCTATTTTTTGCAGATGACATGAAGCTAATTACTGACTCACTGGATTATGCTCAAGAACAAATCAGAGAATTACAAAAACAAGCAACAAACATCATTTGAAAAAACAAAGTTCATGACAAACATCAGTGATACCCCGCATTATATGGCAATTCATGACAACATAATATGTAAAACAGATTGCTTTAAATACTTAGGAGAGTGGATAACGAATGACACAAAAGAATACACAGCTATAGAAACTAGAGTGCACAAAATGGAATGGAAGTTTCACATGCCAAAAATGTATATAACAAAAAATCCTTATCCTGGAACACAAAATTGAGAAATTACCAAACAGCAGTCAGACCTGAAAATATATATGCAGCCGAAACACTTAAACTAACAAGAACTGGAGACCCCGAAAAACTACAGAAGGTTGAAAGAAGAAATTTGAGAAAAATACTGGGAGTTAAACGAAATAATAATGCAGAATACGGGTTAAAACCAAACAGAGAGCTACATTTGAAAACTGAAATATTAACTGAAGTAATGAGGAAAAGAAGACTACAAATTTTGGACAGGTTTACAGAATGGATGACACCAGACTAACCAAGCGCATCTTCAACCTTCTGAATAGTTACAAATCTGAATCCACATGGTTCGTTGAAATTGAGAAAGACATGAAAAATGCTGAAATTAAAACAGATACAATCAAAAACAGAACACTTTTCAGAGAAGCAGTTCAAAAGGCAGCGTTTCAGGAGCGGAAGAAACCAACAACTAGAAGAAAGTGGACTCAAGAAGAGAAGGAACGACACTCTAGAAGGATGAAGGAAATTTGGAATCAAAGGAAATCAAACATAATGAAAAGTAACCAAAGTTGAATCATCGTACGCTCCAAATGGGTTATTCGAACGCAGAAAAACAATAAGGGCCGATGACCTTGATGTTAGGCTCCATTAAACAACAAGCATTATCATCATCATCACAATATTATCACATTACAATTCACATAGAACTTAAAAATATTTCCATTGCTTTCTCTCACTGTAGAATAAAAACTGACAACTAAAAATGGCATGCGAATTATCTAACAGAATAATTAAAAGGAATCGGAAAGAAATTAACGTGAAATAACTTAGGGTATTCCGTTACACTGCCTGCTGTAATTTCTTGATGGATGCAGTACTTTTGCATTCATCTCTTGGCACAGGCCAGAGTAGAGTGTAGCTTCCACCGAAGCCCCAGTCTCATCCATGGCTGTGACAATATGGAAGCTGCTGGGGTATGGGTGGTGCTGAGTAATGTAATGACTAATGACATTCGGAGCACCCCCAGTGCGTCTGAGTGTTATGAAAGGGTCAGTCGTGCAGCAATAGCACTTTCTGGCCCAGTGGGGAAAACAATGACAAACTACCTCACTCCTCATCTTGCCTAGTACGCCTCATTTTGGTGCTACCATTAGTTTTTTGCAGTTTCCTTATAACCGCATAACCTTTAGTGGTGCTATTTGAGGATCCAACCAGCCTCTGGGGTGATGACCTTACAGACAGACATTCCGTTACATGTAGAGTAACATAATTATAACGCAGTCACTTAGAAATTCACCTAAAATTTACCAAATATTGCATTACAAGTATTGCACCACAATAATAGTAACAAGGAAACCAGATATAAAACCACACACAAATTCAGTGTTTTTAATGCTTTTACACTGCGCCTTACATAGATTGAGCAGAGTAATAACTCACTAGTAGCATAACATTGTAAATAAAATATTATCAGGGGTGGTGACCTTGATGTTAGGCCCCTATAAACATTGTTGGCAACTTATATTTTCAAGATCCGCTAGATGCTACTAAAAATCCGCTATAATAAATCTAGAATTCCGCCAAAAATCCGCTGTCCGCTAAATGATATATTTCTCCGCTGACAGTCTTCTAATTCCGCCAAATTTAGCGGAAAATCCGCTAAGTTGGCAACACTGCCTATAAACAGCAAGCATCATCATCATCACAACATTTTCACATTGAAGTTCACACAAAACTTAAAAATATTTTATTGTTTCTCTCACTGTGGAATAAAGAATGGCATGATCATAAATCTTGTGCTCCGTGTTTCCTTGGTGACCATGACCTGTTCTGTACGCTGGCGTCCTAGATATTATGATGAATACCTTGCATGACGTCACGCCATTTCTACATTATGACGCAGTGTCAGAGCACAAGTGCGAACTGTACCGTCTGCTCGGTAACAAAGGAAGCCATTCGTTAGCCAAGCGATGCGGGATGATAAGGATCGTTTCCTGGACTTCTCACCCACCGGATCTTATCACACATTTCAAACCGTTGTAAGCTTGTCAAAAACAATTCAAAATGACGTTTGAAAACAACCGGCATTATGAAGTTGTCACTCTCGACGTTGAAGTATGAGTTCCTGCGTCAACAAAGTCAGAGACTAATTTTAATGGCAGTGGCAATCAAGATTTACGTTCGTTTTGATGATGGATGAAATGTTCGGTAAAGAGATATAATACGTGATGGATGTTGGACTAGCTGTGGAAAAAATGTGAGTTAAAATATCTCCCCTTCACACGCATTGCAGTATCTGAATACGAACTGGTTCAGCAGCGAGTCACTTTTAAATCTGCGCTTCATCCAGACGGAAGGTCCGATGATCGTTTCCACTACATCTTTCGGAGGCCTGTGCACAGTTCTTTGTGTATTCAACATTTCTTGAAGTCCAATTGCATCCTGACATGAACAGCCGCGGAAAATCCGTTCATTCACCTTAGTAAAGACCAGTAAGGATTCTGGTATGCAAATATAGTTTAAGGGTCGTAATAATAAAAAGTCCTTATACCGTTGTTTAACTCTTGTTTAGTTATACAGTGAATAAACCCTGTATAAGCGTTTTACATTTTTCTTACTAATAAAGGAGGTATACGCATTGTATTACTACACAGCACGTATACACTCGTTCCAAGGAGTAGGAATCTCTTCCTGCAGTTCACTGACGTATTTCGCACGTTCACCGCCTTTATGATCGCTTCTGCTGGTTATCTACGAGCAAAACTTTCCGGAAAGTCGCACAGTAGCACAGCATATCGAAAAGGCAGTGGCAACACTAAGTGAGACAGCTGGAAATTCGCTTATACTGATATCAACATTTCTTCAGCTTGCTTGTGTAATGAACGCCAAAAAAAGAAATGGAATGGCTTAAGAAAAGATCAATAGCTCCTAACTGGGATAGTACGGAAAACGTAAGCAATTGTAATTGAATCGGCGAGTTGAAAAGGGTAGCCTACACATTCCAAAATCCTTCCTTTTCAGGAGAAAGGAAAACCTGTTTTGTAGCTAAACGAAAGGTTAGATCAAAAAAGTTTCTATTAGGCATTTATACATCATATTTCTACGTATTCAACTACAAAGTATGGAAATCATATTACGTACGGTTTTCAAGTTATACCACTTTTTATGTCAAGGAATATGTCCCTTATACTCAAATTTGAGAAAGATCTAAGATCTTTGTAGAGGCAGATAATGTATAATAAACTCGCAATTTAAAGTCTATTAAGCAGTAACACCTTATTACACAAACATACGCCCAACCATCATTTCTTTTATAGTTATTCAAATTCATTCCGTGAGACAGCTGGAAATTGACTTATATTGATATCAACATTTCTTCAGCTTGCTTGTGTAATGGACGCTAAAAAAGAAATGGAAAAGCTTAAGAAAATATCAAAAGCTCCTAACTGGGGTAGTACGGAAAACGTAAGCAATTGTAATTGAATCGGCGAGTTGAAAAGGGTACACATTCCAAAATCCTTACTTTTCAGGAGAAAGGAAAACCTGTTTTGTAGCTAAACGAAAGGTTAGATCAAAAACGTTTCTATTAGGCATTTATACATCAGATTTCTACGTATTCAACTACAAAGTATGGAAATCATATTACGTATGGTTTTCAAGTTATGCCACTTTTTATCTCGAGGAATATGTCCCCTTGTATACGGTAGGTACTCAATTAAGAAAGATCTTTGTAGGGGCAGATAGTGTATAAAACTCGCAATATCAAAGGTCTATTAAGCTGTAACACATTTTTACACAAAAATACGCCCAACCATCATTTCTTTTATAGTTATTCATTGTCATTCCGTCTCTTTAAAGTGTTTTACTTTACGAAGATGTCTAGCTTCCATAACCTCTGAATGGTGTACCGTATGTCTTCTATGTTTAAAATATCGTGAAGATCATCAACCTTATCGTCATTCTTTCAACGTGTGTTCAATGTTAAATGGATAAGTCGAATATTTTACAACGATTATATTACTGTCGACAATAAATACCACGAAAATAAACTGCTCACTCGTTTCTTTTTTCTGCTACACGCTGCTATACAACGCTTATACAAGGGTCGTGGACTGTATAAGCAATTCAGTGAATAACTATAACAGATGTATACACAGGAGGCTTATACACTGTTTATTAGTAACTAATTTCGCGTAAATGGTGTATAAACCTTGTATAAAAGTTATACACCGTTTATTAGTAAGACGGTAAATAATGTATAATTGGTCACTGCATATCAAGTAGAGTAGATAAAAGGTCCATTATTCCTGGCAACTTGAATAATTATTCTTGAAAACCAACTAAAGTAAGGTAAGGGTGTATTCTTCCCGAAAACAGGTCCGAACCTCCGCAGAGGTGTGCCTGAATCGGAGTTTACGTTCGGTAGGGTGGCCATTTCCTTCTCGCTCCTCCATTCCCTTACCCCCCACCAATAGCTCGTGGCAACCCATCCAAATCTTGACAACGCCCAATGTTGCTTAGCTTCGGAAATTTCGCTGGATCCGGTGTTTCAACACGGCTTACGGCCGTTGGCGAAAACCAACTAGACATCACCAAATTAACAGAATCAGAACACAAACAGCAAAAATGGAAATTCACATTTCTGTGTAGAAAATCAAGTTATACGTGTATCAGAACTTAATCGACAAAAGAAGCAGAGATGCTCTTCGTGTTATGTTAAGAACGATGGTGTAATCGGATTGGCGAAGAAAATGTTTCTTTTCTAGAAAATGCAGTTACTTTTTTACTCCCGAGCGTGCGCTTCAAAATTCACGAACTCGTCGTATTTGCTATGCTAGAGCACAAGTAGTAGTTCTCATGCTTCAGGGGAGAAAGGTGGGAGCGGGAGGGGAAGTGAGGTGTATGATGGAGATAGAGGTAATGCCCCGCGCATATCCACAAGTTCCCTCGTTCGCCTCGCACAGGACTGTTCTTGTCTCCTACAAGTAATATCCACAGTTCGTTTATTAAACAGCCGTAACTGCACACACAATGCAAGGACACAACGTAATTATAGGACACACTTGTCCGTCAAGGAATGCACCAGATCGTTTTCTCCCCCCGTCTGTTGGTTGCAGTAACGTTCTTCATTATTTAACACACTCGAAGATGCAATGCTGCCGTCCCACGATTGTGTATTCCTTTACTGACAACATTCTAAATGGAATGAAATACTGAACGAAGGAAACAATACGCCCAATGGTTTGATTGCAATTCAAGCACTACAGTAGTTCATCTTCTCTTTCTATGGAGTTCGCATAGTAGTCAATTTATGCAGAACAAACTGTACACTGCCCACTTCGGCTGGGACGCAACTATGCGAAACGAACGAGAAACTTGTGCATTCACACCGAGCATTCCCTCTGTCTCCCAATGTCCCTCCTCTCCTCTCCCTTTCCTCACTTCCCTCCTCTGACGCACAGCAACAGGCAGTGGCTGACTCTCCGGCATCCGGGAGATAGTGGGTTCGAATCCCACTGTCGGCAGCCCTGAAGATGGTTTTCCGTGGTTTCCCATTTTCACACCTGCCAAATGCTGGTCTCTACCTTAATTAAGGCCACGGCCGCTTCCTTCCAACTCCTAGGCCTTTCCTATCCCATCGTCGTCATAAGACCTATCTGTGTCTGTGCGACGTAAAGCCACTAGCCACTAACAAGCTCTCCGGCATAGCAAATATGGCAAGTTCGTCAATTTGAATCGCGCTCCCGGAAGTAAAAATCAACCTCATTTTCTCAAAAAGAAACATTTACTCCGCCAATCCGATTGCAACATCGTTTTTAACACGAAGAGCTCCCTGAAATTTTTTTGTCAGTATAGTTTCGATACATCTTGTATAGGTAGAGTTGGGAAGATGGAAGACAACACTTAATAGGATGAACAAAATGAGAGAGATCAGTGTGGGGAAAGGGAGTAATATCAATGTATATGAGCAAACCTGAAAACATGAACGGACAAGGTCAGTGTCTACTTCTTCTCACTTTGCCGACTTCAAAGAGATCGACCCTCTCTCTCATTAGCCCCAGTTCTTCTATGTGCATTCAATTCTTCTCAGCCCCCGATAAGTTCGTTTCAGTGTTGCCAACTTGGCGGATTTTCCGCTAAATTTGGCGGAATGAGAAGACTGTCAGTGGAGAAATATATCCTTTAGCGGACAGCGGATTTTTTGGCGGAATTCTAGATTTATTATAGCGGAATTTAGTGTTTTATCCATTTTACGTTTTTTAAAAATTTGTTCGCCAGTCTGTCTCCGAGCTATTCCAGATTTCTTGTCAGGAGCTAGCAGTCACATGAGGAAGACCTGTTATTTCGATCTGATGTTATGAGATCATGGTATCATAAATTTGTAATGCGTGGGGAAAGGGTACTTATCTCTCAGTTGACGAATGACGACAGATAATGAAACTGTGAGAGAATAGCATTTATATTTATGCTATGAAGGAAGTCCGTTTAATGAGCTGGCCTGTTCTGCGTGTGGCCCTTAAGGTGGAGGATTTCGCCTAGTTTGCACCCGGCAGCAAAACACCTACAAGTTTTAGCTCGCCGGCTCGCAGATGAGTGCAGACATTTACTTGTATTATTATTATTATTATTATTATTATTATTATTATTATTATTATTATTATTATTATTATTATTATTATTATTATTGCTCATTTTGATTCCTCATTATTTGAGATAGGATTTCTTACCGGCATCTTTTAAATATAAGTTGGCAACACTGGTTCGTTTCCGTTTCCCAGCGTGATCGGGAGGACGGGCATCAACACTCATTTAAGCGCCATCAAGACAGATCTTCAGTCTTGATATGAGAAGTGTAGAATAAACAGAAAGCCTGATAAACAGAGGACATTGGAGGAAACATAAGATGTTGTAAGTATAAGGAGCACGCAGGACAGACCAGAAGGAGAAAAGGACCACAATGGATCTATATAAATAATGGGAAGGAACAAGTTTTGAGAACATTATTCGTGATTCTTAAGACAACTAGGTTGTTAAATTCATTACTCGTCACTATTCTACTTATATTATCCTAATAGCCTTATGGACGGTTTCTGGAATGACAGTTATTTGTAGAAGCGTAGTTATCAGTGACGTAACATGGTGATACGTTTAAGATGAGTTTCCGAAACAACAATTATCGGCTTCTTCACAGTTATCTCTGCAACGACTGGTAAATGCAGCTAGAACTCATTCCAACAAATACCGCTATGAGGCGCCACTCCATACCGTTTAGTACAAGGTCTTATATTAGTTTCGTAAACATTACAAAGTTATAATGAACTGGTGTAATATATTTACAGTCATTCATTGTAGTTTTAACGTGCTTGGGTGTGCTGGACTCGACAATATTTCGGTTAGTACTCTAAAAGGTGAAGAACATCGCACCTTGAGTCTGTTGTCGCACATGTCAAAAATATTGACAAGAATAATATATAACCGAATAAGCAATAAAACTGAACCACACTTGGCTGAAGATCAGTTTGGATTTAGGCGGAATAGAGGCACACGAGAAGCTATTCTAACACTACGACAGGTTATAGACAAAATGCTAGACGTAAGGAAACCTTTGTTTATTGCATTCGTAGATTTAGAAAAAGCTTTTGATAATCTGAACTGGAATATGTTAATGAAGAATATGACTAGTGTTGGTTTAGATTTTAGAGATAGACGAATAGTATACGAACTCTATAACAACCAAAGAGGCATCATAAACATAAATTGTGAAGTACGGGAAGCTTATATAAAGAAAGGAGTACGACAGGGATGTAATTTGTCACCAGTGCTGTTCAACCCGTATATTGAGAAAGGAATTGAAGAATGCAAAGAGGAAATGGAAGGGATAAAGATAAATGGAGTAGAAATCAAAATGATACGATTTGCTGATGACATAGCTGTCATAGAGGAGAACGAAGAGAAACTACGAAGTGCATTAATAAGAATGAATACGATATTGAGAGATAAGTATAACATGAAAATTAATACAAAAAAGACCGAAATTATGGTACGCAACCGCCAGCATATTGCAGTCGACATCAGAATTAGTGATATACCACTAAGGCAAGTAAATGCCTTTACCTACTTAGGAAGTAAAATCACTCCAGATGGATAAAGTTCAGTCGACATAAAGAGCAGAATTTCCCAAGCAAAAATTGCTTTTTACAAGAAAAGGATACTACTTACATCAAGGAATTTAAATGTGGAGACCAAGAAGAGTTTTATTAAGTGCTATGTCTGGAGTGTGGCCTTGTATGGTTCAGAAACGTGGACTATTAGTGCACGTGATAAGAAACGTTTGGAAGCATTTGAGATGTGGTGCTGGAGGAGGATGGAAAAGATCTCATGGACAGAAAAACTTACCAATGAAGAAGTTCTTCGACGAATAAGTGAAAAAAGAACCTTTTTAGCAACAACAAGAAAAAGAAGAGACCAGTTAATTGGCCATCTCTATAGGCACAATGGATTCATAGTTAATGTCATAGAAGGAAAGATTCAAGGTAAAAGAGGAAGAGGAAGACCTAGACTGCAATATGCAAGACAGATCAGAGATGACGTAGGAACAGGCTCATATGTGGAAATGAAGAGATTAGCGGATTACAGAGAAGAGTGGAGAAGACGAATTGCTGCCAACCAATCTTAGGATTGAGAATTAAGAAGAAGACGTTTACTTCCATGTTATCACTGGCTTTAGTTACTGATTGCACTTGTATGGTGTCATCTGTCCCAGCATGACGCATGACGCCTCTACTGTAGAAATATCTTCCAATACGGGAAACGAATCGTCAAATAAAACAGAACTTGAATCAAACGGATTTTCATCAGGCTCTAATTGGTGTAGCTATAATGTTAAGATCTCTTTCGTCAGGCTTTGAATCACGAGTCTCACCAACAGTTGGTGAACACAATCTGAAATTATGGAATATCTACCATTAATATTTACATTTGTACGGTACTAAATAATAAATATCTTAGGTACCGGTATACATTTAATATAAACCTGCTGAATAATAAATATCGATATTTCATTGCTTTTTTTAATGCTATTATATCCTTTAACCGGTGACGTGAGCTCTCATAGACTCCCAACAAACATAAAACATCTGGTCTTTTTTAATTAAAAATCTTGCAGGGAACTATAGTTTATGTTACTTTCTTATCTGTTTCAACACACTTCACACCCTGAGTCAGGGTTAGTTCGCTACGTTCGATTGAAATTCTCAGGTGGACTTCACGTCAACAGTTACGAGAGTATTTTTGTCAATGCATGTTACGTGGTCAACTGGTCAGTGTGAAAAAAAAAAAAAAAAAAACCTGCAACAGTTGCAGCGAGAACAGATGGATATCGCACCATCAGTGCATGCTGAACTTCAGTGCCGGAATGATAGGTTCCAAAGTGTGCAGCACGTTTTCATTCATGTGATTATTTTCGTTTACGCTTGTTGTTTTTGGATCAGTGAA
Organism: Anabrus simplex; assembly: GCF_040414725.1. Classification (NCBI taxonomy): domain Eukaryota; kingdom Metazoa; phylum Arthropoda; class Insecta; order Orthoptera; family Tettigoniidae; genus Anabrus; species Anabrus simplex. The sequence continues at coordinate 1,667,834,823 of NC_090265.1, forward strand.
AGGTGATCCGTTTGGTAATTGCGGTATATTTTTATAATTTTTTTTTTTTGGCCATGGGCTTTACGTCGCACCGACACAGATAGGTCTTATGGCGACGATGGGATAGGAAAGGCCTAGGAGTTGGAAGGAAGCGGCCGTGGCCTTAATTAAGGTACAGCCCCAGCATTTGCCTGGTGTGAAAATGGGAAACCACGGAAAACCATTTTCAGGGCTGCCGATAGTGGAATTCGAACCTACTATCTCCCGGATGCAAGCTCACAGCCGCGCGCCTCTACGCGCACGGCCAACTCGCCCGGTTTTTATAATTTTGCTGACGACAACGATCAAGGTGAAATTTAAGACGATGTCTGCATACTGTGAATAAGAAGGAAGGGGAAATAATATATAACTTACCTAATTTTAGCATCATTAGATCGTATATATTTTCATATTATGAGAGATTATTACATGCTGAATCAGATTGATTGAGATGACTGAGTACATATTTGCCAACCATTTTTCATTGTAGATAAATTCTGCTAGTGAAAGTAACTAGACTATATATTACCAAAATGACCCTAAACTTTTGCGTAGAGATATCTGTTGGAGGACGAGAGATACTAAACATGGCGATAACTGTACTGTTTATTATCAGGGCTTATAAATCTGGATTTAAGTTTCCGGAAACTCATTAAAGTTAACAGCACAATTAAAGTTACAAGCGCTTTCAGGTAACTAACAGGTAACTGTGGTGTACCAGAAACCGGCCATTATAGTCCTAAAGAATATAATATATAGTTGCTGTTACAACAAAACCTCGCAACCGCCAGTGCTCTTGAATATGAATGAATATGTAATGCCTGTTTCCAGTCATTCGGCCGGGTCAGAAATGGAATGAATGAAACCCCCATCCAGCGGCAAGGATAGGAATTGTGCCGGCTGCCGAAGCCTGTCGCACTACTCTGGGGAAACAATGACTGGCAGATGAAATGAAATAATAGTGGAGAGAGCAGTTGGAATGAAAGATGACAGGGAAAAGCGGAATACCCAGCGAAAAACCTGTCCCGCCTTCGCTTTTTCCAGCACAAATATCACACGGAGTGACCGGGATTTGAACCATCCAACCCACCGGTGAGAGGCTGACGCGCTACCGCTTGAGGCACGGCGACTCACCCCCAATGCTCTTTCTGTTCATAATTTTCCTCTTAAGACTGGTCACGCCTCCCAGCTACATTTGGATCAGTCCATCAGAGTAACATTAGTTGCGTTGATTTTCCTATGGTTAACCGAAAAGGAAATTGAACCTTCCTGTACCGTGCTCTAGGAATAAATGTTTGCATAACGTATTTACGCACTCCTACAATATAATGTATTTAAGGTTCCTTTACACATTAGCATAGAGGCTGCTTGGCCGAGGCGGTAAAGGCGTGCTCGGTTCGCCTGGAAGGACGTGGGTTCGAATCCCCGTCAGGAAGTCGTAAAATTTAAGAAACGAGATTTCCACTACCGGAGGTGCACATGGCCCTGAGGTTCACTCAGCCTACACCAAAACTGAGTACCAGGTTAATTCCGGGGGGCAAAGGCGGCCGGGCGTAGAGCCATAAACTCTACCCCATCTAGTGCCGAGGTTACGGATAGTGGAAGCCTTTACCTTCCACCCCTCCAAGGGCCTTCATGGCCTGTACGTGGATGACTTTGCTTTTACACATAAGCATAGGAAAATGAACCCAACTGACTGACGGACTGCATATCCACATGTGGCTGGGAGGCGTGACCAGACTTAAGGGAAATAATGGACAAGAAAAATTATTAGTAGATACGAGGTTTTGCTCAAACAGCGGCGATAAAAATCAGCTGCACTTCGAAATATACCAGCACCGTACATAACATGATCATTGGCAGTTCTTCAACTACTTGCAAATCACGAACAACGCTGCAACATACAAGTTAACAGCAAGATGTTGTACCAGCAAGCTGGCTAGCAGAATGTAACGCAACCATTAGTTTATAGGCCCTAACTCTAAATCACTCGTTTCGTAAGTAATGAGGAAGAAATGGTTCTTTGTACGGTCCAACAATTGGTGACACCGACTGTGGGTCGTTCCACTATTCTCAACAGTTACTCAGTTGCCATTAAGATGACTGCAAGCGCTTGTCTTGTGTTTGCCCTTCTAGGCAAGTCTCAGAACAGAACTTCTGACGGATTTGCCAGAGTGAGAAAGAAACCTTTGAACATATTCCGGGAACCTGTACTTAAGGAGAGTTACCAAAAAGTACTCGCCACCACAGGATACCTGTAATGCCAATGACTCTGCGTTGAAGAAACTACCAGTTAGAAGGAGAGGTTCATGGCCTAACTGAGAAAGGATCATCTAGGCTAGGCGTAGTTACACGATCACTGTCCAGGAGGGATGAACTAATTACTGACTCTACCATTAGACAGAAAATCAGTATACACCAGCACACAGAAATACATGAGGAAACGCATCAAATCTACAAGTCCACTTTGCCATAACTACCGAGATAAAAATGAATTCACATGTGTTGATATCATACGCTAATGATTGGTGCTACGGGAACAATATTCTTGGAAGTCTTGAGTTTTGTCAACTTCAGTAAAACTTTCAACCTGCGACTCACTTTGGTAAATGAAGTGTGGGTATACGCTGTGAAATCTCGCCGTAGTTCGGGCAGGTAGAGTAACGCCCTAGGTATTCCCTGTCTGTCGTAAAAGGCGACTAAAAGCGGCCACAGGGGCTCTTAACCTGGGGGCGTGGGCTGGCGACCGTATTGATTGCTCATTTGGTAAAAAGAATTTGGAAGATAAAGTGAAATTGAATTTAATTTAGTATTTGTTATGAGAATGTCCGCCTCTGTGGTGTAGTGGTTAGCGTGATTAGCTGCCACCCCTGCAGGTCTGGGTTCGATTCCCGGCTCTGCCACGAAATTTGAAAAAGTGGTATGCGGGCTGGAACGGGGCCCACTCAGCCTCGGGAGGTCAACTGAGTAGAAGTAGGTTCGACTCCCACCTCAGCTATCCTGGAAGTGGTTTTCCGTGGTTTCCCACTTCTCCTCCAAGCAAATGCCGGGATGGTACTGAACCATCCTGTTCATTGGGACAATTGTATTAATTTTAGTATTGAATATTGGAATCACACAAGGCCACCCACGAAGCCAGTGTCTTACTGTATATGTCATAAAGGAGTCCAGAAGAAGCGTTCTTGTGTGAAGTGAGCGCGAGCGTCATTATGAGAAATCTCCAGAAACTCATTAAAAGGAGTTATGTCCCAAGCCAAGCCTCTTGATGAAGATTGGGGACGCTTCCCAGATCCCGGCAAAACTTATATTAGGAGGGAAGAAAGAATTAAATTAATATCTTTGGTTACGGAAGAGTTGCAATGGATTTGAGACAAGAATTGCAACCTGTATAATTTCTGCTTTATTTTGATATGCATTAGGGCTGCACTCATTAATGCATTCGTTAATTAGAGCTCATGATATACTTTATGCGGGAGAAGCTTCGCGGGCGCGCGCAGATTGCACGCGATCAAGCGGCGTGATGACGCTATACGGGATTATAAAATAAGGCCGCCTGGCATATCAGGCTCATTCTTGGACCAGAAGGCCGCTTGAACGAGTCGTCATACTGCGTGTTGGTACTGAGAACAACGCTTTGTCTTCGAGCTGCACATTCTACTGGAACTGCTATATCTGCGAGGAAGTAAGTAATCTACTTCAATATTCAGCTGAATTTAAGATTTTACCTGTGAGAATATGCTATGGGGAGATGAGGTACTGCTTATAAGAGACTAATGAACTAGTAGCATCATATTTCTGTGAGGTCAAGTTATGACTGACGAACTGCTAGAATTAATATTGGCTCAGGATAGGAATTCAGAAACGACAGGTTGTCCGAGTGAAAGGATGAAGTAACAATGACCTAAGGTAGTGAAGAAACTGTGTACCAGGTTTAAAACTCTGAACGAGACTTGGTTAATGTGACGTGTGAGACACGATAGTAGTGGAAACAGGCATCGAGTTTGGACAGTCTGTAATATATGAATTTATTTTCAGTAACCCCAGCACCAACTCATAACGAGTGCTTGACATCATCATTGCAAGGAAGCCACAACCAGGAGCTGAAGCCAACACGACAACGGGCATCGATCCAGGAACGTTGGGAGCACCTGATCAGCGCAACGTCGAAGGGGACACCTTCCAACTACCGAGGGAGCTGTACGAAGACGCCACACAAGAAAAAATGTCTCCAAGTGGTCAACAGTATCTGATGCCAGCGCCGCAGTCTATCATGATGTGGTAGATTCAGTGGTCCACAGGGAGGGCCGCTCCGTAATGTCATCGATAACATAAGGTCACAGCTTTCCAATTCTGTTTCAAGCATGTCATTTAAATTTAGATAGGAATATGGGGGCCGTCAGTCAACAGATTAGTTATGGTAGGAAAATTTTCCTTGTAATTTAGAGCTAGGCCTCAAGCTCGAACCCCGTACGTTAAGGTAGATGATATTTGTAGATTCCTTGTTAGCGTGTGTATTTTATTTCGATGGTATTATTTTACGTATGTGTGATTTTATGGGTCTGATCGAACTCCTTTTGGTCATAGGAGGGTAGTCTTACAGACAGGTACTTTTTATTGTATCGCATTTAGGCATTTGTTTCTGCAGACGTAGATGTATATAGTTGTGACCAAGACGTAACCAGTAATTCACCCAGATTCACTAATAGAGTGAGCAAGTCCGAATATTTGAGAGATATGAGCCCATGAGAGGCAGAAGTAATATTTGCGATTTATATGAGAGAGCCCAGCGCAGTTGAGAGTATGTATTGGAGATGCCTAGTATGGCCATGTGACTATCGCTTAATGATTAGTGTTTTTGTAGCACCAAGGTTGAGCCCATGAGAGGCGAAAGTAAGATTTGCGATACTGCTGGTGATATTGAGTCGAGGGCAGATAGCCCAGGTGTATTTAAAAGAGGGCTTTAGCAGCAGATTACGTGAGGTGTTTCTTTTGAAAGGCGAGATTTTAGCCTGCCGCCCCAGATGAGCTCATAAATTAAGGGGACTGTCGCTAGAGAAGTGGTGAGGGTGAAGGTCGTTGAGCTTGACGTCACCGGCTTGAGATTTGGTTTTTGTCGTCTGCAGCTTGTCAAGGGTGCGAAGGAGAGGAGGACCATGATGTTTGAAAGCAGGAAGAGATCTTTTTTTATGTCCTATTTGTTTTACGTAATATTTTAACACTGGCCCGTTTGATACTGACACCCATGCATATGTTGATTGTGTCCTATTTATATGGTTTGCATAGGTATCTTTGACGCCTTACTCGTCATGGGACTAGGGTTCGTGACCGAGTCAGGTCATTGTACATTTTGTGGTGATTTTTGTTTGCACCGGGGTTCGACGGTACGAGGCATAGTAAATTTTATGGGAGTCATTCAATTCTGTGTACTTCTGCAGATATCCATTCTCCTAGAGTTCGTTACTTACACTATTGTAACATGCTTGTTACAGAACAGCGGTTTTCGTGAAGGCAGTGAACTGGTTGTCATCGGCTCAGCGTTATGTTACCCTATCATATTGAAAGCTCTTTCATTTGTAAATAATTCAATTTTGTGTAATAAATCCCTATTTGTTAAACTGTGAATGCAGCGATGTTTTCTGTTAGATATTTTATTTTATTTTGATTTAGCGAATTCTTACCTGAGTAGGCACATGTCCTAGTGTTTTATCTTTATGTTGCCCCGTTATCCCCATGTTATCCCTGAGAAGAGCGCTTATCCGGCTGAGTGAAGAGGACTGTGTTCAGGTAAGACTATGTGCACCAGCTCACGACTGTGAGAGTTCTTTCACTACTGTACTCTGGGTTCGAGACCGGCTTTCGCCTGGCAGGAACTTTAGAGTCCAGTAGGGCACAGTACCTTACTTAAGGCCACAGCCGCGTTCTTCCCTCTTCCTTGCCTGTCCCTTCCAAACTTCCCATCCCTCCACAAGGCCCCTGTTCAGCATAGCAGGTGAGGCCGCCTGGGCGAGGTACTGGCCATTCTCCCCAGTTGTATCCCCCGACCCAAAGTCTGAAACTCCAGGACACTGCCCTTGAGGCGGTAGAGGTGGGATCCCTCGCTAAGTCTAAGTGAAAAACCGACCCTGGAGGGTAAACAGATTAAGAAGAAGAAGATTTGTTATGAAAATACAGGCCTTACACAGTATTTTCCACATAAAACCTGACCGCTTGCACACAAATCTGAGAATTTTGATTTCCCTTCTTTGGACTGTGATTCCCAGTTAAAATTCCTCTGTGGTTTCTTTCATCGCCTTTTGCATATAGGCCTAAACACTGAAAGGGAAAGGGGACAAATTGCAGCCTTGCCTCAATCCTTTTTGGATTGCTGCTTTTTTTTCCATAGCTGTCGCTTCTTCATCACTGCAGACTGATATTTGTTCAGATTGAAGATCATCCTTCTTTCTCGGTATCTGATCCCGATCACCTCCAGAATCTCAAATAGCTTGGTCCAATAAAAAAAATGACGTATGGCTTTGAGTGCCGGAAGTGTCCGAGGACATGTTCGGCTCGCCAGGTGCACGTCTTTTGATTTGACTCCCGTAGGCGACCTGCGCTTCATGATGAGGATGAAATGATGATGAAGAAAACACATACACCTCAGTCCCCGTGCCGGCGAAATTAAACAAGGATGGTTAAAATTCTCGACGCTGCCGGGAATTGAACCCGGGACCCCTGTGACCAAAGGCCAGCACGCTAACCATTTAGCCATAGGGCCGGACCGCTTGGTCCACTCAACATTATCGACACTTATCCAGTGCCTTTCTTTTATATGTATCGCAAATACTTTTTCCTGTTACCTCAATAGTTACCTCTATTCAGGGGCATAGCCAGGAGAGAGGGGGATAATTGGAGGTTAGAAATTCCCCCCCCCACACACACACACCATCGATTTCTTACAAAATGAAAATAAAGATAAACTGACAATAAAATAAACCTTCAAAGTCATAACTGTAAAACGAACAGATATGTTGAATCTATTTTCTAAAGAGCCTAGAAAGTTGGTATTTAGATTGTAAACTGAACATACTATTATTTGCTGTATTGTTATTGTTCTGTATTTCAATGTAAGATTTTGTGTTGTGTACCGCAATCTGAATATCAATATAATTCACTTGTATCAGTGCCCTTATAATGCATGCGCTCACCACACAAGCATAAGCACCTTCATTATGTTCTGTATCAATTTCTTACTATAACCCCCACCCATCGGCCGATCCTGGCTATTCTACTGCCCCTAGGTATCTGAATGAATAACATACAGCCTAGTGTACTCCGCGACTATCGAATACAAAGTTTGAAGAAATTCACTAAAGCCATTTGCCTGTGATGTCTACAACGTGTGCGGCATCATACGGGTCTTTTCAATGGGTCGTTTAGTAAGAGGTTTGATTTCACCAACTGAAAGCGTTACTTTCTCACGTACAACCGCACCCTCACCCTGCCTCACAATTCATGTTGTTATGTTCAGGCCAAGGACCTGTTCTACCATAAACATTTCCCGGTATACCTTCACTATAATCCAGAGGCTGTATTTCACAGACTGTTTCCAATGGACAAAGTGCTTTAAACTGGCTGTAAAAATATTGGACGCTGTGGTGTATTATTAGAAACTTCCTGCATTCCCTGAAATAAATTTGTTCTCTCTATCATCAGCCCTTACATTGGTTTGATATATCTATCATGCAAACACATCCTGAACTCACCTCTTCATCAGTACGTTACTACATCCTTCATCTGCTGTAACATTACAGAACAAGTGGCTGCACGGCATGGGTCACGTAGCTATCAGCTTGCATTGGGTTCGAACCCCACTTTTGGCACCCCTGAAGATGGTCTTGCGTGGTTTCCCATTTTCACACTAGGAAAATGCTAGGGCTGTATCCTAATTAAGGCGACGGTCTCTTCCTTACCACTCCTAGCCCCTTCCTATCCCTCGTCGCCAAAAGACCTATCTGTATCGGTGCGACGAAAAGCCAATTGTAAAACATTGCTCTAATCTGCGGACCAGTTATTCTCAAGCTGTGTTCCTAGAGCTTCTTGAAAAAGTTGGACTTACAAAGAAACAAAAGTGACTAGGTCTTAAAATTTATTGTGAATTTTGTGAGATCATGAACCGTGTGTCGGTACGTACCTATGTATGCCGTACCTATATTTACCCCTTAGTCTCTTTTCTTGATCCAGGATGAAGGATTAGGCGAGGTGAAATTATATGGCATATTTCTACAGCCAGATGCCCTTCCTGAAGCCAACCTGAGTTGAGAAGCTAACGAAGATGGAATGAATGAATGAAGTAGGAGGAAGGAACCGGCTCGGTTCTATTAATAAGAACTGTCCCAGAATTTTCCTGGAAGTAAACATGGGAAACCACAGAAAACAATTCTCAGAACAGCCGATGATGGGGATCAAACCCACGCGTTTCTGGAACGCAAAGTTGTGGCTCAGTAGCCATAGCTTGTTAACACGCGCGGTCATTCAGCTTTGTAAATATGTTCTGCATACGTACGTACGTCATCGTCAGACTTTTATGCCTTTCAGCGTTCTCTCTGCAAGCCTCTGTGAATATACTAATCACCCGCCGTAAACCTCTATTTGTAATTAGTGTTGTGGCCTCACTTACTGCTATCCTTTTTATCTTCAAATCATTAGAAACTCAGTCTAAACATCGTCGTCTTGATCTCCCTATACTCATCTTTCCTTCCATGACTTAGTCGATTAATCTCGTAGGTAACCTATCTTCCTACATTCGCCTCACATGACCCCACCACCGAAGCCGGTTAATGTACAGCTTCATCCATCGAGTTCCTTCCTAACTCAGCTTTTATCCCCTCATTCCGAGTACCCTCCTGCCACTGTTCCCACCTGCTTGTACCAGCAATCATTCTCGCTACTTAGAAAGAAGAACGCTGAAAAAATTATGTCCAGAATGAAACAGATGGCAAGTTAGAGAAGTTTACCGGAAAATAGAGAGAATCTCATAGATCATGAAGAGGAGCAGCGCGACGTTCTTCGGACATTTGCACAGAATGAACGGAAATAGACTTATGAAGTTGATATTTGATTACTTCTTGAAAAAAAAGAGCACTCCAGCGTGGATTAAGGAAACGTGGAAAGATATAGAAAGGTACAAATATTACATACATACATACATAATCGTTATAGACTGTTATGCATTTCAGCGTTCAGTCTGCAAGCCTCTGTGAATTTACTAAACGTCGCCACAATCCTCGATTTGCAACTACTGTTGTGGCCTCATTTAGTTATATACCTCTTATCTTTAAATCGTTAGAAAGCGAGTCTAACCATCGTCGTCTTGGTCCACCTCTACTTCTCTTACCCTCCACAACAGAGTCCATTATTCTCCTAGGTAACCTATCCTCCTGCATTCGCCTCACATGACCCACCACCGAAACCGGTTTATGCGTACAGCTTCATCCATCGAGTTCATTCCTAAATTAGCCTACATCTCCTCATTCCGAGTACCCTCCTGCCATTGCTCCCACTGTTTGTACCAGCAATCGTTCTTGCTATTCATGTCTGTTATTTCTAACTTATGAATAAGATATCCTGAGTCCACCCAGCTTTCGCTCCCGTTAAGCAAAGTTGGTCTGAAAACAGACCGATGTAAAGATAGTTTCGTCTGGGAGCTGACTACCTTCTTACAGAATACTGTTGATCGCTACTGCGAGCTCACTGCATTAGATTTACGACACCCTGATTCAATCTCACTTACTATATTACCATCCTGGGAGAACACACAACCTCAATACTTGAAATTATCGACCTGTTCTAGCTTTGTATCACCAATCTGACATTCAATACTGTTGGATTTCTTACCTACTGATATCAATTCAGTCTTCGAGAGGCTAATTTTCATACCATACTCATTCCAACTCTTTTCAAGTTCCAAGATATTAGACTGCAGGCTTTCGGCACAATCTGCAATTGAGACCAAGTCGTCAGCTTAGGCCAGACTGCTTACTACATTTCTACCTAACTGAATCCCTCCCTGCCATTTTATATCTTTCAGCAGATGATGCATGTAAACTATGAACAGCAGAGGTGAAAGATTGCAGCCTTGTCTAACCCCTGTAAGTACCCTGAACCAAGAACTCATTCTACCATCTATTCTCACTGAAGCCCAATTGTCAACATAAATGCCTTTGATTGATTTTAATATCCTACATTTAATTCCATAGTCCCCCAATATAGTGAACATCTTTTCCCTCGGTACCCTGTCATATGCTTTCTCTAGATCTACGAAACATAAACACAATTGCCTATTCCTCTCGTAGCATTTTTCAATTACCTGGCGCATACTGAAAATCTGATCCTGACAGCCTCCCTGTGGTCTGAACCCACACTGGCTTTCATCCAACTTCCTCTCAACGACTGATCGCACCCTCCCTTCCAAGATGCCAGTGAATACTTTGCCTGGTATACTAATCAATGAGATACCTCGATAGTTGTTGCAATCCTTCCTGTTCCCTTGCTTATAGATAGGTGCAGTTACTGCTTTTGTCCAATATGAAGGTACCTTCCCAACACTCCACGCTAATTTTACCACTCTATGAAGCCATTTCATTCCTGCCTTCCCACTATACTTCACCATTTCAGGTCTAATTTCATCTAATCCTGCTTCCTTATGACAATGGAGTTTATTTACCATCCTTTCCACTTCCTCAAGCGTAATTTCACCAACATCATTTTCCTTCTCCCCATGAGCTTGGCTGTCCGCAACACCACCAGGATTTCCTTTTACATTGAGAACATGGTCAAAATATTCCCTCCACCTCTCCAGTGATTCCCTGGGATCTATTATGAGTTCACCTGAATTACTCAAAACACTGTTCATTTCCTTTTTCCATCCCTTCCTTTCTTTATTACAGTCCAGAACGGTTTCCCTGCTGCTTCCCACGACTTCGTTTGTCGTGTACCGACCTCCCACGGACTCGAACCGGCGGACTGCCAGGTGGAAGGCAGCCGGGATTCGCAGCCGAGTCTAGAGCTCAAGGTGTCAGAGGAGATTAATTAGTGTTAGAATAATGATAGTCATCGACATGAGACACCTTGTAGTACTTGAGTAACTGTATAATAAGTATAATAATTATAGTTAGATTTAATAATTGGAAAGCAGAAGGAAGCTTTCAGTTAAGTATTGGAGAGCGGTTTGTGAAACGCACTCGCTTACAAAAGTTGTTGACTAAGAGCGGAGACTTGTTGATCACAACAAGGTATTTACTATGTATCGACAAACAGAGCTAGTATGGCAGCGGGCCGCCGAAGCCGACAAAGAAACAAAGCCCAGTGCAAGGCCATTCAGGGTCAGTACAGATGCACTAGGGAAACAAGGAAAGATGACGATAAAGTAAGACAGAAGACAGTAGTGCCTAGGTAGCAGCACTTACTGTGACAACTATTGAGAATAGCCACTTGAGGGCGCTAGTGACTGGATGATCAGTTTAGCAATGCCTGTAGGACCCAACCCCTTGATAGGAGGTAGGGATAGAACTTTGAGTTCAGGAGCGGAGATATAACCCCTGGCCAAGATGGCGCGGGGCTTTCTTCCAGCCAGTAGTTCGTACTTGTCAGAACGAGATTATTTTCGAGCATAGCCCAAGTGCCGTAGGGCAAGATTTAGATAGACGCGTAGTAGAACAGTAGGCGCGTGGAGCAAGCTCGCTCTCTCTACAGATCATTACATTTAGACTTGTAAATATACTGTACATAGTAGTTTTAGCGTCCTCAGTAATAAAGGACAGAGAAATAACTTCTTCTTTTATTTCGGGAGTTGCGGGACGAGTCATACCTACAAATTACCTCCCTACATTCCGCTCGGCAGGACAGGTAATACTTCAACATCCAAGTGCCTGGTGACCAACCTACGAGATCGTCTCACAGGACAGGTACGTCACGACAGGCACGTATAAAAATTTGGTGTCAGGTAGTGCAGGGTCCCGAGTTCGATCCTCGAACAGTGTCAACTCACCGAAATAACGTGAGAGAATCGCGACTTCGTAGAAGATTGTCCGTAAGAGAACCGCGACTTCGCAGAAGATTTCCGTGTGAGAAAATCGCGACTTCGCAGAAGATTGTCCGAACCGCGCTACCGCGTAGTTTCGTTCGTGTGCCGCGCATCGCAGAAGAGGAGCATCACTACCACAGCCTACTAAGCCAGTCCAGCAGAGGGGTAGCAGTCCAGTAGCAGACAACACCATCCGGTGGAGACGCAGCAATACAGCCGACTACTCATCCAGCACAGCAGTGAAGCAGCATTGCAGATTTAAGGTAAGCTGAATATTATTTCAAATGGCACGACAGAATAGTTCAGTACCAGCAGACCAAGGCACTGAGATGCTTGAAGAGGTGGAATCAGTAAGTATGAGTGGGCCTTTTGTTACAGTAGTAGAAGGACATCGTCTCATTGGACGAGAGTTTGATGGCAGTCAACCAGATAGATTGCATGAGTTCATAGCTAACGTAGATGCTGCTGTTCGTATGATTAAGGATGAGGATCAAGAGTTGTTTTTCAAGTATATTTTAACTAAGGTTACGGGCAGAGCCCGAGATAAGTTGTTGTACAGACGTGATATACATAATTGGGAGCGGGCATTGATAGAATATTATGGCCAGCAAGGCACGTTAGATTTGTACATTTGTCAAATGTTCCAAACAGCGCAGGACCCGCGAGAATCAGTAGCACTTTGGGCACACAAAATAGAAATATTGTCAGCTTCTTTTAGAGAGGCAATACTTGAGGATGAATTAGAGGAGGATCGTGACGCGCAGTTGAAAATAACGAGAAAAATATGTGTTGCTAGTTTCATACAAGGGTTAGCCAACCCTAGAATACAAGCTAGGGTACAGTCAGAAAAGGGCATTACTTTTGAGAGGGCCGTTGCACTTGCACAGCAGGAAGAAACCGTAATATTGTCAAAGAAGGCACGAGAGGGCCTACAACACAAACGTAGTTCAGGGTTTAGCAAGCGCAAACCAGAACAGGAGCGCAGTGCAGCACCACAGTGGCATATTAAGCCAACACATGCTAGTGTTAGGGTGGTCTGTTACAATTGTAACCAGGAAGGCCACGTAGCAAAGAACTGTAAGAACACAGGAACGCAGGGGGCTCACACTACACAGACCGCTAGTTCCAATACAGCTACAGGGGGCACATTCAGTAAATTAAAATGTCGCTATTGTGGGAAGACAGGGCACATTGAACGTGAATGTAGAAAGAAACAAAGAGATAAGGAAACAGAGGTACGAGAAACAGTGCGCATAGTACGTACACAACCAAACCCAGTGACAAAAGAAAACAGAATTTGTTATCGTTGCGGCCGAAAAGGGCACATACAGGTGAATTGTCGACAAGGTGCACACACTCAAGGTGCACGCACACAAGGTGCACAAACTCAAGGTACACACACACAAGGTTCACGCACTCAAGGTGCACACACTCCGGTGATGCGTACGGATAGCCGTAGGTGCTATTCGTGTGGCCAACAGGGCCACATTCAGAGAAATTGTCGAAAAGCCCAAGGCAAGTCCACGGGCAACATGGCCATGAAAGGCCAAACTCAGAGTGATCGCATAAGGGGCAAGGCCGTAAGATACAGAGCCCAATGCGAACATTGTGATAGATGGTCACACCGAACCCAAGACTGTTGGTTCAAAAAGAAGGGTGGCAGTACGCACGCCACGAAAACCTCCGTGGCTCAGGCGGCAAACTAGAACGGGCCCGTAGCAAGGGGACAGTTACGGAGGCCCGCACACCAGAAGGTCCCAAGAATTCTGACGTAGAAAGCACGGTGCTGATCCAGGTTGCGAACCAAGGAAGACCGTTGAGATTTTTGATAGATACTGGGTCCGATGTCAGCCTAGTTAAGAGGCAATCGGTACCCAAGGAATGCCTGATTGACGGGAGCAAATCAATTGAATTAGCGGGTGTAAGTAAGGGAATAATTTACACACAAGGTACTGTACGTTTTGCCATTGGAAACACAAGTCACACATTTCATGTGGTAGGGAGTGATTTCCAATTAACACAGGATGGTATAGTTGGGCGAGACCTCCTGACAGATAGCGTGATTGACTATAGGGAAGGTCATGTCACCATAAGAGGGCGACAATACCCTATGGGGGCGCGAGAAACGAAGGTGATCCGTCTCGAACCAAGGACCCAGAAGGTCGTTGTTATAGAAGTAGATCGGAATCTACCCTTAGGAATTATTGAGAAGGAAGAGGTGATACCAGGGGTGTACCTCGCAGGGTGCCTAACCAAATCAGAGCACCATGAAGCAGTGGTTAGCATGATGAATACCACTGAAAAGGCGGTGACTTTACACAGTCCACGAGTGCACATACAGGAGGTAGATAAGACCTGCCTAGCACAAGTGCGAAAGGTAGAGCAGAACAGTAGAGTGGCAAACGGAGAACCGGCCACTCAGAAGCCCCGATCACAGCGGGTGATAGACTGTTTGCGAGTTGATCACCTCACGCAGGTAGATAAGGAAGGGATATACGCCATCTGTGCTGAGTACAATGATATCTTCCATCTTGAGGGAGACAAGTTAACTCACACTGATGTACTACAGCATGAGATCCCTACACCCCAAGATCAACCTCCAATTAATGTACGACCATATAGACTTCCCGAAGCACAGAAGGGGGAGATACAAGCTCAAACAGATAAGATGCTGAATGATGAAATTATCACACCTAGCACATCAGCCTGGAATGCGCCATTACTTTTAATTCCCAAGAAGTTAGACGCCTCAGGGAAACAAAAATGGAGGGTCGTGATCGACTTTCGAAAATTAAACGAGATAACGATAGGAACCAGTTATCCCCTGCCATTAATTTCAGAACTGTTAGACGCCCTTGGCAAGGCGAGATATTTTTCGACCTTAGATCTCGCGAGTGGCTATCACCAGGTGTTGTTGAAGCCTGAAGACAGGCCAAAGACAGCATTCTCTGCGCTAGGACGCAAGTACGAATTCAGGAAAATGCCCATGGGTTTGAAAGACGCGCCAGCCACGTTTACGAGGCTGATGAACAACGTGCTCACAGGGTTAACGGGTATAAAATGTTTGTGTTACCTGGATGACGTAATTGTGTACGGGAGTTCAATCCAGGAGCACAATGCGAAGCTAAGAGACGTATTTCAAAGGCTGAGAGAGAACACGCTGAAACTCCAGCCAGATAAGTGTGAATTCCTAAGAACTGAAGTAGCATTCCTAGGACATGTAATTACTGACGAAGGTGTCTTACCAGACCCACGTAAAGTACAGGCCGTTAAGGACTTTCCGAGGCCTACCACTAGCCGCCAGATCAAGCAGTTCTGCGGACTGAGTGGGTACTATAGGAAGTTCATACCTAACTACAGCAAAATCGCGAAACCGCTGTATCAGTTAGTGAAGAAGGACGTTCCCTTTGTATGGGGAGACAATCAGGAACAAGCGTTCCAGATACTAAAGCAAAAGCTAATTGAGGAACCTATATTGCAGTATCCGGATTTTGAAAAACCATTCGTTGTTACCACTGATGCGAGCAACGAAGCGGTTGGGGCAGTATTGTCACAAGGACCTATCGGAAAAGACCTTCCAATTGCCTATGCAAGTAGAACGCTTAATAAAGCAGAAATGAATTATAGCGTAACTGAGAAAGAATTGTTGGCAATAGTGTGGGCAGTAAAGTATTTCAGACCATATCTGTTTGGTAGAAAATTCACTGTTGTGACAGACCATAAGCCGTTGAAGTGGGTCTTCAACGTGCAAGATCCGTCTTCACGCCTGCTAAAGTTCAGGCTGAAGCTGGCGGAATACGACTTCGACGTCGTATATAAGCAGGGCAAACAGAACTGCAATGCAGATGCCCTGAGTAGGAATCCCACTGAACCCAAGTGCCAAGCGCGAATGGTTAACTCGGCTCAGCACAAGTCTCACTCAGAGACAACAGTAGAAACTCAGGCCTCAGACGAGAATAGGGAGGAGGTACTGTCTTCAAAACCCGAGGACGCTACGGCAGAGGGAATTGAAGCGGACGGTAGCGAGGTTTCCGAGGACGCTAACGCAGAGGAGATTTCGACCGAAGGTAGCTTATCTGAGGAAGAGAACGAACTAGGCGAAGCTGAAAAGCTAGCCATTTTGAAAGAATGTCATGATTCTTTGGTGGGAGGCCACCAAGGAATAGCGCGCACGTACGCCAGGGTACGTGAACGAATTCAGTGGAAGGGCATGAAAGGGGACATTGAGCGCTATGTACGCACATGTCCCTCCTGCCAAAAGAATAAAGGGACCAGACCAGACCAGACGTCAGGGCTCCCATGAGAATCACGGATACCCCGAACACAGTCTTTGAGAAAATATCCCTAGACGTAGTTGGACCTCTTCCGTTGACAGAGGCAGGAAACAGTTACATACTGACATGCCAAGATCAGCTGTCAAAGTACCTAGTAGCGAGTGCCATGCCTAATTAGGAGGCAGAAACCGTGGCACGGACGCTAATCAATAATGTAATAAGTATCTACGGGATACCAGAGCAGATTCTCACTGATCAGGGTAGTAATTTCATGAGTGATGTGTTTAAGACGCTGTGTAAAACGCTGCGCATTCGTAAAACACACACTACGGCTTTCAGGCCACAATCGAACGGTAGCATAGAAAGATCCCATAAGGTGCTCACGGAGTACCTAAGGCATTATGTCTGCTCAGGGGAGCAGAATGACTGGGACAAGTATTTGCCTACAGCTAGCTTTGTGTATAATACCACAAAGAGCACAAGTACAGGGTTCACACCCTACGAATTAATTTTTGGAAGGAAGGCAAATATTCTAGGTGTGCTGCAAAAGCCACCTGAAATGAATTACAATGAACACCAGAACGTGGTGGAGGAACTGACGGCACAGCTTAGGCGAAATCTCGAGGCCGCCAGAAAGACCTTAATAGAGCGAAAGGAATTAGAGAAAGAACACTACGACAAAAAGCAAAATGAGGTCACCTTTCAGGTAGGTGATAAGGTTCTCTTGCGCAATGACGCATTGCGAAGAGGAAAATCCAGAAAGCTAAGCCCACCATTTGAAGGTCCGTACGAAATAGTAGATGTTTCAGGGGTGAACTGCACCCTACAGATGAATAAGAAGGGAAAAGGGTTAAGGTACATAAGAACCGTTTGAAATTGTACTTGTAGATGTGTGAAATGAGAACTGGGAAGCGAATGTATTCACAGATAGAAAGGTAACACACATCCTGTCTTTACCTTGCAGGTAGACAGCAGATATGGCGCGAATGCTAGAATTGTTGTCCATCGTAGTAGCAGTGATAGTCGTGACGTCACACCGCTACAGAATAGCCGGAGAAGTACTGGATGTCAAGGTGACACCATATGAGAGTACTCCAGGGGCATACTTCGACAATCAGGGTGAGATACAGTTATACCATACGGAATGGACATTAGTTACCTATGTAAACCTGAATAAATTAAGTGATGTATTTTCAAATGTCAAGAGACACATACACTGGACTCAATTAATATGTACACAGTTAGAAAGAAGTACTAACCTAACATGTCAACAGGATGTTAAAATGCTAAGTGCACAATTAGATAGAATTAGGGAATCGAAGGAATTAATTACGAGGATTACTAAACCAATAGGGGAAACGGATAACACTAGGCGAAAACGAGGCCTAATTAACGCAGTAGGTTCCATCGCAAAGGCATTATTTGGAACATTAAGTCAAGAGGATGCCGATAAATATGAGTCAAAAATTAGTGAGTTAGAGCAGGAACAGCTTTCAATTATGAAAATTGCAAAAGACCAGATGATAGTAGTAAAATCAACATTGCAATCTATGAACAGCACCATTTACGATGTCACAGCCAATGAGCAGAAATTAACTCAAAACATTGCAGAAATTAGATCTTATCTTGCCAATAGCACGCTTCAGATTACAGAAGCACTTAAGGAAGTAGAATTAGAAAACTCAGTGAATAGGCATTTAATTGAAATTGAAGGCCTTCTCATACAACTGTATGAGCATTACAGTGTTGTATTATCAGGTATAATGAATGCTCAGGTAGGAGTCATTCAGGTGCAAATAATTTCACCAGATGATATTATTAAAGGTTATAAGAAAGCTCAGGGAGATTTCCCTAAAGGATTGTCCTTGCCATTTGACTTAAAATCAGCTTACGGCTACTTGATTTACAAGGTAGCCACAGTGGAAGTGTTCGCTAACAAAAATTATCTAGTGTACGTCATCAAGACACCCCTTACAGATAAGGTAACTTATACCATGTTTCACATGATTCCATTCCCCACGTATAAGAAGAGCAATCCACACCATTTTGTTTATCTTCAAGAGACCAAGGACTATATCCTTATGGACAAAGAGAAACAAACTTATGTTCAGTTAGATAAAGATCAGGTAAATCAATGTAAGGTAGTAACACCCAGTTGGAAACTATGTCATGTTAAATTACCTATTAATACAGTGTACACTCAAAAGAGTTGTGCAGTCCAGCTTATCTTAGGAGTTAGTCAGATTCCAGATTATTGTGATAAAAGAATACTTCCCGTTCAACAGCTCATGTGGATACCTATCAGAGCTAACAGATATATATACGTATCCCCAGAAGAAGTTAAAGTAACATGTATGTGTAAGGATACCACCAGTGATATCAGGTTAACAGGCACTGGTATTCTTGTTTTAAGTGCAGGTTGCACAGTGTATGGGCCACATAGTAAAATACAAGGTGTAGGTGAAGTGAACACTACACAAAATAAAGACTTTGTACCAGAAGTCACACTTGATTATGACTGTTGTGAACAGATAGGTAGTGAAATCAAGTTAGAACAGATACCCGAAATGAATAAGTTGTCATTAAACAATTTACTAAATCACATTAACGATTTACAATGGGCTACCCATAAGACACAAGAAGTGGAAGATATGGTGAGACAAAAAGAAGAAGAACTGCAAAGACAAATGGTCTATCAACATATTAATGTGTACAGATATATTGTGTGGATAGTTGTTGGTATCATAAGTTTAATTTTAATTTGTTACTGTTGTAATTGTTGCTGTCCGAAACTAGGGTTTCCAGCAAAGAGATGGTTTGATGATGCACGGGCTCATTGCCCTAATATATGTATAAAACAAACGGTAATCACGAAGGGAGATAAGGTTAAGACTTCAGATGAGGATTTAACTATATTCCAACGTCCCAGGCGGATCCGGGGACGCCCGGAGATGTCTGCGGAGATCATGGAATTACACTCCAGGCCTGCTGGGGGACGCCCTAGTACGCCTGTGAGATCTATAGAAGCAATAGAAATAGACGCAAGTGATAATCAGAGTAGAGAACAACCTTCCCCTTCACCACAGGGTCGCCGATCCTTACGTACCGGCAACATCAGAGTATAAATAGTGTAGGACAGAAATGGACGCAACGTATGGTTGCATCCATTTCTTCCCTAAGGGGGGAGATGTCGTGTACCGACCTCCCACGGACTCGAACCGGCGGACTGCCAGGTGGAAGGCAGCCGGGATTCGCAGTCGAGTCTAGAGCTCAAGGTGTCAGAGGAGATTAATTAGTGTTAGAATAATGATAGTCATCGACATGAGACACCTTGTAGTACTTGAGTAACTGTATAATAAGTATAATAATTATAGTTAGATTTAATAATTGGAAAGCAGAAGGAAGCTTTCAGTTAAGTATTGGAGAGCGGTTTGTGAAACGCACTCGCTTACAAAAGTTGTTGACTAAGAGCGGAGACTTGTTGATCACAACAAGGTATTTACTGTGTATCGACAAACAGAGCTAGTATGGCAGCGGGCCGCCGAAGCCGACAAAGAAACAAAGCCCAGTGCAAGGCCATTCAGGGTCAGTACAGATGCACTAGGGAAACAAGGAAAGATGACGATAAAGTAAGACAGAAGACAGTAGTGCCTAGGTAGCAGCACTTACTGTGACAACTATTGAGAATAGCCACTTGAGGGCGCTAGTGACTGGATGATCAGTTTAGCAATGCCTGTAGGACCCAACCCCTTGATAGGAGGTAGGGATAGAACTTTGAGTTCAGGAGCGGAGATATAACCCCTGGCCAAGATGGCGCGGGGCTTTCTTCCAGCCAGTAGTTCGTACTTGTCAGAACGAGATTCTTTTCGAGCATAGCCCAAGTACCGTAGGGCAAGATTTAGATAGACGCGTAGTAGAACAGTAGGCGCGTGGAGCAAGCTCGCTCTCTCTACAGATCATTACATTTAGACTTGTAAATATACTGTACATAGTAGTTTTAGTGTCCTCAGTAATAAAGGACAGAGAAATAACTTCTTCTTTTATTTCGGGAGTTGCGGGACGAGTCATACCTACAAATTACCTCCCTACATTCCGCTCGGCAGGACAGGTAATACTTCAACATCCAAGTGCCTGGTGACCAACCTACGAGATCGTCTCACAGGACAGGTAGGTCACGACACTTTTTGGATTCAACAACTATTTGTTTCGCTCGGTTTCTTTCATCTACTTACAAATCCCTGTCTGCCTCGGCCCTTGTTAGGAGCCATTTCTGATCAGCCTTCTTTTTACGTTTACAAGCTGCTCTCACTTCATCATTCCACCAAGATGTTCGCCTTTTCCCATCTTTACACACAGTTGTTCCTAGGCATTCCCTTGCTGTTTCTACTACAGCATCCCTGCATGCCACCCATTCACTTTCTATATCCTGAACCTGCTTACTGTGGACTGTTCGAAATTTGTCACTAATCATATCCATGTAATTCTGTCTAATTTCCTCGTCCTGGAGATTTTCTACCCTTATTCGTTTGCAGACAGATTTCACTTTCTCTACCCCGGAAAACTCGTACATTCCGAATAGATTTTCTGAATTCAAAGTCGGTTAATATATAGTCTATTATGGATCTGGTACCTCTAGTCTCCTATCTGTAGCGGTGAATAGCCTTATGCTTGAAGAATGTATTTGTAACAGCTAAACCCATACTAGCACAGAAGTCCAGCAAACGCTTCCCATTCCCATTAGCTTCCATATCTTCCCCACATTTACCAATCACCCTTTCGTATCCTTCAGTTCTATTCCCAACTCTCTCATTGAAATCACCCATTAGCACTAATCTATCCTTGCTGTTGACCCTGACCACGATGTCACTCAATGCTTCATAAAACTTGTCAACTTCATCCTCATCTGCACCCTCACATGGCGAATACACGGAGACAATTGTAGTCCTAATGCCTCCAACTGACAAATCTACCCACATTATTCGCTCATTGACGTGCCTAACAGAAACTATGTTGCGTGCAATGGTATTCGTGATATAGAGCCCTACCCCAGACTCTGCCCTTCCCTTTCTAACACCCGTCAAGACACTTTATAATCTCCTATCTCTTCCTCGTTATCTCCCCTTACCCGAATATCACTTACTCCTAGCACATCCAGATGCATCCTCTTTGCTGACTCAGCCAGTTCTACTTTCTTTCTTCCATAAGCCCCATTAATATTGATAGCTCCCCATCGAATTCCATTTCGTTCGCCAAGTTGTTTTCAAGGAGCCCCTCGCTTGTCAAATGGGAGTGGGACTCCGTTACTCCCATATGTCCGAGGCTTTCTTAAAATGTTCTGAGCTCGGTATATTCATGAATCAGGATGCTACCCTACTTGCACATAGTCCAAGTGAGGATCTCTCCTCTGACGGGTTATGGACCACCGGTGGATTGTATAGTCCTAGCCGCCTGAGCACAAGGAGGGCCATGACTCAGAATATGTCCGAGATGCCCGCTCCCATTCTATAGCAACTGGTATCCCGACTCTCAGGTCCACTTACTAGGCCACTCAGCCGTTGCCCATTGTTCACGAACTAGGATGTGACTACAGTAACCCACACCATTAACCATTGTCCAAATATTAGACAAAAAATTCAGGAACACATTGAAACATTTGGAGAGATTTCAAGCCGAAGGAAGAACTAAGAAAACTGGAAGTGCCTAGGCAGAAGAACAACGGAAGCAAGCGAGCGAACGAAACGAATAAGGGGCCAATTGGACACAGAGGAAACTCCACACAAAGGGAAAATGAATTTGTAGCATGATACTAAGTGGAGAGTTATCTTGTAAATAATAATATTAGTAATGATAATAGGATGGTAATTCCCCAGTCTTGTTCAATAAGTTGTGTTTCAGAGAATGTAGTTAGAGTGGAGGAAAACGTTGTCCGAATGTGATCTTCAAATTGGAGTGAGAGTAGGATGCAAAACATAGGTACCACTTTTGACTGTCTGGTTTTTGCTTATGATGTTGTGCTCCTAGTAGACAGTTTTCAGACAGCAGCAAAACTGGTGGAAATTCTTCAAGAAATAGCTGCTAAAACAAGCTTACGTATCTCCTTTGAAAAGACCAAGTATATGGATTCGGAAAGACAGATTCCACTCGCAGTTTTGAGTCGGCTTATGAGATTGTCCGGAGCTCCATGAAATTGAAATACGTTGGCGAGTTTATTACTCCGAACGACAATGAAAAGGAAGCACTATGGGAGGGAGCAAGGAAGATGGAATTGGCGTTTAAAATGAGCTATGATACATATAGATCCAAATCCACCTCATACCAGGATAAATTGAGACACTACTGCGTAGTAGTCAGACCGGCATGCCTTTACTCAGCAGAAATATTAGCAAAAATGTAAGATATATCGACTAGGGAAAAGGAAAGGAAGTTCGTCAGGAAGATTTTGGGTCCTAAGAAAGTGTCCGAGGGAGGCAGGTACTGTAGCTTGTGTTGGCTGTATCGATGTGTATGTATGTTCAGTCTTCAGCCCTAAGGCTGGTTGGATCCTCAACAGCTCTGCCATCAGCTGTCATAGATGGCCTAGGCATCACTGAAGAGGCGTACTAGGGATATGAGGAGTGAGCTAGTTTCCCGTTGCTTTCCTCACCGAGCCAGAAGTTGCTATTACATATCAGTCTGCCAAGCCCACTGAAATGCATGCACCAACCGACCCTATGAGCAACATTTTCACACCATTCGTAGCAGGGACTGGCTGCAGAAGGAATGGCGTTACTAGCATCGCTCATACCTCAGTCACTTTCATATTGGCAAAGCCAAGGATAAGACAGAGACAGATCAATGAAAGTAACAAAATTGCTCTAGCCCATACCAGAAGACATAGTGTACTGTAAACACTAGGTCCTGCCAACAAAGGCATTGCATCGATGTAAATAATAATAATAACAAGAATGTGTTGATGTTTAAAGTAGCTATGAAGTGTTTTCGCTTCGGTGGAAGAGATTTGGGAAGGTCCGATTCATTCCCGCATATGTTCTCAGTCCCCCAGAATCCGATGACCGAGATAAACTAGTACTTGCCCTAGGGCCTGGGATAACTGCTTTGTCAGCTGACATTTCCATCATGCTAACGAGTTGAAGATAGTGGGGAGATCGATTGAAGCCGGTCTCGGGGATACAACTAAGGTACTGAGCCACAGAGATTGCCTCAAGATGTTTCCTGGATGTTATTTTCATATGAAAAGACAAAGTATATGGAAGGTACAAAATTAGGATTTAACAACCATCCTCTGATCACTAGATATGGGAAAATCTCCCAAGTAGATACATTCAAATACCTAGGCGAAATTATACAATCAAACGGGATAAATCAGCAAGCAAAGAAAGAATTACAATATTACAAAAAGCATACAAAATTGTCTGGAGCAGATACAACAAAATATCTATATCCCAACACAGTTGTCAAACCAGAAGCCGTTTATGAATCAGACACCCTGATAAATGGTGGTAGATCACAAATAAAATACATCGAAAAACAAGGGAGTAAAATTCTCAGGAAAATTCTAGGACCTAAATGCGAAAATGTAATTTGGATGAAAAGAAAATCACAGGAAATCTATCAAGTAACAGAAAAAATCAGATACCATTAGAAAAAGAAGATTGAAATTCTATGGTCACCTGATCAGGGTGCACAACAATAGGCTAACAAAGAAAATACTAAATCTCGCACTATCTCTAAAACATTCACAACAACTCGCTTAGAGAAATAAACAAAGATTTTCAGGAAATCGGTATAAATGAGGAAATCATGCAAGGCAGAAAAATTCATAAACAAACACAAATTTGCTGATCAACCTAAAAGACAAGCTACAGGATGTACGAAAGAACGCAACAAGAAGCGCAGCGAAAGGATGGGATTTTAGGAAGACAAGAAGAAACGTGCTAAATAAGTTCACACACGCTCGTTAGTTGGGGCATACCGAATTTAAAATAATAATAATAATAATAATAATAATAATAATAATAATAATAATAATAATAATAATAATCTAAGCCCCATGGCACAACAGCCCAGAAGCGACTGCTGCTCAGCTCAAAGGCCTACATATAACGATGTGTCGTGTGGTTGGCATTATTCTTGGCTTTCTAGACTGGGAATAATAATAATAATAATAATAATAATAATAATAATAATAATAATAATAATAATAATAATAATTGCTGCTGTTTGAACTCCAAACAATTATAATTTCTGAATACCATACAACTTCCAAATAGATAAAAAACAAAGCTCTTCACATCAGGTCGAAAAAAAGAGAAACATTCCCTACGAAATCCATGTTGCAAAACGGTAGTTTATTCCTGCGGATCATTATTCTTCTCCTGAGTAGGTACCGGTAGGTCCAAACATCAAACATTCTCTTATCGCTGCCACTTCGCCGTCAGCAATCAACAACTTAGTGCCAACGACTGCTCCAGGCAGAGCTTACGTGCTTCATGAAGTTAAACAAAGTAATTGTATACATTTTCCATGCATGGTGAGGTCATTGCTAAAGGCTCCCGCGGATATGAAAGTAATGTAATCACCTTCTGTTGCAATAAAAAGAGAAAAGACACTTTCAAGTTCTACACGTTTAATTATTCGTGTTCTGTCTTCATTTCTACTTCTGCTTGTTCCAAGGTTATGCATTTACTGACACGAAATTGGTACTTACCAGGTAATGATTACCTAGGTTCTCCTACCTGCCTGGGTAATGACATGCTTTTATCATTAGCAGCCCCAGTGGGCGGCCGCTGTATCATTATCGTGTATCATTGTGGCCCATCCGTTGCTTATTACAACTTAACACGAACCTAGCATTTATTAAATAACGGCCCTACGAAATAATGAGCATCAGACAATCGCCAAGCCTCGTTAGAAGACACGCCAGGTGACAGGCACCGTTCTCCTGGAAACCGTGACTTTGAGCCAACATCAAAACATGTATCGTATCAGACGGTGCAGTACAGCGTAGCAGAGTGCAACTCTGTTATCCAAACTGAAGTAGATAGGGCCGTTTCAGATTCCCAGGAGTGAAAGGTTGTGACGGTATAAAATATATACTTATATATAACTTATAAAAGCGATGTCCAATATTCTAGGAGGAAACATGTACTAATCAATGTAAATAAATTGAATAAACTTGCATTGTATAGGTGGGAATTTTGTGATTCTCTTACAAGCCTTATTTGCGAAAGATTGTGAAATAGCTCACTCCCAGACAAGGTACGATAGTTTCGTAGCAATGTCATCATTTTATTTATATGAAAGCGATAGCCAACATATTGTTAGTCTGCCGTTTGTCAAGCGTGACGAAAGTACATTTTTAAGTATAGACTGTTATGTCTTTCGGTGCTCAGTCTGCAAGACTAAGTTAATTTACTTACTGCCGCGCCGGCCTGAGTGGCTCAGACGGTTCAGGTGCTGGCCTTCTAGCCCCAACTTGGCAGGTTCGATCCTGGCTCAGTCCGGTAGTATTAGAAGGGCGTTCAAATACGTCAGCCTCGTGTCGGTAGATTTACTGGAACGTAAAAGATCTCCTGCGGGACTACATTCTGGCACCTCGGCGTCTCCGAAAACGGTAAAAGTAATTAGTGGGACGTAAAGCCATTATTATTATTATTATTATTATTATTATTATTATTATTATTATTATTATTATTATTATTATTATTATTATTATTATTGGTTCGAGTGGGTCTACTTTGGACCACGCTTGTTCAACTCTTGGGCTTTGATCTTTGCCCGGTATTCTCGCTTATTCTGCCGGTGTAACTCATTTCTTTTATCTGTCCAAAGAGTACCTTCCTTCCGGGGTTTTTTCCTGAAATCTATGGAATTCGTTCAGGGCATGTCGTACATACCGTATAGATCTGATATATTCCCGGTTCTTCAATGTCCTTCTCAGTTTCTGTCATCCAAGAGGTACGAATCTTCTTGTGCTTCCAGAAGATGAACAGGCGATTGGTCAGTCTTTTGGAAGACAGACTACTGCATATGACCATAGAAAGCCACTCTTCTTTTCCTAGCCCAATCAGAGAGCCTCTCTATATGTTCGTAGAGCTCGGAATTGTGCTGTCTACGGAATTCTTCATCTTCCTTTACCTGACCTAAGATCTTCCTGAGAATTCTCCTCTCTCTGACTTCAAGTTTCTCTATCAGACCTCCTCGGTTCAATGAAAGACACTCCATTACATACAGAGCGTCTGGTCGTATTATTATTAATATTGTTTACAACTATGAACTCCCACCCTCGGGACACTTTCTCTGGACCAAAAATCTTTCAGAGGAACTTACTTTCCTTTTTTCTCAATCGACATCTCTTCCATTTTTGCTAGTGTTTCTGCAGAGTAGCCACAATCCTCTATTTGTAACTGGCTGTGTGGCTACGTTTAGTTCTTATTTTTAAATAATCAGAAACTGAGCCTAACCATCATCGTCTAGGTCTCTCTCTACTTCCCATACTCCCCATGGCCGAATAACTTATCCTTCTCAGTTCGCCTCACATTACCACAACACCAAAGCCAGTTAATGAGTCAGTCGAGTTCATTCCTGACTTTGCCTTTGTCTTCTCATTACGAGTACCGTCCTGCCATAATTCCCACCTGCTTGAACCAGCGATCATTCTGGATATCTTAACGTCTGTTACTTCTAATTTATGAATGAGATATCCTGAGTCAACCCAGTTTTCACTCCCGTAAAGCAAAGTTGCTCTGAAAACAACTGGCTTCTTTCTTACAGAATAATCTTGATTACAGCTTTGAGCTCGCTGAATTAGCTTTGCTGCAGCTTGATTCTCTCACTTAAAACAAAAAAAAACAAACCCCATGGCACTATAGCCCTTGAAGGACCTTGGCCTAGCAAGCGACCGCTGCTCATCCCGAAGGCTTGCAGATTACGAGGTGTCGTGTGGTCAGCACGATGATTGATTCTCTCACTTACTATACTAAAATCCTAGGAGATCACATATCCTAATTATTTGCAATGATCTACGTGTTTCATCTTGGTATTTCCAACCTCAAATTCATTTTTCTTAGGTTTCTTCCCTACTGACATCTCTTTATTTTTATTATCAGTTTGTACGTTTCACCAAGGAGAAGAGTGTTGATGGAGTGAAAGTACCTCACTGGGATCACTGTAAGTACTTAGGTGTTCTTCTTATTCTTTTCTTCATGGGGCCTCTAAATATTAGTTCTTAATTAGCGTCGACGTCTAAGACCTTTTGCTACCATGTTTTCCTTCATTCCCACCTACAATAGATATAGGCTACATGCTCCCTTCACAAAGCTGCAGGTTGTTCTTATTGGGTCTTCTTGGATATTTTCTCTCTCTTCACCTGGTAGTCCTAAAGTGAGAGTCTGATTCTACCCAGCGCCTCACATTCGAAAAGTATGTGTTCAGCTGATTCCTCTACAGTGGATTTCCGACATAAGTTGTCACTTATTAATCCAATTCTATGTAGGTGTTTTTCCAGATGGCAGTGTCCTGTCAACAGTCCTACTTTGTTTCTTTTGTACCCATTTTCCTATATAGTGTCGGGCTTGTCCATAGAAAATCTCGCATACAGGTTCTGCCCCTTTCCTGGCCAGTTTATCTGCCTTTTCATTTCCTTCTATACCTGCATGCCCTAGTACCCATATTATTTTCACAATGTTGTACTTTGAGAGCTTCAGGAGAAGTGAGTGGCAATACCAGACAATTCTGGATATTATCCGGACTGCCTCCAGTGCGTTAATGACCGCTTGGCTGTCCGTAAATACTTAGGTGTTAATATAAAGAAAGATCATCATTGAGGCAATAGCATTATCGAATTTTACTGGTTATAGGTAGCTTTACGTGGTTATGAAGGTACTTAGGCGTTGTAGTAAGGATGCAATCACCGAGCTCGATAGCTGCAATCGCTTAAGTGCGGCCAGTATCCAGTATTCGGGAGATAGTAGGTTCGAACCCCACTGTCGGCAGCCCTGAAAATGGTTTTCCGTGGATTCCCATTTTCACATCAGGCAAATGCTGGGGCTGTACCTTAATTAAGGCCACGGTCGCTTCCTTCCCACTCCTAGCCCTTTCCCATCCCATCGTCGTCATAAGACCTATCTGTGTCGGAGCGACGTAAAGCAACTAGCAAAAAAAAAAAAAAAAAGGGATGCAATGACCGGGCGAGTTGCTTGTGAGCT
The DNA here is from genome assembly GCF_040414725.1 of Anabrus simplex. Classification (NCBI taxonomy): domain Eukaryota; kingdom Metazoa; phylum Arthropoda; class Insecta; order Orthoptera; family Tettigoniidae; genus Anabrus; species Anabrus simplex. The sequence continues at coordinate 1,667,863,382 of NC_090265.1, forward strand.
GTGAGCTTGCATTCGGGAGATAGTGAGTTCGAACCCCACTGTCGGCAGCCCTGAAGGTGGTTTCCCATTTCATACCAGGCAAATGCTGTGGCTGAACCTTAATTAAGGCCACGGCCTCTTCCTTCCCACTCCTAGGCATTTCCTGTCCTATCGTCGCAATAAGACCTATCTGTCTCGGCGCGACGTAAAGCAACTAGCAAAAAAAAAAAAAAAAAAAAATGCAATGACCGGGCGAGTTGGTCGTGCGACGTAAAGCAAACAGCAAAAAAAAGAGGATGCAATGAAGAGGGCGTATACGTTTCAGTGTATGGGACCCACACCACAATTACTTGATACGAGAATTGGAAAAGATCCAGAGGAAAGAAGCATGATTTGTTCTTTGTGATTTCCGATAAGAGAGTAGTGTTTCGAAAATTCCGCAAACTTTGTGTTGAGAAGACTTGGGAGTGAGGAGAGTAGTTGCTCGACTGTCAGCAGAGTTATGGAATGGAATGATATTAATTGACGAATAAGCTTGAGTTGGACTTTTAAAGGTAGGAAAGATCATAATATGAAGATAAATATGGAATTTAAGAGAAAAATTGGACAATTATTAATTTATAGGAAAAGGAATTAAAGAGCTTATTTCCAAACTGGCATTAGTCTGCTTTTATAAAAAATGTTTATGGGGTCTCCCACCGTATAACGAAGGTTAAGTCTCCATACGCCTTATATCCCATGTTAATAGAGATCTGAAAACTACGTTTATTTGCAAAGTGGCGTAAATCCAGTGGCGTGCGGTGAACACGTTCGCTACCCCAGCTGTAAAATAATAATAACAAATAAAAATATAAAACCGCCACGTTACCTTTTTCAAATTGGTATTCACGCCAGCATCATAACATAAGCTACAACAGATTTTAAACAATGTATTTACAGTTTCACCCGGCGACATATCGTAATCGTACAGTTGTGGTTTTCACAAAAATGTACTGGGACTTTTTCGTTTTTTAGCTTAAAATCCCTACCTAAAGCGACGACAGACGTGGGGAAGTATTCCTCACGACAAATAACACTGTTATATTTACGAAGAATGTCACACAACTCGCGAAAACTTCGCCTATAACAAAGAAAAACACTGCAAAAATTCACAGTCGCTACCACCATTGCAGACAAATCCACGGGTCCACAGCAACAAAATACGGATTTCTTGTACTTCGCTCTTGACTATGTATTCATGCTCGGCAACCCACATATTTTCCCGAGTATATTGAAAATATGCCTCTACACTTGTCATCAATGAATAATCCCAAAGACTTTACACATGCCGAAATCCAAAAATAAAATATATTTATTACAATTGATTTCATAAAACAGCTCTATTTTTATTATCAAGACGATGTGCAAGTGGCTATACTGTTAACATATATTTTTCTTGTAGCGTCTGATGCGTGGCGCTGAACACTTCGAGTGTTAACTATTACAACTAACAAACCTACCCAAGCTAGCCGGTCTGTCGCCGTAAGGCGCTGTGAATCTGTAGGGAGGTCCACAGCCGACACCCCACCTCCCCAGGACAATGAGGCTTCAAGGGTATGTGTGAATACAGCGACATAAATTTCGCTGGGGTAACTAACTCTTTTTCTCGCTGGCAAAGAAATCCAGCTCGTTGGAGAATGCTGAATGCGCTGTACTTGGCTTGACTTAGCTCTTTGCTGTTTTTTAAACTTCATAAAAAGCCATATAAGGAATAATAAGAAAATGTGAATACAAAATCCTTTAGGTACCCCAGCAATAGTGGAGTTCAGTGCATGCCACTGCGTAACACCAACGTGTATTTTTTGCAATATGTCTTATATCCATCTTGACCAATCCGCTCGCTCTGGGTATAACAATATTTAGAGTAGATCTATTCGGATAAGAGCAAGCAAATTGTTCTGCAAATCAACAATTTCAGGAGTGTCAGGATGTTTTCGCACATTGTTGAAGAGGGGTAAAAAAAATGGTCGTCTCTCGAGCCCCAACAAGACCATTTAGGCCACCCAGTGGAACAGGAGAATATAATAATAAACTGGGCCTAACGCAGGACCATCGTGCAATGCCGTGTTTGCTCCAGCTGGCAATATCGATAATGAAAGTGTTTTGAAAAGTTACTTGTAGTGCATTTTGCTCATGTAAGTCCTGTAATAACTGGTGCATTTTCTTCATGATTGCCAACGGCCGTAGCCGTGTTGACACACGGATCCCGTGAGATCTCCGAAGTTAAGCAACATTGGGCGTGGTCAAGAAGTTGCCACGCGCTGTTGGTGGGGGGTAAAGGAATGAAGGAGCGGAAAGGAACTGGCCACCCTACCGTACGTCAACTCCGGCTCGGGCACACCTCTGCGGAGGTTCGGACCTGCCTTAGGGTAGAATACACCCTTACCCTTTACCCTTTATGATCAATATATGGAATGTGTGAACAGTGTTCTGTTTAAACCATTCAAATGATTACAAATGTCACTCAAAACTGAGTAAATAAGTCATTTAGTTCCAAAACGACTTAACTCCAACTTACATGACATAATAATCACCATTTCCATTGACGAGATATTTTCAAGCACAGTGTCAGAATGTGCATAATAAACTACATTATAATCATAATAAGATCTGAATTTATTTGTAAGAAAATTAAAAAATCGTGATATGAAGTTTTGCATTTCATGGATGTACGTCACTTTGGAAATGTGCACTTCAAAAAGGCAATGGCATAATAATAGGAATAATAATAATAATAATAATAATAATAATAATAATAATAATTGTACCGGGCGGTACACCCCTACGCCGCAGTTTTAAAACTTGCGCCAATAAATCCTCCTCTAAAGGAGAAACTCTTAACTCATAAGTTTCTTAGAAGATGTCACTACCGTAAATTTTGTGGTTACGAAGTTGTCAATACTGTGTGGATTTCAACTTGTTTTGTTTTCCATTGATCAAGAAGTGCGAGCATTCTCTTATAGATGTCTCTACTAAAAACTATGATCATGCACCCTGGTGCGAAGTGAAGGAACTTTTTTGAAGAAATTTCGTATCCATAAGTTTTCTCTTTACTAAATTTCGTTCATTCATTTGTGGGTTGGCAATATTAATCTTTTCGTTCCACCAGTTTTGAATTGAGCCAATCCAGAATTTATTTAATTAATTTTTGACCAATCGTGTCTTTCTTCTTCGATTTTGAGTGTACCGTCTACATTGACCAATAAAATTGAGTGGGTGTGGCTGTTTTATTCATGAAAGGTCTCGAATTTTCCCCGAGGGAATAAAAACTGCTGATTTTCTTGTCTCTGGGCCACTTCATCAACATCTAACTTAGTGTATGGACGTGTAGCAGGAGGCGGGAAGCGCCTCATTCTTCAGGCAGCAGTTCTTCAGTAAGGTAATGGCCGCTTAACATCTTTATTTCTTGCTAGCTCAGCAGGTTAACCCGCGGGGAAGGTCCGAAACCTTTACCATGTAACTTATCTCTATAAACATGTAAAGTTCTTCAAGTTTATGTAAAAATTCATATATCTTTAACTGTAAATCGGGGATAGAGAGTGCTTTACCCTCTCGAGCTCCCCTTCATTTTGATTTGAGGCGACTACGTTTTGGTAACTGATCTTCTACTCTTCCTTAATATGTGAAATTTATTCATTATACGAGTCACCTCTATAGTTTGGGAATAGCCCCTGTTTCTTCGGCCTAGTGCCTCTTAGATTTTAAGAAGTTTCGTGTAGGAGTGCAAGAACACGCCTCCATTCATCTTTGTATTTTGGGCCATTTACTTAATCTGTTCTTTTCTACTAAGGCCCAGTAGGTTGGGCACAAGATACCCCTGTTTCCTTGTAAGTTGTGCCTTGAGGGCATTTAATAGTAAAATCTGTTATGACCTTTAATAGGCTCAGAAAATTGAGACCGGGTCAGCTCTTTTATTTGTGGTAAACGTGCCTCAGAGAGGCTTGATATTGAAAGTTGGGAGTAAGTGCTCCATGTATGAAGGGGATTTCTGCCCTTGGGTAACTATGCGTTGTGTGAGCTGAGCGCTCAGGAAATGTAAAGTGAGGGCTTGAAGCCCAAGTTCTGTTTATACCGCCAATCTTGTCTTTCCTAGACTTAAATTGTTGTTACTGGTACCTTGTTACTTCTTGTTTCTTTTAAAAGAGAGAAAAATATAACCTTTGTTACAGTTCTAAATTAACTTTGATTGTGTAGTTAGACCCATTCACCCCAACACCTTCTTTCACCTCTGCTGTTCCACAGATACCTCGGAACAATAATAATAATAATAATAATAATAATAATAATAATAATAATAATAATAATAATAATAATAATAATGTACGCCTCTGTGATGTAGTGGTTAGTATGATCAGCTGCCACCCCCGGAGGCCCGGGTTCGATTCCCGGCTCTGCCACGAAATTTGAAAAGTGGTACGAGGGCTGGAACGGGGTCCACTCAGCCTCGGAAGGTAAACTGAATAGAAGGAGTTAGATTCCCACCTCAGCAATCCTGGAAGTGGTTTTCCGTGGTTTCCCACTTCTCCTCCAGGCAAAAACCGGGATGGTACCTAACTTAAGGCCACGGCCGCTTCCTTCCCCCTTCCTTGCCTATCCCTTCCAATCTTCCCATCCCCCACCAAGGCTCCTGTTCAGCATAGCAGCTGCGGCCACCTGGGTGAGGTACTGGTCATCCTCCCCAGTTGTATCCCCGACCCAATGTCTCACGCTGAAGGACACTGCCCTTGAGGCGGTAGTGGTGGGATCCCTCGCTGAGTCCGAGGGAAAAACCAACACTGGAGGGTAAGCAAATTAAGAAAGAAATAATAATAATAATAATAATAATAATAATAATAATAATAATAATAATAATAATTTCTTTGAAATCATAAGACTAGATAAACCATTGATAGACAATCTGCCACCTGGGTGACAGTCCTAAGTGCAGATTGATTGATTGATTGATTGATTGATTGATTGATTGATTGATTGATTGATTGATTGATTGATTGATTGATTGATTGATTGATTGATTGATTGATACATGACGAGGACTCTTAATTCCCAGAATGCTGATTTTGCTTTTTAAGTATTTGATGATTTTTAGCAGTTGGGAGAAGTTCGGGTTTTGTTAGCATTATTATTAGCTTAATCAGCATCGTCTGAAAGTCTGACAGTGGGTCCAGTTGTAGGTGTATCAGTACCGTGTGGTGGAATGTGGTCTGAAGGCCTCTGAAGAAATACGAGCTTCAGCTCAAGGACGGTAGCCGTGTAGATGCCCTTACGTGACGTTTGTTCTCAAAGATATCACAACTGTCATTATTTACACATCATAATTACTCCTCGTTAGAGTCATTTCTTTGAAATACGTTGGAGGCAAGTTGCTGATAATATCGAAATGACTCAGAAGATAAAGATGAAACATGGTATAACTAACTAGAATTAATAATGGGTATTTTATTACATATGTAGTATGCATGTCTCATGTCTTTTACTTCATGAATGTGTAATGATGATATGTAGTGTAATGCAATTTAACGTACTAGGGTTAGCAGTGCACGATAATTGGACATTCTACGATGAATAGATTAAGAAGACCAGAAAGCTCCCTTGTTCATACGATGTTTATGATTATGTGTGCAAACTTTGAAAATAGGCCTTGAAAGAGAGTTTGCATGTAACAGAATAGATTAAAATAATAGATGTTCAATACAAATTGCCAACACCCTGTTCTATCTCCAGATCATTCCACTGTACAGGTCACAGTCGGTAAATTAAACTACGTTGTGTCCCTACAGACCACTCAAAATGCCACAAAATGGCTAGAGATGTCTCTATACTCACTCTCAAAGTGAAAATTTTACGTAAATACTTTGCACGAGTACACATTCTTCGCTTAACAGAAAAGCATAGAATTTTGGATATTTGTTTGGGGCTTTAGACGACCAGTTCATATCTTTAATCCGTTTGACCTGAATCTAAAATATTTGCTAGTCTAAATCTTTCTGGAATCCTATACGTTGAGCTTCAGTGGCATAACTTTTCCCAAACCCGAACTGCCTTTTATCAAGCCAGTTAGTAATTTTGCAAACATGTCTAATATAATCAGAAAGAATGCTTCCCCAAAGCTTATATGCATCACATGCCCTAACTGGCCTTTAGGATAATTATCGGTTTTATATTTATCGAACAGGAAGCATATTTCTATGACCTAAAATGTATGAAATATGTATGCATTTATGACCTAAAAACATAAAAATAGGAGCTAGAAAATTCAAAATATGACTTAATGAATAACATCTTCATTACATACATAAACATTTTTATTACGATTGCTACAGGTTGCAATTAATGCAGAGTTAAGACAGTTTTAATTCTTCGAAATCCTTAACCTAAAATTCAACTACTGTATATTGCTGAATAGTTCATTAACTCATTATGGTTACACTGCATACTCTTAGGCAAGGAGGGATTCTGTGCAAGACATAAACACTAGTTACTTCCACTGTTCAGTATGCAATCAGTTTTACGTCATACACAAAATATGTGTTATTTGAATGAAGTTTTCGTACCTGAGCCGGCCCTGCCGTGTGGGGGTAGTGTGCCTGCCTCTTACCCGGAGGCGCCGGGTTCGATTCCCGGCCAGGTCAGGGACTTTTATCTGAATCTGAGGGCTGGTTCAAGGTCAACTCAGCCTACGCGATTACAGTTGTGGAGCTGTCTGACAGTGAGATGGTGGCTCCCGTCTAGAAAACCAAGAATAACGGCCGAGAAGATCCGTCGTGCTGACCACACGACACATTGTAATCTGCAGGCCTTCAGGCTGAGTAGTGGTCACTTGGTAGGCTATGAACCTTCGGGGCTGTTACGCCATGGATTTCTTTCATACCTGATCTAGTCTCTATTGTCAGGATTGTTGCAGTTCATGACAACATACATCATAAGGTTGTTGAATGAGAATCCTCTCCTGTTGTCGCCGAGTATCGTCTTGTAGCAAGTAAAACTCCTTTCGACGTCTCATGATGTAACGGAGGCGTACTTGAATGGAGTTAAATCACTTGGAGGAAATTTCTGAAAATCTGCAGACAAGCAACTGCAGAATTGCCTCTGGTTCTGTGAAAATAATAGCCCGGTTTCCAGGAATTCACCCAACCAGCAAACAATTGCTCTTACCTGCTAGAAACCTTCCATACACTACTTTCCAATGGTTCTTCAGTAGAAGTACATATTATACTCCAGTCTATCCTGAAAAATAATTTCTAGAGCTTACTCCGATTTTTATAAAACGAAATTCAAATGATAATTAGCAAAATACGTTATTATAATGAGATTTTGTTCCAAATATGCTACAAAACTAAAAAAAAAAAAACTCCAGCCATATAGTATAGCTCTTTCAAGCAAACAGTAACCAAGTAAGTACAGTATTTTAGATATTATGGTATTATATTCCAATACATTGTCTTAAGTATATCAATTCCAGCTGATTTTCCAGTTTTTCTTTTGTATCATATTGTAAATGTCTTCGTTATCGTAGGTAAATTTCACTACTTCAGTGTCCGACTCGTTGGCTGAATGGTCAGCGTACTGGCCCTCGGTTCAGAGGGCCCCGGGTTCGATTCCCGGCAGGTTCGGGGATTTTCACCTTCATTGGTCAATTCCAATGGCTGGGTGTTTGTGCTGTCCCCAACATCCCAGCAACTCACACACTACACATAACACTAACCTCCACCACAATAACACGCAGTTACCTACACATGGCAGATGCCGCCCACCCCCATCGGAAGGTCTGCCTTACAAGGGCTGCACTCGGGTAGAAATAGCCACACGAAATTATATTATTATTATTATTATTATTATTATTATTATTATTATTATTATTATTATTATTATACTACTTCAGTACGACCAAGGAAGGCCTATCTTAAGAAACGAAATTTGGTCACTTCGAACATTGATATAGGAATGATAAGGATGGTTTTGAATACTTCCTTCTGGAGAATGGCATGGTATGGAAATGAAATATAGACGATAAGAAAAGAAGAGAATAGAAGCTTTTGTAATACGGTGTTACAGATTAATGCTGAAGGATTCTGCGCTGATAAATTGGCTTAACAGCCGTGTCTGCAATGCCCTTGGTTTTTTTCTAGTTACTTTACGTCGCACCGACACAGATAGGTCTTATGGCGACGGTGGGACAAGAAGGGGCTAGGAGTGGGCAGGGAGCGGCCGTGGCCTTAATTAAAGTACAGTCTGGTGTGAAAATGGGAAACCACGGAAAACCATCTTCAGGGCTGCCGACAGTGGGGTTCGAACCCACTATCTTCCGGATGCGAGCTCACAGCTGCACGCTCCTGACCGCACGGCCAACTCGCCCGGTTAGTGCCCATGTTACGAAGGCCCTTGACGTTGTCCAGGTACTGCAAAAAACAGGAAGCTCACCTGGGTTGAAATGGGCATGGAGTACTGAGTTGCGAGGTCTCACTGCACTGGAGGAGCACTGCAAATCAACATAGTAAGCAAGTTACTACGAGGACAACCCAGGAAATTTAACCAAATCAAGGAAGACAATGCAGTGACTAATGACAACAATTACGATATTGCAGAACGTTCCAAAATGGAGACAAAGATGCAGAGGAGTCTATCGTGCTCCATAGGACAACATTCAGATTAGACAAATAACAATAATATAATTATTTTTTTAATTAATTAATGTACAGAAAAACCGGTTATTTTAATGTAAATACAGTATGCCTAAAAATGAACAAAGATCTCGTAATTAATTATCCCTCTGGAGTAAGACAAATGTTCCTTTAAAATACAATGAATGTAACATTTACCTTTCTTGGTGTTATTTCGTTGGTGTGTTTCAGTCACTGACACCTGCAGAACTCTTGGTGCCATAGCCTTGCAATAAAATAAAATAAAGTCCAATCACACCAGTCCCAACCGAACAAGACTCTGCTGAAGTAATTCAGTTTTCTTCTTTAAAGGTAGATCATAACCAAGCCCTCATCCAGAAGAACACAAAAGACTTAACCTATAATCAAGTCATGTTATGACCAATAAGACTAGAGGTATAGCTCAGGTATGGCAATGAAGTTATTGGTAGCACATTATCGCGCGCAGCAATGCAGAACTGTTCTCCCGCCTGCCTGTATCAGAATGGTGTCATTAAAATACATACCTTCTCACCTGTCCACAGACTGCTAACTATAATCCATTGGCACAGCTAGTGTGTTATGAGCGTCGTCAGAAAGAGAAATAAAGGTTGAATCTAGGACTATGATCCAATGCTGAGAAAACTTCGCACGCTAGTCTCACTTCAAAGGCGGGGGTTGGCATCTTATCAGATTTATTGATGGCAAGAAAACAGTTTAGGCTTTCACGGCCGGCGTCTCGATGAACATAAAGCTAAATTATTTTCCTGGCTTGTAGGCCGTGGTCGAATTGAGTTAGTAGCTCCCAACGTATCACCGAAAACTGCGTCCGGCTCTCTTGATGGCGGAGGTTACTGTTGTTCAAAAAACGTGATTTTCAAATCATCACAAATCACACACATTTATACGTACTTACACTGTGGATGACCTCAGGGGTCCCGAGTTAGACCAGTATTGTTTCACTTACGCTGTACCTGTATTTATTGCTTTTGATCCGAGTTCCCTTCGGTGACACGTATTCCCTTGGAACTCTGGTAGTAATATGTTAAGAGGCCTAATCGGGATGGATAAAGGTGGGCTCGAATATATCAGAGAGAGAAAAGTGCTCAGAAATATCCTGGGCTTAAAGATGAGGGAACTAAGACCTAACAAGCCGGGTTGAGTGGCTCAGACGGTTAAGGCGCTGGCCTTCTAACCCCAACTTGGCAGGTTCGATCCTGGCTCAGTCCGGTGGTATTTGAAGATTTACTGGCACGTAAAATAACTCCTGCGGGACTAAATTCCGCCACCTCGGGGTCTCCGAAGACCTTAAAAAGTAGTTAGTGGGACGTAAAGCAAATAACATTATTATTCTTAAGACCTAACAAAGAATTGTGCCAGAAGACAGGAGGACTGATTGGACTGATGTGGAAGAGAAGAGTTCTAAGACACCTAATGAGAATGGACACAAACAAACTGACGAAAAGAATCTTCAGATTCTTCAGGAAGAAAAGTACTGAGCCGAAATGGTTTCGGGATGTGACAACGGATCAGGATGAGAAGTGAGTGGAAGAAAGCAGAACGGGATCGATTTAGACAACTGCTCAGGGATTTCAAACATTTCAGGGAGACAGGGGAGGAGCTGGTGGTGAAGAAAGATCCTGCCCAGGAAATAGGAGAAAAGATACTGGCAGAAAGTAAGGGTGGAAACGGTGAAACATAACTTGAATGCAGTCAAATATTGTCCGTAGATCGCTCAAACAAAACGAAAGAAGATACTCGTAAAACTCAGGAATACCAACTTAATGTATCAATGATGAAGTATGGTAGAAGTTGAGTAGACTCTTACTGCATACAGCCTCTTAAGACTTAAGGCTTACAAAAATAAAATATGAGGTTTATAAAAATATCAGTCCTTTAGTATAATCTCCATATTCAAGAAACTGATTAAGCCATCAATAATTTCGTGACAAATTTGAGATACCGGAGAGGGAATAAAAAGAGGTACATGATATAATCTTCGATAAGCTAATAACAGAGTATAGTTGTTTAGAGGAGAGAATGCCGCAGGAATTATCTTTGAAACTGTGAAAATGTGTGCAGCAAACAAAATGCAAAATGACAGCTCTGATATCGCTAAGGTGAAGGAGAGATGCTATCATCATTACACTTAGCTAGTAGAAGGAAATACAGGTGTATTAGGAACTCTTAATAACGCAAAGTCAATTATAGAACTGGTTGGTTAGTATCGAGTGTGTGTGAAGTAAAACAGCTTGTTAATTGCAAACGGACTAACGTCGCAATTTCTACTCTCAATTACTGGACCTAACAAAAAGTGTGCAAGTAATAACATTGCATTAGACCTGTAGTTGGTACTTTAAAGATGTTACACACTGGTAGACTGGGACCTCATTTGAGCAAAAATTGATGCTATTCATAATGCAATAACGAGTAATTACAAATATTTTTATTAATTCTCCCACGACTCGGAAAAATAACATGGTAGTTACTTGCGCTTCAACAATGGAAATGTGATCTTCTTCTTCTTCTTCTTCTTCTTCTTCTTCTTCTTCTTCTTCTTCTTCTTCTTCTTCTTCTTCTTCTTTATGCCCATTCATAGAGCGCGTTTGAAGTTGTTAGTTGGTTTGATGGTTTGTGCCTTCTTATCCTCCCAAAATCTCTTCATGAATGCACTGTGTTGCATCGAGCGTTCTGTCGACCACTTCCTACCAGTTGTCTTTTTGGGGTTCTCCCTAAATTTATGATTGGCTACTTTTGTTCTAAAAGCTCCACGATTTTCCATGATGTCTGTGATATTTATTTCTTGGAGGTCCGCCTTATTTTCTTCTAGCCATTTTATTTTGACCTTCTTTGAGTTGATTACTTTGAATAATCTTTTAGTTAGTCTGTCGCTGTTCATTCTGTAGATATGACCATATAAATTAAGGCGTCTTTTCCGTACGGCATCAGTAAACCTCTCGGTGAAGGAGTAGAGATCCGCTGTTCTCCTCTTAATCCACATTCCATTTCCTCTCGTAGGACCATAAATTTTCCTGAGAATTTTCCGCTCCTGCTTTTCAATTTCTGTCATTTTAGAGCGACCACCTAAGCATATGGTTTCTGAGGCATATAAAGCTTCAGGCAATACAACTGTCTTGTAAGTGCCGTAATTTTGCATTACGCGATATGACTCTTTTGTTGTAGTCTAGTAATTCCACGTCAGTCTTATTATTATTATTATTATTATTATTATTATTATTATTATTATTATTATTATTATTATTATTATTATTATTATTATTATTATTATTATTATTATATAATTCGCTGGGGCCATCAAGGACCACGTTAAGTCTTGTTGCATTTGACACTGAACTTGGCCTTCTTTAGAGCCCAAATTTCCCTCATTCTTTGTGAGTGGGCCTGCTTACGCTCCTCTGTCCAAGGGGCACCGTGTCTTCTTTTCGGTTGCTCGTCTCGGTTTAGCCCGTTCGTCAATATTTTCTTGCGGAAGAGATCTCTGTTAAGGGCGTTTTCAGCTGAGATATGGAGCATTTACAGGTCTTCTTTAGTATTTCTAAACCAGGGAATAGTGGTTTTGGGGTTTGAATCAAAAAAGTGAAATATTTCTTTAGTTAACTTTCTTCCGTCCATTCTTTTCAGATGACCGTAAAATCGTGCCCGTCTTTTTCTGATTGTGTCGGTAATTTTCTCTATTTTGCTGTAGACTTCCTTGTTGGATCTCTTTTGATGGATTCCATTTCTGTACTTTGATCCCAAGATTCCTCTCACAATTTTGCGTTCTCTTTTTTCCAGTTCTTCAAGGAGTCCTTTGTTGGCATTTAGAGACAGGGTTTCGGCTGCATATAGAACTACTGGCTTCAGAACTGTTTCATAGTGACGTATCTTGGTGTTTTGGGAAAGGCATTTTTTGTTGTAGATTGTACGGGACGTTTGGTAGGTTATTTCCAGTTTGCGTACTCGCTCCTGAAGTGCTTCTTTGTCCAGTCCATTTTTCATGATGATCTCCCCCAGGTATTTGAATTTGTCTACTCGGGTGATGTCCCCGTATTTTGTATGGAGTTTTGGTGGAGCCTCTCTGATGTTAGTCATTACTTCTGTTTTCTCAAACGATATCTGCAAACCAGTTTGTTAGGCAATTTACTTTAAAATTTCAACTTGGACTCTAGCGGTTTCTATGTCGTTTGAGAGAACAGCAATATCATCGGCAAATGCTAAGCAGTCTGTTGCGATCCCCTTACATTTGGTTCCTATTCTCAATGGACTGTAGTTGGTTTCCTGTAATCTCACCCGTCAGGTTCTGATGATCTTTTCAAGAACACAGTTGAAGAGTATCGGGGATAGCCCATCACCTTGTCGGACTCCTGTTTTAATGTCAAAGGAATGCGAGAGACATCCGTGGAACTTCACCTTGGAGTTTGTATCGGCCAGGGTGGCTCTAATTAATGCCAGCAGTTTCAAATCAACTCCAAATTCATTTAAGATGTTTAGCAGGACTTCCCGGTCAATGGAGTCGTGCGCTTTCTTAAAATCCACAAAGATAGACACATACTGCTTGGGCCTTAGTGTACAATATCTGATGATCGTTTTGAGATTTTGGATCTGTTCAGCTGTTGAGCGACCTTTTCTGAACCCTCCTTGGTATTCACCTATTTGATGTTCGACTTGTGCTTCCAAACGCTCCAGGATGGCAAGTGATAGAATTTTGTAAGTCACGGGTAGCAAAGATATCCCTCTGTAGTTGTTGATGTTCTTCATGCTGCCTTTTTTGTGTAATGGATGGATCAAAGCTATTTTCCATTCTTTGGGTAGGGTCTCCTTGTTCCAAATTTCTTCTATTTGCTTTTGCAAGACATCAAGTGATTCCCCTGGGGCATATTTCCATAGTTCTGCTACTACTGAGTCTTCCCCCGGAGCTTTGTTATTTTTGAGACGGGCAATGTGGCGCTTGATTTCATCTCTGTCGGGTGGTCTGGAATCTGGGTACCTGAGTAAGGGTTCCTTGGTCTCAATGGCGCTTTGCGGTTTAGAGCAATTAAGTAAATTCTTGAAGTAATCTGCCAGAATGCTGCAATTTTCTTCATTTGACGTCGCCAGTGTGTCGTCCTTTCGCTCAAAGCATAGAGATGGTGGTTTATAGCCAGCGAGTTTGCGTTTGAAGGCTCTGTAGTACTCTCTGCTTTCATTCTTCCTAAAGTTTTGTTCTATCTTTTCAATGAGAGATTTTTCGTATTTACGTTTCTCAGTTCTGAACACCCTAGCTGCTTTGGCACGTTGGGTTTTGTAGGTTTCCCAATCATTTTCTGATTTCGTAGAGTAGTACAGTTTCCACGCATTGAGTCTTTCTTGGAGGACTGATTCGCAGGTACCATTCCACCAGGCATGCGTTTTGCTTTTCTTGATTTCTGCAACGTCTTTGGCGGCCTCAACAAGGAGACTCTTGGCGTTGTTAAAGACACAGTCATTTGGTCTAGCCTTCTCCTGGAACTCCTCGACCCTTTGCCGAAGTTTATCATTGTCGAAGCGTGTGATCTGTTTGGTTGTCTTCCTTGTGTTTTCGGGAATTGGTTTGAATTTGGTAAGAGACATATAATGATCTGAGGCCACATTGATGCCTTTCTTTACCTTGACATTCATAATCTCAGGGCTGTTTCTCCTGGAGATTGCAACATGATCAATCTGGAACTCTCCGAGAGCTTTGACGGGAGAACGCCAAGTCATTTGCTTTCCAGGTAGATGGCGAAAGTGGGTCGACATGACCTGCAGGTTGTGATTTTCGCAAATGGACACCAGTCTTTTGCCGTTGGGATTGGTTCTTTTGTGAGCAGGGTAATTTCCTATAACTTTCTTGTACTTCTGTTCACGACCTAGTTGGGCATTGAAGTCACCCAAAAGAAGCTTGACATGGTGTTTGGGGATTTTGTTTAATTTTTCATCCAGTAGGTCCCAGAAATTATCAACTTCGTCTGGATCAGACTTGTTCTTATCGTTTGTAGGAGCATGTGCGTTAACTAGGGCGTAGGTTTTGTTCGCGCATTTAATTGTGAGTATAGACAATCTGTCATTCACAGGTTCGAAATTTGCAACCGATTTAAGGATCTTGTTTCTAACAGCAAACGCGGTTCCAAGCATCGCAGCTCCATTGAGGATTCCTCTTTGCGCTTTGCTCTTGAAAAATTATTATTGTTATTATTATTATTATTATTATTATTATTATTATTATTATTATTATTATTATTATTATTATTATTATTATTATTATTATTATTATTATTATTATTCCTGATTTCCTGGGCTGGACACTTTGTATGGATATAGCACGGATTTATCGTCGGAAGCCTGTCCTGTCGTGGAGGAATGTATTCACAGTTTCGTGTTTGTGTGGTCGCTTGTAGTGTGATGAGATGTATTTAAGATGTGTATTATGATGAACACAGGTATCCAGACCCGAGTAGGGGACATTAGCCAGACAAAGCTAAAACCCCCGATCCGGGCAGGAATCAAACCCGGGGCTCTCTGAGCTTTCCGCCAAGAAGCCGGACACATTGTTAAAAGGAACGAAGTGTCTAAATTCTTTATAACTTATAATTCAACAGTAAGGAAATTCGCGTCCTCATCCTGAGGTGTTGCAGTTGCTCTTTTCAGGGACATCCCCAATGGAGGTGAGATGCATTTACCTATTTAACCACATACCTGCCCTCCTGCCGATCTTAAATTTCTGTAAGTACTGAGAATCGAAGCCGGGTCCCTGATGATGACAGATAACAGTGACAATAGTTACGCATTGAAGGCGGAACGATATAATTCATTGACTTATGTTGTGACCCAGTGTATCCAAGTCTATGACTTTAGTATAAATAGCAACAGGACTTCAATTTTAATAGCGACATACCTAGTGACTTCAGCATGTCAGATATTGTGCAAAGTATATATAGACGTTTCATGATTTTTAGTAAGACGCTGCACAATTATTTAAGATGGTTTAAAATATATTTTCTATAACTTCTTTGAGAAACCACTTATACATATTTTATCTGTTTTAAATTAATGTTTAAATACGGTAGCTAACAAAGAACCATTCATGGAAACCAGTACCAAGTGGCGGTTTCTTTTTATTTTATTTTTGCGACTATGGAAATTCGCAACACTTGATCAGTGCACTGCAGAGTAGTGACTAGGGAGAGGAACTGTATCTAATTGCATATTTTGTTTGTGTGTGTTTTAACATAATTCATAAAGTTTATTAATTACTTAGATTGATGCATTCACGGCCCGCGATTATAGACATGGTAATTAGCTTGTCTAGTTCTAGAAAGCTAAGAATAACGGCCGAGAGAATTCGTTGTGCTGACCACATGACACCTCGTAATCTGCAGGCCTTCGGGCTGAGCAGTGGTCGCTTGGTAGACCAGGGCCCTTCAGAGCTGTAGTGCCATGGGATTAATTAGTTAATTAGCTTGTGAGTGCCGTATCAAGAAAACAAGGTGAAATTTCTTGCGTTTCACAGAGAACTTTGCTCCCTCCTCGTCTTCAGAAGAAACATTCGTCTGTTCGCTAGGAAGGTTTTCCTTATAATGACAGTTTGAATTTCTAAGAATACTTTACTGTTGTCAGTGCACGTCGTCTCTTCCTACACGGAAGGCTAGAGCACAGTGAGCCATCTGGTGACGAACGAGAGTTTCAACACCAGACCTTGGGTCGCTAGCAACATCTGACATTGATGCAACTAACCCTGCCCGGTCAAGAATAAACGCAGTATGGCTTAAGTGGAAGCAAGTCACCTATGTTCTCTGTAACAAGCACATGCCTAAGTATCTCCAGGTGAAAGTACTGTACCGTACCCAGGGGTAAAGACCCTCTAGAACGATGCCTCCATTCCTGTGTGAACATCCGACTAACTCAGGGTTGGGCAGAGTGTGGGTTGGTTGTCAATTGGGTCAGGATAAAAGTCGAAGTTCTACACTAAAATAGTAATCAATGACAGGAAATGGAGGTATAACACGAATGAGAAACAATCATAGGGGGTAAGATGGATTTATTAACAAATATCCCCGATCAAATCACACGAAAATAATTGAATAAAAAAAATAACTTGTAAAAAATGAACTCGAAGTAATAAAATAAATCGAAATCAGAAACGTTAAATGAGTGATAATACAAATTTGACATTAAAAGAAAAACAAGTTCAATAAAGAACATATATAAAATCAAGACTGAGTATCTTCTCATAGTCCAATGTTTATGTTTTATGGCAACAAGTGTATGCAAACACTGCCATGTGGTGTTTCGGTATGGAGTTTCACACTATCGCATCCCAACGATACGGTTTCAAAATTAAGTTACTCCCGAGAATCATCAATCTATTTCCGTAAAATCAAAGTTACATTATATAAAAAATTACGACGGAAAGAAAAATAATTAAGACGCACTGGACGCTATGTAAGAAATGCAAAATACTAGGGGCAAATCCTACACTATATTTACAATAATTCAAATCATCAAATTAAACATATATATACATCGGATATCGAGTAAAGTCTTAAATACTACACTGCTTCTAATGTGAATCCCGGTTCACTACAAAAGATCTAGACAGAACTAGATGAACCAACAATACATCAGCACTCGGGCTGTTCCCTTTAAAAACAACGAGACAAGGTATGCAATCACAAAATAATAAGGTAAAACCATCCTGTAAGAGAAAAACATATAAATAATCCTTGATGTCATGAAGAAAGCAATGGGCAACATTGCCTCCTTCTGCTGCGTTTGAGCGCTCAACAGCGCGGTCATCCGTCATGTACTTCCGGGTAGATTACGAGCTGTAAAGAAATATAGAACTCCACTACGCTAAAGATTGGATCTTGTCTCCCGTGGCCGCCGCAAGGAAATACTGTCTCTTTCACACATGCCGATAACACAGGCCAGAACTCAACTTGCCATAAGATAACGCCCATCATCAACTACACGGAAACTCCCGTATATTAATTTCTTCTTAGCATGCTTGGGCCATTTAACAACATCAGACTCAATAGTCTGGAATTAACACTGTCCATTCTGATCACAATATACTCAGAAGACGCTAAGCAGGCACACACACATCTGCATAATTTCTCTCTATCTTGTCAAGCATACAATCGGCCTGCACCAATACATTATAATTAAGCATGCAATTATTATCTCATCATTCCTCATGAATCCTACTGGCCTTTCCACATAACGAGACGCTGTTCAAGTCCTTGGCAGACCATCAGGCAAACAGAATCCAACTTAACTTCAAAGATCTTAATTTAACAACGGCGTTCTGCAGCTCCTTCTGGCAGCTTCTATAAAACCATGCATCATGCAAAATAGCTACACCTGTCTCTCTGAATAAGCGAAATAAAATGAATTGATACGTGTTTGACGTAATATAGAAATGAACCTGTCGATCTAGCCCTTCTAGCCTATATTTAAGGAAAACTCGGAATATCCTACACTAAGTACTATATTTACAACAATAACTGATCCTATCAATCCCTCATTTTCCCAAACATCTAATCATAAAGCAAAATGAAAATAAAATAAACATGCATTAATCTCGTATCCGAATCTACCATAGTGACAAAATTAAACAAATACATGCCATCAGGCTTACTTTAAATGAAAATAAAAATTCTATCTACACTGCCCTAGTACCTTAACATAACTTACATATCATGCCATATATAATACGTGCATCTTACTTTATGATGACTCTCGGGATACCAGGATAGCAGCTTACATCCCCACTAATTTTAGGATCTACACCATGATAATCACATCCTTAACATGTGGGAATGCGCTTCCTTCCTCTGCAGGTGCATCCATCATCTTGCTGGAAAACAATTCACTGGAACACAGAAGACTATAGTTGATAATCTCTTCGCTGCTTAATGCTGCGAGCCGAAATACCCTTTCTTTTACCAGATCAGCTAACACACTGATTCACATATATATAACACACTTCACTATAAGGGTAAAATTACAGTTTTAAAAGCAGCCCACGGTTCGGTACGGAAGTTCCACGCGAATACGCGCCCGTCGCGAAATAGTGAAACACTGGCACGTTTCTACAACACTTGTTACTCAGCGGTCACTACACCGTCTTTATCGATTAAAAGTAAACTCTGTCAAAGCACAGTAAATATTACGACTGCACAATTTGAAGCATCAATGAGAACCAGTTACTATTTCTGGAATAACGCCACGTTAATTACAACCACCAGACACAGAGTTAGTACAACCGTACTGCTCACATTTCAACTACAGAGTGACGCTCTCCAGAGCTTGAGTTACTGAGGAAGCTTCGGTGACGCTAATAATGTTGGGGTTCCCGGGTATCTGAACCAACCACCAATCAGAGAGTTCGTCATGTATGATGATACAATACTTATTGTGATATATTTGTAAAACACAGCTCAAACACTAGCAAATCTTTTCCACCAATTTCTATAATACATTTCCAAATATATCTAACTTCAGAAACTGTGGAAAACCGATTGTCTACAGAAACTGACTTTATCCACAGAACACGTTGGTCATCCTGGAATTAATATTTAGCGCGGCGTAGCCTCCAGGTTTGCCAAATCCTTAAGTTCCCATTGGCTGAAATATATTGCTTGGTCAGCATGTAATACACGTGTCGATCCTTGCCAGCGCGTGGGTACGCTTACTTTCTCACGGTCATGCGAAAATATGAAGCAACATCCAGCGACTTACAGTCTTGCTCAACATCCGGTATTAACTATCTTGGGATACGATACTTTAACATATTGGACTGTAACCTTTATAAATAAATTTCACATATTTGGTCAAATAATATTCCAATTATTATCATGGGCCGGCAGGATACGGCTCATCCTCCTCTTACCCAGGGAAAAAAAATGAATATGGAGTATTTATTTTTTTTTCTTAATGTATTATTTGACTATTTATTATCATCTGGATATATGCAATCTCTTTCCTTTAGTACTATTTGCCGTCTCGCAAATTTGTATTCTCTTCCCACAGTCTATCATTATCTTGGCGGATGTTGTAGTAGATGTCAAGTAACGCATGAAAACGTCTCTGCACACCACCACACTCTTCACAATCTTCTTCTTCTGAATAATTGTCTCTTTCCATCTGCGCGAAGTTGACATTCTCCGTGTCTTCTTCCGGGTCATCTGCATCCACCATCACAGGTTCATCATTCGGGTTTTCCTCTTCTTCTCCATCATCTTCACTCTCATCTTCTGCCATCTCTCCTTCTTCTTCTTCTTCTGGGATGTCGTCTATTCTAATTTGACCTCTGGGATAATAAAGCTTGAGGTTTGAGGCATTGAAAACCTTCTCCGTAGATCCGTCTAAGCTACAAACTTTGTAGGAATTATTTCCATATACCTGAGTTACTTTATATGGACCTATATACAATTCAGCAAACTTCTGACAGAAGCGCGCTGACACATCTGAGCTCTGAGGACGTTTTACCAATACAAGCTCATCAACCCGCAGTTGTCTATGAAATCGTCTGTTCCTGCTTCTGCGTAGCCTCTTGTCTGCCTGAGCCTTTAATTTTTCTGCAGTCTCTCGTATGCATAATTCTGCAGACGGCCTTGGGTCATTTGGACATTGAATTTTCTCGTACCATGGACGCTGTGGGTATTCGTTGAGATGAATAATACTGGGAATCTGTCCGGTACTTTCATGCTTGGTAGAATTAATGCTTTCCATGATAATTGGAACTACATCTGGCCATTTCCAGTGCTCTCTTGGTATGAAGATCCGACAGTACTTTGCTATCTCTCTCATAACACGTTCGCTCGGGTTAGATTCCGGATGTCTCACTGAACTCAACACATGTCTTATCTCCATCCTATCGAGCTCCCTCTTGAAAGCAGGCGAGGTGAACTGTGGACCGTGATCACTTAATATGCTTTCTGGCTTACCCATTCTAGGAATGATCTTATTTTTAATCTGATGTAGTGCGGATTTCGTGTTGGCCTTTTGTACGGGACACAAAGTTACATACTTAGAAAATACATCCATGCATACTAGAATATATTTCACACCACGACGTCCTGCGGGTAACGCTCCAAAATAGTCAATTGCGAACAGTTTCCTGGGCATTGTGGGCAATACAGCTCTTGGTTGCTGTTTTAATAGGAAAGTGTTAGGTTTGATACGCTGACATGTGTCACATGTTCGCAAGACTTGTTGAATCATGCGCCTCATTCTTGGCCAAATAAATGTTTCCTGTAACGTAGCTGTAACTTTCTCAATACCCGCGTGTCCAGTGGTATGATGCCCTAACCATATCAAGTCCATCTGGAACACTGGTGGAACAACAATACGAAATTTAGTGTGTTCTTCGTCAATAAATTTATGCAAAAGATTGTTGAAGTAGTGATATTGGGATGCCTTCTTTTGTGCCTCGATGAAACCTGGGGTGCCGGGTTCGAGTTCCTTATTAAAATAATCAATCAGTAATTTGGTTGGTCCATAATTTTTCTGCTCTTGGCCTAAACTTGGTAACTTGTCCAAAATGTTTTGGTCCTCTTCGCCCAACATTGCCAAATTTACAGTAGCCTCAACTTCATCCGGGTTTCGACTGAGTGCGTCTGCCACGGTATTCAACTTGCCTGGGCAGTGTTCTAGTGTCAGATCGAACTGTTGTACAAATAACGACCATCTGTACACCCTGTCGCTACCTACATTGGATTTTAGGATGAAAGTTAATGCCTTATGGTCCGTTCTAATGATGATCGGAAATCCATAAATATACTTCTTCCACTGACCTAGGGCAACTACTATAGACAGCATTTCTAGTTCCGTTGTAGTCCACTTTAACTCATGGTTACGTAACTTCCTGCTCGTGAATGCCAAATAAGTGATCCTGGGTTCGTTCTCTGGATTTTCCTGATACAGAACCGCTCCTATGCCCACATTTGAAGCGTCTGTTTGAATTATGAAAGGACGGTCATATGCAGGATAGCCTAGCTTCACTGCCTTCGCCAGCATTTCTTTGGTCTTTCTAAAAGCCACATCCTGATCCTCTCCCCATTTCCATCTGTTGTTCACCTTCAAAAGCTCCTGTAATGGCGCTACAGTGTCTGTATATGATTTACAGTGGTCCGAAAAGAATTGACAAAGTCCTAAAAACTGCCTGATATGCTTAATTTTAGTAGGTTTAGGAAAATTTTGTATTGCTGATATCTTCGCCGGATTAGGCTTGATTCCTTTTCCATCGATGACATGGCCCAAAAATAAGGTACTCCTGCTACAAAAATGAGATTTCTCCAGATTTACCTTGAAATTGCAGCGATTAAGATCTGCCAAAAGTCGGTCAATTTTGTCCAAATGTTCCTCGATTGTTTTCGAACAGAAAATTATATCATCGATGTAGATGATAGTAAATGATTTTATGTCTGGACTTAAATTGCCTTCCAATGCACGGATAAGAACGGAACTTGAGTTTTTTAACCCAAAGGGCAAACGTAAGAAGTGATAAGTCTGGTTGTTGAACATGAAACCAGTTAGCATACTAGATTCTGGATGTAATTCAATGTGATGAAATGATGAAGTTAAATCAACGGTACCGAAGTACTCCATGCCTCCGAACCTCTTTAAAATGTCCTTAATTGCTGGTGCCTGCGTATACTCGGGGACTAGGCGCTTGTTAACCTCTCGTGCGTCCAAACATACCCTCACAGAACCATTTGCTTTTGGAACAGCCAAGATCGGACTCAAAAATGGTGTGGGCGATTTGGTAATGACTCCATTCTTCTCCATATCATCTACCAATTCCTTCACCTGAGGGAATATCTTCTCGGGAATAGGATAGGGTCTCTGTTTAAATGGCTCCCAGTTGTTCACAATAATTTTGTACTTGTAGTTAGGTATTTTTCCTGGTTTTGATCCGAATACATTCTTATGTTGTTCTAAAATTTCTTTCATTTTCCCACGGGCTTCTTCGTTCACTGGTGCTTCCGCTAACTTCTCTGGTAACAATTTCGAAAATTTTTCATCCTCCTCGGCTTCTAAGTTTAACGTCATGGCCTCAAAATATTCTGCGAGCTCATTACAATTTTCTACAAAATTTACTGGAAACTCAAAAGGTTCTTCTTTTCCCTCAGTTACAGTTGCTGTCCAAATTCTTTCATCTCCAACATTCTCTTCAACCTGGTCTAATCTCAGCTCTTCACTAGAATTTTGTGTTCGGAAAATAATGTTATTGTTTCCCATGTCTATCAAGGCATTGTATTCTCCAAGAAAATCTGCACCAAGAATTAAATTAAATTCCATCTTCGGTAGAATTACGCAGGGATGTGACATAGTTAAATTTCCAATTTGAATATCCAAAAGAGCCTGCTCCTTACACACAGCTGTCTTGTCCGGTACAATTCCCCTGACTTTCAATTTTGATATAGGAATAGTGAGTACCTTCATGCGTGATTTCAATTCATTAATTAATGCCTGAGATACCACACTAATCGACGCTCCAGTGTCCACCAAAGTTTTTACTCGTAAATGACCAGCTCTAGTATATATTACGGGTAAGCGCTTTACAGAATTATAATTTTGTGATACTTCCTCTTCCAATAAATCCTCGGGTCTTACAATCCAACTGTCTAC
This sequence comes from Anabrus simplex, assembly GCF_040414725.1. Classification (NCBI taxonomy): domain Eukaryota; kingdom Metazoa; phylum Arthropoda; class Insecta; order Orthoptera; family Tettigoniidae; genus Anabrus; species Anabrus simplex. The sequence continues at coordinate 1,667,886,670 of NC_090265.1, forward strand.
AGAGACTACGGTCCAACCATTATTGTTCCCATTGGTCAAATCCAGGCTATCTTCTTCATCATCTATTGTGCTTTTTTTTTGTTGTCCGTCCCTCGGCTCTCATAATTAGGAGCATTGGAATTCAACCTGTTTTCCTGTTGCCTTACACGGTATTCCCTGTACGCAACACTTTCAGCTCCGTGACATTCTTCGTTACCATTAGCTTGTATGGCTCCTCTCCACCGGTCTTCCTCCTGCCTTTTTCCTCTCAACTCTTCAACGTATTGTCTTGATTCTTCTCTTCTTTGGTCACGGTTCTCCTGGTAATTGCCTCTTCCTCCTCTGGGGTTTCGCTCCTTCTCGTCCCAACGATAATATGGTCTTCTGGGTCCACCATAGTTTCTATATTTATATCTATAGGTCCTCCCATTATTTCCATTTGGATAGCTATATCCTCGCTGATTTAGGCTGTTACCTTGATAATTATTTCTTCGAAACTGGTCTCTTCTATCTCTCCGCTGCCAGTTACCATCCTGATGTACAGCACTCCTGTTGGTTTGCTCATGTGTCGCTGTTTGAGTCCCTAAGCTTTGATAATCATTTCTCTTTCTTACTTTCGGTGGATTACTTCCTTCTTCCACCCCTACCGTATGAATAGCCTCTACATGCCTCAACCTAGGCTGGTTTTGACTAGATGTTAGGTCTAACTGTCTTAAAGTCAATTCCGCCTCTGCTGCAGTTTTAGCATTAGCTGCAATTAATGTTCTCTGCACTTCAAGAGGTAGTTGTCGAGAGATTGCTGCTATAATTTCGCTCTCGCTTGGGGGCATGTCTAAATCACGAAATTTTAGCATCTGAGAAATAAAAAAAGGAGAATACTTCGTTGGCGTAGTAGCCGGATATCTACGTGAATACAATTCCATCCTCAGTGATTGCTGCGTAGATACGTCCCAAAACTTTTTAAGAAATGCCTCCTTAAACTCCTCATATGTAGTAAATGTATAACGGAAAGCATTCGCCCATTCAGCCACGGTTTCGCCTAGAAATCTTTCTACTGTCCTTAATTTACGCTCTGGTGGTACCTTGTAATCTGCTAAGAAGTCATCCATTTCACGCAAGAAAGCTTTAGGTGTTCTCTCATCATTCCCTGTAAACTTCCGTGGTTTTTCTTCATTGCTCCTCATAATATTGTAAATAGGAACATTATGTGTTTCATTCGGAGTTGAACAGTGGACCTCCTGACGCGGTAACTGTAAAAGATCGCTCAGCGCAACGTTATCGCTAACTTGACTGGGTGCCTTCTCTATAATGGTTTGTTGCACTGTACATTTTAATTTACTGATTTCTTTGTCCGTTCGTAAATCCAACAATTCTAACTTATCCTTCATGTAGGCGATTTCCTTCTCAACAACCTCTATCTTCACTTGATTTTTCTGTGAAACCACTGTCCACGTCTCCAGACTCGAACCAAGTACCTGTAGATCTTCCTTGTTCCTTTCCCGATCAGCCATTATCATGTCTTTGACTTCCTTGCCTGTCTCCGCGATGTCCTCCTTCATTTCCAATCGAATCTGAGTTTCTATTTCCTTCATTCTTTCCTCAGTCTCCTTTTGTTTCATCTTAAGTTTCAAATTAATTTTGTCTTCAGTATTCTGCTGAGCTTCAGTAATTTGTTTACTGATGTCCACGGTGAACTCTTCCAACCTCGTCTCCGTGTCAATCCGTAACTTGTCAATCGCGCCTCGCTGGAGTGTAATCTCTGCTGTGGCTTCTTCTACTGTATGCGATAAGTCTCCCAGCCGCTTATCTGTGCTAGCCATGTGTTCTGTAACCCGATCGGCGATTTCCTCAACAGAATCTCTAATCTTTTCAATTTGCGTCTGTGTTTTAAATTCTACTGTCTCTAGCTGTTTCTCTAATTTTCCCATGCCTTCTAAACAGCATGTACGAACGAAGTCAATTTTCCCCTGTAACTCATTAGTCGCCACCTTAAGTTGCTCCTCAGTTTTCTCCGCCGCCTGTGTTAATTGTTCCTCAGTCCTATCTGCAGCTTGTTTAAATTGCTCCTCCAACTTACTCGAAAGTTCATTCATACGCTCCTGCTCCCTTATGTCCATCTCCACCATACGCTCCTGTTCCCTTCTCTCGGCCTGCTCTGCCCTCTTGTCCATCTCCTCCAACAACTCCTTCATCGTCAACGCCATACCAAATACGTATTTGAGAAAACGCAGGGATGCTCGCCACTACCTAGTATCCTATACCGTATCTTGTGTACTCCATACGAAAACCATTTACTTTACTGAAAAGCTTCTATGATTTACGTTAATCATATATCAAGAAAACATGGCCTCAAAATTCGCCATATAGAAGCTTCCTATGATTTGGGATATTTATTTTCTGCCGCGCATAACAAACAAACGCGTTATCATAACTTTTAAAAGAAATTACAAGTATCGTAGCCCCAAATTCTTTAAATCCAAACATTAATAATTTTCCTGTCTTTTGGGCTCTAATCTAAGTACTAGACAACAGTACTGGACCATATTTACGATAAATACCTCCGACTCCAGACTAATATTCCAGCATAGGTTTACCAGTCCTGAATCATCAGCATTCATTGCAAATATCACCACCATTTTCTTAAGACTGAGGCGCTCTTAAGTTCCTAGCCTTACTCTAAATCAAATAAAATTATCATTACTGGCAATTGAAATTTGATCTGCACACAAATTCCAGGCTATGTCAAGATCAACACATGTCTGAAGGACACATCATCGACCACTTTACCTCATTAGAGAAATCTTTTTATAGTTCTCTGACTCAAATAGAGTTCCTTTATTACTACGACACGCCTTACTTATCGGCTATGTTCCTCATTCTTCCTAACATAATTTAAATCAAACTTTTTGCCGATGTTCCTAACGTAATGCATTTAGATTTTACTCTATTTTCTAAACACACGATTTCCTATGAAATCTTGCCCTTTCATGTCCGCCTACTATCATTCGTAGCACTGAACATGGGACTCTAGACTCAAGTTGTCTGAACGTTAGGTTGCCAGATTCCTAAGTTGCGCCTATGGTTCGAAATTACCTATCTACCTTTCTTAAATTTAATCATTATCTGGATACCAATTATTGGTCTCTTCCAGCTTTCGAACCATAATCCTAATCCTATCTAGCCTTCGGAATAGCTTGCCAAATCACATTCACTCTCGCAAATCACAATTTGACCTGCCCAAGTTTGTAAGAACAACCTAGACATCTTTGGGTAACACAAAAATACTCCCAGTGGGATACGAACATACGCCAAAGTGTCTATTTGCCCTTAGTTGCGGCGCCAAATATATATGTACCGTACCCAGGGGTAAAGACCCTCTAGAACGATGCCTCCATTCCTGTGTGAACATCCGACTAACTCAGGGTTGGGCAGAGTGTGGGTTGGTTGTCAATTGGGTCAGGATAAAAGTCGAAGTTCTACACTAAAATAGTAATCAATGACAGGAAATGGAGGTATAACACGAATGAGAAACAATCATAGGGGGTAAGATGGATTTATTAACAAATATCCCCGATCAAATCACACGAAAATAATTGAATAAAAAAAATAACTTGTAAAAAATGAACTCGAAGTAATAAAATAAATCGAAATCAGAAACGTTAAATGAGTGATAATACAAATTTGACATTAAAAGAAAAACAAGTTCAATAAAGAACATATATAAAATCAAGACTGAGTATCTTCTCATAGTCCAATGTTTATGTTTTATGGCAACAAGTGTATGCAAACACTGCCATGTGGTGTTTCGGTATGGAGTTTCACACTATCGCATCCCAACGATACGGTTTCAAAATTAAGTTACTCCCGAGAATCATCAATCTATTTCCGTAAAATCAAAGTTACATTATATAAAAAATTACGACGGAAAGAAAAATAATTAAGACGCACTGGACGCTATGTAAGAAATGCAAAATACTAGGGGCAAATCCTACACTATATTTACAATAATTCAAATCATCAAATTAAACATATATATACATCGGATATCGAGTAAAGTCTTAAATACTACACTGCTTCTAATGTGAATCCCGGTTCACTACAAAAGATCTAGACAGAACTAGATGAACCAACAATACATCAGCACTCGGGCTGTTCCCTTTAAAAACAACGAGACAAGGTATGCAATCACAAAATAATAAGGTAAAACCATCCTGTAAGAGAAAAACATATAAATAATCCTTGATGTCATGAAGAAAGCAATGGGCAACATTGCCTCCTTCTGCTGCGTTTGAGCGCTCAACAGCGCGGTCATCCGTCATGTACTTCCGGGTAGATTACGAGCTGTAAAGAAATATAGAACTCCACTACGCTAAAGATTGGATCTTGTCTCCCGTGGCCGCCGCAAGGAAATACTGTCTCTTTCACACATGCCGATAACACAGGCCAGAACTCAACTTGCCATAAGATAACGCCCATCATCAACTACACGGAAACTCCCGTATATTAATTTCTTCTTAGCATGCTTGGGCCATTTAACAACATCAGACTCAATAGTCTGGAATTAACACTGTCCATTCTGATCACAATATACTCAGAAGACGCTAAGCAGGCACACACACATCTGCATAATTTCTCTCTATCTTGTCAAGCATACAATCGGCCTGCACCAATACATTATAATTAAGCATGCAATTATTATCTCATCATTCCTCATGAATCCTACTGGCCTTTCCACATAACGAGACGCTGTTCAAGTCCTTGGCAGACCATCAGGCAAACAGAATCCAACTTAACTTCAAAGATCTTAATTTAACAACGGCGTTCTGCAGCTCCTTCTGGCAGCTTCTATAAAACCATGCATCATGCAAAATAGCTACACCTGTCTCTCTGAATAAGCGAAATAAAATGAATTGATACGTGTTTGACGTAATATAGAAATGAACCTGTCGATCTAGCCCTTCTAGCCTATATTTAAGGAAAACTCGGAATATCCTACACTAAGTACTATATTTACAACAATAACTGATCCTATCAATCCCTCATTTTCCCAAACATCTAATCATAAAGCAAAATGAAAATAAAATAAACATGCATTAATCTCGTATCCGAATCTACCATAGTGACAAAATTAAACAAATACATGCCATCAGGCTTACTTTAAATGAAAATAAAAATTCTATCTACACTGCCCTAGTACCTTAACATAACTTACATATCATGCCATATATAATACGTGCATCTTACTTTATGATGACTCTCGGGATACCAGGATAGCAGCTTACATCCCCACTAATTTTAGGATCTACACCATGATAATCACATCCTTAACATGTGGGAATGCGCTTCCTTCCTCTGCAGGTGCATCCATCATCTTGCTGGAAAACAATTCACTGGAACACAGAAGACTATAGTTGATAATCTCTTCGCTGCTTAATGCTGCGAGCCGAAATACCCTTTCTTTTACCAGATCAGCTAACACACTGATTCACATATATATAACACACTTCACTATAAGGGTAAAATTACAGTTTTAAAAGCAGCCCACGGTTCGGTACGGAAGTTCCACGCGAATACGCGCCCGTCGCGAAATAGTGAAACACTGGCACGTTTCTACAACACTTGTTACTCAGCGGTCACTACACCGTCTTTATCGATTAAAAGTAAACTCTGTCAAAGCACAGTAAATATTACGACTGCACAATTTGAAGCATCAATGAGAACCAGTTACTATTTCTGGAATAACGCCACGTTAATTACAACCACCAGACACAGAGTTAGTACAACCGTACTGCTCAAATTTCAACTACAGAGTGACGCTCTCCAGAGCTTGAGTTACTGAGGAAGCTTCGGTGACGCTAATAATGTTGGGGTTCCCGGGTATCTGAACCAACCACCAATCAGAGAGTTCGTCATGTATGATGATACAATACTTATTGTGATATATTTGTAAAACACAGCTCAAACACTAGCAAATCTTTTCCACCAATTTCTATAATACATTTCCAAATATATCTAACTTCAGAAACTGTGGAAAACCGATTGTCTACAGAAACTGACTTTATCCACAGAACACGTTGGTCATCCTGGAATTAATATTTAGCGCGGCGTAGCCTCCAGGTTTGCCAAATCCTTAAGTTCCCATTGGCTGAAATATATTGCTTGGTCAGCATGTAATACACGTGTCGATCCTTGCCAGCGCGTGGGTACGCTTACTTTCTCACGGTCATGCGAAAATATGAAGCAACATCCAGCGACTTACAGTCTTGCTCAACATCCGGTATTAACTATCTTGGGATACGATACTTTAACATATTGGACTGTAACCTTTATAAATAAATTTCACATATTTGGTCAAATAATATTCCAATTATTATCATGGGCCGGCAGGATACGGCTCAGTACAGTGCGTTAGAAATGAATCTCCGCAGCAACCGGTGCACCTGCGAGCTATCCCAGGGTAGCAGCAATGTCCGCTCAAGGTCAGATGCGAGAGGACAGCTTGAAAGATTGCGCAACGCAGTGAATCGAGAGAATAAAAGCAGAACGGTTCTGTAATAGCAAAGATAGACTGTTTACAAAGCCGGTAACAAAGCAACGTGAAAAGGAGTGAATTGTAAACCTATTGACCATTGTACACTTACCAGGTTCACAGCAGATTTATGGGCCTACGGATCAACGTATTGCTTATTTTCCGCTGCTGTATGTGCTGTGAAGACAGATACGTCAGTCTGCTGTACCAAATTCCGCATGGATTTAGACCATGGATGAACAATGACAGAGTCCCGCTCCTCGAGCTAACGGCATGAACGTGGTAAGAGCCGAGAGCAGCTGATATCTAATATTTTTGTGCTGTGAAAATTAGGTGGCGAAATGCGAAGTCAAGGCGCAAAGTGAGAAGCATATCACGCCAACGTAAATTAATTTCCAAAAAATTTCCATTGATAAATAGTGCCCTTTTAAAAGGTCACCAGGCCTCAGGATGTAAGTCTCGCACGCTACTGACCACTTCCCCCGACCTTCACTTTAACAGCATTGCATACCGTTCGGCTGGAGTGTTGCCAGCATACGCAGTATCACCGCCAGCCAAGGTCACTGTGGAGTCTCATGTCTAACGCACCGTATATACTGTAAAACGGTAGTGCAGCCTGTGTCTCTGTCTTCTTCTCCTTCTATTTACCCTCCAGGGTCGGTTTTTCCCTCGGACACAGCGAGGGATCCCGCATCTACCGCCTCAAGGACAGTGTCCTGGAGCGTGAAACTTTGGGTCGGGGATACAACTGGGGAGAATGACCAGTACCTCGCCCAGGCGGCCTCACCTGCTATGCAGACCAGGGGCCTTGTGGAGGGATGGAAAGATTGGAATAGGTAGATAAGGAAGATGGAAGGAAGTGGCCGTGGGCTTCAGTTAGGAATCATCCCGGCATTTGCCTGGAGGAGAAGTGAGAAACCACGGAAAAACACTTCCAGGATGGCTGAGGTGGGAATCGAACCCACCTCTACTCAGCTGACCTCCCGATGCTGAGTGGACCCCGTTCCAGCCCTCGTACCACTTTTCAAATTTCGTGGCAGAGCCTGGAATCGAAGCACAACCACTACACCACAGAGGCGGACTGTGTCTCTGTCTACGGATCAGATTGTCGCCCTATGACGGGGAAACACGGGCATATCATCCACATCATGGAGTCCAAATAATCTGATGGACCCTCGGCCTAACACGCTACGACGATGTGACAAGTGACGGGGTGCGAAGAAAGACTAGGTGGGACCCCGAATATAGAAAAAGTGATAGAGACCCTTCAGTTCGACACAGGAGTATGCCAACCACGTGGCTAAAGCCATCACAGAAGATATGCGGGTTGAGGATCTCTGCGCAGAGGACGTCCAGGATCGAGTAAAATTGAGAAAATAGTAAGACAGCGAAACCCATGTGACGGAATATATGCTAGTAGAGAAGCTTGGAACCGAGAGAGTTGGCCGTGCGGTTAGGGGCGTGCAGCTCTTAGCTTGCATTCGAGAGATAGTGGGTTCGACCCCTAATGCTGGCAGCCCTTTTCCGTTTTTCCCATTTTCACACCAGACAAATGCTGGAGCTGTACCTTAATGAATAGCACGGCAGCTTCCTTCCCACTCCCAGCCCTTTCTTATCCCATTGTCGCCATAAGGCCTCTTGTGTCGCTGCGACGTAAAGCAACTTATAAAAAAACAGGCCTGAAAGAGGCAGACAAAATTTCCATGGGGGTTCTGGACCACCCGGACCCTTCTCGTCAGTAATAACCTTGTTTTAAGTGTTACGTATAAAGTTTATATGTGATTCCTTATTGTTAGAGTTATGTTTCAATTAATCGGTAAATTTATCACTATAAATTTAATTACAGCCTCAAGGCAATTGCACGTCATAATTAGCGTGCAGGTCGGCTTGAATGTCCATCTCATTTAGAATGTTGGATTAATTTCATTTCATGCCACCTTCGAACAGGGTTGCCAACTCCACGGCATGGAAATCCTCTACTCAAGTTTTAAAAACCACTAACTCGTGGACAAAATCCCTCAGACTTCTAATTGTTCGAATTCTCTTACTTTCAGCAGAAAATGATTACTGTAGGCGTTATTCCTATTATTATTTATGTGCTTATTTACATCAATACAGTTTAGCAGGTTCTTTCTCTGGATTGTTATTATGTATTGTTAACATAACAAATCAAAGATTTCAAAGGCTAAGAAATCATATTTTAGATAAGTACAGTACGAAGTCAAATATTCATCATCATCATCATCATCATCATCATCATCATCATCATCATCTGTTTACCCTCCAGGTTCGGTTTTTCCCTCGGACTGAGCTAGGGATCCCACCTCTACCGCCTCAAGGGCAGTGTCCTAGAGTTTCAGACTCTTGGTCGGGAGATACAACTGGGGAGTATGACCAGTACCTCGCCCAGGCGGCCTCACCTGCTATGCTGAACAGGGGCCTTGTGGAGGGATGGGAATATTGGAAGGCATAGGCAAGGAAGAGGGAAGGAAGCGGCCGTGGCCTTAAGTTAGGTACCATCCCGGCATTCGCCTGGAGGAGAAGTGGGAAACAACGGAAAACCATTTCCAGGATGGCTGAGGTGGGAATCGAACCCACCTCTACTCAGTTGACCTCCCGAGGCTGAGTGGACCCCGTTCCAGCCCTCGTACCACTTTTCAAATTTTGTGGCAGAGCCGGGAATCGAACCCGGGCCTCCGGGGACGGCAGCTAATCACGCTAACCACTACACCACAGAGGCACGAAGTCAAATATTACGCACCAAAATTATGCAAATTTGAAGCGTTCTCTTCGCTACCATCTAGGAAATTAGCGATCTCTTGCCAAATGTCTACTAAGTTTCCTGTATTGTGCCTTTCTACTAACGTTGTTTTGTTCTACTGAATGCCTATTTTATTTCGGTGGTGGGGGGCGGGATGTTGTCTTAAGCATCGTAAGTTCTGCCAGTGGGATAATGCATGATTTGAAGGTGATTGAATTGCAGTATTTTGCAGAATGTCCCTGTTTGTGGGGAAACGCTGTTGTAGCTGCCTGAAGTTTCACGATAAAATGTACTTCTTTTCCTGAGTATGGTTTCAGCATCAGCAGTGAGTAGATTAGGCTTCTTTAACTATTCCATTTTTCCCGTAGAACATCCTAATGCACACGATATGACAGTGGTATAATGTATGAGCTATCTTATACTCATCTGTAAAGGAATGTACAAAGATGAAATGTTATCGTACACTTAAAAAATTAGTCTTAACTATGACAGCAGTACATTGTAAATAATTGTCGGGAGACATCGAGAGAAAACCTCTAAATTTCCCTCTTTTCTCTGACAGTAAAAATCACCTGAATCTGAGGGAAAACTCAGATGTTGGCAAAGCTGCCGTCGAACAAAATTTGCCAGTACCCACCTGGAAATTAAGTCTAATAATCATATTGAATGTCTTATAACAACTATCACAATCAACTTTCGACCCATCCGAATTAAAATTAGTACTCTGCTTAGAGTATCTCAGTATCGTCGATTGTATCAGATACCAGCTGTAGAAAGCATTGTTCACGGATTTAATTAGGTAGAGACACTCAAAATAAGAATGCATAGTAGGATACACAGGGGGAATTTTGAATAGTCGAACTGTGTCGCACATGTGAATTTGGCCCTGTTTTACCGCCAGATGCCCTTCCTGACTCCATGGAGTGATGTAATCACAATTGCGTGTTTCTGTGGTAGTTGGCAGTGTGGCGTGCTGTCTGAACATGAAGAAAAGAGTGATGGAACAAACACAAACACCCAGTCCCCGGGCTAGAAGAATTAATCAGATGCGATTAAAATCCCCGATTTGGCCGGGAATCGAACCCGAGACCCTCTGAACCGAAGGTGTCAACTCTGTCCATTCAGTCAAAGTGCCAGAAATTCAAATTAGCACACGATATATCCAAATTGCTCCTTTAAAAATTCCCTTGTTCAAATTGGAAAGGATAAATCGGATAGTAGCATTACGTCTTTGTATTTACAAATTTTTATTGCCTAAACATGGAAGTATCATGCATTATTTTTAACAGAAAAATTAACGCATTACTTTCCAAATAATGATTAAAAATATTGAAATTATTCGAATTATCCGGCTTTACCCTATTGTATAAGTTTCTCGCAGGTATATTTGGTTCAGAAACAATTCAATCTATAGATATAACGTTTCTTGAGGTTATCGACAGAATTTGTATCTACAAAGAAGGTTTATTATGTATTGATTGTGATTAAAATTAAGTCGTTATTGACCTATCCGTCCCCCTCTGTGGTGTAGTGGTTAGTGTGATCAGCTGCCACCCCCGGAGGCTCGGATCAAATTTGAAATTTGAAAAGTGGTACGAGGGCTGGAACGGGGTCCACTCACCTTCGGGAGGTCAAATGAGTAGACGTGGGTCCGATTCCTACCTCAGCCATTCCGGGATTGGTTTTACGTGGTTTCCCACTTCTCATTCAGGCAAATGCCGGGATTGTACCTAACTTAAGGCCACGGCCGCTTCCTTCCCTCTTCCTTGTCTACCGCTTCCACTCTCCCCATCCCCTCGCAAGGCCCCTGTTCAGCATAGCAGGTGAGACCGCCTGGACGAGGTACTGGTCATCCTCCCCAGTTGTATCCCAACCCAGAGTCTGAAGCTCTAGGACACTGCCCTTGAGGGGGTGGAGGTGGGATCCCTCGCTGAGTCCGAGAGAAAACCCTACCCTGGAGGGTAAACAAATAAAGAAGAAGATTGACCTCTCGGAGGCTTTTCATAGGATAGATCATGGGTGACTGATAACGAAAATCTGATCCCGTAATGATTAGGAAAGGGAGAGACTTTCATAGGGCTGTATTATTGGACCTTTATGTTTTGTTATGTATATAAATGATATTAGTAAAGAACTGGAATCTCAGATAAGGCTATTTGCGGATGAACTTATACTGTATAGAGTTGTAAATACATAACAAGATTTTGAGCGACTACAGAAAGACATGGACAATGTGGACAGATGGACAACAGAAAATTATATGATGGAGAAAGGTTGTAATTTTCACAAAAATTAAAAAAAACGAGCTCGATAGCTGCAGTCGCTTAAGTGCGGCCAGTATCCAGTATTCGGGAGATAGTGGCCCTGAAGATGCCAGTGGTTTCCCATTCTCACACCAGGCAAATGCTGGTGCTGTACCTTAATTAAGGCCATGGACGCTTCCTTCCTACTCCTAGCCCTTTCCTGTCCCATCGTCGCCATACGATCTATCTGTGTCGGTGCGACGTAAAGCAAATTTAAAAAAAAGATTTAAAAAGTCCTGCCCTCTCAGTTTTAATTACTGTGTTGATGGGGTGATAGTAATTCATGAGTATCACTCTAAGTACCTAGGTGTTAATAGTCCTATATGGAATGATGTTCATTGGGGTAATCACATTAACGAGGTTCTAACGGAAGGACACTGATCTCTTCGCATGATTATGACGGTATTTAAGGGTTGTAGTAAGAATGTAAAAGAAAAGTTGTTTAAGTCCCTGCTAAGATCCCAGTTTGACTATGGTTCTAATGTGTCCGACTCCGCGGTTGTGGGTGTTTTAATTGTAAATGATTAATATCCCTGGCCTGGGGACTGGGTATTTGTGTCGTCCTTAACGTTCCTTTCCTCACATTCAGCACTCTACACTTCCGCAATTACAATTACACGCAGGTTCATATCATATGGTGCAAGTAAAAGACGACGCCACGAACAAATTCAATTTTTTTTAATGGTTCTAATGTATGGGACCCTCAGCAGATTTACTTGACACGAGAATTGGAAAAGATCCAAAAGAAAGCAGTACGATTTGTTCGTGAAAATTTCCGACAAAATAGTAGTGTTACGAAAATGTTGCAAACTTTGGGCTGGGAAGACTTGGGAGTAAGGAGACGAACTGTTCAACTACGCAGTATGTTCCGAGAAGTCAATGGAGAAATCGCGTGAAATGATATTTTAAACGAATTAGCTTCAGTGGGACTTTTAGAAGTAAGATAAAGATGAGATGAAGCTGAAATTCAAGAGGACAAACTGGGGATAATACTGTATTCATTCATAGGACGAGGAATTGGCCTAAGGGATTGGAATAATTTACTAAAGGAAATGTTCGATAAATTTCCATGTTTTTTGAAAACAGGTATGAAAAAGTTAGGTAAACAATTGATAGGGAATCTGCTACCTGAGCGATTGCCTTAAATGTAGATCATTGATTGATTGATTGATTGATTGATTGATTGATTGATTGATTGATTGATAAAATATTAAAATCAGAAGAACATACAATGCCATGCGCTCACTCATTTTAGAATGACTATACAATATAGCAGTTTTGTCATCTACCGGAGATGAGTGGCTGGCAGCAGAAGAAAACGCAGCTCAACTAACAACAGTCACTGTTTATCAGTTTTAGGTGCTTTCGGCATTGTAGGTCATTGAATGTTCATTCTTGTGGCCTTCAGTTCAAAGGACCCCGGCTTCGATTCCCGGTCGGGCCAGATATTTTAACAGCGTATATTTTGATTAATTTACCTTGAAGTGTTCCTTGTAACAGAACGTTGGATGTGATCAGAGGGACGTTCGACAGCTATTTAAATGGTGACTCGGTCCTCTTCGTGAGAGCACGACTTAAAAAGCGAAGACTTGTTGAGAAATACTCGAGACTCATTTTCCTCTACAAAATCTGAAGGTTGTGCTTAACATCTTCATTTATATAGTAATGTAATTTCCACCGTAAATTGCACACTACGGGAGACAATTGAGACTGTGGCTTGTGTTTATCATACGTACAGTTGGTTCCAGCGTAGCGCTCATTACGCCATCATGTCATTACCGCAGCGTGCAAGACCATAGCTGTTACATGGACCGGTCTACCATGACGTAACGTGTACTAGGACGTGAGTGTTTTAGGACATTTTCATTGCATTTTGTTGCCTCCTCTGCAATTTTCCCATTTTTCTCGAATTCCTCTCTGATGGGAACACAATTTCCAGAGCTTAAGGTTATGGTTCACCGGTATTATAAGATGTGCATTTTGTGCTCCTTTGTTGATTACGGACCAGCGTTCGAAATTTCGGAAAATCTTCTGATTTTTTAAATATTCCAGAAAACACGAAATTAGATCTTCCGATTCTGTCCTCTCTTTATAAGCTACGATATCTTCATATTGTAACTATCGTATTTCTTTTGTTGAATGAATCAAAACACCAGTATCTATCCTCAAACTATAATTCACTCTACTCCTCTCATGAACATAACACACAATCGACTTCTCCACTCTCAATACCTGTGCATCGTTGATCATCATATAACCGCTCCTTTCAAATTTATGGAATTCCTTTCCAGTCAGTGTTAGGAATTGCACCTCTTTAGTCTCGTTTAAGCTGCCTTAGCGAGATTACCTATTAAATATATAACCAGCTTATGTGAATGACAGTATAAATGGAAGAATGTGGTTAGGATTTTTTATTATTTCATTATTCTGTTTTGTGACATTTACATTAGTTATTATGTGGTTAAGTGTAAGAGAGGTCCGGGTGTCCTAACTTCGCCACAAGTGACGGCATTAAAGAGAAAGAAAGAAAGAAAGAAAGAAAGAAAGAAAGAAAGAAAGAAAGAAAGAAAGAAAGAAAGAAAGAAAGAAAGAAAGAAATATAGACACAACCAGTGGCAGCAACTTTGGGGGGCAAGGCGTTTTCTTCCCCCCCCCCCCCTCCCAAATGAACTAAAGGGTGCAGTTTGCCATTTTGTCCCCCACCCCCCACCCCGACCCCACCAAAAGAATTCTCATCCTATATGTTAAGGCTCCATAAAACGAGGAGTTTGGTAGTCTTTGGAGGCTGCTAAGGCGTTAAATCTGGAGAAGATGGTAGGTGGTTATATATCAAGAAATGAGATTTGAAAGCGGGCATTCCCTCAGAGAACTACATTTCCCAATGGAGACTGTTCAGGCGGTACATCTTGTGGTAGAGCTTTTCACATTTCGTATTATGAAAAGCATAATATACGGTACGGTAACAGGATATTCATTAAGAAAATGTGTTTATGAAACAAGTTGTACTTTTTTACTTGTGATTATTTTTATAGCTTCCTACGTAAAATACTCCTTTGAAATATTTACTGTATTTATGAATCATGTTCTATTTTTCTGTTTGCTTGTGAATATTATTGAATACTCCACACATAAGGCTTGTTCAAAAATGTATTTGAGAAGCAAGGTATGTTATTGTTGTTTTTTATGTTTGTGAATATTGTTATTCCATAGGAACGTTTGTATTAATTGTTGTTCCTCATTTCACATGCCTGTGTTCATGCTAATCATGCCCCTCACCCCCCCACCCCACCCAATAATTACCCTACAACCTACCAGGGAGAATTGTTTCACACGGCTCCACATCATTAAAATATTATGTGTTAATCTTGCACTGCTATCAGTTAATGCGGGCTACGATGTTGGTAATATTACCACAGTCTAATATATACAGTCGCGAAGCTCTGATGATATTTTTAATCCGAGGCGACTACAGCGCTCCAAGCGGCGAGGTAGAGGAAACGCTGTACGTTCACGTACTACCACCACAGTCTAAATGGTCATAACTTCTGAACCATTCATGCAAATAATGTCCTGACAAGGTTATTCTAATCCCTATAAAATACTGGAGGAGGTCAAACAATTTATTTCGATGAGGAGTTCGAGGACAATATCGAAAATTTATTTAATCTTAAGGAATTTGTTTACGGCGGACTATAACAGGAAATCACTTCTAGAGGGTAACCGGTTGGAAGTAGGTATATACCAACCCGGACGTTTTGCAGAGGTTTCTGTGCTCTACAATTCGTATGCTTACACTTGTGGTCTATCGTTGATAGTTCACGCAGCGTAAGCCAAAAAAGCAAGTGACCGACCGACCAACATTTTTGTCTCTTTCTTCGTATTTAATGTATATAGCAGGGCCTCTCAGGGTGCATGCGCGTAGTGCATGCACTGTGCATGGTGCAAAAGACGACTTGGCTTGGTTGACCAGAGTGCAGACCCCCACTCCTCGATTTGGAGCAATAGCGCTGTCTCTCTCTTTCCCCACGCCTGTCTCGCTCGCTCCGCCTGTCTCCCTCTCCGCCACTTGCGCCGTAGCGCTCCAAATCCTGGCTGAGTTGAGCCGAGTATAGCCGAGTAGAGCCGAGCATAGCCGAGTAGCCCAGAGACGAAGCGTTGATCCGAGCCATACCGAGCGGCACCGAGCGGCACCGATGCACAGTGCACGGAGCTCTTGCGCCTCGCTCTGCACGCGTGAGATTTTGGGCGTTTGAGAGGCCCTGGTATATAGGATTGCGGATACTGTACTATTTCACGAGCTTCGAAATATATTCAGAAATAAATTATTGGCACATAATCATATTAATTTTATTGGTTTTACTTCGCACTAACTACGTATTTAAGCACCTTCACCACAGGACTGAGACAGGATCGAACCGCCCAAGTTGGGCTAAGAAGGCCAGCGCTCTACCACCTGAGAACCTCTTACACAGCGCGCACGAACTCATACGAATTTTTGTTCTGACTAGAGGAGGGAATGCTTACCCTTCAAATGCGAATCGCCTTACTCACGACAGTTATCAACTCAGCTAGAAGAGGAAACAGTCACCTCCCTTGCATCACTGAGAAGTAAACTCACAATACAAAATAATGTGAGAGAAAATCTCATATAGTGACCACTAGCGGGTTAATAACAGCCGTCCGAGCTAGGATTTCAATATTATGATCTTCCATATAATTCCCTGGGAAAGTCGAAGAGTAAAACCCTTCTACGATTTCGAAATTCTTACCGTCTCTCTACGTCTGCCCAAGAACCAGAAGAAGGAAAGGGAGGTGGCGTTGACTTGGATGTTAGGCCACTTTATACAAAAACCGTTATCGTAGTCATCAGTAAGACGAACCTCCTCAGAGGAATGACTGCCATTTATTCAGTTATAATTGCATGGTCATTCAATTTTCTGTAATATTATAAAAATTGACATATTTCTAAACCTCTTCCAAAACATTGGCTAAATCCTCCGAAATTTAGGACCCCATTTTCTGAAATAAACATTTCATAAATACGGCAACACTGTTAAGAAATCACACTCTTCTGGTAATACGGTCTTGAGATTTTCATATTATTATTAATATTATTATTATTATTATTATTTATTTGCTTTACGTCTGACTCCTTGGCTGAATGGTCAGCGTTGAGGCCTTCGGTTCAGAGCGTCCCGGGCACAATTCCCGGCCGGGTCGGATTTTAATAGCGTCTGATTATATCTTCTGGCTCGGGGACTGGGTATTTGTGATTGTCCCAACACTTTCATCTTCGTATTCAGACAACACACTACACTACAAACCACCACATAAGCACGCAATAATGATTGCATCCCTACATATGGGGTTGGCGTCATAAAACAGAGCCAAATACACAAGTACGACGCAAACCGCACCCGTGACACCACCGATGTGGGAAAAGCGGTAGAAGAAGAAGATCATTTGCTTTACGTCACATCGACACAGATAGGTCTTACGGCGACGATGGGATTGGAAAGGATTAGGAGTGGGAAGGAAACGGTCATGGCCTAAATTATGGTGCAGACCCAGCATTTGCGTCGGAAACCACGGAAAACCATCTTCAGGGCTGTCGATAGTGGGGATCGAACCTACAATTCACCGAATGGAAGCTCACAGCTACGCGCCCCTAACAGCACGGCCAACTCGTTCGGTTTATTATGATGATGATGATGATGATTATCATTATTATTATTATTATTATTATTATTATGTCGCCTCTGTTGTGTAGTGGTTAGTGTGATTAGCTGTCACCCCCAGAGGCCGCGGTTCGATTCCTGACTCTGCCACGAAATTTGAAAAGTGGTACGAGGGCTGGAACGTGGTCCACTCAACCTCGGGAGGTCAACTGAGTATAGAAGGGTTCGATTCCCACCTCAACCATCCTGGAAGTGGCTTTCCGTGGTTTCCCCACTTCTCCTTCTGGCAAATGCTGGGATGGTTTCTAACTTAATGGCAAGGCCGCTTCCAATCTTCCCATCCCCCCACAAGGCCCCTGTTCAGCACTTCAGGTGAGGCCGCCTGGGTGATGTACTGGCCCTCCTCTCCAGTTGTATCCCCGACCCAAAGTCTCGTGCTCCAGGTGAGAACCCTCGCTGAGTCCGAGGAAAAACCGACCCTGGAGGGTAAACGGATTTAAAAAAGATTATTATTATTATTATTATTATTATTATTATTATTATTATTATTATTATTATTATTCCGCCAACCTTAGTGGAATTTCCATCATTGGACCTCCATGATCAATACCGGTAAGCGGGTAGACATTCTGCTTATGTTCGTCGATTTTATCTTCGTGAATGTGTTGCATATTTGAATAAAATATGTTGAAGGTTTTTTAGTTCGTGTGTGTTATTTATAAGTATGCAAATGAAGTATTCAAAATAGAAAGAGATTTATTAAAAGTGTTGTAGTTTACATGGACGGTAGTAGTCCATTTGGCTGAGTTGCGGTGGTCCGATGTGAACTGTGGCACAAAGAGCAACTCTCCAGGTGGGCTTTGAGTCGTGGGGCGTGGTCAGCTGTCAGCTGGCCCAGCGGGAGGTGGCAAGGAACACAGCACACTGACTGCCAATCTCAATCAGCCACCAGGATGAGTTGCGAGCACCCTTACACGATTACCGTATCTTGTTATCAAGTGGGTGGACTGCTCGCCATATAACTCTCAAGCTGCACACGAGCGTGCAATATTTTTACAGGCTTCTGCTTCCTTGATTTCTTCTGACGCTAAACCTCTAACTCAAATGAATTCTTGGAATCATAGTAATGTTATATGTTACACGTCCTACTAACTGCGTATTTAGCCCCGTTTCGTGATTCGGGAAAGAAGTGATTGGTGGTGGTGGTGGTGGTGATTTTATTTATTTATTTATTTATTTATTTATTTATTTATTTATTTATTTATTTATTTATTTATTTATTTATTTATTTATTTATTTATTTATTTCGTTAGGGCCATCTATGGACCATGGTTCTTATGTTTTAGCTGTTTCTTGATGTCATCGTCGTTGTTTGCCACAATTGGTGTTCTTAGCGGTTGGTTTGGCAGCTGTTTTCTTGTTGGTACCACGAGCTATTCTTATGGCCCAGTAGTCCTTCACTTTCCTGCTAAATTCAATCTTACGTTCCTCAGACCATTTCCTGGTCTCGTCTTTTGGTCTGTGGGTAACTTCTGTGAGGGATGTTACAAATGATTTAGTTTTAAGAGTTGTATGATAGTTACTCCGATCAGCTATGTCATTTTGATTTATATGGAGTTCCGAAAGGTCCTTCTCCACTTGCTTCATCCACACGAATCCAGTAGCTTTGCCCTTGTTAGCAGCCTTGAAGATCCTATGGGATAACCTATTTGAGTCCATTCTGCATAGGTGTCCGTAAAAAGCCAGTCGCCTTCTTCTGATGGTATCCATGAGATTTTCTTGGTGTTTATATAGCTCACGATTTGGTTTATACCATCGGCTTCCATCTGGTAAAATTCTTGGTCCCACTATCCGTCTTAGGAACTTTCTTTCTTGTACCTCGAGGGCTCTTAGTGGGGTCTTCTTAGTTAAATATAGACACTCTGCTGCATAGAGGACTGAAGGTCTGATTACTGCATTGTAGTGTCTTAGATTGACATTCATCGACAGATGTTTTGAAGCATATAGTTTTCTACAGGCATGGTAAGCCTTATCTAGTTTGAGTCTCCTGCGTTCAAGAGCCATTGTTTCGCTGAGGTCCTCTGAGAACCATTCCCCAAGGTACTGTACTTTACACTTTTGACTCTCTTGATGTAGATATTATCACTGACTCTCATCATTCCAGGGGCATCTTTGATGTTAGTAACAAACTTGGTCTTTCCTATGTTGATCAAAAGACCCGTTTTAGCCGCTATTGAGTGCAGTGTTTGGAGCTGAGTAAGCCTCCTGTATGTCATTTGCCAATAAAGTCAGATCGTCTGCAAAGGCTAGGCATGATATCCTTATGTTGTTGCCTTTAATCCCCATCCGCAATCCAGTGTTCTCTGGAAAGAATCTCATCCACTCTCTAATGATCTTTTCCAGAATGCAGTTGAATAATATGCATGAGATGTAATCTCCTTGTCTTACCCCTGTTTTAATGGCGAAACTCTCCGAGAGTTGTCCTCTAAGCTTTACTCTGGCTGTGGAATTGTGCAAGGTGGCTTGCACCAGCCTATTGACCTTGTCGTTAAGTCCTAGTTCTCTTAATGTCTTATAAAGAGTAATTCTGTCTACTGAGTCGTATGCTTTCTGGAAGTCGACAAATATTATTTATTTATTTTTGCAATGTGCTTTACGTCGCACCGATACAGATAGAGTCTATGGCGACTGTGGGATGGGAGAGGGCTAGGAGTTGGAAGGAAGTGGCGGTGGCCTTTGTTACAGGGATACCCGTGGAGCAGAAAGAGGTTAATGAAGGTGTCGGATGAATGGGTCTACCTGCAATATCAAAATTAATTTGAAACTTGAACTGAAGGTTATATTTCTTCAAAAAACAAAAAACTTAACAAATTTTCACTTAGTGAACAACATGTCAGGTACAAAAGCAATCTTGAAACCAGACTAGGAAAATCCAAGATTAGTGAATTTTACAGATTCTGGGCTTCAAGCCCCTAGTTTTACAATTCCACAGATACCGGATACAGTTTACAACTTTAATTCAAAACAAGGATTCAGTTAGTCAAGGGCAGAAATCTCCTAACTCAAGAGCACTTGCTCCCAAAATACAATATCTAGACTTCCAGAGGCACTCGTTACTCTTACAAAACTTTGAAAAAGAGCTAACAGGCTCTCAGTTTCTTATGGCTCAGTCAAGGTAACATTACATCAAAGTTTACAATCTCTGGCCTCTCAAGCCACCATTTACAAATTGAATTGGTCTTTACGCAGGGGTATCTAGTACTCAACCTACAGGGCCATTGTGAAGACAGAACAGGTTAAATAAACGGCGCGAACACAAACTGAATGGAGGCGTACCCTGCACTCCAGATAATGAAATATAAAATCCTACAGGGCTCTTGGCCGATGAAACTGGGGCTATTCCCACACTACTGAGGTGGCTCGGATGGAAATAATTATAATACATTACAGAAACGAAAGGCTGCGAAAACGTAGCCACCTCAAACCAAGATGAAGGAGAGCTCGAGAGGGTAACACACTCTCTATCCCAGATTTACAGTTAAAACTTCATGAAATGTTTACGTTAGCCGAAAGAAGATTTACATTTTAGAAAGTTTGTTACATAGTTAAAGATTCGTACCTTGACCTCGGAATAAGTTGCGGAGATAGCTAGAGAAAAGAGAATTTATGTGGCCATTACCTTGTAGATGTTCTGGCTGCCGAAAAAAGAGGCGCCCCGCCTCCTGCCTTAACACAGACACTTAGAAAGACGACGAACAATTGGCAAGGAAACTCGAACAGCCGCAACTTATATACCCTCACGGAAGGTTCGAGAGAATTCAAGACTAATGAAGACCCGCGCTCTTAAATTATATTGGTGAATTCAAAGTGAACAAGAAATGCGGGATTGGTTGAAAATTAATTACAAAAATTTATGATTGGCTAGATTCAAACCTGACGGAACGAAAAAGAAGTGTTGCCAACCCAAAAATAAATGAACATAGAATCAGTTATGGGAAACCTAGGAATATGAAACTTCTTTAAGTTCTTCCACCTTGCACCAGATTGCATAATCAGAGGTTTTTTTTTTTTTTTGTAGTGACATCTGTGGAAAAATGTCCAAACTTCTTGAGGTATAGCAAACAAAACAACGGGAAGTTCAGTCAGTTTAGGAAACTTCACAATAACAAAATTACGTAATATTTCAGTGGTGACATCTTCTGATTAAAGTTCCAACTTCATATAGTATCAGTTTCACCTTTTGGTCGATAGATGATTTTATTAAGGCGGTTATTTTGAATGAGCGGAGTTGAGGTGTACCTCCCGGTACAGCCTTAATTAAGGTACAGCCCCAGCATTTGCGTGGTGTGAAAGTTGAAAATGGGAAACCACGGACAACCATCTTCAGGGCTGTCTACAGTGGGGTTCAAATACACTATCTCCCGAATACAAGCTCACAGTTGCGCGACCCTAACCACACGGCTACTTCCTCGGTAGACAAATTTTAAGACGCTCTTAGTGTTTGGGTGGAACTTGTATAACGCCGAGAGTAATTAACTTACGGTTATGTTTAATGCCTCAATTTCCTTCCTTCTTTCTTTTTTCTTTCTTTCTATCTTTCTTTCTATCTTTCTTTCTTAATCCATTTACCCTCTAGGGTTCGTTTTCCCTCGGACTCAGCCAGGGATCTCACCTCTATCACCTCAAGGGCAGTGTCCTTGAGCTTGAGCCTTTGCGTCGGGGATACAACTGGGTAGGAGGACCAGTACCTCGCCCAGGTGGCCTCACCTGCTATGCTGAACTGGGACCTAATGCTGGGATGGGAAGATCGGAATGGTTAGATAAGGAGAGGAGAGGGAAGGAAGCGCCGTGACCTT
The DNA here is from genome assembly GCF_040414725.1 of Anabrus simplex. Classification (NCBI taxonomy): domain Eukaryota; kingdom Metazoa; phylum Arthropoda; class Insecta; order Orthoptera; family Tettigoniidae; genus Anabrus; species Anabrus simplex. Next base: position 1,667,908,776 of record NC_090265.1, read on the forward strand.
AAGTTAGGTACTATCTCAGCATTTGCCTGGTGGAGATGTGGGGAGGGGAGACCTCGGAAAACTACTTCGAGAATGGCTGAGGCGGGACTCGAACCCCCTCTACTCAGTTGACCTCCCGAGGCTGAGTGGATCCCATTCCAGCCCACGTACCACTTTTAAAATTTCGTGGCAGAGCCTGGAATCGAACCCCGGGCTCTGGAGGTGGCAGCTAATCACACCAACATCTACTCCACACAGACGGTAATGTCTCAGTTGACAGATAAAACAGGAGGCTACCTGTTGCGAAAAAAAAACCAAAAAAATGAAAATCTGAAAAGTACCGTAGTTTTCATGAAATAGTGCTTCAAATTAAGGCAAAATAAGTGCTAAAATGTGACATCACATGCATAGTTCGTTATAAGATGGCGCTGTGTTGAAGCGCGCTCAGTTGGAGGTCAGCTGCCATTGTGAATACAGCGTGGCCAGTTGTATAGAACAACAAATTTAATGATGGAAATGAAAGATTTCATTAGGATTCGGTAAAAGAGTGCAAAAGTAAGAATTGAAACGAGAAAAGTGATTGATAACGGAGTAAAAGAAATGAAACGATCGAGCGTAATAGGTGTTACTATGAAGAATTGAAACAGCGAAAGCAATTTAATAAGTCTACGAAACCTTCGAAACCTCGCGGCCGTTACAATTTTGACTGTCTACCGTGGCAACTATTTAGTCCCGTTTAGTGACTGGGAGTCGGGGAAGAAGTGATTGGTAGTGGTCAGTGGCGGGGGGCGCATGGCTTGCGAGGCGGCCCATGCCTTTCTTACTTTAGTAGCTGAAGAGTGATTTTACTATTGATCATTATGAGTATTGAGTATTATTTGTATTACAGAGGGTTATTCCAAACCTAGGCCGTCGTAGTGCAGAGCTTCTTTCGTCAATAGGAGTACGGTAGCTATTTCTGAAAGAATGTGGATTTCCCAACCTGCTCCAATAATAACCATCCCTTGCTGCCACTCACAACAATCAACAAGTCTTTAGAAATAATTAGCCATTTCTGAGAATCCAATAGGCAGCGAAGATGCTATAACAAAGATATCCTCCTTATCTAAACTTCAAATACTGGAGTCTCGTGCCTGTTTATAACTCTCGGCTGTCAGTGTAGGTAAGTAGGCCTATGATTGACGATTGAGTTGTAAATAGTAGTAAATTATTTGGTCCTAGGAACGAGATTATTTTTTAATATTGTGACAGTCGGCATTTGGACGATATTCAACCGTCTTCAAATCCAACATGTCAGTAAACCTAAAGAAGCAAGTTTAATGACCAATGCATTCTCCCTGTCATGACCTATGCCTGTGAGACCTGGACAATGAATGCGTTCACTAAACGGAAACTAAGAGTTGCCCAGAGAGGAATGGAGAGGTCTATGATTGGGTTTACCAGAAGAGATAGAAAGAGGGACCATGACATAAGAGCAGTCACAAATGTCGTTGACATCATAACGAGAATATCAACCTTGAAGTGGCAATGGGCAGGACATGTGGCCCGAAGAAGGGATGACAGATGGATCAAGGTTGTTCTCGAATGGAGTCCAAGAGACAAACTGAGACCGCGAGGAAGACCAACGGATCGCTGGAACAAAGACATCCGCAAAATCGCTGGAGTTAATTGGCAAAACATCGCTCAAGATCGCTGGAAGTGGAGGCAACTCCTAAATACTTGCGTTACTTTCAGACTTCAAGAGGCCACATCAATTATTGATAGAACTGGCGGATTGTGATTGACGGTCAGCATGTTGTGGTTCATATAATTGGAACATAGAGTTCTTGTGTGTGTGTGTGTGTGTGTGTGTGTGTGTGTGTGTGTGTGTGTGTGTGTGTGTGTGTGTGTGTTCCTACCATATAAGTTTATCATTTTAATTCCTTCGAATTTGAAAACTAAATTGTGTAACTTATTGTAATGAAGAACAGGCAGTAAAGGAAATCAAAGAGAAATTTGGAAAGGGAATCACAGTCCAAGGAGAGGAAATCAAAACCTTGAGATTTGCCGATGATATTGTTATTTTATCTGAGACTGCAGAAGATCTCGAGAAGTTGCTGAATGGTATGGATGAAGTCTTGGGTTAGGAGTACAAGATGAAAATAAATAAGTCCAAAACAAAAGTAATGGAGTGGAGTCGAACGAAGGCAGGTGATGCAGGAAATATTAGATTAGGAAATGAAGTCTTAAAGGAGGTAGATGAATATTGTTACTTGGGTAGTAAAATAACTAACGATGGCAGAAGTAAGGAGGACATAAAATGCAGACTAGCACAAGCAAGGAAGAGTTTTCTTAAGAAAAGAAATTTGCTCACTTCAAATATTGATAACGGAATTAGAAAGATGTTTTTGAAGACATTCGTGTGGAGCGTGGCACTGTATGGAAGTGAAACATGGACGATAACTAGCTCAGAAAGAAAGAGAATAGAAGCTTTTGAAATGTGGTGTTACAGAAGAATGCTGAAGGTGAGATGGATAGATCGAATCACGAATGATGAGATACTGAATCGAATTGGTGAGAGGAGATCGATTTGGCTAAATTTGACGAGAAGAAGAGATAGAATGATAGGACACATCTTAAGACTCCCAGGACTTGTTCAGTTGGTTTCTGAAGGAAGTGTAGGTGGTAAGAACGGTAGGGGTAGACCAAGGTATGAATATGACAATCAGATTAGAGCAGATGTAGGATGCAATAGTTACGTAGAAAAGAAATGGTTAGCACAGGATAGGGTGGCATGGAGAGCTGCATCAAACCAGTCTATGGACTGATGACTTGAACAACAACATTGTAATGAAATGGCGTATGGCTTTTAGTGCCGGGAGTGTCCGAGGACATGTTCGGCTCGCTAAGTGCAGGTCCTTTGATTTGACACCCGTAGGCGACCTGCGCGCCATGATGAGGATGAAATGATAATGAAGACGACACATACACCCAGCCTCCTTGCCAGACAAATTGACCAATGTTGGTTAAAATTCCCGACCCTGTCGGGAATCGAACCCGGGGCCCCTGTGACCAAAGGCCAGCACGCTAACCATTTAGCCATGGAGCCGGACGTAACTTATTGTTATTATCATCGTCCTTCATTGTAATAATATACAACCTTGTACTACGACTTTTTTTTTTTACTATTTGTTTTACGTCTCACCGACACAGATAGGTTCTATGGCGGCGATGGGGCAGGAAAGGCCTAGGAATGGGAAGGAAGGAGCCGTGGCCTTAATTAAGGTACAGCCCCAGCATTTGCCTGGTGTTAAAATGGGAAACCACGGAAAACCATCTTCAGGACTGCCGACAGTGGAGTTCGAACCCACTATTTCCCGGATGCGAGCTCGCAGCTGCGGGCTCCTAATCGCACGGCCAACTCGCCCGGTGTACTACGAAATAAACTCGTAACTTCCCTTATCATATGATAAAGATGTTAATTCCCATAGGGAACCTGAAATATTTCTTCCGAATGAGTAAATTTATAATACCAATATAGTCGATCCGTTAGTGGACATTATAAATTTTCTAGCTAACTCATTCCTGGTTGGGCTCGTCAGTTGGTAAATACCACACCTACCAAGACGCATGGCTAGTGCATACCAACTGATGAGCCCAACTTAGCACACTAGGGCGAAACGCTGGCAACCAGGAATGAGTTAGCTGGAAAATTTATAATGTCCAATAACGGATCAACTATATTGGCATTACTTCCCTTATCAGAAAAGAGGGGGCTATTTCTATTAATTGAGGGAGGGAGAGGCCCGAGCTTCTTAGCGCCGCTACTGGTGGTGGTAGTGATGATTTTTGTTTTAAGAGGAAGTGCATAGGTGAGTAGCGTAACTAAGGTCCACCGATTGGGGGAGGAGGGGGTTATAGTTACAAAATGATTAAAAAAAGAAATGGCGTATGGCTTTTAGTGCCGGGAGTGTCCGAGGACAAGTTCGGCTCGCCAGATGCAGGTCTTTTGATTTGACTCCCGTAGGCGACCTGCGCGTCGTGATGAGGATGAAACGATGATGAAGACAACACTTCCACCCAACCCCCGTGCCAGCGAAATTAACCAGTTGAACCCGGGACCCCTGTGGCCAAAGACCAGCACGCTAACCAGTTAGCCATGGAGCCGGCCTACAAAATTATGATAGAACATAATGAACGTACTTATGTGTCTGTGATGTGCGCATGCATGAGTGTTGATAAGGACAATGATACAAGTGAAGTATTTTGATATTCATATTTTGTACCGGTACGCTACACAATCTTTCATTAAAATACAGAACAGAAACAATATGGCCAAGGTGAGTAGATTTACCGCGATTTTTATGTTCAGATTACGATCCAAAACCCAACTTTCGAGGCTTCTTAGAAAACAAATTCATGAGATCTGTTTGTTTTACAATTATGTCTGTGAATGTTCAAATGAGCCAACACATTGAGTCGACTTTCACTTGTTTATTGTCAGTTTTTGTTTATTTGATTTTGCAAAACTTCCACTTGTTGGGGTCTAACCACCAGTACACCCTCTTCCCCGCCCCGCCACACCGGCTACGCCCTTGAACTAGGTAATCATCCTCACTAGGGATGAGGTGAGATGAATACTTTTGCCATGTTTTACGGTCATGGACTTAAAATTAAGGTACAGCTCCAGCATTTACCTGAGGTGAAAACGGAAAACCACGGAGAACCAACTTCAGGTCTGTGCATTGACTGTGATTCCATGCCCAGTTCCAGCCCTGCCCTGTCCCATCATCGCCATAAAACCTGTTTGAGTTATATCGACGTATAACCAAAAGGCCTAGCATAAATATAATAATAATAATAATAATAATAATAATAATAATAATAATAATAATAATGGTCCTCCTCTGTGGTGTAGTGGATAGCGTGATTAGCTGCCAACACCGGAGGTCCGGTTTCTAATCCCGGTTCTGCCACGAAATTTGAAAAGTGGTACAAGGGCTGGAACGGGGACCACTCAGCCTCGGGAGGTCAACTGAGTAAAGGTGGGTTCGATTCCCACTTCAGCCAACCTCGAAGTGGTTTTCCGTGGTTTCCAACTTCTCCTTCAGGCAAATGCTGGGATGGTACCTAATTTAAGGCCACGGCCACTTCCTTACCTCCTCCTTGTCTATCCCTCCCAATCCTCCCATCCCCCCCACAAGGCCCCTGTTCAGCATACAGTAGGAGGTGAGGCCGCCTGGGAGAGATACTGGTCCTCCTCCCCAGTTGTATCCCCGACCGAAATTCTCACGTTCCAGGATACTTAATAATAATAATAAACATTATAATAATAATAATAAATTTTATTCATGTGATTTCGGCACTAAGGACCACGTCATTTCAACTGTCTCCTTCCCCGGGCTTTAACATTTGCCCAGTACTCCCGCATTCGTTACAGGTGTTGTTCCTTTCATTCTTCGGTCCACGCCTTCCCTGTTTTCCGCTTCGGCTTTTCTTGGAAGTAATGAAGTTTTATCTTACGTGGGCTGTGCTCCAGTATATCATTGTGCGTGATGCCCACCTATTGTAGATGTTTTTCTACCTCACTGAACCAGGCCACTTTTGTCTTCTCATCTTGGAAGTAGAAGAAGATCCGCTTGGTTGACGCAAGGCACATTCTTGTCACGTGGCCATAGAAAACAATCCTTCACTTCCACATCGTATCGGTTATATGTTCTACGTGGAAATAGAGCACGTGGTCCGGAGGCCCTCTATGCAGCGGAGTGCCTTGCAATGAAGAAAAAAATGCCTTAATGAGATACTTTTGTTCAAAGAAAGAAAGAAAGAAAGAAAGAAAGAAAGAAAGAAAGAAATATTTTGAGGAAAATCTTGGGCCCCATCAATGATAAAGGTGAATATAGAAGACGTGGCCATAGAAAACAATCCTTCACTTCCACATCGTATCGGTTATATGTTCTGCGTGGAATTCTTTCTTTCTTTCTTTCTTTCTTCAAATACAAGTTTCCTATTAAGGTATTTTTTCTTCATTGCAAGGCACTCCGCTGCATAGAGGGCCTCCGGACGAATGACTGTGCGGTAGTGTCTGAACATGTCGTTCAAGGATATTGATCTGTGTTGTATACACGCGTGGTTAGTTGGTATGCAATATACATTTTATTTATACCTGACATGAAGGCTTCTTTCACAGACATGTAACCTAGATATTTAAACCTTCCTACCCGCTTGAATTTTCCCTGTTCCACATTTAGCTCTTTGATGCCTCCTTTATCTCTGTTATAAACTGTGTTTTCTCGAAGGAGATCTGAAGGCTTGATTTTGCCACCTCTGTCTTTAGCTGCCTTTAGCGAGTCGGAAAATACTGCTAGATCATTCGAAAAAGCAAGACAGTCATAGGCCTCAGCCTTTTCCATCTACCTCCTTACGCAATGTCATTCACCATCATTCATTTCATCTTCGTGAGTTCCTCGACTAAGGCTGGTGTCAAGAACGGCATTTCAAGCTGAAATAGTGTTTGGTGACCACGGACTTAGCATCGGCAGTCTAGATATGTACAGCCGGGTTTTTTTTTTTTTTGCATTATGTTAATACTTGTGTAGGGCCGATGACCTGCGATGTTAGGCCCCTTAAAACAACAAGCATCATCATCAATATTTGTGAATTCATTATTTGTCGATACCTGTTCATATTATCACTAAACTCTCTATCACATACAAGTTTACGCAACGTAAACGATACTGTACATATATACGCATGTTTTAAGTGATTTGATAGAATCTGAGGATGTTCTTGTAGAACGAAACATGTCATTCTTTGTATAATAGTGTGTATATTTTACAGATATATTTATAGTGTTATAATTTTGTTGTGTGTCTGACAGACTGGAAAGATTTTTATGTTACATTTAACTAAGTTGACACTGGAAAGTATGGCTTCATTCTTAACAAATTATTTTTATAGAAAAAATTTCAGCAGGTCCTGTCGCTTTGTAGGCCGATCCGATGGATATGTTCGTTTCCTGCGCTAAGTGATTATCTGGGATTTCCATCAAACAGCGCTCAAATATCCCCGAGTTTATCTAATTAAAACGTGTCTTTTCCTCTTCCCCTGTACATCACAAAATGAGACTGTTGTACGCCACTTTTTCATCAGTTTCGAAACACAAGATTTTTATAAGCAAATCCTCGAACGCACCTTCTCTAGTTATCTTTTCCAAGTAACATTCCACTAAATAAATTCACTGGTTTAAGGAATACTCCATTTTCCAATCGATTATTTAATACACCAGCCATACATAACGCACAAGCAACAGTCGCACACACGTGCCGGCACTTGTACAATTCTCAGAAGCAACTATCTGCTGAGCTAGTTCTCCCACACTGCGATCAGGGGAGTGGAAGTCGACCGGCGATTGAATGACGCGGAAATTTCCTCGTAAACTGAGACCACAACTCGTCTGTCCCTAAGCTTAAATGCAGAGTTTCTAGGAATTCTCTCGAGTTCTACGTACTTGGGGGACAACAGCAACTACGCTCCGCACTTATTGTTTTCTACGACCGAATACTGTATTGTGCTACGGCAGGGCCTCTCAAACGCCCAAACTCTCACGCGTGCAGAGCGAGGTGCATAGGCTCTGTGCACTGTGCATCGGTACGCTTCGCCTCAACTCGGCTTGACTCGGATGGTGTAGTGTGCTGAGAGCGACGGAGCGTTTGGTGGTAGACGACGTGTTTATCAGTGAAATAGATAAGCGCACGACAACAACATAATAATGGAGCAACCTGTTTCGAAGAAAGCAAAGACTTCCGAAAGTCCATTTCAATCGAACTGGGAACTTTCGTATTATTATTTTTTTTTTTTTTTTGGTCTGTCGTGACGATAACGCCAAATGCTTAATCTGTGGGACGATAGGGACGATAATTACGTGCGTAAGAAAATCGTCTGCTGAAAGACACTACAACAGACAACATTCGGAAAATTATTGTGAAATCATAGGAAACGTCAGAGAGAAAGAATTAAGGAAGTTGAAACATCTTGAAGAAGAGCATTCTATATCCACAAATGAGGTTTGTTCCAGTACTGTAGCATTTTCATTGTGGTTACGGGTTCTGCATTTTTTTAAAATTATGTTTACATTCCTCTCAAACATGTATGTGTATTTCTAATTCACTTTTTTAATTTTTTTTATAACACTGGTAACTTTGTCCCATACAACTGAGCGTCTCTGCTCACCACACGTAAACATTTCGCAGTGGGGGAGAAACAGCAGTGAAGGTGAGGAACGCGGAGACAGGCCGAACGGGTGAGACAGGTGTGGGGAGAGAGGACTGGAGGGGTCTGCACTCTGGTCAACCAAGCGAAGTCGTCTTTGCACCGTGCACAGTGCACCACGCGCATGCACCACGCGCATGCACCCTGAGAGGCCCTGTGCTACGGAGTGGACGAATAGCTCTCACATAAAAAAGGTAGACACTCATCTCATATAGCAATGAAAATGAACATTACCGTACTGCACTGTAGAAATGTTAGTTTGCGTGACGTATTTAAGCACTCTTAAGCCCCATTCAAACTGCAAACTTATTCATAAACTTAACGACTTAACGTAACCGTAAAATTAACGTAAAATTTGCACTATTCACAATGGACGAATGTGACATGAACGTAAAGAGTACACAGCAGCCAATCAAAACACTGCTATTTATTTAGCACGGAAGTCGGGTTTTAGGTTATCTCGCAGTTTTATATTTTAATACCTCGATGGAGCCAAACAACGACGTAGCGGAATTCGTATTACTTCAAACTTTGCTCCTGGGAGCTGTGTGCCTGAAAAGGCGAACTAAGCAATGGTGCAGAAAATGGATTCATCCCTTGAATCAAATGTTATCTCAGGGAGATTTCGGTAAACTACTGCCAGAAATGACCTTCATCAGTTTGCTTTGTACATGTGGAAGAAACAGTTTGACACTATCTTACGATTTGTGCCACCTTTCCTAATAAAACGAAGTGTATAAGGTCTCCTTTGTCGACATCTATGCGCCTAGCTATCGCACTACGATGAGATGTTTTTGTATGATACCGTTTACGTGAACTAGTAATGTATCATAATGTTAAGAAATATACAGGGAAACTGTTTTATCTATGACGGTGATGTCACTCGCCCGGTCGCCAGCGCTGCTGCTTGTCTCCCGCCATTTGCCGTCAGATTGCATTGCTACAGCATTTTATTTCCATGTATTCTCTTTTGGTACAGTGTCTTTGTAATTATTTTTCCTTTTATGATACAAACAAGGATTGTTTTGAAAGAGAATTACGAGTGTTTCGTCGAAAGAAGTCATTATATCGCACAATATACAATGTTAACGTCTGCACTGATTGGCTGGTTCTTAAATTAACCGCAAGAGCTTGGAGTCTGCAATATCTTAATTATACAGACTCGCATGTCTGACATACCCCGTCCCCCGCGCGCGAATGTCTATATGTATGCGGATGACACCGCTATTTCTACTGTTTCCTGGCAAACACCCAGAGTACAAAATTACCTTCAAGAAGCCCTCTCCACCATCGAACCTTGGCTCCGACAGCGGAGAATCAAAATTAACGTCACTAAGAGTAGTGCTACCCTCTTCTCCAAACGAACTCATTCTGACCCGCTATCATTGGTCTTTTTCGGCGAGGTGATCCGGTGGTCAAATGTCACCAAATACCTGGGTGTTTCCCTGGACAGAAGATTAACGTTTAGGCAACATATTGAAAGAATCTTGGCCCAGGCATTTAAACGCCTCTATGAAATTATACCTTTAATGAAAGCTGACAATGGGCTCAACTTAGAAAACAGGCTCCTGCTGTACAAATCCTCTATACGGCCAATCCTCGAATATGCCAGTCCCGTCTGGGGAATCGCAGCCAAAACGCACCTTAACAAAGTCCAGCACTTTCAAAATCGTGCTCTTCGCATGATCACTGGTGCGCAATGGTACGAACGGAATCGCGATATCCATAATGATTTACAAATCGACGAAATATATACCAGAATTCTGATCTCTGCACACAAATTCTATTACAACCTCAACTCCAATCCCAATCTACTCATATCTAATCTGGGAAACTATGAAACTGACGGTCTTCTTCACAGGAGGCCTAAGTCTCTCTTAAATTAAACCACCCTTCGGGGTACAGGTCACATCCTGACCAGTGCGATTCCGTTCAAAAGTACCACCACTTACAACACCTATGCAGTCTAGTTAGAACTCCTATCGAAAGTTGCACTCAAGGCCCACAAGGCCGAAGGGCTAAAATTGCTCACGGGATTGGGTTTCGACCCTCTTATCCCACGAGATGCGTGGTCTACTACTAAGTTTACGTCGGCGCATTGTGAATGGTTCCATGAGATAATATGGCCGCAAACTTCTAAGTTAACGGTAATTTCAAGTTTACATTACCGTACGTTACGTTTGCATTGTGAATGGGGCTTTAGAGTACAATGTGTTTAAGGTTCTTGCTTTACCTTTACACATAACATAGGAAAATAAACACAATGAACGTTTTTCTAGTGGTCTGCATATCTATATGTGGCTGGGAGGCGTGACCCCCCTTAAATAATTTCACCATTGACAACACACAATATTGACTTTAATGTGATAAAACAGCTATCAATTAAAGTACAAATACACCAATAATTTTAAACACACAAACATACAACACACAAAAATGTTTATATTATATCCCTTTCACACAAAACAACACACTACACGAATATCAAATTTAACATGAACACAAAATACAATAATAATATTTGTAAATTATAAAAACCGCAAGCAAAAGAACTCAAAAACTGAAAAATGAAGTGAATGTGGTTATAATATACATTTTACACACATTACAACACACTACACCCCTTCAAAATGTAACAATTACACAAAACACAATATTGAAAAATGTTAATAACAACATCAAGAAAGAACATACAGTGAAAAGTGCAGTGAAATTAAGTGAAATGTGAAATTAATTATGTGAAAATTGTAATATTGAATAATGATGACTGAATGATGAGCAAAAACTCTGAAAGAAGGAGAAATGAAAATAATATAAAATATAATATTGTAAAAATTGTATAAACAAATTTCCATACACGGGGGTAAAAGCCGCATGGGTGCGGTGCAGGACTCACACCGGGTGACGCCTTGTTGTGACAATCCACACGCCAGTATCTATATCTACACCAACAAAACTAAAAACACGTGTGCCGTAGCACACCAAGAGATAGACAACTAAAGCAAACACAAACAAAACTACCGAAATCCATAGCCAAAGAGTCCCTAGTTGGATGGGTGGCCCGCTCCCAAATAGGGAGAATGAAATAACCACAAGCAGCAGCAAAGGCGTGACCATTCTTAGGTAAAGTATTGTCAGATACGCAGTATCGCTCGCGCAGCGAAGATATGCATTTCATTATTTGCATGTATAGTTGTTCTTTAGTTACAACAAATTGTTCCTCTTTGTGTAATGCTATTCGCTAAATAAATAAACATCCCTCCATGTACGGTTAACGTCAGGAAAGGCGTCCCAGCCGCAAAGCTGGGCTTAATATGCATATAGTGCTGACCTCACATACCGTAAGTTAGTTGGGGAAAGACCAAGACGAAGAGGTAGATTTTGTACAATACCTTCAGTTCTTGAAGTCGAGTGTACAGGAATAGCTTTGTCTATTCTTTGTTTCAATTTTATTTCTGAAGTGTGCATTAGGATGTGTTCCTTGAGTCAGACCATCTTAAGAGACGACTCATTATGAGGCGGTCAATAACTCTCCTTCCTGCTGGGAACAAGCTTGTTTAAAGATCTAATCTCTAATAATAAACAATGCCTGTTGCTCGTTCGTTCATCCCAGGTCAAAATTTATAACTTTATTGTTATTCCCGTTCTTCAATTTATAATAATAAAATATGATTGTGGTACTAATTACCATAGTTTATTATTTAAGGCAGCCTCTTCGTAATTGGTTCCAATGAAGTGGCGGCGAGGTACTATATCATGTTGTAAATTATTTAGCTGTGTAATCAAGATGGTGACCAGAGTTATGAGTTCTGTACTGAGAGTAATGCTCGTCTGCAATTTGTACTGCAGCATTCCGCAAGTGCCTGGTCTCACACCTCTGAGATCTACAACCGCTGGCAGGACTTCATAGCCTTACAGCCATTCATCACGGCAGCATTATGGCGACCGCTCACACTGCACTTCATGAGACCAGACATTCCTCCCTGAGATAGTCTAGGTACAGGCATCACCGCAGAGAAACACCGCCAGGTTGTACTGAGAAAGACGAGGTAAAATAGGCCTACTCATTAATTTCGGCGATTGCATGTCGCAGATATTGCTATAAAACATTTGACGTTCCGACACCACTGTTCTGCATTTAGGGCAGTCACCCAGCTGGTAGCTTCCCTATCTGTTGTTCACTTAATTGCAAATAATTTGGCAATGTATTAAATCTCTTCCTTGGTAGATCATTTCAATCACTTACTCCCCTTCCAATAAAGGAATATTTTCCCCAATTTGTCCTCTTGAATTCCAACTTACTTTTAAAATTGTGACCGTTCCTACTTTTAAAAACACCACTCAAAAGTTCTCATTTAATAATGTCATTTCATGACATCACTCCACTGGCAGCACAAAACATATCACTTAGTCGAGAAGCTCGTCTCCTTTCTCCCAATGTTTACAAAAACATGTTCATGGAAACAAGAGAGAAATAACGTAGCATAATCAACAATGAAAAACTACGCGTCTTCCCTTGTGACGATATCTGCATAAATAATAATTTTATTCGTACACTTCAATATTTTCTGAATATTTTGCGCTTTTTTTAAATCTTACAAACGTTGAAACTAGGGTCAGTACATTCTTTATTTTTTTGCTTGTCTGTTTACTTAAAACGGCATCACAGGAAAGCAGCCTAACCAGAATTTTTGGAAATACGGTAATTAAGTTCAGACATGGCCGGGGTGTACTGTATAATAAGTTGTATATTATTTGTTTAATCTACAGTGGCGTTGCAATATTAAGAGGGAGATAACAGAAAATGTCAAAAATTTCTCCACTAAAGTTAGCTGTATCTAACAAAGGTACATGCTACAAGTTATGCAAAATATAATTTCCGATCTTATATATTTCATGCCTTCCTGCTGTATGATAAATAATCACGGAGGTATTCGTGACTGCAATTTTCACAAACATCTAAATACCTCTGGAAATATTAGTCCCACTAAAAACGTGTGGTGTTAAACCTAATACGCTTTTACGGTACGAGCTACATTCAATGGAGATATTCGCGTATTTAAACGTCGAGGAATGACAATCAATCATTCAATCAATCAATCAATCAATCAATCAATCAATCAATCAATCAATCAATCAATCAATCAATCAATCAATCAATCAATCAATCAATCAATCAATCAATCAATCAATCAATCATCTGCATTTAGGGCTCTCGCCCAGGTGGCAGATTTCCAATGAAATGTTCAGCTTACATTTTCTTAAATGTTTTCAAAGAACTTGGAAGATAATCGAACATTTCCTTTGATGAATGAATATTTGCTCCAATTTCTCCTCTTGAATTCCAACTTCATCTTCACATTAAAATCTTTCCTACTTTTTAAAGCTCCACTCAAACATATTCGTCTACTAATGTCATTCCACGCCATCTCACCACTGACAGCTCGGAACATACCACTTAGTCGAGCAGCTCGTTTCCTTACTCCGAAGTCTTCCCAGCCGAAAGTTTGCAACACTTTCGTAGCACTACTCTTTTGTCGGGAATCACCGAGAACAAATCGTGCTGCTTTCCTTTGGATCTTTTTCAGTTATCATAGCAGGTAATCCTGGAGTAGGTCCCATGCACTGGAACCATACTCTCACTGGGGTCTTGCCAGAGAAGTGTACGCCCTCTCCTTTACATCCTTACTACAACCGCTAAATATCCTCGTAAACATGTTCATGTGATTACCCCGATGAAGATCTTTCGTTATATTAATACCTAGGCACTAGATACTACCATCCCATTAACATGATTTTAGTAACTCTTCAGACAGCAGTGGCAAAACTAAGTGGAGGATCGAGGTGGCAGTGAATGTGTACAAACCTGTTATTGATGTGTGCCAGTTTTTACGTAAATAAACATACTTCAAGTTCTTTCTCAATGCAAATACTGGACTAAATGTGAGTATTACGACTCAGTGTAAACTTCGAGGACTGGACTCGACATAATCTTATTTAATTAGAGTGAAATTGATTCTTTTCTGTTCTACGTGTAGAAAACCGTTAGGATATCAATAACCAACAGTTGAACATCGTAACTCAGGGAGGCTTCAAAGCCTTCCACCCTCAAAGAAATGGCTTCTTACCAAGGAAATCAGACCGTACATAACTTTACCGACAGCTCTACCCATAATGTTCCAAAACAATCTCAAAAAAGTTATGCTTCTGTAATGCAGTTAACACCAAAAAAAGAACAGGCTATTATTATTGATGCTCACGACGGAATCCCAATAAGAGACTACGTCCTTGCTGTAGGAAAAATAACAGATCCAGCTAACATACGTTATATATCTCGTATTTCAAACTCAAGAATTTGCATATTCCTATCGAACACAAAAATTGTTCAGGAATTGTCACTCAGTCACCCCGTAATTAAAATCAATAATATTGATCTCACTCTCAGACCGTTAATTGTAGCAAACAAGAGAGTGATATTATCCAATGTATGTCCTATTTTACCAAACACAGTCATTGAAGAACATTTACAACAACTGGGTATTAAACCAATGTCATCTATATCCAACTTAAAGGCTGGAATTAATATTCCGGGATTCACACACATTCTTAGCTTCCGCCGACAACTATATGTTAAACCCGACGATTTCAATAAACTACCGAATGCACTACAAATATGTTTCGAAGGAACCAGTTATTGGATCTACACTTCGTCAGACGTTCCCACCTGCTTTATTTGCAAAGAAGAAGGCCACCTGGCCCGAGTATGTCCCTCACTACCTGAGACTCTAGAAGAAAACAACCAGCCACCTGATCAACATTCAATTTCTTCCAAGGAGGACACCTCCAACCCAGCAAATGCAACTATGAATCCTGAGCCAACTACTGACCCTCAGCAAATCATTAAATATTCTAATGACACATCATCTTCCTCTAAAAACCTCTCTGAACAGGACATCTCCTTGAAATTGAATACTTCAGTCCCAATATATGAAGTAAATAAAGAATCACTCATAACTAAGCCTCAAGGAATAAAACGACCCTTCCTTTCAAGTGACTCTTCTAATAACACTTCCAAGGCTGATAATAATTCCCTTTTAGATAATTCTTCTATCTCGGGAGATGATAAAACAGATGATGAATTTCCTGTTCTAGGGTCTCATAAAACCCAAGACATTAAACAGCCTAAGAAGAAACTAATGGTATTAAATCCCCTCAGTCTTGAAGAACAACTACTTCCTGTTAAGGAAGTAATAGAAGCTAATCCCTCAAATTTTATTCTTAATTTCATACAACTCAAAAGTTTATTTGAAAATACTAAAGGAACATCAGCAACTAATATCTTACCTATTGCATTATCTTACACTTCCCATGTTGAAGATCTCAAAGAGACCCTGAATAAACTATACCCCTACTATCAGGACAAAAAAATTAAAAACCAGAGTACCAGACTTGTTAAGAAACTACTTACAGCCATAAACGGAGAAAGCAATAGGCCTGCCCCAGATCAGACAATCCCAATAACTGTAAGGATCAAATCTAGTAAATACATCTTTAAAAAGCCATCATGAATTCTTGGATACTGCAGTGGAATATGAACGGATTTTACTCTCAATACGAATATCTACAACAACTTATTAATGAACACCAACCCGAAATCATTTGTTTACAAGAAACCAATTTTCGAGATAACTACGTAGCTAATATGAGACAATTCACAGCATATCACAAAAACCGCAACAATCCCATTCATGCAAGTGGAGGGGTTGCCACTTACATCCGTGACAATGTTCCTCAAAAAGAAATACCACTAAAAACCCATTTGGAAGCAGTAGCAGTTACAGTCTTTCTAACATTTTCCCTATGCATCTGTAATATTTATTTGCCCAGCAGCCAGAAAATGGATTTAAATGAATTAGTAGATCTGATAAATCAACTTCCTAAACCATTCCTCCTCTTAGGAGACTTCAACTCCCATAACACCCTATGGAACTGTCTCTACACTAACACACGAGGAAGAACAATTGAATCGTTGCTAGATTCTGAAAATTTGATTCTAATAGACTCGAATGGTCCTACACATTATGATATCCAGCACGGTACTTTTAGTACTATAGATCTGTGTCTGAGCACTCCAGATGCAGCAACGATATATACATCATCAGCGAGCAAAACCCTTTTTGGAAGTGATCACTTTCCTATCATAATAAATGGAAACAACAAGCCCCACCCAAGTGTATACCCAAATAAATGGAATACTAAACATGCTAATTGGCAAGACTATAAAGAAAATATTAAGGCAGAGTTATATAGATTACCACCACCTACCCATTTCAAAAATTACAAGATTGACTATATAGTAAGAGAATTCACCAATATCATACTTAAAGCCGCAGAAAATTCTGTTCCAAGGACCAACAATACAACTTACAGAAAATCAGTTCCTTGGTGGAATGATTCCTGTAAAGTTGCAATTAAAAAGAAAAACCAAGCATTCTACAAGTATAAACGCCATCCCACTTTACAAAACAAATTACGGTTCCAAGAAAGTCGCGCTGCAGCCCGAAAAGTCATAAAAGAGAGTAAACGAGCATCTTGGCTGAAGTATGTGTCATCTCTTTCTCATCAGACCCCACAAAACACAATTTGGGAACACCTACGAAAAATAAGAGGGCTTAAAAAACCCTCACGTATCATAGCCCTCAATAAAACGACTGGACCAGTTACAACTACACATCACGATATTGCAAATGCATTAGCAGAGAACTTTGCAAAAATTTCAAGTGATTCCAACTATGAACAAGAATTTTTATCCTCTCGTGAAGATTGTCCTGATTTACAGTCACACATCCACTTAAGTGCTGACCAATGCTACAACGATAATATCAGTATTAATGAAGTACTATTTGAACTTAGTAGCTGCCGAACTACAAGCCCAGGTCCTGACGATATTATATATGACTTCTTGAAAGAACTTCCTCCTGAAGGCCTAGCATTCCTCACTGAAATATTTAATTTCATTTGGGCACAGAAAGTCTTTCCTGTAGCTTGGAGGAAAGCTATAGTAATTCCAATACCTAAACCTGGCTGCGACCACATGTTACCCGATAACTATCGACCAATAGCTCTGACCTGCACTATGTGCAAATTAAAAAAAAAAAAAAAAAAGGCTAAAATGGGTTCTAGAACAACAGAATTTCTTCACTGTAGAACAGTGTGGCTTCCGACAGTTTCACTCAACAGCTGACACCTTAGTAGTATTAGAGTCAGAAATCCTGGATGCCTTTCATTATGGACAACATCTCCTTGCTGTCTGCCTGGATATTCATAAAGCATATGATATGGTGTGCAAAACTCACGTTATTAAAACTCTACTGCAACATAATATTAAGGGAAATATGATCAGTTTTATCTATAACTTCCTGCAAGACCGACGCATTCAAGTTCGAGCTAATGGTGTCCTGTCCCAAGAAGTCAGTTTAGAAAATGGTGTCCCACAAGGCTCAGTTCTGAGTGTAACACTATTCTTAGTAGCTATAAATGGCATCACGTCATGCGTTAACCCTCCTGTAAAAACTTGCCTCTTTGCTGATGACATGACTATTTTTTGCAGAGGTCGCAACTTGTCAACCACCCAAACAATAATACAGAATTCCCTTGAAGATATTGCCAAATGGGGAAAACACACAGGCTTTACCTTTTCTTCAACCAAAACCAAATGCATCTTATTTTCCAAACAAAAGAGTGATAGTAACTGCCCAGAATTGTACCTCAAGGGAAATAAAATTGAGATAGTAAATGAAATTAAAATACTAGGAATGACCTTTGACAGAAAATTAACATGGAACTCCCATCTAAAAACTGTAAAAAAAGATTGCCTACATCGAATTAATGTACTAAAATCATTGGCAGCTAACAACTGGGGAGCAGATCTTCATGTATTAATGTGCACTTACAAATCTATAATTCGCACCAAACTGGATTATGGTTCTATTATATATAATTCAGCTGCAGCATCCTCATTGAAAATGCTTGACCCGATTCAAAACACGTCTCTCAGGATTGTCCTGGGAGCATTCAAAACTAGCCCGATCTCAAGTTTATTAATAGAAGCTAATGAACCCCCGCTTCGGACTCGTAGAAAACAACTGACTATCAACTACGCAGTGAAGATAGCGGCCTCTCCTCACTCCAGAGCACACGAGTATGTTTTCCCACGCTATCAGCCGCAACGCTATTCCTTGCAACAAAAGAGACATTTACCCTTCCACGTTAGGTTTACGCAATACTTACAGGAAATTAATTCTTCAGTTCCCCCGATTGCTTCAAGAACTAAAAAAGACATCACATTCCCCCCATGGAAAGCTGAACCACCACCAACAATATTAGATTTAAGTGAATTCAATAAAGAAACAACAGATAGTACCGTATTTAAACATATGTTATCTGAAAAGTGTGAAAGTCTGCCCAGACACACTCCTATATACATTGATGGCTCAAAAACCGAATATGGTAGCGGCTGTGCTGTTGTCCACCCCGATCATACAATGAAGTATGCACTACCAGCTACATGCTCCATATTCACATGTGAACTGTATGCTATCCTAAAAGCTATGGAATCCATAAAGAGTTCCCCCAAAAAAGAACCTTTTCTAATCCTTAGTGATTCTTTATCAACAGTAAAACTCATTCAAAATACATCATCCTCAAATACATTAGCACAAGACATACTGCAAACTTACAATACCGTGAAAAATAAAGGACAGCAAGTTACCATAATATGGATTCCCTCACATAAGGGAATAAAAGGCAATGAACAAGCTGATATATCAGCTAAAGAAGCAACTCGTCTTCCTGTACATGATCCAAACTTTCTAATCCCCTACACAGACGTTGCTCCTTTTCTTACTACAAAGATCCGAAAACAGTGGTTAACTGAGTGGACAAGGGAACAACCCACAAGACTCCATGATATCAGGCGTGGATCTACAGACAAATTTGATGTTTCATTCCTTCAGCGTCGAGAACAAGTGCTCATTACTAGAATACGTATAGGCCATAGCAAACTGACTCATGCTCATATCTTCTCTAAGAAACCTCCACCAATATGTGACACCTGTCAAAAAAGAAAGACTGTTGACCACATTTTACTAGAATGTCATCTATACGATCAACAAAGACAGTTGTGTAATTTAAACCAGAATAATAGAGTATGTGACATCTTCAACAGAGATACTCAGTGTAAAAACATAATTAAGTTTTTTAGACAAACAAATCTATTCAATGACATATAATTACTATCTGATCAATATGTACTGTTTTTTTTACAATTGTATCTGTATGTAATCAATGTAATAATCCTGTATGTACAATTGTGAATGTCGCGATATGACTTTCTAAGTTAAAGCGACAATAAATAAACTTAATTTTTAAAAAAATAAAAAAATAAAAAAACTAAGTGTGCTGTTCACATAAGTGACGTGGAAACATTTTTCAGTCCTTATTGTATCGAAGTAGCTTGCGATTTCTCGATTAACATTGGCTGTATCGAAATACTATAACGAATAAAAGTTACCAATTGCTGAAATATAGGCAAATTCATTTTTGTATGCCTTGGTGGAGACACATACACAGAGGCATTTATTTATTTATTTATTTATTTATTTATTTATTTATTTATTTATTTTAGGATCATTAACAGCATAATGCCGAATTACAAAGATCCGTAATATGCAAAATGTTTATTTTAAAGTGATAAGTATTCAAACATTTCGAAAGGACACGAATATGCACAAGATAAAGTTCACATATTTACACAGACAACGACGTAAACAAAAGAAAATTCTCGTTTATGCACGAGAACAGAATCGGAATTGAAGCTCAGGAAAAATGAAGCTATGTGAGAAATACCATGACAGAAGGAAGGATGTGTAAGAAGGTATCTACGTTCCTGTTAAGAGATAAGTATACATTGGCGGAATGAATATAGGGATGAACCTTTGGATACTACTGCTAAATGTTTTCATTCCTCCCGTGAAGGAGGAGGCGGGCCTCCTTGACAGTGACACCGTCTCTCAGTCCAGGAGATTTGTATCTGAGAAGGAGATGTGCGGGGGAGGTGAGAGCATTGGCGGCCGTGACCTATACTAGGAACTGTCCCGACAGCCGCCTTAGTGCAAGAGAATGGAAAACCATTCTCAGGACAGCCGACGGTGTTGGCCAGCCACTCTCCGTCTCCCGATTACTCAAGCTGTCGAAACACAGACCAGCCGCGGCCACTCATGAGCCGAGACCCATTCCGTACCCGCCGAAAACCTTTGGGTAAGAGAAAGGTCGGAGTATGGAATATGGAAGAGGGTCTTGGTTCATTCTGGTACTACGGAAAGGGACGTGGGGAGAGAAGAATGAATCTAATTCAGGTGATCTGCTTAGTATAGTAGTTTTACGTCACGTACTTTCCTCCCAGCAGAAAGAGCTTTTGAGTTTTAATTACCCAAGTACAGTACTTGGTTAGTGCTTATGTTGCGACAAACAGGGACCATGGCTTTGAGGATTGCAAGCCCAAGACGTAGGAAAAATACAATGCTCTAAGTTGGGAATACAGTGAAATAAAAATACAACGCCAGCAGCAGTGTATTTTGCGAATAGCTTATTATTTTCGGCAATCCTGATAAAGAAACATTTCTCTTGTTGTATAGCACAAAGGGATTTGCGTCGCGATATTCTCTAAGTTGTGCGTTACACGTTAAAATTATTCAAGGTGCAATAAGGTATGTCCATCTAACAGGTGAAAGAAGATACTGTTCTAAGCAGCCTATGTGAAGATATAGTCATCTATATTTAAATTTAAAATTACCTGTAAATGTTAAAAGGTCGATGTTTTTATGATTTTAGTAACTCTTCAGACTGCAGTGGCAAAACTAAGTGTGCTGTAGCTGTAGGTGGCAAGGCCGGTGAAGGGATGTCGTTGCGTAATCCAAACGCGACTGTCTGTTGGCGGGAGTGGGGAGGGGAAGAGTCAGCTCGTAAGAGAATAGCGATGCTTGTCTTGTAAAATCGCTGATAAACACGTTGTTGTTGTTGTTGTTGTTGTTGTTGTCGCAACCTCATATAACGTACTGGAATATTTGAACCGGTAGTTTTGTGTAGCCTACCTTCTGTCCGGAAGTCATTGAGTGACTGACTTGTTTTAAAGAACAAAATATTCTCAATAATCAACCCTACTCTGGAAGTCTTTGAAGAATAGCAGCGATCTTTTGAGTGTCTTCGATTATGAAAACTTTCCCGACACTTTCGTCCCGCCTTAGCTCCATTACATCTTGCCTCACCATAGATCAAAATCACATCAAAGGCCCCACACCGCTGGCTGCGCAGAAGCGTGTGACTGGGGAAGATATGTCCATGCATGTACCGCCATCTTGCGGGCACTCTACAGCTCGCCGAGGAGACCGTATTATGGAATTCATGCATTAACTTACATTTCGCACATATGAAAACACCTGGCCTGGTAAATTAATGCCAGCCTACACAGACTACCATGTACACACGCAATAAATATACATAATATCAAGACCTTGGTAAAATTAAAAATACTTGTGTATAAAAACTGAACACATTTTGCATTGTACTGAACAATCTACACAAATCCTTTGGATAGCGTATAGGTGGGGCACATAAAATAAAATTTAAAAATAAGAAAACCTTAGCTTCTGTTACATGATCCTTGGGCCTAGCGGTACTTAAACGTAATCATGTCGCTCATTTTAATATAAGGGTCATGTTTTTAACTGATGTGTTTGAACATTCGGAACAGATACATGTATTGAAACCTAGGCTCTACACTTTAGCTTTATTGAAAATACGAATACATGTTCAAATGAGAGCGGTCTACAACTTAAGTACGATTACATATCGCGAGATAAAAATTGCCCGTCTTTCAGCAGACTGGAGAACAAATTAGTTAAATATTTACAAACTCCTGTACCGATAACAATAATCTTCAGTATCAACAAAAAGGAAACCTGTGAAAAGAAAACATTTCTATGAACGGTACATAGCTTATCATTCCTCTCTCATAAATCACTGCAGCAAATTTTACTCAAGTCTCTGAACAGTTTGTTTAAAAAGCACATAACTGCGAAAATCTTTCTAAAATATCAGATACATTTATCATTTTCTGAATATGAAATACCGGTTCCGCGGTGTAGGGGTAGCGTGCCTACCACTCACCCGGAGGCCCCGGGTTCAGTCCCCGCCCAGGTTATGGAATTTTACCTGGATGTTAGGGCTAGTTCGAGGTCCACTCAGCCTACGTAATTACAACTGTGGAGATATCTGCGGGTGAGATAGCGGCCCCGGTCTAGAAAGCCAAGAATAACGGCCTAGAGGATTCGTCGTGCTGATCACATGACACCTCGTAATCTGCAGGCATTCAGGCTGAGTAGCTATCGCTTGGTAGGCCATGGCCTTTCGGTTTGGTTTGGTTTGGTTTATATATGACATAACGTAATGGTATGAGTAGAGCTTAAATGATCATTTCTGTGTGATTTGGATTTAGAACTTAAGAGATAAGTTACGATACCAATAAATCATTTCTCAGATACCGGTAATTGATAATAATTTGAAGCAATACCTTACCCTAATATTAAAAGGGTTTCATCAAGCTTTATCAGTCATATCTTTCGGATTCTAGGGCCAAGTTTATCAAATCTGTAATACCGGTACACAGTCTGTACGAAAAATATGTATGCTTTTTCAGAACAGCTGTTTAGTTCTAAAAACTTGTCCCCGATGAAATGGAAAGAGGCAAAGAGGGAAAATAAGAAGCCTAAAAATTATAAATTTAATGTCCATACATTGTCTGAATCAACCACCTTGTAATCTGTTTAGTTTTCGATTATGGTCATTGAAAGTCATTTTTATAATAGTTCAATTTCTACTCACATGTGAAAAGAAATACCAGATCCCATCTGATAAGCGATCTGTACAAATGAAGGTTGCACATGAATTCACCCTGGTGAATACGGTACCTTTCCATTCCACACGTAAGGCCTAACTTACTTCCCTTTAATATTGCCGAAAAATTTAACTAGCGTATCGTACAAGCTCTCACATTCCTTGAAGATATTTCGCAATATAGTATCACTCCGTCACATATAATACCACAACAGATCCACTAACAGACATGATTCAAATCGAAAACATGCAAGGAACTGTACACATTACCACGTGCTAACCATGCATTAGAAGCTGAAGCGCTCGCGACATGGCGATGCGCGAAAGTGTTCAATATTCCGCATAGCATTAGCGCGCTCTGTGAGTCTAGATAAGTAATATTAAAGTCTTTGATCATATCACACATTTTATGATTTGATAAACCCATTTTGTCTATACTCAGAAATGGTCTGCAGGTCGCAGTGCAGTGACCTCCAGACACACTGACCTATGTATAATGCGTAGCCTTCGAGGGAAGGGTCCCCTGGGGAAATCTCATCTGTGTTGACGTTCTGTTTGGCAGAAGGGAATATCCATTGCAAATTTACTTCTCGAAAACATTCACCGGAGTTTTGTGATGCATTTCCTTCTACACTAGAGTAATTAAGATAGGAATATATATTTTGAAGATGTGTGGTTAGAATACCATCTTCTACAACTAGTTCAAATGACTTCCCATATTTCAATTACACTCTGTGTATAGAGATAAAACAGACCTTTGTCTACTGGACACTATGTCTTGGACACACACTGGAGAAACTTACACCCACAATTGCACAGGCTACAAGCGTGGCTCAAACAGTAATTTGATTTGAATGATTTGAATTTTCTTCTTCTTCTTCTTCTTCTTCTTCTTCTTCTTCTTAGTCAACATCGTAATCAATCCTACCAAATGGGGTTGCTGATGCGAAGTTTCTTCTTCAGAATAGTAGAATAACCTGTCGTGTAGCATCTCCAAGTTCACAATGCTGTGTATCAATACTAACGGAGGGCATTTTATGTAAGAAAGAGTTTCATGTAGTATACTGGTATGTTCTGTTCCTATGTGTTTCCCATGAGTAATGTACAGGGTGGTCACAAAGTCCCATTACCCCCTATGTATTACATAGATCGTGTTCCCTATGTATTCAACTGATGTTAATGAATTGTTGTTTCTTATTGTTGTAGGTGTTGAATAGATCCATACTTCGTTGACGATGCAGTGAATCAAATTACATGTTTCGTGACTGGTTTATTCCATATCTGTAAGATCGAGGACTGCTCGGTCGCTTATGGTTCCAGCAGGATGGAGCACCAGCCCATTATGCTATTGCCGTTAGAGAATATCTCAATGAGGTATTGCCTGATAAATGGATTGATTGGACGTGGTTCTGTCAATTTTCCTGCACCTTTGGAGTGGCCACCCCGAAGTCCTGATCTCTCATCCTGCGATAATGCATTATGAGGGTTCATTAAACAGGATATTGCTGCCACACGTTACGAGACAGTTGACGAACTTAAGGATGCTGTTCGACGTGCATTTACTACCACCACGCCAGCAATGTTGAGGAGAATATTTCACATTCCACATTGAGGAGAATCATACTCTGTTATGAAAACGATGGTGTATACACATACACCCTGGAATAAATAATAAAGAATAGTCACACGACCTCAAATGTGTCCTCTGCACAACAATAAAACAGAACAATTCATTACCATGTAATACATAGGGGGTAATGGGACTTTGTGATCACCCTGTACTATGTAAAGTTGTAGAAAATTAGTTCTAACATGGAAATAAGGCGTTTCCAGACACATGTCAATGTAACATACTTTCTTCTTGTTCGTGTGAGGAATATGTCCTAAAAATTCGTCCGTAACTTATTGTTACACCGAGGGAGTTTGGGTACGCAGTTTGAGTTACGTAGCTGTGTGCTTGCATTCTTGAGATAGTGGGTTTGAACTCCACTGTCAGCAGCCGTGAAAATGGCTTTTTCATGGTTTCTTGTTTTCACACTAAGCAAATTCTGGTGCTGTATCTTAATTAAGGTCATGGTTATTTCCTCCCCAGTTATATCCCTGAATTAGCCCACCATTGCCATAAGACCTGTCTATGTCGGAACTATGTAAAACATGTTTTAAATACATGCATACAGACAGATATAGATCATTCCATGTGAAGAAAAAGGAATTATAATAATGCTCCTTGCATTATGAAAGGAAGAAAGAGGATGGGGCAGTTATTTAGCCCGCGAGTTATTAAAATAACTACTTAACATTCTCAATTTCATAAATACACTCGCAAGGAGGAGGCACAATGGCGGCAATAGACATTGCTTTGTTGTCTTCCTTTATTGTCCTTCTGAGTTGCTCTGGTACATGTAACGGGTAACCCGTTACGCAGTGAATCGCCGGCAGCTTGTCGTTGTTTAAAAGAAGTTATCTATTTGTTTGTGTGTGTGTTCTAATATTCTTGTACTGTATAGCAGTTGTTACTGAATATTTTGGTGCAATAATGTGCAGTGATACATCACGGCGTGACTTGTACTGATACAGAAATTTGCTATGACTTTTATCTATGCCTGGTTTTGTTATTTAACGGTTGTTTCTTAAGCGCATTTTGTTTTTTCCGCCGTTTTCCTCTATTGCTGTGAAAACCAAAATGAGCCCCCTCTAAAACCCACGTCCCGTGGAGTTCCTAAAAATAATTTTAGCTTAGTTTCTTGCTCCTTTCGTTTTGAACTAAAGTACTGAGTTTCACCAATAAGTACTGTATATGTAGCGCCATTTTCTCGTGATGCTGTTAAGCTGCACCGTTCGATATGGCAACGTTATTGTCATAAAAGCAATACTATTTTCTTAACATGGAATGGCCTATAAACAGATGGACAGACTGGCAGATAGATGGAGAGACAGACAGACTGACTTCACCTGTGGTCTCCAGGTCTTCATACGACATAGACATTTGTTTATGGTCGGGCAAAATTTTCATAACGTAGACTACAAAATAGAGATCGGGTGTAATTAGTGAGTAGGCGTAATTGTAATATTTAAGATGAGTAAAATATAAATTAATTCTTATAAAATCATGCATGTTTCAAAATAATTTGGATTGCAATAAATGATTACTCTCTCCCCAGCTCATGGCTATCCGGAACTAGGGGATGGGAGTACTTTATTCTTTCCTATTCTATTCTATTCTATTCTATTCTATTCTATTCTATTCTATTCTATTCTATTCATAATATAGCTTACGTTCACTGTCTTACATTTGAATTGGTTCATAAAGAAAGGGCATCAGTCATATTTCTTTTCGAAATTGAGTTAACATTGAATTTCTCATCTTGAATGGTCATCATAAATCGTTTTACAAAGAAAGGAGATCAGTCCAGCCTCTCCTTCACTGTGATATTCTGATTGGAAAGTTAGCGTTTTGTAAAGAAAAGGCATCGGTCCTCCCTACTTTCATGAAATACCCATAGAGGCGCTAGGTGTTTGTCGAGTAACAGCGCGCAACTCTCTTGCTTTTATGCATTGTTTTGAGGTAATTTGACTGTGTAACTGCATCATTATTGTATACTGAAGTTTTTTTTAAATACAGAACCTATAAAACTACCGTATATGTTTTATCATTCATTGATGGCTTGAGCATACACACTTTCAGACTAGGTAGCTCCAGTCGAGTGCCATCATTTTTGCCAATAAACTCTGAATACCCAGCAGGAAAAATACCTATTAACAAGAGGAAAATTGATGATCTGAAGAAACTGGTTGAGTATATACCTGATGAGTATCAGGAGTACTTCACGGAGCTGACTTCTTGGCCTACTGTGAGAGGAGGAGATGACAATGAAGATGATTATTAGAGGAAGACACGGAAGATTTCGTCTCATTTCAGTAGCTGTTCTTCAGCCTGAGACTAAGAACTTTGTTATAATATTCTAACATTTTTCCGTGAAAAAAAGACTGTTTGGAAACTTTGAGTGGTTATATAAAGATACTCAGTTGTAAACCTCTTTTATAAAGAAAGTTAATCGGTCCACAAGATTTCAAAAATCTGTATAATTCAATTACTGATGATAAATTCCTAAAACATGTTCAGAGGAATCTTAATATGCATTCTTCATTTGATGGCAACAATTTTTACATTAGTAAAAGTTGTAAACCTCTTTTATAAAGAAAGGTCATCAGTCCACAAAATTTAAAAATCTGTATATTCAAGCACTGATGATAAAGTCGTGAAATATGTTGAGAGGAATCCTAATAGGTCCTATGCATTCTCTATTTGATAGTAACAATTTGTACATTTCTATTACGATAGTAAAATGTCCAGATAGTTTTTCTTGATTTCCCAACAATTAGCTAAAATGGACTCAAGCCCTTTCTTTATGAACCAGTTCATTTACCAACAATTCTTAACTGAAGTAATAGCCTACTTTAACACTCGTATGTGATGTGGTTTGCCGTAATGGAGTATATAGCCTATATATATACGATGTTTTGCAATGACTACGCTAAACTTTTATCTTTGAAAACCCAATCATTACTGCCTATTGGCCATAGGTACGTATAGTAAGGCGCAAGTATACTTGCACGACAGAAGGGCGGTAATATCTTTGAGGTTGAGCCGGAGGTAATCCTGAAGCCTGTGGTAACTGGAGGGGGGATGGGTCATTTCACAATGTATGGTGTGTAGGGCTTTTCAGGCATTTGCTCTTTAACACCAACGTTCCGTCTTAGGCCTAATATAGACTCATAAGAGTCTGATTTCCATTATTTTCATAATATACAGTTATAACATGTATTTTATTTAGAAAAATGGATTAATTTACAGTTTACCGTAAGTCCCAATGCGAAATTTTAAGACTTAATATCATTTCATATTTAATGAAGAGAAGCAAGTAAAGTCTATAAATGAAGATTAGTTTTTGCGTGGAAAGACATGCTATACCACATGCAGACATTTTAATGTGACGTCATCTGGCTCTCTGCTCGTCAAATTCAACGTTCCGTTTAACTCCAGGCCTGCTACAAGTCCTTATGAGGAAAGGTGATGGGAAGTAGAATTTGTAAGAGAAAATAAAATCAAAGGTTGAAAGTAAACAAAAAAGCTGTGCTCGTTGCGCGCTGTGTTTACTACTGAACGCGGCAACCCTTTACTCTATTTCACCACCCCGTCTGCTGTTAATCGCACGGTCCAGCGCACACACAACTTTCCATCAATATTACTCTTCATAAATCCAGTATCACACTGTACGATGGTTGTAGTATGTGACAACCACGACTGAGTGCTTCAAAATATGCCCAAGTTTCCTGGGCTGAGAAAAATTTGCTTTAGGAAAATGGTAACAACTCTTTTTGGTGTGCTTGAAAAAAATGTAACTTGAGTATTACATTACGAATACATAAAAAAATAAAATATAAAAGTGTCATAACCTTCAGACAATTAGTTTTTCAGATAGGCCCTATATATTTTTAAATGAGCGGTTCCTAGAGAAGAAGCCAAACACCCAGACAATATTTATTACAACCACAAATAAAAAATAATTATTGAACTTCAAAAACAATTTGTCTTATACGTTGTAATGCAGATTTAAACGAGGAAAATATTGGTATAACTAATTTTAAATAGGCCTGTCGGTTCATTTGTAGTTAGCGCCTACACTCGAGTGTCCATTATAAAAAATTCGACAGTAGATGGCAGAGTGAACCACATCTCTCTTGGGCCTCCATGACTGAGTTTTAATGAATTTTTTCTGGTAAGCACCTAAAGTGTCAGCAGAGATATTTTACATGCCGACATCGTACGACATGGAGTGTTGAACGGACGTTTTCTCCGCCCTTAAAAATTCAGAATACCTCTGCCGGATTTGAACCCGCTATCATGGAAACCGGAGGCCGACACTCTACCGCTGATCCGCAAAGGCAGCTAAGAAAAATAAAAAATGTAGAAGTTTGAAATGTGTTTTAATATAAACTTAACTTCTTCCGTTATGACAAGCTATGAGATAATAATACAAAGTGCAGACACTTTGTTACACGGTATACCCATAGGATGAATCTCATTAACATTATTATCACGCCGTCTCGAATATTTAGCAGAAATTAGTTTCATTTTTTCGTGTTAAGAGGTTGTTTGTTCCATGCATTCATTTTATCTGTCAACGAAAGGTAAATATTTTAAAGAATGTTCTATGAACTCCATATTCCGTGACCACCTTTTATCATTCTGACGAATAGCACTCAGGGAGAACCGCAACAAAGGAGTTGGTAGTGAACCGTGTCTCGGGAGAATAAAGATCTTCCCTTGTAGATATGATATCATGTTTTGTGAGGCAATTTTGTGTAATTATTCAACGACAAACTGTATGTGATGATTGAGGGTCATTTCCTTATCGAATGATGGACGGCATTAATTCTGGGTGAAAGTGACAGAATGAAATTCTAAACAGGCAGACTAGCGTGCGCTGAACTTGGCAGACTCAATCAGAATCCCCGGAGCGTAGAGAAATTAGTGTAAGTGTTGCATAGTTTCGATTTAGGAAATGAAGAGGGGATGTAAACTTAAACATTAAATTCACAATTTATTATATTTTAATTTACTTGTAGTGGTCGGCCCTGAGGAGTAGGAGCAGCCTGCTTGCCTCTTACCCGGAGGCTACGGATTCGATTCCCTGCCAGGTCAGAGATTTTTACCTGGGAACGTACGGTGAAATACAATGAAGCTGAACAAAATCGAGACTGAATGAGGACAATTTCCGAATGTATAGTATAGTACAGTTTTTTGTCCAAACGTCTGCGAAATTCTTTCTTACAAACTGTAGTCCCACCGGTTATTGAATAAAAATCATATTTTCGTCAAGGTTTCCGTCATTATCTGATGTGCGATAAATATCCAAAATTGCAAGTCCTACAACCTCTGTTGTATAGAAGTATTCAGCAAATCAAATATTAACGAAGTTATTTAAGAATAACCATGTTGGTCTTCCCACAAACCCCCAGTCTAAATAATTAACCTCAACTCGTATTTACATGAAAACACAACCCAAAACGGTAGATTCCAAATGCGGAGTATGGTTGACATATATCCAACCATTTTCCGATTTCAGGAACATAAATTAACAGACACCAAAAGTAAGAATCCGTGAGATGATCAGCATTACAGTACATACGAAGTGAAATTTTACTGAAATAATAAATGTTCAGACACGGGTCCGTTACGATTTTATTTATATAGATGTATTTAGTTTAGATGATATGGGACGCTCTCTAAATACAGTAATACAGGAAGCAATATTAATTTTAATAAAGTAGAAATCTAAATGTTTCTACTTTTAATGGAATTTACTTTAGGACATTATTATTGATATTGCGAGAAAAATATCACTGTGCTCAAGCCAACGGCATTAACTGTGTTACGATTAAAATCACACGACCCAATCGGGAACAAATCCCGGTACTCCAGTATATGAGAACTAAGTCGACCACTTAGCCACATTTAGGGTACATAATAATAATGATGATGATGATGATGATGATGACTGAACACAAGAAGAATATACAGTAGCTTAGCCTTCTGAGAGAAACATAGGATAGGCTATGTAGCATTTTGACCTCGAAAAGAGAATGTTAATACTAGGAAAGGGTATGTAGGGCCAGCCAGGCGTTCCGACTTCGGGTAATTATTGGAGGGGGGGGGGCATGATTAACATGAACAAGGGCGTGTGGAATTATGAACAACTATTAACTATTAATCAAACAGTAAAACAGAACAATAATATAACTTGTTTCTCAAGTACATTTTCTGAATTAATCTTATGTACGGGGTTTTCAATAACATTCACAAATAAACAAGATATAGAACTGAATTAATAAATACATGGTCCGCCTCTGTGGTGTAGTGGTTAGCGTGATTAGCTGCCACCCCCGGAGGCCCGGGTTCGATTCCCGGCTCTGCCACGAAATCTGAAAAGTGGTATGAGGGCTGGAACGGGGTCCACTCAGACTCGGGAGGTCAACTGAGTAGAGGTGGGTTCGATTCCCACCTCAGCCATCCTGGAAGTGGTTTTCCGTGGTTTCCCACTTCTTCTCCAGGCGAATGCCGGGATGGTACCTAACATAAGGCCACGGCCGCTTCCTTCCCTCTTCCTTGCCTATCCCTTCCAATCTTCCCATCCCTCCACAAGGCCCCTGTTCAGCATAGCAGGTGAGGCCGCCTGGGCGAGGCACTGGTCATTCTCCCCAGTTGTATCCCCGATCAAGAGTCTGAAGCTCCAGGACACTGCCTTGAGGCGGAGAGGTGGGGTCCCTCGCTGTGTCCGAGGGAAAAGCCGACCCTGGAGGGTAAACAGATGATAATAATAATAATAATAATTAATAAATACATACTGTCTCATGTACGGAGTTATAAAAAAAAACCACAAGTAAACAGAACAGCTAGAACGTGCTTCACAAATAGGTTTTCTGAATAAATGTCCTATTACCGTGTATTGTTCATTTCATGATATGAAATGGGAATAGATCTACCACCAGATGTACCGGCTTAACAGTCTCCATTACGACATAATTTTAGTTCTCTGAAGGAACGTACGCTCTAATCTCATTTCTTGATATAAAATCAACTGCCACCTTCTCCACATCTATCGGATTAGCAGCCTCCTTGTGTACTCTATATGCTTATAACTCCACGTTTCAGTAGGACTAGGAGGAGAATTGGCGGAAGGTGGAGGGGGGGGGGGTGCAAAATGACACTCTGCCCCGTAAGATCATTGTGGGAGTCAGAAAACACCTTGCCCCCCCCCCCCCCTCCGCGAGACAGCCTAGGAATCCGTACACACAGTTTTGTGGGACGTGGCCCAAGAAGTCCAAGCGAACATTTCGTAACATTGTAACACCATTCGTAGTCAAGAAGTTGCAAGGAGAAGGGTCCGTAACGGAAGGGAATGTAGCGTGCCCCGTCTGCCGGAAGTCATTGCTCACTGTTGGTAGCCGCTCGGTCTAAACAAAACTCTGCTCTCAGTGCGATCGTTACGATAGCGATGTAAATGAGGCTAATTAATTATTATTGCACGAGAGTGTTCAGAAAACTAACTCTATTAGTGGTACAAGCGGGTGTTCCTCAGGGGGCCATCCTGGTGTTTAAGTTACAACACAGGTAGAAAACATGTCAACATCGAACATTCTTTTAGAGGAATACACCAGATTAATTGGTTATTTCCTGGTCTCTTTTGTCTATGAATGCTTGTTCAAATATCATTGCAGTTAATTGCATTATAAGATACTGAGGAATCCATAATAATATGTTGTCAGTCAGATCAACTGCTAAATCACTTCGGTGCCTCTTAGTATGGCAGTTAAAGGTACCGTACGTTGAGTAGTTTAGTGTCAGGTTAATATATGTACATTTCCGGTGGCGCTGGCGTAGTAGTGAAAATCAGAAACAATGGAAAACATGTTTAGGGTTGTCTGCTCGTTAGGATTCCGCTTTCTTTCCGTACTCATTATTCCAACGAATCTGTTTCCCCGAATGGTATCTTTGCAAGCATTTACTCACAAGTCTATTTTTCCACTGGGTGAGATGGCCGTGCGGTTAGGGTCATGTAGTTGTGAGCTTGCATTCGGAAGATGGTAGGTTCGAATCACACCGTCGGAAGCCCTAAAGATGGTCTTGCGGGCTTTCCCATCTTCACACGAGGCATTAAAGCCATGGGTGCAACCTTCCAAATCTCATTTCTTTCCCATCCTAGGGTAGCGGAAACTTTATATATGGTAGTGCGCCGTTAAACCACTAGCAAAGAAAAAAAAAAACCCTTATTTTTCCAATATTGTAAAATTTTAAAATCCGCCATGCAAGGCCTCATCTTCAATCCTCGAGGCTTCATCATGTTTCCTTAACCGTAGTAATTCGGAATGTTTAAACGCCGTAATATTTATTTATTTATTTTTAATTTATTTATTTATTTATTTATTTATTTATTTATATTCCAGAAGACCAATCCCAAGTCGATCTTGTGGTAGATGGGCTAGTCATGAAGGTGGCCGCCATTATGGGTGAAGCATAGTGAGCACTAGGTGTGCCCCGGGACCGCTGCTATAGTTATCAAGGCCCTGCAGGAAACCTGGGAAATGCAGACGAAAAGGGCTCTTGTGAAAAGTCTTCTGCCTTGTAGTATAAGGAATTGGATTCCGGAGGTTAGGGGATGAAAACTCTGATCAAACATTACGTGGCCTTACAGGATAGGGGTTGGGTGTAGGGCCAACTGGTCGATCCCCGAATAAACACTCATTGCGGAAGAAACAGAGAATAAAGGCCAGACGGGTGTATCAAGTACACGACGAAGCCAACGGAAAAGAAATACTTGTTCTTCTTACGTGCCTTGTCCTGCCAGAACGTAGGCAATTAGTAGCATGATCTGTTTCTTATTCGTTGCTGTTATAAACAATGAAACCGCATTTAGCTCTAACCATTGTTTTAAACTGTAGAGCTACAATATTCTTCCCCGACCAGGAACTCTATTTCCATTAAATTTTCCTTGGAGTATTACTTGTAGTAGATGGTACCGGTATTTATTGTTTCGTACATGACCAAAGTATTCAAACTTCCTTCTCTTGATGGTATTGAGAACTTCAGATTATTTGTTCATACGATTCGAAACTTCTACATTTGTAATTTTGGCTGTTATTTTGAGTATTCTTCGGTATGTCCAAATTTCAAATACTGTATCTCCAGCCCGTTGCACGAGATGTCACTTAATGTCCAAGCTTCGAGGCCATACAGCAGAATGCTAAATACACAACACTGAAAGTAATGTCAAGTGCGAAGTGTCAAGGACAGGTAACGATTTTTATTTTCTGAAAATAAGTCCTGGTCAACTCAATTCGGTATCGGATCTCAAGAGAGAAGTCCCAGTCATCATTTACGTGGCATCCCAGATGTTTAAATGATACCACTTTTCTCGATCCTACCATGGCAGATTTGAGACTGCCTCGAATACCATTCCCTTTCCTGCTGACAACTATCCTCTTTTGTCTTCTTGACATTCACTCTCAAACCCATGTTGTTGCTGGCTTCATTAACCATAGAGAGCAGTTCTTGTAGATCCTGCACGCTGGTTGCAGGTTGCTATTTAGCAATATGAAATGTGAGAGCATTGGGTAAACTGTCTGAACTTAAAAGAGGAATTAAAGAAATGTGAAGTTTAGCAGAAATCAAATAGTTGAAATAGAAAGGAATGAAGTTCTGACTACTTGAGAGTAAAACAAAATGTGAGTCTGGCTTCCTTATTGCAAAAGTGCATAAGGTAGCTAGCCTAGGCCTATATTTAACTTTAAACGTGTTGAGGAAAGGATGTGTGTACTAAGAAAGAAAGCACGCTTATTCAACAAATCTTTTATATTTCTTTATTCATCGAAGGAGGAAGCTGTGGAACTATGTAACACAGCAGAGATAGTTGCAAATAGAGGATTGTGGAAGCTTGCAGACTGAACGCTAAAAGCCATAACGGAGAACAATGAGGATGTAGACCAAGTAGTATTTTATTTTGCCTTGGATGTTGCAAATACACCACCCAGTCTGTATATGGAATTGCATAACGCTACGTTTTGAAAACTAGTAGGACTATGTCACGAAAATCTGGCTCATTTTAACTTTAAACGTGATTATTTTCCTATTTAATCAATACCACCAGCTTTGGAGATAATACATATTCAAACTGTGAATGCGTCAGAAATGAACACTTGTCAGAAATATTACGATTTATAGTTCTATTTAATACAAGCACTTACCCTCGGGCTCCACTCGCAATGTATCATGTTGTTCATTATGATATCCTTACAGATTGAAATAAACAGTCATGAAAATCGTTAATAATCGTTTCAGAACTAAGAAACGAAGAAGAATGCAAAACTATGGTACATACGATTGAAGAGAGTAATCCGCCAGCTGTAAGCAATCATTTGATACTCATTAAGAGTTTCGGTATCAAATTGGCGCCAACCCATGTATCACGTATTGTGAACAGTTTTATGAAATCTTTACAACACATTCTACTCATTTATGGAACTGAGGTTAATTTTCCAGAGAGTAAATCTCTATATTACACCAGAGAGGAAAATGCAGGGAAGTGCCAACGAAGATTTTAGTCCTGTCTCTCTGTATGAGGTTTGACGATATTTCTTGCTATTCCAAGTTCCATTCTTTTCGTGTGTCCAGTCTATTTTTCTTTGTTATTCAAGTTCCATGGTTTTTGTGTGTCCACTATATTTTTTTAAAAGTAGTATGTTATAGAGTAGTTTAAATTCGAATTTTCTCGGCGTCACAATAGAACGCGTCTTCCGGAACGTGCAGGAGTAGCTTTCCGCACTTTCACTCGCTTCCGTGTGTCTACAGTGTGTTTCATAGTTGCTAAGTTTGAGTGGAATCGTTTTAATTAAGGAACGCCGCAACATCACGTAGCAGGCAGTATGCGGAGAAACAGAATCCGCTAACACTGGCGATGCCGACAGTTGGCCAAAAAGCGTGGCTCATAATTTTAATCAGTTCGTACGCACCGAACAACACTGTCGATGTTGATGAAACTACATTTTTTTAAAGACCGAGATCAACGGACTTGTGTTTTTAAAGGAAACGGGGTCACTGTACTGTGTTGCAATGCAGACGGAAACGGAAGACTTCTCCCGTCGTCATAAGAAATGTCAATAAGCCACGATGTTTCCGTGCAATTACATGGCATCTAAAAATGCAAACATTACAGTAATCCAAAAAATTACTTGCACAGGGGTGCCAGCATAATTTGCTCTCATTTTTGAATATTGTTTTATTTTTTCGTTGCATGAGGTTATGTTTGCCAGTGATTTATCCAAGTGTTTTATTTGAATACCTGTAGTGTGAATTCACCTTGTTGGATACATTTCGGAAATAATAATTTTCATGGCATTAGAAAGTTTTAGAACTGTGAACCAAGGTAATTGCAAGCATCAAAGTGTCTTGGAATACTTTGTGACGTGGCAAAGTTTAGCATTTCTGAATTACGAGAGAAATGCCATGGCGGGAAATCGTACAAAGATAGAGCCACAGTCCTGTGTTGCAATGCAGACGGAAGTGAGAGACTTCCTACGTCTTTCTCTCGTCACAGGAATGTTCGATAAGCCACGATGTTTTACGGGTATCGAGTAGTACGAGTACTTTCCGTTCAAGTACAAGGCATCTAAGTTGCATACAGTACAGTCATCCAATGAATAAAGCACTTGCACAGAGAAGCCAGCATAGATTTCTCCTCATCTTTGAATCTTTTCTTTTCTTTTCTGTTTTTTTCGTTGTGTGAGGTTATGTTTGCTAGCGAGTTATCCAATTGCATTATTTGTATACTGTAAATGCGCCTTGTTAGATAAATTTTGGAAATAGTTTTTCCATGGCATTTGAAAGGCTTAAACTGTGAATAAATGTTAATTGCTTGCAGTAACGGGTTTTAGAATATTTTGTGACGCGGCAAGGGTTGACATTTCTGAATTACAAGTTGGCGGTTAATTCGAGATCTTGTAAATCGAAGTCACATTTTTGCGTCCCTATGACTTCGAATTAACAAGGTTTTACTGTATCGCAAAACTAACAAACGAGTTCGCAGGTGTGTCTGTTTCAACTGTTTACATTGCATGAAAAGAATTATCCACTACTGGTCGTGTTACTATCCGACTAAGAAGAGACCGCGTGTGAGGAGTGTTTTAGACATGGAGTGTGACGAATTGATAAGTAATTTAGGAGAGGATTCTAGTGATGCAAGTGACAAGGAATTTTCCGATCTACAACGAATCGAGCCTATTGCAAGTTAAGATTAATGAAATACCTATCCCGTAAGAAGGCCTACTTGCTAATTTTCATGGCAGATATATTTTATAGCAGTGATAATGCATTTTTATCATCTCAAATATGTTCAAGCAAAGTAGTCATGTTCATATTTGCGTTATATGAACTCGAGGAGTGATATGAAATGTTTGTTTATACCTACGTTACTCTTTCGTTGGAAGAAATTTTAGTTCATTTAATTTTTTCAAAATGTTCCTTCCTAAATTGAGGGTGTGGGGATTATTCGGCGGCGGGGATTATTCGCGTAAATACGGTACTTGTAAAATTATTGTTGCACAGTCCCCAGAAAGGAGTTTGGTAAAATAATTTTAAGTCATTTTGTTCTTATTTTATAGCATTTTTCCATAAATTTAAGGGCGTTTTATTCATCTCTTTCAGTGATTTTTAAGTCAACAATATCCGCCCCCTTACTCATGAACCTTGGTGTAAATTTTGCTACAGATCAGTGAAGGCGTGTAGAGTTGTGTTGCGAACAAACTAACTTACTTTTAATTTTATCGATATAGATTAAAATAATTACGGATATGGTTTTCCCTTCTTCTCAAAACCTCATAATCTCATTAGGTATTATCGTTTTATACGAAAGTGCACCTTTATTTACCTCTTCAAATTTTAGAATAGAAATTACTCTCCACTCTCTATATTTACACCTGCGAGCGCATTCTCTGTAATCACTATTGTGTCGTGAATCATAATAAGCCATCTGTATTCTAAATTAAAGTAGAAGCAGGTATAAACAACATTGTCCTGTATGCTATGGTATGTATACCAATATTTGTCCCGTTTATTTCCTTCCGTGCGTGGAAAAGGGAAGCGCATGAGAGATAAATCCTTCTCTTTATGATTTATATTTCTTTATAAATCGGCTTGTAACACTGTGATTGGACTGAAGCTAGATATATAGCCTCAGGTATTACTCCTAAATTGAAGGATGGGTTTTAGTATGCCCAACAGCTTTCATAAACTATAATTTGGGTCCTCTTGTTGCTCACGAGATCATTGATACATAAATTATACGTCTTTCAGTGTTAAGCCCTCTATAGCACGGATAATACTCTAGCATAAAAAACTGTCATTTTAAAAAGCTGTTTCAGAAACCTCTGCATTAAATTATGATATGAAGCAGTGCTGTCGGGGGAAACATAATGTAATACAACGGATAGACACATTAACTCATTCTACTTGCAAGGGGTTACACCAAGTTACAGCTCGTAAATTTATTTTGTATATCAAATACTGCTTCAATCGATGGTGGAATTTATTTGCCGAGCAGCCCATAACTTAGTGAAGAAGATGGCAGACCTAATTACGAAAACTCGAGCCTATATTTTATACCGAGCTGATAAACTGCCCTCCTCGGCTCTATTGTCTTTCTTTGCTGAACGTTCTTCATTACTCCTTGGCTAAATCTCCTGGGGTAGTCTTTATAAAAGCATGAAGATATTATGAAAGTAAAAGAAAATCCCCGCACCAGAAGTAGAAGAACGACTATACACCACACTTTTTCTTTTCCCCAGTGGTTGAACGTCTCACTGACACATCGAATGTTTTCGGCGACGTAAGGACCGGAAAGGCCTAGGATTAGAAAGGTAACGAACGTGACAGTGGGAAACCACGGAAAACCATTTTCAGGGCTGCCAACGATGGGATTCGAACGCACAATCTCCCGAATGCAATTTCATAGCTCAACGACCCTAACCGCGCGTCAAACTCACTCGGTATATATAGATATACCACAATAAGACTCCAATATTAATAATAATAATAATAATAATAATAATAATAATAATAATAATAATAATAATAATAATAATAATAATAATGCCGAATGCGTTGACCGTGCGGGAAGTGATGAGCAGCTGTGAGCTTTCATTCGTGAGATAGTGGGTTCCAACCACACTTTTGACAGCCCTGAAGATGGTTTTCCCTGGTTTCCCATTTTCACACCAGCCGTGCATATTTCACGGAATAGTGTCAGAGGAGTGTTCACGGCTGTCTGCGGCCTGGTCATTCCAGTTCTGGAACTTTGGGCTGTGATGGCCTACAAGTTCCTAAAATGTATCAACAATAACATTACAATGACATAATTGTTAGCTGAGATATTTTTGTAACTTCAGCTGCCAAGCACCTCCGCAAGATAGCATAACTACAGCAATTATACTAAAACTCCCTCGTCAACGATGAGTAATGTTAAATATACCTGTAGGGAAGCAATAATGTATCTACGTATATTACTAATTTTATTTTTGTTCTTTAACTTCAAAATAGCGATAGACAAGGTTCGCCTTTTTATTTCTCGGTGTGAGTTAGTCTTATTTATTGCACATTTGAGATGCATACTGATCAGCAATGTAAGTGGAATTTAAAAAAATTAATAGTCTTTGTGTGGAGTTGTAATACTTTTGTTCACCTACAATGCATGCACACGCTACAAGAACATGTGCAATGGCTGTTCAAAATAGCGTTCCCCAGCTTGGACAACATCGCAGTAAGTTCTGGCATATTCGGTCTACCATCTCTGGCGTCGTTCTAGCAATGCCACTAACAGTGAGATTTCTTGCTACGAGCCCTTTATCAGTCCCTACATGTGGCTCGCAGACGAGACACTTCTCATATCTCCACGAGAAGGAATTAAGTGGGATCAAATCAAGTGAACGAGGTGGCCACGTACCAGGATCTCCTCTTCCCAACCACTTTTCTAGGTACTTCTGATTAAAGTTTTCTTGAGTGGTATGTTAAAAGTGTACTGGGATCGCACCAGAACAGTTTTCGTTGTGTTCATTTTCCTATGCGAATGTGTAAAGGGAAATGAACCTTACCATACCGTATTGTAGGAACGTACGTTTGAGTGGCATACTTACGCAATTCTAGATTATGGTGTATTTAAGGTTCACTTAAAGTCTAGCATAGGAAAATGAACTCAACGAAATTGTTCTGATAGACTGCATATCAATATGTGGCTGGAAGGCGTGACGAAAAATTAGGGAATCAATCAATCAATCAATCAATCAATCAATCAATCAATCAATCAATCAATCAATCAATCAATCAATCAATCAATCAATCAATCAATCAATCAATCAATCACTACTGATCTGCATTTAGGGCAGTCGCCCAGGTGTCAGTTTCCCTATCTGTTGTTTTCCTACACTTTTCTTAAGAAATTGGAAATTTATTGAACATCTCCCTTAGTAAGTTATTTGAATCCCTGACTCCCCTTCCTATAAATGAATATTTGCTCTAATTTGTCCTATTGAATACCAGCTTTATCTTCATATTGTGATCTTTCCTATTTAAAGACACCACTCAAACTTATTCGTCTACTGATGTCATTCCACGCCATCTCTCCACTGACAGCTCGGAACATACCACTTAGTCGACCAGCTAGTCTCCTTTCTCACAAGTCTTCCCACCCCAAACAACGCTGCTCTTTTGTAGGAAAGAGCATTGTCACATTCGCGATTTTCGCTCCTCAGCGACGACATGTGCTCTTTTCCACCATCCCGGAAAGCCTTCATCATCATCATCGTCGTCATCATTATCATCATCATAATCATCATCATCATCACGAAAACACCGTGTATTTATAGTTCTGTTTTAGTGTTACTTAAAATATTCCATGACAAATATGTGATTTTGACATGGACAGAATTTCACGCTCTAAAGACCCATCTTACTAACATAATACAGTACGTGAATATATCAAAATATTAGGGTTTTAATACTTCGGTATAATTTAAAATTGAAACTATGAATTTTTGGTCATCTATGTAAAGCGTGATCGGAAACAACGTGAACTGGGTATACAGTATTAGAGTTAGAGGGTTGGTCATACTGATAAATAATTTGAAAAAAATAATTTGGTATCTCGCGCCTTTGTTAATTCATCAGCTGAGGAAGTTAGCCAATCAAATCGCTTCGCGGACGTATTTAAATGGACTTTGCGAGGCGATGTTGCTAAATCTGCACACTTGGCTTAAGACTGGCTTGAGAGCGCCAATCGAAGAAAAAATCTTCGCCAGTAATGGGATTTGAACATGGCCTTTAGAAAAGACAAGCTCGAGCCATAGCAAGTAAGCTACGAAAATACCGGTTGAAACTCACCGTGTGTTTGTGTTTTATGCTGATTTCTCGGCATGGCTCTTTAGCCCGTCTTAATCCACATGCAGATTTTGCAACATCGAATCGTAAAGCTCATTTGAATTCGCCTGCGAAGCGATCTGATTGACTAACTGCAGCAATTGATAAACTGAGGTGATGTTATTTAATAGTATGACCACTCTCTAACAGTCATGTACCATGTTCACGTTGTTTCCGATCACGCTATATAAAGGTCCATGTTATTAAAAATATAACTTTTCATTAACACAAAGGAGGGAACAGGCGGGTTTCCTTTCAAAATCACTCAATTCGTCCTCAATTCGTCATGGTGTGAACATCCTCAGTAACAATAGCAGGTATACAGCGATGTTCTGTTGCCTTTATTCATCATCCGACCAAGTTTCTTCGTGATTATTACCTTCATTACACCACGTTCAACTGCAGCAATACATTTTTAAATACATAAATATTATTCAATTCATAATACGACGTAATTGCCTTCACCAGTGCTCATTGTAAGTATCTAGGTGTTAATATAAGGAAAGATCTTCACTGGGGTAATCACATAAATGGGATTGTAAATAAAGGGTACCGATCTCTACACATGGTTATGAGGGTGTTTAGGGGTTGTAGTAAGGATGTAAAGGAGAGTGCATATAAGTCTCTGGTAAGACCCCAACTAGAGTATGGTTCCAGTGTATGGGACCCTCACCAGGATTACCTGATTCAAGAACTGGACAAAATCCAAAGAAAAGCAGCTCGATTTGTTCTGGGTGATTTCCGACAAAAGAGTAGCGTTACAAAAATGTTGTAATGTTTGGGTTGGGAAGAATTGAGAGAAAGAAGAAGAGCTGCTCGACTAAGTGGTATGTTCCGAGCTGTCAGCGGAGAGATGGCGTGGAATGACATTAGTAGACGAATAGGTTTGAATGGCGTTTACAAAAGTAGGAAAGATCACGATATGAAGATAAAGTTGGAATTCAAGAGGACAAACTGGGGCAAATATTCATTTATAGGAAGGGGAGTTAGGGATTGGAATAACTTACCAAGGGAGATGTTCAATAAATTTCCAATTTCTTTGAAATCATTTCGGAAAAGGCTAGGAAAGCAACAGATAGGGAATCTGCCACCTGGGCGACTGCCCTAAATGCAGATCAGTATTGATTGATTGATTGATTGATTGCCCTCAATTATAGTTCATTCCTGCACTACGTATTGTTGGTAAGGCAGTTGACCGCCCAAGCCTTGTATATCCCTCTTTCTTACTGTTCTCCACGCTGGAAAACAATGCTAAACTAACATACTGTAAAAATACTCATTCTCAGTATTACTCATACGGTTACTCAACATAAATATTAGTATATTTCGTACATTATTGTGTAATCTTTACTCGAGACGGTGACTTTAAAAGCAAGGTCGTTGCCCTCTAACAATCAAACTAGATATGTATTCTCACTGGAACAGAATTAGAAACAATAGCTTACTGATAAATCGGTTTATTATTATTATTATTATTATTATTATTATTATTATTATTATTATTATTATTATTATTATTATTATTGAATTTCCCATCACAAACCCTATTTTACACGTAGTATATTAGGGCTATAGATAGTGAGACTAAGTTAATACATGACAATTGAATTAAAATAGAGATGACTTATAAATGAGATGGAGAAATTTAACAAACACTTTATAACAGCATCTTCTCTGAAATACCATAGTGAAAGGTGCTTGGTATTCTATAGTACACATGTTTAAATGCATTAATAATTCGTATCTACTCCTGTTAAAAATAGAACACTGAAATAAAATATGAGGAACAGTTTGTTGCATTTCACAGGTACAGCTGTAGGGGCTTCTGAATACTGATTCCAAACCTCTCGAAGTATGATCCAAACTTTCCATGTCCTGTCAAAAACTGAGCTATAATATGTTCATGTTGCAAAAACCTACTTTGTAGTCTGTCTTGAATATTTGGAAAGAACAACTCCCTTGTTAGCCGGCCATTAGTGCTGGTGATCCATTGGTTGTTCCACATATCTTGTGTATACTCCCTCAGTTCCTTATTATTATTATTATTATTATTATTATTATTATTATTATTATTATTATTATTATTATTATTCATGCACTTCTCCACGGGAAATATGGGTAGTAATGGGGCACGGGATGCACCAATGCCGTACATAATTAGAGTATTTACACATTATAACACAAACGTTGATGTACAGATATATACAAAACTGTAG
Organism: Anabrus simplex; assembly: GCF_040414725.1. NCBI lineage: Eukaryota > Metazoa > Arthropoda > Insecta > Orthoptera > Tettigoniidae > Anabrus > Anabrus simplex. The sequence goes on from NC_090265.1 coordinate 1,667,952,195, forward strand.
ATCACGGGATCTTCATTCTTGCGAGAGGAACGATCGCACAATGTTGCATGTTGACAGGAGGACAGAATGTTGCATAATTTTGTAGATGTTCGGTGGAAGACCCAGTTCTCGTAGACTCTTGTGAAGTGTGTGTGGAATGAGGCCGTTGACTGACAGAATCACAGGAACTATTCGTACCAGTTTCACCTTCCAGATCCTCTTTATCTCTTCTGCAAGTTCTTTGTACTTGGAGATTTTTCATTGTACTTCCTGTCAATGTTGGTGTCATTGGGGATAGCGATGTCAATAATGAAAGTCGTCCCAGTTTTCTTGTTTACCAGTATGATGTCTGGCCTGTTATGGTTGACTGTTTTGTCTGTCACCACAGCAGTGTCCCAATAAAGCTTAATCGACTCGTTCTGCAGGAATGGTGTTGGATGGTACTTGTAATAAGGGATACGCTCCTGAATTAATTTGTTCTCCTGAGCGAGTGCCTGGTGTATGATTCCCGAGACATGATTGTGTCGTCTCGTGTATTCTACGGGGGTAAATACTGGGCGCAGTGACATGGTCGATAGTCTCGAGATGAACGGAGCATCGTCTGCATTTGTCGGAGAGTACGCTGGTGTCTTTGATGATGTACTTTTTGTAATTGCTTGTAGCTATTACTTGGTCCTGTATAGCAACTGCAAATCCCTCTGTCTCCCCAAATATGCGCCCACTTTATAACCACATACACGACGCATTCTTGTCTATGCTCTGCTGGTTTAGATTGCTGTAGTATTTCCCGTGGAGGGTCTTCTCTCGCCATGTCCTTTCTTTCTCCTGCAGGGATACTTGGTGATTTGTATGTGGGTCAGAGGCATTGTATGGATACAGAACAGTGTACTTGTCAGCAAGTACTACAGCTTTATGGAGAAGGCTGTTTTCTTGCTTTTTATGGAAGTATCTCCGTAGGTTCTTTATCTGATTCAGGAGCATGACTTGAAGATCCAGTACTCCTCGGCTTCCCGATTTTCGTGGGAGAGTGACCCTTTCCATGCATGAATTGGGATGATGTAATATATAGGTGGTGAGCAAAGTTCTCGTTTTCCTTTGTATGCTGTCTATTTCTGTAGCAGACCATTTCAGAATTCCGAATGAACAAACAAGGGTTGGAATAGCGTACGTGTTTATTGCTTTAATTTTGTTCTTGGCATTTAGGTAGCTGCGCAAAATCTGATGCAACCTCGATGTATATTTATCAGTGAGTTCCTGTTTGATTTTCTTGTGCTCCGGAGTTGTATCCTGAGCAAATCCAAGGTACTTGTATGTCTCTGTTTGTGTCATTCCCTCAATTAAAGATCCAGTATGGAGCTCATATGGTTGGGAGTTTATGTACCGACCACGTTCAATTGTCAGCAGCTTACATTTCTTTACTCCCAACGTCATTCCCACATCAGATGAGTAAGAGTCTATTATATTGAGCAGGGCGTTCATTTGCGTTTCGTTGTGGGCATACACTTTCAGATCATCCTTATAAAACAAATGAGTTATTCTGTGTTTCCCATTGTTATATTTAATATCAAATCCAAAACCAGTAGCTTTTAGAAGATTGGATAGGGGATTCATTGCAACGCAAAACCACAGAGGACTTAATGAATCTCCTTGAAATATACCACGATCAATTTTAATTGTGTCGGACATGATACATTTATTTTCTGTGTTAATGCAGAGCACTGTCTTCCAATTGTTCATAGTAACTTCAAGAAAATGAATTATGGCAGGACTGATCTTGTACAAATGAAGTACTTCTTTTAACCATGAGTGGGGAACTGAGTCGAATGCTTTCTGATAATCTATATACGCTGTGTACAGGTTCCTTTGTGAGTGAATTGCCTGTTGTGTTACAACGGAATCTATGATTATCTGTTCTTTGCACCCTAGTGATGACTTTTTGCATCCTTTCTGCTCCTCAGTCAGAATGTTATGGTTGCTAAATGTTTATACATTTCTTCTGTGAGTATGGATGTAAAAAGTTCGTAGATCGTTTGTAGACAAGTTATTGGTCTGTAAGCTGATGAATCTTTAGCATTTCCACCTTCCTTATGAACCGTATCCTGCCGGCCCATAATAATAATTGGAATATTATTTGACCAAATATGTGAAATTTATTCATTAAAGTTACAGTCTAATATGTTAAAGCATCGTATCCCAAGATAGTTGATACCGGATGTTGAGCAAGACAGTACGTCGCTGGATATTGCTTCATATTTCCGTATGACCGTGAGAAAGGATAGCGTACCCAAGCGTTGGCAAGGATCGACACGTGTATTAGATGCTGACCAAGCAAGATATTTCAGCCAATGGGAACTTAGGGATTTGGCAAACCTGGAGGCTACACCGCGCCAAATCTTAATTCCAGGATGACCAACGTGCTCTGTGGATAATGTCAGTTTCTGTAGGTAATCGGTTTTCCACAGTTTCTGAAGTCAGATATATTTGGAAATGTATTATAAAAATTGGTGGAAGAGATTTGCTAGTGTTTGAGCTGTGTTTTGTAAATATATCATAATAAGTATTGTGTCATCATATATGACGAACTCTCTGATTGGTGGTTGGTTCAGACACCCGGGAACCCCAACATTATTGGCGTCACCGAAGCCTCCTCAGTAACCCTAGCTCTGGAGAGCGTCATTCCGTGGTAAAGATTTGAACAGTGCGGATGCATTAACTCTGTGACTGGTGATCGTGATTAACGTTGTGTTATTCCAGTAATAGTAACTGGTTCTCATTGATACTTTAAAGTGTGCAGTTGCTATATTTTACTGTACTTGAGTAAATGAAATAGTATAATTTTGGCAGAGTTTACTTTCAATTGATAAAGACGGTGTTTAGTGACCGCTGAGTAACAAGTGTAGTGGACACGTGCTATTGTTCACTATTTCGCGACGGGCGCGTATTCGCGTGGAACTTCCGTACCGAACCGTGTGCTGCTTTTCAAACTGTATTTTTACCCTTTAAGTGAAGTGTGTAATATATATATGTGAATCAGTGTGTTGAGCTGATCTGGTAAAGAAAGGGTATTTCCGGCTCGCAGCATTAAGCAGCGAAGAGATTATCAACTATAGTCTTCTGTGTTCCAGTGAATTATTTTCCAGCAAGATGATGGATACACCTGCAGAGGAAGGAAGTGCATTCACACATGTTAATGATGTGATTAACATGGAGTAGATCTCTAAATTAGTGGGGATGTAAGCTGCTATCCTGGTATCCCGAGAGTCGTGTAAATACAGTAAGACGCATGTATTATTTATGGCATGATATGTAAGTTATGTTAAGGTACTAGGGCAGTGTAGTTAGAATTTTTACTTTCATGTAAAGTAAGCCTGACGGCATGTGTTTGTTTAATTTTGTTACTATGATAGATTCGGATACGAGAATTCTTTTTTTTTTTGCTAGGGGCTTTACGTCGCACCGACACAGATAGGTCTTATGGCGATACGAGAATAATGCATGTTTATTTTATTTTCATTTTGCTTTATGAATAGATGTTTGGGAAAATGAGGGATTGATAGGATCAGTTGTTGTTTATATGTGTATATCACTTAGCGTAGGATATTCCGAGTTTTCCTTATATATATGCTAGAAGGGCTAGATCGACAGGTTCATTTTTATACAACGTTAAACACGTATGAGTTTATTTTATTTCGGTTATTCAGAGAGACAGTTATAGCTATTTTGCATGATGCATGGTTTTACAGAAGCTGCCAGAAGGAGCTGCAGAACGTCGTTGTTAAAATAAGATCTTTGAAGTTAAGTTGGATTCTGTTTGCCTGATGGTCTGCCAAGGACTCGAACGGTGTCTCATTATGTGGAAAGGCCAGTGGGATTCATGAGGAATAATGAGATAATAATTGCATGCTGATTTATAATGTATTGTTGCAGGCTGATTGTATGCCTGACAAGATAAAGAGTATTGTGCAGATGTGGGTGCCTGCCTAGTGTCTTCTGAGTGTATATTGTGATCAGAATGGACAGTGTTAATTCCAGACTATTGAGTCTGATGTTGTTAAATGGCCCAAGCATGCTAAGAAGGAATGAATATACGTGAGTTTCCGTGTAGCTGATGAAAGGCGTTATCTCATGGCAAGCTGATTCCTGGCCTGTGTTTATCTGTATGTGCGAAGGAGACAGTATTTCCTTGTGGCGGCCTCGGGAGACAAAATCCAATCTTTAGCATAGTGGAGTTCAATATTTCTTTACAGCTCATAATCTACCCGGAAGTACATGACGGATGACCGCGCTGTTGAGCGCTCATACGCAGCAGAAGGAGGCAATGTTGCCCATTGCTTTCTTCATGATATCAAGGGTTATTTATATGTTTTTCCCTTACAGGATGATGGTTTTTACATTTTTATTTGTGATTGTATACCTTGTCTCGTTGTTTTTAAAGGGAACAGCCCGAGTGCTGAAGTATTGTTGGTTTATCTAGTTCTGTCTAGATCTTTTGCAGTGAACCGGGATTCACATTAGAAGCAGTGTAACATTTTGGACTTTACTCGATATCCGATGTATATATATGTTTAGTTTGATTATTTGAATTGTTGTAAATATAGTGTAGGATTTGCCCCTAGTATTTTGCATAAATTACATAGCGTCCATTGCGTCTTAATTATTTTTCTTTTCGTAATAATTTTTTTATATAATGTAACTTTTATTTAATTCTAATTTCGACGACTCTCGGGATTAACTTAACTTTGAAACCGTATCGTTAGGATGCGATAGTGTGAAACTCCATACGGAATAACCACATGGCAGTGTTTGCGTACACTTGTTGCCATACAATATAAACATTGGACTATAAGAAGAAACTCAGTCTTGATTTATATAAATGTTCTTTGTTGAACTTGCTTTTCTTTAATGTCAATTTGTATAATCATTCAATCAACGTTTTTAATTTCGACTTCTTTCAATACTTTGAGTTCATTTTTTACAAATTATTATTTTGTTGATTTATTTATTTTCGTGTGATATGATCGGGGATATTTATTAATAAATCCATCTTACCCCCTATGATTGTTTCTCATTCGTGTTATACCTCAATTTCCTGTCATTGATTGCTATTTTAGTGTAGAACTTCGACTTTTATCCTGACCCAATCGACAACCACCCACACTCTGCCCAACCCTGAGTTACTCGGATGCTCATACAGGAATGGAGGCATCGTCCTAGAGGGTATTTACCCCTGGGCACGGTACATATATATGTGGCGCCGCAACTAAGGGCAAATAGACACTTTGGTGTATGTTTGTATCCCGCTGGGAGTATTTTTGTGTTACCCAAAGATGTCTAGGTTGTTCTTACAAACTTGGGCAGGTCAAATTGAGATTTACGAGAGTGAATGTGATTTGACAAGCTATTCCGAAGGCTACATAGGATTAGGATCATGGTTCGAAAGCTGGAAGAGACCAATAATTGGTATCCAGATAATTATTAAATTTAAGAAAGGTAGATAGGTAATTTCGAACCATAGGCGCAACTTAGGAATCTGGCAACCTAACGTTCAGACAACTTGAGTCTAGAGTCCCATGTTCAGTACTACGAATGATAGTAGGCGGACATGAAAGGGCAAGATTTCATCGGAAATCGTGTGTTTAGAAAATAGAGTAAAATCTAAATGCATTACGTTAGGGACATCGGCAAAAAGTTTTATTTAAGTCATGTTAGGAAGAATGAGAAACATATGGCCGATAAGTAAGGCGTGTCGTAGTAATAAAGGAACTCTATTTGAGTCAGAGAACTATAAAAAGATTTCTCTAATGAGGTAAAGTGGTCGGTGACGTGTCCTTCAGACATGTGTTGATCTTGACATAGCCTGGAATTTGTGTGCAGATCAAATTTCAATTGCCAGTAATGATAATTTTATTTGATTCAGAGTAAGGCTAGGAACTTAAGATCGCCTCAGTCTTAAGAGAATGGTGGTGATATTTACAATGAATGGTGATGATTCAGGACTGGTAAACCTATGCTGGAATATTAGTCTGGAGTCGGAGGTACTTATCGTAAATATGGTCCAGTACTGTTGTCTAGTACTTAGAGTAGAGCCCAAAAGATAGGAAAATTAATAATGTTTGGATTAAAAGAATTTGGGGCCACATTATTAGTAATTTCTTTTTAAAGTTATGATAACGCGTTTGTTTGTTATGCGTGGCAGAAGATAAATATCCCAAATCATAGGAAGCTTCTATATGGCGAATTTTGAGGCCATGTTTTCTTGGTATATGATTAACGTAAATCATAGACGCTTTTCAGTAAAGTAAATGGTTTTCGTATGGAGTACACAAGATACGGTATAGGATACTAGGTAGTGGCGAGCATCCCTGCGTTTTCTCGAATACGTATTTGGTATGGCGTTGACGATGAAGGAGTTGTTAGAGGAGATGGACAAGGGGGCAGAGCAGGCTGAGTTGAGGGAACAGGAGCGTATGGCGGAGATGGACAGAAGGGAGCAGGAGCGTATGGCGGAGATGAACAGAAGGGAGCAGGAGCGTATGAATGAACTATCGAGTAAGTTGGAGGAACAATTTAAACAAGCTGCAGATAGGACGGACGAACAATTTAAACAAGCTGCAGATAGGACGGACGAACAATTTAAACAAGCTGCAGATAGGACTGAGGAACAATTAACACAGGCGGCGGAGAAAACTGAGGAGCAACATAAGATGGCGACCAATGAGTTACAGGGGAAAATTGACTTCGTTCGTACATGCTGTTTAGAAGGCATGGGAAAATTAGAGAAACAGCTAGAGACAGTAGAATTTAAAACACAGACGCAAATTGAAAAGATTAGAGATTCTGTTGAGGAAATCGCCGATCGGGTGACAGAACACATGACTAGCACAGATAAGCGGCTGGGAGACTTATCGTATACATTAGAAGAAGCTACAGCAGAGATTACACTCCAGCGAGGTGCGATTGGTAAGTTACGGATTGACACGGAGACGAGGTTGGAAGAGTTCACCGTGGACATCAGTAAACAAATTACTGAAGCTCAGCAGAAAACGGAAGACAAAATTGATTTGAAACTTAAGATGAAGCAAAAGGAGACTGAGGAAAGAATGAAGGAAATAGAAACTCAGATTCGATTTTAAATGAAGGAGGACATCACGGAGACAGGCAAAGAAGTCAAAGATATGATAATGGCTGATAGGGAAAGGAACAAGGAAGATCTACAGGTACTTGGTTCGAGTCTGGAGACGTGGACAGAAGTTTCATAGAAAAATCAAGTGAAGATAGAGGTTGTTGAGAAGGAAATCGCCTACATGAAGGATAAATTAGTATTGTTGGATTTACGTACGGACAAAGAACTTAGTAAATTGAAATGTACAGTTCAACAAACCATTATAGAGAAGGCACCAAGTCAAGTTAGCGATAACGTTGCGTTGAGCGATCTTTTACAGTTACCGCATCAGGAGGTCCATTGTTCAACTCCGAATGAAACACATAATGTTCCTATTTACAATATCATGCGGAGCAATGAAGAAAAACCACGGAAGTTTACAGGAAATGATGAGAGAACACCTAAAGCTTTCTTGCGTGAAATTGATGACTTCTTAGCAGATTACAAGGTACCACCGGAGCGTAAATTAAGGACAGTAGAAAGATTTCTAGGCGATTCCGTGGCTGAATGGGCGAATGCTTTCCGTTATACATTTACTACGTATGAGGAGTTTAAGGAGGCATTTCTTAAAACGTTTTGGGACGTATCTACGCAGCAATCACTGAGAATGGAATTGTATTCACGTAGATAACCGGCCACGACGCCAACAAATTATCTCCTTTTTTCATTTCTCAGATGCTCAAATTTCGGGACTTAGACATGCCCCCAAGCGAGAGCGAAATTATAGCAGCAATATCTCGGCAACCACCTCTTGAAGTGCAGAGGACATTAATTGCAGCTAATGCCAAAACTGCAGCAGAGGCGGAATTGACTTTAAGACAGTTAGACTTAACATCTAGTCAAAACCAGCCAAGGTTGAGGCATGTTGAGGCTATCCATATGGTAGGGGTGCAAGAAGGAAGTAATCCACCGAAAGTAAGGTAGAGAAATGATTATCAAAGCTTAGGGACTCAAACAGCGACACATGAGCAAATCAACAGGAGTGCTGTACATCAGGATGGTAATTGGCAGCGGAGAGACAGAAGAGATCAGTTGCGAAGAAATAATTATCAAGGTAATAGCCTAAATCAGCGAGGATACAGCTATCCAAGCGGAAATAACAAGAGGACCTATAGATACAAGTATCGAAATTATGGTGGACCCAGAAGACCATACTATCGTTGGGACGAGAAAGAGCGAAACCCCAGAGGAGGAAGAGGCAATCACCAGGAGAACCATGACCAAAGAAGAGAAGAGTCAAGACAGTACATTGAAGAGTTGAGAGGAAAAAGGCAGGAGGAAGACCGGTGGAGAGGAGCCATACAAGCTACTGGTAATGAAGAATGTCATGGGGCTGAAAGTGTTGCGTATAGGGAATACCGTGTAAGGCAACAGGACAACAGGTTGAATCCCAATGCTCCTAATTATGAGAGTAGAGGAAACAATGGTAGCAAAGCCCAATGACGATCACAGAAAATTAGAATAGATGACATCCCAGAAGGAGAAGAAGAAGAAGGAGAGATGGCAGAAGACGAGAGTGAAGATGATGGAGAAGAAGAGGAAAGCCCGAATGATGAACCTGTGATGGTGGAAGCAGGTGACCCGGAAGATGACACGGAGAATGTCAACTTCGCGCAGATGGAAAGAGACAATTATTCAGAAGAAGAAGATTGTGAAGAGTGTGGTGGTGTGCAGCGACGTTTTCACGCGTTACTTGATATCTACTACAACATCCGCCAAGATAATGATAGACTATAGGAAGAGAATACAAATTTGCGAGATGGCAAATAGTACTAAAGGAAAGAGATTGCATATATACAGATGATAATAAATAGTCAAATAATACATTATGAAAAAAAATAATCCATATTCAATTTTTCCCTGGGTAAGAGAGGGATGAGCCGTATCCTGCCGGCCCATAATAATAATTGGAATATTATTTGACCAAATATGTGAAATTTATTCATTAAAGTTACAGTCTAATATGTTAAAGCATCGTATCCCAAGATAGTTGATACCGGATGTTGAGCAGGACAGTAAGTCGCTGGATATTGCTTCATATTTCCGTATGACCGTGAGAAAGGATAGCGTACCCAAGCGTTGGCAAGGATCGACACGTGTATTAGATGCTGACCAAGCAAGATATTTCAGCCAATGGGAACTTAGGGATTTGGCAAACCTGGAGGCTACACCGCGCCAAATCTTAATTCCAGGATGACCAACGTCCTCTGCGGATAATGTCAGTTTCTGTAGGTAATCGGTTTTCCACAGTTTCTGAAGTCAGATATATTTGGAAATGTGTTATAAAAATTGGTGGAAGAGATTTGCTATTGTTTGAGCTGTGTTTTGTAAATATATCATAATAAGTATTGTGTCATCATATATGACGAACTCTCTGATTGGTGGTTGGTTCAGACACCCGGGAACCCCAACATTACTGGCGTCACCGAAGCCTCCTCAGTAACCCTAGCTCTGGAGAGCGTCATTCCGTGGTAAAGATTTGAACAGTGCGGATGCATTAACTCTGTGACTGGTGATCGTGATTAACGTTGTGTTATTCCAGTAATAGTAACTGGTTCTCATTGATACTTTAAAGTGTGCAGTTGCTATATTTTACTGTACTTGAGTAAATGAAATAATATAATTTTGGCAGAGTTTACTTTCAATTGATAAAGACGGTGTTTAGTGACCGCTGAGTAACAAGTGTAGCGGAAACTTGCTATTGTTCACTAATTCGCGACGGGCGCGTATTCGCGTGGAACTTCCGTACCGAACCGTGTGCTGCTTTTCAAACTGTATTTTTACCCTTTAAGTGAAGTGTGTAATATATATATGTGAATCAGTGTGTTTAGCTGATCTGGTAAAGAAAGGGTATTTCCGGCTCGCAGCATTAAGCAGCGAAGAGATTATCAACTATAATCTTCTGTGTTCCAGTGAATTATTTTCCAGCAAGATGATGGATACACCTGCAGAGGAAGGAAGTGCATTCACACATGTTAATGATGTGATTAACATGGAGTAGATCCCTAAATTAGTGGGGATGTACGCTGCTATCCTGGTATCCCGAGAGTCGTGTAAATACAGTAAGACGCATGTATTATTTATGGCATGATATGTAAGTTATGTTAAGGTACTAGGGCAGTGTAGTTAGAATTTTTATTTTCATGTAAAGTAAGCCTGACGGCATGTGTTTGTTTAATTTTGTTACTATGATAGATTCGGATACGAGAATTCTTTTTTTTTTTTTTTGCTAGGGGCTTTACGTCGCACCGACACAGATAGGTCTTATGGCGATACGAGAATAATGCATGTTTATTTTATTTTCATTTTGCTTTATGAGTAGATGTTTGGGAAAATGAGGGATTGATAGGATCAGTTGTTGTTTATATGTGTATATCACTTAGCGTAGGATATTCCGAGTTTTCCTTATATATATGCTAGAAGGGCTAGATCGACAGGTTCATTTTTATACAACGTTAAACACGTATGAGTTTATTTTATTTCGGTTATTCAGAGAGACAGTTATAGCTATTTTGCATGATGCATGGTTTTACAGAAGCTGCCAGAAGGAGCTGCAGAACGTCGTTGTTAAAATAAGATCTTTGAAGTTAAGTTGGATTCTGTTTGCCTGATGGTCTGCCAAGTACTCGAACGGTGTCTCATTATGTGGAAAGGCCAGTGGGATTCATGAGGAATAATGAGATAATAATTGCATGCTGAATTATAATGTATTGGTGCAGGCTGATTGTATGCCTGACAAGATAAAGAGTATTGTGCAGATGTGGGTGCCTGCCTAGTGTCTTCTGAGTGTATATTGTGATCAGAATGGACAGTGTTAATTCCAGACTATTGAGTCTGATGTTGTTAAATGGCCCAAGCATGCTAAGAAGGAATGAATATACGTGAGTTTCCGTGTAGCTGATGAAAGACGTTATCTCATGGCAAGCTGATTCCTGGCCTGTGTTTATCTGTATGTGCGAAGGAGACAGTATTTCCTTGTGGCGGCCTCGGGAGACAAAATCCAATCTTTAGCATAGTGGAGTTCAATATTTCTTTACAGCTCATAATCTACCCGGAAGTACATGACGGATGACCGCGCTGTTGAGCGCTCATACGCAGCAGAAGGAGGCAATGTTGCCCATTGCTTTCTTCATGATATCAAGGGTTATTTATATGTTTTTCCCTTACAGGATGATGGTTTTTACATTTTTATTTGTGATTGTATACCTTGTCTCGTTGTTTTTAAAGGGAACAGCCCGAGTGCTGAAGTATTGTTGGTTTATCTAGTTCTGTCTAGATCTTTTGCAGTGAACCGGGATTCACATTAGAAGCAGTGTAACATTTTGGACTTTACTCGATATCCGATGTATATATATGTTTAGTTTGATTATTTGAATTGTTGTAAATATAGTGTAGGATTTGCCCCTAGTATTTTGCATAAATTACATAGCGTCCATTGCGTCTTAATTATTTTTCTTTTCGTAATAATTTTTTTATATAATGTAACTTTTATTTAATTCTAATTTCGACGACTCTCGGGATTAACTTAACTTTGAAACCGTATCGTTAGGATGCGATAGTGTGAAACTCCATACGGAAATACCACATGGCAGTGTTTGCGTACACTTGTTGCCATACAATATAAACATTGGACTATAAGAAGAAACTCAGTCTTGATTTATATAAATGTTCTTTGTTGAACTTGCTTTTCTTTAATGTCAATTTGTATAATTATTCAATCAACGTTTTTAATTTCGACTTCTTTCAATACTTTGAGTTCATTTTTTACAAATTATTATTTTTGTTGATTTATTTATTTTCGTGTTATATGATCGGGGATATTTATTAATAAATCCATCTTACCCCCTATGATTGTTTCTCATTCGTGTTATACCTCAATTTCCTGTCATTGATTGCTATTTTAGTGTAGAACTTCGACTTTTATCCTGACCCAATCGACAACCAACCCACACTCTTCCCAACCCTGAGTTAGTCGGATGTTCGTACAGGAATGGAGGCATCGTCCTAGAGGGTATTTACCCCTGGGTTCGGTACACTTAGGTAGGAGGTATGTATTCCTGATGTAAGAAATTCAGGACACTCTTTAGGATGATGCATGAGATAAGTGAATTGTTGGGCTATTTTCTTGTGGACCCAAGTGAAATGTTTATACCAAAAATTTTGTATTCTGTCTGTACCTGGTGCTTTCCAACTTTGAGTTCTCCTGACAGCATTACTCACATGGCTTTCTTCTATGGTGTCAAAACTCATTTCTGCATAACCACTGTTATTTTTCTCTTCCTTTGTATTGTGGACTGTGTTGGTACACCAAATACGTTTCCAAAAGTCTCTCGTGTCCTGCACACTCGGAGGTTCTTCTGCCTTAGTTTGCCGATTTTGCCTGAGCGTTCTGTAGAATTGGCCCTCATTCTTGGAGAAAAGGTTGTTTTGTATTTTCCTAGCTCGAGACTCCTTGTACCTCCTGAGCCTTGCTGCTTTTGCACACAACTTTTGTTTTTGGGTGTTAATGTATTCTATGACCTTTTCTCTGTGCTCGAGTTCATTTGTGTGGGTGTTGATTTTCTTGAACACATTCCTCAAGTTTCTTTTAGTTTTCGTTTTAGTTTTGTTACAGAGTTATGCGGAAAGTTGACCAATGGTTTTTCGTAGCTCTTGGATACCACTTTTTAATCGACGTTGCCATGGTGGAATGTATTCTGAATCTGCGTTCTTACCAGAGCTTCTGGAGATGTGTATTAGATTTTGGTTGTTCATCCTAACCAGCTACTGCTGCGCAATAAACGAGGGTGTTTGTTTCCTCTATGCTACTGGATTCTTCTATATACTGCTGTAGGATGTTATTTACAGTACTTACAAGGTTTTTGCTCATTGGTGTTCCTCAAATTTTGGGCAGTTTTGGTCTATAGTTCACTTTGAGGCCCACGAACTCCGCCATCGCCTCTTTAAACATGTCTTCAGCACGACGTGCTTCATCAGCACCTGAGAAATCACCAGTTTCTCTTATTTGCACGGATTTGTCTTCCTGTGGTTCTTTTCTTCCATAATCATCCTGACGAATTTATTATTATTATTATTATTTTTATTATTATTATTATTATTATTATTATTGATAAGTAGAATAGGTTGTGCGTAAGCTATGCGCGGTATCATCAAATGAAATGAGGGACAGCGTGGTATTGATATTATCATTCTTAAATCGTGGAATTTGACGTGTTACTCGATCAGTGTCGAAGATATACAAATTGTGATAGAAGATTTCTATACCATATGGTCTCAGTCGGTATTTCATACTTGAGTGAAATTGATTCAGTTCTATTTTTAATATTGTCGACATTATAAGAAAAACATTCTTCGAAGAAAGAAAAACGCTGAAATATGATTTAGGAAGACGAACACACCCAAGTAACAGGGATTCTTTAAGTTTATTTCTCTCTTCTAAAACTGAGTCCCTTTTCTTATTTACCAGTACATAAAAATACATTCTATATGCTAAAAAAACTTTTTGGTGAGCGTTATGAATCTCATCAGCTTATGCAGTTGTAATGAACAGAGGATTTTAGTTTATTCAACCGAATATTCATGAAACAAACGTTATGTTATTAGAAATTATATTCAGGAAGAAAATAGGAATAGAGTAACTATTTCTGTAGCTGAATTTTCTCTCCCAACCTGAAGTATTGCACTGATAATCCGATACCAGTGACTTGTAAGGGGAGTGACCCGCAAGATGTGGACAATGTTTAACAAATTTGACGTTGGCAAAGTTAACAGTGCCTAGCTTTTTTTTTTTTTTTTTTTTTTTTTTTTAAATACAGAGATTCCTCTGGTTTGAAGAGAAGTAGTATGATTTCTCACCACGACTCACCTTATTAAACTTCAAAGGGTTGCAACATTGGTTAACTTGCTTAGGCAGCACATTTTAAAAAATATGATATTAAAGTAATATTTTACTAATTGACTGTCTCTTTTTATTACAAAAAATATTTCGTTCGTAATCTGTTTACCCTCCAGGGTCAGTTTTTCCCTCGGACTCAGCGAGGGATCCCACCTCTACCGCCTCAAGGGCAGTGTCCTGGAGTTTCAGACTCTGGGTCGGGGATACAACTGGGGAGAATGACCAGTGCCTCACCCAGGTGGCCTCACCTACTATGCTCAACAGGGGCCTTGCGGGGGGATGGGAAGATTGGATGGGACAGGCAAGGAAGAGTGAAGGAAGCGGCCGTGGCCTTATGTTAGGTACCATCCCGGCATTTGCCTGGAGGAGAAGTGGGAAACTACGGAAAACCACTTCTAGGATGTCTGAGGTGGGAATCGAACCCACCTCTACTCAGTTGACCTCCCGAGGCTGAGTCGACCCCGTTCCAGCCCTCGTATCACTTTTCAAATTTTGTGGCAGAGCCGGGAATCGAACCCGAACCTCTGGGGGTGGCAGCTAATCACACTAACCACTACACCACAGAGGCTGACTTATTACAATATTTACAAAGCAATAATATTCCATTCCTTGTTTACATTTTTCTCTTATATTCCGAAGTAGTCCCATACATTTTACCTCGTTTCCGTTCATTCTTGTTCAAGTCCACAACAGTATAGGATCGAATTTTGAAGAAGTGTCTAACATTTTTTCTTTTAAATTACAGCACGTTGGAAAACATGTACTGGTACATTTATCATTCAAGATTTTCTCCGTTACAAGATTTGCACCATTTTGCATTATATAATGCTTATAGTCCCTATAGAAGACCTCACAGTTACAAATTAATTTTATAACTTCACAATTTGGTTTCTTTAGACCACCATAATTATAAAAAAATACGAATGTTTCAGAGCTTGAGTCAGAAAGCTCATAGTTTAAAATCTATCTGCATATAGGCCTACCACAGACCTTGGTTTTCAATAATGTATTTGTTGTACTACGACCAATGTTAAACAAATTATTTCTGTCATATGAAGTTAGTTTTGACAAATATTGTAACTGTGGTGTTTGGATGTTGACTCCTGTTGCCGGAATTTGGGGTAGAACTGAATATTAAATGACCGGTGTGACTGAATTAAGGAGTGTTGTAATGTCAGTGGGAGCTAGATGCAGGTTTAAGTCAGCAGTTGATGTAGAAGGTGCAACAGAGTCAGTGGAGGCATAATGCAGATCAGAAGGGAATCTAAACAACCTGTATCCCGCAGTAGAGACATTACTACAATTAGATGCAGAACGACCCACCATTATATAATAAATATTCACACAAATATAGCACTATCTGTCCATGCAAGCGGCGATTAAAACAATATGTTTAATGTGACGAAGCGAGCGCTCGTAGGATAAACTAGAGTTTGATCACATGGCCCATTGCGCATGTATGAACCAAAATGGCGGCTAAGCACACCCATCTTATAGAGCCTTAGCCTTCACGGTACTTTATCTACTTTTCGGACACTTTTACTAGAAATCTTCTCTGACTGGTTGAAATCCATTTTAGACTAATGTGAACACGGATAGTCAGAGAGGTTATGACTCAAACTTAACCTTTTTTCCATAAGTTATGTGGCACTACTTGGGGTTTCTCCGCCGATACATAACGAACACACGTCTGCACTTGGATTGATCTATTCAGTGGCAGAATATTGTTCTCCAGTGTGGCTAAACAGCGCTCAACGAGAAAAGTTGACACTCAACTAAAGAGTACAATGCGAATTAACAGTGGAACTATAAGAATAACACCCTCCTTCTGATTACCAATCTTAAGTCATATAATTCCTCCAGATCGTCGGCGAAAGAACGCTCTTCTTCGGGAGTACAATAACATTTTAGACAACCCTCAGCTTCCGATACATAATGACATGTAGTCTTTACAAAGACACCGGCTAGTATATAGGCATCCAGCAATGATCACTGGTAGGGAATTAACTATGACAAACTTCAAACTTGTTAGTTCACGGAAGCAAAGCTGGAGATGAAACGGCCTTCCAAGCTGTCACACACTACCCTGCATCACGAGGAAACCTCCTGCATTTGAACAGTCTCGCAGAATTTGGTCTGTCTTAAAAAGAATACGGACCAACCATGGCAGGTGCGCAGATACTTTCATAACTGGGATAAATTACAATCTCCAAAATGTGACTGAGGACCTAACAGGCAGATCATCCGCCACATTAGCCTATACAGGACTGCAAGACCAGTTCTTATAATGGGGACTTCACCGACTTCCTGATGGCAACCGATGTCATAAAATGTCACCAATTTGGGTATCTTACAAGGAAACATCGGCAATGGGTAAGTCACCGATCGCGATGAAACTTGGAAAACACATTGAGGTACACGTAAAAACGATGTCGGCATCAATTTTGGGTGCCAACATTCATTAGAGCGTTAACTACGGGGCTTAAATTTGCGACATTTCAAATTCCGCGCGATCAGCGATGAATACCTGCTGGCCAATGCTAAGCTGGCACTCTGCGTACTTGGAGACACGCCTCTGCACCTCCTCCCCGCCCCGCTCCAATTGGTTCGCCATCGCTGCCGGCAAGCGCGGGGAGAAGGGAAACGTGTGGTGGCGAACCAATTGGAGCGCGGAGGGGAGGAGGTGCGGAAGCGTGTCTCCAGATACGCAGTGTGCCAGCTTAGCATTGGCCAGCAGATATTCATCGCTAATCGCGCGGAATTTGAAATTTCGCAACTTTTAGGCCCCGTAGTTAACGCCCTAATGAATGTTGGCACCCAAAATTGATGCCGACATCGTTTTTACGTGTACCTCCATGTGTTTTCCAAGTTTCATCGCGATCGGTGACTTACCCATTGCCGATCTTCCCTTGCAGTGTAGTATTTATAATATAAAGAAAGTATTGCATGCCTAATTGTAACGTGTAGTTATACTATAAATAATCTTCGTCTGATTGTAGCACGGTGGTACTGTATCCATCTACACAAAAATTATAGCGTCTCTGCATTTCCCGCTCTACGTATTAACCTCCATGGCCATCTTCATTGCTGTATAGGTTAATCTAATACCGACAGATAAATAGCGCATATATCACAGTGTATTATAAAGTTTGTTATTACCTTCATTAATCCAAGACAATGTTGAAAACTCTGACAGCTTAGTGGACTGTTCAGTGATTCAAATAGCGAACTCGATAGCTGCAGTCGCTTAAGTGCAGCCAGTATCCACCATTGGGGAGATAGTGGGTTCGAACCCGCAAACCTGAAGATGGCTTTCAGCAGTTTCCCATTTTCACACCAGGCAAATGCTGGGTCTGAACATTAATTAGGCCACGGCTGCTTCCTGTCTACTCCTAGCCTTTCTCTATTCCATCGTCGCCGTAAGACCTATCTGTGTCTGTGTGACGTAAAGCAACTTGTAAAAAATAATGCTTTAAATGGCATTAATTTTGATATTTTATTACAACATAACCCCAGACACACGCATGTATGTTGTATGTTGGGTATTCAACCCAAAGGCTGGTTTGATCCTCCACAGCTCCACTATTAGCTGTCATAGAAGGCCTAGGCATCACTGAATAGGCATACTAGGGAAATGTGGAGTGAAGTAGTTTCCCGTTCCTTTCCTCACTGAGCCAGAAGTTGCTTTACATATCAATTTGCCAACCCCACTGAAATGTTCGCACCGACCGACCCTATGAGTGACATATTTCACATCATTCATAACAGGGACTGGATGCATAAGCAATGGTACTACTAGCATCACTCATACCCCGATCACTTTCATATTGTCAAAGCCAAAGATAAGACTGAGACAAGTCAATGAAAGTAACAAATTTGTTCTAGCCCACACCAGCAAACATAGTGAACTGTAAACACTACATCTCGCCAGCAAGGATGTGACACACGCACACATAGCAACACACATTTACATATCATAGCATGAGTCAGACATGGATGATTTGCGTAGCGACGTGTCAAAATTATTTATAATTAAATATTTAATTTGAAATAAATACACCATAGTATAAAATAAAATATCATACGCAACAGCCACTAAAATGATAGGTTTACGCTAGTCGTTTCGAAATTAAGAGGTTACTCGTAACGTAAAACATCACTTTCAACGGCCGGTACGTAAATATTACGACTTATTGTGATTAGGGTATCAAGTTTCATTACAAACTACCTGCTCCAACCCAAACAGTTAGTAGTGTGAATCATCCCGTCCATATGTGACATCGCCTAATATTGGACCATTATACAGTAGAAGCATCTGTCTACCTCTGTAGTGTAGTGGTTATTGTGATTAGCTGCCATCCGCGGAGGGCCGGGTTTGATTCCCGGCTCTGCCACCATGAAATTTTGAAAAGTGGTACGAGGACTGGAAAGGGGCCCACTCAACCCGGCGAGGTCAACTCGGTAGAGGGGTTTCGATACCCATCTCAGCCATTCCGTGGTTTCCCAAGTCTTCTCCACGCAAATGCCAGAGTGGTGCCTAACTTAAGGTCACGTCCACTTCCTTTCCTATCCCTTCCAATCTTCCCACCCCCCACAAGGACCTTGTTCAGCTTAGTGCGTGAGGCCGCGTTGGAGAGATACTGGTCCTCCTCACCTGTTGTATCCTCGATCAGATTTTTCACGCTTCAGAACACTGCCCTTCATGTGATAGAAGTGGGATCTCTCACTGAGTCCTAGGGAAAAAAACAAACCTGCACGATAAACTGACTAGATGAACAATATAGGGCCCTATGTAGAAGCATCCGTATGGAAAAGTGTTAGTATCCGAAAATGATGTTTTCTACAAGTATGGAAGACTTGAGAATATTTCTCAAAAAGGGCCCTGTTCACTTTTTATTGGACCATTCTTCTTCATCAACTCTTCCTTGTCTTATTATTATTATTATTATTATTATTATTATTATTATTATTATTATTATTATTATTATTATTGTACCGGGCGGTACACCTCCACGCCGCTAATTCAAACTTTGCGCCTCTTGAAACTCCTCTGCTGGAGGAAGTCTGAACTGTATCTACTGTGTTAATTTTCAAGTTTCTCAGAAGATGTCACTACTTGGAAATTTTGGAGTTTCTGAACTGGGTCGTTTTCGATGTATTTTTGTTTTACCTGTAGTAAGAAGTGTGAACTTTCTCTTCTAGAGGACACTACTGAAGAACTGTTCTTTGGAGAAATTTTTATTTCAAAAGTTTGTTTCTTGTTAAATTTCTTTCTGTTATTGTTTAAGTTGGCTGTATAACCCTATCTTTCCCCTTGTTTTGAATTTAGCCAATCCCGAATTTCTTTAATTAATTTATAACCAATCAGGTGTATCTTCCCCAAAGGGGATATATTGCTTTACCTTAGCCAATAAAGTTTTTGTGGGAGGGTGTTCTCATTCCTCAAACGCCTCGAACTTTCCGCGAGAGTATATAAACTGCTGATTTTAGGGTCTCCGGGCCACTTCAGTACTATCTTTCAGTGTGTAAAGTACATAGCAGGGGGCGGGAAGCGCCTCTTTCTTCGGGCAGCAGTTCAACAACAAGGTAATGGCCGTTTAAGAACTTCTTTTCTTGCTAGCTCAGCAGTTTAACTCTCGGGGCGGGTCCGAAACCTTTCACCATGTAACTTTCCTCTAAAATGTAAAGACACTTAGTTTCAATTCTATCTTTTTAAACTAAAAATTTGGGATAGAGAGTGCTTAACCCTCTTGAACTCCCACGCATATTGTTTTGAGGTGAACTTATTTTTCACAACCGATTCTTCCTTAACGTAATGTAAATTGTTTCTTTCTAAAGTCACCTCTTTAGTATGGGATTAGCCCTTGCATTAGCGGCCTAGAGCCAGTTTAGGTTTTAAACAAATGTATTAGGAGTGCTGATCGCCTCCTCTCAAATTGTTATTTTAGAGGTCATGTAATTAACCTTTTTCTCACTTAATAGGCCTCAGTAGCTTGGGTATTTTACCCCTGTGTCTATGTCCTTAGAGGACAACTTGAAAGTGGAGTTTGGTGTGGCCTTTGATAGGCTTGAGGTTTGAGAGCGAGTGGCTCTTTCTTGAAAATTGAGTGTTGTATGCCTCGAGGAGGCTTTACTGTGTGTAATTTTGGAGCAAGCGCTCCTGGACATAAATGGGGTTTTCTGCCCCTCTGTTAAAACTTATTTTGGAGTAAAGTTGGGCTAATTTGCCCAAGAATTGTGAGTTCGGGGCTCGAAGCCCAAATCCTGTAAATACTGTAATTGCACTTTTGTTGCCTTGCTACTCTGTACCTGCCATGCTTGTTATTTCTTAATTTTGAAAGGAAAATATAACCTTGTTAAATTTTATCCTAACTTTAATTTCGTATTTTGAGGCCCGTTCACCCCCGCACCTTCTTTCACCTCTGCAAGTCCACGAAACTCCGTAACAAGTGGTAGCAGAGCGTGGTTGAATGGGTCTCAATTTAGCCCCTTTTGACGGCTAAACATTGCTTTGATTACAACTCTAACTATTTTCTCACTTGCTGGAATTTTTACTTTTTCCTTTTTCAAAATTGTTCTGTCATCATGCACGGCCCTCGCGATGTTCTCCATCTTAACTATTTGCGCAAGGAGGAGTTGATCTATGAGTTAACTATTAGAAATGTCCAATCTGGAGGCACGGTTGCGGTAGACATAAATAAGCTTAGAGAGTCCCTTGATTTGCCCATTTCCATCCCCACTTTGGGAGAGAAAGAAATTGACGACTCTCTTTCCACGATCACTGACAATACTACTGAGCTAGCATCTGTAGTTAGTTTTTTTGAAGAAAATGATCCTTCTCCTAATCAAATTAAGCGTGTGCAAGCCAGGCTATTTCATTTTTCAAATAGAGTTAACGATCTGTTGTCTCTAAAGTTGAATGACGTTCAGAGGAAGGAAGCTAGTATGGTTCTTGAAAATCTTTCTGAATTATCTAGTAAGGTTACCCAATTGTTAACTGGGGAAGTTCCTCCCAAAATCGATCAACCCACCACGGTGAATGTAGGTAGCGAGGAAGAGCCTCCTAAGGAAGATGTCAATAGGAAAACCGTTGCAGCTCAAACAACCTCTGCCCCATTGGACAACGAGTCTGAACGCCGTAACTCATTGAATAACGTACGTTCTGAATTAACGTCTTTGCCACTTAAACCTTTACCTACTATGTCACCTGGGTTCAGCAGCTTGCCTCATCCATTGGCAATGTTGCTCAGCGGTATCTCGAAGTTTTCTGTTAACACTACCAGTGAAGTTATTTCTTTCTTAAGGTTTTTAGTTGAATTTCAGGATCATGCCCTTGTTTTTTCTCTTTCTCCATGTCAGATTTTGCAAATCATCTATCCCTATGCAATTGGTATTCTCTCAGACAAAATAGTAAGAGCCATTGCCGAGCAATCATCTATTGAAGACTTCCACGCCCACTTGCTAGCTAACTTCATCCCGGCTAGGGCAAGGTCATCCCTTATTCAGAAGTACTATTATCGTGTACAGCGCTTGGATGAAAACTTGGCAGACTTCATCCAAGATATTAAGTTTTATACGAGGGTGTTTGCTCTTCACTTTCCTGAGGATCAGATTGTACAAGCTATTGTGGAAGGTATCTCACCATCCTATAGGTCATATTTATGTTTCGCGGCGTGCCCGCAAACTTTTTCTGAACTTGAAGCATTGGCTGTCTCAGCGGAAGGAGTTAGATACGCCGATTCCTTGCGTGTAGGGAAAGAACCCCCTCCTTCTTTTGGTAATCCTCGGCCTCCACCACGCCGACCAGTCACACCTCGTAAATGTTATGCTTGCGGGTCGCCTGACCATCTTCGGAACAAGTGCCCATCAATCAAATCTAGTAGGGCAAATAATTGGGCTGGCTCATCACAAGGCTGTTTTAAATGCGGGGCTTTCTCACATATCGCCAAGAATTGCCCAAATTCAAATAGCACCCCCTCCTGCTCAACTTCCGGTGCAACTTCCACCAATGTCAATAATAATAAGTGACTAGCGGATTCGGCTGAGTCGATTAACCCATCTTCCCGAGGCTCAGCCCCTGGTAAACAGGTCGAAAATTCAGGGAACGATCAGTCTTCAAATTCATCTTTTGAATGCCCCAAAGAATGTCTTAGGATTGCGGCGGATACCCCCGCACCTGTTCCTTTTTTAAGATTGAGTTAAATAATGAACCTGTAACAGCTCTATTAGATTCAGGCAGTGTGTGTTCGATTATTTCGGCTGAATGGTATTCAAAATTGAAATCTGTTTGTAAGCTTCCTGACTATTGTTTGTCTGCGATCCAATATGTTTCGGCTAATTCCTCTCCATTAGAAATTCTAGGTTCTTTACATGTCAAAATTCGTATTTTTAAATTTACATGGAAAATCAAATTGTTTGTGGCTAAGCACTTGTCTTGCCCCATTATATTGGGAGCCGACTTCATTTCTCACACTGGTCTTGTGCTCGATCTTCAGAGTAGGTCGTGCACTTTCAAATTTGCGTCTAATTGTAAAATCCCATTATTGAAATGTAATTCTGCATCATGTTCATCGATTTCGCCTACCCAGGATGAGATGTTGTTAGACCTTAGACATCTACCTGAGGAGCAGGCTGATAGTATTCGTAAGCTGTGTCAGTCGTTTCCAGAGGTGTTCTCGGGTACTCTTGGTGTTACTGACCTTATTGAATACAAAATTGAGGTCACGGATTCGATTCCTGTCCGTTTTCCGCCATATAGGCTATCTCCACCTAAAATGAAGGCTCTGAAAGAAATCATCGATCAGATGTTGAAGGATGGTATTATTAGGCCCTCTAAGTCGGCGTATTCTTCACCTATTTTTCTAGTCCCGAAACCACAAGGGGGCTTCAGGCCTGTCATTGATTATAGGGCTCTCAATCGGAAGGTGGTGTTACAATCTGTGCCCCTTCCTGACCTTCATTCTTGCTTTTCATGGTTTCGTAAGGCCGAATTCTTTACTATCTTGGACCTGAATCAGGCCTACAATCAAATTCCCCTAGCGGAAGAGTCTAAACATCTTACAGCGTTTGCCACGGACTGGAATTTGTATGAATACAACCGCGTGCCTTTCGGGCTCCCCACGGGAGCAGCTGTACTCACTAGACTGCTAGATAGGGTCTTCTCCGACATCAAATTTGAGTACTTGTACCACTACCTGGATGATGTCGTATTTTCGGAGACGTTTGAAGAACATCTAGATCATCTGCGAGAAGTTCTCAATCGCCTTCGTAAGGCCGGGTTAACTGTTAAGTTGTCTAAGGTTGCCTTCGCTAAGCCCCCCATGTCATTCCTAGGGCATATTGTCTCACCTGATGGTGTTGCTGTCGATCATTCTAGAACACAGGCCATCCGTGATTTTAAACCTCCCAAGGACATCAAAGGTATCGCCAGGTTCATTGGTATGGTGAATTTCTTCAGGAAATTTATTCCTAACTTCGCTAATAGAGCGGCGCCCTTAAACCTCCTTCGTAGGAAAGGCATCAAATTTGAGTGGGGACCTTCTCAACAAGCCGCTTTTGAAGATCTTAAATTAGCTCTCTGTAACGCCCCTGTCCTTGCTATGCCTGATTTCTCAAAGAAATTCATCGTCCAAACCGACGCGTCGTCGTCGGCGGTAGCTGCAGTCCTTCTTCAAGAGACTGAACTAGGGAGGCGACCCATCGCCTATGCATCTAGGACTCTATCGGCTCAAGAAGCCAAGTATTCCATCTATGAGCTCGAAGGTTTGGCAGTCTTATTTGCCCTAGAAAAGTTCCGTCTCTATCTGGAACATGTCAAATTCGACCTGGAGACAGATAATCAAGCCTTAAGCTGGGTCTTAGGTAGGCCGCGTCGCACTGGTCGTATAGCCCGTTGGGCCATCCGTATTTCTGCCTTCCATTTTGATGTCAGGCATATCAGAGGTACCGAAAATGTTGTTGCTGATGGGCTCAGCCGTATGTTTTCCAACGACGTTGAGACCCATGAACCGGTCGATAGTTCATCCCCTCCCGAGTCCATGCTATCTGATGTTAATGCCATCTTAACAGATGCTCCCATGCTCTTTAGGGACATTGAGAAATACCAACGTGAAGATCCGACGCTGGCTCCGATAATGGAAACTCTTTCTTCTGGGGAACATGTCGTCCCTTATGTACTGAGGAATGGTGTTTTATGTTGCCCTTCGAGGCATGATAAGACGATGAAAGTCGTTGTTCCAGCTGTTCTTGTACCTATGATCTTCAAGTACTATCATGAGACCCCATTGGGGGGGCATCTTGGAATCTTTAAAACGCGTGAAAGATTCGTGAAAGGTTCATTTGGAAAGGTATGGACGGTGAAATCCGTGAACTAGTAAAGGCTTGTAAATCCTGTTTGCTTAGTAAACCAACCATGTCCACCAAGGTAGGCCTTTTGTCTTCTCATCAAGCGTCGCGCCCCATGGAACGCCTGTATATTGATTATGTAGGACCCTTCCCCCAGTCAAAGGGAAATGCCAACAAGTTCATCTTTGTATGTGTAGATGGTTTTTCAAGATTTTCCTGGTTATTTCCGACTAAGCTGGCTACCGCTCAGTCCACCATTACTTGTCTAAATTCTATCTTTGCTTCTTTTGGTCCGTGTCAATATATCGTGTCGGATAATGCTAAGGCTTTCACATCTAATCTTTTCCGTAAATTCTGTTTTGACCTGTCCATCTCTCATGTGACAACTTCTGCTTATTACCCTCAACCATCTCTGGCTGAACGGGTTAATCGTAATCTCAGGTCCACGCTTATTGCCTATCATCATGAAGATCATTCCAGGTGGGACACGTCCCTGCATTGGTTAGCTTTTGCTTTGAATTCGGTGGTTCATGAATCTCACAAGTTTACTCCAACTTCTTTGATGTTTAAGTTTGTTCCCAACACGCCGCTCTCTAACCTCTGGTCTCTGAGTGACATTCTACCTGAGACAATAGACCCGGACAACATTAAAGATCTTTGGAAGAAGGCTAAAGCCAATCTTAAAGTGTCTCACGAAAAGGTTAGGGAAAGATATGATCGTGGACGGAGACCCACCCATTTGAAGGTAGGTGACCGGGTGATGGTCAAGAATTTTGTTCCCGCGGGCAACCTTGCCCCCAGATTTCATGGGCCGTGTATCATTCTCGATTTCCTTACGCCGGTTACGTTGTTATTAAGTAATCCAGCCACCGAGAGGATATTTAGGGTTCACCTGTCGCAGGTGAAACCGGTATAATTTCTGTACTAATTTGTTTCATATGATTTTGAAAGAAATATGAAGGTTTTATTTTTGAGGGGTTTCACTTTTAAGGCCTTCTGCCCTTGGGAGCTGTTTCCTTTATGTGTAATTATTTTTTGTAAACCTCCCCCGATTAGTTAAACTGCCATCCTGTCCTTGCCACGGCCATTACCACGCTCCCGTCTCCTGCTCCACTATACACAGTGGCTTATAAATGCCATGAATATCTGCACGCCGCTAGCCCCTCAACCTCTCCACAAAGCCGGTGCCCTCAAAAAGATGATGGTCCAACAAAATTCTGCCGCCGAGCTTTAATGCTTCAGTGCCCCCGCAGCCGCGCGGCGCCGTGCCGCGACTGGGATAGAGGAAGGGCCCCCTCTACTCCAGCGAGGTCGACTTGTGTACGGCGAGCCGGAGTCCTCCTCCCGGCCAAGGCTGATGTGCGGCGCACAACCTGTAACTGGCCCGCGACCTGCATGTTCGCCGCGGGCGCGGCGTGCTTCAACTCCACTACTCCTCTCATAGTGCGGGCGAGCGGTATCTCAGGGTACTTGAGGGGTACGAGCGGCCTCCTCTGGACTCAAGCAGCGGCGGCTGGCCTGGCCGTCAAAGTCATCGGCAACTAATATATTTAGTCAGTTACATGGAAGTTTCACATCAACAATTATTACTTTTTTGCATTTTACTGCAATATCTGGTGGACTTAGAAAATTTTCTTCTCTTTCAAGAATTTAAAGTTTTTCCTCCTGAATTCAACTTCTACAAACATAAAGACATTACTTCAACAGTTACTACAAGAATTTTGAACCTGGATAAAACCAAATTTAGACAATTTTTATAAATGCTTCTGCAATTAATCTCCATAGCAACATCATAACTTGGACCTTGTTTTCAAACAATTTCATGTGTCACCCCGGAGGGACTTTTGGGGGGGGGGAGGTCTGTACCGGGCGGTACACCTCCACGCCGCTAATTCAAACTTTGCGCCTCTTGAAACTCCTCTGCTGGAGGAAGTCTGAACTGTATCTACTGTGTTAATTTTCAAGTTTCTCAGAAGATGTCACTACTTGGAAATTTTGGAGTTTCTGAACTGGGTCGTTTTCGATGTATTTTTGTTTTACCTGTAGTAAGAAGTGTGAACTTTGTCTTCTAGAGGACACTACTGAAGAACTACAATGGTGCACCCTAGTGCGAAGTGAAAGAACTGTTTTTTGGAGAAATTTTTATTTCAAAAGTTTGTTTCTTGTTAAATTTCTTTCTGTTCTTGTTTAAGTTGGCTGTATAACCCTTTCTTTCCCCTTGTTTTGAATTTAGCCAATCCCGAATTTCTTTAATTAATTTATAACCAATCAGGTGTATCTTCCCCAAAGGGGATATATTGCTTTACCCTAGCCAATAAAGTTTTTGTGGGAGGGTGTTCTCATTCCTCAAACGCCTCGAACTTTCCGCGAGAGTATGTAAACTGCTGATTTTA
Organism: Anabrus simplex; assembly: GCF_040414725.1. Taxonomy (NCBI): domain Eukaryota; kingdom Metazoa; phylum Arthropoda; class Insecta; order Orthoptera; family Tettigoniidae; genus Anabrus; species Anabrus simplex. The sequence continues at coordinate 1,667,978,968 of NC_090265.1, forward strand.
GGGTCTCCGGGCCACTTCAGTACTATCTTTCAGTGTGTAAAGTACATAGCAGGGGGCGGGAAGCGCCTCTTTCTTCGGGCAGCAGTTCAACAACAAGGTAATGGCCGTTTAAGAACTTCTTTTCTTGCTAGCTCAGCAGTTTAACTCTCGGGGCGGGTCCGAAACCTTTCACCATGTAACTTTCCTCTAAAATGTAAAGACACTTAGTTTCAATTCTATCTTTTTAAACTAAAAATTTGGGATAGAGAGTGCTTAACCCTCTTGAACTCCCACGCATATTGTTTTGAGGTGAACTTATTTTTCACAACCGATTCTTCCTTAACGTAATGTAAATTGTTTCTTTCTAAAGTCACCTCTTTAGTATGGGATTAGCCCTTGCATTAGCGGCCTAGAGCCAGTTTAGGTTTTAAACAAATGTATTAGGAGTGCTGATCGCCTCCTCTCAAATTGTTATTTTAGAGGTCATGTAATTAACCTTTTTCTCACTTAATAGGCCTCAGTAGCTTGGGTATTTTACCCCTGTGTCTATGTCCTTAGAGGACAACTTGAAAGTGGAGTTTGGTGTGGCCTTTGATAGGCTTAAGGTTTGAGAGCGAGTGGCTCTTTCTTGAAAATTGAGTGTTGTATGCCTCGAGGAGGCTTTACTGTGTGTAATTTTGGAGCAAGCGCTCCTGGGCATAAATGGGGTTTTCTGCCCCTCTGTTAAAACTTATTTTGGAGTAAAGTTGGGCTAATTTGCCCAAGAATTGTGAGTTCGGGGCTCGAAGCCCAAATCCTGTAAATACTGTAATTGCACTTTTGTTGCCTTGCTACTCTGTACCTGCCATGCTTGTTATTTCTTAATTTTGAAAAGAAAATATAACCTTGTTAAATTTTATCTTAACTTTAATTTCGTATTTTGAGGCCCGTTCACCCCCGCACCTTCTTTCACCTCTGCAAGTCCACGAAACTCCGTAACAATTATTATTATTATTATTATTATTATTATTATTATTATTATTATTATTATTATTATTATTATTATTATTATTATTATTATTATTATTATTATTATTATTATACCATTCATCGATACTGTTAGAGCAGTAGAAGCACTCAGCTGTGGTTCCCTGCATAGTTATCCTCATCCCGATTCTCATTTTGTATTTCCCCCACAATCATAATATGAAAACTTTACCTTTCGTCAGTGTGGGAAATGTCTGTAATTGGGCATCAAATGTAAATTATAGTAGGTTTATCTAATTATTATTATTATTATTATTATTATTATTATTATTATTGTTGTTGTTGTTGTAATTAATTGCATTTTAATTTCTTCGTAGGTATTATATTGTAGTACTCAGGAAGCCTAATATTAATTTAGAATTTGTATTATAATAGATATTTTATGTACAGTAGGAGAGCATAGTCGCGTAGTAATTGTTTCAGTCTCTTTTTTCATTTATTCAGTATTTTAGTACTTATATTATGTATGAATTTCACTCGCTAAGTGTGAGACAGGGACACGTATTCCTAACTAAGCCAGTTAAAATAAACCATATATATCTGTCTATCCATCTATCTATTTATCTATCTATCTATCTACGAATATCTATCTATTTATCCTCGTATTTTTAATTACAGGCCACGAACTGTCATCATTAAGGCAAAATTAATTATGATGATGTAGAGAAATCATATATTCAGTTTTATTTTACCGTCAGTATTAGATCAGGTCGAATTACGATGTGCTGGCGTAGGTCTACAGCATAATATCTTAGTCTATACAATATTAAAATGAACCAACGGTTACTGGTTAGTTCTGTCTATAGGGCAACTATTCGTTACAATATATGATTAAAAAGCTCAAAATATTTTATGGTTATAAACGAATAAAAACAAGGCTCGCATAAATAATAAAGTTATCGACTTATTGATTATCAAGCCAGCCACTCCTATATTAATGACTTTGCTCTGCTGAGTTATTCTTTCTTCTATTTAAAAATCCTCGATGCTATCTGTAGAGGTGCCATAAAACATGACCCTGTTGTTTACCTTCGTTGTTTCCACTCATCACTCCTGCACTATTTATTAGTTCCCCGTTCAGCTTTGACAGTTACGCCTCATCAAGTTTTAGATTCTCATCTAAATTATTTACAAGTGACCGGGCAGGTCTGTATTTTAAAATAGTTTATTGGACTGCTTGTCTATGCATGCACGACTTTCTTTCTTTTTTTTCCACTGCCACGGGTGCCATTATGAAGTCTTACCAGCTGGGAGCTCCACAAGAGAACGTGTGTTTACAATGAAACTTAATGATATTCCCACAGGTACATAATATATTTTCTGTACGAATCACTTAATATTTATACCCTATTAACATATAGTTGATAAGTGTACTTACAATATTTAATCGGCAGCTCCAGCAGTATATTATGTTTAACAAAGGATCGACTTGTTATAAATCCAATTTACTGTCCATGTCGTTAAAGTACGAACCAGGATATGCAGGGAACAGACGAGAATTAGAATTTGGGCAGGCCTACATTATATTTTGCACCTGGTCCTGAATCAGTGACGTGCGGTGAACATATTCATTACCCCAGCTGCAAAATATAAACAATCGTAGCCCCACTACACTCTGCAAAGTCAACATTACTATTTTTTAAGGCTGCGTTTTTCGTGTAAAGGTCGACCTGAGGAGGATCTTTCAAGAATATTCTCAACCACACGCTCGCACATACTTCCAAATTGATATTCACGGCAGTGACGAAACCATCATAACTTAATCTATAGCAGATTTTGAACAATGTGCTTACAGTTTCATCCCGTGACGCTTCGTGATAGTACAGTCAGGGTTTTCACAAAAATACACTGGGATCAACTATTTGATTTTTAATTAAAAAGCCTAATCTAAACTAATCAGCAAAATTTAACTGATATTTTACCGTCGTTGAAGTTTTATAGTTTTACTCACATACTGAGTGTACGTGCATTAACGACAAAAAGCAAAGTCACCTCCGTACAGGCCATGAAGGCCCTTGGAGAAGTGGAAGGTAAAGGTTTCCACCATTGTTAACCTCGGCACGTGATGGGGTAGAGTGGTTAGCTCTACCCCCGGCCACCTTTGCCCCCAGGAATTAACCTGATACTCATTTTTGGTGTAGGCTGAGTGAACCTCAGGACCATATGCACCTCCGGAAGTGGAAATCTCGTTTGTTAAATTTTACGACTTCCTGACGGGGATTCGAACCCACGTCCTTCCGGGCGAACCGAGCACGCCTTTACCGCCTCGGCCAGGCAGCCCCCCATTAACGACAAACGAGGGAAAATATTTATCACGACGTAGAACACACGTTATATTCATGAATAATGCCACCAGAACTCGTGAAACCTTCACCTGTAATCCAAGTGGAACATTACAAATATTTACTCTATACCACCATCACAGACAACCATTCGCGCTTAACTCTGTGTTCATGCTGGGCAACGTAAATATTTTTCTGCGGGTATTGGAACACATACTCTGCACGTGCCGTTAATGAATTGCTCGAAAAAACTGTATACATGCCGAAACCCAAGACTAAAATATATTCTTCTATATTACAATTGATTTCATATACTAACTCTAATTTTATTAGCAAGACGATGTGCAAGTGGCTATACTGTTAAGATGTTGATATTTTGTTTTGCATTCTCTAGTGTGTAGCGCTGAAGACTTCGAGTGTCAAGTATTAAAAGTAACACTCCTTACCTACGCTAGCTGGCCTGTTGCCGTAAATTGCTGTCGTGGGAGAGGCTACAGCTCCGCCTTGAAGAAGCTTCAAGTGCATGCGTCACCCAAGAGACCTTATATTTCGCTGGAGGTAGCTATCTATCGCGCCGGCAAGGAAATCCAGCTCGCTGGAGAAGCTGTACTGCGGTAGTGCGAGCAGATTCTCGTGTCAGCTGCGCATGTCTTTGGCTTAGATGTTGGCAATTTTTTAAACATTATAAAAAGCGTTCTAAGGAATAATTAGAAAATGTTAATACGAAGTTTTCAGTACACGCCACTGGTCCTGGTGTTTTTCAAAATATTACCTAACGGAGAATTCTTTCACTTTTACTATACATCATTTGTAATATCTGAAGCCATCTCACAAATTAATTTAAGATAGGTTAATTTATAGCTGTTAGTTGCTTAAGTCTGCCGAAACTAATTTTAAGGCCACAGCAAACTTTACTTCTAACTGCCCTCAAGGCACACTTACAAAGAAACAGGGGTATCATGTACCCAACCTACAGGGCCTTCGCATGAAGGAAAAGAAAAAAACAACAGGTTAAGTTACTGGCCCCAAAATACAGAGAGGACTGGAGGCGTGAACTTGCACTCCTAAATACACATTTTAAAACCTAAGTGGCTCCAGGCCAATACACAGGGGCTAATCCCAAGCTAGAGAGGTGATTCGTATGAGAAAACTTTAATACATTAAGGAAGAGAAGAAACGGTTATGAAAACGTAGTCACCTCAATTTCAAAAATGAAGGGGAGCTAGAGAGGGTAAAGCACTCTCTATCCCCGCTTTACAGTAAAAGAGATTTGTTGCTTTTACATAGAGTTAAAAGGGATTTACGTTTTAAAGATATGGCTTACATATCAAAGGTTTCGAACCCTCCCCGAGAGTTAAACTGCTGAGCTAGCAAGAAATACAGATGTTAAAAGGCCATTACCTTGTTGAAGAACTGCTGCCTGAAGAACGAGGCGCTTCCCACCCCCTGCTACATATTCGCACACTAAGCTAGATGTTACTGAAGTGGCCTGGAGACAAGAAAATCAGCAGTTTTTATACCCTCGCGGAAAATTCGAGACCTTTCAGGGGTAATTAAGACCCGCTCTCTTAACTTTATTGGATATCCATATCGAAGAAGACATACATGATTGGCTGAGAATTAATTAAAGAAATTCGGGATTGGCTAAGTTCAAACCTGGCAGAAGGAAGGATTAATATTGCCAACCCAAAAATAAAAGAACAAAATTTAGTAAAGACAACAACTTTTGAATACAAAATTTCTTCAAGAAGGTTCATTCCTTTGCACCAGAGTGCGTGATCATAGTTTTTTGTAAAGACATCTGGTAGAGAACGTCCACATCTCTTGATCAATGACAAACAAAAACACATCAAAATTCACACAGAGCCATTTTCTGAGAAACTGTTGAGTTAATACAGTTTTTTTTTTTTAAGTATAGGCTTTCTCCTGTAGAGGAGTTTCAATTGGCGCAATATTTGAACTAGTGGCGTGGAGGTGTACCGGCCGGTACAAAAAGTATAAGACTGTTACTTTATTGTAGTCCCTGCTGTGCCAAAAGCACGAAGGTTATAATGCCCTTCCTATCCATTATTTACCTTAAGGCGGAACCTACCTTTTAAAATAGAAAAATGATGCGAATTAAACTTTTTTCCCGCAGCAATCGAAATTAATACTAAAAGAAAACTTAATATGACAAACCCATTATTCCTTTATAATATGCCTACATACAGTATTTAGAAATCATATAAACCTATGCCATTATATATAATTAATTATTCAAAATGGTGGTGTATCATGGTCACTATTTTGCATTTTCCCTGATAATTTCTAAACACATGAATATTTTTCTATGATTCCTTTTTTTAATTATTATTATTAGTAATATTATAGCTATGACATGCTCTAGAACAGGGCCATCCAAACAGCGCTCCCCGAGCGCTAGCGCTCTGGTCGCGCTCCAAGCCAGTGCTCCGAGCGCTTTGGGGAAGGTGGTGGTGGGAGAAGCTTGGCTGGCTGAGTGAGCGGTCTCCCCGCCGCGCCGAAGAGAGCAGTCATCTGTCAGTCGTAGTCTAGTCTACACTGACTCTATACATATAGTGTAGTGTCACTGTAGTCTAGTACAATGCGCTTTGTTAACAGCGTGTAACTAAATAACTAAATCAGTTTCGCAGTTGTCATGGCTGAACATCACACACACACAAAAAAAAGGAGTGGTGAAGCAGCAGACTTCAAAGCAGAATGGGAAATTTCATTTTTCTGTACAGCTTATAAAGGGCATGCCAAATTTTTAGTGTGCACAATATGGAACGGCACTCCAGTGCCAACCACAGGGATGATTACGGTGATTTGACAGACGCCAGTCGCCAATCGAAGTTGGAAGAATTGAAAGAAAATTTCAAGCAGCACTGTTCTGTAAATATTATTGTTTTAATTTTTAAATGCTTGTTTACAAACGGGAATGAAGAAATGATTGAATTATCTGAAAAATACTAAAATTGTGACTTGCCGTATTTTTGTCTGACAGATGATTGAGGAGAGCGAGGTTGGTGGACCCATTTTACGAACAAACTACAAATGTTCGCCGCTAATTGCCAAAGTTGGGAAACCCTTCACGGAAGGAAATGTAATCAAGGAGTGTCTAATGGATGCGGCGGCATGTATTTGTCCTATGGAGCTAGTTGAGAAATTTGATAAAATCTCTCTTTCTCCACAAACTGTGGCTCGCAGAATAGACGACATGGCCGTTGATATGGAACAGCAATTAATGGAGAAGGCAGCAAATTTTGTATCATTTTCCATCGTCCTCGACGAATCAACCGACATTGCGGACAAAGCTCAGCTCGTTATTTTCATTTGAGGAGTGAATGACGATCTTCGGGTTACCGAGGATTTCCTAGACTTGGTAGCTCTCAAAGACACCACTATCGGTTTCGATATTTTCCAAGCAGTGGAGGGTGTTTTTGAGTCAATGGGATTAAAATGGGAGGGGTTGACGAGTGTAACGACGGATGGAGCTCCTGCTTTACGTGGTCTACGCATGGGGTTCCTCAGCTATGAAAAACTAAACCTGGCTGAGAACAGTAGTACCCTAATGGCGGCGATCCAGTGCTTTATACACCAGGAGGCAATCTGTGCAAAAGTCGCCAAACTTAAAGACAAAATGGGAACAGTTGTGCGAATGGTAAATTTTCCTCGCTCCCATGAACTCACGCACCGTCAATTGAAAGAGTACTGGCGAGATGGCCGTGCGGTTAGGGGCGCGTAGCTGTGAGCTCGCAATCGCGAGACAATGGGTTCCAATCCCACTGTCGGCAGCCCTAAAGATGGTTATTGTGGTTTCCCGTTTTCACACCAGGCAAATGCTGGGGTTGTACCTTATACCTTAATTAAGGCCACGGCCGCTTCCATACCATTCCTGGGCCTTTCTTGTTCCATTGTCGCCATAAGACCTATCTGTGTCGGTGGCTCAGACGGTTAAGGCGCTGACCTTCTAACCCCAACTTGGCAGGTTCGATCCTGGCTCAGTCCGGTGGTATTTGAAGGTGCTCAAATACGACAGCCCCGTGTCGGTAGATTTACTGGCACGTAAAAGAACTCCTGCGGGACTAAATTCCGGCACCTCGGCGTCTCCGAAGACCTTAAAAAGTAGTTAGTGGGACGTAAAACAAATAACATTATTATTATTATTATCTGTGTCGGTGCGACGTAAAGCAAGTAACAAAAGAAAAAATCAGAGTTCTTGGATGACATCGAAACGGAGTATCCGGATATCCCGTACCATGTACAAGTAAGATGGCTGAGCCACGCGAAGTACTTCATCGAGCTTTTTGCTTGCGGAATGCAATAGATACCAGATACCTTTTATGACATGAAAGGGTGGCCCGTTCTTCTTTTGCGTGATCCTAAGTGGGTGGTGGACTTGGCCCCCTTAAGTGACTTTACTGCCCATCTGAATAATTTGAACACTTCGCTTTCAGGGCGACAAGCACATTATCTCCGATTTGGTAGAAAAAATTCAAGCGTTCGAAAGAAAATTGATTTTGTGGGAAAACCAGTTGCGTGCAAGGAACACAGGACATTTTCCATTGCTTGAAACAGTGAAATACGGTGTCGACTTTGATGAGTATTTGCAGGTAATTCGCCAATTACAAAAAGAGTTTGAAAAGAGAATACAGAACTCCAAGCGGTCTTAGATGTATTTGTTCGACCATTTTCTCTTAGTGCAGACAGTGCTCCACAGCTATTTCAATTCGAGTTGCTTAAACTACAGTGCAATGTTAGTCTTAAAGACCGCTTTGTAATGTCACGAAGTTTAGAAGAATTTTGCAGCGGCCCCCTTTTGTATAAACATGCATGTAAAGTTCTGTCAATGTTCGGCTCAACGTGCATTTTTGAGTGTTCCTTTCGGTTCTTAAATTTACCAAAAGTAAACATCGTGCAACGATAAGTGATAGAAACTTGCGCAATTGTTTAAGAATAGCTGTGTCCAGATACATTGTAGGCCTACTCAATTTGGAGATGATTGTTTGCTCCAAAAGTAAAAGCTCGTGAAAACGACTGACCAAAAGTCACTCAATGTCTGTACTATCTGTTCATATCGGTAAAACTTTGTCGAATTTTCCTCTCAGATATGTTCAAATTTCAGTTTTGAATAAATCACATTACTGTATTCTTTACTTAGCACTTGATTTCGTTTCCTGCATATTCCATACATCGGAGTACCTTTCGATTTGTAGATGCGGTATATTTTTACGGCAAAATAGCCCTATCAATATGATGTCAACAAACCCACAAAAGTCGTCGGACGCAAGACTGTACGTACGTATCTGGTCAGCGCGGTCCGAACATCGTCTGTCTCAGGTCTCCTCGCTGCCACACTGTAGTGGTGGTAGGGGAAGGAGCGCTAGTCTGACTGCCCAGTGCTCCCCGAGCGCGGGCGCGCTCTCGGAGCGCAATGGCTGGATGGCCCTGCTCTAGAATCAGTGAAGTCCATCAAGTATAATTTTTTTCATAAAGTTATTTTCAAGTAGTCAATTTATTAATATTCCTTGAATTTTTTAAAAAACTTAACCAATGAAGCTCCCACAATAATTCTAGTATATCGTCTTCTTCTTTACGAAATATACATATAGGCAACATTTCATCTTAATATCTTACGGGAAACGAGCAAGAAACTTACCGATAAAAGGCTTGCTTAGGTGACACGGCTTCACGTCATAACTTCGAACGTGTTGGAGATATTAACAATACTTTTGCATTTTTATAAAGAGAAAAGTTAAATTTTAAATGGAAAAATAAATTGAAAAATCGAATTGTTGGTCGGTCAAATGTGCTGGTACCCCTTAAGACTGATCGCTCGTCCCAGTCACATTTTGATATGCAGTACATCAGAACAATTTTCGTTGAGTTAATTCTCCTATGCCCATATGTAAAAGAAAACGAACCTTAAATACATCATACTCCAGGGATGGGTAAATATGTCATGCAAACATCCGTTCCTAGAATACGGTACAGCAAGGTTCGTTTTCTTGTTGAGCTGTTTCTATTACGTAGTTCATTGTATTTGATTGTGTGAATCAGTTAGACCACCACCCCACTTTGTGAAGAACACATTACATTGTTATTCCATTTTAGCCTGCTGAAACTAGGAATTATTTTTAAAAAAAGGCAATCCTGTTGTCATATCAGCTATTTTTTTCCTTTTTGTCTGTAATTATTAACAAAATTATTAGCGGAAATAGGCACAAAATGGCGTTTGTCGCGGCTAACCGATTTGTATAGCAAGTAGTGAAGACTTTGTATGTGCTATGAGGAACGGTAGCAGGGATTTCTTTTTTTTTTTTTTTTTTTTTGCCAAGGTCATGGAACTGCTTCCCGCGCGCATTCGGCAGTCTGGCAGTCTCTTTGTTACTTTCTTAGTGTGTAATCAAATACTAAATTATTTTTCATTGTATAATCACACCGTACTTCTATTTAATTGCAATACATATGTAATATCGTTCCTTTGGAGAAACTTTTATTGTACAGTGTTGAATCAAAATCTCAAAAAACTATTACCGTATTACGGCACTTAAGTTGGTGAAATGTCCATCCTTACGTCTCTTTCGAAATTCGCTCAGAGAACATCAAAAATTAACATTTTGTAGCTTTCTTCAGATTTTGATGTATATATACTCCACTCCTCGTTATGTCCCACGCTACTGGTGTATGTATGTGTGTGTGGGTGTGGGTGCGTGTGGGTGTGTGAAGGGGCTCAGCTTGCAGGAGTGAATGTAAAAGGCCCATCAATAATGATTATAACCGTCTCAGTAATACCAGCGAGGGCAACCATTCTCTATGAACTTTAAAATGAGTGAAAAAATGGAAGGAGCCCGACACTTCGAAAAATGAAGGTATCGGCCGAAAAAAGACAAGGGCCACGAAGGTCGTGAAAATGAAGGACTCTGTAGGCCTCGTGACCTAATAGCGTCGGGGTCTGAAATGAATAACAGTTGGTCAAGAGTGGTCGGATAGGATAGATTAAAGTGGAAGCAATGGCAGGATTCAGATAAGGACCCCGTGTTCGTCAACCAATGCTCCCAAGTTAAAAGCTGTCGGGACGCCTTTTAGTCGCCTCTCACGATAGACACGCCACTGCCCCCACCCACCGGGGGACTAGTGCGAAGAGGGCAGAATGTGGTCATTCGTGGTTGAATAGAATTGTGTGCGTGTGTATTTATAGGGTCATCCTGTTTCATTACTAACAAAAACATATTGGCCAACTCCTGAATGGACAACGTACCGCCTTGGGTTCAATTTCTGGCCAGTTCGCGGATTTCAGTCAGGTCTGGTTCATTTCTCTGGTTCGGAAAAAAGAGTGGTTGTGCTCATCTTCATTTACACACAGCCAGAGATGTATTTAGGCCTAGCCAGACTATACAGCCATTTAGGACGGTGGATTTTAAGCTATTACCGTTTATTCTTAATTTATTTTTAATTTCGTTTGGACCTACTTGGGTCTTCTGTTTCTTCTTGACCCAGAAAGCTTTCATTTTCTGGCTGTATACCACTTTCCTTTCCTCTGTCCACTTCGGTCTGGTGCCTGTGTTCTTCTTGCTGTTGAAGGACGCTGGGAAGACACCATGTACAGTAATCCGTCGGAACTGGTGTTTAGTGGAATTTCTAATGCATGTAATCCATTTGTTCTTGGAGGCTTTCTCCCTACCTGACGTGCTGATGATCTTACTGGTGAGCCTGCAGGGGTCTATTTGTTTTTTAATATTTTCATTCGCCTCCATGAAGTGGAGGGGCGGGCCACCTAAAGGGTAACGCCCTCTCTCTGGCCAGGAGAGAAGGGGTCCATGCTGTTGGATAAATCTCACATCAATAACTTAGAGATATTATTGGTACGTCATCAGTCCATAAACTGGTTTGATGCAGTCTTCCATGCCACCCTTTTCATTTCTACATAACTACAGTATTACATCCTACATCTACTCTAATCTGTTTGTCATGTTCATACCTCGGTCTACCCCTGCCGTTCTTATCGTCTACACTTCCCTCAAAAACCAACTCCACAAGTCCTGGGTGTCTACATTCCTATCATTCTATCTCTCCTTCTGGTCAAATTTCGCCAAATCGTTCTCCTCTTACCAATTCGATTCAGATCTCTTCATTCGTGATTCCATCTATCCGTCTCAACTTCAGCCTTCTTCTATAACACTTCATTTCAAAAAGTCCGGCACCATGGCTAAATGGTTAGCGTGCTGCCCTTTGGTCACAGGGGTCCCGGGTTTGATTCCTTGCAGGGACGGGAATTTTAACCGTCATTGGTTAATTTCGCTGGCATGGAGGCTGGGTGTATGTGGCGTCTTCATCATCATTTCACCCTCATCATGACGTGCAGGTCGCCTACGGGCGTCCATTCAAAAGACCTGCATCTGGAGAGCCGAACATGTCCACGTGTCCTCGGACACTCCCAGCACTAAAAACCATATGCCATTCCATTTAATTTCAAAAGCTTATATTCTCTTTCTTTCTGAACTAGTCATCGCCTATGTTTCGCTTCCACACAATGCCACGCTCCTGACGAAAGTCTTCAAAAACTATCTTTCTAATTCCTCTGTCATTGTTCGAAGTGAATAAATTTCTTCTCTTAAGAAAGGTCTTCCTTACTTGTGCTAGTCTGCATTTTATGCCCTCCTTACTATTGCCATTGTTAGTTATTTTATTACCCAAGTAACAATATTGATCTACTTCCTCTAAGAATGCATTTCCTAATCTATATTTTCTTGCATCGTCTCCATTACTTCTTTAGATTTATTTAGTTTCATCTTATACTCCTTCTACAAGACTGTGTCCATACCATTGAGCAAGTTCTCCAGATCTTCTGCAGACTCAGACAAAATAACAACATTATCTGCAAAAATCAGAATAATTTAGAAGATAACGTATCTATATTTGGGGCAGTACCATCGCTTGTCCTATAAGTTACAGAAATTCGTTAATGGAATTTAAATATGTGTCTTTAAAAAAACCGTAATGAAGTGTGTCTTCTAATTATTATTATTATTATTATTATTTATAAAACCGTAAGTGGCATAATGGGCAACAGCACTTCTTTGGGACAACCAAACTGTAATTTCAAAAGGTGTAATTAACGAGTACTGCAAAACACATTATTTAATATTACTTTATCACTAGTTAGAATGTGTGAAATATTTAATAATTTTACGTTACAGGGAATAAGTATTGTTTATGACTTGATTTTTTACAAATTTTTGTGTTTGCGCGAATTTTTCCCCTTGAACTCCAAATTTATTTTCAAATTATGATCTTTCCTATTTTAAAATACTCCATTGAAGCGTATTCGTCTACTAATGTCATTCCGCGCCATCTCTCCGCTGGCAGTTCGGAACACACCGATTAGTCGAACGTCTTGCCTCCTCACTTCCAAGTTTTCCCAACACAAAGTTTTGGTTTTCTTTTACATACAGTCTGCTCCCCTCGCCTAGATTTTGATTCTATGCACAGCCGAATTCTGCTACGGTTGGTAACGATGCCTACACTACAGCATAGGGCATATCGCTGCATACGTCATTACACAAGGCAGATAAACTGGGTAACCCTGGAGTTCAGAACTCTGCCACCAGGACCGCGCTTTAGCACCGTACATATGAGCGCACTACAGTATATGAATTCTATTCTAGAGATGAGAGAATGTACTGACTTGTTTTATGTATACTTAAATCTTTCAGGTTTCTCAGTCCTATCTACAACTCACCGGAAGATTATGAACAAGGATTCACTCGTTAAATCTTCAGTATATTTCTGCTGAGAGGTTTACTGTGAAGCTGCAAATCTCTTCAATTCCTGCCCATACGATAAAAGGCTAGGTTGTCCAGGAGCAGTTACACATTTTTTGTTTTGCAGAATAAGGATCGGAAGTTTATAAAGTTTAGAGTCATTGCTTTTGTCACGTTTAATAGTCTGAAGAAGCATGTCTGTAATAAAAGTTTACAGTTTGTGAGCAAGTTCTTCCGAGGAAGATACTGGACGGCACAGGATATGAATTGCATAACTTGTTCTAGTAACTCCACAAATGATGTTTTAGGGTACCTCAGTCCTCCACAATCTTAAAAACGCATGAGGCACTCGCAGGACGAGAAAGAGTTTGTAAACAACTTTCACAGCTAGTATTTTCCAGCAAAATTGTGAATTTAATACTACCTTGTTAGACAGCTGTTTGTTCATATCAGGTTTGATAGTTTTAAATTTGTATAGGGGTATAATTCATTCTGAAGATTATGAAGTTTACTTCCTAACTTTTAAATAATGGCGCCCGACTTAGCAGTTCCTTTCAAAGAGACTTCCTAACTAAAATTATGTTCCTATATTTCTAATACTTGCCTCGTCTTCACAGATAGGAGCAAATTTGCACACAGTTTCTTAAGAGAGACACGTTTTCTTTTAGATTAAAAAAATACCAGTATCACTAGTTCGAGGATGTCGTTGTTTCGGAGGTTTCCTAGCTGTAGCTGTCACTTGTTTGTGCTGTGGAAAGTCTGTGATTACTGAAGGTACAGATTTAGGCAGAAGAAGGTTTTTACTTGTGCTTACACTATAATTGCCCTCTCTAAAATGCCTGCCACAAACCGTAGATCTTACCGAAGGACTCCACACATTACCAGGTTTATCACCTTATCGAGAAACAGCTAAGTCCACTTCTTTATTCTTTATTGATAGTCAACGTATGAAACGGAAAGGATTTACACTTTACTTCACGATACGTACAAAACAGAACATAGCAGTAAACCATTTTCACGACATTCTCATTAAAGCAACCACTATTTGCAATGTCACTAATGAGTTAGCGGTACAATATTATCCTAGATTTGACTTGCGGAACTTCATGGAGCGTCAAACTTAGTGTAGAACTGCTAGTATTTCCTGGCCTTTTGTAATAACGCAGGCAACGGGGCATACTTTATCCAACACACCGCAGTACCAATCACCACAGAAACATGCAATAGTGAATATATTTCTCCACATAGATTTGACGTCAGGCTAGTAATACCGGCCTTAAAACGGGCCCAAGTCCATGCGTGTGTGTCACAGTTCGCATCCCCGACACCATCAGGGTGTGGGAAAAATGTCAAAATAAGAAGAAAAAAGATGAATATAAATATCCATTTTTGAAAGATGTGGAACTGTACGGTAACTGGCCGCGGCCTATGGCATGGAAGTACAGCGCCTGCCTTTTACCAGAGTTCGATTCTCGACCAGTCCAGAGATTTTAATTCTAGGCTGAGGGCTGGAATGAGGTTTACTCAGTCCCGTGAAACCAACTGTGGAGCTGCCTGATACGAGATGTAAGAGAATCGGTCAAAAAGCCAAGCAGTTGTGCTGAGATTTCAGATGCACCGACCACGTACTCTGAAAAAATATGAAATAATCGTTTAGGTTTTCATATAAAGTGTTATTCATAAATCAGTGTCACATTTCTGAAATTTATTGTGAAATAAGTACTTTACATATCAGTGTGAATGACAAACCAAAAGAGGAACAATCTCTCCATGTTTGTTTGACATACCTTACATATGTTCTATGTGTGTGTGACTTTGGATACAAGGCAGACATCCAGGCGATAGTCCAACTCCGCCCACACCCGCGCCAGCATACTACGGTGGCTTCGGCGAAGATATAGGGCCCGTAAAGCTTGTCCTTTGACAGGGCGCAAAACACATTGATCTTTGGGTCGCGCACATGCTTGATTATCTCATGTGGGCGTTTTGTCCCCCAAATGTGCACGTTGTGACGGTTCACTTTCCCCGACACGTGAAACGTTGCTTCGTCGCTGAAGACGAGTCTGTCACCAAAATTATCATTAGCTTCCATTACAGGCTGCATGTCGGTGGCATTGTGTGCGAATCTCCTTGTCACCATCTGCGAGTGCCCGCAGGAGTTGCTGTTTGTATGGTTTCATCCTCAGTTGCTTATAAAGAAACCGCCACACAGTTGGTTGAGACATTTTCAGCTGCAGATTACCACGAGTTGTCGACTTTTGAGGGCTGCTCTGAAACAACTCACGAACACGTGAGACAGTGGCCTCTGACGGTCCCAGCCTTGCGGGACATTTGGATGGATACAGACAACCGTGCTCTCGAACGTTTGATACCACTTTGTGATCGTCCTGCGATTTGGCGCGTCCTTGTGAAAACGAGTGCGAAATCGCCGCTGAACAGTCACAGTAGCATCTGTTTTCGCAAATTCTAACACACAAAACACCTTTTCGTTGCTTGCGAACGCCATTTTAAACACTTCTACACTTCTGTCGCCAAGAGGCCAGCTGTGTTACCACAACATGCGCGCACTTTGACACAAACTTGGAGAGTATCTGTTTCCATACATACGTGATTCGGACTCGCACGTCTCATACAGCAACATCAAGATGTTATCCAAATGCGACGCTGAATTATGAATAACTCTGGCTTTTGGAGCATTTAGGTGGTATATCCTCTAATTTACATTTGGATTAGGTGATTCTAAGTACGAAGTTTGACTGAATTAAGTTCAGCAACGTAGAAGTGCACACAAGGAACAAACAAACAGATAAACAAATAGAGAGACAAACAGAAAACCTATGAAAAGTATAAGAACGGAATTGTTTACCGACAAAAATACTTTTTATATACTTTCTCTGGTGTTTTATTTATATAGAAGGTAATCAATGGCATAGTTAAATTACCATGTATCTGACAAAGCTCTTCCTATCCATTATTTTCTTAAAGACTGGGCACGCCTCCCAGCCACATAGGCTACGGATATGCAGTCCATGAGAACAATTTTCGTTGTGTTGATTTTCCTATGCTCACGTGTATAGGAAATTGAACCTTACTGAACCATAGTATAGAAATGTATGTTTACGCTCTCGTACAGTATAATTGATTTAAGATTAATTTTCCTCTGCACACGAGCATAGGAAAACGAATACAACGAAAATTGTTCTGATGGGCTGCATATGAATATGTGGTTGGGAGGTGTTACCAGTCTTAAGGAAAATAACGGATAGGAGGAGCATTGTCAGATACGTGGTGTCAGAACTAGGCCACCGTAATGTTATTTCCATAGTCTGCTCATTCACATTGGCGTTTATTGTACCCTATCAACATTTTAAATTCTTTAAGTGTGTCGCAAGGCACTTCACGTAAATTCAAATTATACTGTTATCTGCCCCTCTGCGTACTTAGAATGTCAGTTGGAATTTATGTTCAGCACAGGATAAAATCACTAGACTGAAGAGCTATGATATGTGTTATGGTATAATAATTTCGTGTCGTCATACTAGCCTGACACAGCGCTTGTAAAATGGGTGTCTTCTCCTGTGAATACAAAACCGTATGTTATTGTGATACAGGATAATGTTGTGTGTGCTGTGTGAGTTGCAGGAATGTTAGTGCCAGTACACATATCCAGTCCCCAAGTCAAGTGAAATAACCATTTAAAATAAAAAATCCCTCAATTCACTCGGGAATCGAACTCGGTGCTCCAAGGACGAAAGAAGCTGAACACTCAACTATGTAGCCGGACGTGTTGTGTGTTGAATGTACGGAATAGTTTTGTGCAGTAAAACTGATATTTTGAAGTTGGTTAATCACTAAACTTTTACTCATGGCTTTATAGTGAAAACCAATAATATCACCATAATCTTGTCATACAAAATTATCTTATATGCTACGTGTAATTATTTCGTTAAATACTGCAGGTAGCGTATAGAGAGAAAGACATGGGACCACTTACTAGTCCTTTCACCCGTTACCCGTGGTTCACGAAGTACCTACTGTAAGACGCGATTACGCAAGCGTACGTCATGAATGTCCAAAACCGAACCAAACCAAACCCCATGGCACAAGAGCCCGTGAAGGGCTTGGCCTACCAAGCGATCGCTGCTCAGCCCAAAGATGTGCAGATTACGAGGTGACATGTACTTAGCATGACGAATCCCCTCGGCCGTTATTCTTGACTCTCTAGACCAGGGCCGCTACCTCACCATCAAATAGTTCCTCAATTCTAACACGTAGGCTGAGTGGACCTCGAACCAGCCCTCAGATCCAGGTAAGAATCCCTAGCCTGGGCTGGAATTGAACCCGAACTCGACGCCCCCTCCAAGTAAGAGGCAGGCACGCTACCGCTACACCACAAGGCCGTCTCATAAATGTCCAAAGAAAAAGTAAAATGAATGGAGAACAAGGAATAATAAAAAATTATTTCGGACAATATCAGAAAAATCAAAATTGTTAAAATGAACCTATAAAAGCTAAAGAAGAAAATATTTTATCAAATCGATAAGAATTCCAAAACACAACAAATGCGATGGTTCATCAAAATAGAAAGATATGGCTGAGCTGGATTTCACAAGGAACGAGAAATTACACAGAGCCATTTTCAAAATTGGATATGGGACTTTGGGAGGTTCCAGGAGTAAGAGAATAAACAAAGGTAATCTGTCTAGACAGAAGAAAGAAGAAGGGAACGTAGTGAAAGAACACATGAACACTGGAGAGACAAAAAGGAAATGAGAGGAAGAAAATCATGAAGTTGCTTCAAGTGGTCCACAGCTGGCCATGTCTTAAGAAAGAAGAAGAAGAACATCTATTTTAGTTCTTATGATATCCACATTTCTAAGAAAGAATTACATGTCCCTTTATCTTCATCGCTAAAGGCATTAACTCATTAAAATGAACACCTGTATTTTCTACACATCGTAAACAAAAGACCTTTGGCGTCACTAGTGCTTCTTGCCGCGCCACGAGTTTCTGCATTAAGTAAAATCCTGTGGCGGCCATCACCGAAGATAAGCATCTGGGAGGGCTTGAAGGTACAAACTGGTTGGCAGCCCTGCACTTTCTCTAAGACAAATGAAGGTGCGAGCTGACAGCCGGGAAGTGGTAATTACAAGGTGTGGTGAGACGGTGAAGGGCGGCTCCTGACGTCACGGATTAATTTCTTATTAGTAATTAATTACATCCACCGCCTGTAAGCTAAGTCACTTCTTCAGTCAACACCTATCTTAATGCAGTTCTTATCCATGAGGCATAACATAACGTAGGAGGTAGGTGAGAAACAGCAGGAATAGAAGTTATCCAGAGATACAGAAACAAGATGCTTATTATTCCTTGAAATTGCTTTCAGAGTTTCTAGGATAAATTTGCACTTTAAATAAGGAACTATGACTGAAAGGAGGGCATCTGAAATATTTTTGATGAATGCCAGAATGGGTATTTCTGAAGAGCGCAGAGGAGGAATATTTTTATACCAGCGCAAAGAAAGTTCTCGTTGATTCAAACATTTGGCCACAATTGGTCAAATCAATCCTCTTACGCCGCATACACACTAGCATACAAAATGCCTAGGTGTTAATATAAGGGATCGTCATTCGGATAATCATAATAACATGGTTCATAAGAAAGATTACAGATTTCTTCACGTGTTTACGAGAGTATTTTGAGCTGGTAGTGAGGACGTAAAGGAGAGGGTGTACAAGTCTATGGTAAGACCACACTCAGTGTATGGGATCCTCACCAGGACTACTTGATGAGAGAACTGGCAGAGATCTAAAGGAAAGCAGTACGATTTGTACTGGAAGATGTTCGACAAAGGAGTAGTGTTACGAAAATGTTGCAAACCTTTGGCTGTGAAGACTTGGAAGTAAGGAGACTATGTGGTATGCTTCGAGTTGTCAGTTGAGAGATGGCGTGGAATGACATTAGAAGATGGATAACCTTGAGCGGAGCTTTTAAATGTAGGAAATATCATAATATGAGGATAAACATAGAATTCACGAGGACAAATTGGGGCAAATATTCATTTATAGGGCGAGGAGTAAGGTAATGCAATAATTTATTAAGGGAAACATCCGATAAGTGTCAAATTACTTTCAGAACGTTTAAGAAGAAGCTAGGTAAATGACTGATAGGTAATCTGCCACCTGGGCGACAGCCCTAATGCATATCATTGATGACTGATTGAATGCCGAATCGAGCGGAACGGTAAGCATTTCGGTGATCCTCCAATAAAACCACGATCCTCTGAGTGCCGGCATTTCAGCGAAAAATCAAAGTAAGTTCCACGTGCATTTTGCAGTCATTGTGGACGGGCTTCGCGCTGTCGGTTTGCTATTGAGTGTAAGACAGGGCATACATACATACATTATCATTATAGACTGCTATGCTTTTCAGCGTTCAGTCTGCAAGCCTCTGTGAATTTGCTAATCGTCGCCACAATCCTCTATTTGCAACTAGTGCTGTGGTCTCATTTAGTTATATACCGTACCTCTTATCTTTCAATCGTTAGAAACTCAATCTAAACATCATCGTCATGGTCTACCTCTACTTCTCTTACCACAGTCTAGCTCGAGCGGTCGAGGAGAGAGGTTGCGTAGCGAAGTGCGTGCTGTAAACATGGTCGGCATTGAACAGTACCGGGCCGCTATTGGGAAATGGCAGGCAAGGCAGAAGAAGGAGGCCAGGAGTGGATTGGTGACGGACGGATTGAAAATGAGTGAAGCGGTGCTGGTGGTGACAGTGATAGCAGTGTTACTGGTTATTGGGGGGGTGGAAGTAAACCCAGGCCCAAATACCAGTGGAAAATATAGTACGGAGGATTTGGCCGCACTCAGGGTGGTTGTAAGTGAAGTTATGCAGGAGAAGTGTCAATGGGATAAGGTGCAGGAAATAAAGGACATGATGGAGGAGCAGAGAAGGGAGATAGGGAACATGAAGAAATGGCTTGAAACGAAGACAGAGGAATCGAGCAGGAGAGTGGTCAATAACGAGAAAGAAATCGAGTTATTGAGAGGGGAAGTGAAACATCTGAAAGATGAGGTGATGAAGTTGAAGAAAGAAGCGGAGGGGTACAGGCAGGAGAGATTGAAAAAAGCCATATTTATATATGGAATTGAGGAAGGGGCGAGAGAGAGCAAGATTGAGCTGATATTTAAGGTGGTGGAAGCTATACGTGATGTTATGAAGATAAACTTTAGTGAGGTAGACATTGATGATGTAGAGAGAGTTGGTAAAATCAAAGGTCGGAGGCCAATTAGGGTTAAATTGTTCTCAACCTTAATGGCAGATTCTGTGTTAAGGAACAGCAAGAATTTACAAGGGCGGAAAATAGGGGTGAAAGGAGACATGGGAAGAGAAGGAAGTGAAAACGCGAAGATCTTGAATAGGCACCTATGGAGAGCGAGGAACCAGGGGCTAAAGGCCCGAATAAGAGGTCTGAGGTTGGAGGTGACAAACGGGCGATGGGTCAGAGTTCATTCAGTGACTAAGCTAAAGGAAATGGATGAAAACGAGAGGGTTGAGAGTGGTGAGAGGACAAGGCAAGATGGGAAGAAGAAAGAAGAAAAGAAGAGGAGGAGGGACGTGGCAGGAGAGCAGGGCATCTCGGAAGAGAATGGGCAGTGCAGCCGGGAGACAGAAGACCAAGATAGTGAAGTGGACGGTGAGAGTGGGCCGCAAGAAACTGGGAGAGGAGAGTGTAGAGGTGCAGTGAGCAAGAAAGGACAAAGGGAGGTGGATTCAGAAGTCCAAAATAGTGAGGGGGAGAGTGGGGGTGAGCAGCAAGAAGGGGTGAGTGCAGGGTGCAGTGGTGTAGTGAACAAGAAAGGTCAAGAGGAGACAGATCGACAAGAAGGTAAAAAAATTATGAGTAAAGTCAGGAGTAAGAGCTTAAAAGACATATGGGGAAAAGTACGTAAAGGGATGGAGGATACAGAGGGAGAGAGGTCGATAAATACTAGAAGTAAGAATAGAGGGGGAGACCTAGAAGGGAGGGAGGGAAAGTTATAACAATATTGGAAGATAGGATGTGTGAATATTGAAGGAGTAAGGAGCAAATTAGGAAACAAGAAAGTTAGGGAAGTAATTGAAAGTTTCGATGTTGTGGCACTCTTGGAGACGTGGTTGGAAACAGGGAGGGAGATTGCATGGAAGGGGTTTGAGATAAAATATAAATATAGAAGAAAAGAGAGGAATAAGGGACGAGCACCAGGAGGGATGATAGTTCTAATTAGGGAAGAAATTAGTGAAAGAGTAGAGGATATAGAGACCGATATGATGGAAACCATATGGCTGAGATTGAATTTGGGAGGGAGAGAGGGATGGAGAAAGAAAATAAACCTAGCTTTTGTTTACTGCCACCCTAGTAATTCAGAATATGCAAATAAATATTTTTTTGAAGAGTTATTGGTGGATATTGGTAGGATAAGGGGAATGTATCCAGGGGAGGAGGATATGTTGTTATTTGGGGATTGGAACGCGAGAATAGGAGAACAGAGCCCAGTTTATAGTAGGGAGGATGGAATGTGTTTGTTAGAAAGCAGAAGGAGTGAGGACAAAATTACAAATAGTTATGGAGAGAAGCTCCTAGAGATGTGTGCTGTGGGAAACTTGTATATTCTGAATGGGTGGATAGAGGGTGACAGGACGGGGAAATTGACATATGTTACGGAGAAAGGGGGTAGTGTGATAGATATGGTTTTGAGCTCGGAAGGGATGATTGAGGAAGTTGTAAGTATGGAAATAGGAGATTGGATTGAGTCACACCATTTCCCGGTGAGGGTTATGCTGAAAAGAGAGGAAGAGAAGTGTACAATGAAAGAAAATGAGACAAAGGATAAACGAGGGAGGGGTTATAATAAGTACAAATGGACAGAGAAGGTGGGCCGGGATTGGAATAGGGTAGTAAAGGAGGAGCTACATCTTCTGAAATATGGGTGGGAAGGGGCGTTAGAAGAGAATGATACTGATAAAGCCTTGGAATTGTTGCTACATCCAATAAAGATGATAGCGCAGAAGGTGAAAGCTAGAAAAGGAAATAAGAAAGAGGGAGAAGAATGGTTTAATAGGGAGTGTGAAGGATTGCGGAGAAAGGTGATGGACGCGTTAGGAGAATATAGAAGGAAAGGTGGGAGCCAAGAAAGGGAGTTTTTCTGTAGATTGAGGAAGGAGTATAAAAAGAAAATCTCTGAGACAAAAAAGACGTGGTTAGAGGAACAAATGGAAGCCATAAATAATGACTGCAAGACTAACAATTTTGGGAGAGTCTGGGATAAGATTAATAGAATTATTAAGGGTGGAAGGAATATGGAGAGAACGAGTATTGAGGAAGTGCAATGGGTCAGGCACTTCGATGAATTACTAGGAAAAAAGGGGGGTGATAGATGGAGAGGTTCGGGAGAAGAAGTAGTTTGGAGGAATAGGGGAGTGGCAATTTATGACTTGGATAAAGAAATCACAAGAGAGGAAATCCGGGGAGTGATAAGCAGAGCCAGAGCGAAGTCGGCCGGGGGGTGTAATGGTATAAATAATAAGTTTTGGAAGGAAATTAGTAAAAATGAGATAATGATAGAGGGCATGGTGAAACTATTCAATAGGATATTCGAGGGAGGAAATTACCCTAGGGAATGGGAAACAGGAATTATATGCCCTATATACAAGGGAAAGGGTAGTAGGAACAATGTGAACAGTTATAGGGGTATATCTCTGTTGGATTCTTTGAGTAAAATATATACTGGGGTGCTAGCGAACAGAATAAGCGGGTGGGCGGAAGAAAATGAAATTTTGACAGATTACCAAGGGGGATTTAGGAAAAAGAAAAGAACAGTGGATAATATAATGATAGTAAAGACTATTTTAGAAAAGTATAAGAATATGGATAGAAGTACGGTTTATGTAGCAGCAATAGATTTTGAGAAAGCTTTTGATAAGGTAAATAGAGAGGCCCTACTAGAGAAATTAGGTAGGTTAGGGATTTCGGAGAAGATGTTGAGGGCAGTGGAAGGAATATATAGGGACGTCAGGTTTTGTGTAAAATTGGGAGAAGGGAGAATGAGTGGACCATTAGAGTCCAAGGTGGGTTTAAAACAAGGATGCAAGTTATCGCCCATACTGTTTATTTTATTTATCAACGATATTTTAGAGGGGTTTGGGGCAGAAAATTGGGCTGTACCAGTAATTAATGGTTTGGAAGTGCCAGGACTGATATTTGCGGATGATGTGTTATTGATGACGTTAACTTCAGGGGCGATGAATAGGGCCTTAGAGTCAGTGATGCTATTTGCGAGGAAATGGGGATTGAAAATTAATGGAAATAAGTCTAAAATATTGGTAGTACAGGTGAACAAAAGAAGAAAGATAGAAGGGAATTGGGTAATTCAGGGAGAAAGATTGGAACAGGTAAGGAAGCTGGAATATCTAGGAGTTATTTTTAATGATAAAGGAACTTGGAGTGACCAGATCAAAAGAATGAAATATAGAGGATTGGCAGCCTTAGCCTCAGTCAGAAATTTGCTACTCAAGTACCCGGGGATCAGTTACAAAACACTGAGACTCGTGTTCAGGTCGGTAATCGTGGGGAGGGTATTATACGGAGCAGAAGTTTGGGGGCTGGATGAGAAAAGAGAGGAACTAAGAAGGATTGTTAGTAGTTTTGCCAAGTTAGTGATGGGCTTACCGAGGTGTACAGCAAATGTAGGGGCGGAATTAATGTGTGGGGAGGATTTGGAATCAGAGGGTGTGAAAAGAATAGTTAGATATTGGATGAATTTAAAAAGACAGGAAGGTGGGAGAGTTTTACAGGCAGCATATGTACAGCAAGTTAAGAGCATGTATAAGGGTGGATGGTTAGAAAAAATAAAGAGATATTTGGAGAGGATAGGATTAGGACACCTGTGGGGGGAGGTTTGGTCAAAGACAGAAGTGAGAGGGATGAATATACTGGAAAGGAGAATTAGAGATATC
This sequence comes from Anabrus simplex, assembly GCF_040414725.1. Classification (NCBI taxonomy): domain Eukaryota; kingdom Metazoa; phylum Arthropoda; class Insecta; order Orthoptera; family Tettigoniidae; genus Anabrus; species Anabrus simplex. The sequence continues at coordinate 1,668,003,017 of NC_090265.1, forward strand.
CATAGGCAGAAATTATTGGGGGAAAGCAGACTAAGAAATTCGCTGACTGTTTTGACGAAAATAGAGGAGATAGCAGGGTTGAATATTAGATACGTCGATAGGTCAAAACGATATGGGATGATGTGGTGGCTTTTAGGTCTGCCAAGGAATAAAGGCTGGTTACAGGGCAGGGATAAGACAAGGTGTGTACTTTGTGGAGATGTAAATGATGAGTTTCACTTGCTAAGAGACTGTGAGGTAACGAGGGGGTTAAGACATGGATTATTGAGTGCCGAGCATCGGGAAATACTGGGGAGAGGAGATGAGAACGCAATACTGAGATGGATTATTAAACAATGGGAAAAAGGGGGTGAATTGAACAGGTATTTTTGTGCGACAAAAAAGGCCTGCGAGAGTAAAATGAAGGAGAGTGAGTTAGAGGGTGGGCAGGGGAATAGGGGGGTGGAATAGTTATCTGTATAAGGGAAGGGGATAGTATGTTAAAATTCTAATGGATTAGGGAATATAGGGAATGAGTACTTAGTTAGGTGGAGTTGGGTAAGAGGACAGGATTGCATGGTCTGTTTGTTTTATGATATGTTAGTAATTGTTATTCATTGTAATTTTATTAGGTTATGATGGTAATTATTTGTGAAGGCTGAAATGTGGCAATGGTGAAGTGGTATATTTATTGTTGATATGTGGAGTTGGAGGAGTGGTGGTATAAATATGGTAATGGAGAAGTGGTATAGGAGGAAGAAATATGTTGGAAAGGTGTTGGTATATGCGTGACTGGTATTGGTTATTCATTGTAATTTCATTAGGTTATGATGGTAAATAATTGGTGAAGGCTGAGATGTGGTAATGGTGAAGTGATATATTTATTGTGATATTTGGAGTTGGAGGAGTGGTGGTAAATGTGGTGTTGGAAAAGTGTTATATCGTTGGAATGTAGTGTGGGAGAAGTGGTGATATAAGTAGAGGTGGTATATAAAGGTTTAGTATTTAGGTGATGTATGGTTTGGTACTGAGATGGTTTATTTATGGCTGACTTCGTGGGAGTTGGGAGGTGGTATTATTGTATTGATGTCTGGTATAAGTATTTAATTTCTGGAGCTGGATAGAGGTGAGTTTATTGTCATTTTGTAAATTTTGGTTTGTTTGTATGGAGAGGAGGAAGAAATATGATGTTGGAGAGGTGTTGGTATGTGTTGTATTGCTGAGATATGGTGTCGGAAGCATTGGAGGCTTAGTATGTATGATTGGGTGATGTATGGTATGGTATTGAGATGGTTTATTTACGGCCGAATTCGTGGAAGTTGGGAGAGAGTATTATTGTATTGGTGTCTGGTATGAGTATTGAATTTTTGGAGCTGGAGGAAGGTGATTTTATTACAAATTTGTAAATTGTGGTTTGTTTGTATGGAGAGGAGGAAGGAGTATGATGTTGGAGAGGTGTTGGTATAGGCGTGATTGGTATTTGTTATGCATGGTCGAAACTTTTGGGAGATGGAGAGGTAATTTTATTATGGAGTGTTATGGCGGATTGAAATGATATGAAGCAATGTTAACGCTGATTGGTAAAAGCTGTGGTATGATGGATTGGAATGTTATGACGGAATATTGTTGTTATTATTTAGACTTGTACTATAGGAGGTGGAATCTGAAAGATTGAATGCAATGTTAGTGTCATGGCTGGTTTGGTATGCAATAGTGTAATGTTGCTGGTGTAGCTTATTTTGGAGTAGGTCAGGGAACAATAGAGGTGATGGAATTGCTGAAGCAAGAAGGTCGCGTGATGAGTGGGTACGTGTGAGTGATAACAAGCAGCAAGTTGCAACACCAGCAGCAGATTGTAAACATAGAACAGGCTGATGAGGTGTTCATTTCATTTTATTTTGTATGTGGTGGAGGGTGGTGGCTTGGGTTGGACTGCGTTTATTATTAGTTATTTATTTATTTATTTATTTATTATTATTGTGAACGTGTATTCGGGGCTGAACGCCTGTTTTGTTCATTAATAAATACTAATACTAATACTAATACTAATACTAATACTTCTCTTACCCTCCATGACAGAGTCCATTATTCTCCTACGTAACCTATCCTCCTCCATTCGCCTCACATGACCCCACCATCGAAGCCGGTTTATGCGTACAGTTTCATCAATCGAGTACAGTTCTAAATTAGCCTTTATCTCCTCATTCTGAGTACCTTTCTGCTATTGTTCCCACCTGTTTTCACCAGCAATCATTCTCGCCACTTTCATGTCTGTTACTTCGAACTTATGAATAAGATATCCTGAGTCCAGCCAGCTTTGCTCCCGTAAAGCAAAGTTGGTCTGAAAACAGACCGATGTAAAGATAGTTTCGTCTGGGAGCTTACTTCTTTCTTACAGAATAGGCCTACTGTTGATCGCAACTGCGAGCTCACTGCATTAGCTATACTACACCTTGATTCAATCTCACTTACTATTACTATCCTAGGAGAACACACAACCTAAATACTTGAAATTATCGACCTGTTCTAGCTTTCTATCACCAATCTGATATTCACTTCTGTTGAATTTCTTACCTACTGACATCATTTTAGACTTCGAAAGGCTAATTTTCGTACCATACTCATTGCACTTATTTTCAAGTTCCAAGATGTTAGACTGGAGGCTTTCGGTACAATCTGCCATTAAGACCAAGTCGTCAGCATAGACCAGACTGCTTACTACATTTCCACCAAACTGAATCCCTCCCTGCTATTTTATACCTTTCAGCAGATGATCCATGTAAACTACGAACAGCAAAGGTGAAAGATTACAGCCTTGTCTAACCCCGTCAATTCTCACTGAAGCCCAATTGTCAACATAAATGCCCTTGATTGCTTTTAATAATCTACCTTTAATTCCATAGTCCCCCAGTATGGCGAACATCTTTTCCCTTGGTACCCTGTCATATTCTTTCTATAGATCTACGAAACATAAACACAACTGCCTATTCCTATCATAGCATTTTTCAGTTACCTGGCGCATACTGAAAATCTGATCCTGACAGCCTCTCTGTGGTCTGAAACCACACTGGTTTTCATCCAACTTCCTCTCAACCACTGATCGCACCCTCCCTTCCAAGATGCCAGTGAATACTTTGCCTGGTATACTAATCAATGAGATATCTCGATAGTAGTTGCAATCCTTCCTATTCCCTTGCTTATAGATAGGTGCAATTTCTGCTTTTGTCCAACCTGAAGGTACTTTACCAACACTCCATGTTAATCTTACTACTCTATGAAGCCATTTCATCCCTGCCTTCCCACTATAGGCCTACTTCACCTTTTCAGGTCTAATTTCATCTATTCCTGCTGCTTTATGACAATGGAGTTTATTCACCACCCTTTCCCCTTCCTCAAGCGTAATTTCCCCAACATCATTTTCCTCCTCCCCCATGAGCTTGGCTGTTCTCTACACCGCCGGGAAGATTGTCTCTTAAGTTGAGAAGATGTTCAAAATATTCCCTCCACCTCTCCAGTGATTCCCTGGGATCTATTATGAGTTCACCTGAATTACTCAAAACACTGTTCATTTCATTTTTCCCTCCCTTCCTACGATTCTTTATTACTGTCCAGAAAGGTTTCCCTGCTGCTTGACCTAGCCTTTCCAGATTATTACCAAAATATTCCCACAATTTCATTTTGGATTCAACAACTATTTGTTTCGTTGTGTCTTTCATCTACGTACAAATCCCTGTCTGCCTCGGCCCTTGCTTGGAGCCATTTCTGATAAGCCTTCTTTTTACGTTTACAGGCTGCTTTCACTTCATCATTCCACCAAGATGTTCGCCTTTTCCCATCTTTACACACAGTTGTTCCTAGGCATTTCCTTGCTGTTTCTACTACAGCATCCCTGTGTGCCACCCATTCTCTTTCTAAATCCTGAACCTGCTTACTGTCTGCAGTTCGAAACTTCTCACTAATAATATCCATGTACTTCTGTCTAATTTCCTCGTCCTGGAGATTTTCTACCCTTATTCGTTTGCGGACAGTTATCACCTTCTCTTTCTAAGGCCTAGAGATATCTAGTTCACTACAGATCATATAGTGGTCTGTACCATTGAAAAATCCTCGGAAAACCCGTACGTTCCTAACAGATTTCCTGAATTCGAAGTCGGATTGGATATAGTCTATTAATGATCTGGTAACCCTACCACCCATACCCTCCCATGTGATCGATGAATAGCCTTATTCTGGAAGAATATATTCGTAACTGCTCAACCCATACTAGCAAAGAACTCCAGGAAATGCTTCCCATTCCTATTCGCTTCCACATCTTCCCCACATTTACTAATCATCCTTTCTTACCCTTTAGTTCTATTTCCAAATCTCGCATTGAAATCGCCTAGTAGGCATTATCCTATCCCTGCCGTTGACCCTGAGTACGATGTCACTCTATGTTTCATAAAACTTGTCGAGTTCATCCTCATCTTCACCCTCACATGGTGAATGCACCAAGACAGTTCTCGTCCTAATTCCTCCAACTGCCAAATCTACCCACATCATTCGCTCATTTACGTTCCTAACAGAAACTATGTGGCATGCTAGAGTATTCCTGATGAACAGCCCTACCCCACACTCTGCCCTTCTCTTTCTAATAACCGTCAAGTACACCTTGTAATCTCCTATCTCTTCCTCGTTATCTGCCCTTACCCGAATATCATGTACTCCTAGCACATCCGGATGCATCCTCTTTGCTGACTCAGCCAGTTCTACTTTTTTGCTTCCATTAGAACCATTAATATTGAGAGCTCTCCGTTGAATTCCATTTCGTTCGCCAAGTTGTTTCCAAGGAGTCCCTCGCCTGTCAAATAGGAGTGGGACTCCTTTACTCCCATAGGTCCGAGGCTTGCTTAGAATGTACTGAATTCGGTAAATTCTGTGAAGCAAGATGCTACCCTGTTTACACATAGTCCAAGTGAGTATCTCTCCTCGAACGGGTTAGGGACGAACGGTGGATTGTATAGTCCTAGCCGCCTGAACACAAAGAGGGCCATGACTCAGAATAGGTCCGAGATGCCCATTCTCATTCCATAGCAACTGGTATCCCGACTCTCAGACCACATACTAGGCCACGAACTAGGACGTGACTACAGTAACCCACACCATGAATTATTATTATTATTATTATTATTATTATTATTATTATTATTATTATTATTATTATTATTATTATTATTATTATTATTATTCACTTTCATGAACCTAATTTTGGACTACACAATTGCATTACACTTTCACAAAGATGGCTATGTGACCCATCATTTGCAGGAAGAGGAACTATGACATGGAATAGAATCCTAATTAATGTCAATATTATACCACATTTAAGTTTCATGCTGTAAACAGTTTAATAAAAGCTTATTTATCTCCAACTGTGTCCGGCTCCATGACTAAATGGTTAGCGTGCTGACCTTTGTTCACAGGGGTCCCGGGTGCTGTTCCCGGCAGGGTTGGAAATGTTAACCATCATTGGTTTATTTCGCTGGCACGGGGCCTGGGTTTATGTGTCGTCTTCATCATCATTTTATCCTCATCTTGACGCGCAGGTCGCCTACGGGAGTCAAATCAAAAGACCTGCACTTGGCGAGCCAAACATGTCCTCGGACACTCCTGGCACTAACAGCCATACACTATTTCATTTCATTTCCATATGTGCTCCAGTTAGGATGGGTAGTTCTTCCGGTGAGCCCCTCAATTGTTTTGTTTGGAATAAAGCCTTTAGAGTTAAATTAGATACGGTTGACAACAACTTCTCACCAAGCAAGAAGTTTGACATCCACACTTGACCATGACAGAGTCGTGCGCAAGACATCACATCCCGGTTCTTTGAAAGAGGTACCACACCTCTGATGTTGCCCCAGGCATCAGAAATATCTCACCGGGACGAATCACCAGGCGAGATTTGAGCATCAACTCTAATGCTTTAAATTACTCCAACCCGGGATATTCAACTCTATTTTACAGCATTATTACTTCTTATAAGGAAAGCCGGTGATTTAATCTCTGAGCCTAACGGTGCTTTGGCGTTTTTATTATTATTATTATTGTTTATAATATTACAGGGTGGAAGGATTCTGTTCTCTTTTCATGCACGTTATCGCATGACGTGGTGAGATGTTCCAAAGGACATCATTATACTTGACTGTGAGCTTTAGGGCACTAGTGGGACATGGTGGGGAAGTGTGTGTGCAGTTAGACACCTACTCAATAACTTAGGCATTCAGATTCCAGCGCTCGGAAAAGTAACCAGATAATCTGTGATTTCCTCTGATTATTACTATCAACATCGTACTTTAACTCTTTATTTAAGACCTTATTAGTAATATATTCTGATGAGTCGAGGCTCTCATAATTTTCAAACCTCAAAGTGCTGAAAGCTTGCAATGGAATATCTCGGATTTTGAAAAGAAATGTTGTTGGTCTTATGCCAGTCAGCATTTCTAAGACCAAGGTGATGTCATTAGTTGGCAGGAAAGCTATATATTCGTCGTGCAGTGAATAAAAACTTGATGACAAACTGAGTACTTGGTTCCAAGTAGTTTCAGAAATTAGACAAAATAATTTTTCTTTATTGTACACAGTTTATACGGATAACATACTAAGAGGTATTAAATGGCACGGAGGAATTCAATTGGGTGTAAATATAGTAAACAGTTAACTTTGTCATAATCAGTGTTTCCTACTAAACACATTTAAATAAAATACTATGTAAACAACTGACAGGTAGTCTGCAACCTGGGCGATGGCCATAAATGCAGATCAGTGATAAATGATTACTTAATACCAATTCATACGGCCTGAGTTGAATAATCGTATAAATCATAAAGCCTGTCTGAAGAGACGTCCTTGCAAAAGTGAAAATGGAAAATAAACCCATTGATTGAAAATGTCGTCTCTTCTCATCATCGGTCTCAAAGCCACATATTTCTTGCGTTCTTCATTCGCTATGGTTAACTTTGGATATTCTTATGTCACCGTCATGTCTCCTTATGCTTAAATATCAGGACAAATTACCCCTGTTTCACAATCTGGTCTTTTATAACTAAATGAAAAACTAGATAAACTCCATCCGTTGACCAGAAGTACAGTAGTTTCGGCCTCCGGATTCAAGAGTGCAGTTTAAACCCGATGGAGGGATACGGATGTTTGAAAGGCAAAGAGAAATCCATTCGACCCTCCATGTCGTACAATTTCGGCATGACATGCTGTATGTGGTGTTAACCCGACAAAATTCATTAAAATATTAGAAAGATAGAGTTCTAATGTCGCTGCCATGTAGTAAAATTAAACGGAACTTCGAAATTGACATGCTGGCTGTCTAAATACTGTGAAATCCAATTGTTGCACACGGAAGCTGAGGCCATACGATTGTTTTTGTTCTAGTATTATAAGAAAATATCTTGAAATACCTTGAATACGTAATATACTACATCAGTGTTGGCTTTACATATTTTCACTACGGAAAATAATAAGTCAGTTAGAAGTTCGAACATACCGAGATTAAATTTCCCTACATTTAAGAGTTGAAGAAAATTTCCCTTTTTTTCCCTCACAGCTATTTTTCAATAACATTTCGCTACACAAAGGGAAATGTCTCCCTATTTGAGAACATTTATTGAAAAAGAAATGCAACAATATGATAATTAACATTTCCATGATTTATTTATTTATTTATTTATTTATTTATTTATTTATTTATTTATTTATTTATTTATTTATTTATTTATTTATTTATTTATTTATTTATTTATTTATTTGGGAAACCAAAAGAGCGAGATTTCGAATGACACAGTTCCGCAGTGAAATATATATTTACAGTGGAGTAGCACAACGCAAACTTTAAAAAATATAATTGAAAGAGCAACGAAGAAAAAACATCCTCTAATAAGAAATTGAATATTAACGCGTTAAATGTAGGTACACTCAAAATTTTTAGTATCCCGTGGCCAGAAATATTCATTTCAGGCAAGAAATCAGTACAGCCATCAGAATCACCCAGTACGTGCTTACACACACTCTCGCATTGGTCACATCCATCAGACGCTTTAATACATGCACACATCTGAAGAGTAAGGGGAGGTGGAGAAAACGGAAGTACGAGGATATCTAGCATGAACGAAACACACGTGGAGGGGAACGTACTTGCTTCCCCGCCCGCCCACACGTCCCACTGGCTCGACAATGAAGGGAGAGGGGAATGAAGGTATGAACCACACGCCTCCTTCAAGGCAACAGACGTAATGTGTGTGTCAACTCATTGAGGAGAGTCAAAAAAAAAAATTCTCCAGTTTCTTTGTAATTCTTGTGTGCGAGGTCTGGCTGAAATGTTAGCGGTCTCGACTTTGACTTCATTATCAATTGGCATCGCGCTCAACCACTAATAAAGAATGACCCTTATTTTCGTCAATATAGGCCCTGTTAATTACTACAACTAATAATAATTTTATTCCTCAAAAACCAAAGTAAAAATAACCTGGCATTAAATAATTATGATTATCAGAGACGCAAAGGCGTTTGGAAAACCGTTCCTATGAAGTTATTGTCAGCGCTGATCAAACAATTAAATGCCATATTTCGGGGCGGGATTACACCGTGCACACTTTACCGCAATTAAATTACATTTAATTCGTTGTTTTCCTTGATTAGGAAAAGCTAGTATAGCCAGAATGTTAGACCTTAGAAATATCTTAATCAGTTCCAGAAAAAACATGGAATTTGAAGTGGCCTCTGAGTGCGCAACGTCGCAAGCCACACCTTCTGGAAGACGAACACATGTGACGTTGTCTTGGTTACTTCTCCTTCATCCTCAGGGTTGGCCAAACCTTCGCCCAAACGTTACTGTTTCCTTTCCCAACCGGAATTCTTGTGATCGCGATTGTACAACACAATTAACAATTGAACATGGCAAGAGAAGGATGAGGAAATGTTAAGATTGAAATTATAAGGGGCAGTCAAATGAAAACCGAACAACCGCTACAGCGTGACCATAGAATGGTTTTATTCAAAGGTAAATGCTATTTTGTTAAGAAGGAAGTCGTATTTTCCAGTGTCGACTTAGTCAAATGAGACATAAAAGCTTTCCAGTCTGTTTAACACGTCTTTTTTGTGTGTGTAATTACCAAAAGCGTTAATACATTTATCTCATTTGAAGACGAGAAGATCATTTCCTTTTTTTTTTTTTTTTTTTTTTTTAATGTTGCTCGTTGTCAGATCCACAACCACACCCACTCTTGCACTTCCTCGTCCGAATGAAACCGACGTCCATGAACGATTTTCTTCCTTCGTGATTCGTCGGCTTTCCCGGATAAGGCCATCAATCCGTCCTATCACATCAGGAGAAATGGCTCGATTGGCCTGGCCTGTCCCGGGCGCGCATCGTCTTGCAGTGATGTGCGCCCTTCTCGGAATCTCCTATGCCACTCGTGCACACTCGTCATGGACATGCAATATTCGCCATACACAGCAGACATTCAGCGATGAGTTTCGTGTACTCCAGCCCCCTCCGTCACCAGAAAACGAACCACACTTCTCTGCTCTTCTTTGCTTGCCTCCATTTCTACAGCTAGACGAACATACTAGACATAAACCAACATCTGCGTGCACCTGTGAGTTGTCACTACGCTGTTCTCCTACCATAGCGATGGCAGTATCGATAATGTTGCCACCTTTCACGCGGAATGTGTGGTATGACGGATGTTCGTTTTTCATTTGACTGTCCCTTGTAAAACGAAGGGAAGAACTTACAGCTAGGTACAGTAAGATAAATACTGATATGACACGTACGTAACGGTACAATATCGTAAAAATAATTACATTATGTAGAATAGAGGGGACAGCTATGAGAAGAGAAAAAGAAGGAAGATGAGGGAAAGGAAGTAAGTTCGATTAAAGAAGGCATACGAATAAAAAACGTCCAAGTTCCCGTCAGAGGATAAAGAATTAAGGAGGATTGTGATGCGAATAAGAAAGTTCTCTCATTAAATTGGTGTACAAGGATTGAATGTCAGACAGGGAATACAAAATTCAAACGGGTGATTATTTTAAGTACTTGGTATGTATATTAACCTGGGGTGATGGTATAGTAACTATTTTTTTGCAAGCTTCTTTACGTCGCACCGACACAGATAGGTCTTATGGCGACGATGGGTTAGAAAAGAGCTAGAAGTGGGAAGGAAGAGTCCGTGGCCTTAATTAAGGTACAGCCCCAGCATTTGTCTAGTGTGAAAATGGGAAACCACGGAAACCATCTTCAGGGTTGCCGACAGTGGGGTTCGAACCCACTATCTCCCGAATACTGGATACTGGTCGCACTTAAGCGACTGCAGCTATGGAGTTCGGTGGTATAGTAACTGAAACCGAATCTAGATGTAACAAAGTTAATGCAGTCCTCTTGTGTTTGTCATGCTTACAGAGCATTCATTACGACCTCTAACCAAAATGGTGATAACCTAGACCCGAATTTTGATGACATGTCACCTTTTAACTGGTCCATCATGAAAACCTGTACGTGCATACCGTATATAATCCCTAATCATAGCCGTCAGATTACAGAGATCGTGACGAAACAACGACTAGGCTATACATTTGAACCTTAATGTAATCATGTGCTCAAGTTCGGGCTTAAATCTCCTGGTACACTTTGATCTGAGAAATAAGGAGACCAGCAAATCAGAATTTCTGATAATCCGAACAGGGTCTGTTAAAGAGGAAAGAAAATTACAGTATTCAATCGTGGTACTACAGTATAAATATGATTATTTAAGCTAGCATTTAGCTGTAAAGAATCCAAATAGCCTACAGTGCAGTAAATTGTTAGTGGAATTCTAATTTACTGCAGCTCTAATGGAACTGAAAATGAAAATCCACAGCCTGTTTCCAGTAATTCAACTGGGTCAGGAATGAAATGAACGAAGCCCCATCTAACGGCGAGGATAGGAATTGTGCCGGCTGCCGAAGCCTGTCACATCCTCTGGGGCAATGATTAATGAATGATACATGAAATGAAATTGTATTGGAAAGTGTTGCTGGAATGAAAAATATGACAGGGAAAACCGGAGTAGCTGGAAGAAAACCTGTCCTGCCTCCGCTTTGTCCAGTACAAAAATCACATGCAGTGACCGAGATTTAAACCACGGAACACAGCGGTGAGAGGAACGCGCGCTGCCGCCTGAGCCACGGAGGCTAAAGCTACAAAATAGGAATGACAACGGTACGTTAAGCAATTTTGTGTTATGTTCCGAATTGTACTTATAAAACACGGCTGTTGAATAAAAATGTTATTGCAGTATTCTGCTCTATTTTGTACACTTTGGAAATAATGTATTTTCTGGACTGACCTAATGGCCACATGTGAGATCAAGTACGTCTTAATCTCTGAATACCTGTCTAATTCGAATTTTGCAACAATTTTATTAAGGATATAGTCTCAAAGCTTGATTTTATAACCTCAGTGACTACCAACATTCTGTAGTAACCGCTCTGTTGCCTTTGAACATGGCTGAGTGTTGAAAAGTGATTATGTCCAGTACATTTCCTGGTAGAAGCTATATCTTGTTTGTCGAAGACGAAGATACAACACAACATACAAGGATTTCTGTTATTTTTATGCTGCCCTTTCTAGGGCTGCCTTGGTCCTATAAATTAAAAAACCGGCAATCGTTGCTTGAGTTATTTTAATATAATAAAATAATTTCGAGTGGCTATTTCTAGCCGAGTGCAGCCCGTGTTAGGCAGACCCTCCGATGAGGGTGGGCGGCATCTGCTATGTGTACGTACGTATTGTGGTGGAGGATAGTGGTATGTGTGATGTGTGAGTTGCAGGGATGTTCGGGACAGCACAAACACCCAGCCTCCGAGGCACTGGAATTAACCAATGAAGGTTAAAAATCCCCGACCCGGCCGGGAATCGAACCCGGGACCCCCTGAACTGAAGGCCAGTACGTTGACCATTCAGCCAACGAGTCGGACAATTTTAAGACGAAGATCGCTGAATGGATAATTTTCCAGACTGTTTTACCTATAGATATAGATTCGGACCCAGAATTTGTTCATGAATAAGATGAATGATATACTAACGAGATTAGTCTGAACAAAAATATTATTCTGTCCACATAAACTGTCAGTAGGTGAGAAATAGCACAGACCTGAGAATTATGTATGTGAAAAAAATTTTCCTGTGAATTCCGGTTTAAAAAATACATCTACAGATCGTAGCAATGGTACAACAGAAAGTGGTATCATAGTATTTATTCTTGAAAGCAGGCATCCGTTCTGAGGAGAATATTCAATATTAGCTGCTTCGGATAATCCGAACTGACAACAGCCCCGATTAGTTCGAATTACTAGAGTTCTATTATACTTCCGTCAAAAATTATATCTGCTGTCCCCAAAAGAGAAAATTTGTCGTCCCAACAAAATTATGCTTCTGGCTTCGAACTTGATCTATGCCGCAGTATGAAGAGAGCGGCGTTTCCTTTGTGTGTTGTTCAAGGATGTATTCCAAGGAGAGCCATTACTCTGGAGAAGAAAGATAGGTAATGATGACGGTATAAGCACGAAACATATTCATTAGTGTGAACCTGAGTCCTTGTCGACTAATTGCCGTCACTAATGTCGTTCTTGAAACAACTTGGTGTTCATCCCGAGAATCACCACACGAACTCGCCATAAGGAGGGAGTGTGCTGTGGTTCACGCGGAGTTATAAAATACCTTACGTCACTTGGTTGGCGGTTGTGATGGTGGTGGTTTCTTGAAGTGATTGTTCAGTCTTCTTAACATTAATCTTATGAGAAAAAAGACGAGGCCCAATCACGCGAAACGACGCTTCAAAAAAAGCGCTATGAAAGACATTAAATTGAAATGAAGAGTGAAAATCCCGAACTAACTCTCAGCTTTCCCCGCGTTCAGATTCGGATATTGACGGGTAAATTCTTCTTCTTCTTCTTCTTCTTCTTCTTCTTCTTCTCATGTAGCTGCTGCAGCTGCTACTTTTTCCCATTTTTAACGGGGTTTTAGGTGCGTACTGTGCAGTGCGCATAGACTTGGCCATATTTTACGGCTGGCTGCCCTTCCTGAATCCAGCTCTACAAGGCGGGATATATTCATCACTGTGTGTTTCTGTAGTGTGATGTGTGTAAATGGACATACTCGACAAACCCCACTTCTCTAACCAGAGGCGCCTGCCACAGCTAAAATCTCCTACCTGACCAGGAATCGAATCTGCAACTTTCTGAATCGAAGACCGTGAAGCTGACCATCCAGGCAAGGAGCTGGACGAAGGATACACTAGAATAAATAGCATTAAAGCTGTCAATGAAGCATTATTTTGAAATATTCTGTTTTAGAACGTCAACAAACACACAAAAACGGCAAACAAAGTCGTGGTAGGTAGGTAAGGGTTATTCTGCCCGAAGGCAGGTTAGAACCTCCGCAGAGGTATTCCTGAGTCAGAGTTTACGTGCGGTAGGGTGGCCAGTTCCTTTCCGCTCCTCCATTCCCTTACCCTCACCACCAGCGCGTGGCAACCCATCCAACTCCTGCCCACGCCCAATGTTGCTTAACTTCGGAGATCTCACGGGATCCGGTGTTTCAACACGGCTACGGCCGTTGGCAAAACCCATGGCACTACAGTCCTTGAAGGACCTTGGCCTACCAAGCGACCGCTGCTCAGCCCGAAGGCCTGCAGATTACGAGGTGTCGTGTGGTCAGCACGGCGAATCCTCTCGGCCGTTATTCTTGGCTTTCTAGACCGGGGACGCTATCTCACCGTCAGATAGCTCCTCAATTCTAATCACGTAGGCTGAGTGGACCTCGAACCAGCCCTCAGGTCCAGGTAAGAATCCCTGACCTGGCCGGGAATCGAACCCGGGGCCTCCGGGTAAGAGGCAAGCACGCTACCCCTACACCGCGGGGCCGGCCAAAGTCGTGAATATAATTTTAAATAGCTTTCTTGTTCTTCCGAAAACATTAAGGAAACTTCAACGTCCGAATCAATCAATCAAGTGCTTGATTTCGGGCGCAAAGCTCCGGGACGGCATTTCGGCATCTCCCAGGGATTTTTTTCCCACAGCGTTATTAAGGGGATGCTCGACAAAAAGTTACTGGAACATGTACGTATGTTCATCCAGGTTTCATACAGTTTTATCACAAGTTTTCAAGTATCGAAACTTGTCACTTTTATTGGGGGTGGGGTTGAACGCGTATTGTTGAAAAGGCAACAAAATGTGTGGGTACGCATTCCGGCACCTAAAAGAGTAGAAATTAAGCACTGAATAAGTCCAACATTATCTCACTTTGCTGCTTATAGAGGAAGTTGTAAACCGATGGAGTGTGTTAGCTTAAATCTCTAAATGAGGAGTGTCTGCCCAAAAGGTGCTTTTTCCACTAAAGAGATATTCATTATTTCGTCCACATACATTAAAAAACATTAAAAAATTAATTTGTTTTAGAGGAACGCTGATAATAACATCAAAATATTGATTTGTGTAAATATGCAGCTGTCGGGGAAACCAGCGGAATGTTAGCGTTAGTGCTATTGAGTCAAGCTCAGTATTCGGGAGAATGAATTGGTTCGAACCCCACAGTCGCTTGTCCTGAACATGGTGTTTTGTGGTTTCCGATTTGAACATCTAGGCAGATGCACGACAGTTCCTATTCATAGGCCACAGCCGATTCCTTCCACCTTGTTGCCCAAATTCATTCACCATCATTCAATCTCTACTGAGGCTAGCGTCGGGAAGGGAGTCCGGACGTAAAAACATGCTATATAATTTTTATTTCACCTCATCCCAGATCCCGTATATCAGGAAAGTGGGACTAAGGATAGATATACTCTACATCATGCCGTGGTCAAAAAAGAGGGATGGGTAGAAATTCCCTCCTTCCACCCCTTTAAATCGCACACTGTGTAGAAGTGCTGAGGTGAGATATTCTTAAACAAAAACAGCAGAATAATTTTATTAATGTTATTAATGTTATTTGCTTTACGTCCCACTAACTACTTTTTCGGTCTTCGGAGACGCCGAGGTGCCGGAATTTAGTCCCGCGGGAGTTCTTTTAAGTGCCAGTAAATCTACCGACACGAGGCTGACGTATTTGAGCACCTTCAAATACCACCGGACTGAGCCAGGATCGAACCTGCCACGTTGGGGTCAGAAGGCCAGCGCCTTAACCGTCTGAGCCACTCAGCTCGGCAAAAAATATAAAAAAACCAGCAAAAATTTCACATCAGCAGGGCTAGGATTTTGATGACATGTCATCTTTTAATTGGTTCAAAACAGGCATTGCTAATTTCTACAGAAATATATTATTTTCTTTTAAGAATTGGTTTTACGTCACACCGACACAGATAGGTCTTATGGCGACGATGGGACAGAAAATGCCTAGGAATCGGAAGGAAGCGGCCGTGGCCTTAATTACGGTACAGCCCCAGCTAGCATTTTCCCGGTGTGAAAATGGGAAACCACGGAAAACCATCTTCAGTACTGCCGATAGTGGGCTTGAACCCACTATCTCCCGGATGCAAGTTCACATCTGCGCGCCCCTAACCGCATGGCCAACTCGCCCGGTACAGAAATCCGGATCATAGTTCCTACATTGTAGAAATGCTCATTTATTAGGCCATTTTTTGTTTTGTTTTTTGCCATTTTGTATTTTAGGTCATTTTCTGAAATTATACGTCATTATATTGCCATTTTATGGAATTTATCAGCCTATTTTATACTTTTGAGTTATTTTCTTACTTGTTTGAGGATTGTGAAGCATTTACGTGCGTGGTATTGGATATTATCGCAACTCTAGGTGAGGATGAATACGGAGACTTGAAATTCTTCACAACCCTTTGTTAAACTGGAAACTTTGTTCGCCACTTACTTCCTGGAAATGTCCATATTTCAGGAGAGACACCTCCAATTGAGGATGTCTTCCTCGTGAACAGTCAAGATTTTCTTCTGAAGAGGCGGATCAAAGTTCTCTGCCAAATGCAAAGAATTTCACCTTGTTTTCTTGACATGGCAAAAGCCCAAAGGATTATTATAATGTCTATAACATAAATACAGGCTATACCAACTCGATTCGTAAGTTGATTTTAAAATTTGTCATATTTTGAAATTTTTGGTTCATTTTACTAGATTTTTGCCGTCATTTTATAGATATTTTTTAAACATTTTTAGGTCATCAAAATCCTGGCGCTGCACATCAGACAAGTACTTAATTAATATTTAGATGTCGAGCCACTAATGTTAAACGTACCTTACCTTTGTGATGTACAACACATGCTGCTACTTCTCCCTTTCAACTGAAGTATGCTCATTATGTTGAGCCTACACAAAGGCGCTCTATTTCCCACGACTTTGTTCCGACAGTACTGCATTATGCCCACGCGCTGCAGGTGCAGAATTGAAGAACAGTTTCACGTCATGATAAGGGCTGGTGTAAATCATGTCCGCCATGGCGAGGAGCCGCTGTCTAAGTGACAAACATGCGGAACGTTTGATATGCTAATTAAACCTCCCTCTTCCTCCACAAGTGGATCTGAAGGCTCGATTACTTTGTGAAGTACCGTTAACAGGCGGAGAGTTGAATGAAGAGGAGATAGGGGATATTCATAGTCAACATACAAAGACCAATATGTGTACAACTAATTATGACATGATGATAATAATCATAATAAAAATAAAATATTTTGATTTGACGTCATCTAGCCTGTCAGCGTGCGAATTTCTACGTTCCGTTTTACTCTTCCAGATGGCGAACAAACAGATCTCTGCTGTATGATCCATGCCTGAGATTTAATTCATTTTGTCGTGTAAACACCAAATGTGTCACCAGAGATCCTTTACATGCCGACATCGTACGGCATGGAGTGCCGAATGGACTTCTTCTCCAAAACCAAAACCAAACCTCACGGCACTTAACGCCCTTGAAAGGGTCTTGGCCTCCCCAGCGACCGCTGCTCAGCCCGAAGGCCTGCAGATTACGAGGGTTCGTGTGGTCAGCACCTCTCGGCCGTTATTGTGGGCTTTCGAGACCGGGGCCGCCATCTCACCGTCAGATAGATCCTCAATTCTAATCACGTAGGCTGAGTGGAGCTCGAACCAGCCCTCAGGTAGAGAGAAAAATCCCTGACCTGGCCGGGAAACGAACGCGAGGCCTCCGGGCGAGAGGCAGGCATGTTACCCCTTCACCACGAGGCCGGCGAACTTCTTCTCCGCCCTTCAAAAATCCAACGAAGTTACCTCTGCTGGATTTTAATCCGAATCTTGGGAACCGGACGCCGGCACTCTACCACTGATACCCACGGCAAGCTATAATATATATTCAACACGCCTTTAGTTGAAGATTTTAATACACTGTAAGGCAGATTTTTTTCACCCTGCGTGACACAAACGAGCCCCTATTGTGCAGCGAAAGAATGATAGTGTTACGAATAAAACACCATCTGCTCTATCGCTCTAATTTATTTCAGGAAGACCCAATAAATACACACATTTTTACACACACGCATTTCTGTTCAACCATGAATGACCACACTCACTAATTGCTGTCTATTTACAAGTCCCTGTCCTCTTCACAGCAGGTGGGCCGGCTCGTTGGTATTACCTGATATGGCTATAGTCCTTCTTGGCAGGCTACCATTCACTTTCCCTCCTGCAAGCTAAATCCCTTCACACACACACACACACACACACACACACACACACACACACACACACACACACACACACACAGCTGCACTCAAACACCTAGATTTGAACACATGGCTGCTGACCGCCACGCACACACGATGACTGTTCCTTAGTTCGACTCACGAGAAAGTCCATTAGGTTAGAGACAGTCATATTCACTCGAGATCCGCGGACTGCCTACCAAGTCTGTTGTCTGTTAGGTCATCAGCCCAGAGGCTTGTTGTACCCTCAAATAGCATCACCAAAGGCTATGCAGTTATAGGGAAACCACAAAAACCAATGGCAGTACCAAAATGAGGCGTGCTAGGCAAGATGAGGAGTGAGGTAGTTTGCCATTGCTTTCCTCACTGGGCCAGACGGTGCTATTGTAGCACAACTAACCCTATGAGCAATAACTTTCATGACACTCAGACACACTGGTTGTGCTCTGAATGTCATTAATCAGCACCACCCATACCCCAGCAGCTTCCATATTGTCACAGCTATGGATGAGACTGGGACTTCAGTGGAAGCTACACTTTGCTCTGGCCTGTGCCAAGAGATGGATGCAAAAGTACTGTATCCATCAAGAAATGACAGCAGGCAGGCCTACCCAGTATAGGCTAATAATTATATTCAGAAGGCCATGGATTTTGTAAAGTCAGGATATTGCCCGAGAATCACTTGTTACTTAAATTCTTCTACTCAAATCTTAAGATTTGACAGGATTTCTTCAGCACTGTCAGTTCAATCTCATTTCTAAGAAGGGATGGTAAGCCGATTCTCTTCCTAACATCTTCAGACAGGCAGAATTGTTGCGATTTTTATGTATATAATTCACTAAACATTACAATGAAGTTGATAGATTTTGAGTACATTGAATTCACAAAACAGAAATTTTGTTGGATAATCAATAGCTTTTTCGGACAAATTTTAAATAATCTTCTTTGAACTAATATTAACGACGTAATGGTGGTGATAAACGAACTGTCCCATCCTATAACAACGCAGTGAAGAATGTTTTGAACTAAAGAAAAATTTACCAGAGGCAAAATGTAATATATACCAAACACATCTGCGAGATGATGGCTTCGAATTCCACCGTCCACAGCTCTGAATATGATTTTCCGTGGATTCCCACTTTCGCACCAGGCAAAAGCTAGGATATATCCCATTTAACTCTTTCTTATCTCATCGTTACGAAAATGAATCGCAGATCACGATTAAAAGAAATTAATTTTATTTTAGATTGCTGTTAAATATGGTTGGCCTAGAATTAAATATTGTAAAATCATCAGTAAACGGCAGCAATAAAGTTAGACTCACAGAAAAGGACATGATACTAGACTCTAAATTTTCAATTACAGAAATTAAACCTGATGAAACCATAAACTATCTCGGAGTTTCTTTCAGTGATGTATTAAATGTTATCAGGGTAAAAAACAGTGGAACTTCGAAATGACTTGGAGGTTCTGGTGTCTTCTCCAATGTCATCCCCTGACCAGATAAGTATTATCAATCAGTTTTTATGACGACCAAAACTTGTTTATTCCGTACAAATTGCGCCATTACATCAACTCTGACAATTGTTTTTGGATAATCTTGATAAATTCATTCGAAGCTCTGTCAAAGAAATGTCATTTTTGTCTGCTAATATTCCCAATAGTATGCTGTATTGTAACAAGAAGGTAAGATGCCTTGGATTAATGCGAGCTACATGGGAATCATTTTTACAACACTGTAATTAAAACAAATAATCCATATCGTCACTTTTACATCAAAACCTCGTATCTCCCAATGCTCTTCCTATCCATTATTCTCCTTAAGACTAGTCATGCCTCCCAGATACATACGGATATGCAGTCCATCAGTACAATTATCGTTGGGCTCGTTTTCCTATGCTGAAGTGTAAAGGAAAATGAACCTTAAATACATTATCCCATAGGAGTGTGTAAATAGCCTACGTCATGCAAACATACATTTCTACAGCGCGGCACGGTAAGGTTCGTTTTCCTTTACGGGTAACCATAGGACAATGAACACAACGAACGTTGTTCTGATGGACTACATATCCATATGTGGCTGGGAGGCGTGGCCAGTCTTAAGGAAACAATTGGATAGAAAGCGCATAGGGAGATACGAGGTTTTGCAGTAACAATGACGATATATCAGTACCATACGGCCCCTTCAGGAGGAACTCCAAGCTTCATGTAAACATCTCAATCTTTCTGAACCTGAAGTTTTGTTGAAATCATCATTTAAGTAGCTTCGTACAGATCTTTCGAGAATTTGAAACTTGGAAGACATTACCTAAGCGAAGTAGAGGTGTTGAAGCCTTCGCAGTTGTATCTGACTCTAACAACCGGATTTTTAGCAAAGCTGGATTATCCACATCTGAATGGATCACCAGCCTTAAAATGAACGCAAATGTGGCAGCTGTCCGCACCATTCTAGGTAGATCCTTAGACGGTACCGGATGCAGAGTCTGCACCGAGAACGAATCACTTGGACATGTCTTGGGATTCTGTGATAGAGGAACATCACTAATGCTTTGCAACGGAAAGGGTGGCAAGTGTACGGAAAACTGCCACGCATTTCCTCAAGATGGGTCTACTAGACGAACTGATATTAGTGCATATTCTAACACCTCCAGATATGGCCGATTTGAGGTTGGTCTTCAACAAACTGAAAAGGTGGATAAAGGAAGAAAAAGGTATGTATGAACCTATTGTTAACTATTTCAAGGACAAATATGAACTCAAAAACTGCATTGATGTAATGGGTCTCGTCATTAGTGCACGAGGTGCTATACCTCCGTACGAGATGAGATTGTAACCATAGACTTAAAGAAGAATTTACCGAGCTCGATAGCTGCAGTCGCTTAAGTGCGGCCAGTATCCAGTATTCGGGAGATAGTAGGTTCGAACCCCACTGTCGGCAGCCCTGAAGATGGTTTTCCGTGGTTTCCAATTTTCACACTAGGCAAGTGCTGGGGCTGTACCTTAATTAAGGCCACGGCCGCTTCCTTCCCACTCCTAGCCCTTCCCTGTCCCATCGTCGCCATAAGACCTATCTGTGTCGGTGCGAAGTAAAAGCAAATAGCAAAAAAAAAAAAAAAAAAAAAAGAAGAATTGTGAAATTCTGAATAGCCTTTGCTGGCAGGACGTAGTGTTTACAGTGCACTACGTCTTCTGGTATAAGCAAGAGCAATTTTGTTACTTTCATTGATCTGTCCCTGTCTTATCCTTGGCTTTTACAATATGAAAGTGACTGAGGTATGAGCGATGCTAGTAATGCCTTTCCTTATGCAGACAGTCCCTGCTATGAATGGTGTGAAAATGTTGCTCATAGGGTCAGTTGGTGCATGCATTTCAGTGGGATTGGCAGACTGATGTGTAATCGCAATTCCTGGCTCTGTGAGGAAAGCAACGGGAAACTACCTCACTCCTCGTTTCCCCAGTACGCCTCTTCAGTGATGCCTAGGCCATCTATGACAGCTGATGTTGGAGCTGTTGAGGATCTAACTAGCCTTAGGGCTGTGGACTAAACATACATACATGCATACATACATACATACATACATACATACATACATACATACATACATAATCCCATTCATTATTCAACAAAATATTAGAAATAAATAAATACATAAGCATATATACAGGGTGGTCGGAAACAATGTGAACCGGTTATATGAGCGTTAGAGCGTTGGTCATACTGATAAGTAATTTAAAAAAAATATACATCGATATCTCGCGCCGTTGTCAATTTATCAGCTGCTGAAGTTAGCCAATCAGATCGCTTCGCGGGCGACTTCAGATGGGCTTTGCGAGGTGGTGTTGCTACATCTCCACGTGGCTTATGACCGGCTTGAGAGCGCCTCCAGGGGAGGGATTTGAACAAGGACCTCCCTGCTGATAGACTCGTCCCATGGCAAGCACGCTACGGTGGCACTGGCTGAAACCCACAGTGTATGCTCATTGTTTCCCGCATGCAAGCTCACAGTTGCGCGGCCCGAACCGCACGGACAACTCGCCCGGTCAGTTTTCCATAGTACCAGCTGTAGTACCCGTGGTTGATGGGACAAACATATAGGATGCGCAAAGTTGTCTAACTCCCCAGCTACTTTCCACCAATATTCAGGCAGACTGTGTTACTTGGGATGCAGCAGTAATCCCATCTACCGTCGGCTGTCCTGAGAATGGTTTTCCGTGGTTTTATATTCTATTAACAATGCTCAGGACTAAGCAATAAAAGTCTACATTCATGAATTCTACTATCGGACAGTTGCCAGAGCGTTCAGTACGACGAAGGATGCAGAAGAGGACTACTACTACTACTTCTGCTACTACTACTACTACTACTGAAACGTTTTCATTCCTTCCCTGAAGGGGGAGGCGGGCCTCTTAGACGGTAACGCCGTATCTCAGGCCGGGAGATGTGTTGCGGTGAAGGAGATGCACGGAGAAGGTGAGGGGGTTGGCGGCCATGGCGTATACTAACGTTGAAATATTGTTCAATCGTGTTAATCGTGTTAACTGACGATGGTTTTGTCATGACTGTCTTAAGGCGTAAAACCTTGGTCCATATCGACAAGGAAAATTGTGATGATGATTATAAAAAATGAGAAAAATTTGTAAAGGAACGACCGCTTGAAGAATAAGACAATAGTAAATCATGAAAGAAGGAAGGTCTCCCTATATATAAGATGGCCTGATATCATTAAGTCGGAATAAAATGGGAAGGCCTACAATATCGAAAGCTTATAAAACTGATTAACAATAGCATGACATTGACCATTGATTCGATTTTCCTCTTCTGCGTCGGTAGATGCAGAGTGGGTGTCGGTCCTCAAGTGGCCACGCCTGGTGCGTGGTCAAACAGCTCTGCGCTCTGACCGGTAAACCGAGCAGAGGAGGGGTGGCCACGGCTCTACCGTGGCTCTACGCTTCTGCATTCGGGAGACGGGACAGGGCTGGACCTCATAGGTGGCTCCAACCGGCCCGCTAACTCGCCGTCAGATAGCTCCTCAATTGTAATAACGTAGGCTGAGTGGACCTCGAAACAGATCCAGGTAAAATTTCTCCTGTGGTCGGGTATCGAACCCAGGGCCTGCAGGTAAGAGGCAGGCACTCTACCCCTACAGGCGGGGCGGACATAATCCTTCTTGTTCTTTATCTCTTTACCCTCCAGGGTCGGTTTTTCCCTCCGACTCAGCGACGGATCCCACCTCTATAGCCTCAAGGGCAGTGTCCTGGACCTTCAGACTCTGGGTCGGGGATACAAATGGGGAGGATGACCAGTACCTCGCCCAGGCGTCCTCACCTGCTATACTGAACAGGGACCTTCCGGGGGATGGGCAGATTGGAAGGGATAGACAAGGAAGAGGGAAGGATGCGGCCGTGGCCTTAAGTTAGGTGCCATCCCGGCATTTGCCTGGAGGAGAAGTGGGGAGCCACGGAAAACGACTTCAAGGATGGTTGAGGTGGGAATCGAACCCACCTCTACTCAGTTGACCTCCCGAGGCCGAGTGGACCCCGTTCCAGCCCTCGTACCACTTTTCAAATTTCGTAGCAGAGCCGGGAATCGTACCGGGGCCTCAGCGGGTGGCAGCTAATCACACTAACCACTACTCCACAGAGGCTGGCGGACATAATCCCTCAATGATAAATAAATAAATAAATAAATAAATAAATAAATACAAGTAAATAAAAACTTGTAATTTAGTGTGTAAGAACAGAGCACAGTCGGCAGTCTCTGTAGCAAACATTCGCCATTCTGTATGACATTCTAAACACGTCACTTATCAACATTCATGCCGGAGACAGGATTCGATTCCCAACCTCCTCACGTAGCCAAAGGTGGGCGCTTCACTCCTACACAGTGCAACAGGCGTTACATAAAACACTTCAGCTTACAGTCAGCATCGAGTTGTCCGTGATCGTTGATGCACTTTACACCCCACTGTGGACATTGTCCTCATCAGAATATTTCTCTCGTCTTAGTCATGGACAAGTCTTCAAAATTCTAGTCTTCAGAAAGGCGAGCCCTGTACACATTGTCATCTAGCTTCTTATCTGGAATCAGACATTGAAAATAATGATAAATTTTATACTCGTACTGATTCATGATATGCCAAACTTTCTACCTACGTCATACAAGAACTATGTATCACTAAGAGCACAGTATAAACATCATAATTCAGCAAGCATATTGTAAGGTAATGTAATTTATTCAGTTGTTTGCGCAATTTATCAACTTCACCCAGTAAGTAGGCCTACGTTGTATTCTTAGCCTATTTCTATCATCCTTAATTTAGATTTTCGTCTTGAGTGTCAGAAAGAATGTCAGATATTTTCCGCAACCCTAGAAGTAATGTGACATGAACACTAGAGAAACGTGGAAGGGATACACTGCAATCTAGAAGGAAAAGAGGACAATTATGCGCCGTATACAATGACTATGGGAATAAGCTTGAGAAGAGTTGAACTAGAAAGGGCCTGTTACATAAACAGGAGCAATCATTCACATTATTTGAAAGGAAGACCTAAAGAATAATACCATTGGTAACTGTTGTTGTTTGAGTCATAAGTTCATAGACTAGTTTGATGCATCACTCCGTGCCACCCTAGCCTCTGCAAACATTTTCATTTCTACGTAACTGCTGCACTCTACATTTGCTCTAATCTGCTTGTCATATTCATACCTTGGTCTACCTTTACCGTTCTTACCGCCTACACTTCCCTCAAAAACCAACTGCACAAGTCCTGGGTGTCTTAAAATGTGTCCTATCATTCTATCTCTTCATCTGGTAAAATTTAGCCAAATCGATTTCTTCTCACCAATTCGATTCAGTATCTCTTCATTCGTGTTTCGATATATCCATCTCATCTTCAGTATTCTTCTATAACACCACATTTCAAAAGTTTCTATTCTCTTTCTTTCTGGGCTAGTTATCGTCCATGTTTCACTGCCATACAATGCCACGCTCCATATGAAAGTCTTCAAAAACATCTTTCTAATTCCTATGTCAATGTTCGAAGTGAGCAAATTTCTTTTCTTAAGAAAGCCTTCTTTGCTTGTGCTAGTCAGCATGTTATGTCCTTCTTACTTCTGGATTGTCAGTTATTCTACTACCCAAGTAACAATATTCATCTACTTTTTTAAGGCTTCATCTTCTAACCTAATATTTTCTGCATCGCCTGAATTCGTTCGACTGCACGCCATTACTTGTATCTTGTACTCCTTACCCAAGACTCTGTCCATAATATTTAGCAATTTATCCATATCTCATGCAGGCTCAGACAAAATAACAATATCATCAGCAAGCCTCAGGGTTTTGATTTCCTTTCCTTGAATTGTGATTCCCTTCCCAAATTCCTCTTTGATTTCCTTTAGTGCTTGTGCAATATAAACACTGAAAAGGAGGTGAGACAAACTGCAACCTTGCCTTACTGCTTTCTGGATGGTAATTATTCGTTTGTAAATAAGAGACCTGATCATTGGAACGCATAACCTGCAACCGTCTTAGAGGCAGAGGCAGATTCATAATACAGGCCAACCAAAGACTTTAATATTACGTATCTAGACTCACAGAGCGCGCTGGTGCTATGCGGAAAATTGAATAGCTTCGCGCATCGCCATGTTTCGGGCACTTCAGGTTTGAATGCATGGTCACTGCCCTCATGATGTCCAGGCCGTACTGTAACTCTGATGACGTCACGCTTTGGGTGGGACTTTAAGGCGATACGTATCCGCTCCGCTTGAATAATACACTTGTTTAAATTTCTTAAGAATCTGTTAACACCTTCTAAAACCAAAAACTATTCATAAATATTTGTTAGTTCTGACACACGATGCATATCCTTCCCCGTAACGTTCTATTTCTAGCGTATATCCGTCCTTTTCCGTGAGTACAGGCTAACACTTTGAGACATATTTTTGCGTTTTTTATCCATTTTCTAGTCAACTGGAACATTCACATCATACACACTGATAGAAAACAAGCAACAGATTACCAATACAATAGACTACAAATGTAAATTATTTCTGTACCACCGATTCAGTACATACAAGAAAGATTACAAGTAAGCTAACCTCCAACAATAACAAAACATTTACTGTCACTGTCATGAAATTCAGTTATTGTTTAAAAATGTAGACTTTTGAACAGCAAATAATGCCTATACAATTATACAATTTTCATGGAATAACCCTGTTTCATTGCCTATGATATGAAATTTGATAGAAAAAATTCCCAGCAGTGTTATTTCACAATACACATGTACCTAAAATGGTACAATGCATAAGTTGGACTTGAATTTTCACCAGTACACCGAATTCAAATATGCCGAGTCTTACTACGTAAAGTATATCTAATGTTACCCAAGTTTTTGACATAATAAGAAATTTTAACTCACCATCTGGACGATACACTCTTATTTCCATCAGCATGTAGTCTTCAGAAAATTGGTTGATACACACAACTGTGCGGTGATTAACGATTCATTTCTCCCTAGGAATAGCCTTCTTCCATATCCTAACTCTTTCTTCATCAGAAAGAAACATAAATACTGGAGTGTACTCTCCTCGTTTATAATTTGCTTCGCAGCCAGGCACACAGCAACTCTTAGCATGGTGATTTCGCTCACTGATAACCTTAATTCAACTTTATACACATCGTCGTTGATAGTAAAACGCTGAATGCATTAACTCAATTCATTTTGAACTAGGGATATAACATTACACAAAAAAACTACAAAATTAAAACAGGGCAGAGCTATATTCTTAACCTAGAGCCTCACAAGAATACACGCTAACACTAAGTTTTCTTCACTAATTGAGGACTTTTCACTTAATAATGCGGTCGATAACGACTCAGTCTGATATATACCTGAGTAAACATGCGGCTAAGGTAAATAATTTCAATAAAACCCAACTAACTCACGTGCTTAACTTCCCCCCTAACGATCAGCTGATTGCTTTCCCGCGCTTGCTACAGTACGGTCTATACTTCACGATGGCAGTGGCATGGTTAACACGTGGTGATGTTTACAGTTTCTTGTGTGTTTTTCATGGTGATTCCTATCGATTAGCAGATCTGTGGTTGTGTTATGTGATAAAGTTATAATTTGTAGTATTGGACTATTTTTAGTGAAAAGTGCGAGCTTACATTAATTGGCGATATTAAAGGAGAGTCGGCCTAAGTGAAGCCGTAAGTGCGGAGTGAAGAAATATTCACGATGGTGACCTCTTGTGCAGCTTTCAATTGCACAGTCGGTAGCAGAAAGCATTTGGTATTTCTTTTCACAAGTGAGTAGAAATTGAAATGTTATAAAATTACCATAATCGAGAATGGGCTACAGAGTGGTGGATTCAGGGACGTATGGACGTGGCATTCTCAATGTTTAGGCTTCTTCTTCTTGGCGTTTTTCATTTCATTAGGGACAGTACTCAAGAACTAAACAGCTATTCTGAAAAAGCGCACATTTTGCCTAGAATCCAAAACATATGATTGAAAAAGCTTCGTAATCCCATCTATTTTTAGGTCAAATTATGGCTTTAGATTATTAACAATTATCAGAAAAATTATTTATTGATATCATTATCCATGTTTTCACATCTTTATAATAAAAGAATTGTTAAGTATTCTGTTCCAGAGAAGTTTGACTAGCTGACTCCTATTTTACACTAGAAAACACCAATCAAACTACTTATTTAACTGTTATATTCATATATGCTTAATATTCAAGCTCCTTTGTCTTCTTCCTTATGTGAATCATAATGTTCCTGTAATAGAAAAGTTAGAACATATTTTCAATTTTAATTTGTGCTCAGAAAATCTCCTTTCAGTTCGAGTTTATAAAATCAGTAGGGCTAACATTGGTATTTAAGGTGAGAATAGTATGAGAAGGAATTTTGCAACTTAAATGATATATTTTTCCTCTCTTAAATTTAACCAACTGGTAAAAATATATTTAATTCAGAGAAACTTAAACTAAGCTAGGTATTTTTTTCATTGTTAGATACATTTAGAATTATGAGGTAGAGTAGCACTAGTGTAATGAGTTTTTTCAGGAAGAATCTTTTCAAAATGTAAAATAATGTAGTGAAATATGAATGATTGCTGGCTCCACCACTCTGTTCTGAAATATATCACATGAGGTTATATTTATGAAGCAGAAGAATATATTGTAATAAATTACTGGGAGAATGTTCTGTCATTGTACCAGGAATGGTTGAGAAAACAAAGGAGGAAATAGAAATATATACATTTCTTTGATTTCGAATACATGGCTATTATTTTAGACATATTGCTTACAGATTTCCATTGAATAAGACTAAACTTCTGTCAAAGTGGCTTGTTGCTGTTAAAAGAGACAAGTTTGTTCCGACTTATTCGCATAGACTATGTTCAGTTCACTTCACAGAAGTAAGGTTTTGGCAATCTGAAGGGAACAAAATTCTGAAAGATGATGCAGTGCCAACACTGTTTCCAGATCATCTACAAAAGGTACTTGTAGTTCAAGTAATTTGGATTAGATATTGTATTACTTCATTTTATTTTTATTTCTTTATCAATGATAAGGTTTTTCTTATGGTAGACCCAATAGGCCTATATATATATTTTTTTTCGGACTGAAAAGGCCCCCTGTAAAATTTTAAAACGGAAGTTAGATTTTCGAGAGACAAATCAAGAGAATAACACCATAGATCCCAGTCCATGTAGTAGTTCAGTCAGTACTGTTACACAGTGCATTTCATCTGAGCACAATTATTTTAGTGCAGAAAGCCCCACAAAATATAAAAATCTCAGCATATCTCAGTAGATTTTAGATAGCTATTTTCCAAACCATATAGAAATCATAATTGAAGGTATACTCATCCTGATATACTATTTCACATCCTGCAAATAATAAAAAAGAAAAATGTCATTCAGATGGAAATTAGTAAAGTAAGTAAAGTTACTTGCGGTGAACACTGGGCGTAGCTTTATTTTTTACAGATTTCTACAGTCATGTACCTTTTCAACAATCTGTTTATAGCACTGAATAATATCTGCTGTGATTACTCATCATAAAGAAAAAGATCTGGCATGTAACTTTCATAGAAAACGTTCTATTTCACAGGTTTTCTTTTTGCCAATATTACAGATTCTTGTTTTTGATACAACTGTTTGTAAAAACTGTAAATATTGAAAGAATTGATGGATTACTGATGTTCTCCAGTCTCCTAAGTCACAGGTAAAAGATTGTTTTTCTCCTCATGATCTGGAAATCATCCTGAAGTTGTCTTGGTATTTTCATGAAAGCTTAACTGCTGAGTGTAGGATTTAATTGCATGTGTCTATTCCAAATATGCAAACAAATCAGTTACAAACATGGTCATTATAGTAGGCCTAATGTGAGCTATGTATTCTTTCTTGAAGATTATTAATTTAATGTACTGGTATACAATGTTTTCTGTTTTTGGAGAGTGTTCTCTAAATTTAAGACATGTGTTTATCTACGTATATTTATATTTACTATCATTAGTAGTGTATTTTGAAGTCCTCTTATCCAGTGTTCTAAATGTTGTTTTATTACATCTGTTACTTATAGGCTAGCTATCCAAATGATTTGTGGAGATATGTTCAATAACAATGCATATGTGTTCAGTTTGTATGCATAAGTATCATTTCCGTGTTATTACCGTCTTGGTTCTTGTATATTTATTGCGTGTATTCACGTTAATCGGTGTAGGCTTTGCCATTTATTATTAATGTATTAGGAACTGGGAATAGCTAAGTTTCGCTGATGCTTGGAATGAAACATTTCCGTACGGATCTTCTGCTTCTACTTTCTAAAGCGGCACCTTTCTAACATTTTATTTTGGATGTGTCTAATGAACATATTTTCTTACCGTATTATCCTGTATCGCAGGAATTAAAATAACCTGTCGACAGGTGTTTTCATTTGTGCGTAATTGTAATGCATGAATTCCATAATACGGTCTCCTCGGCGAGCTGTGGAGTGCCCGCAACATGGCGATACGCGCATGGACAGCTCTTCCCCAGTCACACGCTACTGCGCAGCCAGCGGTGTAGGGCCGTGAGGCCAACTAGGCATGTGCCTCGGTGCAGCAGCATTCGTGGGGGGGGAGGGGGGTGTGGACTTGTTTGTATGTAACAGGTAATCTAGGAAACTACTGGATCGATTTTGAAATTATTTTCCCATTTTAAGGGACTCAAACGTAGGTTTTCCTCTGACTTGCTTCACATTTTCTTTCGCTACGTAGCCCATTTGAAAGATAGCATGACAGTAAGTAGCATGTGTGTTAACCAAAGGTATCAGCTAAAGGTCTGAAAAATTTGAGGTCCATCAGTCAAGTCGTTTTTGAGTGAGAAAAACACATATCAGCAAACATACAAATTTCCAGATTCTTCATTGATGCCATTTTTCCGCTCAGTCACGGTTTTGCCGGGAATCCGGAGTGATACGCAGTCCATGTTACCAGAAATGATATTAAAATTGAATACGTTACCTAAAGGGTTTGTTCTGTTGAACAATGGAGCCTCCGTGTGTACATGAAATTCGATTCTCCAGAAAAATGTTTATACGCATGTTCTTTGTATTTCTAATACTTTTCGAGAAAAATGTTTCGCTGCATTTTGACGCATGCTTTATCCTTGGTCTCTTTGTCTTCGTTTCGTTCCTGAATAACATACAAGCTACTTACTATTAAAGTGTATCTTAAGGGGCTCTCCAGGAAAATAAAACGTGAAGCAAGTAATAGGAAAACGTATGCCTGGCACCCTTAAAAGTGAACAAGCTGCCTGAACAGTTAGTCTTATTAAATAATCAGAAGTGCTTAACATTCGGGAATATACGCGATTTGGCTTGAGACGGAGCATTCTCGTTGCACCTCCCAGAAACGTACGTGGCAACCAGACGAAGAGAACAATACACGGCCAAGCGCTCCAGGCCGACTTGGAGCTCCCCGGTAGTCTGACTCACTAGGAAGAACCTCCCGGGAAGTACCAAAAAGGGCTACCATAGGGCTGACATGTAACAACATCAATTGGGAAGTCCATAACTTGAAAAGTCACTTCCAAAATTACAGGATCAACATTAAGAAAAGTATATGTCCCAGCGTGCTACAAGGGAACACTAGGAAAGATCGGTGCAACACGCGAATTGTTTTTAAAAATGTGGATAATCATGAACGAATCACCGCACTTTGGCAGGGAATGTTGTGGTAGGTGTGCTAGAAAATAAGGAAATATTTTCCAGATTGTATTTTCTATTAGCATGTAAAGAAATGTCAGCATCAAATCATAGTATATTACGACAGCTCGCTTGTTTATTCTCTGGCCGAATGGAATCAAATTTGATGGATGCTGTTCCGTACTTGATGAAGGCAGCAATTTTCCAAACGTGATACAGTAGGCGTACATGGTGTAGGCTAAGCAGAGTATGTGAAGAGGTTCCCATCTTGTATACTGAAGTAGACAAATTAATTTCAAACGGAAAAAAAAAAAGTGTTTATGAAAGCCCCAACAATAACTGATGCATTCAAAGCAAATATCCAGATCTCGGCACTTATATCTTATTTAATTATTGGGGAAATGATTAGAAGCAGCAGAGTAGAGGAAACTATCCTTAGATGGGGTGGTTCTTATTATGGGGAATTTCAATATCTCAGCCGAGATGTACTGAGACTTAACGAACTACCAAAACGCATGCCGAAACGCGTTCTGCCAGTACGCTCCCGCATTCGTGTGTGAGAAATCGCTATGGTGAATTGAAAGACGTTCGCTCGTCGAGATTATTTATTGATACTGGCGTCTTTGTCTACACCCATGGGAAGGTAATTTTAGTTCGTAACAAACCTCTACTAGAGTGACAGTAAGTACATAAAGAAATCAGTTGCTACTTTAGATCTTGGCCTAACCGCAATTCTACTTTCGCTGGAAGCTTGAGTATCCAACAATTCAAATTCCC
Source organism: Anabrus simplex (assembly GCF_040414725.1). NCBI lineage: Eukaryota > Metazoa > Arthropoda > Insecta > Orthoptera > Tettigoniidae > Anabrus > Anabrus simplex. Next base: position 1,668,034,684 of record NC_090265.1, read on the forward strand.
TACTATGGGTTAGTGAGGAGGCCGTATTATGGGGTACCCAATATTAGGAAACTCGCTTTGTTTCTTTTGATGACGGGCTGAGTGACTCAGACGGTTGAGGTGCTGGCCATCTGACCCCAGCTTGACACGTTCGATCCTGACTCAGTCCGGTGGTATTTGAAGGTGATCAAATACGGTACGGTCTGTAGATTTACTGGCACTTAAAAGAACTCCTGCGGGACTAAATTCTGGCATCTCACCGTCTCCGAAAACCGTGAAAGTAGTAAGTGGAACGTAAAGCCAATATGAATATAATTAGAATGACATCCCTTTATTCCTTGTGTAAAATAACTGACCACCGGCTTAATGATCATGATGATAATACTGCAATTTTATTTATTTATTTATTTATTTATTCATTTATTTATTTATTTATTTATTTATTTATTTAGCAGCGATGAAGAAACAGCCGACCACATTGGGAGACACAAGCTCGTCTAGAGGTGGAAAATACCAAGCTCAGCTCGTGGTGCAGAAATCAAAGAATGCCACCACAACCCTGCCGAAATTCAAACGAGCTTTAAAACTGACTTCACAGAAACAAAATTAAATGCAGCCAACAATAACAACAAAGAAAAAGACAAAAAAAGTGCGGCTGAATCTTCATCATCCGAAGAAGACTTCGACACCGTGTCTCTGGAGTTGGAAGACGAGCGGGGAAACTAAAGTTTCGGAGTGTCTCTACTGTCTCTACCTATTTTTGGTGAAAGAAAATGAGAATGTTCAAACACGAACAGCAAGCACATATAACTACGTCGGGTTTTGAACCCAGAACGTTGAGTCTGTGCCCCCATCACCCATCAGTCTTGTTGAGTAAATGTATTATTCTGTGTAAATGTCTGCTGTTGTATTTATTTATGTATTTACCTTAGATACCCAATCCAATATTATTCTGCCGTCATCTAGAGAACCGAAACTGATGTTTTGATGTAAAACAGAGAACATGAAGTATCCATCCGAGGTCACCATGTTAATTGTAGAATTACCGGGCAACTTCCGAGTTGGTTGTCTAGGACTACTATTACTAAATGTTTTCATTATTCCCTTGGAGGGGGGAGACGGGCCCCTAGACTGTGACGCCGTTTCTCAGGCCAGGAGATGTGTATCAGAGAAGGTGAGAAGGTTGGCGTCAGTGGCCTATACTAAAAATTGTCCCGGCATTCGCCTTAGTGCAGGAGAATGGAAAACCACGGAAAACCATTCTCAAGACAGCCAACGGTGGGGACCAGCCCCTCTCCTTCTCCCGAATACAGAGGTGTAGAACCACGGTACAGTCGTGGCCACCCCTCCACTGCTCGGTTGGCCGGTCGGAGTGTAGAGCTGTCGGACCACGGACCAGCCATGTCCACTTGTGAGCCGAGACCCACTCTACATCCGCCGACCTTGTCTAGGAACTGCCACTTACCTCGCATGATTGCCGCGATTACATCAGACTGTTGCCGGATGTCACTGATGTCAACATGCCATGATGATACGGATTACGAAGCAAATTATATTCACTGCCAGCGAGGAATAAACAACAAGCGGATGACGTATCACACCCGGCTATTTAACATCTCAGAAAAGAAATAAATTATGAAAGGCTGATGGATTTGAAGTTATGCCCAAAACGTAAATAAGTAAATAAGCAATAAGGAAACATTCATGCTTTTAATGAAAATGAAAACCTACAAGCTGTTTTCCAGTCCTCGACCGGATCAGGGATGAAATGAATGAATCATAAATAGGCTAATAGTACGAAGGGGTCGCCACTGCCAAAGTGATTCATTAATGACTGATAGATGCTATGAAATGACAATGGAGAGTGTTGCTGGAATGAAAGATGACGGGGAAAACCGGAGTACCCAGAGAAAAACCTGTCCCGCCTCCGCTTTGTCCAGCACAAATCTCACTTGGAGTGACCGGGATTTGAACCACGATATCAAGCGGTGAGAGGCCGACGCGCTGCCGTCTGAACCACGGAGTGTCTATGCTTCTAATATTTAAATAAAATAAAATTGTAGAAGGGGAATATACTGTAGTTCGGAAAAGTAATATTTAGGATTTAAAAAAAGTAATTTACCTACTTATAATCTGATAAAGGACGAACTCTTTACAAGTCGGATTCCCCTCTCTCCTCTTTCTCAGTGCTGCTCGTATCATTCGGATTAATGACAAGACGGTCGACAGTCATATCTTACAGGCCGTCTGACTCCGAGAATCTCAGCTCTCCCGCTACAACGTGATGAATGAAGGCACGCCATATTTCAGCTTATACACTCACCAGAGCCTCATTAATGTCCTGACTTATACGAGTTTTATTATTACGAGCAACATATACGTTTACCAGGCTCCACGTCAAATCAATGGGGGGAAAGCTTCCGTTTAGCCTTCGCGAACGGACGATGTCATAGATTTTAGAGATACAACATGGCGGGGCATGCATCCGCAGCATTTTTCAGTTGGAATTGTTTTATTATATTAAAGACAAAGAATACAAATCGGTTCTTGCATATTTTTCTGACTTAAATTACTTCAGAAATTATATTTAGTCAATTTTGCATGTAGAATCGCATATGGCTAATCTGCTACTTTGATGTCTCGTCGTAGCCGTTCTACGGTAGCTTCAACCAATGCACGTTAACATGAGCTCCGTGCTCATCTTTACAGCATTCCTGACGGCGTGGTAGTATCATCCATCACCCTAGGAATCCACTTTCAATACTATAATTAGAAATGTGAATTTTATTAACGTGAATTACACTCTACAATGCAGAGACATAATTACTGAACAAACCTATACTATTTAGAAATAGATCTGTGATAATCCTGAAAGTACTAAATTAATAAAAATGGTGTACTTGGGGACAAAACATGATGACCTCACCTCACACCATTACTCTCCAGCAGCAGCCGGGTGTCTATTAGCGGCTTATGTCGTCTACTGCACTCGACGGAAAGAAAGGGTAAAGACTGAGAAGAGTGTGGAAGAAAGTGGTTTGGCAACCTCTCCAACCAAACAAGGATCACTTAGAACTCGTTAACTCAGCAGGCGCAAGGTGTGATTGACTGCTGGCTTCCAGCTCGCTTCCAGGAACCGAGGTCGTCATGTTTTGTCTCCAACTAAACCCCATTTTAGGCTACTTTCCTTATGCGAACAGTTTTGAAAATTTAAAATCAGTGATACATAAATTAGTTAAGCATGATGCTTCATCAATTGCATACACCCAGCCTCCATGCCAGGGAAATTAACCAATGATGGTTAAAATTCCTGCCAGGAATCGAACCCAGGACCCCTGTGACTAAAGGCCAGCACGGTAATCATTTAGCCATGGAGCCGGACGTGAGGGTCCCATATACTGGAACCATACTCTAGTTGGGATTTACCACAGACTTATATGCCCTCTCCTTTACATCCTTACTAAACCCCTAAACACCTTCATAACCATATGCAGAGATCTGTACCCTTTATTTACAATCTCATTTATGTAATTTCCCTAATGAAGATCTTTCCTTTTATTAACACCTAGATACTTACAATTATCCTCAAAAGGAACTTTCAAACCATCAACGCAGTAATTAAAACTGAGAGGACTTTTCCTATTTGTGAAACTCACAACCTGTCTTGTAACCCCGTTTATCATCATACCATTGCCTGCTGTCCATCTCACAACACTATCGAGGTCATATTGCAGTTGCTCACAATTTTGTTTATTTATTACTCTATAGATAATAAAATCACCCGCAAAAAGCCTTACCTCTGATTCCACTTCTTTACTGATATCATTTATAAATATACTGTATAAGAAAGCATAAAGTTCAATAATACTGCCTTAAGGAATTCCCCTCTTAATTATTACAGGGTCAGATAAAGCTTCGCCTACTCTAATTCTCTGAGGTCTATTTTCTAGAGCGACCCATACAGTCACTCTTCTGTCTAGTCCAACTCCACTCATTTTTGCCAGTTGTCTCCCATAATCCACCCTATCAAATGCTGTATACAGGTCACTCGCGATACAGTCCATTTGAAATTCTGAATCCAAGATATCTGCTATATCTTGCTCGAATCCTGCAAGTTGAGCTTCAGTGGAATAACCTTTCCTAAAATTGAACTGCCTTCTATCGAACCAGTTATTCATTTCGCAAACATGTCTAATATAATCAGAAAGAATGCCTTCCCAAAGCTTACATGCAACGCATGTCAAGCTCAGTGGCCTTTAATTTTCAGCTTTATGTCTATCACCCTTTCATTTATACACAGGGGTTATTATAGCAACTCTCCATTCATTTGGTATAGCTTCTGCAACAAAACAATAATAAAATAAGTACTTCAGATATGGTACTATATCCCAACCCATTGTCTTTAGTATATCCCCAGAAATCTTATAAATTTCAGCCGCTTTTCTAGTTTTCAACTTTTGTATCTTGTAAATATCCTTGTAACCAACATGCATACTACTGACTAAATACTTCTGCCTTTTGAAGATCCTCGCATAAAATACTCCTCTTGTTAATTAATGATTCCTGAAATGTCCTTCTTGGAACCTGTCTCTGCCTTAAAGTACCTATACATATCCTTCCATTTTTCACTAAAATTTGTATGACTGCCGCCGGCCCCGTAGTGTAGGGGTAGCGTGCCTGCCTCTTACCCGGAGACCCCGGGTTCGATTCCCGGCCAGGTCAGGGATTTTCACCTGGACCTGAGGTCCACTCTGCCTACGTGATTAGAATTGAGGAGCTATCTGACGGTGAGATAGCAGCCTTGGTCTATAAAGCCAAGAGTAACGGCCGAGAGGATTCGTCGGCGTGCTGACCACACGACACATCGTAATCTGCAGGCCTTCGGGCTGAGCAGCGATCGCTTGGTAGGCCAAGGCCCTTCAACGGCTGTAGTGCCAAGGGGTTTGGTTTTTTGTATGACTGCCAATTATGCTTGCCATCATATTGTCCTTAGCTGACCTCATTCCTAGATTCAGTTTGCTAGTAAGTTCCTTCATTTTCTCATTACTTCTACAGCCATATCTGACTCTATGCTTTTCCAGCCTGTACCTCCTTCTTAGTCTCTTTATTTTGCTGTTCTTATATAGTGGGTCTTTACCATTCCTTACCACCTTTAGAGGTACAAACCTGTTTCCACATTCTTCAACAATCGCTTTAAACCCATCCCAGAGTCTATTTACATTTTTATTTACCGTTTTCCACCGATCAGTCCGCCTCTGTGGTGTAGTGGTTAGCGTGATTAGCTGCCACCCCCGGAGGCCCGGGTTCGATTCCCGGCTCTGCCACGAAATTTGAAAAGTGGTACGAGGGCTGGAACGGGGTCCATTCAGCCTCGGGAGGTCAACTGAGTAGAGGTAGGTTCGATTCCCACCTCAGCCATCCTGGAAGTGGTTTTCCGTGGTTTCCCACTTCTCCTCAAGGCGAATGCTGGGATGGTACCTAACATAAGGCCACGACCGCTTCCTTCCCTCGTCCTTGCCTATCCCTTCCAATCTTCCCATCCCTCCACTAGGCCCCTGTTCAGCATAGCAGGTGAGGCCGCCTGGGCGAGGTACTGGTCATACTCCCAGTTGTATCCCCCGACCAAGAGTCTGAAGCTCCAGGACACTGCCCTTAAGGCGGTAGAGGTGGGATCCCTCGCTAAGTCCGAGGGAAAAACCGAACCTGGAGGGTAAACAGATTATTATTATTATTATTATTATTATTATTATTATTATTATTATTATTATTATTATTATTATTATTATTATTATTATTCCACCGATCATAGTTACTTTTAAAAAACTCCCACATGCTTGTTTTAAAAGCCATGTGATACTAACTAATAGTCCTAATTTTAAGACTTTCCTTTCTATTGCATTTATTTTTAACAACGAGAAAAACAGTTTCTTTTTCAATTATAATATCTACTTGGGTTACTTCTCTATAGAACCAATCTGGTTTTACCAGATTCTTCCCTCTAGTTCGTTCCATCACTTTACGATATTAACTTATTTGCCATTTGTTGGTCATGCTTCCTGTTGTTCGCATTACCTTCCCAATTAACATTTGGTAAATTGAGATCAGCCCGCCTCTGTAGTGTAGTGGTTAGCGTGATTAGCTGCCACCCCCGGAGGTCCGGGTTCGATTCCCGGCTCGGCCACGAAAATTTGAAAAGTGGTACGAGGGCTGGAACGGGGTCCACTCAGCCTCGGGAGGTCAAATGAGTAGAGGTGGGTTCGATTCCCACATCAGCCATCCTCGAAGTGGTTTTCCGTGGTTTCCCACTTCTCCTCCAGGCGAATGCCGGGATGGTACCTAACTTAAAGGCCACGGCCGCTTCCTTCCCTCTTCCTTGTCTATCTCTTCCAATCTTTCCATCCCTCCACAAGGCCCCTGTTCAGCATAGCAGGTGAGGCCGCCCGGGCGAGGTACTGGTCATTCTCCCCAGTTGTATCCCCCGACCAAGAGTCTGAAGCTCCAGGACACTGCCCTTGAGGTGGTAGAGGTGGGATCCCTCGCTGAGTCCGAGGGAAAAGCCGAACCTGGAGGGTAAACAGATGATGATGATGATGAAATTGAGATCACCCACTACAACCACATTCCTTTCCATATCATTTTTCACATAGCAGGGGCTGCCTGGCCGAGGCGGTCAAGGCGTGCTCGGTTTGCCCGGAAGGACGTAGGTTCGAATCCCCGTCAGGAAGTCGTAAAATTTAAGAAACGAGATTTCCACTTCCGGAGGTGCATGATGTGACCGTTCACAACGTCACCTATGGTATGTCATGATATCCAGGAGATGAAATATGCCGTTTTCCGCGTCATTCTACGATAAAAACTGCCCAAGTTAGAATTTTTCTGCCCGCTCCAGGACTCGAGTTGCAATATCCAGAGTCGCGCGACCCAGCTCTAGTTGCTGGTAATTAGCAGCAAGGCGGTGCAAGAGCGCTTGTACTCGAAGCCCTCTCACTCCCACCGCGAGCGAGACGAAACGATACGCGTTATCACGTGACAAAGAATCTAGGTCACTAGCTGAGCCCAGAGAGTAGGTCCAACGTGAAAACTAACATTATACCCTGTTTTCCTCGCTTATTCACCACTGCCAACTTAACGCATTCAACTGTTTTATTTCTGTTAAATTTCATAAATCGCAAAATACCCAATGGATAATTAAGCGCAAACATTCATTTGAATCAGGGAATTTTACGCATAATTATGAGACCAAGAAGTGCTCTACTTAACTGACAGGGCAGTAACTGCGCTGTAAACAAGGGCGCGTCTTAATGACTAACAGATGTGGGACCCTAACCGTGCCAAGGAACACAAGGAATCCCCTGTGCTCGTCATCATTCACCGCCAGAGACTAAAGGACGCTTTTAAGATTGCTTCAAAACCTACGAAGTTATTTTAATAACAGTCACTCAGTGGAGATGGGAATACAGGAGCTACATTTCGATACCCCGTTCGTCACTGTACGTTGCGTATTAACGGATCAATGTGTAAGAAAGGATTGCATTTTTTCCCCCACCCTCAGCATTCGGGTCTCTAGCGTAGCGCGCCTATATATTCATGAGCTGAGAAGGAGACACCATCCAGTGTATTCTCAATGTGACGCCAGTACGGTAGTATTTCGTCGTGGTTTGTGTATGAGTCGTTTGTGAAGAAATAATCTTGTAATTTGAGCAGTGTTATGCAGATTCATTAAACCCTGTGAACATCTGCGAAAATACCCACAATGTAACTAAGTTTTTTTTTTGCGAGTACAGTGTCGCTATTTAATATAGTGGGAGCAGCACGAAACCGAAATGACTGCTGTCCGTGTGTCGAAGAGGTCGTGCGTCGAGCCTCATATGTGCCGATACTAATACGGCTTAATTAACCACAATAGCCAGGTAACTCAGTGCGTGGAGTTGTGTGTGTGTGTGTCTCGACATAATTGAGAGATACAAAGAAAGTGCGTGAACGGCTCAGTGTCGGCATAATTAAGGGTAGTGTCACGTCTATAAATCGATAATGCAGTTGAGAGCCTGACTTACGCATGACTAGGCGAGATAGAATATGCTTGAAGTGTGGTCGTGTGAGACGAGAAAATTTAATCCAGTAGTGGCCTAACCAGTGACATTCTTTATTCAGGACCTAGAATAGCTGTATGCTGTTTATAAAAGAATAGGTACATGAGGAGGAGCAGTGTCGGGCTACAGAGACAATACCGGCATTGGGTTGGAATGCTCGTGCTATTGAGCAGACCCAACCATATATTCAAATTGTGGTGTGTAATAGACTAACGCATTCACTTGAGATAATTTCCCCTCATTTACATGTCTACGAGAACGCCGAAGTGAACGCCGACATCCAGTTGAATGTCAGAATTTTGCCTGTGTACCGGAGTGAACGAGTCATCTAGCTGTTTGCCGGAATTTCGCCTGGTAGCCGAGAACGTCTGGAACGTCGCTGTCATGTGTATAACCTGCCAGGAGGTCATCATGGGTTTTCACATCGCCGATGACGTGATGCAAGCACTCTAAATCCATGGAGTGCCCTCCTGTAAGGCTGTGAACGTGGTATCCAGAAGGCTGAGTACATTTCCAAGTATTTATATCTTTGAAGGTCGTGTCCCATTGTAAATATGTAAATTTTTCACCTAGATATAACGTAAACTGCAAGCACGCCATTTCAGAGGGATAATAATTATAATTTCATTTTTATTTGGGTCTTTTATGGAATACTTCTTCATGGTTTGGGAGCGACCATATTTTACTTCCATTTTTTTTACAAGGGTTTGATAATGCATGACGTAAGTTTAAGGACCTCAGATTAATTAAGTGTGAAGTACCGTCAAGTAAAAGGGCCTAAATATTCTACGTAAGCGACTCCAGTTATCATCTTTCTACAGCCAATAGGAGTCCTCAGGATATCTCAGTAACTGATATTTTTTTTGTACTTCACAAGCTCTTAGGAAATCCTCCTTACTAGAAATTAAAACTGCTGGAACAACGAATGGAGCATGAGATTGGGGTATATATCTTACATCGCTAATTAGTTCGCGAATGTGCAAGTTAATTTGGACCCTGGTGACAGGAGATCATTATTAGATCTGCATCGTGGTCGATGTACCGAGAGGAAATGAAATGGCTGAACAGGCTGTAGCCACAATATATATTGTGAAATGAAATGTGAAGTTCCCTTGGAATCTGTCATTAAGACACGCGAGGCGCATATCGCGATGTGAATATGTTGATTAGGCCGGATATAGGGCCGTGATTTGTGTGATGCCATTTATGGCCAGTATTGAAAGAAGTGAATAGATTATTTGCCGTGAAGTCATTGCCCGAGAAGGCTAGTGGACCGCTCTTTGAAAGTGTGGCACGGGTAGCTCACTGCGGGAGTTTTATGAGCCCCTTTAAACGGGGGAGTGAAGGCGTTTCTTCAGTGAAATACAACAGATACAAGTGGCGAGTTTCTTTTCCTTTCGATACAAAGATTATGTGTGTTAATTTAAATAGAGCCAACGTCGCAGAGATTCCAAATGAGCATTAAATGAAGGATCCCTCCAATTTATTTCTTTAATTATCCACAGCGTATAGGGAATTCCAGGTCAGATATACCCCGTCTCAGAAGGTCCTGAGTTCATCGCAGGAGACAGTAAAGCCTCCTGTCACAAGCGGCAGGTGAAATAGGACCACCTGCGGCCCATTATGTGTATGTGAAGTGTATATATTCATGTCCATTTGTTGCAGGTAGTGCTATAATACTTTGTTTATGATGTCTGGTATTGAAGTCGCTAAATGCTTGTCCATAGGTAACATCGTTGTGTAAATAATGTCCCGATATATGTGGTGATAAAAATCCTAATGAAATGAGCGTGTTTATCATATTGCATATTTGGCAACGTTTAACTTAAAGTAGTGTTGTAACGCGACTTTCAAAGGATTGGGAGTGTAAATTGCTTATCTCAGTTCATACGATACTAGCAAACTTATATCATAATTTGATGCAAATTGAATATATTAATTCTCGACAAACAAACAGAATTACAGCTGGGTATGCCTATGTTGAATAGATTTGTGTGTAAAGTGATTAGTGTAAATGTAAAGTGAAATGATTAGAGAGAAAACGCCTCTCTAAATCTGAGATAGTGTAAATAACCCAAGAGGGAGCGCCTTCTTAAGTTGGAATATTTAAACGTATAATGAAGTGTAGAAAGGACTACCGAACATTTAAACGTCAAGATTACCCAAGTTACTATATGTAAGGTGTTTGTATGGCATACCCATGTAAATAATGTGTTTCACTAGTATAAGTAAAATTTTTATTATACAAGATATTGTCTCTCTTCTCATTAGTAATGAAATGGTATTCCTCTCATAATTAACTTTTCCCCCTACTATAGAGACTATTACTAAAGGACTTACCGCCCCATCGGACAGTCCACAGACCCGAAAATGCGATACCGACTCGGCTAGCGAACTATTCTAGTAGGGGAGGGTGAGGCTTCGACAAACCGGGCTGAGTTCGAAGCTCACCGATGGTGCTCCAGTCTAACGTCATATTTATGAACAATGGTAACTGGTTCATGTACTGATGCCTTGGAAAATTTGCATAATGGACCTGAGGTTCATTCAGCTTACACCAAAAATGAGTACCAGGTTAATTCCTGGGGGCAACGGCGGCTGGCCGTACAGCTAACCACTCTACCACATCACGTGCCGAGGTTAACAATGGTGGAAGCCTTTACCTTCCACTCCTCCAAGGGCATTCATGGCCTGTACGGAGGTGACTTTGCTTGCTTTGCTTCTCACATAGCTGATTATCTTATAAAATAATTCTGAATCAGCGTCAGCGCTACCCTTTCCCGGTCTGTACACTCCAAAGACATCAAGTTGCCTATTATCTTTAGAGATGAGCCTTACACCAAGAATTTCATGTTTGTCATCTTTAACTTTTTCGAAGCGTACAAATTCTTCTTTCACTAGAATGAATACTCCCCCTTCTACTATTCCTATCCTATCTCTACAACACACATTCCAGTTCCGTGAGAATAGTTCTGCATTATATCATGTCTCAGCCATGACTCAGCTCCTACATAGTATATGATAAGTGTATATTAAATTACTTAACTCTATTCCTTTCTTTACAATACTTCTACAGTTTAACACTAACATTTTTATGTCATCCCTACTTGACTTCCAGATCAATGACCTCCCTATAATCCTTTTAAACAATTTTCGTAACTTTACCACTGCGGTTTATGTGAAGGCTATCTGAGCGCAGATCCCTATCTCCAACCCACCCGTGGGGATCTAGAAATCTCACTCCCAGCTTCCCACATGGCTACTCCACAGTCTCATTTTAATCCCCAATCACCTTCCAGTCAGTATCCCTCCTACACAGTATTCAACTGATAACAATCTCTGCTTCCTTAAGCTTCACCGGTGCTGAGTTTACTGGATCCTACACATCCCCCAACTATGTTGGTACTTATACCTGCTTGCCTTACGTTGTTGGTACCAACGTGCAACACTACTACCTTCTCCTTTCCCTCCTCCTTCTCTTCTACTTTCCTCAACATCTTCCTTAACCTAATTCCTGGATAACACTCTACCCTGGTTCCCTTTTCTCCACACACTTTCCCCACATATCTAACAATGGAATCCCTCGTGACCAGTGCCTCGACCCTACCCAACTCATTTGATCCCCTTCCTGATCAGCCATATCATTTCTCACTGCTGCAGAAGCTACTTCCACCTCCCTTTTCTCCCACCCATGACCCTGTTCCACCTGTCTTTTCCTATTCTCTGTTCTACATTTCCCTTTCCTACCTTTTCCTTTCCTCCTACTTCCAAACTTCTCAGCAAATGTTCCCTGTTCCTCATTTTCCCTCATGCAGTGACTCGTACCGATTTAAAGATAAAAACTTAATTGTTCCGTATTGAAAGTATTAACGTTAAAATTGAATAATTGAAAAAGAGGTTCGACCTATTCAAAACATAAGAGAAAGAAATGTAGTGATTACATTCTTATTTAATAGTAATTAGAATTGGGACCGGTTTCGACCATAGTCCAGGTCATCGACAGCCGATCAAAACATTTCCTACCTCCAATAACCCACCCTCCTAACCCACCCTAGACTACCCCTCCTTTATTTCCCTATCTTATCCTTCCTCAACACCATTTAACTTCAATTTCTTTTATTCTTCTCTTATTTCACTATCCCTCTTCCTCTATAAATTTATTCTACCTTTTCTAAAAAAAAAAAAAAAAAAAAAACCACCTTCATTTCGGTTCTCCTCATTCAAATTTTAACTCTTGTCTTGCGCCGACTTCGACTACTTCAATCATGACCTGAATTTTTTCATTTTAAAAATAGCGCACTGTGCATATATGTTTTCATTTGTTTTTCCGATATTGCGCTCTTTACTATATTTTTTTTCTCTTTACAATTGTTTTTTCAAGTCAACTGTTTTCCAAGAATTCAGCAGTAACACAATTACTCATTCAATTATACTGAATTGCGTTGTATGTATCTATATATACGTACTTAATTTCCCGCAACCGAGGCAAATACTGGATCTTCAGGATATTCTCCATTCTACTTTGGCGCTCGAGACTACAGCGCATGACCTTGAGATTGCGGCGCTGATCACCGGGAACTGGCAGTTTGCTTCTATAAATCTATTCGTCTTCGACTTCAACATATTGATAGATCTTCATATATTGTTCGATAGTGTTGTGCCTTTGTGCCTGACGGTGTGTAAAAACTGACCCATTTGACCGTTCTCCGCTGTTCATAAACATTGTGAGACTTTACCTATCATTGCGTGCACCGTACCACCATTCATAAAATTACGCACTGTTTTCTTTTAAGTGACTCACAGTTTCTACCCCCATCATCATTTTATATTGCCTCTTATACCGATCCAGAGTTCACTTAATCTTTTTCTTTTTCATATGCATTGTTTTTCATGTTTTTTTATGTTTTGATCGGCTGACGATGACCTGGACTATGGTCGAAACCGGTCCCAATTCTAATTACTATTAAATAAGAATGTAATCACTACATTTCTTTCTCTTATGTTTTGAATAGGTTGAACCTCATTTTCAATTATTCAGTTTTATCGTACCGATTTCTCACAGACACCTGTCCTGAATTCTGATCCTGAATAGAGCCCTTATCCGGCACAACTCCTTCCCCTTAAAACATTAGACCATCTGTCTTGTACAATTCTCTAAAATTCCCCCCTTTCATTCCCATCCCTCTTTTACACCTACTGTATCCCGTACATTGTTTGAGGGAAGCCTACTTTCTCTCCGTCCTCTGAGAGAATTTTAATTATCTCCCTGAAACACCTACAGTTCCTACACCTGCACTCCTTAGCCCTTATTTACGTATTAATGAAAAGAAAATGAAAATTAAAAGAACTTGTTCTGTGCCAAATAAAAATGAAAGGAAAGAAATATTCTCTAGGATGGTACACAAGGATCATACTACAATAAGGTAATTAATATAGGCTACAACTACACTACAATACTACTTAGTTGTACTAAATTTTTATCCTGCAACACCATAACAGGATGAAAACTGCCGTTAATTACTGAATACCGAAAGGAATACACAAACATAACAAAATTCTAAACTGCCGTTAAGCCTACCCTAATTACTACAACAGAATTCTTGTGAGAGAGTTACTACAGATAGTTCTGCTATACTACACACACATTTCACAGTAATAGAGTAAGCACACTAATTTCTAATAAGATACTACAATACACTACAATAATTTTAAACTACGTTCAGACGTATCCTAATTACAGTAGATTATTACTAAGCACAAACAAAAACGGAAGTTACAATTAAAGTTTAAAATTCGCAAGAACTACTCAAAGATTACCCAAACCAAAACCAAACCACATGGCACTATAGCCCTTGAAGGGCCTTGGCCTACCAAGCGACCGCTGCTCAGCCCGAAGAACTGCAGATTACGTGGTGTCGTGTGGTCAGCACGACGAATCCTCTCCGCCGTTAATTTTGGCTTTCTAGACCGGGGCTGCTATTTCACCGTCAGATAGCTCCTCAATTCTAATCACGTAGGCTGAGTGGACCTCGAACCAGCCCTCAGGTCCAGGTAAAAATTGCTGATCTCACCAGGAATCGAACCCGGGGCCTTCGGGTAAGAGGCAGGCACGCTACCCCTACACCACGGGGCCGGCAGTTAACGATTACCAACAATGCCAAATGCGTAGACAGATTGTTAATGTTAGTAGTACTATTTTATCCTACTATTCTCTAATAGAAATAAAAACTCCCGTTTGGTTAAATGCTGAAGGCGATAGGGTTACCGCACACAAAGATACACATGAATATATCAGGAAAGATACTATCTAATATACCGCATCCACACTACAGTTCTTAACTAAATGTGGTAATGTTATTTTTACACCTGGTGGATTACCATTATTTTCCCTACTACGTGGGACGGAGAATAAAAGTGTCCTTAAGTGCTGAAAAATAAGAGGTTGTCTACAATAATTTCTCTAAAAAACGTTTGTCAAATCTACGCCGGGGACTTGAATTGCAATTATTGGGATATAGGAATTTGATTATTAATTTTTACTCGAGTAACCGAAGGTGCAAAGTACGAAGTATGCCAATGTATGTACCTTTTTTCAAGAAACCTTTAAATCAAATTTTCTGAAAATTGATAGTTAATCTCACCAATAGTGTTTAAACAAATAGGCGCAAGTACAGTTTTCCTGGTATAATATCAGAGTTTTTAAACCTTTTAAAAATTTGCATTACAAAAATTAGAGAAAAATGATCAACAAACGCCTTTTAAAAATGTCACTTTGTCAAATATACCGTTTCTGTTGCGGTAAAAAAGTATGTGTTCTTATTAGTTTATTAAGTGTAAAAAATTCCATTCAGCTGCCTTTCACAGTGTGGAAATCACCTGATTAAACACTAATTTTTTCTATCGTATTCTTCAAAAATTGCCAGGTCCCTAATCTTTATTGGTAATCTAACATTATTGGCAAGGGCTTATTTAATTAAACGTTAATCAGAGACATTGGCCCTTTTAACATATTGCAAGCCAGGATAAGACGCGTTTGTATGAGTTAATATCTCAGTTTCGATAAAAATTAACATTGGCCCTTTTAGAACGAAGCCACAGTTTTACTATTATTGAAAACGCGCACATGCCGTGCAGGATACCATCACATTACATTTATATTACTTTTCTTTGCTATAAGCTACGATGGATTTCTGTCTATTCCTGCATTTTACAATATGGTATTATCACAGAATTCCAAGCACAACTGACACACACATTCATCATTTGGTTCGTGAAATAATTTGTTGCAGCACACCTTGTGGTGGAAACCAATGGATCGCCAATCTCGTCGTCACGTGTCGCATATCATGATATTTTCTGGGCATAAAAGTTTGAAGTTTTGAAAACACATTGTAGAGGGTTTGAAATGAATAGTCCTCCATCAACATATATCAGAAAATTTTATTTTCGTTTTTAAATAATCGTTTTCTTCTGCTAACTGTTGAAAATTAAATCAGTAACTTGTACTATAAGGGCCCGATATAACATGACTTAAACTCTTACTCCCTGGCACGACAAATAAAACACCCATGTAACTCCGAAATTCCAAATTCATGATGCCACAATTCACCATACAGTAAAATTGTGCTGTTTTGAGATCTGGTAACGCAGTGCGGTGGCCTACTTCACACTGCATGTATTTAGCACACAAATCATGTGATGACGCTCTCTAGGGATGAAGTGCTAAAAACTTAATTCATTAAGTAATGAGCTGCAGGACAGAGCGCAAACAAATGAAGAACATGAAAGACGACTGCCGCACACTCTGTGTATGTTTTATGATAAACAAGTCGACAAACTAAACAGTGTTAGTTGTACCGCCAGATGGGAAGACAGCTGTCATTTGTCATCCACAGGGGGCACCCTGGGAATAGAAAGCCGTCTGCCACGTCACCTTACGGCTTACACGCGTCTACGTCGTGATTAATGGGCCGTCGTCGGAGTTGTTTGATCGTAGAGCTACTGCTACAGCCAGAACTTGATCGATATGCAAAGATATTATCTCGTCGCCTTACCGCAGTAGGAAGAGCAGACCGTACACAGATCAAAGATAACACAGTGACTAGCTGGTGTCAACCCACCGTTCGCAAGTCAGTTTCTGTAATTTCAGCAACACTGCTATCTCGCGGAGGTAAGTGGCAGTAGAAGAGATTGTACAACAAAGACATTGCTGTAGAACAGGCTTTGAGGAAAACGCGTGAAAACTTCACATCACTTCACATCCGCTAGTTGACAGCACTGCAAGTCTCCCACTTTTGTTTTAACATAGCACTGTATTGTCTTGGTCTAGTATAAGTTATGCAATAATAATAATAATAATAATAATAATAATAATAATAATAATAATAATAATAATAATAATAATAATAATAATAATGAATTGACACTTATTTTACAATAAGTAAGCAGTAAGTAAATTCGTGTCCTCTTCCCGGCGTGGTGCACAGCTCTTCTTATGCACATGTACTAACCGCATTCCAGTCTTCGTGTCAATCTTAAATTTCTGGCTATACCAGGAATTGAACCCGATCGTCCGAGTACGGTAGCTAATAGCGCTACGGAGGTGGACAATAAGTAACACGTTCTAGCCTTCATTTACACGAGGGTGTGCTGAGTGAAAATGTGGTAATTATTGTGACTCTGGATGGTAATTTTATTTCTTGGTCGTAACACAGTGATGACTAATGGGTTACCAACCGGCCTACATTTCAGCAATCTAACAGTGAAATTGACTGTGCAAGTAGGGAGGTGAGCATGAGGAGAATATCTATTTATTTATTTATGTATTTATTTATTTATTTATTTATTTATTTATTTATTTATTTATTTATTTATTTATTTATTTATTTGGGAAACCAAAACAGCGAGTTGCCGAATAACAGAGTCCCTCAATGAAAAATATATTTACAATAGAGTAGCACAGTGCAAACATGAAAAAATAAATGAAAGAGCAATGAAGAACAATCATCTAATGAAAAAAGTAGCGGAAGAAAATTAAAAACTAACAGAATAACTGAAATGAAATGTCGTATGGCTTTTAGTGCAGGGATATCCGAGGACGGGTTCGGCTCGCCAGGTGCAGGTCTTTCTATTTGACTCCCGTAGGCGACCTGCGCGTCGTTATGAGGATGAAATTATGATGGAGATAACACATACACCCAGCCCCCGTGCCATTGGAAGTAACTGATTAAGGTTAAAATCCCCGACCCGGCCGGGAATCGAACCCGGGACCCTCTTAACCGAAGACCAGTACGCTGACTGTTCAGCCAACGAGTCGGACAACAGAGTAACTGTAAGGACACAACAATTAACAATAAAACATAAAAGCCCAAGGAAAGAACCAGGAAAATTAAAGATTGAAAGTAAACCGAAGAGAAGAATTTACATCTAAGCACAGTAAGATAAATAAATAAATAAATAAATAAATAAATAAATAAATAAATAAATGGCGTATGGCCTCCGGAGAGGCCTGGTGTGGGTCTTTTTCTCGTAGACGGCCTATTTGGCTACCTGCATATCTGCGAAGATGAGGACCCTACCTAGGATGATTTCTAATGCTGAATACGCCACACATACCCAGCCCCGAGCCATTGGAATACATAGATATGACACATAAGTAACAGTATAGTACAGTAAAAAATAAATAAATAAATAAATAAATTAATTAATTAATTAATGAGGTACAAGAAAGAAAGTTCCTGAGACGGATAGTGGGACCAAGAATTTTACCAGATGGAAGCCGATGGTATCAACCAAATCGTGAGCTATATAAACACCAAGAAAATCTCATAGATGCCATCAGAAGAAGGCGACTGGCTTTTTACGGACACCTATCCAGAATGGACTCAAATAGATTATCTCATAGGATCTTCAAGGCTGCTAACAAGGGCAAAGCTACTGGGTTCGTGTGGATGAAGCAAGTGGAGAAGGACCTTTCGGAACTCCACATAAATCAAAACGACATAGCTGATCGGAGTAACTATCATTCAACTCTTAAAACTAAATCCTTTGTAACATCCCTCACAGAAGTTACCCACAGACCAAAAGACGAGACCAGGAAATGGTCTGAGGAACGTAAGATTGAATTTAGCCGGAAAATGAAGGACTACTGGGCCATCAGGAAAGCTCGAGGTACCAACAAGAAAACAGCTGCCAAACCAGCCGCTAAGAACACCAATTGTGGCAAACAACGACGATGACTTCAAGAAACAGCTAAAACACAAGCACCGTGGTCCATAGATGGCCCTAACGAATTAAAAAAAAAAAAACAAACAAATAAAATAAATAAATAAATAAATAAATAAATAAACAAATAAATAAATAAAATAAATAAATAAATTAAATAAATAAATATTTTATTATGTACAATAGAGGGAACAGCAATGAGAAGAGAAAAAATGAATATGAACGAAATGAACTAGGTTTAGTTAAGGAAGAATGGATTAAAGGAGGCATACGAAGAAGAAACGTCCAAGTTCCTGTCAGAAGATAAAGAGTTAAGGAGGGTTGGAATGCGGATAAATAAAGTTATTTGAAAAAGAGAGAGGCAGGAATGCAGAATATAAAGGAGTGGATTTGTCCTAATTTTTCGAGTTGGGACATGCAGAGTAAAGAAGGGTGCAGGTTCATGAGAAGGAAATAAACCGTTAACAGCGTTATATAGGAATCTAAGGTCGGCTACTTTCCTGCGACTAGATAACGGGCGAAGTTTTAACTGAACCAGTATCTGATTGCTGCTCAAGTTTCGATAATATTCGATGAAGAAGGCATAAACCATGAAGATTACGGCGCTGTCTGAGTTTTAGGCAAGCGATACATCGCAGGCAAGTGTAACATTGTCATAGTAACGTAGGTCATAGCGAACACAGGCGTTTTGCGCGTGTTGTAGTTTGTCAGTAGCAATCAGTAGCCTCCCACGAATATTCCTACCAAATTTCAACCGAATCCGAGTGTAACACATGTATGTGTTCGCTCGTTAGTTAACCCGAGACCTTCACATACAGCCTAACGGGAGCATTCTGGGTAATAGCAAAAAATAGAAGAATAATCGAATAATTCCATCAATACAAAGACTCCCTTTTATACATCGGTCTAATTTTAATTACTTTAACGATATTCCAATGATGACGAGATATCACCTGTCAATTGATCACGTTGGGTGAATGACTGTGAGTTAGTAACCGGCCTTTACTGTATTTCAGCAAATGTAACTTTCATTACCTAGCAAATCAACACTGACCTATGTCTTATTAAAAGAAACTTTCTTCGTAGAAGACATCAGAATGCAGATACACCCTCCAAACACTAAGGCCTTCGAGAACACATTCCAAATTCTCCTAGAAAAACGCAGCTATATCTGGAACGACTGTTATTCAACAGACGCCATAATGACGGAAATCTGGAAACAAGCAAATTGAGAGCTTCGACACGTAATAACGCGATGTGCAAGACATGGTTTTCATCACAAGTTCTGTCAAAATAAGAGATTCCAT
The DNA here is from genome assembly GCF_040414725.1 of Anabrus simplex. Taxonomy (NCBI): domain Eukaryota; kingdom Metazoa; phylum Arthropoda; class Insecta; order Orthoptera; family Tettigoniidae; genus Anabrus; species Anabrus simplex. Next base: position 1,668,054,284 of record NC_090265.1, read on the forward strand.
CACGCGAATGAAAATTGTGTGTGTGAATTGTGCAATGAACACTGTGAAGGATATCATGCAAATATCTGCAATAAAAGGCAAATATTAATAGCATAACAAAACTAGGACTAAAGTAATGTAATGTAGTTTTTGTATTTTGCACATTGTGCGCATTTTCGTTGATAATAATATTACTGAAAAATATTGTTTGTAGTGTAGGTTCCTGGTTTTATCTTTTTGTTTCTTTGAAGGTGTTTTGCTATTTTGTATGTGGTCTTGTATGCGTAGGAACAGTACGGGCTTTGAAGTGAAATACTGATGGATTACAATACAATACAATAGATTTATTTTGTCTGGCAAGATTAAGGCCATTAGGCCCTCTCTTCCATCTAACCAGAAAATACAGTTTTTACATGTGCAACATTGAAATAAGTACACTTACAATTGAAACATTTTGCAACTACTAAACAATACAATATTATGATTTTAAAAAAAGGAAAAAATAGGAGAATGATGATGATGAAGATGATTATTTACACAATTATGACATGATTAGCTAATTTCTATTATCCTTGGTAATAACAGTGGGATTATATAAAGTCTATAGTTTGAGGAAGGCTAAATCTACAATATTTCCATAGCATTACTTAGTAGGTAGCGGTGACAAAGTTGCCTAAAACTAGCAGGTGAGGCTCCTCTTACAGAGACGGGTAGTGCATTCCATTGTCGTGCTGAAGAAATAACAAATGAGTTTGTGTATCGTGTGGTGCGGTGAGGTGGAATAGATAAGAGTGTACCAGATTTTGACCGTGTTCCAAAACTGTGATTGGATGAGAGGTGGTGAAATTGATTGTACAAGTAGGGAGGTGAGCATGAGGAGAGTATTCGACGAAGAAGGCATAAAGCATGAAGATTACGGCGCTGTTTGAGTTTTAGCCAACCGAGTAGGCAGGTGTAACATGGTCAAAGTAACGTAGGACTGAATGACATATTATCAAAGAAAGGCGTTAGAGTACAGATGGTCGATGTGGTCTTGCAGGCTGTGATGTGAAGAGACTAGAGAACAGATCATTTCATTCAAGACAGTTTCATGCACCCTGGATCAGGCCCAACCCCCTTTTTCGATGGACTCAAACCTACACTTGTCGACTCCAAATTTCATACATATGAGTCTCGAAAACGTTTCATTAGATGTAAATAAATAACTTTTTATCTATTTGAGCTTTATTTATTGAAAGACATATTTATGATCGTTCGATTTTCCCAAAGGGAAATTTTACATTATTTTTCCTAAATATATTTTATTGGTACGAAGTGAATAAAATATAAAGCGAAAATGGTCTTAAAACAGAGCGATGTAAGAATAGTTCCTTCTATACAAATGTCCATTTAACAGAATACCGTTGATCTCACTGCAGTAGTTTTAATCATTGATATAATTTAATTAATACCGTATTCCACCAATCTGCGGGAGCAGGCATGCTCAACCTAAGGGCTAGAAAGTTTTATCTAAAATTTAAAATTATGTTATAAATAAACTGAAAATTTAATGCTTTGTAAATGAATGCTGAACTCCTCGACTACTGGCCTTTTATAGTTGTGATATGCGGGCATTCGTACATTCATTCGTTTTTTGGTTTCCCACCAAAAATATTTGTATATAATAAACACTAGAGTGGTGTCATACATGCACTCTGTACTGTGTTAAAGCTCTGCAAACTGAAGTTACAACACGCGCAAAGAAAAACACGGTAATACCTAACTAGACAGATGGAGACAAAGTAATTCCATGACATGCAGCTCTATAAAGCATGGTTAAGGACAACATAAATGGCATTTCAGGTAAATATCTCGCATTTAAATGGCTGGGAAGGTATGTGCGTAGCAACAACAAAAAGAATCCCTGGCTGTCACAATTTTATCCATGCTCACTTTACGACACCCCGCCATCTCATACAAAGTAGCAATAACCTTGCGGGATAATGGACATGTTGTAAAAGCCTAAAGCCCGCGTCACCCCAACGTGCTCTTTGGCGGTACTATACAAATCATAAAACAGCACTCAGAGGCGCAACCTGCTGCCGTATTATTGCTTCCTCATCGAAATATAAAGTCTTACTTTGATTACCAACGCTCTATTAAGTCATCTAATGTTACGGCACTAGATAAGGCAAGAAAGGCGATAAACCTTCTCTTGCAGTACGTAGTACTCAACCGTAGTTCGTGTATTAACCAACACATCTCCATACGCCTACGCAGGATCCCCTAGGAGGATTATCTTTCTTTGAGTGACATGCAATCACTTACTCTCCCTACCCTTCTGATACAGATACTAGCTTGATAACCAGGGCCCCGAATTTTTGTGACCTAATAAATGCAAAAAAAAAAATAATAATTAAAAGGATCTAAAAATCATCAAAGAATTACACTTAAATTGTTCGAGAAAATGACACAAAAATATGAAGGAAAGTATATATTTACCCAAAATAGTTAATATTTTCGTTTTCCACGTTACCTCTTCCTCACAATGGAATGAATACAATTAATCATCATCATCATCATCTGTTTACCCTCCAGGGTCGGCTTTTTCCCTCGGACACAGCGAGGGATCCCACCTCTACCGCCTCAAGGGCAGGGTCCTGGAGCTTCAGACTCTTGGTCGGGGATACAGCTAGGGAGAATGACCAGTACCTCGCCCAGACGGCCCCACCTGCTATGCTGAACAGGGGCCTTGTGGAGGGATGGGAAGATTGGAAGGGATAGGCAAGGAAGAAAGAAGGAAGCGGTCGTGGCCTTATGTTAGGTAGCATCCCGGCATTCGCCTGGAGGAGAAGTGGGAAACCACGGAAAACCACTTTCAGGATGGCTGAGGTGGGAATCGAACCCACCTCTACTCAGTTGACTCCCGAGGCTGAGTGGACCCAGTTCCAGCCCTCATACCACTTTTCAAATTTCGTGGCAGAGCCGGGAATCGAACCCGGGCCTCCGGGGGTGGCAGCTAATCACGCTAACCACTACACCACAGAGGCGGCATGAATACAATTAATAACTGACAATAATAATAATAATAATAATAATAATAATAATAATAACAATACGGTACGGAGAAGACGTCTGAAATTTTTTGTACACAATTTTAGGATGGATAATGATAGACTCACAAAAAGGTTATTCAATGTAATAAAATCCCAAAACAGAAAATAAATTGGCTAAAGAAAACAAGAAGGGACCTGAATGAATTGAACAACAGAGAAAACATCCTGAAAAATCGCAAATCCTTCAGGACCTCAGTAAATAAACACACATTTGTGGTCAAAACAGCAGCAGGTCTGGTACAAAGTGTTCAGAAGAACGGAAGAAGCAACACAGTGGGTTCATGAAGGGATTTTGGAAGAATAGGAAGATGAAAGTCATCAAACCAGTCAACAAGTTCCAACGCGGTCTATGAATGGGCATAACGAAGCAAGAATAATTATTATTATTCATAATTAATTATTAATAATAATTAATTATCATAATTATTATCAGTATTATTATTATTACTGTTAAATTTGCAGGTTAGGACTATTTAGTCATGATTTTTTCGTGACTTGCGAGATGAAATGAAATGAAATGGCGTATGGCTTTTAGTGCCGGGAGTGTCCGAGGCCAAGGTGCAGGTCTTTTGATTTGACTCCCGTAGGAAACCTGCGCGTCGTGATGAGGATGTAATGATGATGAAGACGACACATATACCCAGCCCCCATGCCAGCGAAATTAACCAATGATGGTTAAAATTCCCGACCCTGGCGGGAATCGAACCCGGGGCCCCTGTGACCGAAGGCCATCACACTAACCACTTAGCTATGGAGCCGGACATTTGCGAGATTATACGTGCCGACACGTATCACTAGTGTTACATTTGCGGGAATTAGTAAAGCATATTTTCTTTTTCTGTAGGACTGTAAATCTGTTTGGGTAATACTAAGTAAGTAGAATTGTAGCATGTTCGAATAATTTATTTAATAACGTAGTTGGTGTTAAATGACGAACGCAGCATTTTATTAATACGGTCTTATTTCGTATGCATAGAATTCAACTAGGATGTATAAGAAACAAGGAAAATCTGCAAGAACTACTCCTAAAAGGAAAGTAAGGTAAGGTTACCTCCTCCATAAAGATCAGTTCAGTTGAAATGTAAGGAAATTTCGTTATCAACCTAACGTTGTATTGTTTTTTTCTTTTTTTTTTTTTTTTTGCTAGTTGCTTTACGTCGCACCGACACAGATAGGTCTTATGGCGACGATGGGACAGGAAAGGGCTAGGAGTGGGAAGGAAGCGGCCGTGGCCTTAATTAAGGTACAGCCCCAGCATTTGCCTGGTGTGAAAATGGGAAACCACGGAAAACCATTTTCAGGGCTGCCGACAGTGGATTCACTTCATCCCTAAAGTAATAGCAAATTTCAAGAAGGGAGCTGAATTATTTTCACAAGGCAAACACCGAAGAATACTGTTATATTAATGCGTATATCAAAATAAAGGCAGAACTACATAACATTAAATTAAGTGAAAAGGAGTGAGAGAATGTGTATTTTCTTAATTCCTCACTGAACTTGGAAACGGACTTAATTATGAATATCTTGATTGGTCATTTACTTCGGCAAGGGAATCTTCATTATTAATACTTATATTGATTTTCGTTTGTTGATGTTTGTCTCCTGAGTCCAGTCAAGTTGGCAGCAGCGATGAGCCATTAAGAAAAGAGAAAAGGTAAGCGATATTTGTTTTTTTTTGTATAGCCTTACGTGCCGCGTACTAAAACAAAACCCCATGGCACTACAGCCCTTGAAGGGCCTTGGCCTACCAAGCTGCCGCTGCTCATCCCGAACGCCTGCAGATTACGAGGTGTCGTGTGGTCAGCACAACGAATCCTCTCGGCCATTATTCTTGGCTTGCTAGACCGGGGCCGCTATCTCACCGTGAGATAGCTCTTCAATTCTAATCACATAGGCTGACTGGACCCCGAACCAGCGCTCAGGTCCTGGCCGGGAATCGAACCCGGGGCCTGCGGGTAAGAGGCAGGCACGCTAAACCTACACTACGAGGCCGGCACATGCCGGGCACTATAGACAGTATTTTAATTTTGGCTTTTAGCCAATCGACCATACAGCCAGCTTATAATAAACTGTAGAACATTAACGTGTATGACATTGATTAATATTTGTACACGGAATTGTAACTACTGTAGACGCACACTGTGAAGGCACCAGTAATTGAAATGAATAATTAAACTGTTGTAAGCTGTTGTAAGAAGGCACTGTTACGCAGCGTGTGTTGTATTAGACCTGATAACTGCGAAGTACTGCGTCCTGCAAGTACTAGTGAGAATTATTTTCTTAGAAATCCGTCGACCAATTCTCCACCCACCTCCTTGTAGGTGTTGACAATGCAGAGGCGAACGTTGCATTTGATCCGCTGGTCCCAGGCAGCTTCGGAGAGAGGATTTTGTGAGTCACAGAGATGGGAAGTATAAGAGCCACAACTTTCAGCGACGAATTTTTCATTTATTTTTTAAAAACGTTTTTCTTAAACCTCTCAAAACTTTTACTCAGGACTATTTTTGAAGCTCTTGCCGGTTCACTCGGTATAATGAACCATAATGGGGTTCCCTTATGCCCTAAGCGAAGAAAGACTAATAACCAGCAATATTCTTCCTGAATTTATCCTTGTTAGTGGTAGTTTCCGTGAATCAATCAATCACCACTGATATGCATTTAGGACTGTCACTCAGGTGGCAGATTCTTCACAAAATGTTTCCCTAGACTTTTCTTTAAAAATGTCAAGGAACTTCGAAATTTATCGAATATTTCTCTTGATAAATTATTACGTTCCCTAATTCCTCTTCCTATAAATGGATATTTGCCCCAATTTACGCTCTTGATTACCAACTTTATCTATACTAATATTCTAAAGAGGAAAAATGTGTATATTTGTAACAGATAGACTCAAAAACTACTGAACCGATTTTAAAAATGGCTTCACCTATAGAAAGCTACATTGCTAGTGAGTAACATGGGCTGTATTTTATTTTCAAAACAATTCGAGGTGGGGGGCACGGGAGGGAGATATAAAAATAATAGGCTAATATAGGCAAAATATCGAATTTGTCGTATTAGGACTAGGTCTAGACAAACCTCAATTTAATCCTCTTGACGCAAAGAACAAAACTCGGTAAGCCCTACGGGCCCGAAAACAATGTTTTAAGGCCCTAAAACCAACAGTTACGGAGATATTGGCACCACACTACCCGTCCTCTAGGAATCGGATAAAAGAAATGAACTGCCGTAACCATGGCAACGTCAGCTCCAGGATTCTAGAGCAGCGAGATTATGCATGTACGTTTGGGCATAGCTGCCAACCAAAATTGGTACACATAAGACTTACTATCTGGAAAAAATATACTGTTGTGTAAGGTACTCATAGGACTCCTTTGGGCGGGGATAGAAAGGGGGTGAAGTATAAAAATCATACTACTGTATATATAAAAATGGATATGTGTGTGTGTGTGTGTGTGTGTGTGTGTGTGTGTGTGTGTGTGTGTGTGTGTGTGTGTGTGTAAATGACACATCTCCTAAACCACTGCAGCAATTTCAACCAAACTTGATACACGTATTACTTACTATCGAGAGACGAGCACTGTGGGGGTAAACCATCCCAAGCGCCATTAAGGAAGGGGGTCAGGGGGTTAGTTTTAAAAATAATCGAGAATAGTGTCGAATTCATAGTTTTCGGGGTCGCTGAGTTGAAAAGTAATACTCCAGAATTTTTTTAAAATCCAAGTCCAACCCCCTTTTACGTTGGGAGCGAAGGGGGGTTGGGTGAGATATAGAAATAATTCATAACTATATATAAAAATCTTATTTTTATCTTCTTACTGTATATAAAAATGGGTGTATGTGTGTGCGTGTGTGTATGAATGTGTAAATGACACCCACTGGAGCAATTTCACCAATCTTGGTACACTTATCAATTAGTATCAGGAGACAAACCGCGTGGGGGTAAGACACCCCTAGCACCCTTATGGGCAGGGGGCGAGTGAGGGGTGGTATAAAAATAATCTAGAATAGTATCGAATCCATAGTTTTCGTGGTCGCTGAAATGAATACTGACACTACGAATTTTTTAAACTTCATGTTCAGCCCCCTTTGGGGTGAGGGTGAGGGAGGAGTGAGATATAAAAATAATCGAAAACAGTGTCGAATCTACAATTTCCGGGATCACTTAAATGAATGGTGACAATCCAGATTTTTTATCTCTTAGGGGTGGGGTGCGAGAGGGGGACAGTCTCATTGACAGTTGAAATCCTGTACATCGTATCTATAGTGCGACGGCTAAATACATATAGTTATCACTTATTAATTTTTGACAGGATCAAATACTTCCCAGTCGATTAGAGCTTCCATAAGGACGAAGTTTTACTCGAAAATTAAATAATCTAAAACTTTAAATCAAACATATCTAAATAATTCTAAAACTACATAATAGATCGTAACATATCAATCTGCAAGTCAAAAAGGAATTCTATAAAATTTCACTTCACACATAACTAACTAGTAATGCAAATCTTGAAAGGTAAATATTCATAAACTATCCGGGCAACGCCGGGTACTACAACTAGTCTTCATATAACTTCTTCTATTAAAAGCCCCAATCAAGCCTATTATTTTATTAATGCCCTTCCTCGCCATCTCTTCACTGATAGTTCAGAATATTCCGCACCTCTGAAGATAACTTCCGTGATTTCCCATTTTCACACCAGGCAATTCCTGGGGCTGTACCTTATTTAAGGCCACGGCCGCTTACTTCCTACTCCAGCCTTTTCTTATCCCATCGTCGCCATAAGACCTATCTGTGTCGGTGGGACGCAAAATAATAATAATAATAATAATAATAATAATAATAATAATAATAATAATAATAATAATAATAATAATAATAATAATAATAATAATAAGAGAACATCCTGCGTAGTCGAGCAGTTCGTTTCTAGCCCAAAGTTTGCAACATGTTCGTAACACTACTCCTTTGTCGGAAATCACCCACAACAAATCGCGCTGCTTTTCTTTGGATCTGTTACAGTTCTCGTATGAAGTAATCCGGATGAGGTTCCCATTCACTAGAGTCGTACTCTAAATATGGTTTTACCAGAGACTTATGCACCCTCTCTTTTACATTCTTATTACAGCCCCTAAATACCCTCATAAGTCATAACCACTTGCACAGATCTGTAATCTTTATTTACAACTTCGTTAATGTGATTACTAAGGTTCCGATGTTAAGAAAAAGTCATATTTATTTCTGAGCTTATTTTTCCCGAAATCTGAAGAATAACTGTGAGTGATTTGTCCCTGACCCCCTTTAAAGCAATTTCATGGTGCATATAAAGGCATATTTCGGCCATTTTTGTTTTGGTTAAATTTTGCTCGTTTTAGTGATATTTCATCGTTCGTTCGTTAGTAACCTGTTTACCCTCCAGGGTCGGTTTTTCCTCGGACTCAGTGAAGGATCTCACCTCAGCCACCTCAAGGGCAGTGTCCTGGAGCTTCAGACTCTGAGTCGTGGGATACAACTGGGGAGGAAGACCAGTACCTCGCCCAGGCGTCCTCACCTGTTATGCTGAACAGGGGCCTTGAGGGGAGTTGGGAAGTTTGGAAGGGATAGACAAGGAAGAGGGAAGGAAGCGGCCGTGGCCTTAAGTTAGGTGCCATCCCGGCATTTGCCTGGAGGAGAAGTGGGAAACCACGGAAAACCACTTCCAGGATGGCTGAGGAGGGAATCGAACCCCCCTCTTCTCAGTTGACCTCCCGAGGCTGAGTAGACCCCGTTCCAGCCCTCGTACCACTTTTCAAATTTCGTGGCAGATCTGGGAATCGAACCCGGGATTCTGGGGGTAGCAGCTAATCACACTAACCACTACACCACAGAGGCGGACTGATATAAGTTCATATTTAGTTATATTTTGAGCATTGTTGTTTAAATTGAGGCGTTGATTTTAACTAGGTACCGTACATGTTATCTACGTCGAATTTCAAACACAAGATTTCAAAATACTGAAGTAGATGTATTTTTCTTTCTTTTTTCCCGAAAGAGATAGGTAGCAGGTTTAGAAGACATGATTCCGAGAAAGTGATGCTGTACAAACGTACGCCGACAGATGCCAAAATCATGCTAATACTGAATATTTTTGGTCCTTCTCCAGGAGAACAGAGTGAGAACTGTACCTCAGAGCTATGCTACTGAATGAGTGTATAAGGTTTTAACGTGCCCAGTGTAGTTCTGTCAGTTTGCATGATTAAATATGTCTGCTATATTTTCGCCTATAACGTTTTGGATTGCCTGCTGCCATTTCTTGATGGATGCAGTACTTTTGTATCCATCTCTTGGCACAGGCCACAGTAAAGTGTAGTTTTTACCGAAGTCCCAGTCTCATCCATGGCTGTGACAATATGGAAGCTGCTGGGGTATGGGTGGTGCTGAGTAATGACATTCAGAGCACGACTAGTGCATCTGAGTGTTATGAAAGGTGTTCCTCATAGGGTCAGTCGTGCTGCAATAGCACTTTCTGACCCAGTGAGGAAAGCAATGGCAAACTACCTCACTCCTCGTCTTGCCTAGTACGCCTCATTTTGGTGCTCCCATTGCTTTTTGCGGGTTTCCTTATAACCGCATAACTTTTGGTAGTGCTATTTGAGGATCCAACCAGCCTCTGGGCTGATGACCTAACAGACAGGCAACGTTTTGGAACGTTCAGTGTCAGTAATACTCTAATACGTGTTACCCATCCCTAAAATGCTTATTTCATGTACTTTTTAGGTCACACTTAGCTACATTTTAAGGCATATTTGCTTGCATGTTTTATACTTCTTTAGGTCATAAACTCCTGAACCCTAGTGATTACTCCAATGAAGATACTTACTTATATTAACACTTAGGCAAACTTTGTGCTAGGAAGACTTGAGGGTACAGAGACGAGCTGTTTGGCTAAGCGGAATGTTCTGACCTGCCAGTGGAGAGAAGGCGTGGAATGACAGTGATCCCCACGAGATACTTTCACCCTATCAACACAGTAATAAAAACTTAGAGGACATATCCTCTACGTCAAACTTACAACCTGACTTTTCATCCCGTTTGCCATTATACCATTGTCTGCTGTCCATCTCACAACATTGCCGAAGTCTTTTTTGCAGTCCCTTACAATCCTGTAACTTATTTACTTTCCGGAAACAATCAAGTGCTGCTTTTCGAAACAGGTTCGATTACGTCACGTGCCTCACAGCCACGTACCCGAAGTTTAGACAGTCGGACATGCTCATCAAATTCAACAACAAATTATCCGTAGAGCGCAGTCATTATTCAACTGCTTAAGGAAGGCCATTAAGTGAATCGGCAACCCCAATAAGCAGAAATTTCCTCGTGAGTCAGCTCTTGAAATTTATTACTTCTATCATCACAGCCCGTCATTATATACCTGCCGTTCTCCAGTCGTCCCGTCTGACGCCGAATAGTACAGGAAAACGTCTCGCCTAGGTCTGTCTTTCACACGCCATACTCAAGCATGTCTTAAGCGGGCCTTACACGATCAATATTATTGAAGCAATATTATTGACGCAATATTGGTAAAACAAAAAGCTGTAGCCCTCACACGATTCAATAATATTGATCAATAAAGTGTCAGTTTCAATTGTGCAGTCAGGGAGGATGGATCTACCGGTTCTAATCGCGTCTACTTTGGTCATCAAGAAGAGAAAAAGGAGGCAAAAAAAAAACCAGTGTGGACAAAAAGCTGGTTAAATAGACGTACGAGTCATGGATATGGCGAATTGCTTCGAGGACTCAACAGTGAACCAGATGACTACAGAAATTTTTTAAGAATGGATGAACAGCTGTTTCAACACCTAGTTGCATTGGTTTCACCATTTATAATTGTACCGGGCGGTACACCTCCACACCGTTTATTTAAAAGTTGCGCCAGTTGAAACTCCTCTTCTGGAGGAAGTCTGAACTTTATCTACGGTCTTAAATTCCAAATTTCTCAGAAGATGTCACTACCTGGAAATTTTTGAGTTTGTGAACTGTGTCATTTTCGACGTACTTTTGTCTTGCTTGTATTAAGAAGTGTGAACTTTCTCTTCTAGAGGACACTACTGAAGATCAACAATAGTGCACCCTAGTGCGGAGTCAAAGAACTATTTTGTTGGAGAAAATTTAATTTCAGGAGTTTGTTCTTTGTTAAATTTCTTTCTGTCATTGTTTAAGTTGGCAATATTTACCCCTTTCTTCCCCTTGTTTTGAATGTATCCAATCACGAATTTTTTCAATTAATTTCTGACCAATCTGGTGTATCTTTCCCCAACTTGAATCTGTTGCTGGGTCCTACCCAATAAAATCTTTGTGGGAGGGTGTTTTCTTTCCCCTAACGCCTAGAACTTTCTGCGAGAGTATTTAAACTGCTGATTTTAGGGTCTCCGGGCCACTTCTGTTCCATCTTTCAGTGTATTAAGTACATAGCAGGAGGCGGGAAGCGCCTCTTTCCTCGGCAGCGGTCAACAATAAGGTAATGGCCGATTAATAAATTTTTTTCTTTGCCAGCTCAGCAGTTTAACTTTCGGGGCAGGTTCTAAGCGTTCCCCTATGTAACCTTTTCCTAAAATGTAACTTCTCTTTTCTTCTATTCTCTTGTAAAGCGACATACTGGGATAGAGAGTGTTAACCCTCTCGAGCTCCCACTCACATTGTTTGAGGTGAACTTATTTTTCGCAACCTATTCTTCAGTAATGTAAGTTAGTAATTTCTTAAGTCACCTCTGTAGTATGGGATTAGCCCTTGCATCAGTGGCCTTAGAGCCAAAATAGGTCTTAAAGACAAAGTGTATTAGGAGTGCAAGTTCGCCTCCTCTCAAATTGTGATTTTAGAGGTCATGTATTAACTTTCTTGTCATTTAACAGACCTCAGTAGATCGGGTATTTTGCCCCTGTGTATATGTCCTTTGAGGACGGCTTAAAGGTGGAGTTCGGAGTGGCCTATGATAGGCTTGTATTTTAAGGGGAAGTTGCCCTTTTTGAAAATTGTGTTTCTGCCTCAAGGAGGCTTTTGGATGTAATTGGAAGCCGGTGTTTCTGGCATGTTTGGGGCTTTTCGGCCCCTTTGTTGTATGGTGTTCATTGTAAGGTTGGGCTCATGGCTCAAGAATTATGTTTCTGACTTTTTGAAGCCCCAAATGGGGTACCTATGTAAATGTATTTGTCAATCGTGTTTCGGCTACTAAGTACCTGTTCTATTTGTTGTTAGATAATTTTGAAAAGAAAATATAACCTTGTTAAATTTTAAAATTAATTTCACTTTAGTAGCTTGAGACCCCTTCACCACCCAGCACCTTCTTTCATGCATAACTACCACCAAAACACGGTAACAAGTGGTAGCAGAGCGTGGTTGAATGGGTCTCAATTTAGCCCCTTTTGACGGCTAAACTCTGTTTTGATCCGAACTCTAACCATTTTCTCAGTTGCTGGAAATTTTTTATTGAGATTTTTCAAAATTCTTCTGTTATCATGCCCGGCCCTCGCGATGTTCTGCTCCTTAACTACTTGCGCAAAGAGGAGTTGATCTACGAATTAACTATTAGAAACGTGCAATCTGGAGGCACGGTTGCTATCGACACTAACAAGCTTAGAGACTCCCTTGATTTGCCCATTTCCATCCCCAATTTGGGAGAGAAAGAAATTGATGACTCTCTTTCCACGATCGTCGAGAACATTACTGGGCTAGCATCGGTCGTTAGTTTTTTTGATGAAAATGATCCGTCTCCTAATCAAATTAAGCGTGTGCAAGGCAGGCTATATCATTTTTCAAATAGAGTTAATGATCTGTTGTCTCTAAAGGTGAATGACGTTCAGAGGAAGGAAGCTAATACGCTCCTTGAAACTATTTCTGAATTGTCTAGTAAAGTCACTCAATTGTTAACTGGGGAAATTCCTCCCAAATCTGATCAACCCACCATAGTGAATGTAGGTAGCGAGGAAGAGTCTCCTAAGGGAGAAGTAAATAGGAAAACCCCCACTGCTCAAACTATCTCTGCCCCATTGGACAACGAGTCTGAACGCCGTGCATCGTTGAGTAACATCCGTTCTGAATTAACTTCTTTGCCCCTGAAACCTCTACCTACTATGTCACCCGGGTTTAGCAGCTTGCCTCATCCATTGACAATGTTGCTAAGAGGTATCTCTAAGTTTTCTGTCAACACCACCAGTGAAGTTATTTCATTTTTAAGATTTTTAGTTGAATTTCAGGATCACGCCCTTGTGTTTTCTCTTTCCCCTTGTCAAATTTTACAAATAATCTATCCTTATGCTATTGGTGTTCTCTCAGATAAAATAGTAAGAGCTATTGCTGAACAGTCATCTATTGAAGATTTTCACGCACACTTGCTTGCAAATTTCATTCCTGCCCGCGCGAGGTCATCTCTGATTCAGAAATACTATTATCGGGTACAGCGCTTGGATGAAAACTTGGCTGATTTCATACAGGACATTAAGTTTTATACTAGGGTGTTTGCCCTTCATTTTCCTGAAGATCAGATTGTGCAGGCTATTGTAGAGGGAATTTCACCTCCCTATAGGTCATATTTGTGTTTCGCAGCGTGCCCGCAAACCTTCTCGGAACTTGAAGCGTTGGCCGTCTCGGCGGAAGGAGTTAGATACGCCGATTCTTTGCGTGTCGCGAAAGAACGCCCGCCTTCCTTTAGTAACACTCGGCCTCCACCTCGCCGACCAGTCAATCCCCGTAAATGTTATGCGTGCGGGGCGCCTGACCATCTGCGCAATAAGTGTCCTCTGATCAAGCCTAGTAGGGCAAATAATGGAGCTGGTTCATCACAAGGCTGTTTTAAATGTGGGGCTTTCTCACATATCGCCAAGAATTGTCCCAATTCGAATAGCACCCCCTCCTGCTCAACTTCTGGGGTAACTTCCAACAACAATCAAAAGTGACTAGTGGCTTCGGCTGAGTCAACTAATTCATCTTCCCGAGGCTCAGCCCCTGGTAAGCAGATCGAAAATTCTGGGAACGTTCAATCTGCTAATCTGTCCTTTGAATGCCCCAAAGAGTGTCTTAAGATTGCGGCGGATACCCCCGCACCTGTTCCTTTCCTTAAGATTGAGGTAAATAACGAACCTATAACAGCTCTATTAGATTCAGGCAGTGTTTGTTCCATTATTTCGGCTGAATGGTACTCGAAATTGAAGTCTGTTTGTAACCTACCTGTCTATGACTCTTCTCCTGTGAAATGTGTTTCTGCTAATACATCTCCATTAGAAATTCTAGGTTCCTTACTGGTCAAAATTCGTATTTTTAAATTTACATGGAAAATTAAATTGTTTGTGGCCAAGCAATTGTCTTGCCCCATTATATTGGGAGCTGACTTTATTTCTCACACTGGTCTTGTGCTCGATCTCCAGTCTAGGTCGTGCACATTCAAATTTGCTTCTAGTTGTAAAATTCCACTATTAAAGTGTAATTCTGTGTCATGTTCTTCTAGTTCGCCTACCCAGGATGAGATGTTGTTAGACCTTAGACATCTACCTGAGGAGCAGGCTGATAGTATTCGCAAACTGTGTCAGTCGTTTCCCGAGGTATTCTCTGATACTCTTGGCGTTACTGACCTGATCGAATACAAAATTGAGGTCACGGATTCGATTTCTGTCCGTTTTCCACCGTATAGGCTATCTCCACCTAAAATGAAGGCTCTGAAAGAAATCATCGATCAGATGTTGAAGGATGGTATTATTAGGCCCTCTAAGTCAGCGTATTCTTCGCCTATTTTTCTAGTCCCGAAACCCCAAGGGGGCTTCAGGCCTGTAATTGACTACAGGGCTCTCAATCGGAAGGTGGTGTTACAATCTGTGCCCCTTCCCGACCTTCATTCTTGCTTTTCATGGTTTCGTAAGGCCAAGTTCTTTACTATCTTGGACTTGAATCAGGCCTATAATCAAATTCCCCTTGCCGAAGAGTCTAAACACCTTACAGCGTTTGCCACGGACTGGAATTTATACGAATACAACCGCGTGCCTTTCGGGCTCCCCACGGGGGCAGCTGTGCTCACTAGGCTACTAGATAGGGTCTTCTCCGACATCAAATTCGAGTACTTATATCACTACTTGGATGATGTCGTCGTGTTTTCGGAGACCTTCGAAGAACATCTTGATCATCTGCGAGAAGTTCTGAATCGCCTTCGTAAGGCTGGGTTAACTGTCAAGTTGTCCAAGGTCGCTTTTGCTAAGCCCTCTATGTCATTCCTAGGGCATATTGTGTCACCTGATGGTGTAGCAGTCGATCATTCTAGAACACAGGCCATCCGTGATTTTAAACCTCCCAAGGACATTAAAGGTATCGCCAGGTTCATTGGTATGGTGAATTTCTTCAGAAAGTTCATTCCTAACTTTGCTAATAGAGCGGCGCCATTGAACCTTCTTCGTAGGAAAGGCATCAAATTCGAGTGGGGACCTTCTCAACAAGCCGCTTTTGAAGATCTGAAATTAGCTCTCTGTAATGCCCCTGTCCTTGCCATGCCTGATTTCTCAAAGAAATTCATCGTCCAAACGGACGCGTCGTCGTCGGCGGTAGCGGCAGTCCTTCTTCAAGAGACTGAACTAGGGAGGCGACCCATCGCCTATGCATCTAGGACTCTATCGGCTCAAGAAGCCAAGTATTCCATCTATGAGCTCGAAGGGTTGGCAGTCTTATTTGCCTTAGAAAAGTTCCGTCTCTATCTGGAACATGTCAAATTCGACCTGGAGACAGATAATCAAGCATTAAGCTGGGTCTTAGGTAGGCCGCGTCGTACTGGTCGTATAGCCCGTTGGGCCATCCGTATTTCTGCCTTCCAATTCAATGTCAGGGTTATCCGAGGTACCGAAAATGTTGTCGCTGATGGACTCAGCCGTATGTTTTCAGACGACGTTGAGAAGCATGAACAGGTCGACAGTCCATCACCTCCCGAGTCCATGCTATCTGAGGTTAATGCCATCCTAACAGATGTTCCTATGCTGTTTAGGGATATCGAGAAATACCAACGTGAAGATCCGACGCTGGCTCCGATAATGGAAACCCTTTCTTCTGGGGAACATGTTGTCCCTTATGTTCTGAGGAATGGAGTTCTATGTTGCCCTTCGAGGCATGATAAGATGATGAAAGTTGTTGTTCCAGCGGTTCTTGTACCTATGATCTTCAAGTATTATCATGAGACCCCATTAGGAGGGCATCTTGGTATCTTTAAAACTCGTGAAAAGATTCGTGATATGTTCATCTGGAAAGGTATGGACGGTGAAATTCGTGAATTAGTAAAGGCACGTAAATCCTGTTTGCTTAGTAAACCGACCATGTCCACTAAGGTAGGTCTTTTGTCTTCTCATCAAGCGTCGCGCCCCATGGAGCGCCTGTATATTGATTATGTGGGACCCTTCCCCCAGTCAAAGGGGAATGCCAACAAGTTCATCTTTGTATGTGTAGATGGTTTTACTAGATTTTCCTGGTTATTTCCGACTAAGCTGGCTACCGCTCAGTCCACCATTTCTTGTCTTAATACTATCTTTGCTTCTTTTGGTCCTTGTCAATACATAGTTTCCGATAATGCTAAGGCTTTTACATCTAATTTATTTCGTAAATTCTGTTTTGACTTATCCATCTCTCATGTAACTACTTCTGCTTATTACCCTCAACCATCTCTGGCTGAACGGGTTAACCGTAATCTCAGGTCCGCACTCATTGCCTATCATCATGAAGATCCTTCCAGGTGGGACACGTCCCTGCATTGGATAGCTTTTGCTTTGAATTCAGCGGTTCATGAATCTCACAAGTTCACTCCAGCTTCTTTAATGTTCAAGTTTGTTCCCAACTCGCCGCTCTCTAACCTCTGGTCTCTGAATGACATTCTACCCGAGATAATAGATCCGGACAACATTAAAGATCTTTGGAAGAAGGCTAAAGCCAATCTTAAAGTGTCTCATGAAAAGGTTAGGGAAAGGTATGATCGTGGACGGAGACCCACCCCTTTGAAGGTAGGTGACCAGGTTATGGTCAAAAATTTTGTTCCCGCGGGCAAGCTTGCCCCCAGATTTCATGGGCCTTGTATCATTCTCGATTTTCTTACGCCGGTTACCTTATTGTTAAGTAATCCAGCCACCGAGAGGATATTTAGGGTTCACCTGTCCCAGGTGAAACCGGTGTAATTTTGTGTTAACTTGCTTCATATTATTTTGAAAGGATATGAAGGTTATATTTTTTTTTTTTTGAGTTTCACTTTTATGGCATTCTGCCCCTTCTATAATATTTTGGTTTTAGATGTAAGCCTTTTGTAAAACCCGCCCCGATCCGTTAAACTGCCATCCTGTTCTTGCCACGGCCATTACCACGCTCCCGTCTCCTGCTCCACCTTACACTGTGGCTTCATAAGATTAAATGCCATGGATATCTACACGCCGCTGGCCCCTCAACCTCTCCATAATGCCTGTGCCTTCAAAAAGACGATGGTCCAACACAATTCTGCCGCCTAGCCTTAATGTTTCAGTGCCCCCGCAGCCGCGCAGCGCCGTGCAGCAACTGGGGAGGGGGATGGGCCCCCTCCTCTCCAGCGAGGACGACATGTGCACGGCGAGCCGGAGCTCTCCTCCCGGCCAAGGCTGATGTGCGGCGCACGACCTGCTACTGGCCCGAAGCCTGTATATGTTCACCGCGGGCGCGGCGTGTTTCAACACTCTGCTCCCCTCATAGCGCGGGCGAGCGGTATCTCAGGGTACTTAAGGGGTCCGAGCGGCCTCCTTTTGGACGCAAGCTGCAACGGCCGGTCCGGCCATCCAACTTCATCAACATCAACTACATGGACAGTTACTATAAGAGATAACTACATTTGGGAATTCAACAGCAATATCTGATGGACATTGCAAATTTTTCCTTCACTTTTAAGTAGTAAAAGCTTATCTTCAGAAATTCAACTTCTATAAACCTAAAGACTTCACTTCTCCTCCAACAACAAAATTTTGGAACCGAATTAAGAAATTTCTCAAATACTTCTGGAAGTTATCTTAATATCAACATCAAAACTTGGAACTTATTTTCAAACAAAAGTTTATGTTCTTCTGTGTTACCCCGTGGAGGAACTTTTGGGGGGGGAGGTCTGTACCGGGCGGTACACCTCCACACCGTTTATTTAAAAGTTGCGCCAGTTGAAACTCCTCTTCTGGAGGAAGTCTGAACTTTATCTACGGTCTTAAATTCCAAATTTCTCAGAAGATGTCACTACCTGGAAATTTTTGAGTTTGTGAACTGTGTCATTTTCGACGTACTTTTGTCTTGCTTGTATTAAGAAGTGTGAACTTTCTCTTCTAGAGGACACTACTGAAGATCAACAATAGTGCACCCTAGTGCGGAGTCAAAGAACTATTTTGTTGGAGAAAATTTAATTTCAGGAGTTTGTTCTTTGTTAAATTTCTTTCTGTCATTGTTTAAGTTGGCAATATTTACCCCTTTCTTCCCCTTGTTTTGAATGTATCCAATCACGAATTTTTTCAATTAATTTCTGACCAATCTGGTGTATCTTTCCCCAACTTGAATCTGTTGCGGGGTCCTACCCAATAAAATCTTTGTGGGAGGGTGTTTTCTTTCCCCTAACGCCTAGAACTTTCTGCGAGAGTATTTAAACTGCTGATTTTAGGGTCTCCGGGCCACTTCTGTTCCATCTTTCAGTGTATTAAGTACATAGCAGGAGGCGGGAAGCGCCTCTTTCCTCGGCAGCGGTCAACAATAAGGTAATGGCCGATTAATAAATTTTTTCTTTGCCAGCTCAGCAGTTTAACTTTCGGGGCAGGTTCTAAGCGTTCCCCTATGTAACCTTTTCCTAAAATGTAACTTCTCTTTTCTTCTATTCTCTTGTAAAGCGACATACTGGGATAGAGAGTGTTAACCCTCTCGAGCTCCCACTCACATTGTTTGAGGTGAACTTATTTTTCGCAACCTATTCTTCAGTAATGTAAGTTAGTAATTTCTTAAGTCACCTCTGTAGTATGGGATTAGCCCTTGCATCAGTGGCCTTAGAGCCAAAATAGGTCTTAAAGACAAAGTGTATTAGGAGTGCAAGTTCGCCTCCTCTCAAATTGTGATTTTAGAGGTCATGTATTAACTTTCTTGTCATTTAACAGACCTCAGTAGATCGGGTATTTTGCCCCTGTGTATATGTCCTTTGAGGACGGCTTAAAGGTGGAGTTCGGAGTGGCCTATGATAGGCTTGTATTTTAAGGGGAAGTTGCCCTTTTTGAAAATTGTGTTTCTGCCTCAAGGAGGCTTTTGGATGTAATTGGAAGCCGGTGTTTCTGGCATGTTTGGGGGTTTTCGGCCCCTTTGTTGTATGGTGTTCATTGTAAGGTTGGGCTCATGGCTCAAGAATTATGTTTCTGACTTTTTGAAGCCCCAAATGGGGTACCTATGTAAATGTATTTGTCAATCGTGTTTCGGCTACTAAGTACCTGTTCTATTTGTTGTTAGATAATTTTGAAAAGAAAATATAACCTTGTTAAATTTTAAAATTAATTTCACTTTAGTAGCTTGAGACCCCTTCACCACCCAGCACCTTCTTTCATGCATAACTACCACCAAAACACGGTAACAATAATAAAGCAGGATACGGTTATGAGGAAGGCCATTTCACCGGCGGATCAACTTGCAGTCACATTAAGATTTCTAGCAACAGGCAACAGCTTTGAAGATTTGAAATTTTCATGTTACATGGCTGCAACTACCATAAGTGAAATAGTTGAAGAAGCCTGTGATACACGAAACAGAAACAACCTCTTCCGCGTCTACAGACTGACTGACGTTTTATTGCACCATATGGCAATATACACCTCACACGTGGTAATAATATTGAAGCCGCCTCAATATATTGACGGGCGTTCAATAAAAATCGGACGGATTTTATTTTCTTCAATATTATTGCCATCAATATTATTGTTTCAATATACTCCTTACACGGTCAATATATTGATCAATATCGATATTGACTCAATAATATTGACCGTGTAAGGTAGCCTTTATGGAGTGTCTATAGTAGCCGCATAGTCAGCATGTAAGATAAGTTATAGAGATTGGCGAACTTGTTCTTTTCTCCTGAACAGTTCCAGTTGTTCCTGTTCCGGGAAAATATTATGTTCCATATGACAGTGTAGGGTTCAGGAATTGGCGGGGAAGAAGAGAATATCAACAAACCTCCTGTACGCTAATTCGAAAATGGTTTCCTCAATACTTTGTTCTAATTGGGTGTGCTCTAGGGGTAGTTTAGCCTAAAGAATGTAAACTGGTATTTACAACCTGTGTCTAAAAAGTTCGGTGAATGGTCTCATGAAATAAAGACAACGTATGTTACACACAAAACTCCTTTACTGGCCTTTAAAGTAATCTCCGTTAGCTACAACACACTTTTGACATCGACTGTAAAACAGCTGGAAGCTGGCAGCAAATGCTTCTTTTGGAATCTCCCGGAGAACCCTTGTCACGCGTTGTTGAATACCTGCTACACTGTCGAACCGGTGGCCTTTCAGGGCTAATTTAAGACGGGGAAACAAAAACATCTGCTGGCGCCAAATCCAGAGAGTACGGAGGGTGTGGAAGAATAGTCACCTGGCGTTCAGCGAGAAACTGGGTCACGTGGTTCCCGGTGTGCGGGCGGGCATTGTCGTGGAGGAGGTTCCAATCCCCACTCCAGTACAGTTCAGGCCGAACCCGTCTGATGCGTTGCAGTAGCCGTTTCAAAACTCCCTCGTAGAATTCCGCGTTGACAGGTGTGCCCTGGGGTATAAATTCATGATGAATGACACCGCTGCTGTCGAAAAAAGGCGATCAGTATTGTCTTAATCCTGGACTTTGTGCGCCGACTTTTCTTGGGAGGCGGAGAAGACGCTGAACACCATGCCATTGACTGTCTCTTGGTCTCCGGATCATACCGGTAGCACCACGACTCATCTCCTGTAATGATGGTTTTCAACACCTCCGGATTTTGGTCACAAACGTCAATGAAACCTCCCGACGTTTCCATCCGAGTTTGCTTCTGCTCGTCTGTCAGGTTGTGCGGTACAAACCGGGCACAAATGTTCGTGAACAATGGTCCTTACACTGTCCTGGCCTGCACCCTCTTCGCCTGCTATCATCCGTAAGGACAGTCGCCGATCATTCGCAAGCATCTGTCGCACTCGTTCGATGTTGTCTGGAGATGTGCTTGTGGTTGGTCGACCCGAACGCGCCTCGTCCTCACCACCTTCCTTTCCACCTCGAAAGCGTTCAAACCAGTCAAAAACGCACTTTTTACTCACTGCTTGAGTGTGGTAAACTTGCACTAACATTGCATGTGTTTCCGTTGCCGTTTTGCCTAGGTGGAAGCAAAACTTCATGTTAACGCGTTCCTCCGTTTTGAACTCCGTTGTGCAATGACACGAGTCCTCACACTGACTTCGTGCGATGTGTTGCAGCGTTCAACTCCGTTTAACTGTGTTGAGTTGACCGACAGGGGGTACTTGGTGTCATGTCACGCAATGCGTATGCGCGAGCGCATCGTTCGAACTAGCACGGTGTACAACCGAGGCGACCATTCACGGAACTTTTCAGACACAGGTTGTATATCCTGAGAGAACTTGAAGCAATTTTCGTTGTGTTCATTTTCCTTGGCGCGTGTGTAAAGGATAATGATCCTTACCGTAAACTAATGTTATTGGCTTAACGTCCCACTAACTACTTTTACGGATTTTGGAGTGGCCGAGGTGTTGGAATTTAGTCCCGTAGGAGTACTTTTACGTGCCAGTAAATCTACCTACACCAGGCTGATGATGTATTTGAGCACTTTCAAATACCACCGGACTGAGTCATGATCGAACATGCTAAGTTTGGATAGAAAAATATTAAAAAATATAGAATTAAGAAAATGAAGTCCTAATTACTTGGTGTTTTTCTGACTACCAGATAACCGCGGGCTCTTCGCGCTAAGTGCCATGTTGCTTAATGGCCCCACGGATGTACGAAGTACTTGCAAATTTTCGAGGAAATTAAATAATACACACGAACCGTTGTAGAATGTAATACGATATGAACAAACACTTGAAAATACATCATAAATAGAACTGAATTACATTTGCTTTTTCTGCAGTTTGGTGACTATTTCAACTTATTGCGAGTCATGCCCGGCTTCTCGGCTAACTGGTTAGCGTGCTGGCCTTTGGTTCCAGGGGCTCCGGCTTCGATTTTCGGCTGGGTCGACGATTTTAACCTTAATTGGTTATTTCATCTGGCTTGGGCACTGGGTGTGTGTGTCGTCCTTCAATCTATAATATAAAATAAGAGTTTTGTCTGTTCATTGTTCAGAATTTTAATAGAATGGTATTTCTGTATCAGTCGTGTCCACAGTAACAAGGAATTGCACTTTTTAATTTTCCGTCATGTCTGTCTGTCTGTCTGTCTGTCTGTCTGTCTGTCTGTCTGTCTGTCTGTCTGTCTGTCTGTCTGTCTGTCTGTCTGTCTGTCTGTCTGTCTGTCTGTCACGAGAAAAGGCTGAAGAAAATTTAATGAAAATCGGTATGTAAAGTCAGGGAGTGAACCACTACAACCTAGGCTACAAATAATTTCATTCACGCTGAGTGAAATGGTAGTTTAGGGGAAGGCCAAAAATGTATTCTCAAATGTTTGTTATTAGTGGTCCTATCAATAAATACTACGTAACTAAAGATATATAGAATTAAAATTCAGATCATTTATGCCTTATATATTTTTACCGTACCGCTTGTGATAATAGAGACATTCATTAATTTGTATTTTTGTTGCTAACTCCATAACGACGCCGAGCCGCGAGCAAATGGGCCAACATAATTCAATGAAAATCGGTACGTAGAGTCGGGGAATAACATCTTCAGTCTAGGCTATAAATAATTTTATTCACCCTGGATGAAATGGTAGTATGGCGGAGGCGCCTAAAGTTTAATTTTTAAATACCCATGTCATTGGTCATATAGAAAAATACTTCATAATAAAAATTATAGAGAATAAAATTTCCGATCATTTATGTTTTAGCCAGTTTTACCGTACCAACTATGGTAAGAGTGAATCAATCAATACTGATCTGCAATTAGGACAGTCGCCCTGGTGGCAGATTCCCTAACTGTTGTTCTCCTAGCCTTTGCTTAAATGATTTCAAAGAAATTATAAATTTATTGAACATCTCCCTTAGTAAGTTATTCCAATCCCTAACTCCCCTTCCTGTAAATGAATATTTGCCTCAATTTGTCCTCTTGAATTCCAAATTTATCTTCATATTGTGATCTTTCCTACTTTTAATGACGCCACTCAAAAATATTCGTCTACTAATGTCATTCCACGCCATATCTCCGCTGACAGCTCGGATTATAACAATTAGTAGAGCAGCTGGTCTTCTTCCTCCCAATTCTTCCCAGCCCAAACTTCGCAACATTTTTGTAAAGCTACTCTTTTGTCGGAAATCACCCAGAACAAATCGAGCTGATTTTCTTTGGATTTTTTTTTTTTCTGTTCTTGAATCAAGTAATCCTGGTGAGGGTCCCATACACTGGAACCATACTCTAGTTGGGATCTTACAAGATACTTACATGCCCTCTCCTTTACATCCTTACTACAACCCCTAAACACCCTCATAACCATGTGCAGAGATCTGTACTCTTTATTTACAATCCCACTTATGTGATTACCCCAATGAAGAATTTTCCTTACATTAACACTCAGATATTTACAATGATCCCCAAAATGAAATTTCACCCCATCAACGCAGTAATTAAAACTATTTATGAAATTCACAACCTGACTTTTAACCCCGTTTATCACCATAACATTGCCTGCTGTCCATCTCACAACATTATCGAGGTCACGTTGTAGTTGCTCACAATCTTGTAACTTATTTATTTCTCTATAGAGACTAACATCATCCTCAGAAAGCCTTACCTCTGTTTCCAATTCTTTACTCATATCATTTTTATATATAAGAAAATATAAAGGGCCAATAATACTGTCTTGAGGAATTCCCCTCTTAATCATTGCAGGGTCAGATAAAGCTTTACTTCTCTGAGATCTATTTTCTATAAATATGGCAACCCATTCAGTTACTCTTTTGTCTAACCCAATTGCACTCATTTTTTGCCAGTAGTCTCCCATGATCCACCCTATCAAATGCTTTAGACAGGTCAATAGCGATACAGTCCATTTGACCTCCTGAACCCAAGATATCTGCTATATCTTGCTGGAATCCTACAAGTTGAGCTTCAGTGGAGTGACCTTTCCTAAAAACCGAACTGCCTTCTATCGAACCAGTTATTAGTTTCGCATACATGTCTAATATAATCAGAAAGAATGCCTTCCCAAAGCTTATATGCAACGCATATCAATCTTACTGGCCTGTAATTTTTGGCTTATGTATATCACCCTTTCCTTTATGCACATATACCCCAGAAATCTATCAATTCCAGCCGCTTTTCTAGTTTTCAACTTTTGTATCTTATTGTAAATGGCATTGTTATCATATGTAAATTTTAATACTCCTTTAGCATTAATCACCTCCCCTATCTGGACATTATCCTTGTAACCATCAATCTCCACATACTGCTGACTGAATACTTCTGGCTTTTGAAAATCCTCACATACACACTCCCCTTGTTCATTAATTATTCCTGGAATGTCCTACTTGGAATCTGTTTCTACCTTAAAGTACCTATACATGCCCTTCAATTTTTCATTAACCTTTCTATGACTGCCAATTATGCATGCCATCATCTTATCCTTAGCTGCCTTCTTTGCAAGATTCAGTTTCCTAGTAAATTCCTTCAGTTTCTCCTTACTTCCGCAGCCATTTCCAACTATTTCTTTCCAATCTGCACCTCAGAATCGGAAGAAAACTACACTGACTGACAGAGCAAATGCAACACCAAGAAGGAGTGGTCAGAACTTTATGCCAATTGCAGGGTAGACTGACGTCACTGAGGTATGCTCATGATGTGAAATGCGCCGCTGTGCTGCGCACGTAGCGAACGATAAATGGGACACGGCGTTGGCGAATGGCCCACTTCGTACCGTGATTTCTCAGCCGACAGTCATTGTAGAACGTGTTGTCGTGTGCCACAGGACACGTGTATAGCTAAGAATGCCAGGCCGCCGTCAACGGAGGCATTTCCAGCAGACAGACGACTTTACGAGGGGTATGGTGATCGGGCTGAGAAGGGCAGGTTGGTCGCTTCGTCAAATCGCAGCCGATACCCATAGGGATGTGTCCACGGTGCAGCGCCTGTGGCGAAGATGGTTGGCGCAGGGACATATGGCACGTGCGAGGGGTCCAGGCGCAGCCCGAGTGACGTCAGCACGCGAGGATCGGCGCATCCGCCGCCAAGCGGTGGCAGCCCCGCACGCCACGTCAACCGCCATTCTTCAGCATGTGCAAGACACCCTGGCTGTTCCAATATCGACCAGAACAATTTCCCGTCGATTGGTTGAAGGAGGCCTGCACTCCCGGCGTCCGCTCAGAAGACTACCATTGACTCCACAGCATAGACGTGCACGCCTGGCATGGTGCCGGTCTAGAGCGACTTGGATGAGGGAATGGCGGAACGTCGTGTTCTCCGATGAGTCACGCTTCTGTTCTGTCAGTGATAGTCACCGCAGACGAGTGTGGCGTCGGCGTGGAGAAAGGTCAAATCCGGCAGTAACTGTAGAGCGCCCTACTGCTAGACAACGCGGCATCATGGTTTGGGGCGCTATTGCGTATGATTCCACGTCACCTCTAGTGCGTATTCAAGGCACGTTAAATGCCCACCGCTACGTGCAGCATGTGCTGCGGCCGGTGGCACTCCCGTACCTTCAGGGGCTGCCCAATGCTCTGTTTCAGCAGGATAATGCCCGCCCACTCACTGCTCGCATCTCCCAACAGGCTCTACGAGGTGTACAGATGCTTCCGTGGCCAGCGTACTCTCCGGGTCTCTCACCAATCGAACACGTGTGGGATCTCATTAGACGCCGTTTGCAAACTCTGCCCCAGCCTCGTACGGACGACCAACTGTGGCAAATGGTTGACAGAGAATGGAGAACCATCCCTCAGGACACCATCCGCACTCTTATTGACTCTGTACCTCGACGTGTTTCTGCGTGCATCGCCGCTCGCGGTGGTCCTACATCCTACTGAGTCGATGCCGTGCGCATTGTGTAACCTGCATATCGGTTTGAAATAAACAGCAATTATTCGTCCGTGCCGTCTCTGTTTTTTCCCCAACTTTCATCCCTTTCGAACCACTCCTTCTTGGTGTTGCATTTGCTCTGTCAGTCAGTGTAAATGTAAAGACCTACATTGTCGAAAGCTCATAAAATTGAACAACAATAACATTACATTGACCACTGTTTGTTGCGATGTTCTTTGTCTCTTATGCTGCCACTCATCTCCGATAGATGGGATTACTGCTTTGTATCGAATATAACAGGCTGTCTGAATATTGACGGGAAATAGCCGGGGAGTTAGATAACTTTCTTCTATAGCATGCCTTTCCTCTGGTTCATAAATTTTCTGATACTACTCGTACGTAACACCCTGGTTCATCATAGTATTCCAGCACTTCGATCCCTACACTGAAGCGCTGAAATGTATGAGCAATATGCAAACTTAACGGAATAGGCAGAAGAGTGTTCATAGCTGTCTGCGATCTGGTGATTCCAGGTCAGGAACTTTGGACTGTCAGGTCGGCATTATAGCACTATTTGTTAAAGGTGAGGAAATGTGTGGTTTTACATTTGATCAAGTAATGTATTCATACGGGAGAATTGCTTTAAGCGCAACATTCCTACTGACCTCATTGTAATGACCTATGTTACAGTTGGAAAAACCACTAGGATAGTTTTTCTGAGGATGTAAAAGGGCAGGTGGAGAGTTAGTGTCTGCCATTGTAACGAAAATTCCCCAACTTGATTGTAACTGATGGTAGACAAGAGGACCTACCATTACAGTGAAAATTCCCTAACCCAGTCTTTACATGAGAAAAGACGTTTGGTGACTTCCCCATCGCGTTTCTGGGGGTAACGGTAAGAGCTATGCAATTTAATACAATCTTAACCACGACGTGTATACTACCTAACCTAGAATTCTATGTTGTTGTTGTTGTTTGAGTCATCACTCCATGGACTGGTTTGATGCAACTCTCCATGCCACCCTATCCTGTGCTAACCTTTTTATTTCTACGTACCGGTAACTATTGCATCCTACATCTGCTCTAATCTGCTTGTCATATTCATACCTTGGTCTAACCCCTACCGTTCTTACCACCTACACTTCCTTCAAAAACCAGCTGAACAAGTCCTGGATGACTTAAGATGTGGCCTATCATTCTATCTCTTCTTCTCGTCAAATTTAGCCAAATCGATCTCCTCTCACCAACTCGATTCAGTATCTCTTCATTCGTGATTCGATCTATCCATCTCACCTTCAGCATTCTTCTGTAACACCACATTTCCAAAGCTTCTATTCTCTTTCTTTCTTTCTTTCTTTCTTTCTTTCTTTCTGAGCTAGTTATCGTGCATGTTTCACTTCCATACAATGCCACGCTCACGAAAGTCTTCAAAAACACCTTTCTAATTCCGATATCAATGTTTGAAGTGAGCAAATTTCTTTTCTTAAGAAAGCTCTTCCTTTCTTGTGCTAGTCTGCATTTTATGGCCTCTTTACTTCTGCCATCGTTAGTTATTTTACTAGCCAAGTAACAATATTCATCTACTTCCTGTAAGACTTCGTTTCCTAATCTAATATTTCCTACATCACCTGCCTTCGTTCGACTGCACTCCATTACTTTTGTTTTGGACTTATTTATTTTCATCTTGTACTCCTTACCCAAGACTTCATCCATACCATTCAGCAACTTCTCGAGATCTTCTGCAGTCTCAGATAGAATGACAATATCATCGGCAAATCTCAAGGTTTTGATTTCCTCTCCTTGGACTGTGATTCCCTTTCCAAATTGCTCTTTGATTTCCTTTACTGCCTGTTCTATGTAAACATTGAAAAGGAGACGGGACAAACTGCAGCCTTGCCTCACTCCTTTCTGGATTGCTGCTTCTTTTTCAAAGCCCTCGATTCTTATCACTGCAGACTGATTTTTATACAGATTGTAGATAATTCTTCGTTCTCGGTATCTGATCCCTATCATCTTCAGAATCTTAAATAGCTTGGTCCAATCAACATTATCGAATGCCTTTTCTATATACGAATGCCATGTCCTTCTTGATTCGATCCTCTAAGATCAGACGTAAAGTCAGGATTGCTTCACGTGTTCCTACATTTCTTCTGAAGCCAAACTGATCTTCTCCCAACTCAGGTTCAACTTGTTTTTCCATTCTTCTGTAAATAATACGTGTTAAAATTTTGCAGGCATGAGATACTAAACTAATGGTGCGGTAGTTTTCACACCTATCAGCACCGGCTTTCTTGGGAATAGGTATAACAACATTCTGCCGAAAATCGGATAGGACTTCTGTATCGTACATCTTGCACACTAAATGAAATAACCTTGCCATGCTGGTTTCTCCGAAGCAGTCAGTAATTCAGAGGGAATGTCATCAATTCCAGGTGCCTTGTTCCTATTTAGGTCACTCACAGCTCTGTCAAACTCTGACCTCAAAATTGGGTCTCCCATTTCATCAGCATTAAAAGCCTCTTCATGTTCCAGAGCCAAATTATCTACATCTTTACCTTGATACAACTGTTGGATATGCTCCTGCCATCTTTCTGCTTTGTCTTCTTTCCCTAGAAGTGGCTTTCCATCTGAGCTCTTAATATTCATACACCTAGAATTCCTTTCTCCAAAGGTTTCCTGGATTTTCCTGTATGCAGCATCTACCTTTCCCAGGACCATACAGCCTTCGACATCCTTGCACTTCTCCCTCAGCCATTCTTCCTTAGCTACCTTGCACTTTCTATCCACTTGATTCTTTAATCGCCTGTATTCTTTTCTGCCCTCTTCATTTCTAGCATTCTTGTATTTTCGTCGTTCATCAATCAGGTCTAGTATCTCCTGAGTTATCCACTGATTCTTAGTTGATATTTTCTTCCTTCCTAACATCTCTTCAGCAGCCCTACTGCATTTTTCATGACTCTCCCCTCTTCCTCTATAGTGTTTCCTTCAGCCTTTTCATTTAGTCCTTTTGCAACATGTTTCTTGAAACAATCCCTCACACTTTTTTCTTTCAACTTGTCTAGATCCCATCATTTTGCATTCTTTCCTTTCTTCAATTTCTTCAACTTCAGATGGCATTTCATGACCAACAAGTTGTGGTCAGAGTCCACGTCTGCTCCTGGGAAAGTTTTGCAATCCAACACCTGGTTTCTGAATCTGTGCCTAATCATCATGAAGTCTATTTGATATCTTCCAGTGTCTCCAGGTCTCGTCCACGTATGCAGCCGTCGTTTGTGGTGTTTGAACCAAGTATTGGCAAGGACTAAATTATGATCAGTGCAGAATTCAACCAGCCGACTTCCTCTTTCGTTCCTTTGTCCCAATCCAAATTCTCCTACTGTACTACCTTCTCTTCCTTAGCCTACCACTGCATTCCAGTCTCCCATCACAATTAGATTCTCGTCACATTTTACATATTGTATTAAATCTTCTATCTCCTCATATATTCTTTCGATTTCTTCATCATCCGCTGAACTAGTAGGCATATAGACCTGCACTACTCTGGTGGGCATTGGTTTGGTGTCTATCTTGACGACAATCATTCTTTCACTATGCTGGTCGTAGTAGCTTACCCGCTCCCCTATTTTCGTATTCATTATTAAACCAACTGCTGCATTTCCCCTGTTTGATTTTGTGTTGATAATTCGGTAGTCGCCTGACCAAAAGTCTTGTTCTTCCTGCCAACGTACTTCACTTATACCAACTACATCTAAATTTGGCCTATCCATCTCCCTTTTCAGATTCTCTAACCTACCACAACGATTCAAACTTCTAACATTCCACGCTTCGACTCGCAGAATGTCAATATCCATCTTCCTGATAATCGCCCGCTCTCGTGTAGTCCCCACTCGGAGATCCGAATGGGGGACTAGTTTACCTCCGGAATATTTTACCCGGTAGGAAGCCATCATCAGTACATCACTCATACAGAGAGAGCTGCATGTCCTCGGGAGGTAGTTACTGCTGTAGTTTTCCGTTGCTTTCAGCCGTGTAGCAGTATCAACACAGCTAAGCCATGTTGAGTATTATTACAAGGCCGTATCAGTCAATCATCTAGACTGCCGCCCTTGCAACTACCGAAAGGCTGCTACCCCCCTTTTGATGAACCATTCGTTAGTCTGGTCTCTCAACAGATACCCATCCGGTATGGTTGCACCTGCGGCTCGGCTATCTGCATCATTGGGACACGCAAGCCTCCCCACCGCGGCAAGGTCACATGGTTCGCAGATGAGGAGAATTCTGTATACATGTAGAATTCCGTAGCGTACCACGGGTACATCAGCTAGCATAAAATAAAAGAAAAACAGGGAAAGAATGAGAAAAATAAGAAATCAGTAATTTTAAAAACTGATAACGATTCATTAACTTTGTACAGTGTAAAGGTGTTCTTCCCATCAACGTTGTCGCTTAATACATAAAAGCCGGATCATGAGAGTCTGCGAATCATTTTCCTCCCGTACTGTTACTTAATCTTGATGTGAGCTCACTCACTACCTCTTGCTGAAATATTTCACAATCTCTGTATCATACTTCCTTGACCTTTCTGTTTCGTTTACAGAGCAAATAATTCGGCTTTTAGCAATACTTATGGGAGTTCTTTTATCCGTCTGGATAATTTGACATGTGACCCATACCTACTAGCTCGGGAGGTGTTTGTAGCAAATATGTCATTCCAGATCAAAAGTTATTTTAACGCCTGTGCTACTGGCAACCCAGATATAGACATTTCATTTCAGAGAAAGAGAAATGAAACGAAACAAGACACAAACGTCACGCTGCATCCTACCCCCTCCTAATACTCCCCCTCCTCGAAAAAAAATGCAGTGAAACAAAAAATGTGTAGCAAAAGTTCGTGATCCGAGCTGACGGACCCGTCAGTTTGCATTAGCGGTGCTCGCTAGGCCTAACGGACACAAATCTGGAGTGTCACATTCGCTCTGCAGCTACCTGACAGATACAGCTGTACACCGCCAACGATTACTGTATACAACTGGGAGGAAGAAAGACATAAGACAACATGGGATCATCAACGAAATGTTCACTGAAACAAACACAAGAACTCAGTTGTAGTCTTAAAGAACACACTACTGCCGTGTAGTCGACGGGCCAACTAATTCAGAAATTACAATTTTAAAATCTAAACATACCAATGATTGCGCAAAACTTGTACAATCCTGGAGTCGAAAAACTAGGCGTTCAACTTCAAAATGTTTGAATTTATTATGCTATTAATTCATTTGATAAATGAGTTAATATTAATTCTTTCGATACTAATGATTATGCTACCTTTGCACGGTCAAAATACCGCGGCCCTTTAATTTATTATTAGGTCTTATTAAAATCTCTATTAACAATACTACCCGTAATACTCTTACAATTTTGAATTCTAAATTCAATGCACTTCTCTGTTGCGATTTTTTTTAAATCAAATTTTCAATTTTAACCTTAAAAATCACCAAATTCTTCCTCTTTCAAATCCCATTATCAGTTTTGCTGTAAATGCCGGATTTTAAGGGTGACTGTAAGTCCTTTCCTCGCACGTTTCAGACAATATTGGTTTCAAAGTAATTTCCGACTACTATTTCAATAATCCCACTGGAATATATTTACCCTGTCGTAGGCCCAGGTCCGCCTCTGTTGTGTAGTGGTTAGTGTGATAAGCTGCCACCCCCGGATGCCCGGGTTCGATCCCCGGCTCTGCCACGAATTTTGAAAAGTGGTACGAGGGCTGGAACGGGGTCTACTCAGCCTCGGGAGGTCAACTGAGTAGAGGGGGGTTCGATTCCCTCCTCAGCCATCCTGGAAGTGGTTTTCCGTGGTTTCCCACTTCTCCTCCAGGCAAATGCCGGGATAGTACCTAACTTACGGCCACGTCCACTTCCTTCCCACTTCCTTGCCTATCCTTTTCAATCTTCCCATCCCCCACAAGGCCCCTGTTCAGCATAGCAGGTGAGGCCGCCTGGGCGAGGTACTGGTCATCCTCCCCAGTTGTATCCCAGACCCAGTGTCTGAAGCTCCAGGACACTGCCCTTGAGACGGTAGAGGTGGGATCGCTCGCTGAGTCCGAGGGAAAAACCAACCTTGGAGGGTAAACAGATTAAGAAGAAGGAGAAGAAGGCCCAGGCTGTGCGTAAGAGGAGAAAAAGCCTGACGGAGTAACTTACAATCCAGAGCAGTTTTAAAGCAATTATATTACTTAATTAACTTTCAATTACATTTTTCTAGCTTAAAATATTTTCAGCTCTTTGCGACCGAGTTCTTATCAGATTCATCTGAAATTTTCAGATAATGTTTCAATGTGTACAAAAATTCATAATAATAATGTTATTTGCTTTACGTCCCACTAACTACTTTTTAAGGTCTTCGGAGACGCCGAGGTGCCGGAATTTAGTCCCGCAGGAGTTCTTTAACGTGCCAGTAAATCTACCGACACGGGGCTGTCGTATTTGAGCACCTTCAAATACCACCGGACTGAGCCAGGATCGAACCTGCCAAGTTGGGTTTAGAAGGCCAGCGCCTTAACCGTCTGAGCCACTCAGCCCGGCAACAAAAATTCAAAATAGTTCTGCATTTTATTATCAGTTGAATATCACCTTCATATTTTTGGTCCTAAAAGAGAGATAAAATCCACTTAGGATATCTGTCCTAATATTAGGGAAACCACAGAGGTTCAGCCTACTGATTACCCCGTAAGGACAATAAAAAATACATTTAATTAATTTTCATTGGATTTGTTAAAAAGTTAAATGTTGCAGTAATTTATACCTGACCGCAAAACCCAGGGTTATTATTAAGTATATGAGTATTTTTTGATAATTCCGCCAATTTATAGCACAAATATAATGAAAACTGTGGCACAAGGAGAAGTTTCCATATCCACATATAAAAAATAAATATTATTTGTTAGTAACTCTGCAACAAATTATCTAATCAACTTGGAATTTTGTGTGGTAATATACCTTCTTAATATATGCTTGTGTTTTAAATTTGGTTGTGATAAGTGGCAAACTCTAGAAGTTTCAAATTTCAGTCATGGCTCCCCTTAAACGGTATTGCTTATTTCGAAATCGGGGGTTAAGGAGAGTCGTAATGTTGTATTTTTTAAATATATTTTTTAGACTTTTTACTGATATATTTTTCTTATTTTTCTAATTCTCTCTTTGTTTGTCTTGTATTTTCTGTTTAGGACGACACAAACACCCAGTCCCCGGGCCAGTGGAAATAACCAATTAAGGTTAAAATCCCCAGCCCGGCTGGGAATCGAACCCGGGGCCCCTTGAACCAAAGACCCGCAGGCTAACCATTCAACCATGGAGCCGGACATATCTCGTCAGTGTTAAAATAGCTGAATAAATGAATCTTTTTTCTCAGCAGCTATTGAATGTAGAAATATGATTTTCAATATGATGTTAACTCATGTCTTTTTATACACTGATCTAGAATAGTTTTAAAATATGTGCTACGAAGAAAGTCATGCTTTTATAATTATATTCCCCAATTTTAGTTTTTCTGCAGATATTTGATTATAAAATATAAACTATTCAAGAAATGTTAACCAAAGTAGATCCATACTACCACAACAGTATCACAAACATTTGGTAAACATTTGATGGAAACGCACCGAGTAGTTTCTGAGAAAAGGTAGCATTTGTTTCGGAAAAAGTTATTTTGAGTAAATTGCATTTAAAAGTAAAGCTATAAAATTATCCGCAAAAACAACACTGCATCTTGCGACTGCAGCTCAAGCAGGGTGACCAACTAATAAAACAGATATTTCTCTTCAAAACACGCCAAACCACAGCCTTCTAGAGTGAATAGTCCCTGAGATATGTGTAAATCATTGCATAAAACGGGTCTTGAAGTAGAAGTACACCAATATATTAAATAAATTATTTCGTAAATATTCGAATATTTGAATTAAACAAATGTCATATTAAACAGTATGATTCACACGTTAATAAAATGTAAAAAAGTCATAATGTCAAAATTTGCCGATTTGGATCTTTACGACCTTTACGCCTCCCAACCAGACATGGACATGCAGTCCATCAAAAGAGGGTTCAAAGTGTTCATTTTCCCATGCTGACGTGTATAGAAAAATGAACCTTAAATACATTACTGTATACTGTACGAATGCTTAACTAGCTCATACAAATATGCATTCCTACAGCGTGGTACGGTAAGGTTCATTTTCCTTTACGAATAACCATAGGGAAATGAACACAACAAACATTGTTCTGATGGACTACATATCCATATGTGGCTGGGAGGCGTGACTAGTCTTAAGAAGAATAATGGCTAGGAAGAGCATTGTGTGGTATGGTGTTGTCTCTTAACCCCCGAAATAAGACAACAAATAACGATAACAAAACTTGAAAGTATTAAAGCTTTCTAGGCCTTTTCAATCGTCCAGTATTCGGGAGATAGTGGGTTCGAACCCCACTGTCGGCAGCCCTGAAGATGGTTTTCCGTGGTTTCCCATTTTCACACCAGGCAAATGCTGGGGCTGTACCTTAATTAAGGCCACGGCTGTTTCCTTCCCAGTCCTAGCCCTTTCCTCTTCCATCGTCGCCGTAAGACCGGTCTGTGTCCGTGCGACGTAAAGCCAATAGCAAAAAAAAAAAAAAAAAAAAAAAAACCCTTTTCAATCGTGAAATAACCGGGAGGCTTGCAGTGGTGTAGTAGCCACCTCCTTAGCACTCCGTCTGATGACGTTGCTGCCCACTGGGACGAAACGCTGCTTATTTCAGGATTGAAGAAGTCTAAGAAGCTTGAATACTTTCAATTATTATTGATAAAAATGAATACCAGTAGAGATTATCGCCCTAATGGTTAGTGCTCCTGCACAATACCTGCCTTGTTCATACAATTCTGGAAGAAGTTTGACCTACACATGAGCAGCATTGAAAGAATAGTTACCACCACCATACGTGGATCTGTCCACATCCTGAAATCTCATTTGTTAGGACCTCCATAATTTAAAAAATCCGTACTACCACTATATCTCTACGTAATAAAATATTCTCTATTCTGATATGCTTTTATTTGTCCAATGGGCCAACCCGTAATTGCGGCAAATCGTTGATTCGTTCAATAACTATATATTTCTCTTTTATTCGTGGTTTAACGTCACACCAACTCTGATCAGATTTTCAGCGACGAGGGTACAGGAATACAGGAAAGGCTAGGAATGATGAGGAAGCGACCATGGCCTTGATTATGGTACAACCAAAGAACTTGCCAAGTGCGAAAACGAGAAACCACAGAAAGCCATCTTCAGAGCTGCCTATGATGAGGTTCGAACTAGGGTAAGTGCTTCTGAGCTACACTGTTGCTCGAGCATTACCAGTATGTTCGGATATTGAAGAATGAGGTACCTGTTTTTCCCTTGTTTCTATTCACTCAAAAGCTAATTATCGTATTACTCGGGTATTCGTTTGTTACAAGTTTACAACCTATAATCCTATGATGATGAGAATGAAAAAATAGACCAGTTATTTCGACGTTTTTATACTAACTCAAAAAATAACAGGGTAACATTTCTTATGAAATAAATTGCATCTTAGGTAACAGTTGTGAGGACGTATAAATGACATCTGAATGAAAATCCTCGTCGCCATAAGAACTATCTGTGTCGGTACGACGTAAAGCCCCTAGCAAAAAATAAAAATAAAAAAAATGAATGAAAATCCACAAGACTGTGTCCAGTTTCAACCGGGTCAGAAACTGAATGAGTGAAGCCCCATCTAGTGGCGAGAATAGGAACTGTGCCACTGCCGACGCCTGTTGCACTCCTTTGGGGCAATGATTAATGACTGACAGATGAAGTGAAATGATATTGGCGAGTGTTTCTGGAATGAAAGGTGACCAGGAAACCCGGAGTACCCTGAGAAAAACCTGTCCCTCCTCGGCTTTGTCCAGCACAAATCTCATATGGAGTGACCGGGATTTGAACCGCGGAACCCAGGGATTTAGAGACCGGCGCGCTTTCGTCTGAGCCACGGAGGAACTATAAATGGCATTTGAATATATATGTAAAATAGTTTGTTTATATTTTTCTCCTCTATATCCAATAGTTTGAAAGGGAGAGATTTACTCATGGGGACTAGGCACGTGCCAGACCCCACCTCTGAAATATATCTTAGACTAAATTTTTCGTCTTCGGGTAAAGTTGCTTTATTCAGAAAATCTTACATAGGACAACACTTAAATTTGACTGTCAAATACACGATTTTTATTGACAAAACTAGTGCATAACGGATCGGCACGTAAATATTCCAGCTAGTGGACAGAACTGTCGACGAGTTGAGTTGACTATGTCTAAACAGACTGTAAACAAGCCAAATTAGTTTTACCAACAAATATGCATATTTTTTTATTAAAAATTAAGATAAAATGCGAACTTCAGTTAAAAAGTTCTGATATTATGTAAAAATAACAAATAACTGAATGAATGGTGGAGTAGAGAAGCATTTTCGCAGTGGGAAAGGGAATGGAACGTATCGTCGGGAATACAACTGATACTATGTTTAGCTGGTGACTGGGTACGTAGTTTTGGGATATTCTTACCCGATGTAACGGGTACCCGAGGATTGTCGCGTCAGGTAACCACCACAAAGGGTGTCTCATCATCAGCCCTAGTTTGAACCAGGTGCTGAAGCGCTGCAGCACATTGTCTGTTTGAAAAATAAACTGCTTTAATGTTATCTACAATCAAGTGCAGTACATTGAAAAAGAAGTCCGCCAAAGAATAGGAAATCATTCCAATTCCCTCACAACCGGGTAACTAGTCGTGCGCTCCACGCCGGGTGTTGTGCAGAGAATGCGAGAATGTATAAGCTTTTTGCCAGAAAGCAGGAACTCTGCCTTTTGCGCATGCGTGCCCAACTTTTCCGATGTGCTGTGGAAACAACAGCCAAGACATCACTTCACAGCGATTCGTTCGATCACAGAGGAACCACATTTACATTTCGACCGAAGTGAGAACGTGGCAGGTTCACCCTCTTGACTCAGCGGTAGTATTTAAGAACGGATCGCTCAAAGCAGACGGGAAAACAAAATACTGTAGAGGAAGCCATCAGCTGCTCCCGACAGGCCTTTTAATACTCCCAACTTGCCTATACTATAGCCACATTGTAAATCGATGAACTACACAAATTGTACTTTTTACGTTGTCAAACTAAGGATACGATATTGTGATTTGCTTTAATTACAAAATGTCTAGTTTATAAATTTCACTGTAACAACATAACATGAAATTTTGCATTACGATGTTTCAGGTTATATTTCAATTATTTTGGTAACAATGAGAAGTTCTACTGTATTTTTGCGCGCTCACACAAAGTATTTCTAAGTTTGTGAATGTTTTGTCATTGCGTATGTTATTGTGTATTTAATTAGTTTT
Organism: Anabrus simplex; assembly: GCF_040414725.1. Lineage (NCBI taxonomy): Eukaryota > Metazoa > Arthropoda > Insecta > Orthoptera > Tettigoniidae > Anabrus > Anabrus simplex. The sequence goes on from NC_090265.1 coordinate 1,668,091,955, forward strand.
GTATGAGGAATGTATATATGTGCTGGGATTGTTTGCGTATTTGTTCAGTGTGGAAAACTCAATAGAGAACCTCTTTAAAACCGCATATGTTTAATGTTTATTATTTAGAGTGGAGATGAGTTACAGCAGACAACTGATTTTCTGCACCAGCCGCCATTGGTTTGAATCCACCATATCCTGCACGCAAGCTCACAGGATTGATCATGATATTCGCGTACTGTCCCTTCCAAAGCCATAGATTTTTAGAGACTCCAGGATGTCTGAATTTTATCTCTCAGGAGTTCTGAGAAGTACCTAGCCCAACGACACGGAGTTCTCACGTCTGAACATTTCCAATTCCACTAACCTCAGACGGGGTTGAACCCACAATCATGGGAACAGAAGGACAGTGAATAACTGACATCGCCACTAAAATCGCCATAGAAGATATTTAAATAGGTCCTCTGTAAAAAAAAATTATCGTAGTGATATGGCCTATACAAGTGCCAGGCATCTGGTACTGGGCCCTAGCATTGATTATACCAGGTTGAGAGATGTTTTCCTGAGATTTGTGATCTTGTTTTTCTAAGTATTTTTCACCAGTAAAATATTTTAGAGTGGAAATATTCTTAAGAGAATAATATTCGTACTATCAAAATCCGCAGACCAATATCGTCTCTAAACTTCAAATTCCGAAATCAAACAAAATAATATCTGCGCAGCAAGTGTTAGTGATTTTTTTTAATTATTGGGAATTTTCACACTTTTCAAGATTCGGGGAATGCAATGCCTGTGTTCATATTATAAATTTTATAAGCTTTTTATTGTCAGAATATTAAATCACTAATCCTCATCTTCATCTGTTTACCCTCCAGGGTCGGTTTTTCCCTCGGACTCAGCGAGGGATCCCACCTCTACCGCCTCAAGGGCAGTGTCCAGGAGCTTCAGACTCTCAGTCGGGGGATACAACTGGGGAGGATGACCAATACCTCGCCCAGGCAGCCTCACCTGCTATGCTGAACAGGGGCCTTGCGGGGGGATGGGAAGATTGGAAGGGATAGATAAGGAAGAGGGAAGGAAGCGGCCGTGGCCTTAAGTTCGGTACCATCCTGGTATTTGCCTGGAGGAGAAGTGGGAAACCACGGAAAACTACTTCCAGAATGGCTGCGGTGGGAATCGAACCCACCTCTACTCATTTGAACTCCCGAGGCTGAGTACAAATTAATTATCCAGATGTTGATAGTTATTTATTTGTATGATACACAGTTTTCATAGTGCACTCATTCTATTTTTAAATTCCAGCTCACATGATTATTAATAAACCCCAAACCCCATGGCACTACAGCCCTTCAAGGGCCTTGGCCTACCAAGCGACCGCTGCTCAGCCCGAAGGCCTGCAGATTACGAGGTGTCGTTGGTTAGCACGACTAATCCTCTCGGCCGTTATTCTTGGATTTCGAGACCGGGGCCGCTATCTCAAAGTCAGATAGCTCCTCAATTCTAATCACGTAGGCGAGTGGACCTCGAACCAGCCCTCAGGTCCAGGTAAAAATCCCTGACCTGGTCGGGAATCGAACCCGAGGCCTCCTTATAAGAGGCAGGTGCATTAGGGCCTATCCCTAGAATGCAGGGCCGGCGTTTTTGTAATAATAACCTAAAAACCGGCCGAGTTGGCCGTGCGGTTAGGGGCGCGCAGCTGTGAGCATATGGGAGATGGTGGGTTCAAACCCCACTGTCGGCAGCCCTGAAGATGGTTTTCCATGGTTTCTCATTTTTCCCTCCAGGAAAATGCTGGGGCTGCACCCTAATTAAGGCTACGACCGCTTCCTTCCAACTCCTAGCCCTTTCTTATCCCATCGTCGCCATAAGACCTATCTGTGTCGGTCCGACGTAAAGCCAATAGCAAAAAAACGTTTTTTATATATGTTCTCGAAAGGAAAGCTAGTTGGTTAACAGCTGTTACTGAACAAAATTTGGCAACTCGGAACGTATAATTTAGCGATTGTTGGAGATTTAGCAGGTGAAAATGAACAAAGAAGAGTGTTAATGTTGGGTGGTTGGTTGAGCCGTCTCTTGTCTGGGTAATGAGCTGTAGAACATGAGCGAGTTATTTATCGCAGTCAGCTCACACCTCCTCTCATTACAGGGCGCCCCGGTGTCGCGTGCAAAGAATCTGTCGGACTCGCCCCTACTGCGTGCCCTAGGGGGGCCATACATCACTCTGGAGCCCAGGTCAAGTAGGATTAACAGTGTTCCTTCATGAGAAAAGGACCATGTTCTCAAGTACCAAGTTTTTTGCACTCCACACGTTGCCCTTATTGTATTGTCTCCGACAAAGAGAAAGGTTTCAAAGTAGACAGCCTGGAAGAAACCTGTAGCTACCTACAGTATGAATACAAAAGTAAGTCTTGAGGGTTAGCAATAAAGCCAGTCTTTGATAATCATACATTTAATTAAAAATCAAGCCAGATCCATTGCTGCGAGTAATACAATTCCTTAAGCAACCCTGTTATGAATGGTGTGTGGAAGTGTTGCTCACAGGATCGGTTGGTCTTTGTATTTCAGTGGGCTTGGCAGACCGATCTAGTACCTTCTAGCTCATTGAGGAAAGCAACAGGGAATTATCTCACTCTCCACCAGCTTGCATTCGGGAGATAGTGGCTTTGAACTAGAACCATGCAATGAGGGAATCTTAGCTCATTCTGTTTCCACTTCTACTATCCAGCGCGTTTGGCTAGAGAACGAGCCTGCTGCTAGAACGAACAGAGATTAATTAACGAGTCTGAACAAACTCGAACCATACGGAGAACCAGTGCATGTGGCAACGGGTGCACCAATGAATGAGTCACTTGAACTTCCAAATTTTTGGGCTGTTCGATCTGTCGAGGCTCGTCTCTGTTGAGTGTGATCAGTAAGGCCGGGATTTTTAGGCAATAATAGGTTAGAATGCAAAGCCCGACTCCTTGGCTGAATGGTCAGCGTTGAGGGTCCCTAGTTCGATTCCCGGCCCGTTCGGGGATTTCAATCTCGTGTGATTAATTCTTTTGGCTCGCGGGTTAGGTGTTTGTGTTTTTCCCAATACTCCCCTTCCACATAGGGTTGGCTTCAGGAAGGGCAACCGTGAAACACGGCCAAATCAACCTATGTGTGACACAGTACGGAACCGCGACCCCACAAGGTGTGGGAAAAGCAGTAGAAGAAGCGGAATAAGAAGAAGTTGGAATACAAACTCACTGTAGCGTATAACACGTATTCTGTAGCCGCACAATGATTCTGGTACGAGCTTTGCAGAAATATTGGAGGTACGGCCTAATAAAACCCCCAGAATTTATGTTACTCTCGCTACATTACAGAAAAAACTGGCTAGACTGCACTCCCCACTAGCTCCGGCTCTAATGATCAGGCAGCATTGACAGTTCGGTAGATTCATTTGTTCAGTGAAATTGAGCGCCTTTTCGAGTTTGGTATTTCCAAACACTCATTGAGCAGAGTGTTCGAGCAAGATGCTCTGAACGAGTTTAGAGTGAGCGGGACCCATTTCATGAAAAAAAGTATTTGATCGTGTGCACGCCATTTTGCACAGCTCTAGTTTCAACTCCACTGTCCGCAGCCCTTAAGAAGGTTTTTTTTATGGTCTCCTCCTTTTTCACACCATGCACATTCTGGGGTTGTAGGCCTATTTTAAATATGTCCACGATCACTTCCCAGTCCTTGCCCTATCCTATTCCATTGTCTGTGTTGGTGCGACGTAAAACAAATAGCAAAAAAAAACAAAAAAAAAAAACAGCATAGGTAGGGCCTATATTGCAAAAATTTTCTACGTGGCAGCTGATATTGTGATCGTAATTACAGATGATGGTAGCCGTAATCAGAGGTGGCAATAATTATTTTACCGAAGATATCTTCTTCTTCTACTGATTTTCACACCTGTGGAGTCGCGGGAACGAACTGTGTCGCACATTGGACTTGGCTATGTTTCACGGCCGGATGCCCTTCCTGACTCCAACCCTATGTAGAGGGATGTAATCACTATTGCGTGTTTTTGTGGCGGTCGGTAGTGTGGTCTGAATATGGGACAAACAAAACAGGCAGTCCCCAAGTCAGAATAATAAATCACACGCGATTAAAATCCCCGACCCGGCCGGGAATCGAATGCGGAACCCTCTGAACCAAGTGCCTGAACGCTGACCGTTCAGCCAAGGAGTCAGACAATTCTTTTATCGAAGGGATTCAGAAATAATAGTGTGAAAGTAACGCCTTTCACAGCCTGGGATATGTTTCCTCCCAGAATAAGATAAGATGATAGACTATGTTTTATTTATTCGGGCAATGTTAGGGATGTACTCTTTTTCTTACACTTCACCACTCCTAACCTTGAACACTCCATGTAGACTATAGGTGTGAGGGTTGATAGCCGACTAGCATCGTCGCTAGTTTCTCGCCATTGCGGCAAAGGCTCGAATATCGATGAATTCATGTGTAATTATTTTGGTGCAGTGTCCATTGTATGAAAAGGAGTTGGCATGGCTTGAAGAGCGATTGAAGTGGTTATAAGAGGAGGGAAAAGAAGGAGCCTGAGTTTACACATGTCTGCTATATTCATACAGGGATTCAGTTTTGTTCGTAAATGTACAATAGTGAACAGCTTGGCCTGTGACGATTAGGTCTTCGTGGCAGTGGCAGCCGGTGGACTCTCAGTTCGTGAGGGGGGAGGGGCACATTAATTTTTCCTACTAATCATTCTTTGCTGCTGGTACCAGTAACACCGCATTCATTCAAGTTTTCCACGCGAAAACAAGCTAATTCACTGCTGCCAAACTTCACAAAACGCGGGATGCAAGCCAGAGACCCAATCTGAATCAGAATTCCTGGTCTCAAATGTAACACTTCAATATAATCATTTATTATTTCTCTCCTTAAAATATAAATAATAGGACAAACAAGGTCGTAAATTATTATTTAAGTTTTTGGTATGCAACCATGGAGATTTGGTTGACGCATGCTCATATAGGGGTTTGTAATGACGAATGACATCTTTACTTCTACACTGCTCCAGACCCTGTCCACGTGAGGAAGCTTCTTCCTGCACCCTTCCAACCCGCTGAAACCGTCCAACAGCGCGCTTCCCCCTTACATCTCAACCTCCTCACCTACACTGTATCCTCGGACGGAAGCTGGAGAGTCCGTGCCTTATCTTCAACCTGAAAACTGCACGCTGAAAGTCAGTCACCTAAGTTTGACATTGCCGAACAGTTTTCCTTATTGATGAGAATTTACAGTTTTACAGTGAAATTTAATTTTCTTGCCATTATTCGAGTCCAGAGTAGTGAGAAAATAAAAGAATCTTTCCGTTCTCTAGGGAGGACACCGCCCGGGAGTCGGCCGGGAGTCGCTACTGCTTCATGGTAGACTGTGCTGAAGATCTGCTGTCTAATATCTAGAAAAAGAAAAGAGATGCAAGACGTATGATGTGAAAACTAGTATTTATAGCACCAAAAAGGCATGTCAATTGAGAAGAAACCCAAAAGGACTGAATTTCAGGTTGTGAATACAGAACTGAAACAGATGTTTTATTTCAAGACCTTAGGATGTACTGTATATTCTCCCAGGCTAAGATAATATATTTTATTTATCTCGGCAATTTTAGGGATGTATTCCCTCTTATATTTATCCAGTCTTAAACTAAAACTCTCTTAGTAATACGTAACTTACTACTTTTAAATGATGCAAAAGAATGATAACAGTAAGATGGAGAAGACAAATATTTAATAATAACAGAGATAATAAAATTATCAATCAATCATATCATAAATACAATAATCATATCTGGTACACAAAAAACATTTTACGTACATAGAAAATATGGATATCAAATACTAGAAATACTAATTTTTAAAAATTCAAAAGGATATTAATTTCAAGAACATACCGAAATATCGCCTTCAATTTAGAGGTGAAGAGAAGAAATAATACGAAAAAGAGGAAGAAAGTTGTGTGTGAAAAGAAGAGGGAAAGAATGAAGTAGAGAAAATACAACGAGGTGTTTTTTAGGTTACAACGAGATGATTCATTCATGTTTTCCTGGTATTTCGAGACATGCACATTTAAAAATTGTAGTATAGGTTAGTAAGAGAGCCTCCGTGGCTCAGACGGCAGCGCATCGGCCTCTCACCGCTGGATACCGTGGTTCGAATCCCGGTCATTCCATGTGAGATTTGTGCTGGACAAAGCGGAGGCGGGACAGGTTTTTCTCCGGGTACTCCGGTTTTCCCTGTCATCTTTCATTCCAGCAACATTCTCCATTATCATTTAATAGCATTTATCACTCATTAATAAATCACCTTGGGAGTGGCGACCCCATTGTAATAACAGCCTATATATGTTTCATTCATTACATCCCTGACTCGGTCAATGACTGGAAAACAGGTTGTAGGTTTTCATTTCAGTATAGGCTAGTAACTAGAATCGAATCAATGTGTAGAGAAGCCAATGCACTGGGCTCACAATTGCGATCAAGGGTATCCTGTAAGATGGATGTGAATTCTTATGGCCAGTTTTCAGATCGACTCTTATTCACAAACTGGAAGTAACAGACTTGAAAGTATCTAGAATGATCGCTGGTACGAAAAGGTAGGGACAATGGCAAGAGGGTATTCGCAATAACGAAATAAAGGCTAAGTGAGGAATGAATTCGATATAATTATGAAGCTGTGCATATAAACCGACTTCAGTGTTGTGGTCATGTGAAGCAACTGGAGGAGAATAATGAACTCGACTATGGACGGTGAGAGAAGTAGAGGGATATCAAGGCGATGATATCAAGATCCCGCTTTTAAAATAAGTTATAGTAGTTAAAGATTAGAGATTTGAATCTAAACGAGCTCAAAGATCTAGTTGAAATAAGGATTAGTGGCGATGTTAACTTTGAAAGTGGTTTGCATACTAAACGCCGTTAAAGCACAAATAACCGTCTCCAATGATGTTCTCTCTTGCACAAAAAATGGCAAGCGTGCTGACAATTACAGCCTGTCGCCGTCAATTTGTAAATGGGCTGTTTCGGATACAACCAGAACTTGATCAGAGTGAAGCACATGAAGAGTATTTCTCAGTATTTTACCCAACCTCTGCATTGCAGATCGACGTTTCTTCTTAATTTTAGCCGGAATATCTCAATATTGTCTTAATGCTTTAGAGCGATTTTTGTGCCAAAATAGTTGGGAAGTGCTAACTTCCTTGCCGGGTATTAAACAAGCGAGCGAGCAAGCAAGCAGCGAACTGGTTTCTGGAAAACGGCGTTGCCAGCTCGATACTACGCACACCCGTTAGATGTTTCTGGTAAGTCTCCGTGGTGAGCACACTACCCCAGTGGTTGGAAAATAGAACACAAAATGCATGGGAGACAGTTTTATCACCATGCTTGATTGTTCAATGGAAAATCGAACTTAACATAAAGAATTACGTCTCAGTTTACAAGCTAGAAAAAGCTTTTCACTTAAATGAGAAATCCCTACTTCAAGCAATGAAAAAAGCTGACCTTAATTACACTAAATATATGCAAGTCGCAGAACGCTGAAATTGAAGTAAATAGCAGTAAGAACATAACAAAAATAGGGAGAGAAATGAAAGTAAAAGGAAAACAATTGCATACTGTAATAATTTCAGTCAACGTACCTATTGTTGTCTGTCTGTTAGGTCATCAGTCCAGAGGCTGGTTGGATCCTCAGATAGCACCACCAAAGGTTATGCGGTTATAAGGAAACCCCGAAAACCAATGGCAGCACCAAAATGAGGCGTACTAGGCAAGATGAGGAGTGAGATAGTTTGCCATTGCTTTCCTCACTGGGTCAGAAAGTACTATTGCAGCACGACTGACCCTATGAGCAGCACCTTTCATAACACTCAAATGCACTAGTCATGCTCTGAATGCCATTACTCAGCACTATCCATACCCCAGCAACTTCCATATTGTCACAGCCATGGATGTTGACTGGGACTTCGGTGGAAGCTACACTTTACTCTGGCCTGTGCCAAGAGATGGATGCAAAAGTACTGTATCCATCAAGAAATGACAGCAGGCAGTAGCTATTGTTATAGAAACAGAAAAGAAAGTCAATAGGATGCCACAAATTACAAGGCAAATTAAAACTCAAAATTGACACTGAAAAGACTACGATGTTAACAAACGAAATCATGGACAAAAAGACGCAATAGGACTTTGAAAAGAGAAAACTAGACGAAATTTCAGAGTTTTGTTACCTTGGAAGCATTATCATTAACAATAAGCATATGTTTAGTTCTCAGCCCGAAGGCTGGTTGGATCCTCAACAGTTCAGTCATCAGCTGTCATAGATGGCCTAGGCATCACTGAAGAAGCGTACTAGGGAAATGAGGAGTGAGGTAGTTTCCCGTTGCTTTCCTCACTGAGCCAGAAGTTGCTATTACATCTCAGTCTGCCAAGCCCACTGAAATGCATGCACCAACTGACCCTATGAGCAATATTTTCACACCATTCATAGCAGGGACTGGCTACAGAAGGAATGGCATTACTAGAATCACTCATACCTCAGTCACTTTCATTTTGTCAAAGCCAAGGATAAAGCTGAGACAGATCAATGAAAGTAACAAAATTGCTCTAGCCTATACCAGAAGACATAGTGCACTGTAAACACTAGGTCGCGCCAGCAAAGGCACAACCGGAGCATACGGGAGGTTAACGAGAGGATAGTTACGGCTAAAAATACATTTCAAAAGGAAAACAATGTGTAAATCCACAAAAGCTTAAGTCTTGAAACCAGGGAAAAAGTTTGTTAAATCATATGTGTGGAGTGCACTAACCAATAGGAGCGAAACGTGGAGTTTGAAGAAACAAGAAGCAGTTGAGGTGTGGTTCTGGAGACAAGATGGACTGAAAGGAAAAGTAACACGTTAGTGTAGAGAAAAATAAATGAAAAGAGAAGTCTCGCCAGATAAATAGAGAGAAGGAAGTTGAAATTGTTTGGGTAACTAATGAGACACAACAGTTTAATTTACAACGTCATAGAGGGAAAATTCTTTGAAAATAAAGGGAAGAGAGCGAACGGCTACGCCAACTCCATGTGGAGGAATGTAACACTAGCCAACATGATTTTGCGGTAAAATAGAAAATATGTAATTCTTATGGAAATCACTGCCCTGATTCCGAAAATGGTGCTATTTTTTTCCCCATCACGTCTAGTTTTGACGCAATTCGGTATTTTAGTATCTGCATGAATTCGTAAGATGTAATGTTGAGAGATCTTCTTGCGCAACTTTTTTTAGAATACAATTATGTGGTTTGATTGTTGTTGTTTGCATATTATTGTAGGTTTATTGCTGTCTGAATGTTCATTTTGTAGTTGGTGGTTTCCTGGTAAATTCATAACAAACTCCCCCAGATATGCAACAGACCGCGAGGTATGTAGGATTGAAGACAGGACAGTTGAGCGTTTCTCTTTCATCTTAGACCACTTGAATAAACAGACGTGTTCAAGGCCCCAGCCCTTATTCAATGTTTACGATGGACTGATAAAGCAGTTTCCTTGCACACTCCACAAAAATATCTGAAACCTACGAAACCTTAAAGTTGGTGGGTGCTTGAAAAAATTAAATATCACGAGCATGGGTGGCAATTTGCGGTGATTTGAAGATCATTGGATTGTTGCTGGGACAACAAAAATACTATACAAAATTTCCCTGTTTCCTATGCGAATGGGATAGCGGGGCACGGGATAAACATTGAAATACAGTGAATTGGCCAGAAAGGAAACAACTACAACCAGGATCCAAACATGTTTTGAATGTAAGTCTTATTGACCGTGAAAAAATTCTACTTCCACCCTTGCACATCAAATTAGGATTGATGAAACAGTATGTCAAGGCATTAGATAAAAGTAGCCTATGCTTCCAATACTTATCCACTAAATTTCCCTCATTATCAGATGCAAAAATGAAAGAAGACGTATTTGATGGACCACACATTCGTAAACTGATGAAGGATAAAAACTTCACAGACACGATGACCAAAATTGAGAAAGAGGCATGGAACGTATTCAAGGATGTAGTCGCTAAATTCCTTGGCAACATTAAGGACCCTCAATTCAAAGAAATTGTAAGAAAAATGTTGGTAAAATTTAAGGAACTCGGTTGTAATATGACCCTTAAGCTTCATTTCTTAGCTTCGCATCTGGATTATTTCCCTCCATATTTAGGATCTGTCAGTGAAGAACAAGGTGAAAGGTTTCACCAGGATCTCTAAGATGCAGAATGACTCTATCAGGGACGTTGGGATGTGAATATGATGGCCGATTACTGTTGGTCGATTGCACGAGACGACCTCTCTAGAGATCATTCAAGAACTTCAAAAACCCGGAAATTCCACGGAAAACGGAAAAAGACGTAGGTGTGAATCTAACCTACACATAATGTAAGTAACGAAACTATGTATGTTTAACCATGTCATTTTTATTCAAGGTACGGTTATATTAATTTAAAAGGAACTGTACAGCCGAAACTAAATAGGCGTTTTATGCTTCAGTTTCACGAATTTCAGTATACATTAAAAATATAAAACAAACCATCTACTTGCTTACAAGGCAGAATTTATGTGTATTTAATGCATGCAAAATATGATTACGTTTTGCAAGCTGAAATTTACATTAATATATCAAATTTAATCAATACTAAGTATCAACAATTTTACGTAAGAACAAAATAACATTTTCTAAAATTGGCATTAAACCAGACGTGATACGCCAAAACTAATTTTTTCCCGAATTCTGCGTTAAGAAATTCATAAAACCCACCTATTTTCCTTTTTACCGCACAAAAAAAGTTGTTTTTTGCAGGCTAGTGTAATCACTTTTGCGTGTTTTTGTGGTGGTTGGTAGCACGGTGATTTGTCTGAATATGAAGAGGAGAGTATTAGGACAAATACAAACAGCCAGACTCCGAGTCAGAAGAGTTAATCAGACGGGATTAAAGTATCCGACCCGGCCGGGAATCGAACCCAGGACCCTGTGAACCGAAGGTCTCAACGCTGGCCATTCACCCAAGGAGTAGGACCAGGGAAATTAATTCATACATTAGTTACAAAATAATTATTTAGAACTAACTGCAGGATGAAGGGGAATGAAATCGCTGGTTTGCAGAACTTAAGTGCCCTTAAATACCTAAATACCCGGCCCTGACGACTAGGGGTTGCGAGCCTACCTTGTACCTGGAGGCCTCAGTTCTGATTTCCGATCAGGTCAGGGAATTTGACCTGGATGTGAGGGCTTTTCTGAGATCCACTCAGCCTATATAACAAGAGTTGAGGAACTACCCGACAGCGAGATAGCTGTGCATGTCTAGAAAGCCAAGAATTACACCCGAGAAGATTCGTGTCGCACTAACCACGCGTCACTTCATAATCTACAGGCCTTCGATTTAAGCAGCGGTTGCTTGGTTGGCCAAGGCCTATTAAAGCAATGTTTTTATTTTGTTTTGTTTTCTGCTAGTAGTTCTAAAGTCTCACTAACACATCGAAGGTTTTCGGCCACCCAAGAATGGGAAAGGAAGGTAGCGACCAAAGCCTAAGTAAAGGTTCAGCCTGGTGTGGTAATGGGAAACCATCTTCATTGATGCCGAAGGTGGGAATCGAACCCACCATATCCCGAATGCAAGCTCACAGCTACGCGACCCTAACCAAAGGATAACTCGCTCACTTTTTATTTTTTAACGGCCGAAATTAAAAGCTTAATAAAAAGAAAATACAGTCTCGGCTGGTATCAAATTCACAAACGTCCGATAGTGAACTTTAGAGAGATTCTCTATCAGTTGGTATGAGTCGTTTTGGTGTCTACCATAGTTTTTGCAAAACAAAAATTTAAAACCTCGGAGGGACTTATGAATAACACTGTATTTGGTGCTTCTCCCAACATTAGGCTATGTACACTGCAGATTTCCAGTAATTCTGGCATTTTGAACGGCATGATAGCAGTTAAGTTCTAATGTAAATAAATGAACACTAGAAGAGTCATTAGATGATCGGCTGCGTAGGCTTACGAATTGAGATAGAGTTGTCTGGCTACATTTCAAACTGGTCACAAAGCAGCATGAGTAGAAAATACCCTGCTACTGTGGTTGACTTTTACTCCTTAACTAATAAATAACACGCCTGATCTAGTAGAGAACCCTTTGAACTGGCAACTCTGTTGATGCCTTCAGTTCGTTCTGACATCGCCGGTTCTGAGAATACTGGCATAGCAACTTCTGCTAACAATTTCGAAGTCTTACTTTTATGCTCTGGCACTTTTGTGCTTCCCATCCGTTTTATGATTATATGGCCACCTTGCCTCCAATAACTTGTCATTACTTGTCTTTCCAGGTTTGAAACTCCAGGTTTCTCCTGACCAGCGCTCATATTCTGTCCTTTTTCTTTGTCGGCTTACACAAGCACTGTAATATACTTTATACTTCTATGGTTGCTAACATCTTTGACTGAAAATATAGCCGCCAGTTGTAGTGACGACCCAGGTCTGTGCAAACTAAATTAGACCTGCCCGCAGGGAAGGAAAGTTGGGAGGGGTATAAGGGCGAGTGTTGGAGCCAGTGAAAGGGAGGATTTAGAAGGAAGGCGCCCCTAAATCGAGCTTCAACAGACTTCCCCTTTGCGAACCAAAGCACTCCTGCTGGTTCTAGAAAAACACTCCACAAACATTGGCAGCCGCCCTCATTATTATTCGTGAGAAAATGGAACCATTCAGTAGGATAAAAGCCTAGCTGACCGCATTTATTCTCTTTTCTGTGGATCCTGTCGTTGTTGGTGTTAGTGGTGGTGACTTGGATGTTACCCGCGCTTGAGTGGGACAAAAAGGAGTAGCGGAATGGCTGAATCTCATTTCCAGGCCCAGCTAGCACGTAATAGTCTATCTCTTTCTCCACCAATCTATCTCACTTGATAAACTATAATTACCGAGCGAGTTGGCCGTGCGGTTAGGGACACACAGCTATGGGCTCGCATTCGGGAGATAGTGGGTACGAACCCCACTGTCGGCAGCTCTGAAGGTGGTTTTCCGCCACGGCCGCTTCCTTTCCACTCCTAGCCCTTTCCTATCCCGTCGTCCCATTAAGACTATCTTTGTCGGTGCGACGTAAAATCAATTGTAAAAAAAAAACTATTACTGTACAATACAGTATATTGAATTCGTATTAACGTAACGTACCGTATTAGTAATATTATATACTTATTTCCGGCATACCTTTAAAATATTTTCCAGATGCATGCCTTGTCATGAGTGTGTGATCTGCCTGCTAACGCCAGATATAGCTGATAATCTGCATGACAACGACTAGTTTTTAAACACTCCTTCACGTAATATTCAGCATCAAAATGGAGGTCCCATTAATTATACGTGATATATATATATATATATAGGTCCGTCATATTAACTATTGACTTCAGAAGTAGGAAATTTCTAAAGGAGTGGAAAAATCTATATTCGTTGTCCTACATAATCTCTCACATTCTGGGGTTGATATTATAATTGTTTGCAGCTGCTGCACGTGGTTTAAAAGTCACCACTCACTTCCATGAAGTGAAGTTGTACAGCACATCTTAAACGAGTTAAACAATTCCCTAAATTCGGTTATCGATAAGTCACGGAAATTCTTTTTTTTTTTCAATCTAAACGTCCATAACATACAGATTTTCCAATAATTCTGTGTAGTTTTCTCTGTTCTGTAAATGTCACCGCCTTCGGTATATATGCTCTTAAATTCCAACTTTGTCTTCATATGATCATGCATCCTACTTTAAAAAAGACCATTCAAGCTGTATCATTTTTGTGAATATATTTCTTTCATAGGTACATTTCAGTCTTTACTTGGGGATTATCCTTAAGTCCAACTATCTTTACATACAGGGCCTACCAAAAGTTTAAGCACACCAGCGTATTTCATGAATATGATTCCTGTCCTTAAATTTTTAGTCTCAGGAGTACGTTTTTTACAGGGAATTAGTGCATATTTAGAAGAACATTTCCTGAAATTTTCATTAAAATATTGCTCTTTGTTTTCAAGTAACTGAATTTTTTGTTTATGATCATTGGAAAGAAAGTTGCTATATTTTGAATACTTGAGGAGATCTCGACAGTGCAATATGGAGATTACATTTAAAAATTTTGTTATGGAGAAACACAGATACCTGTAGAATATTTATAATTGTAATAGAGCAATATCACACGAGTTAAACATTTCAAGTACTTAGGTGAAATTATTGGAAGCACTGGTAACGACAGGATAGCTAACAAAATCCGTGCCGAAAAATTACGTAAAGCCTACACAGTCACCTGGAATATCTACATTAAGAAATCCCTTTCCATCCAAGCCAAGCTGCGTCACTACCATACAGTAGTTCTTCCTGAAGCACTCCACGCGATTGAAACATCAACACTGACCATCAATATCAATGGCATCGAGAAAATGGAACGGCAAATACTTAGGAAAATATTTGGACCAAAGTTCCAAGATGGAATATGGATGCGAAAAAGCTCGGAAGAACTCTACTCGCTGACCGAAAGATTCACTTCAATCGCCCGGAAAAGACGTATGCAATTCTACGGACATCTAGCACGAATGGATGACTCGCGACTGACCAAGAAAATCTTCCTCATTATCAGCGGAACCCGACAAAATAAAGTACGGTGGTTTGCTGACACCCAAAAAGATCTCGCAGAAGTCGGCGTTGACCCACTGACAACTACACGGGCTACATTTAGACACAAAATTAACTTGCACAGCTTTGCAGCCAGACAATGCACAAGAAACTTGAAACTCCAGGAGGCATGGACTCAAGAAAGACGACAGACTCACAGTGCGAGGATGAAGAAGTTTTGGGAGGATAAGAGAAACAAGAAGAAGAATGCTAACTAATGGTTATACGTGCTCCTTAGAGGGCCTAACGCATATATATTGTAATAGAGCAACAGGATATGTTCCCATTTTTAAAAAATCCCTCCGTAACAGAACCACAGAAAGAGGTCATAAAACAAACATCCTTGACGACCCTAGCTGGACAGGAGAAGCTACCGAGATCGTTTGTATGTCACGTTATAGTGGTATATTTACACTACTATATGGACTGTGTGATAACAAACAATTTCATTTCAGTGTCCAGCTCTAGTGTTGAAATCCTCCCAGTATTTTTCTTGAGCCCATCTCCCAGCGACTTCTTGTGCTCTTCGGGTAGAGGTCTTGTGCGTTTTTGATTCCATCTTGAAACCTTGATAGCTCTTTACCATCTGTCTAGGTTTGACCCTGTCATTAATTTTACCTCCTGGAATACCAAGATCCTTTTCACAATTCTACTGTCGCCCCAATGCGACTACCGAACTCTAATACGAACCGACGCTACGAGCAACATTTTTACACCATTTAAAACAGAGACTAGCTTCATAAGGAACGTCATTACTAGCATCGCTCATACCTAGATCACTTTCATATTACAAAAGTCAAGGATTACGATGGAGACAGGTCAATCAAAGTACATTTATTGTAGCCCATACTAGAAGACTTAATGCACTGTAAACTCTTGGCCTCGCCAGCAATGGCATAGCATTTATATAGGCTGTAGTAATATTGTAATTTACAAGTCCAACTCGTTAGCTAAACTGGCCTTCGGTTCAGAGGGCCCTGGTTCGATTCCCGTTCGGATGGGAGATTTTAATCACGTCTGTTTAATTCTTCTGGCTTGGAGACTGAGTATTTGTGTTTTTCCCTACTCTATCCTCTTCATATTCAACACACTAGGCTACCAACCACCACAGAAATACGCAATAGTGATGATATCCCTCCACATAAGTTTGGCGTCACGAAGGGCATCCGGTCGTAAAACAGGGCCAGATCCATACGCGCTACGCAGTTTGCACCCGCGAACGCACAGTGTGGGAAAAGCGGTGTAAGAAGCAGACAAAGAATAATATTATAACTTACAACAAGGTAATATAGTGATGTTCAATAACAGAGCACGAGCAAAGAACTAGTGTTGAGTAAGGATAATCCTATTTGTTAGCGTGCTAGTATTTACTTAATGTTTTCCGCCTCCGTAGCATAACGATTAGTGTTATTAGCTGCCGTCCTCGGGGGCCCGGGATCGATTCTCGGTACTGCCAGAAATTTAAGAATGGCAGGAGGGCTGGTATGTAGTTGGAATGGTAGATGCAGCTCATCTCCATTGGGGGTGTGCCTGAAAAGAGCTGCACCACCTCGGGATGAGGACAAGAGTTTACTTTTTACTTTATTAATGTTAACTTTACATTATATTATACAAAATACAACTAATTTATTTGACAGTGTAAAACAAGCCTTTCTGAGAATCGCTCCTCATGTTCTCTCGATTTCATTTTTTTTTAGTCACAAAAATCTCATTCTAACTATTGCGATCTGGTTTATATTGCCTTGACTGAAATTCTTAACGACAAATTGCAACACGCACAAATCGCTCCAGTATGCTACATATGTGATATATGATACCATGACCACGTCACCCCCGCCTACGATGAATATAACTGCCTTTAGGCTTCAGAAACATCAGACCGAGCTCGATAGCTGCAGTCGCTTAAGTGCGGCCAGTATCCAGTATTCGGGAGATAGTAGGTTCGAACCCCACTGTCGGCAGCCCCGAAAATAGTTTTCCGTGGTTTCCCATTTTCACACCCGGCAAATGCTGGGGCTGTACCTTAATTAAGGACACGGTCGCTTCCTTCCTACTCCCTT
This sequence comes from Anabrus simplex, assembly GCF_040414725.1. Classification (NCBI taxonomy): domain Eukaryota; kingdom Metazoa; phylum Arthropoda; class Insecta; order Orthoptera; family Tettigoniidae; genus Anabrus; species Anabrus simplex. The sequence continues at coordinate 1,668,108,704 of NC_090265.1, forward strand.
CCCTTCCCTGTCCCATCGTCGCCATAAGACCTATCTGTGTCGGCGCGACGTAAAGCAACTAGCAAACAACAAACAAAAACAAAAAAGCAGAAACATCAGGCACTCTGCACTTTACGACCCTTCCTTCGAATATTTTCCGAACCCCTACCGCCATATATGAGGAGTGTATGTTCCAAACGTGCTATTTCTACTTCAGTTTTCCTTTGTTTTTAAAGTATTTCGTCCACATGCATTGAAGTAGTGAAATACTATCGAATGCCTTGAGCAATGCAGACCAGAAAGATGCAATTCCTTACAAGAAGTACCATACCGGATCATGGGTACGTTCCATGTGCCTTTCACGTTTCCTTGCGTTTTTCTACAATTGTTAGGGTATCCTCAGTTGTATCATCTGTTACCCCACAACACTTTGAAAACTTAGTCAAAAGTGGATACACCCTTGTCCACATCGCTCCATCACATCTCTGTACTCTATAAAACAATTCATTCCTGATTGATACTAGCCATGGGAGCCTCACATGTTCATTTCAGAAAAAGTCATTAATCATGGAAGTACAGTGTGTTCAGAAAAAAAGGTTCTATATTTAGAGAGGAGGGAGTATGCTCCATACTAAGGAATTAACATCCTACAAACATGGGTCCTAAAATTAATATATTCTGACAAATAATCAAATGTTCACCAACATTGTAAGGACATAATTTTTAATTTGTATTCGTGCGGCGTAAAGCTAGATGTAAATTAAGCGGTAATCTTTCTAATCAACTTCGTACGGTTAACAGTGTCATAGGCTGCAGTAAGATCAATAAATGATGCACCTGTCATATGTTCAGTTTCATAGCCATCTTCGATGTCTTGTGTTCGGTTGAGTATTTGGCCACAACACGATCTCCCTGGCTGAAACAAATGGAAAAAACTGACTGAGGTACTCGAAGAGAAGATTTAAAATATATTAATTCTAAACGGACAGCACTAAATAAATTAACAGTTAATGATGATGCGGTTAGTAATATCTTCATCATATCCCAGGTATTTCTGAGGTAGCTAGAGCCACTCGGTATCATTTTAGTTTTGGGTGAGGTATTATTATTATTATTATTATTATTATTATTATTATTATTATTATTATTATTATTATTATTATTATTCACCCCATTAACTATTTCTATTAAAGTTTCGTCCCGGAGATTTCTTCTACGTGTTTCTAAATAACTATTTTAATCATTTCCTTTACACAGATACGGTGGATCTTACGACGACGATTGGATAGGAAAGGGCTAGGAGCAGGAAGGAAGTGACCGTTACCTTAATTATGGTACAGCCCCGGCTTTTCCATGTTGTGAAAGTGGTAAACCACGGAAAACTATCTTCAGGGCTGTCGACAGAGGGGTTCGAACTCACTATCTCCCAGATGCAAGTAAATAGCTACGTGACCTAAACCGCGCAGCCACTTACTCGGTCGCTTATTATTATTATTATTATTATTATTATTATTATTATTATTATTATTATTAATCCGGCCACGCGGTGTAGGCGTAGAGTGCCTGCCTCTTACCCGGAGGCCCCGGGTTCGATTCCCGGCCAGGTCAGTGTTTTTTTTTTACCTGCATCTGAGGGCTGGTTCGAGGTCCATTCAGCCTACGTGATTACAATTGAGGAGCCATCTGACGGTGAGATGGCAGCCCAGGTCTAGAAAGCCAAGAATAACGGCCGAGAGGATCCGTCTTGCTGACCACACGACACCTCGTAATATGCAGGCCTTCGGGATGAGCAGCGGTCGCTTGGTAAGTTAAGGCCCTCTCAGGGGTGTTAAGTGCCGTGGGGTTTGGTTTGGGGTTTATCTGTTGAAAATTGCTTTTTGTGTAGGTCTAGGTAGCACCATGTCTCCTAACTGACTGCAGGCTCCTTGGAGGGCTCATCGCCGTTAATACCAGCTTAGAGTAATACTGCGTTTTCGCTCCTTTCCTGGATCAGACAGTTCCTCAGTCGCTCGCCAGCGCAAAGTGGATTCCAATTCATGCCCCCAGGATCCTTCTAAGCATTTCCCGGATAACATAATGCTACACTGTTTGGTAGATGACGGTGAAAAATAACGAAGAATTTTATGTTGATAGGTATTTCTAGTCTATAACTGAATGGAATCGTCTGTGAGCTCGTGATGTATCCATAATAATAATAATAATAATACCGAGCGAGTTGGCCATGCGATTAGGGGCACGCAGCTGTGAGGTTGCATCCGAGAGATAGTGGGTTCGGACCCCACTGCCTGCAGCCCTGAAGATGGTTTTCCGTGGTTTCCCATTATCGCACTAGTCAAATGCTGGGGCTGACCTTAAATAAGGCCACGCCCGCTTCCTTCCTAATCTTAGCCCTTTCCTATCCCATCGTCACCTTAATACCTAGGCCTATCTGTGCCAATGCTACGTAAAAAGTTGTCAAATAATAATAATAATAATAATAATAATAATAATAATAATAATAATAATAATAATAATAATAATAATAATAATAATCATCATCATCATCATAGTGAACCGGCCGGGGTTTCAAGTTCAGTTATGGTCGCGGTACTGTGAGCTTGCATTCACGAGGTTTTGGGTTCGAATCCCACTGTCGGCAGCCCTGAAGATGGTTTTCCATGGTTTACCATTTCCACACCGGGCTGAACCTTGAAAAAGTCCACGGCCGGTACCTTCCCAGTCCTAGCCCTTTCCTATCCTTCCGTCGCCGTAAACCTGCAATGTGTTAGTGCTACTTTAAAAGCAAGAAATAATAATAATAATAATAATAATAATAATAATATAATACCGGGCGAGTTGGCCGTGCGATTAGGGGCGCGCAGCTGTGAGGTTGCATCCGGGAGATAGTGGGTTCGAACCCCACTGTGGGCAGCCCTGAAGGTGGCTTTTTGTGGTTTCCCATTTGTTACCAGGCAAATGCTAAGGCTGTATTAATTAAGGCCACGGCCGCTTCCTTTCCACTCCTAGTCCTTTCCTATCCCATCGTCGCCATAAGACCTATGTGTGTCGGTGCGACGTAGGCCCTAAAGCAAATAGTAAAATAATAATAATAATAATAATAATAATAATAATAATAATAATAATAATAATAATAATAATAATAAACTACAGTACCTCAATAACGTCCAGACAGTCGACAATTTTACCATAGGCAGATAAAATATATTTGATCCAAACCCTTGTTCGTTTCATTCGACGACTCTGGCAAATGAAAACTTGTCGGCATGAAGTGACAGGCACATTTCCATATCACAAAACTACCGATATGATATGACTGACAGGTAAAATGCTGTACTTGTAACGTTTTGAAAGACTCGTTTCACGAAAATGACAATTATGTCAAGGCGACAACCTGTCAAGTATGACAGGCATGTCAGTTAAATAATACTTCAATTTCTTAACATTGTTAGAATTAGGACGCCTCTCATTCCTGATCCCGAGGGACGGGAAGTTGGGGTGAGTGCTATTGTTGTAAGCGGTGGTCTACGCAGGAGTTCGTAAAAATAAGTGAGGAGGGGGTCATTTTAAAGACTGGTTATTCAAATGCTATTAACCGGTATTTTAACTGTGTTTCCTCATACTACTCCTATTATTTCCGGTTGTATAAAGGCTACTACTTTGAATGTAAGAAACCGATTCAATTAATAATATTCATTATATGTTGGTTTATGTTTCATTCAAAGTGCAAAACCTGCGTGAACCGCATTCAGAAGGCGACATCCTATCAATGATCTACAGAGAGATCTAGTGAAGAATTATGATTGATTGTTATGACTTCTGGACTGTAAGTCCTGTGGCGTTTTTGAGTATCCCAGAGTTACTCAGCTCACCGTGGGAGGTAAATCATAATTACTCATTCTGACAGTTTTTATGAAGTCCGTAGGGAAGGCCACAGGTTTGGAATATCCAGATGACATTTCACCGTGGGAAGTCCACTAAGTTCAGATAAAATACAACTTTATCAGATTTCAAATAGAAACCAAATAGAGTCCTGGCTTAACAGCGGCTAGTTTTGACTAGCCTTGCAGCTCTACATTCGGGGGGGGGGGGGGGGGGGGGGAAGGAGGTGGTTCCCACCATCGGCTGTCTTGAGAAAGGTTTTCCGTGTTTTCCAAATCTCCTACAGTAAGACGAATGCAGGGTGAGTTCCTAGTTCCTATTTTAGGCTACGGGCTCACCCACCTTACTTCCCCAAAAATCACACCACTGCCACAAATCTCCCCGGCGTGAGAGACGGTCTAAAAGACCCGCTAATCCCTGTCCGGGTACGGAATGACAACTCTTAACCGCTACCCCACCTTTCTGACAGAACATCCGTCCATGGACTGGTGTAATGGAGCTATCCCTTTATACTGGAAGTTTCTTCTCTACGTACAATATCATCTTAGACCTGCAATAATTCTTCTACCACTTTTCTCACACCTTGTTGGGTCATAGATGCCTGTGTCGCGCATGTGGATTTGGTCCTGTTTTACGACCGGATGCCCTCCCTGACGCTAACTCTATGGGAAGGGATGTGATCGCTATTGCGTGTTTCTGTGGTCTTTGGTAGTGTGGTGTGTTGTCTGAATATGAAGGGGAGAGTGCTGGGACAAACACAATCAATCCCCAAACCAGAAGAATTACTCACACGCTATTGAAATCCTCGACATGGCCCGGAATCGATCCTGGGACCCTCTGAACCGAAGACCTCAACACATCATTCAGCGAAGGAGTCGGATATAGACCTAGTATCATCTGTTTGGCTACCTGTTAACATTCCCATCGGATACATTACTCCTGAACCCAACTGAACAAGTCTTCTGTGTCTCAAGTAGCATTTCTCTTCTGTTTGGTCTTATTTCCCCAAATTATTGTTTTCTCACCAACTTGAACTAGTCTTTAACTCTTTTGTCTACTTTTTGCGTTTACCGTTGACGTTTACCGTGCAGGACTCAGCGAGAGATCTCACCTCCACCTCCTCAAGGGCATTGTCCTGGAGCGTGAGACGTTCGATCGGGGATACAACTGAGGTGAAGAACCGGTATTTCGCCCACCTGACCTCACCTGCTGTCCTGAACAGCGTCCTTCTGGAGGGTTGGAAGATTGAAGATTGAAAGGGCTAGGCAAAGAAGAGGGAAGGAGCCGTGGTCTTGAGTTAAGTACCATTACAACATTTGCCTGGAGAAGAAGTGGGAAACCACGGAAAACTACTTCGGGGATGACTTTGGTGGGAATCGAACACCTCAGTTAACCTCTCGAGGCTGAGTGGAACCTGTTCCAGACCTTGTATCACTTTGCAAATTTGGTGCAGAGCCGGAAATCGAACCCGGGCCTCCGGGGGTGGCAGCTATTCACACTAACTACTACACCACAGAAGCGGACGTATTTGTTTTAAAACTTTTATTTGTTAATCTAGGCCTATATCTGTCATTCACCACTGATCTGTATTTAGGCCTGTTACCCAGGTGGCAGATTTCTTAGCCATAGCTTGTTGAAAATTTATCGATCATCTCCCTTGTTGAGTTACTCCAGTCCCTAAGTCCTCCTTCCATAAGCGAATATTTGCTCCCATTTGATTTCCAACTTAACCTTTACACTGTGATGTTTCCCACTTTTAAAAACGCTACTTAACCTTATTCGGGTACTAATGTCAATCTACGCCATCTCTCCACTGAAATGAAATGTCGTATGGCTTTTAGTGCCGGGATATCCCAGGACGGGTTCGGCTCGCCAGGTGCAGGTCTTTCTATTTGACTCCCATAGGCGACCTGCGCGTCATGATGAGGATGAAATGATGATGAAAACAACACATACACCCAGCCCCCGTGCCGTTGGAATTAACCAATTAAGGTTAAAATCCCCGACCCGGCCGGGAATCGAACTCGGGACCCTCTGAACCGAAGGCCAGTACGCTGACCGTTCAGCCAACGAGTCGGGCATCTCTCCACTAACAGCTACGGACATACTGCTTAGTCGAGCAACTTGTCTCCTTACTCCCAAATCTGCCTAGCCCAAAGATTGTAACACGAATCTTTAGTCGGAAATCACCCAATCATGTTAATGGCACGGAAAATAACGAATATGAAGATTTCCAAGAAGAGTAGATTTACAAATATATTACGACAAATACTTTTCTGATATCGCATTCTGAAAGCCTCCGTGACTCAGGCGGCAGCGCACCGGCCTCTCACAGCTGGGTTCCGTGGTTCACATCCCTGTCACTCCATGCCACATTTGTGCTGGACAAAGTGGAAGTGGAACGGGTTTTTCTCCGGGTACTCCGGTTTTCCCTGTGATATTTCCTTCCAACAATACTCTCCGATATCATTGCATTTCATTTTTCAGTCATTAATCATTGCTCCAGAGGATTGCGACAATCTTCCGCAGCCGGTACTGTTCCTATCTTCGCCGCTAGATGGGGGCTTCTTTCATTCCATTCCTGACCCGGTTGAAACTGGAAGTAGACTGTGGATTTTCGTTTTTTATTTCATTCTGGACATTGTTAATCGTTAAAATTCCTCTCCCCCAAAGCCTAACACAAACCTTGCCTGTCTCTGCTAATAATATTGCAAGCCAGGTAGGAAATACGAAATGGGGTGTCGTAAATATGTCCGAAGTTCCACAGCAGTTTTATCACGGGGTTGTGCGTGTTCTAATGTTCGCTTCGAGGCTTTCTGCGAAGTGGAGAGGTGGAGAAAGTCTATTTTAACAAGCATACTAGACTTGGGCCGCTGTCTGTTCGTTAATTGATATGTCAACACTTTCCCTGCCCTGCACCTCCCGCTGAGCGCTGTAGTCAACTGTCATCCCATGTGGCATGTGCCTGCCATCGGACGAATAGTCCATTTGAACAGTTCCATAGATAGATACTTTTTTTTTATATCTACAGTACCTACTTACCTAATACCTATCCATGAAGGGCCGGCGCAAAATGCGGCTGCGGCTTAGAACGCCAATATTAAGAGCCACCAAAATAATGAAAATTATTTAAAAAATTGAAATCTTTCATATTATTATTATTATTATTATTATTATTATTATTATTATTATTATTATTATTATTTAGTCAGTTTACGCTCCTGGGTTAAATTTCCCCCTGGACTAAGCGAGGAATCCAGCCTCTACCGCCTGAAGGTCACTGCCCTGGAATCCAGGACTTTGGGTCAGGGCTACAACTGGGTGGAGGACCGGTACATCGCCCAAACAACCTCACCTGCTATGCTGAACAGGGGCATTGTGGGGGATAGGATAGACAAGAAAGAGGGAAGGAAGCGGCCATGGCCTCCACTCCGGCATTTGCTGGGTGAAGAAGTGGGAAACAACGGAAAATCACTTCGAGGATGGCTGAGGTGGGAATCGAATTCCCCCTCTATTCATTTGACCTCCCGAGGCTGAGTGGACCCTGTTCCAGTTCTCGTACCACTTTTCAAATTTTGTGGCAGAGCCGGGAATCAAACCCAGGCCTCCGGGAGTAGGCCTAGGTTATTCCGTAATAGGAAATTAAATATTATTAATTAATTAATTAATTGATTTATTGTATCATATTCTGTAATGTCCAATGCATCCTCTCCCTGTCTTGGCCATTCGACTAGCTTACTTGAGTAGGGACTGCTTGTTCGAGGCTGTAAGGACATCTTCGTTTCACCCGGAAGGACGAGGGTTTGATTCCCTGACAAGAAGTCGAAAAATTTAAGAAACTATTTTTCCACTTACTGAGGTGTATATGGTCCTGATGTTCACTCAGCTTACACCAAAAATAAATATCAGGTTAATTCCTGTGGGCAAAGACTAACCACTCTACCCCTCCAAGAGCCTTCATGCCCTGTACGGAGAATGCTTTGTTTCTTCTTTTTGTCGGCCTACCTATCCCAGTAGCGACTGGGGTGCGTTGCCTCTATAAATTGAAGCATAAAAGACACATCTGCTCTCTGCAATGAACCAGGCCCGCTTATCTGCTTTAGCAAGTATTTCACCTGAAAATGAAATTTAAAGAAAGCATAGAACACTTTCGAGGAAAGCAAAGCCATATCTGAAGATTTAGATCAGTCTGACTTTCTGTAGAGTGCTTAAAACGTCCGTTAAAATAAACTCCTCTCATTATGGTGTTAATTTAAAATCAATGTAAAATTTTGAAAGTAAAACACAGTAAGGACCAAATTAAAATATATTACTATTAACTTCGACCACGCATGTTACTAAATAGATCTCCAAGGATGATAAGTTACTGGGCCGATGACCTTTGATGTTAGGCCCCTTAAAACAACAAGCAGCATGATAAGTTACTATTACAATGGATGTTTAAAGTTTATGAGTCCCAAAATCTGGAAACTGAATGGAAGCGCCGATATTATAAGCGGCTCTGTGTAGGTTATTAATTCGGGACGGGTTGTACTTATCTATCAATCTACTTGTCTACATAAAATGGGCTATGCTGTCCGTACATTTCAAATGGTCACCTATAACGGTTTTTTTTGCTAGTTGCTTTACGTCGCGCCGACACAGATAGGTCTTATGGCGATGATGGGACAGGAAAGGGCTAGGAGTGGGAAGGAAGCGGCCGTGGCCTTAATTACAGTACAGCCCCAGCATGTGCCTGGTGTGAAAATGGGAAACCACGGAAAACCATTTTCAGGGCTGCCGACAGTGGGGTTCGAACCTACTATCTCCCGAATACTGGATACTGGCCGCACTTAAGCGACTGCAGCTATCGAGCTCGGTCTAAAACGTTTTATCTCGGATGAAATGTATTATTATTATTATTATTATTAATATTATTATTATTATTATTATTATTATTATTATTATTATTATTATTATTATTATTATTATTATTATTATTTTGCTATTGGCTTTACGTCGCACCGATACAGATACGTCTTATGGCGACGATGGGACAGTAAAGCGCTAGGACTGAGAAGGAAGCGGCCGTGGCCTTAATTAAGGTACAGCCTGGTGTGAAAATGGGAAACCACGGAAAACCATCTTCAGGGCTGCCGACAGTGGGGTTCGAACCCACTATCTCCCAAATACTGGATGCTGGCCGCACTTAAGCGATTGCAGCTATCGAGCTCGGTATTATTATTATTATTATTATTATTATTATTATTATTATTATTATTATTATTATTATTATTTCAATTTATCCTTCCTTGTTGTTTCTTCTTCTATCCTTTCCAGCACTCCATCATTGCACTATGCTTTATTCTCCTCTATTCAGACCATTTTGGACTGGGTTTCCTTTTCCTTCTTTCTTGGAATCCTTTCATTCTTAAACCTTTTTAAAAACATCTTTGTTACTAAAATTTCCTCTTCTATTTTATTTAACTCTGTCCTGACCTCTTCTGTCCAGCTCGTTGTTGATGTTTCCTCCCAAAGGAAGGCCCTGTCGATCTGTAACCATCCAATCTATAGCTTATTATTATTATTATTATTATTATTATTATTATTATTATTATTATTATTATTATTATTATTATTAGTCAATCAATTATTATCACCAGGGCCCTGGTTTTTATTTCATGTCATCTTCTAATTGATGCATCGTACGCATTGCTAAATTAAATCCTTACCATGGCCCCGAATGCAGAAATGAGTATTCACTAAGTAATTTTTAGTAGTTTTTACCATTTTCTTTTACTTTTAGGTGATTTTTCATTTTTATCTCATTTTCAGCAATTCCTTAACTTTATTTCTTTTTTTATGTCATTATTTTTTATTCTGCGGTATTATTTAATTTTAAATATATTTGCATAGGGTAAAAAGCATATCTGAATATCATTCAAGCTTTTAATAAACGATAATACTCAAACAACTTACTGTTCAGCACTCTATTCGAAAACTGTGAAATAAATAACTTTCTGCAGCAGTTATCTATAGACCTACTCTTTGGAAATCCACAACTCTAGAGAACGACGAGACATTGTTTTATGTCATATAGACTAGTATAGATTGGCTTGCGATGAGAGAGGAAGGTATAATCTCTAAATTTCAATATCACATTTCATTCAGGTTTCAGAAATGCCCGAGTACTAATATGCATAGGTTACATATACGTACTTGCAAATTAGGGTTTACACAGTGCGAGTTTCATTTATTGTTGCGTCATTCATTTCAAAGTGTTAGAGTGCCAAAGTTAAAGCCATCTCAAGTTGTGCATTAAACGAAAATTATTTCAAAATTCGGCGACGATATATTTTCTACACATGGCCAGATCCTTTCTGGAGAATATGCGAAATGAAAAAGGGAAGCAGATTTTAAAAAAAATGCCATTCAGAAACATGCAGGTAGCGACAATCACGTGATATCCAGATTATCAGAGGATTGCAGGCATTGCATAATGTTCTGGTAATGACGACGTATACTGTAGATACTCACTTATTTTGTTTGTAAGAAGTGCATTTTAAAAGAAAGTCTGAAATATTATTATCTCAGATATTTTTATATTTTTCTTTTTTCTTCCTTCCATTTTTTTTTTTTTTTTTTTTTTTTGCAATTTGCTTTATATCGCACCGACACAGGTAGGTCTTGTGACGACGATGGGATAGGAGAGGGCTAGTAGTGGTAAGGAAGCTGCCGTAGCCTTAGTTAACCATCTTCAGGGCTGCCGACAACGGGGTTCTACCCCACCATCTCCCGAATGCAAGCTCACAGCTGCGCGCCCCTCACCGCACGGCCAAGTCGCTCGTTTTATTATTATTATTATTATTATTATTATTATTATTATTATTATTATTATTATTATTATTATTGATTAAAAAATTGAAATGAAATGGCGTATGGCTTTTAGTGCCGGGAGTGTCCGAGGACATGTTTGGCTCGCCACATTGTATTCACTCCCTTACGGGTTATAGGTAACGTGGGCAATGAAAATATTTACAATTGTGGGTAAATATATTTTACCTTTCACAGTTCTGGGCCATTATCTCGTACATTTTAAGTCTTTTCTGAGGATGTTTAGTTCATTGAAAGAATGAAATGGCGTATGACGTTTAATGCCGGGAGTGTCCGAGGACATGTTCGGCTCGCCAGATGCAGGTCTTCTGATTTGACACCTGTAGGCGATCTGCGCGTCGTGATGAGGATGAAATTATGATGAAACGACACATACACCTAGCTCCTGTGCCAGCGAATTTAACCAATGATGGTTAAAATTTCCGACCCTGCCGGGAATTGAACCCGGGACCCCTGTGACCAAAGGCCAGCACGCTATTTAGCCATGGAGCCAGACTTTAGCTCATTTATAGGTACTTTTTCGGCATTTGTTAGGTGATCAATATCTAAGTCCTGCATCACTATCTTGGAGCTAAACAGACATAATGCATGACATAGAGAGGATCCAGACTTCCTTCGGACTGAATAAGGTGGAGAATTAGGTTTCGCATAAAAGCAAGCAAGCTTGTAGTTTTAAGAGACTGCTGATATCGTAATCACAGCCACGGAACCTCCAGTTTTACGTGGAATCCGAAATACAGGGGCATTATTTTTAAACTTTCACGTGCATTGGCCGAAATTCGAACCGTGGCCTCCTTGGTATGCCAATCGGCTATCATGATCCCCGTCGTTCGGGTAAGAGAGCTTGGTACAGTACAAGTTTTCCTGTACTTTGCATACACACTCGAAGTAAGAAAGAAGGTGTAAACGGATACCTTTGTTCCAGGTAAAGGTGGGAGAAGGAGATTGCTGAATGCTACGAAGCAAAATAGAATAAGCAGTGAAGTGGATAACCGGAATCTTTTCATCTGTCATGTCGACGGATATAGAATTACTAAGAGCATCTGTAATAGGAGTAGGACAACATTTAATGTTGGGTATTTGACCACTGAGAGAGAAGGCGGCACTCCCCTAACTCAAAACCTGCTGTCCCCCCCTCCTCCTCCTTGCCAAGACCCGGAGCTGGCCGGCTGTCATCCATCAAACAGCACACTCAATGCCTCCATACATCTTGACTCCCCTCCTCTTTTTTGGGGTAGCTACTGATTAAGTCCAATAAGGGGGACAGGCCGGCAAGTTATGGCTGCTCAAGGCATGGCTGCGGGAGGGGGAAGAGAGGGTGGGTAAAGAAGGCGGCGAAGCTCAAAGCCGCGACGGGGCCTGTCATCGTCACTAGCGCCATGGGTGGTAAAAGCTGACAGCCTGCAACGCGGTGGTATTAGTGCTGCGTCATCGAGACGAGCAGAGCTGGAAATGCTGGTGGTGGGGATAAGTGAGAGGGGAGAGTAGATAGCGCTGCGATCAGTTCTGACGGGAGCTCGGGTCGGGCAGCGAAGTCGCTCTCATACCGAGGTAGAGCCCCGTTGTGTTCGGTCTGTCTCTGTGCTGAAGAGAGATTTAGGTGTCTTACGGAAAGTGTTCATCTGTGAATCTACCTTCTTGTGGAATAATTAGACGTGTTGCTCGTATTTATTTGTTAGTTTTCATAGAACTGTTTCATCGGAGGTAGTTTATTCTTTTGAAGTTTGTACGAGTGAAGTCTTCTCCATCAAGTGTTGATCTTCGTGTAAAAGTGTGAGCGAGTTAGAGTATTCAAGAGTCTTGTGTTCCAAATGGTGGTGCTGGAAGGAGGTGGTATGCTGTCATCCGGGAGCAATCAGTATCTGCAGCCGGATTATCTGTCTCCATTACCTACTACGGTGAGTTCTTACTTCAACCCCTTTGTTCTTTTATTGTAGTAATTCTCATAGACGTATTAGTGTTAATGATTCAATTAAATATTCGTGGTCGTAGTGGTTGGTCGAAAGGGTCGAAAGCGTTGCTCGTTAGAATTGGCGTGATGTGATTTCGTGGAGAATTTCTGTACATTTTTTAAAAACTTTTATGACTGGTAACCTTGGGAACCTTTTTGTGTGGTGTTCGGCCGCGCACCTTCAAAGAAGCGCTTTGCCCGTAATTTCTCGCTGTCTTGCGAATCCTTTGATGTAAAAGGCAGTAATTAATTTGCTGTCTAATTTTTTCCAAGCGTATTCTGTTTTTCGTTGTTAATTTGTTATCTTTCTCTTGTTGAGTAGTGTTTTTTACGTAGAGCCTCCGTGAAAAGGCGGTTCGTTTTCTCATCTTGTATCAAGCGTGGCCGCCGTAAAGGGGAAATATAAATATTTTGAAACCATTTTGTTTCCTTTACTTCCCGTGATTTTTTTCATCTAATTGTAAGTTTTGCAATAGGAATTGTAATTGGACGCAATTTTCCCGTACGTTCGCTACGACTTGAATTTTGTTTATTTTTTCGCCGTAATTCCTTCAGCGACTGGTAAATTTGAATATAGTTGATCATTGCCAGCTCTACCTTATAGGATATTTCAAATTTTCCCTGATCACAGCTCACTGGTTGGTAATAATACGCATTTTCAGAGATTGTTGACGCATGTGATTGATGTGGCAAGAATGTTATTTTTCGTCGTAATTCTTCATCCGATGACGAAGTGTGATATACTGAAAATTTTTATTTTTTTTTTATTTATAGCTGTTGGGTTCTTCAGTCCGTCGAAACTAGTTTTTGAATAAGTAAAATTGAGATAATACTGGGAAAACAAAATATATGGTACGGTACCTGGAAAAGAAACAGGAATTGGACTTGAGTCGAAGCTCCACTTTAACAAAGTTTTACTTAGTATTTTTTTTTTAAATGAATCAGCCTCTGCGTGATATCGTGAACTTGAATGTGCATAATCGGCTTATTGGGTTATTTCGTTCAAATCCTTCCAACTATGCGATACCACCAAAACTCCTTCACGGCATAGGCTACCGATATTTTATGATTTCTATTTCTTCTGTTTGATTTCTAGTTCTTTATAATGCTAGACTCTTAATGATCAGTACTATCCCGTTTTTAAACCTTGTGTTCTGTACGTCATGTTAGAAATGAACTTCGTTGAACAGCTTTTGCGAATGTGTTGTCCGTGTAGATTACCAGGAAGTGATCCACCTTGCTACTTATTCTGTTGATGGTAGGTCACAGCTTTCACTTTGTCTTATGCTAACTGAAATTATTGGAAGAATAATGATTGAAGTGTAAAGAGGGAAAGAAAGCCAGAATTATTGAGTATTATTTCCAGAAGCATTCGTTGATGTCCGGAAAGATAGTTTTTATGACTACTTACCGTATTCATTTTCCAGGGATATTTTATAACTAACACAAACGATTTAGAGTTCTGTATCATAATCGTTTCGCGGAACAAATTATTTAATTGTGAAAAATGTCATCATTTATTATACATGTTTATAGATACTAACTTCTGTGTGTGGATTTTATCTCATTTGAAACAGTACAGAAAAATATTTGCGCAGCGACGGATCTGCGATGCTAATAATTTTAGTTAATTTACATGCAGTTTTATCGGTTTGCGTAGGTAACATTTTTACTGTATGACGCGAATAATTTTAGTTTATTTACGTGCAGTTTATCGATTTGCGTGACTTTCAATTGTATATTCGTATTTTTATTTAATTTATTGACTTTCTAATTCTATGTTCATAATATATTAATGTGCAGGATTAGTTGGCATATTTTATTATCTGGACTTTCCCTATTCTTAATATATGGGTGTATTCGAAGTTATCTGAAGGAATTAGGCTGTTAGCTTCTTTAACAAAATTTTAATACAAATTTTGATAAACATACGGAGTATTGCAATACATATTTGGTAGAAGTGTGCACTGAGGTTTTCGACTGACATTTCACTCCTGATCAAATAAAAATGATACTGTGTTTGTGGAATAAGGTTGATTTTTCTGTGTAACATTCTTTCCCTTGTACCTTTCAATTTTATTATTTATCCATACATTTTTACGGTGGGGGATGGGGCAATATTTTGATTAAAGTACGGCGGCGTGTGTTAATGTGAACTCTTTTTCTGTGTTGCAGTTGGATGCCAAGAAGAGTCCCCTCGCGCTGCTGGCACAGACATGTAGCCAGATCGGGGCCGACTCGCCCAACTCAAAGCCGCTGATCCCACCTTTGGAGAAGCCGAAGAAGAGTGCTGCGCCGGCCGATAGCTCGCCCGCCCCGGACAAGGCTGACTCGAAGCCCGCCAGGAGCAGTCCGCCGGAGCCGCGGCTTGCCTTTAAGCCGTACGAGACGAACGTAGTGAGCAGGAAAGAGGACAGTCGCCCTCCATCCAAATCCGGAAGTGTCCATGGAAACGATGAGGACAGGAAATCAAATTCTCGTGCCCCCAGCCGTAAATCTGCATCACCTGCTTGTACAGCTGTGACTACCCCCGTGCCAGGGGACGGGAAATCTGCCGCGCCCGCATCCAGTGGGTCAACAAATGATCGTGGAAAATCTGTGTCACCCCGACAGAACAGTGGTACTGAAGGGGCGAGTCCTATTATTCGTTCCGGGTTGGAGATCCTTAATGGGCATCCTAAAGACTTACCATTGGGCACGTACAAGTCTGGAACTACACCCCTGTCTGCTGGACTTACTGGTTTGGGAGGATCATCACTC
Organism: Anabrus simplex; assembly: GCF_040414725.1. Taxonomy (NCBI): domain Eukaryota; kingdom Metazoa; phylum Arthropoda; class Insecta; order Orthoptera; family Tettigoniidae; genus Anabrus; species Anabrus simplex. The sequence continues at coordinate 1,668,124,146 of NC_090265.1, forward strand.
AGTTCATTATGCTCTGGATGTCCTCCTGGATTGGAACCAACGAACCCTGCGTTCCGCCCACCATTCGCTGGAGGACCTTTCTCTCACCACCACGCCGCCATGTTGGCTGCTGGGTACCCGTCCGCTGCTCCAGGCCCCTACGTGAGCTACGCCCGTGTCAAGACTGCAGGAGGAGGTGAAGCCTTGGTACCCGTGTGCAAGGATCCTTATTGCACAGGGTGTCAATACAGTGCAGCCCACCAACAGTTGCTGTTGAGCGGAGCCTGTCCCAGTGGTTGTACTCAGTGTGACCACCAGAAGTATGGGTTAGCACTATCGGGGTTGATGCCCCCAGGTCCAGTGCCACCTCCACCGCCCCTTTCCTACTCGCATCAGCTGGGAAGGCCGTACGTGTGCAACTGGATCGCCGGAGATTCGTACTGTGGCAAGCGGTTTGCCAATTCTGACGAACTTCTGCAACACCTGAGGACCCACACCAGCCTCGCCACCGCAGCGGACAATGCCGCTGCAGCTGCCGCCAATTCAGCCGCCTCCATGTCGCTACTCAATCCACACTCATTCCTCTCATCCTCAGCTGCTCTTCATCGTGCCGCCGCCGGGTACCCGAACCCACCGTTAAGCCCCTTGTCTGCCGCCCGCTACCACCCGTACTCGAAGCCCGGTTTACCTGGTTCCTTGGGTGCATCTCCTTTCAGCGCTTTCAACCCTACCGCCCTTGGACCCTATTATTCTCCCTATTCTTTGTATGGTCAGAGGATAGGCGCTGCAGTCCACCCTTGAACTCTGTAGCTCTCCCCTCTTTATCTCCCTCAACTCTTGTTTAATTTAATTATTATTTTATTTTTCTTGTTATCAAAATTAAATAATCTTTATGCTGCAGTTTTAATGTTAAATCTATATTTTATATGTAATGCTGCCTCTTGTGACTGGGCAGAAACTCTGGTGGGAGAAGCGAGTGGTATCAATTTATCAAAGGATACTTCATAGTTTTGTTTAAACAATGTGATTGAACTGAACTGATATAGAAATGGGTTTCATACCAAGAAGCTGCTGTGATATTTACTTATAAATATATACATAATATAAAATAATGGTAGTGTGGCGATCATCTCAAGGATTGGTAAATTATTTTAAAAGTAAATAACGTGTATTACTGGCTTGTATGATTAGATTTCGGACATCCATCCAGTTTAAATTTACAACTCTTAACATCATGTGGTGTTGTTTATTGTGAAATAGGACATATTTTCTCCCATTGTAGAAACATCCCCCGTTCTTTGTGAGTGTTAAAACAGCGAGGAGTTTGGACAATAATTGCATGTGTCTGTCCGATGTGAATCAGATTGGCTTTGTTGATGAATTATTACATGATCCATATGATTACAGTTTCTAGTGATCTGTCTTCTCACTCTGCGAGCAGAATATTCACACCGTCAAGTTATATTTTTATTTTTGAAATTGTCCTTGGATTCAGTTTAGTACGTTAGTGTAAATATTTGTAAATAATGTTGAGTTTCCATATTGCTTTAATAAAATGTTGTTTGTAGAATTAATATTGTTATCTTAAATTTCATTTTCGTAATTCCTTCGGCTCTTCCTAAATCATTCTCTATTCACAACTATTAAGAGGAGTTTCTGATAAAAAGGTGATTAAACAGCAATGGGTTGTGAAATAAAAGATGTGAAAATTTGTTCCAGTCTTCAACTGCAAATTAGGGATGTTCAGATTTTTTCAGGTAAGTTTATTCCTGCTGTTGTAAAGGAAAATTGTATGATATGGGAGGGGGCATGATTACCTCGAATATTTTCCAATTTAAAAAAACAACAACAGTGGCAGCGTGCATTCTTCTAGGCGGCAGAAGTCTACAGCTCGTGCAAGTAAGGGATGTTCCTAGGACAAACGGTAAGTAATCATATCATTTTGTCCCCTAATAAGGAGAAAAATAACTTGGCCATTATATAAAGTTGGGAAGCATTGTGTTCATTTGATCATTGGTACCATCATTCAGTTTTATTATTCAATAATATGCACTAACATTTACCTACTGCTGAATATTCTTCAGATTATAAATATTTAGGCTTCAACTTTGTTGGCAATGGAAGCTACTCATTGTAAATATAATCATTAAAAGATTTTTTTTTTCTACTTTGGTATTTAAAACTTTTAATTTAAATAATATTAAATAATTATATCAATGTCAATTTTTACATTTTTTGCCTGAAAAGGAAGGAAGATGTCTAATAAAATGTGATAATCAACATTTCCTTTGTAGCAATACATGTAGATAATGAAGCAGGATTGTAATTTAATAGACTGTACAGTAAATCATTTTAGGAAATATACCCATTAGTGCACAGATTTATACGTTCATTAACTTACGTATGGTAGTGATAATTCTTTTCTCAAAGTTGCGAATAATTCTGATATGACATTACTCATTCCTACTTAAAAGTGTGTATATGCTATCAAGTGCAGTATTGGCTTTGTTTTAGATTTTTATTCATAAGGTAGTAAAATGTAGATATGGATTTTACATGATGCTACCTGCACAGTCAGAATTGCAGATTTTCTAACATCTGGCCTGTAATTTATTTCTTAGTGGTCTTCTTAAAGAATTTTGAATATTTTGGATTGATTTTCCTTTTATTATGGTCTCAAATATGTAGGAAAATAGTTTAATTTTCATGTAGCTCAAATCCAGGTACTGGTTTTTTTTTTTACTATGAGCATTTATAATAAGCTCGAAGGCATAGTAATATGATCTTATAATTTGGCCTAGACTTTGGAATGTTAGTTTATAATTTTATTTTTCACGTAGATCCCACAATTCAGAAGCAGGAAATGTTCACTTCTTTATGGTGAATATAGGCAGTAGAATGCTGTTCTGATGAAAACAATCTGGGGAGGTGGGGGAACTTGTGCTTGTACAGCATTACTTAAAATATCATGTTCATAATGACCAAGAGTTGGCATTATCTTGACATTCTTACCTGCTGAAGACAACTGGAAAGTGAAGTGGATTCTAGTGCCATTCTGAAGCTTGCTAAATGTGATTTATTTCCCCCCCACTTTATAAGAAGGACTAAACTGAAATGGTAGCTAAGGTACACACAGGTCAGTGTTGATTCCTTCAAAATATGAAAATAAACTATGATTGTCATAAATTGTAATTTTTTAATCTTGGGTAGAAGTGGCGCTTTTTTTTTCAGTTCGAGACAATTTACGTACTAAACATTAAACACGTGTAAGAACTGAAACCAGGAAATGTAATAATGCCAGAGGTTTTGCTGTAATTATTATTATGTTTGCAGAAACTCATGAATTCATTATTAATGAAATAGTCTACTGGATATCAAAAACAGCGTCCTCATGTTCTCATGACTATTTATGTTTTGCCACTACGCTTGGAATATAAACATTTGTTACTGAACTGTAAAACACAATAATAATAATAATAATAATAATAATAATAATATTGTAAGGGAATTTTTTTTAATAACAGTGTTCTGGCACAACTAAACCGCTGAATAATGCTTAGTAACACGCTTGTTTCAGTTCCTGTATCTTAATTTTTTATTTGTATGATAAATATCAACATATGAAATTTGTTACTGTTACATCAATATGAATTAGTTGCTGGGCCTTATTTTGTTCAAGTTTATTTTATACGTGACTCGAAGGAAAGAGGATTCATTTTCTTTTGTCGTCCTTGAAAATCTGCCACCTGGACGACAGCCCTCAATCAATCAATCAATCAATCAATAAAACATAATTGATCTGCATTTTAGACTGTCGCCCAAGTGGCAGTTTCCCGATTGATTGATTGATTGATTGATTGATTGATTGAATCTGTGTAAGCCGTGATTTTACGGTTACCAACTCGGCTGTTAGACCACATAGGCCGCCCACAGAGGTAGACACAGTACGTTTCCGTACGTTACGGTTATGGTACATTCCTAACGGTACAATTAAAAGCAAAGCACTCGTCTTCATACAGGCCATTAAGGCTCTTGCCGGGGCTCGGGGTGGAAGGTAGAAGTAAAGGCTTCCATTATCCGTAACCTCGGCACTTTAACGTTGCAGTGATTGGTTAAAAGCCATGAATGTGAAAAAACTCAGAAACAATGCAATTGTAATCCGACCTTTCCCTACAGCAAAAATATAATTGGAACACCAATCATGTGTTAAGATCATTCATTGGTGGAAGTGAAACGGTTCGACATTATTTTCGTCTTCAAATTCTGTAAGTCTCTTCCTCGTAAAAAAGGAAACCCTGAACGAATAGTTCTAACTGCAATTATAGGTTCCCCACGTATTGTCAGAAATCATTCTTACTACGCAAACTAACGTTACAACACCGAACTAACTGAGGTTCCATATTATGGCGGATACTTATCAAATCCCGGTACTCAGTGGCGCTTCTTGTTGCCTGAAACTAGGTGAGTTGTACATGCGTATGTAAAAATTAAAATTAGAATCCACATAACGAATTTTTTACCCAATTACATGCAACATTTTGGAAACCACAATTACAGATTAAGGCAATATCAATACCGAAACTTGCAAAAATAGCTCATTAAACTAAATAAACACTTGCCGCATAACTCTTTTCCGTTGGTATCCAACAGCGCTAAATGCTTCAACTATGGTCTTGGGTTTCTTCAAAATGTTTTCAATTTTGTTCGAACAGGGGCGTAACCTTAGGGCCTGCAGTGTCTGCAATGCAGGCGAGTCCGGGCCTTCAAAGGACCCCGCAGACTCCTCGCAAAAACATAAAAATGTCCCCCTAATGTCACTGTGTACAAAAATATTCAGAAGATCAGATTTCAAGTTTTTACATTTGTACGTAGAAAAACTGGCATTCGGTTGCATCTAGTAGCACATACCGTAACTGTGTGAATGTAACACAGCATCTCGCTACACACGCTCCTCGCTAAAGATCTGTATCAAATTATACAAAAATAATTACAGCAATGGAAGTTGGACAATGATGTTTATCATTCAACTTTTTTTCGCACAGATTTATTGGACAACGATGTATAACTCCCCATAACTTGATGTAGTAACAATAAGTCAACTCAGTCGCTATTTAGCTCTCTGCGCGAAGGTAATAACATGGTGTACTTACACCAGAGGTAATTAAAGCCTGATCAGTTGTGCGGTTTTATAGTTTTCAAACTTTATTTGAACAGTTTTTGATTTAATTTTGTTCGTATATTTTTCTGGATTGTGGCTCAGACGGCAGCGCGTCGGCCTCTCACCGCTGGATACCGTGGTTCAAATCCCGGTCACTCCATGTGAGATTTGTGCTGGACAAAGCGGAGGCGGGACAGGTTTTTCTCCAGGTACTCCGGTTTTCCATGTCATCTTTCATTCCAGCAACACTCTCCATTATCATTTCATAGCATTTTATCACTCATTAATAAAAATCACCTTGGGAGTGGCGACCCCATTGTAATAACAGCCTATATAATCTATGTTTCATTCATTACATCCCTGACCCGGTCAATGACTGGACAACAGGCTGTAGGTTTTCATTTTTCATTTTCATTTTTCTGGATTATAATGGAATAATTTATTATAACTGTGATTGCAGTATCGGTTACAGAGCAATTGAAACCAATTTTAAGTAGCCTACGAATATCTAAGCCGGCCCCGTGGTATAGGGGTAGCGTGCCTGCCTCTTACCTGTAGGCCCCGGGTTCGATTCCCGGCCAGGTCAGGGATTTTTACCTGGATCTGAGGGCTGGTTCGAGGTCCACTCAGCCTACGTGATTAAAATTGAGGAGCTATCTGACGGTGATATAGCGGCCCCGGTCTACAAAGCCAAGAATAACGGCCGAGAGGATTCGTTGTGCTGACCACACGACACCTCGTAATCTGCAGGCCCTCGAGCTGAGCAGCGGTCGCTTGGTAGGCCAAGACCCTTCAAGGACTGTAGTGCCATGGGGTTTGGGTTGGTTTTACGAATATCTAAGTGATGTACGGTTGCGTTGGCAGTTCAGCAACCTGGCTGTTAAATCACAGAGAGTCAGATGAAACTATCAAAACGATATTTTTAATAGTCTTACAATAATGAATATATTGCGTTAGTTCTACTTGCTTTAATCACTTTTCTATTAGTTATTCGTAGGTTTTACATTTCTTTTGAGGGGGCCCGAATTTTTATTTTGGCAGGCGGGCGCGTATCACACCCGTTACGCCTCTACGTTCGAGGTTTCCGTTTTTTTAAGAGAAAGAGACTGGCAGGCTTAATATGGATAACGTCATCAGGTGTGTTTTTATTTTCTTCAATGAGGAAAAACTTCGTTCCATAGTAGCAGTGTTAACACGAAGAGCAATAATTTATTCATTTCAGGGCATATCACAATATGTTCACTTACTTTTGGGAAGGGATTAGGTATTATCCATCTAAAACCAGAAAAGGAGTGTTTGGCTATTATTTAATTTCATATTTATCGGCTAGGTTCGCGCAGCTGTGAGCTTGCATCCGGGAAATAGTGGATTCGAATCCTACTCTCGGCAGCCCTGAAGATGGTTTTTCCCATTTTTACACCAAGCAAATGGGCTGTACCCTATGACCAGCAGACATCGTCACCCATTTTATGAGTGATAGTGGCCTGTTTTATCTATACTAATATCATAAAGAGGAAAGATTTGTTTGTTTGTAACGAATAGACTCAAAAACTACTGAACCGATTTTAAAAATGTCTTCACCTATAGAAAGATACATTGACAGTGAAAAACATGGGCTGTATTTTATTTTCAAAACAATTCGAGATGGGGGGCACGGGGGAGATATATAAAAATAATAGGCTAATATAGGCAAAATATCGAATTTGTCGTATAAGGACGAGACGAAGTTCAATTTAATCCTCTTGACGCAAAGAACAAAACTCGGTAAGCCCGACGGGCGCGAAAACCGTGTTTTAAGGCCCTAAAACCAACCGTTACGGAGATATTGGCACCACACTACCCCTGCTCTAGGAATCGGATAAAAGAAATGAACTGCCGTAACTGTGGCAACGTCAGCTCCAGGATTCTAGAGCAGCGAGATTATGTATGTACGTTTGGGCATAGCTGCCAACCAAAATTGGTAACGACTCACTATCTGGAGAAAATATACTGTTGTGTAAGGCACTCATAGGTCTCCTTTGGGCGGGATGGAGAGGGGGTGAAGTATATAAATCTTACTATATATAAAAGTGGATGTATGTGTGTATGTAAATGACACATCTCGTCCTAAACCACTGAATCAATTTCAACCAAACATGGTACACGTATTACTTACTATCGGGAGACGAGGACTGTGGGGGTAAGCCATCCCTAGCGCCTTTAAGGGAGGGGGGCCAGGGGGAGTAGTTATAAAAATAATCGAGAATAGTGTCGAATTCATAGTTTTCGGGGTCGCTGAGTTGAAAAGTAATACTCCAGAATTTTTAAAAGTCCAAGTACAGCCTCCTTTTAGGTGGGGAGCGAAAGAAGTGAGATATAGAAATAATTGAAAACAGTTTCGAATCCACAGATTTCAGTGTCTCTGAGATGAATAGTAATACTCCGGATTTTTTGCAAGTCCAGGTGGAGGCCGAAGGGGGTGTGATATAAAAATAATCGAAAAACTATATATAAAAATCTTATCTTCTTCTTCTTACTATATATAAAAATGGATGTATGTGTGGGTGTGTAAATGACACATCTCCTCCTAAACAACTGGAGCAATTTCACCAAACTTGGTACACTTATCAATTAGTATCAGGAGACAAACCGCGTGGAGGTAAGTCACCCCTAGCACCCTTATGGGCAGGGGGCGAGGGGGGTGGCATAAAAATAATCTAGAATACTGTATTATCGAATGCATAGTTTTCGTGGTCGCTGAAATGAATAGTGACACTCCGAGCTTTTTAAAGTTCATGTTCAGCCCCCTTTAGGGTGTGGGTGAGGGGGGTGCGAGATATAAAAATAATCGAAAACAGTGTCGAATCTACAGTTTTCTGTGTCACTGAGATGAATGGTGACAATCAAGACTTTTTATCTCTTAGGGAGGGGGGGAGAGGTGTACAGTCTCATTGACAGTTGAAATCCTGTACATCGTATCTATAGTGCGACGGCTAAATACATATAGTTATCTCTTATTAATTTTTGAGAGAATCAAATACTTACCAGTCGATTCGAGCTTCCATAAGGACGAAATTTTACTCGGAAATTAAATAATCTAAAACTTGAAATCAAGCACATCTAAATAAGTCTAAAATTACATTATAAATCGTAACATATCAATCTGCAAGTCAAAAAGGAATTCTATAAAAATTCACATCAAACATAATTAACTGGTAATGCAAATCTTAAAGGTAAATATTCAGAAACTATCCGGGCAACGCCGGGTACTATAGCTAGTCGTGTATAAAAGAGTATTTTATATTTGTTTTACATTTTAAATATTATTGTTGACTACGCTTTATTCTATTGACTCTGTTTTAGTAGTCTTTGTGTATTTTAATGTTTACTTTAACTTTTAATTTGAATGATATACAATTAATTTCGTGTGGCTATTTCAAGCCGAGTGCAGCCCTTGTAAGGCAGAACCTCCGATGAGTGTGGGCGGCATTTGCCATGTGTAGGCAACGGGGTGTTATTGTGGTGGAAGACAGTGTTATATGTGGTGTGTGAGTTTCGGAGATGTTGGGGACAGCACAAACACCCAGCTCCCGGGCCACTGAAATTAACCAATTAAGGTTAAAATCCCTGACCTGGCCGGGAATCGAACCCAGGACCCTATGAAACAAAGGCCATTCAGCCAACGAGTCGGACGAATATATTACTTCAGTCTATTTTGTATCATTTTATAACGAAATAAGGCATTGCGAATTAGATCCACTGATTATTTGAAATTAATATTTATTCTCCATTATATATTTTTAAATTCTGGTCAATGGATGAATTTTAAAATTTTAATTATCATTATATTTGGTTTCATGTCGAACTATTAGGAGCCGACGACCTAGATGTTAGGTCCCTTTAAACAACAAGCATCATCATCATCATGATGTTTTTCTTAGAAAACGGAAACTATTTATTGCACCCAGACTGCAATTATTATTATTATTATTATTACAGAAAAATGACCTCTTATTGCAAAATATTTATTTGGAAAGATCAACATGCGTAATACAAAAGGGAACGTTAAGATATACGAGTTGAAATATATGACGGTTTTTTTTCTTTTCTTTTTTGCTCATTTGACTCGAGGAAAGGCTGTTGTTCGATGTTTAATGTCTCTTAGTTCAGTTCGTGTGTCTTTATGTCTTAAATTTTGCCTCGTATTATTATTAACTGTGTTCGTCCGCTTGGACAGTGTTTCATATTCTCATTCTTAATGTTAGTAAATTCGTGTTCTCGTCGCGAAGTGGTGCAACACTTTTCAGGTACACACCAAATGGAGGCGAGCTTCATGTGCCTATTTAAGCACATACCACTCCTTTGTTAATCTTACATTTATGGCAGTACCGGAAATGAAACTAGAGCGCCGACGACGGCAGCTAATTGTGCTAACCGTTACACTAGGAAGGTGGACATTTCTAATATTAATTGGTGCAAATAAGTAGGATTTGAACACTATTCTCTTCTCATTTGTACTCAAGAGCTCATCGTGCTTCATTCCAGGATTAAAATTCCCCATGCCAGAGCCTGGAGAGATATGATACTCAAAATCTGTCTGCTAAACAACTTCTGTAAATATAGGCCTACGTAAAAAAATGTCCTTCCTATCCATTATTCTTCTTAAGACGGTCACGCCTCCCAGCCACACATGGATAAGCAGTCCATTAGAAAAATTTTCGTTGTTCATTTTCGTACGCCAACCTGTAAAGGAAGAACCTTACTGTACCGCGCTGTCGGAAGGTATGTTTGCGTGGCATGTTTACACACTACTGCAGTATAATGCATTTAAGGTTCATTTTCATTTACCCGTCGGCATAGGAAAATTAACGCAAGGAAAATTGTTCTGATGGACTGCATATCAATATGGGGCTGGGAGGCGTGACCAGTCTTAAGGATAATAATGGATAGAAAGATTGCGTTGTCGTATACGAGGTTCTGCCGGTGCAGCGACGATGAATTCTCTTTGTAATCAGTCAAAATGAACTATAACTATCTGGTTTGAAAGTCATCTCGGCCAGCTTGAAGAAGTTAACACTCAGAAAGGGGACTTGTACAACCGAACGATACCTTATAAAGGGAAATGTCACCTTGATGAAGTTCTGGAACGGTTCGTTTTACCAAAGAACAGGATTTTGGATTTCGTTATATCTATAAGATGCGGTTCAGTGGGATTTGTGCCAACTCACACCTACAACCTGTGAACGTCATTTATAATCCACATTTTTGTTTTTAACCTGTCTGCTATCAGCCTATTCATAACGCATGTCAGTTCTCAGCTTTAAGCTTTTACATTTGCCTATAGTACATTTATTTATTTATTTATTTATTTATTTATTTATTTATTTATTTATGTACGTATTTATTTATTTATTTATTTATTTATTTATTTATTTATTTATTTATTTATTTATTTATTTATTTATTTATTGTTTCAACGATCCCACAAGCTAATGCTCGTATTGGCACATTACATTAAAGAGCTGGCACAGTTACAGTACTAAAGACAAATTGAATAATTCAAAATACAGAGCTGATAAAAATTTATAATACTTCAAATCTAAAATACAACATTTTTCAAGGATATAATCGTTGTTTAAAAGTTTATATAAACAGAACCATATAGCTCGAAATGAAACGTGATAATAAGTTTAGTAGAAGCGCGCAGCTGTGAGCTCGCATCCGGGAGATAGTGGGTTCGAACTCCACTGTCGGCAGCCCTGAAGATGGTTTTCACACCAGGCAAATGCTGGGGCTGTACCTTAATTAAGGCCACGGCCGCTTCCTTCCCATTCCAAGGCCTTTCCTGTCCCATCGTCGCTATAAGACCTATCTGTGTCGGTGCGACGTAAAACAAATAGCAAAACAAAACTTTATTTAAACAGACCAAATCCAAGAACATTAAATTTTGTCCATGAATGCTTCTTCATATTTCTTTTGAATTTATTGGAATTCTGACAAGCTTTCATCGAGTCTGGAAAGGAATAAAACGCTTTTATTGCCCTATAAAATACACCATTAATTTCATACTTCACTGTATTCATTCTAGGGACATGTAAGTTTTCAGATTACCGTGTTTCATGATCATGAATAGATGAATTACTGATGAATTTGAGTTTTATATTTCCCAGAGCCAATGTATGCTTAATTTTGAAGGCATGTGTTACCAAAGAGTATGCAATGGATAACCTAACCGAAGGAATGCCTGTTGATGAGTATATTATTTGTATGGACATTAAGAATCTGTCCATTGTTGATTGTTGATGGTTCAGTTCTTATAATATAGGAATATATGTAAAAATTAATGTCTTGACCGACGGACTCATAAACGCCCAGCCGAGGCCATAAAGCTAGGGACGTGAATTTTTTAGGATATGTTCGTGTATGTGTGTAAGGGAGAGCTAACAAGTAAGAAAGGTTATGGATTTTGATGATGATGATGATGATGATGATGCGTGTCGTTTAAAGGGGCCTAACATCTAGGTCACCGACCCCAATTTTTATTTTAAAGAATTTAAAAGAAATATACCATTTTTTTCTCGGTCGCGAAATAAATTCAAACTTCGTTCTTGTACCAAAACATTCTTCATATAAATTCCTAAAATAAAAATTCAGCATTTTTGAATTCGACTTAAAAGGGGTGCAAAGAGTTGAGCAACGGTATATTCGAAATTTACCTCTCTTTTCGATTTTCTCGGCCACGAAATAAAATAAAACAGTTTTTGCACAAATAATCCTTACAAATGTAATTTCTGCATTTCTTGAAATGCGACTTACAAGAGGTGCGAAGGGTTGAACAAAGTGTATCATTATTTTAATTTATTGTTATCGATAGTAAATATGTGCAATATTTCAATACTAATTGACTTTTATTTCTACAACATTAAACCATAAATAAGTTTAGGCATTGATGAGTAAGTCGTTATTAAATACAATTAAAACACTCGCGGGCGAAGCTACGGCGGGTAATGCTAGTAAATAATATTTCTCTCTGTACTACCGTATACCTTATCAGTCAATATACCTTATCAGTCAACAAACACCTCCGTCTGCAAGTAAATATTTAGATATTTGTCACCACATACAACTGTAAACTCAAGAAAATTTATCCCTGATCTAAATTTATGTTTTTTTATCATATGTTCATAACCTTTTTTATTGCTATAAAATAGGAGAATCTCGGGTAAGTCCATAGCATGTGACTGAAATATTAATAGCATTACTGTGGCTTTAACCCGACGTGAGGAGGTCTGATCGGCTTGTTACGTCCTTTAAACATCCTGAACTCTGCCGGTAAAGGTTGTAAATAATAATATAGTAGATCCCTTTGTGGTAGAAACAAGGAGCTACAATAATTTACCTGTGTAGTGTGTTTAGTAGACAGGTTTCTTTAACGTGAGTACCTCTACAATATGTATTACTACTTTCAAGTAGTATTATTTTCAGTTTTACTCGCAATGAATTCCCCGGACTACTGTGGAAATAGCCATACCATCTGCGGAATTACCCGAACTGCAGCGGATTTAGCCGATTCATTACTATTAACTGCGTTATATGAAAAAGTACTGTTTTGAAGTAATAAACATGGCAGTGTTCAAGTGTATAATTATTTTGATAATCATTCTAAAAATGCGGCATGCTTCCAATTTTTCCTCAATATTGCGAATTTAGTTAAGTCTCCCCTACAGTGAAATGCCTGTTATAATTGGAAAGCAGACCTATTACTGTTACCGTATATAAGCCACTACTACCTACTAAAGTTTACAACCCTAAGGTTGGTTGGCAACCACTCTCTAAAAGTTCCGGTTTTGTGCCATTTTCTTCAGTTCTACATAAAATTGGCATCCCAGCTCTTCCACCAATTGACCAATATATTCCAGTCTGGGCCTTCCGCTACAATTTCTTCCCTTCCTTCCACAGTGCCCTCCAGGATGAAGGCTGGTTCACTCTGATTATATGTCCAATCCACGTATTTCTTCTTTTCTTCATATTCGTTGACAAGCTCTGGGTTTCTCCAACTCTTCCCATTACTTCTTCATTAGTAACTCTATTTTGTCCAAGGAATTTTCGGTATTCGTCTATAACACCATTGTTCAAAGGGTTCTACCCTCTTGCTCTCTGTCAACCCTAGTGTCCAGGTCTCACTTCCGTACAGATATACGCTCCATACATGTGTCTGAACTAATTGTTTTCTCAATTTTAAGCTGATATTTTTAGATGTGAAGAGCTTTTTCTTTTATTGAAGGCCTTCTTTGCTTGGTTAATTCTGCTCACCAGATCTCTTACTTCGGTTATCAGCTGTTATTTTCCTTCCTAAGTAAAAAAACTCTTCGGCGTTACTCAGCTGGTTCCCACGCAGAGCTATATTTTTCTTTGTTGGTTAGTTATCACCATTACTTTTTATTTTCGGTAGTGGCTTTACGTCACCCCGACACAGATAGGTCTTATGGCGACGATGGGATAGAAAAGGCTTAGGAGTTCGATGGAAGCGGCCGTGGCCTTAATTAAGGTACAGCCCCAGCATTTGCCTGGTGTGAAAATGGGAAACCACGGAAAACCATCTTCAGGGCTGCCGACAATGGGATTCGAACCCATTATCTCCCGGATGCAAGCTCACAGCCGCGCACCCCTAACCGCACGGCACTTTTGTTTTGTCTGAATTTATTTTCATGTTATATTCATATGTTAAAACTGTCCATTACTTCCAGCATTGTCGTTAACATTGTTCATTACTCCCTGCTATTATTGCTATGTCGTCTGCAAAACGAATTGTATCTCTTCTCTCTCCTTGAATCTCAACACCACCTCTTTGTCCTAACTTCTCCCTTGTTTCATCTAGAGATTTCTGGACGTATCCTTTGAATAGTACTGGTGAGAGGGCACATCCTTGTCTTACTTCTCCCTTGTTTCATCTAGAGATTTCTGGACGTATCCTTTGAATAGTACTGGTGAGAGAGCATATCCTTGTCTTACGCCATTTCTTCGTAGAAACTCCAGATAACTCTCCTGTCTTTATATTTGACTTTTCTTTTAGCATTTGAAATAACTGATACCATTATACTATGGCAAATGCTTTCTCTAGATCAACAAAAGCAATATATGCTTTTTTTTTACCCTTCCTAAGACGTTTTTCTAATATTAGTTTTATATAAGAATTGCTTCTCTCATATCTCTTCCTTTCCTAACACCAAATTGATCTTCAGTAAGTAAAGGATCTACCTTGGACTCAGATCTTCGTAGAATTACGTTTGTTAGAATTTTTGAAACGTGATAATTATTTAAACTAATTTTACGATAAACTTTTTTGGTAAATAAATACAAATCCTACCCCATTACAGCGGAAGGAACGCTATTTTGTGCTCCTTAGACATGTTTACAACTATTCTTCAGGAACAAGGAGCATTTAATTCTTTTGGTGCTGCAAGTAATGGAAAAGATTGGTATTCAGATTCGATAACAAGAATATAGACTATAATTCTGTACTTATCTTAATAGCTCATTATCCAAATTCATGCTCTATGATAATTATCGTAGATTTCAGATTTCAGCGCGGGCAGAGAATGTTTTGATGGAAGAACGGGAAGGCTAGGATTGGGAAGATAGCGGCCGTGGCCTTAATTATTAAAGGTACAGTTTGGTGTGAATATGCGAAACCGTCTTCAGAGCTGCCGACACCGGGATCCGCATCTTCGGTCATGGGGATCGGAACTGGTCCCGTTTGAGCCGGTTAAACAGGAATTAACTGTAAACTCGTTATTAACAATGAATTTTTATTATTAATTCAAAGGCAACTTCAGCATTTTGAGAGAGGTAGGCTCTACACGTGATCGCCATAATTAATTTTTTAAAGGAATTACTACTGAATAACAATTCGCAACGACACTTAATACTTTACAATAACCAATTTTTATTACTAAACATTAAAACATGCAGGCTTAATGTTCCTTTGTCTAATTTAACAATAAATGATCATTGATATTACTTCCCCAATTTATATTTTTCATCGATGAATTTCTGTTCCAAAGGAAAATGTCCCTATCTTTTACTTCTACAGTAATGCCCACCCAAATAGTCTCTTTACAAGCAAATACAGGGTAACGATGTTCCGAAATACAGTCATTCACTGCCGTTAGAGAATTAATAAAATTCGACTCCCTAGGCTAACGTTCACTGTAGATATTCTTTTTAATTATTCATTATTATTATTATTATCATTATTATTATTATTATTATTATTATTATTATTATTTTAAACTGCATTGTGAACGTTCATCATTTAAATCTCTGGCCCCGGTTAATAATTAATAACCTGATAAGTCATAAAAGTGTCATCTGGATAAACATTTAATCAGATATCTCAAAATGTAGATGTGTGCTTATACACATTCTCTGCATGCGACAAGGAGAATGGTCAGTGTTTACCTGTTTATGCACGAATGTGGAGGATGTAAAGGAGAATAAATTGGTGTAGACATCTTATTTTTGTTAATGTGACTTTTCAGCTTATTCACCGGGGTCAGAGATATATAAATAATTGCTCTGTATTGTTTTTAATGTCCGTCTGGTGGCTATGATCATTAAGTCAATTGGTCCGACACCGTGGTTAGCCGGTTTGAGTCCCGTTGGTAGAAAAAAAAATCGCTATCAGAATGTTGGCCGGCAGGGTAGGAGAGATGGTGGTATATAATTTATAATCACTAGATTGCGTGCCATAAACCTGGATTCATTTCCAAACCTCTCATCAGTGTTCATCTGGAGTGAAGACATGTGACGCTGCTGATGATTTATCCGTCGGATGGAGTCGTGTAACCTTGAGCAGACCCCTTGGTGTTATTTGAATCCTTGAAACCCCTCACTGGTTTATTCATGAAATGATCAGTAATACAGCAATTAATAGGATTTGATAGACTTATGTCCCGTAGCAATGCAATAGGTTCCGCTATATAATTATTTCCACAGGGAATATAGAGAGTGTATACAAAGTGAAACTCAAAGGGAATAAACGGTGCGATTAAATAATGAAAAAAAAATTAAAATTGCTATTATTACATGCTTTCAAATCGAAGTGCCTGTAAATTCAGATATGCTCCGTTTTAAGTGATTTTTTTTTATAAATTGGCTTTACGTCGCACTGACACAGATAGGTCTTATTGCGACGATGGGGTAGGAAATGGCTAAGAGTTGGAAGAAAGCGGCCATGACCTTAATTAAGGTACAGCCCCAGCGTTTGCCTGGTGTGAAAATGGGAAACCGCGGAAAACCATTTTCAGGGCTACCGACAGTGGGATTCGAACCCACTATCTACCGAAAACAAGCTCACGGCTGCGCGCCCCTAACCGCACCGCCAACTCGCTCGGTTTAAGTGAAATTAAAACTGTTTTAAATATTACTTTTCCACGTCAATTAACGTTACTGTGCTTGGGTCATAAATCCATAGACTGGTTTGATGCAGCTCTACATACTATTTTTTCCTGTGCTAACCTTTTCATCCTACTTCTACTCTAATCTGTTTGTCATATTCATGCCATTGTCTACCCCTAGATTTCTCACCACCTAGACTCCCCTCAAAAACCAAATGAACAAGTCCTGGGTGCCCTATCATTCCATCTCTTCGTCTGATCATATTTCGCCAAATCGTTATCATCTTACTAGTTCGATTCAGTATCTCAGTATCGTGATTCGATCCATCCATCTCACCTACGGTATTCTTCTGTAATACCACATTTCAAAAGCTTCTGTTCTATTCTTTTCTGAGCTAGTCATTGTTCATATTTCATTTCCATGAAGTGGCAATCCCTTCATAAACATCTTTCTAGCTCCCGTATTAATGTTCGATGTGAGTAAATTTATTTTAAGAAAGGCCTTCCTTGCTTCTACATGTTTTGTCCTCGTTACTTATGCCATCGTTAGTTCGATTTCCCAAATAACAACTTTCATCTGCTTAATTTCAAACTTCATTTCCTAATCGAATATTTCTTGCATCGCCTGACTTCATCCAAATGCACTCCATTACTTATTTTCATCTTGTACTCCTCGAAGACTGTGTTTATACCATTCAGCAATTTCTCCAGATCTTCTTTAGATTCAGATACAATAACAATATCATCGGCAAGTTTGATTTCCTCTCCATGGATTGTGATTCCTTTCCAAATTCCACTTTTATTTCTTTTACCAAACAGAAACCCTTGTCTCACTTCTTGCTGCTCAATCCTCGATTCTTATCACTGCAGACTGATTTTTGTGCAGATTATAGATACGATAATCCTTCTGATCCCGATCACCTTCAGAATCTCAAATAACATGGCCCAATCAACATTATCGAACGCCTTTTTCTCGACCCACGACCTTCTTAATTCGATCATCTAAGATCAGACGTAAATTCATGATTCCTGCACGTGCTCCTACATTTTCTAGGAAGCCAAACTGATCTTCTAAGAACTCAACTTGTCGTACCATTCTTCTGTAAATTATACGTGTTAAAATGTTGCCTCCAAAACCTGTTAAAGTGAATTATAGGACGTACCATTATTATTATTATTATTATTATTATTATTATTATTATCGAAATGGAATTCGATAGGGAGCTATCAATATTAATGGGGCTTATAGGAGAAAGAAGGTAGAACTGGCTGAGTCAGCAAAGAGGATGCATCTGGATGTGCTAGAAGTAAGTGATATTCGGGTAAGGGGAGATAATGAGGAAGAGATAGGAGATTATAAAGTGTACTTGATGGGTGTTAGAAAGGGAAGGGCAGAGTCTGGGCCAGGGCTCTTTATCAGGAATACCATTGCACGCAACATAGTTTCTGTTAGGCACGTAAATGAGCGAATGATGTGGATAGATTTGTCAGTTGGAGGAATTAGGACAAGAATTGTGTCCGTGTATTCATCATGTGAGGGTGCAGATGAGGATGAAGTTGACAAGTTTTATGAAGCATTGAGTGACATCGTGGTCAGGGTCAACAGCAAGGAGAGAATAGTGCTAATGGGCGATTTCAATGCGAGAGTTGGGAATAGAACTGAAGGATACGAAAGGGTGATTGGTAAATGTGGGGGAGATATGGAAGCTAATGGGAATGGGAAGCGTTTGCTGGACTTCTGTGCTAGTATGGGTTTAGCTGTTACGAATACATTCTTCAAGCATAAGGCTATTCACCGCTACACATGGGAGGCTAGGGGTACCAGATCCATAATAGACTATATCTTAACAGACTTTGAATTCAGGAAATCTGTTAGGAATGTACGAGTTTTTCGCGGATTTTTCGATGATACAGACCACTATCTGATCTGTAGTGAACTAAGTATCTCTAGGCCTAGGGTAGAGAAAGTGAAATCTGTCTGCAAACCAATAAGGGTAGAAAATTTCCAGGACGAGGAAACTAGACAGAAGTACATGGATATGATTAGTGAGAAGTTTCGAACAGTAGAGAGTAAGGAGGTTCAGGATATAGAAAGTGAATGGGAGGCATACAGGGATGCTGTAGTAGAAACAGCAAGGGAATGCCTAGGAACAACTGTGTGTAAAGATGGGAAAAGGCGAACATCTTGGTGGAATGATGAAGTGAAAGCAGTCTGTAAACGTAAAAAGAAGGCTTATCAGAAATGGCTCCAAACAAGGGCCGAGGCAGACAGATTTGTACGTAGATGAAAGAAACAGAGCGAAGCAAATAGTTGTTGAATCCAAAAAGAAGTCATGGGAAGATTTTGGTAATAACCTGGAAAGGCTAGGTCAAGCAGCAGGGAGACCTTTCTGGACAGTAACAAAGAATCTTAGGAAGGGAGGGAAAAAGGAAATGAACAGTGTTTTGAGTAATTCAGGTGAACTCATAATAGATCCCAGGGAATCACTGGATAGGCGGAGGGAATATTTTGAACATCTTCTCAGCGTAAAAGGCAATCTTCCTGGCGGTGTAGAGAACATACAAGCTCATGGGGGAGGAGGAAAATTATGTTGGGGAAATTACGCTTGAGGAAGGGGAAAGAGTGGTGAATAAACTCCATTGTCATAAAGCAGCAGGGATAGATGAAATTAGACCTGAAATGGTGAAGTATAGTGGGAAGGCAGGGATGAAATGGCTTCATAGAGTAGTAAAATTAGCGTGGAGTGTTGGTAAGGTACCTTCAGATTGGACAAATGCAGTAATTGTACCTATCTATAAGCAAGGGAACAGGAAGGATTGCAACAACTATCGAGGTATCTCATTGATAGGTATACCGGGCAAAGTATTCACTGGCATCTTGGAAGGGAGGGTGCGATCAGTGGTTGAGAGGAAGTTGGATGAAAACCAGTGTGGTTTCAGACCACAGAGAGGCTGTCAAGTTCAGACTTTCAGAATGCGCCAGGTAATTGAAAAATGCTACGAGAGGAATAGGCAGTTGTGTTTATGTTTCGTAGATCTAGAGAAAGCATATGACAGGGTACCGAGGGAAAAGATATTCACTATACTGGGGGACTATGGAATTAAAGGTAGATTATTAAAATCAATCAAAGGCATTTATGTTGACAATAGGGAACATGCATGATCCGGGGTTTTAATTAAAAATATGCTAATCTGATTCAAAATTGCATGCAGAATTCAAAAATGTGATCAGAATGTACAAATAATAACTCCAAACATGATAAAAATCTACGAAAATGTCACGTCACGCAAGTACGCGATCTCATTGGCCTGACGTCATCGTACAGGTTGACTGAATTAGCACACGAAATAACACATAGTGTGCTGTGAGAAGCACGATACACTTCGCGTATTTCTACTTTACGTTAGTGTCTAGTATGGTTAAATTCGAGGTCTATACATTGGATAATAATCTGAGTGGTATATTTTAGACTTAAAATGAATCCTGCGCAGACAGTGAGGCAGAAAACTTATAAATGGTGTAGAGTTCCGATGTGCAATAGCACATCGCATACCATACCAAACAAATTGCTTATAAACGTTCGAAAGACGCTAAAACTAGGGAGAAATGGATTTTGGCGAGCTGGAGAAATGCTGGTAATATATCGGAAAAGTCTACAGTTTATTTTTTTGAAGATTTTAACGTAAGATGAATTTGTTTGAATTTTCAAATCACTTTTCCATGTCAGCTGTTCTAGTGGTAAAACTTTAAATTTTAATGTATGATGCTTTATTTAAATGCTTCAATTACATCTTGGAATATGAAAGTAATAAACACCGGGCGAGTTGGCCGTGCGTGTAGAGGCGCGCGGCTGTGAGCTTGCATCCGGGAGATAGTAGGTTCGAATCCCACTATCGGCAGCCCTGAAGATGGTTTTCCGTGGTTTCCCATTTTCACGCCAGGCAAATGCTGGGGCTGTACCTTAATTAAGGCCACGGCCGCTTCTTTCCAACTCCTAGGCCTTTCCTATCCCATCGTCGCCATAAGACCTATCTGTGTCGATGCGACGTAAAGCCCGTAGCAAAAAAAAGAAAGTAATAAACAGTGCATTAAATAATGCTGATTATTAAAGTATTCTCCAAACCTAACCTATGTTTTGTGTGATCCATGTCAAGATAATAAATCAAAGGGGTTATGAACCATTTTGACAGCTCTAATTCTACCAATATATCTTGGTTTCCTTCTTTCTTTCTTTTTAATCAGTTTATCCTTCAGGGTTGGTTTTCTCTCCGACTCAGCGAGGGATTTCACCTCTACCACTTCAAGGGCAGTGTCCTGGAACGTGAGACTTTGAGTATGGTGATGAAACTGGTGAGGAGGGCCATTACCTCGCCCAGGCGGCCTCACCTGTTATGCTCAACAGGGGCCTTGTTGGAGGATGGGAGGATCGGAAGGGATAGACAAGGAAGAGGGAAGGAAACGGCCGTGGCCTTAGGTGCCTGGAGGAGAAGTAGGAAAATACGAAAAACCACTTCGAGGATGGCTGAGGTGGGATTCGAAACCCTTCTACTCAGTTGACCTCCCGAGGCTGAGTAGACCCCGTTCCAGCCCTCGTACTATTTGTTTTCAACTTTCATGGCAGAGCCGGGAATCGAAACCGGGCCTCCGGGAGTGGCACACATTAACCACTACACCACAGAAGCGGACTAGTACTATAATGCTACCTATATGTTTATGTTAGTGCTGAAATCCGATTTCTTACTTTACTAATGCTGAAAGCCTGAAAATGTAATGTTATTCTTTAATAGGGGAATCAGTCTAGAAGGAAATGTTGAAAGTGATGTGATATCTATCCAGGTTCGTTGTTATCCTAATACTATGGGTTACAGTACATTGCACGTATATAAAAGACGCCACTTACAAACTTGCTTGTTATCCGCGAATTTCTGCGGCCACAAAAGTCACTATTTTTCAAGAATGATGACATTTACACATGATAGATTGTCTGATTGTGCTGTTTTGAACCTTTCTTCTGTCATTTTGAAGTTATTCGCGATCATGAATAATAAACAATCGGCTTTTAGCAACGGCTGATGCACAACGGCTGGTAGAGCTCCATGCGGTACTGGATCGTGACGTCACAGCGCGCCGCTTACGTCAGAGGCCGTTTCACTCGCCTTGCGGAAAGGCACTATTAAATATTTTTTTAATGGTAGAAAACAAGGCAACATACCACAATGTAATACGTTTACGTACTATTTCATTGGTGTACTTTTCAAAAAAAATATTTTTGAAAATGATGCATGTTCCCAATTGGGCTTCAGTGAGAATTGATGGTAGAATGAGTTCTTGGTTCAGGGTACTTACAGGAGTTAGACAAGGCTGTAATCTTTCACCTTTGCTGTTCGTAGTTTACATGGATCATCTGCTGAAATGTATAAAATGGCAGGGAGGGATTCAGTTAGGTGGAAATGTAGTAAGCAGTTTGGCCTATGCTGACGACTTGGTCTTAATGGCAGATTGTGCCGAAAGCCTGCAGTCTAATATCTTGGAACTTGAAAATAGGTGCAATGAGTATGGTATGAAAATTAGCCTCTCGAACACTAAATTGATGTCAGTAGGTAAGAAATTCAACAGAATTGAATATCAGATTGGTGATAAAAAGCTAGAACAGGTCGATAATTTCAAGTATTTAGGTTGTGTGTTCTCCCAGGATGGTAATATAGTAAGTGAGATTGAATCAATTTGTAGTAAAGGTAATGCAGTGAGCTCGCAGTTGCGATCAACAGTATTCTGTAAGAAAGAAGTCAGGTCCCAGACGAAACTATCTTTACATCGGTCTGTTTTCAGACCAACTTTGCTTTACGGGAGCGAAAGCTGGGTGGACTCAGGATATGTTATTCATGTTAGAAGTAACAGACATGAAAGTAGCAAGAATGATTGCTGGGACAATGGCAGGAGGGTACTCGGAATGAGGAGATAAAGGCTAATTTAGGAATGAACTCGATGTATGAAGCTGTACGCATAAACCGGCTTCAGTGGTGGGGTCATGTGAGGCGAATGGAGGAGGATAGGTTACCTAGGAGAATAATGGACTCTGCTATGGAGGGTAAGAGAAGTAGGGGGAGACCAAGACGACGATGGTTAGACTCGGTTTCTAACGATTTAAAGATAAGTGGTATAGAACTAAATGAGGCCACAACACAGTTGCAAATCGAGGATTGTGGCGACGTTTAGTAAATTCTCAGAGGCTTGCAGGCTGAACGCTGAAAGGCATAGCAGTCTATAATGATAATGCGTGTAGGCCTATGTATGTATTATTATTACATTAATTAAGACTTTTTTGTTACCATAACAATTTTAAGAACGTTGTTCTTCAGTGGTCTGTTTCTTTCTTATCTGACCTTTATACAGCATCTGTGCAGATGATAAATATCTACTTCACAGTACAGTGCAGATTGTTGTATTAACCATTGTGCATGGCCTGCTTTGATTCCCAGCTGAAATGTCATTGTACATGCTCACTTTTTATTGAAAATAGAGGGCATTTTAGGTTTTTTTTTTTTTGCTCTACGTCGCACCGACACAGATAGGTCTTATGGCGACGATGGAATAGGAAAAGCCTAGAAGTGGGAAGGAAGTGGCCGTGGCCTTCATTAAAGTACAGCCCCAGCATTTGCCTGGAGTGAAAATGGGAAACCACGGAAAATCATCTTCAGGCTTCCGATAGTGGGATTCGAACTCACTATCTCCCGGAGACAAGCTCACAGCCGCGCGCCCCTAACCGCACGGCCAACTCGCCCGGTCATTTTAGGTTTATTGACGATGATGATTGCTGTTTTAAGGAAGAAAGAAAACAGCCGGTCAGTAGTGGCAGTTATTTTTAAGTCGATATGCAGGTCCGTCCCATGTTTGGTATTGTATAGTGCATGACCCACCTTGCCTTCTAGCTATCTCACTGTGGGTGCTCATTTTTAATTGAAGAAGAGTATTTCAGACGTGGTGGTGATGGAGAACGGTGTTTTTAGGATATCAGAAATTTTAGATTGCAATCTACTGTGTGTTGTATTTGTCGCCGACATGGTTTACTTTGATCTAGAGACGATAATAATAATGTTATTTGCTTTACGTCCCACTAACTACTTTTTAAGGTCTTCGGAGACGCCGAGGTGCCAGAATTTAGTCCCGCAGGAGTTCTTTTACGTGCCAGTAAATCTACCAACACGGGGCTGTCGTATTTGAGCACCTTCAAATACCACCGTACTGTGCCAGGATCGAACCTGCCAAGTTGGGGTTAGAGGGCCAGCGCCTTAACCGTCTGAGCCACTCAGCCCGGCGATGTAGAGACGATAAAAGAATTGGCTGTTAATTGTACCGTACTTCAGTTTTCTTTGAAGTAATGTTTTTATCGTCATTTCTGATACACTTTGCCGTTTAAAGACCTGGCTGAATATTCAGCAAACAAGTAGCTTGTCACGGCGAAGTGTGCTCAAATTCATGGAGCTGAGTATGAACTTACTTTAAAAAAAAAAATCCAAATAAGCAATCTAAGAAACGAATAATTCAGCCATTAAGATGAGATCTTCTGCCCCATTCGAAGCGGATATTTCAGTCATCTTCCCACCGTCAGCAACCCTGAAGATGGTTTTCCATGGTTTCCCGTATTTATACTGCGGCTGTAACTTATAATTACTGTAAGACCACGGCCACTTCCTTTCCAATCTTAGCCCTTTCCTATCCTTCTCTCCATAAAATGTCGGCAATACCGTTATGCATTCAAAATTCTCAAACTAACTATTCATTCATTATTGTCTGAGTTTTTTCCGACCTTTGCAAAGAGAGGTGTCAGTTATTAGGTCGAGCTTACTCCTTTTTTTTTTTTTTTTTTGCTAGGGGCTTTACGTCGCACCGACAAGAGCTTACTCCTGATTGCAAGTCTGGGTTCATCTGTGCGATTTACGTCATTTCAATATGTCGGGAAAACAAGTTATATTTTGTCTTTTTTAAGGAGAGTGAACATTTATTTATTTATTTATTTATTTATTTATTTATTTATTTATTTATTTATTTATTTATTTATTTATTTATGCATTTATTTATTTTATGCCCTTATTTCGATGGCATGACACATAATATGACGCCTGGTATTTTGCCAGACCATGTCTTACAATGTGCATACAGTTCGCAATATATTACACATATTACAGACACAAACACACATGCTATAATATTAAACTGTACACGTGGTTATAAAAAATTAAAGGAAAGAAAAATAAACGTATCTAAAACAATCCAGAATAAATAAAACTGTCCTAAAACATCAGCAGAAACAAATTTAGTAAAAGTGACACACGGAATGAAGTAATAAAACCGGACAGCCAGGACATGAACAATGGTGCTAAAAAAGTTCAAAGAGAGCCCGAATCTGAGAAACAAAATGGTAACGTTTGTGCTAGCAAGTGAAATTTTCCGGGAATTATTGGCACAGACATAATATACTGTAAACTTATGGGAGACAGTTAACACAGTTAACCCACTAAATCTATCCTCCCCTCTGGGAATATCACAAATCGCACACTGGGGCGGACAAATATCTTGGCACTCCGTATCGTAAGAGTTGGCAAGTTAGGGACCTCTAGTGGCGCAAAGTACGGCCATTTGGCAAAATAACACAACTTTAGAAACCCTCCTCTAGAGCTCAGCACAGTCGGAACGCCGAAATGAGTATACAGGTCTGCA
This sequence comes from Anabrus simplex, assembly GCF_040414725.1. Taxonomy (NCBI): domain Eukaryota; kingdom Metazoa; phylum Arthropoda; class Insecta; order Orthoptera; family Tettigoniidae; genus Anabrus; species Anabrus simplex. Next base: position 1,668,149,380 of record NC_090265.1, read on the forward strand.
ACCTGTTTATTTCATCAAGAAAAATAAATCTTATAAAGTTAAACTATAATTTAATTGAGAGAAAATCCGCAGACGACGGCTGCCGTAGACAAGGGTTACGGGGTGGTTAGATTTATTATTATTATTATTATTATTATTATTATTATTATTATTATTATTATTATTATTATTATTATTATTATTATTATTATTATTATTATTATTATTATTATTATTATAAATCGCATTCCAATAAGGAGATGTGCCGGTAGCAATGTTTGCTCACTATAACAACGAAATTAAATTGGAGCATAAAGTAAGCAACAACAAAAAAGTTCAAAGAAATAACAACATGAAAACGAAATGTTACAAGAAATTATACCAGAACAAGAAATTTTATGATAACTAAAGAAAGATAAAAAATACAATATTTGGTCAAGTATGGTGCATAATGCCCCAGTTTAAATTTTTGTCAGAAGTATTCGATATCTACTCAAGTGGTTGTTTGGATCATCATTCCATAGCGTGTTTGGAAAATAGCTTGCCATGCTATCCTACTCACCGCTAACCTCTTCTTCTTTATATTATTATTACGTAGGCCCATTTCATCTACTCTAATCAGTTTGTTTTCCACATGCCTTTGTTTCACCGCACAATCTCCGTCCTTTACAGTTTCATTCAAAATCGACACTGACTTCTCATACAGGTTCAAATCCCTGTCAATGTGTGTGGGATTTCTGAAATGAAGAATGCCATCCCTTAAGTTCGGTTTCAACGTATAAATGGACGTTCTGTGGCTTTGATCACCATATCAGCGGCCACGAAAATGTGCCTAACCTGGTTCGCTCATGAAGTGTCCAATCAATATATATTTCTTCTCGTGATCAAATTTCACCAAATGATTACTTAAGTCAATCATATTCAACATGATTATGTAACACCACATTTCTACTCTCTTTCTTCCTGCCCTAGTCATTGCTCGTGCTAGTGATTTATTTCCACGAAATACCACGTTGCACATCAACGTCTTAACAAATATATTTCTAATTCTAATATTTCTAATATTTATATATTTCTAATATACATATTTAAAGGAAAGCGAAAGTCTTTTCGGCGTCCTTGGTGCATCGCATAATATTCCGAACGCAATACACGATCATTTATCATTGCCTTTTAAAAAATTCCGCTCGACTGAAAGTATTGATCTGAATAGAAAAGTTAAGCCTGTTTATTTGATAACATATTTTTTTGTTTTTGTTTTATTGCGTGGGCGATAACGTCTCGCTGTGACAGCTGATCAACGCTTCTGACAGCTCGTGCTGTCACTCTTGTCAGCTGATGTGGCTGTCGTTTCGATCCGTGCCGCCATGGCAATGTCATTAGTGCTGTCCCAACTTGTCCATTTGTGACACAAACATGATAACTAGGAGACGGGAAAAAATTAAAACGACGGGGTGTGCTGTTATGCCATGTATAATATTACAGGGTGTAACGACGTTTCATATCAGGGAACGTCAACCAGCGTTCATGTAATACTCTTAATTTTTTTTTGCTGTATTGGTAGTCAGTTGAAGCAGATTTATTATTATTATTATTATTATTATTATTATTATCATTGGCAAGTCCCGCGGTCTAGGTGTAGCGAGATTGCCTCCTACCTGGAGGACCCAGTTTCGATTCCTGAGCAGGTCATGAATTTTTAGTTGGATCTGATGGATGCTTCGAGGTACACTCGTTCGACGCGAGAACGGTTGAGGAGTTATCTGACGGTGAAATAGAAGCTCCGGCCTAGGAAGCCAAGAATAACGGCCGAGGGGATTTGTCGTGCCGACCACATGACACCTTTTAATCTGCGGGCGTTTTAACTGAGCAGCGGTCGCTTGCTAGGTTATGGTCCTTCGAGGCTGTTGTACAATTGGGTTTGGTTATTATTAGTTTATTATTATTATTATTATTATTATTATTATTATTATTATTATTATTATTATTATTATTATTATTATTATTCCAGGATGAGTGTCTCAGTCGATAGAGCATTCGCCTTACGGACCCAAGTTGGCGGGTTCGATCCCAGGTCAGTCCCGTGGTATTTGAAGCTGCTCAGATACGCCAGCCTTGTATTGGTGGATTAACCGACACGTGGCAGAACTCCTGTGGGCAAAATTCCAGTGCCTTGGAGTCTCGGAAAATCCTTACAGTAGTTACTGGGACGGGAAACCAATAAAATTATTATTATTATTATTATTATTATTATTATTATTATTATTGTTATTATTCTGCGGGAGGATATGCATGTGGCGAAATTCTCTCCTGAAGATGCAAAAGACCGCATCAAGTGGAAAAAGAAGTGCATAACAGCAGACCCTGCAATTAAGCGGGATAAAATTTGTCATCTTTAACTTTTTCGTAGCTTACAAATTCTTCTATCACCAGAATGAATACTCCCCCTCCTACCATTCCTACCTTATTTCTACGATACGCACTCCAGTTCCGTGAGAAAATTTCTGCACCCATTATATCATTTCTCAGTCATGTTTCAACTCCTATTACAAAATCTGGTATATATATATATATATGAAATTAATTCTATTCCTGTCTTCACAGTACCTCTACAGTTCAACACTAACATTTGTTTGTCATCCCTACTTCCAGATCCCTGTATCCTTATCACCGCTCCCTACACCACCCCGTTCCCATGAATGTACTCCCTATAATCCTTCTAAACAAATTGCCTAACATATACGTAGCACTGCGGTTTAAGTGAAGGCCATCGGAGCGCAGATCCCTACCTTCCACCCAGCCATTAGGTTCTAGAAATCTCACTCATATCTTCTCACAACCCACTCCATATTCTTTTTTAAATTCCCAATCACCTTCCAGTCAGTATCCGTCCTACACAGTATTCCACTGATAACAATATCCGCTTCCTTAAACTTCACCCGTGCTGCATTTAGGAGATCCCCCACATCCCCAACTATGTTGGTACTTATACCTGCTTGCCTTACATTGTTGGTACCAACGTGCAACACTACCACCTTCTCCTTTCCCTCTCCTTCTCTTCTGCTTTCCTCAACGTCTGACTCAAATTAATTCCTGGATAACACTCTACCCCGGTTCCATTTCCTCCACACACTTTCCCCACATGTCTAACAATGGAATCTCCCATGACTAGAGCCTTAACCCTACCCACTTCATTTGTTCCTTGCCCTCCTGGTCTGCCCTATCTTTCCTGAGAGCTGCAGAAGCTACTTCCTCCTCACTTTTCTCCCTCCCATGACCCTGTTCCACCTGTCCTTTCCTATCCTCTATTCCACATTTCCCTTTGCTACCTTTTCCCTTCCTCCTACTTCCACACTTCTCGGCAACAGTTCCCTGTTCCTCATTTTTCTTCTGTTGTTCTACCTGTAGTGACTCATACCGATTTATCACAGACACCTGTCCTGAGTTTTGATCCTGAATAGAGCCCTTAGCCTGCAGTCTCTCTCCCCTTATACATAAGACCACCTGTCTTCTACAATTCCCCCCTTTCCCTCCCATCCCTCTTTTACACCTACTATATCCTGTACATTGTTTAAGGGAGGCCTACCTTCTTTCCTGTCTTCTGTAGGAATCCTAATTTTCTCTCTCAAACTCTCCAGCTCCTCCTTCATGCCTGGCCGCACCCACGGTTCCTATTTATGACCATTTGATTTTCCCAAAACAAAATTTAGTAACATTTAAAAATGTTATTCTTGATGTATTGAGGATGAATGTAAATGATATCACATTATAGGCCTACTGATGGATCCCTTCAATGCTGTGGGTAAAACGGCATGGATGGCATCTTTCTCAGATTCTGAGTCTGTTGCAATAGCCGACAAATGGATATGTTTTGGGGATTAGAAGACAAAAGAGCGAGTTTATATCCACATTTCTATGCTCTGTTTCCGTGCATCGGAGATGTCATTGTCTATAATACAGTATAGAAGTGTAGAGGTTCAATTAAGTATTTTTCGCGAAGAAAAACTGCAATACTGATGGAATGAAACAAAAATGTACTTACACATTAATGTACACACACAGGTTAGTGACCTAGTATACATACGAGGGTCGAGTCATAAGTCATAGCAACTATTTTTTTTTCTCGCGAACAGGAGACAACACGGAAAATCTAAGATATGCATTTATATTATAGGGCATGTACTTATGTATAGTGCCTGAAGACAATTTCTGACTTCAGGAGATTCTCGTATGAAAGTGACAGAACACAGGCCATTGGTAAACATTGTTTTATTATGGTATACGGTATAGACAGCAAATACACAATACTACGTACAAAGGACAGGTCTCCACTGGTTACAGACCTTCGAAAAAATTACCCAAGGTTTCCACTGCGCGTTGCGCAAATACACAATACTACGTACAAGGGACAGGTCTCCACTGGTTACAGACCTTCGAAAAAATTACCCAAGGTTTCCACTGCGCGTTGCCAGCGGTGGGGCGGACGCTGAATACCATTCGCTGCATGTGTATCGCTAACGTGTGACACCTCTCTCCGAAATGCTGTTACGATGTCCTCTTTATTAGCAAACCGTTGTCCACGTAATGGCTTCTTGACATTGGGGATTAGATCATAGTCACATGGGCTCAGATCAGGTGAATAAGGCGGGTGTGGAAGAACCTGGCCTGGGCGAGGCAAATCGGCAGTTGATACTCTACCCCGTTTGAACGTCTCCACCCACCTCGCCACTGTTCTATAGGGCATGGCATGTACACCTAATGCTACCCGCAGCTCTGCATGGCATTGGCGTGCATTTCTGCCGCGGAGAACAGCTATTTTAATATACGATCGTTGCTCCTGCTTGTTGACTTCCATTTTGTTACGCTCTCACTCACACACTGAACTTGGGGGCATGCTTAGACCCACACTGTTGTTTACATCCACCATCTAGTGGCATCATACGCAAGTACATACCGTACGTTTCCAAATCCATATCTTAGATTTTCCGTGTTGTCTCCTGTTGGCGAGAAAAGAAATAGTTGCCATGACTTATGACTCGACCTACGTAGATGACGAACACTGTGTAACGGTTCAAATACCCTTTCAAAATTATATCTGTATTATTATTATTATTATTATTATTATTATTATTATTATTATTATTATTATTATCGTAATTGTATTATTTGATTATATCTGTATTATATTTTTTCTGTGATATAATAATAATAATTATTATTGTATCTGCATGATTATAATTTAATTCAATTCTGTAATCTGATTTCGCTATGTAGTAATTGATAATCGCTTGCGCGATTGTAGTTAATTTGTTATATATATATATATATATATATATATATATATACATATATATATATGTGTGTGTGTGTGTAGATTAACATTAAGGACATGTAAAGTGAGGCTTGCTACATAATATCATATATGGATATGCTTTGTGAAACCTTTTAACATTGCAACATATGGTGCAATACTGCTAGCGTAACTATCGAGTCATCGCTCTGTCATTGTGTGCATTTAGCGATGACATCATTTTTAGGAAACACCTACTGTCGCCTTGGGCTTTTTCACAACAATCTGCCACGCTTTGAGTTGGGTGGGCGTGAGATCATTGCTATTTTTTTGAGATTACGTGTGGGTGTCGACGGATGTCTATATAAGCTGACCGTACATTATAGCATCAGTCATTTGGAAGGTGAGGCCTCAGTCGTTCAAGTCATATGGAAGGAGAGACTTGCCATGGAGTTTTGTAGTGAGGAGTCATTTGGAGAGAGAGGCCACAGATGGTCAGTGAAAGAGAGGAATGGAGATACTTGCCATGAAGTCAGTGTGAAGGAGATTGACGAGAAGCAGTGATATGGATACGTAATCGTCAGTGACCAAATGGATTATATGTTCGGAGTGTGTTACGTATATCTGTTCGGTTAATTTCTTGTGTCAGTTCGATGACAGCCGAATATTGAATCGTCGGCATTCAGACTAACAGTTATCAGTTGATTGCTTGTTAAGTTGATTGGGAAGTGTGAATATAATTTCAAGCCATGCTATATCTCGTCTGTGAAACAAAAAGGTAACATCACCAAAGTAGGCTTCAGATACCTATAGCTGATACCAACTCAAAGGAATACGTCGTAATAACTCTCAAAGTGTTCGAGGTACTGTCAAGTGAACAGTGAGGGATAAATTTCTTGTACAACTTTTAAATATCCGGTCAAGAGGAATTCAAATTTAATGCCTATTATTTTGTATTCTCATCTGTTTTATCGCAGCAAGTCTTACTACTTTTAGACATAATTTAAAGAATACAGTGTGTTCAATATCAAATTAATTTATCCTTTTATTTTAATGGCAAAATTAGATAACCTCAAATTTAATGCGGAAACAAAACGACAATCTCCTTTTCCTGGTACCTATATGTTATGCTGTCTAAGTAAGCTTATTACCTCACACCCTAGATATATTCAAGACTCTCATTCTCTTATTGCTGCATTGAGTTGTAGCTGGCGCCCATCAAATATTGTATGTGTAAATAATTAGGTAAGAACTAAGTGTGAGTACATAGTCCGATGAATGAGTATTGTGTTTCATGAATATGTCAATATTTTTTTCATTCTAATTCAATTTCATATTTTATATGTGTAAGGAGAAGTCGCAACTGGTGTCATGGTTACAGTACTGTAGTGTCGGAAAAGTTATGATGAAAATTCCAGATAGACCCCCAGCCCAAAATCATATCTATGTTAAAAACCAACAACAGCCTCTGCCTCCAATCATAAGTCCCACGACTTCAAGGTTCATGAGGTGATATGTATTAAGGAAATAGGGGATACCCGCGCTGTATCTATATGGACATGGATATTTCTTATGGCTGGAGGTTATCCGAAGATTTGTGTAACGTAGCGCGACAAAATGTGTGACGGAGCGGCGTCACATTAGTCGTTACTGTAAGTCTTAGTCGCCAAAGGTGCTTCGGCTACAAATTAAGTTCCTTTGAGGTAGAGTTGCAGTTTTCCTTGATATAATATTGAGTTTCATTTGTGGAAAAACATATTCATGATTAGCTTTTCGCAAAGGGAGACGTTTATTTTTTTTATTTTTCTCTTTCGTGACTTCTACAGGATGGGTCGCGTTGGACCATACATACCAAAGACCATTTCTCTTGATACTGGTGAAACCTAGTGTTCACAGTGCACTCTATCTTCTGGTATGGGCTAGAACAATTTTGTTACGTTCATTAATCTGTCTCAGTCTCATCCTTGGCTTTGACAATATGAAAGGGACTGAGGTTTGAGCGATGCTAGTAATGCTATTCTTTATGCAGCCAGTCCCTGCTATGAATGGTGTGAAAATGTTGTTCATAGGATCGGTTGGTGCTTGCATTTCAGTGGACTTGGCAGGCTGATATGTAATAGCAACTTCTGGATAGGTAAGGAAAGCAACAGGAAACTACCTCAATCCTGATTTCCCTAGTACGTCTCTTCATTGCTGCCTAAGCCATCTATGACAGCTAATGGTAGAGCTGTTGAGGATCCAACCAGCCTTCGGGCTGAGGCCTGAACGTATACAGGAGATGGAGATAACTTTTCTATCATTGTAGATCAGCAGCTAAAATCTTGTTGGCTTCCAACAAGAGTGTGTCCCGGTGCGAATCTTGTGAGAAGTAAAATGGCGTATGGCTTTCAGTGCTGGGAGTGTTCGAGGACAAGTTCGGCTCGCCAGATGCAGGTCTTTTGATCTGATACCCGTAGGCGATCTGCGCGTCGTGATGAGGATGAAATGATGATGGAGTCGACACATACACCTAGCCTCCCTGCCAGCGGAATTTACTAATTATGGTTAAAATTTCCGACCTTACGAGGAATCGAACCCGGAACGCCTGCGACAAAAGGCCATCACGCTAACTATTTTGCCATGAAGCCGGACAGTTCTTAAATTAAAATCCACATTCCTGTGATTTGGAGACCACGTACAATTCCAGGTCGTGTGGCTATGACCACGATATCCAGAGTCAAGTGAAACTGTGACCATTCAAATTGAATAGTTAACTTTCACGACCACATAGTACCTACTTTAAATAGACTTTCAGTTTGTTAGGTCGTATCGAACATGTAGTAGAGAACAAAAGTGACCAACTGGGAATGAACCCACTACCTTCCGATTTTGCATCCAATGCTCTCCCGCCTGAGCTACTGTGGTCCACTAAATCAAATAAAAATATCCTGTCCGTTTTACTGCTAATTTTTGGTGGGTAGGACTTCGCTATATGCAGTACATAGACTATATTTGGTTCTGACTTTCTTACTGAGCAGTTGTCATAATGTGCTCCTTGACATCCACATCTATGTGTACGGAAATCTCTCTATATATTAAATTTAACGTCCATATATACATAGGTATTCTTGTAATTTTCGTCAACCATAATTCAACCAATGTGTCTTTCACAAAACACATTTAAACAACCTACTTTCTTCAGCATCTTTGAATAATTTTACTCAGTCGATGAAACATAATTCACATTCTAGATTTTGTCATTAGCCTTGTGATTACTCTTAAACTCTAGAAATTATATTTCGAGGTGAAGGAAATAAGAAAATATTTTAGTACCGTACAATGATAATTTGTTTTTTTAAAAATGAGCATATCCCGTGTCCGCTTCTGTGGTGTAGTGGTTAGCGTGATTAGCTGCCACACCTAGAGGCCCGGGTTCGATTCCCGGCTCTGCCACGAAATTTGAAAAGTGGTACGAGGGCTGGAACGGGGACCACTCAGCCTCGGCAGGTCAGCTGAGTAGAGGAATGTTCGATTCCCACCTCAGCCATCCTCGAAGAGATTTTCCGTGGTTTCCTACTTCTTCTCCAGACAAATGCCGGAATGGTACCTAACTTAAGGCCACGGCCGCTTCCTTCCCTCTTCGTTGTCTATCCGTTCCAATTTTCCCATCCTTCCACAAGACCCCTGTTCAGCTTAGCTGAGTCTGAGGGAAAAACCCGCCCTGGAGGATAAACAGATTACAGACGGAATAAAGAAAGAGCATAATCCGTTTTGAACTAATGACTTTTTTCAGGTTCTTTTTTTTTTTTTTTTGCTATTTGCTTTACGTTGCACCGACACAGATATGTCTTATGGCGACGATGGGATAGGAAAGGTCTAGGAATGGGAAGGAAGCGGCCGTGGCCTTAATTAAGGTACAGCCCCAGTATTTGCCTGGTGTGAAAATGGGAAACCACGGAGAACCATCTTCAGGCTGCCGACAGTGGGGCTCTAGCCCACTATCTCCCGATTACTGGATACTGGCCGCACTTAAGCGACTGCAGCTGTCGAGCTCGGTTTTTCAGGTTTTAAGTGACCACTTACAGTAACTGAGTGAGTAGATAAAGAAGGCAAATTGAAACCGCATTAACAAAATACACAGGTACTCTCCATTTAAATAACATTTAATTACTTTATTCTATCCCGATATAATTATGCGCACCTTTAAAAGTTTCTGAGTGATATTACGGAATTGTAGGTACAGTATGCAGGGAGACAACCTCAAAATAAAATAAAGAACAGCAGCAACTTTAGTCAAGGCCTTAACGAACGAGTTGGGTACGCGATTTGCATTACGTAGCTGTGAGCTTGCATCTGGGAAATGGTGGATTCCAAACCCACCATTGGCAGCTATGAATAAGGTTTTCCGTAGTTTCCCATTTTCACAAAGGCACGGGGCTGTACCTTATATTAAGGCCACGGCCGCTTCCCAGTCCTGGGGTCCTTCGACATGTTAGTGCGGCATTAAACCACAAACAAATAATATCCAACGCCCTCGAATTCAAATACCCGAAATAGTGTTACTATGTCAACAGTATGCAACTCTATATAAAAAAAAAAAAAAAAAAAGAAATATTGTTCAAGGAGAGATATACACGATATAACATAACGTTTTAGTCTGTCGGAACACGAAAAGTACCTGTAAAATTGAACAATTATAAGCGGGATGACATATTTCGTTCTACAAGAATATTCTCAAATTCTGTCAAATCACTTCTAACCATACTTTGATATTATCTACAATATTGCTTACATTCATAAACTTGTCAATGACTGTTAATTGATGATATTATGAAGAAGTGAGATGAATGATTTTGGAATGAAACATACCGTAAAGACACTTCCCAAACCAACCGGGCGAGTTGGCCGTGCGCGTAGAGGCGCGCGGCTGTGAGCTTGCATCCGGGAGATAGTAGGTTCGAATCCCACTATCGGCAGCCCTGAAAATGGTTTTCCGTGGTTTCCCATTTTCACACCAGGCAAATGCTGGGGCTGTACCTTAATTAAGGCCACGGACGCTTCTTTCCAACTCCTAGGCCTTTCCCGTCCCATCGTCGCCATAAGATATATCTGTGTCGGCGCGACGTAAAGCCCCTAGCAAAAAAAAAAAAAACTTCCCAAACCTTGGCACTGAAATAATACTAATTGTATGACCTCAGCTACCGTTTGCAGACATTTGAATTTGACGCCATCTGGCTGTCTGCTCGTCAATTTCGACGTTCCGGTTTACTCTGTCTGCCATCTAGCGGACCTAGAGTAAACCGGATCTCGCTTGGGCGTCTATGGCTGAGATTTAATTAATTTTGTCGGGTAAATACCAAATGTATCACCAGATATCTTTTACATGCCGACATCGTACGACATGGAGTGTCGAATGGACTTTTTTCCGCCCTTCAAAAATCCGACTACCTGAAACTGAAACTAACAGGTACAGAATTATGACTTGAAACTGATAAAATTGTATTAGATTAAACGGAAATAATGGGAATTATAAGTTCATTCTATAGAATAAATAGACATCACTTTAAAAATGCGTTATCAAATCCGAAATCCGATCAGTTTAGAAGACAGAACTTTCGAAAATGAAAACAAGAAAATGATTAAATTCTAAGAAACTGTAGTGCCTCAGAAGAGTCAGCCTGTAGAAAAGCGATACCTAGTAAGTAACCTTCGACGGTTAGTTAACACAGTCGCCATTTGTTGTGCTATCAAGCCTCTTTGTTAACGTAACAAGACCGTTTTGCTTGAGAACTGATACGTTCACAAAATCGCACTATTTGTAACAACATGTAGAAATACTGTATGCTATCGCCTGAAGAATGAAAGTTACACAATGACATTGGCAGGTTCTTAACAGAGGAAAATATATTGCTAAAACGATGGGCTCCGCAACTAACGTACGATTCTAAAGGAGATCTGAGAGCTGGAGTCAGCCGCAATTTCAGACACCAGTGGCTGAAGGATCCTTCTACACTGCATGGCCCATACTATTTTCGCGAACTGAAGGGTGCCTTATGTCGAACATGCGTTCTGTTTAAGCCGAACGTTAAAATAAGTCTTTAAGGGTTATTCATTATGAAACATTTCACATAATGCAAAGACTTCAACGCCAGCGCCAAAAAATCAAATTGGCACAGAGAATCACCAGAAAAGGCAAAAAAAACGTTCTGGTTATCTATGAAGGAAGGCAGCTCACGGTGGCTGAACAAATCAGGAGTAGTCTCCACCGTCAGATTGAACAAAATAGAAACATGCTGCAACCAGTTGTGTCAACTATTATGTAGCATTCATGATACCTTACTTCGAGGAAAAAAGGTCAGGTAGGGGAATTCTCATAATTTATTGGAATTATTCCTTGAAGCGGGAGATTTTGTAAGACGAGAATATCCCTCCAATTCTGCAAAAACATGTCATGTACACTTGTCATCGAATTCAAAATGAAATGATAGCGTTTTGTGAACGGGGATTACGAGAGAAACTGGTTACGGGAGGAAATGCGTGCCATGCTTTCTCTGTTGTTGCTCATGGGACAGCTGATATATCTGGAACCGAACAGGTGTCTATTGGAATTCGTTTCGTACAAAATATATTTAGTCATTATGAAGAATTGCCTGGGTTTCAGCTTTTGGAAGAAATGAATGCTTAATCAGTTGCAACTACAATAATTATGAAATTTTTCACAAGCTCTAGTCTGTGTCGTCAAGAGTACTACGGTTGTGCCACGATGGCAGTACGTGAAAACTGTGTTGGAAAATTAATACAAGATAGCTATCAAAAGTCTATTTTCTCTCACCACGCTAGTCATAAACTCAACATGGTAATAAACGACCTACCGAGCGAGCTAGCCGTGCAGTTAGGGCTTCGAACCCCACTGTCGGCAGCCCTGAAGATGGTTTTTTGCGTGGTTCCAATTTTCACACCAGGCAAATGCTGAGGCTGTACCTTAATTAAGGCCACGACTAATTCCTTTCCACTCCTAGTCATTTCCTCTCCCATCGTATGTGTCGGTGCGACGGAAAGCCATTGTAAAAAAATAAACGACCTCGATGAACTAATGAATGTCAGCTTCGAAGGAAGCAGATCTGCAGAAGTGGAAAAGCCAATGTGAACGGTCAAAAACTCTAAAATGAGGACAAAATATCTACACGCTATTACCATAAACTAGTGAACGGTTTCAGAGCAGCGAAATGCTCAATTTAACGAAGCAAATATTAAATGAAACGAAAAATCGGGGGTGGCGAGGGGTCGGTAAACTATAGCAGGAAAGTTGATTTGAAAAAGTGCACTCCTTCCCCTCCCGGAAAAATCCTGCAGACACCCATGTTCAAGACCAGTTGGCCTTTCTGAATTCCAGTACTCCGTATTTTTGAGACTGCGGTTGTTCGCTCTTCAGATCATTTTGTGTCAGTCTTGGTCTCAGAAGATCCTGTTTCCCATGTATTGGTCCTTAGCATGAACCCGCACCTGAGATCCTCCTTCACTGCGGTTAACCACGGAATGATGCATTCCTTAAGTTATGATAAGGTTATGACTTTCTTTTTATGGCAATTTGCTTTACGTCGTACCGGCTTAGATAGATCTTATGGCGACGATGGAATAGGAAATGGCTTGGAGTGGGAAGGAACTGGCCCTGGCCTTACTTAAAGTACAGCCCCAGCACTTGCCTGGTGTGAAAGTGGGAAACCACGGAAAACCATCTTCAGGGCTGGGTTCGAATCCACTATCGCCCGAATGCGAGCTCACAACTGCGCGACCCTAATCGCACGGCCAATTCACTCAGTATGAAGCATTTTGAGTAATACTCTGGTGTTACGCATTCGAGAGAAAACATGGAATAGCATTTCATCATAGAACGTGAGAGATTTTCACACTTATAGTACAACTCTACATTTGACCTCATATTTACCCTCAGAAGTTTTGACGTGGCCGACGATCTTATCTATTTCTACCCATATTTACTTGGAACGTTTTTATGGTGATTTTCAGTGTAGTTACAGATGTTGCTTATTTTGGCATTTTGTGAAACAATTCTTACATTAATGATAAGTTAATAAAATTAATTAAATATCCCTGTTTCATAAACAAACACTAACATTTCACATTCCACTTTCCTCACATGTTCGTCTCCATCGTCTTGGTTACTCAGCTGGGATTGAAATGAAGAATTCCAGTTTGTCACATGACACCAAGGAAAAGTGAAGAGAGAACTGTGCAAATTTTGCACAGAAAATAAATAAATGGAAATTCAAAATCGGCTGCCTAACAACATTGAAAGATTTCAAAAAGTACCACTACTGTGAATGAAGACTTAAAAACACTTAAAGAGATCACATCTTTAATTTTAGGATTTCAAACAAAATTGAAAATCGGTGGAGGAATATACGTTTCCAGAAGTAGGCAATATGAAGATGTACTAGAAAATCCCTATTTAGAATTGATCTCGTTTGCTCTTTGTCTCATTCAGAGTGTGTGTTCAGTCAAGTTAGCATCGTTAAAATAATAACACGAAACAAACTGAAAACAAAAATCTTGTCAGCTGTTTCGGGCATACTGTTTGGACTAAGCCGTGTGTTGTTTATCATATGAGGTCCCGTCGAAGTTCTTCGATTTGTTGTAACAAGTGCAACTTGTACGTCATCAGAAAAATCAACGGGCACAACAACTGCTCCTGGAGGGGATGCAGTTGAGGAGGGATGACGATGATGATGTATATTTTTTTTAAGTTGAGTTCAGTGTCATTTATAATAAATTGTACGTTTTTCATTACAATTGGATTTACGTCGCACTGACACAGATAGGTATTATGGCGCCGATGGGATAGGAAAGGGCTAAGAGTGGGAAGGAAGCGTCCGTGGCCTTAATTTAGGCCCAGCCACAGCATTCGCCTGATGTGAAAATGGGAAACCACGGAAAACGCTCTTCAGGGCTGCTGACAGTGGGGTTCGAACCCACTATCTCCCGAATGCAAGCTCACAGCTGTGCGGCCCTAACCGCACGGCCAACTTGCCCAGTAAATTGTACGTTTTGTATGCCTGTGTGACTTATACCCGCTAACAGTGACTGTTTGCAAGCTACTTCATACATTTAGCCATTTCTGGCAAATTTTGCCATCAGTTTTAGATCCTTTTTGTCATCAAGTGTTGGCAACACTGCAAACACTCAGACATCTATCTACAGGAATTAATCAGACGCAGCTAAAATCCTCGGGAATCGAATCCAGGGTCCAAGGCTACTACGATGACAGTTTAGCTAAGGAACCTGACCTCTCTCTTAATAGGGCCTATTGTAGTATCCTTCTTCGGTTAGTTCGGCCACCGGAAAGTCCGGCCGGCACCTGCCCTTGACTCACGCTTTCCTCAACGAAGAAATTATGCAAGCTGTTATTCGGCGGGACAAAGAAGTAGAAGAAGTCGATGATGATGAAAAAGAAAAAAAAAAAAAAAAATAGGAGGAAAAATTGTGTCACGCTGATGGAAGTGCAGCTTTACATTCGGCAGCGACTTTTATTGAGCAGCAGACAAAGGCAACAACAGTCGATGTAAAGTTTGTAAAGAAGTAGCGTGATTTTGCTTCTAAAAAACCAATTGATACAAAAGAAAAAACAGAAAGAGATAATCGATTTCTTTTAATTTTTTAATTCTGCCGAGTTTATGACACAATAATAATAATTTCGTGTGACTATTTCTAGCCGGGTGCAAGCCCTGGTAAGGCAGACCCTCCGATGAGGGTGGGTGGCATCTGCCATGTGTAGGTAACTGCGTGTTATTTTGGTAGAGGATAGTGTTATGTGTGGTGTGTGAGTTGCAGGGATGTTGGGGACAGCACAAACACCCAGCCCCCAAGTCACTGGAATTAACCAATGAAGGTTAAAATTCCCGACACGGCCGGGAATCGAACCCGGGACCCTCTGAAACGAAAGGCAGTACGATGACCATTCAGCCAACAAGTCGGACTATGACAGAGTACTATGCAGTAATGTGAATTCCTTTTGTTTACGATGTGTGTGATGTTTATACGAAGTGTTAGTATATCTTTACAAATTAAATTCTGAATTCTTGTAATATGTTTTTCTGGATTTAATTTTCCACCATAAAGACAAAATCAACTCGTTTCGGTCGAGTATACTTGGTAAATAAACGGCCGAGGCGATTCGTCGTGCTGACCACACGGCACCTCGTAATCTGCAGGCCTTCGGGTTGAGCAGCGGTCGCTTGGTAGACCATGGCCCTTCGGGGCTGTTGCGCCATTGGGGGCGGGGTGGGGGTGACGCTTGGTAAAGACACATGAATACTACTTACCTTATGATTGGTTCTTTATTTATGTATTGTATTTCACTTAAGCTAAATATTGGTATTTGTAGCATATTGTCCGTTAGTCCGGCCACGAGGTGGCCGAACTAGAGGGAGTACTGTCAGTGAATACTGAAAATTATTATTTCTGACGAATCAGACCAGTTGAATAGCTCGTGCCCCATTTCATTGTGACGGAAAACGCATGATAAAGAGGTGTTTTTTAGCTTCGGAGTATTTATAATGAACTCGCTTATAATGATATGATGTCAGAGTGCTCCCATATTTTTACATACTGTATAAATTTCCAATAATTGGTGCTTAACGCAGGGTCGCTAATAAATGGGCCGGGTGAATCTCAGCGCCTCGCACGGAATTAAGTCGTCACTGAGGAAAAAAAATAAAGATTGCTTTGAATATTATAAATATGTATCCCGTTTTCCAATTACATGCTGAAGTTTTGCTTCATGTTATAAATTTCATACATGTCTTAGACAAAAGCCATTAATATAATGGGTGTACTATATTATATGCGCTCTCTAGTATGGAAACCTATTCTAGGATTTCAATTTCTCAAAAGTTACCCTCACATAAATATCCGGAAAGCATTCTTCTCTTTGCTCAATATCTTCCATCTCTCTTGCGCCTCACGTTCCTTTCGCTCTCTCTATTTTACGAATGAAATATGCGGCAATTCCGTTGAATAATACATGGGAGTGTATTTCATTCATTTCTCATGCTAACCTACCCTCCCTCTTAAAAATAAAAAGAAAGACGGCAGAAGTTCAGCTCACTCTGTCTTTCACTTTTGGCTTTAGTAGATCCTTCCTTTTAAAATTCTCTTTCTTTCTCTCTTTAGCCCATTTATAAAGCCGGCGAAAACGAATTGATGGCCGTGTTTTGCCAGCATTTATGGTTTGCTTCATAAGATGTAGAAATTTTTGCGGTAGTCACTGGCTGTTGCTAGGCAAGACAAAGGAAGTGGTTGGTATGTTGTGTGGTTGTTCCTATCTGTAGAGCAGAACCACGGCCTTCTCCTACTCCTCTTCGTAGCGCTATCAGCTGCGAGCGTGTGTCTTCCCCCCCTTCTCCCACACTACCAGCCACCAGTCACTAAATTTCGCCCCCGTTTTCAACTCGGGCGTTCGTCTGTAATCTAAACATATGGAGCCGTCACAGAGAATATATCGCGTGATAAATAGCGTTAGCTGTCCCCCTGGCTGTGGATGGGCAGGAAATATGGCGGTAATTTAACAAGACAGTCCTAGGGGACGTAGGTCTGTATTGTACACCCATTGCTTGAGCTGCACCACATATAATAACATACTATTTACGTGTTCACATATAATTACTACACAAGAAACGCTTTTTCCTCGTCCATTAACAGTTTCCTAGAATTCTTTTCGTGTTTCTATCCATTTCCGGCGGAGTGTAATTTCTGTTCCAGTCGTTACTTCTTTCCTTAAGTCTGTATTTATGAACATCTAAGCGCTTTTCTTATGACACGTAACTTGTATTAGCATTTTCCATATATTTCGTCGGTTGGTTTAACGGGATTCATTACATTTTAAAACTGCATTTCAAGACATTTCTTAAACTTGATTTTAACGCCTGGACATTTACCATTCTCACCATACAATGCTGAATGAGTTTTATACACTAAAATATCTTCAGAAATCACTTCGTTGTTTTCATAAGTTCATCTGACAGAGCACTTACAAAGCAAATCCCTTTAGTTTAAGACAAAATACTTCAGTGGCAAAGTATAATATGTTCCAGTATGAACAGAGCGGGCGTAGCCTCTGAGCATAACTAACACTTACCCTTCCATGACTTTCAGCTGCATTTAAACATAATTTAAACCTACATATTTCCAAATTTCTAAACAATGTTTGTTGTTTGAGTCATCAGTCCATAGACTGGTTTGATGCAGCTCTCCATGCCACCCTATCCTGTGCTAACCTTTTCATTTCTACGTAACTATTGCATCCTACATCTGCTCTAATCTGTTTGTCATATTCATACCTTGGTCTACCCCTACCGTTCTTGCCACCTACACTTCCTTCAAAAACCAACCGAACAAGTCCTGGGTGTCTTAGTTTTACGAAAATGTTGCAAAGTTTGTGTTGGGAAGACTTAAGATTAAGGAGACGAGCTGCATGACTACGCGGTATGTTTCGAGCTCTCGGTGGAGAGGTGACGTGGAATGACATTATTAGTCGAATAAGCTTTGAGAGGAGCTTTTAAAAGTAGGAAAGATCACAATATAGAGTTGTAATTTAGAAAACAAATTGCGACAAATATTCATTCAGGCCTTTCATTTGTGAAGTGAAGAATTTTTTCAAGTTAAATTTTAATAAATTTCCATGTTCTTTGAAGTCATTAAAAAAAGACTACGTAAGAAACTGATATAGAATCTGCTACCTGGGTGACAGCCCTAAATGCAAATCGATAACGATTTATTGTTGATTGCATTTCTTATCTGACAATAGATTCCGTTATGATAGGCCTACAAAAATAGTGAGTATAATCATGGAGCAAGTTTATATTGATTATATCCCTACTGCTCACTTGATACCTTTCTCAGTTTTTGACGGAAAATTAGCTTAAAGTTATTGTGTTGAAGTAGAAGAGAGCATAAAGACTTACATAAGTAAACACTGAAAACAAGCGAGATGGTTTGTGTGCGTTTGCCCTGGCAGGTTCCATGTGTTTGTTACATTTTACAGGACACGTTCTTTGCTTTTGTTTCTAGTCTCGAGATATTTTTATTATACCAATATAAAATCCGAGAAAAGCAATGAGAGTGGCATTAAACTGTCAGCGTTATACGGCGAACACTTCAAATTAGAATCTCACGCTCCTCGTTCGGTAGCTGGTTGTTATCTCAGCAGCATCATTAACAAACAAGACGTTAAATATCTCACTTGAACAGGGGTATATAAGAATTTTAAGGCCCTCTGTGACATAGTGGTAGCCTGTGTGGCTTTTAATATGGGGCAACAAACCTTGGTCGGTGTGGTTTATTTCGACTAGCTTTTGCCTGCCAATATTTAAGGTATGCTGGTTTGAATCGGTGTAGAATTCAATCAATCACTCGTCACTGATCTGCACGTAAGGCTATCACCCAGGTTACAGTTTCCCTAACAGTTGTTTATTAAGTATTTCCTAGATAAATCATTCCAATCCTTAATTCCTTTTCATATAAATGAATATTTGCCCCGATTTTCCCCTTGAATTATATCTTTTTTTTTATTATCGTCTTTCCTGCCTTTAAAACGGTTACGTGCCAGATACGAACGTGCCGGATGCGACCCGGCCATTATCGTGCCAATAGCGACCGAGCGGAGAAGCATCGTGCCGCATGCGACCCATCAATCACTTACAATTGATCTGCATTAAGGGCTGTCACCAAGTGGCAGATTGCTTATAAGTAGCTAACTCGGTCTTTTCTAAAATAAAGGTCTGACACCGTTGTTAGTAGGTTCGAGTGCCGTTGGTCGAAAGAAAAATATAATCATGTTGCTGGCTTTACGTCCTAGTAAATACTTTTATGGTTTAAGGAGACGCCGAGTTGCCGGAATTTAGTCCCGCAGGTCTTATTTTACGTGCTAGTAAATTCACCGACACAAAGCTGACGTATTTGAGCACGTTCAAATACCACCGGACTGAGCCAGGATCGAACCTGCCAAGTTGGAGTCGGAAGACCAGCATCTCAACCGTCTGAGTCGTCTGAGCCACTTAGCCTGGATGAAAAAAAACCCATCAGAATGTTGGCCGGCAGGGTAGGAAAGTTGGTGGTAGACAGTTTCTAATCACTAGATTGCATGCCAAAAGCCGGGATTCAAATCCAAACCTTTTCGCAGTGTTGAAATGGAGTGAGGGGATACGATGTTGATGGTGATTCGGCCGTCGGATTGCGACGTAAAGCATTGAGCAGACCCCTTGGTATTATTCGAGAGGAGTAGGCTACGTGCCGAAACCGGGTTTAATCTCTCACTACTTCATTATCATAATCCCACATCCAGACGCGCAGGCCGCCCAAGGGAGTCAGGTAGAAAGACCTGCACCAGGCAAGCCGAACACATCCTCGGACACTCCTGGTACTAATAGGACACGATAAGTAAGTAGGCCTAAGTCGTAAATAATTTCAGAGAATTAGGATCTTTTTTATTGCTAGTGGCATTACGTCGCACCGACACAGACAGGTCTTAAGGCGACGATGGGATAGGGAAGGGCTAGGAATGGGAAGGAAGCGGCCCTGGTCTTAGTTAAAGTACAGCCCCAGCATTTGCCTGGTGTGAAAATGGAAAAAAAGCCATCTTCAGGGCTGCCGACAGTGGAATTCGAACCCACTATCTCCCGGATGCAAGCTCAGGGCCGCGCGCCTCTAACCACATGGCCAACTCGGCCGGTGGGGAAAGACGTAAACGCATCACCATGTTTGGTGTTGTAAAACGAGTTTCCCCCAGACGTATTATGTAAAGTAGGGGCAGTAGCTGCTTATAGGACTTATTGAAATGGTATTGCACTTCGTTTAGCTTACCTATCTTGGGTGATGACACAACTTATCAAATGACAATTCGCTTATCAACGCCGGTCGCATCCGGCACGGTTACAGATTATGCGGTCGCTAGTGGCACGGGTCGCATGCGGCACGCCACCTTTAAAACTTCCACTCAGGCTTATTGGTCTAGTGATAGTTCCGAACATACAGCTTAGTCGAGCGGTTCACGGACATTTCGTACCACTTGAACGGTTGATTATCTGCGAAGTGTCAGCAAATGATTGTGAAATATTTAGGGGAGTACATTCCGTACCACTTGAAAGAGTGGAAAGTATTGCGAAGTAAAAACAGTTTCCTAATGAATGTATTCATTTGTATATCCATTGTCCACTACTGGTGCAGAAGCCTCCACACGGTGTGACCACTACTGATGTTAACTTTCCGTCGGGCGCACCTGATCTGATTGGCACACGTGTTAATTCTTATCTCGTATTCGTCATTTGCGGGGCCTAGCTACTTCCACTTTTCAGTAGCGTCCGGTTTCCGCATGACCTTCTAGCGGCCAGTTCATCGAATCTTTTATTTTACTTGATACTGATGGTAGAATTCTATTTGATGGTAGAATGAGTTCTTGGTTCAGGGTACTTACAGGGGTTCACCTTTGTTGTTCGTAGTTTACGTGGATCATCTGCTGAAAGGTATGAAGTGGCAGGGAGGGATTCGGTTGAGTGGAAATACAGTAAGCAGTCTGGCCTATGCTGACGACTTGGTCTTATGGCAGATTGTGCCGAAAGCCTGCAGTCTAATATCTTGCAACTTGAAAATAGGTGCAATGAGTATGGTATGAAAATTACCCTTTCGAAGACTAAGTTGATGTCAGTAGGTAAGAAATCTGAGAGAACTGAATGTCAGATTGGTGATACAAAGTTGCAACAGGTAGATAATTTCAAGTATTTAGGATATGTGGTAATATAGTGGTAATATAGTAAGTGAGATTGAATCAAGTCGTCGTAAAGCTAATGCAGTTAGCTCGCAGTTGCGATCAACAGTATTCTGTAAGAAGGAAGTCAGCTCCCGGACCAAATTATCTTTAAATCAGTCTGTATTCAGACCAACTTTGCTTTACGGGAGCGAAAGCTGGGTGGACTCAGGATATCTTATTCATAAATTAGAAGTAACAGACATGAAAGTAGCAAGAATGATTGCTGGTACAAACAGGTGGGAACAATAGCAGGAGGGTACTCTGAATGAGGAGATAAAGGCTAATTTAGGAATGAACTCGATGGATGAAACTGTACGCATAAGCCGGCTTCGGTGGTGGGGTTATGTGAGGCGAATGGAGGAAGATAGATTACCTAGCAGAATAATGGACTCAGTTATGGAGGGTAAGAAAAGTAGAGGGAGACCAAGACGACGATGGTTAGACTCATTTTCTGACGATTTAAAGATAAGAGGTATAGAACTAAATAAGGCCACAGCACTAGCTGCAAATAAAGGATTGTGGCGACATTTAGTAAATTCACAGAGGCTTGCAGACTGAACGTTGAAAGGCATAATGGTCTATAATGATGAGATATGATGATATTGAAATAATGCACTAGTTTATAAATATTCACAGTAATATTATCCATCGTTATGCTCGTCAGGCCCATCGCGCCCGAACACGATGTATATTTCTATTGTATTGTTTTGTTTTGGGAATTATACTTCAAAAATCGACTTTCCTATGATAATATTTTCGTAAACATATGTGATAATTATAGTTTAAAGGGCACTTATTAAAATAATATAGAAGTTTTATTCAGCAAATGTAAATTATTTTTGTTTATGATTTCTTAATGTGTGTCTGTCAGGCTCATTACACCCGCCTGCGTGGAAATATAATTCCAATTTGATATCATGTGGCACACGGATTGTCCTGGCGTAAATATTTGGGGATTAGGGGAAAACCGTTCGCAGGTAGATAACAACCTACTGTAGGTGGAACGAAATGTCCTTAAAAATCAAGTGGTTCGGAATGTCCGTTGTACGAAATGTTCGGACACCTAGTTGAGAAGCTAGTCTCCTTAATCCCAAGTCTTCCGTGCCCGAAGTTTGCGAAGTATTTGTGACATGTACTACTTTTCCTTTGGATCTGTTCCAATTCTCGTATCAAGTAATCCTGGTATGGGTCCCATGTTTGGAACCGTACTCTGATTGAGGTCCTACCAGAGACCTATGTGCCCTTTCCTTTACATCCTTACTACAACTCTTGAATACACTCTTAACCATATGAATAGATCTGTAATCTTTATTTACAACCTCATTAATGTGAGCCAACGGCCGTAGCCGTGTTGAAACACCGGATCCCGTGCGATCTCCGAAGTTAAGCAACATTGGGCGTGGTTAGGAGTTGGATGGGTTGCCACGCGCTGTTGGTGGGGGGGGGGGGTAAGGGAATGGAGGAGCGGAAAGGAACTGGCCACCCTACCGCACGTAAACTCCGACTCAGGAACACCTCTGCGGAGGTTCGGACCTGCCTTTGGGCAGAATAATCCTTACCATTAATGTGATTACCCAACGGGAGATCTTTCCTTGTATTTACACCTTAGTACTTCCATTGAATCCCGTGAGGTACTATCACCCCATCCACACAGTTCTGTTACTGTTACTGCAACAATTCACTTCAAGGTAAGTCAACTCTGTAAAGAATAGCATAGCGATTTCCGTAAGGCCATGAATGTTCTCGGTGGAGTGGAAGGTGAAGCCTTTAAGTATATTTTTATACGTAATCTCGGCCTCAATTGGTATGGAGTGATTAGATTTATACCAGGAATTCAATTGATATTTATTTTCGGTGTAGGGGTAAAGGGAAGTCGTGTCCTCATCCCTAGGCAGCTCTTCTTAGGCATACTCCCATTGGAGGTAGAACTGCTTGCAGCATTTCAAGCACATACCAGCCCTCCGGCCATTCTTAAATTTCTGACAGTACCAAGAATTGAACTCGAGCCTCCGAGGATGGCAGTATTAATCATTACACTACGGAGATGGACAATTTCAGGGCTATAAGCCTCTCCGAAAATGGAAGACCCGTTTCTAAATTTTCCGACTCTTCGGCAGGGAATCAAACCTCGTGGATTAACTGAACATTCTTTTAGCGCTTACGCAAGGTAGTCGAATATAGCACGCACAAAGGTTTCCAAAGAGGTCTGATTTTTGCTTGTCTAGTTGAAACCGTCTTCTTCTTCTTCTTCTTTTTCTTCTACGGTTGCCAACCCGGAGATTGGTTGGCAGCAGTTCTCCAATAGTCCCGGTCTTGTGCTAGTCTCTTAACCTGCCCTAGGATTGGCAGCCTAGCTCCTCCATTAGGTGCCCGAAGTACTTCGGTCTAGGACTGCCTCTGTAATCTCTTCCCTCCATAGAACCCTCCGAGATCGTGACCAATAGACTTCTATGCCTTATAATGTATACATTTCAGATTTTCCTGCTTCTCCTCATGTAGTGTGTTAAGGATGGAGTCTCTCCCATTCTTCTCAGTAATTCTTGGTTTCTAACTCTGTTTGCCCAGGATACCCTGAGAGCATTCTTCTTTAACACCATAACTCGAATGCATCGATCCTTCTTTTACCTGTCACGCTTAGTGTCCAGGTCTCATTTCCTTAGAGGAACACGCTTCTTTTTGGGGTAAATTCTGCTAACCGAATCTCTTTTGCTAAGTGCTATCAGCTGTTATTTTTCTTCCTGAGTAAGTAAAACCTTCCACATTGTTGACACTTTTCCAATGCAGATTTACTTCAGCATCAGTATAATGCTTGCTGACCACGAGCATCCTTGTCTTGTCCGTATTAATTTTCATGTTGCACCCAGTTAGAAAGGTACTCTGCATCACTTCAAGCATTGTACTCAACTCCTCCTCGCTCTCTGCAATTACGGCGGTGTCATCAACAAACCTAAGAACATCTATTTTTTCTCCTGCGATATTAATCCTTTATCTTTGCCCCAATTTCTCTATTATCTAATCTAGAGCTGTCGGGATGTACCCATTGAAGAGTGCTGGTGAGAGGGCACATCCTTGCCTTACACCTTCATGGCCATGTCTGCTGTTCATCTCACAACATTGACGAATTCCTTTTGCAGTCGCTCAAAATCCTGTAACTTATTTACTACTGTATACAGCTCCATGGCTAAATGGTTAGCGTGCTGGCCTTTGGTCACATGGGTTCGATTCCCGGCAGGGTCGGGAATTTTAACCATCATTGGTTAATTTCACTGGCACTGGGGCTGGGTGTATGTGTCGTCTTCATCATAATTTTCATCCTCATCACGAAGTACAGGTCGCTTACGGGAGTCGAATCAAAAGACCTGCACCTGGCGAGCAGAGTATGTCCTAGGACACTTCCGGCACTGTGGGAAGACGGAGAAATTCCTGGCTAAAAGACTTGCGGCGGTGGTATGGACATACGTCGATAGAAATCTTCCGTGCTGCCGTTTCGCGTGTAATCATAATCAATTGGATCGCCAACTTTCGGAGGGAGACGGCATCATAAGAAGAAGATTTCATTTCATTTCAGTATAACACCGTCTGCAAAAATCCTTATCTGTGATTCTATTCTTTACTCTTATTATTTATATACATAAGAAAACAAAAATGGCCAATAATATTGTCCTGCGTGACTCCTTTCTTGATAGGGACTGCCTGGCCGAGGCAGTAAAGGCGTGCTCGGTTCGCCCGGAAGGGCGTGGAGTAGAATCCCCGCCAGGAAGTCGTAAAATTTAAGAAACGAGATTTCCACTTCCGGAGGTGCATGTGGCCCTGAGGTTCACTCAGCCTACACCAAAAATGAGTACCAAGTTAATTCCTGGGGACAAAGGCGGCCGGGCGTATAGCTAACCACTCTACCCCATCATGTGCCGCGGTTAACAATGGTGAAGCCTTTACTTTCCACACCTCCCGGGGCCTTCATGGCCTGTACGGAGGTGTTTTTGTCATTTTTTTACTCCTTTCTTAATCGTTACAGCATTAAATAACTATTCGCTTATTCTAAACGGAAACAGGTGGATCATTTAAAATATTAAAATATGTAGTCTCCAAGGATAATAGTATATTAGGGCTTAAGTGAAATAGATTCAACGCGTAGCAAAGCTAATGCCATGAGCTTCTAGTTGCGATCAACAGCATTCTCTAAGAAGGAAGTCAGTACTCTGGGGAAATGTATTTATATCGATCTGTTTTTAGACCGATGTTTCTCTAGAGGAGCGAAAGGTGGATGAACTCAGGATATGTTATTCATAAGTTGTAAGTAACAGGTGCCAATATGGTGAGCATGATTGCTGGTAGAGGTAGATGGAACAATTGACAGGAGAGCACTCGGAATGAGGTGATAAAGGCTAACTTAAGAACTCGATTGATGAAACTGTGTGTACAAACCAGTATCGCAACCATTTCTTCTCTCTAGAAACTCCTGATGACTCGTCTGTTCTTGTGCATGAAAGCTGAAAAATGTCGATTTCATGGGACTAAATATAGTTCTAAGTTCTTGTTTCAGGAATTCTTGCCTTTTCCCCTGTACAATAGATTACTTTTGATCAATTTAAAAAATACCATATCACTAGAAATAATAAATTATTAATTGTTTATTCCACTAGGTGGTGATAGTAGAAGCTCTCCGGATTCTCATAATGTTGCACTATGGAAGACGAAGACCTGGAATTTCGACCGCTGTAGACGGATGCGACTGAAATAGCATGGCACACAGCAACTTCAAATGTCAATCATAAGGTCATTTCTCACCCATTGTAGGGACAGCTGCGCTGTGTTTTCAGTTTACGTCGCGTTAGCTACAGACAATATTCTGTATCAGAGTTGCGTCCCTGTACTGATAATAGTAACGTTCCCTAATTGTCAAGTGTGAATTGTTCTCAAACCAGTGAAAGTAGGGAATGAGAATGTTCATATGCAATGCTATCAAACATCTGCTTGCACGAACACCAAGGAATGTGGAATATGTCCAAAGCATCGAGATATCTCTAAATTAACCAAGCTACGCTCTTGTGATTTGTGTTGGAAAACGTAGCATAAAAGTCTACGTATTATCAGCATAGAAGGATGGTTATATTTCGATTCACTACACAGTTTATTGCACTGGCCCCGAGGTGTATCCTCTTACCCAGAGGCCCCGCGCGATTCCGGCCAGGATTTTTTCCTGGCCCTGAGGGTTGGTTCGAGGTCCACTCAGCCTACGTGGTTACGATTGAGAAGCTATCTGACGGTTAGATGGTGGCCCCGTCTAGAAAGCCAAGAATAACTGCCGAAACGGCCGAAAGGATTCGTCGTGCTGACCACACGACACGTCGTAAACTGCAGGTCTTCGGGCAGAGCAGCGGTCGCTTGGTAGGCCATGGTCCTCCTCAATATTGGCCGGGAATCGAAGCCGGGGCCTCATAATAATAATAATAATAATAATAATAATAATAATAATACTAATAATAATAATAATAATAATAATAATAATAATAATAATAATAATTGTGCATGGAATCTGTATAGGCTTGGTGGTGACCTAAAATGAGGATGAAAGGAATGGCGAAGACGTCATGAACACACAGTCCCCAAGGCAGGGGAATTGACAGTACGAAGGGATTGATTCTGAGAATTGAACCGGGGCCATCGGACCAAAGGCAGATATTCTATCCATTTAGTCACAAAGCTGAACTTTAATTTGCTAAACTTTAGACTACCATCCCCACTGATCAGGTGTTGAGTATTGGTAGTAGCAGAGGCCAGGGCAGTAGCTTGTGGATCACCCTTGACAACACAGCAGACTTTCCGTTGGCTATTGGCTGCAGCTCAAAACACTTAAGGCTTAACGTTCACTAAACCAACCATCAAAAAGGGGTAACCTAAGTCTAGTGGTAGCCCACGTCTTGATTCCAGCATACGCCACTGGTCGTTGTATCATCCTATATTGTCTGCCAGTGATAAAAATAAATTGAAATGATAAATATATTAAATAAGTTGATGGTAGTTGATGTAGGAGATCTAGCAAAACCGAACGGAGGTTGGAGGAAGGGTCTCAAAATGGGTGGTTCCCGATAAAAACGGGTAATATGGTAACCCTAGCTTAAGCCATTCCATCACTGCAACCTCGAATTCATCATTTTTGTTGTGCGTTTGCCCTTCAGAAATGTCTTGAAAAGCCCGAACAAATTAAAGTTACAATGTGACAGTTCAAGACGGTATGCTGGATGGCGAAGATCACGATCCTCACAACCTATGATCGCACGTGATGGTGAATAATAATGATGCCAGATTTCAGCAGCATTACGCAGTCGAAAGGTAAATCACAACACGTTAATCTTATTGTTACGAATAAAACACTGTCGGTTTATTCGATTTAATTTATTTCATGATGACCCAATTAATAGACACAGTTATATTTGAGAATGGGTGACAACAGTTCACTAATTAGTGGCGCTATTTAGAAGTGTGACTTCCCCTCTCGGAGAACAATCATCGAACGAGAAATGCAACCATTCAAGCTAAGGGCGCCAATCTTTAAGTTGAGGACTTAAAGATAAAAATTTATAATCAAGCTTGGACGGACTCTTATCAAAGGGGTGGGGTGATAGTACACTAATCATTAAGCAGGAGAATTAGAAATCAAAAGGCTAATTAAGGCAGATTGATTAAATTGAAGTAGAAAAATACTATTTATTATATTGAATATAAATGACGACGGTTTAACGAGAACTGAATTTAAAAGAGAAAATGAATTTAACAAAAAATTGAATGACTCTACTTCGCGAAAACTTGCAATATCTTTAACTCGCTTGCTCACCATGTTGTCTTGTTCTGCTGGTCCTTGGAAAGCTTCCATCCTTGTAGCGGGAACATCACCGGTCGTCTTTGAGATCTCTTCATCTGCAGCTAAGTACCATTCCTACCTTGCAAATTGCACCCACCACTAATTGGAAGATGACTTCAAAACTAACACTCCCTATTATGCTTTATCCCATATATTGGAGATAAGCCCTAAGTCATAGTTAGAAGAACCACCTTGGGTTATATGGAGAGGATACTCAATTAAGAATCCTTCCAACTGTACTGAAAATGTTCTCTGAAGTTTCATTTCTATCTAGATTAATACTACCTATTGACTTAGACTGGTTCAAACCGGTCTTGTAGCCGAGCTGTACGTACTTCCTGATGAGAGTGGCTATACACCCCTCATTCAGAATTTCTAAGTACCGAGACGAAGAATCAAGTAGATTATCAAGTAGAATAATGTAGAATAATATCGATCAGAATAATGTAGAGAGAATGAAGCCAAGAGCTCCAACACGCCCTTTTATAACCTTCTCTCGCGCTAATTACAGGTCGCTACACGTGGTCCAATCAGATGACACGTCTCTCCCCACTCCAGATATTAGAGTTGACGGGTCTTAACCATGATGTCTACTGTTCTTCTATTAGTCCTTTCACTCAGTATCCATGGCAACATGACGCTCCTTTGAAAATATAGGCGGTGATCAGTTTGAATAATTCTGGTCGAAATACGGTAGCTTACGTTAGAACGCTTGAACACGTGCTCGCTTTTCCCAGAACTTGATGTCTAAATCTGTCCTTCCTTCTTCCTCGGTGATGTGGCAAGATAGAGGAAATCTACTGCAAGTTAATTTTAAACGAATGTCGCAAGAATCTAAGTGAATATTAGGATATTCAGCCCTCGTTTACAAGTCGTAGTTACAAAGTAATGAAATGATAGTGAGCAAATGATTAAACATGAATTATAATACAATTACATACCAAAATAAATATCATGACGTTAAATTCCTGAATTAATTACACATAATAAAATTAATATAATTACACTGTAACGTCTGGAACGTTACAGAAGGTCTCTGTCCTTCTCACAGCAGGTAATCCGACTCACTGGTATTATTTGGGACGGGCGATAATCCTTACTGGCAGGCCTCACTTTCACTCGCCTCTGCGCGGACAGTCCCTTCACACAACGGCCGCACGCAGACAGGTTCGAACACACAGCTTGTTAGAAATAACGACGCACGACAGCTGTTCACTTGGCTCGACTCCAATAAGTTCATCGGTTCAGTGAGTCATTTCATGCGGCCGCTCAACATAGACAACTAAACAGAGGTTACGTAACGAATCCGATGGATGAACCTAAACACAACTGGCTTCGGTGCTGGGTTGATGTGAGGAAGCGAATGGAAGAGGATAGGTTACCTAGGATAATAATGGACTCGGTTATGACGGGTAAGAAAAATAGAGAGAAACCAAGGCGGCGATTGTTAGATTCACGTTCGAATGAAGGCAAGAGGTATGGAAATATACCAGGCCACAAATAGACGATCGTGGAGGTGTTTAATAACTTCACACACGCTTGCATACTGAACACTGGAAGGCGAAGTCCTAGAAGTTTGACCGCTGTAGACGGATGCAACTGAAATAGCATGGGATACATTAACTCGAAATGTCAATCATAATGCCATTTTTCACCCACTGTTGGTTTACGTCGCACCGATACGATAGATCTTATGGCACGATGGGATAGGAAAGTGGGACGGAAGCGGCCGTGGCCTTAACTGTGGTACAGCCCGAGCATTTGTCTGGTGGGAAACGACGAAAAACCATCTTCAGGGCTGCCAACAATGGGGTTCGAACCCATTATCTCCCGAATGCCAGCTCACAGCTGCTGCGCGCTCCTAACCGCACGGCCAACTCTCTCATATGATGCAGCTATCCATGCCACCCTATCCTGTGCTAAATTTTTAATTTCGACATGACTACTACGTTCTACCTCTACTGTAATACGTTTGTCAAATGTATACGTTAGTCTACTCCTGCCGTTTTTACCGCCTACACTTCCCTCAACAAATAACTGAGGGCCGATGACCTAGATGTTAGACGCCTTTAAAGAATAAGCATCATCATCGAGTCCTGGGTGTCTTAAAATGTCTCCTATCATTCTCTCCCTTCTTCTGGCCAAATTTCGCCAAATCGTTCAGTATCCCATCATTCGTAATTCGATCTACCCATCCTACTGTACATTCAGCATTCTTCTTTAACACCAAATTTCAAAAGCTTCTATTATCTTTCTCTCTGAGCTCGATATCGTCCATGTTTCACTTCTATACAGTGCCACGCTCCAGACGAAAGTCTTCAAAAACGTCTTTCTAATTCCTATATCAATGTCAGAAGTGAGCACATTTCGTTTCTTAAGAAAGACCTTCCTTGCTTGTGTTAGTCTGCATTTTATGTCCTCCTTATTTCTGCCATTATTACTTATTCTTCTACCCAAGAAACAATATTCATCTACTTCCCCATTTCTATTCCTTCTGCAAGACTGTGTCCATACCATTCAGCAATTTCTCCAGATCTTCTGCGGACTCAGAAAAGAAAGGTCAATATCATCGGCAAATCTCAGAATTTTTATTTCCTCTCCTTGGATTGTTATTCCTTTTTCAAATTCCTCTTTGACTTCCTTTAACAACTGTTCTAACTAATTGAAAAGGAGAGAGGAAAATTGAAGCCTTGCCTCACTCTTTCCTGTATTGCTGCTTTCTTTCCATAGCCTACGATTCACATCACTACAGGCTGGAGGAAGAGGAATAATTTACGAAGGGAGATTTTGATAAATTTCCAACTTACTTGATATATTTTAAGTAAAGACTAGGTAAGGAAACGATAGGTAATCTGCCACGTTAGCGATAGTCCTAAATGCTTTTCAGCAGTGATTGACAGATTGATTGAGAACGTCATGTGACACTTCAAGCGATATCAACTGCTTTATATTTTCCTGATCTCGAAATGGGACAAATTCCTGAAAGTCTCTGTCGTGATGTTCTTTAATTTAAATTGTTTAAGAAATTACAAAAGCTGTTTAATGAAGTATTAATGGATTCCCCTGTGTCGTCACTGTTTAAGGAGCACAAGTCTTTATGTCATAGTAAAGTTTGCTGTGTTCTCTATGAGAGTCGTAAAGCTGGCGATGTTCCGTGTTGTGAGTCAAGTCTTCTTAATCTAGGTCTTGTGGGCGAGTTCCAAAGGTATTGTCTCCGGTATTACCAACTAAGAACCTCATATACCACCGAAGCTGTCTCATAAAACACAACGTTACCTCCTATTCTGGTCCCAACCTTCTCATATACGCCTTGGTAATTGTTTCACTTGCTACTGTAGAAAATGTTCTAAGATAATCAAGGGGGAAGAATATTTATTATTATAGACTTTGGATATTTAGGCAGTAACAGGTTAGAATGCAAATTAATTTGGTCATTAAAATATGTCGTCTAGCCCTCTCTTACATAATGAAGCGAGAGTAATATACATTCTATGGGGTTCTGATGGGCCATACCCCTAATGTTTATGCAAAACTCATAGCATAACTGTTCTGCAGGCTAGTGTATACTTGTTACTCGCTTCAGTAAGTTTACATCCAAACCTAATACTCCCTAAAGTATTAATTACGAATCCTTACACTAGTAGTCAATAGCTTCCCAAAGTGTACACCGCACCGAAGATATTGTCTTGTACCTACGCAGTGCTTAGAGAAGGTAAAATGACAGAATCTGCAGAGACTTATTATTTTGACGTCAAAACATCTTACAAATGAACCACACCGTTCAGAAAGTGAATGTCACGAAATTTTGTTCTCGGGATCGTGGCAATCATTCTTCAATAATGAGCCGTACTGCATATTTAATTTAAATATACCATCGCATAGATCAGTCCTTGAGGTACGTGATTCCCAGACAATCTTACCGCGGGGTAAGCTGCACACGAACCTCTGATTTCAAAATGTTCAGTACTAGAGACGGGCGAGATTGTTCTGTTTGTGGGAGAGTTCCAGTTTTTTTCCTGTTCTAGAAATACGCCATGGTCCAAATAACAGCTCCAATATAATGATCAAGGTTTTAGGAGGTGGAATAATTAGAAAAATATTAAGGAATTACGTGTCCTATAATGCTAAAATAAGACTAAATATTGGTTATGTGAACGAATTGGATCCACGAAATGTCACCGTAATATTTGTCCCAAATGGAAGATAACAATTGCTTTTACTCAAATAAAGTGTAAAATCTGCTGTAAATTAAGAAATACCGTCGTCACTAGAGAAATGTATGTGTGTATGTTTAGTCCTCAGCCCGAAGGCTGGTTGGATCCTCAACAGCTCCGCCATCAGCTGTCATAGATGGCCTAGGCATCACTGAAGAGGCGTACTAGGGAAATGAGGAGTGAGGTAGTTTCCCGTTGCTTTCCTCACTGAGCCAGAAGTTGCTATTACATATCAGTCTGCCAAGCCCACTGAAATGCATGCACTAACTGACCCTATGAGCAACATTGTCACACCATTCATAGCAGGGACTGGCTGCATAAGGAATGGCATTACTAGCATCGCTCATACCTCAGTCACTTTCACTTTGTCAAAGCCAAGGATAAGACAGAGACAGTTCAATGAAAGTAACAGTATTGCTCTAGCCCATACCAGAAGACATAGTGCACTGTAAACACTGCGTCCTGCCAGCAAAGGCACACTAGAGAAATATGTAGAGAAATGTGTATACGTACTTAAGGGCTGTAGACAGGATTCCCTTATGTTGCATTCCGCTGCTCGTGCCGTCTTTTGTTTCTTTCTTGAGGTCCAGGGCTAGCACCGACGAATGGGAGTGCTATGTCTGTGAATTCTCATTATCTTTGTCCATATGACTAGCGCGGGCAGTTCAAACAGCAGACTAACATGGCCAATAAATATATTACATTTTTGTTGAAAGGAAAATAGCATGATCCCTGGACCAATAAATATATCACTTAATGAATGATTTAAGGCACAAAAAACGAATTATTAACATGAAGAAAACGACACCTAATTAATTCAAACAACTTCAGTGAGGAATGACATCATACACGAATGTGTTGGATAGACAAATACGGACCGGGCGAGTTGGCCGTGCGCGTAGAGGCGCGCGGCTGTGAGCTTGCATCCGGGAGATAGTAGGTTCGAATCCCACTATCGGCAGTCCTGAAAATGGTTTTCCGTGGTTTCCCATTTTCACACCAGGCAAATGCTGGGGCTGTACCTTAATTAAGGCCACGGCCGCTTCCTTCCGACTCCTAGGCCTTTCCCATCCCATCGTCGCCATAAGACCTATCTGTGTCGGTGCGACGTAAAGCCCCTAGCAAAAAAAAAAAAAAAAAAAAAAAAAAAAAAGACAAATACGGAAGCGCCGCGAAGCAGCAGAAAAAGTAGTTGTAAGGTAGTAACGTATGTATCCATATCATTCTCTACAAGTAAAATATTTCGTAGTATTTCTTAATTTACCGCAGATTTTACACTTTGTTTGAGTAAAAATAATTATTATCTTCCGCTGGGGACAAATATTACAGTGACATTCCGTGAATCCAATTAATTCACGTAACCCTAAATATTTTTCTGCATTCTACACTACATTAAAAGAATGTACAAGAATAACTACATGTAGAAAAATTGTTAGGATATCTTCTGGCACCTCTACTTTGCAAATTGCAGTAGATAGCACAACACAAAAAGCCGTAGATCGCGGTAAGAAACACGAGTAGGGCACGATGGATGTGGCTTAACGCAGCGAGAATTAATGTGAACAAACAGTGTCGTGCATACTTAACTGCGGATGCACCTTGAACCAGCCCTCAGATTCACGTAAAGATCTCTGACCTGGCCGGGAATCAAACCCGGGGCCTCCAGGGAAAACGCAGTCACGCTACCCCTACACCGTGGAGCTGGTACTGAGTGTAACTAACATACCCACAACTACGCCTGTACATTAATGTATAAATACATTTTTTTGTTTCATTCCATCAGTATTGTATTTTGTTTTCTTCGCAAAAAAATAATTAAACCTCTATTCTCCTGTACTCTGTTACAGGCACTCGGACTTGTTATAATTAATGTAATTTGAAAGATGGAGGAGGTAGTACTAATCGCCAGGGTCTCTTTTGGAATAAGACGATAGATCGAAACATCTGCAAGAAAATATTCGTCTAAACAGCTAATTTAACAGAAATCTACAGATACCTTGCGACCTATTCTCCACTAATGACTTCTCGGCCTAGTTTAGATGAACAGCTATTATCTGCTGAGTAAATTTATTCACGTGATTGTACATGTAAAAAAATTGAAAAGATCAATGGTGATGTTTACCATAAAATGACTTTCCATGCATTTTATTATTACATCTGAAGGCTCTTAACGTTCAAGGACTTCTGCCGATCATCATACAATTACTTGATTAACAGGTCTGTAAGTAGTTGGAAGCAAACACTATCCATAGATAGTTCAAAGAAGGCCTTAGGAGACAATATTAACTTCGAAGACAGCAGTACCTACGAACAACAAAGAAAGCAATTTCCCACTGACAGCTTACCCGTAAGTCATGTCACATCGCAAGCAAATTGTGCCATTGATTTCTGATGGCAGGTCATTTATCCTGTCAGCTTTATACAAGCAACAAACGACCGTAATAAAAGGTCTACTGTGCAAACAGAAGGGGGAAAGGGGAGAGAGAACAGCTGTTTCAAATAGTACCTAACTCGTAGGTCTGTAATTCCGACTGCTTTTCACTCTACTTCAAGGTGTGAGGAAACCAGTTTCGATGTTCTCTGAAACTGTCCAGTTGTGCACATACATGCACGCATATATAGATACATACATAGGATTTCAGCGTTCAATATTGTAGTCTCGTACATCTCAACTCCTCTTACCTCAAAATCATTAACCCTTTCCCACCTGAAAATATTTTCTTTGAAAATACGTCTTTGGAATGAGTAGCCTACAATGTCTGGCACGTACATATATGCATACATCTTCATTATTGACTCTTCGCAGCTGTGAACTTGCATCCGGAAGACAGTGGGTTTGAACCCCACTGTCGGCAGCTCTGAAGATGAGTTTCCATGGTTTCCTATTTTCACACTATGCCACGACCGCTTCCTTCCCACTCCTAGGCTTTTCCTATTCCATCGTCGCCGTAAGACCTGTCTGTATCGGTGCGACGTAAAGCAAAGTTGAAGAGATAAATAATTATTGACTCATGCCTTTCAGCGTTCAGTATGCAAGCCTCTATGGATTTACTAAACGCAGCCACAATCCTCTATTTGTATTTAGCTCTGTGGCCTCGTTTAATTCCATACTTCTTATCTTTAAATTGTTAGAAACTGAGTCCAAACATCGTCGTCTTGGTCTCTCTCTACTTCTCTTACTGTCCACGACCGAGTCCATTATTCGCCTAGATAACATATCCTGTTCCATTCGCCGCAGATGATCCTACAACCAAAGCCAGTATAAAGGTAGTTTCGTCCGGGAGCTGACTTCTTTCATACAGAATATTGTTGATCGCAAATGCGGGCTCACTCCATTGGCTCAGAATCTCACTTTCTATACCACCATCTTGGGAGAATACACATTCTAAATATTTGAAATGATCTACCTATTCCAGTTTACTATTCCCAAAATGAGATTCAATAATCGTATGTTTCTTCTCTATTGCCACTTTAGTCTTGGAAAGGCTAATATTCATATTTTCATATCCTTGAAACTATTTTCAAGTTTCAAGGTATCAGACTGCAAGCTATCAGCACAATCTGCCATTAAGACAAAGCCGTCGGTATAGACCAAACTACTTACTACATTTCCACTTAACTGAAACACTTTCCGGCACTCTATACCTTTCAGTAGATGATCCATGTATCAATCAGTCAACCAATCATAATGATCTGCATTTAGGGCTATCGCCCGGGTGGCAGATTCCCTACCAGTTGGGAAAAGCCCATACATCGAAGCCACTAGAGTGCTCCGTACTGAATTCGCCCTGAACCATTCTGTTCATGGACCAATAGTATAGATTCTAGTATTAGATATTGGGATTACCTGAGACCATCCATGAAGTCATGGTCTTATAGTTTATTTCATAAAAGATTCCAGAAGAAGCGTTCTCGTGGGAGAGCTAGAGCGTCATTATGGAAATCTCCAGAACCTCATTAAAGGGAGTTATGTCCCAAGCCAAGCCTCTTAATGAAGATTGGGGACGCTTCCCGGATCCCGGCAAAACTAACCTTCGGAGGGAAGAAGGAATTAAATTAATATCTTTGGTTACGAAAGAGATGCATTGGATCTGATACAAGAATTGCAACCTGCATAATTTATGCTTAATTTTTATATGCAATATGGCTGTAATCATAAATGCATTCGTTAAGTAGGGCACTTGACGTGCTTTGTGCGGGAAAACTTCGAGTCGCGGGCGCGCGTATCCTGCACGCGATCAAGCGGCGTGGCTACGCCAACCTGATTATAAAAGCAAGGCCGCCTGGCATATCAGCCCCATTCTCTGACCGTAAGGCTGCTTGAACGAAGTCGTCATGCTACAAGTCGACACTGCGAACAACGTTTTATCTTCGAGCTGCACATACAACTAGTACTACTGAACCTGCGAGGAAGTAAGTAATTAACTTGCATATTCAGCTAAATTCTTGATATTACCTGTGTTGATATGCTATGTTGAGATGAGGTACTGCCTATAATAGACTGATGAACTAGTAGCTTCATATTTCTGTGAGGTCAAGTTGTAACTGACGTAATGCTAGAATAAATGCAGGCTCAGGGTAGTTCTGATACCACGACATGTTGTCCGAGTGAAAGAATAATAACAGTGTTACTAAGAGGGATGAAGAAACTATAGTGTACCAGGTTTAAAATTCAGAACAACACTTGGTCAATGTAACGTGTGAGGCACGATATTGGTGGAAACAGGCATCGAGTCTGGACAGTCTCTAATAAGTAAATTTGTTTTCAGTTACCCCTGCATCAAGCCAGAACGAGCTTCTACATCATCATTGCGAGGAAGCCACAACGGGAGATGAAGCCGGCACGACATCGGGAATCGATCCAGGAACGTTGGGCGTACCTGATCAGCGCGACGTCGAAGGGGACATCTTCCAACCATCTAAGGAGCTGTACGAAGGATTCACGCAAGATAGAATGTCTCCAATTGTTCACCAGTATCTGCTGCAAGCATCGCAGTTTGTCATGATGTGGTAAATTCAGTGGTCCACAGGAAGGGCCGCTCCGTCATGTCACCAATCTTATAAGGCCAGAGCTTTCCAATTCTGTTTCAAGCATGTCATTTAAATTTAGATAGGAACAGGGGGGCCGTCAGCCAACAGGTTAGTTTATGGTAGGAAAATTCTTGGTAATAAAGAGCTAGGCCTCAAGCTCGAACCCCGTACATTAGGGTAGATGATAGTTTGTATATTCCTTGTTGGTGTGATTATATTTAATTTCAATAGTATTAAATTAGTGTACATGTAATCTTCATGGGTCAGGTCGAACTCCCTTGGTCATGGTAGGTAAGTCTGACAGGCAGGCACTGTTTATTGTGTAGCGTTTAGGCATTTGTCTCTGCAGACGTAGGTTGTATATTTGAGATCAGGATTTACCCCGTAACTCACCTAGCTTTACTGACAGGGCGAGCGAGTCCGTATGTTTGAGATGTGGTCATTATGCATGTAGCTGACTGTATGAAATGATATGAGAGAGCCCCAGCACAGTTTGAGAGTGTATTGGATGCATTTGAGATGCCTTATTATGGCTATGTGACTATAGCGTACTGAATCGTGCCTTTGTATTATCAAGGTTGAGCCCATGGGAGGCGGAAATGAAATTTGTTATATTGCTGGTGATATTGAGATGAGGGCGTGTAGCCCATGTGTATTTAAAAGAGCGCTTTTAGCAGCCAGATTATGTGAGGTACTTTGAAAGGCGAAGTTCTTAGCACTCAGCTACTAGTCAGTCAGCTGAGCTCATAAATTGTGTGGACTGCAGCCTGTCGAGTGCACGGCTGGTGAGGGTTATTGTGCCTGACGTCACAGTCTTGAAACTTGGTTATATTGCTGTCTGCAGCTTGTCGAGTGTGTTGGGGGAGAAGACGACCTTGATGTTTTGAACGCAGGGAGAGATTTTAGTTCTGTTTGTTCTGCTTTATTTTAACACTTGCCTGTTTGACATTGACCCCTTGGACAAGTTGGTTGTGTTCCTTTTTATATTGTTTGTATATGAATATTCAACGCCTTGCTCTTCATGGGACCAGGGTTCGAGACCGGGTCAGGGCACTGTACATTATGTGTTTATATTTGTTTGCACCGGGGTTCGATGGTACGAGGCATAGTAAAGTTTATGGAAATTACTGTTAGATGTTTATTTCAGCAGATATCCATTTTCTCTTGATTCCATTACTTACACAATTGTAACATGCTTGTTACAGCAGAGCTGTTTCGTGAAAGCAGTGAACTGGTTGTCATCGGCTCAACATTATCTCTACCCCAATCACATTTGAAAGCTCTTATATTTGTAAGTAGTATATTTTTATGTAATAAATCCCTGGTTGTAAAAATTTGAATGCAGCGATGTTTTCTGTTAGATATTTTTTATTTTATTTTAGCTGATTCTTACCTGATTTGTCACATATCCTATTGTTTTATCTTAATTTTGCCCTTTGTTCACCCTTGTTATCCCTGAGATGTGCGCGACTGTGCGGCCGAGCATGGATATGTGTTCAGGTAATACTATGTGCACAAGCTCACGTTTGTGGGAGTTCTTTCACTACTGTACTCTGGGTTCGAGACCAGCATTCGCCTGGCCGGAACCATAGGGTCCTGTAGGACACAGCCCATTGCCTTGAACGCCTGTCGCTTAGCAAGGAACAAGTTGAACTTCTCGAAAACCCTCTTCCCAAGCTCATCCGAAAAGTACTCCGCGAAGATTCCTTTAGAAGCTGGTACACATCACCATCCAAGGTAAGGGAGTGATATGCTTCTCCCACTGGAAGAAAGGAAACGCTTGGATCAGTAATAACAGAGGTATGTCATGCGGACAATGGACGGAAGGAATTAAAATGATCCGTAATGTCATCCCAGTTCGATATCTCCCTGGAAGGAGCCTTAATTCATCCCGTTGCAGAAGATGTGACGAGTTCGAAACCTTACCTCATATATTAGGGTTCGGTCGTAAGGGAGAGCTGATGAAGATCCATAGGCACGATACAGTTCGTCAATTGATTGCTGGAAATCTCCGTAAACAACAACATTTGGAGATCCATGAAGAAGTAGGATGTCTTTCCACAAATGGATCCACAACACGAGCTGATATTGTTGTCATCGACTGAGCGAATGGTGATTAGTCCCACTGTAAGATTCGAGGAAAATGAACAGTAGCCTCGATCAGTGTGTGAGGAGAACATGAACCATGCACTGAGGATCTCAGAAAGAAGTACGAAATTACAAAATGGGAGGTTATTGGCCTTCCTATTTCTAAGGAGACGCTGAACTTCTTAAAAATTAACAAAATCCCAGACACCATTATCCAGACCATAGAGGACTCAGCGTTAAAAAATTCATTGGCTATTGTAAGACACCACTTGTACTCCCTAACGTGAAGTAGTATATATTGGATTTTCTTTCTCAAATAAAATTCTGAAAGAGACAATCTGCCTGATTGTGGCAATAGTAATCTTGAGTTATGACTCAAGCCCTGCTTAACCAAACATCGTATAAAAATAAATATTGTTAATATGAATTGATTAGGAGGCCGCACTTTTGATTCCCTAATTGGGGCGGCTATCAGGTAGATTATCTCTGGCCTTTTCTTAAACATTTTCAACTAACTTGAAAAAATTCTCGATTTATAATTGATAAATTATTCCAGTCCCTTAATCCTCGTCCTATAAATGAATATGTGGCCCAGTTTGTCCACTTGTAATACCAACTTCCTACTTTTAAAAGTTCCGCTCAAGCTTCTTCGTCTACTACTGCAATGTAATTCCAAGCCATCTCTCCACTGACAGCTCGAAACAGCTTTTCAACAACAAGGTTCAAAGATTACAGGCTTGTCTAACTCCTATAAGGGCCCTGAACTAATAATTCATTCTGCCATCAGTTCTCACCGCAGCCCAAGCCTTTGATTGCTGTTAGTAACCTAGTGTTAAAGAGGAAAATAATACTTAGGACTACGAGTATTCCTGAAAGAGGGCCTAAGTGTACCAGCAAAATCGTGGCGGTTACAGCAGGTCTACGTGTTTATTGAACTAGTTTTCTCATTATTGGATACAAGAGCATTTTATAAAACTAAAATATTTTAAATGGTTCGTAATTAGCCTATTTCTTTGGGGAGGGAATAGACCTACCAAATTTCTACAACATATTATACTACTGTTATTTCATAATATTATTCTTCCT
The DNA here is from genome assembly GCF_040414725.1 of Anabrus simplex. Classification (NCBI taxonomy): domain Eukaryota; kingdom Metazoa; phylum Arthropoda; class Insecta; order Orthoptera; family Tettigoniidae; genus Anabrus; species Anabrus simplex. The sequence continues at coordinate 1,668,189,726 of NC_090265.1, forward strand.
TTCTTCTTCCGCTTTTCCCCACATCCTGGCAGGGTAGCGAGTATCAACTGTGTAGCATAATGTAGATATGACCTTGTTTTACGGCCGGATGCCCTTCCTGATGCCAACCCGTTGTGTTTGTGTGTTGAGTGTGTATGAAGAGGAATGTATTGGAACAGTCCCCGAGTCGGAGGAATTCACCAGACTCGATTACAATCCCCGTCCCTCCCAAGAATAGAACACATGACTCTCTGAGATTAAGGCATACACGCTGACCAAGACTATCAATTCTTTACACTATCAGAGCAATTAACAGTTAAAATATTCAGTCAGATGTTCTATTTAATCTTTTTCTAGCAGGTCATTTCTCACATTACGCACGTGAGTGGAATGTTTCAAAACAATTTATTTCCTTTAGAGACGCAGGTAGCTGGTTCTGATTCCACATCTGCATCAAAAAATTCTAGTCCTGATTCTTGCCTTGCCAACCATAGCAACATAAACAATAAAAACATACTCTGTAAGATATGCAGTAGTCCGCCTGTGTGGTGTAGTGGTTAGTGTGATTAGCTGCCACCCCCCGGAGGCCCGGGTTCGATTCCCGGCTCTGCCACGAAATTTGAAAAGTGGTTCGAGGGCTGGAACGGGGTCCACTCAGCCTCGGGAGGTCAACTGAGTAGAGATGGGTTCGATTCCGACCTCAGCCATCCTCGAAGTGGTTTTCCGTGCTTTCCCACTTTTCCTCCAGGCAAATGCCGGGATGGTACCTAACTTAAGGCCTATCCTTTCCAATCTTCCCATCCCCCCACCAAGGCCCCTGTTCAGCATAGCAGGTGAGGCCGCCTGGACGAGGTACTGGTCATTCTCCCCAATTGGATCCCCCGACCCAGAGTCTGAAGCTCCAGGACACTGCCCTTGAGGCGGTAGAGGTGGGATCCCTCGCTTAGTCCGAGGGAAAAACCAACCCTGGAGGGTAAGCAGATTAAGAAAGAAAGAAAGGAAGAAAGAAAGAAAGACATGCAGTCCTGGAAGTGACTCGTAAGCGCACTATATTTTTTTTTAAATAACCCGTACGGTCTTGAGCTCCAGATGGGGAAAGGTTAAAAGCAGAATGAACATTGTCAACTTGATCTGCTATTGTTTCTCTTTCCCTTCATTGCCGAGTCCACTATTCTCCTGTGTATTTATGTACCTTCCTCCAGTCCTCTCCTTTGACCCCTCTGAAAAAGCCTAGCCGTGGCCTTAAGTTAGGTACCATCCCGGCATTTGCCTGGAGGAGAAGTGGGAAACCACGGAAAACCACTTCCAGGGTGCCTGAGGAGGGAATCGAACCCATCTCCAGCCCTCGTACCACTTTTCAAACTTCGTGGCAGAACCAGGAATCGAACCCGGGCCTCTGGGGGTGGCAGTTAATCACACTAACCACTACACCACAGAAGCGGACGAAGATGGCTATTACACCCTTTAATTCAGCTGTCACAGTTGAGTGGAGAAGGTCAGTACTTAGTCAAAATCCTTTAATAAGTCCATGAGTAGCCTGGGAATGGTCATCGAGCACCGGTCTTTATAGACTGTCTTTGTAGTAAGGTGATGTATTTTCATACATTCGCCTTTTCTCAAGTTCAACTTCCTCAGGTAGGGCTTCATTTGTCTCGAACCAGATAGTTAGGTCAATTATGTAGCCTACTGATGTGTGAGCTTTGATGGCGATGATGTCTATTCATCTGTTGCTCTCGACAGTGGTGAGAGCAGTCATGTCTTCGTAGGTTGAGAAGCGTTTTAGTTTAACGCCTTTGTCCTTTCATGGTGAGTACTCTTGCATGGACGGGAATATATCGTTGAACTTTGAGGCCCTTTACATGAACGGTTATACGTCACTTGCGCGAAAAGTCCGTTATGTGGTCTTTATAACACATAGTTTACACTGTCCCCGACTCGTTAGCTGAACGGTCAGCGTACTGGCCTTCGGTTCAGCGGGTCCCGGGTTCGATTCCCGGCCGGGTCGGGGTTTTTAACCTTAATTGGTTAATTCCAATGGCACGGGGGCTGGGTGTATGTGTTGTCTTCATCATCATTTCATCCTCATCACGACGCGCAGGGCGCCTAAGGGAGTCAAATAGAAAGACCTGCACCTGGCGAGCCGAACCCGTCCTGGGATATCCCGGCACTAAAAGCCATACGACATTCCATTTTTCGTAATTTACACTGAAAAGAGACCTTTGAATTCCTTTATATAAGCAGTAATACGGAAGCATCCGTGGCTCAGGCGGCAGCACGCCGGCCTCTTACCGTGGTTCAATTCACGGTCCCTCCATGTGAGATTTGTGCTGGACAAAGCGGAGGCGGGACAGGTTTTTCTCCGGGTACTCCGGTTTTCCCTGTCATCTTTTATTCCACCAACGCTCTCCGATATCATTTCATTTCATCTGTCAGTCATTAATCATTGCCCCAGAGAAGTGCAACAGGCTTTGGCAGCCGGCATAATTCCTATCCTCGCCGCTAGATGGGGGCTTCATTCATTCCTTTCCTGACCCGGTCCAATGATTGGAAACAAGCTGTGGATTTTCATTTTCAAGCGGAAATACGTCGTTGCACCGAATCGTAAGATAAATGAAAAAGAAATGTCTTGCTGTTCCTTCAAAACTAGGCTATACGAACATTTTGACCTGAAAACCGTTCACTTTCAAGAGCACTGCAGTAGTAGTATTAACACTGCAACAGCTTACAACACAAATCATTCTCATATTACTGGGACTGGCGTTAGACTGGGAAAGTAGTTAGAATGTTAGATCTCATCCCTGCTTCTACCGAAAATTCTGAGGTGGAAAATCGGGGGAAATCACTTCTGGCATGACGGAGAATGGAATTCGAATCCTGATCCATGTCCAGTTAACATCACGAATCTGACCGCATACTCTTTGACCTCCATATCAGATAACATTTTCTTCATCGAATTTATCCCCAGTCACTTGCATGGGAAGGTAGTATGTTAACCCATCACAATACAATGGGGTATGAAGCAAAATATCCATTTAGCCATTTGAAAAACAATATCTTCTGGTGAAATCATCCTAAATCGTGTGTTATTATTGTTTCGTTAAGCCCATTCATAGAGTGCGTTGTAACTTGTTCATTGGCTTGATGAATTTCGCCTTCCTATTCTTCCAAAATCTCTTCATGATCTCTATGTGTTGCCTCTTCCGTTCTTCTGACCACTTTGTACCAGTCCTGCTGCTAGTTTTTACCACAAATTTGTGTTCATTTACTGAGGTCCCGAAGACCTCGCGTTTTCTCAATATGTCTTTCCCGATGTTCAATTCATTCAGGTCCCCTCTTGTTTCCCCTAGCCAATTTATTCTCCTATTCTGGGAATTTATTACATTGAGTAATCTATTGTTCTCTCTGTTAGGTCATCAGCCAAGAGGCTGGTTGGATCCTCAAATAGCACCACCAAAGGTTATGCGGTTATAAGGAAACCGCAAAAAGCAATGGCAGTACCAAAATGAGGCGTACTAGGCAAGACGAGGAGTGAGGTAGTTTGCCATTGCTTTCCTCACTGGGTCAGAAAGTACTATTGCAGCACGCCTGACTCTATGATCAGCACCTTTCATAACACTCAGATGCACTACTCATGCTCTGAATGTCGTTACTCAGCACCACCCATACCCCAGCAGCTTCCATATTGTCACAGCCATGGATGAGCCTGGGACTTCGGTGAAAGCTTCACTTTACTCTGGCCTGTGCCAAGAGATGGATACAAAAGTACTGTATCCATCAAGAAATGGCAGCAGGCAAAATCAATTCTAAAACTTTGTCCAAGAAATGTCAAACGTCTCGTTCGTACAGTATTGATGAATATCTATGCGGCTATATGGGTTTGTAGTTCGCCTTTTGATCAAAATTCCTTGTTTGGGTCCAAAAATTTTCCCAAGAATTCTATGTTCTTGTTTTTGAAAATCTGCAATTTTAAAATAACCGCCTTGAGGTTTCTGATGCATTCAGAGCTTCCGGTAGGACAACTGGTTTGCAATGCTTCAGTTAGCATTACATGACATCACTAGTTTATTGTATTGACTGTTATCTGCCGTCCTCGGAGGCCCAATTTCGATTCCCGATACTGTCAGAGATTTAAGAATGGCAGGAGGACTGGTATGTGGTTAAGATGGTACATGCAGCTCACCTCCATTGGGGGATGTGCCTGAAGAGAGCTGCACCTTCTCGGGACGAGGACACGAGTTTACTTCTGCATCAGTCCGGTTCAAAAGACCAGGGTTTGATTCCCGGTCGGACTAAGGATTTTAGCCGCATCTGGTTAATTCTTCTGGCTCGGGGACTGCGAGTTGGTGTTCTTCCCAATACACATTCTCACTGACATACACATCACACTACCAACAACCTCAGGAACACGCGGAGGCCGATGACCTAAATGCTGGGCCCCATGCGATACTGAATTGAATACCTTCCATCACTTAGGGTTGTCAGGAAAGGAGTCCGGCCGCAAAACATGGCTTAAACTACTTGAAGTACTGATCCCATGTAATTGGTAAAATGCCAATAATAAAATAATAATAATAATAATAATAATAATAATAATAATAATAATAATAATAATAATAATAATAATAATAAAAATAATAATAATAATAATAAATCTACCGACACGAAGGTGAAGTATTTTCGCACCGTCAAATACCATCGGACTGAGCCAGGATCGAATCTGTCAAGGTGGGATCCGAAGGTCAGTGCTTCAACCGTCTGAGCCAATCAGCCTGACTAAGAAGAAGAAGAAGAAGAAGAAGAAGAAGAATTCGGAGAAGAAAAAGAAGAAGTGTGGCATAGAGACTGCATCAAAGCCGTGTTTTGACTAATGATTCATACGACAATCACAGGCTGGCATAGTCGAGAGGATAATGAAATAAGGTCTGATCCGGAAGGCCTCGATGGTAAGATCTGGTTTTTACTGTTTCCTCAAACATAAATATTTATTAGTGGATAATGCCTCAGGTCTATGATGAACAGAGAAGCACGAAAGTGTTTCCGAGGCGTACAGACTAGTCGCTGAAAGGTGCAACGTTCTTTTTTTTCTTCTAATGACGATGATGATAAATTATGGTGATAAAATTTACTCTGCCTTATACAGCCATTTATTATGCAGATAATGGGTGTCCATTACCCGGGCAAGGAGGTAAGTTGTAATATATTAGAGAGATAAGACAAAGGTTATTAACTGGCTGGAGCAGCTACAGATGTCGTACAAGCCCTGGGGAAGAAATAAAAGAGGTTGTTTTGTTACAAATCTTGGGTCTATTTATTAGCTCCAAGTGACCCCGCACAGTAGCTGGATATAAATCCCTTCCCGCCATACATGGGGTCCTTTTAGGTTGGCAGTCATTACTTTTCCGGTGGACCACAGCATGTTTGGTCGCTGGCGGAAAAATGACTCGGATCGTGATCGCCTCTTGTTCTTGCTGTTTCTGAGTTACGAAGCAGCGCACGTTTACCCGCACAGCCCCGCGCGCGCTCTTTCTCCTGGAGGCCCCCCTCATAAATCGGTCTCCTGTGGAAAGGAATAAGGGGAAGGCAGGGTATGGGGCGGAGCCGGTTGGAGCGGCGTATTTTATCCTGGCTTTATTGTGCTTTGTCACGCCCCATGTCAGGACGGCCAACTGCTGCCATAAGTCAAAGTGTCCAGGCAGGCCAGCCCGCTCAAGGGCCGCCAGACCAAGACTACAAAAGACTTCGCACCCCTTCACCCTCACCCTTACACCCGGATCACTATGTCACGCGGTCACCCCGTTTCATTCTAGTGATAGCTGTTCATAATCTCCCTTTGAACCGTTTATTAGCTGATTGACGTGGTAATCCTCAAAACAGACCCATTGTCTGATGAACAGGCTCAGTAATATCAACATTCCAGGGGGTCACGATATGTGTTAGGCCTACCATTCTTTATTTTTTATATTTTACATTTTGATTTACGTCGCACCTATACACAGAAGTCTTATGGCTACGATGGGATAGGAAAGAACTACGAATGGGAAAGAAGAGGCTGTGGTCTCAATTAAGGTAGAGCCTGGTGTGAAAATGTGAAACCACGGAAAACCATCTTCAGGGCTCACAGTTTTACACTAACTAGTATCCTCTGGAGATCTGCCCTTTACACACTCACACTTCGTTATCTCCCAGTGGAATATAATGAGTTCTCGCTATGTACTACAACTAGGTAAAAAAAAAATATTTTCAATAGATGAACGAATGAATTATAACTAGTACATTTTAAACACTACTACTGGTAAATTTTGCAACGAAAATAAAACGAAAGGACGATAAAATACTCTTTAAAAATAAAGAACAAGATTGACACTGCTTTGAGAGCAATGATATTAAATAAACAAATATACAGTTAGAAACTCATTAGTACGACTCCTTGGCTGAGTGGCCAGCGCTGAGACCTTCGGTTTGGAGTGTCCCGGGTTCGATTCCCGGCCGGGTAGGGATTTTAATCGCGTGTGATTAATTCTTCTGGCTCTGGAACTGAATGTTTGTGTTTGTACCAACACTCTCCTCTCAAGCAAAACACTACACTACCAACCACCACAGAAGCACGCAATAGTGATTACATCCCTCCAGATAGGGTTGGCGTTAGGAAGGGCATACGGCCATAAAACAGGGCCAAATCCATATGTGCGACACAGTTCGTTCCCGTGACCCTACAAGGTGTGGGAAAAGCGGTAGAAAAAGAAGAAAACAACTAGGAACTCATTAACAGTTTTTGGACACGACCTTTACCACAGCTGTATAACTAGAGACAGCCGTGCCGTCACTTATGACTAGCGAGCGGACTTTTAGCCTGTAATAGGTTAGAATGCAAACTTACTAAAGCGAGTACCTAGTGGGCTTATACTCTAGCCTGCACATTGATTATGCTATGAGTTTTGCATAAGCATTAGGGTTACAGCCCTTTACAACACATAGACTTTATGTTATTCTCACTAAACTATGGAAGGGAGGGCTAGACGACATTCCTAACACTAAGTTAGGCAGCAATTCATTTATAATCAGTCTTTGAAAAGAAAGTCAATAATACACGTACCATAAAAACAACTTTAATGAATAAAGTTCAGTGACGCTATTTGTTAAAATACGATTTAACACATATCAACTCGATTCTATATCAGTCCGCCTCTGTGGTGTAGTGGTTAGTGTGATTAGCTGCCACCCCCGAAGGCCCGGGTTCAACTTTCGGCTCTGCCATGACATTTGAAAAGTGGTACGAGGGCTGGAAGGGGGTCCACTCAGCCTCGGGAGGTTAACTGAGTAGAGGTGGGTTCAATTCCCATCTCAGCCATCCTGGAAGTGGTTTTCCGTGGTTTCCCACTTCTCCTCCAGGCAATTGCCGGGATGGTACCTAACTTAAGGTCACGGTCGCTTCCTTCCCTCTTCCTTGTCTATCCCTTCCAATGTTCCAATCCTCCACAAGGTCCCTGTTCAGCATAACAGGTGTGACCGCCTGGGCGAGGTACTGGTCATCCTCCCCAGTTGTATCCCCGACCCAGAGTCTGAAGCTCCAGGACACTGCGCTTGAGGCGGTAGAGGTGGGATCCCTCGCCGAGTCCGAGGAAAAAACCGAATCTGGAGAGTAAACAGATAAAGAAGAAGAAGAATATATTTCCTCGTAAAATAAAGGTTAGTTCCTCGTAAAATATTTGAAAGGAAAACAACATTTCACGGTATCCTCTCGCACCCGTTGTTGCAATATTGGAACATTTATGCTTGTAGGTAGTTTCCAACTCTATTTTTCAACTTATCAGAATTATCCTCCTGAAAGTAACGCGCACTCATTAAAGATTATATTCCAAAGGAATCACAATTTCAGAAATAAAAGTTAAGGAATTATGACTTGCCTATTTGAAGAGCACTTGATGTTCTCAAGATGAAATAACACTAATACACGATAATTTGAAGCTTTATTGTTGCAACTGTTTAACATTTGAACAGTATACCTTCAGAATAACCAACATAACAGTGTAAGAAGATAAATTTCCTCAAAAATTATAATCACAAGGAAACAGAAATGTTTTAATTAATGCTTTTAATTAATACCCAAATGGGTAAAACTGAGACATTTTAATCATTACAGAAAATCGTTGTGGAATATTTCACGGAATTTACAGTGAAATAATTATTTTTCTTTTCAACGAAATCCCCTTAAATGTTTCTTTTCTCCTGTGATTTACGTCGCACCTGCACGGATAGGTCGTACAGTATCGCGATAAAGGGATAGGAAAGACCTAAGAGTGGGAAGGCCGTGGCCTTAATTAAGGTACCAAACCAAACCAAACCCCACGGCACTACAGCTCTTGAAGGGCCTTCGCCTACCAAGCGACCGCTGCTCAGCAGATTACGAGGTGTCGTGTGGTCATAGACCGGGGCCGCTATCTCACCATCAGATAGCTCCTCAGTTCTAATCACGTAGGCTGAGTGGACCTCGAACCAGCCCTCAAGTCCAGGTAAAAATCCCTGACCTATCTGTGAATCGAACCCGGGGCCTCCGGGTAAGAGGCAGGCACGCTACCCCTACACCACGGGACCGGCCCTTAATTAAGGCAGAGCCCCAGCATTTGCCTCGCAGTTGCCATCAAGAATATTCAATAAGAAAAAGATCAGCACCCGGACGTAACTTACACAGGTCTGTTATCAGACCAACTTTGCTTTCTTTCTTTATTTCTTTCCTTCCTTCTTTCTCTCTTTCTTAATCTGTTTACCCTCCAGGGTTGGCTTTTCCCTCAGACTCAGCGAGAGATCCCACCTCTACCGCCTCAAGGGCAGTGTCCTGGAGCTTCAGACTCTGGGCCTGGGGATACAACTGGGGAGGAGGACCAGTGCCTCGCCCAGGCGGCCTCGCCTGCTATGTTGAACCGGGTCCTTGCGGGGGATGTGAAGACTGGAAGGGATAGACAAGGAAGAGGGAAGGAAGCGGCCGTGGCCTTAAGTTAGGTACCAACCCGGCATTTGCCTGGAGGAGAAGTGGGAAATCACGGAAAACCACTTCCAGGATTGCTGAGGTGGGAATCGAACCCACCTCTACTCAGTTGACCTCCCGAGGCTGAGTGGACCCCGTTCCAGCCCTCGTACCACTTTTCAAATTTCGTGGCAGAGTCGGGAATCGAACCCGGGCCTCCGGGAGTGGCAGCTAATTACACTAACCACTACACCACAGAGGCGGACCCAACTTTGCTTTACAAGAATTAAAATTGGGTGGACTAATTATATATTATTCATAAGTTAGAAGTGACAGACATAAACGTAGCGAGAATGGCTGCTGGTGCGAACAATGACAGAAGGCTATTCGGAATGAGGACATAAAGGTTAAGTTAGGCATGAACTCTTATGGATGAAGCTGTGCGCTTACACCGGCTTCAGTTGTGGATTCGTATGAGGCGAATGGACGAAGATAGGTTAACTAGTAGAATAATGGAAGGGAAGTAGAGAGAGACTAAGACGACGTTTGTTAAACTCAATTTCTAACGATTTAAAGATAAGAGGTCTGGAACTAATCGAAGCCACTGACTAGAGGATTGCGGTGGAGGTGAGAAAATCCACAGAGGCTTGCAGACTGAACGCTGGAAGGCATAGTAGTCTATGATGAAGATATATGCATGTTTTATGAGAGTGAGTTTAATGTAAAAATATTAACCAAGTAGTCAATCTGGATAAACTGGGTTCTACTGTATTTCGATTTATCGAAAATTCGATTATGGAAAAGCATACAAAATATGTTGGGCCTATTTGAAATTTGCAGTAACTTATATAATAAAAATTGACCATACAATATATATACCCAGCCCTACGGTGTAGAGGTTGCGAGCCTTTCTCTCGCGTGGAGGCCTAGCGTTCGATTCCTGACCAGTCCAGAGAATTTAATTCCAGACTGATGGTTGGAATAGGGTTCATTTGACTTCGGAAGACCATCTGAAAATCCACCATAACACGAGAGGCAAGAAATAGGCTGAAGACATGATTACGCTGACGAAGTGCACCCCACCGTTGTAGATCAGTGCCCTAATAGCTATTTAGCCACGGATTTGATCATTTTTTCTTTCATACAGTACTTCGATGGGATATTACCACCAACGTTGTCTTAAGACCCTGTTGGAGCAGTGAAGGGTAAGTACCCAGTAGCAATAAATTTGATCTCCAGCGGATAGACCTCTTTCCATTTAAGACAAACTGAGTAACACACTTTTTTGCCTAGTCCTCTCAACTTGAGGTATATATCCAAAAATAAATGTGCAACTTTTTAAGTCCTTCACATAGGGTTGGTGTCAGGAAGGGTATCCGGCCGTAAAGGTGGGCCATATCAACACCAAGTGCTCATGTTAAGAAACTGGGACTAAAACCATGAAGAGGAAGAAACTAGCAGAAAGAAGTGACTTGAATTCAAGTGGCAAAGTGAAACGGCATCTTTCCTTAACTATGTTAATTTCTGTAATTCTAACATTTTATTTGTGTCTGAAGCCAGTATGTAATTTTTTGAGCTCAGACGGAATTAGTCGATTGAGGATATCACTTCGATACTCATTTGTACAGCTTGCTGAGCTAACCAAGAGCCTCCCGCAACGTTCTTAAATACATTCTATTACCTCTGATCGACCATTGAGTTTGTTCACTGGGATACTAATTCCTTACTGCACAGGAACATGGCACATATTTGAAGGGGTAAATAAGAATCTCAAACAAGTCGACGAATGTTATTCACAGTAAAGTTAAGTGTGAAAGAATGTGTGTCGAACCCTTGTCCCGTTTCTCAATAGTATGTTGTCGGATATGAAGTGAGATAAATATTCGCAGCGGGTTTTTACGACCGGATATCTTTCCTGACGTCAACCTCATCAGAGGAGTAAATGAGATGAAATTAATGACATGATATAGAGGGTGAAACCAGATGCTGGCACAACGCGGACTCCTGTCGAGTAACACAAAAGGGTCTACTGAAGGCTTAACATCTCCATCCGACGAGCGAATCACCATCAACCTCGTAATATGCCCTCACTCCGTATGAACACTGCGGAGAGGTTTGTAATTGAAATGACCGGGCGAGTTGGCCGTGAGGTTAGGGGCGCGCAGCTTGCATCCGGAAGAGACTGTAGTGGGTTCGAACCCCACTGTCAGCAACTCTGTGGTTTCCCATTTTCACTCCAGGCAAATGCTGTGTCTGTACCTTAATTAAGGCCACGGCCGCATCCTTCCCACTCCTAGGCCTTTTCTATCCCATCGTCGCCATAATACCTATCTGTGTTGGTGTGACGTAAAACCAATTGTAAAAATGTAATTGAATCCAGGCTTTTGGCACGCAATCTAGTGATTAGAAATTCTAATGGTGATTTCTTTTTCGAACAAGGGGACTTCAACTGGCTAACCGTGATATCTTAACGATCATGGCCGACAGATGGACTGAAGTGTGATAGAATAACAGCAGTAAATCTGTTCTCTGATATTAAAGAAGTAGCCAGCCGTCACTGGTGAGTTAGAACGCGCTGGAAACCATTCTAACTATGTATAGACAGCCATAAATCTCTCTTGACTACAGAAGAAATTATTTTGTCCTTATAAAAGCTTGCGCTCCAGATATAGCCTGGCCTAGTACTGTTTATGGCGAGCTCTTAGGTGATTTCACGAAATATATTTCCACAATCTTTCATCAAACTGTCAGACATAAGAAATAACAATTATTAGACTGCTAGCGGGAGTCACCTACACGATAAGAATGAGTTCAGTGAACCCTGAAGACAGTATAATGTTGTGGTATTTTATACCACCGCAATCTGAATAGAGAATTTTTTCTCGTTTTCAAAGACGTCCCTTTAAGGAAGTAGGTCTATTCGTAGATAGATCATATAGGAGAAAGATTTTAGAACTCCTGCAACATACCTGGTGTGTACCCTGCAGAGAAGGTCAGGCCGTATCCCTAATAAGGCACAAGGGAGAGAGGATGTGCACATTCGCCGCTGTTGTTCAATACATACTGAAGAAATTTGTTTCAAAAAGCCTTAAATGTTACGGGGACAGTCGCTGAATTTCGCATTTTGTCATTTTATCTGAGTCTGCAGAAGATCTCGAGAAATTACTGAATGATATGGACACAGTCTTGGAGAAGGAGTGGAAATGGAAATCCGCAGCCTGTTTCCAGTCATTCGACCAGGTCAGGAATGGAATGAATGAAGCCCCCAAGGATAGGAATTGTGCCGGCTGCCGAAGCCTGTCGCACTCCTCTGGTGCAATGATTAATGAATGATAGGTGAAATGAAATGATATTGGAGTGTGTTGCTGGAATGAAATATGACAGGTAAAACCGGAGTACCCGGAGAAAAACCAGCCCCGCCTCCGCTTTGTCCAGCACAAATCTCATATAGAGTGGACGGGATTTGAACCACAGAACCCAGCGGTGAGAGGCCGACGCGCTGTCACCTGAGCCATGGTGGCTCTGTAGAAGGAGTACAAGATGAAAATAAATAAATACAAAACAAAAGTAACGGAGAGCAGTCGAGTAAGGTTGGGTGATTTACAAAATATTAAATTAGGAAATGAAGTGTCCTATTTATTGGCTGAATGGTCTGCATTGAAGCCTTCAGTTCAGAGGGTCCAGGCTTTAATTCCCGGCCGAATCGGCGATTTTAATCGCTTCTGATTAATACTTCAGGCTCCGGGACTGGGAATTTGTGTTTGTCCCAACATTATCCTCTTCATATTCCCACAATACACCACACTACCAACTACTGCAGAAACACGAAATAGTGATTACGATTACATCCCTCTGCATAGGGTTGGCATCAGGAAGGGCATCTGAGCATAAAACCGGGCCAAATCTACATGTGCGATACAATTCATACCCGCAGCCCTACAGGTGTGGGAAAAGCGGTAGAAGAAGAACAAGATTCGGAAGTGAAATATTAGAGGATGTAGATGAATATTGTTACTTGGGTAGTCGAATAACTAACGATGGCAGAAGTAAGGAGGACATAAAACGCAGACTAGAACAAGCAAGGAAGGTCTTTCTTAAGAAAATAAATTTTCTCACTGAGAATCTTTATATAGAAAGTGGAAGTGAAACTTGGACGATAAACGAAGAACATAATCCGTGAGCAATTATAAGAGTATAACTTCCACTGAAAACTCAAATGCTCAGTGTTATTAACCCCCCTAGTACAATTCCTATATGGGATTACAAAATCTTGTATATTTCTTTTTTAGCTATGGAAGAATGGAAGCTTTTGAAATTGGAGTTACAGAAGGATACTTAAGGTGAGATGGGTAGATCGATTAACGAATAAAGAGATACGGATTCCAATTGGTGAGAAGAGAACGATTTGGTGAAATTTGACCAAAAGAAGGGATACTGTAAAATGATAGGACACACCTTAAGACATCCGGGACTAGTTCAGCTACTTTTTGATAGAAGTGCAGGCGGTAAGAAGGTTAGGAGTGGACTAAGGTATGAATACGACAAACAGATTAGAGTAGACGTACGATGTAGGCGTATGAGTTACGTAGAAATAGAAAGTTTAGCACTGGGTAGGGTGGCCTGGAGAGCTGCATCAAACCAGTCTATGGACCGACGATCCAAACACAAACAACAACAACATCATCAACAACAGCAACACGTCCTCGGACGAAATTTATCCCTGGAACGTCGCCAGATTGAATCATTTGTCCTCACAAATCCCTGATTTTAATTGTTCATTATTAGTATATGTTTGTACGTCAACAATGATATTCAAGGAATTTTTAACTCTCTGTTTTCTTGAAATACACGAATCACATGCATTTATGGATTCCCTTCGTTGTCCTGTTGCGTTGTCCTTGGTGTAGCCTACTCCTTGTACACATCGTTCTCCTAGACATCAAGTCAAGGATAATTCCGCAGCGTTTAACTTCCTCGTATCAATTTACGGTGTCGTAAAATTGATAACACGAAGTAAATAAATATTAGTAGACTACATATTTACAGTAAATAGAATGAATATTTTCATAATTAAAATGAGTATGATACTATATAACCAAACGACTAGGGGGGCGGATCTCTGCATTAAGACGTTGCTTAGTATTATAGAAATTCATTCTGCGGTACAGCAAACGATTGCAGCACGGTTCAATTTTGCATTCCTTTACATATTATGCCGATTTTGGGTGATCAGTCGACTTTCAAGGAGGTTTTACCTCAATATATAGGGCCTAGTATTTTGAAATTTTTAGAGAATTTAAAAATTAAAAATTAGGTTTCTTTAGCCTATTGTCAGACTGATAAAAGTCCACAAGTGACAACATGAAAAAATATAATTTTTTTTCATACATTTCCTATTTGCTAAATAGCTTTCATGAGCAAGCAAACTGATCAGCAGTTGTCGGCGACGGTGAGTCTTGTGTTTCCGAGATATGTGCAGGAACACAATACAGAACTCTGATCATGAGGAAGTATTTTCTAACGTGCCTGAAGGAATACACCAGCCTTCGTAGTGTTTAAGAACCTTGGTGCCCGCCCTGCAGTCGGTTATTAAGACGACTCCCCCACCCCCACCCCCTCCTAACTCAAGGCCAAAAACAAATGGAATCGAGAAGGGATCGGAAAATCCAGCTCGAGGAGATCGAGGTGGCAGTGAATGTGTACAAACCTGTTATTGATGTGTGCCAGTTTTTACCTAAATAAACATACTTTAAGTTCTTTCTCAATACAAATACTGGACTAAATGTGAGTATCACGACTCAGTGTAAACTTCGAGGACTGGATTCGACATAATTTTATTTAATTAGAGAGAAATTGAGTGTTTTCTGTTCTACGTGTACAAGACCGTTAGGAAATCAATAACCAACAGTTGAACATCTTAATTCAGGGAGGCTTCAAAGCCTTCCACCCTCAAAGAAATGGCTTCTTACCAAGGAAATCAGACCGTACATAACCTTACCGACAGTTCTACCCATAACGATCCTAAACAGTCTCAGAAGAGTTATGCTTCTGTAATGTAGTTAACATCAAAAAAGAACAGGCTATTATTATTGATGTTCACGACGGAATCCCAATAAGAGACTACGTCCTTGTTGTAGGAAAAATAACAGATCCAGCTAACATACGTTATATATCTCGTATTTCAAACTCAAGAATTTGCATATTCCTATCGAACACAAAAATTGTTCAGGAATTGTCACTCAGTCACCCTGTAATTAGAATCAATAATATTGATCTCACTCTCAGACCGTTAATTGTCGCAAACAAGAGAGTGATATTATCCAATGTACAGTATATCCTATTTTACCCAACACAGTCATTGAAGAACATTTACAACAACTGGGTATCAAACCAGTGTCATCTATATCTAACCTAAAGGTTGGAATTAATATTCCGGGATTCACACACATTCTTAGCTTCCGCCGACAACTATATGTTAAACCCGACGATTTCAATAAACTACCGAATGCACTACAAATATGTTTTGAAGGAACCAGTTATTGGATCTACACTTCGTCAGACGTTCCCACCTGTTTTATTTGCAAAGAAGAAGGCCACCTGGCCCGAGTATGTCCCTCACTACCTGAGACTCTAGAAGAAAACAACCAGCCACCTGATCAACATTCAATTTCCTCCAAGGACGACACCTCCAACCCTGCAAATGCAACTATGAATCTCCAGCCAACTACTGACCCTCAGCCAATTATTGAACATTCTAATGACACATCATCTTCCCCTAGAAACCTCCCTCAACAGGGTGTCTCCTTGAATTTGAACACTTCAGTCCCAATATATGAAGTAAATAAAGAATCACTCATAACCAAACCTCAAGGAATAAAACGACCCTTCCTTTCAAGTGACTCTTCAAATAACACTTCCAAGGCTGATAATAATTCCTTCTTAGATAATTCTTCTATCTCGGCAGATGATAAAACAGATAATGAATTTCCTGTTCTAGGATCACATAAAACCCAAGACATTAAACAGCCTAAGAAGAAACTAATGGTATTAAATCCCCTCAGTCTTGAAGAACAACTACATCCTGTTAAGGAAGTAATAGAAGCTAATCCCTCAAATTTTATTCTTAATTTCATACAACTCAAAAGTTTATTTGAAAATACTAAAGGAACATCAGCAACAAATATCTTACCTATTGCATTATCTTACACTTCCCACGTTGAAGATCTTATCGAGACCCTACATAAACTATACCCCTACTATCAGGACAAAAAAATTAAAAACCAGAGTACCAGACTTGTTAAGAAACTACTTACAGCCATAAACGAAGAAAGCAATAGGCCTGCCAAAGATCAGACAATCCCAATAACTGATAAGGATCAAATCTAGTAAATACATCTTTAAAAAGCCATCATGAATTCTTGGATACTGCAGTGGAATATGAACGGATTTTACCCTCAATACGAATATCTACAACAACTTGTTAATGAACACCAACCCGAAATAATTTGCTTACAAGAAACTAATTTTCGAGATAACTACGTAGCTAATATGAGACATTTCACAGCATATCACAAAAACCGCAACAATCCCATTCATGCAAGTGGAGGGGTTGCTACTTACATTCGTGACAATGTTCCTCAAAAAGAAATACCTCTGAAAACCAATTTGGAAGCAGTAGCAGTTACCGTCTTTCTAACATTTTCCCTATACATCTGTAATATTTATTTGGCCAGCAGCCAGAACATGGATTTAAATGAATCAGTAGATCTGATTAATCAAATTCCTAAACCATTCCTCCTCTTAGGAGATTTCAACTCCCATAACACCCTATGGAACTGTCTTTACACTAACACAAGAGGAAGAATAATTGAATCGTTGCTAGATTCTGAAAATTTGATCCTAATAGACTCGAATGGTCCTACTCATTATGATATCCAGCACGGAACTTTCAGTACTATAGATCTGTGTCTGAGCACTCCAGATGCAGCAACGATATATACATCATCAGCTAGCAAAACCCTTTTCGGAAGTAATCACTTTCCTATCATAATAAATGGAAACAACAAGCCCCACCCAAGTGTATGCCCAAATAAATGGAATACTAAACATGCTAACTGGCATGTGAAAGATCTCTGGTGACACATTTGGTGTTTACCCGACAAAATTAATTAAATCTCAGCCATAGACGCCCAAGAGAGTTTCGGTTTACTCGGTCTGCCATCTAGTGGACCTAGAGTAAAACGGAACGTCGAAATTGACGTGCAGACAGCCAGATGGCGTCAAATTGAAATGTCTGCACACGGTAGCTGAGGCCATACGATTATTATTATTATTATTATTGGCAAGAGTATAAAGAAAATATTAAGGCAGTGTTATATAGATTACCACCACCTACCCATTTCAAAAATTACAACATTGACTATATTGTAAGAAAATTTACCAATATCATACTTCAAGCCGCAGAAAATTCTGTTCCAAGGACCAACAATACAACTTACCGAAAATCAGTTCCTTGGTGGAATGATTCCTGTAAAGTTGCAATTAAAAAGAAAAACCAAGCATTCTACAAGTATAAACGCCATCCCACTTTACAAAACAAATTACGGTTCCAAGAAAGTCGTGCTGCAGCCCGAAAAGTCATAAAAGGGAGTAAACGAGCATCTTGGCTGAAGTATGTGTCATCCCTTTCTCATCAGACCCCACAAAACACAATTTGGGAACACCTACGAAAAATAAGAGGGCTTAAAAAACCCTCACGTATCATAACCCTCAACAAAACGACTGGATCAGTTACAACTACACATCACGATATTGGAAATGCATTAGCAGAGAACTGTGCAAAAATTTCAAGTGATTCCAACTATGAACAAGAATTTTTATCCTCTCGTGAAGATTGTCCTGATTTACAGTCACACATCCACCTAAGTGCTGACCAATGCTACAACGATAACATCAGTATTACTGAAGTACTACTTGAGCTTAGTAGCTGTCGAGGTACAAGCCCAGGTCCTGACGATATTATATATGACTTCTTGAAAGAACTTCCTCCTGAAGGCCTAGCATTCCTCACTGAAATATTTAATTTCATTTGGTCACAGAAAGTCTTTCCTGTAACTTGGAGGAAAGCTATAGTAATTCCAATACCTAAGCCTGGCTGCGACCACATGTTACCCGATAACTATCGATCAATAGCTCTAACCTGCACTATGTGCAAATTAATGGAAAAAATAATAAATAAAAGGCTAAAATGGGTTCTAGAACAACAGAATTTCTTCACTGCAGACCAGTGTGGCTTCCGACAGTTTCACTCAACAGCTGACACCTTAGTAGTATTAGAGTCAGAAATCCTGGATGCCTTTCATTATGGACAACATCTCCTTGCTGTCTGCCTAGATATTCATAAAGCATATGATATGGTGTGGAAAACACACGTTATTAAAACTCTACTGCAACATAATATTAAGGGAAACATGATCAGTTTTATCTATAACTTCCTGCAAGACCGACGCATTCAAGTTCGAGCTAATGGTGTCCTGTCCCAAGAAGTCAGTTTAGAAAATGGTGTCCCACAAGGCTCAGTTCTGAATGTAACACTATTCTTAGTAGCTATAAATGGCATCACGTCATGCGTTAACCCTCCTGTAAAAACTTGCCTCTTTGCTGATGACATGACTACTTTTTGCAGAGGTCGCAACCTGTCAATCACCCAAACAATTATACAAAATTCTCTTGAAGATATTGCCAAATGGGGAAAACACACAGACTTTATCTTTTCTTCAACCAAAACCAAATGCATCTTATTTTCCAAACAAAAGAGTGATAGTAACTGCCCAGAATTGTTCCTCAAGGGAAATAAAATTGAGATAGTAAATGAAATAAAAATACTAGGAATGACCTTAGACAGAAAATTAACATGGAACTCCCATCTAAAAACTGTAAAAAAAAAAAGATTGCCTAAATCGAATTGATGTACTCAAATCATTGGCAGCTAACAACCGGGGAGCAGATCTTCATGTATTAATGTGCACATACAAATCTATAATTCGCACCAAACTGGATTATGGTTCTATTATATATAATTCAGCTAGAGCATCCTCATTGAAAATGCTTGACCCGATTCAAAACACGTCCCTTAGGATTGTCCTGGGAGCATTCAAAACTAGCCCTATATCAAGTTTATTAATAGAAGCTAATGAACCACCGCTTCGGAATCGCAGAAAACAATTGACTATCAACTACGCAGTGAAGATAGCGGCCTCTCCTCACTCCAGAACACACGAGTATGTTTTCCCATGCTATCAGCCTCAACGCAATTTCTCGCAACAAAAGAGACACATACCCTTCCACATTAGGTTTACGCAATACTTCCGATTGCTTCAAGAACTAAAAAAGACATCACATTCCCTCCATGGAAAGCTGAACCACCACCAATAATATTAGATTTGAGTGAATTCAATAAAGAAACAACAAACAGTACCGTATTTAAACAAATGCTATCTGAAAAGTGTGAAAGTCTGCCCAGACACACTCCTATATACATTGATGGCTCAAAAACGGATTATGGTAGCGGATGTGCTGTTGTCCACCCCGATCATACAATGAAGTATGCACTACCAGCTACATGCTCCATATTCACATGTGAACTGTATGCTATCCTAAAAGCTATGGAATCCATAAAGAGTTCCCCCAAAAAAGAACCTTTTCTAATCCTTAGTGATTCTTTATCAACAGTAAAACTCATTCAAAATGCTTCATCCTCAAATACATTAGCCCAAGACATACTGTAAACTTACAATACCGTGAAAAATAAAGGACAGCAAGTTACCATAATATGGACTCCCTCACATAAGGGAATAAAAGGCAATGAACAAGCTGATATATCAGCTAAAGAAGCAACTCGTCTTTCTGTACATGATCCAAACGTTCTAATCCCCTACACAGACGTTGCTCCTTTTCTTACTACAAAAATCCGAAAACAGTGGTTAACTGAGTGGACAAGGGAACAACCCACAAGACTCCATGATATCAGGCGTGGATCTACAGATAAATTTGATGTTTCATTCCTTCAGCGTCGAGAACAAGTGCTCATTACTAGAATACGTATAGGCCATAGCAAACTGACTCATGCTCATATCTTCTCTAAGAAACCTCCACCAATATGTGACACCTGTCAAAAAAGAAAGACTGTTGACCACATTTTACTAGAATGTCATCTATACGATCAACAAAGACAGTTGTGTAATTTAAACCAGAATAATAGTGTATGTGACATCTTCAACAAAGATACTCAGCGTAAAAACATCATTTTTTTAGACAAACAAATCTATTCAATGATATATAATCACTATCTGATCAATATGTACTGTTGTTATTTTTACAATTGTAACTCTATGTAATCAATGTAATAATCCTGTATGTATAATTATGAATGTCGCGATATGACTTTCTAAATTAAAGCGACAATAAATAAACTTTAAAAAAAGTTCAGCTAAAGTTTCCCCTTCAGTAGAGAATTATCCTCCCAAGCAGTTGTGAGCAAGAAAAATTCCGAAAATGAAATGAACACACACTGTATTTAGCTAGTGAATTAAGTTGGAAAAGACGTGTCTATAACAGAAAAGCGTGTTTTATTTTGTAAATTTCGCAGTTTTCAAGTTAGTAGAATGATTATTATTATTATTATTATTATTATTATTATTATTATTATTATTATTATCCCTAAATAAAGTCGTATCTACACCACTGATGTGACGTGAAGCCAATTGTAAAAATAAATAAATGAATGAAAATATTCATTCTTGCGAAACATACAATAGGCCTAGTGTAGCCAAAAGAAGACACGTCGCATTTATGATAGTTTACCTCTGACGTCCAGCATCATTGTACGGGCTCTTTCTTTCCTGCCACCCCTATACCGTGGAGAACATGCTGCAACTAGAGAGTGTTCAAAACCGAGCAGAACGACTAATTGCTCAACACGGTCATTTAAATACAGCCAGGTTACTGCCCACCATAACAGCTCTCTATAAACAAATACACATCGCTTTTCTGAGAAAATCCCTCGCAGGTATTCATATAAACCCTTTCAACCGCTCTCAGCTGAACTACCGTTCCGCTCAAAGAGGTCGAGGTGTATCCCGTTTCCCTTCATTTACAAGAACAGCATCCTATCAAAGTGTCTTCTTTATTCGTCTTGCTCGGCTGTGGAATGAAATCACGGCGCAGAAAAAAAATAACTTTCTACGGGAAAATGTTATAAATACATAAAGAGAATGTATATTTAAGGGGATACGGAACGGTTAAAATGGTCAAAAATATCATTTTTTATATGTGTATATTTTATGAATCTCTGAAGTCTGCTCTTTAAAATGATGTATAATACATTATAGTTTAACAATTAAAAGTTGCCACAATTTTAATTTAAACTTGCGCTAACAATGAGAAAATCATATGTGTGGAAAGTTTTAACTGCAGTTTTCTCAGTTTACAATTTTTTCAAATGTATGTCCCTTTTTCTAGGTGACTATTTATCACAGAGCTGTGTAATTTTCATCATTAATTTGTCTCATATTGGTTAACATTTTGACGGAGGGATTTCCTGATTTATATAAAACTGTTTGAGATTTGACTGTTTTTTAGGAAAAAATATTCTATTTATTGACTGTTTTAAAAAATATATGTCTGGGTCCCCTTAAGTCCAATTACAAAAACGCTCCGTCAGTGTGTCAAATGAGGTTTGAATAAAATGTGACATAAATTTCATTTTCATAACTTCATTAGATCCTGAGAAAAAGGAACATGAATTAAACAAATTTAACATTGGCAAGATAGGCGGCTCCGTATCCCCTTAACGAAACCTTCCGAACATAACGTCATTTTCTGTATGTGTGAATGTTCAGCATGCGTGGGAGGGCGGATGAGTATTTATGTGATCCCGAGTGTGCGAGATCCTGTGAGTATTATGTAAATACGGCAATTGTATATAACCACATTCTGTAGACTCTAGGCCCAATTGTAAATATTTAATAATGTCATTTTAAGTGAGGATGGAGGAACCTTTCAGTACGTGGGGCTATGTCCTTTCCCCATTCACCATCCCTAAATTGTATCAACAATGTGTGGGAAATTAATAAATGAATATAAATACATAATAACTAGGCGAATAAAACATCATCGAGCTATAGAGTTAGTGCAGTATGTTCAGAATATCATGGATATATCATGTTTCAAATGAAAAAATGAAATGGCGTATGGCTTTTAGTGCCGGGAGTGTTCGAGGACAATTTCGGCTCGCCAGATGGAGGTCTTTTGATTTGACTCCCGTAGGAGACCTGCGCGTCTTGATGAGGATGTAATGATGATGAAGACGACACATACACCCAGCCCCCGTGCCAGGGAAATTAACCAGTTAGGGTTAAAATTTCCGACCCTGCCGGGAATCGAATCCGGGACCCCTGTGACTAAAGGCCAGCATGTTAACAATTTAGCCATGGAGCCGGGCATGTTTCAAATGAAACTGTGCTACGCAGTAAGAATAACGGAATGAAGATCACAGAAACAGCGAAGAAAAAAAGTTGTATTTTGGGATATATTTCGCGGAATGAAAAGTACACCTTCAGCTCGTCGTTGAACAAAAATATATCCAAGATATAGAAGGATCCGGGAATGGATGATTTCATTTCTTAAAAATATTCAACAGTGGTTGGACATGACATCTTCGCTGCTGTTCCGAGCTAATACCGATGAGCTGTTGTTGGACAACATTGCTACCAACGTCCAATGTAAACAAGCCATATAAAGAAAAAGAAGGAGAAGAAGAAGTGAAGGCATACAGAGCTGGAGTTTACTTGGAGTGGGGTGACTGTTTCCTTTCAATATGTTCGAACGTCAACGTCCATTGAATACGAGCCATATAATAATAATAATAATAATAATAATAATAATAATAATAATAATAATAATAATAATAATAATAATAATAATAATAATAATAATAATAATAATAATAATAATCACCATCAGAAGAAGAAGAAGAAGAAGAAGAAGAAACATCGAAGGAATCGCTAACTAGGCATACTGGGCTGGAATTTACTTAGGGTGAGGTGACTATATCATTTCAATGTCTTCACCCGCCAACAGGACGCAGTCACCTATCCAATAACTGACCATGGCTCAGTGTTACAACTTCGGGAATCTCACAGATCCGGTGTTGAATGGTGTTGGCGTTGATCACCCCAGTGACTGAAATCGTATGAACGTGATATTTTAGTTAGTTAACCCCTTGTCTGTCTGTTAGGTCATCAGCCCAGGGGCTGGTTGGATCCTCAAATAGCACCACCAAAGGTTATGCAGTTATAAGGAAACCGCAAAAACCAATGGCAGCACCAAAATGAGGCCTACTAGGCAAGACGAGGAGTGAGGTAAGTTAACCCCTTATTCTTTTTAAAATAAAAATAGGCCTAAAAATTCCCATTTTATAACAATATTTGTTTAAACGAACGTTAGGGTATGGGAATTATAATTTCCTAAATTAATCACAAAAAGTTAAGAAGTTATAATTATTAGAACACCAAACACGTCCGTTGCTGCTAAATTATGTGAAATATTCCACAACAGTTGACATTCAACATTTTCATTGACTATGCAAAAAAGTCTTGCATTAATGCCTATTTCGCACCACGCTCTAATTGTCAAGAAACTAATATCAGAAGAATCGGAATCACTTTCTTCATGCTGTGGTGAAGTATCACTTCCATTGTTTGTAGCTTCACTCTATGCTAAATAAAATGATTATTTAGTATCCATTTCGCAACTAGAGGAAGAGACCATTGAATTATAGGCGAAACATATTCAGTGTCTCTAAGCACGTTTCCAGCTTTATCCTGTCAGCTGGTGAACTGTCACGTAGGGATGCTGGCGCCCTCGCACTGTGACAGGAATTTGCCTGAGGATTCGAAAAGTAAAAGTTCAATTATGTGCCATCTTTTAGCAGAAAGGCAACTAGGTCCCCAAAACGTTTATATTTGGAGTTCTACGTTTATTTACTGCACACCCTTAGGTTACTGTACATTCTCGAAATTTTTAACTGTTCTCAAGTTCTTAAGCTGAGAGGTTAAGATATGTAAGATTCTGACGGCGAAGTTGTAATTCAAACATGAGAACACGATCTCCAACAAGGGATTGTATACAGCTAGTCACTCATAGCTATAATCTTAAAATCTCTGTAAGTGAGACGAAGGCAATGGGTATTCGAAAGCAAACACTTCATCCGTACAAAAATTATGACATATAGAAATACAATCGAGCAGATGTCTGATTTCAACTCCTTAGGTCACATATGATAGAGAGTGAGTTTGTACAGATAAGACACTAACGATAACACTGAGAACCAGACTTAGAAAATAACAATTTTAAAACCGTGTCTGTTAATTCCGAGCATGTTGTGAACATTTTAGCTGAATATTTCGGAAAAGGCTGTTTGGTTGCGTGGCCATTCATTCATACCATACATCGCAGCCTGCACGGTTGCTAGGGTTACACTCCTGTCACACATTTTGTGACGCTAATTTCCGTAACGCAAATTTTCAAATGACCCCGGCCATATTTATGTCAAAATGTTATAAAGTGGTGGTTATATCAAAGTTAGTGGTTCTTGGAAACAATGAAATGATCTTAAGATAGTCAATGGTTGTAGGTACTAGGCTTTGTCATTTCGATAGCGAAGAAGTGCGAAAAGAAATCGGTGCTACGCCTCTTGGACAGCGTTGGAGTGAGCATGTTTTTACATTGGATGTATTAAGATTTCAAAAAAGCCCTACAACTTCCATCCTGGTGATGAAATGTAAATGAAAAATATTCGATGCCTCTAAGCATGTCTCCTGATTATTTCCTGTCTGAAATCCATATACAGTATATAAAGGAATGTTACGAAGAATTAGCTGCGAACATGGCGGAAAGGGGCCTAGAAAGTGACATACATGGATATTTTCGAATATATATTTTGAAGTAATGGGAAAACATTATTTCTCAGCAAATAAAAGAAGGATGAATATTTTATAAAGAAAAATACATTGAAAACTGCATGTTTTAGATCCAACAAGGTGTATCTTCTCCTTTAATTGCGCACGTTCAACAGACATCTTACTAGGCAATACAGGAAATTTTAATTTCTAAACATCCGTTGTTCACGAGATCTTCCAAGACCACCTTGAAGAGCCTGTCCTTAAAAATCACGCTTGGTGACTTAACCTGAATACCTCTTACAGTATTGTTAAAAGACATTCAAGCATACGAGTTTGGTCTATGAACAGGATAAGCCACTTCATTGTCCCGATGACGAGCCCCACCTGGGAGAATGCTCACTTTGCAGGTTATTGTCTGGGTTATAATAAGCGTGCCTTATCCTCACTTTCAACGACATCCAGCAGTGCCTCAGAAGAGAAGCGCGGCGAGGACTAAATAGTCGTTACCACACGGGCGGTCGAGGGGAGAACGTTTACCATAGGGCTATGCACCTCAGTTGAAATGAAGTGCTCAAAGTAAATACTGTACACTTCTCGTTGTTATTCTGTTGAAGTACGCGACAGCTGCGGAAAGTAATAATTTACCTTGTTGCTTGGGTCATCATTCCATAGGATGGTTTGATGCAGATCTTCATGTCACCCAATCCTGCGCTAACCTTTTTATTTCTACACAACTAGCTATATCTACTCTAACCTGTTTCTCATATTCATACCCTTACATTTCTTTATCGCCTACGCTTCCCTCAAAAACCAATTGAATAATTCCTGAGTGTCTTAAGAAGAATTCTATCATTCTGTCTCTTCTTCAAGTCAAATTTCGCCAAATCGTTCTCCCCTCAACAATTTGATTCATTACCTCCGATTTGATCTACCCATCTGCCGGGCTGAGTGGCTCAGACGATTGAGGCGCTGGCCTTCTGACCCCAACTTGGCAGGTTCGATCCTGGCTCAGTCCGGTGGCATTTGAAGGTGCTCAAATACGTCAGCCTCGTGACGGTAGATTTACTGGCACGTAAAGAAACTCCTGCGGGACTAAATTCTGGCACCTCGGCGTCTCAGAAAACCGTAAAAGAGTAGTTAGTGGGACGTAAAGCAAATACCATTATTATTATTGGTCTACCCATCTCACCTGTAATACCACATTACAAAAGCTTCCATTGTCTTTCCTTCTCAGCTATGTTTCACTCCCACACAATGCCACACTCCAGAAGAAAGTCTTCAAAAACATCTTGCTAATTCCTATATCAATGTTCGAAGTGAGCAAATTTATTTTAAGAAAAACCTTTCTTCCTTGTGTTCGTCTGCATTTTATGTCCTCCTTACTTCTGTCATCGTTATTATTATACCGTCCGGCTCTATGGCTAAATGGTTAGCGTGCTGGTCTTATGTTACAGGGTCCGGATTCGATTCCCGGCAGGGTTGGGAATTTTAACCACAATTGGTTAATTCCCATAGCACGGAGACTGGATGTAGGCGTATGTGTCGTCTTCATCATCATTGCATCCTCATCCCGACGGGCAGGTCGCCCACGGGAGTCACATCAAAAGACCTGCATCTGGCGAGCCGAAGTCCTCGGACACATCCCGGCACTAAAAGACATACGCCATTTCATCTTGTACACCTTCCCTAAGACTGTGTCCATACCATTCAGCAATTTCTCCAGATCTTTTGCAGACTCAGAAAAAAATTTTCCTACCGCTTTTCCCACATATGTGGGGTCGCGGGTGGGAACTGCGTAGAACATGTGGATTTGGCCCTGTTTTACGGCCGGGTGCCCTTCCTGACGACAACCCTATATGGAGGGATGTAATCACAATTGCGTGTTTCTGTGGTGGTTGGTAGTACAGATGCCGCCTCTGTGGTGTAGTGGTTAGCGTGATTAGCTGCCACCCCCGGAGGTCCGGGTTCGATTCCCGGCTCTGCCACGAAATTGGAAAAGTGGTACGAGGGCTGGAACGGGGTCCACTCAGCCTCGGGAGGTCAACTGAGTAGAGGTGGGTTCGATTCCCACCTCAGCCATCCTGGAAGTGGTTTTCCGTGGTTTCCCACTTCTCCTCCAGGCGAATGCCGGGATGGTACCTAACTTAAGGCCACGGCCGCTTCCTTCCCTCTTCCTTGCCTATCCTTTCCAATCTTCCCATCCCTCCACAAGGCCCCTGTTCAGCGTAGCAGGTGAGGCCGCCTGGGCGAGGTACTGGTCATACTCCCCAGTTGTATCCCCCGACCAAGAGTCTGAAGCTCCAGGACACTGCCCCTGAGGCGGTAGAGGTGGGATCTCTCGCTAAGTCCGAGGGAAAAACCGAACCTGGAGGGTAAACAGATGATGATGATGATGATGATGGTAGTACAGAGTGTTGTTCGAATAAGAAGAGGAGAGTGTTGGCACGGACACAAACAACCAGTCCCCAAGCCTGAAGAATTAATCAGAAGTGATTAAAATCCCCAGCCGGCCGGGAATCGAACCCGGGATCCTCTGAACCGAAGGCCAGTACGCTGACCATTCAGCCAACGATTCGGACACTCAGATAAAATAACAGTATCATCGGCAAATCTCAGAAATTTCATTTTCTCTCCTAGGATTGCGATTCCTTTTCCAAATTCCACTTCGATTTCCATTACCGCCTGTTCCTTATAAACATTGAAAAGGAGAGGGGACAAACTGCAGCCTTGTCTCACTCCTTTGTGGATTGCTACTTCTTTATCATAATCTTCGATTCTTATCACTGCAGACTGATTTTTGTACCTTACGAGTGAAATGTTCGAAACGCGTAAGGTGCTTACCATATTTTACCTTATATTATGGCATATTATTTCAAATGTAATATTTTATTATATCTAATGTTGATACGTCGTCACCATGCATGATCGAGGTGGCCGTAACCAACACAATCGATACAACAAAAAGTGAACAAACGATAAAAATGCAGGAAATTCAGAATATCAATATTCGAGAGGAAATTTGAACCGGTCTGATAAGCGAACAGGAGTTCAACCAATCACAGAAGGGTATTTAAATAAAAGTGTTCGGAATATAGCTAGTGAAGCGTGAAGTGTTTTTTTTCATTCACGTTTGAGCTTGGGAATAAGTCAAATTCTTCATAGAATGGAATAAATTAATTTATTTTACTATATCGTCCCTGCTGTGCCATTTTCTCTGATTGCGCCCAGGATATTTTTTCAATCAATCAATCAATCAATCAATCAATCAATCAATCAATCAATCAATCAATCAATCAATCAATCAATCAATCAATCAATCAATCAATCAATCAATCAATCAATCAATCAATATTATTATTAGTAGGGGAAATTTAATTTTTTTTATTCGTTACGCCCAACTAAGGTGCGCACTTCAAATTAGTCTTTTTTCTTCTCTTCCCAACATCTTTCATCCTCTCGCTGTGTTCCTTTTTACGTTGTCCTGCATTTAGTCTGGTGGGCTGTACAGAAAATTTGTGTTTGTGAATTAAGGTACTGAATTTCATTCTATCTTGAATGGTCTCTTCATTATTGCCAATTTTATTTAGGTCTTCAATGATTTATTTTAGCCAATAATTGTGATTTTTTATTGGTTCGACTCATTGGCTGAATGATCAGCGTTGAGGCCTTCGGTTCAGAGGGTACCGGGTTCGATTCCCGGCTGTGTCGGGGATTTTAATCGCACCTGATTAATTTTCCTGGCCCGGGGACTGGGTATTTGTGTTTGTCCCAACAATTTCCTCTTCATATTCAGACAACACACTACACTACCAACCACCACAGAAACACGCAATAGTAATTACATCCCTCCATATAGGGTTTGCGTCAGGAAGGCCATCTGGCCGTAAAACATAGCCAAATCCACCCGCCACCCCACAGATGTGGGAAAAGTGAAGAAGAAGAAGAGGAAGAAGAAGAAGAAGAAGATTGCGATTTTTTTTATTGATACAGCTAAGTTTAGATTTTTCTTTGTGAGCCTGTTTTTAACCATTCTATATAATTGACGATAAAATTGTAATCGCCGTTTTCTGATTGTATCTGTGATTTTTCTGCAACTTGGTAGATTTCATGTAATTTCTTTTTCCACCCAAATTCCAATGTCGCATTTCGGTCCTAGATTTTCTGAGGATTTTCTTTTTGTTTTTCGTTCATTTTTATTCGAGAATTGCCACAAATTAAAATAGTTTCAGATGCATAAGTGCTTCTGTTTTAACTACTGTTACAGTGTAATGTGGTAATTTAGCCTTTTATGACATTATTATTAAATTTGTTAGCTGTTATTTATCACTCCGTTGTAACAGACCTCTGGCTCTCTGGCTGTATATTCTGTGCATTCTTAACAGGGACTAGTTGCCCAGTATACAGTAGAATCGGTACGCCTAAGCGTACATTGGAACAGAAGTTTCCTCGGCAATTGAAAAGTCAAGCAGCGGATGAGTTGGCCGTGCTGTTAGGGACGCTAGTGGGTTCGAACCTCACTGTCGGCAGCCCTGAAGATGGTTTTCCGTGGTTTCCCATTTTCACACCAGGTAAATGTTCGGGCTGTACCGTAATTAATGCCTCGACCGCTTCCTTCCCACTCCTAGCCGTTTCCTATCTCATCGTCGCGACGTAACAATAGCAAAAAAAAAACATCGCATGGACGCAGATAAGTCTTACGGCGACGATGGGATAGGAAAGGGCTAGGACTGGGAAGGAAGTGGCCTTAATTAAGGTACAGCCCCAGCATTTGCCTGGTGTGAAAATGGGAAACCACGGAAAACCTTCAGGGCTGCCGACAGTGGGGTTCGAACCTACTATCTCCCGAATACTGGATACTGGCCGCACTTAAGCGACTGCAGCTATCGAGCTCGGTTCTATGCGATGTAAAGCAAATGGCATAATACAGATGATGTAACTACGGGCTCTTCAAGGCTGTACTAAATTTATTATTCAATTTCCCGTGAGTTATTGCTAGTACCGGATAATAGCCAGTGTCACTCTCCGCTCTTGAGCACCCTGATCGTGTTCGGGGACCACACCATAGCAGGAGCTTTGATATGCTAATAGACTGTCCGGTCGAACACTTTTTGGTCCGTAATTCGATGCTAAACAGCTACACATACGCCCCTGGACACAGCCCGCAACTTTGAGAATGTCAAAGCACCTCACCGCTGATCCTTTCTTGTGCTACGGAAGAAATGTGGTTCCTTAATGTTAAAGAACCTAATAGCGGCGAATCAGCCGTTACGGTGTCACCGTGATGCATAATTCACAGTAACTGCTTTCTTTCCCAGAACGACACATGCCACAGAATCTTGATACGGAGGTAAGTAGTTACATTCGATAAATTTGAAGTGTTTCTAAATTCCATACTTAAGAACTGGTTTCCAAATATTCGATTCTCTCGTTCACCTCTGCCAACCAAATCGGATGTTCCTCTTACATTTGGATTATGTTATTAGCTTCATCAGTAATCGAATGTCGTCCTCCGGATCCAAGGATTGTGGGTTTGAAACCGACAGAGGCGGTCACTCTTTAGAAGGGGGAGGAAAGTTTCAGTCGACACTCCATGCTGTACGATGTCGTCATGTGAGAGATCTCTGTGCTTTGTTTCTTCCTTTTTTTTTTCTTTCTGCGGCTTTACTTCGCACCGACACATTAGTCTTATGGTGACGATGACATAGGAAAAGTCTAAGATTGGGAAGGAAGCGGCCGTTGCCTTAATTAAAGTACAGCCACAGCATTTGTCTGGTGTGAAAATGGGAAACCACGGAAAACCATCTTCAGTGTTGCCGACAGTGGGGTTCGAACCATTATCTCCTGTATGCAAGCTCACAGGTATGCGCCCCTAATCGCACATTCAACTCGCCCGGTAAGCGATCTCTGTTGACACGTGCGGTGTTTAACCGAAAAAATATAACTGAACCTCAGTCATAGATAGACTCCGCTTCTCAGCCATCTGGTTGAGAAAAATGGAACGTCGAAATACACAGACAGACTGAAAAAAAGGCGTCAAATACAGATGCCTTCATATGGTAGCTGAGGCCATGCAATTATTATTGTTGCTTGCTTGTTGTTTTAAGGGGCCTAACATCGAAGGTCATCGGCCCAATTATTATTATTATTATTATTATTATTATTATTATTATTATTATTATTATTATTATTATTATTATTGAGCCTCCGTGGCTCAGAAAGCAGCGCGCCGGCCTCCTACAGCTGGATACCGTGGTTCAAATCCCGGTCACTTCATGTGAGATTTGTGCTGGACAAAGAGGAGGCGGGACAGGATTTTCTCCGGGTACTCCGGTTTTTCCTGTCGTCTATCATTCCAGCGACACTCTCCACTACCATTTCATTTCGTCTGTCAGTCATTAATCATTGCCCCAGAGGAGTGCGACAGGCCTCTGCAGCCGGCACAATTCCTAACCTCACCGCTAGTTGGGGGCTTCATTCGTTCCATCCCTGACCCGGTCATTGACTGGAAAACAGGTTGTAGGTTTTCATTATTATTATTATTATTATTATTATTATTATTATTATTATTATTATTATTAGTATTAGTATTAGTTATTATTATGTTACCGAGGGGAGTGGGCGCGCGTATTGTCGCACTACGACTATGGAGCAAAACTCTGCATTCAGGAGACGAGTGACATCGAACCCCGCCGGCGGCCCTCCTGAGAACGGTTTTCTGTTGTTTCTCATTTTCGCTTCCAGGTAAATGCCGGGACAATTCTGTTCATAGACCACATCCGATTCCTTCCACCTCCGAATCCAATTTCATTCACTAACAACGAAGGGGCGGACTGGTGGGAGCTTGTTCATTGGACAGTCCAATTGGCCATGTTCGAAGACGAGACACAAAGCTCCAGGTTATAAACAGGCTTA
This sequence comes from Anabrus simplex, assembly GCF_040414725.1. Lineage (NCBI taxonomy): Eukaryota > Metazoa > Arthropoda > Insecta > Orthoptera > Tettigoniidae > Anabrus > Anabrus simplex. The sequence continues at coordinate 1,668,221,541 of NC_090265.1, forward strand.
GCTTTATTCCTGAACGTGACCGAATGAAGCCATAATCTTCTTCTTCTACCGCTTTTCCCACACTTGTGGGGTGGCGAGTGTGAATTGTGTCACACATATGTCGATCTAGCCCTGTTTTACGGCCGGATGCCCTTCCTGACGCCAACCCTATATGGAGGGATGTAATCACTATTGCGAGTTTCTGTGGTGGTTGGTAGTGTAGTGTGTTGTCTGAATATGAAGAGGAATGTGTTGGGACAAACACAAACACCCAGTCCCCGGGCCAGGAGAATTAAAATTAAAATCCCCTACCCGGCCGGGAATCGAACCCGGAACCCTCGGAACCGAAGGCGTCAACGCTGACCATTCAGCCAATGAATCGGACCGAATGAAGCCATAATGATTATTATTATTATATTATTATGAACATCGTTACGGCGTTTGGGCGACGTTTATTTAGGTTTCCATCCGTGTTTATTCTACGTATCCTTGCCCACATGTCCTTCATTCTCTTAAATGAACGTTTCTTCTGTCTTCTGACCAGGGAAGTCGTTTCATTGGTTTGACCTCATCTTCATGCACCCTCCAATCCTGGATTTGTTTGTTTGTTTTTTGTTTAAAGATGCTTCTACTGTATCTAGGACATCTTGTTCAGTTATCCCGCTCAGCCCCAAATCGCAACCCACTGATTAATACAATCTAGGTTTGCCTTTGAGATTCCAAACTTGTGTTAGGACCTGTTTGGTAAGCCTGCTATCAGACATACGGAATACATGAGCGAAGAAAGTCAGACCCCCTTGTCCTGATGTCGTCTGTTACTTTGCCCACGTTGCAATTCAGTTCTTCATTTTTTCTGAGCCTCCATGTTCCTTCCTTTCTAATGGGTCGTAAGATCTTTCTCCCTATCAGTCGTCTACTTTCTCCAGTGTTCGTTTTGAGGTTTATTTCTCCATTTCAATGTTTCTGACACATATAAAACTTCCAGTGTTACAACTGTCGGGTAGTGTCGGATCTTAGCTCACCATGATATTGCTCACTTATCGTATGTCTCAAGAGTATAAATGTAAGCTGACTTAATTATTAATCTCGTCTCCACGCTTTGTTTCTCATTATTCTTCATATCTAGCCACTGCCCTTAATATTTGAATGTTTCGACCTTTTCAGGGGATCTTAAATTAGACTTCATACAAATGGCCTGAGAGCCTCCGTGGCTCAGACGGCAGCGCGTCGGCCTCTCACCGCTGGATACCGTGGTTCAAATCCCGGTCACTCCATGTGAGATTTGTGCTGGACAAAGCGGAGGAGGGACAGGTTTTTCTACGGGTACTCCGGTTTTCCCTGTCATCTTTCATTCCAGCAACACTCCATTATCATTACATAGCATTTATCACTCATTAATAAATCACCTTGGGAGTGGCGACCCCATTGTAATAACAGCCTATATGTTTCATTCATTACATCCCTGACCTGGTCAATGACTGGAAAACAGGTTGTAGGTTTTCATTTTTCACAAATGCCCTGGCTTTTGCAGACGATATTGCAATCCTAGCACCGGCCGTTGAGACAGCTGAGCAACAGATTGAGGAACTTTACCATCAGGCAAGAAAAATAGGTCTCAAAGTCTCAATTAAAACGCAAATTCTACGGCCAATAATGACAGTCCATCTATTATTATTATTATTATTATTATTATTATTATTATTATTATGATTATTATTATTATTATTATTTTAAAGGCGATGAAAAATGGCTGCCAGAGATGAATTGTTTTTATTCAGTCAAGTTTAAAGAAACCGGAAATGTTTAGTTTAATTTCTTTCCCATTAAATATCACCTTGAAATGCATTTAACTCAAGGCTAGTTATATGAAATTACTTCCGTTAAAAATTACATACATTAAAGCATGATATATTACAGGAAGGCATAAAACAGTTTGCCAACTTTTAACTCTAATTCCACTTAATTGCTACAAGCTCTCAGCAGCGCAACTTATCATTATTATGAGACATTAATCGATTATGGGAAACGGGAACATTTCATGGAGTGAAGTGCCTCATTTCTGACACCCAGATAATTAAGAGTTTCATTGTAGTGATACCTTCGATCACAAGGAAAACCATGCGGCATCGGTCCGATGTTTAAGACTGCGAGTTAGCTTACATGACTAATTCTATTTATAGTCTGTGTCTGCGTACGAATGAGTAACTGGCTGAATAAATAAATAAATAAATAAATAAATGAATAAATAAATAAATAAATAAATAAATAAATAAATACATGTTAAATTCCTCTACTGTTACTTTCGCTTCGCCCACGCCCCGGTGGGGCCGTGGCTGCGGACTGCGTCCAACAAGTGGTCTTGTTTCTGATAACGCGTACGAAGAACGGGTACTTCTGCTAGTACATAATATAAGTGCTGGCGTGTGATCATATAATGCTCTGTTTGAGATCTTGAATTTTCGAAGTGAACCTTACATTTGCAAGTGATTCATTCAGTTGATGTAGCTGCCATTTGTTTATACTGCGCGGAAACAAAGTTGTCCGTCACTTGCCTTAAACTTGGCAATATCTATCGAAACGTCAAGTAAAAACTAGATCTAGATGAACTATAGACAGTGAGGTCACATTAGTTATTAACGTAGGTCTTGGTCGTCAAAGATGCTGCCTCTGTAACCATCTCTATGAAATGATGCAAATAAATCGTTCGTTATCATTTTCGATATTTGAGTTTCATTTATTGAAAGACATATCCATGATCAATAGCTTTTCGCAAAGGGAAACGTTTCTTTTTTCTAGTTCAAACCAGAAGACATAGTGAACTGTAATAACTAGGTCCTGCTAGCAAATGCACAGAATTTCAATAGTATTTTTAAATTTTCTCATTTTACAAACAACATATAGGCCTAACATTGAGTTTTGTGGATTTCTAGTGGATAAAGAAATATATTATCCTGCTAATGCAAATCCGTCATTGACCTGAAACTACATTACACTACAATTATTTATTTTACTCCAGGTGTTCATGCCCTGCATTGTCCGGCTCTTTGGCTGAATGCTCTGTATACTGGCTTTTGGTTCAGAGGAAACTGGGTTCGATTTCAGGCCGAGTTGGTTAATTCCGTTAGCTCGGGGATTGGGTGTTTGTGCTGCCCCAACATCCCTGCAACTTATGCGTCACACTCAGCACAAAAACAGGCAGTTTCCCTATACACGACAGATGCCACCCACCCTCTGCATTACAAGGGCGGCGCCAACTAGAAATAGCCTAGTAACACGAAATTAAATTATCCCTGCTGTGAGGGCTTTTTCAACGAGACTATAATTTCAATATTGAATGAGGGAACGTTAGGAATCTCGGAGTGTCTGCAGCGTAGAACACCACGAACACGTGTCGGGTCAGATTTAATTAATTTTCTTATCATATGCAAGACGCCCCACTGGTTGCCAATTAATGACTCATTTATCACATAGTAAGTAGCAAGTTGAAGTCTGGAATAGTAAATGCCCCAATAATGTGCGCCATTTGTTACTCCCTGAGACCGTCAACACCAATCAAGATATTCATATTTCCGTAGAAGGAAAAAACTTCTTTACTTCGTCTTGCATCGAGCAATCAACAAATCAGTATGATAAATTTTATTTACTCCCGTCATGTGAGATAATACCATTGGGTTAGGATGAGTTTTCGTGTAAAGGAATTAATAATAATAATAATAATAATAATAATAATAATAATAATAATAATAATAATAATAATAATAATAATAATAATAATTGTACCGGGCGGTACACCTCCACGCCGCTAATTTAAAATTTGCGCCAGTTGAAACTCCTCTGCTGGAGGAAGTCTGAACTTTATCTACGGTATTAATTTTCTACTTTCTCAGAAGATGTCACTACCTGGAAATTTTGGAGTTTTTGAACTGTGTCATTTTCGACGTATTTTTGTTTTGCTTGTAGTAAGAAGTGTGAACCTTCTCTTCTAGAGGACACTACTGAAGATCAACAATAGTGCACCCTAGTGCGGAGTGAAAGAACTGTTTTTTGGAGAAAATTTAATTTCAAAAGTTTGTTCTTTGCTAAATTTCTTTCAGTCATTGTTTATGTTGTATGTCCGGCGCTCCCCTTCTCGCTCCTCCAGTCAGCTGCACGCGCGCCTGTGTATCATTCTGCTAGCTTCGACGCGCAGCCCTCAGTGCGCGTGCCTGACCATCGAGTGTACTATAAATAGGAGCTCCCTGCCTGCTCACTTGCCCACTTGCCCCGGTGTCCAGCTCCAGAATACACCCTACGTCGAGCACGGAGGCTACTCCTCTTGAAAATGTGCTTCGACCAGGTGGACTGAATTTCTGGCAGTACGAGGTTTCACCTCTGGTCACCGCTCCCTTACCTGTTTCCGCTGCCTATGTTCCGTAATTCTTTTACAAGCCATTTTCATTCCCTAATTTACGCAAGCTCCCTTAGTTTCGCTAGGTGGAATTTCTTCAATCAATTGAACTTGCTTTTTAGGAATTCAGGCACTTCAACAAACAAGGACTCTCTCAAGACATTTATGTTAGTGTGCCAGATAGTTTTCGACTATCAACGTGTCAATTCACAAAGACTATCTTTTCAAGATAGGAGTGTATATAAAGACTGTAAACCTGTACATATTGTATAAAGACAGACTTTTCTCAAGATTCAATATTCCCTTTTGCTTCAAAATAAATTTCAGTTATTTGTGTAAATATCATAAAGTGAAGCAAATAAAAGTTGTGATTGTAAATTTCAACCTTGGTTACAACAGTTTAAGTTGGCAATATTAACCCTTTCTTTCCCCTTGTTTTGTATCTAGCCAATCCCGAATTTCTTTAATTAATTTTCCACCAATGATGTGTTTCTTCTTCATCTTGTGTAGGGGTTTTCGTTATCCACCAATAAAATGATTGTGGGCGGGTGTTTTCCTTCCTGAAACGCCTCGAACTTTCCGCGAGAGTATATAAACTGCTGATTTTTGGGTCTCTGCGCCACTTCTGTTCCATCTTTCAGTGTGTAAAGTACATAGCAGGGGGCGGGAAGCGCCTCTTTCTTCGGCAGCGGTCAACAACAAGGTAATGGCCAATTAATAACTTCTTTCTTTGCTAGCTCAGCAGTTTAACTCTCGGGGCGGGTCCGAAGTTTTTCCATAATGTAACCTTCCTTAAAATGTACCTATTCTATCTTTAAACTGCATATCGGGATAGAGAGTGCTTAACCCTCTCGAGCTCCCAATCATATTGTTTTGAGGTGAACTTATTTTTCTCAACCTATTCTTCGTTAACGTAAAGCAAATTGTTCTTTTCTAAAGTCACCTCTGTAGTATGGGATTAGCCCTTGCATTAGTGGCCTAGAGCCAGATTAGGTTTTAAAACAAATGCATTAGGAGTGCAGATCGCCTCCTCTCAAATTGTTATTTTAGAGGTCATGTAATTAACCTTCTTCTCATTTAATAGACCTCAGTAGGTTGGGTATTTTACCCCTGTGTATATGTCCTTAGAGGACAGCTTGAAAGTGGAATTAGGTGTGGCCTTTGACAGGCCTGAATTTTGAGAGCAAGTTGCTCTTTTCCCGAAAATTTTGTTTTCTGCGCGCCTCAAGGAGGCCTTACTGTGTATTTTGGAGCAAGTGCTCCTAGGCATGAATGGGGTTTTCTGCCCCTCTGTTGGAACTTGTGTTTGGGGTAAAACTGGGCTAATTGCTCAAGAATTGTGAGGCTGGGGCTCGAAGCCCAAATCCTGTAAATATTGTAATTGTATTTTTATTGCCTTGCTACTCTGTACCTGCCATGATTGTTATTTCTTTATTTTGAAAAGAAAATATAACCTTGTTAAATTTTAAATTAATTCTACTTTCGTAGCTTGAGACCTGTTCACCACCCCGCACCTTCTTTCACCTCTAACTACCACCAAAACACGGTAACAACAACAACAATAATAATAATAATAATAATAATAATAATAATAATAATAATTCAACAAAGCACAACAACTGGTACAATAAATTGGAGAATAACAGGCAGGGCCAAACAAGGAAGATAGTGCCCAGAGCAAATACTAAACCCTAAGCTAACCTTCTGAGTTCAAAGAATTTGTAGCATAAATGTAGTATCCACATACATTGACTTAAAAAAACTTTATGACTCAATTGATAGCGAATCATTGTTCAAAATATTGAAAGAACAAGGTTTAGACCTCAAAATCTTTGTAATCATAAAACATACACAAATGAAAACAAAGTCAAATTCTCAAAATCCCTCATAAACCAAACAGAAGTAAGGCAAGGGGACACACTCTCTCTATTACACTTCAACTACATCCTCGAAATAAATCTAGAATGATGTAATTGAAAATTTGTTCTCAGAATTAAATAACATAAAGGTGTGTTCTTTGCTTCAAGGGGCTTAACATGAGCTTTGTCTCGTCCTTGTAGGACAAATTCGATATTTCGCCTATATTAGCCTATTATTTTTGTATCTTCCTCCGTCGCCCCCCCCCCCCACGAAGAATTGTTTTGAAAATAAAATCGAGGCTATATCACTCATGGATAATGTATCTTTCTATTAGTGAAAGGAATTTTAGAATCGGTCCAATAGTTTCTGAGATTACCCTCCAGATATAAACAAACTCACAAAATTCGCACTCTCTGTGTTAGTACAGATTTCGGCTTCGAAACTTTGGGAATATGTTCTCAAAGCATGAATCTTCCATAAAACAATCTTCAAAAGGTCATATTTATAAAAAGAATATGCCATCGTCTCCCCTTAAAGCTGGACAAATTATAGAAAAATGGGGGTGTATTCTGCCCGAAGGCGGGTCCGAACCTCCGCAGAGGTGTTCCTGAGCAGGAGTTTACGTGTGGTAGGGTTCCTTTCCGCTCCTCCATTCCCTTACCCCCACCCCACCAACAGCGCGTGGCAACCCATACAACTCCTGACCATGCCCAGTGTTGCTTAACTTCGGAGAACTCACGGGATCCGGTGTTTCAACACGGCTACGGCCGTTGGCAATTGTAGAATAAGATATCAAAAACAGGAAGATATTTAGATGTAAAATTCACAAGTAACAAGTTGACCAAGAGGATAAACTGAAGAAACCATTCAGAACAATTTGGATGAAAGAGAGGAAAGAAGTCCACAACAAAGAAATAGAGGAAATACGAACACAAAAGACGGTGAAGAAACGCCTCTGACAGTAAGTACGTTGCACAGTCCTGAATGGGCATGTTCAAAACTAATATTCACTTCCTTTCCAGTTCTTTCCCGAAATATGTTTTGTATATCACCTCCTTAATCACCAACATCATATTTCTATTGTCCGCCTTCGTAGCGTGACGCTGCCGTCCTCGGGGGCCTAGGTTCGATTCCCGGTACTGCCAGACAGTTAAGAATGGCAGGTGGGTCTGTATATTGTCTGTATATTGTTAAAATGGTACGTGCAGCTCACCTCCATTCGGGGTGTGCCTGAAAAGAGCTAAACCATCTCCGAGACGTGGACACGAGTTTACTTTGCCCAGGCCTTTGGTCCAGGGAATATCAGGTTCGATTTTTGGCCGGTTCAGGGATTTTAACCTCCATTGGCTCAGGGGTTGTGTGTGTGTGTGTGTGTGTGTGTGTGTGTGTGTGTGTGTGTGTGTGTGTGTGTGTGTGTGTGTGTGCTGTCTTCATACTTAGTATTCTTCATAGGTAGAGCCGCATCCTCACAGGCGCGCAGATCGTCTATATAGCGTCAACCCGAAAGATCTGCACCAGGCTTCTTCGTAGGCCACACGCCATTATTATTATTATTATTATTATTATTATTATTATTATTATTATTAGCGAATTCTCCCAACATTGGAAGACGTTAAGCAAATAACTCAATCAGTTCTTCTGTGGGTTCTTCTTGTTGTTCCAATAGGCATTCATTCTTTCCGAGAAGGCTTGTTTACGTTCTTCCAACCACTTAGGTCTGTGCCTTTTTTTTTTTTTTTTTTTTTTTTTTGTCGTTGCTCTGATATAGCTTCCCAATTGTTTACTTGGTGTCTACAGATGTCTCTTTCTAGAAAGCATGTTGAATTTATATTTGCGTTTATGAGTTCTTTTCACCGTTCGTTAAGCCAGGCTGTTCTTAAGCGAGGTTACATAATCTGTTATCGTTTTTGTCAATCGATTTTCTGGTAATGTAGTGAGATGACCGAAGAATTTAATTCGTCTTTTCCTAATGTCAGTTTCGATGTTGGAGAACTTTTCTGTTGTTTTGATTGATTGTAACCAGTAACCATCTTTGGTGTATCTTGCTCCTAAGATTTTCCTAATGATCTTCCTCTCTTATTTTTTATTGGATTTCTTCAAGTTCTTCTTTTCTCTTGAATGCCAGTGTTTCACTTGCGTAAAGGACTGTTGGTTTATGAATGTGTTGTAATGCCGAAATTTTGTATGTCTTGACATGGAATTTTTTGTTGTAGATGTTTTGGACTAACCCTAATGCTTTTTTAATGTATTATTATCATCATCATCATCATCATCATCATCATCATCATCATCATCATCTGTTTACCCTCCAGGTTCGGCTTTTCCCTCGGACTCAGCGAGGGATCCCACCTCTACCGCCTCAAGGGCAGTGTCCTGGAGCTTCAGACTCTTGGTCGATGATACAACTGGGGAGAATGACCAGTACCTCGCCCAGGCGGCCGCACCTGATATGCTGAACAGGGACCTTGTGGAGGGATGGGAAGATTGGAAGGGATAGGCAAGGAAGAGGGAAGGAAGCGGCCGTGGCCTTAAGTTAGGTACCATCCCGGCATTCGCCTGGAGGAGAAGTGGGAAACCACGGAAAACCACTTCGAGGATGGCTGAGGTGGGAATCGAACCCACCTCTACTCAGTTGACCTCCCGAGGCTGAGTGGACCCCGTTCCAGCCCTCGTACCACTTTTCAAATTTCGTGGCAGAGCCGGGAATCGAACCCGGACCTCCGGGGGTGGCAGCTAATCACACTAACCACTACACCACAGAGGCGGACTTATTATTATTATTATTATTATTATTATTATTATTATTATTATTATTATTATTATTATTATTATTATCTTTTAATTTACACCTTGAAACTCGTTATTCTAGCGTGTACTCTACCAGTTTCCTTGTTGTTTAACTGCCACGCTGTTTATTACGTTTTGCCGTGGCTGGCAGATTAACCAACAACCGCTATACTTACAGAGCTCTATCATGCTATTTTTAATCTTGTGTCCCTACATCATTGACCAACCCTCATCTTGTATTATGAAACATTCTCCTTTGTTTGCCGATGAGGAGGCTGCATGAGTCAGTCGTGATATCGACGGCGGCATCAGTCAAGGAAGGAAGTGCCCACTTGCGGCGTTATCCGGTTATTGTGTATCTGATAGCGAACGTGTATTGCTTGACATGCAAGTGCTAGGCCTCATAAATTAGCCGCAGTCATGAAAACATTCGCTGGTGATCAGAGAGAAACCGCGACGAGAAGTCAACGAAGGTCAATGGATTAATTACAGACTGTGAGCAAAGCTTCTGTGGCTACTGCCTTCCGGCCAATCTTCGGGAAGTGATGGACAGAGCGGACCCCCTTCACTGCGCCATCAAACATCTGTTAGGTTCATCATAAAAAAGAAAGAGAAAATCTGCTTCAAGGTGGCGGAAAAGGTCTTATAAAAATAAAACAGTAATTTAGTTTCATTTTTATAGGAATACATATCTAACACGAAATATTTGCTGGTAATTTACCTCATTATAGTGCTGATTTCGGGGGATGGGTCACGAGACTTGTGCTTCGGTCGAAAAACAACTGAATGTCATGCAACTAGGATAACTCGTGGTGCTATGGAAACAGTGACCAGATTGCTGCGGCATTAAATCTTTTGCTTGTCAGTCGCTCTATACATTGTGTTAGCTACACTTCATTATTTATCTTAATTTCATTCCTTCTTGAGTTTTTCTTAGCTATTTGCAAATTGCCCGCCTCTGTGTAACGGTTAGTGTGATAGCTGCCTTGCTCAGAGGCCCTGGTTCGATTCCTGACTCTGCCACGAAATTTGAAAACTTTACGAGGACTGGAAAGGGTTCCACTCAGCCTCGGGTGGTTAACTGAGTAGAGAGAGTTCAATTCCCACCTCAGCCATCCTTGACGTGGTTTTCTGTGGTTTCCTACTTCTTCTTCACGCAAATGCCGGGATCGTACCTAACTTCCACGCCCTCCTCCTCCGCTCGTCCTTGTCTCTCCCTTCCGGCCTTCCCATCCTCCCACAAGGGCCTGTTCAGCATAGCGGGTCCGACTCCATGGCTAAATGGTTAGCGTGCTGGCCTTTGGTCACAGGGGTCCCGGGTTCGATTCCCGGCAAGTTCGGGGAATTTTAACCATCATTGGTTAATTTCACTGGCACGGCCGGAATCGAATGGAGCCGTGTTTTAAACGAGTTTCCACTGTCTTTGACTGGCGTTTCGTCCAAGTGACAGCAAAGCCGCTTATAGGCGGTAACGTTAAAGAGGGCAGCAGAAGATTTAAACGAGTTTCCACTGTCTTTGACTGACGTTTCGCCTAGGTCAAAGCAAGGCCCCTTACACACAGTAACGTCACCAAAGGCAGTAGAGTATATAAGCGAGTTTCCATTGTCTTTGACTGACGATCGTCTTGGTTACAACAAGGCCCTTTACACACAGTAACGTCACTGTAGGCAGTAGAGTTTTTAAGCGAGTTTTCACTGTATTCGACTGACGTTTCGTCTAGGTTACAGGAAAGCCCGTTACACACAGTAACGCCACCGATGGCAGTAGAGTATTTAAGCGAGTTTCCACTCTATTTGACTGACGTTTCGTCTAGGTTACAGCAAGGTCCCTTACCACTGATCTCTATACATGGATGGCTGGTAACTTGGGTAGCCGTAAGCCGAATAGAAGATGACCGGCGTAGTAAGATGACAGCGAGCGCACGGTGCAGTACACCACGAGGAGCGCGCTTGCTTTGTTTATGCTTAGTTCAGTGACGCCAGGTCTCCTGATTGTAGTTCCACGGGTGTTCTGTGCTGTTTTATTGCAATACCCCACGCATTTACAAAGGAATTAAGATGAAATACATCAATGAAAAGTCACTAGTTTAGATATTTCACTCGCTGAATTGCAACCACATGTTACTTTCTAATGTTAGTAAAATATAAACAAACAAGGGAGCCATGCTTGTACTACTACGATTAACACAAATACGAATTCCTAAATTTAAATAATACAAATACATAATATATTTAGGAAACTATCAAAGTATACATACATATGTGGCAGATATAAATTGAGTACTATTTGGTAGAGGTACAACATTCTTCCCGTCAGTTAAAATTACAATATTTCCTAACATAACGCAATTGTATTGATTACGTAGTAGACAAGTGACTGTCAGCATACCGAAGTGTACTTCTACGGCAAATACGTCGCGAAATACTTGAATATCCAGCGAAAAACACACAGTAAACTATCATTATGCCGTTACAGGAGAAGTTCTGGGCTTTTAATGTCCTGCGGGCTCATATTAAATGGCTTCTACAAGCTTTAAACAAGCCGGAATTACGAAAATAAAATTATTTTCTGAAAGAGGAAGAATAGGGCTGTTTTTGTATTAATAAAAAGAAAAACCGTGTTTCTGGCTCAAAATACGAAAAATTCAGTCATACCTCCCTTTAGGAATGCATAATTTCGTGGCATACATGTATAAAATTTACAGCAATGTTCCCGAAACTGTTTTTCACTCGTATTGTATTACCGATCGCTAATTGCATGTATTCAGCACTTAAGTTAAAGTTTGTCGGCCGTTATTATACACTCAATTCTATTGCTATCCCGGAGATTTACTGAACTTGGAATGACGTGTCGGTGTTCCCAATGCCCTTATGCTTTGAGTGAACATGTCCCTATATTTTTAATTATTCCAATGCGCCATTAATTGCGATTTAAAATTGATTATATTGTCATTGCTTCCCCATAACGAGAGCTCTAGGATGGGTACACCAACATGGCGGACCGCGCGCTCAACTTGACGTACTTTCTCCTGCAGCGGAGAGCTGCCATCAGCGATCCATGTATAGAGATCAGTGCCCTTTATACACAGTAACGTCACCGAAGGCAGTAGAGTATTTAAGCGAGTTTCTACTGTATTCGACTGGCATTTCGTCTAGGTTACAGCAAGGCCCCTTACACAAAGTAACGTCACCGGAGGCAGTCAGGGTTTGTAATCTATGTATATTCGCAGGTCGCCTAACGGCGTCAACTGGACCTGCACCAGGCCTCTTCGGAAGCCACATGCCATTATTATCTATGTATATTAGGGGAGTAGCATACATTGCTATAAGAAAGCAAGCTCATATTTTCACGAAAAATATTTAATTGAACCTTCACACTCCTGTAATCCAGGACAGACACCCGCACTACATGGAAAAGCATGGAATTATCGATATGAACTTGCTCGTTCGACTTTTAAGCAGAAAATACATATCCATGACTTTCATCTATTCAGTGTTGCGGAGAATATTTTTCTATAAGAAGAGGTCTGGTACTATGAACAATTAAAATATAATGTTGTGAACGAGAAATTATCTTGTCTAGAATGAAGTGATCTGGCCCGCACATTCCAGCACAGCCACTGTGTATTTGTCAATGCAAATATTTAAAAAGTCATCGGTCACATATCAGCAGGCAGGCGTCATGTGGTCACACTGTGTGAGTGCTTGTGACACACAAGCAAAACCGCTGCAATTTATTTCATTTCCACTTTACGTTCAAATTGTGATGCGGAAATAATATTACTGACACGCTTTGCACTTTTTTTATACAGACCTATTTCAAGTTAAGTGACATCCGGTTGGAGATAATGCATTTAATTCTGAATACTTTTGTTAGTAACATGTATGCTGATCATAGAGATAATTGTGTGGGATTTATTTTATGTTTTGTGTAGTGGAAATTATTATTTTATAGAAGAAGAGTCTGTGTTAATAATAATTGAGGGCTATGATTTTCAAACATCCACACCCTTCATAATGAGTTCAAAACCCTTATTGGTCCGGCCAGACATAATGGAACTACTTTCATTTTTGAGAAGGAAGTAACAATCCTGAAAGGAATGAGCAGGGTTGCAGTTTTTTTCCCCTTTACACACGCATAGAACAGGTGTAAAAGAAATCAAAGAGGAGTTTGGGAAATAAACCACAGTTGAAGGAATTCCTTCGGTATGTTAAACTCAGAGGCCGGCCCGTGGTGTAGGGGTAGCGTGCCTGCCTCTTACCCGGAGGCCCCGGGTTCGATTCCCGGCCAGGACAGTGATTTTTACCTGGACCTGAGAGCTGGTTCGAGGTCCACTCCGCCTACGTGATTAGAATTGAGGAGCTAACTGACGGTGAGATAGCGGCCCCGGTCTAGAAAACCAAGAATAACGGCCGAGAGGATTCGTCGTGCTGACCACACGACACCTCGTAATCTGCAGGCCTTCGGGCTGAGCAGCGGTCGCTTGGTAGTCCAAGGCCCTTCAAGGTCTGTAGTGCCGTGGGGTTTGGTTCTTTTTTGTTAAACTCAGAGTTGCCAGGTAGTATAAATTTCGAGAGATGTTCCTATTTTTGAAATATTCGAGGAGATACGAAATTTGATAGAAATCTGACGATTTTTCCCGTCTCCACTTTATAGCCACACGCTACCAGACAGAAGTACTTTACACGGCTGCACGTTAATAAAATACGGGGTGCCCGGCCAAGCCGGCATGCTCGGTTCGCCCGGAAGGACGTGGGTTCGAATCCCCACCAGGAAGTCGTAAAATTTAAGAAACGAGATTTCCACTTCCGGAGGTGCATATGGCCCTGAGGTTCACTCAGCCTACACCAAAAATGAGTACCAGGTTAATTCCTAGGGGCAAAGTTGGCCGGGCGTACAGCCAACCACTCTATCCCATCACGTGCCGAGGTTACGAATGGTGGAAGGCTTTACCTTCCACCCCTCCAAGGGCCTTCATGGCCTGTACGGAGATGATTTTGCTTTGGTTTTATGTTAATAAAATATTAAGTGTTTAGCTTCCTTTCATCTGCTATCAGTTTTAAGAGAATTTACGGTGTGATGCTGATTTTGTTACCTTGAAACTGAGTTCTTTAAGGTGCCAATGGTAGGTTATGAGTCTAACTAGAATATTTCGGACACGTGATGTGGAATGAAAATTACAGGATCCTACAGTTGGTGATGCAGGGGAAGATCTCAGAACAACGGAGACCTGGACAAAAAAGAATGTCCTTGCTGAAGAACCAGAGGAACTGGTTCGAGATAACACGTTGCCGCTTACTCAAAGATTCGATAGAAGACGGTTCGACAAGAGGAAGAAGAAAAGGAAGAAGAAGAAGGCATGGATCACTCTTAAGAGCAGCCGTCTGAGCTGGGATACCAATACGTGACCTGTTTGAGCTGGGATACCGATACGTGACCTAACACGACCGTCGAAGGGATACATCAATGCATCCGGGCACCCTACTGTGACCGTTCATGACCTCGTCATACGTATATGGAGACATCCTGCAGAAAGAATATGCCGTTTTCCGCGCGGTTCTACGTCAAATAGCCGCCGAACGGGGATAATCTTGTCGGTTCCGGGATGCGAGCCGCCCCCCGTAGTGTCACGCGCCTCTCCTCTCGTTGCGCGTAATTGAGAAAACAGGGAGTACAGGCGCCCGTAAGTGGAATTCTTTCTCTCTCTGAGCGAGGGAGCTGGAGCGAGCGGGATGTCACATGACTGAGAGGTGAGGTCACGAAGCAGCCCCAAGGAAGTCGTCCCAACATTCTAGACGATATCACCCCACGTATTCCCCTAAATATCTGGTGGTACCAGTGTATCGCTTTCAACTGTTACGAGGCTATTAATATTAATTACTCGGAAATGCTCGATAGATAATTTCAAGTTACAGCTTCAATGAATGAGGGGATTTTATGGGGATTTATCATGTAGAGAACCATTCTACATGATAAGGTTAATGGGAATTGCGCAGGCAGCGAATATCTTGAAGTGAGAAAGACCAGATGCCCGGCTCTGACAGGACCAGGAAATCTAAAAAATCCCCGGAGTCAAGCTCCACCTACTTTAAATTGGTAATGACGCTTTCATAATTACAGGCGAGCCCGTGAAAAATTCGCAATGAAAAATGATCAACGAAAAGCGGGATGTACACGCTTTAATTTGATACTAAATTCAAAGTGTAAATACACCTGCCACCGGAGTGAGGTGTGACAAGGGGGCGTGGACTGATTCCCCCTCCAGAAATAATTCGTTCCACCATATAGGCGAGAGGCAGGAGACCAGGGTAACCCAGTACATTCTGTGTCTTTGGTGTGATCGACATGTCTATTCGTGAGTGAACAGTTATTAGGGATAATTAGTGTTTTACATTGTGGAAATTCTTCATCGAACAGTGATATGTAATAGTCAGTGACAACCTATAGTGAGCGACAGTGCGTTGCAAGCCAGATATTGATCATGCTTCTAATGCAGCCTGTAATGAGCTGGATGTGAATTTTTTTTTTCTTTAATTCGGATTATGTGTCAGAAAGGCGCGTGGTGCCCAGGATATAGTTCGATCACAGTGTTGTAGTGAGATTCGAACCGACGACATTAGTGATTGGCATTCAGCCATTGGTTTATAGACCGGGCAGTGTCCGCCGTATTCGCTCTAACGCAGTGAGTTGCACATTGGATTAAATATTATTGAAGTGGAGTGGGTCGATTGATGACCGATATAAAAGATATAGTAACACGTATGTTCGAACCCTGTGAGTGCGTCCGTCTAGCGCGTGGTGCTCCCAGAGTCAATTACAGTATTTATGGAGAACTAGTGTGTGCAAGGGAAGGCAATGGTGTCGAGCTGCAGGACAGACTAATAATCTAGGGCTAGGATACTTAAATATACATATGAGTATCTTTAGCCGAGACAGGTTTAAATGCACGACACACTTAGTGCATTTATAACGCAATAATCCTTCCTCATTGCATGTATGACCTACGAGAACTTCAGGACTGGTGAGAGGTCGGCTGTATAGTAACTTCAAAACGTCAGGTATACTCTGGACCTTCCAACGACATCTGAGGATCCAGTCGGCATGCGGACGAACCAGAATATGAAGACCATGGACAACCCTGCCGATCTCAACGCCCCGATGATCGCCTAAGCTGATGGATGTATTCCCTGAGGGCAGCGAGTCGCAGTAGTGATAAGTACTCTTTCATTTATCTTGATAGCTAGTCACTTGTAGGGAAATAAAATTCATTTGCATGTAAATACCTTGAGTATAACGCAGGTTTCAGGGATTATAGTTGATAAGATTTTCCTGTGAGATTTTCTTCGTGGCCGGAGCCACTCATTTTATTAATTAGGGGATATAATGCATGATAATTAATAAGGCCCTAGTATAATTTACAGGTGACGTAATGTAAATAACGGGAATAAAGTTTCATTAGGTGATCCGATCGTCCAAGGCTGAGTGTAACTGCGACGAATCCTCACAAATTTCCTGATTAGTAATTTAGGATGATACGTCACCTGATGATAGAAGTTCCTCCTGTATATATATTAAGGCGGCATATTACAAGACGGCAGTAAACAAAGTGTGGGGTGTACTTGAATTTATAGATGCGATTAACCATGAATCATTTTTATTGTATTTTATTTTTATTCTGAAGGTTAGAGTCCTCTGGTTAAATGTGCACTGTTTTCGGGAAATGAGGGGAGAAGGGACGGTATGTGATTTGTGAGTTCGTTTGAAAGTACAGTGGTGTGTACATATATGTGTTCTCCGATAGAAGAGACATTTGGAAAATGCCGGCACAGGGATAAGATGGCTGAAGGCATATGTAAAGTAATGCGCTGAGAGTGTCAATGAACTGCAGCAAGAAGGGTTTTTTTTTGCGATAATACGAGAATTTGAATATAGCAAGTAAGGGGATAGCCTTGCTATGTGGGTGAAGGAAAATAAAATAAAAGACAAGCGAGCCGAACCCTTGACAGGTTTATGGCCGGGGGGAATGAGAGGGTCTCGCTAGCCACTGCATGAAATGTGATGTCCAACTCTCCCTTCTTTATATAGTGGAACGAAACGTGCACAATTCAAGATAAAGACACCGTCGTGCATATCCTAGGTATGACAAATGAATGAACTCCTTCCACCTTTGTTATTATTATTATTATTAAGATAAAAACCAGGATAGGGTTTTAGATTCTTTTTTTGTACACCCCACATATGGAAGTCCTGGGCTCGAAGCCCAGGGTTCGAAGAAGAATGTTGCCCACATGTGGTAACAAATCATGGAAGTCCTGGGCTCGAGACCCCAGGGTTCGAAGAAGACTGTTACCCGCATGTGGTAACAAATCGGAGCTGTATCAAGATCCTGTGTTGTTGTTGTTGTTTTTTTCTCTTCTCTGGCATGGAGAAGCAAATGCAAGGTGTTGTGTTATTTCTTCCAGTGTGTATATTATATGTTAGGTGATGCAATTTATTGGTTATTGGTTGATATGCCGGTTGTTTTTAGGAACGCCGTTGAAATGTAATGTCACTTGTATTAACGCCTAGGTAAATCCCTCTGAAACAGGCGTTATAAGGGGTAAATACTCCGTGTGATAAATTAGACGAGGTCATTAGCATAGAGACTGTGACATAGCTATCATGTATTTCGAAGGGTACTCGCACATTTAAACAAGCTCAATTAACATGATTCGAATGAATTGGGCGATACAACTCGCGCCGTAAGAAGATATGCCCTTGTAAATAACATATGTGTAAAATGCTTAATATAATAAGATTTTCGTGTGTTAAATAATTCAAAGGGG
Organism: Anabrus simplex; assembly: GCF_040414725.1. Classification (NCBI taxonomy): domain Eukaryota; kingdom Metazoa; phylum Arthropoda; class Insecta; order Orthoptera; family Tettigoniidae; genus Anabrus; species Anabrus simplex. The sequence continues at coordinate 1,668,239,380 of NC_090265.1, forward strand.
ACGCCCTTTTTTCAGTGTGTTTAATGATTTAAATGTTATGAAATGATGAATGCCGGTCTGATAAAAGGACAGAAAAGGACATTCGAGTTCAGACCTGATTAATAATTAATGTAGTGTGTTAATAAATATTTCGGCATATCTGTATGTAATGAAATTTCAAGTGTTTTCCTTAGCTAATTAAAAAGTGTTTTTACAAAATGGACGGTATTCCTTCTCATTAGTAATGTGTTCGTATTCCTCTGATAATCCGAGACTCTTTCCCCTTACTTAGAATTAAATATTTTAAGCCCCCTTCCGGACATACCACGAACCCAAGCTCTCGAGCAAGCCGAAGGAAACTCAAGTAGGGGTGATGGCTTTCGATTCCAGGGAATGTCCAAGGGTCTCGTCGAATAAATCCTTACAGCCACTGTATAAGCCAACTAATATAAATTGTTATGCACTAGAGCCCTGGACAGGTGCATACAAATGGCGCCCAACGTGGGGCCATACAAATGGCGCACAACGTCAGGGCGTACAAATAGTGGCCGACGTTAGGGGCGTACAAAATATCGGCCAACGTTCAGGCATTAATATGGTAGTTTAGTGGCAAAAATATATAACCGTATTCCAGAGCACAAGTTCGTCTCCGAACATGTGGCTTAGTTCGAACACCACTAGTATAAAGAGGAGTACCTGGTAAACTTAGTAGTACCAAAGGTGTATAGTGAGAACTAAAGGATTAGAAATACCAAATGTATCCGAATGTTGAATTTAGTAGGAATGAGGAATACGAGATGAAGTCAGAACGTGTGAATACAGTAACTAGTATGAATGATGTGTCGGGCGGAGTGCTTAGGTCATTTCCGTAGACAGTTTTATCACACGCAATGATATGTAAATGAGTGATTGGAATAGATTATATTTAATAAAGATACGGAGAAAAATTGGGAAAATCGTGTAACCAGATTAAGTGGTAACGTGCACGATGGTCATTCATGATCATGGCAGACCCGATGAGTTACAAAATGGTGTAACTTCAGAGAGACAATACAATGTCTTTCCCGTTAGTGAGGACAAAGTGATCGGGCAGAATTCTTCAAATCCTGCTGGTTACAGGTTTGTGCCAGAGGCGATGCATTAGTAGCAGGCCTTGGTAACTTAGGGAATACGTCCTATTTTAAATATTAGATACCGTGAGTAAGAGAGGGAGCCTCACCCCATGACTCTTATATTTCCTAAAATGAACAGTGAAATGTTGTCAGCTCATAGACGGACAACTGACTGCTAGTGCAACTTGTACATCTTGAAGCTGACGGCATCCAATGTTCATCGAGTATACCAGGTGTCTGGTATAGGTAAATTGCCGAGCCCATTTAGGTCATGAATTCGGGTGACATGTAATTTGATAAAGGGCTACAGAAAGTTATTTGTAGTGAGTTCCGGGAAAATATTTACGAATGATGTATGGGCACACTAAGGAAACACTTGCAGTTATTAGGAGGTGTGACGTAGCTGTTGTGAAGCTAAATTTGGTATAAGGCAAATTACGTGTTTCAAAAATGAACACACCTGCCTAACTTTAGGAAAATAAATCATGTTAATTGAGTATACTGCGGTCAGCTCGATTCAGGGGGTACACGTTCTCCACAAATAAGTGTCAGTATGAATGTAGAGGACATTAAGGCGATGATGGCCAGTCTATTGGCCGAACAGAAGGAGCAGATCAGGATCGATAATGAGAAGCAAGCGGGACTCTTGAAGGAGCAGATCAGGATCGATAGTGAGAGGCAAGCGGGACTCTTGAAGGAGCAGATTAGGGCCGATAGTGACAGGCTCGAGGAACGTTTTGCTAGACAGGAGCAAGCGGACGCTGAGACTAAAGAACAGCTTATTAAGTTAGACCAATGTTTGAACCAACAGACCAGTCAGGTTGGGCAACTCACTGAACGCTTAGAGAGATACGAGGCATCATGTAAGGCCCAGGCCACAGAACTTAAAGACCATTTCACTTCCCGTGTTAATGACTTAACTGCTCATATAGATTCTTTGACACAAAAATTAGATCAAACAAGTATCCGTCTGGAGGGACAAATAAAAGAAGTTGATGAAAAATTTACCGCTCAGGAACGAAAAATTGATAGGTTGGAAGCAAAGATTAATACCGGATCGGAAGAGGTCGTAAATTTACGAACTCAAGTTGAAGAATTGTCCGTGAAATCCCAAGATATTGAGGCACAACTGATAGTGGTCACCGACAGTACAGAGGCGAAATGTAGGGAGTACCTCGACCAACAGGTGGACCTAATGAAAGTCGAATTGAAAACCGATGTCGAGGGAAAACAACGGGAAATTCAAAGCAAGTTGAAGGAGACGAAGGACAAGGTTGATAGATTCGAATTGAAGGTTCATAAAGCTAGTATTAAGGCTGATGTTCACGACAAATTAATACTGGAGTTACAAGAGGAAGTCGAGAACCTTAAATCTCAAGAGTCTCGAGGAGATGGACTGTTGAAATCCGCCTTAAAGAAGCCAGAGAAAGTTGAACACGATGTTATCGGAAATCGCACCGAATCAGATAAAATGGAGGATTCTCCACAGATAAATGAAACGAATCCCATGCGTATTCCACCCGGGCGTAATTCGGCACCACAGGATTGTAGCTCAATGCCAATTTATAACTTTCTTCGCATGAGTTATGATGAACCTAAGAAGTTCGGCTCGAACGTTCACATGACACCAAGAGGGTTCCTTTCTGAAATGGATCAATACTTTCTTGATCACAATATTCCAGCAGATAAGCGCCTAAGAATGGTGGAGAAGTATCTAGTAGAACAGCCTCTTATTTGGTTCAAGGCGTTCAAATATTGCTTCGGGAGTTACGAGGAATTTAGGTGTCGATTCCTTGAGAAATATTGGTCGGTTGAGACTCAACAAAATCTACGCCTGGAATTGTATTCTCGGCGGTATTCGGCCACGGGGCAGACACGATTTTGTGAATACTTTGTGCACCAGCTCCTGAGGATGAAAGAGCTGGATAGTCCCCCAACAGAAATGGAGTTGGTGGCAGCGATAGGGAAGCAGCTACCACTAGAGGTGCAGAAATTACTTATCTCTGCTAATGTTAGGTCCGCGGTCGAGGCTGAACATGTTTTGCGGCAGCTCGACCAAACAACTAACGGGGGATACGTTCGACAGAGGCACCATGAGGCTATCCACACGGTCAATACAAATCGAGAAGGAGGAACGCCTCAGCTCAGAAATCAGGGGACTAGTACAGAAGAAAGGAGAGAAATGTACTCGGCACCGAGGACAGAAGATAGGGAGACTTCAAAGTGGAATAGACCAAGAGAACGGTATCGTGACAGATGGGGTTCTCGAAATTACGAACACAGAAGACCTTACGAAAGAAGAAATGGATTCGGATATAATCAAGTCGATCGTTATCGAAGACCGTACACGAAATGGAGAAGTGATGGAGGACGGCCATGGGATAGATCTAGAGGTTCGGACAGCCACATACGGGATCGTCAGGCCGAGTCTCGGAGATACGTTGAACACCTCAGAAATCAACCTGTTATGAATGACAAATGGCAAGGACCAATTCAAGAGATGGCCGCGATGGAAGAAAGTAGAGGGGCGGAAAGTCTTCAGCTTCAGGCCCAACGTAGACAAGATTCCGAAAATCGACTCAACCCTCACGCGAACGAATATCATGCTGGGGGTGGAGCCGTAAAAAAAAAAGAGATGAACTAGGTATCGAGGAGATAGTTTTTCCCCATACCAACAACCACCAAAACGAATTAGAATGGACCATCGTTACCGTTGATACCTGGGTGATGCAACCAGAGGACCTGATAGAAGACCCAAATCCATGCAGTAAAAAGATAGTTAGAGAATTACCGGTGATTTACATACGTGTCCAAGGACTCCGCGTACGTTGTTTAGTGGATACCGGAGCCAGCGTGAGCGTGGTGTCGAGAAATTTTGTCAGAGAGATCCAATCAAAATTTAAAATTCCTACTTTACCAGTAGCTAAGGTAAAGGTGCGGGGCATCATTCCGGATCGCACGACGGTATGCGATACGCAAGTATATCTAGACCTACAGATAGGTAACGCGACGCTCGCACATCCATTCTTGGTTCTAGACAAGATGGAATACAACGTGATTGTGGGTGCAGATCTTCTGCGTGAGTATAGAGCGGTTATCGACATGGATCAAAATCATGTCAAATTTTGCATCAATATGAGCCGCGAGGATGTCCGGTTAAATGATAGGCCAGAAACAGAAGACGGAGAAAGGATCTGGACAACGCAGGTAATCCATAGCGAAGAAGATAGGCCTAGAGAATTTCCGAATTGGAACGCTCAAATGATGGAAGAAATCAGGGAGAAATTCGAGATGATGGTTGTTGATTTGGAGAAAGAAGACGAAGGAGAAGAACCCAGGTTTGAAGACGTATTGCAGATTAAATTGGATGAGGCTAAAATCAATGAAAATGACAGACATAAATTGCAGGAAATCCTAAAAACGCATAGAAATGTTTTCGGCTCACAACCTGGGAAAATTTTGAATTACAAATATAATCTGGTGGTGACTAGTTGGGAACCATTCAAGAAAAACCCTTATCCTATCCCAGAGAAACATCACGCGAAGGTGCGCGCGCTCATTAAAGAAATGGAAGATCATGATATCATATCAAAGGCTCCAACGCCATTTTTAAACCCGTTAGTCGTTGTAGCTAAACCTAATGGATCTCTGAGGGTGTGTCTGGACGCTAGGGCCATTAACGAACGCCTCGTGCCGGAGTATGACAGGGCACCTAATATCAAAGACATTTTAAAGAAATTTCAGAATATGAAATTGTTCTCAAATATCGATTTACGATCTTCTTATCATCACGTGGAACTAACGAGTGAGTCTAAGGTCTTGACGGGGTTCCTGTTTGATCAGCAGACCTATGTATATAACCGTTTGCCATTTGGAATTAAGAATGCTGGGTCATCCTTAATCAGAGCACTCGATAGAAACTTGAGTGATAAAGTCAAACAAATAACGGTCCGTTATGTGGATGATATTTTGATCGCTACGCAAACGTTAGAAGAACATCTGGAACACTTGCGTCTTGTTCTCGAAGATTTGAGTCGGAACAACTTCAAAATTAACTTTGAGAAATCACACTTCTGCCAGCGCAGCATCCTTTTCCTGGGACATGTAATCGATGCAGGGGGTGTTTCTCCAAATCCGACGAAAATAAAGGCGATTCAGGATTTTCCGAAACCCACGAGGGTCAAGCACGTCCGACAATTTTTAGGTCTATGTGGGTTTTTTGCAGACCATTGCCCTGCATATACCAACACCGTGGCGCCATTACAAGACTTGCTAAAGAAAAATAACAGATGGAAGTGGGATGCCACGTGTGAAGAAGCTTTTAGTAAGACAAAGGATTTAATGAGCCGGAGCGTGAAATTGGGATATCCTGACTTCAGTCAGAAATTTGTCATCCAAACGGACGCGTCTATGATTGGGGTAGGCGCCGTGCTCTATCAAGAGAGGAAGGGTGCTGTGCCACCGATAAATTACTTGGCTTTCATGAGTCGCAAGCTGCGTGAACATGAACGTCATTACACCGTAACTGAGCTTGAGATGCTTGCTATTGTCACGGCTCTTAGCCATTGGCGAAAGTATATCTATGGGTTCCCCATACTTCTGCGTACAGACCATCGAGCTCTAACATTCATGCTTAAATCCACTATGTCGTCCGAAAGAGTAAACCGTTGGACCTTATTTGTACAACAATTTGATTTGGAGGTGGAACATTGCGCGGGTAAGGAGAATGTAGTCGCCGACGCGCTTAGCAGAAACCCGGATTCTGAAATGGAGGCCGTGCATCAATTACAGCTTGTAGAAGGTGATCAAGAGATTCTTGACAGATTGAGGCAAATTTCGGAAGAACAGGAAAGCTGGCCTGAAACCCGTCGTATGATCCGTTTCCTTCGCAAGGAATTGCAGCCAGGAACGCCTGAATATCAAGATGCTGAGAAACGCGCTCCAAATTACAATTTCATAAACGGAGTCTTGTACAAATATGTGGACGAAGCTCACACGCGTCTTAGAGTGGTCGTTCCACCTGCTCTCCAAGTGGATTTAATATGGCTTGCGCATCATTCCGTAGGGCATGGAGGAGTTGATAAGGTCATGGCCACACTGAGGGAGACCTTCACATGGCCTCGGATGAGGAGAATAATGCGCACAGTTCTGATGACTTGCGATACCTGTCAGCGGATTAAACCAAACGCATACTTGCTCAAACAACCACCGAAGCCAATAATACCTGAGAAGCCACGTGAGTTGTTTTCGATGGATTTTTACGGTCCCCTTCCCAAGGCGACCAGAGGACTCCAATACATCTTGGTCTGTATGGATGTATTTACTAAACTTGTGGCTCTATGCCCGGTGCAAAAAGCGAATACCCGTGCAGTTATTACTCAGATCAGGAATAAAATCATTCCGAAAATGGGCCAACCAGAACGATTGCTAACCGACCATGGACCCCAATTCACGTCTATTGCATTTCGCCGTGCTATGGAGCAAATGGGAATCCGTCACGTCATGAGTTCAATCAGACACCCAGAATCCAACCCAGCAGAAAGGATTATGCGGGAAATCAGTAAATTCTGTAGAGTATATTGCCCAAGGCAACACTGGCGCTGGGTAGATGTTGTTCCGATTATCATGGAATGCATCAACTCCACAGTCCACGAATCAACGGGGCAGATTCCTAGTGTTGTACATTTTAATGAGCATCCTGAAAGGCCATGGAAGAACATTGTACCATGTCCAGAGGATCCGAGGCTTTCAGCAGAATTAAGAGTACGAGATACCTTGGAGTCTCTCAGAAAACAGGCAGACAAACGAATGCGAAGACACCGAAATAGGAGGTTTCACCGAGCATTACGTGTGGGAGAGCTCGTGTTGGTAAAGCGTCCCATTAGTTCAGACCCACCACGTAAATTTTACCATAAGTTCGCAGAACTATACATTGGACCTTATAGAGTAATTCAGAGTTTAGAGAACAATTCATATAAGGTTCAGTCAATGGATGGCACCAGTGAATCCATATACAATGCGGGAAATCTGAAGTTATATCACGCGCCCGGACAGCTACCAGCAGAAAACCCGGATGATCATGGTGATGGAGAACCATCGGGAGAAGAAGATGAGGAAGAAGATGAAGCCGACGTTGAAAATGACCATGAACAGGAAGAAGAGGGTGATGATGTCAACTGTGTGCTGATGGAAGAAGATGATCGAGATGCAGAGGGTGACGGGGGTCATTCAGATGAGGATGATTGTATAGATTGCGCGGAAAGACGGAATATGATGACTCAAGATTGCTTGCGCATCCTTATGATCGGATATGAATTGAGGTTGGAGAATGTTATCCTCCGACAAAGTCAAGTGAAAGGGTCATGATGATGCATTTGATTTATAAGAAAAATCCCTCCTCATTGTCGTGATTTTTCTTAACCCAAGTGGGGGAGGGATGTGACCGTTCATGACCTCGTCATACGTATATGGAGACATCCTGCAGAAAGAATATGCCGTTTTCCGCGCGGTTCTACGTCAAATAGCCGCCGAACGGGGATAATCTTGTCGGTTCCGGGATGCGAGCCGCCCCCCGTAGTGTCACGCGCCTCTCCTCTCGTTGCGCGTAATTGAGAAAACAGGGAGTACAGGCGCCCGTAAGTGGAATTCTTTCTCTCTCTGAGCGAGGGAGCTGGAGCGAGCGGGATGTCACATGACTGAGAGGTGAGGTCACGAAGCAGCCCCAAGGAAGTCGTCCCAACATTCTAGACGATATCACCCCACGTATTCCCCTAAATATCTGGTGGTACCAGTGTATCGCTTTCAACTGTTACGAGGCTATTAATATTAATTACTCGGAAATGCTCGATAGATAATTTCAAGTTACAGCTTCAATGAATGAGGGGATTTTATGGGGATTTATCATGTAGAGAACCATTCTACATGATAAGGTTAATGGGAATTGCGCAGGCAGCGAATATCTTGAAGTGAGAAAGACCAGATGCCCGGCTCTGACAGGACCAGGAAATCTAAAAAATCCCCGGAGTCAAGCTCCACCTACTTTAAATTGGTAATGACGCTTTCATAATTACAGGCGAGCCCGTGAAAAATTCGCAATGAAAAATGATCAACGAAAAGCGGGATGTACACGCTTTAATTTGATACTAAATTCAAAGTGTAAATACACCTGCCACCGGAGTGAGGTGTGACAAGGGGGCGTGGACTGATTCCCCCTCCAGAAATAATTCGTTCCACCATATAGGCGAGAGGCAGGAGACCAGGGTAACCCAGTACATTCTGTGTCTTTGGTGTGATCGACATGTCTATTCGTGAGTGAACAGTTATTAGGGATAATTAGTGTTTTACATTGTGGAAATTCTTCATCGAACAGTGATATGTAATAGTCAGTGACAACCTATAGTGAGCGACAGTGCGTTGCAAGCCAGATATTGATCATGCTTCTAATGCAGCCTGTAATGAGCTGGATGTGAATTTTTTTTTCTTTAATTCGGATTATGTGTCAGAAAGGCGCGTGGTGCCCAGGATATAGTTCGATCACAGTGTTGTAGTGAGATTCGAACCGACGACATTAGTGATTGGCATTCAGCCATTGGTTTATAGACCGGGCAGTGTCCGCCGTATTCGCTCTAACGCAGTGAGTTGCACATTGGATTAAATATTATTGAAGTGGAGTGGGTCGATTGATGACCGATATAAAAGATATAGTAACACGTATGTTCGAACCCTGTGAGTGCGTCCGTCTAGCGCGTGGTGCTCCCAGAGTCAATTACAGTATTTATGGAGAACTAGTGTGTGCAAGGGAAGGCAATGGTGTCGAGCTGCAGGACAGACTAATAATCTAGGGCTAGGATACTTAAATATACATATGAGTATCTTTAGCCGAGACAGGTTTAAATGCACGACACACTTAGTGCATTTATAACGCAATAATCCTTCCTCATTGCATGTATGACCTACGAGAACTTCAGGACTGGTGAGAGGTCGGCTGTATAGTAACTTCAAAACGTCAGGTATACTCTGGACCTTCCAACGACATCTGAGGATCCAGTCGGCATGCGGACGAACCAGAATATGAAGACCATGGACAACCCTGCCGATCTCAACGCCCCGATGATCGCCTAAGCTGATGGATGTATTCCCTGAGGGCAGCGAGTCGCAGTAGTGATAAGTACTCTTTCATTTATCTTGATAGCTAGTCACTTGTAGGGAAATAAAATTCATTTGCATGTAAATACCTTGAGTATAACGCAGGTTTCAGGGATTATAGTTGATAAGATTTTCCTGTGAGATTTTCTTCGTGGCCGGAGCCACTCATTTTATTAATTAGGGGATATAATGCATGATAATTAATAAGGCCCTAGTATAATTTACAGGTGACGTAATGTAAATAACGGGAATAAAGTTTCATTAGGTGATCCGATCGTCCAAGGCTGAGTGTAACTGCGACGAATCCTCACAAATTTCCTGATTAGTAATTTAGGATGATACGTCACCTGATGATAGAAGTTCCTCCTGTATATATATTAAGGCGGCATATTACAAGACGGCAGTAAACAAAGTGTGGGGTGTACTTGAATTTATAGATGCGATTAACCATGAATCATTTTTATTGTATTTTATTTTTATTCTGAAGGTTAGAGTCCTCTGGTTAAATGTGCACTGTTTTCGGGAAATGAGGGGAGAAGGGACGGTATGTGATTTGTGAGTTCGTTTGAAAGTACAGTGGTGTGTACATATATGTGTTCTCCGATAGAAGAGACATTTGGAAAATGCCGGCACAGGGATAAGATGGCTGAAGGCATATGTAAAGTAATGCGCTGAGAGTGTCAATGAACTGCAGCAAGAAGGGTTTTTTTTTGCGATAATACGAGAATTTGAATATAGCAAGTAAGGGGATAGCCTTGCTATGTGGGTGAAGGAAAATAAAATAAAAGACAAGCGAGCCGAACCCTTGACAGGTTTATGGCCGGGGGGAATGAGAGGGTCTCGCTAGCCACTGCATGAAATGTGATGTCCAACTCTCCCTTCTTTATATAGTGGAACGAAACGTGCACAATTCAAGATAAAGACACCGTCGTGCATATCCTAGGTATGACAAATGAATGAACTCCTTCCACCTTTGTTATTATTATTATTATTAAGATAAAAACCAGGATAGGGTTTTAGATTCTTTTTTTGTACACCCCACATATGGAAGTCCTGGGCTCGAAGCCCAGGGTTCGAAGAAGAATGTTGCCCACATGTGGTAACAAATCATGGAAGTCCTGGGCTCGAGACCCCAGGGTTCGAAGAAGACTGTTACCCGCATGTGGTAACAAATCGGAGCTGTATCAAGATCCTGTGTTGTTGTTGTTGTTTTTTTCTCTTCTCTGGCATGGAGAAGCAAATGCAAGGTGTTGTGTTATTTCTTCCAGTGTGTATATTATATGTTAGGTGATGCAATTTATTGGTTATTGGTTGATATGCCGGTTGTTTTTAGGAACGCCGTTGAAATGTAATGTCACTTGTATTAACGCCTAGGTAAATCCCTCTGAAACAGGCGTTATAAGGGGTAAATACTCCGTGTGATAAATTAGACGAGGTCATTAGCATAGAGACTGTGACATAGCTATCATGTATTTCGAAGGGTACTCGCACATTTAAACAAGCTCAATTAACATGATTCGAATGAATTGGGCGATACAACTCGCGCCGTAAGAAGATATGCCCTTGTAAATAACATATGTGTAAAATGCTTAATATAATAAGATTTTCGTGTGTTAAATAATTCAAAGGGGACGCCCTTTTTTCAGTGTGTTTAATGATTTAAATGTTATGAAATGATGAATGCCGGTCTGATAAAAGGACAGAAAAGGACATTCGAGTTCAGACCTGATTAATAATTAATGTAGTGTGTTAATAAATATTTCGGCATATCTGTATGTAATGAAATTTCAAGTGTTTTCCTTAGCTAATTAAAAGTGTTTTTACAAAATGGACGGTATTCCTTCTCATTAGTAATGTGTTCGTATTCCTCTGATAATCCGAGACTCTTTCCCCTTACTTAGAATTAAATATTTTAAGCCCCCTTCCGGACATACCACGAACCCAAGCTCTCGAGCAAGCCGAAGGAAACTCAAGTAGGGGTGATGGCTTTCGATTCCAGGGAATGTCCAAGGGTCTCGTCGAATAAATCCTTACAGCCACTGTATAAGCCAACTAATATAAATTGTTATGCACTAGAGCCCTGGACAGGTGCACTACGACATCGGCTTCATGCATGTATCAGTGCTATCAGTGCTAACGAAGGGCACATTTAATGTTAGAAAGGGTTTCATGTGGCATTCTGGTACGTTCTGTTCCTGTTCGTTTCCCATGGTTAATGTACGAGGGCGAATCAAAAAGTAGGTTACACTTCCAAGTTATGGCCATTTATGAAACCACCTGCACATAGACAGCACGGCTATGACAACATACGAGTGCAATATAAGTTCACTTTTCCACATAGTCCCAAAGAGACTGTAAAAATTTCCTGGAACGGTCAACCAACTTTCCGATTGGATGCGTAGAAAACACCTCCAGCGCTATGTAACCACCTGGAGACAGCTGTTTTCAGCTCCTCATCGTTTCGGAATCATCGTCCACCGAACACATGATAACCGCATGGCGCTAAGTCTGGACACCTCATCACGCAACACCTCACACGGCCAGCCAAACGTCCGAACTGCTGCAGCGATTCAAGTGGAAGGAATGGCAACATCCTCCATACAGTGCAGGAAAATCGATCTTGGTCGACGACGATTCCGAAACGATGAGGAGTTGAAAGCAGCTGTCTCCAGGTGTTTACATAGCGCTGGAGGTGATTTCTACGCATCCGGAATCAAAAAGTTGTTTGAACGTCTCTTGGGGATTGTGTAGAAAAGTAAACTTATATTGTATGTTGTCATAGTCGTGTTGTCTATGTGTAGGTGGTTTCATAAATGGCCATAACTTGCAAGTGTAACTTACCTTTTGATTCCCCTCGTACTAAGTAGGGTTGTAGAAAATAAATCGTTTACAAATCCATGACCATATAACGCATTTTCTTCCTCTACGTGTGGGGAACGTGTCTTGAAAGTTCGGCCTATTTCATTGTCACACCTTGTATACTGCGAGTAGAATAGGATTAGAACTTACCGTGAAAAAAACACAAGTCCCTTACCGACCTGAACCGAACTCCAATGAGTTAGCTTCGTATCACGATCAATGGCGAGACACTGGAAAATTTGGAACACTTTGTTTACCTTGGCAGCCATCTCTTAACAAAATTAGATTAAATGAAGATTTTCCTGACTCACTTATTTTAAAAATATAAAACTGAATTAAAATGAAAAATATGAAAATAATATTCATTAAATAAAATAATGAAATAAAATATTCGTCGGACCTTGTACTCACACTTAGTTCTTACCTATACATATACAATATTTGATGGGTGCCAGCTACAACTCAGTGCGGCAATAATAGTATGAGAGCCCACCTGACTCCACCCCCTCCATTACCCCTCCTCTCCCTCTTCCTGACCCACCCCTTTACCTCACTTAACGATATTCTATGCCAACAGCAAACTCTAGCACTTGCTCCTTGCCACTCTCCATTCATACATCAGGCCGTTTGAGGCGAGTCTCCTACTTAACTTTACAGTGTTTTGCCCTATTTCCAATATCTCATTTTAACTCTTAATTTCTTTTCATACTTCAAGTTCCGAATTGGATCGAGAACTTTCTGGCCATGTTATCACTTTCTCTTTGCCTGCAATATGATCCACCTCATACATGACGGCTTCTTTTTATGAGTTGATGTTACAAGCCACCATCAAACCCACTTATGTTTATTATCAATACTCTGTGGAAGGACTGCATCCTATGTCAGTTTTCGGATGTCCGTGTTTTATTCTCACCTAGTGTTTAGCAGTGCTACGTTTGATACTTTTTAACCATTCCAATAATTTGTTAATATCTTTCCTTTCATTTTATACTTTGACCAACAAGCACATAACTTGTTTATATTCCTTTAAGCGTTGTATTTTTACTTCTTCCTATTAGTGTCACGTATTACTAAGGGTCTATTATATGTACTACATACGTGTATATCTTTGTTCATGCAACCTGTTTCGGCTGATGATGGTGTCCATAGACACCGAAACCGGTACTGAATAAAAAAATGTTATGATTATATTAACAACATATTATGTATTTAAGAAGGTGGATCAATCAAATTTTCCTCTATTGCATGTTATCTCCTGTCAATTCGGACCAGATGTGAAGCTTTTAATGTTTAAAGTCATGAATATCTCTAGGGTGTGGGGTATTAAGCTTACTTTTGACAACATACCATATAGGTTCTGGGGAAAGGAGATTGGCGTTCGTATTCGCCATTAAATTTGAGGTCATCTAATTATACCATTGAAATAAAACGATAAATTAATTTGTTAAAACAAAACATATTAAATTATTTCGATAAAAATAGTAAGACTGGCTGTGATACAACAGATGAGAATATAAAGGTATGACATTACAACTGAAAGAAACTAGGCATTAATTTCAATTCCTCTTGACCGGACATTTAAAAATTGTACAAGAAATGTACCTCTCACCGGTTCACTTGACTCTACCTTCAACACTTTGAGTGTAATTACGACGTATTTCTTTGAGTTGATGTCTGCTGTAGGTGTATCAAGCCTAATTTGGTGATGTATCCTTTTTGTTTCACTGATGAGATATCGCGTGGCTTGAAATTAGATTCACACTACGAACATTTAATCCATATGGTAACTGGCGACTAAGTATCCATGTGACTGCTGCTTGTCCATCCAGATGACTGACTACTATCATCTCAGTACAACACTCCTTGGCAAGTGTCTTCATCCATATGTCTTCATGGCAAGTCTCTCCGTCCATATGACTGACCGACCAACCGTGGCCTCACTCTCCCAATGACTCCAACTAACTGACCGACTGAGGCCTCTCCATTCATTTGACTACCTCCAAGTATATATAGCCTTAGCTGACACACCTACGCACTCTCCAGAAATAAGTATAATGTTACTCCCACACGGCTCCAAATGTTACACACTATGGCGAAATTGCCTGGGTCACTCTAGGAACTTCACAAAAAATGAGCTCGTCGCTAAATGCACACAATGACAGCGCGATGACTCGACAGTTACGCTAGCAGCATTGCACAATGTTGCAATGTCACAAGTTATTTCACACAATACCTCCACATCTGATATCATAGAGCAACTCTCACTGTACATGTCATTAGTGTTAAACCACACACACACACACACACACATATATATATATATATAGAACCCTTTAGGTCCATATTGAGGGATAACTACCTTCCTTACCTATCAGCAAAGTTCATGAGATCTGTCTCTTGGGTCGTATCGGGTTCTTCGTCACTTGCTGAGGTAAAGGTAGGGTTCAGTAATTTTCATCTATCTACTGGAATGAAAGGTCTATTTAAAAGATTCCTATTTATTCAGGAAAATTCTGAAGCCATCCTTTATGTCAATGGTATCATAGAAGTCAATTGTGTCCACTGGACACCACAATCATTTTTACATAAACGTCAGAACACTGGTGTGAGACTTTAACGTAACTGCCTGACGGGCATTCTTACTAGAAACCATTGTCTCAATTATTGATCATTTAAGAAAGAAAAGTCTGGAAATCCTTAAATTCGGCTTCCACGTGAGACCACATGTACCATCATAGTGATTCGTTATGGTCCAGCCCTCGTAACACGAACTCTGGACTCTGTGTATAATTAAGGCCGTCCAATCGGTGTGTGCCACACAGTGGTTCCACGGCATGGACCCTTAATTGAATCGATGTGACCTGCGTCTATGTCATGGACCGACATCTAATCTTCTAAGTTACTTTAAAGTCATTGTGGATGATGACCGCAAGGAAATGATGCTACAATGCCATATGGCCCTAATCTAAGTCACTGAGGTTGATGACCCCCTGACCATCCAAGTTTCTAGGCTGAAGGCTAAACACAATTAAGTTACATCGGTTGATGACCAAAGTTCCACTTTACTATCCCCAGCACATTCACTGCTCAATCAATCAAAGTTCAATAATTACAACAATAGCAATGCTCACAAACTTTGTGGCAGAAAAATCCATTTCCTTCGGATATGTCCCCTTAAACGTTACTTTATATTTTAATATTCCCCCAGAAAAACAATCTAAAATTTCCAGAATGCATATCCAAGTTATTCGCTTGATTAAAGTTATTTCAAAATGCGGTTTCACTGAATTTAATAATTAAATAAATTTAAATGATTTGACGAAATGTTAACGAACAACAAATTTTATCTCCGCGGACTCTGGTTTCTTCACAAATTTCTACGCAGCTGTGATGTGAATTCAATATTGCGATGTTTATCTGGCTGGAAAAGAATTTGTTACATAATTCATGTCCAGCTATATATCCTGTCTCGTAATTTCACACTTTAAAGTCTAATCTAGTCCTAACCATTATCAAAACTTGGATATCCTATGAATCTACGTACAAACCAAACAACTCGCCATATAATTACGATGTCATATCTCGTCATACCATTATGAATTTTGCACACCCCTCACAGACAAACCGATCATCACGACCATCGCTGTATACTTTGGACAACCCTGAATTTGGTTACTCTGTTCCTTATACTCCAAGTTCGTGGTTTCAAATGTTCATTACGTCCCCAATTACAGTATTTCACAATACTCAGATCATTACCGGCTATGAATTTCAACTAAATCCAGCATTTTAACGTTTCCCTGGCCGAGAATACAGTACAATCTCAACTCCACGCCTGTCCCGTTATCATAGCTGAGGTCTCTCATCCCCCGAGTTCGCTTGGCAGTTACACGAAACACCTGGTTTATTCACAGTTGACTGGCTTCTCAAAATGCTCCCTTTAAACTCTGCCGACATAATTAAACAAATACGATATTCTAACCAACAAAATGCACAGATTATGCTTCAAGATGCCCACACTAATTATACGCGCCGCCAATTGATACCGCTATGGATTTCTATGAATTTCTTTACATTCTCAACATTATAAAATATTCCTCGGGCTATCATGTCCCGGCTTCAATGACAGGACTCTAACCTGATTCGCACATCTCATCTCAACTCATATAAAACATTCCTCGGGCTTCCGTGTCCCGGCTTCAGTGACAGGTCCAACCTGATTCACAAATCTCATATCAACAAACTAACCTCTGTTTCCCAGCTCCACAATTATCATCGACAAAGAACTGGAATAAAATCCTTACTAGAAATCCCGACGTCTAATATCGCACAATGCATTACTCATGAATAACTTCGCATAAATGAGATCGTATTTAATAACTTGATTTTTACGAACAAAATGACTTAAACATTCTACTAGATCTTTTTATTATCAGTCAGACACAGTTTAAAAATGGGCATAAAAAACGTTTCTCTCCGTGACCAAATTTATCACCCTAGGTTCTCACCCGACAGCGCGCTTCCACTCGATTGAAAATGAGTGACCATGGATTATTATTATTAACGTCAAATTGCAGACAGAAAATTTTACGTCGAATGAACATCTTAATTTGACATCACAAAATATAGGCAGTACACTCACACGGATGACGATCTACATTGGACGTGATATCACTTCGGAACCCTATTCAATAACTTTTACAACATTATACGGCACTCGAAAGACTTCAAAAAATTTATCCAAGTGGAAAATAAAACAAATGACTCTTTTAGTCGTACTCTCACATTTACAAAACTTAGTAGGGGTGACCACTGCGTCGTATATCCCCATTCAAATACATTTTTTGAGATCACGAGACAAGATATAAGAGGTAGTAAGATGGAAAGTCACCTACCTCATGTCGTCACGCCAGTGCTCGTCATAGGGCTCACCTACGACCCTGGCATTTTATTTAGCCATTTTTACATTCATGGCTTCACAATTTATTATTATTTTCTTCAGGTTTCCTGGAATAAAGCATAAAAAAAGAAAATACCCTTCACTTGTTTGTTGAGCGCACACGATGGACTATAATTATTTCCGCACACGAATTACTTAATCACATTAGAATTTATTCAGTACTTTGACCGTCCTATCTGGTACAATTATTTCACTCAAGAAAACTATCTCCTCACGGAGTCAAGACTTTGCCGCAATGGCTAAAATCTGCAGTTGAACTCAGTCTACTTTCGTTGTTTAATTTCGCAGAGCAGCTCAACAATTTTTCGTCCGCTTTGTATCACAAATGCCGGAGAAGGAGAGTTCGTCATGGCGTCCCTTCATATTTATAGCAGTTACCCCCTCTCTTCGGATATCTCCCTTTGCCGCCAAGAAAATTTCTATAAATTTTCTGACTTACCTAAACTGTAATATCAAGAGTTTTGAAAGTGACTACTTGCTTGCTACATTTCTGGCGGTAGTGTTCATGGACATTTAAAAATTTTACGGGTTCGATTTGTGAGATGATTGACCCCCTTTGATAGGCACTATATTTTTTTGACTTGGCTTGGTCACGCCATGTACACGCGCTTTGAAATAGTTCATAAAAATGACTTGAGATTCTTCCGCCGTCGACACGTGTGGCTGACGTCACGTACCCCAGAGCGTGGGACCGAAGGTAATCACCCCCTCGTCACGTGTCAAATCCATGCTATCAAGAATCCAACTTTTAAATGATTGTCGATTTTTGCATAATGTTCTTAGGGCACAAAGGTCATGGGTTCAATATATATATAACTAGCAAGATACCCGTGCTTCGCTACGGTATTATACTGAAATTTATAATTGAATGCTAATTGTTTTATATATATAATCCGCCGAAATTCGCGATCTGACTCGTTTTCTGCGAGAATCCGCCAAAATTCGCGATCTGACTCGTTTTCTAATAGATTACGGTATGTTTCCTCACATTTTTCAATCTTTCTTTCCAGCAATCGATTTCGTACTTCCCGGGCTAGGTCCAGATATTCCACCCCGTCAGTTGGGTCCCTAAATCTTTGCCATCTTTTCCTATAAGCGTTTTTAATATGGATCAAATCCTTCAGGAGATCCGGCGTGGTGTCGTCTTAGGTGCCTTGGCGGTACTGAACCCGCGGCCGGACTGCATTCTTAGTCATTACCCGTCCAGGACCATTTTCCAGGGGGGTCCGCACATTTGACAACGGTCCAGAACATTATTATTATTATTTTTATTATTATTAGTATTAATTTTAAAAGATGTTCTGAACCCCACAGCAAGCTGCAAGATCGCTACTTGGCGGTAAATTACATCTGCTGCCAGTGTCATTGTTACAATGTGACCAGCACCATCGTCGCGCGTAGGCAAGTGTGCGGGATTTCTGGCGATACCAATGACATACTTCCGTGCATTGCTGACCTTATTATAGAGGTGAACAATTTGACGGTCCATCTCATTCCTATCGTTTATTTCAAATGTGTTTAAATTTTTATTTACATGCCAGGAGGATCTACTGTAATCTAAGAACGTTCTCCGAAGGAAAAGATGGCTGTTGAAAACCAGCCCAGGAAAGATTAAAAATGATCGGTTTATGATCAGAATAAGTACATCGAAACTATATAGCCTGTTTCCAGTCATTCGACAGGGTCAGGAATGGAATGAATAAAGCCCCATCTAGCAGCGACAGTAGGAATTGTGCCGGCTGCCGAAGCACACCTCTGGGGCAATGATCGTTGAATGACAAATGAAATGAAATATTGGACAGTGTTGCTGGAATGAATGATGAGAGAGAAAATCGAAGTATCCGGAGAAAAACCTGTCCCGCCTCCGTTTTGTCCAGCACGAATGTCACATGGAGTAACCGGGATTTGAACCACGGAACCCAGCTGCGAGAGGCCGGCGCGCTGCCGCCTGAGCAACGGAGGCTCCTTAAGTACATTATGAACAGTAAAATCAATTGATCTCACCTCCTTTTACACCCCACCGCCGTTAAGTTTATTTACACCCCCCCCCCAAAAAAAAAATAGAAGACGTGTTTCTTTATGTTTAAAAGATATTCCAAACACCAATGTTCACATCTGTTACATTCAGTTTTGAGATAAGTATCCCCATAAAAATAATTCACTTTATTTTCACTTCCTTTCACACTCCCCTCCCCCCCACCCCGTAAGTGAATTTTCCGGCAAAATATACTTGTTTCCTTAATAGTAAAGGATCTTCTAAATAGTAATTATCACGACTCTAACTTCTTCAGTTTTTGATTTATGTGTCTTCATGAAAGGAATTCAACTCCTTTTCACTCCCGCCCCCCAAACGCGTTTTTCTTTGTTTAAGGAGATTCAAATACCAATTTTCACGTCCGTAACAACTTTAGTTTCTATTAGATGTATGTATTCTCATACAATTAATTCAATTAATTTTTCAATTCTTTCACCCCCCCACCCCCCCTTCATTGGATTTTCCGAGAATAAGTGTTTCTTTACTTTTAAAGCAGATTTCACGTCTGTAATATCTTCATTTTTGAGATATCAGTAGCCTAATTAAAAGAATTCAACACCATTTTCAGTCACTTTTACCCCCCCCCTTCCACCCAAGTGGTATTTCCGAAAGCTGAAAATACACGTTTCTTTATTTTTAATAGAGATAAAAATACCATTTTTCACTTCTGTAACATGTTAAGTTTTTGAGATATACTGTAGAAATTCGCTTTTTAAAATTTCACCCCTTTTTATTTCCCCTTACGTGGAGTTTCCGAAAACAAATCACCTATCTTTCTTTACATTTACAGGAGATTCCAAATACCCACTTTTTACGTCTATAACATTTTACGTTTCTCAGATATTCTGTAGATATAGTCTTTCAAAAAATTCACCCCAGTTTGTCACTCCTGTTTAACCCCCATTAATTGGATTTTCCAAAAACAAAAAAATACGTGTTTCCTTATTTTTAAAGGAGCTCACATATACAAATTTTCAGTTCCATAATATTTTCAGTTTCTGAGATATATGTATCCTCATTAAAGGCATTCATCCCATTATTCACCCATTGACACCCCTCCTATTGGGATTTAAAGAAAGCAAAAAATACGTGTTCTTGTATTTTTAAAGAAGATTCTAAATACCATTTTTTTACATCTGCAAACTTTTAAAGTTTTAAGATGTAGACACACTCATTTTAAAAATTCACCCCCCTTTTCACCCTCCATTATTTGGATTTTCCAAAATCAAAAAAATACCTGTTTCTTTATTTTTAAAGTAAATCCCAAATACCAATTTTCAGGTCTGTAATATCTTCAGGTTCTGAAATATAAGTAGCCTCATTAAAGGCATTCAACCGCTTTTTCACCCTTTTCCACCCTTCCAATTGGGATTTTCCGAAAACAAAAAAATACGTGTTTCTTTATTTTTAAAGGAAATCCTAAACACCAATTTTCAGGTCTGTAATATCTTCAGTTTCTGAGATATAAGTATCCTCATGAAAGTCATTCAACCACGTTTTCACCCCTTTTCACCCCTCCTATTGGGATTTTCCGAAAACAAAAAAATACGTGTTTCTTTGTTTTTAATGAAGATTCTAAGTACCAATTTTTACATCTGTAAACTTTAAGAGTTTTGAGATATAGATGCACCCATTTTAAAAATTCACCCCCTTTTCACCCTCCCATTAATTGGATTTCCCCCAAACAAAAAAATACGTGTTTCTTTATTTTTAAAAGAGATCAAAAGTACCAATTTTCATGTCTGTAATATCTTCAGTTTCTGAGATATAAGTACCGGTATCCCGATTAAAGGCATTCAACCCCTTTTTCACCCTTTTGTGCCCCTCCTATTGGGATTGTCTCAAAACAAAAAAATACGTGTTTCGTTATTTTTAAAGAAGATTCTAAATACCAATTTTCACATCGGTAAACTTTTAAAGTTTTGAGATGTAGACACACTCATTTTAAAATTTCACCCCCCTTTTCACCCCCTTAGCGACGGAATATCCAAAAATCCTCTCTTAGCGAGCACCTACATCTTAATATGAATATATCTCCAAAATTTCATTTCTTTATGTCCAGTAGTTTTGGCTCGGCGATGATGAATCAGTCAGTCAGTCAGTCAGTCAGGACAAGCTACTTTATATATATAGATTGACTACAATCACGCAAGCGATAATCATTACAGAATTGAATTGGCCAATAATAATAGTTACAATAATAGTAATACTACTACTACTACTACTACTACTACTACTACTACTACTACTACTAATAATAATAATAATAATAATAATACAGATAAATTAATAATACAGAAATCATCTTGTAACGGGATTCGAACCGCTACAAAACGTAGCCTACATGTTGAAATACAACACTGGTATAGGTTCAAACAAATGCCAGCCCTCTGTAGCCCCTTCGGTATTTCGTGGAAGGGATGAATGAGTCAGGCCTGGAAGCTCCCAGCCGGCTTGAGGGCATGTGACGGCCTCTCCTTGTATTGTACAATTCGTCTAAGTGGATTTTCTAGAAGACGAAACTAGAACATTCCTATTCCTTATTCACCCCGAAAATACTATTTGTTTAATTATTTGCTTTACGTCGCACCGACACAGATATGTCTTATGGCGACGTTGGGATATGAAAGGCCTAAGGGTGGGGAGGAAGCGGCCATGACTTAAGGTACAGCCCCAGCATCTTCAGGGCTGTCGACAGTAGAGTTCGAATCCAGTATCTCCCGAATGCAAGCTGATAGCAACACTTGCTCGGTTATAGAAAACATAAAAGGGTTAGGCCTACCGTATAAAGTGAAAGCGAAGGAAGTAAAAATGTACTTATAAAGCAGTTATACGACTGACTACCTGCGATAGTGGTTTTGAATAAGGCGGTGTATTCTGCAACGGTTGGCGAGATACTGTAGTTATGTGTGTTTCTAAGTTATAGGCAATCTACATGGATGTGGAAAGCTCTAACATAAATTTGGAGAAGATAATGAGTGAAATAGCACACTAAAAGGGATATCGGGGCCAGGAGGTCAAGTTTGAGTGACCTTCCGAACTGACAACGACCAGGACGTGATGGGAGCATTGAATGGCTGGCTTCACTTTTCTTTTAATTCTTTCTTTGCATGATTGCTCTCTTTCTTTAACTTTCGTGTAGTAACCGTAGTTAAATGAAGCCTAGCCCGTAATGTATTTATAGTGAATAACTTGAAAAATGTAAAAATGCTTAACGGGACAAGTAAGTCATTAAATGTGATTTCTAGCAATATTTCCATTGAGGAATACAAACCTTTTGAAGTGTGTTAGGAAGTGTCTATGTGCGACGATTTGTTCACTGAGTCAGAATGCGGATTCGTACGAAGGTGATTTTTTTTTTTTTGCTATTAGCTTTATGTCGCACCGACAGAGATAGGTCTTATGACGGCGATGGGACAGGAAGCGGCCGTAGCCTTAAGGTACAGCCCGATTGCCTGGCGTGAAAATTGGAAACTACGGAGAAACCATCTTCAGGGCTGCCGACAGTGGGGTTCGAACTCACCCTCTCCCGAATACTGGATACTGGCCGTACTTAAGCGACTGCAGCTATCGAGCTCTGTCGTATGGGATTTAATATGAGCATAAGGTTACCTTTTGTCAGGTATCTTCTTTATGGAGTTAAAATAGCATGCTATGAACTAACGATAAGTAGGAAAATATATTCTCGAAATATGCTAAGGTACGTTGTATCAATGATAATGTTGAATCGGAATGTATTTTAATAACAGTCGTTGAATAATGTATTTTTGTGTGTGGGCATATTTACGAGTTACCTGTCTTCGGTGCTAAATTATTAAATATGGAATAGTGACATGTCTTAGAAAAGTTACTTAGATCAATCATATTGGGAAGCAATGGGTAATATTTTATATGTTTTCATGATAAAGAATGAATAACACCTTCCGGATAGATTTGATGTTATACAATAATGTATGTTATACGAGTCCGCCTAGTCGATACTTATTTATGACAACAAATTATTATTTACATTTTAGTTCAGTACATGTTTCGGGATTCTGTTCTACTGTTGTTATATGAAATGAAAGGTTTGAATATACTAAGAGTGTTTTGTAGGAAGGCTAATGATGGGATTCGAATAGAATCCCGAAACATGTACTGAACTAAACAAAATATAGATACAAATTTGTTGTCACAAAATAAGTATTGACTAGACCGACCCATAAAATATAGATTATTGTATTTTGTTAATACGGACCAATCGACTTATAAAAAATGGTCAAGATTATAAATTTTCATGTTATATGAGTAGGAACTTTGTCGTCGTAATAGGTCTTCGTGATATGAATGATAATTTAGTCAACCGAGGTTTCTTCGAACAAATGACCATAATTAAGAGGACTGATTTGTTGTGCGAGTGTGTATTTCGCGAGGTGTTATATGGGTATTTGAGTTTTTTATACGGGTGACATTAGAGTCGAGTTTCTCTAGTGATTTATGAGATGAGGCATATTGAGAGTTAAAATGATTTGATGTTCTTGAGTATATTCGGTTAAGCAATGACGTTAGGACGCACCGGCCCTCTGCGGAAGATGATTAACAGCCAAGTACATAATGGATATGAGGAGGTATAGTGTCACCTGACAACAAACCAGTCGCCGGATTTAGGTAATTAATTCATCTACACTTCATTCTTTGAGATCACTCTGAAATGTGTAATTATTTAAGACTTGAACCAGGGAGCAAAGACATCAGAAATTAACGGTAATGTACTGGATTAATTATAGATTGTTCCGTTGATAATTATTGCACGCTTCACGGTATTTCAGCACTGCCACTTGTATTTATTTGTTTTTCAGGTTGCTTGTTTATTTTTGTATGCCATTATTCATTGTGTTTATTCAGCTGTGCGCCTTTGAACGAATTCTAGCAGGATGGGACAGCTGGATTTTATTGTGTTGTTCTTTGTTTACAGGCTATGACACAGCGTTGCAGTGTTGGTTTTTACCTTCGAGTTAGAGTTAGACCTTGTAAATATATTTTATCATTTTAATTGAGATTTGATTTTTGCACTAGAAGAATTTTGATTTAAAGGAAAATAAACCAATCTCTTCCCCGCAATTTTACTGCCGAAGTGAGGATGAACATACAATATAACTTACATAACCGCACTCTATGTTTTTAATGTAATAACAATTTAACAAATTATATGTTTATCTTGTGCCATTAAGGAACAAACAGAACCTGGATTCGTCCGAAAACACTCTCTGCTGCCATTCCTGTCCCCAGTGACATCGTTACATACTTACACCATTGCAGTCTAGCGTGTTTATGCACATTAGTCAAAGGTAGTCGGAGAAGTGGACGACGCTGGTAACCCAGACCGTAATAAACGGCGACAGACTGTCACTCCTGATAGTGTACGATGTGTTACACTGTTCCACTGTTGCGCCAGAGCCGAGGACGACGCAGATCTCTCCTGCAAATGCCATTCGAATGAGGTGTCGAACTTCTCGGGGGGGGGGGGGGGGGGGGGGGGTCACAGGCACATTTTACCAGTCGGTGGTCGTGCGCCAAGCTATCGACGTTGACCTTGAACCTGAGGGCCGACATGGTTCAAGTGCTAATAATTTCTTCAGAACATACTAATGCACATTTCCTGTGATTATGAACTTCCTATTTCTAGTCTTTCAAGGTGTTCTGGTGTTTATGGACACGAGTGTACAAGTATATTCAACATTTTCACATCATGCTCACCCACATCATAAGGATGCTTAAGATTCAATATGGCCGTCACCTTAAAGCAGGGCCTCTCAAACGCCCAAAATCTCACGCGTGCAGACCCAGGCGCAACAGCTCCGTGCACTGTGCATCGCTGCCGCTCGGCATGGCTCGGATCAACGCTTCGTCTCTGGGCTACTCGGCTAAGCTCGGCTCAACTCGCCTATACTCGGCTCAAGTCAGCCCGGATTTGGAGCGCTACGGCGCAAGTGGGGCAGAGGGAGACAGGCAGAGCGAGCGAGACAGGTGCGAGGAAAGAGAGAGTAAGCGCTATTGCTCCAAATCGAGGAGTGGGGGGGTCTGCACTCTGGTCAACCAAGCCAAGTCGTCTTTTGCACCGTGCACAGTGCATGCACCACGCGCATGCACCCTGAGAGGCCCTGCCTTAAAGGATTGTGGTATCCTGTTCAGACCTTCCCAGATTGACCTTCACAATAATAAGTGTAATAATTAGAGACGAGAATTTTGGGCACTAAAAAAGTTAAAATAGGCAGGCTCTTAAATGAGCCAAAATAGGCATTTAAATAGGCACTAGCGTATAAAATAGGCACGAAAAAATTACTTGTAATTTAATAACACACTCAATTACTATAACAGGAAATTACAAGCAATGTTTTCTGGTAACAGTTTTGTTCTCCTCTCATGCATAACCTTTTTGTACTGAGAGAAAGATATCTCAACATCACATGAAGTGATTAGGCAAAACTTCAATGAAGACACTTCATGTGGTTTTATTTCGCTGACAGCAGCTGCCTTCCCAGAGGTTCGGTCAAAACTTCCCCTGACTTCTTCAACAATCCTAAATAACTCCACCAGGATCATGCCACTCTTCTCCAACTTGGTTACTGCTCCCGGCAGCTTGTTGAAATTTGAAGATTCTCCGGTTTATGCAGGGGCATATTAGCTCCCAACATTGCAGTGCAAAGGGTCTCAAGAAAATGGTTGTTGGTCGCTGCCTAAAGTGGACTGGTAGAAAGGCTGCGTTGATACAGATTTCTGTACTCGTATCACATGCATCTCAGTATTTCTAAGTTTATCTATATGGTATTTTTCTCACATTTGATCTGAAAAATAATTATTTTGACATAAATTATATTGTCCCTATACCTTAAATTTCTACAATCGGGGTAACTGGCAATAATGCTTAGTATACAGTATATCATGCATTCGTTTCATAAAAAAAGACTATTAGAGGTGATGTTTCTAGAAGTACAAAACTTTAAAGTAGGAACAAGGGAATTATTAATTTACATGGAAATATGTCCTCAAGGATTTTCAGTTATAATTTGGCAGTATGGTGTCGAGTTCACCGGGTGAAAAATATAATAAAAAAGGCGTGAAACGATACCGGAGTAGCGTAGAGGAGAGGTCCGTTCTTTATGCTTGCCAAGGACCCACCAAGCTGGCCCTAGTAGTATTCTTACTTATATAGAAGAATGAAAGCAAAACTTAGACACGGAAGCACAGTGATAAAGCCAGAGGGTCTCTACGCTTCAAAGAACCTGACAATAAAAATTGTGAGCTCCAAGGTCGCGAAAAAAGGAAAGGAGTATCTTAAGGAAAATTTTAGGACCACAGAAAATGCTGATGGGGAGTGGAGGAATAGAAAAATTGATGATCTCTACAAATACACCGAAAACATCACTGTCACCATGCGAAAGCGAAGGCTAAAATTCTATGGGCATCTAGAAAGAATGGATGATAAACGGCTAACTAAGAAAGTATTCAAGTACATCACTGGACTGAAAGCTTCGACAAAGTGGGTAGAAGAGGTAAAAGGAGATGCAATAGAAAGTGGACTTACAATGGATATGTTTCACAACAGAAAAGAATTTAGTAGCCAAGTGGACAACATCAAAACATTCCAGGAGAAACCACCAAAATGTAAACCCAAATTGGTCATATCTGTGAAAGAAAGGAAGATTAGAAGTGAAGAGATGAAGAGGTTCTGAAATAAGAAGAAGAAGAAGCCTTAGATTCAATGCGGTCCATAGGCGCCAAAATACTAAAACAAAAAGAAGAAGAATGAAATCGGAGGCACTATAAATCTCAGATTTGTGAATATTTTATTTGTTTCTGTTCGCCGGCTTTGGTCAGCCGGGTCAGCTGTCATGAAGACTATTTTCTGCTGCCTGCAATAGATGCTGCATCATGTGTGCCCACAAGGCCGCCACCCTCGTTGAAAGTTAAAAACCGCGTAATTTGAAATGGTCATGGCATGCGCCCATAATCATATTTTTGTCACAATTTGGCAAGACTCTAGAGGGGGATGCTAGAGGCTTGTTAACCTGGGAGATTACGCCCCACAGAATCTCTTCGCCTCACCCCCCCCCCTTCCCCAAGCACAACGGTTACTAACCGGACCTCACCAATCCATACCAACGGTCTTTTTGTTTGTCTGGTCTTGTAAATATAGTTTTGGTAACCTTGTAAAATACGCTGTGGCATCGTCCTAGCCGGGCTACATTGGATCTGCAACCTGTGTTTCGCGAAGGCATAGCGGAAGTGCAATAGAATTCACGATTTTTTAAAGGGAGTTTTAAAAATTGTATTTCAGTTGTAAATCTCTATTTTCGCAAGAAGTGAATCACAGTTCAAAATACCGATTTAATTCTCATCCATTCTGTGACAAGAGACCACCGGCATTGTAACTCCTCGTTCAGTAATTTAATGATTATTTATATTTTAGCAATATAAATTATTGAAAATTCACGACTAACAGAGTATTGCAACAAAACAACTTGCCACAATACATAAATGAATATGTTAAATTGAAATGCGATCATAGTTCTCAATCATAAAAAAAAGTAAAAGGAACAAACGAACTTACGTCCTTACAGCAAGCTTGACAGACTACCCTTCCATCCGTAGTGAAATTGGGATACCCTGTGATCCACTTCTTCATCCAGTAGGACTTCAACGATTTTTCTTTGGGTATTGCCGCGAACACACTTTTACTTCTTATTCTTCCACTTCACAATAAATCGCAACACGTTCCGAACATAAAGCATACGCGTACAACAGTTCGCATCGAAACGGAAGTACAGGGAATATGGGTTGTGCAATATAGTTCGACGTTGACTGGTTCTCGCATATGTCTTAGGAGGTTGGAGGCTTCGAGATCAATTGTTCCTTGTTTCTCCTGATAGAAATTTCTCTAGAACTATTTCTGGTGACTTCTGAGAAGTCCTATTTTTGTTCGTGGGGTAAACGGACATCGAGAAAAGAGAAGATAATTCTGTCGAGCATACTAGCTACAATATAATGCACTGGAAGAAAATCGGCTTTTTTAAAATACAGTCAAAAGTCATCAAATGGGCAATTATACTCCAAATAGGCACAAACTCCTGAAATACGCATTTATAGGCACAATAAAACCAATGAAATATAGCTACAAATACCCTAAAACGGATTTATATCTCAAAAGCCTACATTTCTGAACACAGGAATAAAATAGGCAAATAGGCAAATTCCCGTCGCTAGTAATAATATAGTGTAAGTTTCACTTTTCTTCGCTGGATACTACTGTCTTTATTGTGATCAGATAATTTTGTAAAGATTTCAGTTGATTACTAGAAAAGGTATTTGTGTCGAAAGACTTAGAACCTTTAATTATATTTAGCTGACGAAAACATCCTTATGTTGTTATAAATATGATGCTAACTGATTTAAAGGATTATTGTAAAACTTCAGACACTGTGAATACTAGATGGAAAGTTAAATATTTCTCAAGCTTCCTGGATAAAAACCAGAAACGAAAATCGTTGAGGTGCTTGTAAGGAAGTCATTTAATCTTATTTCTAACTGGATATCCAGTAATATTGCAAACACTGGAAGACGGAGCAAGATCTAGCTACTACGGAGAAGCAACAACTTCAGTGCATAAACCGCATCACAAGTGACAAGAAAAGGGACCTACCGGGCGAGTTGGCCGTGCGCGTAAAGGCGCGCGGCTGTGAGCTTGCATCCGGGAGATAGTAGGTTCGAATCCCACTATCGGCAGCCCTGAAGATGGTTTTCCGTGGTTTCCCATTTTCACACCAGGCAAATGCTGGGGCTGTACCTTAATTAAGGCCACGGCCGCTTCCTTCCAACTCCTAGGCCTTTCCTATCCCATTGTCGCCATAAGACCTATCTGTGTCGGTGCGACGTAAAACCCTTAGCAAAAAAAAAAAAAAAAAAAGAAAAGGGACCTAAGGAAAACGATCCCTTGTTTGCCAGAAGAACTAAAGAAATGTAATTACAGAATCTTGCGGTGAAGATTTACAATTTTGTGTGCACTAAAGTTTTGGCTGTATCAGAATTACAAATATAATAAGTTTTATAACGAAAGTTGAGACATTGATTAGTTACAAGAACATGGTTCACAGATCCAATCTAGTTTTCAGTCTTCATTCATGTTTTTGTACTTTAATATTTTTCTCTGCAAATATACTTGTTTAATATATTTATGTTTGTAAAATTTGTGTGCTAATTTGTTTTAAAAGTTACCATTTAATAAAACTTCTTTTTCTGCTTTTCTCTGATTTTACATTTTCGTACTTATATTCTTTTAAATTTATACTATTCAAATTCGGACACTGTGCACAATTACTGGACAGAGTTCATGTGAATATGTTAATAATATTCATATTGATTTCAAGAAGTATACGAAAATAACTTTCACCAACTCGTGCAGGTTTGATTCTGCATCAGACTTCTAAACTAGCTGGTTAGAGAGCTGTATCTTAAAATAACACAAGAAAGGATGTAATGTCCTTAACTTGTTGGAACAAACAGCGTCCCTAGTCCTGAAGCCATCTTTTCACACAAATAATATTCATGAACTGTTCAAGAAATCACATCGCCGAATTCTTGGTTCTCTGCTATCACCCGTGTTAAGCAAGTAGACGGCGAACATCACTCATGTTGCTAAATTAATTTTGTTCTAGGATTTGTATGACGTGATATTTTGTCATTTTCATCATCTCCGTTCCCCATGTACAAGATGTAGAGGATTTTGTCAGTGTTGGCTTCCCAGCCTAGTTCAAAGGCCACCAAAGAGGCTACAGAATGTTGATGGTCACAGCATGAAATGACGTTATTACCGGACATAATATTTCCTCCTAGAACACGGGAAATTCTATATAATACGAAACGTTTGGAAAGTCTATTAGAGAATGACATGTGGGGACTTCATTAACTTCCAAGGTGCTGGTGATACAGTGACAGACATTTGGAAGTTAAACATAAATTCAACATCAGATATTCGGATTATTCGTCTAGGTATTGTGTATGTTAAAAGAGGATTTACAGCAATGGATGATTGAGGAAGAGTAGATACTTTAAAAAAAGGCAAAACCGTTAGTGGTATGGTAATGATATATACATACATACATTGCTACCTTGACTATATTCCCACAATATCCCCTGAAAAAATAAAGGATTTCAAAGCAATGACTCAGTACCTCCCACAAAATCATCGGCAGTTTTGATGTTGGTTTGTGCGGTGGTGAGCGAAACTATAAGGTTTGCTTATATCGTGATTTAGAGGCGTTGAACTGATATTATTATTATTATTATTATTATTATTATTATTATTATTATTATTATTATTATTATTATTATTATTATTATTATTATGTATTACCATTACTCTGCTTCGTGTTGGCCCACTATGCACCACGTTATTTCAACCGTTTGCATCGTTGAGCTTTAATTCATTCCAAGTATTCTCATATTCACTTTCTGTGAACCCCCTCCTTTCATCACTCCACTTCTTGCCTGTTTTCAACATCGGCTTTTCTTGGAATTGCTGGTATCCTTGAACTTTCTTCTGAAGGTAAACACGTTCCTGGATATCTTCATGTGTATCCCTGTTTCTTGAAGGTCTTTTTCAACTTCGGTGAACGAAATTTCCTTGGATTCTGGCTTTTATTATTTAATCATAGAGATTTATTTACACTATCTTCATGAATTTTCTTTGGTTATGCAGCTACAGTATATGTGTACAGGATGGAGCCTATGTTATATACTTAGGTAGAGCGAAAACCGCACTGGGCCTAACACCTTCTGAAATTTTCATTTTTGAACTGTATTTGCTGAGGGATGTCAAAAACATACCACCTTACATGCGTTAATTATTTCAATTAATTAATGTTAATATTGAAGGTTCATTCCGAGCAGAATAGCTGATTCTCTACGTAGCTTTCCTACTGTCCGTCAGAAGAAGGCACCTGTCATCACTTATATCCCTTGGGCACGAGAAACTCCATCACTTTAAATAACCATTCCAGCAATTCGATCAATCTTTGTTTAAATGACACGTGTGTCCCCTGTCTTCTAAGCACATCAAATACTGTATTTTACTTACAGCAATGATCATAGACTTTAGTTTTAAGTTGGCCTGCCCTGCTCAGCTCAGAGATACATGCTTTTCATGTTTGGAATTAATTCTGGAATTCCAGTCCATAACCCGTGGGAATAAATTCCATCCGCAGAAGTGTATGGCAAAGCATATTGAAAAAGTTATTCGTTTCCAGTCCGATATTTCATGTTCTAAGCGGGATGACAAACAAAATATTCGAAATAATATCCATTTGAATAGTGTAAATAGCTGCGGGACTTGCAATCGTAAAACATTCTATGTATTGAAATCACCGCCACAGCCAAACAAGCAACAGGTATGAGCGAGACAAGGACAGGGGTAACCAAAGGAGAGTAAGTCGAGGGGTTCGATCCCGATTCAAATACGCCTGCCTCGTGTCGGTGGTTTACAGGCAAATAAAATAACTTGTATGGTGTATAAACCCGGCACTTCGACACCTAAAAATCCCGTCATAGTAGATTCTCTTTTATTATTATTACTTTTGTATTACGTCGCACCGACACAGATAGGTCTTAATGGCGACGATGTGAGAGGAAAGGACTAGGAGTGAGAAGGAAGTGAGTGTGGCCTTAATTAAGGTACAGCGCCAGCATTTGCCTGGTTTGAAAATGGGAAACTATGCCATATTTAGGGCTGCTGACAGTGAGGTTCGAACCCATTATCTCCCGAATGCAAGCTGAGAGCCACGTAATGCAAACCGCATAGGCACTCGTTCGGCCGTCAAGGTAGATTGCAGGACTTAAAGCTAGTAACATGGCTCATATAACAACACACATACTGTGATCATTTCTATTGAAGAGATCAATAAGATGGCTGATTGTTCATACTTCATTACATTACTGTGAAAACGACTGATTGTGGAGCAAGAACATAAAAAAATTATTACCTTATTCTTTCGTCAACGCTTGTAACACATTCAAGTCAAATTTATATTTTATTACAGAGAAGTTTTCTCTAAAAATCTACAAGGACAATAAGATAAAGGATTACTTTACAATTGGACACACAATTTTCAGATATTCGGATATAATTGAACTGTTTTGAGGTAAATGACGCTGTATTTAAATAATTATACGACTGGTGTATTGAATCATGAAGCTTGGAATAAGTTGACGAAATATTTGGGAAGATCGAGCAATTGGCTCTGCAGTTTCTGTCATTTAGCTATCAGCTTGCATTCGGGAGATAGTGAGTTCGAACTCATCTGTCGTCAGCTCTGAAGATGGTTTTCCGTGGTTACCAATTTCCACACCAGGAAAATACTGGGGTTCTACCGTAATTAAGGGCACGGTCGTTTCCTTCCCACTCCTAGCCCTTTCCTATCCCATCGTTGCCGTAAGACCTATCTGTGTCGCTATGACGTAAAGCAAAATTGTAATTGTTTTATTTGAGAAGACAGATAAAAGACTGGATTCATCGCCTAAAATTAAAGTACGATGTAATCATGGATCGAAAGTTTTATTTCGCACTGTTAGACGGCACCTATCAGTACTGTAAAGGAGACCGAAACAACACTCCACCCCCTCACCTGCTCTTTTTCATGGTAGACCAATGTATGTTACAGTACGAAACCAGTCACGTCACCGGGGAAGATATTGCTACAGAAAGTATATGTTGTACGTGTGTGAGAACATTTGGTGAAGGTACATGCCTGTACAAACAGTGGAAATAGCTGGTGTTAAATCAGTAAAGTGAGCTTGCGTTCATCGATGAGCATGTATCTCTCACAAGACGGGTACGCTTTCTTTGGCAAATTGCTGTTAGTTTAGGCGCAGTGTCGCATTTTGGCTTAAAAAAGTGTTCAAGTTTCAGATACGCCGGTGTGAAACCAAAGTGATGCATATGGGGACCGGCAAAAGGATGGAAGTGATGTTTCAGTAAATATGTAAATATTATTACAGATTTTCAGAACTAACTAACATAACTTTATGAGTAGTATGGGCCAAGTTTTATGCATAATTAACTACTTTGAAGGAGTTCTGATTATCTCAATGTGGACATATATTTATTTGTATTATCAAAGTTCTAATTTTACATCGTTTTATACGATATACGTAAGATTGTTAGAGTAAATTTAAATCTTCAGAAAGTCAAGAAATGTCTGAGAATTGTTGCATTGAAAATATTCAAATTTAATAGTCACGCATTAATACTAAATGAATCGCGACGTAAATAAACCACATGTAAAGATACTAGCAAGATACCCGTGCTTCGCTACGGTATTATACTGAAATTTATAATTAAATGCTTAACGTTTTATATATAATCTGACTCGTTTTCTGAGAGATTACGGCAAAGTTCCTCCCATTTTTCAATCTTTCTTTCCAGCAATCGATTTCGTACTTCCCGGGCTAGGTCCAGGTATTCCACCCATTTAGTTGGGTCCCTAAATCTTTGCCATTTTTTTCCTGTAAGGTCCGGTGTGGTGTCGTCTTGGGTGCCTTGGCGGTACTGAACCCGCGGCCGGACTACATTCGTAGTCATTACCCGGCCAGGACCTGTTTCCAGCGCGGTCTGCACATTTTGGCGACAGTCCAGAACATTATTATTACGGTGGGTGATATTAGTTGAATTTAGATTATTATTATTATTATTATTATTATTATTATTATTATTATTATTATTATTATTATTATTATTGCTGTTCTGGACCCCACAGCAAGATGCAAGACCGCTACTTGGCCGTAAATTACATCTGCTGCCATTGTCATTACAATGTGACCAGCACCATTGCCGCGCGTAGGCAAGTGCGCGAGATTTCTGGCGATACGAATGATATACTTCCGTGCATTATTGACCTTATTATAGATGTGGACAATTGCACGGTCAATATCATTCCTATCGTTTATTTCAAATGTGTTTAAATTTTCATTCATATGCTAGGAGATTTTACTGCAATCTAACTTTAAGTTTTCCAAAGGAAAAGATGGCTCTTGGAAACTAACCCAGGAAAGATTAAAAATGATCGGTTTATGATCAGAATACGTACATTATGAACAGTAAAATCAATTGATCTCAACTACTTTTTCACCCCACCGACGTTAATTTGATTTACCTCCCCCCCCCCCCCTCCAAGAATAAAGAGGCGTGTTTCATTATGTTTAAAGGAGATTCCACACTTGTTGCCTTAAGTTTTGAGATATGAGTATCCCCATAAAAGTAATTCCCTTTTTTTACTTCCATTCACACCCCCCCTCCCCCGAAGTGATTTTTTTCGGCAAAAAGTACTTGTTTCTTTAATAGTAAAGGGTCTTCTAAATACCAATTATCACGACTCTGCCATCTTCAGTTTTTGAGATATGTGTCCTCATAAAAGGAATTCAACTCCTTTTTACCCCTGCCTCCCAAGATGATTCCCCCCAAAACGCGTTTTCCTTTGTTTTTAATGGAGATCCAAATAGCAATTTCCACGTCTGAAACATCTTTAGTTCTTATTAGATGTACGTATCCACATAAAATTAATTAATTTTTCAATTCTTTCACCTCCGCCCCCCCCCCTTTCATTCGATTTTCCAAGGATACGTGTTTCTTTACTTTTAAAGCAGATTCCAAATACTAATGTTCACGTCTGCAAAATCTTTCGTTTTTGGGATAATAGTATCCTCATACAAATATATCAACTATTTTTTCAATTACCCTTCCCCATTTAAGTGGATTTCCGAAAACAAACTACGTAGGCCTATTTCTTTATTTCAAAGGAGATTTCAAATACCAAATTTCACGTCTGTAAAATCTTCAGTTTTTGAGGTATCAGTATCCTAATTAAAAGAATTCAACCCCTTTTTCATTCACCCAAAGTGGTTTTCTTCGAAAGAAAAAATACATGTTTCTTTATTTGTAATAGAGACAAAAATATCATCTTTCACTTCTGTAACATATTACGTTTTTGATATATACCGTAGGAAAGCTCATTTTAAAATTTCACCCCCTTTTTAGTTCCCCTTAAGTGGAGTTTCCAAAAACAAATCACCTATGTTTCTTTACAGGAGATTCCAAATAGCAATTTTTACGTCTGTAACATTTTACGTTACTGAGATACACTGTAGTTATAACCTTTCTAAAAACTCACCCCAATTTGTTGTTCCCGTTTAACCCCCATTAATTGAATTTTCCGAAAACAAAAAATTACGTGTTTCTTTGTTTTTAAGTGAGATCCCAAGTACCAATTTTCAAATGTGTAATATCTTCAGTTTCTGAGATATATCTTCATTAGAGGCATTTAACCGCTTCTTCACCCTTTTTTACCCCTCCTGTTGGGATTTTCCGAAAACAAATAATACTTGTTTCTTTATTTTTAAAGCAGATTCTAAATACCAAAATTTACATCTATAAAATTTTAAAATTTTGAGATATAGATACCCTCATTTTAAAATATCACCCCCCTTATAACCCCCCACACTAATTGGATTTTCCAAAAACAAAAAGTACTTGTTTCTTTATTTTTATAGGAGATCCCCAATACAAATTTTCAGGTCTGTAATATCTTCAGTTTTCACCTCGCCCCCACAGAATGATTTCGCCCAAAACGCTTTTTTCTTTGTTGTTAAAGGGGATCCAAAAAAATCAATTTTTACTTCTGTATTAGATGTAAGTATCCTCATAAGTCGACCCAGTGGTGTAGGGGTAGTGTGCCTGCCTCTTACCTGGAGGTCCCGGGTTCGATTCCCGGCCTGGTCAGGGATTTTTACCTGGACCTGAGGGCTGGTTCGAAGTCCACTCAGCCTACGTGATTAGAATTGAGGAGCTATCTGACGGTGAGATAGCGGCCCCGGTGTCGAAAGCCAAGAATAACGGCCGAGAGAATTCGTCCTGCTGACCACACGACACCTCGTAATCTGCAGGCCTTCGGGCTGAGCAGCAGTCGCTTGGTAGGCCAAGGCCCTTCAAGGGCTGTAGTGCAATCCTCATACAATTAATTTTTCAATTTTTCACCTCCCCCATTCACTGGATTTTCCGAGAATACGTGTTTCTTTAATTTTAAAGCAGATTCCAAATCCCAATTTTCACTTCTGCAAAATCTTTCGTTTTTTAGATAACAGTATCCTCATACGAATAATTGAACTAATTTTTCAATTTCGCTCCCCCCCCCTTTGGGTGGATTTCCGAAAACAAAAAGTACGTATTCCTTTTTTAAAGGAAATTCCAAATACCAAATTTCACGTCTGTAACATCTTCAGCTTTTGAGATATCAGTATGATAATTAAAAGAATTCAACCCCATTCTCAGTCACTTTTACCCCTCCACCCAAGTGGTTTTTCAGAAAACAAAAAATACATGTTTCTTTATTTTCAGTAGAGATAAAAAATACTATTTTTCACTTCGGTAACATGTTAAGTTTTTGAGATATACTGTAGAAATGCTCATTTTAAAATTTAACCCCCTTTTTAGTTCCCCTTAAGTGGAGTTTCCAAAAAGAAATCACCTATGTTTCTTTACTTTCACAGGGAATTCTAAATACCAATTTTTACGTGTGTAACATTTTACGTTTCTGAGATATACTGTAGGTATAGTCTTTCTGAAAATTCACCCCAATTTGTCACTCCTGTTTAACCCCCATTAAATAGATTTTCCAAAATTAAATACATGTTTCTTTATTTAAAAAAAAGAGATCCCAAATACCAATTTTCAGGTCTGTAATTCTGTTTCTGAGATATAAGTATCCTCATTTAAGTATTCAACCCCTTTTTCACTCTTTTTCACCCCTCCTATTTGGATTTTCCGAAAACAAAAAAATATGTGTTTCTTTATTTTTAAATGGGATTCTAAATACCAATTTTTACATCCGTACACTTTAAAAGTTTTGAGATATAGATACACTCATTTAAAAAATCACCCCCTTTTCAACTCCCCATTAATTGGATTTTCCAAAAACAAAAAATATGTGTTTCTTTCTTTTAAGAGAAGATCCCAAATACCAATTTTCAGGTCCGTAATATCTTCAGTTTCTGAAATATAAGTACCCTCATTTAAGGCATTCAACCCCTTTTTCACCCTTTTCCACCCTTCCTATTGGGATTTTCCGAAAGCAAAAAAATGCGTGTTCCTTTATTTTTTAAAGGAGATTCTAAATACCAATCTTTACATCTGTAAACTTTAAATATTTGAGATATAGTGCAACCTTTCCAAGGCATCAGTACATGAACCAGTTACCATTGTTCATAAATATGACGTTAGAATGGAGCACCATCGGTGAGCTTCGAACTCAGCCCGGTTTGTCGAAGCCTCACCCTCCCCTACTAGAATAGTTCGCCAGCCGAGTCGGTATCGCATTTTCGGGTCTGTGGACTGTCCGATGGGGGCGGTAAGTCCTTTAGTAATAGTCTCTATAGTAGGGGGAAAAGTTAATTATGAGAGGAATACCATTTCATTACTAATGAGAAGAGAGACAATACCTTGTATAATAAAAAATTTACTTATACTAGTGAAACACATTATTTACATGGGTATGCCATACAAACACCTTACATATAGTAACTTGGGTAATCTTGACGTTTAAATGTTCGGTAGTCCTTTCTACACTTCATTATACGTTTAAATATTCCAACTTAAGAAGGCGCTCCCTCTTGGGTTATTTACACTATCTCAGATTTAGAGAGGCGTTTTCTCTCTAATTATTTCACTTTACCTTTACACTAATCACTTTACACACAAATCTATTCAACATAGGCATACCCAGCTGTAATTCTGTTTGTTTGTCGAGAATTAATATATTCAATTTGCATCAAATTATGATATAAGTTTGCTAGTATCGTATGAACTGAGATAAGCAATTTACACTCCCAATCCTTTGAAAGTCGCGTTACAACACTACTTTAAGTTAAACGTTGCCAAATATGCAGTATGAATAAACACGCTCATTTCATTAGGATTTTTATCACCACATATATCAGGACAATATTTACACAACGATGTTACCTATGGACAAGCATTTAGCGACTTCAATACCAGACATCATAAACAAAGTATTATAGCACTACCTGCAACAAATGGATAAGAATATATACACTTCACATACACATAATGGGCCGCAGATGGTCTTATTCACCTGCCGCTTGTGACAGGAGGCTTTACTGTCTCCTGCAATGAACTCAGGACCTTCTAAGACGGGGTATATCTGACCTGGAATTCCCTATACGCTGTATATAATTAAAGAAATAAATTGGAGGGATCCTTCATTTAATGCTCATTTGGAATCTCTGCGAGGTTGGCTCTATTTAAATTAACACACATAATCTTTGTATCGAAAGGAAAAGAAACTCGCCACTTGTATCTGTTCTATTTCACTGAAGAAACGCCTTCACTCCCCCGTTTAAAGGGGCTCATAAAACTCCCGCGGTGAGCTACCCGTGCCACACTTTCAAAGAGCGGTCCACTAGCCTTCTCGGGCAATGACTTCACGGCAAATAATCTATTCACTTCTTTCAATACTGGCCATAAATGGCATCACACAAATCACGGCCCTATATCCGGCCTAATCAACATATTCACATCGCGATATGCGCCTCGCGTGTCTTAATGACAGATTCCAAGGGAACTTCACATTTCATTTTACAATATATATTATGGCTACAGCCTGTTCAGCCATTTCATTTCCTCTCGGTACATCGACCACGATGCAGATCTAATGATGATCTCCTGCCACCAGGGTCCAAATTAACTTGCACATTCGCGAACTAATTAGCGATGTAAGATATATACCCCAATCTCATGCTCCATTCGTTGTTCCAGCAGTTTTAATTTCTAGTAAGGAGGATTTCCTACGAGCTCGTGAAGTACAAAAAAAATCATTTACTGAGATATCTTTGAGGACTCCTATTGGCTGTAGAAAGATGATAACTGGAGTC
Organism: Anabrus simplex; assembly: GCF_040414725.1. Taxonomy (NCBI): domain Eukaryota; kingdom Metazoa; phylum Arthropoda; class Insecta; order Orthoptera; family Tettigoniidae; genus Anabrus; species Anabrus simplex. The sequence goes on from NC_090265.1 coordinate 1,668,278,441, forward strand.
GCTTACGTAGAATATTTAAGCCCTTTTACTTGACGGTACTTCACACTTAATTAATCTGAGGTCCTTAAACTTACGTCATGCATTATCAAACCCTTGTAAAAAAAATGGAAGTAAAATATGGTCGTTCCCAAACCATGAAGAAGTATCCTATAAAAGACCCAAATAAAAATGAAATTATAATTATTATCCCTCTGAAATGGCGTGCTTGCAGTCTACGTTATATCTAAGTGAAAAATCTACATATTTACAATGGGACACGACCTTCAAAGATATAAATACTTGGAAATGTACTCAGCCTTCTGGATATCACGTTTACAGCTTTACAGGAGGGCACTCCATGGATTTAGAGTGCTTGCATCACGTCATCGGCGATGTGAAGACCCATGATGACCTCCTGGCAGGTCATACACATGACAGCGACGTTCCAGACGTTCTCGGCTACCAGGCGAAATTCCGGCAAACAGCTAGATGACTCGTTCACTCCGGTACACAGGCAAAATTCTGGCATTCAGCTGGACGTCGGCGTTCACTTCGGCGTTCTCGTAGACATGTAAATGAGGGGAAATTATCTCAAGTGAATGCGTTAGTCTATTACACACCACAATTTGAATATATGGTTGGATCTGCTCAATAGCACGAGCATTCCAACCCAATGCCGGTATTGTCTCTGTAGCCCGACACTGCTCCCTCCTCATGTACCTATTCTTTTATAAACAGCATACAGCTATTCTAGGTCCTGAATAAAGAATGTCACTGGTTAGGCTACTACTGGATTAAATTTTCTCGGCTCACACGACCACACTTCAAGCATATTCTATCTCGCCTAGTCATGCGTAAGTCAGGCTCTCAACTGCATTATCGATTTATAGACGTGACACTACCCTTAATTATGCCGACACTGAGCCGTTCACGCACTTTCTTTGTATCTCTCAATTATGTCGAGACACACACACACAACTCCACGCACTGAGTTACCTGGCTATTGTGGTTAATTAAGCCGTATTAGTATCGGCACATATGAGGCTCGACGCACGGCCTCTTCGACACACGGACAGCAGTCATTTCGGTTTCGTGCTGCTCCCACTATATTAAATAGCGACACACTGTACTCGCAAAAAAAAAAACTTACTTAAATTGTGGGTATTTTCGCAGATGTTCACAGGGTTTAATGAATCTGCATAACACTGCTCAAATTACAAGATTATTTCTTCACAAACGACTCATACACAAACCACGACGAAATACTACCGTACTGGCGTCACATTGAGAATGCACTGGATAGTGTCTCCTTCTCAGCTCATGAATATATAGACGCGCTACGCTAGAGACCCGAATGCTGAGGGTGGGGGAAAAAATGCAATCCTTTCTCACACATTGATCCGTTAATACGCAACGTACAGTGACGAACAGGATATCAAAATGTAGCTCCTGTATTCCCATCTCCACTGAGTGACTGTTATTAAAATAACTTCGTAGGTTTTGAAGCAATCTTAAAAGCGTCCTTTAGTCTCTGGCGGTGAATGATGACGATCACAGGGGATTCCTTGTGTTCCTTGGCACGGTTAGGGTCCAACATCTGTTAGTCATTAAGACGCGCCCTTGTTTACAGCGCAGTTACTGCCCTGTCAGTTAAGTAGAGCACTTCTTGGTCTCATAATTATGCGTAAAATTCCCTGATTCAAATGAATGTTTGCGCTTAATTATCCATTGGGTATTTTGCGATTTATGAAAATTAACAGAAATAAAACAATTGAATGCGTTAAGTTGGCAGTGGTGAATAAGCGAGGAAAACAGGGTATAATGTTAGTTTTCACGTTGGACCTACTCTCTGGGCTCAGCTAGTAACCTAGATTCTTTGTCACGTGATAACGCGTATCGTTTCGTCTCGCTCGCGGTGGGAATGAGAGAGCTTCGAGTACAAGCGCTCTTGCACCGCCTTGCTGCTAATTACCAGCAACTAGAGCTGGGTCGCGCGACTCTGGATATTGCAACTCGAGTCCTAGAGCGGGCAGAAAAATTCTAACTTGGGCAGTTTTTATCGTAGAATAACGCGGAAAACGGCATATTTCATCTCCTGGATATCATGACATACCATAGGTGACGTTGTGAACGGTCGCAATAGATACACTCATTTTAAAAATTCACCCCATTTTCAAACCCCCATTAATTGAATTTTCCAAAAACAAAAAAGTACGTGTTTCTTTATTTTTAAAGGAGATCCCAAACACCAATTTTCAGGTCTGTAATATCTTCAGTTTCTGATAAGTATCCTCTTTAAAGGCATTCAACCCCTTTTTCACCTCTTTTCATCCCTCCTATTGGGATTTTCCGAAAAAATACGTGTTTCTTTATTTTTAATGAAGATTCTAAATACCAATTTTTACATCTGTAAACCTTCAAAGTTTTGAGATATAGATACACTCATTTTAAAAATTAACCCCCTTTTTCACCCTCCCATTAATTGGATTTTCCAAAAACAAAAAAATGTGTTTCTTAATTTTTGGAAGAGATCAAAAGTACCAATTTTCAGGTCTGTAATATCTTCAGTTTCTGAGGTATATATACCAGTATCCTGATTAAAGGCATTCAACCCGTTTTTCACCCGTTTTTCACCCCTCCTCTTGGGATTTTCCGAAAACAAAAAAAAATACGTGTTTCCTTATTTTTAAAGAAGATTCTAAATACCAGTTTTTACATCTGCAAACTTTAAAAGTTTTAAGATATAGATACACTCATTGTAAAATTTCACCCCCCCCCTTCACCCCCTTAACTTGGTATATCCAAAAATCCTCTCTAAGCGAGCACCTACATCTTAATATGAATATATCCCCAAAATTTCATTTCTTTATGTCCAGTAGTTTTGGCTCGGCGATGATGAATCAGTCAGTCAGTCAGTCAGTCAGTCAGTCAGTCAGTCAGTCAGTCAGTCAGTCAGTCAGTCAGTCAGTCAGTCAGTCAGGACAAGTTATTTTACATATATAGATGAGACGCATATATATATATACACGCAATCACATTATGTTGTAAGGGATCTTCTAAGATGAAGAGCGTGTAAGTATATTTTGTGTAGATTTTCATCAGAATATTCAAGATTTCGCAGTGAAGCTATGGTAGGTTTGAATTTTGCATTGCATGATAATGCAAAGACAGTTCGAAGCCATTTCTTCATGATGTATGCAGGTGTGATTATACGATGTTTTATATGCTATGGCGAGATTCGTTAATAATCTTTGACGATATAAGAGTTTAATATGGTTCTACGAGTTATAATTACTGAGGGCTTCGATAATATGGTCGATAACGTAGATATTAGGCCCCTTTAAACAACAATTATTACTATTTGGTATGATAGACTACAGGGATGTTCGAATACGTATATGATGGGTTGCAGTACAATCCCATGCTGCCATTGTTGATAGCATAAGGTCATACCTCAAGTCCTCCAGTAAGAAAAGGATGCATATGAGTTGATCGATGTTTCATATATGAGTTCCGTGAGTGATGATGACCATCTTCCATGTATGGCATGGCATCCGATGCATGGATATTTGTCCTTATATCCGTCATTTTGACATAGCTATGTCTTATGGCTGGGGGTCATCCGGAAATTTATATAATGTGACGCGATAAAATGTGTAACGGAAGTGTAACCAGAGCAACCGTGCAGGCAGTGATGTAAGGAATGGGTGGATGGTCAGTGTAACCTAGCAACCGTGCAGGGAGTGATGTAAGGTATGGATGGATGGTCAGACAGTGTTACCTAGCAACCGTGCAGGCAGTGATGTAAGGTATGGATGGATGGTCAGACAGTGTTACCTAGCAACCGTGCAGGCAGTGATGTAAGGAATGGATGGTCAGACAGTGTAACCTAGCAACCGTGCAGACTGACTGATGGCTGGTTACCATCTGAAATTAGCAGCCGTTGATTGATGGCCATGAACGGGAGACATATTTATGACTATTTGATTTTCGCAAAGGGAAAGGTTTCTTTTAATATTCCGATCCCATGCTGCCATTGTCGATAGCATAAGGTCATACCTCAAGTCCTCCAGTAAGAAAAGGTTTCTTTTGCGATTACACAGAGGAGTCTGGAGTGGATAATTTTCGAGAAGCAAAATGCTTTCTTCAGGAAGAACACCTTGTGGCTCTTTCAATGGTTTCCATTTTGCGTTCTGTGAGATATTCGCATATCAGAGTCAGATTCTAGGTAATGATAGACGTGGTTTTCACTCGGATATTTCATGGCTGTTTTCAAGGATATCGTGGGAGGTTCTTTATGCCAATCATGGACAATAGTGTCTGACTATCATTTCTTTGAGATGAATCGTGAAGATTTCTCCAAGTGGATGCAGCCTGATGCAGGATAATTTTACTTCAAGTGGTTCTCTTTGTCGGAGAGCCCTAGCTTTCCTCCATGATTATAGTTTTGGTCTTACTGATATAGCCTACAAACTATTTCGGTTTACCCTTGTCGAAAGCTTGTCCAGTCCTTTCCGTAGATACTCTCAGTTTTTCGAAGTAGTAACTCTATCTATATCGATGCCTTCACGACCCGTAATTGTAGACATGATAATTTATTTAATCGTATGGGGATTATAACTACAAATTTGTAAGTCCAGGTCCAAGTGTTTCAGCCACTCTACGGCACTTTCTGAAAGATGAATCAGGTCTCTGGGGCTTCCGGAGTAGGCATGGAGAGGGCAGCGCAGGATGACATGGTCCATGGTCTGCTCCTCTCCACTGCATTCACACATTGGAGAATCCATCCAACCCCACTTACGGCGTAAGAAATTGCAGTGTCCATGCCCAGTTCTCAGTCTGTTGACGCGACACCATAGTTTTCTTGGGAGGTCGAATCCCTTCATTTTCTGGGTTGGATTTAGGTCATGAGCATTTGTTCCAGATGTTGAAATTGACCACTCATCCCGCCAGCTCTCGTTTAGATTAAAATTATCCCTGAATATTCGGCCGGCGAGTATACTTGCTGGTCTCCTAGACGAAGTCGTCGTGGCAATGGGTAACAAAATTCCTGGTTAAGTGGTAATGAGGGAGATGATCAGATCTTCTTTGTTTCTCTCAGCAGAGCTTCCTTTCTCCTCAGGTGGGGTGGTAAGATATGACTAAGTATGGGTAACCAGTGGCGAGGTGTTGACTTTACAGTACCAGTTATGCAGTGCATGGTATCATTCAACTTAGTATCCACTTTATGCACATGTGCACTTTCCAGCCATACCGCTGCAGAGTAGACCAGACTGATACCCGTTAATCGTAAGCAGTCAGCCGAGGCTCCCCAGAACCTGCCACAAAGCTTGTGCAGGATGTTATTCCTTGTAGTGATTTTGTGAGAGATCTTGGTGAGATGTTCTTTGTAGCTCAGAGTTCTGTCCAGTGTGACTCCTAGATATTTCGGGAACGCGTTGTACTTTAGTTTTTCACCAAGGAATAAGACAGATGGCTCATAGTTTGCGAGTCGGTTGCTGAGATGAAAATATGAAACGTCGGTCTTAGAAGCACTTGGGATCAAACGCCAAGACTTGAAAAACGTTGCCATTTTGACCAAGTCTGCTGAAAGAATGCCTTCTACATCCTCAAAATTTCTGCTTTGAGCTACCAGTGCAATGTCGTCTGCATAGATGAACTTAGTAGCTGTGGTTGGTGGTAAGTCATGGATGTAGAGGTTGAAGAGAACTGGGGCCAGTACTGATCCCTGATAATAAGCTTCTGGAATTTTGCCCTGTCAGAAAACGAGGTGAAATGCTTTACGTTTCCCAGATAATTTGCTCCACGTCTTCAGAAGAAAATCGTACAGAAAGCTGAATCTGTCAAGTGCTGACACATTTCATCGTCGTTGTTCTGTGTGAATGTTGTTCAAATTTTGGTCACGTTAAGATAAAATTACACACTGTACGGATAAAGCTTTATTTCTGTGGTTTACCTTTGTAACTTAAGAACCACACACTTCGCGCAAGGCCATGTGGTCAGTATCAAGGTAACCACTGAACGTAGTAAATCACCACAACTCACCTGGTATCTAGTTAGTACTTCTTGTCACGTGCAGAAATAAGAAAATTAAGTTATAACCAAAGTTCAGATTGAAATAACGAAATCTGATACATGAGACCAGTTGATTGCACACCACTTACTAACACAAAAACTGAGCGTGCTCTTGAAAAATCAGCATCTAACAGTGTATTCCTCCTTTATCATGGTCAGAGGCCGGATTTTTAGCCGCTAATAGGTTAGAATTCAAACTTACGGAAGCAAATAAAAATATACTCTTGCCTGCACAATTGTTATGCTATGAATTTTGCATAAACATTAGGGATACAGCAATCAGATCACCTGGAATTTATGTTACTCTCCCTACACTATGGACTAAACGACACTTCCTAATAATTAGTTTGCATTCTAACCTATTACTGCCTAAAAATACGAAGTCTAGTCGTGGTCTTCGACCCATAGGCTGGAACTATCTCAGAACCCAAACACAACTGAAAGGATGCAGCTCATTATCGTATAGATTTCTTAATACACAGAGGTATATCTACATTTTGTCAACAAAGGGGTGCTTTAGAAACGTGATTCTAGCTATCTGTATGTTGAGTACTCAACCCAAAGGTTGGTTGGATCCTTTAATACCCATCATCAGCTGTCATAGACTTCCTAGGCAAGAGGCATACACGAGAAATGAGGAGTGAGGAAGTCCCGCAAGTGAAATTTTACAGGACGGGAAATCAAGCATGAAATAGGGTTACCATGTTACCTGTTTTCACCACGGATCACCCAATTTTGAACTCCTGCCCCGAACCCCCTTACAGTTTTCCTACATTCCTTGATTTTGTCGTCAACCATCAAATTATTTAATATATTTATCATTTTAATTTATTTTGAACACTGGCAGTCAATACATGGAAATACTACTACCTACGGTAATCTAGCTTTCTAGCTAATTCTTCACACATTGTATATGCTTTCAAAATATTTACTATCATGTCTGCCAACTAGCGAGTCTTTGTTGAACACAGTTTAAAGTTGACAACACTGAAGGCGCCATTCATTTCTTGTTTGAATCGAAGTTATGGCTAGGTGTCATCTGAAAATTTGCGTCTCTTACTTAATTTTTGTGCCCTCCGGTTCTACCCTGATGTTCCATTCCCTGTATCTTTTGCTGTATTTACGTGAATTTTTCTATACTTATGCCGATGTTTATGCATATATGTAACATATAGGGTTTTAGTTGCATTGGGCTTGTGCACTTTATTTTGTGTATATTTGCGTTCTTTATAAATGTTCGTGTATTTCTTACTTTAGAATAACTTCTTGTAAGTACTGTACATAAGATATCGTCTTTGAAGAAACAAAACCTCGTATATCAGAACAATGCTCGTCGAGTTCATTTTGCTATGGAACGGTGTAAAGGAAAATTAACCTTAAATACTTCATTCAAACACACATTCCTACAGTACGGTACGGTAACATTCAATTTTGTTTACACATAACCATAGGAAAATGAACGCAACGAACATTGTTCTGATGGACTGCATAGCCATATGTGGCTGGGAGGCGTGACCAGTCTTAAGGAAAATAATGGATAGGAAGAGCATAGTGACATACGAGGTTTCGTTTCTTCAACGATGATATTTATCACGGATCTTTGTAATTCTGATTCACTGTGAACGAATAAATAAATAAATAAATAAATAAATAAATAAATAAATAAATAAATAAATAAATAAATAAATAAATAAATAAATAAATAAATAAATAAATAATAAAATAAATAAATAAATAAATAAATAAATAAATAAATAAATAAATAAATAAATAAATAAATAAATAAATAAATAAATAAATAAATAATATACGGTATTAGACATACTGTAGTATGAATTCATATATAAGGACATCTTTATTTCCTAAGCGCTGGATCCAAACTAATACAATCTACTAAAGCTACTTTAGTGTGTCCCTGTATAAATAAGCTCTTGATCATCAGTTTTCTTTTGAAAACATACTTGCAAGCATTCAATTCATTTCCTTGTAAATCCCTATCTAAACCGTTTTGCAAGGTTCTCTTTCTTTGCTTTGAAGACTGATATTTTCAGCAGGAGGCGTCTGTGCTTGTTGACTGTGCCTGTGTTGCTATCAGTCACTTGAACATCAAAGCTGTTTGCGAGCTGGCAGGCAGGAACTGAAGAAGGAATCAGGCAGACACTCGCACACCTAGCGGGAGCAATTAAAGCGTCTCCCGACATTCCACCTGCCCCGTCCAGCGTGTAACCATTTAATCATGTTCCGTCCGGGAAAACAATTAATGAGACCTGTTCCCCTCTGGTGAATGATGGCATTAATTACATAACTTAATTATTTCGTGTTGGACGGACCGGTTCATACTTTGATTTATGTGTTGAAATAGGGAATATATTGACGGGATACACTTAATTAACATCCTACACGTCCCACTTACTTCAGGACCTGATCAATAAACGGAAGAAATATGTAGGACAACTCTTTTTTTAGGGTAATTAACTAGGCAAGAAGTAGGAGCACAGATTTATCAACCAGTAGATTAGATTCAATTTCCGAAAATGATTTACGGCAAATTTACTCAGCATACCGTTATGACAAAAAAATTCAACATAATTCTCTCAAAACTTCAAACTGTTAAAAGAAATAATCTCGTGCCATTTCGGGAAAGCTTCCCAGGTAGACTAATGGTAGAGTGCCCGACTTTGATTTTAGGTTCTTGGGTTCGATTCCGGCTGACTTAGTCGATTTTTTAAAGGCGGTTAAAAATCTTGGCAGTATTTCCAGATTCTTTCGAAATTTCGGAAGAACTCCAGATTTTTAAAAATATTTCACTGGGGGAGTTGGCCGTGCGCACAGCTGTGTGCTTGCACCGGGAGATAGTGGGTTCGAATCCCACTGTCGGCAATCCTGAAGATGGTTTTTTGCGTTTTCCCATTTTCACACCAGGCAAACACTGGAGATGTACCTTAATCCACTTTTTTCTCACTTCAATGCCTTTCCTATCCCATTGTCGCCATAAGACCTATGTGCGTCAGTGCGACGTGAAGCAAATTCAAAAAACAAAACAAAAAAAGAAACCATTCCTTAAAGTAGGAAATTAGGTGGAGTTCTTTCGAATTTTTTCGTCCTCGTTTTCTAGATTCAAACTTCTAGGCAGACGTATTTTACACGTACAGCATTATGTGTTTAACTTCCCTTCAATTGCTATCTGTCTTAATGGAATTTGCGGTGCGATGGTGATATGTTACCTTGAAAATGACTTCTTTAACGTGTCAATCGTACGGGTCTCATGCACGTAATTACTCCAAAATGATAGCTGACTGAACTGGAATATCACTACATGACCTGCTCCAAAATTCCTATGGACAATCGATGAGTAAAATACTGATAGTATTTCGAACTTGGCACGGTATTTCTTCGTCTGACGAGGAACCACATCTATGTGAGCAAGGAGAGAGAGAAGAAAAGGGGCGATGATCTAAGACCCTTTAAAGAACAGTAATCATGAGAAAAATTGCCGGAAGTTATTCGGTTCTATCGCTTTTCAGTCGCCATATCACTACGAAAAAACACTGGGAATTTTATGGGAGGGTGGTGCACTTTGTTTCAGAGGACGGCAGTAATCATGGAGCTGGCATAATCTGTACTAACAGGAAAGGGAAACAAGGGCTGATTTTAGAACCAACAGTGGGAATTTAACAGGGCAAACATCATCCATCATTAATCACCACTGATCTGTACTTAGGGCAGTCGCCCACGTGACAGATTCCCTATCTGTTTTCTTCCCATTATTTTCTTAAGTCATTGCAAAGAATTTGGAAATATATTGATATCTCCCTTGGTAAAATATTCCAATCCCTAACTCCCTTTCCAAGAACGAATATTTGCCCCAGTTTGTCCTCTTGAATTTCAATTTTATTTCCATATTGTGATCTTCCCTATTTTTAAAAATACCACTCAGACTTATTCGCCTAGTAATGTCATTCCACGCCAGCTCTCAACTGACAGCCCGGAACATACCACTTAGATGTGCAACTCGTCTCATTTCTCCCAAGTCTTCCCAGACCAAACTTTGCAACATTTTCTTATCGCCACTATTTTGTCGGAAATCACCCAGAACAAATCGAACTGTTTTTATTAGGATTTTTTCCAGTTCTCGAATCAAGTAATCCTGGTAAGGGTCCCATACACTGTAACCATACTCTAGTTGGGGTCTCATCAGAGATTTATATGCCCGTAAGCAGTTCACGTTGGCAAGGAAAAGATGGCTATCTAATATTACTACCTCATGGCACAAACCTGCACGAAGCTAAGAACTTGGAGGGGAGAGAGGGTTGAAGGAAGGTGGTGGAGGTGGAAACAACTGCTGCGCTGCTCACTTGAGATCATAGCCCGTAAAAGAGTTACAATTACGAAATTACGACGCGCCAACGTGAACACTTTCGTAGCAACTATCGAAGTTCCTCCTCTTTCACTCAAGCTGCAGCACAAGGACTCTTCCGCATACAAAACTCATTTTCCTCTTACCTAATGTTTTGTGCTATCAGATAGTAATCTACCTTCTGTCACACAATCATGCCTCACTTCAGTGCGATACATATATTTTAACAAGTTGCTTTACGTCTTACCGACGCAGATAGGTCTTATGGCAACGATGGGATAAGGAAGGGCTAGGAGTGGAAAGGAAGCAACCGTGGCCTTAATTCAAGTACAACTCCAGCATCTTCCTGGCTTGAAAATGGTAAAGCACGGAAAACCCTCTTCAGAGCTGCCGGCAGTAAGATAACTTGAACACAAATGCAAAGGCAGGAAAGGACCATTCCTTCGGAGATCAGGTTTGATAAAAACAGTCATGCAGGTTTCCAACAAGATATAGCAGACATTTTAGATTCAGGAGGACTATATCGCGCTCGACAAATGGAAGGCGTTTGAAAGGTTAGATCATGGGGCACTACTGAAAATAATGAGTGCTATTGGACAAAGAGAGGCTGAAATGGTGACTATATTTCTAGAAAATAGAACTCTAAGAACTGGAGTAGGTGAATCAGTATCTGATCCTGTAATCCTTAAGAGGGGAGTATTATTAGATATTTATGATTTTTTTTTAATATAAAAGATAAGGCTTTGTGAGGATGACGTTATACAATATAGCGTATTAAATAAGTTACAAGATTGTAAGCAACTGCAAGACGACCTCGACGATGTTCTGCTAGTGGCTTTAAGTCGCACCGATGGGATAGGAAAGGTCTAGGAGTTGGAAGGAAGCGGCCGTGGCCTTAATTAAGGTACAGCCCTAGCATTTTCCTGGTGTAATAATAGGAAACGACGGAACGCTATCTTCAGGGCTGCCGACAGTGGGATTCGAACCCACTATCTCACGGATGCAAGCTCACAGCCGCGCGCCCCTAACCGCACGGCCAACTCGCCCGGTCTCGACGATGTTGTTAAATGGATAGTAGCCAATGGTAGCTGATAAATGGAGATGAAAAGTCAGGTTGTGAGGTTTACAATGAGGAAGGAATCCTGCCAGTTTTAATTACTGCTTTTTTGGGGTGAAAGTTTCTCATGGGATCACAGTAAGTACCTAGGTGTTAATATAAGGAAAGATCAACATTGGAGTAGCTGCCTCTGTGGATCAGCGGTAGTGTGTCGGCCTCCAGACCTCAAGATAGCGGGTGCAAACCCGGCAGAGGTAGTCGGATTTTTGAGGGGCGGAAAAAAGTCCATTTGACACTCCATGTCGTACGATGTCGGCATCTAAAAGATTTCTGGTGACACATTTGGTGTTTGCCTGACAAAATTCATTAAATCTCAGCCATAGACGCCCAAGAGAGTTTCGGTTTACTCGGTCTGCCATCTAGTGAGGGCCTAGAGTAAAACGAACGTCGAAATTGACGAGCAGACAGCCAGATGGCGTCAAATTGAAATGTCTGCACACGGTAGCTGAGACCATACGATTATTATTATTTTTATCATTGGAGTAGTCACATAAACAGGATTGTAAATAAAGGTTACAGATCTCTTCACATGGTTATGAGGGTATTTAGGGGTTTTAATAAATATGTAAAGAAAGGGCATTAAATCTCAGCCATAGACGCCCAAGAGAGTTTCGGTTTACTCGGTCTGCCATCTAGTGAGGGCCTAGAGTAAAACGAACGTCGAAATTGACGAGCAGACAGCCAGTAAGACAAAAACTAGAGTATGGTTCTAGTTTATAGGGGCCTAACCAGGATTTCTGGATTCCAGAACTGGACAAAATCCAAATAAAAGCAGCTTGATTTGTTCTGGGTGATTTCCGACAAAAGAGTAGCTTTACCAAAATGTTGTACAGTTTGGGCTGGGAAGACTTGGAAGAAAGGAGACGAGCTGCTCGACTAAGTGGTATGTTCCGAGCTGTCAGTGGAGAGACGGCGTGAGTGACGTTAGTGGACGAATAAATGCGAGTGATGTTTTTGATAGTAGGAAAGATCACAATACGAATATAAAGTTGGAATTTAAGGGTATTGGAGAACCGAGCTCGATAGCTGCAGTCGCTTAAGTGCGGCTAGTATCCAGTATCCGGGAGATAGTAGGTGTCGGCAGCCCTGAAAATGGTTTTCCGTGGTTTCCCATTTTCACACCAGGCAAATGCTGGGGCTGTACCTTAATTAAGGCCACGGCCGCTTCCTTCCCACTGCTAGCCCTTTCCTGTCCCATCGTCGCCGTAAGACCTATCTATGTCGGTGCGACGTAAAGCAACTAGCAAAAAAAAAAAAATAGTATTGAAAATATTTGTTTATAGGAAGAAGAATTAGGGATTGGAATAATTTACCAAGGGAGATGTGCGATAAATTTATAAATTCTTTAAAAATAGACTAGAAAAACAATTTATAAAGAATCTGCCTCCTGGGCGAAAATCCTTAAATGCAGATCAATGTTGAATTATTGATCTTCCTAAATATGGTACTTGTCTTACACACTCAGCATGGATATGTTCTTCTTATAGACCCTACACGGGAATGTTTTATAAAATGCAATATTATGCTCTTATTTTTTCGGAAACACGTTAATTTCGCATTTTGTATTCAAAATTGCTTTTTATCTTTGGTTAAAAGAAAACAATAGTATTGAAAATATTTGTTTATAGGAAGAAGAATTAGGGATTGGAATAATTTACCAAGGGAGATGTGCGATAAATTTATAAATTCTTTAAAAATAGACTAGAAAAACAATTTATAAAGAATCTGCCTTAACTGTCTTTTATAAGTCAAATATACCGGGCGAGTTGGCCGAGCGCGTAAAGGCGCGCGGCTGTGAGCTTGCATCCGGGAGATAGTAGGTTCGAATCCCACTATCGGCAGCCCTGAAGATGGTTTTCCGTGGTTTCCCATTTTCACACCAGGCAAATGCTGGGGCTGTACCTTAATTAAGGCCACGGCCGCTTCCTTCCAACTCCTAGGCCTTTCCTATCCCATCGTCGCCATAAGACCTATCTGTGTCGGTGCGACGTAAAGCCCCTAGCAAAAAAAAAAAAAAAAGTCAAATAAACTTACTTGCATAGCATTTGGGCACACTTTATCACAATTGTGAAAATCTACTGTCTCTAGATTTTGGGTCAAGAGACCTGTATTATGACTGTATCGTTTGCAAATTTTCACAAAATATGTGGCACAGTTACAAATATAGTAAAGATTTTTTCCATGCAATATTGCAATCAATTTTTTGTTTTCTGTTATTACAACTGATGCTGCCTGTTCTATTTTTCTTCGTTCTAGGATTACATTTGGCAAAGGCTGAAGTCCTCTTTGTTAGTTCAGCAAGCACAGCTGGACAGAAATCTCCCCTCGTGTTCTTTTTCACTCAAAACTGAGTTAGATCTTAAGGCAGCTGGTAGACAGAACTGACGTGAGAGTTCTTTCCCTTATACTTCTACCTTCAGACAAGAAGTATTGATTCATTATTGATTCATCTACAGACCACCCCAGCATTCTCTCCAGAGTATGCTATATAGAGTACTCCTTACATCATTATCATCGTCATCATTTATTGTACTTCTCAGGTCATTACGGCCCATGACAGAATGTAAAACGCCTCTGTGGTGTAGTGGTTAGTGTGATTAGCTGCCACCCCTGGAGGCCCGGGTTCGATTCCCGGCCCTGCCTCGAAATTCGAAAAGTATTACGAGGGCTGGAACGGGGTCCATTCAGCCTCAGGAGGACAACGAGTAGAGGAGTGTACGATTCCCACCTCAGCCATCCTCGAACTGGTTTTCCGTGGTTTCCCACTTCTTCTGCAGGCAAATGCCAGGACGGTACCTAACGTAAGGCCACGGCCGCTTCCTTCCCTCTTCCTTGTCTATCCCTTTCAATCTTTTCATCCCCTCACAAGGCTCCTGTGAGGTCGCCTAGGCGAGGTTCTGCCCCTCCTTCTCAGTTGTACCCCTGACCCAAAGTCCGACGCTCCAGAACACTGCCCTCGAGGCGGTAGAGGTAGGATCCCTCGCCGAGTCCGAGGGAAAATCCAACGCCGGAGGTTAAACGGATTTAGAAAGAAAGAAAGAAAGAAAGAAAGAAAGAAAGAAAGAAGCAAACAGACAGAATGTAAATTTAATATTGCAACTAAAGAAAAATTTTGTCAGTTATTTCTGGGGTCACTGGAGCCTTCCAGGCTCGCTTTGGGTTAGCAGGGGGTTTAATGGTGAATTTCCTTAGTCGTCGGGGCAGAAAGCCAGCAGCTAAACCACTACGCTAATCACGCTCCCAAAATCTACATTGGAATTACCCATTACGAATGACCATTACAACAGATCACTTACTCTAGAAAACGAAACATATTTAAAAACACAATCTCACAACAGATCCTCTTCAATCCTTTACCCTTAACAGGGCATGGAGGAGTTCATGATTTCTTAGTCCTAATTTTCTTCAAGTCTGGCTGTCTGTCGTTATAAGCGTTATCTCGTGGAAATATTTTCCCTACCAGAGGCTGCAGCTGGTCCACCCATCTGATTGGATTTGTTCCTCGCGATCTCTTGTCATTAAACTTTCCCTGCACCACAAGCTTCTCCAGAGTGCCTGTTCTTCTGGCGATGTGTCGGAAGTATTGCACAAACAGAACATCAACGTTTGAAATCAAGGAAACCACCGCGGCACACAGCGGTTAACCATGAAAGATCCCCCTTCAAAGTTTACCAGTGTATGGAAAATCCCGTGGAAGCAGTGTGGAGTAATCAAAATAACATCTAGTTGAAGACCATACTAAACGAATAGATAGATTCGACCTTCTCAGACATCAGTGGAGGGTCATCAACCGGATACGAACCGGAGAAAGCAGATGTGGATATCTGCTACACAAACAGGGATAGGCTACCTCTGGAAATTGTGACTGGGGTGTCTCCTTACAGACCACATTGTCGCTGACTGCCTTCAGAGGAACGAAAACGGACATCAATCATACATCAGTTGAAGGGATAGAATGGGTCAGAGAACTAGACCTAGAATTATAAGATTCTACGAGCTTGTGACTGTGCACATTTGTCCACAAATATTGTAGATAGGTAAATAACTTTGTTTCATAATACGATAAATAAATAACCGGAGGTAAAACTGGCCGATCCGCACGAGGCGCCTAGTCTAGTTGTCTAGTACTTCCAGCACGGACGCATTAATTCGGTGTTCAGTCCAAGAATTTCGGAGAATGCGTCAGTAAACCCACACCTCGAAGCCTTACATTTACCACTTATCTGCCTGTTTGGTTGTCCAGGTCTCACAACAGATACTAAGTCCATTTTTTTCCTGTCTCTAAGCATCTAAAAAATGGCTGTTGGTTCTACCTCCTCCAGTGCAGTCCTCGCACGATCATTCCACCTTCTTCTTGGATGACCTCTTGCGCTCTCCCCAGCTGGTTGAGAGCTTAACATTCTGTTTGGAAGGGTTTCCTCTGCCCTCACAGTATCACCACTTTTCCAATGTGCAGTTTTCCAAACCCCCGGTATACATTTTCTTTTTTCCTTTCCCCTCATCCTCCCATCTCTGCATTGACCCCAGTTTTCCTTCCAAAAGCACTGTCTGTTTGCTGGTGAAACAACATCTCTCTGGTAGCTCATTTTGAAACACATATACGGAGGACAATTAATAATGATTTATTAAACATATTTACATCAAACACTTCAGACATACAACAGCGCGCCACGACCATTGCTAACTGACTACCTGAAACATAACAGCTCAAGTCCCGTTACCCTCGACCCTTGGTTCCGAGACAAGTCCAACAGTATCCATTTAAAGCAGAGACAGCAAGAAAGGCAGTGCCTCAGCTTAGAAAGAAAACAAGCTAAAACTGGAGGGTCGCATTGTGCTGTGCCTTTTCACACTCTCGCTCCCCTGCCGATAGCCGGGGTGTGGTTCCGTCCGGCTGGCCAGTAGTGTTCCAACATTCCGGCCGCCAAGAAATGTCAATTTCTTAAAATATACAACTGCAAAGGTACACATAATAAAGTTGAAATCACAAATTCAGATAAAATCACACTAGACGAGTTCACAATACAACACTCAATATCTACAACACACACAAATCACTCTTCGTCGTTTGGAAGAGGGCACAGTTTATTGATAGGCCTCTTCAATATCCCACGAGAGGTGCGGACAGTAGCCACACGCACTAGTCCATCTGATCCTGGGTGAACGTCCGTGATCACTGCCAGTTTCCACATTAATGGTGGAAGATTATCCTCCTTTAACACCACCAGTTCTCCAGGTTGCACATTTGGACTGGAGTGTGTCCATTTTGATCGCTGCTGAAGGTGATGCAGGTAGTCGTTTGACCAGCGGTGCCAGAACCTTTGCATTTGCTGCTGTAGTATTTCCCATCTAGTCAGTAGGTTAAGCTTAGTATTACCTAGATCTGGCTGGGGAATGGTAGTGAGAGCTGTGCCAATCAGGTAGTGACCTGGAGTAAGGGCTTCAGGGTCATCAGGGTTGCAGGACAAGGGAATAAGGGGCCTGGAGTTCAGGCAGGCTTCTATTTGGCAAGTGAGGGTGGTCAGCTCTTCATAAGTGAGACACATAGTTCCCATGACGCGGCGAAGGTGGTACTTGAAGGACTTCACGCCAGCCTCCCATAATCCGCCAAAGTGTGGTGCTCCAGGAGGGATGAATATCCATGTTATTCCTTCTTGTTCTGCGAAGTTTCTGACTTCCGTTTGCTGTTGACAGGACCTAATCACTGCACGAAGTTCTCGGTCCGCTCCAACGAAGTTTGTCCCGTTGTCGCTGTGGATGGACTGACATCGGCCACGACGTGAGACAAATCTCTTCAATGCCGCTAGGAAGGCTTGAGTAGACATATCGGTTACAACCTCGAGGTGAGTTGCCTTAGTGACCAGGCATACAAATAAGGCAATATAACATTTCTGCCTTGACTGTGATCGCTTGGAACCAGTCTTTATGTAGAACGGCCCAGTATAGTCTATCCCACAGTTGTAAAATGGTCTAACTACTTCTAAACGAGGGCGTGGCAGCTGACCCATCAGCTGTTGAGCAGTGTTTGACTTCAGTTTCTGACAAATCAAACAACGGTGCAAAATTCTTCGGATGACATTTTTGCCATTAACAATCCAATACCGCTGTCTAATCGATGATAGTAGAAGCTGTCCGCCGGCATGCAGCATACGTCTGTGCTCTTGTTCAACAATCAACTTCGTAAGGTGATGATTTGCAGGCAGTATAGCTTGATGCATTTGTTCATACGGTATGTTGGCTTGTTCAAGTCTTCCTCCTACTCTCAGGATATTCGTACTGTCTAACATCGGATTTAGAGTTTTTAATTTGCTCTTGCTCTGAATAGGTTTCTTGGACTGCAACTGATGTATTTCCTTAGAGTACGATGTCAACTGAGCTATTCGTATGCAGTGGAGAATTGCGCTGTTGAGCTCTAGAAGGGATAGTGCACCTGTTGCTCTGCACCCACGAGTTGCCCTGCAATTTCTTGCAAATCTTAGACAGTATGCTACAACATGCTGCAGTTTGGTAAGCTTGGAAAAGCGGTTGATAATATTATCGTCAGGAATCGTTGCGATATTACATGTCACCTTGAACCTCTCTTCAGGCAGCACTAGTGGTAGTCTAGTACTTGCAGAGGAAGGCCACATATCATGGTGTTGCTGTAGCCAGCTTGGTCCTTGCCACCATAAATGAGTTTTACCCAGCTCATCAGGGCAACATCCTCTTGATATAATGTCTGCTGGGTTGTCTTGAGACGCCACATGTCTCCATTCACTGTTCTCGGTGCTGTCCTGAATCTCTGATACTCTGTTTGCTACAAACGTTTTCCATTTTGTAGATGGAGCAGCTATCCATGCCAAGACGATGGTTGAATCTGTCCACAGGACGACTTTAGAGACCGATAGTTTCATTGCAGGGATAATCTTCTTAACCAACCGTGCAAGAAGAAGGGCTCCACAGAGCTCCAGCCGAGGAAGTGACAGCCTTTTCAAAGGAGCGACGCGTGATTTAGAGCACAGTAGTCTGGCTGAGGTATTACCTTGGATGTTAGTTGATCGTATGTAGATACAGCTACCGTAAGCCTTCTCAGAGGCGTCACAAAATCCATGGAGCTGAATATCCTTGATAGGGCCATTAACCAGGACACGACGATCGATTCGAATCTTTTCAATGGAAGGTAACTGATAGTATAGTGTCTCCCAAGCATGTGATATTCCTGGATCCAAAGGTTCATCCCATAACGTCTCCTTTAGCCACAACTGTTGTAGAAATATTTTTCCCAAAATTACCACTGGACTAATGAGTCCCAAAGGATCAAATATGGATGATACTGTTGCGAGAATACTGCGTTTAGAAAATGGTGGAGCGTGGGGACTTGGTTGAACATTATTAACTATCTGAAACTTGTCAGATGCTGGATGCCATAACAAACCTAACGCCTTTACATTCTCATCATTGTCAAGCTGTAGGGGAAGTTGAGTCTCTCGATACTCTGGAGGAACATTCTCAAGAATAGCTGGATGATTACTGCACCATTTTCGCAGTGAAAACCCACTCTTTCTTAACAAATGTATCAAGTCCTGCTGCACGAGGAGAGCTTCATTTACAGTTTGTGATCCAGACATACAGTCATCAACATAAAAGTCGTCTAATAGGGTTTCAGATGCTCTAGGAAGTTCATGAGCGGCTTCCATTGCAATCTGATATAGACATCGTGTCGCAAGGAACGGGGCGCTTGCCATACCATATGTAACGGTCTTGAGCTGATATTCCTGCAAGGGCTGCGATTCGTCATTTCTCCAGAGAATACGCTGGTACGTGCAATCTCCTTCATCTACCTGTACCTGTCTGTACATTTTCTCTATGTCAGCAGTGAACGCGATCTCGTGGGTCCGGAACCTGGTGATTATAGAACACAAATCTTGCTGGACTGTTGGCCCAACATAAAGTAAATCGTTCAAGGAAATTCCACTGCTGGAACTAGCAGAACAGTCAAATACAACACGTAGCTTTGTGGTAGAACTGGATTCTTTGATAACCGCGTGATGAGGTACATAATATGCAGGAATCGCAGAAGGGAGTGTCAGTTCCATGTGCCCTAACTCTTCATATTCCGTCATGAATTTCACGTATTCTCGTTTCATACTGGGTAGTTTGCGTAATCTTCTCTCTAGATGATAGAATCGCCTGGCTGCCATTTGAAATGAGTCACCCAATTTTCTCGGGTCTTCTCTGAACGGCAGACGAACAACAAATCTTCCTGTAGAATCCTTTTTGGTATGTTGCACGAAGTGTGCTTCACATTGCTCTTCTTCCTTCGTACGCGGAGTTTGATGCAACTCTTCGATCTCCCAAAACCTTCGAAGCTGCTGTTGGACTTCAACATCTGCCTTAGCAAAACATGACAGTACCGGCCGCCGTGAGACACCTGAAGGACCGTCATTATTTGCGTATCTTCCGGTTAAAACCCATCCCAGTTTGGTTTCTTGAAGAATGGGGTGATTAGCATCTTTGGTGAGCTTGCCTGTCTGCTGAATGTACGGAACGACCTCAGCTCCTAGAAGGATGTCGATCTTGGAGGGCTTATAAAACTCGGGATCAGCTAAAACAATGTGCTGGGGAATGTTCCATGTAGCAGAATCAATCCTGTGACCCGGTAAGTCATCTGTTATCTTAGGTAGTACAAAACAATTTGCTGAAGTTGTAAAGTCACTAGTGCATGAGCCAAGATCTATTGAAACACTGTACTTGCATTCTGAAATGGTATCACCTATTCCCTGGACAGGTGTTCTGTTGGGCTCTCTATGCAACCTTAATCGCTGGGCACACGACTCGGACATAAAACATGATTGGGAGCCTGAATCTAGTAGAGCTCTACATGTTTGCCACTTTCCATTCCTATCCTTAACTCTGATGCGTGCAGTGGATAAAAGGATGTGTTTACTTGGTTCCACCTTTTGTGAATAATAGCTATTGATACGTGACTCTGATTGTGCTGAAGTACTCGCTCTCTCGATGTTGCGTGACAGACCATGTTGTTGAGTAAAGTGTTGAGGTGTAGTGTCTGCATGTACTAGAGTATGATGCCATTTACCACAAGTGCGGCAGGTACCAGATTTACAAGCCTGTACCTTGTGATCTCCCCGTAAACAGTTGAAGCACAGATTGTTGCTTCTTACAAAGTCTTTGCGCTCATTGACAGAAATACGTGCAAAGTTACGACACTTACTTAGTGTGTGAGCTTCGTTGCAGTACGTGCACTGCGGAGTGGTCATCACATATGACTTCTGGGTTTGAAGCTGCTTACGATTGTATGGGTAATTCGTTCCGGTATTCAAAGGGGTTTGTTTTACAGGCAAAGTAGAACTCACAATCTCAATGGACTTGCATTTCGTTTCCAAGAAGTCGCAGGTATCTCTAAGAGTAGGAAATGTCTTGGGACTCAAAGTAGTTTCGTACTCTCTACGAATTGACGCTTCCGTTTTTTCAAGAATTAGCTGTGAAACAATCAAATCATCTAAAGGTACATTTAGCTCCGAGGCCTTGAGAGCGTTCAAATTGCTCAAAGCTTGATTGAGTAGAGCACGGAGTTCATTCGCTGATGGCTTATTCATCGTAGGTAAGTTCAATAGATTCTTAAGATGTGCGGATGCGATTAACCTCGGATTATTATAGCGATTGCAAATCGTATCGAAAGCCACGTTGAAGTTGGAGCTAGTGACTGGGAGGTTTGCTATTAGTACGTGCGCTTCGCCCGTTAGAGAACTCAGTAAGTAATGAAATCTTTGAATGTTGTCCAGCGATTCATTGTTAACTATAAGACTCATGAACGTGTCATAAAAATGTCTAAATCCAGTTACATCACCACTGAAGGTTGGTAGGTTTATGGTAGGGAGCTTAATTGCCTTCTTAGTTTCACTTAAACAAGACTGACTGTCACTAGAACGAGAACTACTGGGGCCAGCAGCTTCGGTACTCAATGCGATTAAGCTATTCATTTTTGCTTCTGTGTCGAAATACATGGTTTCAAAGTGATCTCTGTCTTCTGCATGCTGTTGGAAATCCTCAAATATTTCTAGCTGAGATTGAGCAGTTTCAAATTTGTCACGAATAATAGGCAGTTCCTTCAAACGAACTACGATGGCCTGATTATTTGAATCCGTTTGAAATTCTTGTACGAATTTCGCGAGACGCGTGAGGCTGGCTTTCGCTACTGCGCGAGTAGTAACTAATTTCTTCCTGCTAGTCTCATCCATGCTGATAGATAAGGACCGTAGAAGAGGAATGCACAAGAACAATAATTAGGAACACTGGATCAATAAACGGGCGAGGATGACATGACTAACAATATTAGGTAAGAAAGGATTGGTTGTTGCCAGTCTAGGTACTTACATCTGCCTGTAGATATGCTTCGGCCTGTAGTCGAACTCGGGCGCGCCGCCAGGTCCAGTAGGTTACTCAGCTCTCCAGTGGAATTCTTCAACAGCAAGCCGGCTTGTATAAAACGACCGGCGAAAAGCACACAACACGGCACTGGCTACCGTACGTAAAGTAGCGTAACATACGATACGAACTGAGAGACCCGTGCACGAAAGTTTACAATAAGTTAGTATTCGTAACATTCGGCGGAAAACTATTCACAATATCCGACCCGAAGGACCAAAAAATGTCTGTTTGCTGGTGAAACAACATCTCTCTGGTAGCTCATTTTGAAACACATATACGGAGGACAATTAATAATGATTTATTAAACATATTTACATCAAACACTTCAGACATACAACAGCGCGCCACGACCATTGCTAACTGACTACCTGAAACATAACAGCTCAAGTCCCGTTACCCTCGACCCTTGGTTCCGAGACAAGTCCAACAGTATCCATTTAAAGCAGAGACAGCAAGAAAGGCAGTGCCTCAGCTTAGAAAGAAAACAAGCTAAAACTGGAGGGTCGCATTGTGCTGTGCCTTTTCACACTCTCGCTCCCCTGCCGATAGCCGGGGTGTGGTTCCGTCCGGCTGGCCAGTAGTGTTCCAACAAGCACTTTTTATTCTTCCAACGTCAGTGGGGTAGCCTATGTCTCATATCCGTATAACAAAACTGGTCTTACTGGTCACAAATAGATGGATCTATTTTGTTGGAATATCAGACGTGATATAAAAAGGTAGTGTTCCAATGCCACTTGTCTAGCGCCGTATTTCGACATTCTGCCATCTAGGACAGTCGGTGATTTTCTACCGTGACCTACGCGACAAATTGCAAAGCAAACACTAAGAAGCATGGCTTCGGGCGGAAATAACATGTCATTGTCATTAACTAGCGAAGAAATGTTTCTAATTGTACCTATAGATTTCGAATCGAAAATATGATCACTTAAGTAAGAAGCGATGGATTTGGAAGTACAGCAAAAACTCTTTTGACCGAAATAAAGGGAGCCGACCTCATTTTGGTTAAATAAAAAATAACAACTCCTTTTATCACTCTCCTGACTGCCTAAAGTTATTGTTAAGTTGTTATTACAACACGTTTTCGTTTTATCGACATATTGTATGCCCAAGAAAATCACACATAACACAAGCGACCAAGCCGCAATGAGTTTGACTAATGTCTCAAAGCACAGACAGCAGTAGGTGGCTGCCGCGTGTGTGTGTGCGTGCGTGCGTGTGTGTAAATAAGAGGAAAACCTCTTGACCAATCTCACATTCCAGTTTGCCCTTATAGTTTGCCTATTATAATATGAGCGTACATAGCGTTTATCTTTCTTAAACTCAGTTCATAGTATAATTTTTAAATATTTTTTATAAAAATCCAGTTACACGTTTTGGTTAAATCGATTTCCGGTTGACAAAATTTCTGTTCCTTATGTTTTGCATCATTTCTTATTGTACCATCCATTTAACAACATTCATCCAAGATTGTTTGTTAATCTGATGCATCACTTGAATTCGCTTACTGTATTTTATTAATTTTGTACTAGATTAGTTTTTTAAATTTGTGTGGCTTTTCCGAGACTGTTTCCACACCACCTCGCAATTGTTTCAGATTAGTGGTTCTTCACATTTTACCACTAAATTGCACCCCATGTTTTAAAATAGGCTATCTGTTGTTAAATATTGACAGTTTGTATCAGTACTACATCTTATGGTCCGCCTCTGTGGTGTAGGGGTTAGCATGATTACCTGCCACCCCCCGAGGCTCTGGTTCGATTCCCGGCTCTGCCACGAAATTTGAAAAGTGGTACGAGGGCTGAAACGGGTTCCACTTAGACTCGGGAGGTCAGCTGAGTAGAGGTGGGTTCGATTCCCACCTCAGCGTTTCTGGAAGTGGTTTTCCGTGGTTTCCCATTTCTCGTCCAGGCAAATGCCGGGATGGTACCCAACTTAAGGCCATGACCGTTTACTTCCCTCTTCCTTGCCTATCTCTTCCAATATCCCCATCCCCCTACAAGGCCCCTGTTCAGCATAGCAAGTGAGGCAGCCTGGGCGAGGTACTGGTCATCCTCCCCAGTTGTATACCCAACCCAAAGTGTCCCGCTCCAGGACACTGCCCTTGAGGCGGTAGAGGTGGGATCCCCTCGCTGAGTCCGAGAGAAAAACCAACCCTGGTGGGTAAACAGATTGAGAAAGAAAGAACTAGGCCTACATCTTATGGTAAAATATTAGAAATAAGATTTAAACATGCGAAAATTACTACTCTAAAGGTAAAAAGCATAGATTTAATTATACAACATTTATAATACATAAATACGTATGACTTCATCTTAAAATATTGATACTTATGATAAATTATTTAATAAGTTTATTATTATTAATGTTAGGTGTGTAACTACAAGGGTCGCGTGTCCGGACATTTATTATGTATGTCCAACACTTATCTTGTTTCTCTACGGGGCTGGTTATGAAGTGAGATAAATCTTCATAGCAAGTTTTTACGACCGGACGCTCTTCCTTACGTCAACCTCATCAGAGAATTTGATGAGAGAATATATGGCAGCAGAAAGGGAGAGTGTTCGTATATGTTTTATTCCAGCAAGAATGTCATGCTTAATACTCATCATCTGCAGATTCTGTGCTATTGGTGTCTGTCTCTATGCGTCAACCAAACTCCGTATTTGGAGTCTACTAATTCAGGGTTGTACAATACGATGTATATGAATTCAAGTTCTTCACGTGCAGTAGAGGTTTGTAAGGTTAGTACGGAGATAACAATCTTAAGTACCACTGTTCATATTCGGTCTACGGAAATAAACGTATATATTGCACCCGCCCCTACCCTTTAAGGCACCGGCATAGGATCAATAGGGTCGCACATGGGTCAAAAGTATATTAAAATAGGCGCTTATCTAACATTATCTTAAAGGCGTACAGGGTAGGATGACGGGCATACTTAACTACTATGAGAACACATTGGAATTAAAAATTTAACTCACAAACCGGTTTATTCAACCTTAATGATGATGGGAAATGGCGCATTAAAACACACTAATGAAATACATTACTACACATACTTGTCGTGAATTATTATATGGACATCTGTCCATTATCCTTGATAGAAACGAGTACGTTTATCGCGAACGATGTATCGTGACATGTAGCGAATGCAAATTTTATCATAACACTGAGGCTATATTATCACTAACACATAAAACTAACATGCACCGACAACGTGTCTGAGCAATCCCTACTCTAATGAAGACCTAGATTTCCTAATGAAAAGACGTAAAAGAAAAATACACCCATATGAAACAACACCTGGGTCCGAACCGACCCTCGCTAGTATAAACATCGCCAGGCTGATGGACAGAACCACCACTGACCTTATTTCCGTGGTTTCCCATTTCTCGTCCAGGCAAATGCCGGGATGGTACCCAACTTAAGGCCATGACCGTTTACTTCCCTCTTCCTTGCCTATCTCTTCCAATATCCCCATCCCCCTACAAGGCCCCTGTTCAGCATAGCAAGTGAGGCAGCCTGGGCGAGGTACTGGTCATCCTCCCCAGTTGTATACCCAACCCAAAGTGTATATATATGGACATCTGTCCATTATCCTTGATAGAAACGAGTACGTTTATCGCGAACGATGTATCGTATGCCATGATTTATGACATAAAGAGCACATAAATCATACATGATATGCAACAGATATGTAAGGCACTTTGATCTTCCTTCAGACGCCGTAAACCTCCAATGTCTACGTTGAGCATCGAACTGACAACCTCTTGCGATGAAGACAGGGTCCTGTAATCCCTATCTATATTATACTCGAACAATTAACGATTATTCACGAGCAAACATTAGCATTATCGGTCGGGCCATTTGTTAATAAATACACTACTCTGGCGTGTTGAATGAATCGCATATTTTGCCGTCAAACAGGCCTCTTTCTCTTTACTTTGAAAAGCCCTAGCTTACCACACAGCTGGGACATACACACACAAAAAAAACACGACTGGTGGCAGGGGCAGACGAAATGCTCCCCATTCCACATGCGGTCAACAACCCACCATTAACAGGCGTAACGTTTCCTTTCATAAGGACACAAGACCACTCCACTAGGAAGTACGTCTACAATAAAACGAGGTCTCAAACACTCGCGCAAATCACCTCGAATTCAACACATATTTTCCCAACAGTATCACATCCCTTTCACAACGCGGCTCCGGTATTACAATGCTAATATTTGCCCGATCATTATTATTATTATTATTATTATTATTATTATTATTATTATTATTATTATTATTATCATTGCCATTCTACATGACTTACCCGCTGCATTAATCATACATGGTCATCGTGCGGAATCTATTCAGCAATTACAACACAATTACGTACTCACACGGCAAATTAACATCTGATTACTGACTGCTAATTAATCAATGGTCAGCACTTAGTTACTTTATCGTCACACGGCAATACATTTATTAATTAATTAATATTCACACGGATTGATATTTGACACTCGCTCTATGATCACATCCTGGTAAGCTTAATCACATAATCAATTAAAATCACAACGCTCCCTATCTAAGCATTTCAAAAGGGGGGGTTTTGGCTGTCAGTTCGGCCGCTGAGCCTCGTAGTTACGTGCCTTACACAGTATAGTACTTACCGTTTTTACTTGCCATGCACTTATCAAAATAATAATTACTCTAATTAATAACTACTCTCACTGCACTCCCCTAAACTCATTCCTCCTGGTCTTCTGACGCAAATAATCAAACAAAATCTCGCAAGAAAGAAATAATTGAATAAATCTCTACCACATGCAAAACTAAAGTATTATATTCCCTAAATTATTTACAATCAATTGCTCAGACCTGTCGTCGGTTTCCTAAACTAAGAATTAATAA
This sequence comes from Anabrus simplex, assembly GCF_040414725.1. Lineage (NCBI taxonomy): Eukaryota > Metazoa > Arthropoda > Insecta > Orthoptera > Tettigoniidae > Anabrus > Anabrus simplex. Next base: position 1,668,305,301 of record NC_090265.1, read on the forward strand.
CTACGCGCCCATTTCGGCGCTCTATTTCAACTGGACTACATCTTTAATCCTTTATAGCGTCAGCTTACACTAGATATTCCCATCCCCATTAGGCATGCCAGATATTGAAAATTTGTACTCATCTCTATCACATGATGACACCTTCGTCAGCTCGGGAAGTCCATCCTGGGCTTACTCCTGGTCCATGGGCACCGCGGTGATTACTTGCATTTCCATACCACCTTGAAGTTGAGGGTCCATGGTTCGTTCCTGGTAGAACCGCTGGCAGTTAATCCTGTACACACACAACGCCACTGTTTAATTCCACACTCCGGTTAACAGCGTTCAATGTGAAGGTCCGGTCACGATCTCGTATGCGATTACGTAGTCCGCGGTTCAGTACCGAATCCCGTCTATCTCTCGGCCACTATTCAGTCCGCCGCTACGTAATACTATCGGGCTATAGTAATGATAATAATATTACTTTACACATCACGACTTTATAAAAAGTTATCACTGGCGTCACAGAGACCAAAACTATACACTGTTTATGCGAATTCTATTATTCCACTTAAAATGGGAGTTAGCTTCACTTGAACAAAGAACTAACGAGGGCTTAACCGAGCGTAGCTTCGCCGTCGATGAGCCGCCAGTCCCGAATGACGCTCGTCCCTTACTGCAGTAGTTTTTACAAGGGAGCGATACCCCTTCCACTAATTTGCGTATTGCCTATTCACGGCATACTCGAGGTATAATAGTACGGCTAATCGGTGACCAATATTTAGTTGATGCGATTGAGACATAACCATTCAATTATCCTTCGATGGATCTCCTTCAATTAATTAAAATCTGTCCGGCTTCCCCCACCTGGCGTGGTGAACTCCGTTCTTCGAGGACGTGTCATGAGAATAACCAGATGGCCCAGTACTTTTCCACGCAGAAACAACACAGTATTCTTTCTTCTTCTGAAAGTTATCAAGAAAAGGGACATTAAACACTCTAAATAAATGTCCCAGTGACATTTATCCCTTTTAAATCGGGAGACGGCTCCATAATTTGAGTTTCATTAATTTTCTAGGTCGTAGGTAATTAAGTTGGCTAGTCCGAATCCAAGATGGCTCCTATATTTCGTTTCGAAAAAGTTGGTTTCCCCTCATTCTCTGAGTCTTAAGGAGGGATGTCTTCTCTCGAGTGATGTCACGGGGAATCCCCATTCATAACCCCTCCCGGGTCTAAGTTGGCTTGGCTTCCTCTGCGGGCCCCCGCTACACAAAGGACAATACTGCGCAATAAGTCGCAGACAAAGAAATCTCGTAGAATAATTTTTAAAAGACACAATTTATCTATCTCAATGGTATAAATATTAATTAGTTTCGGTATTACCTCTATCAATGATATGAATATTAATCAGTTTCAGCATTGTTTCCCTTAAATAGCATTGCGTGCGTAATTACGAAGTTCAATATCCACCAAAGGTCCTTGGATCATGCCCCTGTCGGGTTCATATTCCCCTCTCCCCGAGAAGAAATGGGTACAGGTACTGGACACATTTCGTCGCTAAATATTCACTTGACACTATCTATTCACAACTGTTTCCAAACCTTTGCTTTCTGGCGAAGTTCCTGGTTCTCTCTTTCCAAATAATATGCCATCTGACGCAATGCTTCCCTGTAGTTCTCCAGGTACTGACATTCTGGACATTCTTCATCCCCGAGGTCTCTATGTGAAAATTCTCCAAATAATTGACTTCTTCGGCTTCCTCATTTGGTCCCGACTCTTCATCCGACACCTCTCGACGATCCTCTTCTCCGCCTTCCTCATCCTCTTCTTCATCCGTTGCCCCAAGTTCTTCAGCGTTTTCCACATCTTCTTGGATCCCGTCACGTTCGGGTAATTAATGTAATTAATCTGCTGCGCCTGGGTGATAATATTTACAAATATTTACATACATAAGATGACCGTCGATAAGTTAGGTCTGCCTTCGGTAAGCCACAGAACGCCCTCCTGGATACTCTGTAATCTCATCGGTACCTTTTAGTTTCCACCTGCTGGAGTCCCCATGTGCTACGAACTCAAGACTCCCGCTTCTTCCAGTTACTGGCAACGTGGCAACATGCCGCTTCTCCTTGCTTCCTCGTTTACGTTTCGATTGCTCCACATAGTGTCTGGGTTTCAGAACTCGTCCATCTCTCATCTCGTCCCTCCAGTTCACATGCTGTAGCTTCGAACCTCTGGTATCCCGATGTCTCCTCCTTAAACATGTCCTTCTTTGACTGGTAAGCCATCCATGCTTAAATCGGCGCTGCTTGTTGCGTTGTCGTCTCTTGTATCGTCCTGATGATCTCTTCCTTCCTGCTCCGTCACCTGCTGTCGTATCGTCTTCCATCGCCTCCATTTCTTCTTTGACGCTCCTGATTTCGCCATTAATGTGGACACTGTCTCGTGTGATACTGGTCTCAACCTGATCAAGCCGTTCAACTATTCCCTCGACTTTCCTTTCATTCACTGCCTCTATCTATATTCGTTTTCTTCTGCCTTATCCTCAAGATTTGTAAACTTATTCTCAGAGTTCTTTGTAATGCTCATCATTTCACTACTCTCTGGACTATTCTGTTCCGTTTGCACTTTCGATTTATCTCCGAACCCTTTTAACCTGTCCTGTCTCAGTTCCTCTGTGAGCCTTCTTATACTACTCGCTTCACCCATCACATCCCTCATATCTGCAGACTGCCGCTCCATTATCCCTGTCAGACTGTTCTTCGTTTCCTCCATCATCTCCCTCATCTCCGCACGAAACTTCGCATGATGCCGATCTATTGTCTCCATCAGACTGTTCTTCGTCTCCTCCATCATCTTCCTTAAATCGTCCTTCACACTGACCATAATCTCCTCCATCAAAGTCCGCATGGCTTCACTATCCATGTCGCTATTCTTTGAGATGACAGGACCCCCCTCGCTAACGTCAGTATCAACAATCCACAACATAATATGTTTATTTATTTTAAAAGAAAAAATTCTCTGTCCAAACTTTACGTTCTTTCAGCTTCACAAATTTTTACTTCAATTATCGTTGCAAATTAAGCCTCCAAAACGGCTATAATTGAAGCTGCCTAACTGCCTAACATCATTAAGGTTCATGAAATTTATATAAATGGCAACGGGAAATTTCCGAAAAATTATTATAATAGTAGCCCTCAAATTCAGTTAACAAAACTGCCGGTTAACCTGTAATTCTAAAATTGGGCTCGATTTTAAATACCAACACATATGGTATAGTGCCAGTCAATCAACCCATGCCCTCAGCGTTGAGGTCCTTCAAACACACAAAGTCATCAGAATCTCAAACTGAACCCATGGAATCAACCTACTGCCACTCGAAAAGGAGAAGGTAGGCGTGAGGTTACCTCTTCTCATCCGCGATTACACTAACGTAAAATATATTTCCTAATAGCAGGTTGTTTGGTGACGAAACACGCACCACTGGCTAATATCCGTGAATAGACATGCACTAAGAAAGAGCCACTATTCACTTCGGACCTCACTTATGGGAAATTCATTTCATTGTTTCCCGGGATTCGAACTAATCCCCTTGAATTTTGGATACGCCCCTGCTTACGCGACTGTCATGGCTTTGCCCATATCATTGGACCATGACTGTGTCTCATTCATAATAACGACTTAAGATTGACATCAAGGTGTCACTTATTCAACTATAATAAACTAAGCTTCACGTGGAAATGTCAGAAGTACGCACGGATTACCAAAATAATCGTGCCCACTCTTATAAACCACACAAGTATACCTTGCCTATTAAACAACACATCACGCCCCTATCTTCGCATTAATAGTATGCCATAGGTGGGATCATTATGCGCCTATTAAACAATAAAATACGCCTATTAAACCGTAAAACATGTCCCACTTGGAGCGTCATTTATATGGCGGGAAAAGTAAACACGCGCGCCTATTAAACAGTTAAATAGGCCCCACTTCGGTCGCCATTCGTATGCACCCGCCCCTACCCTTTAAGGCACCGGCATAGGATCAACAGGGTCGCACATGGGTCAAAAGTATATTAAAATAGGCGCTTATCTAACATTATCTTAAAGGCGTACAGGGCGTACTTAACTACAATGAGAACACATTCGAATTAAAAATCAAATTCTTTGCAGAGCGGCCGCCAATGCTGGTCTGTTCGTGGGTGCATGATCCATGGCAGGGAGCCTGCGTTCCAGGACATCCCAGATATGCTCGATAGGGTTCATATCGGGGCTCCTGGGCGGCCATGGCAGTCGTTGGACCGCCACTGCATGTTCCTGGAACCATTCCCGGGCGACGTGGGAGCCATGTGGAGGGGCGGTATCATCTTGAAACATCGCACAACCGTCTGGGCGCTGGAAAGTCAAAAATGGGTGGAGATGGTCTCCGAGCAGCTCAACATAACGCGGACCATTCAAAGTCTCTTCCAGAACAACTAGGGGGTCCATTCCATACCAGAGAAATGCATCCCAGACAATAACAGAGACACCAGCGCCCTGGACCACACCTTCGAGGCAGGCGGAATCCATCGCTTCATGTGGTCTGCGCCAAACACGGTGCCACCCATCGGCATGGTGCAGTTGAAATCGTGATTCGTCCGACCATATCACGTTACGACATTGTTCCAGTGTCCATCCCTGGTGACTGGCGACAAATGCGCGTCTTTGTGCCCGATGACGTTGGATTAACAGTGACACCCGTGTGCGGCGCCGGCTCCCATACCCAATAGAACCTATGTTCCTACGGATTGTCCACTGGGAGACGTGTCTAGGATGGCCTGTGTTGAATTGAGCCGTGATTTGTTGCACGTTTGCCTGTCTGTCACTATTGGCAATCCGTCTCAGATGTCGCCGGTCACGGTCATCGAGGGTAGCTCGACGGCCGGTCGTTCGTCTGTTGTGGACGGTGACACCCGCATTCAACCATTCACGATACACCCTGGACACGGTTGATCGTGTGAAGCCGAATTCCCGCATCACTTCCGAAATCGCACTTCCCATCCGTCGGGCACCGACCACCATACCCCGTTCGAACGATGTCAGCTCACGACGACGTTCCATGTTACACCTGTCACATGCACAGCCACTGCTCACAAGGTCTCCTATACAACTGCCGCTGGCACAGGGGGCGTGTGGTGCGCAGACAACACGCCTGCGCATCAGTGCTTCGCTATCCCATGACATTTGCTCAGTCAGTGTACATTGTACACTTGACAGGATGTGGTGAAATGTCATGCAAAACTTGAAAGTTTCCGCCATGCTTTGCGGTCGTGTGAGCCAAATGTGTAACCTCATAGCGTCTTCATATGGTCTACCCGTCTGTCCGTTGTTTATCCATGAGACCGCCTTTCTACTGCGCCACCAGCTTCCAAATTGCTCTCGTTCGTCTATTGACGTGTCCAAAATATCAGCCAAAGGATCGGTAAATCTTTTGCATTAGCCTATATTTCACTTTTAGCTCTTCGAACCATTCGAAATATTCGTAGGACAAGGCGACATACTCACATGTCTAATCATTCCATCCTCTTCCTGTCAGCTGCCTCGATAGTCCATCTCTCAGCGGTGTATGAGACAATTTATTGGAAATATTACAGCACTGACAAACTTCCGTTAGTGTTCTCAATGATTTTCCTGTCATGCCAAATCTTGTTTAGCTTGTCAGTCACTACGTGAGCCATTCCAAGACGTAACGTGATCTCGTCCGATCATCCCCCAGATTAGTGTCCCAGACACGCAAATTTCTCCACTTCCTCAAAGCCAGTTAATTGTCTCAAATGTGGTAAGATGTTATTTGCCCTGTGAACAATTCTAACCTTCGTCTTAACGATCTCGAGGACATTCTTCGTCTCAAATGATCCATTATGATCTCCATTTCCCTGGCTCTTTTAGTTACGATGAAGGTATTATCTACATATCTCATGTTGCTGACTGGTCTGCCTCCCATTCTGATACCACCACCCCAGTTCTCAAGGAACTTTCCCATGATATATCCAGAGAAGATTCTCTACAACTTTGTTTCCTTCACGTATGTTTGTTTCCTCATCCCGAGGTCGTGCGGCTCTTTTCAGGCACTCTCCCGATAGAATTTTGTTAGTTCGTGTTTCTGTTTTGTTTTGATACAGGAGTTGAGAAAGTGCAACAGGAAATTAGAACACATCACAGCAGTAGCGAATTTACTATACATGCGATTGGTGTTACACCCCTTGTATTTTCAACGAAAAATGAATATTCATTGCTCATATTTTCATGGAAGTTATATGTAGCCTATAAAATTCAAACGCGCAGTTATCGATACTCAGAGATTAAAGAAACCAGCGTGGATGGTTGCCAAATTACTCCCGAAATGGCAGCACGAGAATTGAACCCTTGTTGGTTGTTGATCTCTCCCGTGGGGTTGGAATGCGGAACGAACAGCCACATCCGCCAAGAGGGCGGTGCAAGCTGGAATCCTGTAAGTTGTCGCGCGTGGCCGAGATTTAGTTGTTATTTCGTGAAACACTGGAATTCTTGCTTGTGAGCGGTTCTTATCTTGTGCTATTAATGATGATATATGACAAATGCCTGTTGTAGTATTATAGATAATTTAGTTTCGCGTGTTTATATCAAACAAAGAAAATGCGAGAATGATGCGATTTTGAAATGACATCACACCGGTCAGAGAGTAGTTCATGAGGCATGGATGTAGGAGCGCCAGAGTCACGTGTTTCTACCGCGCAATCCGAATTGCATCGAGCGATTATTAAGAGAAATATTTAGTATGCTTTCTTTTAAGGAGAAAAGCTGAATTGTAAATGAAGTATAACCGCGTCCAACTCATAATGAAACTACACAACTAAAGTTGTGTGTTCGTCATTTCAACATAAATATTGATGAAACAGACCAGTGGATTGGTGGATGTGAGATTTTAAATAAAATTTTCTGTTTGCTCTGATTGTTGTTTTCTCTTGAAAAATGTGTTTGGAATGACGGTCTGTTTGCGTTTATGTTTCCAATTTTTGTTTCGGTTACATCCCGTAAACCAGAAGTCTCGCCACTGCATTACAGACACTAAATTTTCAACAGAGAGAAATTAAAACACAGTACAGTAAAGTCCTTGTCTAGAATACTCTGTGAAACAACTAGTTTGTATTACTTCGTAGGTATTTTTAACATTTGAATGCAAATCGATAACAAGTAAATAGCATAGACAAAATAATCCAGTCCGTACTGAAATTAAAACATTTCTTTGAGGATGTAACATTAACATAATCTTTAATTGGTCTTATTTGATAAATAAATATGACGGTGAACTTCATGTACTTTTCTAACAACATACCAGCACTCCTGCCAATCTAATTTTTTCTGGCAGTATCGGAAATCGAACTCCCGGATCTCTGTGGACGGCAGCTAATAGTGCTAATCGCTACGCTATGGAGATGGACAGTTTTCTTCAATACATTTAATTAATTAAAATCAGGCTCAAAACCTTCAAGGTACTGCCCTAAATCCGAAATTGCATCAAGCTGATTGAGGTTCTTATTTTATATCGTCGCTCGACCGGTAAAACGTTGTATTCTACAAAGCTCTTCCTATCAATTATTCTCCTTAAGACTGGTCACGCCTCCCAGACACGTATGGATATGCAGTCCATCAGAACAAATTTTGTTGTGTTCATTTTCCTATGCCCATGTGTAAAGGAAAATGAACCTTACAGTACCGTACTGTAGGAATGTACGTTTGCATTACGTATTTACGCACTCCTAGTGTACAACGCATGTAAGGTTCATTTTCGTTTAATCGTCGACATAGGAAAACGAACACAACGGGCATTGTTCTGATGGACTGCGTATCCATATGTGGCTGGGAGGCGTGACCAGTCTTAAGGAGAATAATGGATAGGAAGAGTATTGTGGGATACAACGTTTTACCGGTGAAGCGACGATATGATGGTGTAAGAAGAACAAACTCTCTATAGTATTACTAAATGACAAGAGGCGACACCAGCCACACTTGTGTCTCAATTAGCAATGACTCAAACTTAACACTTTCTTGTTAATATTCCTGTGAACATCTACAATATTTCTTAACCTAACGACTTGACTTATCTTACTTTACTTGTATCTCCAGCATAACTAAATTATCTTTCGCGAACTCCCGAACGGCTAAGCACGTACTCACGATGGTGGTCGTGCCTATGGCTGGGAACGGATGCTCTGTATCCTCTTCAGACTGAGATAAAATATCAATTTCACGCTCAAAAATTGAGTTTTGATTTCTTCTCCTTGAGCAGTGATCCCTTTGATTTAATTTACTACTTATTTCATGTGAACATTATAAAGAAGGGATGCTACTAATATAACTCACTCCTTTTTAGTCAGTTGCTTATTGTTCATATCCCTTGATTCTTCTCATTGAAGTCTGATATTTTTGAATCTCTATCACAACATTGGAATTTTAATTAGCCTTTACTTCCTAATTTAACTGATCATAAAGTAGCTACTGGAAACAGTTTTCTTTAGCCTCTTCGGCAGAAATCGGCAATCAATTCATTGTTCACGTGGTAGGCTGTAGAACGTTAATTGAACGTAGAGAAAGGTAATTATCGTATTAATGGAGAGGAATAGCGTCTCACTATACACGTTTATAGCCTATTTTCTCTGAACGATAATTAGCACTTTCTTGTTAATGTTCCTGTGAAGAAACTGACAACAAAAGGATATAACATCATAGTTACTGGTATGTGTACAAATATGTGTCTTATCGTCTTGTTCTTTCGTTCCGGCCGACTATGGACCACGTTAATTCGAATTCAGCTTCATCTGTTTCTAGGCTTTAATCCTCGTCCAGTAATCGTTCATCCTTTCACTCTGTATTCTCCTCCTCTCTTCTTTCCACGGTGCTTGGGTACGGGACTTAATTATTTTTGAAAATTCTTGGTGGTGTTGATCCTCGACTTGTTAACATCCCTGTTGCTAATTTCGTTCCTCGTATTCCCATTTCTTTCAGATCCTACTTCACCTCTTGAGACCAGCGTACCGTAGTTTTTCTGGTCTCGAATAACCTTATTTCTGAATTGATCTGTCTTCTCGAGTTCACTCTGTAGACATGTCCGAAGAACATGGCTTTCCTCTTCCGGATGGTATCCGAGATCTTTTCCGTCTTGAGGTATAATTCTTGGTTTCCTTTCTTTCTGTACGATCCATCCTCTGTCTTATATATAAATTAATAAGAAGTGGTAGAAGGTGAAACGCGGTGTCAACACATAGCCCACTCCTGTCGGATACAACCAAGGGCTCTGCTCAAAGCTCAACGTCCCCATTCGACGGACGAATTACTATCAACAACGCCATATGTCCTCACTCCATATGAACACTGCAGAAAGGTTTGGAAATTGAATTCAAGCTTAGTGATCAGACCTCTCCTACCCTGCCGGCCCAACATATTGGTGGTGATTATTACAACCAAGGGGGCTCGAACCGGCTAACAACTGTGTCAAACCATATGTATATGACACCATAACGATCATGGCTACCAGGTGAGCAATTAATGGTAATTATTACCGAGCTCGATAGCTGCAGTCGTTTAAGTGCGTCCATTATCCAGTATTCGGGAGATAGTGGGTACGAACCTCTGAAGATGGTTTTCCGTGGATTCCCATTTTCACACCAGGAAAATGCTGGAGCTGTACCTCAATTAAGGCCTTGGCTGCATCTCACTCCGAGCCCTTTCCTGTCCCATCGTCGCCATAAGACCTACGTGTGTCGGTACGACGTAAATCAACTTGTAAAAAATATATTATTATTACCACGGCCCAGATTTTGGTGACCTTATGAATGCCGAAAATTGGCCTATATCGTGTCCTAAAAGTCCGGAAAAATTGACCTAACATGAGCGAGAAACTGACCCATAAATGTGACGGAAAATGTACATTTGTTCACATTACCTTTACCTCGCAATGGAATGAATAAAATTAATGTGACATCAACTATACTGTATATCTTAAATGCAGTTCTTACAAGCAAAATAACTGAGCATCTACATATCGTCATTATTACGATATTATACGATCCCCGACATCCTGAAAAACACTTCTTTGTCCCAGCTTACATGTTGTTGAATGGTCTTCTTGCCCCTTCCACTACGTATAATTCTCAGATAGTTAGCTGTCCATCTGCGGAAAAATATCCTCTCCGAACTGTGAAATAATAATAATTTCGTGTGGCTATTTCTAGCAGAGAGCAGACCGTGTAAGGCAGACCCTCCGATGAGGGTGGGCGGCATCTGCCATGTGTAGGTGGAGGATAGTGTTGTGTGTGGTGTGTGAGTTGCAGGGATGTTGGGGACAGCACAAACACCCAGTTCCCGGGCCATTTGAATTAACCAATGAAGGTTAAAATCCCCGATCCGACCGGGAATCGAACCCGGGACCCTCTGAACCGAAGGCCAGTACGCTGACCATTCAGCCAACGAGTCGGACAACTGTGAAATAATGTTCCTTCAATGGACAGATTTAGAAGGTAGTAGCGGAAATAAAACCGGGCGTCCGAGGACGGCAGCCCGTTACACTATAGTGGTGGATATTATTATTATTATTATTATTATTATTATTATTATTATTATTATTATTATTATTATTATTATTATTATTATTATTATTATTATTATTTTGCTACGGGCTTTACGTCGCACCGACTCAGATAGGTCTTATGGCGACGATGGGATAGGAAAGGCCTAGGAATGGGAAGGAAGCGGCCGCGGCCTTAATTAAGGTACAGCCCCAGCATTTGCCTGGTATGAAAATGGGAAACCACGGAAAACCATCTTCAGGGCTGCCGACAGTGGGATTCGAACCCACGATCTCCCGGATGCAAGCTCACAGCCGCGCGCCTCTACACGCACGGCCAACTCGCCCGGTAAGATATTATTATTATTATTATTATTATTATTATTATTATTATTATTATTATGTTATTATTATATATTATTATACTATTATAATATTATCGTGAGCCTCCGTGGCTCAGAAGGCAGCGCGTCGGCGGGAGAGGTTTTTCTCCGGGTACTCCGGTTTTCCCTGTCATCTTTCATTCCAGCAACACTCTCCATTCTCATTTCGTAGCATCTATCAGTCATCAATAAATATCACTTTGGGAGTGGCGACCCCATCGTACTAACAGCCTATATATGCTTCATTCATTACATCCCTGACCCGGGCAATGACTGGAAAACAGGTTGTAGGTTTTCATTTTCATTTTCAATATTATTATCATATTATTATTATTATTATTAATAATAATAATAATAATAATAATAATAATAATAATAATAATAATATTTTTACGTCCCACGAACTACTTTCGGCAGTTTTGTCCCGTAGGAGTTCTTTTACATGTCAGTTCATCTACCGACGCGAGACTGAGGTTTTTGAGTATCTTCAAATATCACCGGACTGAGCCAAGATTGAACCTGCCAAGTTGTGGTCAGAAGGTCAGCGTCTCAACCGTCTGAGCCTCTCAACCCGGCGAGGTGGCTATTGTACGGAAGTGTAACATGGAGCGGTGTGCATTTACCGACATCGGTGGTGGAGTCGTGTGAGGTAAGTTGTGCAGCACAGATTATCTAAGAGAATAATAATAATAATAATAACAGTATTTATTTTACGTCCCAACGGTTTTCGGAGACACCAAGAATAATTGCTTCGGCCATGGAGGACAAGAAAAGTAGAAGGCAACACACACACACACACACACATTTAAATATTTGCAATTAACTCTATATCGCACCGACACAGATAGGTGATAGGATAGCAAGGGGCTAGGAGTGGAAAGGAAGCGCCCATGGCCTTAATTAAGGTACAATTAATTAAGCTGAAAATGGGAAACCACAGAAAACCATCTTCAGGGCTGGCGAAGTGGGGATGGAACCCACTTTATCCCGAATGCAAGCTCACAGCTGCGCGCCCCTAAACGCACGACCAACATTCCGGTAAGGAAACATAGGTGACAATGGTTATGAATAGGGTCCGAATATGATGATATATCCAACTGGTGCATCATACACATTGCTGACTTAAACATACATCCGGATCTTAGCCCCCTGATTAAAACAAGAAAAAAATCATATTTGTTTAGTCATTTTGTCGTTTCTCTGCAAGTTTTCTACTTTTCCGTTATTTTGACAATTCGTTACAATTTTTGAAATCCATTTTTTATACTGCTTCATTACTTAGTCATTTTTATGCATGTACTGTACGTTGGGTGATCAACAGATCTGAATAACCATCCGAGCTATCAATTAACTAGGATACTCAACCCTCAAAAGGTTTAGTACTCACTTCGAAAACTGGGAAATATGTTAACCCTCTACAACTCTTAACACGAACTCGTTGGAAATCCCTAGGGCGCGATAATGAAATGTCGTGTGGCTTTTAGTGCCGGGATATCCCAGGACGGTTTCGGCTAGCCAGGTGCAGGTCTATTTGACTCCCGTAGGCGACCTGCGCGTCGTGATGAGGATGAAATGATGATGAAGACAACACATACACCCAGCTCCCGTGCCGTAGGAATTAACCAATTAAGGTTAAAATCCCAGACCCGGCCGGGAATCGAACCCGGGACCGTCTGAACCGAAGGCCAGTACGCTGACCGTCCAGCCAACGAGTCGGACTAGGGCGCGATGAGGCATTGGTTCTAATTTGGATGTTTCTTTTTTTTGAGATTTTTTTCTGCAGAAGGTCAGATACTTTTTCTAAAAAAAATACGATGTGAAAGGGGCAGCCGATAACAGATTCAGCATTCAGCAATATTCACGTCGCGATAAATAAGTGGTATCCATAATACCAGAGGATTGCATAACATCCTAATAATGACGACATATACAGTAGATGCAAAGTTATTTTGCTGTCCGCTTCTGTGGTGTAGTGGTTAGTGTGATAAGCTGTCAACCCCGAGGCTCGAGTTCGATTTCCAAATCCGCCACGAAATTTAAAAAGTGGTACGAGAACTGGAACGGGATCCACTCAGCCTCAAGAGGTCAACTGAGTAGACGGGGTTCGATTCCCACCACAGCCATCATCGAAGTGGTTTTCCGTAGTTTCCCACTTTAGGCTAGGACTGCTTCCTTTTTCTATCCCTTTCGATCTTCCCATCCCCCACAAGGCCCATATTCAGCATAATAGGTGAGGCTGCCTGGAGACGAGGTACTGGTCCTCCATCCCGTTTGTATTCCCGGCCAAATGTCTCACGCTCCAGGACACTGCGGTAGAGGTGGGATCCCTCGCTGAGTCCGAAGGAAAAATGAACCCTGGACGGTAAACGTTCTGAGAAATAAAGGAAGAATGGAAGAAAGAATGTAAGAATGTTATGTTTGATTGTAAGAACCGCATTAACAAAAGAACTAAAATGCTATTCTCTCAGGTGTTTCTGTGCCTGTTATTATTATTATTATTATTATTATTATTATTATTATTATTATTATTATTATTATTTGTTGACATTTGTTAATTGTTAATGGTAATGGTAATGTGGAGAATGCACATTTTTATTATTTTGGGTAGGTAAATACATTGTCCATATTTTCAGTTATTTTCCTGCTCATTTAAAGTCATTTTTTGAGGATTTTTAGGTCACTTCCGGTATGTATTAGTAAATTAGATCTTTAAAACCCAGGCCCTACTTATGAACGGTCTAAATGTAAGAGGTGCTAATATTGAACGGGGCCACAGTGCTAGTTGCAAACGGCGGATTGTTGAGGTTCAGTGACGCAGTCCTGTTACTCCAGGCGACTGACTGCTGTACTCAAGACCATGCGATCGAATCCCGACTTTTGGCAACAGACCTCTGTAATAATACATAATGGCATTCTAGTTGCTGAAGAGTAGTCAAACACAAAGCATGATTACAGTATTGATTTTAAGATGTACCATGACAGCAAGAAAAGTACTATTAATATATTCGTCCGAGTCGTAGTGATTCAGTCTAATGATTTCTTTTTTCCTTGGCATGCTATTTTGTGTTCCTGCTCTAAACTGAGAATAATTGACTCACTCAAGATGCTGCGTTTAACAAACCGTTACGTTCTCTCCCTATCTCTGACACCATCCATTAAAGCTTTGCTGAAATAAAATGGCTAGTTGGTTTAATTATGCATAAAGGCTCCTTAAGAATTCCTCGTTGGTGGTCCGAATGAAAGTCCTTATTGATCTGCTGATTGCTCGAGTGTTGTGGACTGACTGTTCTATTGTAATGACTAAGAGTAATGCTAGGTCTTGTAAATCATGGACCCCACACGCTTACTCCACTGGACTCCCTCCCATGCCTCTGTCCACCTTTAAATTGCATGCAGACCTCCTTTGTACTCCATGACTACGTCATGTTCCTTACCTTTTTTTCTCACTGACAGAATTATGGCCATCGGTAGATCATTGCTTTTGTGAACTTTCAATGCGAGCGACAGCTTTCCCTCTCATAAGTACAGGTCGCAAGCCATATGTCAGCTTGCCACACCAAATCTCAATGGCTGTCTTCCGCGAAGTACAATGGCAGCAGCTTTGGTTTGCAACAGTGAAGGAACCGAAAGTGCCCCACATACCTGACGGGTAAAATATTGCCTGTTGGCTACCTAATCGTATCTTCCGAAGTAAAAGAATTTGTATGGTGTGTACCAAGATAAATGGGGTCTTTACATGCTTCGAGGAGTTGTATTGTCACCCTATAGTACTTTTGTGACGAGAAAAATTGGTAGTGGTGAGAAAAGATTTAGGGTCCTGTACGTTTCCTGCATGTATATAAAAAAGGCCAGCTTATGTCACGTGCATTGGGGAGAATTTGAACGGAAAGTTTAATGCGGAAGAGTCAACCATGCAGAAAACGTCATCATCATCATCATCTGTTTACCCTCCAGGTTCGGCTTTTCCCTCGGACACAGCGAGGGATCCCACCTCTACCGCCTCAAGGGCAGTGTCCTGGAGCTTCAGACTCTTGGTCGGGGGATACAACTGGGGAGTATGACCAGTACCTCGCCCAGGCGGCCTCACCTGCTATGCTGAACAGGGGCCTTGTGGAGGGATGGGAAGAGTGGAAGGGATAGACAAGGAAGAGGGAAGGAAGCGGCCGTGGCCTTAAGTTAGGTACCATCCCGGCATTCGCCTGGAGGAGAAGTGGGAAACCACGGAAAACCACTTCGAGGATGGCTGAGGTGGGAATCGAACCCACCTCTACTCAATTGACCTCCCGAGGCTGAGTGGACCCCGTTCCAGCCCTCGTACCACTTTTCAAATTTTCGTGGCAGAGCCAGGAATCGAACCCGGACCTCCGGGGGTGGCAGCTAATCACGCTAACCACTACACCACAGAGGCGGACTGCAGAAAACGTTCTTGTTGATATTCTTCGGTCTCTACTGTGCATGATAGATGGAAAGGTTATGTCACATGGATGGCAGTAGTTGTTTGATAATGTGTTGTAAATTGACGTAAAATTTATTATTATGTTCTCTGCATTCAAATGATGGTCTTGGACGTAATGTTCCACGGCAGATCCACCAAGGACACCCATTGTGAGTATCTTATTCGTGATCTAGGTCTGAGCATATGCCATTCATTCGGTTATCATCTGCAGCACAATCGCATCACAAAGCCTAGGCTTGTTGAGGAGGGGAATTAGGATTACAGATAAAACCAGGCCTAGAAAGTGGCTGTGAGGTTTGCGTCAAGTAGCTATCAGCTTGAATTCGGGAGATTGTGGGTTCGGACCTCACTGTCAGCAGCCCTAAAGATGATTTTCCGTTGAAAAAATGAAATGGCGTATGGCTTTTAGTGCCGGGAGATCCCAGGACGGGTTCGGCTCGCCATGTGCAAGTCTTTTGATTTAACACCCGTAGGCGACCTGCGCGTCGTGATGTGGATGAAATGATTATGAAGACAACACATACACCCAGTCCCCGTGCCAGGGAAATTAACCAATGATGATTAAAATTCCCGACCCTGCCGGGAATCGAACCCGGGACCCCTGTGACCAAAGGCCAGCACGCTAACCATTTAGCCATGGAGCCGGACGGTTTTCCGTTGTTTCCCATTTTCACAACAGGCAAATGTATCGCTATGGACAACTTGGAAATAGCCTACTCACCTGGTACTTGAAGAAGAAAAATATTATTATTTCTGAATACTGGTTAAGGTTTTCAGCCTATTAAAGTGTTATAACTTCATCTTTTAGCTGTCTTCACCTCGCTATACTCTAAAATTTGTGTCTGCCAAACGCGAACAAAAAGATGTACTAGTAGGCTAACAATCAACATACGGAGATTATTATACTAAGGCCCACGAGAGCTGGAGTCTAACGTTTAGCGCTATTGGAGAGAAAAACTGGACTAACGTTGCTCCAAAATCGTCTGTTGCTATGGCAAAGATAACAGCGGTGTCACATTTAAGTAAACTATCCCCACGTGGGTTGGCTCAGTCGCTTTTGTGGTGTTATTCAGAGTTGTACTGTGTTAGCTGTGTTTTGTTGCAGCTTTATGTATTTACGTGTTTGTTTTCTGAATAGTATTTCGTTGTTAGTTTTTTTTTTTTTTTTTTGTAAGTTAATCAGTGGCTAGTTGTACAGTTCTGTTCAGTATTTAATATATGTATCTGTTGAGGTTATTGTCAGAAACTGATGATTTTGTTAGTGGTAATGAAACCTCACATTTATCGGCAATGACGTGTTTTGTCTTAAATGCTGGAATTATTAGCACGAGCTTAGGAAAGAGTCAAAGTTTATTTTATTGCATGAGGCCTACATGTTTTATTGAACACTCATTTTGTACGAAAGTGTGATATGCTGCAGATGGAGGTAACTATGACAACGCAGCATAATTCGTAGTTACAGTTTTCACCGCTCAAATGTCAGACTCCAACTTTCGTGGGTCCAACTATAGAACCAGATGAGAGGCGGCCTTGGGAGGAGGAGAGACCTTGTAACGTTTTTTATCTGCAAGATTCCGTGCACCCGATTGTACTAACATAGAAAGTAAAACATGGGTCCTGGGAAAACAAGAAAAATTCGGACTAGAAACAGATGAGATGTGATTTTTGTGTCGGTTAAATCGAACAAGTTCTAGTGAAAGAAAAAACGCCATGTTGCTGAGAGGTTTCTTCAATGAAATAGAGAAAAAGCAGTTGGAAATGTTTGGACATCTAACGAGACACAATGGCTCCATTTACAGTATCACGGAAGGGAAATTTCTTGGGAAGAAAAAGGACAAGAGTGATCGAAACTTTCATCCACCAAAATACTCATGATGCAAATGAATTGCAGCTCCTACGAGGAAATGATGAGGCTGGCAATGGACCAAGAAAATTTGGTTGCAGTGACAAGGTGATGTCTGTCTGTTAGGTCATCAGCCCAGAGGCTGGTTGGATCCTCAAATAGCACCACCAAAAGTTATGCGGTTATAAGGAAACCGCAAAAACCAATGGCAGCACCAAAATGAGGCGTACTAGGCAAGACGAGGAGTGAGGTAGTTTGCCATTGCTTTCCTCACTGGGTCAGAAAGTGCTATTGCAGCACGACCGACCCTATGAGCAACACCTTTCATAACACTCAGATGCACTAGTCGAGCTCTGAATGTCATTACTCAGCACCACCCATACCCCAGCAGCTTCCATATTGTCACAGCCATGGATGAGACTGGGGCTTCGGTGAAAGCTACACTTTACTCTGGCCTGTGCCAAGAGATGGATACAAAAGTACTGTATCCATCAAGAAATGGCAGCAAGCAAGACAAGGTGATAGCCGTTAGTAAATGATTGTGATGATGATCCTTCCAATGTTGAATCATATAATACAAAGGAACACTATCCACGGAAATGTATTCATTTATCAGAAAATCACATTAACTCATTTTAGAGCATGAACATCTACCTTTTAACAATACAATTACTGACAACCTAAAAAATCGTTTGCAGAGGTCAGTTAGTCAGTTCAAGATTACGATACCGAATACCGGTTTAGGAGGTTAGTTTTGAAGAGAGTTTAAATTGGAGAGATCTGTGCGAGTCGATTAACCACAACGTTCTATCACCTCCTTTTAGGGCACTATCGGGCATTTTGACGCCCGCATACACCGATAGTAGTTGAGAAGACAGAACATTATTATTATAATCGCATTTTGTTCCGCAAACATCATGTAGCGTCCAGCTGGCGATGACTAGACTCATTAATCCCTCTTTCCACACCACACTGAGGAGATAACGGTATATAGGAAGTAATCAGCGGGCCAATTTGTCAAAGTCACTTCACTAATTAGCAGTACACTCCTCAATTTATCATTATCTTAATGCAAGCCATTGTTTAGTTCAGAATGTTGGAGCTGTCTGTAGTAGGAGAAAATTAGACAAATGATGAAGGTTTCACACGCAGAAAGAAATAATATTAATAAAGCTAGCAGTAGGCCTACTATAAGTTATCAATACTGAAAAATATATTCACAGCAAAAGTTAGCAAAACGGAAAGAGAAACAACGTCTCAACCATTTAAAAAATTACTGTATGTTACTTAATCGCTAAGATGTCCGTTGTGACGGAACCAGCATTGTAATAATAATAATAATAATAATAATAATAATAATAATAATAATAATAATAATAATAATAATATTTCGGCTCATTGATTAACCTATCATCGAAGTGACCAGTTCACAGGATGTCGAGTTCGATTCCTTGCTTGACCGGAAGTTTTAGGCGTGTCTAGGTAATTTCCCTGACTTGGGGTCTGAGTGTTTGTGATTGTCACCTCTTCATTTACTCTCGATCAGGCTCCATCGTTAAATGGTTAGCGTGCTGGCCTTTGGTTTGATTTCCGGACGGGTCGGAGATGTTAACTTTTGGTTAATTCGTCTGTCATTGGGACCAGGTGTTTGTGCTCACTTCATCGTTAAAATTCATCTTAGGTAGAGCCCCATTCTCGCAGATGCGCAGGTCGTCCATACAGCGTCAACTCGAAAGACCTGCACCAGGCCTCTCCAGAGACCAAACGCCATTGTTTCTTTTTTCAAGTGGCTTTACGTTGCACCGACACACATAGGTCTTATGGCGACGAAGGGCCAGGAAAGGGCTAGGAGTGGGTAGGAAGTAGCCGTGACCTTAATTAAGGTACAGCCCCAGCACATACCTAGTGTGAAAATGGGAAACCACGGACACGGAAAACCATCTTCAGGGCTGCCGACAGTGGAGTTCGAACCCACTATCTTCCGAATACTGGATATTGACCGCACTCAAGCGACTAAAGCTATCGAGTTCGGTACATGTCATTGTTATCATTATTTACACACAGCGCAAACAATGTCAGTTATTTTCATTCTTATTATTCGTAGTAATAGTTGTAGCATTACGCACAACAATAGTTGAATGCATCCCTCTGAAGGCCATCCGATCGTAAAACTGGGCTTCGTTCACATGAGAAACACAAAAATGCACTCATTATCTCACCAGAGCGTGGGAAAAGCGGTAGAGAAAGAAAATAATAATAATAATAATAATAATAATAATCATAATAATCATAATAATCATAATAATAATAATCACATGGCTGCATGGTTCGCGTGGGTCACGTAGCTGTCAGATTGCATTCGGGAGATAGTGGGTTCGAACTCCACTGCCGACAGCTTTTAAGATTGATTTCCGTGGTTCCCTGTTTTCACACCAGGTAAGTGCTGGAGCTGTACCTTAATTAAGACCGCGGTCGCTTCCTCCCTGACTCAGTGCTTTACTGCTCCGCTGTTCCCTCTTGGCTAGTAGCATTCTCCACCGCAGTAAAGTTAAGTTCATTTTGATGAGTTGTAAGAGTGTATTTCTTTGTCCTTTTATATTATTTAAGTGCCGTATATGTCTCACGAAGAACAGTAAGGCCCGTCTACTCCTAAAATTGTACTTTTGAAAACTGAAAAATTCTACGGGGTCGGGTGTGACGGGAGATGAATCTTCGTAGCGAGTTTTTACGATCTGATGCCCTTCCTGACGTCATCCTCATCAGAGGAGTTGATTAAATTAAACCAATGACATGATATCTGAGAGGAGGAAAGGTGAGGGTTGGAAGAAATTGAATTTCGAGGTACGCTGGCTCGTTATAAAGGTACAGTAGAAGTCCGATAGTCCGGCACGTTCGGGTTACTGATGGATTACTGAAAATGCCGGACTATCGGGCGGTACCTCTTACTGCGATATAGGTTAAGGCGTACAGCGCAAACAGCTGTAACACGGCGTTTTGCAGTAAAATGTAGATGGGCAGAATCGTTAGTTTAATAATCGTGTTGTTTCTTATTGCCATTCCATAATAATGCCGAAGTTCATCGATGTTTTCATATTCTGTAAGTCTTCCTTCAACATTTAGAGTCTTTCCATCTACAACTTCTCTTTTCTTTCTGTCCGCTTCAGTTTTTGAAGGCATGTTCCCATCTGTTTTTGAACGTGGCCCATACATTCAATTTCTGAAATCTGTTTTTTTATCATATGGTTGGCATTCCAGTACTCAGTGTAGCACACAGCCTTCTATACTGAATATTTCCAGAAATAGATATATTTAAGTAAGTCAATACATTAGCATTATTAATTTTGAAATCATAAAAAAAAATCAGTTCCAATGGTTTCGACAAACAATGGATTAAATTGTTCAGGAGCGATCATTATTAAGAGATAATAACATTTAAAAAATCCTGAAATGGTGCCGGACCATCGGGCGTTCCGGACTGTTGGATCCCGGACTAATGGAATTCTACTGTAAATTTAAAGCTAAGTGCAGGCATGTGTTGTGAAAAAATATTGAATGCCGGGAGAAGTGAACGGTTAAAGCACAAGAGCACCGCAGGGCATAATAAAAATGAAAGTTTTTAATAAAACTACTCAAGTATTCCCCCTTCAATTAAATATGGCCAGTGAGCCGTTACTGAGTTAGGATTAAACTTGTCAGCTGTGGAACATAATTTCAATTTCAATTCCATTGAACATACAGTTAAACTGGCTCAGATAACTTTTTCCAGATTAAAAAAGAATTGCGTGCGCTGGTTTGAAAATGCAACACACTAAAATAGCGAGTATGTTTGTCCAACTCTTTTCTCGTTTCTTTGCGGAATCGGGTGTGACGTGAGATGAATCTTCGTAGCGAGTTTTTACGACCTGATGCCCTTCCTGACGTCGACCTCATCAGAGGAGTTGATGAGATTAAACGAATGACGTGATATATGATAGGAGGAAGGGAGAGGGTGAAACCCGGTACCGGCACATAGCTTACACTTGTCGAATAGCGGCAAGGGGTCTGCTCAAGGTTTAAGGTCCTCATCCGACGAACGAATCATCACCATCGACAGCGTCATATGCCCTCACTCCATATGAACACTGAGGAGAGGTTTAGAATTTAATCCAGGCTTTTGGCACGCAGTCTAGTGATTAGAAATACTATATCATCATCTCTTCCACCTGTCTGCCAACATTGTGATGGTGAATATTTTTCGACCATTGGATCTCGAACTGGCTAAGCTGGGTTTTAGATGTTGTTTTTACCCTTTTAGGTACTTGAGTTTCGAATTTGTCACCTTTAGCTTGCAAATACAACAGAAATAACACTCTAAATTTTTACATAAGTAAAGACTGCAGGTATATATTTGTCTAATAAACTATGGTGCTTATTAATAGGGGCTATAAAAGAAACATAAAATAAGAAATATATTTTAAAACCTCTGGACAAACCTGTAGGTACGGAAAAACGAGAATCGCTCCATTCGTATGTTTTATACGTCTGTTCCGTGCTGTTAGTGGTATGATTTTAGACGCCATTAGATTTATCTTTTTGTTAAATGCTTGTTTTACTTGTGCCATCCTGTTTGTCGTTGCCTTGTGACATCTTCCATCTGAAGTTATGAGGCTCCCTAGATAAGCAAACGATTTCAGTTGCTGCAACTTGTCACCTTCTAACCAGATGTAAGCTTACTGATTACCTTCATGCCTGAATTTCATAGCTACATTTTTCTCCTTATTCATTTTCTTACCACAGACTAGCCTCATATTCTCACTGACAAGTTCTACGATCTCTTGCAGGCCATGATCATTTTCTGCAATAAGAGCTCTGTCATCATTAAATTGTATTGTGATGAATTGCACTCCATATACCTTGGCGCCACAGCTGTTAGCTTTAGCAAATTTCTTCATAGCCTCTCCAATGCATGGGATGAACAAGAGGGGTAAGAGTGCCCATTTATGCCTCTCTGTTTTTGAGACCTTCCGGCCGAGATGATTCGTCTTGCTGACCACATGACACCCTATAATATGCAGGCCTTCGGGGCTGTTGCGCCATGGGGTTTGGTTTGGTATGGTTTGGTTTGGTTCTTGAGATATTTCTTTTTTTTCCAAAGACAAGCTGTCTGATTTTATATAAATATGAATATTACTCTCCAGTGACTGTGTTTTTTTTCAGAACTTTGAACATAATACTCCACTCAACAATATCGAAAGGTTTCTCAATATCGATAACTTACGTATTTACTTCCAGCGTTTTTTCAATAATTAAACTGCGGCTCAAGATTAATTTTCTTATTCCTTACATTTTCGAAAAGAATAAAAAAAGAACTGATCACCTGGGATGTAGTCTTCAACCTCTTTCTCCAGTCTATCATATATTCAGTACAAATTTAAATTATACGCATCGTCGATAATGAGCGTACATTATATTCATTGCTATTATTTTCCAGTGAAGAAAAATACTAATTATTTTATATCCTTTTCTACTGTATCTTTATCTAAAATCACTTGTATTACAATTACTACTCATTTTTAAGTTTGGTTTTCAGTGGCTTCCCAATTTCACACCAGGCAAATACCGGAGCTGTACCTTAATCAAAGCCACGGCAACTTCCTTCCCATTCCTAGCCCTTTCCTATCCCATCGTCGCCATAAAACCTATCTATGTCGGTGCGACATGAAAAACTTGTAAAAGATGCTATTATCCAACAGCTGAATTGCTGATCGATGTTGCCTAAGAACTAACAGTGAAACAGTGAGCGCAATTGACGCTTTCTTTGGATGATGATATGAATAAGTTACAGGGTTGTGAGAAACTCCAAAAATATATTGACTAAGTTGTGAGATAGACAGCAGAGAATAGTATGCTGATAAACGGTGTGAAAGGAGATATTGTAAATTTCACTCATAGAAAAAGCCCGTTAAGGTTTTTATTTTTATTTTTTTTTATTGGCTTTACGTCGCACCGACACAGATAGGTCTTATGGCGACGATGGGACGGGAAAGGGCTAGGAGTTGGAAGGAAGCTTTTTTTTTTTTTTTTGCTAGGGGCTTTACGTCGCACCGACACAGATAGGTATTATGGCGACGATGGGATAGGAAAGGCCTAGGAGTTGGAAGGAAGCGGCCGTGGCCTTAATTAAGGTACAGCCCCAGCATTTGCCTGGTGTGAAAATGGGAAACCACGGAAAACCATCTTCAGAGCTGCCGATAGTGGGATTCGAACCTACTATCTCCCGGATGCAAGCTCACAGCCGCGCGCCTCTACGCGCACGGCCAACTCGCCCGGTAGGAAGGAAGCGGTCGTGGCCTTAATTAAGGTACAGCCCCAGCATTTGCCTGGTGTGAAAATGGGAAACCATGGAAAACCATTTTCAGGGCTGCCGACAGTGGGGTTCGAACCTACTATCTCCCGAATACTGGATACTAGCCGCACTTAAGCGACTGCAGCTATCGAGCTCGGTCCTTTAAGTTTTAATAATAATAATAATAATAATAATAATAATAATAATAATAATACTTTTGACGGCTTATGGAGACGCCGGGGTGCTGGAAAATTTCCCCGCAGGAGTTCTTTACGTGCCAGGGAATCTACCGATATCAGGCTGACGTATTTCAGTATCTTCAAATTTCACCGGACTGAGCCAGGATCGAATCTGTCAAGCTGCGGTCAGAAGACCAGCACCTTAACCGTCTGAGCAACTCAACCTAGCCTTTAAATTTTAATTACTGTGTTGAGTGAATGTACCTCATGCGAACTGCTGTATGTACCCAAGTGTTGATGCAAGTAAAGATCTTCATTGGGGTAATCACATTAAGGAGGTTATAAATAATAAAGGTTATAGAACTCGTCTTATGGTCATGCGGATATTCAGGGATTGCAATATGGATGTAAAGGATAGGGCACGTAAGTCTAACTCGGATATTGTTCCACTGTATGGGACCCTCGCCAGAATGACTTGATTCGGGAACTGGAAAAGATCCAAACCAAAGAAGCACGATTTGTTCTGAGTAATTTCAGACAAACTAGCTGTATTACGAAAATGTTATAATCTTTGGGCTGGAAAGACTTGGGAGTAAGGAGACGAGCTGTTCGACTAAGCGGTATGTTCATGGCTGTCAGTGGAGGGATGGCGTGGCATGGCATTACTAGACGAATAAGGTTGATTAGAGATTATAAAAGTAGGAAAGATCATCAAATGAAATTAAATTTGGAATTCAGCAGGACTAATTGAGTCAAGTATTCGTTAATAAGAAGAGGAATTAGGAAATGGAATAATTTAGCAAGGGAGATGCTCGATAATTTTCCACGTTCCTTGAAATAATTTAAGCTAAGACTTGGTAAACAATTGACAGGGAATCTAACATCTGTGCGACAGCCCTGAATGTAGACCAATTGTAAATGTATTCAGCTCAAGAATGGCTCGCCCTCTTAGATCCACAGAATATTCCAGCTGGTTTTATAAATCCAAGAAGAACGTGGACATCGCTAAACTGGTTCTACGTTAACTGTGGAAGATATGCCTTCATAGTGCATCAGTGGGGTTTCATAAACTCTACAGGATATGATTGTGGAGCAAAGTCCCTGCCCATTTGGCCACATCGCGAAAGAATACCCTCTACAAGAGGACTGTTCGTGTAGGATCTGGAAGAGTTAGATAAGCGAGTCTAGATCAACTTTCTCCCTTAGGAATTCTTTTGACATAAATATGTCGTATGCCTGGGGGTCATATGAAAATTTACGAATTTACGTTAGATAATGTGTGACGCGATGCTACCTAGGAACCGTGCAGGCTGTGATGATGTGAAGTAGTGATGGATGGCCATGAATGAGAGGCGTATTATCAAAGAGTGGCGTTAGAGTACAGATGGTCGATGTGATTTTGGAGGCTGTGATAATGTGAAGTAGTGATCGATGGCCATGACTCAGAGGCGTATTATCAAAGAGTGGCGTTAGAGTACAGATGGTCGATGTGATCTTGCAGGCTGTGATGATGTGAAGTAGTGATCGATGGCCATGACTCAGAGGCGTATTATCAAAGAGTGGCGTTAGAGTACAGATGGCCGATGTGATCTTGCAGGCTGTGATGATGTGAAGTAGCGATCGATGGCCATGAATGAGAGGCGTATTATCAAAGAGTGGCGTTAGAGTACAGATGGTCGATGTGATCTTGCAGGCAGTGATGTGAAATAGTGATCGATGGCCATGACTTCGAGATAGAAGGCTCCTTCTTTAAGATGCCACATCTCCTCATACTGTAGAGAAGTGATTATTTCATTCGTGGCATTTCAATGGCCCTGAACTAGTTTCTCCCTTTCGATGCTCTGAATTCTACACTTGTCGACTCCAAATACCACACAGATTTCCCTCGAAAACGATTCGTCTTTTGCAAATAAATTAATCCTTATCAATTTGAGCTTCATTTATTGAACGGCATATTTATGATCATTTGAATTCCCCAAAAGAGAAATTTGACCTTTTGTAAATTGCGTGCACTTGCGTGCAAAATATCTGGCGGGACAATTTAGGTTGGATATGAGATGTCTAACAACCCCGCCTTCTCTAGCGTCAACTTCCTTGACCCACGGCATGCTTCAATATAGCAATGTGACTGGAAAGTTACTTACCTCCCCTTACAAAGTTGAGTCTCTAATCATATTACACTGGGCTGGCCATATCCCATTTTTACTCCAATCAACGCATTTTTTTTTTTTTGCTAGGGGCTTTACGTCGCGCCGACACAGATAGGTCTTATGGCGACGATGGGATAGGATAGGCCTAGGAGTTGGAAGGAAGCGGCCGTGGCCTTAATTAAGGTACAGCCCCAGCATTTGCCTGGTGTGAAAATGGGAAACCACGGAAAACCATTTTCAGGGCTGCCGATAGCGGGATTTGAACCTACTATCTCCCGGATGCAAGCTCACAGCCGAGCGCCTCTACGCGCACGGCCAACTCGCCCGGTCAACGCAATTTTCATCAAGAGTGGCTATCCCAAATATGTGCAGGGCCGCTGGGACTTATGAAGCGTATTTTTGTTTTGGGTGGGGATTTAAGGCTGGTTGATATTCCTGACGCTACGTCATTTTTAGGTGTAAATTCCAACCCAGAATCGACCGGGATTCAAATCTCGACCTTGCGAATGGAAAGCCTGAAGCTAACCAACTGCGCTGACCAAGTTCTCTCGAGTGTTACATTGGTCATTGGTTCATATTTCTCCGGAGAAGCAAGAAGAACTCGATGGAATCACGTGTTAGTTAAGTAAATGCGGAAATCTAACGAAAAAAAAATACACTGTTGCGAATATGGGTCACTCTTCTGGGACAATGATTAATGACTGTCAGATAACTTCGTGTGGCTATTTCTGGCCGGGTGCAGCCGTTGTAAGGCAGACCCTTCGATGAGGGTGGCGGGATCTGCCATGTGTGGGTAACTGCGGGTCATTGTCGGATAGTGTTCTGTGTGGTGTGTGTATGAGTTGCAGGAATGTTGGGGACAACACAAATACCCAGTCCCGAGCCACTGAAATTAACCAATGAAGGTTCAAATCCCCGACCCGGCCGGGAATGGGACCCTGTGAACCGAAGGTCAGTACGCTGACCATTCAGCCAACGAGTCGGACGACTGTCAGATGAAATGAAATGATATTGGAGAGTGTTGCTCGAATGAAAGATGACAGGGAAAACCATAGTATCCGGAGAAAAACCTGTCCCATCTCCGCTTTGTCCAGCACAAATCTCACATGGAGTGACTGGGGTTTGAACCACCTGCCGCCTGAGCCACGGAGGCTCTTGCAATAAATTAATTCATTAATGAGCATTCAGAAGAGTGCTCTTCAGAATCCTCAAGTTCGTAACTTATTACATCTTTCTCATGTTCCGTAGTTTAATCGAGTTTCGTTACCACATAAATTTATACAATTTCTGTCTCAAATTCAGTATTCCAGTATTTCATTTAGAACGCTGTGTACTAGCGCAGTTGCGCGCAAGCATCTGGTGGAATGTAGAGGAACTTCTGATCCATATTTACTGCCGTCTGATTTATTGCCCCTCTTAGAGCTCTCTGTAATTAGTACATCCATTATTCACTTCATAGTTCGTATGATCTCGCCTGCAGGTCGTAAATATGCTGTACTGAGTGCTTGCTATTTCAAGAAGCATTACCAGCGTCTGATATGTGATCCACTCCCATAAATTGTAGGGTTATTTTCGGTATTGTTAGTGCTCGTATTTCGCGCTAAGTGTTTACGCTTATTCCGGGAATAAAGTGTGTCTAGAAATTTGAGCCTATGTTTCTTTCGTCATTATTATCAACGGATACACGCTGTAATGTCGATTTGCAGCGATGAGGTATCAGAACATAAATCGTTTACGCAGGTTAAACTCAGTGACTTGGGAGAATACTTAACAGGAAGAAACAGGACCAGCGAGGAGATAAAATAGAGGGTAAAGAGGATGAGGACGACCTACCTTGCGACCAGCAAAGTGTTCAAGAAGGTCATATCAAAGGACACGAAGATCAGACGCTAGGGTTGCGAGGTGTCCCGTATTTGAAGGTCTGAAGTACTACCCGTTTTAACAGCCCTTTATCCCCATATTTAAACAACTCACTTCTGTCATGGATAAAATGATCTATTTACAGTGTTGTTAATATTTTTAAGAAACTACAGGTTTTTCATTTGAAAGATGTTACATTTTCTGGTTTCGAAGAAATGATAAATTCTGTGAAATTCACTGAAATTTGTCCGTCTTTTAATTTGGATAGGTCTTATGAAGACTTTTCTTCCCATAACATTGAATTGCGTGGTGCTGGAGCTATATATAACTTATCTGTATTGATATTGATAGTGATCAGAGTCGTAATGTGAACTCAAGGGTGATTTTTTCTTTAAAGTTTCTTTTTTTTTTTTTTTTTGCTAGTTGCTTTACGTCGCACCGACACAGATAGGTCTTATGGCGACGATGGGGCAGGGATGGGCTAGGAGTGGGAAGGAAGCGGCCGTGGCCTTAATTAAGGCATTTGCCTGGTGTGAACATGGGAAACCACGGAAAACCATTTTCAGGGCTGCCGACAGTGGGGTTCGAACCTACTATCTCCCGAATACTGGATACTGGCCGCACTTAAGCGACTGCAGCTATCGAGCTCGGTAAAGTTAAATTTAGATGCCGTTCCTAATATACTAATACTGGTATCTTATGTGCTAAGTATACCTGGTTAAAACGCATATGCTGAACTAGGTTTTTCAATTAAAAACAAACAAACGAATGGATGGGATGTTCAGCAACTCTGATAATGTCAGAAATTATTCAAGTCTCGATTAATGTTTATCATTTCATATCTTGTTTAAGGGAGATTCAGCTTTATTAATAAAATGCTAAACGTGAAGAAAAATACGGGTTTTAAACTTTTTTATATAGAAAATGAAACATCAAAATATTGCAATAAAGCTTGTGCCTAGGATATAATTTTAGTACAGTAAATTACATCTCAGTGTTTTCTTGATCAAATGTCGTTGTGTCGTGTAGACATGACCTGTCCCTTTTTGGCAATTCTAAAATCTGGCAACCCTTGCCACAAGGCAAAGGCCGAGATGATAACATTAGGAGAATATGGGGTAGAACAATTGGAGAAAGACGAGAACACATCCTGAGGAAGATGCTGAGACCAAGAAAAGAAGAGGAGAGGGGAGGGGGGTTGAAAGATGGAAATGAAGATCAAGGGACGAATTTTATAAGAGTGTGAAGACGCTCTCAGAAGAAGTGAAACTCGAAAGGGCAAGATTTCCTGGGCGGGTGATCAGGGTGGACATGGACCGAATGAGTAGAAGAGCGTGGGAAACAACGGAGAGATCGAAAGGGAAGACAGGAACCTAGTGTGTTGTTCAACTCAGGAAGACTGAACTGAAATGGGAATAGAAGTGGAAGGGAAGGAGATCTGAAGAAATACGTATGCACAAACCAACATGGCGGAGGTCAGCGAGAGAGCGGGAGGTGCAGGGATAGGATAAAGAAGCTCCAAATGGGGGAGGTAAGGGAAGAGGATACTGAGGTTTTCAGAGCCATATTTGGTCCCTTTGAAATGTATCAAGTCTTCGTTCAGGAAATCGTTCTTGGTGTAAGCATTGTGCTTCTCATGCGTTAATCTTGCTTCTCAGCAGAGTATTATTGTATTCATGTACTTATCACTAAAGGGCGATTTTGGAATATATGCATGTTTTGTTTGTTTCAAAATATAATATGCCCGTAATAAATAAAGGCGAAACTTACCATTTGAAATCGAATGGCTAAGTTTTATAGCGCATATAAATGCATATATGCCCTATACGGAATAGGCGCATATTGTCGTGTGTGCATATAAATGCATAACTTTAGTTTTATTATTATTTTGTATAAAGCAACATATAATATTGCATACTGATGTTAAAATCAGTACAACAATGCAAAGGAATATGTAATAATTCCGTTCGCCGCCGGAAGCATTGTTGTTGGCAGTCGACAGTATTAACAAGAGCTTGACAATGTGTATTTTTTTCGGTGGTGTTTTGGTATTCGGTTCAGATGTTGGAATCATGTTTTACGAGACCTGAAGTATCAGAGGGGAGATATCCTTCCTCGATATTTGGCACGGACCAACTTACCTGCCCCAAAAGGTATTCTTAATTGTACAGAGGAATTAAGACAGAAACAACCTGAAACTAAATAATGCCACCATTTCCTTTACTTCTGTGGTCTTGTCAGTTGCAGGACCTAACTAGTCCAGCTCTAATTTTTTATCGTTCATCTTTCGTGTTATTCCATATCTGTGGGACCGGGCGAGTTGGCCGTGCGGTTTGGGTGGCGCAGCTGTGAGCTTGCATCCAGGATATAGTGGGTTAGAACGCCACTGTCGGCAGCCCTTAAGATGGTTTTCCACGGTTTCCCATTTTCACACCAGGCAAATGCTGGGGCTGTACCTTAATTAAAGCCACGACCGCTTCCTTCCCACTCCTAGCCCTTTCCGATCTTATCGTCACCATAGAACCTATCTGTGTCGGTGCGACGTAAAGCAAATTGTAAAGAAAAAAAAATCTGTGGATAATGCACCGAAGTTGGCAAGCCTATTTAGTACATTGCGAGCTCTCCGGAGCTGCCTGTAAGTTGGATCTATAACCTATACTTTCATGTCTTCGTTGTATAAGACCAATAACCTCTAGAAATCATGTAAAACCAAAAAGCAGCTAAAAGTATTCTGGTTCAGCAGTTGATGTTTAGAGAACCAACCTTAGAGGAAAAGAAGCATTTTGCAGAATATGCAATAGTGCATATTTGAGTGCATATACTGCTGTTTTTATTGCATATTTTGCTGTTTTTAGAGCGTATGAATCCTCCCTGTACTTATCACTTTATATATAGCGGCAGTCTGTAGAAGAAATATGACTTAGTGTCTAGACATTGCCTTAGATCTACCCTATTCTTGCAGCATCGAAAACGTTAGATGTTTAAATGTGGTGTTAAACATGGCTTAACAGCCCCGAAGGGCCTAGGTCTATCAAGCGAGCACTGATCAGCCCGAAGGCCTGTAAATTACGAGGTGTCCTGTGATTGCCAGGGCGAATCCTCTCGGCCATTGTTCTTGGTATTCTGGACCCGATCGCTATCTCACCGTCAGATATCTCCTGAATTGTAATCACATAGGCTGAGTCTACCTGGAACCTGCTCTCAGATCTAGGTAAAACTCCCTGACATGGGTGGGAATCGAACCCGAGGCCTCCGGGTACAAGGCAGGCATAAATACACCACAGGGCCGGTTGATGATAAACTGCAATATGTAGACAGATGTGCTTTGCTGCAACAACCCCATTATGTTGAATCATGCCCATCTTAAGCCCCGATCGTTGCAACCATTCCCGATGAATGGAGTATGTAGCCTATCTATTACTTGCTTCAGTAGGTTCAGCACAATTATGAAATGGTATAAGCAATGCGTTTGTCCACAGTCGATATTTATTATGTTTACCTTGTCCATTATAACTTCATTATAAGTATATCTGAGACTTAATAATAATGGCGCGTGGTCAGTGGAAATGCCTGCGCTTCTTTGAGGATGCTACCCTATCTTCATGTTGAAGATGGCACAAATACCCTGCCCCAGAAGCATACGAATTAACTAATGAAAGTTAAAATCCCCGTACCACCCGGGAACCCTTGGACCAAAGGCCAACATGCTGACCATTCAGCCATGGAACTGGACTTCCGGAATGTCAAATCTTCATAAAGTTTGCCTATTTGGATGCAAAATGAAAATAATAAGAAAATATCAGTGAAGGAGGATTTGAATCTTCACTCCTCAGGAAGTTCAGGGCTGTCATGATTAATGGCAATAACCGATCTGAAACGCTGTAATGTAATGTATTGTAACTCTGTATTCAATAGGAGACCGAATTTCTCTTTTTCTTCCTCTTCTACTTTATCTGTTTACCATCCAGGATCGGTTTTTCCCTCGAACTCAGCGATGGATCCCACCTCTACCGCCTCAAGGGCAGTGTCCTTGAGCTTTAGACTCTGGGCCGGGGGATACAGCTGGGGAGGATGACCAGTACCTTGCCCGGGCGGCCTCACCTGCTATGCTGAACAGGGGCCTTGCGTGGGGATGGGAAGACTGGAAGGGATAGACAAGGAAGAGGGAAGGAAGTGGTCGTGGCCTTAAGTTAGGTACCATCCCGGCATTTGCCTGGAGGAGAAATGGGAAACCACGGAAAACCACTTCGAGGATGGCTGAGGTGGGAATCGAACCCACCTCTAATCAGTTGATCTCCCGAGGCTGAGTGGACCCCGTTCCAGCCGTCGTACCACTTTTGAAATTTCCGGGGGTGGTATCTAATCACACCACACAGGCGGACCGACGAAAGTTCTTACTTTGAAAATTTGTTTTAATTCTTACTTGAAAATGAAAATGAATGAAAATCCTTAGCCTGTTTCCAGTCATTCGACAGGCTCAAGAATGGAATGAATGAAGCACCTATCCAACGACGAGGGTAGGAATTGTGCCGGCTTCGAAGCCTGCGCAATGATTAACGACTGACAAATGAAATTAAATGATTCTGCTACGGGCTTTACGTCGCACCGACTCAGATAGGTCTTATGGCGACGATGGGATAGGAAAGGCCAAGGAATGGGAAGGAAGCGGTCGTGGCCTTAACTAAGGTACAGCCCCACCATTTGGCTGGTGTGAAAATGGGAAACCACGGAAAACCATCTTCAGGGCTGCCGACAGTGGGATTCGAACCCATGATTTCCCGGACGCAAGCTCACAGCCGCACGCCTCTACGCGCACGGCCAACTCGCCCGGTAAATGATTTTGGAGAGTGCTGCTGGAATGAGAGATGACAGGGAAAACCAGAGTTCTCGGACAAAAACCTCTCTCGCCTCCGCTTTGTCCAGCACAAATCTCACATGGACTGACCGGCATTTGAACCACGGAACTCAGCGGTGAGAAGCCGGCGCGCTGCCATCTGAGCAACGGAGGCACCAAATCTTAATTGAAAGCTTTAAATGGCGTAAGCTACCGCATCTACTGTGTACCATTTACGTGGCTTTCTTTACACCATAATTTGAAATATATATATATATATATATGCAATGACGTGACGCGGCTACACAAATAGACGGTGAATTGACGTGTCTGTAATTGGTCCTAACCTGTCAGGTCTCCAGTGATAGCTACAGGGATGGACATAGTTTCTACAGTACACTAACATTTCATAAAAATGATTACAGGGGCGGACTCCGCTCCTTATAAAAGGGTACAGAGCTTCGAAGATGGGTCTCACTTACTATCTCTTGGGCGGGTTTTGCATTATGCGGGAAGTCTATATCACGGCATATTATACGTGCACTCACCCACGCAATCTGGCCGCTAGCTAAGATCGGAGAATCCGCCACGTTGCAGTAGAGAACGACCGATAAGTTTAAATTACTGGCCATGGAATGGTAGCATACATAGTATCTGGCACTCAAGACATCACTGAGATCTGATTTGTATATCGACG
This sequence comes from Anabrus simplex, assembly GCF_040414725.1. Classification (NCBI taxonomy): domain Eukaryota; kingdom Metazoa; phylum Arthropoda; class Insecta; order Orthoptera; family Tettigoniidae; genus Anabrus; species Anabrus simplex. Next base: position 1,668,338,588 of record NC_090265.1, read on the forward strand.
CTTCTACCTAGAAGTTAAAGGTGCAGCTTTCTTACCGATAAAAAACAGTGAATAACATATCGTCGCTGTTGTGCCAAAACAGGGGGGTTTCTACTAGGATGATTTTGACAGCAATTTCAAACTGTTTTGTCATTTTTACTAAACCAATAATTTGTAAACTATGAGGACCACAACCTCACCATGTGCTACTATTATTCATTTCCATCTGCATCATTTGTTTTCTCATTCCCTTGTTTCTTAGGTTAACGCAGTTTCTAATTTCAATTATTATTTTAAATTAACACCTGTTTCACTGAATTTTGTCGCGATAAGTTGTTTTTTGCTCTGCATATTGATGTAAATATTGTATATTTGTGCTTATTTTGTTTTCTGTCTAGGCTCTCTTTTGTTTGTTTTTTCATTTGCTCTTTCATTATGTTTTTTAGCATTTTTTCAACTTACAGTATGTAAATTATTCCAACCCCCAAATTTTTTCACTGAAGATGGCTCAAGCGAGCCGAAACATGTTTGAATGTGTTTGCTCCATCTAATGACCGAATATATGATGTATTGAATAGTAGGATACTCTCATTTTTCGCCATTGTAAAGTGAAAACAGCGAATGTCACAATATCCATTATTTCTCTTAAGACTGGTCACGCCTCCGAAGCACATATTGATATGCAGGCCATCAGAACAATTTTCGTTGAGTTAATACTCCTATGCACGTCTGTAATGGAAAGCGAATGTTAAATACATCATATTCTATGAGTGGGCAAATATTCAAACATACATCCCTACTGTACGATACAGTAAGGTTCATCTTTCCTTAGATTTGGGCACATGGAGCATGGGCTGCATATCAGTATGTGGCTGGGAGGCATGACCGGTCTGAAGGGACATAATGAATGGGAAGAGCATTGTCACATTCACGGTTTTGGCACATTAGTGACGGTATGAAATAGCTGAGTGTAGGTTATGAGACCTGCTCCATCGGTGGGGTATGAGATCAAATCGAATACCATTGGTATGCATTTGGGGCAGTCACCCAGGTGGCCGATTCCCTATCTCTTATTTACCTAGTCTTTTCTTAAATATCGGTCAGGGGCACGCGGCTGTGAGCTTGCATCCGGGAGATAGCGGGTTCGAATCCCACTTTCGGCAGCCCTGAAGATGATTTTCCGTGGTTTCCCATTTTCACACCAGGCACATGCTGGGGCTGTACCTTAATTAAGGCCACGGCCGCTTCCTTCCAACTCCTAGGCCTTTCCTACCTCATCGTCGCCATAAGGACTGTCTGTGTCGGTGCGACGTAGAGCAACTAGCAAAAAAAAAAAAAAAAAAAAAAAAATTAAAAAAAATACATAATTGCAAATAATTACAAAGAATTTGGAAATTGATCGAAAATCTCCCTTAGTAAATTATTGCAATCCCTAATTCCCCTTCCTATAAACGAATATTTGCCCCAATTTGCCCCCTTTAATTACAACTTTATCTTCACATTGTGATCTTTCCTACTTTTAAAAACACCACAATAATATCATTCCACGCCATCTCTCCACTGGCAGCTTGGAACATGCCGCTTAGTCAAGCAGCTCGCCTCCTTACTTCCCAAGTCTTCCCATCCTAAAGTTTGCAACATTTGCGTATCGCCGCTCTTTTGTCGGAAATCACCCAGAGCAAATTGAGCTACTTTTCGTTGTATTTTTTCCACTTCTCGAATCAAGTCACCCTGGCGAGGATCCCATACACTCGAACCATAAATTATATGTCCTCTCTTTTGCATCCTTACTACAACCCCTCACTACCATCATAACCATGTGAAAATATTTATAACCTTTAGTAACTTAGGTGCTGTTATGGGCGATAGGGTATAAACTGTAGTAGTTAGAATCCACCAAGAACTCTAGCAAGTTAAAGAAGAAATAAGTACAGATGGTATAGAATACTATAACCAAAAGATGCCGTTACGCCTTTTTTGGTCAGATATGAATGAATTATAAAATATAGTAAAATGTGCCTTCTTATGACTAAGGCATCTTTAAAATAAAAATGAACTACAGTACTAATGAAAATATCTATTCCAAAGCATAATTCGGGAAAGAATGATTCATTAATCTGCTGACTGGTTTGTAGGAGCTATTCATGCCACGCTATCTCGCGCTGTTTAATGTCTACGTAACTGTTGTAGCACCCCACCCCACCCACCGTCCTACACACGCATACACACATCCTTCTGTAACAGTAATAAAACAGTTCCTTCATCAAAGAGAGAAGCCGACAGAGGGAAAACTAATTATGTGTCCGAGCCTATTAACGACGTAGTGATGGCTGCTGCTCGCAACTAGAGAATCCACCAATATGTTTCAGTGTGCAGCTGTCTTAAACATTTAAAATGTTTTCTTTTCCTGACAAGCTGCCCCAGTGGGACAGTGAAACTGAACCTGATAGATTCTTCTTCGTTTCGGCCTGGTGTGGACCACGTTATTTCAACCGTTTGCATCCTTGAACTTAAATTTTTCCCCAGCATTCCAGCATTCACTTTCTGTGAACATCCTTTCCTTCATCAGCCCGCTTTATGCCTGTTTTTAACTTGGACTTTACTTGGAATTGCTGGTATGTTTGAAGTTTCTTCTTGAGTACAACACGTTCCTCGATGTCTTCATGTGTGATCCACATGACAGATTATTATTATTATTATTTTTTATTTTTTTATTTTTATTTTTATTATTGTTGTTGGTGTTGTAGTATGGCATCCACGAGGACTTGGAAATATTACAATACAATACAATACAATAGATTTATTTTGTCTGGCAAGATTAAGGCCATTAGGCCCTCTCTTCCATCTAACCAGAAAAGACAGTTTTTACATGTGCATATTCTGAGAAACAGTGAAGGAGACACGAGTTTGATAAAACTGGTCGTAGAAGTGACTGAGGAAATCAGATAATATATCACCGCCAGCTCAATAACAACAAGGAACTTCTTTTTTCCTTTATGTCGCACCGACACAGATAGGTCTTATGACGGCGATGGGATAGGCAGGAGCTAGGAGTAGGAAGGAACCGACCGTGGTCTTAATTAAGGTACAGCCCCAGCATTTGCCTGGTGTGAAAATGAGAAACCATCTTGAGGGCTGCCGGCAATGGGGTTCGAACCCACTATCTTCCGAATGCAAGTTGATAGCTACGTGACCCAAACCACGCAGCCACTTGCTCGGTTAGCATTATTTATTGGTAATTGCAGCTAAGAACCCATAATTGACAGCATTCAAGCATTATAAGGCAAATGTTATAGGGTCGATGTCCTAGATGTTAGGCTCCTTTAAACAACAAACAACAACTGTTATAATCACCAGCCGGGGAGTGCTTACGGCGACCACAATGATGATGATGATGATGAAGACGATATTTGATCTACACTATAATTTTTCAACATTACTCTTAGTCAAGTGGTGGTAGTATTGATTATTGTTTCAAGAGGAAATATAACTAGGCAACCATCCTCTATGTAACACCAATGAGAGAGAGAAAATGGAAGGGAGCCTAGACTCTTCGAAAAATGAAAGTATCGGCCAAAGGAAGACAATGGCCACTAAGGGCGTGAAACTGAAAGACTCCCTAGGCCTCGAAAACCTAATACCGTTGGGGTCGGAAAAGAACAAGAGTTGACCAAGTGAGGTCGGGTAGGATGGATGCAAGTGAGGAGCCTGGCACAGGGGGATGGTGGTGGTAATTGTTGACAAAATAACCAGGTTATAAGTTCCTCCAATGAAATATAATTAAAATTTATATTTTTGTATTTAGATTGATGCGTTCTTTCTTTCTGTCCTTCTTTCTTTCTTTCTTTCTTTCTTTTTTCTTTCTTTCTTTCTTTCTTTCTTTCTTTCTTTCTTTCTTTCTTTCTTAATCCGTTTACCGTCGAGGGATAGTTTCTCCCTTGGACTCAGCGAGAGATTCCACCTCGACCGTCTCAAGGGCAGTAAGACTTTGGATTGGGGATACAAGTGGGGAGGAGAACCAGTACCTTGCCCAGGCGAACTCACCTGCTATGCTGAACAAGGGCTTTGTGGGGGTGGGGGGGATAGAATAGACAAGGACGAGGGAAGGAAGCGGCCGTGGCCGGAAATTAAGTACCATCCCGACATTTGCCTGGAAGAGAAGTGGGGAATCCAGGGAAAAACACTTCGAGGTGGGCTGAGGTAGGAATCGAATCCCACTCTACTATGTTGACCTTTCAAGGCTGAGTAGACCCCGTTTCAGTGCTTGGACAACTTTTCAAATGTCGTGGCAGAACCGGGCCTTCGGGGGTGGAAGCTAATCACACTAACCACTACACGACAGAGGTGGACATACTGATGTTTTCACAGCCCGTAAGTGTAAAAATGATAATAAGCTTTTGGGCTTTTGTCATGTCAAGAAAACAAGGTAAAATTCTTTACGTTTCGCAGAGAAATTTGCTTTGCGTCTTCAGAACGAAATCTTGTCTGTTCACGAACAAGACTTCTGTAACAATTTTGTTGATTTAATGTTATCGATTTAATTATGGAAGTCTTGTTCGTGAACAGATGACATTTTCTTCTGAAGACGCGGACCAAACTTCTCAGCGAAACGTAAAGAATTTGACCTGCTTTGCTGACACGGGTAAAGCCCACAACCTTAATATCTTGTCTACAATTTATATTTGGTAAGAGGGCTAGAGTAGTTGTAGGGGTAGTATTTGTCCCTTATCTGGAAGGCCCGAATTAGATTCCAGACCAGTCCTGGTATTTTAACCCTCAACGGTCACACTGGGGTCCCTCAGAACCTGGCCGATTTTGTTTACAAAACAAGTCGGGTATTAACTTGGCTGAGCTGTGAAGCCAAAGGTCGAGTCGTCACCTCCATTGCGGCACTGTGTTCGGTCAGTGGAGAGTTGAATCGAATGCAGGGTTGTTCAGAACCCAGTGCGACTCTCCTTATTGACTTCATACATTATAGCGAGCTTGATATTACTAGGTCAAAGTGGCACCAATGCCACTATCTTATTTGCCCTGAACAGCGAAAACGGTTCAATAGTATGAAGAGAGAATTTAAAGAATTTGGCCATGGGACTGATTGAACCTTTCCTATAGAAACGACTGGATGTGTCACACTGAGTAGCTCTCTTCGGTTATTAATCAGTGACATTTTGAAGGTTGATCCCAAAATTCCCACACGTGAGGCGCTAGCTCGTAAGCAGAGGTGCTCCTTCTGTACCCAGATAAAGGATCGGAAGACAAAACTCACGTGTTCGTCTTGTAAATGTAAACTCGTGTCCTCATGCCGAGGTGGTGCAGTTCTTTTCAGGCACAACCCCAATGGAGGTGAGTTGCATGTACCATTTCAACCCCATACCAGCCCTCCTGCCATTCTTAACTTTCTGACAGTACCGAGAATCGAACCCAGGCCCCCGACGACGGCAGCTAATAATGTGTTCGTCTTACCAGCGAACGATAAGCGATGAGCATTGGGCAGTGTTATGCTTCAATTGCAGTGAATAAACAGAGTTGCCAACTGCATTTGGCAGAGTCCCGCTCGATGGCTCTTAAAATCCCGCAAATTTTCTCCAAATTCCGGTAGAACTTCAAACTGCTACTGGATACATTTTTGGAAATGGGGCGTGGTTGAATGTAAACTGTACGTATTAAATGAGATGACTACCAATGTACCAGAGTTTACACTCATTTCCAATGTATACAAATTAAAGTTGAAGGCATGTGAATTATATAAATTTACCAATATGCCATTGAAGCATGCTATATTAACTCCTCAGCCTTGTTGCATGGCAGCGCAAAGTCCTCTTAAAAGTTTGAAACCGGTATGGTTATTAATGCAGGCTTATAGATTAGAAAGGGGCTGCCTGGCCGAGGCATGCTCGGTTCGCCCGGAAGGACGTGGGTTCGAATCCCCGTCAGGAAGTCGTCAAATTTAAGAAACGAGATTTCCACTTCCGGGGGTGCATATGGGCCTGAGGTTCACTCAGCCTACACCAAAAATGAGTACCAGGTTAATTCCTGGGGCAAAGGCGGCCGGGCGTAGAGCTAACCACTCTACCCCATCACGTGCCGAGGTTAACAATGGTGGAAGCCTTTACCTTCCACTCCACCAAGGGCCTTAATGGCCTGTACGGAGGTGACTTTGCTTTATAGATAAGAAAAAATCACCAGGTATCTCCAACAACTAGCCGTTAAACTTCTGGTCAGATAACCATTCCTTTACGGAGCTCGATAGCTGCAGTCGCTAAAGTGCGGCCAGTATCCAGTATACGGGAGATAGTAGGTTCGAACCCCACTGTCGGCAGCCCTGAAAATGGTTTTCCGTGGTTTCCCATTTTCACACCACTCCTAGCTCTTTCCTGTCCCATCGTCGCCGTACGACCTATCTGTGTCGGTGGGACGTAAAATAACTAGCAAAAAAATAACCATTTCTTTAGAAAACTTTGTTTGTGACCCGGTTTTGGCATGTTTTCAGAACGTTACCTGCACTATGTATTACTGTATTTACACTGCAACGGTTTCCGGATTTGATTAGTTTGTCAGCTCTCACGGAAACTTGAACTGTTACTGATGTGATGTATTGTAGTGTCTGGTAGATGGTTCGACCAACGGGGGAAGAATATACAAAAATCGGCAATCGTTCCACACTTCTAGAATCCAGACCATTTGGCATTCTTGAATGGAGACTAAGGTCTGGTCGGCGGCATAACATGGACTGCGGTACGCTGACAGACGGGAAGTGCTGTCCTCACCTGTTGACAGGTCACCGAGACAAAGCGGCTCCCTTTTCATCGGAAGTACAGCCGGAAGGAGCTAGGCAGATGATTATGCCGGGAGGATTCCAATTTCCTATTTGCAGAAAAATAAAAAATGAAGCCATGATGCATCATTATGCAAACCTTTCATTTTTATTAGCATTAAAATACAAAGTCTCGTTTACTAAAAAATATTTGAGTTGTTGTGAAAAAATAAAATGGCGTATGGCTTTTAGTGCCGGGAGTGTCCGAGAACAAGTTCGGTTCGCCAGGTGCAGGTCTTTTGAATTGACGCCCTTAGGCCCGTCGTGATGAGGATGAAATGATTATGAAGACGACAAACACACCCAGCCCACGTGTTAGCGAAATTAACCAATTATGGTTAAAATTCCCAACCCTGCCGGGAATCGAACCCGAGACTCCTATGATCAAAGACCAGCACGCTAACCATTCAGTCATGGAGCCGGACTGAGCTGTTGGTACTATACTGCCAAACAAAATCGTATTTACTAGCAATGGTTTTCCGGCTAGATTCAAACTGTTCATCCGCCAAAAAACCCGCTAGCCGCGGTCGTTGATTTTCACCCGCTAACTTACCATTAAAAACCTCCATCTAGCGGGAAAACCGCTGTATTGGCAACACTGAGAATAATGATCCCGATCCCTGTAACAATATGTTATGACCTAACCACCCACATTGTTACTTTTCACTGGCCTATGGTGATGATTAGCGTAGTGCAGACAAGTGAGTTCTCTATTACTGGGAAGAATTACAAACACTGACAATATATTCAGTGTTCTTCATTAGATTTCTTTCAGTTTACAGTTTTTTTCTTATCGTAGTATGGCTATCAGATTATTAAAACATGTTAAAAATCACTAAGAACTTAATAAATCTCTGAAAGTATCCGGGCATTTTCTTTTTCGATATGTTGTAAATGTGTTGTTTAGTATTCAGTGCAATACTGGGTTTTGTCAGACCCCAGTGTGACTTGAGTTTCATTTAAGGAAATGTGGCCATTGAGGTTTAATTCTGGACTGAGGCTTACAACAGAGTTCACTCAGCGTCCTGAGACTAACTGTGGAGCTATTGATACCGGGGGCAGCGGACCCGGTCAAGAAACCCAAGGAATAGGCTTAGAATGTCGCTATGGTGGTCACGTGACCCTATTGGCCTGTTGCACCATGTTTGTTTGTTTGCTTGTTTTATATATTCGATTAACCTGATTCCCACACGTGTTGCCCCCTTGTAAGTATTTGGAATATAATTCCAGTGCCGAAGTGAACTTGAGCATTCGTCGGCCATACTATCCTTCGATCTCCTGGCAAACACACTAGGGAAATGTGATCAACAGCTCATTTAGAGCTACCTAACAAGACATTAGGGCTCAATACTTCGCATACTGGCTCCCTCTGTTCAGTCACTTTACCACCCCACCCCAATTTTCGCCGACAGAATACTTTGGTTCGCGGATAAAAGAGGATAAATAACAACGCCAATCTTCCAACACAGAAAGACATCCCTGCTGCAACAGGAAACAGAAGGCTCAAACTGATAAAACCTCCTATCGCAACAGCCCAACAATTGAAAAGAGAGAACTTCCACGTTACAACAAACTGAACAACAAACTGTAAAGCGGAAACAACTCCTCCTTCACGACTTCGTGGATACGAAGAAGCACTCTAGATTTGAACTTTCTCGAAGAACGTGGACAACTCTGAAGAGAGTGAGGACGTATGATATGAAATGTAACCATCTTCTACGTAAGTGGGGCAAAATACAATCTCCGGAATGCAATAATTGTGGTGGAACTCGGTAGACTACCCGATATCTGGTGAACGAATGCCCTCAAGGGAGGTATGGATGACTTTTTGATGGCTATGCCATCGTCATTTCAATGGATAAAACAACAGTTTAACAGCCATGCGAAAATGAATAAAATAAATAAATAAATAAATAAATAAATAAATAAATAAATAAATAAATAAATAAATAAATAAATAAATAAATAAATAAATAAATAAATACAGTACTCATTGTGCACTGAATCTTCTAGTATGGGTTAGTTTCTTTCATGCATCTATTTCAATACGATCTTTAACATCGGCGTTATGAAAGTGACTGAATTAAGTATGAGAAATACCAGTAGGCTAACAACGTTCCTAATCCAGCCATTGCTTGTGACGAAGGGTTTGAAATTAGTATCCACTGGGGTACATATCGTCGTTGGGGAAACGAAACCCCGTATGTCACAACACTCTTTCTATCCATTATTTTCTTTAAGACTAGTCACGCCTTCCAGCCACATATGGATATGCAGTCCCTCAGAACAATTTTCGTTGTTTTAACTTTCCTATGCTTGCGTGTAAAGGAGAATGAACCTTACCGTGCCACACTGGAAGAATGTATGTTTGCTTGACATATATAATGTATGTAAAGTTAAAGTTACTAAACAATCGCGTAGATGTGAGCTTGCATTCGGGAAATGGTGGGTTTGAATCCTACCGTCGGCAGCCCTAAAGATGGTTTTCTGTGGTTTCACATTTTCACATCGGGCTAATGCTGGGGTTGTACCTTAATTAATTCCGCAGCCGCTACCTTGCCAATCCTAGCCCTTTCTGATCTCTGCGTTGCCGAAAACTTTCGATGTGCTGGTGCCGCGTTAAATTACAACTCTTAGCGCTTCTTAGTGATTGCTTCGATACATAGCTCCTTGTAAACTATTACCGTAGTCCAAAATGATGGAATTTTGCGCTGTCCCAGAAGTGCTACGCAGAAAAACAGGATCTGTATGTCAAAGGAGGAGTTGCAACAGATGGTAACAGGAGCAAAAAGTCAGGTTTCTAATTTCACCAAGAGGAAAAGTACTCTCAGTTTTAATTGCTGTGTTGATGAGGTTGTAATACCTAATGGGAATCACATTAAGTAATAATACAGGGTATTCATTTATGCTTGGCAGGGACTTTATCGCTCGAACTTGGCCACCGATGACAGGTCGCTACCGGCCGCTGGCGCGCGCGGTTTCCGGTACTTCTGCAGTTGCTGAGAGCGGAGCGCCGAGATAGTAGGGTGTTCAATGAAGCTGTATGTCGTATTGTATAGTGTTTTATTGTGATTGTGTATAGTGCTGTAATGTATGTGAAATATTCGTTACATGAACATGTATATCTGCACAATACTTACATTAAGTGCAGAAAATCTTGCGCTAGGACATGACAAAAGTTTCGAGCGAAATTTCCAGGGAGACCCATTCCTATCAATCGGACAATAAAACATCTGGCCAAGAGATTCAAAAGTAAAGGTTCAGTAAACAAGGAAATAGACGTAAAGGTCGTTATCTCCTTACTGAAGCGTGTTTGGTATGAGGATTATAAGTAAAAATCTGTGGCCCCCTCGTAACCCAGATTTAACGGCATGTGATTTTTATTTGTGGGGAATGTTAAAAAATGTGGTTTATGGGAACAACCCTCACACACTAGATGAAATTAAAGAAAATATAAGAGTTGCAATTGCATCGATCAGTGCTGAAAGACTTGGTAGAGTAACCGAAAACTTCATTAGTAGATGCCGATTATTTTGGCAGCGTATGGGGAACATTCTCAGCATAAAGTGGTGAGTAAAATGCATGATAATGATTTTGAGCACCGTATTCTGCCGTACATACGCACGCGCGGTAGCCGGCAACTGAACCGTCACTGGCGGCCAAGGTCGAGCGAGAAAGTCCCTGCCAAGCATAAATAAAGATCCTGTATATGGAATGATCTTCAGTGGGGTAATCACATTCACGAGGTTGTAACGAAAGGATAGTCCGGCTCCATGGCTAAATGGTTAGCGAGCTGGCCTTCGGTCAAAGGGGTCCCGGGTTCGATTCCCGGCAGGGTCGGGAACTTTAATCTTAATTGGTTAATTTCGCTGGCACGGGGGCTGGGTGCATGTGTCGTCTTCATCATCATTTCATCCTCATCACGACGCGCAGGTCGCCTACGGGAATCAACTCAAAAGACCTGCATCTGGCGAGCCGAACTTGTCCTTGGACACTCCCGGCACTAAAAGCCATACGCCATTTCAACGAAAGGATACATACCTCTTCATATAGTTACAAGGTATTTAAGGGTTTGTAGTAAGGATGTAAAGGATAGGGCGTAAAGAGTATGGTTCCAGTGTATGGGACCCACACCATGATTACTTGATATGAGAACTGGAAAAGATCCAAAGGAAAGCAACACTATTGGTTCTTGGTGATTTCCGACAAAGGATTATTATTATTATTATTATTATTATTATTATTATTATTATTATTATTATTATTATCATTATTATTATGCTATTTGCTTTTTGTCGCACCGACCTAGATAGGTACCAGGCGAGTTGGCCGTGCGGTAAGGAGCGCTCTGCTGTGAGCTCGCATCCGGGAGATAGTGGGTTCGAATCCCACTGTCGGCAGCCCTGAAGATGGTTTTCCGTGGTTTCCCATTTTCACACCAGGAAAATGCTGAGGCTGTACCTTAATTAAGGCCACGGCCGCTTCCTTCCCATTCCTAGGCCTTTCCCGTCCCATCGTCGCCGTATCTGTGTCGGTGCGACGTAAAGCAAAATAGCAAAAAAAAAAAAAAAAAAAACACACACAGATAGGTCTTATGATGACGATGGGATAAGAAAGGCCTAGGAATGGGAAGGAAGCGGCCGTTCCTTAATTAAGGTACAACACCAGCATTTGCCTGGTGTGGAGATGGGAAACCACGGACAATCATCTTCGGGGCTGCTAACAGTGGGATTCGAACCCACTATATTCCGGATGCAAGCTAACAGCCGCGCACCCCTAACCGCACGGCCAACTCGCCCGGTTCCGACAAGAGAGTAGTGTTACGAACATGTTGTAAAGTTCGAGCTGGAATGACTTGGGAGTAAGGAGAAGAGCAGCTCGGCTAAGTACGTTCCTCGCTGTCAGTGGAGAGAGATGGACTGGATGACATTAGCACACGAATAAGCTTGAACGGAGATTTTAAAAGTAGAAAATATCATATTATGAGTATGCGGTTTGAACTTAAGAGGAAAAATATGGGGCAAATATTCATTTATAGGACGGAGAATAAGGGATTGGAATAATTTATCAAGGGAAATGTTCGATAAATTTCTAAATTCTTTGAATACATTTAAGAAAAGGCTTGGTAAACAATTGATAAAACGCGAAATGAACTATTGCCTCCTGGGCGACAGCCCTAAATGCAGATCATTGATGACTGACTGTTGATGAACGGTTAATCGTAGAAACAGCGAATCATCTGCAGCTCTTGGCAGTTCTTTCTGATTGGTTTAATTCACAGCAGGAAGCAAAGTGTAAACTAATACGTAACCTAAAACTCCGGGATTCCACGGCAGTTCTAAAAGAAGTGCAATGCAAACTTCGAACTACACACAGGTTAAAGTTTAGTCCTACAACATATCTCCCGGAGAAGCAAATAGTGTTTAAAAGTGCAATGAAAGAAACACAACTCAATCTCTCCTCATTGAATTAGACATTGTGTATAGCAACGGGATGTTAGGAAATTCATTTTTGATCACCTTGGCGACGTAATATAATCTCTCGGCCAACTGGCGTACCAAGATAAAACGAATCATGCCTTCGTCAAACGGCGGTTCGTTTACAAATGTAATCAGTCTAGAAATTTGGGATGATACATTTGCAGGGGGAAATCTAATTTAAAAGAATTACGTAAATTGGTTCATTAGATACCAGTACTTTTTTTACAGCGTTATGCCTATCTGTGGGGTGCGGTAGAACTTATTCACCTGATGTTGATTTTTTCTTCTCCCAAAATCTCTTCATCTGGGCACTGAACATTTTCCTCCGTTCTTCAGTCCATGATTTATTGGTCTTTGTATTCATTTTCTCAGCAAAATTATGGTTGTTGACTGTTTTTTTTAGTCCGCCTCTGTGGTGTAGTGGTTAGCGTGATTAGCTGCCACCCCCGGAGGCCCAGGTTCGATTCCCGGCTCTGCCACGAAATTTGAAAAGTGGTACGAGGGCTGGAACGGGGTACACTCAGCCTCGGGAGGTCAACTGAGTAGAGGTGGGTTCGATTCCCACCTCAGCCATCCTCGAAGTGGTTTTCCGTGGTTTCCCACTTCTCCTCCAGGCGAATGCCGGGATGGTACCTAACTTAAGGCCAAGGCCGCTTCCTTGCCTATCCCTTCCAATCTTCCCATCCATCCACAAGGCCCCTGTTCAGCATAGCAGGTGAGGCCGCCTGGGCGAGGTACTGGTCATTCTCCCCAGGTGTATCCCCCGACCAAGAGTCTGAAGCTCCAGGACACTGCCCTTGAGGCGGTAGAGGTGGGATCCCTCGCTGAGTCCGAGGGAAAAACCGAACCTGGCGGGTAAACAGATGATGATGATGATGATGATGATGATGATGATGATGATGATGATGATGATGATGACTGCTTTTTTGAAGTGGAGTCGATCTTGAAAAATTTCCTGTGGGTTGCCGATTTTCTGAGGGTCTTTTTCTATTTCACTAAGCCAGTTGTTCTTGACTTGCATTATAACACTCATTTTCAGAGTAAGGTTGAGAATCCTTTGGTGAACCTGTCATTGTTCATTCTGATACTGTGGTGTTAGAAATTTAATCGCCTTTTCTTGATGGTGTCGGTGACCTTGTCAGAATGCTGATAAAGATTTTCCCTCAATATTTTCCTCTCCTGTTTCTCTACGTCTGTAATAAATGATCTCCCTCCAATGATCAAGGTTTCCGAGGCATTATTATTATTATTATTATTATTATTATTATTATTATTATTTTGCTAGTTGCTTTACGTCGCACCGACACAGATAGGTCTTATGGCGACGATGGGACAGGGAAGGGCTAGGAGTGGGAAGGAAGCGGCCGTGGCCTTAATTAAGGCACAGCCCCAGCATTTGCCTGGTGTGAAAATGGGAAACCACGGAAAACCATTTTCAGGGCTGCCGACAGTGGGGTTCGAACCTACTATCTCCCGAATACTGGATACTGTCCGCATTTAAGCGACTGCAGCTATCGAGCTCGGTATTATTATTATTATTATTATTGTTATTATTATTATTATTATTATTATTATTATTATTATTATTATTATTATTATTATTATTATTATTATTATTATTATTATTATTATTATTATTCAACATTTCCGTTGCAGCTGTTCCTGTTCGGTGGGCATTAAGAGGAGGTCCCTATGTCAATAAGAACAGTATTTAACACAAAACGAGAGCGGTCAGTGTGTTAAGGTGTCAGCGGTGAGGCCCGGATGTGGGTCCTGCCGCCTTTTGCACGTGTTCCTGCAGTGTAAGTTCACAAGAAACTGGAGCAGGAAATGGGTGTGAAGGCAGAGATGATGAATTGGTTGAGAATGACCTCCCCTCTCCATCATCCAATCTCCTCGCGATGATGGATCGGCGAGCGCTGTCAGGAGCCCATTCATCATGTCAGCAGGACAGGAGGGTAAGGGGTGACACATGCCCACCCCAGGTTAGCATCGTTATGTGCCAAGTATTCATTATGTTGACACCAACTACGGCTACTTACGGGAGTGGCTTCATCTGAGCATATTGCATTTTTATCTTGTGACAAGCAAGAACTAATGAGGGGCATGCGATAACCATTTTTGAAGACTTTGCCTTTTGTTCTGTATCGTCGAGGCTGCACTTAATAATGAGACTGAACAAAGCCTTCTACAACAAGCACGAGTGCTGGTTGTGCATCAGTGGCTAATTATAAGGCCATGCTACAGTGTGTATTTTAAAATTATTATTTTGTCACTTCAAAGTTTTGTCTCATAATTGGTTCTTATCTCGGATTGGGCACACAAAAGTCAAACGTAGGCTTAATTCAATTTCTGTCAACCTGCTCGCTCGTTTGTAATATCACGGTTGAATAGCATTATCCCAAAACACTGTGCATAAGTTCGGAGTTAGCCGGGTTATCCACCAGGCCAGTGGTTTTCAACTTTATTGAGCCCATGGATCCCCTGGTCAACAATATTCCTCCCTCTGCTCCGCTATGGAATTTTTGACAGTTACTACAATAATCTGTGAAAAAAAATATTAAACAATGTTCAAAAAACGCGTACACACCAAGTGCAGTATGAAGAAACTTTTTGAAAATAGAACAGAAAATGTTCTTCTGTTTCTAATATTTTTTAAAACAAAAATGAAAAGTACCATAAGTTATAAAAATACAAAATATGAATAAAACAAATTTGACCTCAGAAACTTCAATCAGCGCGAAAGTTGAGCTTGCTTGTTGCACAGCTTATCAAATCTTGGTACTAATAGATGCAGCTACTCTCATTTCCTTTTTTACATACACTCTTGTCTATACTTGGCTTTTATGACAGCCACTGCTGAAAACACGCACACGCAGAGATAGGAGACTGCAAAAGAAATGAATATATTCAGTGCTTTCTTGCTTAAACTTAAGAACTCCTGTCTTCCAGAAAATACCAAAATGTTCGCAACGTCACGCATGGAAAGTTCACTTTTAGTACATAATCTGATGAAAGTTCTGACAGTACTGCAGTACTGAATTCCGAAGGACCATCACTAGTGAAGGATTTTGCACCCACTGATACTTGTCACAGGTTTCAGGAAAGTCAACTTCAGAATAGACACTGACTTGAGATAAGTGTCCTTTCTGCAGTAAAATCTATTTTATTTTCTGTTATGAAATGCTGCAAACATTGAATACACTCCACTTCTCCTTCTTCATTGATTTTCTTCTTGCAAAGAAGCTTCTTTTTTGAGGCCCGAAATTTCGTAACAATTTGAATCAAGTGGGTCGCACTTCCTTCCAGAGCCTAATTCGGTCAAGTTCAATTTTGCAAAAAGACCATCTTTTTTACTTCACGTCGCACCGACACGGATAGGTTTTATGGCAACGATCGTATCGGAAAGGGTTAGGAGGGGTAAGAAACCGACCGCGGCCTTAATTCAGGTACAGCCATCTTCTGGGCTGCGGACGGTGGGGTTCGAACCCACTATCTCAGGAATGCAAGTTGACAGCTATGTGACCCAAACCACGCAGCCACTCTCTCTAAATGACCATCTAAATAGCAGCTTTGAACAAAAAGTTAGGGTCCAGAAAGCACTTAAATCAATCAATCAATCAATCAATCAATCAATCAATCAATCAATCAATCAATCAATCAATCAATCAATCAATCAATCAATCAATCAATCAATCAATCAATCAATCAATCAATCAATCAATCAATCAATCAATCACTACTAATCTGCATTTAGGGCAGTCGCCCAGGTTGCAGATCCCCAATCTGTTGTTTTCCTACCCTCTCCTTAAATGATTGCACAGAAATCGAAAATTTATTGAACATCTCCCTTGGTAAGTTAATCCGATCCCTAACTCTTTTCCCTATAAACGAATATTTGCCCCAATTTGTCCTCTTGACATCCAACTTTGTCTTCATATTGTGATCTTTCCTACCTTTAAAGACACCACTCAAACTTATTCGTCTACTGATGTCACTTCGCAGTGACATTGTTTTCTTCTAGACAAGAATGGATTTCCCACCGAAGTTAAAAACGCACGATAATACTTTTTCTCTGGAAAGTCATTGAGTGCTGCTATAAAATAAGAGAGACGTTTGCTTAGCCCCCATATCTTAGCACATTTTATTCAAAAATCTAGCTTTAAGAATTTTACAGTAATGAGATTCACCACATTTACGACACTTTGCAGAACTTCATTCAAATCAACACTGCGTAGGTTTCCGAGGCAAGATCAGCGCGATCCAGTTGAGAGAAACGTACAATTCCTCGAGAGCAGGAGACGAAAGAAAATAAAATAGAAGGGGGAAATACAAAATGGAAATATGTGACAATTTCAAAAAGACGGTTAATTCTTTTTTTCAATTTTCGTTGTAAGTTGACACAGCTGTTTTTTTCTTTACTATTTAATATGGAAAACTCCACGACGCCCCTGGAGGTCCTTCAAGTCGCCACAGGGCGCCGTGAGACACCGGTTGGAGACGCATGCAGTACGTTATAGCATTATTAATTAACGGTGCTAGAGCGGTAAGAAACGAATTTCTCTATTAATATTATACCCGCTCCTACCCAGGAAAGGCTCCGGCATGATATCTACAGGGCGTTAACGGGTTGAAAATATAATAAAATAGGCGTTTATCTAACATTACCTTAATGGCATACAGGGTAGGAGAAACGGGGCATCCTTAACTACAATGAGAACACAATCGAATTAAAGTTTAAATTATTATAAGCGGTTTATTAGACCTTGATGATGATGATGGGAATGGCGCATCTATATTCATAAATGAATTAAATTAATTATTAACAATTGATGTGGTTTATTATCGACTTGTAGTCGTGTGTGATGGATCCGAGTATTGTTTATCGCAAAGCGATTCGCCGTGACGTGATACGAACGGAAACATTTACCATAAACACTGAGGCTATATGACATTATCGACTATTGAAATTAACATTCATGCAACAAGTCTGAGCGATCACTATACTAAAACCACACAATTATTTCCAAACGAAATACCATTAAAGAAACTATTCAACTGTGGATCATACACCCGAGTTTGAACCGACCTTCAGTTGAATGCAAATTCGCCGCGCCGATGGATTAGACCCATCGCCGACGCTAATTATAGTCACAACATGTTACATAAACAACATAGAGAATCATATATTATATACAATGAACACGTGAGGCACCACATTCTTGATTTCAGCATTGTGGAATACCAATGCCGGAGTATAGAACTGAACTGACAACCCCTTGGGATGAAAGTAGGACACTGAAATCCCTAGCTCAATTAAACGGTAAGTAAATGATGATCAACCTGATCAAATAATCCAGCTTAAATTGTAACACTCCCTAGCTAAATATTTCAAAGGAGGCCTGGGGCATCAGTTCCATGTATATTTCTCGTGACTCTGGGGTCTCACGTTGCATACTTATTATTTATCACTCATGCATTTATTGATAGAGAATCAACTACAGCCTAGCTTAAATTACCTTGAATTTACTAAAATACTAGTCTCCTGAAGCATTAATTGAACACAATTCTCCCAAAATAAACTAAGTAAATCTTCTACCGCATGCAAACCTATTAGATTATTGTCACAATTATTTACAGTTAAATCACTCAGACATGTTATTAATTAAATTAAATAAGAAATAAAAGCTACGTGCGCCTTTCGGCACTTCAACATTTAAATTAAGTTATCCCTAACACGATAGCGTCAGCTTATGATAAATAATTCCCGTCCTCTCTAATCAGGCCATATAATATGAAAAATACTCATCTCCATCACATGATGACACCTTTGATCAGCTCGGGAGATCCATTGCTGGTTTACTGCTGATCCATTGGCACCAAAGCAATTACTGGTGGCACCATTCTTCCTTCAGGCTGGAAGTCCATAGTTCCTGATTGATGAAACCGCTGGCAGTAATACTTTGTTACTACCCGACACAGTAGTGCCGTAATAATAATAATAATAATAATAATAATAATAATAATAATAATAATAATAATAATAATAATAATAATCATAATAATACGAATTGTATTGAATGTTCGTGACACGTCACTGATTTTTAAAGTTTAATCACTGGTGTCACGTCTATCAAATCTATGCACTATTTATGTACAGTACGTTATTTCACTTTAAAATTAAGTTTAAAGTCACTTAAAGAAAGGATCAATTGGAGCTTAGCTGAACATAGCTCAGACCTCGGTAGGCTGAGAATCCCGAATGAAGCGCTTCGAACTCGGCAGTGCTTTTTACAAGGACATTTCTCCCACCCCAAATCTGCATGTAGCCTATCCACGGCCTATTAGAGGTCAAACAGTACGACTATCAGGTGACCAGTATTCACCTGATGCGATTGAGACATATCCGTACGATTATTCTTCGTAGGATCTCCTGTAATTAATTAAAGTCTGTCCGGCTTCCCCTCCCACGCGAGGGTGAACTCTCTTGTCAAGGAGGTGTCTTTGAGAATAAACAGATGACCCCGGTACTTTTCCACACAGAAACAACACAGTATTTTTTCTTCATCTGAAAGTTATCGAGTAAGTGGACATTAGACACTCTAAATAAATGTCCCAGTGACATTTATCTCTTTTAAATCGGGAGACGACTCCAGAATTCGAATTTCATTAATTTTTAGTTCGTAGATAATCAAGTTGGCTAGTCTGAATTAAAAATGGTTTCCATATTTCGCTTCGAAAATGTTTGCTTCCCCTCATTCTCCTCGTCGTGAGGAAGGGATGTCTTCTCTCGAGTTACGTCATGGTGAATCCCCGATTGCAACCCCGCCCGAGTCTAGGCGGGCTTGGCTTCTGCCGCGGGTTCCAGCTACACAAGGGAAGGTGTTGCGCAATAGATCGCAAGTAATGAAATCCTGTGGAATAAATTTAAAAGACTCATTTTACCTGTCTTAATGATTTGGATATTTATTAGTTTTGGTTCTATTCCATATGGATATTAATTAGGTTTGGTTTCATTCCATCAAAGATCATTGTGTCTGTAATTTAAAAGACCAGTATTGACCAGGGGTCCTTGAATCATGCCTCCGTCGGGTGCAATATTAGCTGTATCGAAAATCTCCAAACAATGAAAGCTGTAAATAATAGTAATAAACGTATGGTTGCATCTACTTTGTTGCGGATATTTTTTATTCAACACCAGTTATGTGGTAGGAAATGTCGGAATAGGGCAAAAATAACTACATAATAATGATCTTAAAAATAATCAACGATAGACTAATAATTGTAAGATCTGGATTTCCTTTTGTCTGATGCATCTTTTCAAGTTGCTCTTTTGCAGATCGTTTCCTTAAAAATAACTGTGACGCCGTACGTGTCGTGCAGTTGTATAGTAAGCATGTTTCGGGAAGTAGCTGGATTCAAACCCACACCATCAGCAGCCCTGTTGATGGTTTTCCGGAGATTTTTATTTTCACATAAGAAGTATTTTAGTGGCATACTGAAAAATTTCTTCACCTTCCACTGAAAGATTATAGGGTAGAAATTTAAAATCTATTACCTTATGTTTTGACCAGTAGCCTAGTTTATGGGACAACCTGGGGCACACCACATTTTTAAACATCTGCAATAAACAGTATAGTTCAATAAGAAATAAGATAGTAACAACTTTCCTGCCTAATCTAAAACATGAATTAGAAAAATGAACCCAGGAAAAACTTGTTTATGTCAGACGCCATAAAATATACAGTACCATTGCTGAGGCTTTGGTGGATTCTGCATATGTTACTCACGAGGAAGTTCATGGACTGGCGCTAAATAGAAGCAGCAAAATATGTTAACCTCCAAAATGTCCTACTAACACATTAATAATTGATCTTAACGTCAGGTTCAAATCCAGCTCCAATTACCAGAATGAAGTTAATGAAGAGAAGCCGGGGATCGCTTCATAAGAAATGGCATTATTAGCATCGCTCATACCTCAGCTGTTCTCATGTCATCAAAGTCAAGGATGAGACTCAGACAGGTCAGTGGAAGGAACAAATTTCATCTAGTCCATGTCAGAAGACATAAACACTAAGCCTCGCCAGCAAAGGCATAAGGACATCTAAGGATATTTTCATGTTCATGATGTACAGTATAGGTATACTCAGTAATGTACGTTTTTGCATTACATAATAAGGTAACAATGTGAAATTATGACGTTCTTGATCATTAATGCATTAGTCTAATCATGAAATAACTAAAATAGAATATTATTTTCTTTTTATGATCGAAGTGTTCCACAAGTACAGTTGTATGCAAAAGATAAGCCATGCAATAGATTTATACAGAACGTAAATAAGTTTTCTCAGTTATTATATAAATAAATAAATAAATAAATAAATAAATAAATAAATAAATAAATAAATAAATAAATAAATAAATAAGTAAATAAATAAATAAATAAATAAATAAACACCGATCTGCATTTAGGGCTGTCACGCAGGTGGCAGATTATCTATCAATTGTTTACCTAGTCTTTTGTTAAATGTTTTCAAACAACTTTGAAATTTATCGGGCATTTCCCTTCATAAATTATTCCAATCCCTTATTTCTCGTCCTATAAATGGATATTTGCCTCAGTTAATCCCCTTGAATTCCAACTAAATATACAATTGGACCACAGTTGTCTTTAGAAAAAACGAAAAAGATAACAACCAAAGAAGAGAATATTCCCCTCACTAACGACATTGTGAAAGATATTTTCAACAAGTTCCGGTCCAGAATATTTGTATCAACAGGAAATAATTCTGTTGAATGGCGCTTTTCAGTATGTACACTAATAGTTTTACCAGCTTTATACAGTGCACGGTTGCTCTGGAGGCTTATACACCACACTGGTATACACTTGTTCAAAGACAAGAAGGAAGAAACATATTTGAACATTTTGCAATCCCTATAAGATGCCTTTAAACTGAATACCGTAGCAACTGACAATGAAGAATCCAAACACGACGGCATCAAGGTGATCTTGGCTGTCGATTTCATTTAGCTCAAGCCAGGTAAGTTCACCTATTTAATTACACCAATTTTTATATTCTTATTCCCTGAATACAATTACATGTTACCTTTGTGATTTTTATATTGTACTTCGTGTTGCTATGGGTGCCTATATGAGTAGTTGGAATATTTTACTGTAGTGGACATGCTTTGTACTTTGCTTGCTTCATCCGCTACGTTCGTTCACGGCTATAGAATGTAATCGCTTCGACGTTTAATTTACAACCGTTTCTTAGCGATTTAAAAATGTAAATATTTTAGAATTATCGTAAATAATAAACCACACGTAAAACAAGGTTGATTCTTTTAACAAAGATCTGTATTTTTCTCAAAATAAATTTTAATGTTTTATTCCAGATCTGTTACGGAAATCTGCAGAGCAAGATGCCACTGCATAAGCTGTATAAAATATAAGTTAATAGACTTGTATTGATACAAAACTCTATAATGCATCAATTTACTTCGCAGTCGGGTTTCTAAATGTTAAATTATTCAACTTATGTTAGGGAAGCCTACTGGCGGGTCTTTAGAAGAAGGTCATCGATTAGTTTTGCAAACTAATTTAATTTTCAAAGGCCTATAACATGGAATGTTTCAAAGACTCAAGTAGGAGGGACTTGAATGGATCGGTTTTTGTTGCTTAGGCAAACTTATTTAACGAGGTAGGAAAAGACACAAAAACTTGGTTTGGGACGGAGTATCAAGATGAATAAGGGCCATTAGCTTCATTACATGTTCGGACTCACCAGGATCCCCACGATGTTCCTGATGTACTTAGTGAGCTGATCAGCCATCAACCACAGATGGCGGTCTAACAAACTTTGCCGACTACTTGACAGAAACCTACATTGATGAGGATGAACCTGCCCTGTTTCCACCTTACTTCTGCATTGTGGAGGACGACTAAGGCGTGTGAAAGGTTTCACAGTGGATTTCATTTTTCTCATGAGTCTCCTCACCCAAATATACGGTATATACGTTTCTGAATAGGATACATCTTAAGACACCCATGGTTTGTTCAGTTTGTTTTTGAGGGAAATGTAGACCGTAAGAACAGTAGGGGTCGACCAAAGTATGAATATGACAAGTTATGAATGCTACTGTAGAAACTTCTTGGTTACTACCCAAAACTCATAAGCCTTAGGCCTTGATCTGACGGCTGTCTGTGATGGAGAGTAGAATTAGTCCCCACTTAGTCCTCATAAAGTATCACATGGGCGGTAACGTTGGTTTAGTACTCAGAAGCTGGTAGAATTACTGGTCATATTAATAACTTGGGATACACAGTATAACGGGTCAGCATGTAATTATAAATAATTTATAAAATGGAATTTCATCTCCACGGTATCCGCCACCTGTCGTATGAGGCGACTAGAAGAAAAAAGTCTCCATTGTATCTCACTTTGTGAGAATGGATTGTGACCATGGGGCCCATAACTGAGTATGGCATTGCTTCCACATAAGCTACTTGTGGCAGACATTCGTATTTTCTATTCGACCTTATTTGATCAACTTTCATACCCTCCCTATTTGACCAGCACTGCGAGGTTTGGGGAATCTTTCATTTTCACGCTCTCTTTGTCTTTCTTTTGCCTATTCCCTTATCCTGAAACTTTTCCATCTTTTCTCTTATTTTAAAAGCGATGGTTGTCTCTGCTGACGAAGTCAAATCAAGCAAGAATTTAAGGAACATTTTCTCATTAGTTAGACTTTATAAATTTAATATGCTATACGTGTAAAGCTTGACTTGAAACTGATATGACTGATTAAAATTAATATTTTTGATTTTCCAAAATGTATGTTTCCATATGATATTCTCAGAAAAGACTCTAATAACTCACCTAATCTTTATCCCAATATTTTATATTAGATGATAATTTATAGTACAACTATCAAGATCATTATTATTATTTCTCTTTTTCTTAGGGGGCTGGCCTTCTAACCCCAACTTGGCAGGTTCGATCCTGGCTCAGTCCGGCGGTATTTGAAGGTGCTCAAATACGACAGCCTCCTGTCAGTAGATTTACTGGCACGTAAAAGAACTCCTGCGGGACTAAATTCCGGCACCTCGGCGTCTCCGAAGACCGTAAAAGTAGTTAGTGGGACGTAAAGCAAATAACATTATTATTATTTTCCTTAGTCCGTTCACTGTCCAGGTTTGGTTTTTCCCTCGGACTCAGTGAGGGATCCCACCTCTACCGCTTCATGGGCATTGTCCTGAAGGGCGAAACATTTTGGTCGGGGATACAACTGTGGAGGAGGACCAATACCTCGCCCAGGAGGACTCACCTGCTATGCTGAATAGGGGCATTCTGGGGGGAGGGGGATGGGAATAATGGAAGGGATAGACAAGGAAGAGGAAAGGAAGTGTCCGTGGCCTTAAGCTAGGTACCACACCGGCATTTGCCTGGAAGAGAAGTGGGAAACCACGGAAAACCACTTCGAGGATGGCCGAGGTAGGAATCGAATCCCTCTCACCCCACTCTATTCAGTTGACCTTCCGAGGCTGAGTGGACCCCGTTCCAATCCATCTGTGAGCTTGCATCCGAGAGACAGTGGGTTCGAACCCCACTTTCGGCAGCCCTGAGGATGGTTTTCCGTGGTTTCCCATTTTCACACCAGGCAAATTGTTGTTGTGGTCAAGATAAGCGTGGCTTAGTTTCTCTGGAAAATGAGAGCAGGCTACGGTCGATTCCTTCCCACCCATAGCCCTTTCCTATCCCATCGTCACCATATTACCTATCTGTGTCGGTGCGACATAAAACAAATTGTAAAAATAAATCCACAATTCTAGCCCTTCAGGCAAGCAACTCAATGTTGAAACATCCTAGGGATGTGAGCTTCGAATGTTAGGTAAATATAATATAATAAAGTATGAGAATAATGTTCTTTATTTATTCCTAAAATTTACAATCCTTTTCTTAATAATCGTTATCCGGTCGATTATATTAGCAATTTGCCTTCTTCTACCACTATGAGCGCTAATGTGAGTCAATGCAGAGTTTCACTCAAGCCTTTAATAATAATAATGATCTGTAAAACCTGTAAAACCTTACATTCGGTGTGGACATCTTTCAAAAAATCAAAAAATGCCTCATGGTCTTGAACCAAGGAACACATTACAGAAATAATTATGTGAATATGTTAATTTGGTTAGGATTTGCACCAAAAATAAAATGAGTAAAAGAAAGAAGCGATTTTAAGGTGTTTTTCTGGCTGCACTTCTTTTCTAGCTCCAAGATATAAGATTGCAGGCTTTCAGCACAGTCTTCTGTTGAGATCGAGTCATCGGCATGAGCCAAACTGCTTACTACATCTCCAAAAGTGAATCTTCCTCCCTGCCTTTTTATGTATTTCAGCAAAGGAGCGATGTGAGGAGAGTGAAGTTGTTCATACATTTTGGTGTTTCATGTCCCCTTAAAATAGCATCACCATCAACTTGTATTCCACAGATCCACACCCACCTGCGTGACGGAATGTCCTGAATACTTAACCAGTAAACATGTTTCAAAGACTACAGCTGCAGACAAATGAGTTGTTCTACGTTTGGAATAGCGACACATTTCAATGTATTGATGGAGCAATCAATCGTTGGTGATGGATTCAAAGAGTGACAATTGGACAGGAGATACGAGTGTAAATTAACATAAAAAATTCAACATCCTATAAATGGGAGAGATAATTAATGTTTTATCGCTGACAGAAAGGTGGTGGTGGTTGTGTTATTGTTGTTGTGGTCAAGATAAGCGTGGCTTAGTTTCTCTGGAAAATGAGAGCAGATGTTAAGCCATCATTAATATGCTGACGTGATGGGCAGAGTGAAATTGAAATAGCAGCTGATGAAGGATCTATCAGCTAAACCGGGCGCTGCCAATTAATTAGAATGTCTAAACTCCGTTTATCTCGAAAACAAATGAAAGCAATAAATTTACTGGTTGCCGTATTTTTCCCGTCAGTAATTTAACTGTCCCCGTGTGAGAGCTCTGAACTAAATGAGTCTTCTTGAATTAGTTATACGTGTGGGCTGTTTTTAACTACTCTTCTTTACTTTCCTCTTTTCTTTTTCTTTCTTATCCATAATCCAACTTTCGACATTTATCTTTTTATGTCTGAAACTTTTACAAGGGGTCTGTCTGTTTTCGTTAACGCGGTGAGAGTGGGTTCTTTGTATTTTCTTCAATTTCTATGGCATATGTGAGCATTGGTGGAAGGTATGGATATTAACAACTCCTAACCCAAATAATAATAATAATAATAATAATAATAATAATAATAATAATAATAATAATAATAATAATAATAATAATAATAACAACCGAGCGAGTTGGCCGTGCGGTTAGGGGCGCGCAGCTGTGAGCTTGCTTCCGGGAGATAGTGGGTTCGAACCCCACTGTCGGCAGCTAGTAATGCTGAATAAATTAGAAGTACTGGAAAGAAGAATTATACGGAAAATACTCGGTTAGCTAAGAAGTACAGACCTCTGGAAATCAAAAAGCAATGATGAATTATATCGGAACATACAAAACAACAGAAACAATACGGAAGAGGCGATTTACATATTTTGGACATTTATACAGAATGGATGACAACAGGTTAACCAAGCAGATCTTAAAGTATCTTAGGAGCAAGAACCTGAATACATAAAGTCAAGAAAGATTTGGAAGAAACAATATAGGAGAAGAAGCAACAGAGGGAGAGAGAGAGAGAGAGAGAGAGAGAGAGATTAGAAAGAAGTGTTAAAAAAGGGAGGATTCCAAGATCCGAAGAGAAAGAAAGTAGGCTCAAAATGGCTCGAGGAGAAGAAAAGGAGACATACAGTAGAGAGAAGATGAAGGATTGCATACTGGAGGATGAATAAGGAACAACAAAGCATAAAGTACTGAAATTGGCACGAGGTCCTAGAAGAACTTAACGAAGAAAGAAACAACAATAATAATAATAATAATAATAATAATAATAATAATAATAATAATAATAATAATAATAATAATAATAATAATAATAATAATAATAATAATAATAATAATAATAATAATAATAATAATAATAATAATTGCACCGGGTGGTACACCTCTACGCCGCAATTTTAAATCTTCCGCCAATAAGTACTCCTCTACAGGAGAAACTCTGAACTTTAAAAACTGGATCAACTCATTAGTTTCTCAGAAGATGTCACTACCATAAATTTTGTGATTATAAAGTTGTCAATACTGTGTGGATTTCAACTTGTTTTGTTTTCCATTAATCAAGAAGTGTGGGCATTCTCTCATAGATGTTACCACCTAAAAACTATGATCATGCATCCTGGTGCGAAGTGAAGGAACTTTTCTGAAGAAATTTTGTATTCATAAGTTTTTGTTTTTACTAAATTTCGTTCTTTCATGTGTGGGTTGGCAATATTAATCTTTTCTTTCCGCCTGTTTTGAATTGAGCCAATCCAGAATTTCTGTAATTAATTTTTGACCAATCATGTATTTCTTCTTCGACTTTGAGTGTATTGTCAAGACGGACCAATAAACAAAGAGGGTGTGGCTTGATTATTCATGAAAGGCCTCGAATCTTCCACGAGGGTATAAAACTGCTGACTTTCTTGTCTCTGGGCCACATCATCAACATTTAGCTTAGTGTATGGACGTGTAGCAGGGGGCGGGTAGCGCCTCTTCCTTCGGGCAGCAGCTCTTCAACAAGGTAATGGCCGTTTAACATCTTTATTTCTTGCTAGCTCAGCAGTTTAACCCTCGGAGAAGGTCCGAAACCTTTTTGTTGTGTAACCTAGCTCTTAAACATGTAAAATTTTCTGAAACTTCACATATCTTTAACTGCAAATCGGGGATAGAGAGTGCTTTACCCTCTCGAGCTCCCCTTCCTTTTGATTTGAGGTGACTACGTTTTCGTAACTGTTTTTCTACTCTTCCTTAATGTGTTAAATTTATTCTGTATACGAGTCACCTCCATAGTTTGGGAATAGCCCCTGTTTCATCGGCCTCGCGCCTCTTAGGCTTTAATAAGTTTCATGTAGGATTGCAAATTCACGCCTCCATTCTGTTTTGCATTTCGGGCCATTTTCTTAACCTATTCTTTTTCAACGAAGGTCCAGTAGGTCGGGTACAAGATACCCCTGTTTCTTTGTAAGTGTGCCTTGAGGGCAGTTGATAGTAAAGTTTGTTGTGGCCTTTGATAGGCTCAGAAAATTGAGAGCGGGTCAGCTCTTTCTGATGTGGTAAAAGTGTCTCTAGGAGGCTCGATGTGGTTGTTGGAGCTAATGCTCCTTGAATGAAGGGGTTTTCTGCACTTTGATCAAATGTGTGCCTTGGTAAAGTTGGGCTGGTAGCTCAAGGATTGTAAAATTGGGGCTCGAAGCTCCGACCTTGTAAAGACCCCGAAACTTGTGTTTTCGTTGGTAAAATTATACCTTGTACCTGATCATTGGCTTGTTGTTGACTTGTTATTTGTTAAAGTTTTTTTGAAAATATAACCTTTAATGAAATTTTGATTCATTTCTCAGCATTGTAGTTAGACCCATTCCAGCCCGCACCTTCTTTCACCTCTGCATTCCACGGGTAACCCCGTAATAATAATAATAATAATAATAATAATAATAATAATAATAATAATAATAATAATAATAATAATAATAATAATAATAATAATACCGAGCTCGATAGCTGCAGTCGTTTAAGTGCGGCCAGTATCCAGTATTCGGGAGATAGTAGGTTCGAACCCCACTATCGGCAGCCCTGAAAATGGTTTTCCGTGGTTTCCCATTTTCACACCAGGCAAATGCTGGGACTGTACTTTAATTAAGGCCACGGCCGTTTCCTTCCCACTCCTAGGCCTTCCCTGTCCCATCGTCGCCATAAGACCTATCTGTGTCGGTGCGACGTAAAGCAACTAGCAAAAAAAAAGAAAATAATAATAATAATAATAATAATAATAATAATAATAATAATAATAATAATAATAATAATAATTGTACCGGGCGGTACACCTCCACGCCGCTAATTTAAAAATTGCGCCAGGTGAAACTCCTCTGCTGGAGGAAGTCTGAACTTTATCTACGCTGTTAATTCTTTACCTTCTCAGAAGATGTCACCACGTGGAAAATTTTGAGTTTTTGAACTGTGTCATTTTTGATGTGTTTTTGTTTCGCTTGAAGTAAGAAGTGTGAACTTTCTCTTCTAGAGGACACTACTGAAGATCAACAATAGTGCAACCTAGTGCGGAGTCAAAGAACTATTTTGTTGGAGAAAATTTAATTTCAAGAGTTTGTTCTTTGTTAAATTTCTTTCTGTCATTGTTTAAGTTGGCAATATTTACCCCTTTCTTCCCCTTGTTATGAATGTATCCAATCCCGAATTTCTTCTATTAATTTCTGACCAATCTGGTGTATCTTCCCCCAACTTGAATCTGTTGCGGGGTCCTACCCAATAAAGAGTTTGTGGGAGGGTGTTTTCTTTCCCCTAACGCCTAGAACCTTCCGCGAGAGGATTTAAACTGCTGATTTTTGGGTCTCTCGGCCACTTGTGTTCCATCTTTCAGTGTGTTAAGTACATAGCAGGGGGCGGGAAGCGCCTCTTTCTTCGGCAGCGGTCAACAACAAGGTAATGGCCGATTAATAACTTCCTTCTTTGCTAGCTCAGCAGTTTAACTTTCGGGGCGGGTTCTAAGCGTTCAACCATGTAACCTTTTCCTAAAATGTAACTACTCTTTTCATATATTTTCTTTTAAAACGACATATCGGGATAGAGAGTGCTTAACCCTCTCGAGCTCCCACTCACATCGTCCTGAGGTGAACTTATTTTTCTCAACCAATTCTTCCGTAATGTAATGTAAATTGCTATTAAGTCACCTCTGTAGTATGGGATTAGCCCTTGTATTATCGGCCTAGTGCCAAGTAGGTCTTAAGCAAAGTGTATTAGGAGTGCAAGTTCGCCTCCTCTCAAATTGTATTTTAGAGGTCATGTATTAACTTTCTTGTCATTTAACAGACCTCAGTAGGTTGGGTATTTTGCCCCTGTGTATATGTCCTTTGAGGACGGCTTAAAGGTGGAGTTCGGAGTGGCCTATGATAGGCTTGTATTTTAGGGGGAAGTTGCCCTTTTTAAAAATTGTGTTTCTGCCTCAAGGAGGCTTTTGGATGTAATTGGAAGCAGATGTTTCTGGCATGTTTGGGGGTTTTCGGCCCCTTTGTTGTATGGTGTTCATTGTAAGGTTGGGCTCATTGCTCAAGAATTATGTTTCTGACTTTTGAAACCCCAAATGGGGTACCTATGTAAATGTATTTGTCAATCGTGTTTCGGCTACTAAGTACCTGTTCTATTTGTTGTTACCTAATTTTGAAAAGAAAATATAACCTTGTTAAATTTTAAAATTAATTTCACTTTAGTAGCTTGAGACCCGTTCACCACCCCGCACCTTCTTTCATGCATAACTACCACCAAAACACGGTAACAATAATAATAATAATAATAATAATAATAATAATAATAATAATAATAATAATAATAATAATAAATATGATAGATAGATAGATAGATAGATAGATAGATAGATAGATAGATAGATAGATAGATAGTCAAATAAGAAATTCCTACGGAAGTTCCTCGCCTTACATCAACACTCTGAGGTCAAATGGAGAGCTGTATCCCTACTCTAAATTTGAAAAAATTCTCACTTCTTATTATAAAGCGCCCTGTTATGTTTCATTGTCCCGAATGCCTAACACCAGATTATCACGAAGGATAAATTCTTGCCGGGCTGAGTGGCTCAGACGGTTGAGGCTCCAACTTTGCAGGTTCGATTCTGGCTCAGTCTGGTGGTATTTGAAGGTGCTCAAACACGTCAGCCTCGTGTCAGTAGGTTAACTGCCACGTAAAAGAACACCTGCGGGCCTAAATTCCGGCACTTCGGCGTCTCCATAAACCGTAAAATTAGTTAGTGGCACGTAAAACCAGTAACATTATTATACATTCTTGATTTTTCTCATGACTTGGATATATACCACGCCATGAGCAATTGAAGCGAGGGTGGCTCTGGGTCTTCCGTAATGAAGCGAGCGTATATAACATATGCCTACATTCTAGGGATTCTGATGGACCGAGTCCCTAATATTTATGCAAAACTCATAGCTTAACTGTTGTGCAGCCTGGAGTATACTTGCTACTCGCTTCAGTAATGTTTATCAACACGGCTGAGTCAAGCAATAGAACTACGCGCCCGACATTAAGGCGAGCGGCGCGTCTTTTTATGTCTAATGCCTACATATTTGAAACCCTTTAATATTTCCAAACGTACTCGTCGAATTTGCAAAATAAGCACATCACTAAATTTTTCGCTCAATTATTAATTGGGTTATATTGGGTTAAAATAATATAGTCCCATTTAAAATAAACAAAATTGCCACCGGTTTATCGGTAATTACGTATGTGATTGAGAATAATAGGACGTTATTTATGAGCATCTTAATACAATTTAAGAATTTGTAAACAGAATCTCCGTACTTTTAACCAATCAGAAGATATTTGAGGTGGACAACTTAGCTGAATCACTCTGTATTTCAACACTAGGCTGACGTATTTGAGCACCTTCAAAAACCGCCGGACTGAGCTAAGATCGAACACACCAACGTGGAATCAAGAAGTGTTACGCACCCCACACCAAGAGGGAGATGGTAACATTTGCAGGAAACTTCTGGAATGACAGGATTGAAAAGATGAAGAATTATTATTCCAACAGAATGCGTACCAGTTGCTGAAGAAACAATACAAAACCAAAGAGGAAACTTTCATTTCCATACTTTTCATTGGTCTTCCCTCTGTTAAACAGGTGCCCTCGTTCTGTGAATTGAGGATCGTTTACATTCCTTCTTTAGTCATGACGCAGATGTCATCGAAGTTACTACACCTTAATTTTAATAATGAATCAAAATAAATCAATCAGTGCAATACTGAAGTGTAAACGAGGAGATCTATTTCTATTATAATTCCTAAAGTAAAAGTATTGTTTGACCTTTTCGTTAGCATGTATTGGTATTAATCACCTATCAATTTGCATGAAAATAAATACGTACCAAAAGGCTGTAATTATACAAATTAGTTGAGCTGTCAGTGCTGCCAGCAGCACGCAGTGTTCGCTCAAAAAATTAATTCCTTATTGAGTGATTAAAATATTTATCAGGCACATAGCGTATTATTACAGCACAAGGGAAAGACTCGGAACGAGGACACGAGTTTAATTTTATCAAGCAAGTGAACAGCTGCGTGGTTTGAGTCACTAAGCTGTCAACTTGCATTCGGCAGATGGTAGGTTCGAACCTCACTGTCGGCAGCCCTAAAGATGGTTTTTCGTGGTTTACTCCGATTAAGGCTATGGTCGTTTCCCCTTACCACTCCTAGCCCTTTCCTATGCTATCGCCACCATAGGACACATCCATGTCAGTCCAATGTGAAGGAAATTGTGAAGAAAAAAAAACTTCAGCTTTTTCACCAGGTATATAAAAGGAGGCTTGTCGTGAAGAGGTTGTTGTTATTATTTATTGTTGGAGTGTTGAGTAGTAGTTGGTGTTATGTTTTCTCATCGAGTGATATGTGTTAAGTACTTCAGTGTGCTGAGGAGTCACGTGAGTTCATTTGAGTGAGTTATCGAACTTGTCTGGAGTCAAGCCAGGTGTGCAGCATTCGTGCATTGTGAAAGTCAACAGACGTGCGTTCGAATCTGTCAGCGTGGAGCGGTTGTGTGAAAAGACGGTAGTGCTTGTGAAGCAAAGTGAAAGTTGAGACCTGTCAATTAAGATTAGGTAAGGTTCGCCCGTTCGAGATAAACACCAGCCACTTGGAGACCTGCTGTGAGAACAAGCGACTTTTATAAATGACCTCTAATTAGTGAAGAGTTGTCGTTCATTGTCAACTATAATTATATGTCTACCTGTGTATACTGATTGGGTCGTCCTCGATTAAATTAGTCCAGCAAAACAGGCTTTATTCATAACAATAGGCTTTACATGATTAGCAATCTCCAACGTTGTTTCGGTTGAAATATATTTGGCAGAAAAAGAAGGCAGACATTGTATATAAAATCAAGTAAATGGGAAATCCCATGGTGAAAACTATGCTTCCTTTCTCCCCGATGAGTCTTAAAATCTCTATTAACATGCAGTGGCGGGGGAAAGCGATGCGTTTTGGTGATAACTCACCCACCAAATCAGAGAAGAAACCTCCCTCTTCGCCATCAATTTTGATAACTATGAAATGAATTTGTTCATTATTAATGGAGGTTAAACTATTTTCTTAAGAACGGTTTGAATTTCTAGAAACCGAATAATGAGGTGTGGTAAAATTTTTGAAAAAGTCGAATTGTATTTGCTTCTAAACCAGATCATAAGTGAGCCAAGGTCTTCGAGGTTTAAACGTATGTTCGAATTCTTGGTCCTTACGATCTGTTTAAGAATTGTGATGCCCGGATCATTTGACTGAACGTGAAGGACCCTACCTTGTAACCGTACAACAGGGTTACAGACTCCATTCTGTATTTATTATTATTATTATTATTATTATTATTATTATTATTATTATTATTATTATTATTATTATTAACCTGAGTCATTAGATTTTATATATTCTGTTTCTCATCATTTAGACTGTAATAATTAGGTATCAAGTATATTATTGTATTTCATCATAGGTTAAGTGAATATGTTTGTAATTATTCTGTATTGTAGTAAGTGAGATTTGTTGGTTTCATATTGTCATGCTGTGGCTTGTAACTTTGGCTAGATGAGCTGGCATAGTATTTTGCAATCGAGGCTATGTTTAACTGGGAATGTTGTGTACAAGGAGATTTCCCGGTGACGCATTCGGTATAGTCATTCTCGGACCGCTTGGGTACGCTTAGACAACGCTTGACTGATGACATCAGTGCGTGGACACGTGATTGCGACCAAGTGTCAGTATTCGCCAGCTACTGTATGTTGAAGTGGAAGGGATGAACAGTGAGTGGGGAGATGAGTCGTCATCGCGAGGTGATATAAGGTGATGCTACGGTAGGGAGAGGTACTCAGTTCATAAGCAGTTGATATCGTGCAGATCATATGTAACAGTCAGATGTATCAAATGGAAGAAGTGGTCTTAGTGTGATGGTCAGAGCTAAGAGTTGTGTTTGAAGAGGTAATCATCGAGGAAGTCTACAAGTGGTGCTTGTATCCGAGCAGAGACGGGTACTATGCTGATAAAGAAACATCATCTTCTTGTGAGGATGGACTTCACAAGATGTTTTAATAATATTTTCCAATTATTTAAAATATATTGAGTGGACGTAATTACATTGGAGCTCCCTACACGCGTACATGGTATATAGGCCAACTCCTTGTTATATAAGAAGATTACAACAGACGGCTCCCGACTTCAGCTTACAGGTTTTCCCAAGAATTTCAAGTTCAACAGCGGTGTATGCAGACAACAGGTAATTAAAGCATCAGACATGTTATGCATTCATAACATGAAGAAGAGTGTAATCAGCGGCGATATCACATCTCACTTCAAGTTCATGCCAACAGCTTTTTTTGTTTAGATTAAATTTTCCTTTTCTTTGTACCGCAAATCTCACGATATATTTCTTTTGTTAAATTAAAAGACGTAAATGATTGTTCATTGTGACGTAAATTTAGTCATAAACTCAGTTTTATTTTTAATTATAATAAGTGATTCCAGTTCCATGTACAATCCTCAATTGTGGAAATGCAACAGTAATTTAATATTGTCCTGATCCATATCCCTGTATATTGCCACATATGTGAGTTTATCACCTCACGCCTTGAGATAATTGATATAAGAGGTATGCTCTACCGAATTTTGTTGTTTTTCTTAAAAAAGCAACTGGCGCTCAAACAAATGTTATTTATATTGTGTGAAGGAGATGTAAGTATAAGAGTAGTGGTCAGAGTAGCCACAACCTATTTATTTTATTTATCTGAAATTTAGCAGTCGGAATACGAAGCTCGTTTCGTATCTTTCCACTAGATATCAACAATGGGTCTCTTGTCATCTTACGTAGTAGGCATTTTTTCAATTGGCTTCACGTCGCACCGACACAGATAGGTCTTATGGCAAAGGTGGGATGGGAAAGGGCTAGGAGTTGGAAGGAAGCGGCCGTGGAGTTAATTAAGGTACAGTCCCAGCATTTGCCTGGTGTGAGAAGGGAAAACTACAGGAAACAATCTTCTGGGCTGACGACAGTGGGGTTCGAACCCACTATGTCCCGAATGCAAACGTAGTAGCTTATTTTGGAAAACTTGTAATGTAGAAAGTGGAGTTTTGGGAATATAGCACCAGGCTTCACAGCCATATAGCAGTATGGGCCTGCTACATGCAAAAATAAATATTCCTCTAAACGATGGGCATATTCATTACAAAGCAGAGTTTTCAGGTTAGCCATGCATTCGATGCTCGTTGCAGGGCCTGTTCTCTATTCGCTTTCTAGGGTGGGTGGTAAGACTTCTGTCCATTATTAGACCGAGATATTTGATTTGATTGGTCCAGGGCAGGGGAACGTTATTAATAGTAAGAAGAACGAATATAGGGGCCTATGTCTCCTTTTGGTGAAAACAAGATTTTTTTTGTACGATTTATTTTCACCTTGTTTTGGAGAAACCACCTCCAATCTACATCCTCCTTGCACGTTAGATACTGTCGTTGCTCCTCAGCGGCTCTCTCTCGCGACGTTGAATCCGATATGATGAAACGGCGTCTTGGGATTGACACACTGGCACGTCACTACTAAGTTCATCGCTGCACAACTTTTGATCGGATGGAGATATCTAGGCAATTGTTTCACCATTGTGTTCGTCTCAACAATCTCCCTACAGTGTGAAAATGTTTATTGATTGTTGAACGATTACCAGTATACACTGCCTGACAGAGAAGTGAAGCACCCAGAACGGGGTGAGGAGACGAAATGGAACTTCACGTGTCGAGAGGTAATGTGATGTCCTTTCAGTTATTACAAAATCGATTCAAATTTACAAAGAACTTGACAGTACGATCCTCTTATCAGTATGACGTTGCACCCCCTCTGGTCTGGATGCATGCATTGATTCAGTTGGGAAGGGCGTCATAAAACCGCTGTATGCTGAGGCAAGATGACCCATAACTGTTGTAACGGGTCCTTGATATCCTGGATACTAGCACTAGGACGGAGTTGACGTCCGAACTGCTCCCACACATGTTCAATTGGGGACAGATCTGGGGATCTTGCTGGCTACGAGAGTACCTCAACATCACGCAGCCAGTTCATACAGACCCGTGCCGTGTGTATTTATTTATTTATTTATTTATTTATTTATGTATTTATTTATTTATTTATTTATTTATTTATTTATTTATTTATTTATTTATTTATTTATTTATTTATTTATTTATTTATTTATTTATTTGTGTCTTTATTAAGTGGCGAAGTTAGGGCTCTTGGCCCTCTCTTACACTTAACCACATACATTTTTTTTTGTGTGTGTAGACGAGCATTGTCCTGTTGAATAATGGCGCCACGATACTGTGGCATGAGAGACAGCACACGAGGACGCAGGTTGTACATGACGTACCGTTGTGCCGTCACAGTTCACTCAAATACTACCAGCCATGACCTGAAGTCATAACCGATGGCTCCTCACAGCATGACGCTAGGAGTAACACTGCTGTGCCTGTCCAAACCATTGGAAGAATGGGACCTCTTCCCAGGTCGCCACCATACTCGCAGACAATGGTCATCCGGGGTAGTGCAGAACACAATGTGACGCTTCCTAATCACGGAGCCACTCCAAACGCAGCCGTTTGTAGTGTGGTAATAAGGGCAGCCTACGCATGGGACGGTAATTCCCTGGTCCGGTTCCCTTTAATCTGCGACCAATGGTGCGAGATGACATAGTATGTTGTAGGGAGTCCATTACTTGTTCTCGAATGGCAGGCGCAGATGTGAAGGGATTACGATATACTTGGTGCACACTACGGCGATCCTCCCTTGTGGCGGTCAAACGTGGTCGACATGAACCTTGACGACGAGTATGCCTGCCCTCACGTTCCAATGCAGTCCAATATCGGGCCACAGTCACATCCGAATGCCCCACAAATCTCGATATTGCACGATTCGACCAGCCGGCCAATTGGAGGCCCGCAATGAGGCCATTTTCAAACTCTGTCAGGTGTTGATAACGCTGTCTCAACCGAGCAAGTGGCATCTCCGGGTCCCTCACGGCCATCACTCAGCCACTTGTATACCCTATCAGGACTGGTAACAACACCAAACACGAACATAAATGCAGTCTGGTGGCCATTCTACCTGTTACAGAGATTGCAACTCTAATCATTTACACACCCGCCAACATTGTGTACGTGTACGAAGATACATTGACATCCGACCATTTCTTCTGGGTGCTTCAATTATTATTATTATTATTATTATTATTATTATTATTATTATTATTATTATTATTTTTGCTAGTTGCTTCACGTCGTACCGACACAGATAGGTCTTATGGCGACGATGGGACTAGAAAAGGCTAGGAGTGGGAAGGAAGCGGCCGTGGCCTTAATTAAGGTACAGCTAGGAAGCATTTGCCTGGTGTGAAAATGGGAAACCACGGAAAACCATTTTCAGGGCTGCCGACAGCGGAGTTCGAACCTACTGTCTCCCGAATGCTGGATACTGACCGCACTTAAGCGACTACAGCTATCGAGCTCGCTTCAATTTTTTAATTTTCTTTTTATCAGGCAGTGTACAGTATAAGTAATCACATAAATGGGATTCTAAATACATTTTACTGATCTCTTCATATGATTATGAGCGTATTGACGGGTTATAGTAAGGATGTAAAGGAGAACCCCGATTAGAGTATGGTTCCAGTGTTAGGGACCTTCACCAGGATTATCCGATTCGAGAACTGGAAAAGATCCGAAAGAAAGCAACAAGATTTGTTTTGGGTGATTTCCGACAAATCAGTAGTGAGCTAGGAAGACTTGGAGTAAGGAGACGTGCTGCTCGACTAAGCGGTATGTTCCGAGTTGTCAGTGAGAGATGGCTTTGAATGACTTTAATAGACGAGCTTTTTTTAAGTAGGAAAGAATGTATGAAAGTTGGAATTCAAGAGGTTGGGGAATATACTTCTTTAGAGGAAGAAGAAGATTTGATACCCTTCTAACTTCTTTGATACCGGGCGAGTTGGCCATGCGTATAGGGACGCGCAACTGTGAGCTCGCATCCGAGAGATAGTGGGTTTGAGCCCCACTGTCGGCAGCACTGAAGATGGTTTTCCGTGGTTTCCCATTTTCACACCAGGCAACTTAATTAAGGCCACGGCCGCTTCCTTCCCATTCCTAGGCCTTTCCTGTCCCATCGTCACCATAAGACCTATCTGTGACGGTGCGACGCAAAAAAACAAATTGAAAGAAAAGAAAAACCTTCTTTGTTACCATTTAAGAAAATACTAGGTAAACAAACGGTAGAGAATCTGCCACCTGGGCAACAGTCCTAAATGCAGATAGTAGTGATAGTTTGATTGACTGATTTGATACATTTATCATTGTGACAATTAGAAGAGGTCTTGGATTGCCTAGGGTTATCAAAATATCGAATGTGTCACTTTTTAAGAAAAAAAAGGACGTTTACGTGATAAGAAACGTTTCATTTCAGGACTCTCTTTTTTGTTAGGAGGCGCAATCCATTTTAATGTAGGTATTTATGTGGTACCGGTAACTTCAAATGTAAAACAGTAAAGTATAACATAGCCTATATAATTTTGTACTACTGGAAGTATGGAACATGAAGCAGGATGTTATAAAAACAGCAACCAGCTGATGAATTCACAATTAATAAAATTACGAGTGCTGAGCTTATTACAGATGGACAAACATATTTGCTCTTACAAATAAAAAATGAAAATATGTCAGTTTATACTGGCTGAAATCTTCAAATGATCTAGAATGAAATTAGAGTGATTCATTAATAAATTCACTGCCAAAATTATTATTATTATTATTATTATTATTATTATTATTATTATTATTATTATTATGTGCGTATGGACCCAATGGATCACGCAAAGCTCTAACGATTTTGTTTTCTGAGTTGTAAAACAGCTCTCATCCTTTCTCCGAAGTTCATTTTTCGTTCTTCTGTCCACTTTGCTCCAGTCTTCTTTTTCACTTCGTTCTCTGGTTGCACTTTCCTTCTATTAATCTTTTTCCTATAGGAGTTCCTGTCTGCGGTATCAGTTGAGTTCATCTGGGCTCTTTCCAGATCTTTTTTCACTTCCAGTACCCATGGAATATTTTTTAGATGTTCTATGTAGGTGAGAATCTTGTGTGTCAGTCTATTTGCCGGCAGTCTGCGGACTTGCCCATAAAATTTTAGACGTCTTATGCGGATGTCTGCTGCAATGTTGGAAAGCTCTTCTGTCACTTTGCGAGACCTCAGTCTGTAACCATCTTCTATTTTTTGGGGGCCGAGAATTTTCCTCAGGATTCTTCTTTTTTCTTTTAAAATCTTTTCTAGGCCACCTTTCCCATTTAGTGTGAGGGTCTCGCTGGCATATAAAACGTCGGGCTTGATTGCTGTATTATAGTGTCTGATCTTTGCATGGCGGGACAAGCCACCGTAGGCTTTCCGAAATTTTTGTAGGCGATTTTTCTGGGCAGTCTTCTCACCTTCCATTTGTTCAAGTATTTCTCCCAAGTACTTGAAGTGTGGTACTCGGTTGATTTGCCCATATGTCGTGTTCAAATTTTGGATGTCAAGTTTTGAGCAGAAGAACTTGGTCTTTTCAAAGGAAATTTGTAGGCCAACCTTTCCAGCACATTCGCTAAGGGTTTCAATTTGTTTAACGGCTGTGACTACATCATCTGTCAGTATGGCCAGGTCGTCTGCAAAAGCGAGGCAGGATATCTCAATACCGCTTTTGGGTCGTCCTAGTCGTATGGGGCGCCAGTATCCCATGTCTTTCAATGTCTTCTCCCAGTCGCGGATGACTTTGTCTAGGACGATGTTGAAAAGAAGATAGGCCGTCACCTTGTCGGACGCCAATTTTAATCGGGAATGGTTCAGAGATCTCCCCCATGAATTTAACTTTGGAGAGTGTCAGTGAGTGTTGCATTGATGAGGTTATTATTATTATTATTATTATTATTATTATTATTATTATTATTATTATTATTATTATTATGCCCCAGCATTTGATTGGTGTTCAAATTGGAAACCGTAATTAGGGCTGCCGATTGTGGGGTTCGAGCCCACTATCTCCCAAATGCAAGCTAACAGCTACCTGACCCGAACTGCTTAGTCACTCGCTAGCTAAGTGATTCAGTAACACATTCTCTAACTGAGATGTTATAACAATTTCGCGTGGCTCTTTCAGCCGGGTGCAGCCCTTGTATGGCAGATCATCCGACGGGGGTGGGCGGCATCTGCCGAGTGTTGGAAACTGTGTATTATTGTGGTTTAGGATATTGTTGTGTGTGGTGTATAAGATGCAGGGATATCGGGGACAGTACAAACACCCGTTTCCAGAGCTGAGGGAATTAACCATTTAAGGTTAAAATCTCCGACCCGATCTGAAATCGAACCCGGGGCCCTATGAACAGAAGAGTACTGCGCTGAATATTCACGCAAGGTGCCGGACCTTTGGTAATATATAGAATAGAGCCAAACAGTTAAAGTCATTTATGTTAGCCTTATTGCATGCTGCTACCATTCTCTATCGTTTGAAAGGAATATTAGGTAATGCCCAGTCAAGAGCATACCAGTTTTCCAATTATTATGTACGCTATTCGAGATAGAATCGTTTATGCTGTGCGGTGGGGGTAGTGATTTTGTTTTAAAAAATTACAACCGGACAACCACATTCTATTTAATGCTATACCGTAAATTCGTATTGATATTAATTCTAAATTGAGGGGTTCTATGGTGACCTCTGACGCCACTTGACCTCCACATTGGGCAACTTATAAATTAGCACTATTATTATTATTATTATTATTATTATTATTATTATTATTATTATCACCATTATTTATTTATTTATTTATTTATTTATTTTGTGTTTTTAATTTTATTTCCTTGGAAGTCGCCAAGTTAAAATTACATTCACTTGTGGTACCAGTAATAACACTAATTATAAAAATGATGATTATTATAATAATCGATCTTCGTATTGTTACGCTTCCAGGCGTGGGGCTAATACATTTGGTAATACAATAGAACCAAGTGGAGACGCTAATAATTATAGTAGTAGTAATAATAATAATAATAATAATAATAATAATATGATGATGATGATGATGATGATGATGATGATGATGAATAGCATGATTGTTAAGTTACAACTGTCCCCAGCAGAGGGGCAAATATTTTGTTAAATCATAGCGGTAAGACAGACTATCAGACAGAGATACATCATTTCATTTTTATATGCAGTATACCATGCCTTTGCCGGCGAGACGTAGTGTTTACAGTGCACTATGTCTTCTGGTGTGGGCTATATCAGTTTTGTTACTTTCATTGACCTGTCTCAGTCTCTTCCTTGTCTTTGACAATATGAAAGTGACTGAGGTATGAGTGATGCTAGTAATACTATTGCTTATGCAGCCAGTCCCTGTTATGAATGGTGTGAAAATATCACTCATAGGGTCGGTTGGTGCATACATTTCAGTGGGCTTGGCAGACTGATATGTAATAGTGTGGCTACTCCGACCACTACTCTTATACCTTCATATCTTCCACATAATATAAATAACATTTGTTTGAGCGCCAGTTGCTTTTTTAAGAAAAACAACAAAATTCGGTAGAGCATACCTCTTATATCAATTATCTCAAGGCGTGAGGTGATAAACTCACATATCTGGCAATATACAGGGATATGGATCAGGACAATATTAAATTACTGTTGCATTTCCACAATTGAGGATTGTACATGGAACTGGAATCACTTATTATAATTAAAATAAAACTGAGTTTATGACTAAATTTACGTCACAATGAACAATCATTGACGTCTTTTAATTTAACAAAAGAAATATATCGTGAGATTTGCGGTACAAAAAAAAAAGGAAAATTTAATCTAAACAAAAAAAACTATTGGCATGAACTTGAAGTGAGATGTGATATCGCCGCTGATTACACTCTTCTTCATGTTATGAATGCATAACATGGCTGATGCTTTAATTACCTGTAGTCTGCATACACCGCTGTTGAACTTGAAATTCTTGGGAAAACCTGTGAGCTGAAGTCGGGAGCCGTCTGTTGTAATCTTCTTATATAACAAGGAGTTGGCCTACATACCATGTACGCGTGTAGGGAGCTCCAATGTTATTACGTCCACTCAATATATTTTAAATAATTGGAAAATATTATTGAAACATCTTGTGAAGTCCATCCTCACAAGAAGATGATGTTTCTTTATCAGCATAGTACCCGTCTCTGCTCGGATACAACCACCACTTGTAGACCTTCTCGATTATTACTTCTTCAAACACAACTCTTAGCTCTGACCATCACACTAAGACCACTTCTTCCATTTGATACATCTGACTGTTACATATGATCTGCACGATATGAACTGCTTATGAACTGAGTACCATCAACTGAATGATATCATCTGACTCTCTCACTACCGTTGCCTCACCTTATATCTCCTCGCGATGACGACTCCTCTCCCTACTCACTGTTCATCCCTTCCACTTCCACATACAGTAGCTGGCGAATACTGACACTTGGTCGCAATCACGTGTCCACGCACTGATGTCATCAGTCATGTGTCGTCTAAGCGTACCCAAGCGGTCCGAGAATGACTATGCTGAATGCGTCACCGGGAAATCTCCTTGTACACAACATTCCCAGTTAAACATAGCCTCGATTGCAAAATACTATGCCAGCTCATCTAGCCAAAGTTACAAGCCACAGCATGACAATATGAAACCAACAAATCTCACTTACTACAATACAGAATAATTACAAACATATTCACTTAACCTATGATTAAATCCAATAATATACGCGATACCTAATTATTACAGTCTAAGTGATGAGAAACAGAATATATAAAATCTAATGAATCTGGTTAATAATAATAATAATAATAATAATAATAATAATAATAAATACTGAATGGAATCTGTAACCCTGTTGTACGGTTACAGAACGCCTCCCTCATGAAATAATCGATTAAATGAATCGATTGATTCATGAAATATCTACACAATCACCTGAAATCGAATACACCATAGATACATGTATAAAAATGCCCTTTACAAATTTGGTACATAGTATCATCCATCTGGATGTTCGTTGTTACACATATAAAACATTTATCAATTATCATTTTCACTTTGATTATACAGTATTATTTACATACAGATTACATTTCTTTCTCACTTCTGTCGTTTCAAACGTTCATTGAGTGTTCAAAAGTAATTCTCGAAGACATTTCATTATATACACTGTCTCCAAGCACTGGAGTTTATTGCACTGCCGTGCCTCACTTATTATCACAACACACGCTAATTTCACTGAAGTCCTGTTCGCAATGCCAGCTTCATAAAATATGGTGAATTAACATAATAATGAAAATTAATCAACAAACTCACATGATATATTTCTTAAGATTTCTTATATTGTATGTGCCTACGATATTTCCTTCCTTGTCTTCTAATGAATAAGCACATTTCCCAATCCGTTTCACTACGGTGAAGTATCCCTGATATAACAAGAAAAACTTAGAAAATTGACCAGCTTCTGCTGATGACGGAAGTGGCACTC
This sequence comes from Anabrus simplex, assembly GCF_040414725.1. Taxonomy (NCBI): domain Eukaryota; kingdom Metazoa; phylum Arthropoda; class Insecta; order Orthoptera; family Tettigoniidae; genus Anabrus; species Anabrus simplex. The sequence continues at coordinate 1,668,381,692 of NC_090265.1, forward strand.
TGAGTAAAACCTTGTCACCAAGCTCAAATTCATCCAATGTAGTCTTACAAAAATTATCATGCACAATCTTACCGTGTTATCCTTCTTAGGTATAATAACAAGTGGATTCAAATTAGGACTACATGATGGTTCAATTATATTATAATCTAGCATAATGTCAATCTGCTCTTCAACAGCGCTAGCGTATTTTAACGGAATGGGATATTTCGGTCCTACAAAAGTTGAGTTATCAATAACATTAAATTTGTGTTCGTAAAGATGTGTTCTACCAGGCCGATCGCTAAAAACATCACTATGTGATATCAATAATTCACACAATTCGTCCTTCTGACTTTCCGCTAACTTACATTTCTCCACTGTCTCATACAATTCATCTCTAGAATCTCTCTGTATAGACACATGGCAGACATCAATATTTTTCCTCATATTAGGAATTTCACAAGATCCTTCCGTACTAGAACACACTTTATTCGCACTAATTTCTGACAAAACATCATATGGTAACCTGACTTCCCTGCTACTCTTTCCCCAAATAAGATTGACATTACACAGATCAAAATTTAATTTAGCCTTGTGACACGTTAACCAGTCGGTACCTAAAATAACGGCATAAACTAAATTAGGCACAACTAAGCATGGTTGGAAAATACATTCTCCGCTTATGCTAATGGGGACAGCTATTTGTTTATTCACTCTTTGAGACTTGTTTCCAACAGCTGTTACGATGAACGTATTCCTCACTGGAATTTCCGCTACCTCATACTTCTCTCTCAAAACTTCCTCATACAGCTTGGAATTTACACATGACTTCTCACTACCAGAGTCCAACAAAATCTTAACTTTTCTGCCCCATATCAGCAGTTCAATCGTCGGTGTAACAGTAACACTACTTAAATTATCCTCATTACTTAATATAAGATCACTTAACAAATCTTGCCTTATATCTAAATTTAAATTACACTTATAAAATTTATTGTCTACGATCAAGTCGTCACTTAAAACATTTGAATTATTGCTACTTAGGTCACAATCATGTTCACTTACCACTATAGGCTGGTCGACATTGCCATACTTATCTACCTTATACGTGAACTCACCATTTACGGACTGTCTCAGTGACCTGTTTATACAGTCCGTTGCGCGTTTAAAGTACTTGGTTCGGTTACGACTTGTTGGTTACACACCTCAGTCGGCCTCGCCTGTTGCCTATTTCCTCTAGCGTCATTATTATTATTATTATGGCCTGTATTCTCTCGCCTCCCAGCTTCTGGTTGATTACCATAATCACGCCTCCCAGTCCTGAAATTTTCCGAACTATTCTGATAATTTCTCTCCCTGTGGAAATTATTATTAGGTCTCTCCTGATATTCTCTTCTGTAGTTACGATTATTCATAGTCCTGTCCTGATTATTAGATTGGTTACCCCTTCCTTCTACATTCCTATTTAGTGTCCTACTATGATTCAAGCTACTACCTAAAGCATCAAAACTTTCCAACAAAATCTCCATTTCCTTAATAGTCTCCACTCTTTGCATACAAACAGCTTCTCTTATTCTATCGGGATATTGCTTAGCCATAAGTCTAACTATATCAGCTTCAGGTCCAATACATTCTAAATTTCTCCACACCAAAACATGAGCCAAAAAGTATTCAGTCATTCTAACACCCTCGTTAGAATTATACCTGCCAAACACTCTCTCTCTCTCTCTACTCTGAACACCTTCACTCCAAAATTTAGCCATGAATTTCTCCTTAAATTCAGTTAGACTAGACATCGAGCTTTTATATACTTGAAACCAAGACTTAGTCTCTCCTACGAAAGCATTAGATAAGATCTCCAATACAGTTTCCCAGCTAATAATATTGTCTCTTAATTGAACAGCAAATTTCTTCTCTACTACTCTCATAAATTCCATCGGGTTAAATTCTTTCCCAGAAAACTTAGGTAAGTCATGATCTCTAGTGATTAAACCATTATTTACAATTATTTCACGTACATTTCTACTATCACGCACTTCTTTCTGGAGTACTCTCTGGCAACTCAGAAATTTTTCTTCCACTGTTTCCTCAGCCCTCTCTTGAATTTTTCTTAATTCCTCTTGCAACTTTTCTTCCGATTCTCTCACCTTCTGTGATAATGATTTTTGTTCACTCTCTAGATCACCTACTTCTCCAAGTTTTCTTTCCACATGTTCTACCCTACTAATACATTTCCTAGTTTCTTGCCCCACTGTATTGGTTATCTTTTCAAACCTTTCTTCTACTAACTCATTGATTTCTCCTTTATTAGACTCGATCTTGGCACCTAATTCATCAATCTTATGCCCTTGTTTAATGCATGTCTCACTAACTTGCTCTATTTCCGTATGGAGATTGCTCCGACCCAATTCCATCTCAGCTCTGATGTCACTACACTCCCTATTTACCTTACTTTCTAAATTATTAATTTGCTTACTTATTTCTAACACCTTATGATCTATCTTATTACTAACATCATCGATCTTCTTATTAATACTAATACCCTGAGCTTCAATTTTCTCACTAATGACCGCTTCAATTTTCTTACTCATAATATTATTCTGAGATTCAATTTTCTCACTCATAATATTATTCTGAGATTCAATTTTCTCACTCATAATATTATTCTGAGATTCAATTTTCTCACTAATGACCGTTTCAATTTTCTCACTCATAGCATTATTCTGCTCAGTCATTTTGGACATCAGCAAATTAAATAAACCCAGGTCAATCACCCCTTTACTTTGATCTTGCGTGACAGCGTTTTCCTCACTTTCTACTATTTTCTGACTTTCAGCAGGTCCCAACTTAGTCACCAACTTCCTATTTATGTTACCACCTTGGATTTCCTTGGACACAATAACCTCAGCCTCATCACCTGACTGCATATTGCTATCCTTGTCCATCTTCGGTTTCCTACTAATTTTTCGCGATCTCAAAGCTATTTCCCCTTGCACTTCCTCTGACATTACCCCTTAAATACAAACTTCAACAAAATGACCTTCCTAACATTACTCGGTGAATTTAACATGTGCGTACTTATTAAAAGAACTGATCCATGTATATTGCCATTCAGAAACACTTTTTCTGAACCTTTCGAGTCCCACGTTGCTGGCGACACGTTGTGGCTACTCCGACCACTACTCTTATACCTTCATATCTTCCACATAATATAAATAACATTTGTTTGAGCGCCAGTTGCTTTTTTAAGAAAAACAACAAAATTCGGTAGAGCATACCTCTTATATCAATTATCTCAAGGCGTGAGGTGATAAACTCACATATCTGGCAATATACAGGGATATGGATCAGGACAATATTAAATTACTGTTGCATTTCCACAATTGAGGATTGTACATGGAACTGGAATCACTTATTATAATTAAAATAAAACTGAGTTTATGACTAAATTTACGTCACAATGAACAATCATTGACGTCTTTTAATTTAACAAAAGAAATATATCGTGAGATTTGCGGTACAAAAAAAAAAAGGAAAATTTAATCTAAACAAAAAAAAACTATTGGCATGAACTTGAAGTGAGATGTGATATCGCCGCTGATTACACTCTTCTTCATGTTATGAATGCATAACATGGCTGATGCTTTAATTACCTGTAGTCTGCATACACCGCTGTTGAACTTGAAATTCTTGGGAAAACCTGTGAGCTGAAGTCGGGAGCCGTCTGTTGTAATCTTCTTATATAACAAGGAGTTGGCCTACATACCATGTACGCGTGTAGGGAGCTCCAATGTTATTACGTCCACTCAATATATTTTAAATAATTGGAAAATATTATTGAAACATCTTGTGAAGTCCATCCTCACAAGAAGATGATGTTTCTTTATCAGCATAGTACCCGTCTCTGCTCGGATACAACCACCACTTGTAGACCTTCTCGATTATTACTTCTTCAAACACAACTCTTAGCTCTGACCATCACACTAAGACCACTTCTTCCATTTGATACATCTGACTGTTACATATGATCTGCACGACATGAACTGCTTATGAACTGAGTACCATCAACTGAATGATATCATCTGACTCTCTCACTACCGTTGCCTCACCTTATATCTCCTCGCGATGACGACTCCTCTCCCTACTCACTGTTCATCCCTTCCACTTCCACATACAGTAGCTGGCGAATACTGACACTTGGTCGCAATCACGTGTCCACGCACTGATGTCATCAGTCATGTGTCGTCTAAGCGTACCCAAGCGGTCCGAGAATGACTATGCTGAATGCGTCACCGGGAAATCTCCTTGTACACAACATTCCCAGTTAAACATAGCCTCGATTGCAAAATACTATGCCAGCTCATCTAGCCAAAGTTACAAGCCACAGCATGACAATATGAAACCAACAAATCTCACTTACTACAATACAGAATAATTACAAACATATTCACTTAACCTATGATTAAATCCAATAATATACGCGATACCTAATTATTACAGTCTAAGTGATGAGAAACAGAATATATAAAATCTAATGAATCTGGTTAATAATAATAATAATAATAATAATAATAATAATAATAATAATAATAATAATAATAATAAATACTGAATGGAATCTGTAACCCTGTTGTACGGTTACAATAGCAACGGCTGGCTCGGTGACGGAAGCAATGGCAAACTACCTTACTCCCCATTTCCCTAGTACGCCTCTTCAGTGACGCCTAGGCTATTTATGACAGCTGTTGGCGGAGTTGCAGAGGATCAAACCAGCCTTCGGGCTGAATTCACAACATACACATATATACAGTATACATACATACATACATACATACATACATACATACATACATACATACATACATACATACATACATACATACATACATACATACATCAACCACCAAAGTATTCCTCCAATTTTGGTTAATATTTTGCTCCTTATTGTCCTGTTTTTTCTTATCTTGGGAGAATGGCACCTCCTTGTAGCAGTCTGCGGAGCCCTATGTACTATTTATACCCGGTGCTGAGCCTGCCGGTGGCACGGAAGCGCTTGTCGTCAGCTCTGTGCCACATATTCACGGCCGTTCCCAGTATTAATGACACGTTTATTAGGGTTTTACACGCTCCGAGAACACGTTATAAATAATGGATTCGAGTCACACATGTGTTGTCTCTGAAAGAAAGTTAAGACAGCCGAGAATAAATTAGTGTACGGTGGCAGAGAGGCTTACTTTAGCTCTTTGAGTAATGGGGACGGCTTAAGGTTCTTTTAAATCTCATGAAATACATGCGCGAACAAATGGGGGATACAGTCAGCTCTCAGACAGAGAGAACTGTTCTTGAAGACATTCTTCGGTCACAAGGCATAAGAGTTTGTGCCTCAGTGGCGGTTCCTTGGGTTCACAAGAGATGGGGCACAATGTTTTAGGCCTTTTAGGGCCAGTTTCATCAATCACCGTTAAATATCCGCTAACGGTACGTTAGTTAACACCTTGTTAAGTTTTTTTACCGAGGCGTTCTCGAAATCGCTGTTCGCAGAAAATTATAACAAGCTCGTTAAATAACGTGGCTTTAACTTTAACGATCAAGTCAAAGTGCGTATCATTTACATTATTTCGCTCTTCTGAATGGTGCCGGGTATAATGTTATTCATTTGTCACCTTTCACCTGTACTCTTTTTTGCACGGTATAAGAGGTCACAGTCCACCTCAGTGCTGTAGTGGTTAGTGTGATTACCAGACACACTCGGAAGCCCGGGTCCGATTCCCGGCTCAGCCATGACATTTGAAAAGTGGTATGAGGGCTGGAACGGGGTCCACTCAGCCTTGGGAGGTCAGCTGAGTAGAGGAGGGTTCGATTTCCACCTCAGCCTCAGCATCCTGGAAGTATTTTTCCATGGTTTCCTACTTCTCCTCCAGACAAATGCCTGGATGGTACCTAACTTAAGGTCAGGGTCGCTTCCTTCCCTATTCCTAATCTCCAATTCCCTTTCTTCCCATCGACACTACAAGGCCCCTGTTCAGCATAGCAGGTGAGGTCGCCTGAGCGACATACTAGTCCTTCTTACCAGTTGTATCCCCGCTCCCGAACACTACCCTTGAGGTGGTAGAGGTGGGATACCTTAATGAGTCTGAGAAAAAAACCAACCCTGGAGCGTAAACGGGTTAAGAATAAGAGGTCACATTTGAAACTAAATTTACTTGTGATAAGACGAGACAGTTAATTAGACTAACCACAGAAAAAATTACAAGAGAAACTGACGGGAAAATGTATTTGAGGTAGTAATTTTACTTCACTGGAGAAAGAGACTATGTCAATTTACTTTGTAAATGAGAGCGTGTTATAGATTATTAAAAAACAGTAGCCACTTGAATGTGCCCACGCGGTCAGCAAAATAAATAAAATACCTGTACGATAACCTGGAAAGAAGCGCAAAATAAGATTCGAAGTACAAGTGCAAGACCGGAGATGGTAAATTTATTTCGGTACGGTATCTAAATAGATAACTTGAAGATCATTGTATTAATCGGCGACCAAGTTGAGTGTCTTCGTAATGACGACGATTGTGATGCAGAATATCGACAAGCCGTCATCATTTCTTCTTTTTTTTTTCTATTTGTTTAACGTCGCACTAACACTTCGAAGGTTTTTCGGCGACGGAAAGGTGGAAGATTGGGAAAGTAGCAGCCGTGGCCTTCATTAAGGTACAGCCCCAACATTTGCCTGGTGTGAAAATGGGAAACAACGGAAAACCATCTTTAGGGCTGCCGACAGTGGGGTTCGAACCCACTATCTCCCGAATGCAAGCTCACAGCTGCGCGACCCTAACCGCACGGCCACTTGCTCGGTCATAATTTCTTTAGCATGACACATTAGAGCTAATGTCGTTATATGAAATGATGCTTTTCAATGGCCTGCTTCTAATATCACGTATCTAACAATGCTCTTCCTAACCTTTTTTCCTTAAGACTGATTACGCTTCCCAGCTTTCGTTGTGTACATTTTCCTATACTTATAAGTGAAGGAAAATGAACATTACCGTACTACACTGTAGGAATGTATGTTTGCATGACGTATTTACGCACTCCAACACTATAATGTATTTAAACTTCAGTAACATTAATGTTTATGTCTTAATACAACATAGGCCCATGTACACACCTCATATCTGTCATAGCAAGACACGAACAATAAAACAAGGAAACGTCAATGCATGGATCAAACATATACGATGTGCGTCGCAACGAACCAAAATTATTTATATTTCATGTAATTTCTTCTTTTTCTTCTACCACTTTTCCCAAATCTGTGGGGTCACGCCTTTCGAACTGTGTCGCCCACGTGGGTTAGGCCCTGTTTTACGGCCGGATGCCCTTTCTGACGCTAACCCTATGTGGAGGGATCTAATCACTATTACGTGATTCTGTGGTGGCTGGTTGTGTAGTGTATTGCCTGAATATGAAAAGCAGTGTGTTGGGACAAACATAAACATGCAGTTCCCGAGCCAGAAGAAATAAACACACGGGATTAAAATCCCCGACTCGGCTGGGATTCAAAGCCGGTACCCTCTGAACTGATAGCCTCAACATTGATCATTCAGCCAAGGAGTCTGACATATACATAATTCATTTAATTTAAAATAAGTAAATTCACCGAGGAATGAAGAAAAGATACCGGGAGAGTTGGCCGTGCGGTTAGGGGCGCGCAACTGTAAACTTGCATCCGGAAGATAGTGGGTTCGAACCTTACTGTCGACAGCCCTGAAGATGGTTTTCCGTGCTTTCCCACTTTCGCACCATGCACATTCTGGGGCTGTACCTTAATTACGGCCAAGGCCGCTTCCTTCCCACCCCTAGCCACTTCCTATCCCATCGTCGCCATAAGACCTATCTGTGAGGGTGCTACGTAAAGCAAATTGTAAAATTAAAAAAACAAGGAAAAAAGAAATGTAATACAGTACCGATCAAATGTTTAGGAGCACATAAAGAAATCACGAAATGTCATCTAGAACCTAAAATTGTGCTACTAGACCTCTGTAATTTTCTTTCTGATATCTCACATCTAATAGGATATATGTCGCCTGATTTCATTGAGTTAGTTCAAGTACTGCAGAAGTTATGAATTTTTAACTCTTGGAAGGTCGCACCAAAAATATAAAAAATGTTGGAAATGAAATGTACTGTATACTCTAATTGGTTGCAAGTATCACCACCAAGATTTTTCTGTAGACTTAGAAATAGGTGGGAGCCATTTTAGTATAAATATAAAAATTGCGAAAATATGCGGCACAGGTTTTTTTCGTGTTTTATTTTTTTGAACCTGGGCCCAAATTGTTGATTTTTCTTTGCCTTTTTCATGTATGGCCCAAGGTATCAGTGTGAGCTATCGGCGTCAAACTTATCTGCCCTGATAGTTTCATTTGCAGTCTGTGGATGGCATTCAAGAATACATTTCTGATGTCGATAGTTCACACTGAGACCTATGACAAGAACCAGGAAAAATTGACTATTTTAGCACTGGTTTGAAAAAAAAAAATAAACCCACAAAAATGGGTGCCGCATTTTTTCGGAATTTTCATATTTATACTAAAATGACCCCTAACTATTGCTAAGTCTATACAAGAATCTTGGTGGTGATACTTGAAACCAATTATATTATATTTCCAAAAATGTTGACTTTCTGATGTGACCTTATAACATTGAAAATTGTATAAATTATACAATACTTGGCGTAAATCACTGAAATCAGGCGATGTATATCATATTAGATGCAAAAGCTCAGGAAAAAAAATACAGAGGTCTAGTAGCAAAATTGTAGGTTATAGATGGAACTTCATGATTTTTCAATGTGGTCCTAAACTTTTGACCGGTACTGTAGAACAGTGTACGCTACAGCCACTAAAGTGATAAGTTTAAATTACTCGTTTCAAATCCCGCAGGCTCAGGCGTAAACATCTCACTCGTAACGTAAAAGATAACTTTCCATGGTCGTTACCTAAATAACAACTAATGTTTTCTTTTCTTTTACTACCTGCTTTACGTCGTACCGACACAGATAGGTCTTATGTCCACGATGGGATAGGAAAGTGCTAGGAGTATGGAGGAAGCGGCCGTGGCCTTGATTAAGGTACAGGTCCAGCATTTGCCCGGTGTGAAAATGGCAAACCTCGGAAAACCATCTTCAGTGCAGCCGACAATGGGGTTCAAACCCACTAAATCCCAAATTCAAGCTTACAGCTGTGCACCCGCCGTCCCCTAGCTAATAACAGATCAGTACACTGCATGGGGCAGCTTTTTATTTGTTTGTACTATAAGTGATGTTTCTCTCTGTTAAAATGTTTCTATCGCCTATTTCTAGGAAGCCCTTCACTTTCCTCCAGTGAACGCAATATTTCTTTATTTGTCGTGTAAGAGAGATTTACTCTTGTAAAATATGACTCACACAGTACAGAAAGACACCATTGGTTTTATTCTCCTCTATAAATATCTAGATAGATTATCTTCTTAATTGAGATGACATGGCTGTTGTTTTCCTTACTCGCTAGTGTTTGTCTCGCTAATATGTTTATATTCCAGAGTCCATTGTCGTTAAATTTCTAGATCATGCCTCTAATCCCTACACATCTTTCAGGGGATTACACATTGTGGCCGGAGAAACTTTATTTGATCAGCTCGAAAGGAGGGGCCGTGGCGATGCGCTGTTTATGCGTGTAGTCGTCCCTCTCGCAGCGCCTGACACCACATAAAATGTGACGGTGTAAACAGCTCACGGAGGGCGCCATTAGCAGCTAATTAATGGGCTCCAACATCTCGGCCTTTTTTCAACTCGCATTGCTCAGCGAGATAATTGAAATAAGTCCGCTCGCCCACGTCAAGCCTACATTTCTATCAAAATTTACTGGCGATTTCGTCTAGACAATTACGCTTTAGATGGCCATCAAAGCGATGCGAATGTCTGCTTTACTTTACTGGCTGATTGAAAATGTCTCGTGTAACTTCGGGTTAACAGCGTCTGGTTTTCCGTGGTTTTCCATTTCCTGCACTAAATTGAATGCCTGGACAGTTCCTATTATAGGCCATGGCCGCTCTCACCTCACCATCTCCGCAAATCATGTCACCGATAGAAATCTCCCTGTCTGAGAGACAGCGAAAGGTTACGGCCACATGTGCGTGTTTACACGCTGTTGATGAAGCGTGTTTTCACGCAGCTTTAAATCATGAACTACCCGTGGCCACACATGTGCATGTTTTCACATTGTAGGTTACATTCGGAGTGTGTACTGGCGTAACCCATTGTGTGTGTGCAATTAGCAAATTAAATTCGTGTCCTCGCCCCTAAGTGGTGCAGCTCTTTTCAGTTGCACTCCCAGTTGAGGTTTTAAATTTCTGGCACTACCCGGAATTGAACCCGGGGCCCCCGAGAACGGCAGCCAATAGTGCTAACCTTTGCGCTACAGTGGCGTACTGCGTGCAATTGTAATAATTTCATTAGATAAAATAAGAAATGGAGTATGGCTTTTAGTGCCGGGAGTGTCCGAGGACATGTTCGGCTTGCCAGGTGCAGGTCTTTCGATTTGACGCCCTTAGGGGATCTGCGCGTCATGATGAGGATGAAATGATGATGAAGACGACACCTACACCCAGCCCCCGTGCCAGAGAAATTAACCAATGATGGTTAAAATTCCCGACCCTGCCGGGAATCAAACCCGGGACCCCTGTGGTAAGAATGCAGTTGTTGCATTATGTACTGCGTTAGTTGCTTGTCGGGGGGGGGGGTGGCGGGGTCGACGTCTTAGAAAATACTGGATCCATCTCATATTTAGGGACAGGCCAGCGAAGGGGAAGTACGGGCTCCTACATAATATCATACACTAAAAGAAAATCGTTACATTGTTCGAGTATTACAGGAAGTCCTTCATCTCACGGGCTCAAAAATACCCCAATACTTCGAAAATTACCAGTTCACTGTTTAAAAAATATACCATTTTCCAAATAGCTCTACAAATGTCATGTACACTATTTCAAAATAATTAAAAGCTGCGAATTAACTCAATAAAGGAAACACGATATACAGTACATAAACATAATTCGTTATATGGGTCTACTATGTAACTGTTGTGTCTAATATTAGAGCAGCGTGTTTCTCCACGTGTTTGACAGGACGAAGCTTGAAATGCTAGCGTGAAAATTAGCCAACGAATAGACCCACGCGCATTCTCCAGCGAGTAACCTTGAAGAAGCACCCCAATTCCTCTTCTCCGTCGGGATATTACGCCATATATGGCCGGTCTCATCCTGGTTATTGTGTTCCATATTTTTGGCGTATTTTCACGCAGAAACTCAGAATGAAAATCCTCACAACAGTCTAGGACGCCCGCCGTAACCTGGGCGGATATGGAATGAAAGCTTTGGTGGTGGGATGGGGGTGGGGATGGGGGTGGGGATGGGGGTGGGGATGGGGGTGGGGATGGGGGTGGGGGTTTGGTAGGAGAGGGACTGGAACCTTACTCTAGGAGTATATAAATACGACATGCAGACATACATTCTACAGCAAAGTACGGTAAGGTTCATCTTCCTTTACACGCAAGCATAGGAAGATTAGCACAACGAAAACCAACAGGTAGCCCAATTCTTGGTGTTTTAGAATACTGGGACACCCTCTCACCAGGGGTCATAAATATGGAGGACCTCAACCCTGGGTTATGGATAAAGTCCTCAACGGCATCTACGGCAGAGAAGAAGAACTTCGGTACGGTGGAGATGGCGGAAGGGGCAAACCCGTAGCGTCTGTACTCCAGAGGAGCGGCTAAAAAAGGCTCCTGTCTCCATGTTAGGGGCGTCCTAAGTTTGAACCTGGCAGTAGGTATAAAATGCCTTTGGGTGTGGCAACCCCATCGTAACATCGTATATGGATAAAGCAGATATGGTGCCTCGGAAAATGTTGGGGCGTCCCCTACTAAAAGCGATGCGCAGCTCTTTGTGTGCTGGGAGAACTGTGAGAAGTGGGCAACCAGCACCAAACTACATCAAGATTGCGACAGTAAATGTCCTTGCATCCTTAGTGCACCCCTAAATACTCTCGTTACTCTATTGAAAGTTCTAGCACAATACAGGACCAAGGAAAGTACAACATACCGTTATTGTTAACTACGGTATTAAAAAAGAAACTTGCATACAAAAATGAAGAAATAATCGGTTCATTGTAGGGAAACATGTCTCTCGCACTCATTTCTTCTTCGTGCAGCTTCGCCGCATTGGCAACGGAGGAACAAAATATACATAGCGGATACACCTTGCTCCACTATGTAACGGAGCATTCTTTCAATAGCCTGCAGTACTTCACTGAGAGTCATCTTTCTAACTTTTCTGTTGTCTTCCATTTCTTTGTTTTCTAATGTTCATGTTCATCTTTATCTTCGTTCTCTTTCACTAGTGAAACAATTTCACTGTCTAAAATGGTTCATAGTTTTAATTCTGCTCCATCCATTCTCCAACTTCACCACTACTAACGTCTTCACAGCCTGGAATTTCAGAAATTAGTTTATCTTCCCTGTTTTCTTGAAACTCGTTTCCTGAATGGTCCAGCAACTTTCTCCAGGAACGAACGAGGCTTATATGCTCAATTTCATTCCACTACGTCCAACGTGTCTATTTTCTTTAGTTTGTCGATCATGTCACACCCTTACTCCACGCCTAAGACAAGAGAAGAAAGAAGTTTACTTCTGTATCTCTTCTTCAATGCTTTCAACATGCCCTGGTCCATCGGTTGACACATCGAAGTTACGTTAGGAGGAAGAAACATGGCTCTGATATTTTGACCTGCAAAAATAATTTGGCGATTAAAAAATGAAAACAAAAGTATTTTATTTCCATGGAAGTGCTTGTTGCACTCTTCTTGTTGTTGTTGTTGTAAGTCAGAGTGTAGAATTTTGAAATACTTAAGGTACGTGTGAATTTGTATATGGCGCTATTGTAATGTAAGCTAGTAGTAAGCTCAGCCTATAACAGTATTGCAAGCTGTAGTGTTAAACACTGGAAATAATTAAGTTGTGTGTGAATTTGTATATGATTATGCGGGATTTAGAATGTTAAACTAGTATTATTTCTTGTAATATTTTCTTCCCATGGAATTGCTTGTTGTAGTTGTTGTTGTTTTGTTGCTTTTGGGTAATTATGTTGTACGTAGCCTCCGTGGCTCAGACGACAGCGCGTCGGCCTCTCATCGCGGGATACCGTGGTTCAAATCCCGGTCACTCCATGTGAGATTTGTGCTGGACAAAGCGGAGGCGGGACAGGTTTTTCTCCTGGTACTCCGGTTTTCCCTGTCATCTTTCATTCCAGCAACACTCTCCATAATCATTTCATAGCATTTATCAGTCATAAATAAATCACCTTGGGAGTGGCGACCCCATTGTAACAACAGCCTATATATGTTTCATTCATTGCATCCCTGACCCGGTCAAAGACTGGAAAACAGGTTGTAGGTTTTTCATGTTGTACGTAACTTTGTTATCACACTTCTGTCAGTGATCGTTGCCACCAGGATATTTCCCAACTGCGATGTATTTGTTAATAATAATAGTAGTACTCGTCAATTTGTCGAGTTGGTGAGATTCTACTGTACTTCGTTTTTCGTCAAATGTTCGGAGTAACAGGATGAAAATAGAGAGTTCAATTCCTGGCTCTATCAAGATTTCAAATAATTCTGTAACTTCATTTCTTGGAACTTAATATAGAAATTAATGCCTTCACCAAGTGGATGTGTCTTGTACATGGCTTGCAGGAGGCAGGTGATTGATGTGCCAACATGTGTACCGGCTTGTCACTCAGCATGTCACATTACCGTCCATCAGCTGGTGTTCATTAGTGACCGCTGAGAATTTATTACTGCCCCTTCACTTAGTGCAGAACTCTTCTGGCTCTAGAAATGATGTCACTTTAGTGAAATATAGCTTTCATTTTTCAATGATGGACTACTTCGTTTCGATAACGAACATCACCAACAATTTTTCATAATTCATCCAGGCTACAGTCCAAGACGCCAACAAATTTATGTACATAAATAGATTGGGGAAGGTAGTTGTTTGATTCATCAAAATGACTTGTTAGGTGAATTGTCGAAGATGATTATATTTAGATCAGTGCCGGATTAAACCCTGTATGGGCGCACAGACAGTCAAGCTCTTTGGTGCCCCCTTGAAAAATAGTTCCTACGAAGTACTTAATTTTACACCCAAAGTTTAATAAAGGTAAGGGTGTATTCTGCCCGAAGGCAGGTCCGAAACTCCGCAGAAATGTGCCTGAGCTGGAGTTTACGTGCGGTAGGGTGGCCAGTTCCTTTACGCTCCTCCATTCCCTTACCCCCACCAACAGCGCGTGCCAACCCATCCAAACCTTGACCACGCCCGTTGTTGCTTAACTTCGGAGATCTCACGGGATCCGGTGCTTCAACACGGGTACGGCCGTTGGCAAGTTTAATAAAACAGCGAACAAAGCTAAACATTACCAATCATTAAGGTTTCACTAAAATTCCAGTTAATTTAGAGGAAAACAGTATTACATACTATTAACCTGATTAAGCAATATAATAGGCTACATTCTGAAGGAAGAACGAAGGACCATGAGGAATATACTTGGTCCAGAAAAAACTGAAGACGGATACAGACTGAAATCCCGAAAAACAACGGGGATACTGTCCAACCTGGAAGCAAATATTAGAAAAAGAAGATTGAAATTTTATGGACACATTCAAAGACTCCCAACAACAAGGCTTTTTTTAATGCTATTTGTTCGGGGCGTCGACCTATAGAGATCTTTTGCCTCTACTTGCACCATATGATATGAACTTGCCTGTGATTGGAATTGCGGAAGTGTGGAGTGTTGAATGTGAGGAAAGGAACACCCAGTCCCCAGGCCAGGAATATTAATAATTTACAATTAAAAATACCTGACCCGGGCGGTAATCATATCCGGGGCCGCGGGGTGACATCCAGACGCGTTGATCCCTACACCGCTGGGCCGGACAACAACTACGCTTAAACACAAGATCATGACATACAGCAAAAAATTGACTAGTCTACCAAGGATCCAAGAAGTCAAAAAGGACCTGGAGCAAGCCCAGATAGATATATCACAAATATTAGACAGAAGTCTGCTCAGTAAAAAAGTACAGAGATGGGTAGCCCAGCCAGAGAATAAAGTTCCAAGGAGACCAGGAACCAAGAAAGGAAGAGAACCTACGGGGAAGAAATGAAAGCCATATGGAAGACCAGAAATGCGAATCCAGAAAGAACTGCGTGATCCAACGGGGCCCATACGCAAATAATAATAATACGGCACTACAAAACAGAAAAATATGTTAAATCTAAACAAACATAATTTTAAACATCCCCTTTCCTTACATTTTTGCAATGAAATAATTCAGATTATCTCGAGAGTTTTTTCTTGCTTCTCTTTTCTTTGTTTTCAAGATGTCATTCAGTAGAAATAATGGCAAAGGAATTTAGTCTTTCTTGTGCCACTGAAGCTCGATGACAAACCTCAAGCATCACTTTAGCAATCCTTATCACGTATTCCACCTTTACAATACAATTTCAGTCTTTATTAATAGACTACGTCCGCCTCTGTGGTGTATTGGTTAGCGTGATTAGCTGCCACCCCCGGAGGCCCGGGTTCGATTCCCGGCTCTGCCACGAAATTTGGAAAGTGGTATGAGGGCTGGAACGGGGTCCACTCAGCCTCGGGAGGTCAACTGAGTAGAGGTGGGTTCGATTCCCACCTCAGCCATCCTGGAAGTGGTTTTCCGTGGTTTCCCACTTCTCCTCCAGGCGAATGCCGGGATGGTACCTAACATAAGGCCACGGCCGCTTCCTTCCCTCTTCCTTGCCTATCCCTTCCAATCTTCCCATCCCTCCACAAGGCCCCTGTTCAGCATAGCAGGTGAGGCCGCCTGGGCGAGGTACTGGTCATTCTCCCCAGTTGTATCCCCGACCAAGAGTCTGAAGCTCCGGGACACTGCCCCTGAGGCGGTAGAGGTGGGATCCCTCGCTGTGTCCGAGGGAAAAGCCGACCCTGGAGGGTAAACAGATGATGATGATGATGATGATTAATAGACTACATTAAAATCGATAAATGTTTCATCCCTAGCGAGACATTATCAGTCGACACATGGATACTGGTACATATACACAGTGAAAAATACGCTCATTTTTACAGTCGGATGCCTTTCCTGACGCCAACGCTGTATGAAGGGAGTTATTCACTATTACATGCTTCTTCTGTGGTTGACAGCGTTGTACACTGTGTGTATATTATGAAGAGCAGTGTATTAAGACGAGAACAAAGATCGAGTCCCCGAGCCCAGAGGAATTAACCACTCGCGGTTTGAATCCTCGATCCGGCCAGGAATCGAACCCGGAGCCCTCCAAAATGAAGTCAAGGAGCCGAGCCTTTTGATGACACTAATGTGAATTTAAAATCGCATTTGAATAGAGCCACAGGAAAGTAAAAGTGCAAGAAGTATAACAATATTTTTCATTTATTGTAAGTTGATATAGGCTCAAGCATAACATGGAAAAAATATACATTCATGTCTAACAAAATACACTGACTGACAGAGCAAATGCAACACCAAGAAGGAGAGGTCAGAACTTTATGCCAATTGCAGGGTAGACTGACGTCACTGAGGTATGCTCATGATGTGAAATGCGCCGCTGTGCTGCGCACGTAGCGAACGATAAATGGGACACGGCGTTGGCGAATGGCCCACTTCGTACCGTGATTTCTCAGCCGACAGTCATTGTAGAACGTGTTGTGGTGTGCCACAGGACACGTGTATAGCTAAGAATGCCAGGCCGCCGTCAACGGAGGCATTTCCAGCAGACAGACGACTTTACGAGGGGTATGGTGATCGGGCTGAGAAGGGCAGGTTGGTCGCTTCGTCAAATCGCAGCCGATACCCATAAGGATGTGTCCACGGTGCAGCGCCTGTGACGAAGATGGTTGGCGCAGGGACATGTGGCACGTGCGAGGGGTCCAGGCGCAGCCCGAGTGACGTCAGCACGCGAGGATCGGCGCATACGCCGCCAAGCGGTGGCAGCCCCGCACGCCACGTCAACCGCCATTCTTCAGCATGTGCAAGACACCCTGGCTGTTCCAATATCGACCAGAACAATTTCCCGTCGATTAGTTGAAGGAGGCCTGCACTCCCGGCGTCCGCTCAGAAGACTACCATTGACTCCACAGCATAGACGTGCACGCCTGGCATGGTGCCGGGCTAGAGCGACTTGGATGAGGGAATGGCGGAACGTCGTGTTCTCCGATGAGTCACGCTTCTGTTCTGTCAGTGATAGTCACCGCAGACGAGTGTGGCGTCGGCGTGGAGAAAGGTCAAATCCGGCAGTAACTGTGGAGCGCCCTACCGCTAGACAACGCGGCATCATGGTTTGGGGCGCTATTGCGTATGATTCCACGTCACCTCTAGTGCGTATTCAAGGCACGTTAAATGCCCACCGCTACGTGCAGCATGTGGTGCAGCCGGTGGCACTCCCGTACCTTCAGGGGCTGCCCAATGCTCTGTTTCAGCAGGATAATGCCCACCCACACACTGCTCGCATCTCCCAACAGGCTCTACGAGGTGTACAGATGCTTCCGTGGCCAGCGTACTCTCCGGATCTCTCACCAATCGAACACGTGTGGGATCTCATTGGACGTCGTTTGCAAACTCTGCCCCAGCCTCGTACGGACGACCAACTGTGGCAAATGATTGACTGAGAATGGAGAACCATCCCTCAGGACACCATCCGCACTCTTATTGACTCTGTACCTCGACGTGTTTCTGCGTGCATCGCCGCTCGCGGTGGTCCTACATCCTACTGAGTCGATGCCGTGCGCATTGTTTAACCTGCATATCGGTTTGAAATAAACATCAATTATTCGTCCGTGCCGTCTCTGTTTTTCCCCAACTTTCATCCCTTTCGAACCACTCCTCCTTGGTGTTGCATTGTCACTGTCAGTCAGTGTAATAATACCGTAACAATAATAATGAAAGGAAAATATGCAAAATGAACTTAATTCATGTTCATGAACCAGTAAGAAAATCATAAAACATATCTGAATATTTTGTCCTGGCATTGGTGTTCTCTAATCACTTTCAGTTAAATTGAATGTAAAGTGAAATATCTTTCGGCATCCACACTGTTGGCAGAGTTATATTGTAGAGTTACGTGGGCAAACTCTTGACTATTTGAACTCAACAGCCAACAGCATTTGCAGGCAGTCTAAGGGCGCAAAAAGTCCTTGGTTTAAGTTTAAGAATAAAAATCCTTTACGAAGTTGTCGGTTCGTATTTAAACTGCGACTGAATATACATTTTGCATTTTGAGTGAACTTTGAATTGTATCGCATTTACAGGACATGTTCAAAAGTGGTTTACTGGTGGTGGAAAATGGAAATGCTGTAAAAAATTACAAGCCTTTAAAAAGATTTCGCATAATACCACCCCTAACAACAAGGCAGGATTTTTCACAAAATTAGAGTCAAATTCTATATTCTCAAGGTATGGTATGTTGAAGTTTGCAAGCGGTTGCGGTCAAGGAGACAATTCATAAGTGAGGTCTGCAAGGTGGGAGGAAAAAGACCTGCTGTTGCTGTGTTGCTTGCGGCAGATGTACGAACCTAGAGTATCTTGTAATGACACAACCAGCGGCCTCTGTCATTATATAGCTACATCTGTATAATGTTAGAATCGCCTGCCGCACAAATTATAGATAATCGTTTTAAAGATAAATATTATCGTGTTGAGTGGTAAGGCGAAACAAAACTAAAGTGTCCGTAATTATAGAGGTTGCGCCAGATTGCAATGTTCTTGCAGCATTTCTTCACTATGAGGAACAAGCGAGGTGTGTAGCAAGTAGGTTTAAATGAAACAAATTAGGAATCCCGTTGAACGATACGCAGAGAGAGCCAAGGTTGATACTTAACCCGCAAGGTAATGTAACACTTTCATTAAACCATAGACGTGCCAAGGTTAGTTATTATACTCTAATATAAGATGTACTTGTTACAGTCGCCTGCAGTGAAGATGTAAAGGAGAGGGTGTATATGTCACTGGTAAGACGCCAAAGAAAGAATGGTTCCAGTGTATGGGATCCTCACCAGGATTACTTGACTTGAGAACTGAAAATATCCAAAGGAAAGCACGATTTGTTCTGGGTTATTTACGACAAAAGAGTAGCGTTACGAAAATGTTACAAAATTTGGGCTGGCAAGACTTGAGAGTAAGGAGACGAGCTGCTCGACTAACCGGTCAGTTCCGAGCTGTCAGCGGAGTGATGGCGTGGAATGATATTTGCAGATGAATGAGATTGATTGGAGGTTTTAAAAATAGGAAAGATCACAATATCGAACCCTTTAAGGCCCTTCGAGAGATACCTACCTTCCTTACCTATCAGCAAATCGGCATGAGATCTTTCTCTTGGGTCGTCTATACGTTCTTCATCACTTGCTTAGGTAAGAGGCGGGTTTCAGTAATTTAAACGATTTTCTACAATGAGAGGACTCAAGTTAAAAGAAACTGATGTTTTATTTACTACTGAGACGAAATCTGACCACTTGTGATCTTCCACAATCTCTAATCAATGAACTAAATCCTGTTCATTTTAAACAAAGAAATAATAATAACAACGATAATGAGGGACGCTGGCTTTGGAGACCTTAACTCAATTGCTTGAGGAGCATCCTTACTAGAAACCACCATCTTAATTTAAGAATGAAATAAAGAAAGTCTGGAGATCCCTAAGATCGGTTTCCATGTGAGAGTGCATATACCACCATAATGATTCGTGATGATCGAGCCTCCGTAACACGAGATCTGGACTCTTGGTATAATTACGGCAGTCCAATCGGTATGTGCCACACATTAGTTGTACGGCATGAATCCTTAATTGAATCGATGTGACCTGCGACTATGTCTTGGACCGTCATCAAATTTTGTGATTTACGTTAAAGTCATTGTGGATGATGTCCGCTAGAAAAATGATACTGGCAGATAGCCCTAATCTAAGTCATTGAGGGTGATGATCCCATGACCATTAAAACTTCTAAGCTGAAGGCTGAATAAATTTAAGTTACAGTAGTTGATTACCAAGGTTTCTACATTAATAAATCCCCAGCACATCTGGTGCTCAACAAATAAAAATCAAAGTAACAACAACAACAAACACTCACAACAGTTGTGGCAGTAAAGTCTCTTGCCATCGGACATGTCCCCTTAATCGTTACGTTAATAAGTTGAAATTTCCCAGCAAATAAAACTAAGAGTTCCAGAATACATTTCCAAGTTAGTCACTTGGTTTTAAGCTTTCTCAAAATATGGTTCCACTGAAGTTAATAAATGAAGTAATCTCTTAATCCTAATTAACAACAAGTTTATCTATCCCGGACGAGGTGGTTTCTTTAAACTGTTTCAATTACTTTTCGTTATCACTTGGACATGTTTACCAGAATCATTCCTTTGAAGAAAATATTTAATCTGCTATTAGTTTATGCTCATAATTTTCTCGTTCCACAGCTGGAATGTGAAATACATTGTCATAATTACCGGTACCATTTATTTATTTATTTGATGTTACTCAACAAGTTTGGATGATAACACTGATGATTATTAAGAAACTAGCTTGGATAATCCTAACTTTAAATCCTATAATCTGCATAAATTCACACACAACGCAAAATAAAACAACCCATGTCAAATCGATTATAACGCCTACGGTTATCCCTTAGGCTAATTTTAGGCCGATGAGACTCAAATGTCGTAATGCACCTCACCCAACTCTAGGGTGGATGGACTACTGCACCCCATGTGCTCCACAAGCATGACCTCATACCACATGAACCTACATTTGTGTCTTGGAAATCAACAACAACAACAACAACAACAACAACAACGCAATCATCCATCATGAACTCTATGGACTGACAAGCTATCATGGTATTCAAATAATATAATTGAGAAACTTTGGACAACCCTCAACAACACGAAGCCACATTGCTACGGATTCTGAAATGTTGACACCCCTGAAAATGGTTATTCACAACATAACATAACGTCGTGTCATTTCCGTCACAACGATAATGAATCTCAACTTCTCTACTAACCGATTTTCTAATAAAATAATGAAATATAATTTCAAACATGTGTTATTAAATGAAAAAATCGCAGTTTCAGTCTCTTTCTGACAAATGTACTGGATCGCTCGACCAACAGCTGGCTTACTAGCAAAACACAAGACCCTTCTCTCGTCACCCCAATGAAAGCAAACACGTTATCTCTAACTGGATCAAAAAATGAAGTCTCGCCTCGTTGGCAACTTGCATGAAATACAATACTTAACCAACACAGAATATGCCAAGAGATTTAATTTAAATCGCCACTTGAAATATTCTTATCCATCACAGTCCTACGGTGTCACGTGAGATCCTAACTATGGAATTACCCCATTCCCATATCATTCAATTACACAAAATAAACCCTCGGTTTCCCTACAGTGAATATCCCGCCACAAAGTCCCTTCAACACTACAGGATTTCAACAGCTTGATCCACATTCTTTCCTATCTCCGCAAGACTTGAACCACTTGCTACCACAAATTCTCTACACGAAAATAATATGGAATATCTCCCTTAGGTGATCCACTATGTTGTTACATTAAACAATATGTGACAAACTAACCATCTCTCCTCGCATATCTGAATTTGACACCACAATATTTCCAAAACCGAAACTCACAACTTGACTTACAAAAATGTTACCGTTATTTTCCTCTCATCAATTCTACACAGATTTTAACAGACCTTTGGAATACCAATTCCCTTCCATAAATCACACACCAGTTTGGCCTCGTGCCTTCCCTTCACAAATTTACAGCGCCGAACACGGGAGGGTTTGCTTCCCGCGACAGCTGATATTCCATCATTACCATGCACTCACTCTAAATGGTAAACCACGGATTATACTTACAGGATTTTCATCTTTACACTGAACAAAACTTCGTGATAAATTTATATCTTAACTCTGAAAAATAACAAATATAGGAAATAAACGTACGGTAATGACACTTCGCCGTAGACATTATATTCGTTTTACAGCCATAAAGTCTACACCTGTACAACATTTCACACGCTAGTTTCGTGGCTCTCCTGGTTATCCAAGAAACACAAAATTACCCTTCTTCGTATTCCTATGACGTTTTCACGAAATAAAAAGGGTGACCAAAATGCGTCACAGATGGATAAATAAAAATTGTGACATAATGAAATAACAAATGCACTTTATAAAAGGTAGTTTACACACCACCGGGCGAGTTGGTAGTGCAGTTAGGGATGCGCAGCTGTGAACTTGCATCCGGGAGATAGTGGGTTCGAACCCCACTATCGGCAGCCCTGAAGATTGTTTTCCGTAGTTATCCATTTTCACACCAGGCAAATGCTTGGGTGTACCTTAATTAAGGCTACGGCCACTTCTTTCCCACTCGTAGGCCTTTCCTGTGCCATCGTCGCCATAATATCTATCCGTGTCGGTGTGACGTAAAACAAATTGTAAAAAACGTTTACATACCTAGAAAGTCGTACGTGGCCTTACGCCTTACATCATAACAGGCCCACCAGCTTCTCTCTCAATCTTTATCTAGCCAACTCGATAGATAGTGGCTTTACAAAACATAATTTTCCTTTCATTTTTCTTTGGTAAAGTTAATCTGAAAATAACGGCATAAAAATGCCCTTCACACGTTCCCTTCCTCGCGAACCGAACACGTTCGTCAAATCACCGATCCGCGCAAGCAATAAAGTAAAACACTGATATTTTCTAGTTCAATTACAGGAGTTCGGCATTATAATGACCGTCTGTTGCCTGGACGCGAATATACATGACGGTTCTACATTTCGGAACACCGTTAATTTGACTGCTAACCTGTCTCCACTTGGAGATGACGTTATATAGCCACCTTTGGCCAAAACAACCTTCCCTTTACAATGTTAGTCTGAACGACGTGCGGTCTCCTCAAATTCACTAGAAACAATGCGGGGATTGCAAATGGCGCCGCGTGCTCTTACAAAATTTTTCCCACCACTATGCCATCCGCATTTACCACCAAACGTTTACTTAACACTGTTTTTACCTCACCGAAAATGTAATTATGGCTGATTATGATATAACACATAGTTGCTTAGTTTGGTAGCCATGTTGATGATAAGCATTAAGGGTTTCTCTCAACAAATTTGAGTCGTTAAATTAACTCATAAGCTAGGCACTATATTTCGGCCGATGTAACGGAGTTTAAACAAACAGGCGCGTCTTTCGACAATTTTCCTTCTTTAGCTATTTAGCCGTCTGCAGTCTTTACCACTAACAACCAAATTGTTTCACGATTTCCTGACGTTTACCACGCGGTTTCGTCGCTAATTCTTCTTAAAATGGACTTTTAACAAAAAAATTAGTTCCGCCAAATTCCTTCGTATCCCTGCACATTCTACACGTGTAGGTGACGTAATTTCTGTAGCATGAGAATCACCCCACTTGTTTCTCCACGCGCCGTCTCTGGTCAAAAATAAAAAAATGCGACGAGGGCTCCACTTGACTTGCAATTTATATGGGCCTCATGTAATGAATTTAGGACTCTAGCTCCTTGTGACTGAAAGGTCATGGGTTCAATATGAAGATAAAGTTGGAATTCAAGAGGACAAATTGGGGTAAATATTCGTGGGAGTTAGGGATTGGAATAATTTATCAAGGGAGATGTTCAATACATTCGAACTTCTTTGAAATCATTTAAGAAAAGGATCGATTATATAAGCAATTGATAAGGAATCCACCACCTAGGCGACGCCATTAATGAAGAGCGGTGATGATTGATTGATTGATTGATTGATTGATTGATTGATTGATTGATTGATTGCTTGCTTGCTTGCTTGCTTGCTTGATTGATTGATTGATTGATTGATTGATTGGCGATAGTGAAGACATGGAGATACCTAACAATACTTCCTTCTGCTTCTGCTTCGTCATTCTTCTTCTTCTTCTGCTGCTGCTTGGAGTATTGATCCATTACTGGTTGGTGGTCCGAATTGCAATTTTACTATTGTTGACTGCAGATTGAAGTAGTTCTCTTGGTGAAGTGCTGAAGCAGATCTCAAAGTATGTTTTTTTTTCTAGTTGCTTACGTCGCACCGACACAGTTAGGTCTTGTGGCGACGATAGGATAGGAAAGGGCTAGAAGTGAGAAGGAAGCGGCCGTGGCCTTAATTAAGGCACAGCCTCAGCATTTGCCTGATGTAAAAATGGAAAACCATGGAAAACCATCTTCAGGGCTGCCGACAGTGGGGTTCTAATCCAGTATCTCCTGAATGCAAGCTTACAGCTGTGTGCCCCTAAGCGCACGGCCACCTCGTCCGGTTCCAAATGTTTCAGCCAGATCATCTCAAGTCTTCAGCGCCCACGACTGCCAGCTACTTTCCCTTCAATCTTTAAGTATTAATTGAAGGATTCCAAATCTTTCAGAATGCCTCACGATGTGTCCCAGATATTCAGTTATTCTTCCCTTAACTGTTTTAATAATTTCGACATCCTTCCTGAGTTTCCATAATACTTCATGCTTTGTATCGTCTGTCTAGGAAATTCTTAATATACGTCTGTATACCCACACCTGAAATGTTTCTAATTTTTTGTATTGGTTGCAGTCAGTGTCCTTGTTTCTACACCGTATAGCAAGACTCTAAAAACGTAGCATTACATCAATCGACCTTTAGTTTGAATGTTCAAATGGTGAATTTTTGGACTGGTACTAATCTTAACAGAGGCACTTCATGTCCGTTACATTCACCATTTGATTTCGATTGATTGGTCCCAATCTCAATTCACACAGCTCCCTAGTTATTTACACCTCTTCTTTCTGTACCATTTCCAAATAATTTTCCTGAAATGTTTTGTTGTTCAGTAATAACAATAAATTTGTTCTTTTTTATTAAAAAACCATACACTGCACTTCTGATTACTTAACCAACAGTTCTTGTATAGTTCTTCCAAGGAATCAGCAAATTCAACTCCATCATCTGCATACCTGATATTATTGAGACCCACACCATTAATATGAACTCCCTGTTCCAAAGCTATCAAGGCCTCCGGAAGATAAACTCTGAATATAAGTTGAATAGTACTGGAGATATAACGCACCCTTGTGGAACACCAGTCTGGACGCGAAACTTTACTGAGTGAAATTTTTCAGTACCGGATGATTGAAACCGCTTTGAATAAACTGATGTAACCCATTGAGGGATCCGGTTACAACATTTTTCGAATAGGAATGTACAGTCTAGGACGAAACCCTGTGTCTGGGTAACCATAATGGACAATTTATTTGATTTATTTCCCCAAAATATTCTGCATTCCTAAACAATTCAGAAAATGGCAACGCATGAAGTAACAGTCATTTCTACATACAGTGAAGTTCAACACAGGACACTTAATGTGAAGTAGAATGCAGGAATGTAGTAAAAATATACTAACACCACTATCACTGACTACATTTATATAATATGTATTTACACTCAACACAAAAAACAATCCACTTGAGATCTATACACAAGAATGTACAATCGATCTGCAAAGCAGTATCAATATGGTATGACTTATCTACGATAACTCGCTGCATGAACAACTGGTTGTCAACACGTCACTCTTAATAAACCACCACTGGTCGGCTGAAGCAGTATCAACAAAACAACTCTGTAACAACTCACCTCCGATCAACTACCGCAGTATCAAAACAGCTGAACTACGATAACAACACGAAGTTACTCTTCTCTATGCAACTACCATATATATATATATATATATATATATATATATATATATGAATTAATTAATAGAGAAATGTACACTCAAGTTTGAGCATTAAATAAATTTCACATTTCAGTCTTTGCTATAGTCTGTAATTGTCCTGGTTCTTTTCGTGCATGTTATGATGTGATATGTACTACACATCTGTCCACACAAAAAGGAAATTACAATCTTCGTCTGGCTCATGGAACTTGTGGTTTACGCATATCTTGTGGTGAAACCCATGTATGGAGAGTCGTGTTATCACGTGGCGTTGTGTGTTGCACTCTCTAGTCCATCTATCGTCCGTCATCGCTGGTGAGGCGTAGAAGTCGAGGTCGATTTCACTTTTCTTCCTTTCCCTGATGTTTACTAGTGCCCTGCTTGCTTCCGTTGATTGTAGGTAGAATTGTGATCGTATGTCTTCTATGAAATACGTCTCCCGCATCATTTCGTATACCATCCGGGATGGCGCTGTCTTTCCGACTCGGGTAATCCTCTTCATGAACATTGCTTTTATTCTTTCTATTCTCATCAGGTCTCCGATCTTCAGCTTTTCCCACACGATCTCAATTCCATATGTTATCACTGGCGCTATTGTCGTCTTGAAAAGTCTCATCGCCGTGCTGACTGATAGGTTTGAAATGTTTTGGATGCTGTATGAAGCTCTGATTGCTGCTGCCGTTCTTTCTTGAATATGTATACCAAAGGACGCCGCCGTTGTCTGTAGTGTTATTCCCAAATATTTGTAATTTCGTACCTTTTGTAATGGCTTTTGGTGTAATGTTATGCTGTCTTTGGGCGTTGAATTCCCACCTTTTCTGAAGGTCATTTGTACTGTCTTTTCTTCATTTATCTGTAGGCTGTTTTCCTCCGCCCAGGTCTCTAGTCTGCGGACTGCCCTTTGCACATCCTCCTTTTCTTTCGCTCCGATCAGCATGTCATCTGCGTATAGGATCAGCTCTGCTTTTGATCCTTCCTCTACTATGTGGTTCACATCTGCTGTATAAATGCTGAAAAGTGTGGGACTCATGGGATCCCCTTGCATAACTCCGTTCGTCTGTATTATGCCTTCAGAAATTTCTACGTTGTTGTTTATTCGGATTATGTTCCTCTGTAGACATGCTTCAACTATTCTCACTAGTGGGTCTCTCTCGCCGATTGTCAATTTCATTTTCGCGATTAGCTTTCGCCTGTCGATTGAGTCGAATGCCTTCTTGAAATCAACAAAGACTGCGTGATATTTCCCTCCTTTGTGTCTTAAGGCTTCTTCTACCTGATTTATTAGGTATTTCACTGCCTGGACCGTGCTCCTGCCTTTCATAAAACCGAATTGATTTTCTGGAATGTACCCACTGAAGGCTTCCAGTAATCTTTCATTTAGTATCTTTGTGAAAACTTTAAAGGATGCATTTTCTAGTGCTACTCCTCTAAATGAGTCTAGTGATGTTCTGCTCCCTTTTCCTTTGTACAATATCTTTAGAGTCGCTGTGTTCCATCCCTCTGGTATTTTCCCAGTCTGTATACATTTGTTCATTAGGTCTTTCCACAGTTCTTCCATCTCAGCAAGTGAATCTTTTAAGTGTTCCATGTAAATTTTGTCTGGTCCTGCGGATTTCTTGTTTCTCCCTCCTTGTATTGCTTTCCTAATTTCATACGTTGTTATTGGCTCCACAGCATATGCGGGTTCTGCTGTTTCTATGTCATATGCTTGCTTCAGCCCTTCCATATTCAGTATGTTCGAGAAATGATGTTCCCAGTTCTCCATATGAATTTCTCCAGTTGCGATTGATGTCTACTTTTTCAGCACTATGTATAGGTCTGATTTTGCTTCCTCGGCTTGTTTCCTTCCTTGTTTCTCTGTATATTCTTCTTTTTTCTTTTTTATTAGTTCTTTATATTTTTTCCTTTTCTCTGCATATGCTGTTGAGTCCTCTGGGCGTCTGTATAATTTTGCTGCATTCAGGGCCTTTAGAGTTGCTTTTCTTTCCTTGTAACACTCTTGGTCAAACCAAGCTTGTGCGTGTCTTCTTTCCTTTACTATTATAGCTCTCGTTATTACTTTGGTGGCTGTTGCTAGGGCTTCTTCTAGTCTTTCTTCTTCTATTAGGTTTCTAGCTTTCTCGATGTTTTCCTCGCTTTCTTCTACTGTTTCCCGCTGGATTTTTCTAGTATATATATACTTGGTCTTTTTGCTTCCTTCCTCTTTTGTTGGATTTCCATGCGTAGGTGTGTCATTATAGGTACGTGCTTCCTTATTGGTGCTGCTGATGAGTTCCATAGGCCTTCTTGTTTACACAATTGTAGTTGTACTCCTCTAAAAATAGTAGGTCGATGGCGCTATGACCGTTCTGTGCAAAGTAGGTTGGTGTTTCTTTTTTGTTCGCTATTTTGAAGCCTTCTTCTTCCAGTGTCTCAAGAAGGATGCGAGTTTTGGTATTTTCTTTGTCTATCCTGCAGTTAAAATCTCCGGCAATTATAACGTTCCTTTCTGCTTTCGTTTGTTCTATGGCTATGGATATTTTATCCATTATGTTTTCTATAGGTGTATTTGGCTGAATATAAATTCCTATTATCGTAATTTCTGATGTGATTATTGTGACCATGTTTTCCTCCTTGATGATTCGCTTGATACCTCCCAGTTTCCCTTTTATGAAGATTGTGCCTCCCCCTGCTGGTCTTCCTTCCGTCGGGGTCGCTAGCGTGTGTATACCATAGTAACCTTGCAAGTCCATTGGTTCCGTGAGGAATGTCTCTGTCAGTATCATAACATCTGTGTCGTCTATTGTCTTCTGTGATATGTGGGGTATTGCGTTTCTTATTCCCTCTATATTCCATAATAATACACTTATTTCCGTGCTCGACCAAGATCCTTTCTTCTTTGGCAATTGGGTGAGATGTTTACTGTAGTTCCACCCCTCGTTCTTCCTTTGGTCTCCTATCATATCTCCGAAAGCGAAATCTTCTGACTTTTATTCCCTGTGGCCAGAAATCCGCGCTCTGTGCATCTTCCAGATAGATATATGGGAAACCGACCTTAAAAGCTTTTCTGTCTCCCAGTGTATGAAGTTCTTCACATTCTATGTGTCCTATGATGCCATTCCTTTCCAAGAATTTTCTTATATTTGTTGCCGTGGTGCTCTGTTTAAGCCGACCTACGTGCAGCCATGCCATTTTTCTGCCGCTTCTAGTTCACCATCATCATTTTGTCTTTGATTGGTTAAGGGCGATATGTTATTCCATTTGTTTCTCGTTTCCCTTATTGTCTCTCTCTGGCGAATTTGATTCTTCTCTTCGCGTGTACTGGTGCTTGTTTCATCGAATGCATTTTGTGCTGTCCTGACCGTGTGGTTTATTTCTGTTGTAATTTTGCTTTTTAGACTTTGGTTAACTTTTTGCTCAATTATTTGATCTAGCTTGTTTTCCAGGAATTCCATTATGCTTTCTAATTTCTCATTTACTGTCTCGACATTTATTGTCGTCTGCTTGAATATAGCGTTATTACGTTTCTTGCCTTGTGTTATTGGATTTGCTGCGTGTTGTATTCTTCCTTGGTGGTTTTCCTCGTCATCGGCAGATGGTGTGCTATTCTGACTCTCAGTTGCACTTTCATTTATGCGGCCGAGAGATGTCCTCATGTATAGATGGTGCCACCTGTCTCGCGCTGCTGGTTTCGTCCCCTTCTTCTTCTTCCAAGTCAATGTGATGTTTTCTAACCTCTACTGTTGTATTTGCTTCGAAAATATCCACGCTATTCCCTGGCTTCACTTTTCCTCTATAAATATATATATTGTGCCCTTGCAAAGGCACCCAATGCGGTGATCTTCTTTCTTCATATGTGCGCCGGCTGCTCCTGTAAGTAACGACATTTAAAAATACTTACCGCTGCATGTAGACTCTTCTTCTTCAGTCGTGATGCGTCCAAAAATATCCCGCGGGTTGATGGGCCACACATCGATCGGGCGGTGAGGAAATGAAAAGATGGGGTAAACTAAACTATAAATGACGGTACCCAAAGACTGAATTAAAATTTAAATAAATAAACTGATTTATTGAACAAAGTGCAAAGTGCAAAAAAAAGATAAATAAACTGGTGAAAAATAAAACAAAGTAAAAGGAAATTGAAACTAAAACAATTTACATTACAATAACTCAATTATCTGCCTAATAAATTGACTGAAGGTCAATCAAATTTAAATTATAAGATTACATCGACACTGTCTCCATGACGATGACGTGAATAAATTCTTAACACTGGTCAGAAATACCACCTCATTTGAAATACTGAATTGTAATACATTGAAATGTCTTTCAAAATAAACTTGCGTAGTTAATTAATTAATTAATTAAGTCATTCAAATCAACACTGACTCAGAGGTGTCTATCAAATATTTAACACACGTGATTCAGTTGGAAAACACCCAACTCTCAAATAATAATGGAAATGCAATAACCATGTGTTACAAATAAGAGAATAAGGAAAACAAAACAACCATGAACATTGTACTTCATCTACCACGTAACCATTGCCACATTTTAAACTACTTGTGGTTGAAAACAAGAAATTATTATTGAAACATGAACCTGAGTGTTACAATCACTCATTTAATTATTCAAACCTCACTTGCATGACTGTGATAGCCTGGACCTCTTAAAATATAAAAATTAATTAGGCCAAGTGCCTCATGTTTACATATCAAATGAAAGCGATCCCTTTACATTATTAATTTTTCTTAATTTGCCGCTGCCTGCATTTTCATTACGAATTCATATTTGTGGTACCACCACTAGATGGAGACAGATCCCATCTCATTTACATAATTCATTTGCGGCACTTATGATACAATTGCTTATTAAAGATCGCTTCATTTTCCTAATTGAAACGTAGTGGATTTCTATGGCTTGGTAATTACTGAATGTCTGGTATGAGCATACCACTACTATGGTTTTGACTATGAACTAATCGATGATCTCTTATCCTAACACATGAAATCTTATTTACATAAATGAACATGTTAATGGAGAAACACTGCTCCAAACAAAATTACTGAAATCAAAACTAACCTAACTACACCTATCTATTTACATCAATCAAATACAAATAATTCACGTATGATCAGATCCTAAAATAATACGGTGATAAAATATACACAAAGAAAAGAATAATAACAAAAATCTAGATCCCAAACATCGCTGCCTGCTGAAAATTCTAAAAAATAAATGCGCAAATATCGGAGTCCAAAGAAAAATTTTCCCTGCTTAATGTACCAAAAATATTGTGAATTTGATGGCAATCTTCTACCCTCAGACAACAAAATGTCTGGCTATGACACTATTCAGCCATTATGGACAATAATTACTGGTATTACATGTCATCCATGATTCTACATGACTGTCAAAATGCACATTGGTTCGTCGCTCTGTTCACATATTACCTCATGCACTAACTCGCATGTTTTCCGAGCATCTACTTTCCCTGGAAACTATTTGAAACAATACAGGCTTTCCGCCTACAATCATAATCCATGTCGACATATATTTAACACTCTCAGTTAAAATATTCATCTCTCAATTCTATTTATTCATCATTATTCTCGACGTAGTAACTCATAATACGGCCTCGCTCGTATCCGGCGGGCGAAATATCTGTCGTGCACATCTCCATTTCTTACGACACTGTTCATGACATGGTCCAATATCACATTTCCATTATCAACGCAGATCATCAGGGATATTATTATTCACTTTGCTCGATCTCTTGATCATCCTTCGCTTCACATATTACAAACATCAGAGCTGACTTATCAATAGCTTCCTGTCACTAACTGATTTACTAAAAAAATGACGAGATTGCCTCTCAAAAACACGGCTATTGAAATGTGTAACCGCAATTACACACAGAAATAAACATTCGCGTGTCAACCAAATCGTCGCAAAAATACACGGTATGAGAGCTACCGGAAACGGTAATCTGAATGATGATTACACAACATGAAACAAACTGAATGCGCTAGTAGCAAAAGCATACATTAAAATCAACAAGGCGGCGTCTACAAGATCATAACTTCAACAATATTATCGCTCATAACCAACGTTATAATAACATTATTATTATTATTATTATTATTATTATTATTATTATTATTATATCATTATTTATTATTATTACGTGAATCATTTACAATCCTATCTAACAGTCTAAGCTACATTTGATCATCGATTGGTTCATAGTCCTACATATTTATTTATACATTTTGTTGCTCATTACCTTAGTGCTGGAGGCAGGTTGGATCACCCTCCGGGCTCTGTCATGATGAATTAGAATTCCATCTTGAAGCTGATGTGGTAATCCGAAATATCACACGCACATGCTTGATACATTTTTATATTGGCGTTACACACGTTCACATTTACATACACAATCGCATTTTCTAGCACTTCAATGGCGATTATACAATAACACTGCATAAACACCTGACGTGAAGTCGAAAGTCTGCTCTCCGCTACCTGGCTGGCCTCCCGCTGTGTCTCTTACACCCCTCTCAGTTTGTTTGTTTAAGGCTTACTGGTTGTTCACCTCTTCGGAACATAACAGTGTAGTCAAGGTCTTAACACTGCGGCCTTCCATTAATGACAACAAAGTCATTCTCCTCCCTGTAACTGCTTTAACTAAATTTTCTCCCGTAATATCTCGCTTGCCATAACAGTTCATTGAAAGTGATGAAAACAAGCTAAAAGTACTGTTTCCAATGATGTGTGGAGAAATTATACTAATCGTCCTCCAAAATAAAAAAATAAAATGACCTTTCAACAAATGTCCAAACTACACGTGGATTAGGAACATTTTTATGCAGTTATATGTTACGACGTGATCCATTGTCCCTCTCTGTTGGTTTTGTAAGTTTATTTAAGGCAAGTGTTAAAAAATTGTAGCTATTGCTTGATTATCTCTGCATAAATTCTAATTAATAAAGGTTTGTTAAAGTGTTCATTTCTCCTGAAATATTACTCTCAGAAGTGAATACATAGCTCACTCGGATGCTAAAAAGTGTCTCTGATCGCGTTCCTACCAGACTCAGAATTCACAAAAGAAAACATTCATACAAGACTGAACTCACTCCGTACAAGACTGAATTCGAGAGCTAACTGCTCCGTACAAGACTGAATTTGAAAGCTCACACACTGAAGATTCAGCACACTGCTCGTTGGTTTTGTAAACAGTTCTTCCCCCACTGTGGAAGGGATGTGGCGTAGTAATCTTGCACTTGGGACCGATTTATCAGACGTCCGTAGGTTAAAGCTTCATGAAATATGTTCAAAATCTTCTTAATTTCGGTCCGACTTACTTGTTATATTGCGCTGTGGGAAACGATCACAGGGTAATCCATACGACGGCGCGCGTCACTGGCGTTATTTTCTTCCTGAGGATGGCATGTTCCCGCCATGATGGTTCACTTCCTGGGCGATACGACCCTTCCATGTAAAGTTAAAATTTTCTTAATTAACCACTAATTAATCACACATTTGCACAGATAAATCGTCAAATATTGTTAGGAAGTCAGGACACCGTTTTCCACAACTACTCCGGGCTCCAAATCGCGAAATACTGGCTGTAGATTCCCGCTATGACAAAACATTTAAATTTTCAATTTTGTGATTGGCTGAGACTTTCGCGCTCTTCGCAGCATGGATGCTTCCATTTTCTGCCAAGGGTTGACGGGTATTAGCGTTTTCTCTCTTGCACTTCTAAGTAGGTCAAGTTCCAACGCGTGATTTTCCCGTGAGAACCGAGTAGAAAGTTCCCACTTCTTGTCGGCACCATAAACATTATTGGATGTACCACTTAGGCCAGCTATATGCTGTTCGTGCCTTAAGAAAAGTTCTGCGGATCTACTTGCAGTCTGAACGGCGCCAGAATGTTGCTTTGTGACTGCCAGCTTGCACAGCCTACTGCTGTATTCCAATATGCGAATTATTCAACTTTTAATTCATACATAATTACGTACATTCGCTTATGGGTGCAATATATATATATATTTATATACACTGACTGACAGAGCAAATGCAACACCAAGAAGAAGTGGTCAGAACTTTATGCCAATTGCAGGGTAGACTGACGTCACTGAGGTATGCTCATGATGTGAAATGCGCCGCTGTGCTGCGCACGTAGCGAACGATAAATGGGACACGGCGTTGGCGAATGGCCCACTTCGTACCGTGATTTCTCAGCCGACAGTCATTGTAGAACGTGTTGTCGTGTGCCACAGGACACGTGTATAGCTAAAAATGCCAGGCCGCCGTCAACGGAGGCATTTCCAGCAGACAGACGACTTTACGAGGGGTATGGTGATCGGGCTGAGAAGGGCAGGTTGGTCGCTTCGTCAAATCGCAGCCGATACCCATAGGGATGCGTCCACGGTGCAGCGCCTGTGGCGAAGATGGTTGGCGCAGGGACATGTGGCACGTGCGAGGGGTCCAGGCGCAGCCCGAGTGACATCAGCACGCGAGGATCGGCGCATCCGCCGCCAAGCGGTGGCAGCCCCGCACGCCACGTCAACCGCCATTCTTCAGCATGTGCAAGACACCCTGGCTGTTCCAATATCGACCAGAACAATTTCCCGTCGATTGGTTGAAGGAGGCCTGCACTCCCGGCGTCCGCTCAGAAGACTACCATTGACTCCACAGCATAGACGTGCACGCCTGGTATGGTGCCGGGCTAGAGCGACTTGGATGAGGGAATGGCGGAACGTCGTGATCTCCGATGAGTCACGCTTCTGTTCTGTCAGTGATAGTCACCGCAGACGAGTGTGGCGTCGGCGTGGAGAAAGGTCAAATCCGGCAGTAACTGTGGAGCGCCCTACCGCTAGACAACGCGGCATCATGGTTTGGGGCGCTATTGCGTATGATTCCACGTCACCTCTAGTGCGTATTCAAGGCACGTTAAATGCCCACCGCTACGTGCAGCATGTGCTGCGGCCGGTTGCACTCCCGTACCTTCAGGGGCTGCCCAATGCTCTGTTTCAGCAGTATAATGCCCGCCCACACACTGCTCGCATCTCCCAACAGGCTCTACGAGGTGTACAGATGCTTCCGTGGCCAGCGTACTCTCCGGATCTCTCACCAATCGAACACGTGTGGGATCTCATTGGACGCCGTTTGCAAACTCTGCCCCAGCCTCGTACGGACGACCAACTGTGGCAAATGGTTGACAGAGAATGGAGAACCATCCCTCAGGACACCATCCGCACTCTTATTGACTCTGTACCTCGACGTGTTTCTGCGTGCATCGCCGCTCGCGGTGGTCCTACATCCTACTGAGTCGATGCCGTGCGCATTGTGTAACCTGCATATCGGTTTGAAATAAACATCAATTATTCATCCGTGCCGTCTCTGTTTTTTCCCCAACTTTCATCCCTTTCGAACCAATCCTCCTTGGTGTTGCATTGTCACTGTCAGTCAGTGTATATATAAACTGGCTATGATTCTAGATAACTCTGCTTTCTTCTTATAACATAGTATAGCTAGAAGATGCCTGGAAGATGGTATAACATCTGAAATCTTGGTGAATACCCGTTCTAGAACTGCCTTGAAACAAGTTTGAAACTATGTCACATAATCTAAAGATATGTGCAGTATAAATATCTAGAATATTATACAACCTGTCCTTGATACATGAAGATTCCAGAGCTCACTTATATTAACACACGCATACACTTACACTGGGATACCTAAGCATCTTGGGAAACACGGACGGTTATTTACAAGTGATAAAGATGATGTAATAATAACCTAATTTCCCTTGAGTAATAGATGTAATTATAACCAAACGTTTCCTGAATGATTGAATACATCAAGGATTATTTACTACCAATAAATGTATTAACCTAACCTAAAATACATATACCTAGCCTGTAATACATGAAAAATTGTTTTCAGTTATAAAAATAACCTACCTTGGGTCAAATGTCGTTTACAAAATCTTTGATTATGGTGGGCAGTAGTTATAACTATGCTGTGCGGGATGAAGATGTTCCAGAAATCTGAGATAGTATGAGGCATTCATGGCTGGTTCGGAGGTACTGAGTGGCGCAGTATGACACCCTGAATATCGTATGCCGCTACCAGACTCGCTTTCATGTTCCCCGGTTGCTCTGGGATGATGATGCATGGCCACGCCTCCATTCAAAAAAGAAAAAAAAAAGAAAATCCTGTCGTTGGTCTGCATGACCTGCATGACAATATCCGCTGTTACAGTGCATCTCCTCTGAGGGAATTGTTATCATATTGGAGGTGAGACGTCCTGGGGCATCCTCCATATTCACCGGACATGAGTCCCTATGACTTCAGTTTTAACCCCAAATTAAAGGAACCACTCCAAGGGAAACGTTCCCATACACGAGATCGCCACACATTCAAATGGTAGGGCGCTCCGTCACGGACATCAACAAAGGTGGTGCACTACCGGTATCCTACGTCTTCCAATCTTCTAACAATGGGTGAAATACGTTGCAGGGTATTACACTGAACTCCTGTAGAGATATATGCATATGCTGCCACTACTTTTCTTCCAGCCTTCGTATCCAGTTGGAGTCGATATCAACCTCATCCATTCATTCACTGACCATAAAGGACAAGAAAAAAAAAAGGAAAAGTCATTGCAGAGCAGTGGAAGTCTCGGGATGCCAGAGCTCTAAAGAAATGAAAGGTAATGCAGAGGGAAGAGGTGAGTGGTTACAGTGACAAAGTAAAGCCTTCAGGCAATGATAATAGTGATGATGATAATGACGATTTGCTTGCTCATCTTTTACTTCTCCAAATTCCGAACTCGATCTATAACTCAGAGAAGTTATTTAGGTTCCTTTTAACCACAGGATTTCCATGCTTTGAATATTTATAACAAGATGTAATTAAAATTTCAATCAACACATTAATAGCTGCTGTGTTTGTAAACAAAATACTGGAATATTTTCATTATGAAGTAAACGAGGTGCTGCTGAGTAGAGTCTATATTAAATTACCATCAAAGAACAGAAAGCTAAATAAATAAAATGTTTTCAATGATAAATAAGTGTGAGTTAGATTGCAAACTTATGACGAACATGCCATATAAGAAAGAAGATGTGTGGTTGACTTAACAGAGATATAAAGGAAGCCAACTGTGTGTTCGAGAGCTTTATCCTCCATCTTGGGAGAATGCATATCCCAGCTGCTTGTAATGATTCACCTGTTCCAGATTCATATTCTCTAACTAACATTCAGTATTCCTATCTTTCTCCCCCATTAACATCACTTTAGCCTCTGAAACAAATTTTCGACCGACTGAGATGGCCTTGCGGTTAGGAGCGCGCAGCTGTGAGCTCGCATTCGGAAGATAGTTCGTTCAAACCCCACAGTCAGCAGCTCTAAAGTTGGTTTTCCGTGGTTTCCCCTTTTCAAACCAGGTAAATTGAGGCCACGGCCACTTCCTTACCACTCCTCGACCTTTCCTATCCCATTGTCGCCGTAAGTCCTATCTGTGTCGGTGCAACGTAAGGCAAATTTAAAAAAAAGGATTTTTTTCGACCGAGCAAACTGGCTTTGCTGACGGGGGCGCCGAGTTGTGAGGTTACATTCGGGAGATAGTGGGTCGGAATCCCATTGTCGGCAGCCATAAAAATGGTTTTCCGACTGAGATGGCCTTGCGGTTAGGGGCGCGCAGCTGTGAGCTCGCATTTGAAATATAGTTCGTTCGAACCCCACAGTCGGCAGCTCTAAAGATGGTTTTCCATGGTTTCCCATTTTCACACCAGGCAAATTGAGGCCACGGCCACTTCCTTCCCACTCCTAGACCTTTCCTTTCCCATTGTCGCCGTCCTATCTATATCGATGCAACGTAAGGCAAATTCTAAATAAAAAAAAAACACATTAATTTTCGACCGAGTGAATTGGCTTTGCTGTCGGGTGCGCCGTGTTATGAACTTGCATTCGGGAGATAGTGTCTTCGAATCCCATTGTCGACAGCCAAAATGATCGTTTTCCCCAGTTTCCCATTTTTACACTATGCAAATGCCGCGACTGTGCCTTCATTAAGATCACGGCCGCTTCGTTGCTATAATCATAATGTTTTTGGCTTAAAGTCCCACTAACAACTTTAACATTTTTCGGAGACGCCGAGGTGCCTGTATTTGGTCCCACAGGAGTTCTTTTACGTGCCAGTAAATCTACCGACACGAGGCTGACGTATTTGAGTACCTTCAAATACCAACGTACTAAGCCAGGATCGAACCTGACAAGTTGGGTCGGAAGGCCAGCGCCTCAACCACCTGAGCCACTCAGCCCGGCCAACTACCAGTCCTTTTCTATACCATAAGATCCATCTGTGTTTTTTTTTAAACCGCTTCATTCCACGGCCAGAGACTGTGTTCAAGAACTCTTGGAAGACGAGATTCGAACCCCAAAACATTTTTCTCCGACTATGTCCATTTAATAAAAGTTGGATATTTCACTTAAATTTGGAGGAAAACCAATAGAAAGCAAACAATGGTTAATGTTGCCTTGTAAATCGCGAAGGCATCCACGATAGAACCATACTGAGAAACAAGATACCGATATTTGAGGGGTTCCAAGACCCAGAAAGAGCAACATTGAAAAGAAAGAAGTCACGGGTGAAAGAATAAAGAATAAAGAAACACTGGCGCCAAAGAAATCTAAAACCATAAAGAGTTATTTGCATGGTCCATGGTTGGCCAACATCGATTTAAAAAAAGTAGTAATTCACGTTGGATGATTACAGCTCGATAGATGCACGTTCAACCCGTCGACACAAAAGATATGGCTTCTTGGCTGTATGGTTAGATCAATGTCCTTCTGTTCTGAGAGCCCTGGGTTCGATTCCTGGCCTGGTCGTGTGTTTTAATCTCAACTTTTAATTCCGTTGGCCCGGGACAGGATGTCTGTGCTGTCCCTAGCATCCCTACAACTCATTCATCACAGTTTCCCATGCACGACTGATGCCACTACCCTAGTCGGAGGGTCGTACAAGGACTGTACCAGGCCAGAAATAGGCACACGACACTTCTTTCTTTCTTTCTTTCTTTCTTAATCCGTTTATCCTCCAGGGTTGATTTTTCCCTCGGACTCAACGAGGGATCCCACCTCTACCGCCTCAAGGGCAGTGTCCTGGAGCGTGACACTTTGGGTTTGGGGGTTACAACTGGGGACGAGGACAGTATCTCACCAAGACGGCCTCAACTGCTATGCTGGAAAGGGGCCTTGTGGGGGATGGCAAGATCGGAACGGATAGGGAAGAAAGCGGCCATGGCCTTAAGTGAAGTACCATCCCGGTATTTGACTGGAGGAGAAGTGGAAAAACACGGAAAACCACTTCGAGAATGACTGAGGACGGAATCGAACCCCCTCTACTCAGATGACCTCACGAGGTTGAGTGGAAACCGTTCCAGCCCTCGTACCACTTTTCAAATTCCGTGGCAGGGCGGGGAATCGAACCCGAGCCTCCGTGTATGGCAGCTAATCACACTAACCACTACACCACAGAGGCGGACTCAAAATTGATTTATTATGTCAAATTAGTGTTGTCGGTTTTCTTGATAAAATCAGTAAGCATGAACTTACACCCGACTTTCACTGTTACGCATTAACCTGGATATAATAATGGCGAGAATATTTCGAAGGCTGAAATAAAGATTGAGTGTTGAAATTTTCATTTGTCATGGATCATCAGTGCTAACACGCGTGCTATACAGCCTTGACGGGTAGCATCACGTGTGACCTAAAACTCACCTTCTAGTTTCCCCGTCTGGTACTTGAAACCGATGGATTCGCAAAGCTAAAGTAGAAAATTTTCATCAGGTAACATATACAGACGCTCGTCATTAAAGCAAGGAATACGAAAATAAACCTGTTTAATTTTCTAGTGTTTATCTGGAACGATAATCTAAATTAAGGTGCATTTGTTCCACA
Source organism: Anabrus simplex (assembly GCF_040414725.1). Classification (NCBI taxonomy): domain Eukaryota; kingdom Metazoa; phylum Arthropoda; class Insecta; order Orthoptera; family Tettigoniidae; genus Anabrus; species Anabrus simplex. Next base: position 1,668,421,505 of record NC_090265.1, read on the forward strand.
GCTAACATTGACTTAGGTTCAAACCGTGAAGAATCTTTCAACTGTCGGGATCACAAAGTGTGTCATTATTAATAAGATTTCCAGATACTGCTTGGGCATTGAACATGAGTTTCTATTAGCAAGAATTATATATTTTTTTACGATGTGCTTTACGTCGCACCGACACAGATAGGTCTTATGACGAAGATGGGATAGGAAAGGGCAAGGATTGAGAAAGAAGCAGTCGAGGCCTTAATTAAGGTACAGCCAGCATTTGCCTGGTGTGAAAATGGGAAACCACGGCAAACCATCTTTAGGGCTTTCGACAGCAATCTCAGCATGAATAATATAAGGGCGATTGAATAAATAATTCATAGTTATTGAAGTGAAATGAGGCGCTGGGGAAGGACAAGATTTATCTACAGCAACTACGTACAAAGCTTCCTTAGAAATGCTACGAAGTTTCATCGTTGTCGTTGTCATGGTAACATAGAAGTATATACAGAGAGCTGTGATTGAACTTCTGAGGGGAAGACCGTTGAGTCGCTAAAATAATTGTCTATGGAGATCAGGCAATGGATAGGAGTACTGAAAGTCGTTGGGTAATCAGAGTATTAGCGCCAAGACGAGATAAAGTGAGACTGTCAGCTCTTCATGGTTCGACTACTACTGCTAATAATAAACGTTTTGGGTCTTCTAGACGGTAACGCCGTCCCACACTCTAGGGCGATTTGTTACGGTGAAGATGTGCCGAGAAGGTGAGGAAGTCGGCGGCCGTGGGCTATACCACGAACTGTCCCGGCATTCGCCTTAGTGCAGGAGAATGGAAAACCACGGAAAACTATTCTCAGGACAGTCCCTCTCCGTCTCCCGAACGCACAGGCGTAGAGCCACTGTAAAGCCCACTTCAGCTGACAGCCGCATGCAGCTGTGACACTGGCGACTGTTCAACGCTCAGACGGGCTTATTCGGAGCGACAGGCGAATAACAATCAAATAATTTGTTATTCAACTTGATATCTCTGTGGGTAGTACCAACACAGTTAGCCACCGCTTATACTATTGAAGAATTCGTTCCAAGAGGGTCCATAGATGCCTAACTGACGGCACTGACTAGACAGAATTTAGTGTGAAATACTCGTTCGTCGTTCATAGTGAATAAGTACTCTAGACTTAGTGGTCTGTAATAATGCGTATTTGTTAAAATCAAACAATTATTGCGGATAGAATCACTTCTTTGTATATGGAATTTTTCCTTTCGCCATCTACCACCCTTAAATTGTACAGTGAGCTTGATCCGGGAGATAGTAGGTTCGAATCCCACTGTCGGCAGCCCTGAAGATGGTTTCCGTGGTTTCCCATTTTCACACCAAGCAAATGTTGGGGATGTACTTTAATTAAGGCCACGGCCGCTTCCTTCCAACTGCTAGACCTTTTCTATCCCATCGTCGCCATATGACCTATCTGTGTCGGTGCGACGTAAAGCCACTAGCGAAAGAATGTACATGTACAATTTAAGGAAAACTATTAATAATAATAATAATAATAATAATAATAATAATAATAATAATAATAATAATAATAATAATTGTTTCGGGGTTTCCGTGGTTCACAGAGGAATAGGAGGCGCCCGGGTTGAATGGCTGGATAGTGGATTACATAGAGTAACTTTTAGTATAACAAATTTGGAAATTTTATATCTTTCCTTTCTTAAAATTGGGAGATAGAAAATTTAATAGAACAACAAAGAACAATTCAAAAAGTTAACAAAGAGCTCGTCAGCTCTAACAATGCCTTGGACTTAGAAGTCCTAATTTAGGTACAAAATAACTTGGGATAAGCTCCCAGTCTTTCAATTACATACGAAAGAGCACAATTGCTCCTAACAGGTGCAATTTTGTGATAGAGCAAGGTTTGCTCCGAGCAGGTACATTTCATAGGAGTCTCAGCTCCAAGATACAAGAGTCTGGCCTCGAAATGGAAATTAGTTTCTTTTGACACACAAAATGTTCATATATGGTTGCCCCATGGAGGGCTATCAATAGCAATGCTCCACAATAACATTAATTACTGTTCCGGAAGGGAACCAAAACGAAAACACAGTTACCCTAAGAATAATTCAGAATAAGCAGGGGAGTAATTACCCGTACTACAAGGCTTTAAGGGTTGCACATAACAGGCTATCAACAAAAGGCAAGAAGGCGAAACAGCAGCACTCCTTATAGCAATTTCTAGAAGGATAAGAACCTATGTGTTTTTAAGGCCCAATGACACAGAAGCTAATCCTATACTAAAAAGGGTGACTAAAGGAGAAACATTTAAAGCCAAGACAAGATGTTCAAAATTTAGAGGTTGAAAACTTAAGTCACCCAATTGAACAGTAAAAAGGGGGACGACTGAGGGTCATCACTCGCTTTCTCTTACATTACACATTTCCCAGTAGGGAACAGAACTGGAGTCCGAATTCTTTCCTCCATTCATGTAATGCGAGTTAATCTATATTCACCGAAAACGTATTGCGATATAATGAACACCTCGTAACCGTGAAAGTATGAAGAGCTCGCATATCCAGTAACAAGCGTATTAAATATATTTTAAAGATGGTAATGCACGTATCGATAAACCAATTGAGAGAAACTTTGAAATATAAAGCTTTTAGTTCAATCGGATATACAAGGTGTTCTAATTTGAGAAATATGTACGTCTCTAGCAATGCCGATGCTGCATGTCTAAAATAAGGCTTTCATGTTCTTAAGACTCGAGAAAGCCTGAAAACATTTTGAAGAAGTGAGTCAAATGGATGACGTTACTTAATATGCAGTAGCTATTCTCTCACGAAAGCTTCGCATTTACTCCTTGATAGCATTAATATGTAAACTAGTTATAAATGTGGCGTGTTATTTTGTTCCTTATTCATAACGAGGGATCTCAAATTGATTATCTCTGCTTAAGCAAAGATATCAAGCTGCTCTATCAGGGATGAATATGTTAAGTGGATGCAAAATGGGATGCTAATGAAATGTCTCTTTGAAGCACCGCGCACTGGATAGATAAAGAGGCCGGTATATGTCTTAATTGGCGTAGTCCAGAGTTATTTGTAGTTCTTTTACACTAATAATACTTTAAATAATTAGACATTCATTTTAAAATACTCCGAGTTATGGCTTGTCTTTAGTGTGTAATTCGAAATTGATATATGCCAACTATTCCCTTCGTCGCCATAAGACCAATCTGTGTCGGTGCGACGTAAAGACACTAGCAAAAAAAAAAAAAAAAAAAAAAAACTATTCCCTTTATAGTGAAAATACTATTAAATGGAGTGCACCTTTCTTTTTTTTCTTTTTTTGCTAGTTGCTTTACGTCGCACCGACACAGATAGGTATTGTGGCGACGATGGGACAAGGAAGGGCTAGGAGTGGGAAGGAAGCGGCCGTGGCCTTAATTAAGGTACAGCCCCAGCATTTGCCTGGTGTGAAAATGGGAAAACACGGAAAGCCATTTTCAGGGCTGCCGACAGTGGGGTTCGAACCTATGTAATTTTCCTAAGTCCCTGACTAATTTTACAAATATTATAAAACTGCATTTAACTTGAAAAATATGAAATATCTGCATTTAAAATGGAAATTATGAAAATTAACATTCATTTAATAAAATATACACTCGTCGGACCTTGTACTCACACTTACTTGTTACCTGCTTACTTACACATACGTTATTTGAAGGGCGCCAGCTGCCACTCAGTGCAGCAATAATAGAATGAGACTCTTGACTATCTCTAGGGTATGGGGTAATAAGCTTACTTTTGACAACATACCATGTAAGTTCTGGGAAAAGTAGATTGGCGTTCGGTTTCCTCATTAATTTTGAGGTTAAGATATTTTACCGTCATTGAAATAAAACTATGAATTCGTTTGATAGAACAAAATATATTCTTTAAATAATATATAAAAAATAGTGAGTCTTGTTGCGATAAAACAGATGAGAATATGAAATTATGACATTGCAACTGAAAGAAACTAGGCATGAATTTGAATTCTTCTTGACCGGACATTTAACAATTTATACGAAATATTTCCCTCACTGATTCACTTGACTGTACCTTCAACACTTTGAGTGTAATTACGACGTATTCCTTTGATCTGGTGTTTACTGTAGATGTGTCACGTCTAACTTGGTGATACATCCTTGTGACTGCTTCTTCTCCATATCATCTGACTTCTTTGTAAGTCAATATGGTATCACCTCATGGCAGGTCCAAGATTGCCCTCTCTGACTCCATGGTAAGCCCTTGCGTCCGTGTCTTCAACTAAGTGACCGACCAACCTTTGGCCTCACTCTCTCAATGACCAATGATTAATGGCTCACTGAGTCTTCTCCATCTCTCGTTCATACTCGTTGACTGACCGACTGAGGCCTCTTCATCTAGTAGACTTCTTCACTGTACTGCTTCCGTTTAAATAATGACTGACGCTACAATATGCATCCACCTTTTATAGACGTTGGTTGACACAGCTATGTAATCTCCAGAAATAACAATGACATACTCCCACAACGCCTCAAACTGTTGCATGTAATGGTGAAATGCCCTCCGGCTCGCTGGGTTTCTCAAAGAAAGTGAGCTTAGTGCTAACAGAATACGATGACGTAGCCATGACGTGGCAATGACTTGGCAGAATCGCCAGCAATATTGCACAATGTAACGATGCCATATCCACCATCTGATATATAACAATTCTCACTGTACATGTATTGAATGTTATTCTACACATACGTATACATGCATATATCTAAGTACAATCCTGCAAGCAACAAGCATTACAAAACTGAATTGAATAAGACTGATAATGACAATAATAGTAACAATATCACAGATAAAATAATAATAATACTGACATAATAATAATAATAATAATAATAATAATAATAATAATAATAATAATAATAATAATAATAATAATAATAATAATAATACAGATAAAATAATAAAATAATAAAAATACAGATATCATCTTGTAACGGGATTTGAACCGTTACACCTACTATCTCCCGAATACTGGATACTGGCCGCACTTAAGCGACTGCAGCTATCGAGCTCGGTGGAGTGCATCTTCTGAAAAATATTGGAATAATAATAATAATAATAATAATAATAATAATAATAATAATAATAATAATAATAATAATAATAATAATAATAATGGTGTTACGTCCCAAGGTCCCCGTTCAGCATAGGAGGTGAGGCCGCCTGGGCGAGGTACTGTTCATCCTCCCCAGTTGTATCCCCCGACCCAGAGTTTGAACCTCCAGGACACTGCCCTTGAGGCGGTAGCGGTGGGATCCTTCGCTGAGTCCGAGGGAAAAACCGATCCTGGAGGGTAAACAGATACAAAGAAGAAGAAGAAGAAGAAGAAGAAGAAGAAGAAGAAGGATGAACTAATGATGATTCGATTTCAGAATAGGCAGTACAAATGCAGTTGGAAGAAAGTGAATTAGCAGAAAAAGCCGCTAAGACAGTAGTGTTGGCTGTTGTCAATGTCCCACCGGTGTTAGAGTATGTGAGCGGATTACGGTATGCGTACAGCCTTGGAGTACTGAGTGGAGTACTCTATGTCTACCGGCGTTGAATGAGTGATTGGAGCTTGACGGCAGTAGTGCTGGTTGTCGTCTTGTGTCCCACCGGAGTCAAGAGTATCGTCGCATATGGAGCGGAGTACTGTGAGTATTGCCTTGGAGTACAGTGTGTGTACTACAGTGGACTGTAGACCGTTCTGGAGTCAGAGTGTGGAACAGCTGTCATACGTAGAATTGGCGCAGTGTTAACTCATGGTTCAATAAAATTTTGCGTCCGAACTTATTGGGTCATCCTAGAAATACTGTAAATTAGAGCGATAAAACAGGCAAACTTTTATTTGTAACGTTTACTACTGTCCCGGAAGAACATTTCAAGTATTTGATGATTCACCTGTTCCAGTTTGTTAAGAAGGCAGCCTTATTCCAGTGTCGACTCATTTAAATGTAACTTAAAAAAGCTTTTCACTCTTTGAAACACACAATTTCAACATAAAATATAACACTATAACATGCCTGTAAAATAGTGTTTTATTTATTATAGTATTAGGTTATAATAGTGTGTATTTTTACAGGCATGTTATAATGTCATATTTTATGTTGAAATTTGTGTTTGACAGACTGAAAAGATACGTTCACCTGTTACTGTTTCGCATTCCTCACCTAGCATTCAGTCCTCTTATATTTCTCCCCTTCTAGTCACGGAAATGCTAATTTTTGTTGTTGTTGTTGTTGTTGTTGTTGTTGTTGTTGCCAGACTGACTGATTCCGATGGTTGAGTCACTGGCCTTCTGACTTCAACTTGGTAGGTTCGACCTCGGCTCAGTCTGGTGGTATTTGAAGGTGCTCAAATACGTCAGCCTCGTGCTAGTAGATTTACTGGCACGTAAAAGAACTCCTGCGGGACTAAATTCCTTCACCTCGGATTCTTCGAAAACCGTAAGAATTAAGTTAGTGGGAGGTAAGAATTATTATTATTATTATTATTATTATTATTATTATTATTATTATTATTATTATTATTATTATTATTATTCCTAATATTTTATATAAAATGGCATGACCAATACAGCCTCATACAAATTATCATAGGAGATAAAGCATAAGGGAAACTTTGGGACGGAGAACCTCCGGTAGTGGTTCGACGATGCGGCAACCCTGATACACGAAACGTTACATACGAAAAATTGCCCCATGACGGTCACCAATCTTCAGTAAGTAGGTGGCATCAGAAGTACAGCAATCAGGCATCTCTAAGCACTAAGTTGATCTAATTCCAATTATACTCGTCCATGAATCATAATCTCAAATATCACTGCCATCCGTCACAAAATCATCATTATATTGCAGAGAAGAAAATCAGATGGGATACAAATGTTATTTATAGCACTGGAACTCTGTGTTTTGGGTTTGTAATCTATGCCCAGTGGATGGATTGGGAAGGGAGCTACTGCCATTAAATAATTAGCATAAGAGTAGGGTCATAATGAAGCCCTATCGGGCCTGCCTGTCATTCAATTATCTGGAGCTAGCACAACGCAATTAATCACCGACGCAATGGTCCATCATGTTTTTCACTATCTCGTTAATACAGCTACACGATCAGTGATAAGAGTAATACAAACACTTACGAGGCATGGAAGAAGATTCACAAGGAAATAGAAGGCTTTTGTCGATCCCACATTCCTTAAAAATAATAGACCATTATATTTTTAATGTAATAATTTTAATTTTTTAACATAAATATTGGAACATTATTTAAATCAAAGTCAATTTCATAAAGACGAACATCCTGATGATAAACACACACCTACACGCAGTGGTGGCTCCAGACTATTCGCATACTTGCAAATGTACACCCGAATTATTTAACATGCATGGCATTTATTTTAAGGTAAGGATATTCAAGAAAATACAATTTTTCGATCATGTAAACTATGGTTTCAATTTTGCGCGCGCTCTCCATTCTGTTATTCTCACCTCTCACAAGCATGTTTTTCCTGGCAGAATTGCAATATCGGGTTCCTGCGAGTTTGTGGAACCAGAACTGTTAGCGAGGAGGAGGAGGTAAGGCTGGCATTACACTATCAAAGTCTTTTGTAAAATATCTTTCGTAAAATATAATATATACGTCACATTATGACAGTGTAATGGAGAAATATTTTGTTAACAATGTTCTTTTATAAAATGTCTTTGGTAAAAGGTAAAAGGTATGAGCATCGTGCTACTTTTTATGGATCTCACGGCTGCCATTATATCATATCGTAGGATGGATTGATTTATAAATTTCCCAGAGATATACCAAGAAGAACGGTTGCACAGTTTTTCAACAACACGAAATTCCAGGTCTGTTAGGTGAAAAGAAAATACCAGTGAGAAAACTGCATTATGGTTTGCCTCAGGGAATAGTTTTGTCGCCACTGTTTAATCTGTACATCTCTGATCTTCCAGAAACAATATCTAGAAAGTTCTGCTATGCTGATGACTTGACCCTGGCCACACAACACAAGATCTATGAGAAAACTGAAGACTTTTTGACTGAGGACTTATCCACCCAGACGGAATATTTCAGGAAATGGAGACTCAGACCCAGTATGGCCAAGACTGAGGTTTCTTACTTTCATTTGAGTAACCGGGTAGCTAACTTGCAACTAAATGTTACCTTCTCCAATCGAGTACTTAATCACAATAGGTGTCCAAAATACCTCGGTGTTACCTTGGACCAGACTTTATCATTCAAGCAACATCTTTTGAACTCGAAGAAACTGAAAACCGGAAACAATATTATTCCGAAGCTAACTGATACTACTTGGGGATCTACTGCAAACATCCTGCGCTCTTCAGTCTCAGCACTGGTTTTCTCTAATGCCGACTATTGTGCTCGTATGGCATAGTAGCCTGTATGCGCATGCGTCATATATCTGGCACGATCAAATCAACTCCAATCCACTGGCTCCCACTGTTGTCTGGAATAACACCACCTGACTTACGAAGATTCAGTGCTCTTGTTCGAGAGTACAACAAAATCTGCAAGAATCCTCTACTACCTGTTCCAGACGACATACCAGCTCCAAAGATACAAATCACGACATCCACCCTTTGTGATGCTGCTCTGAAGACGTTTACCAACTTCAGTGCTTTGAAGGAGTGGAAACGCCGCTGGAATAACTCTACTAACTTGTCCCTCGTAACATCTTATCCAAGTAGATTGGAAGACTTCCTATCACCAACAGCGGAAGCACTACATTGGATTCAGAAGTTGGGCATTCAGATATGATAACTGATAACAGATAACTCTAATGCCTGATGTGAATCAAAGTTTTTTTGTTATTGTGTATAAGTTGTGTATTGTGTATATAATTTCCTTGCCATACGCTAATAATATTATTATTATTGAATTTTTACATCCAAAATGACCGATCGTCAGTTCAGTTGGAATTTTGCTATAACAAAACTGCTTATTTTCGAATATGAATTGAACAAAATGTTGTAAACACAAGGCACCAGGAATATGCAAATAGATATTTAAGACAGCAAGTGTATTTTAACATAATGGAGGCGAAACATCCTACTGTACAGGAAAAGTGCTCAGTTTAGGACATGAAAAAGAAATTGAATTGATTATGTAGCCGGTATTTGGCTGAAAACTGAAATTGAATATGATGTTTATATTATAAATTATATTTCTTCCTTTCGTCAAGTTTTGAATATTGTAAGCAACTTCTTTCTCCTGATAGCTCACGTTATATTATATTAGATTATATAAGACATGTTTGCAAAATTAATAATTGGTTTGATAGAAGGCAGTTTGGGTTTAGGAAAGGTTATTCCACTGAAGCCCAACTTGTAGGATTCCAGCAAGATATGGCAGATATGCTGGATTCAGGAGGTCAGTTGGACTGTATTGCGATTGACTTATCTAAGCCATTTGATAGGGTAGAAAATGGGAAACTACTGGCCAAAATGAGTGCAATTGGACTTGACAAAAGAGTGGCTGAATGAGTGACTCTGCTTCTAGAAAATAGAACTCAGAGAGTTAGAGTAGGTGAAGCTTTATCTGTCCCTGTAAAAATTAAGAAGGGAATTCCTCAAGGCAGTATGATTGGACCTGTATGTTTTCTTATATATATATCAATGATATGTGTAAAGAAGTGGAATCAGAGATAAGGCTTTTCGCAGATGATGTTATTCTGTACAGAGTAATAAATAAGTTACAAGATTGTGAGCAACTGCAAAATGACCTCGATAATGTTGTGAGATGGACAGTAGGCAATGGTATGATGATAAATGGGGATAAAAGTCAGGTTATGAGTTTCACAAATAGGCAAAGTCTTCTCAGTTTTAATGATTGCGTTGATGGGGTGAAAGTTCCCTTTGGGGATCATTGTAAATACCTAGGTTTAAATATAAGGAAGATCTTCATTGGGGTAATCACATAAATATGATTGTAAATAAAGGGTACAGTTCTCTGCACATGGTTATGAGAGTATTTAGGGGTTGTAGTAAGGATGTAAAGGAGAGAGCATATTTGTCTCTGGTGAGACCTCAACTTGAGTATGGTTCCAGTGTATGGGACCCTCACCAGGATTACTTGATTCAGGAACTGGAAAAAATCCAAAGGAAAGCAGCTCGATTTGTTCTGGGCGATTTCCGACAAAAGAGTAGCGTTACAAAAATGTTGCAAAGTTTGGGCTGGGAAGACTTGGTAGAAAGGAGACGAGCTGCTCGACTAAATGGTATGTTCCGAGCTGTCAGTGGAGAGATGGCGTGGGAGGACATCAGTAGACGAATAAGTTTGGATGGTGTCTTTAAAAGTAGGAAAGATCACAATATGAAGGTAAAATTGGAATTCAAGAGGACAAATTGGGGCAAATATTCGTTTATAGGAAGGGGAGTTAGGGATTGGAATAACTTACCAAGGGAGTTCAATAAATATCCAATTTCTTTGCAATCATTTAAGAAAAAGCTAGGAAAACAACAGATAGGGAATCTGCCACCTGGGCGATTGCCCTAAATGCAGATCAGTATTGATTGATTGATTGATTGATTGATTGATTGATTGATTGATTGATTGATTGGTGTAGGATGCAGCAGTTACGTAGAAAAAAAAAAGGTTTTAGCACGTGAGATAACCTAAACCCATGTGCGTTTTAAACTTGTAATACGAACAAGTAGACCGATGTAGAACTTGTGCTGATGTACTCTCCTAATAATAATAATAATGTTATTTGCTTTACGTCCCACTAACTACTTTTTAAGGTCTTCGGGGAAATGTACTCTCCTGTGATGGTTTAATTTTAAAACATATTGGTATTATGTATGATAATTTTTTTTTTTTTTGTCATTGACTGCTCAAGTAAAAATATATAGTAGCCGAACATGCCCACAACTGCCCATCCATTTTTCTGAATTATGAAAAAAAAACCATTTTTATGTACCGGAAGTGTTATGGCAGTATGTTATAGTATTCTATTTTTAATGCTGCACACCCATTTGAATATGCCACGAAGCGCCACTGTTCAGAGCTAATTCACATTACCATAAATAGAGAAGGAATCCAACAATTAAAACTGTTCGAGTCTTCTTCTTTCTTCTTCTTTTGCTACCGATTTTCCACACACCTGTGCAGGTGCGAACTGCGTCGCACATATGGATTTGGTCCTGTTTTTACGGCCGGATGCCCCTTCCTGACGCGAACCCTATATGGAGAGATCTAATCACAATTGCGTGTTTCTGTGGTGGTTGGTAGTGTGGTAAGTTGTCTGAATATGATGAGAGAGAGTGTTGGGACGGACACACACACCCATTCCCCGAGCCAGAAGTATTAATCAGAAGCGATTAAAATCCCCGGCCCAGCTGGGAATCGAACCCGGTACCCACTGAACCGAAGGCCAGTACGCTGACTATTCAGCCAACGAGTCGGACAATTAAAAAAGTTCGAGAATCGTAGACAAATAATATAGGCCTATAAGATTTTCGGCGTGAAACTGGAATTGTTTTGACTAAGAAGGCATTTTGCGAGAAACAAGCTCGGATATGTCAGAGCATCATATTCCTCAGCTTAAGAACACAGCTTAAATGACCTACGTGTGATGTACTTTGGCGAGATCTGGACTCTCAACGAAGGCGACGTTAATAAATTAGAAGCCTTTGAAATGTGGTGCTGTGCCGTTAGGAGAAAGTAAGTTGTGTACAGAAGATGACCAATGTAGATATGCTAGACCGAGTTAGTGAGGAACAACAGATAATCGATTAGATCCAAAGGAGGACATCGTCCTGGATGAGGCACAGATTGCGACTTCGTGGACAGATAATCGATGTAGTAGAGAGGAAACATACTTGGATAAAGCCCTCACGAAAGACCGAAAACAGACTTCTGAAGACATTAGTGAAAGTAGGTTTTCGTGGCTCATTGTATTAAAAATAAATATGTGAACTGGATTAAAGCCACTTACATATATATATAGAAAAGTCGAGCTTTCTGCCAAATTGCATTGGCCTTCTTCGGGGCATGTGAAGGTTCGCCTCCGACAGCGAGCAAAGATATTCTTCGAAGGAACGTAGAAGTCACGACCATACTATCCACGGCCTCCACTAACTGGACTCAGGGATCGTCACGCATTGCTGTAGTGGTTGGGAGGGAAGTTACTGAATCACCGCCCTGTCGATAGTTCCTTGACTGCCTCGCTCTGAGCCATGGTGGTGTAAAAGACTTCTATGCTCGACTTGCAAGGGAAGCCATAGAGATAGAACTGCGCCCAAATAACATCAACAGGGAAGACGGCTTCAAGTTATCAAATACATGGAGACCTGTACACCAACATGGCACAGCGCGACGAAGTCCAATTAGTGGGGGCCGTGCATAGTACGATCGAGACTTCTACGTTCCTTCGAAGAATTTCTTTACTCACTGTCGGAGGCAAACCTTTACAAGCCCTGATGAAGGCCAATGCAATTTGGCAAAATGCTCAGCTTTGCTAAATAAGTGGCTTTAAACCAGTTTGCATATTTATTTCTTTATTTATTTCTGAAGACGTATTTCACTGGTGCATGTCTAAATTGTTTAAATAGGCTAGAAGAACACCCGAAGTTAGTTTCACGTGGAAAAGACACAAAGGGTACTCCTACTTAAGCAATGCACTCCAGCAAACAAAAGGGCACGAGAAAATTTGCGTCCATAATACAGTGAATGAGGAGAAGCTGTTTAAGTGACCACGAATGATACATCTGCAGGTTCAAGATCAGGTAAATCTCGGAGAAAAAACCTCTGCCGGCGTTGTTATAGGGAGTCTGAAGCCCTTGCATATGTTCTGGAAATCTGTGACCATGAAACAGCCTAAGGAAACTCACCAGAACAACCTTTAACAATACTTTGAAGTAGAAGGAATTCAGTGTTTATGAAAGAGGTGCATGGGCTCTCTAACACTGACCACAATCGACACATAGATGCCATAACAAGTAAGGCAAATTTTCCTCATGAATTCATCATTGAAAAAATAATATTAAGCTCAAGACCATTGAATGCTAGTTCAAGAAATCGACCCGGAAAGGAGTGTATGCACACGCTGACTTTGCTTACTTTCGAGGGAAAAAGACACCTTGAGTCAATGACCATGACTTAATGATTGGAGACAAAGATGTGAGTCCTAAATTTTATGTTTACTTTTGTGATTGGTTTGAACTTACCAAAGCATTAATCATCTTAAATGCTAGTGGTTTAACGTCGCATTAACACTTCGAAGATTTTCGATGACGGAAGGATGAGAAAGCGGTAGGATTGGAAAGTCAGCGACCGTGGTCTTAATTAAGGTACAGCGTTTGTCTTACATGCGTCCAGATCTTTCATTTCTATATTTAAGAAACCTTCCTGTTGAACAATTTGGAGTTAATCTATGAAGTAGTTTTGATGACCTAATACCACATGGCATCTGATTCCCTTCATCAGTAAAATAGAGACATATCTCTCCCACTTAAACACAAACAGGCTCAATCCGTTTTTCTCCTTCCGTCGTAATCCCAACCCGAGGAAGCTTGGAAAATGTCTTGGTTGGAAACTTTACTCCAACAGGCATTTATCCGACTCTGCTTCGAAACTTAGGTCGAGGTACAATATTATTCAGAAAATTGCTGAAACTACCTCGAGATCTTCTGCATCCAGTACATCGGCATTTAGGTTAGTTCATTCAACGGCTGAATATAGTTTCAAAGACGGGCTAACCAGTAGACACTCGAAGAAGAATGCATATATCTTCTTTAATCAATCCAAACAAATCATCTGTACTGGAGTGAAGGTCATTTTGCTGCTTTGCATAAGATAGAACCTCCGAGATTAAGAAGACAAAATCTAGTTCAGGAAGTCATGAAGGTTGCACAAAATTTGTCCCCGCATATCCATAGTGACTTAGCAGAGTGATTCTAGCGTCTTATGTCAGTCTTCTTTAAAACCAACCCAATGACTTATCTTTTTTTTTTGCTAGGGGCTTTACGTCGCACCGACACAGATAGGTCTTATGGCGACGATGGGATAGGAAAGGGCTAAGAGTTGGAAGGAAGCGACCGTGGCCTTAATTAAGGTACAGTCCCAGCATTTGCCTGGTGTGAAAATGGGAAACCACGGAAAACCATCTTCAGGGCTGCCGATAGTGGGATTCGAACCTACTAACTCTCGGATGCAAGCTCACAGCTGCGCGCCTCTACGCGCACGGCAAATGGTTTATCTACGAAGTATATAATGAATTGAATGGTTGAGAGCTAATGATCACGGTGCTCTTCCCCTTAAAAGAACAATCAGTACCACTACCAATTGATAATCGGCAGTTAGAATGGCTTGATACCGCTCCACATATATATTTCAGCTTTTATTGAACAAGAAGGATCCCCTTCAGGCTTTGACCTGACTTGAAAATCTCGAGTGTTGCTTAATCGAGTTCGAACTGTCATGAAAGTTCTATATTAATGTTTTATTACGACTTTCCTCATGACTGAAGATAGAAAAATCAGTATTCGAAACATTACTACTGATTGTGCTCTTTCTGGGACTGTTGATGATTTGGTAACTTAGGTCCAACAGTGGCTAGAAAGATCGGATTTATTCCTATGTCATTATTGTTTAGTCTAGTTTTTACTGCATAATATTTGTCAAATATAATGTGTGTGTATGCTAGAATATTAATAAATAAGTGAACCATGCCTATCCCTTTTCTCTTTCGTGATGCATTTCACACGTGTTCAGTAATTAATTAAAATCAACATTCCCTGAACATACAGAATTTTTATGTTAATTTACTTGTATATACGGGAGGGATAAAATAAAACGAAAACAATTAGAATTAATACAATAGAAAGGGCACTAACATTCATTACCGGAATCGAGGCCTCTCATGTATAATTGTGCAGCGGAAAAAGTTACCTCCTCGTTAGTCTGAGGTTATTTCGCGCTATCTAACAAGGAAGCTAACACATAACGTTTCTTTCGTGCGAGGTTAAAAGAACATTAGCACTAACGTATTCTTTATATAAATATCGCCGAGCCAGTTGGCAGCCGCCTCATCAAAGCTCACCGCGATTAATGTTCAGCGTCCTGTCGTAAGTTCCGCACTGATCACTGATCATAATTAACAGGCAAGGTTCTTCGTGAAGGCCTCCAGCGTGCAACCACCGCCGGAAATGTTTCACTTGTTAAACAACGTGACGTTATCTCACAGGATGATGAGCCCGTGGTTTTAAACGATGCACATCTAATTACAGATTTGTGTGAAAATTGACCTTTATATTTTCTTATATACATAAATGATATGAGTAAAGAACTGGAATGGGAGATGAGGCTCTTTGCGGACAATGTTTTACTGTATAGAGTAATAAGTAAGTTACAAGACTCTGTGTGAGAAACTGCAAAAAAATACCTCTATAATGTTGTGAGATGGACAGCAGGCAATGGCATGATGACAAACAGGGTTAAACGTCAGATTGTGAGTTTCACTAATAGGATCACTGTAAGTACCTAGGTTTTAATATAAGGAAAGATGTTTATTATGGTAATCACATAAACGGCATTGTAAATAAAGAGTACAGATCTCTGCACATGGTTATGAGGGTATTTAGGGGTAGTAGTAATGTTGTAAAGGAGGGGACATATAAGTCTCTGGTAAGACCTCAACTATAGTATGATGCCAGTGTAAGGGACCCTCACCAGGATTACTTGATTCGAGAACTGGGAAATATCAAAGGAAAATCAGCTCGATTTGCTCTGGGTGGTTTCCGAAAAAAGAGTAGCGTTTCCAAAATGTTGCAAAGTTTGAGCTGGGAAGGTTTGAGAGAAAGGAGACGAGCTGCTCGACTAAATGATTTGTTCCGAGCTCTCAGTGAATAAATGGCGTGGAATGACATCAGTAGACGAATGAGCTTGAGTGGGTATTTTTAAAAGTAGGAAATATCACACTATGAATATCAAGTTGGAATTAAAGTGGACAAATTGGGGAAAATATTCGTTTATAGGAATGAGAGATACGGAATTGACCAAGGGAGGTGTTCAAACAATTTCTAAATTCTTTGCGATTATTTAAGAAAAGACTAAGTAAACAACAAGTAGAGGATCTGCCGCATGGGCGAATGCACTAAACGCAGATCAGCAGTGACTGAAATTCTTAGGCGGTACATCAATTTTGCCAGCACTTTGGTATAGGGATAGCATGTATGTGTCTTCCACAGAGATCCTTGTTTCAGCGGTTCATCATTGACTTAGATATGGTACAGTGAAGATTTCAAAGTTCATGCTCGATGATTTTAATCATAGAAATAGTGCGACAAAATGAGAGAAAGACTTGTGTGGAGAACGCTCGAATCTAGAAGGAAGAGGCACTAAATACGCAGGGACGTTATTGGTTGGAGGGGTGTGTGGGTCAGACAGAGCATGTGCTCCGGGCACATACTGGACAAGTATTTTTACTATAGGTATTTAAGTGTGATTAAAAATTGAAACATTAGTAGACTACAAAAACAAAGAACTACAAAGGGAGCTAAATGCAGAAAGTGTGATGTGTTACGTGAGCATGACTTTGATGTGAGTAGGACAAATTCAGTAAAGGATCTCGGGCTCATAATGCACAGAAAGTACAACGTCTTTGAAAACGCCCTTGAAAAGGTTGTTAATGAAGGATACAAGTCCTTAGGTTTCTTAATAAGACTTTAGGGAGCTGAAAAACATAAGTGCTTTGACCACACTATATAATATGTTTGGTCGAAGCAAATTTGAATTGGATGTATTGTGTGAAATCCAAGTTACCAACCTTACAAAAATGATATTGTTGAAAAGGTTCTAGAAGAGATTTCCTAGTATTATCTGCTATAAAATTCATAAAAGTTCTGCTCTAAAGGGAATAAATTAGAAAGACTTACTCTAGGAATTTTAAATTCTCCACTCTCATTAATCGAAGAGAAGTTAATCAGCAAGTATGTATGGTATAATAGATGGTAGCGATTTAATTGCTACGGTGAAATTCAGTGTAAAGTTAACTGATTTGAGGACACGGAAACCATTCTTGTGTCCCCTTGTGGGTGGGGGTGGTAGAGTAACACACACGTTATTCCCTGCCTTTCGTAAGAGGCGACTAAAAGGGGCCCCAGTGGATCTCAACTTGGGAGCGTAGATTGGCGATACGGGGTCCTTAGCTAAGTCCTGGCATTGCGCCCACTTACTCGTACCAGGTTCCTCAATTTCATCTATCCTATCCGACCTTCCTTGGTCAACTACAGTACTTTTCCGACTCC
The DNA here is from genome assembly GCF_040414725.1 of Anabrus simplex. Lineage (NCBI taxonomy): Eukaryota > Metazoa > Arthropoda > Insecta > Orthoptera > Tettigoniidae > Anabrus > Anabrus simplex. The sequence continues at coordinate 1,668,438,817 of NC_090265.1, forward strand.
GACTGTATTTCAGCATTCGAGGCCGAGGGAGTGTTTCATTTTTACGCCCTCCGTGACCCTTGTCTTTCTTTGGCCGATACCTTCATGTTTCGAAGTGTCGGAACCCTTCTATTTTACTTTCTGATTAGTGTTATATAGAGCTTGGTTGCCTAGTTGTACTTCCTCTTAAAACAATAATAACCACCACCACAACCAGACGGCCAACTCGCCCGGTTTTTCAGGTTTCTCCGGTATGCAATAATATTAGACGGGATTATTATTGACGCCTAGTACAACGCTTTCTTCTTCTTCATCTTCTTCTACCGCTTTTCCCACACATGTGGGTTCGCGGGTGTGAACTGTGTGGCACGTATAGACGACGTCCTGTTTTACTCCCTGATGCCCTTCCTGACGCCAAGCCTGTATGGAGGGAGGTATTCATTATTACGTGCATCTCTGGCGGTCGGTAGTGTGATATGTTGTGAATATAGAGAGGAGAGTGTTGGACAAACACCCAAGTTCCAGAATCAGAAAAATTAACCAGACGTGATTAAAATTCATGTCCGGGCCGGAAATCGAGCCCCGGACCCACTGACCCGAAGACCTCGACGCTGAGCATTCAATCATGTAGTCGGACAAGAATTTTCGATCGTCTGGAATATCTTAATTAATGTATGGATCCTTCAAATCCCAGTTCAGCACATTCTTCATAAAGCCGCAGGTTTTTGGAACTACTGTCCTCTTCAGAACTGTCTTTAAATAATTAGTTCGTATCGACACAGATAGGTCTTATGCCGACAATCGGATAGGAAAGGTCTAGGAGTGGGAATGATGCGACCGTGGCCTAAATTAAACTACAGCCCCAGCATTTGCCTGGTGTGAAAATGAGAAACCACAGCAAACCATCCTCAAAGATGCCGACAGTGGGGTTCGAACCCACTATCTCCCAAATGCTAACTCATAGCTGCGCGCCCCTCACCGCAAGGCCATTTCGTTCGGTTTGTTCAATTCAATGTAGATCTTCTTGTAAAAGTTCATCTAGTGAAGTGCGTCATAGAGCCGGTGAGGAATTTGTCCTAGTACTCCCACCATTATTGGAACAACGACAACTCTATCTTCATGCCCGATATTTCTTATTTCATTGGCCACAGGCAGGTACTTGTGGACTTCTCTTCTGATCTTTTGGATTTTCTCAGAAACAGGGAATGCAAAGTCGACCAGATATGCACCTTGTCTGTCAGTACAATATCAGGCTGGTTTGACTGATTATTCTCTCAGTCTGTAAGTCCCAGTTCTAATAACATTTCTCACTCCCGATTATCCTAAAAAGGGTCCTTTAAAACCTTCATTGGTTCATTTCGATGGCTCAGGGGCTGGGTGTGTGTGGCGTCTTCATCATCATCCTCATAGACGCGCAGGTCGCCTATACGGTCCTTCGGAGGCCACATGCCATTATTTTTATCCTAAACGGGTTGTGGATGGTATCTGTAATAGGGTGTATGATCAATGATAAGACCTTTACACAAACATATCAGCTGATGAATGACATTGGCAACGTTGTGATGTCGCTGGAAGAACTCAGCTAGTGTAGAGCAGTCATTTATGATGGGCTCTATATTATGTTCTCCGTGGTGTAGGGATAGCGTGCCTGCCTCTTACCCAGAGGACCCGGGTTCGATTCCCGGCCAGGACAGGGATTTTTACCTGGACCTGAGGGCTGGTTCGAGGTCCACTCAGCCTACGTGATTAGAATTGAGGAGCTATCTGACGGTGAGATAGCGGCCCTGGTCTAGAAAGCCAAGAATAACGGCCGAGAGGATTCCTCGTGCTGACCACACGATACCTCGTAATCTCGGGCTGAGCAGCGGTGGCTTGGTAGGCCAAGGCCCTTCAAGGGCTGTAGTGCTATGGGGTTTGGTTTGGTTCTATATGTTCTCTGCCCACGTTACACGTTCTACTGAGGTAGTTTGAGAGGTCCTGGTCTTTGATTCAGTACTTTCGGTAACATCTTGTCACTGCTACTTGTATGGCCACCATGAACCTTTCTATTTCACCGAAAATGTTACTCACTTGAAGCCACTTACATGATGCAACGAAGTCAACGTTTGGCTGGTTCAAGGAGGTTGGATATCTGCCATGGAACTGTATACCTATCCACAATTGCTGTTTTGCTGTTTCGTCGATCTTGCTGTCTGGCGAAAGCTTCCGTTGGGTGGGATACGCAATTATTATTATTATTATTATTATTATTATTATTATTATTATTATTATTATTAAAGTAACTTTATTGTGGCGAAGTTAGGGCTCCTGGCCCTTTCATAAACTTAACCACTTCATGTATATAAATGAGTACTAATTTACATTATAATTTTTACAATTTAACAATGAAAGATTTTCAACAATATAAATTTTAATATATACTAACAGTATGAAAACTGAAAAGACCTAATTTAAACATATTAAATCTTTACAACCTAAAGTAAAAACTAAACTAACTGAAATATCACTAAACTAATGTATCACGAACTAAACTGACTAAAATATGTGAAGTATAACAGCTAAATTATAAAGTATAAGCTGCAACACGTTACAATAAACAACCATATTCACTCTCATTTATGCATCCCATTCACACTCAAGAAAGTCTGGAAGTGCTATTAAGATGACGCTGGCAGACGATTTTAAACTTTGTCTAAGATTTAGCGTCTCTGATGTCATTGGGGAGTTCATTCCACCATTTCGTGGCGGTGATTGCGAACGATCTGTTGTAGGTTGCGGTTCGATGTACAGGAATTTCTAGAGTACAGCCTGACCAGGTATTGAACAGGTGTAGTGAGCTAAGGTAGCGAAATCTGGTGGGTAGGTAAGGAGGAGTGTTTTCGGAAAGCACTTGATACACCAAAGTAGTTGCATCGATTTTATGATAGAACAATATGCTGTATACCAATTTATCATATTTATGGTGAAGGTTGGCGATGTCAATCACCCTCTACCATCTTTCTTTCTTGTCAGGTGAAATCTTTCGACCGGGCGAGTTGGCCGTGCGGTCAGGGGCACGCGGCTGTGAGCTTGCTTCCGGGAGATAGTGGGTTCGAATTCCACTGTCGGCAGCCTTGAAGATGGTTAACCATGGTTTCTCTTTTTCACACCAGACAAATGCTGGGGCTGTACCTTAATTAAGGCTACGGCCGCTTCCTTCCAACTCCTACGCCCATCCCATCGTCGCTATAAGACCTATCTGTGTCGGTGCGACGTAAAGCAACTAGCAAAAAGAAAAGAAATATTTCGATAAAGTTCTTTGAATAATTAGGTTATTATTATTATTATTATTATTATTATTATTATTATTATTATTATTATTATTATTATTATTATTATTATTATTATTATTATTCGGGGTGATTAGTCCTGCTGAGGGGCGAGGTCGCTGATGTGGATCCGTCTTTTCAATTTATTTCTGTTGAATACTAGGTTCCATTCCATTTCCAATTGCTCGAGATCCGAGATGACAGAGTCCTTCCACCTCCTACGGGACTTACCTCCTCTTCTGTTCCCGGGAGGAGGCACATTTAAGAGGCCATCTCCCACATAATCATTTCCTCCTTATGACGTGGCCAAACCATGTTAGCCTTGACTCGTGGATAAATACATTAACGCTGGGCACATTTACCCAAACCTGTACAGTTTCATGACTGATTCTATCCTTCCTTGACACACCACATGCCCATTGAAGTACTGTATATACATTTCTGCCACCTCCAGCTTTTCTTTTAGAGACTTTCCTCATTGGCACTGTTTTCAAACTATACGTCAAGGCAGGACGAATCATAATCTTACAAATAAAACTCTGGAGGTTTTGTGGTATCCCCTTGTCACTCCCGTAACTGCATTTAAATATGGTGGGCAAAATAAAGCTGGCCCTGAACATATAAGACTGACATGGGACTGACCCTAGTTAATGAACAGGAGTGCTGCAATCAGAGGAAATGCTGAAAACTGTGATTTCGATGCACGAATCGGTTGCTGTCACATGTCTCTCTTAATGGCACAGATTTCCCTTGGAGTCCAGTTCCTCCACACTGCACGTGTGGGGCTACAGTTTATGTCCTACTTATTGTTGTTGTTGTAATAATAATTATTAGTATTACTGTTATTAAAGAGGACGTAGAGGGTAAGATGGGTAAAGGGAGAGTAAGGTGACGATGGTTAGACAATGCTTTAATTATAAGAAGCGTGGAACTAAATTAGGCAACGGAGCTAATTGCAAATACCGGTAGAGCATGGAGGGACTTGTAAGTTGACAGATATTTGCAGACTGAATCTTGAAAGGCATAACAGCCTAATTTATTTAGCGTACGACTTCCAGTGCCGGGAGTGTTCGAGGACATGTTCAACTCACCTGGTACAGGTCTTTCCATTTGACGCCCACGGGCAACTTGTGTGTCTGCGTCTGAGCTGATGATGATGATGATGATAAGATAGGGACAGGATGAAATCCGGTATCGGCACATAACCTACTTCTGTTGAATAACACCTAGGGGTATGTTTAAAGCTTAACGTCGCCATCCGACGGATGAGTCATCATCAGCAGCGTCTTACGCCCTCACTCCATATGAATACTGTGGAGAGGTTTGGAATTGTATTGAATCCAGGCTTTTGGCACGGAATCTAGTGACTAGAAATTGTATAACACCTGCCCTGCTGACCATTATTCTGATTATTACTATTATTATTATTATTATTATTATTATTATTATTATTATTATTATTATTATTATTATTATTATTATTATTATTATTATTATTATTATTATTCGAATAACCCTTTTGAGGGTAGGATAAATCAACTTTGGTTACCTTTCTTTGGATTTATTGTCATCATAATTCTTCCATTGATATATTCAACCTCCATAACTTTGTTCTTCAGTCGTTTTCCAATTAGTAGGCTATTCCAACTCCATGGAATCAATTTTTATGTTCACTCGAAAAGTACATTCGAAAGTCACTGCTTTCTAGTTCTCCACATTCACCCTATCTCACTTCACACATTCCAAGTACATCCAAATTATTTCTCTTCATCTCATATTTAGCGCTTTCTAATTTTCCTTCCTGTAAAAGGGTTAGAACATTCCACGTCCCTATCCGCAATAATTCTTCATTCTTCTTCTTCTCCTGCCTTCCATATTTGAAAACCTCGTTGTACACCCCTCTCCGGAATCTTTTACAAAGATGATGATGATGATGATAACTATCCTCGTTTCCAAATTTCCTTCATTTACTTCATTCTTTTTTCTCTTGAGACCATTTTCTTCCAGTTGTTAATTTCTTTCTCTCCTGAAATCCTGCCTTTCATGTTACTTCTCTGACGCGTGTTCTGTTTTCTATCGTATCTATTTTAATTCTAGCGTTTTTCATATCCTTTTCAATTTCAATGATCCACGTTGGCTTGGACTTGTAACTGTTCAATAAGTTGAAGATTTGTTTAGATAGTGTATTGTTATTCATTCTATAAATGTGTTCAAAAAATTGGAGTCTCGTTACAGTTGTCAGTTTTTCAAATTTTAAATGTAGCTCTCTATTTGATATTAGTATAAATTCGGCATTGTTGTTTCTTATACATCTCAGTATTTTTTTCAAAATTCTTCTTTCAACTTTTTCTAAGTTTTCAAGATCCCCCAATTCTTGAAAGTTTAAGAGTTTCTGCTGCATTTGAAATGTCTGGCCGGCCACTGTTTGATAATGTCTTAATTTCAAGTTCCAGGGTAGAGATTTCTTATTGTATATATTTTTTGTCATATGAAACATCCTTTCCATTTTGTTTACTCTTATATCTAGAGCTGCCTCTTCTTTGTGTTGTTTGTTTTTCATTCTCCCAGGTATTTAAAGCGATCTGTCTGAGATATTATGTAATTGTTAATTGCGATATTTTGAGGGGCATTGATGATGTTTGTCATGAACTTTGTTTTTAAAAATATAATAATAATAATTTCGTGTGGCTATTTCTAGCCGAGTGCAGCCCTTGTAAGGCAGACCCTCCGATGAGGGTGGGTGGCATCTGCCATTTGTAGGTAACTGCGTGTTATTGTGGTGGAGGATAGTGTTATGTGTGGTGTGTGACTTGCAGGGATGTTGGGGACATCACAAACACCCAGCCCCCGGGCCATTGGAATTAACCAATGAAGGTTAAAATCCCCGACCCGGCCTGGAATCGAATCCGGGACCCTCTGAACCGAAGGCCAGTACGCTGACCATTCAGCCAACGAATCGGACGTTTTATCGAATGATATTTGCAATCCTATTTTGGCCGCTTGTTTCTGTAATTCTCGTATTTGTTCTTGAGCATTATCTAATGATATTGTAATTAACGCGGTTTCATCTGCGAAAGCTAAATAATCTATAATGATTTTCTTTATTTGGATTTCTTCCTAATTGAACATATTTAGTATTGATGGCTTTCCTCCATTCTCGAACTACCTTCTCCAATGCACAATTATTATTAATAACAAGACTCGAACCGGTTAACCACACATCGTAGAGACTTGACGCCTGGCCACAGTCCATAATGTAGATGTATAGAATGTATATATACATTATTATTATTATTATTATTATTATTATTATTATTATTATTATTGTTGTTGTTGTTGTTGTTGTACCGGGAGGTACACCTCAACGCCGTGCATTCAAAACCAGCGCCTAAATGTACTCCTCTATTGGTAAAACAGTGAAAATGAAACTACACCAATTTGGCACTTTAATCAGAAGATGTCGCCACTAAAATATTGAGTAATTTTGTTATTGTGCAGTTTCCTAACCTGAGTGATTTTCTACTTGTTTTGTTTGACATTCATCAAGAAGTTTGGACATTTTTCCACAGAGGACACCACTAAAAACTATGATCATGCACCCTGGTGCGAGTTGTAAGAAGTTATAATTTAAAGACGTTTTGTATTTCTAGGTTTTTGTAACTGATTGATGTTCATTTAGTTTTGGGTTGGCAATATTTCCTTTTTTCCCGCCAGTTTTGAATCTAGCCAATCCCTAATTTCTGTATTTAATTATCACAGGCTTCGATTCTAAGTGTAACTTTGAAATTCATCCAATAAAATTGAGAGGGTGTGGCTAGTTTAGTCTTGAATGATCTCGAACCTTCCCTGAGGGTTTATAAACTGCGGATTTTCTCGTTTCTTGGCCAATTGATCGTCATCTTACTGAGTGTGTGTGTCAAAGCAGGAGGCGAGCGGCCTCTTTCGTCGGTCAACAGAACATCTACAAGGTTATGGCCACATAACTTTATTCTTTCTTGCTATTTCCGCAGTTTAATCCGAGGGAAAGGTCCGAATCGTCAACTATGTAACCTACTTTTCTAAAAATGTAACTTTCTGCCGGCTAATGTAAAAACATAAAATCTTTAACTGTAAATCGGGGATAGAGAGTGGTGTACCCTCTCGAGCTCCCCTTCATCCTGGTTTGAGGTGACTACGTTTCGTAACTGTTTTTCCTTCTGTAATGTGTTAAAGCAATTTCTATACGAGTCACCTCAGTGGCTTGGGATTAGCCCCTGTTTTCATCGGCCTAGAGCCCTTTAGGTTTTTTAGTGTTCATTATAATTGGAGCGCAGTGTGCCTCCATTCACCTTGTGGTTGGGCCAGTTATCTAACCTGTTCATTTTCCATGAAGGCCCAGTAAGTTGGGTATTAAATACCCCTGTATAAACTATTTTCTAATTTTAAGTTGTGCCCTGAGAGGCCAGTAATTGTAAGTTGATGTTGTCTTGAGTAGGCTTGAGAAACTGAGAGCCTGTTAGCTCTTTGTCAAGTTTTGTAATTGTAACGAGCGCCTCTGGAAGGCTTGATAGTGTATTTTTGAGAGCAAGTGCTCTTGAATTAGGGGATTTCTGCCCTTGAGTAAATTCGTGCTCTTTTGTAAATTTGAGCTGGGAGCTCAAGAATTGTAAAGTGAGGGGCTTGAAGCCCGGGACCTAGAGAATTCTCTAATATTGTATTTTCCTTGACTAGTTTCAAAATTGCTAATTGTACCTGTTATGTTGTTATTTGTTGATTTGTGAAATTCTAAAGAAATATAACCTTTGTTAAAGTTTAAATTGATTTTGAGACTGTAGATAGACCCATTCACCCCGGCAACTTCTTTTATCACCTCTTGCGTTCCACAGATACCCCGGAATTATTATTATTATTATTATTATTATTATTATTATTATTATTATTATTATTATTATTATTATTATTATTATTATTATTATTATTATTCACGTATTATTGGTTCGATAGAGAAATTGAATTAATTACAGCTGCTTAATTCGATCATCTGGTGCTGCGCCTTCAACCTAACTGTCTCGTAGGATTTAATAACTCATTCCTTGTTTGCTTATGAGAGTCGTATCTTTAACGATATTGAACTTGTCCTGCGAATGTCGTACTAATGAGTGTCGCCTACGACTGCAAGAAGGTGTTTGGAAAACTGTAATCATTTTTTATCATTGACCCACGTTAATGGACACATTAGAGTAACGATGTTATATCTGGGGTAATTATGATTTAATAAACTTGGCATTGTTAGTGCCACGATACAGTATTATTGTCGCCGGCTTACGAGGGTATCATTAGTAATCTTGATGTGAGGGGTGGTTTTCACGGCAGTTGATTCATTACTATTTACGAAAAAGAGTCTCACTGAAGTCATTTCTCCGACATTGCTCATTTCTTATAGTACAGTAATATTAGTTCAGTCTTTCAATCACATAAAACGACAAAATGTTCAAATCATAGGCTACCGAGCTCGATAGCTGCAGTCGCTTAAGTGCGGCCAGTATCCAGTATTCGGGAGATAGTAGGTTCGAATCCCACTGTCGGCAGTCCTGAAAATGGTTTTCCGTGGTTTCCCATTTTCACACCAAGCAAATGTTGGGGCTGTACCTTAATTAAGGCCACGGCCGCTTCCTTCCCACTCCTAGCCCTTTCCTGTCCCATCGTCGCCATAAGACCTATCTGTGTCGGTGCGACGTAAAGCAACTAGCAAAAAAAAAAAAAAAAAAAAAAAAATTCATAGGCTACGCTTCGTATCCCGTTTACACATGAGCTGATACCAACCTGCTCTTCAAAGAAAAACACTATTGCCAATTCACAATGATTGAAAAGCGAAAATTAACTAATTACAATGTCAACCTGCGTGGGGTCAACAGATGTCTAAAAATAACACGAGGACTGTCTGGCGGAGGCGGTTCACTCGGAAGGACGTGGGTTCGATTCCCTGTCAACAAGTCGACAAATTTAAGAAACGAGATGCCGCGCTGAGTAGCTCAGACGGTAGAACGCTGGCTTTCAAGCTCCAAGTTGACATGTTTGATCCTAACTTAGTCCGGTGGTATTTCAAGATGCTTAAATACGCTAGTCTCTTGTCGGTAGATTCACCGGCACGTAAGAGAACTCCTGCGGGGAAAAATACGACACCTCCAAAAACCGTATATGTAGTTAGTGGGACGTAAAACCATTATTATTATTATTATTATTATTATTATTATTATTATTATTATTATTATTATTATTATTATTATTATTATTATTATTATTATTATTCACAGACGGTATTTCCACTTCTGGACGTACACATGGCCCTGGGCTTCCCTTAGCCTACACCAAAAATGAGTACCAGGTTAATTTCTGGTGGCAAAGGCCACTGGGCTAACCACTCCACCCTGCCAAGTGCTGAGGTTACGGATAATGGAATTCTTTACCTTCCACCTCTCCAAGAGCCTTCATGGGCTGTACGGAGATGACTTCGTTATGCAAAATCCAACGTACAGAGAATACATTAATCTTAACAATTTCTATTACAAGAAACATGCGGTGAGAATAAATAAATTACGACTTTGACCTGTGTGGGGCACTTCAGGCGTCCCTTAAAATAAGGGATAATCCTAAACTATGAAATAATTTTAAAAGTTCTCCGGAACTAGCACATTATCAAGTCATACACCGTATGAACCCATCCTGTTCCCTCCGACATGGTATTACCTTACAATAGAAAAATAATAAACCCAAAGAGCACACACATTGGTACAGTATGTATTCACTGGAGATGTGGCAATGCTGTATATTATGTCCAAGCTTCCTGGATCGTGTAGTTCTGACTACCGAAGTGGGATGATCTATTGTGTTTTGTTTATCGAAGGACATCTCACGACATTTGTTGCCATTTTTTAGGTAAAACGATCGTATATATAATATCTGGTTATCAGAATGCCTGAAGGGTAACAATACAGCGAGCTGAGACGGCATTTGGAAGAACTTGTGTCGAAGTACATGCAGATAATATAAAACAATCACACCGCCGCTGATTCTCAGCAGCATATGAATGACTCTGGCAAAATCTTATTGTGGACAATGCAGACTACGAAAATGCCAAGAGTCTAATTTTCTTCTTAATATAATATGTTTATAGTTATCCAGGTGCTCGAACCTATACAGATATTCCTCCAAGTGTAAAATATCTAGCCTTACAACGCATTTAATGATTTGATAAATGTATTTACAGACTTTACGTTGTAATAGGCCTAATTACGTTCCCAATAAAATTGAAATAGTATATTTTGATGTGCGATGCCATGATTTCAAAACTTCTGATATAATCCGACAAACGACAGATTGACTAACCTGTTAATTAACACAAACCAACCTTAAAATAATTGGTGGTACTGCAACACGTTCATTTTTTTCTGAGAAGTCAGTATTGTTCTTAACTATTCCATAGGCCTACAGTCTTGATAACTTATCAACTTGTAACACGTTTCCAATTAAGCATAATAATAATAATAATAATAATAATAATAATAATAATAATAATAATAATAATAATAACCTGAAATTAAGAGGAGGCATAAAATCTCAGAACAATATCTTCAATGATAGTGAGACCTCTAGAGGTTATGTTCACTCTATCAATCAAAGGCACAAGAATATTCATAACCGTCACTTTACTAAAACGAAACCTTTAAATTGTTGGTCACATTACATTTCGATATGATTTTCCATCTCTACTGTGTGCACGGAAAGCATTCTGTGAACGAAATGCAACATATTCAGCAGAATCATTATCCTCCATCTTGCTGCAAAATAATGAGTCACTTAAGTGTGTGTAGGAGGTGGGATACTTAAGTAGCTAGGATGAAATGAAACCTGGCTTATAAGGGGCACTAAAATAATAATAATTTATCAAGTCTCTTACACGTGCCGAACCTACGAGCTGCCGTGACTTCTCGTCAGACGTATATAGTAGGCCTACTAGAGCAACTTACCTCTCCGAAGGCACTGATCAAACAGACCAGCCCACAGCTAGGCGTCTGTCTAGAGAAGGGGAGGAAAATAGACAACAAAATGTTGCCAGCTGAAGCTCTATAGAAAGCAAGGTTTCGTTAGTTCTGTCCCAGGGGCAACGCCGTAGGAAATTCCGAGGAAGATCATAATATCATAGCCAATAATTAAAATTTCCGTTATAATAATAATAATAATAATAATAATAATAATAACAATAATAATACACACCTTCATAATAGACTGTTATTACTTTCAGCGCTCAGTCTGCAAGCCTCTTTGATTTTTTTACGGTTTGCTTTACGTCGCACCAACACAGATAGACCTTAAGGCGACGGTGGGATAGGAAAGGTCTAGGAGTGGCAAGGAAACAGCCGTGGCCTTCATTAAGGTACAGCCCAGCATTTGCCTGGTGTGAAAATGGAAAACCAGGGAAAACCATCTTCAGGACTGCCGACGGTGGGGTTTGAACTCACTATCTCCCGTATGCAAGCTCACTCTTTGAATTTAATAAAATTCTTCACAATCCTAACTAGCCACTTTTACTTCCATAAGTTTTAATTTTAAATCATTAGAAACTAAGTCTATCCTCGTCTTGGCCTCCCTCTACTTCTCTTACTCTCCACGAGAGTCCATGTTCTCCTAGGTAACCTATCCTCCTCCATTCGCCTCACATGACCTCCACCATCGTTGTGCCGGCTCATCCGTACAGCTTTATCAACAGAGTTCATTCCTTAGCCTTAACCACCTCATTCCGAGTATCCTCCTGCCATTGTTCCCACCTGTTTTTACCAGCGATCATTCTCGTTACTTTCATGTTTGTTACTTTTAATTTCAGTAAAACATTGGTCTGAAAACAGGCTATGTACAAGTTTCGTCCGGGAGATGACTTCTTTCTTACAGAATACTGTTGATCGCAACTGCGAGCTCACTGCATTAGCTTTGCTGCACAATATTTCGATCTCACTCTTCCCCGTTGTTTATTTTATTTATTCATTCTGACACCAATACACTACCAGCCAAAAGTTTCCGGAAAAAAACACGTGTACCCGCACGAATATGTTAAATGATGGTTTAATGACAGAATATATTACTTCAACTAAGTTTCGAAAGTTTTCGGGGAGCGGTGACGAGTTCATGTTCGACGTTCAGCATCGAAAAAAAAAGCATCCTACTGTATAACACCTACGGTGAAACATGGAGGAGGCTCTCTGACGGTTTGGGGTTGTTACACATTCAGTGGAGTTGGTAGACTGCACTGACTTCAAGGAACACTGGACAAAAACGGCTACCATTCCATCCTATCTCGATATGCTCTTCCGTCTGGACAGCAACGTGGGGTTGTCCTCCAACAAGACAATGACCCCAAACACACTTCTCGGTATTGCATGAATTATATGATAAGCAAGCAAAACTCTGAGGAATTGTTTTTAACGGAATGGCTCCACCAATCCCCGGACTTAAATCTACTATGAGCTACTGTGAGAGGAGTTGGATCGGCAAGTCCGAAAAGAGTGCCCTTCTTCATCGGAAAAGCTGTGGGAGTCTTGCAGAATGCCTGGCAAAGTATACCTGCATCAGTCTTAGAAAAATATATTTTGAGAATGCCGAGAATAGTTAAAAGAGTACTTGCAGCAAAGCGGGGTTTCTTCGATGAGAAGAGACTGATGTGTTATGGTGATCTGTGGGAGTAAATATGTAGGTCCCATGTATTGTCTGTTTCTTGCTCAGATGTAATGTAAAAACATACTTTTATTGTAAAATATAATTTTTAGAATATATATATATATTTCAGTTCCTTACATAGGTATGTTGTTTTCTTTAATTCTCAGTCCATTCTTTAACAGTTCAATGCTTCTCCGGAAACTTTTGGCAGGCAGTGTACGTGTTTGCCAAAGGACACAGAATAGCTCACACGTTTTTTTAAAAAAATAATTGAATTGTAGGTTTCGTAAAAAAATATATATATAAATGTTCGCAAGAATATGAACTTTTTGTAATGCTGCCTGGAGGAAATTAAATGTAATGTTTTCCATACAAATGGTTCCGCATTATTGCCATCGAGCATTTTCTAATCGTCGTAACAATTTTGTCTTGAATATTTAAATCTAGTCTGTACGATTGCCGCCACTCGACAAAATTTCTGGCGATGGTCCTTCTAGCACCCAGAAGCAGTCCTCTTAATCTATGTTTCTGATACTGTAGGCTCATTGGAAGTAGAGTATTGTTGGCGCAAATGTATCCTGTTTTTTCTTTATCTACGTCATCTGGCTGGGAAAGAAAGTCTTCAAACCTTATAGTAAGGTCAATGATTTCTGCTTTGTTTTGTCCACTTCCACCTTCTGCTACATATTGGAGTTCTTCCTGAAACTCAAGGCTTTTTTCTTTAAGACTGCTCGCTGATAAAGATCTATCGGTGTTATGACGCTAAATGTGAAGTAACTTTTGTCTTGGGAATGCTAATTTTCATATAATAATAATAATAATAATAATAATAATAATAATAATAATAATAATAATAATAATAATAATAATAATAATCATAATACAACGACTTACAGTACTCTACTCTTTGAAGTTGTAAATGTCGAAAGTCACCGAGTATGTCCTTGATGGCGTGTTCCACTTGGCTACTGTTTCACCTCACCAGCGGTGCGGACAATATGTGATTACTATCTGTTGAGCTGGGTGTGGACGATGACGAACGGCAAAGATAATGGCAGGGTGATGACAGCAGAAACAGAACCACCCTGGATCTACATAAACGTGACCACACACTTCTCTCGCGATAGACAGCGAGCCTGCGGACTACAAGGTAACACGTGTCTGCCGTCTACAATACTGGTACTGTATATGATTTCCCATTAGTTATTCCACACCCGGCTGCTTATGGTATAGAGGTAGCATAAATCGATGTTCGATTTTCGTAAGAACCAAATATTTAAAGACGGATCAAAAATTGGAACACAGATCCTTCAGATCCGAAAAAAAAAAAATGTAAAGTAAGCAATTCCATTCAAAAAGGAGAAATTAAAAGTCCACAGTTCTAGCCCTTCAGACAAGGAACTCAGTGTTAAAAAACCAAGGGATATGACCTACGAATTTTAGGTAAACAAAATACATTAATTAAAGTATGAGAATATATATTTTTTTTATTCTTAGAAATACAGTCGTTTCCTTAATCATCGATATCCGGTCGATTGGATTAGAAGTTTGACTTTTTCTACCACTACGAGCGCTAATATGAGTCAATGTATTGTTTCACTTAAGTCCTTATAACTACATTCGGGGTGGACATTTTTCAAAAAAAAAAAAAAAAAGCCTCAAGTTATTGAGCCAAGGAACACATTACAGAAATAATTATATAAATATATTAATTTGGCTAGGATTTGAATAAAAGAGAAAACGAGTAAAGAAACATGCGATTTTAAGCTGTTTATCCGGAACTGCATTTAGGCCGGGAGTGATTTTCGAAATTAGTTTTTTGTTTTCGTTTGGTAGAGCTATACAAGACTCACAATTTGAAACCTTTCCGGGCGTTTAGCCCTTCAACTTTCGGCACAGATGAAATTGCCTTATTTTACGTTTTTCATGTTTTCAACATTAAAATCCACCTTAGTCAATTCAATTCAATATATATTAAAAATATTAAAAAGGTCATGATTAAAAACTTCGGTACTTGTTTCTACCAATATTAGGCCTTCTTCAGCTACATATTAAAACAATGAATGCAATAAAATGGAAAAATCATGTGACGTAAACTGAACATACATACATTATCATTATACACTGTTATGCCTTTCAGCGTTCAATCTGCAAGCCTCTGTGAATTTAGTAAACGTCGCCACAATCCTCGATTTGCAACTAGTGTTGTGGCCTCATTTAGTTCTTTCCTCTTATATTTAAATCGTTAGAAACCGAGTCTAACCATCGTCGTCTTGGTCTGCCTCTACTTCTCTTACCCTCCATAACAGAGTCCATTATTCTCCTAGGCAACCTATCCTCCTCCATTCGCCTCACATGACCCCACCACCGAAGCCGGTTTATGCAAACAGCTTCATCCATCGAGTTCATTCCTAAATTAGCCTTTAACGTAAACTGAAACTGAAAATAATAAAAAAAAGTGACAAAAGATTTGTTCAAATAAAAATGTCCATCTTGATGAAAGGTGTCAAATAAAAATGGAAATCAGTCTTTTCAAAGAACATATGTCTGGGCACTTAATGAATCACTTCTTGAATGCTGAAAATAATGCATTCTTGCTGTGTAAACATATCAATGTTAAAAAAAGAAGGGCAACCACTGATTATTAATATGTACTATAAAGCAGCACACACACTTGGTGAAAGAACAATTGTGTAAAACAATGTTTGCCTTTTTGAAGTCAACACGGAACATAACCGGAAAAGTTGACATGCTAACAGGTGTGACGTTCTATTAATTAATATTCATAAAGAAAGGAAATAAGAGTCTGCCTCTGTGATTAGCTGCCACCCCCAGAGGTCTGGGTTCGATTCCCGGCTCCATAACACTGCCCTTGAGGCGGTAGAGGTGGGATCCCTCGCTGAGTCCGAGGGAAAAACCGACCCTGGAGGGTAAACAGATTAAGAAGAAGAAGGAGGAGGAGGAGGAAATAAGAATATTTAGTGAAAAAAGGAAAGAAAGAAAAATGAGCAAGTAAAAACCATGAAAGGGACCAATAATGTGACTTACTACTTGCTGAAGGTTGATGGATAGAACATATGCTAAACAAATTTTTTAACCTTAACATCCCTTCAACACGTACTATGTAAGTATAACACGACCTAATAAGTTGAAAGTGGATTTCGATTACAATGTGGTCGTAAAAATTCAATATTCATGGAAATAAATTGGTCTTAAATAACAACAAAACTGAAGAAATTTACTTACATCTAATCAATACAACTAGGGAAGACAGCAACAAGTCAGTGAAGCCGTTAGGAATCCATTTAGATTCAAAATTGAGCTGGAATAACAAACACAGCAACTGTGTTAGAAACTGTCCCGAGTGATATTTTTATTGCGAAAACTGAATGTTAGTAAACCTCAAATAATATCTACTTACAATACTTTCTTCCATTCACATCTATGGTATGGAGCAATAATGTAGGGGAATTCCACGGTGTCTCAGGACGTTTTTGACATAAATACTGTATGTCTTACTGCTGGGAGTCGTCTGAAAATTTGCTATGGAAAATGTAAGAAGCGCTGTTACCTAGCAACCGTTCAGGCTGTGATGTGAAACATTGATGGATGACCATGACTAAGAGACATATAGAAGGCTCTTTCATCAAAGAAGCCTTATCTGATCATACTCTTAGATAACGGGTTATTTCATTCGTGGTAGTTTTATAGCACTGAATCAGTTTTCCCCCCTTTCGATGTACTGAGTCCTACACTTGTAAACTCCAAATTCCATACAGTTGACTCTCGAAAACGATTTTATTTTTAATTTAAATTCATTTATTGTAAAACACAAGGCAATTACAATTTATTTTTACACATAGTTACCTGCTTTGGAAATGCATTTGTCCCAGCGTATAGGCAGCTTTTTGGTTCCCTCGTCGTAAAAAGAACAGGGTCGTGTCACCAGCCAGTTGCGTACGAAGTCTTCCACACTTTCGTCTTCTTCACATCGTTACCCTCCTAGAGCTTCTTTAAGCGGTCCGAACAAATGGAAATTGCAGGTCCGAGCTGTAAGGAGTATGATCAAGCTTCTGATAGACCTCTAAAGATCTCAACTTCAGATTTTCAGTCAAACGTGAGGGACCCATCTGGAATACACTTTACCGAACTGTAGGTCGTTTGTGGTGATTACTTGACAGCTCCCATAACTTTTTCCGACTTGTTCTGCAATTTCTGATACTCTTGTCGTCAATAATGTCTTTAACCGCACGAATGTTATGCTAGTCCGAGGACGGCGATCGTGTTTCTGACGTTCTCGTCCTTGAAGTTTTTATGCTAGGCAAACACACGCGTCCTTGACAATGTTTGATCACCGAACTGTGCAGTCAATCTCTGGCAAATTTCCGCCGCTGTAACTCCTTCACCAGCAAGGAATTTTATAATTATGCATTGCACAGTGGAGGGGTGCACCTGTTGCTCCGACATCGTGAGCGTTACTGACGAAACGGCGGGAAATATCTAACAGCACGCTCTCTCCACTCCTAACGGTCCCGCCTAAGGACAGCAGAAGCGTGGGGCCAGTCCTACCAACTGTTGATGTACAGGAACAAAAATCCCGTTTATATTTGATCGACCTTCATATTAATGATCTTTTGATTTTCTCGAAGAGAAATTTGACACCATTTTTATATGGCAAAATAAAGCGATACGGTTCATACGAGGTATTTCAGACAAGGAATCATGTAGTACCACTTTCCAGGAAATGGGAATAATGACAATATACACTTTCCATTGCATAATGGGAATCAGTGAAAAACTGCTTAATTGCCCAGTAAGGAACGAGAGAGGCCTACATCATTATAATACAAGAAGAAGGAATGATACAGACACGCATCATGTTTAGACTGGAGGAAACTCAAAAACATCACAATTACCCAGGGATGATACCTTTTAAGGAACTCCCAATGGAATTAAGCGAAATACTTCCAGAAGACTAAGAAAACCTAGCTGCCGATAACGGCATTTACAGTTCACAGGAATTTGAAGAAAAATTGGTACCCCTCCATATTATAATTAGTCAGCGTGATTAGCTGCCACCCCCGTAGGCCCGGGTTCGATTCCCGGCTCTGCCACGAAATTTGAAAAGTGGTACGAGGGCTGGAACGGGGTCCACTCAGCCACGGGAAGTCAACTGAGTAGAGGTGGGTTCGATTCCCACCTCAGCCATCCTGGAAGGGGTTTTCCGTGGTTTCCCACTTCTCCTCCAGGCGAATGCCGGGATGGTACCTTACTTAAGGCCACGGCCGCTTCCTTCCCTCTCCCTTGCCTATCCCTTCCACTCTTCCCACCCCTCCACAAGGCCCCTGTTCAGCATAGCAGGTGAGGCCGCCTGGTCGAGGTACTGGTCATACTCCCCAGTTGTATCCCCCGGCCAAGAGTCTGAAGCTCCAGGACACTGCCCTTGAGGCGGTAGAGGTGGGGTCCCTCGCTAAGTCCAAGGGAAAAACCGAACCTGGAGGATAAACAGATGATGATGATGATGATGATGATTACAGTCTCTCAAAATATAATCTTCACGGGCCTAAATATGACCAGTGATACTAATATGTGTAAGAGAAATCCGTATAAATACATCTCAATAAATTAGAACTTGAATCATCCTTACCTTAGGTGGTCCACGCAAGTTATACAATAAATATTACCTGTAGGAGTTCGGGTTTGAATAGAAGTAGTAGAACACCAACTATGATCATTTTTAACTTTTATGGTGCCTCCAGGAGGAGGTTTAGCGACGACATCGCACTCCTCCCATGGACTGACTTCAGAGAGGTAATGGGAATCAAATTCAACATTTTTGTAATCACTTTCTTCTTCTGGGATAGAGCTAACAGTGTCAGCATAATTCTTATCAGTCACTCTAAACGCCATTGCTATTCCGCAGAGGATAAACACATAGAATAATATCCTAAGTATTGCGTGTTGTTTCATTATAATTGTCTCGCAGAACTGTATCATACTAGCTACCACAGGTCCCAGTAACTTCATCCGGCTCGTGGCTAAATGGTTAGCATGCTGGCCTCTGGTCCGGAGGCCACACGCCATTATTCTTTTACCGTAACTTAAATAACTCCGTAACCAGGTCTTGACATTTTTAAAACTGTGCTAAATTTGCAATATGTCTTAAAATCTTCAGTCTAAATTACGGGTATCAAAGCTTGCCCGCCGTAAGCGCAGTGCCCCTGCTGCAATTACCTATGCACGGGGGCGCTATTCTCTTCCCCTATGACAGGCTCCAGTTACCTCTTGCGGTCTACATGTAAGGTTGAACCATATTGAGTGGTAAAGAAATAGGTACCGAGCTCGAATAGCTGCAGTCTCTTAAGTGAGCCCAGTATTCGGGAGATAGTGGGTTCGAATCCCATTGTCGGCAACCCCAAGATATTTTTTCGTGGTTTCCCATTTTCACACCAGGCAAATGCTGGGGCTTACCTTAATTAAGGCGACGGCCGTTTCCTATCCACCCCTAGCCCTTTCCTGTCCCATCGTCGCCGTAAGACCTATCTTTGTCGGTGCGACGTAAAGGAAATTGAAAAAAAAAAAAAGAAATAGGTCCTATTTGAAACCCTACGAAAAATATGTGTAACACAAAGCCCTTAAAATCCGACAACGCTTCGATGTATCCTCGCATACATTGATTAAAAACCAAACGATGTAAATTACTCATTACCCATTAGTGTTTTCCTTTGTTCTTGCTTTCTTCTGAATAATCCGTTTCTCTTTTGGTAGTTTATGACGTTATTCTGTATAGAGTAATAAATAAGTTACAATATTGTGAGCAACTGAAAAATGAAAGATGACAGGGAAAACCGGAGTACGCGGAGGATAACCTGTCCCGCCCCAGCACAAATCTCACATGGAGTGACCGGGATTTGAACCACGGAACCCAGCGGTGAGAGGCGACGCGCTGGTATGATGATAAACTGGGTTAAAAGTCATGTTGTGAGTTTCACAAATAGGAAAAGTCTTCTCAGCTTTAATTACTGCTTTGAAGGGGGTGAAAGTTCCTTATGGGGATCAATGTAAGTACCTAGGTGTTAATATAAGGAAAGATCTTCATTGAGGTAATCACATAAATGGGATTGTAAATAATGCGTAGAGATCTCTGCGCATGGTTATGAGGGTGTTTAGGGGTTGTAGTAAAGATATAAATTAAGGGACATACAAGTCTCTGGTAAGACACCCAGATAGAGTATGGCTCCAGTGTATGGGACCCTCACCTGGATTACTTGATTCAAGAACTGGAGAAAATCCAAAGAAAAGTAGCTCGATTTGTCATGGGTTATTTCCGACAAAAGAGTGGCGTTACACAAATATTGCAATGTTTGGGCTGGGAAGACTTGGGAGAAAGAAGACGAGCTGCTCGACTAAGTGGTATGTTCCGAGCTGTCAGCGGAGAGATGGTGTGGAATAACATTAGTAGACAATAAGATTGAGTGGTGTCTTTAAAAGTAGGGAAGATCAAAATATGAAGATAAAGTTGGAATTCAGGAGGACAAATTGGGGAAAATATTCGTTTATAGGAAGTGGAGTTAGGAACTGGAATGACTTACCGAGGGTGATGTTCAATGAATTTCAAAATTCTTTGCAATCATTTAAGAAAAGGCTAGGAAAACAACAGATAGGGAATCTGCCACCTAGGCGACTGCCCTAAATGCAGCTCAGTAGTGATTGATTGATTGATTGATTGATTTATTTATTTATTTATTTATTTATTTATTTATTTATTTATTTATTTATTTGTTTATTTATTTATTTATTTATTTATTTTTCCATCACTCTTTGAAATACAGAGTCTCACAAGTGTTTAGTTTTCAGACCACACTTTTTCCTCGCATGGCAAATTTTATAACATGTTTAATAACTTCCTCATTACTGAGTAAAATGTCACTGAGGAATGTTGTTCTAACGAGAGGTCCAGCGTTCTCTCTTATGTCACGGCCGTCAAAATATTAAGAGAATTGAATGTTTTACGTGGCGGTATATGCAAAGCTGTACGATTATTGTGGCTACTGCCACACTTCAGACTTAAATTTCTGAATTCTCTGAGCTGTTTAAAATTTACACTTCGCTCGAGCTGATTAGCAAGAAAAGTCATAAAATAAAAGAATGTTATTTTTCTTAATACCCAATAGTGGCACCTAACTTGTTCATCTGCAAGTTAGAAGGAAATGTACACTTGTAAACTCGTAAGGCAGGCATAACTAGCAAGTAAATACTCCTTTGCACATATGCAATGCTGTGCATTTAGGGGTTATACCCCTAGGGGTTTCCCTCTAAATCCCATTTTTATTTGAGTTTTAGATTATCTGTCCACTTATCTGTATTACGTTCTACCATTAACTCCTTTTCAAAAGAAAGAAAACTACCATACCTCAAATCCTTTTCGTGTTGAGCCGGGCTGAGTACCTTAAGACGGTTGAGGCTCTGGCCTTCTGACCCCAACTTGGCAGGTTCGATCCTGGCTCAGTCCAGTGGTATTTAAAGGTGCTCAGATACGCCAGTTTCTTGTCGGTAGATTTACTGACACGTAAAGAACTCCTGCGGGACAAACTTCCGGCACCTCAGCGACTCCGTAAACCGTAAAATTAGTTAGTGTAATGTAAAGCCAATAACATTATTATTATTATTATTATTATTATTATTATTATTATTATTATTATTATTATTATTATTATTATTTTCGTGTTGGGTTTACGCGTCGTCCAAGTGGTATGTTCCGAGTTGTCAGTGGAGAGATGGCGAGGAAAGACATTAGCAGACGGATAAGCTTACTCAATCAATCAATCAATCAATCAATCAATCAATCAATCAATCAATCAATCAATCAATCAATCAATCAATCAATCAATCAATCAATCAATCAATCAATCAATCAATCAATCAATCAATCAATCAATAAATCAATCAATCAATCAATCAATCAATATTGATCTGCATTTAGGACAGTCGCCCAAGTTGCAGATTCCCTCTCTGTTGTGTTCCTAGTCTTTTCTTAAAGGATTGCAAAGAAATTGGAAATTCATTGAACATCTCCCTTGGTAAGTTATTCCAGTCCCTAACTTCCCTGCCTATAGAGGAATATTTGCCCCAATTTGTCCTCTTGAATTCCAACTTCATCTTTATATTGTAATCTTTCCAACTTTTAAAGACACCTTTCAAACTTATTCGCCTACTAATGTCGTTCCATGCCATCTCTCCACTGACAGCTCGGAACATACCACTTAGTCGAGCAGCTCATTTCCTTTCCCCCAAGTCTTCCCAGCCCAAACTTTGCAACATTTTCGTTACGCTACTCTTTTGCCGGAAATCACCCAGAACCTTGTGCGGAGCTTCAGAAAGTATTTGTTGAGTTTACTTATTTATTTAATTATTTACTTTTATGTATTTATTTATTATTAGTACATTAAAATATGTAAAAAAGCAGTAGTAGCTAATTTCTAGCACCACCCCTGAATGAGAAAATCTCGCTTTTTACGGAAGGCGTGGAGGGAGAATTATTCACATATATAAGCTGGAGTACAAAGCGTACATGTTTATTATAAGAAGTAAAAATTATTAAATAATAATGAAATTAATATTTGTTATGTAAACATGTTCCTGAGTCGCTGACTATATTTACAAACATATAAATCTGCATTTTACTTGAAAATCTGAATATCTGCATTTAAAATGGAAATTATGAAAATTAACATTCATTAAATAAAATACACACTCGTCGAACCTTGTACTCACACTTACTTGTTACCTGCTTACTTACACATACGTTATTTGAAGGGCGCCAGCTGTCACTCCGTACAGCAATAATAGAATGAGACTCTTGACTATCTCTAAGGTGTGGGGTAATAAGCTTACTTTTGACAACATACCATATAAGTTCTGGGAAAAGGAGATTGGCGTTCGGTTTCCCCATTAATTTTGAGGTTAAGATATTTTACTTTTATTGAAATAAAACTATGAATTCGTTAGATAGAACAATATATATTCTTTAAATAATATATCAAAAAATAATGAGTCTTGTTGCGATAAAACAGATGAGAATATGAAATTATGACATTGCAACTGAAAGAAACTAGGCATGAATTTGAATTCTTCTTGACCGGACATTTAACAATTTATACGAAATATTTCCCTCACTTATTCACTTGACTGTACCTTCAACACTTTTAGTGTAATTACGACGTATTCCTTTGATCTGGTGTTTACTGTAGATGTGTCACGCCTAACTTGGTGATACATCCTTGTGACTGCTTCTTCTCCATCTCATCTGACTTCTTTGTAAGTCAATATGGTATTACCTCTTGGTAGGTCCTGGGTTGCCCTCTCTGACTTCATGGTAAGCCCTTGCGTCCGTGTCTTCCACTAAGTGACGGACCAACCAACTTTTGGCCTCACTCTCTCAATGACCAATAATTAATGGCTCACAGAGTTTTCTCCATCCCTCGTTCACACTTGTTGACTGACCAACTAAGGCCTCTTGATCTAGTAGACTTCTTCACTGTACTGCATCCGTATAACTAATGACTGACGCTACAATATGCAGCCACCTTATATAGACGTTGGTTGACACCGCTACGTAATCTCCAGAAATAACAATGACATACTCCCACAACGCGGCAAATATTACATACAGTGGTGAAATAGCCCGGAGGCGGCTGACTCTCTGAGCGCATATTCTAAATAAATACGATGACATAGCCATGGCGCGGCGATGACTTGGCAGAATCGCCACTAATCTTGCACAATGTCCCAACGTCACACCCAATCTCTGATATATACAACAATTCTCACTGTACAGGTATTGAGTGTTATACTACACATACGTATATATGCATACATCTAAGTACAATCTTGCAAGCAACAGGCAATTGCAAAATCGAATTAAATAAGACTGATAATTACAATAATAGTAACAATATCACAGATAACATAATAATAATACTGACATAATAATAATAATAATAATAATAATAATAATAATAATAATAATAATACAGATAAAATCATACAATAATAAAAATACACATATCATCTTGTAACGGGATTTGAACCGTTACAGTTACAACGAAAATATTAAGTCATGCAGTTAATTTAATTTCTACAATACTGACTAGCTAACTGCACTTAATGGGTGACGCCGTCTTTCAAGCCAGGGTATTTGTTACGGTGAAGGTGATGCGGAGACGGAAAAGGGAGAAGCGGTAGTAGCCTGTACTAGGAACTGTCCCGGCATTCGGTTTAGTGTAGGAGAATGGAAAACGGCGGAAGACCCTTCTCAGGACAGCCGACGGTGGGGTGCACTCTCTCCTCGTCTCCCGAATGCAGAAGCGTAGAGCTACGGTAAAGCCGTATCCGTCCACCGGTACTCTGGTCAGTTGGTCGGTCGGAATGCAAAGTTGTAAAGACTCGGACCAGCCGTGGCCATCCCGTATCAGCACCCGGTGATACTACAATACTAATTTTGCTTCACATATTTCTTAGTAGTCCGCCTCTGTGGTGTAGTGGTTAGCGTGATTAGCTGCCACCCCCGGAGGCCCGGGTTCGATTCCCGGCTCTGTCACGAAATTTGAAAATGGTACGAGGGCTGGAACGGGGTCCACTCAGCCTCGGGAGGTCAACTGAGTAGAGGTGGGTTCGATTCCCACCTCAGCCATCCTGGAAGTGTTTTTCCGTGGTTTCCCACTTCTCCTCCAGGCGAATGCCGGGATGGTACCTAACTTAAGGCCACGGCCGCTTCCTTCCCTCTTCCTTGCCTATCCCTTCCACTCTTCCCATCCCTCCACAAGGCCCCTGTTCAGCATAGCAGGTGAGGCCACCTGGTCGAGGTACTGGTCATTCTCCCCAGTTGTATCCCCGACCAAGAGTCTGAAGCTCCAGGACCCTGCCCTTGAGGCGGTAGAGGTGGGATCCCTCGCTGGGTAAACAGATGATGATGATGATGATATTTCTTAGTATAAATTTTAAGTTTAAATGAGAAGAAAACAAAATAATGTGCAAAAATAGCACTAATAATAAACAAATAACAGTAAAACAATCAATTATTTCCTCCAGACGTTGGCGATCTCCCCTTTATTTAGATATTACAGTAAGTATATTTAAACTTGAAAAAGTATTAATGTGCTGTAAATTCCGTTTGCTACTTGTTAATAATGTTGTATATTTTTATTTTTAGATATTAAGTTCTTTCTAACAATTGTTATTTTTAATAATTAATGCATAATGACTAAGCCACCTGTAATTGGAGAAACATCTCTGTTGGTGGTATGAAATAAATAAATAAATAATCTGAAGACTTGTTCATTATTGATGCCGTCCAGTCTTTGACGTTTTGGGGCCATGACATCGGTAATCTACTAACTCCTCGCTTGCCTTCTATCTTGCATTGTGTAGGTGTAGTAGCATGTTCTTTCTACCTCGTAGAACATGCCCTAAATAAGCTGTTTTCCTGGCCTTAATGATGTTTACCAGCTATCTCTCCGCTCTAGCTCTCCTTAACACTTCATTATTTCTTACGAAATCTGTCCAGGTTATTCTGAGCATTCTCTTCCTTTCCTGTTAATTTTTTTAAAATTTAAAATGTTAAATTATTGGCACGCTGTTCAGTTTTCAACACAGTGGTAGCAAACAACTTGTTTGTATTCATCTACAATATTATAGATTTTAGTGCTTCATGCTTGTTTGGCTCTCAGGATGACCTTCATCGATGGCGACGCGCGACTAAGAGATTTGGAGACCCCTGAAGACAGGAGGGGAGAAACCTCTCTTCTTTCTTGCTAACAAAGCTTGAAATGGATGTCGCGGGGCTACCTGTGCAGCGCACACAAGTGTTAATGGCTGCTGTGTATAAGTTCAAGAGCTATAATTCAACAGGTCAACAAACAGTACAGTCGGCTCATTCACTCTGGGAACACGATTAATTTATAACCATGAGAAATAGACCTACTACTACACACCCTTTATTGTTACAGCCGTATGGAAGTATGAGGCGTGTTTCACTATAGGAGGCCCCCAGATGTTCTCGCATAAAGCGAACGGAACTGTTCACTGGAATGATATATATCTAAAACATGTTATGATAATCTGCCCTTTATACTAACTACCGTCTCGACCAGCATTCATCTTGTACGTCGATACTTTGAGGCGGTGATGGTTGTTATTCTAAAGGTCTATCAGCTTCAGCTTCAGCAAGGAAGCAGACGTCAAGGTCCCCACGAAAATACAAATTGACTCTTAAAATATGATTCCGATGCTAAAGAGTCCCCACATAAAACACAACAGTAATAAACCAGACAGACTCATTTAAGAGTGTTTTTGAAACTAGATAAGTCTGCTCTCACATGGAAGCCCCTGAGGGTGAGAACAGGGGAATAACACCCGCGGTATACCCTGTCTTTCGTAAGAGGCGACTTAAAGGGGCCGCAGGGGTTCTTAACTAGGGAGCGTGTTTTAGCGGACACGGAGCCCTTAGCTGAGTCCTGGCATTGCTTCCACTTACCTGTACCAGGGTCCTCACTGTCATCTATCTTATCCGACCTCCACTGGTCAATTCTTGTTCTTGTCCGATCCCGACGGTGTCGAGGTTAGGAAGTCTTCCATTTTACGCGTTCGTGGCCCTTGTCTTACAGTGGCCGATGCCTTCGGTTTTCGAAGGGTCGTAGGCCTACTCCCATTTTCCCCCTTTGATTAGAATAGAGGATGGTTGCCTAATTTTACTTCCTTTTAAAACAATAATCACCACCACCACCTCCTGCATGGAAGAAAATTGAAGGAAATTCAGAGATATTCAGCAACTGAAGTAATTTATGATGATAAAGTGAATATTATGATGATATATGATATTATGACTTCTATAATACACCGTGAAAACGAAATTAATGATAAATAGCCTTCAACTCATACAGATCATCGTGTTTCTTATAATAACTGAATAGCAATTTGTTTTAAGTGACATCGGTCACAATCCTGGCCATATTGAGTAGTATTCTGGGAAACGGTAACGTTTGAGAGACAAACTGGTGCGAGATATCGGTTACAAGAATAACGCAATGACGATCACAATATTTGAACTGTTTAGTGAAATAATACTTTCAGTGAAGTGAATGAATCGTGCTTTCCTTCTTCCATTCTGGCGTATGAAAATACATTATCTCCATCGATAAGCACGAGATGGAACGCTTTCTGATGAGACTGAGGAGTAACATCTAAACAAATGTTGACCATGGATACTTCGTTGTGGGTGTTTCCATGGTGGAGATATGATTCCGGTGAATTTCGTATGCTTGGTTCTTTCTCGATAAAATGCCTCTCATCCAACGAATTGAGATTGTCATTTAGATGCACGTAATAACATCAACGTCATCTATTGACATAAGACTAACTCAAGTCCTACTATCTGATTCGATGCTTTCACGTATTGAAAGCGTAATTAACAAAAGACAATCGTTTCTTCTCATTCAGTGTAGTGAGATTGTCATTTTGGGGCAAGTAGCAACATTAAAATCAGTTACTGGCATCATACTGTAACGGTTCAAATCCCGTTGCAAGATGATATCTGTATATTATATATATATTATTATAATATATTATTATTATTATTATTATTATTATTATTATTATTATTATTATTATTATAGCTGCGGGATTACTATTATTGTATTATTGTTATTATTGTTCAATTCAATTCTGCAATGCCTGTCGCTTGTGTGATTGTAGTCAAATTGTTACGTATATATGCTTTTTTTGCTAGTTGCTTTACGTCGCACCGACACAGATAGGTCTTATGGCGACGATGGGACAGGAAAGGGCTAGGAGTGGGAAGGAAGCGGCCGTGGCCTTAATTAAGGTACAGTCCCAGCATTCGCCTGGTGTGAAAATGGGAAACCACGGAAAACCATCTTCAGGGCTGACGATAGTGGAGTTCGAACCTACTATCTCCCGAATACTGGATACTGGCCGCACTTAAGCGACTGCAGCTATCGAGCTCGGTCCGTATATGTGTGTGTGTAGTTTAACACTAAAGACATGTACAGTAAGAGTTGCTGTATATCAGATGTGGATGTAGTGTGTGCAATAACTTGAAACATTGTAACATTGCGAAATACTGCCGGAGTAACTGCCGAGTCATCGCTCTGCCATCGTGCGTATTTAGCGGTGAGCTCACTTTGTTTGAGAAACCCAGGGTGCCGCAGGCGGTTTCACCATTGTTTGTAATATCTGGAGCAGGGTGGGAGTAGATCATAGTTATTTCTGGAGATTGCGTAGGTGTGTCAACCAATGGTTATAAATGCTAGGACCAGCGTTTTATAGCTTCAGTCAACGGGATTGAGAGGCCTCAGTCGGTCATTAGTCATTAGTCAAACGGAAGGTGAACAGTGAAGAAGTCATATGGATAAGTGAACAGTGAGGGAGTCAATTGGAAGGAGAGGCCACAGTTGGTCGGTCACTGCAGTTGGAAGGAAAGGCTTCCGATGAAGTCATGTAGGACAGACTTACCGAAAAGTCATCTGAATGGAGAAGAAGCACTCATATAGATACTTAGTAGGCTAGTCAGTGAAAAAAAAAGAATACATCGTAATTACACTCAAAGTGTTGAAGGTACAGTCAAGTGAACCAGTGAGGGATAAATTTCGTGTATAACTGTTAAATGCCCGGTCAAGAAGAATTCAAATTCACGCCTAGTTTATTTCATTTGCAATGTCATAATTTCATATTCTCATCTGTTTTCTCGTAGCAAGACTTACTAATTTTTCTATGCAATTTAAAGAATATATTTTGTACTATCAAATTATTTTATCGTTTCATTTCTAGAGTAGAATTACCTAACATCAAATTTAATGGGGAAACTGAACGACAATCTCCTTTTCCCAGAACTTATATGGTATGTTGTAAAAAGTAAACTTATTACCCCACACGCTAGAGATATTCAAGAATCTCATTCTCTTATTGCTGCACTGAGTGGTAGCTGGCGCCCTTCAAATAACGTATGTGTAAGTAATCAGGTAAGAACCAAGTGTGAGTACAAGGTCCAACGATTGAGTATTTCATGTAATGAATATTAATTTTCATATTTTTAATTTTAAATTCACGTTTATATATTTTAAAGAAAGTCTGTTAGTAAGAACATCTCAATACTGAACCAAGTCCTGC
The DNA here is from genome assembly GCF_040414725.1 of Anabrus simplex. Taxonomy (NCBI): domain Eukaryota; kingdom Metazoa; phylum Arthropoda; class Insecta; order Orthoptera; family Tettigoniidae; genus Anabrus; species Anabrus simplex. The sequence goes on from NC_090265.1 coordinate 1,668,467,976, forward strand.
TGCCTGCTTTTATTTTATTTTTGTTGGGGGCTGTTAAATTGAGATTCCGAGGGGGGGGGACTATGCGCTCTTACTCACCTGTATCCTAGGATTTCCCATTTAGTCGGAAAATCTCAATTTTACTGCATTGACGGGCGAGAGAACGATCTGACTTGGAGGCAATGATTCCCTCCAAGCCAGAGAAGGAACCCCCCCCCCTTTTCGCTGTTAATTAAAAAGAACGTTTGGGATTTAATAAAAATGTGTGTGTGTGTGTGTGTGTGTGTGTGTGTGTGTGTGTGTGTGTGTGTGTGTGTGTGTGTGTGTGTGTGTGTGTGTGTGTGTGTGTGTGTGTTGATGGGTGGCCTCTGTGTTCGCATTACAGAGAACGATATTTGCAAATGACAATAATTCAATATTTAATATATTTGTGTTCTCTGCATTAAAATGGCTGGGTAGTAGACATCGTCTCCATTTGCTCACACTATAATGACATATTTAATGAATGAATTAGAATATGGTGATTACGGTATTTATCGGGACATAATGTAATTATTTGTTCTACGATATTGTCTCCCGAGAAACAATGTTTACGGCACAAAATTCTCTTTCCTTTCACTGAGTTTAGAGCTCTGGACTTAGTTTAATAGCCTATTAGTCCACACATGTCCGACTCGTTGGCTGAATGGTCAGCGTACTGGCCTTCGCTTCAGAGGGTCCCGGGTTCGATTCCCGGCCGGGAACCATTGGTTAATTCCAATGACCCGGGGGCTGGGTGTTTGTGCTGCTGTCCCGAACATCCCTGCAACTCACACACCACACATAACACTATCCTCCACCACAATAACACGCAGTTCCCTATACATGGCAGATGCCGCCCACCCTCATCGGAGGGTCTGCCTTACAAGGTCTGCACTCGGCTAGAAATAGCCACACGAAATTATTATTATTATAGTCCACACATATAAATATTTGGAGGAAATTTCAAAAACATTGATTATGTCACACATTGTATACGAGTTTATCATGATGGCTTCAACATTAAAATTTACGACGGTTTAAACCAGGGCCTCTCAAACGCCCAAAATCTCACGCGTGCAGAGCGAGGCGCAAGAGCTCCGTGCACTGTGCATCGGTGCCGCTCGGTGCCGCTCGGTATGGCTCGGATCAACCCTTCGCCTCCGGGCTACTCGGCTATGCTCGGCTCTACTCGGCTATACTCGGCTCAACTCAGCCCGGATTTGGAGCGCTACGGCGCAAGTGGGGGAGAGGGAGACAGGCGGAGCGAGCGAGACAGGCGTGAGGAAAGAGAGAGTAAGCGCTATTGCTCCAAATCGAGGAGTGGGGGGTCTGCACTCTGGTCAACCAAGTCAAGTCGTCTTTTGCACCGTGCACGGTGCATGCACCACGCGTATGCACCCTGAGAGGCCCTGGTTTAAACACTAATACTTTGTTACTAGACAGAAGGGTTTTATATGTAGGCTGTTCCCGACTCACCGTGTAGATCATTAGCCTAAAATACAGGACGGTGCAACTATGGATCGCCGCTTCGCTTTTTCAGTAGATCACCTACTTACAATGAACAATAGATCACCGTTCGCTAGAAAAGTGATCTTGCTTGGTGCATACTTCGGGCAGTGCCTGACAGTAATTCCTCACTGTCACAGAGAAGCTGTTGTCCACTCAAGTTTAAAATATTCTATTCTGTGGCCCAAAATTAAGATTTACTGCAAATTCAGTGAATGGCTTCTACAACTCGGCAAAATGGCAAAAATGAGTACCATTGGACTAGACAAAAGAGTGGCTGAATGGGTGGCTATATTTCTAGGAAATAGAACTCAAAGAATTCGAGTAGGCGAAGCTTTATCTGACCCTGTAATAATTAAGAGGGGAAAATAAGTTACAAGATTGTGAGCAAGTGCAAAATGACCTCGTTAATGTTGTGAGATGGACAGTAGGCATTGGTAGGATGATAAAACGGGGTTAAAAACCAGGATGTGAGTTTCACAAATAGGAAAAGTCCTCTCACTTTTAATTACTGCGTTGATGGGGTGAAAGTCCCTTTTGGGGATCATTATATGTACCTAGGTATCAATATAAGGAAAGATCTTCATTGGGGTAATCACTTAAATGGTATTGCAAATAAAGGGTACAGATCTCCGCACACGGTTTTGAGGGTATTTAGGGATTGTAGTAAGAATGTCAAGGAGACGGCATATAGGTCTCTGGTAAGACCTCAACTAGAGTATAATTCCAGTGTATGGAACCTTCACTAGGATTACTTGATTCAAGAACTGGGGAAAAATCCAAAGAAAAGCAGCTCGATTTGTTCTGGGTGATTTCCGACAAAAGCGTAGCGTTACAAAAATGCTTCAAAGTATGGGCTGGGAAGAGTTGAGAGAAAGGAGATGACCTACTCGACTAAGTGCTATATTCCGAGCTGTCAGAGAAGAGATGGCGAGGAATGGCATCAGTAGACGGATAATTTTGAGTGGTGTCTTTAAAAGTAGGAAAGATCACAATATGAAGATAAGGTTTGAATTTAAGAGGACAAATTGGGGCAAATATTCGTTTATAGAAAGGCGAGTTAGGGATTAGAATAACTTACCAAGAATAACTTACCAAGGGAGATGTTCAACAAATTTCCAATTTCTTTGTAAACATTTAAGAAAACAACAGGTAGGGAATCTGCTACCTGGGCGACTGCCTTAAATGCAGATCATTAGTGACTGTGATTGTGAACTAGGCCAAAAGGTATGATCGAGATTCAAAAAAAAACTTGATTTCAAAAAATAATGTGCAAGAATCACTTGGTTCATCTGTTCATACAAATGGGAGTACAATTTTTCCCAAAGCAGCAAGTTTGTGTCAACATCATCAACCAAGAGGTTCTGAATAGTTTGATGGGTGACAAAATGACGTACATTAGCAATGACACCGTAGAGTGCGATGATGTTAATGAAGTTAATAAAGCTGGTTTGTGCAACAGAACGAGATTCACTGTACAGAAGCTAGACATAAATTTCGCTCATTCGGTAAAAAATGACGGACTCAGCTTCAGGAACAATGTGTTTTATTCAAAGAATAGATGTAACTCGGTTAATCCCGATATATCATTCGTTCGTAAATTGAGACAATTTCCTCTAAATTTAGCCAACTTACTTTTCTAAAAATTTATTTTCAACTTTTTCAATTTGCCTTCTCTGTCACAACGAATAAGTCACCAGGAAAAACTTTCAGAAATCTCTCCACTCCAGTGTTTTGGACAGCTGTATTCAGCTTTCTCAAGAATGCACAAATCCATAGATGTCAAAATACAACTTCAGTCTACCCATTCAAATGCCGTATAAGACCTGGAAAGTGTAACTTACCCATAAGATATATTAAAAGACAACTTAAAATTTCCAAAACCTTCTAATTTCTACTGTCGAAGACAGGCGTACGGCCTACTACTACTACTAATACTACTACTACTAATAATACTACTTTTTTTTGCAAGTTGCTTTTAAGTGGTTCATGTTTGTGGGTTACTGTAGTCACGTCCTAGTTCGTGAACCATGGGCAACGGCTGAGTGGCCTAGTAAGTGGTCCTGAGAGTCGGGATACCAGTTGCTATGGAATGGGAGTGGGCATCTCGGACATATTCTGAGTCGTGGCCCTCCTTGTGCTCAGGCAGCTAGGACTATACAATTCACCGGTGGTCCATAACCCGTTAGAGGAGAGATCCTCACTTGGACTATGTGCAAGTAGGGCAGCATCCTGCTTCATGAATTTACCGAGCTCAGAACACTTTAAGCAAGCCTCGGACCTATGGGAGTAACGGAGTTCCACTCCCATTTGACAGGCGAGGGACTCCTTGGAAACAACTTGGCGTACGAAATGGAATTCGATGGGGAGCTATCAATATTAATGGGGATTATGGAAGAAAGAAGGTAGAACTGGCTGAGTCAGCAAAGAGGATGCATCTGGATGTGTTAGGAGTAAGTGATATTCGGGTAAGGGGAGATAATGAGGAAGAGATAGGAAATTATAAAGTGTACTTGACGGGTGTTAGAAAGGGAAGGGCAGAGTCTGGGGTAGGGCTCTTTATCAGGAATACCATTGCACGCAACATAGTTTCTGTTAGGCACGTAAATGAGCGAATGATGTGGGTAGATTTGTCAGTGGGAGGAATTAGGACAAAAATTGTGTCCGTGTATTCACCACGTGAGGGTGCAGATGTTGATGAAGTTGACAAGTTTTATGAAGCATTGAGTGACATCGTGGTCAGGGTCAACAGCAACGATAGAATAGTGCTAATGGGCGATTTCAATGCGAGAGTTGGGAATAGAACTGAAGGATACGAAAGGGTGATTGGTAAATGTGGGGAGGATATGGAAGCTAATGGGAATGGGAAACGTTTGCTGGACTTCTGTGCTAGTATGGGTTTAGCTGTTACGAATACATTCTTCAAGCATAAGGTTATTCACCGCTACACATGGGAAGCTATGGGTACCAGATCCATAATAGACTATATCTTAACAGACTTTGAATTCAGGAAATCTGTTAGGAATGTACGAGTTTTTCGTGGATTTTTCGATGATACAGACCACTATCTGATCTGTAGTGAACTAAGTATCTCTAGGCCTAGGGTAGAGAAAGTGAAATCTGTCTGCAAACGAATAAGGGTAGAAAGTCTCCAGGACGAGGAAATTAGACAGAAGTACATGGATATGATTAGTGAGAAGTTTCAAACAGTAGACAGTAAGCAGGTTCAGGACATAGAAAGTGAATGGGTGGCATACAGGGATGCTGTAGTAGAAACAGCAAGGGAATGCCTAGGAACAACTGTGTGTAAAGATGGGAAAAAGCGAACATCTTGGTGGAATGATGAAGTGAGAGCAGCCTGTAAACGTAAAAAGAAGGCTTATCAGAAATGGCTCCAAACAAGGGCCAAGGCAGACAGGGATTGGTACGTAGATGAAAGAAACAGAGCGAAACAAATAGTTGTTGAATCCAAAAATAAGTCATGGGAAGATTTTGGTAATAACCTGGAAAGGCTAAGTCAAGCAGCAGGGAAACCTTTCTGGACAGTAATAAAGAATCTTAGGAAGGGAGGGAAAAAGGAAATGAACAGTGTTTTCAGTAATTCAGGTGAACTCATAATAGATCCCAGGGAATCACTGGAGAGTTGGAGGGAATATTTTGAACATCTTCTCAATGTAAAAGGAAATCATCATGGTGGTGTGGCGAACAGCCAAGCTCATGGGGAGGAGGAAAATGATGTTGGTGAAATTATGCTTGAGGAAGTGGAAAGGATAGTAAATAAACTCCATTGTCATAAGGCAGCAGGAATAGATGAAATTAGACCTGAAATGGTGAAGTATAGTGGGAAGGCAGGGATGAAATGGCTTCATAGAGTAGTAAAATTAGCGTGGAGTGTTGGTAAGGTACCTTCAGATTGGACAAAAGCAGTAATTGCACCTATCTATAAGCAAGGGAACAGGAAGGATTGCAACAACTATCGAGGTATCTCCTTGATTAGTATACCAGGCAAAGTATTCACTGGCATCCTGGAAGGGAGGGTGCGATCAGTCGTTGAGAGAAAGTTGGATGAAAACCAGTGTGGTTTCAGACCACAGAGAGGCTGTCAGGATCAGATTTTCAGTATGCGCCAGGTAATTGAAAAATGCTACGAGAAGAATAGGCAGTTGTGTTTATGTTTCGTAGATCTAGAGAAAGCATATGACAGGGTACCGAGGGAAAAGGTGTTCGCCATACTGAGGGACTATGGAATTAAACGTAGATTATTAGAATCAATCAAAGGCATTTATGTTGACAATTGGGCTTCAGTGAGAATTGATGGTAGAATGAGTTCTTGGTTCAGGGTACTTACAGGGGTTAGACAAGGCTGTAATCTTTCACCTTTGCTGTTCGTAGTTTACATGGATCATCTGCTGAAACGTATAAAATGGCAGGGAGGGATTCAGTTAGGTGGAAATGTAGTAAGCAGTTTGGCCTATGCTGACGACTTGGTCTTAATGGCAGACTGTGCCGAAAGTCTGCAGTCTAATATCTTGGAACTTGAAAATAGGTGCAATGAGTATCGTATGAAAATTAGCCTCTCGAAGACTAAATTGATGTCAGTAGGTAAGAAATTCAACAGAATTGAATGTCAGATTGGTGATACAAAGCTAGAACAGGTCGATAATTTCAAGTATTTAGGTTGTGTGTTCTCCCAGGATGGTAATATAGTAAGTGAGATTGAATCAAGGTGTAGTAAAGCTAATGCAGTGAGCTCGCAGTTGCGATCAGCAGTATTCTGTAAGAAGGAAGTCAGCTCCCAGACGAAACTATCTTTACATCGGTCTGTTTTCAGACCAACTTTGCTTTACGGGAGCGAAAGCTGGGTGGACTCAGGATATCTTGTTCATAAGTCAGAAGTAACAGACATGAAAGTAGCGAGAATGATTGCTGGTACAAATAGGTGGGAACAATGGCAGGAGGGTACTCGGAATGAGGAGATAAAGGCTAATTTAGGAATGAACTCGATGGATGAAGCTGTACGCATAAACCGGCTTCGGTGGTGGGGTCATGTGAGGCGAATGGAGGAGGATCGGTTACCTAGGAGAATAATGGACTCTGTTATGGAGAGTAAGAGAAGTAGAGGGAGACCAAGACGACGATGGTTAGACTCGGTTTCTAACGATTTAAAGATAAGAGGTATAGAACTAAATGAGGCCTCAACACTAGTTGCAAATCGAGGATTGTGGCGACGTTTAGTAAACTGTCAGAGGCTTGCAGACTGAACGCTGAAAGGCATAACAGTCTATAATGATAATGTATGTATGTATGTTGCTTTTAAGTCGCACCGACACAGACAGGTCTTATGGCGACGATGGGACAGGAAGGAGCTAGGAGTGGGAAGGAAGCGGCCGTGGCCTTAATTACGTACTGCCCCAGCATTTGCCTGGTGTGAAAATGGGAAACCTCGGAAAACCATCTTCAGGGCTGCCGACAGTGGGGCTCGAACCCACTATCACCCGAATACTGGATACTGGCCGCAATTAAGCGACTAGAGCTATCGAGCTCGGTACTACTACTACTACTACTACTAATAATAATAATAATAATAACAATAATAATGTTATTGATTTTGTGTTCCACGAACTATTTTTTGCGGTTTTCGGAGACGCCGAGGTGCCAAAATTTTGTCCCGCAGGAGCTCTTTTACGGCACGAGGTTGACGTATTTGAGCACCTTCAAATACCCCCAGACTGAGCCAGGATCGAACCTGCCAAGTTGGGCTCGGAAGGCCAGCTATGTACCGTCCGAGCTACTCAGCCAGGCCAGAAATTCAAATAGGTTACCTTATTTACAATAAAGTACTATGTTGATGATTGAGGAGAAGGAATTGGTTAGATTTTCTTAACTACCCTCTGCTAAAGGCAAGAAATGTAGGCTACCTTCAAGGGAGCGTAGCTATAAAGTATAAACCATTCCCTGCCTTATAGAGAGCTAGATATTGTAGCAATTGCAGTATACATACAATTTTTCACGAAATACTGTCATAGATTAGGGACACCTGCGGAGATAGTATTATAACTAGGTCTCGGAAGTTCAGGAAACATCCTCCAACGTAATATATGTTCATTCGGGGTCACTGAAGGCCAGAAAATGGTATTTTATTTGTCCTTTTCTTGCCCTTTCCGGCTTTTCTTGGCTTATAGGTCCTTTTTTCGCAACTTCACCTTTTTTGACTACATTTGTATAGCTCGTTCTCAATTCGAATCATCATTAGTTCATTCACCATAAACGTCTTTCCTGTAGTAAGAGAGAACATGAAAATGAAAAGAAATGAAAATATGAAAGTAATGCTTGAGAAAACAAGGGGTATCTAATTATGTGAAAGATATGTGAAAGATATGTGAAATATTGGAAGGAGAGAACTTTGAAGTGCGTGTTTTTGAAGAGGAAGATCTCACTTGTTTCAAGTATGAACCCTTAACATCCGTTGATGATGTGGAGAGATGTTTCTTGATGCTTTGCAAGATGCTGTCTTAAAATCAACGATTCTTTACACCTATAAACCTGGAGATGACTACTGTGATACACTTCAAAGCCTTACGAATTCCAATTTCTGCAACTCTAATGGGTTAAGTCAAATATGATTGCAGTTATACTAATTTCAATTACTTTCTCCAGGATCTATATTGCGGGTTCCCTGAATTCATTCTAGGCGGAAAAAGCATTTCATTCTAAATTCTGCTAGTAATTTTTTTAAAAAACCACGGAATTAAAGCTAAAATTATGCATGAACTTGGATCGCATTTTTGCGTCCTTTCTCCCAATTTTAACGATTTTTAAAAATATTTTTAGGACTTCTTACAAGTCTTTTTATTCAATTTATGGGTTCTTCAACTTCTGATCCCTACTTATATACTAACAAAGACTAACAGAAATGTTAGGAACACACCAAACTGCTCTGGGCGACTGACCGCAATGTTAGAAGCCACGAACATGTGAAGATCTCTCCAAAGCCGGAAGGGCCACACGAAGATTATTCACCAGACCACAGATTGGATCACCCTGCGGTGTCCCCACTACCTTGAACCTTGTCATCCAATATGGCATGCATATTTATTGAGTTTTTGGTTCCTTGTAGAGATTAAGGTCATAAATCTGGGAGTCTGAATACGAGCAAGTTGAAGCTACCGGTTTATACAACTTCACAATGAATAGCTCATAATTGTCCAAGGGCGGGAGAGAGAGAATCCCACGAAAGGAGGGGGGAAAGGGGACAGAAGAAGGAAAAAATATGAGGTAGAAAAATTTATTATACTATAATCTTCTGGCTAGCCCCAAACCATTCCGCAGTAAATATAGTAGCCATAAAATGGATCGTACTCTTTATGTCAGACGGAATTGGCGGTTTGTATGTACCATTCAGACTAACAGATAATATTACAGAGACTTAATGGCCTGTAGTTATTGATCGCAAATATTCTTGGAAGGCATGTAATATTAGAGAGAGGTTCACGAAACAACAACATAAATTCATTCCAGTAATAACTGTTCCTCTTTTGGAATAACAGCATGTATTTACAAAGTGGTAGGGGTCTCCCACAAATGTCACGAGGCAGAAGAACCGCGTTGTAATTGATATAACGTGCCTGAATCGTGAGACGACTCTGCTTTGCTTCGTATTCAACCGTCTGCATAAACTAGTCACAGATTAATAGTGAGCAAAAAAAGGTAATTCAATAATTTCAAGATGAAAGTATAGTATATATTTAGTTAACTAGGATTTCTATTATGAAAGTAGCACAGATATATGAAATCACGAAATGCCTGGTGGTGGCGATCAGAGTAGATTAAAAAAACAGAAAATACATGCGCCACCAATACCCTATTTCCAGAGAGCCTACAGCGTCAGGAAAATAGGAGTAAGAGGACTGCTTCTGGATGCTAGAGAGACCATGCCGGGAAATTTTGTGGAATGGTGGCAATCTTACAGACTGGGCAGAAACATTCAAAACAAAATTGTTACCACGATTATAAAATTCTCAGTGGCAGTAATGCAGAACCATTTGTACGGAAAACATAGTATTAAATTTCCTCCTGACATCACAAAGGAAAAAATGTTCATATTGTTCAGGACATTGATATCTTTTTCGAAACCAACATTTTTTTTTTCAAAGGACGTGTGAGCTATTCTGGTTCCTTTGGCAAACACGTATTGGTGTCAGAATGAAATAAATAAAATTTAGAGGGATAACCATTTTCATTTAACTCTATTAATCAGAAGGGAAAAAAGAGTGGTCCTAAATTTTGTGGAATTAAATTATTATTATAACAGTAGAAACTCGTTAATCCGAACTAATTCGGGGATAAGTTAACCGGATTAAGGAAAGTCCGGATTAACTACAATAATCCACAGGATCAATAATGACTGCTATAAGACTCCGTTTTAAGCACCAGAAACACTTATCTTATGGTACATTTAAAGATCAACCTAGGAAAAGTTATTCTTTATGTTACGGCATCTTGCGAATCTGAAAAGCCATTCCGAACTCGCTGAAAATGTATTCGTAAGTTTACTAGTATTTCCGTAGCAGCTTGAATTTCAGTTCCGCTGACCGCCTGTTCCTTAAAACGTACTTGTACACAAGTGTCATATCGGGGTTTGGTCAGTGGATTTTCACATTTTTATTTTAGCGCAAAAGCCAATAGTTCACTTTCGTTCTTAATGTAGGAGACATTCTGTTTTGTAAATCTGTACAGTACTCAGCACAGATATTGGGCATGGACCCTTTTCAAGTTCTTCTAATATTCCTATTCTTTCGTGAATAGAAGGACCCATGTGTTTATGGCACTGTCCAGGAAAGGGCTTACTGATAGCACTTTCAAATTGTGTTTAAGGCGACAGTTTAGTAAACGACTGCAGCGTGTAGGCTATTCACAACAATGGGCGAACAATCTCAACCACCACGCAGCTATGTGATGTATGTGACCGTTGACTTTCAACCACTTTTAAAATGTCATATTCTGCGTTTTCTAAAGGATTTCTTTGATTGCTATTTTTTCCTTGTATCCGGATTATCCGAAGTCTGGGATATCTGGGTACGGATTAAGGAGGTTTTAGTGTATTATTATATATATATATATAATTCGCTGGGGCCATCAAGGACCACGTTAAGTCTTGTTGCATTTGACACTGAACTTGGCCTTCTTTAGAGCCCAAATTTCCCTCATTCTTTGTGAGTGGGCCTGCTTACGCTCCTCTGTCCAACGGGCACCGTGTCTTCTCTTCGGTTGCTCGTCTCAGTTTAGCCCGTTCGTCAATATTTTCTTGCGGAAGAGATCTCTGTTAAGGGCGTCTTCAGCTGAGATATGTAGCATTTGCAGGTCTTCTTTGGTATTTCTAAACTAGGGAATTGCGGTTTTGGGGTTAAAATCAAAAAAGTGAAAGATTTCTTTAGTTAACTTTCTTCCGTCCATTCTTTTCAGATGACCGTAAAATCGTGCCCGTCTTTTTCTGATTGTGTCGGTAATTTTCTCTATTTTGCTGTAGACTTCTTTTGGTGGATTCCATTTCTGTACTTTGATCCCAAGATTCCTCTCACAATTTTGCGTTCTCTTTTCTCCAGTTCTTCAAGGAGACCTTTGTTGGCATTTAGAGACAGGGTTTCGGCTCCATATAGAACTACTGGCTTCAGAACTGTTTCATAGTGACGTATATTGGTGTTTTGGGAAGTGCATTTTTTGTTGTAGATTGTGCGGGATGTTTGGTATGCTGTTTCCAGTTTGCGTACTCACTCCTGAAGTGCTTCTTTGTCCAGTCCATTTTTCATGATGATCTCACCCAGGTATTTGAATTTGTCTACTCGGGTGATGTCTCCGTATTTTGTATGGACTTTTGGTGGAGCCTCTTTGATGTTAGCCATTACTTCTGTTTTCTCAAACGATATCTGCAGACCAGTTTGTTCGGCAATTTCCTTTAAAATTTCAACTTGAGCTCTAGCGGTTTCCATGTCGTTTGAGAGAACAGCAATATCATCGGCAAATGCTAAGCAGTCTGTTGCGATCCCCTTGGATTTGGTTCCTATTCTCAATGGACTGTAGTTGGTTTCCTGTAATCTCACCCGCCAGGTTCTGATGATCTTTTCAAGAACACAGTTGAAGATCGGGGATAGCCCATCACCTTGTCGGACTCCTGTTTTGATGTCAAAGGAATGCGAGTGACATCCGTGGAACTTACCTTGGATTTTGTATCGGTCAGGGTGGCTCTAATTAATGCTATCATTAACTTATTATTATTATTATTATTATTATTATTATTATTATTATTATTATTAATCATTGATACGACCATCTTGAGAGCAACGTTCACACAATCTAACTGCCCTTGTACGCAGACTAATGCCTTTCTCTTTGCACTCTGGCCGTAGATCTTTGGCTTCTCATTTCTCGCTCTCCCACCAAGATATTCCGTGGCTTGGTCATTTGCTTTGCGGGTGCATCCCTCATTCCCACAACTTTTTCCTAAATATTGTTCTTTCCTGTATCTCTTCCTCCATGACTCCTGTGTAAACTACGCAGGCTGTTTTTTTTCTCCATTCTTCTTGCAGAAGTGGTATTATATTTGCCAACCTCTCTTGATTGAGACTGTTGATGAGTTCATAAAAGGTTAGTCTCCATTTCCTCATCGTCGTTGTAATTTTTTCGATGGTATTACAGAGTCCTAGTTCGATCTCAACCAAGAAGTATATTGATTCTTTCGCGACATTAATGGACCCAACAATTTTCGAAGGAAACTTCTTTCACTTTTTCGAAGACTAAGTCTGCCACCCTTGTCATTGTTTCCGCTTCATAAAGGCACTCCGTTCTGGCCATTGTGCAGTAATTATAATAATTTCGTGTGACTCTTTCTAGCAGACAGCAGCCCTTGTAAGGCAGACAATCCGTTGAGGATGGGCGGCATCTGTCATGTGTTGGTAACTGCGTGTTATTGTCGTGGAGTATAGTGTTATGTGTGGTGTGTGAGTTGCAGGGATGTTGGGACAGCACAAACACCCAGCCTCCGGGCCACTGTAATTAACCAACGATGGTTAAAATCCCCGACCCGGCCGGGAACCGAATCCGGAACCCTCTGAACAAAGGGCCAGTACGCTGGCCATTCAGCCAACGAGTCGGACACCACTGTAATGTTATAATTTGTCTTTAATGGAGATGGACTTGGACTTGTAGGTGTCATGGCATAGTCTGAAAGCTATCTCGATCCTCCTGACCCGCTCTTTTAAAGCCTCCTTTCTCATTTCCATTGGAAGTGAAAATTTCTTCCAGGTAATTGTGTAATTGTGTTACAGTTCTGTCCGTGCTATGTGTTTTTAGTCTATGAATGCTATGTTTTCAAAGGAAATTCTTAATCCTGTTTTAGCCACAATATTTTATAGTCATTTCACTTGCTTTTTTTTTTTTTTGGCTGTGTGAGAGTTATCTGTTATCAGAACGACGTCATCTGCGAATACTGTAGTAAAATAACGACGGCAGAGGTAAAGAGGACATAAATTACAGACTAGCACAAGCCAAAAAGGCCTTTCTTAAGAAAACAAATTTCACTTCGAATACTGATATAGGAATTAGAAAGACTTTCGTCTGGAGCGTGGCAGTGTATGCAAGTGAAACATGGACGATAACTAGCTGACAAGGGTGGCAGACTTAGTCTTCGAAAAGGTGAAAGAAGTTTCGTTCGAAAATTGTTGGGTGCGTAAATATCGCGAAAGGATCAATCTACTTCTCGGTTGAGGTCGAGCTAGGAACTCTGTAATACCATCGAAAAAAGTATAACGACTATGCGGAAAGGGAGATCTATCTTACTCCATTTTGAGTTTCATTTTCAGTCATTCTCGGTCTCCATTCCTTGACGATCTTTGTAATATGTACTATGTTACACGAACGGCGCATTATGGAGTTCGTATATTATATTAATGTGTAATAGTTCATTAGGTGAGAAAATTTTGAGGCAGTTATATTACTATGACGTTATTAACTTCTGGTACCATGATGTAAATGTATGGGTCGTAACAATTAAGTAAGACAATAGTTCTATTTTTACAGGCCCATGATAAAACTCTGTATATATGTGATAACAATCGGATAGCCATTTTCTGGGACATTGTACCTCAGCTTACTTATGTACCAAACGGGACCGGTGACTCTGGGAAAAGATGAAGACTACGGAATGAAAATGGGCGCAATGATATTATGAGTCTGGGGTTTATTCAGGTAACGTGTTAGGAAAAGGTGGTTTCGCATCGAACGAAGATAATTGAAGTCGAAGTTGCGTTGAAAAGGTGAAAAACGGAGTGTGCTAGGATATATAAACCTGTTGTTGTATGAGTCATCAATTCATATACTGCTTTGATGCAGACCTCCATCCCACCCTATCCTGTGCTAATCTTTTCATTTTTACCTCTAACTAGTAAGTCCTACATCTGCTCTAATCTGCTTGTCATACTCTTACCTTGGTCTACCCCTACCATTCTTACAGCCTACACTTCCTCAAAAACCAACTGAACAAGTCCTGGGTGTCTTAAGACGTGTCCTATCATTCTCACTTCTTCTCGTCAAATTTAACCAGATCGATCTCATGTCACCCATTCGATTCAGTAACATTTAATTCATGACTTGATATCTACCCATTTCACATTCAGCATTCTTCTGTGACACCACATTTCCAAAGCTTCTATTCTCTTTTTTTTTTTTGAGCTAGTTGTCGTCCATATTTCACTTGCACACAGTGCCACGCTCCAGACGAAAGTCTTTCTAATTTCTATATTAATGTTGGAAGTTAACAAATTTCTTGTCTTAAGAAAGGCATTTTTTTGATTGTGCTAGTCTGCAATTTATGTCCTCCTTACTTCTGCCATCGTTCGTTATTTTACTACCCAAGTAACAATATTCATCTACTTCCTTAAAGACGTCATTTAATAATCTAATATCCTAATATAATCTAACATCACCTGCCTTCGTTGACTGCACGCCATTACTTTTGTTTTGGACTTATTTAATTTCATCTTGCACCCTTTCCCCAAGACTCTGTCCATATCAATCAGCATTTTCTCCGGATCTTCTTCAGCCTCAGATATAATAACAATATCATCGGCAAATCTCAGGGTTTAGATTCCCTTTCCTTTGCTTGTGATTCCCTTTTCAAATTCCTCTTTGATTTCCTTTACCACCTGTTGTATATAAACACTGAAAAGAATTGAGGACATATTTCAGCCTTGCCTCACACCTTTCTAGACTCGATTCTTATCACTGCAGACCGATTTTTATACAGATGTCTTCGTTCTCAGTATCGGATCCTGATCACCTAGGAAGTGTTATTCAGATGAGCCATTACTCATTATTTCCAGGTGACGATTCTATACTATACTATTCGCCGTGACTGTTGTCAGTGTGTTGTGCTGTCAGTCATATTTACGAAGTTAATGAAGAAGTGTGATATCGTCGTGTCTGTGATGAAGGACTCCCTGGACATTTTTAATCACCATTTGTATTTTAGTAGTAGATAATGTTTATCTATTTATTTAAAATCGATTTGGTGCTATTTTGATATTAGGTTTTCATTAAAATTTGTAATAGTTTTGTAGTTATAGTTGGTTGATTCCATCATGCTAGTAAGGTGAAGATACAACTAAGGTATTATTTATGGAAGAATCTCCTTACACAAGCATCCACTGGTAACTCAGTTTGGCAAAATCTCTCAGGTAAATCATTTCAAATAAAGGAAATCATCCAACCATCCCGATTAAATCGTGAAGAAATAGAGAGAGAATCTCTACATTACAAAAAGCCTATAGAATCACATGGAACAGGCACAACAAAATATCAATATCTCGGAACGCTAAATTAAAACACTATAACACTCTAATTAAGCCTGAAGCATTATATGCATATGAAACCTTTATAATTGGAGGAATATCACTAAGACTTTAGAAAAACAAGAAAGGAAAATGCTTAAGAAAAATATTTGGTCCAGTATGCATAGAAGGAGTGTGATTGAAAAGGAGGTCTCCTGAATTATACCAGTATTATGAGAAATATCAGACACTATTATAAAAAGACAACTGAAATTTTATGGCCATATTCAAAGAATGGACAGTGAAATACTTATTAAAAAGATATTTAATTATGCCTCTTCACTAAAAATCAAGAAATAAAATGGCGTATGGCTTTTAGTGCCGGGATGTGTCCGATGACTTCGGCTCGCCAGGTGCAGGTCTTTTGATTTGACACCCGTAGGCGATCTGCGCGTCGTGATGAAGATGAAATGATGATGAAGACAGCACATACACCCAGTCCTTATGTCACGGGAATTAAACAATTAAGGTTAAAATTCCCGACCCTGCCGGGAATCGAACCCGGGACCCCTGTGACCAAAGGCCAGCCCGCTAACCATTTAGCCATGGAGCCGGACACTAAAGTCAAGAATAATTATAATAGAAATTGAAAAAGACCTTCAAGAAATCAGCATAACAGGTGAAATTACATGGAACAGGCCTAGTTTTAGAACGTTGGTGAACAAACATAATTTTGCTGAAAAACCCAAGGTGAGAACCACAACTGCATGGACAGAAGAACGGAAGATAAAACACAACGAAAGGACGAAGAGATACTGGGAAGAGAAGAAAGCAATTTCATCTGCTAAATAAGTTCCATTGCTCTCCTTAGTTGGGCACAACTTGTGAAAATTGTATCGCTATTCTGGGTCCTTGTGGTTAGCTCTATATGCAGTCAGACGGATACAATTATTTTAGCTCTGTATTTTATTGTACCAGCAGCTACGAACTGTTATAATAATTTCGTCGCTCTATTTCTAGCCGAGTGCAGCCCTTGTAAGGCATACCTTCCGATGAGGGTGGGCGGCATCTGCCATATGTAGGTGACTGCGTGTTATTGTGGTGGAGGATAGTGTTATGTGTGGTGTGTGAGTTGCAGGGATGTTGGGCACAGTACGAACCCGGGACCCTCTGAACCGAAGGCCAGTACGCTGACCATTCAGCCAACGAGTCGGTACAAACTGGTGTAAGACAGTCATGTTGATGATGATGATGCTTGTTGTTTTAAGGGGCCTAACATCGAAGGTCATCGACCTCTAAAGACAGTCATGCCGCCAGTATTATTTATTCATAGTGCAAGTTAATAATGGACTATGGACTTGGTCATAAATCGGTCGGAGTACTGAAGTTAGCATACACAAAGTATTATCAGTTCACTGGAATTGTGTGTTTATTGGGCTATGTGATAATAGCCTGACAAGTATTATTAAGTGTGCCAGGTTGGATGGCACTTCGCTTAAGGATTACTATGGTTATCAGGCGAGGGAACGTGGCACCCACAACTACACAGAAGAGGATGGTGAAATGGGCGCTAACACGGCACGAGCTACATGTCTTCACATGGAGATCAAACCAAGGAAAGCTCTGGAATTTCAGGACGTGAGGCTCAAAACCAGCCAAGGAAGCAGAAATCTACTGGAGTGAAAAACTACCCATTGCAAAAGTGGGAATTAAGTGGAAAATTCTAAACGGAAAGAATATTAGGACTGATATGATCGAGGCCAGAAATCTTGTAAAAATAATTTGTAAAAGATAATTTTTGGTGATGCAGAGAGAGAGGAGCAGTTAGGACCTAGTTAAAGTCATTAATGTTAGCTTTTATTGTATGTTCCTACCATTATTTATCATCTGCAGTGGGTATTAAGTAAGGCCCAGTACCAGTTTTCCAGATATTATGTACACTACCTGAGAACTGGCATGTTCTACCGTAAATTATAAATTCCTATTATTTTTAATATTCTAAATCGAAGGACCTTAAAACGGCATCCATTTACCTGCACTTTCAGCCGGTTATTATTATTATTATTATTGTTATTATTATTATTATTATTATTATTATTAATATTATTATTATTATTATGAGCCCTTGCTGGCAAGATGTAGTGTTTACAGTGCGCTATGTCTTCTGGTATGGGCTAGAGCAATTTGTTACTTTCATTGACCTGTCTCAGTCTCATCCTTGGCTTTGACAATATGAAAGTGACCGAGGTATGAGCGATGCTAATAATACCATTCCTTATGCAGCCAGTCCCTGTTATGATTGGTGTGAAAATACCGCCCATAGGGTCAGTTGGTGCATGCATTTCAGTGGGCTTGGCAGACTGATATGCAATAGTATCTTCTGGCTCGGCGAGGAAAGCAACGGGAAAATACCTCACTCCTCATTTCCTTAGAATGCCTCTTCAGTGACGCCTAGGCTGTCTATGATAGTCTTTGGTGGAACCCTGGAGGATCAGACCAGCCTTCGGGCTGAATACCCAACATACATTATTATTATTATTATTATTATTATTATTATTATTATTATTATTATCTGTGTATTTATTGTGTTTTTTAAAGTTTAATATCGTTGGAAGTCGCCAAGTTCTGTGAAAACATTTGTACCAGTATCACATAAAGTATGTTTATTACAGCGTAATGCACGACCAATTTGGGTGAATATCGTCCAAGTATATGCTCCAGCATATGATGCGTCAGACGTTGATGTCGAAGAATTTTGCATGAAAATCGAAGCAGCCCTCAAACCATCTGAGATAAATTTCGTGATGGGCGATTTCAATGCTTGAGTCGGCCATGGCCGACGGGCTGATATACTCGGTGACTACGGATTAGGAGCAATCAATCCCCGAGGTGATCGGCTAGTCCAGTTGTGCTAGGAGGAGAGCCTTATTGTAGCAAACACATATTTCCAGCTACCTCCACGTAGCCTCTATACGTGGACCTCAAATGCTGACATCAGTATTAGGAACCAGACTGATAACAAAACAATTAACAAGCGGTTCAGAAATTCTACCAAATGTGTGAAAACATACCCTGGTGCCGATATCAACTCAGACCATAGCCTACTGTTTGCTTCTATGAATCTCAGGCTGAAGAAATGCCATTTATAGGGGATTGTTAGTCGGATTGAGATTCAGAAACTTCAAGATCAAGCACTGAAGGATGAAGTTCAGTCAGCCCTACGTGTAAAACTTGCGGAAGTTCAAAACAGTGTGAATGTAAATTATCTTGAAGGCACTTGGAATCACGTCAAATGTGAAATTAGCGACTTAAGTTAAGTAAAATTAAGGGATGCTGGAGGAAGGAAAAGCAAGCCGTGGATGACAAGAAATTCTGAAGCTGATGAAACAGAGAAGGTCGTTTAAGAACAAAGATACTGTAAAGTACAAAAGTTTGCAGAAGTTAATACGAAAAAAGTAAGGAATGCAAAAGAACAACAACTCTCTGAGGAATGCAACGAAATAGAATTCCTGAATTGAAAACATGACATTTTTAACATGTACAAGAAAGTGAAACAAGTAACCGATGCATACAACAAGAAGGGAAATGGAGTTCTCCTTAATAAGGATGGTGACAGCGAGCACAGAAGAGAAACTGAAGGAATGGGTGGAATATGCACAAAAATCCCTTCTTGGACCTTAGAAATGAGGATCATGGTGCTTAGGCAGACGATAGTGCGGATATCACACGTACAGAAGTAGAGTATGCCATAAGACCAGTAAAGATTTTTTTTTTTTTTTTGTAGTTGCTTTACGTCACACCGACACAGATCGGTGGGATAGGAAAGGCCTAGGAGTTGGGAGGAAGCGCCCGTGGCCTTAATTATGGTACAGCCTGGTGTGAAAATGGGAAACCATGGAAAACTATCTTCACGGATGCCGACAGTGGGATTCGAAGCCACTATCTCCCGGATGCAAGCTGACAGTCGCGCGCCCCTGACAGCACGGCCAACTCGCCCGGTAGAGCGAAGAATGGGAACGATGCAGGCTCTGATGAGATGTTTGCTGAGATACTGAAATTGCTTGAGAAAGAAAAACTCGTTTCATTATTAGTTGACCTATTCAACAGTATTCACCGCAGTGGAACCATTCGTCGCGACTAGCTCAAATCAACTTTCGTAATATTGCCTAAGAAAGTCAATGAAAAATTCTGCAATGAATATAGAACAATTAGTTTGATGAGCCACGTTCTGAAAGCATTCCTTAAGGTTCTGCATTCGAGAATTTATCATAAATGTGAATATCGGAACCTCACAGTTTGGCTTCGACATGGTTTTGGTACTAGAGAGGCTTTATTCAGTCTGCAGGTGTTAGTCCAACGCTGCCGAGATGTCATTGTCGTTGTTTTTGCTTGTTGCATCGACTACGAAAAAGTCTTCGATACACTCCACCATGACGAACTTATGAACATTCTTCGAGAATTAGGACTTGATGGGTGGGACATCCGTATTGCTGGTAATCTCTACTGGAGCCAGAGTTCTGGCATAAGAGTTGATGGTCGTGTCTCGGGAGAAATCCCAATTATGAAAGGAGTTCGCCAAGGCTGTATTCTTTCACCCGTGCTTTTTAACATCTATTCAGAAAAGATCTTTCGAGACGCTCTTTACGGAAAGACTCAAGGAGATGTGGTTAATGGTTTCATCATAAGTAACGTCAGGTATGATCATGGCACTGTGCTACTTGCAACCAATCTCCAGGATTTACAGGAACTATTTAATGCTGTCACTGAAGCCAGCAGCGCTATGGGCTTGAGGCTTAATGTAAAGAAAACCAAGTGGATGGTTATAAGCAAGAAAGAAGATGGCATTCAAGGTAATCTCACAGTTCCAAAAGACCAGATCGCAAGAGTAGCAACATTTAAATACCTGGGATGTCACATTAATGATGACTGGGACCTTGCTCATGAAATCCGATGCAGAATTGAGCAGGCCAGACTGCTTTTCAGAGACTTAAAAAACTTTTGACAAGCTGTGACCTTTCAATTACACTGCGGACACGACTACTCCGGTGCTACGTTCTCAACATTCTGTTCTTCGGCGTTGAGGCATGGACATTAAATGAGACCATGTGCAAGAAGTTGCAAGCATTTGAAATGTGGACGTACCGATGGATGCTGATGATACCTTGGGCAGCTGAAATGACCAATATAGAAGTTTTACAGCGTTGCAGCGTATGAACAAAGAACCAGAAATTTTCACTACCATCAAGAGACGGAAGCTAGAATACTTTGGAAATATGATGCGGGACAGTAAATACCACCTTCTGCAAGTAATACTCCAAGGGAAAATTAATGAAAAACGTGGTCCGGAGAGAAGTAGGACACCGTGGCTCGGCAACCTGAGCCAGTGGTTTGGGGTGACAAAGCTTACTCTATTCAGAACAGCTATGAACAAACAACAGATCATGCTACTGATCGCCAGCGTTCTGCGAGGAAATAGTACATGAAGAAGAAGTTGTAATTACATTAAGTTGTGGTAGAAATATTAATAGAGTTATAAGTCTATGGACTGATGACTCAAATCAAAAACAGCAACAAATGTGTAGAACCTATTGGGGTGAATCAAACGACCCCTCACACGACGGGCTTCAGCATCAGAGCCCGGAGCTACACTAATAGATAACCACGCGGCAGGCCGATTTTAGTACCTAAAGATGGTATCACTTTTACACTAGCCAGTGACGTCATACCGATGTCAGACTCTTGTTGCTAGGTAAGATGGGCCCTTTCCACTTTACGGTGAGATAATGAACACAATCATTGCCCGTGTTGTCAAGAAATTCTTTCTATTTTAATGTTCACCGATCCAAGTACGGTTCCGTATTATACGTCAAAAGAAGAACAGTGATGGCACTTCTGAGGAAGCGGGGCAAAGTCTTCGCAAAATATATTGTAATTTCCTCCGCAGTTTTCCCTTTCATATGGCAGATATCATGTCTAGAAACGTGGTAGTTCTACACCTTTAACAGGAACTGAAATTAATTTATATTTTACTCCGAATTGTGATGTTGAAAATAGAGTGGGGAATATACATTAAGAAAGAAATTTAGCTGTCATACCGTTCAAGGAATCACATAAAAGTTACTGCACCAAAATAACTTACTTTATAAAGTATAAGCATCCTTATGTTGAACGATAAATTCTATGGATTATAGCCATAATATTTTATAAAAAGTTCTATATTTATCTGAAGTTCATCGTACTGTACCATCAAGATTACCTGGTCGCATTTTATACAGCACGCAACTAACTCTTTACAGGATGAAAAAACATAAAAATATTATTAAAACAGCTGACTAGGCGGTCTGTTTTGAAAACCCTCGTCAATCAAATGAAATTTATATCCTTGAAAGCCGGTCATAAGAACAAAGCACACGTTGCGGCTTTTGTGATATATATTATGTCATGATATTATCAGTCAATTCTACATGAAGATGGATTGCTATATAATGGAAGGAAATCGATGGAACAAGATTAAGAAATAGGCCCATTTTACGACAGCATATAAATATGACTTACCTGCAAGTAGCGATTATACTCGACATGTTTTGATAATATTTTTCCTAGTACACCTAATACGTATATTCAATGTAAAGGTCGCAATTGGCAGAGAACCTTTTTTTGCTATGGGCTTTACGTCGCACCGACACAGATAGGTCTTATGGCGACGATAGGATAGGAAAGGCCTAGGAGTCGGAAGGAAGCGGCCGTGGCCTTAATTAAGGTACAGCCCCAGCATTTGCCTGGTGTGAAAATGGGAAACCACGGAAAACCATTTTCAGGGCTGCCGATAGTGGGATTCGAACCTACTATCTCCCGGATGCAAGCTCACAGCCGCGCGCCTCTACGCGCACGGCCAACTCGCCCGGTTGGCAGAGAACCAAAACGCATTGTGAAGTACTAAAGAACAATATGTTAGTAACGCGAAAGGTCCTCTTGTGGATCACTGCAAGTACCTATTTGTTAATATAAGTGTTACGGGGTTACCCGTGGAACGCAGAGGTGAAAGAAGGTGCCGGGGTGAATGGGTCTAACTACAATGTCAAGAGTTGAATTTAAAAGGTAAACTGAAGGTTATATTTTTGAAAAACAACAACTTAACAAATTTTCACTTAGTGAGATAACAATGACATTTCAGGTACAAAATAGAAATTTGGAAACAAGACAAGAAAATTCAAAATTTTGTGACAGTTTAAAAATCTGGGCTCCAAGCTCCTAGCTTTACATTTCTTGAGCTCCTAGCTAAAATTTACAAAAGAGCACAAATTCACTCAGGGGCAGAAATCCCCCTAATTCATGGAGTACTTGCTCCCAAAATCCAACATCTAGCCTTCAAGAGGCATACAGTAATCTTACTTTGAAAAAGAGCTAACCGGCTCTCAGTTTTTCAAGCCTATTCAAGGCAACATCAACTTACAATTTCTGGATTACACAGGGGTATTTAATACCCAACCTACTGGGCCTTCATGGAACAAGAATAATGGCTAAATAAATGGCCCGAACACAGCATGAATGGAGGCGAATACTTGCACTCCTAGATATGAACACTTAAAACCTAAAGGGCACTAGGCCGATGAAACAGGGGCTATTCCCAAACTATGGAGGTGACTCGTATAAGAATAAATTAAGACATTACGGAAAGGAAGAAAACCAGTTACAAGACGTAGTCACCTCAAACCAATACGAAGGGGAGCTCGAGAGGGTACATCACTCTCTATTCCCGCTTTACAGTTAAATATTTTATGAAGTTTTTACATTAGCCGACAGAACTTACATTTTAGAGAAGTTGGTTACATAGTTAAAGTTTCGGACCTTTCCCTCGGGTTAAACTGCGGAGCTAGCAAGAAATAAAGATGTTAAGTGGCCATTAGCTGGTAGAAGTTCTAGCAGCTGACGAAGAGGGCCCCGCCTCCTGCTTGACACACACAATCAGTAAGATGACGATCAATTGGCCAAGAGACGTGAAAATCCGCAGTATATAAACCCCCGGGGAAAGTTCGAGATTAAACTAGCCACACCCTCTTACGTTTATTGGTCCCTTTAAAAGTTACACTCCATATCGAAGAAGACTGTGATAGCTAGAAAATTAATTACAGAAATTTGGGATTGGCTAAATTCAAAACAAGCGGAAAGAAGAGATAAATATTGCCAGCCCAAAAATAGTGAACATAGGTGAACATCAATTAGTAAAAAACAAAGAAAAAACAAACAAACTTATGAATTCAAAACTTCTTTAAATCAAAAGTTCTTTCATTTCGCACCAGGGTGCATGATCACAGTTTTTTGTAGTGACATCTACGGAATAAAGTCCAAACTTCTTGATGAATGGCAAACAAAACAAGTAGAAATACAGTCAGTTCAGGAAACTTCACAATAACAAAATTACATTAGATTTCTGTGGTGATATCTTCTGAGTAAAATGATAATTTGGTCTAGTTTCAATTTCACTGTTTCCCCACTAGAGGAGTTCTTTTAGGCGCTAGATTTAAATGCGTGGCGTTGGAGTGTACCTCCCGGTACAATAAGGAAAGGTCTTCATTGGGCTAATCACATAAACGGGATTGTAAATACAAGTTACAGATCTCTTCATACATTTATGAGAATATTTAGGATGTAGTATGGATGTAAAGGAGCGAGCATATAAGTCTCTGGTAAGATCCCCGTTAGAGTATAGTTCCAGTGCATGGGACCCTCACCAGGATTACTCGATTCGGGAACTGGAAAATATCCAAGGGAACGCAGCTCAATTTATTCTGGGAGATTTCCGACAAAGAAAGTAGGATTACCAAAATTTTGCAAAGTTTGGGCTGGGAAGGCCTGGGAGGACGGGGACGAGCTGATCGATTAAACAGTATGTTCCGAGCTGTCAGTGGAGAGACGGTGTGGAATGACATTAGTGGACAAGTTTGGATGGTGTTTTTAAAAGTAGGCAAGATCACAATATGAAGGTAAAGTTGGAATTCAAGGGGACAAATTGGGGCTAATATTCGTTTATAGGAAGACGAGTGAAGTACTGGAATAATATACCAAGGGAGGTGTTCGATAAATTTCCAAATTTTCTGAACTTATTTATGAAAAGACTAGGCAAACAACTGAAAGGGAATCTGCCAAGTGGGAATTCGCCTCTCTGTCGAAGAAATATTAGGCTTCTGTAAAATACTACACTACGAAGTAGTTCTCAGTATATATTCGTACGTAATGGACAGTACCTAGTCCTTCAGTGACGAGTCAAAGTATCCATCCTTAAATAAGCAACGTTAATTCCTTCGGCAATATTAAAACAGTCGCCTAGAATTTCATATTATTCGTCTAATTTTTATTCGCGTAATGCACAAAAGTCCTCCAAGTAATACGAAAATGGATCATTGAATCCATTATCTGCAGAAACAAAAAATGTACGATGCTTCGAAAAAAGATACCAATGTCCTGTAGACTCTACATTTTGTGTAAATGTCTATGTATCCTACAGTGCGGTGTGGTGAGGTTAATTTCTCTTTACCTTCATTAATACGTAAGGAAATAAACACAACGGAAATTTTTCTGATGGACTGCATATCCGTATGTGACCGGGAGGCGTGACCAGTCTTAAGGAAAACAATGGATAGGGAGAGTATTTTGACATACGACGTTTTGTATATTCAACGGCGATGTAATGAAAATGTTATATTTTGTGTGGAGTTCTCGGTGACTACGGTGTAATTATGTTAAGGTTTTTATTTATTTTCTGTAAATTTCGTGTAAATTCCTACAGTTTGCTTGTAAATCTTATTATACTCTACTTCTAATGAATTTTTAATTCATTTTTCGTGTGTATTTATCTTTCCCGTTTCAATACGATGTAATTTCCTTTAACATTTTGTTTTCTTGTGATGCCTTGCTGTAGTAGTTTGGTTTATCTAATTGTTATGCAATATCTGTTTTTATTTTTTTGTATACTAATATAAGCAGATATTCTTATTGCGAAATCGGTCAATTGTAATATATTTGTCGTTGATCGTAATAATATTAATAACTAAAAGTATCTGAGTAAATTTTACCATTTTACGACCTTTTTATTTTGTAGAAAATGTAAAGCAAATATAATATTGTTCCTACAAAGCTTTAGAGGATTGTAGATAATTGTAGAGGCAACCTTTAGAAATGTATAATGAAATGCTTTGATCACCTCTCTCCTTAGTTACTTTGTCAAAAGCATCACCACTCACGGTCTGGATTGGACAGCTGAGATGAGACTTGCGCGAACTTCTGGCGACGAGACATTTATACCCAGACATGCCACCTCGAGTTTTATGTGAGACGACTGCAGTATTTCCTGCAGTAAACTTCACCAAGTATTCCTCTGCTCAGTTATCTACTAAATATATTATTCTGTTTAAGTGTCATTGTCGTACTTTCAGGCTAGTTTTTGTCGTATTTAGGGAGTGCTGTTGAGTGAAGTTTGAGTGGCGTGTCTGTAATAAACTGAACAATTTATGTTTCCTGTCAATTGTTTTTTCTTAACCGACGCAGCGCTTTACATTATGCATCTTCATATCTTTTCCTCAGTCCCATTCGCTCTATTATTTAATGTCGTCTGCAAGGAATAATCATGTTTTAATATTAAACTCCATTTAGAGCTTCGCTGTAACTGCCACCTGACGGATCCTAAACGCATATTATATACTGCTCATATTCATTCGAAGTTTTATGTATAAATTAAATGATTACGCTGATTATTTAGCACTTGGCCCCAGCGGCCAAACCCGTATGAGAATATCAGGGACTTCAACTAATGAACTGCTGTATTTTGTGACAAAATTATCGATTTTGTATTATCGCACCTACTTGTAGTCCAAATCCATGGCTAAACCAGTCAATTGTTGGCCTTTGGTCGAATGTGTTCCGGGTTCGATTCCCGGCCAGGTTGGAGATTTTAACATTATTAGCTTAACTCCTCTGGCTCGGGGATTGGGTGTTTATGGCTTCTTCAACATTATAAATCATCTTAGGTAGAGTCCCATTCTTACCGACGCGTAGGTCGCGTATAGGGCGTCAAACCTTAAGACCTGCACCAGGCCACACGGCATGATTATTATTATTATTATTATTATTATTATTATTATTATTATTATTATTATTACTGAAAATTCACAGCCTATTTCCAGTCGTTCGACCGGTTAAGGGATGGAATGAATGATAGGAAAAGTGCCGGCTGGCGAAGCCTGTTGTACTTCTTCGGGGCAATGATTAATGTTTGACAAATGAAATGATATTGGAAAGTATTGCTGCAATGTATGATGGCAGGAAAAGCCGGAGTACCCGGAGAAAATCCTGTTCTGCCTCCGCTTAGTCCAGCACAAAATTTCACATGGTGTGACTGGGATTTGAACCATGGAACCCAGCGGTGAGAGGCTGGCGGACTGCCACCTGAGCTATGGAGGCTCTATTATTATTATTATTATTATTATTATTATTATTATTATTATTATTATTATTATTATTATTATTCCTCCCTCTATGGCGTGGTAGAGCGTCGGCCCCCGGATCCCAAGGTAACGGGTTCAAATCCCAGCAGAGGTAGTCGGATTTTTGAAAGGTGGAAAGAAGTCCATTTAACACTCCATGTCGTATCGGCATGTAAAGGATTCCTGGTGACACATTTGGTGGTAAATGATGGTGGTGATTGTTATTTTAAGAGGAAGTACAACTAGGCAATCATACTCTATAAAACACTAATCAGAGAGAAAAACATTGAAGAGATTGGACACTTCGAAAAATGAAGGTATCGGCAAAAGAAAGGAAAGGGCCACTAACGGTGTTAAAATGAAAGACTGTCTAGGCCTCCAAATGTAATACCGTCGGAATTGAAAAAGAACAAGAGTTGACGGAGGGAGGTCGGATAGGATGGATGAAATTGAGAAGCCTGGCACAAGTAAGTGGAAACAATACCAGGACTCAGCTAAGGACCCCATGGTCACCAACCCACGCTCCCAAGTTAAGAACCACTGGACCCCCATTTAGTCGCTTCTTATGAGAGGCAGGGGATTCCGTGGTTTTTATTCTACCACTCCACCCACAGTGGGTAATACAGTTGGTGTTGACCTGATAAAACTATTCAATACTCAGCCTTAGACGCCCGAGAGAGTTTGGGTTTATTCTGCCATCTAGTAGGTTGATTTTGATGCTTGTTATTTAAAGGGACCTAACACATAAGGTCATCGGCCCTCTAGTAGACCTAGAGTAAAAGAAAAGTCATCTTTCTGCTTTGTCTTCTTTCCCTAGAAGTGGTTTTCCATCTGAGCTCTTAATATTCATGCACCTAGATTTCCTTTCTCCAAAGGTTTCCTTGATTTTCCTGTATGCAGCATACACCTTTCCCAGGACCATACAGCCTTCGACATCCTTGCACTTCTCCTTCAGCCATTCTTCCTTAGCTATCTTGCACTTTCTATCCACTTCATTCTTTAATCGCCTGTATTCTTTTCTGTCTTCTTCATTTCTAGCATTCTTGTATTTTCGTCGTTCATCAATCAGGTCTAATATCTCCTGAGTTATCCACTGATTCTTAGTTGATCTTTTCTTCCTTGCTAACATTTCTTCAGCAGCCCTACTGACTTCATTTTTCATGACTCTCCACTCTTCCTCTATAGTGTATCCTTCAGCCTTTACATTTATTCCTTGTGCAACATGTTCCTTGAAACAATCCCTCACACTCTTTTCTTTCAACTTGTCTAGATCCCATCTTTTTGCCATCTTTCCTTTCTTCAATTTCTTCAACTTCAGATGGCATTTCATGACCAACAAGTTGTGGTCAGAGTCCACGTCTGCTCCTGGAAATATTTTGCAATCCAACACCTGGTTTTTGAATCTCTGCCTAATCATAATGAAGTCTATTTGATACCTTCCAGTGTTTCCCGGTCTCGTCCACGTATACAGCCGTCGTTTGTGGTGTTTGAACCAAGTATTGGCAAGGACTAAATTATGATCAGTGCAGAATTCAACCAGCCGACTTCCTCTTTCGTTCCTTTGTCCCAATCCAAATTCTCCTACTGTACTACCTTCTCTTCCTTGGCCTACCACTGCACTCCAGTCTCTCATCACCTTTTACATATTGTATTAAATCTTCTATCTCCTCATATATTCTTTCAATTTCTTCATCATCCGCTGAACTAGTAGGCATATAGACCTGCACTATTGTGGTGGGCATTGGTTTGGTGTCTATCTTGACGACAATAATAATTCTTTCACTATGCTGGTCGTAGTAACTTATCCGCTGCCCTATTTTCTTATTCATTATTAAACCAACTCCTGCATTTCCCCTGTTTGATTTCGTGTTGATAATTCGGTAGTCGCCTGACCAAAAATCGTGTTCTTCCTGCCAACGTACTTCACTTATACCAACTACATCTAACTTTAGCCTATCCATCTCCCTTTTCAGATTCTCTAACCTACCACAACGATTCAAACTTCTAACATTCCACGCTCCGACTCGCAGAATGTCAGTACCCATCTTCCTGATGATCGCCCCCTCTCGTGTAGTCCCCACCCGGAGATCCGAATGGGGGACTAGTTTACCTCCGGAATATTTTACCCGGGAGGAAGCCATCATCAGTACATCATTCATACAGAGAGAGCTGCATGTCCTCGGGAGGTAGTTACGGCTGTAGTTTCCCGTTGCTTTCAGCCGTGTAGCAGTATCAACACAGCTAAGCCATGTTGAGTATTATTACAAGGCCGTATCAGTCAATCATCTAGACTGCCGCCCTTGGAACTACCGAAAGGCTGCTACCCCCCTTTCGATGAACCATTCGTTAGTCTGGTCTCTCAACAGATACCCATCCGATATGGTTGCACCTGCGGCTCGGCTGTCTGCATCATTGGGACACGCAAGCCTCCCCACCGCGGCAAGGTCACATGGTTCGCAGAGGTGGATAATAATAATAATAATAATAATAATAATAATAATAATAATAATAATAATAATAATAATAATAATAATTTTGCGGATAGGGTGATCGCCAGTCTTGTCTGGAGCATCTGAGGAAAATATAAGGGTATCTCTCGCGGACCATAAACGGGCACAGCCAGAGAATATCTAGCAGCAAGTTTTAAGGCTTAACCTCAAAGAAGATCTTTCCTTATATTAACACCATCATTATAAACGAGCCTTGTTTTTCCTCTGTTTCTTGCCCTCTATGGCCGAGTCCTTAATTTAGTCTCCTAGATAACCAGTCCTCTTCTATTTGCCTTCCATGATCCGACCATCGAAGCCGGTTCATTCGCACAGCTTCATTCATTGAATACATTCCCAACTTAGGTTTCATCACCTCTTCCGGAGTACCCTCCTACCATTGTTCACACCTGTTTGTACCAACAATCATTCTCGCTATAGTCATGTCAGTTACTTCTAACTTATGAATATGATATCCTGACTCGACCGGAGTTTCATTTCCGTACAGAAAGGTCGGTTTAAAAACCTATGTGAAGATTATTTATTTATTTAGCTTATGGCTAGTACATAACTCTACATACAAATATTCAAAAATATAACAAACAATATAACACCTTAAACAATCAACCAATCTCTAAAACAATTCATAAACTTAAATCTAAGCTGTCCAACCATTGTACAACCCCGTCAGAAGCACACACAAACTCCTTCAGCTGACCGGAGTATGACCTCCTAGTACATTCGGTGACAATATGACGGATAGTCTGTTTCTTCTCACCACAGTCGCACTCAGGGGAGGAGCGCATACTCCACATATGCAACAATAACCCACATCGTCCATGATTGGTACGGACTCTGTTGAGAAGAACCCAAGTTCTTCTGGGGAGATTAAAAACCAGGTGGTGGGTGTTGGCGACTAAAGAGGGTCTGCCATTCCTCTGGAGCTGAGTTGGTCCTCTCGAAATGCCATTCATCAGAACCGTTAAAGTCCCTATTGATGAGTTCCCTTGCAGTCTGAATGGGCGGAGATCTTGACTTCAGACGTCCATACCTAACAACCATGTCTTCATGAATGGGAAGACTTGGGTTCATTGTTTTCTTCCTGAACTCACGAATTGTTTTGTCTGCGAATCCTTGGAGGTGTTATGTGGCTCAAGACTGGCAACCAGAAAAGAGGAGTAGATCTGACTGCGCCGCTGACAATGCACATCGTCTGATTCAGAACAACAATATTCTTAACATAAGGGCTATTCAGCCAAACAGAAGAACAATACTCGGCTGTAGAGTGTACCAGTCCCAGTGCTGACGACCTAAGAGTGGATGCTGATGCTCCCCATGTAGAACCTGCAAGTTTCTGAATGATATTGTTCCTGATCTTCAGTTTAGCAGCGATATTCATTAAATGTTTCCTGAAGAATAGTGTCCGATAAAGAGTTACTCCAAGGTACTAGGGGTTAGGATTGTGTGGTAGGGAAGAGTTGTCGAGGGAAACATTGAAAGTAATGTTTGCCTGCCTGTTATTAAGGTGAAAGAGACAGGTTTCCGTTTTGCTGGTGCCAGGTATCAAACACCACTTATCGAAGTACTCGCTCAAAATGACAAGGTCTATGTTCAGAATTGCTTCTATCTCATTTACATTGATTGCTGAGTAACTATTGCTAGGTCATCCGCGTAAGCGAATTGGCGTGATCTAGTGCGGGGTATATCGGCAATGTACAATGGAGAGAGCACAGATCATAGAGGGAGACCATTGCTGAGCTTTTTAACTTTACTATGTTTGTTATCCATAACTACCTGGATCAATCTATCTGATAGCATGTTGTTTATGAGTTGTGACATTACTCGGCATACAACAAATTTAAAAAAGTTATACACAACTCCCTCTCTCCAAACCGTATCATAAGCGGCTGTAAGGTCTATGAACACTGCACCACTCTTCAGTCGTTTTTCAAAACCTGCTTCAATGTGGGTTGTTAACGCAAGACCTTGGTCTTCACAACTACGGTTAGGTCTAAAACCGGCTTGTTTTGCTGGGAGCGATCATAAAATTAGAGGGCTTATTCTATTGTAGATGTGCCGTTCCAGAAGTTTGTAACAAACACTCATTAGAGCAATTGGGCGATAACTTTCAGGACAATCGGAAGGTTTACCTGGTTTCAGAATAGCCAGAATCTTGGTTCGTTTGAACTCTGGAGGAAGTTTTCCTGTAATCAGAATATTTGAGAAAAACCGTAACAACCATTTCCTTGTGTTCTTCCCACAATGCTTGAGGAATTCAGGGTGAATGCCATCAAAACCAGGTGCTTTGCTGATTTTTGTTGTCTTCAGAGCAGACAGGAGCTCTTCTTCGAAGAAAGGGGCAGAAATTAACCAATATTATGTCTTTTCATGAAGTTTAGTTCTTTTCTTATTAACCGATTGAGTTCTTTCTTGGGTTTCACTTTAGACAATCCAGCAATCCGTTTGACAACTTGATCAGGTGATACAGCAGATTTGGGCTGTGGAATGTGAGGTGATCTCCCCAACTTCTTTAAGAGGCTCCAAGCCTTCCTGCTAGAATGTTTGAAATCCATAGTCTCACAGTTTCTGTCCACTTGTTCCGCCTGGCTTCATCTAAGTTGTTCATGAGTTCATCAGCAACATCTGTTTCTCCATTCTCTTGAAAATCACTGTAGAGTTTTTCACATGTTTCATTCCATTCGGGTATGTATATGTGAAAAGATTAAAATTATAATTATTGTTGATCAGTTTTAGAGACTTGGGTTATAGCTGATCATAACACTTTTTTCTATCGGGTCGGCGATTTGAAGACGGATTCACGACCTAGTGAATCATTCATTCCCACAAAATGTATTATGATTCTTTACCCCCTTATTCTTGTCGTTAACTCGTTGCAGTAATGACAACATTATTTCCATGTCAGAGAAGCTCGACGAGGATGAACTCAGCAATAAAAACGACAGTTTTTGAATGTCATACGGTAAAAATTCAGCAGTCATAAATCATCCGGAATTACTGCATTTTTTACAGACATTATGTACAGTTTTCTATACAGATAACATTAACGGAGAAATTTTATTTTCCCTGCCTCGCCCCGTTAATACCAATCAGATAATATGTAGCCACCTGTAATAAATACCCTGTTAAGTTAAATTCTAGTTAGCTTTGTTTTTACCGCGGTACAACAAACAAACAAACAGATGCTATCCTGTACAGAGTAGTAAATTAAATACAGGACTGTGAGCAACTGCATAAAGGCCTAGAAAATGAAGACAAGACAATGGTACGACGGTAAACGGGATAAAAAATCAGGTTGTAAGTTTCACCAAGAGGAAAAATCCTCTCAGATTTAATTACAAGTGCTTAGGCCGACGTGTTAATATAAGAAAAGATCGTAATTGGGGTAATCATTTAAACGAGATTGTAAATAAAAATTACAGATCTCTTTATATAATTACGACAGTATTTAAGGATATTAATATACCCTACAGGGCATAAAACAATAATGGATTACCGAACTTACCTCCTTACCTGTCTGTAAATAACTGCACCAGCCTAGCTGCAACCAGCAGATGGGAGTTTTGGGTTCTTGTGAGGAGAGTATGTTAGGACATGGATATTATTCTATTACTTTAAATTACGAAATGAGGACCTCAGTGGCTATTTAAATATATAATCTGACAAAGCATAAGTTTCTGTTTTCACAAACCATTTTTTTACAAGAGATTGGACTCGTACTGCAAAAAATAAATGCCATAAAGGCTTGCATCTATAATTTTCAAAGAATAAAATGAATGACGTTCTAATTTACAAAAATAAAATGTCATGATGATGCCTTGCGTAGGAGTAGATCAGTGAACCGAAAATAAGTCCCGTATATGGAACAACACCAATAGACCTACAAAATAGAAACATAATGCCAGGAATAGGGACGTTTCGCAGAAATAAAGCTATTACTAAAGGTTTCCTCACATTTTAGGGAAATATTTACGTACAAATAGCAACTCCGCATGTTACAAACGACGACTAATAAACCAAACACTGAAGCTATATGTTACCCGACCACATATAAAAATGCATAGGGATGTGAACCCATATCCTCTGAGTAATCTTTGCATACTAGATAAACTAATAATCCTAATTCCTTAGTACCAATATATCATATATACAATACACATCAATATTGACACGTAAGTGGAAAAGAAAAAACGAAAAGAAAGGAATCGTTGTCACAAATAACTCTCTACCTGAAAGAAAAAATCCCTTACAACCTTGGTTTTTAAAAATGGCTGCGACTTCTTGGAATACAGTGTTGGGCCATTGATCTGGCCGTCTATCCAGCAAAGTCTCCCCTCGCACAAAAACAATAGTAAACAAGGGTGCCAGTAAACTACAGTAGTTCTGCGTTCTGGACTAACATCACAAGATGGCTTTAAATTTGGTCTTCTTTTGACAAACCTAACCCTTAGAACAAATAAGGAGCCAATTCTCATACTATATATCTGGCTCTAATAACTGACCACCACGGGCCTAATTCATTTCATACAAAGTACTCTACCGTACTATTTCTCGTAAAATCATGACCGTCTATACATATCACGCGCCTGGTACCATCCAGGTCCACGGTTCAAGTCCATGTTTGGCAGAGTGAAACGGAGTCCAAGATTTTAATGACACTGCATACGATGTGGTTTTAATTTACCAGGATTCAATCAAATAGATACATGCATATACATCGAATTCGGGCATCATGCAAACATTACGTTACGCAGATCTATATGTCCTTCCAAATAGAGAGAATGATAAACTAATCCAAATGATCCTTTTTACAAACAAATTTTATCCGCCAACAGATACTAAGGAACATTCTGATCTAATTTTCACTAAAAAAAACTTTAAGTAACTCTAGGCATTTTTCATCCCAGCACGTAACATAACTCACGTCACTATTCGGTATATAAAAACATCTATACTTTACATTTTGGTGATTTAAAAACCATCTTAACAAATAGCCTGATGGGCTATAATCAAGTCATATTCAACTACTTACATACATGATTACTACATTTCTGCGTAACGACCCCACCAATCCTAACACATGCTTACAAGTATAGTTTACTTATCTGTCTTTTGGTGACCTCCTTATCCCTCCTTCAGGGTTAGACTGTGCCTGCTTAGCCCATAATGGTAGCGATGTGGTCCTGGACCGATCCTCTCGGTCCAGTCTCCATGGATAGCTCGTTCATGAGGCTGTCTTCTTGCGGTCGGAAGGTCTCGTATCACACGTCTTTAAACCACGGCACAGGTCTTCACTGGAATGAAATGCCTTTTTTTAACAGCACAGCACTAACGGTACCTTTATTTAATTTCAGAGGCATAAATCAGTACTGGCGATCTGCGACGTTAAAAATCATAGTTCCCCTTTAGCTTCTTAACCGCGCACGAATGTATATAGGCAATATATCTGCGATCTGAAATCAGCAACCTAGTCGGTCGAACAAATTTTCATTTTCTCATGCTCGACTGATTCAGACTCATAAGTCTAGCGGGAATAACACAGATGGCTTTAATTTATACTTGCACTTCTTCCGCACTTCGCGATATATTTGCGGGGTTACCCGTACCGCTTCGGGATGAAGTCCATATGTACGGCATTGTCTACAGTCGGTTAATTAAGCACTCACGACCGCACCGTAAAGCATCTAAGTACAATCATTCGATTGAACAATTACTGCAAAGTTTATGGATCACCGATTCACTGAATAAATGTTAATGCAACTGCACTAAAGTAATAAGAGTCTTTGTCCTAAGCAAACGTTTTCTGGCGCTAATACCGACAGACACTCGACACGCAGTAGCAGCAATCTCGCCGTCGAATGAACAACCTTCCTCCACATCTCTCAGCTCTTATAGGGAGCAAAAAGCGAAGCGACGCTAGGGAAACTCCCTCGAAACCCCCTTTAATTTGGTATGCAGCCACTAAACAGCTTCCCACGGTGGTCGTATTATTACGCAGTTATTAATCTCGTTACTTGTTAATAGCGTAAAACGTATCATTGGCTTCTTAAAATTCTGGAGATAATTTTCATCTTTTTATTATTCTGGAAAACCTTCAGATATAGGAGATATCACTCGATTCCCGTAATGTGGTGAACCTGACTACTCCCGCTTAAAATATTGTTAGGGTGGTATGGTACTTCTCTAAACAAAATTCTTATCTCTCTTTCCTTCTCCAACATATCTTCTCTTT
The DNA here is from genome assembly GCF_040414725.1 of Anabrus simplex. Classification (NCBI taxonomy): domain Eukaryota; kingdom Metazoa; phylum Arthropoda; class Insecta; order Orthoptera; family Tettigoniidae; genus Anabrus; species Anabrus simplex. The sequence goes on from NC_090265.1 coordinate 1,668,503,518, forward strand.
CACTTGTGCATAGCCACACCCTGCCTAGGGAATCACCTCCTGAGTTCCCGCGTTCTGTATGGCATCACGCCCTTACATTTGGCGTCATGTTGCGCAATATTAGTTCTGCGTTAAATACCGCTTATTAATGAATGAACAGAATAGTATAGTAGTAAGGACGTAAAGGAGAGGGTGTATAAGTATCTGGCATGACCCCAATTAGAGTATGGTTTCAGTGTATAGGACCAACACCAGAATTACAATTTGAAAAGATCCAAAGGAAAGCAGCATGATTTGTTCCGGGTGATTACCGACGAAAGTGTAGTGTTACGAAAATGTTGCAAACTTTTCGATGGGAAAGCTTTGGAATAAGGAGACGAACTGCTCGACTAAGCGGTATATTCCGAGCTGTGAGTGGAAAGATAGCGTGGAAAGACGAACAAGCTTGAGAAGAGATTTTAACTGTAGTAAAGATCATAGAATGAAGATAACCGTGGAACTGAAGAGGGCAAATATTCATTTACAGGAAGAGGAATTATGATAATGTTATTAGCTTTACGTCCCACTAACTACTTTTACGTTGTTTCGGAGACGACGAGGTTCCGGAATTTAGCCCCGCAGCAGTTCTTTTCCGTGCCAGTAAATCTACCGACACTAGGCTGACGTATTTGAGCATCTTCAAATATCACCAGGCTGAGCCAGGATCGCACCAACCAAGTTGAGTCAGAAGGCCAGCACCTCAACCGTCTGAGCCACACAGACCGGCTGAAGAGGAATTAGTAACTGGTATAATTTACCAAGGGAAATGACTGGTTAATTTTCAAGTCCTTTTAAATCATTTAAGAAAGTAGTACGTTCACAGCTAATAGGGAATCTGCACCTAGGTGCCAACCCTACGAATGCAGATCAGTGATTGATTGATTGATTGATTGATTGATTAATTGATTGATTGATTGATTGAAACAGACATATAAAATCTCAATTCGATCTAATTTCGACTTTTGGATACTGTAGGCCTACCTAATTCGAGGCTAACACGAAGTTAGAGGCAATAATTTGAACTGTGCAGGCAAAGTTATAATTTTATTTTAAAAAATATGTCCATATCCCATCCTGTTCCTAGACTGAATGTTTAGTGACGAGGCCTTCGGTTTAGAGAGTCACGGGTTCGATTCACGACAGGGTCTCAGATTTTAGCAGCGTTTGAATATTTGAGATTTGGTGAGGGGGAAGGGGTTCACGCGCACACAGCCGACATAATACAGACCATCATAGAAAATCGCAATAGTAAGTGCACTACGCTACATTCTTCCACATCAGTTTGACATCAGGGAGGGCAATGGCCCCTAAAACTCGGCCAAGTCCACATTTATGACACAGCTGGCAGCCACGACCTGACCAGAATGTGGGAAACATGGCAGATGATGATGATGATGATGATGATGATGATGATGAAGGGGAAAAAGAAGAAAATAAGAAATGTTTCAAGTCCTATTTCTAATGAAGCTGTGCTGCAGGCACTACTAGTCATTGAATATAATTATGAACTTCTAATATGGATGGCAGCGTACTGTTCTTGGCAAGAGTATAAGTTCCTCCTTTGCTGACAAGATAGCGCCAGAGCTGCCTGATAAGTAAGCGCTATAAATATCTCGAGCTCGTGAAACTAAGACAATAAAGAGATTATCATGATTTACATTGTTACAGCCTTACTGTTGTATAACCGTAATTTATTACGGATCATACATGAGTACTGCTTTGACAAATAAAACTCAGGTGCACACGTAGTCCTTAACTCTTGTGTACCCAACAATATTATTGCTTGTATTTTTTGTTTTATTGTTGATAGTTCACAGAATGCCTAAGAAACATCTCATTCCTGCAGCTTTTCTTGTCGTGTAGAGGACCCGTGGTTGATTCACGGCCGGGCCGGCGATTTTAGTGCGTTTAGTTTCAGGGTTCAGTGTTTCTGATCTTCTTACGTAGAACGCATCACACTACCAATCACCATCGAACCACGCAACAATGGATACATACTTCTACATGAGATTGGGTTCAGGGAGGAGGGTTTTCGACAGTAAAACTGGGCTTAATTCACATTTTTCCTGATCTTACACAACTGGGAAGAAGGTCGGCTAGGATATAAAATATGAAGGAGCCCGTTTTTCTGGTATATTATCGGCCACACATATAAGACCACATTTTAGTCAGTCATCAGTGATCTGCATTTTTAGGACCGTCGCCCAGGTGGCAGATTCCCTATCAGTTTTTACCTAGCCTTTACTCAATCGTTTTCAAAGAACTTGGAAATTGATCGAATATTTACCTTGATAAATTATTCCAATCCCTTACTCCTCGGCTTATAAATTAATATTTGTCTCAATTTGTCCTCTTGAATTCCAACTTTATCTTCATATTGTTATCTTTCTTATTTTTAAAAGCTCCGCTATTAATGTTATTCCATTTCATGCCATCTCTCTCCTGACAGCTCGGAACATACCACACAATCGAGCATCTCGTTTCCTTACTTCCAAGTCTTCCCAAACCCACAGTTTGCAACGTTTTATAATACTACCCCTTTGTAGGAAATCACCCCGAACTAATCGTGCTTTGATAATTTCCAGTTCTCGTACCAAACTGTCCTGGTATGGATCCCCTTACACTGGAACCATACTCTAATTGGGGTCTTACCAGAGACTTATACGCCCTCTCCTGTACATCCTCACTACCACACCTAAATACCGTCACAACGATGTGAAGAGATCTGTAACCTTTTTTAACAAGCTCGTTAATATGATCACCCCAATAAAGATCATTCCTTATATTTACACCAACCTACTTTGTGATAGTACATATATCACACCCTCGCACTCTACTGTATGTACAAGTGCGATATATTGTTTTCAGTATTCGATTATTATTATTATTATTATTATTATTATTATTATTATTATTATTATTATTACTTTATCAGTGTTTCAGTTGTAGATTTTGTCATTAATATTTGTAAGCTGGAAGGTCTCCATACGTGGTATGAGTAATTTGTTTTGTACAACGGCTGGGAAAACTTTGCTATATTGAACTTGGAAAATCTCCGATGAGTCATGTGAAACACCCCAGAGTTTGTTATTTTCTTGGGACCAAGAAGAAGTCCAGGGTGTAATCCTGACAAGAGGATACACTCATGATTGGATGGCCAGGATGAAACTTGACGTATCATCTGAGAGGAAGGGAAATGCTGATGTCTGTTTAGCATGTATCAAACGGCGGGAAGGACACACACTGTATGGAAATGAAGTATGCGGACACACTGTATGGGAATGAAGTAGTGCGGACACAAGATCCGGGAGTGAAACTGGATATACGGTGCGGGAATGACACTGCTGCACTATACTGGACTGGACATCAAACGTTTGTGGAACGTAGTCTTTTTATGTTTGCGAAAAGTGACTGACATACAACTAAGTATTGTAGCACTTGTGGCGGCCTGGAATTATATATTGGTGAAAACTATCTCATACTTTCCATCATTTATGTTCAGGATCGACAAGCGTGTGTTGCTCAAATGTATATATCTTTACAACAAGCGTTGAAGTCAGTGAACACAGTATTACGGGGTACAGTATCTGTGTGATATTATAAGTGCCGATTATGAGAATCGGCAAGTCGTGTTGATGCAGAGACAGTGAAGGGTATGTATTTACATATATATGTACATTGTTCAACCGACTAACCGCAAATGGTGGCTTAGTTTTCGCTTTCGTTTTCCCGCTGTTTTCATTATTGTTGTAAATATGGAGTCTTCCAATAATATTTTGTTTGTGTATTATAAGTGTATTTTGGTGTGTTGATGAGGTGCTCATGCACGGATTTTATTGATAATATAGTTGGATATTTTAGAATCAGTGGAGTTATTGTTGAACCTAGGTGCAGTTCCTACCTATTTAGTCGTTCTAAGAAGGTTAGGTAAGGCGTGAAGCAGATGTACCAGTACGCAGCATTATGTACACGCCCTGGGAGATAAAGAATTATCATGCTCTATCTAAATTCGGGGGATCCATTCTGGTGAACTCTGGCGCCCATACTACGGATATTTCGATTAATTATTTTTATTAATTTATTTCAAGTATTTTATTAAGTTTTTGAGTATTTTTAATTATTTATTTATATATTTTTATTTATTAAGTCATTTATTTTAGCCTATTATTATTATTTCTAAAACAGTTACAACTTACAGTGATCCCCATCAACCCATCAACACAGCAATTACAACTGAGAGGACTATTGTTCTTGGTGAAACTTACAACCTGACTTTTCATCCCATTTACCATCATGCCATTGTCAACTCTCCATCTCACAATATTGTCTAGATCCCTTTGCTGTGGCTCACAATCCGGTAACTTACTTACTACTCTATACAGTATAACAGGGTCTTTCAGAGTGCATGCACCTGGTGCATGCACTGTGCACGGTGGAAAAGACGACTTCGCTTGGTTGACCAGAGTGCAGACCCCACTCCTCGATTTGGAGCAATAGCGCGGTCTTTCTCTTTTCCCACGCCTGTCCCGCTCGCTCCGCCTGTCTTCCTCTTCCTCACTTGCTCCGTAGCGATCCAAATCCGAGCCGAGTTGAGCCGAGTAGCCCAGAGACGAAGCATTGGTCCGAGCCGAGCCGAATGGAACCGATGCACTGTGCACAGGAACTATGCGCCTCAATTTTCACGGGTGAGATTTTTGGCATTTGTGAGGCCCTGCTATACAGTATAAGATCATCCGCAAATAGTTTTATCTGTTATTACAGTTCTTTACTCACATCATTTATACATATAAGGAAATATAAAGGTCCAATAATACTGCCCTGTCAGATCCCCGCTAAAAATGTTTCTAAATATTAGAAACTAGCCTGGTACTCCTAAATATATTGCCACTTTAAGAAAATTGATCTACTTAGTGATGTAAATATCTGCAAGTTTTCGCCTAGAGCCCTTGTCAGAACCGCTAAAGATATTAGGTTCTTGTGGTCTAGGGAGTCTTTCATTTTCATACCCCTTGTGGCACTGTCCTTCTTTGTCCGATATCTTCATTTTTCAAAGGGTGGGAACTCTTCCATTTTCCCCTCTGATTAGTGTTAACAGAGGTTGTTTGCCAAATTGTACAATACAATGGACAGATTTGGGTAAGTACTAGAGTGAAGGTAATGGAATACTTGTGACGAAGACCTTTGAAGAATGTTTACTTGTAATGGTTACATTTCAAGAAATGTAATTCATATTCTTAATTTACTTCTTGAAATAAAATTGTAATCGTTACATTACATCGTTACATAGATATACATCACATGGAAACAGAAACTGAATAAAACTGAGCTATGATGAAGACAACTTTTTGCAGTTCTACCACGGCAGAACCGAAAGCCTCACCAGTGGTAGTACTTTCTTACCTCTTCAGGACTTCCAAAGATATCAGACTTATTCTACAATATCCATCAACGCTGGAGATCTTCTTAAAACTAAACACAGGTATTCTTTCAAGCGAACCTTTAGAGCATTTTTTCAATAAATGCAGTGATGTAGGTACATACGCTTAGCGATGAGATTTCAAAAATATATTATTTTGTAAAGTAAATGACAAATTATTTGAAATGGCAGAAGCCACTAAAATAATAATTATCGAAAAAATCAGTTAGGAATTTCCAAAGTATCATGTTCAGTCTCAGTGACGATAATCACTTACTGCCTCTTCGCTTAAAAAAAACCCTCACAAAAGGAGGTAATATCTTTTTTCTTTGCAAACTTTCTTATCATTTCAGCCCCATCAGGAATGAATATCAGTGATCTCTTTAAAACAGCCGTTCTGTGAAGTAATTATCTTCTTCTTCTTCCTTTCCTGCCGCTTTTCCCACACCTGTGGGGTCGCGGGTGCGAACTGCGTCGCACATGTGGATTTGGCCCTGTTTTTACGGCCGGATGCCCTTCCTGACGCCAACCCTCTATGGAGGGATGTAAGCACTATTGCGTGTTTCTGTGGTGGTTGGTAGTGTAGTATGTTGTGTGAATATGACGAGGAGAGTGTTGGGACGGACATATACACCCAGTCCCCGAGCCAGAAGAATTAATCAGAAGCGATTAAAATCCCCGACCCGGCCGGGAATCGAACCCGGGACCCTCTGAACCGAAGGCCAGTACGCTGACCATTCAGCCAACGAGTCGGACTCTGTGAAGTAATTATAATTTTGCTAATTACTTGTTGAAAAAAAGGAATATGTAATCGAGTAAATTTTTTCTTTGGGAACTGTTCAGCCAAAATTAAATTTTCTTGTACTCTTCTCATCACTAACATTCGTTTTATTCTGTTTGGCAAGATGAAGACCAATAGGCCCTCTTTCATCTAACCAGAAAATACAATTTTTACATGTGCACAATTCAAACACCTTACAACTACTGAAGGTGTTGTAATAAAATAAGAAGGAAAATAAAAAATAAGAAAAAACGATGATGATAATGATCAGGATAATCGTGGGATGTCTATAGTATTCATAAAATGTTATATAATTTATATTGCCCTTAATAATAACAGTTTGCTTATAGAGGGCTATAGTAGGCCTATATATCTTGAGGAATGGCTAGTCTCCAATATTAACATAACACAAGAACAACAATCTTGGCTTTCACCTGTTAGTAGATACCGGTGACAAGTCGCTTGAAACTAGCAGGTGAAGTCCTTTGACAGAGACAGTTAGTGTATTTCATTGTCGTGCCGAAGAGGTAACAGAAGAGTTCGTGTATCTTGTGGTGCGATGAGGTGGTATCGAAACGAATGTTATCAGATTTTGACAGTGCCCGAAATTATGATTTTTTGAAAGGTGTACATTTAAGAATGTGAGAATGAAGAAGGTTTAAAGAAGGGAGATTACGAAGTTGTTTAACTTTTAGCCAGCCAAGGAAGGTTTAATGTGGTCATGGTAACGTAGGTCCCTTCCAAATGATTTAGGTGTCGCAGATACTTTCCAGGAAAAGCTGATAATCTGCAGCTTCCAAGAAAGATGGTCGTCTATGATAACATCGAGATCTTCGACTGATTCACTGATATCAGTTGGTGAATTTTGCAGGTGGAGTTTTGGTAAAGTGAAGTTGCTTATGATTTATGAACGGAGTTGTGGGTGAGAAATTATTATAGTTTGAGAATGTACGTTATTTATTCTAAGTCCATGCGTATCAATCCAGTTGGAAATTCATTGTCTCTAATGATTTTTTTTTAATTCCATAAGTTAGTCTTCCCCTTTCACAATACAAATATAATTTTACATCGTCAGCGTACATGTGGGTCTGCAACTGTTAAACGACCATGCAATATCGCTATATAGACGGAAAATAGAAGTGGTACTAGGACAGATCCCTGTGGGACACCAACCTTTACGGATCGCAGGATGAATATTAATTTTTATTTTATTTTTTACTTCTTACTGACTTCTGAGGTATGAATTCGTCCACTGAAGACTGTTTGCCGAAAAATGGAACTTAAATAGTTTGGAAAGTAGTAGGTCTACGATAACCGAGTCAAAACCCTTCAAGAAGTCAAGAAGAACTAGGATTGTAACTTGCCTTTTGCCCCTCGAATTGCGAATGTCGTCTGTAACCGTACGTAGTGCGGTACTAGTGCTGTGGTTGCGCCGAAAACCAGACTGGTGTTTGTCAAGAATATCGTGTGTTTGCAATTACTCTAGTAGTTGGAAACTTGTTGGTGTACAATGTATTCTAGGGCTTTTGAGAGAACCGATAATATATTCGCTGATCGGCAGTCAGTTACGTCTTCATGTGTTGATTTTTAGAAAGCGGGACGTCAACGATAGCTTTCCATACGGTGGAACACGTGCCAGTCAATATTGAATAATTAAATATGTGAGTTACAGTCGGCAAAATGTTATTAATATTTTCTATCTCGTTAATATGGCTTGTTTAACTTGCGAGGGAGTCACATGAGAAAGGAAGACGTTTTCCCTGTCAGGTGCAGGGTAGTTGTAATTGCTGTGTAATGTTCCATGTTTCTTCTCTCTGTCAGTTGTATGTCCAGGAGTGGTAAAATATTTATTGAGTGAGTCCAGGGGTATGTCAATAGAATGATCGTCTCCTTGTTTACCTATTCCCATGTTCTTTCCACGCTGTTAACGACGACATTATATCGTTATATAGAAGTGGTCCTAGGACAGACCCCTGTGGGACAGCAACCTCTAGGGATCGCTACAATGAATATTCGTTTTTGTTTTTTCATTCACACTTCTGACGTATGATTCATTCACTGAAGGCTGTTTATTGCTTCAGCAGGTCTAGTATTCTATTTTAACAAGGAATATGGATGCCTGATCTAGTACTGCGTACCGCTTGCGACGTCTTATTTCTTAGCCGTTTAAATGCGTCAAAATTTTCTTGTGTCGCTTGCCGCTTAAACTTTCTGTGTGCGGCATCTCATCTTGCCACTAGGTCCTTTAGCTCCAGGTTTAGCCACAGTGCTACACGTACTGTTTTCAGCGGAGCGTGTCGGTCATTGAGCGTGGTCAGATATACGTTAAATTTGTTTACATTCATCTCAGTGTCATCAACTGTGATACATGGCGCCATGGCACATCTAGTGCGTCTTCAGTAAACATACTACAGTCAGTTTTATAGAGAAATCTCTAAATGTGATAGTGCTTGGTTTAATATTTCGGGTATTTGTTAAGGAGTAGGACACATATATTAGGCATGAGCTGAATTACTGGTATAATGTTATAATTTTATACATCAAAATGTAATTTTTGTTTTGTGCCTTGACAACTGGGTACTGCCTGAAAAGCCGCCCCTGGTGTTAACCACTGAACTACAAGAACGTTGAGAAGTGTTGTGATGCATGCTGTACAGTATCTGTGTGAAGAAACAGACGCTGTAGTTGAGTCAGCCAAGTAGACAGGCAGCTTTGAGCGGAAGAAATACGGCCCGTTTGCACAGGATTACACCGGGATAACGTATATATTATTGTGACACGTTAAGTTTTTCCCTAGCACACCTTACAGTATCGGGTAATTTACGAGCCGGGCTTTATCACCGTACAGCTGCGGGGCATACTCAGGTTAATTTATGGACAAACTCGCCGGCTAATTGTAAACACAGACAACTGCGACTACTGTCTTCTGAAACACACTGTGGCAATTAATCTTACGACTGAAAGGAGATTTTAATGGTAAAACAATAATATTTGTGGGGACTTATGTAATGAAAATGCGTTGGGAAAATATGCCACTTCACAAAAGGAACAAACGAGGAATTATTTTATTCCACGGGATAAAAGGAAAAGATTTCACAGTGAAGTATTGCAGCGTGTTCGCTAGGTTGGCGTATATTACATGTTGCATGTCGGAGAAGTTTAAACTTGTCTCTGACCCGTTATAAGCACTTGCTCCCAGGGTACTACCAGGCAAGTTAGAAGACTGTTAGGTTAAGAAGGTCTGAACAATTCGTACCCCTACTACACTGTATTTATATATTTATAATTTGTTAGTACATATTCTTCTTCTTCTTCTTCTTCTTCTTCTTCTTCTTCTTCTTCTTCTTCTTCTTCTTCGCCGGCCCCATGGCTGAATAATAACCAGGGTCCAGATTTTGGTGACCTAATAAATGCCGAAAGGAAGTGACTATAAAACGACATAAAATCCTCAAAGCATAACTTTAAATGAACAAGAACTCCGGCCCCGCGGTTTAGGGGGTAACGCATCCGCCTGTCACCCGACGGCCCCGGGTTCGATTCCCGGCCGGGTTAGGGGTTTTTAATTGTAAATGATTAATATACCTGGGTGTTTGTGTAGTCCTAAACGTTCCTTTCCTCACATTCAACACTCTACATTTCCGCAATTACAATAACACGCAGGTTCATATCATATGGTGCAAGTAGTGGGAAAAGATCTTCGGAGGTCGACGCCACGAACAAATATCATTAAAAATAAACAAGAAATGACCCAAATATATGAAGGAAAATATATTTACCCCAAATAATAAGTATGTGCATTGTTCACATTACCTTTAACTCGCAATGGAGTGAATGAAATTAATAGGTATCATCAAATAATAATAATAATAATAATAATAATAATAATAATAATAATAATAATAATAATAATAATAATAATAATAATAATAATCATCATCTGTTTACCCCCTAGGTTCGGTTTTTCCCTCGGACTTAGCGAGGGATCCCACCTCTATCGCCTCAAGGGCAGTGTCCTGGAGCTTCAGACTCTTGGTCGGGGGATACAACTGGGGAGTATGACCAGTACCTCGCCCAGGCGGCCTCACCTGCTATGCTGAACAAGGGCCTTGTGGAGGGATGGGAAGATTGGAAGGGATAGGCAAGGAAGAGGGAAGGAAGCGGCCGTGGCCTTCGCGGCATTCGCCTGGAGGAGAAGTGGGAAACCACGGAAAACCACTTCGAGGATGGCTGAGGTGGGAATCGAACCCACCTCTACTCAGTCGACCTCCCGAGGCTGAGTGGACCCCGTTCCAGCCCTCGTACCACTTTTCAAATTTCGTGGCAGAGCCGGGAATCGAACCCGGGCCTCCGGGGGTGGCAGCTAATCACGCTAACCACTGCACCACAGAGGCGGACAATAATAATAATAATAATAATTGTACCGGGCGGTACACCTCCACGCCGCTAATTCAAAAGGTGCACCAGTTGAAACTCCTCTGCTGGAGGAAACCTGAACTTTATTGACGGTATTAATTTTCTACTTTCTCAGAAGATGTCACTACCTGTAAATTTCGGAGTTTTAGAACTGTGTCATTTTTGATGTGTTTTTGTTTTGCTTGAAGTAAGAAGTGTGAACTTTCTCTTCTAGAGGACACTACTGAAGAACTACAATAGTGCACCCTAGTGCGAAGAAAAAGAACTGTTCTTTGGAGAAATTTTTATTTCAAAAGTTTGTTTCTTGTTAAATTTCCTTCTGTTATGGTTTAAGTTGGCTGTATACCCCTCTCTTTCTCCTTGTTTTGTATTCAACCAATCCCGAATTTCTTAACTTAATTTTCCACCAATAATGTGTTTCTTCTTCATCTTGTGTAGGGGTTTCTCTTTATTCTCCAATAAAGTGATTGTGGGCGGGTGTTCTCATTCCCCTAACGCCTAGAACCTTCCGCGAGAGTATATAAACTGCTGATTTTAGGGTCTCTGCGCCACTTCTGTTCCATCTTTCAGTGTGTAAAGTACATAGCAGGGGGCGGGAAGCGCCTCTTTCTTCGGCAGCGGTCAACAACAAGGTAATGGCCAATTAATAACTTCTTTCCTTGCTAGCTCAGCAGTTTAACTCTCGGGGCGGGTCCGAAGTTTTTCCGTTATGTAACCTTCCTTAAAAATGTAAAGAATCTGGTATCTATTTTACCTTTTAAACTACGTATTGGGATAGAGAGTGCTTAACCCTCTCGATCTCCCACTCATATTGTTTTGAGGTGAACCTTTTTCTCAACCTATTCTTCCTTAACATTATGTAAATTTGTTTCTTTTCTAAAGTCACCTCCGTAGTATGGGATTAGCCCTTGCATCAGTGGCCTAAGAGCCAAATTAGGTTTTAAAAACAAAGTGTATTAGGAGTGCCGATCGCCTCCTCTCAAATTGTTATTTTGGAGGTCATGTAATCAACCTTCTTTTCATTTAATAGACCTCAGTAGGTTGGGTATTTTACCCCTGTGTCTATGTCCAGTGAGGACAACTCGAAGGTGGAGTTTGGTGTGGCCTTTGAGAGGCTTAAAGTTGAGAGCGAGTGGCTCTTTTTGAAAATTGAGTGTTGTATGCCTCGTGGAGGCTTTTCAGTGTAATTTGGAGCAAGGGCTCCTAGGCATGAATGGGGTTTTCTGCCCCTCTGTTGAAACTTGTGTTTGGGGTAAAACTGAGCTGATTGCCCAAGCATTGTGAAGTCAGGGCGCGAAGCCCAAATCCTGTAAATATTGTAACTACCCTTTTGAATTGTTACTTTGTACCTGCCATGCTTGTTATTTCCTTATTTTGAAAAGAAAATATAACCTTGTTAAATTTTAAATTAATTTTACTTTCGTAGCTTGAGACCCGTTCACACCCGCACCTTCTTTCACCTCTACCTACCACGGAAAGCTCCGTAACAATAATAATAATAATAATAATAATAATAATAATAATAATAATAATAATAATAATAATAATAATAATAATAATAAATTAAAATGAAAATCCACAGTCTGTTTCCAGTCATATGGTCGAGTCAGGAATGGAATGAATGAAGCTCCCATCTAGCGGCGATGATAGGAATTGTGCCGGCTGTCGAAGCCTGTCCCACTCCTCTGGGGCAATGATTAATGACTGACAAATACAGTGATATTGGAGAGTGTTGCTGGAATGACCGGCGACGGGGAAAACCGAAGTATCCGGAGAAAAATCTGTCGCGCTTCCACTTTGTCCAGGACATAACTCACACGAAGTGACCGGGATTTGAACCACGGAACCCATTTGTGAGAGGCCGGTGCGCTGCCGCCTGAACCACGGAGACTCTGTAACACAAACAGACACAAATTAAACTGAACCTAAAATCAACCGTTACTTACCCTGTCTAGCATAAAAGTCTAGTATTAGGTTCAGCAATTTTAAGGCTATAGCTTCTCGCTGTAATTATAGTATCCTCTTACCACTTACGTATTAGTTCCTGGTACGAACTGCAGCTGATTAACTCTCGAAGTTACTTCGTATAAGAGCGAGCAAGTGGCTGTACGGCTTGAGCCACGTAGCTATCAGCTTGCAGTCGGGAGACAGAAGGTTCAAACCCTACTGTTGTCAGCCGTGACGATGGTTTTACGTGATTTCCCATGAATTAAGGCCACAGTCGCTTCCTTCTCACTCCTAGCCCTTTCCTCTCCCATTGTCGCTGTAAGACCAGTCTGTGTCTATGTCTTTCCTCTCCCATTGTCGCTGTAAGACCAGTCTGTGCCTATGCGACGTAAAACAAACTGTAAAAAGAAGAACGTCATGCAAGACAGTCTTAGCCCTCTTCCCCTTTTGGCCAGAACTTCCTCTTCCAGTATAGAAGAGATGTAATTACTATGCCTTACTAATCTTCTGTTCCTTATTTCGCTAATCACAGTTTTTTTTCTCGTTTATCTCTTTCTGTACTGTACTTCCTTATTCTGTTTCCTCTCACTCCAAAGTGTTCTAGCCACCTTTCTTGAGGACCACATTTCTACTGCTTGAAGCATATTCTTTCCTCGCACACCCACTGTCCAAGTCTCACTTTCATATGGCAGCATACTCCAAACATATAAGATTTCACAGCCTTCTTCGTTACTTTAATACTCAGATTTTTGTTCGTTTTTAGGAATGTTCTGGACTGGAATGTTTTCTTTGCCACCGCCATTCTTTTGTTTTTTGACTTCCTTCATAGACTTGTCTTCTTTTTCTTAATCTGTTTACCCACCAGGGTTGGTTTTTCCCCCAGACTCAGCGAGGGACTCTACCGCCTCAAGGACAGTGTCCTGGAGCCTCAGACTCTGGGTCAGGATACAACTGGGGAGGATGACCAATACCTCACCCAGGCGGCCTCACCTGCTATGTTGAACAGGGTCCTTGCGAGGGGATGGGGTGATTGGAAGGGATAGACAAGGAAAAGGGAAGAAAGCGGCCGTGGCCTGAAGTTAGGTACCTTCCCGGCATTTGCCTGGAGGAGAAGTGGGAAACCACGGAAAACCGCTTCCAGAATGGCTGAGGTGGGAGTCGAACCCACCTCTACTCATTTGACCTCCCGAGGCTGAATGGACCCCGTTCCAGCCCTCGTACCACTTTTCAAATTTCGTAGCAGAGCCGGGAATCGAGCCCGGGCCTCCGGGGGTGGCAGCTAGTCGCACTAACCACTACACCACAGAGGCGGATCAGATTTATTATATCTAGTAATAATGCTCCCTGTCCCCCTCTGAGCGTGAGACTTTGGGTCGGGGATAAAACTAGGGTGGAGAACCAGTACATCTCCCAGGCAGCCTCACCTCCTATGCTGAACAGGGGCGCTGTGGGGGGAGAGGAAGATCGGAAGGGATAGACAAGGAAGAGGAAAGGAAGCGACCGTGGACCTTCACTTGCCTAGAGGAGAAGTGGGAAACCACGTAAAACTATTTCGAGGATGACTAAGGTTGGAATCAGCTGACCTTCCGGGGATGAGTGGACTCCGTTCCAGCCCTCTTACCACTTTTCAAATTTCGTAGCAGAACCGGGAATCGAATCCGGGCCTCCGGGGGTGGCAGCTAAACACACTATCCACTACGGTACGCTACGGATTATGATCCTTGCTATATTTAAAAACACCACTCTTGCGTACTTGTCTTCTAATGTATTTTACGCCATCTCTCCGTTGACAACTCAGACCATACCGCGTAGATTTGCAGGTCGTCTGCTTACTCCCGAGTTTTCAAGCCCAAATTTTGCAGCATTTTCTTAGCACTACTCCTTTGTCGGAAATCACCCATAACAAATCGTGCTGCTTTCCTTTGCATCTTTCCCAGTTCTCGTATCCAGTGATCCTGGTGTGGGTCCAATATATTGATGACTTGGCGTCATACTGTTAGCTGCTGGAGAAACATGCACCACATGGAATAATATATTGTACCTTGTGGTTGCTAGATTCTTGACCAACATCAGATTCTTAATATAAACGCCACCTCATGCCGCGGAGCATTCTGATGGGTTTTTTTCCCCACAACGGGACTCGAACAGGTTAACCATGATGTTATACAAGTGAGACGATGCCTTAACGACCATGGCTACTGGGTTAGCTGCCTCTTAACTCGTCCCTTACAGAGATAAAATGATGTATCTATTCTCCAGTTTAAATGTCTCGGTAAAGATGCAGGAGGTTAGAATTTAACACACCCTTCTCCGTTCCTTGCTGGAGCGTCTTCTTCTCGTCACTTGTTTGTCGAGAAAACCCCGCGGGAGGCGCGGCTTGTAGCACTCAAGGGCCCTGAATAAAACACGGTAAAGGGAGGCTAATCACAATCAGGAGAGCTGAGGAGATTAGCTAGCGATCGGGAGAGAAGTAGGAGCAACTGAGACGTCAGATCAATGGACTGCTGTGTGAGGTGTGTCTTGTTGGTGTTAATGTGAAGGTCTTCAGCCACACAGGTGTGATAGATATCTATGTGCTCTGCGTCTCTACGTAATTGCTGTATCCTACGTCTTCTCTAATCCTTTGGTTATATCGATGTCTTGACGTCATAATGTTAGCTGCTGGAGAAACATGCGCCACATGGAATAATATATTGTACTTTGTGGTTGCTAGATTCTTGACCAACATCGAATTCTTAATATAAACGCCACCTCATGCGCTTTCTAAATTGGAGTTTTTTCAAAACAAAACACTGAAAATAATATCTAGATCTCCAATACTGAAATCTAATAAAAAGACACGACCCGAACTCTGTATTCCGCTTATTAGATCTCGCATAAACAAAATAATAAAGATTACTCAACGGACCCTTGCATCCTATTCTAAAAACTTGTCGTAAGGACCGAACACACGATTCAGATCGGCCTACTCCAAATTACAATGATTGTTCCAATAAAAAATATAAATTTGTTTCTTAGGAAGCAATGTTATCCCCCTCTCCCGGAAATACTCCGGCACTAAACGGCAAGCAAGAATTCAGTGAAGAGGGGGTTACTTTTCTGACGGGAGGCTAAATACCGTCTCTCAACCAGATCGATCATCCTCCCCCACCCCTCCGGCAGTGCAGTAAACGGCTATTTTCCTACTCATCGGGTATTCTCGGTAAGACATGGTAAGTAAAACGGTATATTTTTCACCATGGGACTCTCATTTACTTTCCCTCAAAAAAAAAAATAGCCTATATATATATATATATTCCAAACACACGATTTAAACATCCCTGCCCTTGGCTCACTTATGACCTGTCTTAAGACCTCTTTCCGGTTTTTCAAAATTAAACCACTAAATCTACTGAAGTACTAACAATTTATTCTTAAGAAGACAGACTCCCCTTCTTTTCCACTAAATAAATAACTTTAAATTTTTCCCAAATTCACGCAGCGAACAGTGGGTTTCTGGTCTTGATTTGGAGGAAATACCGCATCCAAGACAGAACGTTTTCCCACTGCCAATGTAGTAAATATAGATTTTGCGACCGGGTATTCTGGGAAACAGATGAGTAGGAGGGTATAGTTTTCGTCCTGGAACTCTCCTACTCCCTCCCTACAATAAAATCCCCCTAGTCTACTGAAGCCTCCATTGGCTAGGCACAAGGCAAAAATCATCAAATCTGCACCGAATGGTAATGTTTACTGAAGCACAATAATAAAAAATGTTCATGTGGCCAGAAATCGAACCTGGGACCACCGGGTAAGAAGCAGGCTCACTACCTCGAGGCCAGGGGGTCTACACCCATGTTTTCACTGAAATTAAATATTTGATTTCCATGTTCTTTGACAAATGCTGATTTCACAATTGTAAATACGGATATAATTTATTTCGCTTTACCCCCAGAACACAGATTTCTCCTAGCGCACGAACGTTAAGATACAAGAATCATTAATAATCACATCGGCATTTAGGGCTGTCCTACTCTTAAAACGCGTCATAAGGACCAAGAAGCCGAACACACGAATCAAACATTCGAGACCCTTGGCTCACTTATGACCTGTTTTAAATAGAAAAGTAAATATTATTTTTTGGCCTAGTCCAAAAGACAACAATTGCATCACCAAAAATTAAAAATCTTTTCCTTAGGAAGTAAGGTTCTCCCCCTCTCCCAAAATACTCCGACACTAAATTGCAAACAAAAATTCAGTGAAGAGAGGGCTTCTTTTCTGACGGGAGGCTAAACATCGCCTCTCGTTTAGACTGATTTTCCACTGCCAGTGCAGTAAACAGAGTTTCTTCGACCCATCGGGTATTCTCGGAAACAGGTGAGTAAAAGGGCATAGTCTTAGACCTGGAACTCACCTTCTATTCACCCCCAATAAAATAAAAAAAATCCCTCTAGTCTATTGAAGTTGTCATTGTCGCAGCAAAGCCGTATGGTAACGTTTACAGAAGCACAATAATAAAAGTCTCTCATCTGGCCAGGAATCGAACCAGGGACCACCGAGTGAGAAGGAGGCTCACTACCTCTAGGGCATGGGGCCTAGATGCATGTTTTTACTCAAATTAAATATTTGAGTTCCGTGTTCTTTGACAAATGCTGATTTCAAAATTGTAAATTCTGATATATTTTACCCCAAGAACACAGATTTTCCCTGGCGCACGAACATTAAGATACAAGAATTATTAATCACCACATCGGCATTTAGGGCTGTCTTACTCTTAAAACGTGTCATAAGGACCAAGAAGCCGAACACACGATTCAAATCGGCCTATTCCAAATTACAACAATTGTTTCACTAAGAATTAGAAATTCATGTCATCTGAAGCGAGGTTCTCCCCCCTCTCCCAAAAATATTCCGGCACTAAAATGCAAACAAAAATACAGTGAAGAGGAGGTTTCCTTTCTGACTGGAGGCTAAATACTGCCACTCAGTCAGCTGTCAATGCTGTAAACATAGATTTTCCAACTCATCGGGTATTCTTGGAAACAGCTAAGTAAAAGGGCATAGTTTTTGCCCTGGAACGCCCCTTCTATTCACCCCTAATAAAAATCCCCATAGTCTATTAAAGCTCTCATTAGCGCGGCGCAAGGCAAAGAGCGTCAATGGCAACGTTTACAGAAGCATAATAATAAAAATTTGTCATGTGGTCATGAATCGAACCTTGGGCCAACGGGTGAGAAGTAGGCTCATTACGTCAAGTCTCTTCACTCCCAGAGAAATGAATACTGGGCATAGAAATGAGTGTAGTCATTCGTTTTTCAATTTTGTGTGATCTGGCATGTTTTAATACCATAAATAATAATGGGTTTTGCTACCTTTCCACCCCACGCCATTTGCCGCATAGAACCAAATGACTGCATGATAATCCCTAAAAAAAATCGGGATACCGCCATATAGCACCATACGCCAAAGCGCCTGATGGAAAGGGACCTTTTTAGTCTAGAGTCAAATGCCACCTCATCAGGAAGGAACAAAAAAAATTCAGAATGATGGGTGAACAAATGCTCTTCCGACCGTGCAAGGGTCTACTGCACCCTTCCGTTCCATAGAATCAAACCACCGACCTCCCAAGGCCATGGTGCGTTCGCGGCAGAAGATCAAAGAAAATAACACATAACTAGCTTAAAGGCATAAATGAACGGAAGGAAACCTGGGATACAATGTTATTCGCCAAAATGACAGGCAGACAAAAATTTAAATACCTATTTATTGAGCCTTGATAAATCAAATTAATTAAAGGTTGATCCTGAATATTTATAGTATATCAATGTTGAATATGCAATGTCCAACGGACTAAATACAAATTGTAAAGTGTCAAAAAAAAATTATTTCTCCTTTACCTCTTTCTTCTTCCCGACATGATGATAAATATTACATTATAATTTGTATAACATACATTTTTAAATAAAGTCAGAAATATCCTTATAAATGCGACGGTTATCATTAATAACTTTCTTCACTATCAGAAGAAGCAATTATTTATACAACAAATTAAATTGAAGATAACTTGAAGTGGTCACCTAGCTAAATTAATTATATTACAAAAATAAACAAAGAATAAATGAATGCTAGTCGATATAATCCTAATCAAAATAAAATGACTGATGTCGGGTCCAGAAATCGAACCCACATCCCAATGAATCCAATGACAAAAATTACGAAAATAAAACTCGATTTTTTTATCCACATAAAGAGTGAAACACGACTAAAAGAATATATAAAAAAAGAAAATATGTACACAGTATGAAAATAAACAATAACAATATACACATGCAATTGGCTGTATATAAAAAAAATGTGACAACAAAAATCAATGGTTGCGTCAGAACTCGAACCGATGATATCCAAGATAGCATCGACAAACGGGACTAAAAAAACTGCCTTTCTTAATTAATCATATGGTCAACAAATAAATGATAATACTGGCGTTCCAGTTAGTTAAATATTATTATAAGATCATACATGAAAAAGTCAAAGAACCCTTTAAACAATAATCAGTGTCGCACGGCCTTCATTCTAAGTGGAATAGTTCGAACAATACAGCATACAGTAATCCTTTAAAAGGGACAAACCTTCTTCACTCTCCCCTCATCATAAATCTCTGGACGTCAAAGCCCGGGTAAATAATGGCCCAGTGTGGCAGAAATATCCTTTCAACATCTCAAGGTGAAAGCAAATCGTTTCCCTTGGAACACATATTTGTTAAATAATCTTATTTCATTATATATTCTCATATCATATCTCCAAAGCTCCACTGGCTTATAAATTCACTGTCGTGCCATAATTCTATAATACAATATCAATCCACTGTTCATTTTCTTATATTCACATCCATCAACTCAGAATGACCGGCTTCGATTCCATCCGATTACAGAATACAGCCTAGGTTTTTCCTACGTTTTAAAATCAAATCAATAAAATCAAATATGGATTTTAAACATATCCATAACGTTTTTCGCATATATAGAAAGGGAAAATATTTCACATAAAAGGGAAACGCTGATCTCAATAGGAGGGCGTCTGTTCGATGTCTAGGCATGTCACAAGTTACGCATATAATTAATACAGCCATCTACAGATATATCATCATGCGAATTACATGAAAATAAGAGTGCCTTGCTATCCTAATGTTAACAGTCGATAATCCATTTTTACAAGCATAATCACCATGCATTATCATAATAAGCTTGGATATCACGTAAATAAATTATACAAAATTACGGCTTGGCTCAGTGCCAAAAACAAATCCACTATCTATTACATTTACCTAATCTAAGCACTCTGACTAACTAATATTTTATCAACACGTCAAATACATGCATTACGTTAATTATATATATATTTAAGCCCATGGAGTAGACTATAAATTCCATGAAATGAACATAAATTAATATGAAGACCACTCACAAGTTCTCTTTCTAATTAAAAAAAATACATGCAATTTACATGTCTAACCTAATTTACGTGATCTGCATAATGAATAACCGCGCATTTATTAAAAAATTATTTCATTTTAGTACTTATCATCATGTCGTAACAATCCAAGGTTCGGGTCCCGGGTAAGACCCTCATTCTTTCCTTTTAAGCTTCCATGGTGTTGACGTTGGTCACGGGTTCATGTCCGTTGCTACTCCCACTGAGCACGTTCATATTCCAATGGTTATCTTCTACACTTATAAGAGTTTTTATGAGATTAAGACTTGTTGCGTCACTTTAACACACAAAATACAATTAATTGCACTATAATGAAATTAATACTTGTTGCATCATTTAAAAAGTTACAATTATACCGTTCTTGCGATCACATAACTTCAACCTGTTTTTAAATACTATTGTTTGTAGACAATTACAATATTCTCGAAGATATAAACTGTACATTTACAGTCTGAAACACTAAATAGATCAGAACACCATCAAACCGTGGTTCTGCTTTGGATCCTTCGCGTGAAATGGATACTGTTGTCATCATCTGATTCCTTTTATAAACTTTCCCCCTTCCATGCAAGAGACAATGGATAGTCCCCACTACTTTTTTTTAATTAATAGTTCCATGTGTCATATGACATCGGTAATACACTCAAACGTGTGACTCAGATTCTTAAGTAGTCTGGTTATGTGCGGAACCTGAAATGTTCGGCCATTTATTTAAAATTAATTATCAAAATAATGCCCCAACAATGTCTTCCATGAAGGTGCTGCGTACAAGGGACGCTGAGCGTGTTATATAATGCAACGATTGCGTATTCTTCCACACGTTAATATATTATAAAGAATTAGAATTTTGGCAGACGTCTATAATTAAATCATATCACATCCCGAGGTTTCCCATATTAAATATTATGCATGTCTCGAAATCTCATCATAATAATGCGATTCGCGAGCTGGCAACATCGTGTTCGGCCATTTTTTCAACGGGTGACGGTATCATTATCGATTTTTCTGGCTTGAGATTTTCTTCCCTCTCTCTCTATCTGTGTATCCTTTTAGTTAAGACGGAGTGGTGTTTAGCAGGTTACAAAGGTTGTGTAAGCATGTGCAACCTAATGCAACTTTTTGTAACAAGAACGAGGGAGCTTTACAAAGGTTTTTCACAGCCAAATAATTAATAAATAAATATGTACATGACCGATAAGGTCACAGTTTATATACTATACCTATTTTAATACAAATTAAGATTGAACAGCCACAAAAATTAACAATTATAAAACATTATTAAAATATCCACCGTAATGTTCCAAAGTGATTAGAAATGGAATGGTGTAATATCACAAATGATTAAAATATGTACATGTATCTTATCTAAATTTATAATACATTATGAACTTTTTTTTTTGTTAGTTGCTTTACGTCGCACCGACTCAGATAGGTCTTATGGCGACGATGGGACAGGGAAGGGTTAGGAAGTGGAAGGAAGCGGCCGTGGCCTTAATTAAGGTACAGCCCCAGCATTTGCCTGGTGTGAATTATGAACTGTAAACCACCACAAAATATAAAAGAAAAAGAAGCAAATAATATTTGAAAGGTCATACCGAATAGCGAACAGTATTATTCGAAACACCCATCGTTTCTTTTCCCACTTAAAATTTCCGGGATCGTGTTAGCTTCCCCATTCTGGGTTCAATTCAGTTTCCCTCTTGTGTGATCAATTTAATTTCCCATTTTAAATTTCTGGGATGAATTTCTTTTCCCATTTTAAATTTTCGGGATAGAATTTTTCAATTTTAAATTTCAGAGATAAATTTATTTTCCCATGTAAAATTTCTGGGATCATGTTAGCTTCCTATTTTTAATTTCTGGAATCCTTTTCTTTTCACGTTTTAATTTTGTGGGATCAAATTATTTTCCCATTTTAAATTTCTCTGATAAAATTCTCTTCCCATTTTAAATTTGTGACATCAATTCATTTTCTTTCTTCTTCCTTAATCCATATCCCCTCGAGGGTTCGTTTTGCTCTCGGACTTAGTGAGGGATCCCACCTCTACCGCCTCAAGTTCAGTGTCCTGGAGCGTGAGGCTTTGGGTCGGTGGATGAAACTGGGGAGGAGTACCAGTACCTCGCTCAGGCAGCCTCACCTGCTAAGGCGGAGGGGAAGATTGGAAGGGATAGACAAAGAAGAGGGAAGGAAGTGGTTGTGGCCTTAAGTTAGGTACCATCCCAGCATTTGCCTGGAGGAGAAGTAGGAAACCACTTCCAGGATGGCTGAGAGGGGAATCGAACCCACCTCGACTCAGTTGACTTCCCAAGGCTGAATGGATCCCGTCAAATTTCAAATTTCGTGGCAGAGCTGGGAATCGAACCCTGGCCTCCGGGGGTGGCAGCTAATCACGCTGACCACTATACCACAGAGACGGATCTCTTCACAATCAAAACACTAATATGTTCGTGAAAATTAACCATTACAGCAGAGACATGTAACGCGACGCAAAGGATCTCTAGCTACATATGAACAATAATTATTTTGTGAAGTAAGTACCAATGCATGATTATCCAAATCTAATACACTAGTTTTATGCATAATATTGTTTGAAATATAGGAATTTTATTCGTAATTACCTCTAATTCGCCTTGCCATGTCCAGGTGCAGGTCGCCAGCTGTGTTTCATACTAACCTGCACTCTATTGTGGCAGGCAGTAAGCTTCAGACAAATAACAGTCAAAATGCGCTTAGTTACGATAGATTGATACCGCGGGCCACGCGAAGCTTAAGCGCTCCATAGTCTCGAAAAAATTTCAGAACCCAAGAGCATATATGATACATCGGGCCTGAAGAGGCTAGACCATGTGGCCCGCACACACATTTTCTCTTACTCCAATTAAGTGTTTGAGTTCCGTGTTTCTTTCTTTTTTACTTTTTTTTTTACAAATGATGATTAATTGTAAGTACGAATATCATTTATTTCCCTTTACCCCCAAGAACACAGATTTTTTTCTGGTGCGCGAACGTTAAGGGGAGTTTGAAAGGCAAAAATGTGAATTTTTTAACATTTTTCAAAATAAGTCCTACAATATTATTTAGTGTTTCATGATTAAAATGGTATATAATTTATCTCTCCGTGAGCGCTATAAGTATTTTATTTTTAATTTTATTACATTGCTTGCATATCCGTCAGGCTGGTTGATTTTGGACACGCCCCCTACCTATGCAAGTGAATCTAAATTAGGTAAACATTTTGAAGAACTGGGATCTGGAAGGCTGAAGTTTCAGAACAGTAATTTGAGCACAATAATTCTATACCTGAAGCAGTTATGGAAGCTATCAAGCCAATCTACAGAGACCTAGCTCATCCAGACCTTCACACTCAGAATCCCAACGAGTCGTTCAAGAATATTATCTGGACTCGAGTGCCCAAAAATATATTAATTTGTGGCGTTAAGTACTTTGAAATGGGGAGTGAGTGATGCTGTATTAACATTCAATGGTGGGAACATGGGAAGAGTAAGACTGTTATTGCATCTCAACATGCACCCTGGCCGTCATACTATGGAGGGACTGCAATATTTAGACAAATTAAGAATTGCCAAGGCACAGCGTGCAGCAGAGTTCAACACCAAAGCATCATGGTCATCGCGAAGTAAAGGGTTTTTAGAGAAGGAGGGGTACCAGGAAGAGGATACTGACTATGCTGTGGGGTGCTTTTGAACCTTAATTTAAACATCTGAGTGAGTTCTTATAATTTCAAGTTTTAAACCTAATTTTCTCAAAATGACTTGTTTTACAATTAATGTACCTGTATCTGAAAAACCACTTGTGATACATACATGAAACTTTGTGAGATGCTTTATTATATCTTTCTGTCCTTACTGAAGCAGAATCATAGCACAAGTTTTCATAGACATGAAGTAAGGGGGGTCCATCTACAAATATTTTTTTTGTAAAAAATGGCACATTTAAAAAAATTAATATATGTCGTACTTTTGATTTCTATATTTTAATTCTGCTTCAGTCCACATAAATAATATAGAAATGTCATCTGTAAAAAATTCAGACTCGTATATTCCTTGGTTCCAAAAATATAGGAACATAATCTTGGCTTATTTAACATCGGCAGGATAGGCCTTTCAAACTCCCCTTAAGATACAATAATCATTAATCACCACATCGGTATATAGGGCTGCTGCGCAGGAGGCAGGTTCCTAATTTTAAACTAGTTTTTTTAAATGATTTCAAAGAAGTTGGAAATTTTTCCAGTCGCTAATTTCTACTCCTATAAAGGAACAGTGTAAAATTTGGTCCCCAATTTAGAAACAGTTGGACCACACTATGACCAAGAAACACAGAGGGAGACCAGTTGGCCACCCACGATATATGTCGGTAATACTACCCCGATAACCTGCATTCAGCGCACGGATAGAATCACGTGTACAGCTGTAGGTGTACGCTGCACCCACCAGGTGCTCTGCTTCGGTGACTGGGGTCACTGACCACGTGACCGCCAGGCTTCACGCCGCGCCGTGTTTCTTTGTCCGCACTTGGCAAACCAACACCGTGAGTGTTTTAATAAGGACGTGAATACATCCCCATTGTACAGTGGTTAAATTAGCACCGCCTGTAACTATGAAATAAAGACATCTGTTTACATTAGATATACAGCTCAACTCCATTAGGACGAGCCAGAAAAATGTGTCTTAAAACAATAATGCATCTCTGAGGTGGAATCACTTCCTAGTGCTCCATTACTATCGCAGCGAAATCAGAATCCATGACAAAGAATCCTGAGATACTTATACAGTTCATAAAACAATTTAAAATATTAATATTCGGTTAATTCTGCGCTATCTATCACTATTTTCTATCTGCTTACACTCCAGGGTTGGTTTTTCCCTCAGACTCAGCGAGGGATCCCACCTCCACCGCCTCAAGTGCAGTGTCCTGGAGCGTGAGACTTTGAGTTGGGGGGATACAACTGGAGGAGACCAATACCTCGCCCAGGCGACCTCACCTGGGGCCTTGTTGGAGGATGGGAAGATTGGAAGTTATAGACAAGGAAGAGAGAAGGAAGCGGCCGTGGCCTTAAGTTAGGTACCATCCCAGCATTTGCCTGGAGGAGTAGTAGAAAACCATGGAAAACCACTTCGAGGATGGCTGAGGATTGAATCGAACCCCCTCTACTCCAGAGGCAAAGTGGACCCCGTTCCAGCCCTCGTACGACTTTTCAAATTTCGTGACAGAGCCAGGAATCGAACCCGCACCTCTGGGGGGTAACAGCTAATCACACTAACCACTACACCAGAGAGGCGGACGCTTTATGGACCCAATAATTCGATTTGAAACCGGAAGAAATCAAAAGTGCTGGAAAGAGCGAGCCAACGATTGAGTATTTGAAGCACACAATTAATTAATTTATGTTATTTGCTTTACGTCCCACTAACTACTTTTACGGTCTTCGGAGACGCCGAGGTGCCGGAATTTAGTCCCGCAGGAGTTCTTTTACGTGCCAGTAAATCTACCGACACGAGGCTGTCGTATTTGAGCATCTTCAAATACCACCGGACTGAGCCAGGATCGAACCTGCCAAGTTGGGGTTAGATGGCCAGCGCCTTAAGCGTCTGAGCCACTCAGCCCGGCTGAAGAAAACATAGTAACTGACTGAACCACCTACCTAGAAAACAGAACTTCTAATAGGGTCTCGTGGCATAATTTCTAAATTCTTTGAAGCTTTTTGGATTCAGTACGGACTATCTCAATCTTTTAAGAGACGAAATCATTGCAGCAGCACAGAAAAAATCATGCCAGATTCATCACATAATACATAAATGATTCAACTGTTTATATAAGGAACTATCTTCATTGGGATGTTCACACTAACGAGATCGTAAAAACGAAGGTTACAGAACCTCGTTTATCCGGATTAAGTGGGATCGGAACCGATCTGGATTAAGTTATCGAAAATCCTGATAATCCGGAAAAAACAGAATCCAAATACATGTTATTTAATCTAATAAGTTAATACATTTTTTCAATTGTACAAAACAATATTAAGATCCCTTTTCTTACATTTACGACTCTGTTTTATGCACCAAAATAATGTGAGTTTTTTCTGTTTCATATTTGTATATCGTTTGCGCGCAGCACGGTCACGAAGACGTTTTACTAACAGTTCTGCCGGTGTGGTTTCAGTCAAGGATTCTAAATAGGCCATCAGTTAATCCAGCTGCATTGTTACCTCTCCATGAGTCATTGTTTCTTCTGATGGAGCGCCGGTTTCAATTTCGAATTCACCATCAGTGAATTAGCAGTGCGTTGCATTCAGAAGAGTGTGGGTTCGAACCCCACCTCGGCCGTCCTGGGATTGGTTTTCCACGATTTCCCATTCTCATTTCCAAGCGAATGACGGGACGGTACTTTTGATAGACCGTGGCCGGATTACTTCTAATTCCTCTCCTTAACTATCATTGGCGGAAAAGACATTCGAGAAGAGTCGATCCCGTAAAATAAATACTGTACAAGTAAAAATATTTTTTTTATTGTTTTCGATCTGGATAAACCGGAGATCCGGATTAATGAGGGCCGGATAAACAAGGTTCTTGTGTAATTAGGGGTTGGAGTAAGGATGCAAAAGAAGGAGCATATAAATCTCTGGTAAGAACCCAATATAGACTATGGTTCCAGTGTATGGGACCCACATCAGGATTACTTGATACGTGAAGTGGAGAAGATCCAAAGGAAAGGAGCACTAGTTGTTGTATGTGGTTTTCGACAAAAGAGCAGTGTTACGAAAATGTTGCAAACTTTGGGCTGGGAGCACTTGCGAGTAAGGAGACGAGCTCCTCCACAGAGCCGTATGTTCCGAGGTGTCAGTGGAGAGATATAGCGTGGAATATTAGTAGACGAATAAGCTCGAACGGTGTTTTCAAAGATAAAAAATATCATAATATGAATAAAAGATTGGAATTCAAGAGAACAAACTGGGGTAAATATTCATTTATAGGAAGAGGATTTAGGGACTGGAATAATTTATCAAATGAAATATTCGATCAATTTCCAAGTTCTTTGGAATAATTTAAGAAAAGACTAGGTAAACAACAGATAGGGAATCTACCATATGGGCCAGAGTCGTAAGTGCAAGTAAATGATGATAAATCAATCAATCAATCAATCAATCAATCAATCAATCAATCAATCAATCAATCAATCAATCAATCAATCAATCAATCCGGCTCTTCCCTGAAATTAAATACCATGTTACGAGAAATATTGTTGTGACGTTTTCCCGTGACGTTGCCACAAACAGATAGACAGATAGACATTTATTTATTCGTGTCAGAGGTACCAATATATAAAAAATCAATTCAAATTCAATTTAAAAGATTAAATAATAAAAATATGAAGTATGTTAATCACTCAAAGTGAACAAAATAATTGTAAAAATAAAAAAAGGAGAAAGGAAGTATTATATGAAAATATCTACACTATATATACATTATCTACACAAGTTGTGACCAGTATTTGGCTACATTGATGGCATTGTTTCCAGCCAGTGCCAATTCCAACCCTGCACATGAATCTGGGCATAGACGACAGTGCAAGAGGTGCGTAGAAGTCTAAAACCTCCTAGTAGGGTGTATTTGCATGTGATATTGTTATACATCCGGGTGTCTCCTGGGCAACGGACTAGGACTTTTCCTAGACGGCTGATTCTCTCACTCCAGAAGTACCAAGATCAATTTCAATGGTTAATAAACGGACAGACAGACAGACAGACAGACAGACAGACAGACAGACAGACAGACAGACAGACAGACAGACAGACAGACAGACAGACAGACAGACAGACAGACAGACAGACAGACAGACAGACAGACAGACAGACAGACAGACAGACAGACAAAAAATTGAATTGAACCTACTTTCACCTTTTGTATACCTAAGGATCCGAGATAGAAATGAAGTATGAGGCATACATTCGGCCCCATGGTCTAGGGGTAGCGTGCTTGCCTCTCACTCGTACGTTTCCGGTTCGATTCCCAGCCAGAGATGTTTACTTGGACCTGAGGGCTGGTTTGAGGTCCACTCAGCATACGCGATGAAAATCGAGAGGCTATCAGGCGGTGAACTAGCGGCCCCGGTCTAGAAAACCAAGAATAACGGCCGAGAGGATTCATAGACCATCAGGTCTGTAGCGCCATTAGGGTGGGGTGAAATTGTGGGTGAGGATGGGGGCAATGAGGTTAAAGAAATTGAATTACCGAGTGAGTTGGCCGTGCGGTTAGGGTTACGCAGCTCTGAGCTTGTATTCAGGTCATAGTGGGTTCGAACCCCCATTGTCGGTAGCCCTGAAGATGGTTTTCCGTAGTTTCCCCATATTCACGCCATGCAAATGCTGGGGCTGTACCTTAATTAAGGTCATGGCCGCTTCCTTTTCACTTCTAGCCCTTTCCTAACCCATCGTCACTATAAGGCCTATAAGAAAGAAACTGAAGTGTACAGAAAAAAATAAGTATATACATCTGTGCCTCATGGGGGTTCGTTAGAGGCAACTTAAAAGGGACGGGGGCTCTTAACTTGGGGGCTTGGGTTGGCGACCAAGGAGCCTGGCATTGCTTCCACTTATGCCATCTCGTTCATTTATTCTATCCATTCTAACTTCGTCAACTCTCGTTCATTTCCGACCCCACGGTATTACGCCATGGGGCCTAGGAAGTTTTTCATTCTCACGTCCTTTTTGGCCCTTGTCTTTCTTTGGCCGATGCCTTCATTTTTCGAAGTGTCGGACCCCTTCCGTTTTTCCCTCTGAGTAGTGTTAATAGAGGGTGGTTTCTTAAATGAACTTCCCCTTGAAACAATAATAATCATCACCACCACCACCAGCACTCACAGATGTGTTGCAGAGCACCTGCTACCTGTTGTTTGTATAATAATAGATAAAGGATTACGTGCACTTTGATCAAGACAGTTCAGTAGCCTTTTGTGAGGTTTAATTATTAATTAATCTATGTATTAGACAGAGATGTGAAGATTGTGTAGATCATACCATGTGATTTTATCTTTCACAAGTCTCTTCCAGATTTGTCCGCCATAAGCCAGCCAACTAGGAAGGAAGCAGTCGCAGCCATCCATCAATTCAGCCACCCATCCATCACTCAATAAACACACGTATCTATAATACCCAGAATAACCATGTCAGTGCTCTGCTCCTCTCTAGGATGAGAAAGTTCCACGGCCCTGATACTCCGAATGTAAATAAAACCGAACCTATCTATCAATCAGGATTAGCGTAAAGAATGCAATAGAGGGGCAAGTGACAGGCTTTTCCTAAATCCCTCGTGATATGTTTACTGTGTCATCTATGATGTCGCAGGCAGGTGTTAGAGAAGGATTAAATTGCCAACGCTTTGATCACTGTAAATACTGATTGTGAAAGTATAGAGACCAACAGAGCTCGACCGCAGACAGTAAAGATTTGAGGCGGACGGTTCAAACTTGAGCTCGGCTGATAAGCCAACGAACCACAGAGTGAGCGAAAAGCCTGGTAACATACTTCTTGAAATTACTTATGTTCACAGTCATTCAAAGCTACGGAACATTAAACGTCATTACTCTACACTTAATAATAATAATAATAATAATAATAATAATAATAATAATAATAATAATAATACTAATAATAATAATAATAATAATAATAATCAGCGAGTTGGCCATGCTGTTAGAGGCGCGTAGCTGTGAGCTTGCATTGGGGAGGGAGGTTGTCGAATTGGTCCGAAGGTTAGCACAGAGGGTGACGAACTGGTCCAACGCTAAAATATCAAAACCAAGGATCGAAGAAGCCTTATCGTCCGCTCATATATTGTACCAATTGTCCCTATAAAATTTACACACGCTTTATCAAATAACGTATTGGTGTAGCGGCCTTTCGGTTAGGTTAGGATTGCTACTCTTGACGTGATTTTGTCGTGTCACCTTTTGAATATTTAAATAAAAAGCGACTAACTTTCTTAACATGGAAAACATTGTATGCTTCTACTAGTACTACACTGCACTGAGACTATCTGAGAACTGACAGTGTGACTAGATAAATCAGGCACTTGTTGAGGGGTGGGTTAGTAACCCATTCGGGAATTACTGCGTCTAACTACCAACTACCCGTCGGACCAGTTCAACCGCCACCTCTCGTCGTGGAACAAAAATAAATATTTGGAATGTTTTGACCGTCTGATCAGTTCGGTACTACCCACTCAGGAGATAGTGGATTAGAACCCTACTGTCGTCAGCCCTGAAAATGGCTCTCCGTAGTTTCTCGTTTTCCTAACATTCAAATGCTGGCTGGTGCTGTACGATAAAGAAGGCCACGACCACTTCCTTTCCACTCTTAGCCCTTTCCTATCCCATCGTCCCCATAAGACCTAACTGTGTCGGTGCGATGTAAAGCAAATTGAAAAGAAATGTAGTTTTGATTTACGTGATAGTTGATATCATAATCTTAACCATAGGACCTCCAGTTGTATGGGAATGCAAACACGGGGAATTGATTTTCCTTTTCAAAACTTTCAATTGTATTGGGTGGGATTCGAAACACTGCCACCTTCGTGTGAATCCAGGAACGAAATGTTGGACTGCTCACCTCGTTAATTCCCCCACTAAATTCGTCATATACTACCATTACCGGCTCCATGGCAAAATGGTTAGCGTGCTGGCCTTTGGTCTCAGGAATCCCGGGTTCGATTCCCTGCACTAAAAGCCATACGCTATTTTAATAATTTTATTTCATTATCGTAATATTTATTCTCTATTCTGTAGAGTATGTTTTCAAGTATGTTTTCAACAGTGTCCAAAACCAATCAAACTCGCGTAATACGTAAATATTCCTTGAACAGAAACATTTTTGATACCTCAAAATTTCGGTTTAGACACCTTTTATTGTATTAACGCTATTAATCACTGTTAAGCTTCCGAAATCATGGTTAGTTTACTAGGCCTAACGGTTTATTGGTTCAATAAAAACATTCTACGTAAGTAAAATAATAATAATAATAATAATAATAATAATAATAATAATAATAATAATAATAATAATGAGAAACCAGATGAGGACAGTCTTAACTTTTATAGATTTCAAGAAGGCGTATGATTCTGCAGATCGTTGAGGGCTCATGAACGTTCTGCGGGAGTTAGGAGCTGATAAAAAAAATCATTTTCTATAATTAGGCAAACCTTAAAGATACCTTTTACCAAGTTAAATTTATGGGAGAAATCTACAAAGCATTTGAGGTTAAAAACAGGCGTAATGCAATGAGATAGCCTTTCTCCACTCTTCTTTAATTCCATCCTAGTAAAGGTCAATCAGGGAATGGAGATCGAGAATCACTGAAAATGAAACATTAATGGGGTATAGATAGGTTGTGGGAAGAATGCTCTCATGTTGTATTCTAACCTTCAACGATGACGTCGTTCTGATACGAGACAACCCTCACACAAACAAGGAGTACAGTAAGTGGAAGAACTACAAAACGTTGCTGTCAAAATAGGATTAAGAATTTCCTTTCTAAAAACAGACTCAGACTAAGCAGATGACACGGGCAGAATTGTGACTCAGTTTGGAGACATACATCGCGTTTATAAATGTAAATACCTGGGAGAAATTCTCTCTCTCAATGGAGATGAAAATGAGGCATTAAAATAGAGGGTGAGGAGGATGGAGATGGCCTTTAGACCATACCATGACATCTACAAGTCCATGTACACCTCTATTCAGTAATGTCTTCGAAGTTGGAAAATAACCAATATACTTTTCGGTTGCGACCAAACCAGGAACCCTATAAAACGATCGAAAATATTACGATGACGATGAGGAAAAGAAGAACTACCTTTTATGGACATATTAAAAGGATGAATCAAGAGAGGTTGGCCAACAAAATACTCCTACAAGAAAAGTGGAAAAAATAGCCTGGATTGTTTAACGAGTGCACAAAGACCTTGCAGAAGTGGGCATGAAGGAGGAAGAGATACAGGACAGAACAACATTTAGGAATAAGTTTTCGGAAGTGAGGGATGCACCCGAAAAGCCACTGACCATGCCACGGAGCATCTTGGTGGAATAAAGAGAAAGGAGAAGTCAGAGACTTAGGGATCCGTGACGAGAGTGCAAAGAGGGCATTAGTCTGCTTGAGAGATTGTGTGAACCTGGCCACAGATGGCGTATCGATGAATAATAATAATAATAATAATAATAATAATAATAATAATAATAATAATAATAATAATAATAATAATAATAATAATAATAATAATAGTAATAATAATAATAATCCACCACTTTTCCCACATCTGTGGGGTCGCGGGTGCGAACTGCGTCGCATATGTGTAGTTGACCCTGATTTACTGCCGGATGCCCTTCCTGACGCCAACCCTATATGGAGGGATGTAATTACTATTGGGTGTTTTTGTGGAGGTTGGTAGTGTGGCATGTTGTCTGAATATGATGAGGAGAGTGTTGAGATGGACATATACACCCAGTCCCCGACCCGGAAGAATTAATCAGAAACAATTAAAACCGAGCTCGATAGCTGCAGTCGCTTAAATGCGGCCAGTATCCAGTATTCGGGAGATAGTAAGTTCGAACCCCACTGTCGGCAGCCCGGAAAATGGTTTTCCGTGGTTTCCCATTTTCACACCAGGCAAATGCTGGGGCTGTACATTAATTAAGGCCACGGCCGCTTCCTTCCCACTCCTAGCCGTTTCCTGTCCCATCGTCGCCGTAAGACCTATCTGTGTCGGTGCGACGTAAAACAAATAGCAGGAGAAACAATTAAAATCCCCGACCCGGCCGGGAATCAAACCCTGGACCCTCAGAACCGAAGGCCTCAGCACTGACCATTCAGCCAATGAGTCGTACAATAATAATAATAATAATAATAATAATAATAATAATAATAATAATAATAATAATAATAATAATAATAATAATAATAATAATAATAATAATAATAATAACATATATTCATGAGCCTTACCATTATTTTGTGGATACACTATTATTTTTCGATTTATCGGAACTCTTTATCTCCCCAGTAGGTGGAGTCTGTAGCCCCTATATGTCATAAGAGGCTACTAAAAGGGAAGAACCAAAGAATCTGTATTCGCTTTCTGGTCTTCTAAGCCTAAAATCATATCGATGATTCTATGCAGAATCCCTTCGAACGATAAATATGCATATTACATGCAAGGTCGGAAATTACAATGCCTAAAACATTTGTTAGAGTATCATTTTTGGTAGAATTAATATTAAAGGAGATATTAAAAATAACCGTTATGGTCTTCCTATAAATCCTTACTCTGTCCAATGACCTCTAAGGGTCGTATTCATGAACGAGACTTTGACTTCGACTTACGTGAGTTCACTTAGTTGAGTTTCGTTGAAGTCTGTTTCATAGACGTAACTTTTACAAAGTAGACTCTGGCGTAAGTAGACTTTGGTAAGTTACGATGTGAAGAATTAGATATGAAGTTGGCAATGAAAACAATGGAAGAGCAGTGTAGCATCTCCCATCACTCAATGTTTTTTCTTAATAAAGAGGCAGAAGAAGAAGAAATTCAGCTGTTTCCTGCGTTATAGATCGCGTTATAGACTCTAAACTCAATCCAATCCAGTTAATACAGTTAATTTTTATTTCTCGACGATGGATGGAAAGAAAAAATTGCCAGCCTTCAACAACTATGAAAGGCTAACAACTATGTTACTAGAACTAGTGAAAGAGAAGAAAGATAGCCTATAGTTGAAATCGAAATTAATAAATTTCATCTCGTGGTTGACTATGCCCTGACAATTGAAACTAAAAATCCCTTTCCTATTACGGAAAACCTCAGCATGGTTGCCACCTGGGCTTATTATTGGTACATGGGTGCAATCAATAGCTCCAACCACTCCAGGGAAACGGGGTCTTTCATACACACGTCGCGCATTAGTTCGACATTCAGTTTCATTTGGGAACGAAACAAACTGTGGTCTCTTTCGGGCAGTCAGGATCGATATTCTTCTGATTATTCTACATACTGAGGGCTGGCTTACTCCTCGTAAATCAGCGGAATCAATTTGGAATTTACCTGAAAACCATGGAAGTGTGAAAGGCTATTGTATTTACCATAAGAATGCATTAATCTGTACCGTTACTGATCATCCCTTAACCTAACTAGATAACATGATTAGTAGAAAGTGCAAAAACTGTGCGCTAAAGTAACAATAATTTTACTCTTACCTGTAGCATAATATCTTAACGACCGGGCGATTTGTCCGTGCGGTTAGGGGCGCGCGGCTGTGAGCTTGCATTCGGGACATAGTAGGTTCGAACCCCACTGTCGGCAGCCCTGAAGATTGTTTCCCGTGGTTTCCCATTTTCAAACCAGGCAATTGCTGGAGGGCTGTACCTTTATTAAGGCCACGGCCGCTTCCTACCCATTCCTTGGTCTTTCCTATCCCATCGTCGCCGTAAGACTTATCTGTATCGATGTGACGTAAAGCAAAATAAATCTTAACGAAATTAGCAACTGTATCATTGGAGGTATGGGTGATCCTCGATTATTATGTTTCTATAATTCGCCTTCAAACATCGTTAGTACATCTAATACTGTACGTTTGTCGAATCTATATCGTTTTCTGAACTCATTTTCTGTATAAAATTGAACTGGGTTCCGTGCATCTCTTATAATACGCCGAGGATTCGGCACAACGTACTGAATAATTTCCTGGATCTCTTCAATTTCGTCTACAAAATTAACTACATCGGCAATATCTGCCATTTTATTATTTTTCTTATCTCAGAGTCTACTTAAGTACGGAACATCGGCGACTTGGAAGTAAAGTCGCCATCTAAGTTTACTTACCTCCAAGTAGCGATTATGAAATGGAAATGGCGACTTACCGCCTTCTAAGTCTAAGTCTAAGTCAAAGTCTCGTTCATGAATACGACCCTAAGTCACATGCACCTGTTAACTCAACTCTGACTGGGAAGACAAAGTAAGGAGTTTGATCGTTATATGTCCAACCGTTTTCCAAATTTAGGAGCCCAGGCAGATAGACACACACACAAAAAAAAAAGAGAACCTTAAGATGATATACATATATTTAGATTAATGTAAGGTTTATTCATCTAAGACGTTTGCTAGTGGCTTTACGTCGCACCGACACAGATAGGTCTTATGGCGACGATGGGATAGGAAAGGCCTAGCAATGGGGAGGAAACGACCGTGGACTTAATTGAGGTACAGCCCCAGAATTTGCCTGGTGTGAAAATGGGAAACCATGGAAAACCATCTTCATCGCTGCCGACAGTGGGATCTGAGAGGTAGATTGGTGTCTAGAGATTACTTCTTCTTATTATTCCTCCTGGCCTTTTTTCATTTACTTGGGGTCGGCACTTTGAATGGAATTAGCCTATTTTTGTCGCCGGATCCCCTCCCTGACACCAACCCCATATGGAGGGATGTATTAACTACTGCGTGTTTCTATGGTGTTTTGTAATGTGTTGTCTGTAAATGAAGGTGTTAAGACGAACACTAACACCGAGCTCCCGAGCTACAAAAATCGAACCCGGGACCCTGTGAACCAAAGACGAGTTTCTCTGTACAGTTAAACAGAGACCTCTTTCTAACCACCTTCCAACTACTCTAAAGGCAATTTTGGCTTCGGGCAGCTGTATGGTTAGTTTACCTTAGTTGGGACGGTCTCCACATTAATGAGACAAGTTGATGAAGCTGTAATGGACTCGATTCTAATCAAGGTAAGATTTGAGTTACGTGTTTCGGCTCGTCATCCATATGCATGGTCGTGTAATGTTGTCTATCGTTCATCCGTTAGTTTGGTGGCCAGTGGCCATTCACATATTGACCGGCCGTAAAACACGACGGAAAAAATTCGTGCTTGGAGTGAGGTTATCAGAATGATGGTGGACAGACCACCATGTAGGGTAACGAAGTAGATTTGCTAGAAATATCTTTTCTGGATTATTAAGGACAGGAAGCCGTTAATTGGGAGGTGTATTTAGACCAGTGTGGTGTAGACAGGATACTATAATCTGCTCATGAGCCATAGCTTGAGCAGTTTTGTAAACATGCAGTAGATGTTTGATATAGAGCTAAATGTTGACTTCGGTTCCTTCACCTATAGTTCACTCGTTCCTTCAATTGAGATCGCATTCAGTTTAGGAGAAGCTGGGTGGAATAACGAGTTGATGTATGTCAGTTTTTTGCGATTATTGCACAAAATTAATACCCTGCATATGGTGTTTGTTAACTTAGAAAGTATTAATTCAATACCTCTTCCATAGAAGTCATGGACTACATTTTATCATCTCAGCCCAATAAGCACTAATTCGAATAATGACTTAAGAAAAACGTTTAATTTACAAACAATAATGCATATAATTTGTTTGATATATATGTCACATATGCAACATCACTATCATCCACACTGATACTGCCAGAAGATGGTTGAACGATAGGCAAAGAAAAACTTTGTACCTCAGTATCTCAGAACCAAATGACAGATAGAAGAATACATATTTTGAAAAATCTTCTCAACGTAAAAAACCTTTCTGTTGAAGTTCCAAAGAATGGGAGAGGAGAACAAAGAAGCAGGAAGTGGAAATGATAATAAACTGCATTATCATAAAGCAGCAGGAACAGATTAAATTAGACCTGGAATGGTGAAATATAGCGGGGAAGAAGTGGCATCATAGCGTAGTAGGATTACTGTAGCATGAGATATTGTTAGGTACTGTACCCACCCCGGGCATATCAGGGCATCAATTAAATAATTCGGCTTCATTAATAAATATATAAATGGAATTCCTGGGTGAGAACCTTCGGAAATCACTCCGCGGGCTCGAAGTCCCATCCTACTACTTTCATTGCTTCAACGGCTAAAGCTCAAGAGCATACGGGTAATGGAATGTTCGTAAAAGAAAATGGGCACTACATTCAATATAACGAAAGGTAGGGTTATCTATAATCTAAGAGGAATACACTTTATCAAATGAGAAGAGTTTTGTTCCCAATATTTACTAAGAATTTTATTAAACTGATAGAACCACACGATAAAATACACGAGATAATTCCATATTATTACACATAATAAATAAACAATAGCAAATGAAATCATTTGTATACAGTATGCCTCAACGTCTTTGTCAGTTCATACACTGTTTTGGCTATCGCTTGGCATACTTTGAATCACCTTATTAGCGAGTGTAATACTATATTCACTTCACACAAACGCAAGTTTTATTTATCACTGAGCAATGATACTCAAAGGTATCTATTCATGGAGTGAATTGGCCATAAGGTCTCATGACACTATCTCATTAAGCCATACTATTAGTTGGCCGTCATGGTTATGGAATTTAGACAGATAAATCAGTACATTTTATCACCCACGAGATCACATCCTCGCATACCGAACACATGGTCTATTTGACCACATCAATTACATATTATACTGAACACACACACGTATTTCTGGGTTTACCTGACCCTGTTATATACGAAGCGGATGAACACAACGTCGGATTCCTACTCATCACCATAAACACTTAATAACAACATAAATACATGAATACACTACACAAAGAAATATTAAACACATGAGCAAACAATACATTTTGAAGATATGACCTAGTCAAGCCATATGATGTCAGCTCAAATCCATCGTTCTGACGCGGGTCGAACCCACGCTCTCCAGCTTCCAAGGTGCAAAAATCTGAAACTCCTATCATGAGCTAATTTAATAAATAAAAATGGGAAGGAATACGTCCTTCACAGAATCATAAAATTCTCAACGTTAGTCGTAATATATCATTAGCATGGGATTATCAATGCAGTGGCGAGTGAAAGGGATCTTACTAGGGCGAATGTTCTGAAGACTCTTAAGGACGACTTGGTCCGTACACGGACCGGACAAATCCCTTACATCATAAATCTGGCTCTCTTGTTGTAGTCAGCGTTCTACCTTGCGGCTACAAAGATACCTTCTATTATCTTTATTTCTTTCTTTCTCTCTCATTTTGCTCATTTCCAAGTACACAATTATTCAATAGCCGCCAATTCTCATTTATTATTGTTCGGGCCATATACAGCCTAATTCAATACGTCGCGATAACCATCATTATTCTAATTCTGTATCATTCTATCATCTCGAACTTTTCACAAGTCTCACGCTACTGCATCTCAAATCTATCTTATTCATTTATATGGAAGACTCTATTCCCACAGGTCATTTAAGTAATACCTTCTCACTGGTACATCTATGTAATTCATGAATTGCACATCGGGCTTGAACATTTCCAATGATTATATTCTTAATTATTAAGAGATTTATAAAAATACATGCATTACCATGTGAAGCAAATACATAATCTACATTCAAATTATTATGAAAATCCATACCAGTTAGTAAAATTATGAAGAAATCATAAATTCAGCTGGAGTGCCATTCTCCCTTGAAATTTATGCTTCTCATGCACTGGAATTTTATGGGATATTATATACTAATTCATGCAAACAAGTCCACTGAAGTATTAGTAATTATCCTTAAATCACAGAAGAAATCCTAATTAAATTAATAAAATAATATTTCCCAGTCACATGCGTACATTGTTCCCTACATAAGCAGTAAGCAGGCATGCCTGGGAGGTCCAATGGCCGTTTTAAGGGCCCCTAAAATACTCTGATAGCAATAAAGCGGCCGGCGGAGCTCGCCGCAAGGGCTGCACACACAAGAAAGGTAAGAAACCACAGACGAACCTTGAGCGCTGCGACGTCAGAGATAGGGCACCCGTCTATAATAAGACCATGACGGGTGCCACTGTGAGACTTGCCAGCGAGGGTACACCTGGGAATTTTAGACCTCCATTTTGACAGCTTCACTTGTAAATAATTCTTGGTTCCTCTCCCCCGTGCTACCGTCCATGTCTCGAACTGTGGTCTTCTGCTGTTTTAACAAGTCCCACCTTTTTCCTCACGTTGCCAAATCTTCGCACTTGGCTTCTGTCTGCGCACTGCTATATGACATGCGTCATTACCGATCCGCTATTAAAGTATTGCGTTTATGTGCATCAACAGTTTGCATAAAATACGCCGGTTCGAATGAGTCCTAACTTACAAATTTCAATAGGTTATATAAAAAAGAGCATTCTTAAAATATGGTGGATTGGCACCAATGAATGCGGTGTTGAATCAGTAAGGGTTTTTATTTCTTGGGGTTAACACACCTAATTCACCCCACTCTCTGACAAAATACACTTTTACGCGCAGCGTCTTCTCTTCTTCTTTCTCGTTCTGAGTGAGAGCGCAATTTCAAGGTTCCGCGGTAATACGCTACCGTTCTCTCGGTACAGCACAGAGACCTGCTCCCTTTGAACTTGCGTATCGCAACTCGTGTCCCTGTTTGGGGAGTAAATTGCTAATTACGACATTATATGTCGCAGAATGTTGCGGAAAATGGCATATATTATACCCTACAGGGCACATTAATACTGCAGGATGATACCTACCTGCTCTTCTGTTCTTGCATACGGGTACAGCTCAGCTGCAGTCGGCAGAAATGGTCGATAATTGGGTTCTTATGACGAGAGGATCATGGGGAACTCATATACTACATTAAACTACGAAATGAGGAACACTTTCGCTGTGATCAGAATTTTGAGCATAAGTTTGTATTCACAACACAAGTTAATTACAAGGATTGCACCTGTAGTGCCAAAATAAGTGCGCCAAAGGCTCACATCTACAAATTAAAAGGAAAACAAAGAAAATACAATCTGGATGATGACGTTATGCTGAAGTTTGTCGATCTGTGAACCAAGAAAAAAACCGGATGTGTTCTCCCACATGGAAACTGCATCCCTATGTCTGCGACATAAAATGATATAATGGTAGAATCAAGGATACCCGCAGAGATTATCGCTATTATGAAAGTTTCCTCCCATACCGGGATATTTATATACACAAAAATAGCAGCACAATAAGTAATAAAAATAATCTCAGATAACCTACTCTAGCGCCCTCA
Source organism: Anabrus simplex (assembly GCF_040414725.1). Taxonomy (NCBI): domain Eukaryota; kingdom Metazoa; phylum Arthropoda; class Insecta; order Orthoptera; family Tettigoniidae; genus Anabrus; species Anabrus simplex. Next base: position 1,668,543,626 of record NC_090265.1, read on the forward strand.
ATTTCATATTTACACGGACGTGAACCCACGTCCACCAGGCAGATCTTTGTCAACAGGGCAATCATAACAGTAGCATAGTGCCAAGATCACATTAGTAAAATACGCAACCCTAAGAATGCGAATCAAACAAGAAAAGAAAAAGAGGTACGATGGTTAGAATGAATGACGCAAGGTGCTTGCAAAAAGTTTCTCTGCCAAAGGAGAATGACCGACCTCCAGAGCGATTTAAAAATGGCCGAGCTCACCCCAATACAGAGCAGGCGAACATTGACCTGCAGTCAGGTCTGGAGCCCCCTCCCACATCAAAAAAAAAAAACAACTTGTAAACAAACTACCGCTAGACGTCTTACCCTACATTCTTTCACAAAGGGACTTTCAAGCTTCTACACATAGCAGCAAATGGCCACAAAATAAGTGAGGAAAGACACATCTCACATACGCACCTGACTTCATTTAATCACCCACACGGGTCGCAGTTAAATCAACAACGTGTTCTACCATACTATCACGTCAAACCATCACCGTCAATATGCGACGTGTCTACAGTAACCTTGGGGGCCAGAGGTTCAAACCCAACGTTTGGCAGAGTAGCACAGAGTCGAATAGCGTTAAAACCTGCGCCTCCGCTATAGTTTACGCCCGTCTAAGGCACGTAAATAGAGCCCCTTAACTGAATAAATACCATCAGCATGCATACCTTACATTACGCAGGTATGTCTGCCCTTCCCCTGGAATATAATGGGAATTACACATAGTGATCCTGATCCTACAAGTAAAATGTATTTCACGACCGACCCAAAAGAAAATATCCGGTCTATCGTACCCAAACAAATATGTATCACTAGGCACACTACCTCTTGCCGCGATAACAAATATTACCTCATTGTCTGCTTTACATAAAGATACAAAAAAAAACAAATCTAACTACTCTTACCCTAGATATATCAAACAATCTTAATACGCAACCTGATGAGCCTCAATCAAATCCTATATTAATATTTACACGTTTAATTCTACTATCTCTGCGTGACACCTTAACTCTACCATATGTCTAGTAATTCATGGTCCACTTATCTCATTGTTGATCTCCTCCTCTCTCCCTCCGGGTAGGCTAGCATGATTTAGCCCATCACGGTAGAGGTTTCAGCCAGGGTCAGTTCTTGGGGTCCGGTCTTCCTGCTCCGCTGGCCCATGGTTCTTCTTGAGGGATGCCTCGTTCAAGGTAGCGTCTTCAAAGCCACGTTCTGAAGTTCTTGCACCTTACTCCCCTCGGAAAATCTCGACTTCTTACTACAATGAAATATTCACTTTAAACACTACGCCACATTCTGGACATTTATTTAGGTTGAGCCAGCACACAGCGCTAACACTTTGCAATACACACTCCTCGTCCTCCCTTCTCGTATAACTGCATACTCGCTAACTTGTGCACTGTGCCACAAACTATTTTCTGCTCTAGAGACTATCCACTCGGTTATTGTGTTTTTATGCCCGCTTAACTTGGATTCAACAGTCTATCAGAGGATAAATATAGACCTCCTTAGCCTATTGTCCACACTTCCTCGGCACCTCGGGAGCTTCGCCCCTACCGCTATTTATCCGAGTCTACAAGCACGGCGTTCTTTTGTTACTGATACCATTAAGCACATGCGATCTCATTGATAGGTATCTGAACGTCGCGCCACTTACAAATCCACCACCTGTAACTCTGTAAGTCACCTATCCACTGGATCAAAGTTATCGCACTGTAATAATTACACACTGTCTTTGTTCTGACAAAGGGTTTCTGGCGCAATCTAGGCAGACGTGCGACGCGTGCTGGCAGCAATATGATAGTCAACTGGATGATCTCCCCCCATATCACTCAGCTTTTATATGAGGCAACACACCAAAGGACGCCAGGGAAAGTCCCGAGAAACAACTTGAGTCTGGAATGTGGCCACTACAGAGCTTCCCACGGTGGTTCTGCTTGGTACATATTTATTGATCTAATCATATGTTAATAAACCTAGAGGTATCTACAGCTTCGTAAAATTCTAGCAATCATTTCCATCTTTTTATTTACCTGAGAAACCTTCAATTACGGGAATTACGACCCAATTTCCGTAATGTGGTGGGCCTGTCTGCTCCCGCTAAAAATCTCTGTTAAGATGGTAGGTCTCTCCCCCAGACAAAATCCCATCTCTCTTTCTCTCTTCCTCACATATTCTTTCTTCGTCACACATGACCACGCCTTGCCTCGGGAAATCACCTTCTCGCTTCCCGCTCTCTATATAGCATCACGCCCTCACAAGCGGCGTCCTACTGCAAAATTTTTACTGCGTTAAATATCCATTCTCGCAGCTCAATATAATGGTACAATATGGTTGACTAAACCTCCTAACATGCCTATGGCATGGTGATGAACGGTTACAGTACCTTCTGACTGGACGAAACTTTAACTCAACATACGTACAAGCAAAGGCAAGGAACAGATAGGATTGCAGCGACTATCGAGGTATTACATTGATCAGTACGCTAAGTAAGGAGTTCACTGGCATTTTGGAACACAGCTTCGTATTTCTAGATTCACTGGCATCAAACGTACGGCTTTGGGGCAACGTTCTAACACATCGGCGTCTCAGCAAACCGTATAAATAGTTAGTGAGGCATAAAACCAATAATAATATACAAGGTTTGGTGAGTAATTCATAACAAATACATTCTTCACACGAATGTGGGATCCACCAGATAAATGGAAATATACAGGTAGAAGTGGGGAGCGTACGCTACTGTGAAATCTTTGAATAATGTCGAGTAGGTTTGTCACGTGTAGGAGATAAAGCGAGGAAACCCTCAGCCATGAAATCAATGTGCAACATAATGTTTATTCTCAGAGAATACAGTATGTTTCAAAGCAGTCCCCTAGATTGCCCATTGCCACCGATGCGGGGGACGTCGGATACCAGTCACCTTATGATGAGTGAATTTTGGAATCTCACGTTTCACAGCTTTGGCAGGACGTGACTCATACTGTTTCCCACGCAATGGTTCTTTCACCTTGAAGATGAGGTCAAAATCCCACGGAGACTGGTGGGTGATCCAGTACTCCCCTCACTGGGCGAGTTGGCCGTGCGGTTAGAGGCGCGCGGCTGTGAGCTTCCATCCGGGAGATAGTGGGTTCGAATCCCACTGTCGGCAGTTCTGAAGATGGTTTTCCGTGATTTCCCATTTTCACACCAGGCAAATGCTGGGGCTGTACCTTAATTACAGCCACGGCCGCTTCCTTTAAACTCCTAGGCCTTTCCTATATTATCGTCGCCATAAGACCTATCTGTGTCGGTGCGACGTAAAGCCACTGGCAAACTGTACTTCCCCTCACCCCCCTAGCGCTGAAGTTGCATCTGCTGCATGCTGTCTGGCGTTGTCGGGGAGAAGGATGGCATTGTTTCGGCTTGTAACTCAACCAGTGTCCAACTTCTATCCATGTCCATGCACTGGGTAATTATAGTTGGGGACAAAACATGACGGCCTCAGTTCCTAGAAGCGAGTTGGAAGCCAGTAGTCAATCACACCCTGCACCCTGCTGTGTTAACGAGTTCTAAGTGATCCTTGTTTGTTTTGGACAGGCTGCAAAACCACTTTCTTCCTCACTATCTGTAGTTTTTACCCTTTCTTCGTGTAGAGAGCAGTAGCCGATTTGGCAACTCTGGCTGCAGTAGAGGTAGTAAATCCTATAAGTCGCTAATAGACACTGAGCTGCCGCTGGAAAGTAGTGGTGTGAGGCGAGGTCGTCATGATTTGTCCCCAGCTATACTGCACGTGACACATCAGTCCGGACAGTTAAAGTCATCCGGACTGTTGCACGTCGCTGTTGGTTCCACTCCCGTGCTGAAATGCTGCTGCCGATATCACAACAGTTCGGTAGAGGAAGGCATTATTCCCTACAGCTTCTACAAGCTGTCTCATGATATTCTGGCGAACGGCCTGTTTGATGTACACATGCTGCTTTTGTTTCGTCACATCCATTTTGTACGCAGCCTGACTCACAACTGGGCTTCGTCCTACAAGTGGCCATGGCTCGTCGTGTTCCGACAGCTCTGCACTCCGACCGGCCAACCGACCAGAGGAGGAGTGGCCGCGGCTCTACCGTGGCTCTACGCTTCTGCATTCAGGAGACGGAGAGGGGCTGGTCCTCACCTTCTGTCAAACCAGTTATTAATTTCGCAAACATGTCTAATATAATCAGAAAGAATGCTTTCCCAAAGCTTACATGCAATGCATGTCAAACTGACTGACCTGTAATTTTCAGCTTTATGTCTATCACCCTTTCCCATATACACAGGGGCTACTATAGCAACTCTCCATTCATTTGGTATAGCTCCTTCAACCAAACAATAATGAAATAAGTATTTCAGGTATGGTACTCTATCCCAACCCATTGCCTTTAGTATATAACCATAAATCTTATCAATTCCAGCTCCTTTTCTAGTTTTCAACTTTTGTATCTTACAGTAAATGTCATTCTTAGGTACATTTTAATACTTCTTTAGTATTATCACCTCCCCTATCTGGACATTATCCTTGTAACCATTAATCTTTACATACTGCTGACTGAATAGTTCTGCCTTTTGAAGATCCTCGCATACACACTCCCCTTGTTCATTAATGATTCCTGGAATGTCCTATTTTGAACCTGTTTCTGCCTTAAAGTACCTATACATACCCTTCCGTTTTCACTACACTTTGTATGACTGCCAATTATTCTTACCATCATGTTATCCTTAGTTGACTTCTTGGCTGGATTCAATTTCTCAGTAAGTTCCTTCAATTTCTCCTTACTTCCATAACCATTGCAAGTGACTAATCTCATGTTTTAATCCGTATTGAAATCTGTTGATTTACAATAATAAAGTTTTATTATGAATCCACCTGTTCAATACATTATAATGTTGTCACATTTAAAATAACTTCATTAGTTAAAAGTTATATATGGGACATGTTTCGCTCCCTTACAGAGCATCATCAGCCAAATCTGAATCTCGAATAATTGTTATTTACTTAAATAATGACTTAAGAACTATTAGAACATTTTTGACAAACTTAAAACTTATTCTATTAGAATATCATAAAATATAAAATCTTTGTATACATGGCTTAATTACATATGCTTAATAGGAAAATACATTAAAATTATGGAAGAGAGAGTGCTAAAATATAAAATAAAATAAAAATATATATATATCATGTCCAAAATCTTAGAGAGACGTGAAAATCAATCTTAGGAGTTAAATTTGAGGATTTTCTTGGCAATGAGATCTGGTAAAAAAGTTATTTATCCCTAGTGGATAAGAGTCTATAAAGATTCAAATTATCGTCAATTTGATGATTGAACTTGTAACAGGATAAATGTTGGTCTTCAAGAAATTTAAATGCTTGTTGTCATATGACCTCGGCGAATGCTGTTGAAAAGATATGTTCTTATAGATGTCAATGACCGTTCGTTGAACTAATGGATTTGATAAGGATGATTGAAAGGGACGTAAATCAACGTTTGTATTGAAAGCTGCTGCTTGGTTTATCTTGTTGAATGTCTGTAACAAGAAAAGGAATCTTGTAAGTAACCGGAATTTGTGTTGCTAGTTAAGAGTGTGCTTCTAGAAACGTCACTTACCCCTCCAATTGCTGTTTGTCGGTTTGGTGTTGTCCGAGGTTATGTGGTGACTGTCTGTTCTGTGTCTACTCCTTGTGTTGTAAGAGTGAGGTTTTGGGGGTTGAGGGGAGGGAGTAGGGGTAGGAGGAGAAATGTTTGTGGGTGTGGTATTAGAAGGGGAATGTCTAGTAGGAGCGCAGGGAGGGGTTGAGTTCTTTAATGTTGGATGATTATTAGTTGTTTTGGGAATGAAAACTTTGGCAAAATTACTTTTTTCTAGATTAAGCGACTTTAATAGTTTCGGTAATTGTTCGTGTAACGGATTTCTTATTTCAATTTCGTCATTTAAATTTTTTTCTTTATTGAAATACTGGTCTAAGTGGATATAAGTATTTCCTAATTCTGTCATTAGTTTACGTTTTTCTATCTTCTTTATAATTTTTAGGTCTTTCTCTATGGTTGTAAATTGGTGGCCTGACTCTCTCATGTGAGCACTCATCGCAGAATGTTTGTTGTGCTTTGTAGCATTAACGTGTTCTAAGTATCTTGTGAGGAAGTTACGGCCAGTTTGGCTAACATATGAACATTTACATTCTACACATGTTAATCTATAGATGCCAGAACTTAGATAAGGGTTATTTTTGGAATTTATACTATTGTGGTTGAATAACCATGGTCCATGGTCCATGGTCCATAACCATGTCTAACTCTATTTCGTTCCAACCTGCACTTCCTCCTTAGTCTCTTTACTTCTCTGTTATAATATGGTGGATCTTTACCATTCCTTACCACCTTTAAAGTTACAAACCTAATTTCACATTGCTCAACAATTGCTTTAAACCTACCCCAGATTATGTTTACAGTTTTATTTACCATTTTCCAGCGATCATTGTTACTTTCTAAAAACTCCCTCATGCCTGTTTTATCAGCCATATGGTACTGCCTAATAGTCCTAATTTTAATACCTTCCTTTCTTTCACATTTACTTTAACTACGACAAAAACATCTTCATGATCACTAATACCATCTATTACTTCTTTCTCTATAGATCTCATCTGGTTTTATCAGCACCACATTCAAAATATTCTTCCCTCTAGTTGGTTCCATCACTTTATGAATCAGCTACCCTTCCTATATTAACTTATTTGCCATTTGTTGTTCATGCTTCCTGTCGTTCGCATTACCTTCCCAATTGACATTTGGTAATTTGAGATCACCTACTGCTATCACATTCCTTTCCATATCATTTCCAACATAGCTGTTTATTTTATCAAATAATTCTCAATCAGCGTCAGCGCTACCCTCTCCAGGTCTGTACACTCCAAAGACATCAAGTTGCCTATTATCTTTAGAAATGAGCCTTACCCCTAGAATTTCGTGCTTGTCATCTTTAACTTTTTCGTAGCTTACAAATTCTTCTTTCACGAGAATGAATACTCCCCCTCCTACCACTCCTATCCTATCTCTACCATACACACTCCAGTTCCGTGAGAATATTTCTTCATCCATTATATCATTTCTCAGCCATGATTCAACTCCTATTACAATATCTGGTAAGTATATATCTATTAAATTACTTAATTCGATTCCTTTGTTTACAATGCTTCTACAGTTGAGCACTAACATTTTTATGTCATCCCAACTTGACTTCCAGTTCCCTGTTCGCTTAACACCGCTGCCTAGGCCACCCCGTTTCCCTGAATGTACCTTCCTATAACCCTTCTAAACAAGTTTCCTAACTTATATGTAACCACTGCGGTTTAAGTGAAGGTCATCTGAGCGCAGATCCCTGTCTCCTACCCACCCATTTGGATCTAGAAATCTCACTCTCAGTTTCCCACATACCCACTCTATAGTCTCATTTAAATCCCCAATCACCTTCCAGTCAGTATCCCTCCTACACAGTATTCCACTAATAACAATCTCCGCTTTCTTAAACTTCATCCGTGCTGCATGTTCCAGATCCAACACATCCCCAACTATGATGGTACTTATACCTGCTTGCCTTACGTTGTTAGTACCAGCGTGAAACACTACCACCTTCTCCTTTCCCTCTTCCTTCTCTTCTACTTTCCTCGACATCTGCCTCAACCTAATTCCTGGGTAACACTCTACCCTGGTTCCCTTTCCTCGGCACACTTTCCCCACATGTCTAACAATGGAATCACCCATAACCAGAGCCTCAACCGTACCCACCTTATTTGATCCCCTCCCCTACTTATCAGCCCTATCTTCTCTCACTCCTGCAGAAGCTACTTCATCCTCCCTTTTCTCCCTCCCATGACCCTGTTCCATCTGTCTTTTCCTTTCCACTACACTACATTTCCCTTTCCTACCTTTTCCCTTCCTCCTACTTCCACACATCTCAGCAACAGTTCCCTGTATGGCAGCACCGTGGCAATACGATAAAAATACTTGCAATGACTTATGCCCCAAGCCTCGTATCGTTAGTTTTTTATGTTCTGAGAATCATCCAAACGTGTAGTTGAGGTAACGCCTATCTATCGGAATTTGATTTATGAGTCATCGAACTTGAGTTAACTACTTCATTTTAGAGTTATATTTCTTGGAATTAGAAGTACTGTATATCTTCCTGGCGCCCAGTATTTAATTTATTTTTTTGTACGATCATATTGGGAAGTGCACTTTTATTCTGCCTCCAGTTCATTATACTAGTCTGCTTACAATACAAATAGCCGAAAATACTCAACAAGTGTAGCTAAGAGACTGGACATCACTAACATTTCCATTTCACTGTTAATGCTCTTTGTTCTAGAAAGCATAATATCATGCAGCTTTCTTTATCAACGTTTTATTTGCCCTCATTTCATTGCCAGTGTGCGTTATCTGGGCAGCAACTTAATTCGCTTTAAATGAACACCATCCATCATAGCTGATCGATTTATAAGCAGAATTTCGTTTAGATTGATTGATTAGCACGTTGTATAGAGACAGCAGTGCATTGTTTGGTACAGTCTGTTCATGTACTACTTGTCTGATAAACCACACAATCTATCAACACATGATGGCCCTCTTTCATTTCATCCATCAACCTACCTCATATATCGTGCTGCATGCATAGTGCTTGTCTATCACCCATTTGTTCCCGAACTGGTCATGGCGGTGATTACAGTTTCAAGAGGAAGTACAACTGAGCAAGTATGTCCTCTTAATAGTAATCCGAGGAAAAATGGAAAAGATCCGATCCTTCTTAGAACGTGGGTACCGGCAAAGGGACAGGAAACGCCACGAAGGACGTAATGATGAGATAGGCTACATCCCAGGTCTCACAAACCTAATACCGCCGGGGTCACAAGAGTTGCTTTTTTTTTTTTTTACGTCGCCCAGCGTTTGCCTGGTGTGAACATGGGAAACCACGGAAAATCATCTTCAGGGCTGCCGACAGTGGGATTCGAACCCACTATCTCCATGATGCAAGCTCACAGCTGCGCGCCCCTAACACAAGAGTTGACCAAGGAAGGTCTGATAGGAAAGATGAAAGTATGGAGCCTGGCACAAGTAAAAGGAAGGAATGCCAGACTCAGCTAGGGGTCCCGTAGCACGTTCCGAAAATGAGAGCTAATTAGGTCCCCCTTTTAGTAGCCTTTTACAACAGGCAGGGGACATCGTAGATTTATTCCACCACCCCACCTACAAAGGAAATTGTCACTGACTGTAAGCGTAGTTCATCTCATTCAGGTCCGACTCGGCTGAATGGTCAGCGTAAAATTTCTGGGGATATGCTAAAGATAATGGGTTGGGATATAGTACCATATCATTCTGAAGTACTTACTTGATTATTGTTTGGTCGGAGGAGCTATACCAGATGAATGGAGAGTTGCTATAGTAGCCCTTGTGTACAAAGGAAAGGGTATATATATTATATTTCGTATGGCATGAGGATACATTGTTACAATTTGGTTATTAACAAATATGTACAATTACACGAAAAACAGTTTCATCTATACACACAGAACAACTACGTAATAAACAAACTATATTTATACATTTGAGCTCATCAATATCTGCATTGCTGCTAAAGCTGAATGTCCAGTTTTGTTAGCCAACTCACAGCTTCATCACTGGCCTCGTGGATATCCTTTATTGTCCCACTGAATCTTCGGAGTGGGCACCCTGTGACGATATGTTGAACGGTCTGAGGCACGTCAGAGAAGTCGCAATAAGGATCGCTGGTAATCTTCCACTTGTGTTTCCAGAAGTTGCATCTGCCATGTTGAGTTCTGATCCTATTAAGTGATGACCAGATTTTTCTGGGTAAGTTGAAACCAGGAGGTTGCATAACTGGATCCGAAATTAGACCTAATCTGTCAGGGTTTGAAGCTGCCCACCCATAGCGCCAGGCAGTGTTAGTACGAAATTCATCTTGGACTAGCCTCTTTCCTAGTAACCAAGAAGGTTTCCTAGATTTCAGCCTGAGATCTTCACGTAGGCAGTCTTGATGTATTGGTAGAAGAGGATTGTCACAGCATTTAACCCATTCTTTCTTCAGTGCCATTTGTCTTCGGAGATGAGGAGGTGGAATATTTGAAAGAACTGGTAACCACTCCAAAGGTGTGGATTGGATGGTTCCTGATATAGTCCTCATTGTATCGTTTAACTGAGTATCTATCTTCTTTGTATGAGCACTGTTGAGCCATACTGGGCAGCAGTATTCGGCTACTGGGTATACTAACGCAAGTGCTGTAGTTCGGAGGGTGGATGCAGATGGGCCCCAGCTTGTTCCTGTGAGTTTGTGCAGGATGTTATTGCGGGTTTTGATCTTGGCAGATGTTTTGCGTACATGTTCGCTGTAAGTCAAAGATCGATCCAAGGGTGATAGACATAAAGCTGAAAATTACAGGCCAGTAAGTTTGACATGCATTGTATGTAAGCTTTGGGAAGGCATTCTTTCTGATTATATTTAACTGGTTCGATAGAAGGCAGTTCGGTTTTAGGAAAGGTTATTCCACTTGTAGGATTCCAGCAAGATATAGCAGATATCTTGGATTCAGGAGGTCAAATGGACTGTATTGCGATTGACCTGTCTAAAGCTTTTGATAGGGTGGATCATGGGAGACTACTGGCAAAAATGAGTGCAATTGGTCTAGACAAAAGACTGACTGAATGGGTTGCTATATTTCTAGAAAATAGATTTCAGAGAATTAGAGTAGGTGAAGCTTTATCTGACCCTGTAATAATTAAGAGGGGAATTCCACAAGGCAGTATTATCGTACCTTTATGGTTTCTTATATACATAAATGATATGAGTAAAGGAGTGGAATCAGAGGTAAGGCTTTTTGCGGATGATGTTATTCTCTATAGAGTAATAAATAAGTTACAATTTTGTGAGCAACTGCAACGTGACCTCGAAAATGTTGTGAGATGGACAGCAGGCAATGGTATGTTGATAAACGGGGTTAAAAGTCAGGTTGTGAGTTTCACAAATAGGAAAAGTCCTCTCAGTTTTAATTACTGCGTTGTTGGGGTGAAAGTTCCCTTTGGGGATCATTGTAAGTATCTAGGTGTTAATATAAGGAATCTTCATTGGGGTAATCACACAAATGGGATTGTAAATAAAGGGTACAGATCTCTGCACATGGTTGTGAGGGTGTTTAGGGGTTGTAGTAAGTATGTAAAGGAGAGGGCATATAAGTCTCTGGTAAGACCCCAACTAGAATATTGTTCCAGTGTATGGGACCCTCACCAGGATTACCTGATTCAAGAACTGGAAAAAAATCCAAAGAAAAGCAGCTCGATTTGTTCTGGGGGATTTCCGACAAAAGAGTAGCGTTACAAAAATGTTGCAAAATTTGGGCTGGGTAGAACTGAGAGAAAGAAGGAGAGCTGCTCGACTAAGTGGTATGTTCCGAGCTGTCAGCTGAGAGATGGCGTGGAATGACATTAGTAGACGAATAAGTTTGAGCGGCGTTTAAAAATAGGAAAGATCACAATATGAAGATAAAATTGGAATTCAAGAGGACAAACTGGGGCAAATATTCATTTATAGGAAGGGGAGTTAGGGATTGGAATAACCAAATTTCGAATAAATTTCCAATTTCTTTGAAATCATTTAGGAAAAGGCTAGGAAAAGAACAGATAGTTAATCTGCCGCCTGGGCGACTGCCCTAAATGCAGATCAGTATTGATTGATTGATTGGAAATTTTTTGCTGGCCTTCGGTTCAGAGAGACCCGGGTTCGATTCCCGGCAGTGTCAAGAACTTTTACCATCATTAGTTAATTTCTCTGGCACGGGGGCTGGGTGTATGTGTCATCTTCATCATCATTTCATCCTCATCACGGCGCGCAGGTCGCCTAGGAACGTCACATCAAAAGACCTGCATCTGGCAAGCCGAACTTGTGCTCGGACACTCCCGGCACTAAAAGCCACCACCAGGCCTCTCCGGAGACCACACGTCTTTTATTTATTTATTTTATTTAGTTGTTTATTTATGTATTTATTTATTTATTTCGATGTATTGCATTATTAAATACTGTACATCTAGCTTACATGAACATTTTTCTGTACAGTGTTCTTATTTTAATGAATGTTATTAAATACCGGTACTGTACATATAGCCTATATTGACATTTTTTGGACAGTGTGCCGATTTCAATGAATGTTATTAAATGCTCTATAGGTACAAAGAAATTAAAATTAGTTGTCTCCCATTTATCTAATCTCCTTCCGTCACACAAAACATGTGCACTAATTAAAAAAGAAAATATAAACAATATATTTTGTACAATCAAGTGCTCCGAAAACGATTTTTATAAAATGTGATTACCGTACATCCTGTAGTTTAGACAAATTTTGTTATATAAAGTACCGGTAAGGAAATATGTGGTTAGTGTTATGAGCTGCCATTCCTGGAGGTCCGGGTTCGATTCCCGGCTCTGCCACGAAATTTGAAAAGTGGTACGAGGGCTGGAACTGGGTCCACTCAGCCTCGGAAAGTCAACTGAGTGGAGGTGGGTTCGATTCCCACCTCAGGCTTCCTGGAAGTGGTTTTCCGCGTTTTCCCGCTTTTCCTCCAGGCAAATGCTGGGATGGTACCTAACTTAAGGGCACGGCCGCTTCCTTCCCTCTTCCTTGTCTATCCCTTCCAATCTTCCCATCCGCCACCACGGCCCCTGTTCAGATTAGCAGGTGAGGCCGCCTGGGGGAGTTACTGATGATTCTCCCCTGTTGTATCCACCAGGGGCGGCCGTACCTTATATGCTGAAGTGCTGCAGCACACTGCCTGTTGGAAAAATAAATTAGTTTTAAAATATTATTTACAATCAAATACAGTGCATTGAAAAAGACGTCACCCAAAGAATAGGAAATTATTCAACTCCCCTCACAACCAGTTAACTACTGGTGCGCTCCACGCCGTGTGCTGTGCGACCACACCTCAGTGAGAATTTCTAAGCTTTTAGCCGGAAACCAGGGACTATGCCATTTGCGCATGCGTGCCCAACGTTTCCGATACAAAGAGAATGTGTTCCGATAGGCTGTGGAAACAACAGCCAAGACATCACTTCACAGCGATTCTTCGTTCGACCACAGAGAGGCAGCACTAACACTAGTCACACTTGCATTACGACTGACATGAGAAGGTGGCATGTGGCACCCTCTTGACTCAGCGATAGTATTAACATACAGAATTACTGTTGTTGCCCGCCGCTTAACCCAGTCATGGTTTATTAGATTTCTTATTCTTATTCTTATTGTTATTCAATTTCAAACTTCGCCACAGTGTTCATATGGGCATATGACGATCTTGATGGTGACTCATCCGTTGTGACTCATCCGTTGGATGGGAATGGTAATCCTTAACTGAACCCCTTGATGTTATTAGACAGGAGTAGGCTATGTGCCGATTTAGGGTTCACCCTCTTCCTACCTCATCATCACCACCAACCCACCACCACCACCACCACATACTCAGACCTGCAGCAGCCAAACCGGTCGTCGGAGAGTCTCGGCACTATAGGGTCTAAGCCATAGGCTAAATACATAAATAAATAAATGCAATTATTATTATTATTATTATTATTATTATTATTATTATTATTATTATTATTATTGCTGTTGTTGTTGTTACTTTGCTAGTTGCTTTACGTCGCACCGACACAGATAGGTCTTATGGTGACGATGGGACAGGAAAGGTCTAGGAATGGGAACGAAGCGGCTGTGGCGTTAATTAAGGTACAGCCCCAGCATTTGCCTGGTGTGAAAATGGGAAACCACGGAAAACCATCTTCGGGGCTGCCGACAGTGGGGTTCGAACCCACTATCTCCCGGATGCGAGTTCACAGCTGCGCGCTCCTAACCGCACGGCCAACTCGCCCGGTGTTATTATTATTATTATTATTATTATTATTATTATTATTATTATTATTATTATTATTATTATTATTAAACATTAGGAAATGTGATAAATGGTCTCACATTTTTCTCTTGCCAGGGGCTCAAAAGGTGTTGATTTGGGTCTGTATCCACCCCGACCTAAAGTAAAGACTCACTGTCTAGAATTTCATTCGAATTTCAGAACTGCTGTCTACTGGAAGCACATCGGATTGAAGAAAAATGTTGCTGACTTACAAGAGCTTATCATTTGCTCATATATATCCTTCGCCTTCTTAAATAGTTCTGTCTAACGCCACGCCAAGGTAATTTAATGACGCAATAATTGCGGAGACATTTGTCAGCAATATGGCGGTCTGCACTCCTCATTTCACGGCTGGCAAGCAGGCAACCGGGAGAAAGGTGCGCGCTATGATGTACGAGGCATTGTGTTCTAGTGTTAGACACTTCCGACAACACCTCGTGGCGAGGCAAACACCCACCAACCTTCACGTCTTAGCTTGGTGTAACTCACACGCTTCAACACTTCCTGCTAAAGAATAAGTAATTTATTATTATTATTATTATTATTATTATTATTATTATTATTATTATTATTATTATTATTATTATTATTATTATTATTATTATTATTAGGAACCACGGTAAGTTTCATTATACATTCTAGCGTTTCTTCAATTTTCGTTTTAATGCAGTACTGTAGGTTTTCATTAGCTTGCTGTGTTGAGTATGGCGTTCATCCGACCACTTTGCACCGGTTGTCTATTTCTCTCCCGAAAAGACCCAAAAGCAACGATGCTTGTTCTGAAAACGTCCCGTTTGTGCGCGTCTTCTGGTTACAGACCCATTTCTTCGAGGTCTTTCTTCTCATTAACGTACAGGGGAATTGTTGTTTCTTAGTCAAAATTGTTAAAAATGCGTTTTGTACATCGAGAGTCATCCACCACGAAGCGGTGTGGACAGGACGGCTGCGATCGACGCGACATCCTGCGGGGAATCATTTTGTCTTCTGCTGTGTAATGGTGGAAAGGGACGTGTCTTTGAACAGCTGTTTTCTAGCCGTATACTTATAAAACTCACCGTTATAAAGACGTGTAACCAATATTTCCTTCTTCTTCTTCTTCTGTTTACTCTCCAGGGTTGGTTTTTCCCTCGGACAACGAAGGATCCCACTTCTACCGCCTCAAGGGTAGTGTCCTGGAGTTTCAGGCTCTAGGTTGGTGGATACAAGGGGCGGCTGGTGCAGAAAATCAGTTGTGTGCTACAACCCATCCGTACTCACTCAAAAAAAAAAAAAAAAAAAAAAAAAAAAATTAGAAACATACCGGTATGTGGTTTTCAAAAGGCTCGCCACTGAGTTTTCCACGCTGAACAACCACGCAAACAACCCCAACACACATACACATTCCTCATAAAAACTATAAAACTATATAATTAAACACACAGTAACACCTGCAATGGCAAAATATTCACGAACTCAAACACTTGGTGTGAGCGCGCAAAAACAGAACTTCCCAATGTTACCAACATCACTGAAATAAACCAGCAACGGCGTAATGCAAAATTACATATTTTTTATAGTGACATTTATAAACTAGACCTTTTTAATTAAAGAAAATCACAATATCATGTCCTTATTTTGACAACATACAAAGTACAATTTTTATAGTTCATCGATTTACAAATGTGGCTATGGAATAGGCAAGTTGGTAGTATTCTATCCTCTTTGATATTAAAAGACATGGCGGGAACAGCTCTACAGTATTTTGTTTTCCTGTTTGCTTTGAGCGATCCCCTCTTAAGGAGGTCGCTCTACACCTGAAATTGAACATTTCTAAAATGGTTGCCCGTCCAGCCACTCTACGTCGATCAGAATACTGTGCCACCGAGAAAAAACGGATGAACAGAAACCCCATGTACTGGAGATGGGGTGGCGTGGTGGACCGCGGAATGGGCAGGTTGGACAAAATTCAGAATGGCACCATCGAAAAATCTCTGAGGGTAATACCAAAGAAAGGTGGTTTGGTGACCTTCAACGACGATCAGGGGAATGTGTGGTTCATAGAGTGGGCATGAATATAGCCGATGGCCAACGAGCCCACAGGCGACCAAAGACAAGATGAAGAACCTGTGTTAGGAATGACCTGCACAACTCCAATGCCGATTCGAATTGTGCCCTACTGGACTCTGAGGTTCCGGCCAGGCGAAAGCCGGTCTCGAACCCAGAGTGCAGTAGTGAAAGAACTCTCACAAACGTGAGCTGGTGCACATAGTCTTACCTGAACACACATCCACTCTCAGCCGGATACAAGCGCTCTTCTCAGGGATAACATGGGGATTAATGGGCAACATCAAGATAACACTAGGATATGTGACTAATCAGGTAAGAATCGGCTAAATTAAAATATGAAAAAAATCTTACAGAAACATCGCTGCATTCAAAGTTTAACAAACAGGGATTTATTACATAAAATGGAATTTATTTACAAATGTAAGAGCTTTTCAAAATGCTTGGGTCAAGATAATGTTGAGCCGATGACAACCACTTCACTGCCTTCACGAAAACAGCTGTGCTGTAACAAGCATGTTACAATAGTGTAAGAACGAATTCAAGAAAAACGAATATCTGCTGAAATACACATCTAACAGTAATTCCCAAAAAATTTACTATGCCCCGTACCATCGAACCCCGGTGCAAACAAATATCACAACAAAATGTACAATGTCCTGACTCGGTCACGAACCCTAGTCCCATGAAGAGGAAGGTGAATAATATTCATAAACAAATAATATAATAGAACACAACCAACATATCCAAGGGTATCAATATCAAACGGGTCAGTGTAAAATTAAACGTAGAGCAAATAGAGCATTAAAAAATCTCTCTCGGCTTTCAAACATCAAGGTCGTCTCTCCCCTTAACAAACTCGACAAGCTGCAGACAGGAAAATGACCAAGTTTCAAGACTGTGACGTCAGGCACAACGACCCTCACCCTGCAACCACTTCACTAGCGACCGCCCACATAATTTATGAGCTCAGCTGGCTGCCAGCAAAAATATCTCGCCTCTCAAAATACCTCACGTAACCTGGCTGCTAAAAAGTACTCTTTTAAATACACCTGGGCGATCCGCCCTCATCTCAATATCACCAGCCATATAACTAATCTTATTTCCGCCGCCCATGGGCTCAACCTTGATAAGACAAAGACACAATTCAATATGCGATAATCACATGGCCATAATCAGGCATCTCTCATGCAGCCAATACACTCTCAAACTGTGCTGGGCTTTCTCATCTCAAATACATACAGTCAGCTATCTGCATAATGCTCATATCTCTCAAATATTCGGACTCGCTCGCCCTGTCAGTGAAGCTGGATGAATTACGGGTTCCATCCTGGTCTCAACTATACGTATCTACGTCTGCAGAAACAAACGCCTAAATGCGCTACAATAAAAAGTGCCTGCTTGTTAGACTAACCTACCATGACCAAAGGAGTTCGACCTGACCCATCAAGATAACACGTACGCTAATATAATACAATAGAAATGGAGTATAAACACACTAACAAGGAATCTACAAAATATCATCTACCCTACGGTACGGGGTTCGAGCTTGAGGCCTAGCTCTTAATTACAAGGAAAATTTTCCTACCATAACTAATCTGTTGACTGACGGCCCCCCTATTCCCATCTAAATTTAAATGACATGCTTGAAACAGAATTGGAATGCTCTGACCTTATGTTATTGATGACATGACGGAGCGGCCCTCCCTGTGGACCACTGAATTTACCACATCATGACAGACTGCGACGCTTGCAGCAGATACTGTTGACCACTTGGAGACATTCTTTCTTGCGTGACTCCTTCGTACAGCTCCCTAGATGGTTGGAAGATGTCCCCTTCGACGTCGCGCTAATCAGGTGCTCCCAACGTTCCTGGATCGATGCCCGTTGTCGTGTTGGCTTCAGCTCCGGTTGTGGCTTCCTCGCAATGATGATGTCAAAACTCGTTCTGACTTGATGCTGGGTTTACTGAAAACAAATTCATTCATTACACACTGTCCAAACTCGATGCCTGTTGCCACTACTATCGTGTCACACACGTTACATTGACCAAGTCTTGTTCAGAATTTTAAACCTGGTACACAATAGTTTCTTCATTACTCTTATTAACACTGTTATTTCATCCCCTCACTCGGACAACATGTAGTACTTGAATTACCCTGAGCCTATATTTATATTAGCATTTCGTACTGTTACAACTTGACCTCACAGAAATATGAAGCTACTAGTTCATCAGTCTCTTACAGGCAGTACCTCATCTCCCCATAGCATATCCTCACAGGTAAAATCAAGAATTCAGTTGAATATTCAAGTTGAATACTTACTTCCTCGCAGATACAGTAGTACTAGTAGTATGTGCAGCTCGAAGACAAGGCGTTGTTCTCAGTACCAACACGCAGTATGACGACTCGTTCAAGCAGCCTCCCGGTCAAAGAATGAGACTGATATGCCAGGCGGCCTCACTTTTATAATCAGTTAGCGTAACCACGCCACTTGATCGCGTGCAGGATACGCGCGCCCGCGACTCGCAGTTCTCCCGCGCAACTCCCGCCAAGTACTCTATTTAATGAGTGCATTTATGATTGCAGCCCTAATGCATATCAAAATTAAGCAGAAATTATGCAGGTTGCATTTCTTGCATCAAATCCAATGCAACTCTTCCGTAACCAAAGATATTAATTTAATTCTTTCTTCCCTCCTAATGTCAGTTTTGCCGGGATCCTGGAAGCGTCCCCAATCGTCATTAAGAGGCTTGGCTTGGGACATAACTCCCTTTAATGAGGTTCTGGAGATTTCTCATAATAACGCTCCAGCTCTCTTCACACAGGAACGCGTCTTCTGGACTCTTTTATGAAATATGCTATAAGACAATGACTTCGTGGGTGGTCTCATGTAATCCCAATCTCAATAAAAAATCGATATTCTTCGTCCATGAACAGTATGGTTCATAGCCCCCCGTGAACGACAAAATAAAATTTTGTTAAAAATTTTATTTTTCTAAATGTCGAGATCATCTTCTCATTGCAATCATTTATGCTGTCAATTTTCAGAACTTCATGGCACGGGACTATCTTCGGCTACAGACATAATAGCCTCCCTATCCTTCCTAACTTGGTAATAGGCATCTAGCAGTGCTAGAAATCTCCGGTGGTTACTCTCGCAGCCTTGACATTCCGTTTCTTCTCGCTGCTCAGATAGCTGTTTATGATGGTCTCCTGAAGAAATCGTATTTACTTCTTCTTCTTCTCCTTCTTCTCCTTCACCGCTGGGTACCTCTGGTTGTTCTTCTCCGTCGTCATGTTCATCTTCTTCTGGAATGACAACCTCCTCTCCTGCAATATCTTCGGTGTCTTCCTCTCCCAGTTCTTCTTCCTCTTCTTCGCCTCCTCCTTCTTCTTTTTCTTCTTCCTGATTGTTTACTTGGTATTGGCCTGGTCTGAAAAAGGGCTTAAGATTTGCCGAGTTAAAGATCTTAGTCACCGTAGCGTCCAAACTTTGTACCTTGTATGAGTTATTTTCATAACTATGAATTATTCTATACGGTCCAGTATATAGCTCAGCAAACTTGTGGTAGTATCTCTCTGTAGGGTTGGAGACAGTGGGTGTCTTAACTAAAACCAACTCGCCCACTTGTAGGGATCTATGAAACCTCTTGTTCCTTGTTCTTCGCAGCCCTTTTTCAGCCTGTTTTTCTAATTGATCCGCAACGTTACTAATACACATCTCTCGAGCTAGTTGAGGATCCCTGCTAATGTCATCTTAAATTCTCTTCATTCTTCATAATATTTAATTAATATAATTCACAAAATAAATTTATATCTACTGGTTATCATACATTTTCTATTTACTATACTATTTATATACAGTGGTCATCATCTATATGGCTCTTCTATTTGTCAAGCTTACAGAAGTTCCCTGTATTACGGCCGTTCCGCAACTTTCCTTTTCCTCGGTTTTCCAGTCAATTTTCTTCCGCCTTATTTCTCGACACGCGGAAGGCCACCTCTTCGCAACAGTACGTTTTCTCCTCAACTGTTCCACGTAGCTTCTCGGTTTACGCATTCGTCCCTCTTTCATATCTTCTTTTCGCCGCTTCTTCTTTCTTCTGCTGATTCCAGTCTTCCACCTACGGCGTATTCTTACTTGTGTTGCGAACCAACCAAACTGGTATCGGTATTTTTGGTTCTCCTTGCGTTTCTTGTATGACCTACTTCTCTTTCCTTTACTTTGCTTCGAATGCTGGTTACACCATTGATCGTCCCCTTCATTTCCGGCTGCTATCTCTTCAAGATTCTTTCCAACCGTTTCCTTTTGACTATTTTGTGCGTCCCCGGTCGGGTCTCCAATTTCTATTTGTACAGAAATCCCAGTAGCGTCGTTTGCGATTTCCCTTCCTATATCATCTGCTTCGACCTTGGATACTGTTACACATTCCAGACTCTCTTCTTCCACAGCAGAATTTACGAGGTCTTTGCCCTCAGACGTCGTCGCGTAGCACTTGAGCTCGTCCCCTTCTGACTGGACTATGGCTATGTTGCCGGATCTCCGCACAATGAGATTCTTTAGCTGTTTTTCTTCTCCTTCCTGAAGCCAAACCAAAGTTGCCGTTTCCCCAGCTTCCTTGCTTTGGTCTGTCTCTACTTCCGTTCTTGCCGTGTCATTCACTACTTCTCCTGAGGCTACTGTAATCTTCTCGTTTGCTGGTGTGTCTTCCTTTTCTGCTTCTGCCTCCTGAACTATTGGACTGTTTGTAGCTGATTGCTCCATTCGCGCCACATCGATTTCTGGCGGTTCAACCGGTGAATCCGACTGCTGAACTTCTTCTTCCGTCTGAGTCTCCTTGTCCTTTTCTTCTATAAGCTGTTTTATTCCTCCGATACTGCCATTTACTTCACAAATCTATTCATCTGCTGTCCTGTGTGACTCTTCAACCCGTCTATTTAAGTCCTCTGTAGTGGTAACACATTGTCTACTATCGGTCTCTACCTCCGTTTCTAACTTGGCTACGGTTCGCCTACTCGCTTCATTTCTAGAGGCCAATTGCTTCAATCGAATGCTAGGATGTTCCTTTAGCTCAGTTATTTGGTTCACTATCCGTGTCTCTGTGAGCATTAATCGTTTAGTCACCTTTTCTCCGAACTTCGCAAATTTTTCTGTGAGTTACTCGGTCATTGTTTGTGTAACCCTTTGTCCGAACGTCGCGAATTTTTCTGTGAGTTGCTCGGTTAAATGTTCTTTAAGTCCTTTCACTTGTTCCGAATTCCTAATTTCCTGTTCTTTAACTTTTCTACTATCTTTCTCGTTCAAACACTCACCTAGCGCCACAAACTGTACCTCGCTTTTGGCACCCTGTTCATTTAATAGCTCACTATTCCTAGTCACTTGTTCGTTCAAACGTTCACCTATATCCTCCCTAAGTTCCTCTTTAAGCGCCATTATCTGTGCCTTTAACTGATCGCTCAGGTGCCTCAGCACCTCATCCATGTCTACCGACATTCCGCACACACTCGTTATAAGGTCCGGCGGAAAAACCGCTCCGTCTGTCACCGATTAAATTTCAAGCACTATCAATTTCTCTCACTTCTAATTTATCAAAATGTTCCTAACTGCTAAACTTTCGAACTTCCAAAGACTAAGTAGGCTACCTCAATATAACATCATGTCATTAAAACATAGGGTAACCGTCAGTACAACACTATGATACAAAATATATACAACACAAACACCAAATTCTCCAACAAATGTCATAAAAACAACAAAATCTTCAACATGCAAAAAATCAAAGCTATATGATCATACACCTATGAAACACAACACCCTGTAGGTCAAATCCCCACACGAATATCATTCATCACTCCACGGTAACCACAAAATCAGGACATCCTCGCTAATCAACATCACCTGCAATATCCCTATTCTAATGGCAAGACCAAGGGACATAAAAATCACGAAATACCCCTTTAAACTGGCAGTCATTCAACATCACACGTCTCAACAAAATACTCCTAATACATCACTAAGCTAACAGTACAGATCAAAGACCAAACTTGGTATAAATGTACTACACATAATTGAATGCAGCTGCCATAACATATGTCTGAGATCAAGCCTTGCACGACCTTTATTTACCGAAATATCAGGTCCTGCTTTTATAGACACAAGTTATGACCTATAGCCCTATTTACGGAGAATATCAGCAAACTACCACTTGGCTGTGTGAGCTCGTTTACACAAATATCAAGCGTCACCTGACTGCATAATACAATAAGCTGTATCACACTCATTACTGCAATATCGGGTCCTCAGTTAGCCACACCAAGTTCACAAAGCTTACAATGGCGCTATGGTCCCTTTTACTGAAATATCAGGCCCACAGTTGCACGGCGTAAATACTATGACACTATGGTTAGCCCTCATTTACGGAAATGTCGAGCCCCACAGTTGCTTGACGCCATAAATACTATGGCGCTATGGCATAATGGCATAATGGCACAATGGCATAATGGGCCCCTTTACGGACTTTCGGCCCCACGTTGGGCGCCATAAATACTATATGCCCTACTGGACTCTGAGGTTCCGGCCAGGCGAAAGCCGGTCTCGAACCCAGAGTGCAGTAGTGAAAGAACTCTCACAAACGTGAGCTGGTGCACATAGTCTTACCTGAACACACATCCACTCTCAGCCGGATACAAGCTCTCTTCTCAGGGATAACATGGGGATTAATGGGCAACATCAAGATAACACTAGGATATGTGACTAATCAGGTAAGAATCGGCTAAATTAAAATATGAAAAAAATCTAACAGAAACATCGCTGCATTCAAAGTTTAACAAACAGGGATTTATTACATAAAATGGAATTTATTTACAAATGTAAGAGCTTTTCAAAATGCTTGGGTCAAGATAATGTTGAGCCGATGACAACCACTTCACTGCCTTCACGGAAACAGCTGTGCTGTAACAAGCATGTTACAATAGTGTAAGAACGAATTCAAGAAAAACGAATATCTGCTGAAATACACATCTAACAGTAATTCCCAAAAAATTTACTATGCCCCGTACCATCGAACCCCGGTGCAAACAAATATCACAACAAAATGTACAATGTCCTGACTCGGTCACGAACCCTAGTCCCATGAAGAGGAAGGTGAATAATATTCATAAACAAATAATATAATAGAACACAACCAACATATCCAAGGGTATCAATATCAAACGGGTCAGTGTAAAATTAAACGTAGAGCAAATAGAGCATTAAAAATCTCTCTCGGCTTTCAAACATCAAGGTCGTCTCTCCCCTTAACAAACTCGACAAGCTGCAGACAGGAAAATGACCAAGTTTCAAGACTGTGACGTCAGGCACAACGACCCTCACCCTGCAACCACTTCACTAGCGACCGTCCACATAATTTATGAGCTCAGCTGGCTGCCAGCAAAAACATCTCGCCTCTCAAAATGCCTCACGTAACCTGGCTGCTAAAAAGTACTCTTTTAAATACACCTAGGCGATCCGCCCCCATCTCAATATCACCAGCCATATAACTAATCTTATTTGCGCCGCCCATGGGCTCAACCTTGATAAGACAAAGACACAATTCAATATGCGATAATCACATGGCCATAATCAGGCATCTCTCATGCAGCCAATACACTCTCAAACTGTGCTGGGCTTTCTCATCTCAAATACATACAGTCAGCTATCTGCATAATGCTCATATCTCTCAAATATTCGGACTCGCTCGCCCTGTCAGTGAAGCTGGGTGAATTACGGGTTCCATCCTGGTCTCAACTATACGTATCTACGTCTGCAGAAACAAACGCCTAAATGCGCTACAATAAAAAGTGCCTGCCTGTTAGACTAACCTACCATGACCAAAGGAGTTCGACCTGACCCATCAAGATAACACGTACGCTAATATAATACAATAGAAATGGAGTATAAACACACTAACAAGGAATCTACAAAATATCATCTACCCTACGGTACGGGGTTCGAGCTTGAGGCCTAGCTCTTAATTACAAGGAAAATTTTCCTACCATAACTAATCTGTTGACTGACGGCCCCCCCTATTCCCATCTAAATTTAAATGACATGCTTGAAACAGAATTGGAATGCTCTGACCTTATGTTATTGATGACATGACGGAGCGGCCCTCCCTGTGGACCACTGAATTTACCACATCATGACAGACTGCGACGCTTGCAGCAGATACTGTTGACCACTTGGAGACATTCTTTCTTGCGTGACTCCTTCGTACAGCTCCCTAGATGGTTGGAAGATGTCCCCTTCGACGTCGCGCTGATCAGGTGCTCCCAACGTTCCTGGATCGATGCCCGTTGTCGTGTTGGCTTCAGCTCCGGTTGTGGCTTCCTCGCAATGATGATGTCAAAACTCGTTCTGACTTGATGCTGGGTTTACTGAAAACAAATTCATTCATTACACACTGTCCAAACTCGATGCCTGTTGCCACTACTATCGTGTCACACACGTTACATTGACCAAGTCTTGTTCAGAATTTTAAACCTGGTACACTATAGTTTCTTCATTACTCTTATTAACACTGTTATTTCATCCCCTCACTCGGACAACATGTAGTACTTGAATTACCCTGAGCCTATATTTATATTAGCATTTCGTACTGTTACAACTTGACCTCACAGAAATATGAAGCTACTAGTTCATCAGTCTCTTACAGGCAGTACCTCATCTCCCCATAGCATATCCTCACAGGTAAAATCAAGAATTCAGTTGAATATTCAAGTTGATTACTTACTTCCTCGCAGATACAGTAGTACTAGTAGTATGTGCAGCTCGAAGACAAGGCGTTGTTCTCAGTACCAACACGCAGTATGACGACTTGTTCAAGCAGCCTCCCGGTCAAAGAATGAGACTGATATGCCAGGCGGCCTCACTTTTATAATCAGTTAGCGTAACCACGCCACTTGATCGCGTGCAGGATACGCGCGCCCGCGACTCGCAGTTCTCCCGCGCAACTCCCGCCAAGTACTCTATTTAATGAGTGCATTTAT
This sequence comes from Anabrus simplex, assembly GCF_040414725.1. NCBI lineage: Eukaryota > Metazoa > Arthropoda > Insecta > Orthoptera > Tettigoniidae > Anabrus > Anabrus simplex. Next base: position 1,668,568,706 of record NC_090265.1, read on the forward strand.
GATTGCAGCCCTAATGCATATCAAAATTAAGCAGAAATTATGCAGGTTGCATTTCTTGCATCAAATCCAATGCAACTCTTCCGTAACCAAAGATATTACTTTAATTCTTTCTTCCCTCCTAATGTCAGTTTTGCCGGGATCCTGGAAGCGTCCCCAATCGTCATTAAGGGGCTTGGCTTGGGACATAACTCCCTTTAATGAGGTTCTGGAGATTTCTCATAATAACGCTCCAGCTCTCTTCACACAGGAACGCGTCTTCTGGACTCTTTTATGAAATATGCTATAAGACAATGACTTCGTGGGTGGTCTCAGGTAATCCCAATCTCAATACAAAAATCGATATTCTTCGTCCATGAACAGTATGGTTCAGAATAGTGTCCAAGATCGAAGTTACTGGAGGAGGGCTTCCAGAAGCCGACCAACCTAAGTGGGAAAAGGTGAGCTAGAAGGAGAAGAAGCAGCGGAAGATCTTTTAGCTACTTTTTTAACGTCGCACTAACACATCGAAGGTTTTCAGCGAGGGAGGGATGATAAATTGTTAGGATTGGCAAGATAGCGGCCGTGGCCTTAATTAAGATACATCCCCAGTGTTTGCCTGGTGTGAAGATTGGAAAACACGGAAAACCATCTTCAGGGCTGCAGACGATGGGATTCAAACCCACTATTTTCCGAATACAGGCTCACATCTGCGCGACTTTGACCACGACCAACTCACTAGGTAGAAGAATGCAAGGTTCTTTCTTGGCCCAGAGAACCTTCTTTACAGGCTGGAATTGTTTGCAGGCTGTATGAACTGATGAAGTTTCTAAGGTTATTTCACGAATGCGATTCCTAACGAAAGAACGTTTATACATAAACACATTTGTTATAGTTTTTTCTTTTCTTTGCTAGTTGCTTTACGTCGCACCGACACAGATAGGTCTTATGGCGACGATGGGACAGGAAAGGGCTAGGAGTGGGAAGGAAGCGGCCATGGCCTTAATTAAGGTACAGCCCCAGCATTTGCCTGGTGTGAAAATGGGAAACCACGGAAAACCATTTTCAGGGCTGCCGACAGTGGGGTTCGAACCTACTATCTCCCGAATACTGGATACTGGCCGCACTTAAGCGACTGCAGCTATCGAGCTCGGTATTTGTTATTGTAGTCAGTGTTAGGTTTGTTATCAACTTTCATGCCTCACCCTTTTCAGTTGCCGATACCTTCATTCTTCGTGAGATAGGTTATGCTAGTAGTTTTGACCGAGCGTGTGGCCGCGCGGTTTGAGTCACGTAGCTGTCAGCTTGCATTCGGCAGATAGTGGGTCCGAACCCCACTGTCGGCAGCCCTGAAGATGGGTTCCCGTTGTTTCCTTTTTTCATACCAGGCAAATGCTGGATGTGTACCTTAATTAATGATACGGTCGCTTCCTTCTCACTCCTAGCCCTTCCCTATCTCATCGTCGGTATAAGACCTATGTGTGTCGGTGCACGTAAAGCAAATTGAAAAAAAAAACTGTTGTTTTGATTTACATGATAGTTGATATCATAATCTTAACCATAGGACCTCCAGTTTTATCGGAGTTACAAACATAGGGACGTGATTTTCATTTTCAAAAATGTAATTTACATTAGCTGAGATTCGAAGCCCTGCCACCGTGGTATGAAACGAGCAATGAGATGACGGACTGCTCAACTCGTTAAATTCCCCCTAAATTCGTCATATACTACGATTACCGTAATATTTATTCTCTATTCTGCAGAGTTATTCAAGTATGTTTTGAACAGTATAAAAAACCAGTCAACCTAGCATAATACATAAACATCCCTAAAACAGAAGTAGTTTTAAAACATCAAAATTTAGGTTTGGATAGCTTTGTTGTATTAAGGTTATGAATCACTGTTAGCTTCCGAAATGACGTTGAGTTGACTATTGGTTTATTAATTCAATTAAAAATACATCTTACAGAAATTCAACCAGTTACTTGTAAGGTTTTTATGTGGTATGGAAATATTTCGTTAGTCAAAGAGATCGTTCCCATACTATAGAGGCAGTAAAATATGAATATTTTGTCATTTCTTCAAAATAGCATGTCATTTCTTCACACATTGTTAGAGAAATTGAGTTCTAAATTTTTGGCTTGTAATATTAATTTATGGAAATTTAAATTAATTTTAGAAAATGCTTAATAACTAGGGTATTTTCTAACTTAAAGTTTGTCATACACATGAAATGACAAGTAATTAAACATGTTGAACAATGTCTTTTGTAAAAAAAAAGTAAAATAAAATGACTTGATTCACTCTGATTGTGAATTTTAAATTATTGGATGAATCAGAGATTACAGTGTATTGAAATGTTCAATTTACTTTGTAATAGTAATGGACTGTAGATTAATGGACTTGGTTCACTGTGGCAGTGACAAATGCTTAGCAACCTTCACCCTGCATAGGAAGTGCTGCCCTCTGTGAAGTAGTAAATGAGTTGTTGAGACAGTGAATAAATCGAAGTATTGTTACTCCCACATTGCATTAATCCCCAAACCTAACTCTGGTGGACTTCGTCCACTTTGGTTGTGAACCACTCACTTATCTCATATTTTAACTTACTACCATACATGGTCGCCTTAGGTCAGTGCTTTCCACAATTTTCCGAAGGCAGCACCTTGCAGAACTCATAAATTCTGTGCCACACCCTACCACTCAATGAAAATCTGTGGCTTGGTTCTAAAAGGGCCAATGTCAAAAAACCTGCTTTTGAGCTATGAGCATTTGAAGTTTTGCTTATAATTTTCCAATTATTTTTTTCAGCAACTATAAATAACTTTATACTTTCTTTGTGGAAGTCACCTTATTAAATGCCAATCTTTTCTATGGTATTCCTTAAAAATTGCCAGGTCTCTAATCTTTATTGATAATCTAATATTATTGCCAAGGGCTTATTTAATTAAACGTGAACTGTTCGTTTAGTATTTAACAGAGACATTGGCCCTTTTAACATGTTGCAAGCCAGAATAAAACGCGTTTGTATCAGTTAATATCTCAATTTCGATAAAAAAATGACATTGGCCCTTTTAGAACCAAGCCACAGAAATATCCCACACATTATTAGGCTTCTACTGATCCGTTCATAAGATGAATGAAATAAACACATATTTCCAGTATTATTTATACTTTACATGACGCAAAGGAAAGTATTTATATATATTTCTTAAGGAGGAAAATAAGCAAACGTATATTCATCTTAGTGTTAGTCGTACTTGGCGAGTATTACAAATTTCGTGTATGTTCAGACGAATATGGGATAGATTCATTCGTATTTCTTCAACCTGCATTTTTAAATTGCCACGATTGACTCTTTTTATATCAGTCGTCACAGAAAATGCCGCTTCGTAAGAATATGTGGTCGAAGGAGCATCAAAACGACAATAACCAATTTATCGTGATGTGAAAAATCTTCTCAAAGTGAAATCGAGCATTTGTCCACATCATTTCCTTCGTATTTTAACTTCAAGTTTCTATACATTTTCAGCTCTAACAAATCTTCTTCTTCATCTTTTTCTTCCTCCCCTTCCAGCTCCACTAACGTCAGAGGAAAAGCATTGATTTCTTATCCAGCCATACTGCAAGCATTTGTGTTGAGATCTGGGAAGTAACTATTGAGTTTACCTCTGAGAAATATCACATACTTGAAGTAATTTCATTCTTTCCTCCAATCCGGAAATAGCACTTGGGGAATTTACTTCAGGAAAAACAAAGAACAATTTGACCTCGAAGCCTTCGACCCATCCTACCCCTTTAGATGTTATGCGACGACGAATAACGTCGAATTGTGCACCCATATCCCCTACCTCATCTCGCTGCACATTGTTGGACGCTTTGTCTTGAGATAGTGTTGAGATCTACTTTGAAGAGGTATGTTTAGCAATGCCTAAAGAAAAGTCTTCCAGGTACTATCGGCTGAAGCAGTGGATCACTGTATATCCCAACTTCACTACCAATTGAAGGGTAGCCTTCTGCCAAGCTTGCGGTAATTTTATTCTTTTCTCCAATCATAGAGAGATGCACGGTATTTGGAAACAGATGATAGGTGCTCTCTTTCTTTCCTCGAATCCGGATATTTCGTGGCACCCCATAAAAATTCAAGCGATACCTTTGGGTAGAAACCAATGCCTTCGACATGTCAACATTTATAATACCTTGAAAACAGTCATGGTATTCCTTGTCGTAGAAAGTTGCCTTGTGTTGCTTCCACCAATCCTTATAGTATAATTAGGGATGATATTTAGCCTATTTTCCTAGTTTTCCCATACATACAGAAACGTAGGCTTTTATATATAAAATCCATCTTCGGCTCGTTTTAGCAAGAATTTGTTGGTTTTATTGCACCTATAAATGCCTATTTCAGGGATTCGTGGCTATTTGGAGTATAGTTTCTTATTTAATGCCTTTTGACAATCTTTTAAAAGAGCCAGTTTTCTTCCACTGCGTTATATTCTAGCTGGTGTGGTCGACAGAATTATTTTCTCGTTTCTCATCACAACAATAACGAGAATTTTAAGTCTATGGAAATAGCGCTTGGGGAATTTACTTCAGAATAAACAAGGAACAATTTGACCTCGAAGCCTTCCACCCATCCCACATCCTAAGTTGTTATGCAAGAACCAATCAACGTCGAACTATGCACTCATATCTCCTACCTCCCTTTCGCTGCAAATTGTTGGACGCTTTGTCTTGTGTTGAGATCTTTGATGAAGCGTGTTGTTGAAGTTGTCTAGAGAAAAATCTTCCAAGTCCTATCGGATGAAGCAGTGGATCACTGTGGATTCCAACTTTACTACCAATGGAAGAGTAGTCTTTTGCCAAGCTTTAAATAAGGCGCTTTTACCTTTCTGTGGTTGACTACGATCGCATTTACTTGTAGCATTTATATGTAGAGCCTTGCGTGGATATACAAATAAACATCCGCTCCTCATCCGCACTTCCTTCATCCGCACCCGCATCCGCATCCGCGAATGGTTATCCGCGGATGTTGTAAATATTTAACATGCAGTATATTACGCCCAAGATATTGAAACGGATAGATCTGTTAACATAATACAATAGGCCTGACACCTGGCACCAAAACCCCTACAGTCACAGGTTTATGAGGGATTTTCTCTTGCGACAATTACCGATATATAGACCTTTGTTCTTTTCTTCCACTAATTACGGATAGAAGCCAGTTAGGCATATTTCAGATTTACGGCTTTGTCGCCTCATTCTCCCATACCAATGTCAAGTGTCGCCTAACTACAGGCAAAAGTAAGAGAGTTAAGTTTGTCGCTTAACCAGTTCGTGGTTAGCTTGTTGAGTTGTTAAGCTAGGTCCTCACAGGTCCTCCACGAGTCTGAGTATATATCTTATTCCAAATGAAACGAAGATGTCCAATGTTGTATTTATTAATCGACTAACACTTATTACATTTGAAGATTTAAAGTCTATTTACAAGTTCTGAGGCCTGACGCCTAACAGCCAACTCAATCAGTTGGTAGTTCTTAAGAGACTACATTACAAGAGACCTTTTCCGTTTGGAGTCCAGGGTTTTATATGATTTAGGGCAGTCACGTGTCAATCTCTCTGGGTGGGATACATTGCCTTCATACTGGTTGATTACCAGGGAAGAAGGGGATATGTGTAACAAACAGTTAGGAGTTTAGGAAGGGGTTTCTGATGGCACCAGGGAGTGGGGCACATACGTCACGGAAAGGTTTGAGCTGATTCTGCCAAGCCTGAGGATATGTGTCATCCTGGACTCGGAGTTGTTATTGAAAAGTTACTCACATCTTGACTCAACAGTATTGGTCACTAGTTTACCTAAGGTCTGTTGAAACTGCTTGACACTCATATAGTATGCCAGCAACAGTAATAATAATAAAAGTAGCCTTTAGAAGCCGAATTCACTAGTATTTGTTACCGTGTTTTTGTGGTAGTTAGAGGTGAAAGAAGGTGCGGGGTGGTGAACAGGTCTCAAGCTACGAAAGTAAAATTAATTTAAAATTTAACAAGGTTATATTGTCTTTTCAAAATAAAGAAATAACAAGCATGGCAGGTACAGAGTAGCAAGTCAACAAAATGTAGTTACAATATTTACTGGATTTGGGCTTCGCGCCCCGACTTCACAATGCTTGGGCAATCAGCCCAACCTTACTTCAAAATAAGTATTAACAGAGGGGCAGAAAACCCCATTCATGCTCAGGAGCACTTGCTCCAAATTACACAGAAAAGCCTCCTCGAGGCATACAACACTCAATTTTCAAGAAAGAGCCGCTCGCTCTCAAACTTTAAGCCTCTCAAAGGCCACACCAAACTCCACCTTCAAGTTGTCCTCTCTGGACATAGACACAGGGGTAAAATACCCAACCTACCGAGGTTTATTAAGTGAGAAAAGATTAATTACATGACCTCTAAAATAACAATTTGAGAGGAGGCGAACTTGCGCTCCTAATACGCTTTGTTTAAAACCTACTTGGCACTAGGCCGTTAATACAAGGGCTAATCCCATACTAAAGAGGTGACTTAAGAAGGAAACAATTTACATTAAGTTAAAGAAGAATAGGTTGAGAAAAAAATCAGTTCACCTCAAAACAATATGAGTGGGAGCTCGAGAGGGTTAAGCACTCTCTATCCCGATATGCAGTTTAAAGATAGAATAGATACCAAGTGTCTTTACATTTTAAAGAAGGTTACATTATGGAAAAACTTCGGACCCGCCCCGAGAGTTAAACTGCTGAGCTAGCAAAGAAAGAAATTATTAATCGGCCATTACCTTGTTGTTGACCGCTGCCGGAGAAAGGGGCGCTTCCCGCCCCCTGCTATGTACTTTACACACAGAAAGATGGAACAGAAGTGGCGCAGAGACCCTAAAATCAGCAGTTTATATACTCTCGCAGAAAGTTCGAGGCGTTTTAGGGAAGAAAACACCCGCCCACAATCACTTTATTGGGTAGGGTACAGCAACATATTCAAGTTGGGGGAAGATACATCAGATTGGTCAGAAATTAATTAAAGAAATTCGGGATTGGCTAAATACAAAACAAGGGGAAAGAGAGGGGTATACAGCCAACTTAAACAATAACAGAAAGAAATTTAACAAGAAACAAACTTTTGAAATATAAAATTTCTCCAAAAAAAAAAAAAACAGTTCTTTCACATCGCACTAGGGTGCACCATAGTAGTTTTTCAGTAGTGTCCTCTAGAAGAGAAAGTTCACACTTCTTACTACCGGTAAAACAAAAATACATCAAAAGTGGCACAGTTCAAAAACTCCAAATTTTCCACGTAGTGACATCTTCTGAGAAACTTGAACATTAATACCGTCAATAAAGTTTAGACTTCCTCCAGCAGAGGAGTTTCAATTGGCGCACATTTTAAATTAGCGGCGTGGAGGTGTACCGCCCGGTACAGACCTCCCCCCCCAAAAGTTCCTCCAGGGGTGACACATGAAATTTGTCTGAAAACAAGGTCCAAGTTTTGATGTTGATATGGAGATTAATTGCAGAAGTATTTGTAAGATTTTCTTAATTCAGTTTCAAAATTTTTGTTGTAACTGGTGAAGTAAAATCTTAATGTTTGTAGAAGTTGAATTCAGAAGGAAAACTTTAGTTTTAAAGTTGAGGAAAAATTTTCTGAGTCCACCAGATATTGTTGTTGTATTCTTAGGTGTAGTAATTGCTGATAGAAATTGTCCATGTAGTTAATTAAATTGGATGGCCAGACCGGCCGCTGCAGCTTGTGTCCAGAGGAGGCCGCTCGGACCCCTCAAGTACCCTGAGATACCGCTCGCCCGCACTATGAGGGGAGCAGAGGTGTAGAAGCACGCCGCGCCCGCGGTGAACATAAACAGGCTGCGAGCCAGTAGCAGGTCGTGCGCCGCACATCAGCCTTGGCCGGGAGGAGGGCTCCGGCTCGCCGTGCACATGTCGTCCTCGCTGGGGAAGAGAGGGCCCTTCCTCTATCCCAGTCGCAGCACGGCGCCGCGCGGCTGCGGGGGCACTGAAACATTAAAGCTAGGCGGCAGAATTGTTGGACCATCATCATTTTTGAGGGCACAGGCTTTGTGGAGAGGTTGAGGGGCCAGCGGCGTGCAGAAATTCATTTCAGATGCGAGCCACTGTGTGTAGTGGAGCAGGAGACGGGAGCGTGGTAATGGCCGTGGCAAGGATAGGATGGCAGTTTCACGGTTCGGGGCAGGTTTCACAAAAATGCTTAGAAATGAAACAAAATATTATAGAAGGGGCAGAAAGCCTTAAAAGTGAAACTCAAAAAAATATAACCTTCATATTCCTTTTAAATTATATGAAGCAAGTTAACACAAAATTTACACTGGTTTCACCTGTGACAGGTGAACCCTAAATATCCTCTCGGTGGCTGGATTACTCAATAACAACGTAACCGGCGTAAGGAAATCGAGAATGACACACGGCCCATGGAATCTGGGGGCAAGCTTGCCCGCGGGAACAAAATTCTTGACCATTACTTGGTCACCTACCTTCAAATGGGTGGGTCTCCGTCCACGATCATATCTTTCCCTAACCTTTTCATGAGAGATTTTAAGATTGGCTTTAGCCTTCTTCCAAAGATCTTTAATATTATCCGGATCTATTGTCTTGGGTAGAATGTCACTCAGAGACCAGAGGTTAGAGAGCGGCGTGTTGGGAACGAATTTGAACATCAAAGAAGCTGGAGTAAACTTGTGAGATTCATGAACCACCGAATTCAAAGCAAAAGCTAACCAATGCAGGGACGTGTCCCACCTGGAATGATCTTCATGATGATAGGCAATAAGCGCGGACCTGAGATTACGATTAACCCGTTCAGCCAGAGATGGTTGAGGGTAATAAGCAGAAGTAGTTACATGAGAGATGGACAAGTCAAAACAGAATTTACGAAAAAGATTTGATGTGAACGCCTTAGCATTATCAGACACAATATATTGGCACGGACCAAAAGAGGCAAAAATAGAATTTAGGCAAGTAATGGTGGACTGAGCGGTAGCCAGCTTAGTCGGAAATAACCAGGAAAATCTAGTAAAGCCATCTACGCATACAAAGATAAACTTGTTAGCATTTCCCTTAGACTGGGGGAAGGGTCCTACATAATCAATATACAGGCGTTCCATGGGGCGCGACGCTTGATGAGATGACAAAAGGCCTAATTGGTGGACATGGTTGGTTTACTAAGCAAACAGGATTTACAAGCCTTCACTAGTTCACGGATTTCACCGTCCATACCTTTCCAGATGAACATTTCACGAGTTTTAAAGATACCAAGATGCCCTCCTAATGGGGTCTCATGATAATACTTGAAGATCATAGGTACAAGAACAGCTGGAACGACAACTTTCATCATCTTATCATGCCTCGATGGGCAACATAAAACACCATTCCTCAGAACATAAGGGACAACATGTTCCCCAGAAGAAAGGGTTTCCATTATCGGAGCCAGCGTCGGATCTTCACGTTGGTATTTCTCGATATCCCTAAAAAGCATGGGAGCATCTGTTAAGATGGCATTAACACCAGATAGTATGGACTCGGGAGGTGATGAACTGTCGACCGTTTCGTGGGTCTCGACGTCGTTGGAAAACATTCGGCTGAGTCCATCAGCAACAACATTTTCGGTGCCTCGGATATGCCTGACATCGAATCTGAAGGCAGAAGTACGGATGGCCCAACGGGCTATGCGGCCAGTACGACGCGGCCTACCTAAGATCCAGCTTAAGGCTTGATTATCTGTCTCCAGGTCGAATTTGACATGTTCAAGATAGAGACGGAACTTTTCTAAGGCGAATAAGACTGCCAAACCTTCGAGCTCGTAGATAGAATACTTGGCTTCTTGAGCCGACTAGGTCCTAGATGCATAGGCGATGGGTCGCCTCCCTAGTTCAGTCTCTTGAAGAAGGACTGCAGCTACTGCTGACGACGACGCGTCGGTTTGGACAATGAATTTCTTTGAGAAATCAGGCATAGCAAGGACAGGGGCATTACAGAGAGCTAATTTAAGATCTTCAAAAGCGGCTTGTTGAGAAGGTCCCCACTCGAATTTGATGCCTTTCCTACGAAGAAGGTTCAAGGGCGCCGCTCTATTAGCAAAGTTAGGAATGAACTTCCTGAAGAAATTCACCATTCCAATGCACCTGGCGATACCTTTGATGTCCTTAGGTGGTTTAAAATCACGGATGGCCTGTGTTCTCGAATGATCGACTGCTACACCATCAGGTGACACAATATGCCCTAGGAATGACATAGAGGGCTTAGCAATGGCAACCTTGGACAACTTGACAGTTAACCCAGCTTTACGAAGGCGATCGAGAACTTCTCGCAGATGATCTAGATGTTCTTCAAAAGTCTCTGAAAATACGACGACATCATCCAAGTAGTGATACAAGTACTCAAATTTGATGTCGGAGAAGACCCTATCTAGTAGCCTAGTGAGTACAGCTGCTCCCGTGGGGAGCCCGAAAGGCACGCGGTTGTATTCGTATAAATTCCAGTCCGTGGCAAACGCTGTAAGATGTTTAGACTCTTCGGCTAGTGGAATTTGATTGTAGGCCTGATTCAAGTCCAAGATGGTGAAGAACTTGGCCTTACGGAACCATGAAAAACAAGAATGAAGGTCGGGAAGGGGCACAGATTGTAACACCACCTTCCGATTGAGAGCCCTATAATCAATGACAGGCCTGAAGCCCCCCTGGGGTTTCGGGACTAGAAAAATAGGCGACGAATACGCCGACTTAGAGGGCCTAATAATACCATCTTTCAACATCTGATCGATGATTTCTTTCAGAGCCTTCATTTTAGGTGGAGATAGCCTATAAGGTGGAAAACGGACAGGAATCGAATCCGTGACCTCAATTTTGTATTCGATAAGGTCAGTAACACCAAGAGTATCAGAGAACACCTCTGGAAATGACTGACATAATTTACGAATACTATCAGCCTGCTCCTCAGGTAGATGTCTAAGGTCTAACAACATCTCATCCTGGGTAGGCGAAATAGATGAACATGATACAGAATTACACTTTAACAAGGGAATTTTACAATTAAACGCAAATTTGAAAGAGCACGACCTACTCTGGAGATCGAGCACAAGACCAGTGTAGGAAATGAAGTCAGCTCCCAATATAATGGGGCAAGACAACTGCTTGGCCACAAACAATTTGATTTTCCATGTAAATTTAAAAATACGAATTTTGACCTGTAAAGAACCTAGAATTTCTAATGGGGATGAATTAGCCGAAACATATTGAATAGGAGATGAGTCATAGTCAGGTAGTTTACAAACAGATTTCAATTTTGCATACCATTCGGCCGAAATAATAGAACAAACACTGCCTGAATCTAATAGAGCTGTTATAGGTTCGTTATTTACCTCAATTTTGAGAAAGGGGACCGGTGCGGGGGTATCCGCCGCAATCCTAAGACACTCTTTAGGGCATTCAAAGGATGAATTTGAAGACTGATCGTTCCCTGAATTTTCGACCTGTTTACCAGGGGCTGAGCCTCGGGAAGAGGGATTAGTCGACTCAGCCGAAGCCACTAGTCATTTTTTATTATTGTTGGAAGTTGCACCTGAAGTTGAGCAGGAGGGGGTGCTATTCGAATTGGGACAATTCTTGGCGATATGTGAGAAAGCCCCACATTTAAAACAGCCTTGTGATGAACCAGTTCCATTCCTTGTCCCACTAGACTTGAGCAATGGGCACTTGTTCCGAAGATGGTCGGGCGATCCGCAAGCATAGCATTTACGAGGAGTGACTGATCGGCGAGGTGGAGGCCGAGTATTACTAAAGGAAGGTGGGGGTTCTTTCGCGACACGCAAGGAATCGGCGTATCTAACCCCTTCCGCTGAAACGGCCAATGCTTCAAGTTCCGAGAAGGTTTGCGGGCACGCCGCGAAACACAAATATGACCTATAGGATGGTGAAATTCCTTCTACAATAGCCTGTACAATCTGGTCTTCAGGAAAATGAAGAGCAAACACCCTAGTATAGAATTTAATATCTTGGATAAAGTCTGCCAAGTTTTCATCCAAACGCTGTACACGATAATAGTACTTCTGAATAAGGGAGGACCTGGCCCTAGCCGGGATGAAGTTAGCTAGCAAGTGGGCGTGGAAATCCTCAATAGATGATTGCTCGGCAATGGCTCTTACTATTTTGTCAGAGAGAATGCCAACTGCATAGGGATAGATAGTTTGCAAAATTTGACATGGAGAAAGAGAAAACACAGGGGCATGATCCTGAAATTAAACTAAAAATCTTAAAAAGGAAATTACTTCACTGGTGGTATTAACGGAAAACTTAGAGATACCTCTGAGCAACATTGCCAATGGATGAGGCAAACTGCTGAATCCGGGTGACATAGTAGGTAAAGGTTTCAGTGGCAAGGAACTTAATTCAGAACGTACATTATTTAATGAGTTACGGTGTTCAGACTCGTCCAATGGGGCAGAGGTTGTTTGAGCAGCGATGGTTTTCCTATTTACTTCTCCCTTAGGAGGCTCTTCCTCGCTACCTACATTCACTGTGGTGGGTAGATCGCTTTTGGGAGTAACCTCCCCAGTTAACAATTGAGTGACCTTGCTAGATAATTCAGAAATATTTTCAAGCAGCGTACTAGCTTCCTTCTTCCGAACGTCATTCAACTTTAGAGACAACAGATCGTTAACTCTATTTGAAAAATGAAACAGCCTGGCTTGCACACGCTTAATTTGATTAGGAGAAGGATCATTTTCATCAAAAAAACTAACTACAGATGCTAGCCCAGTAATATTCTCGACGATCGTGGAAAGAGAGTCGTCAATTTCTTTCTCTCCCAAGGTGGGGATGGAAATGGGCAAATCAAGGGACTCTCTAAGCTTATTTGTGTCTACTGCAACCGTGCCTCCAGATTGCACATTTCTGATAGTTAACTCATAGATCAACTCCTCTTTGCGCAAATAGTTAAGATGGAGAACATCGCGAGGGCCAGGCATGATGACGGAACAATTTTGAAAAACTCAAAAAATTCCAGCAACTGAGAAAATGGTTAGAGTTCGGAACAAAACAATGTTTAGCCGTCAAAAGGGGCTAAATTGAGACCCATTCAACCACGCTCTGCTGCCACTTGTTACCGTGTTTTTGTGGTAGTTAGAGGTGAAAGAAGGTGCGGGGTGGTGAACAGGTCTCAAGCTACGAAAGTAAAATTAATTTAAAATTTAACAAGGTTATATTGTCTTTTCAAAATAAAGAAATAACAAGCATGGCAGGTACAGAGTAGCAAGTCAACAAAATGTAGTTACAATATTTACTGGATTTGGGCTTCGCGCCCCGACTTCACAATGCTTGGGCAATCAGCCCAACCTTACTTCAAAATAAGTATTAACAGAGGGGCAGAAAACCCCATTCATGCTCAGGAGCACTTGCTCCAAATTACACAGAAAAGCCTCCTCGAGGCATACAACACTCAATTTTCAAGAAAGAGCCGCTCGCTCTCAAACTTTAAGCCTCTCAAAGGCCACACCAAACTCCACCTTCAAGTTGTCCTCTCTGGACATAGACACAGGGGTAAAATACCCAACCTACTGAGGTTTATTAAGTGAGAAAAGATTAATTACATGACCTCTAAAATAACAATTTGAGAGGAGGCGAACTTGCGCTCCTAATACGCTTTGTTTAAAACCTACTTGGCACTAGGCCGTTAATACAAGGGCTAATCCCATACTAAAGAGGTGACTTAAGAAGGAAACAATTTACATTAAGTTAAAGAAGAATAGGTTGAGAAAAAAGTAAGTTCACCTCAAAACAATATGAGTGGGAGCTCGAGAGGGTTAAGCACTCTCTATCCCGATATGCAGTTTAAAGATAGAATAGATACCAAGTGTCTTTACATTTTAAAGAAGGTTACATTATGGAAAAACTTCGGACCCGCCCCGAGAGTTAAACTGCTGAGCTAGCAAAGAAAGAAATTATTAATCGGCCATTACCTTGTTGTTGACCGCTGCCGGAGAAAGGGGCGTCTCTGCCCCCTTCTATGTACTTTACACACAGAAAGATGGAACAGAAGTGGCGCAGAGACCCTAAAATCAGCAGTTTATATACTCTCGCGGAACGTTCGAGGCTTTTTAGGGAAGAAAACACCCGCCCACAATCACTTTATTGGGTAGGGTACAGCAACATATTCAAGTTGGGGGAAGATACATCAGATTGGTCAGAAATTAATTAAAGAAATTCGGGATTGGCTAAATACAAAACAAGGGGAAAGAGAGGGGTATACAGCCAACTTAAACAATAACAGAAAGAAATTTAACAAGAAACAAACTTTTGAAATATAAAATTTCTCCAAAAAAAAACAAAACAGTTCTTTCACATCGCACTAGGGTGCACCATAGTAGTTTTTCAGTAGTGTCCTCTAGAAGAGAAAGTTCACACTTCTTACTACCGGTAAAACAAAAATACATCAAAAGTGGCACAGTTCAAAAACTCCAAATTTTCCACGTAGTGACATCTTCTGAGAAACTTGAACATTAATACCGTCAATAAAGTTTAGACTTCCTCCAGCAGAGGAGTTTCAATTGGCGCACATTTTAAATTAGCGGCGTGGAGGTGTACCTCCCGGTACAGTATTAATCGGTGAGGGTTCTATTCCCGGGGAGGGATATAACTAGAGTACACCTGAGTGAAAATAAATAAACATCATTATTTGGAAATTATCCGCAAAATTATCCGCAATGGCATACAGTTTGTATCCGCCAAGACACTAACTTCGTGAATATCCGCATCTGTGCAGGGCTCTATTTATAGGGCTATTAATTTATGTATTGTGGTAAGTGGTTTTGTTTGCAACGCTACATAATATAGGCCACGGAAGATGAGGATATTGTCTGTATAAGAGAAACCAAGAAAACCATGTCCTGCCCATCGGTTTGATCAGATTTGGCAGTCTTGAAGACAACTACAGCCAGCATCCGGGAGCCATCGCAGAGTTGGATTTGGAGAGAAGTGGCATGCCCATTGTGGAGTCCGTTAGGAATGTGAGAGAAGTCAGGGGAAGTCTTGAGCAAACATCTGGGAGGGTAGCCGCTATCAAGGAAATGTTTGATAGGGTCCTGCAACGAAATCCAGGGTGGAAAGACATAGTAAAAATACCACCTCATGTGATGTTGAGAGATCCTTCTCACAATACAGAAACATTTTTCATGACAAGAGACCACGATGTTACGTGAAAATATTGAAAATTCGTTAGGTGTAAATTCTTTCCATAGTCATTGTGTGTACTGTTAAATTACAAGTACATTTTTCATCCATATTTGGTTGACTGTTTTTCACAGTGGTGCCTATTTACGTGCTTATTTTGGTTACTTTTATCACCTCTATGCCTGTCTATTTTAACTGGTTTTGGTGCCTCTAAATCATGGCCCTAATTACAACAGTCAGATTTTTTTGCATTAACGTGCTCCTTCGTCTTCCATAGTCATCATAAAAAGACTCAGCCACATGTAAAACAGTCCTGATGATTCACAATACAATACACAATACAAGTACAGTCTGTTCAGCACAAATTAAAATTTATTAGAACCGGTTTTCTGGTAACGAAATTCCATCATCAGTAAAATTATTTTTTATTATTATTCACCGTTAGGACCACTAAGGGCCGCGAGATCTCAACTGTTTTTCTTCTTGCGGGCCCACCAGGTTTTCATCCTTTCGCAGTGTGCTTTCTTCCATACATCACAATGGACATGCTTCAGTCGAGTTGGGACATCTTCTTGATGAACCTGTCTAAGTTTGCATTTGAGTGGTGCTCGGAGTTGAATGCCTGTTTCTGTGATTCTACACTTTAAAAAATACTTATCGATCTCCACCTACCAAGGAGGAATCCTTTTGAGACTTCTGAAGTAGAATAACATACGGGTACATATTCTTTCAGCTGACAGTTTGAAGAGGTGAGCCTAAAAAATTATCCTTCTATTCCGGATTACACTTGATATCTTTTCAGTGTATGAGTTGTCCATGATGCTTGAAGTTGAGCAGTTGAGAAACGTGCGTAGGGTTTGGAGAAAAAGGAAGTTCTTCCCGATAGTACAACTGAGGTTGTTAGCCCCAGAGGGCCTTGATAGTCTTGGCAATTCTTTTACGGCGGATTATTCTTCCTATTCCAACCCTCCTTCTTTATCCAAGTTTATTTATGTTATTTTACTCCTTCATGTTGGGAAACAGGTGAAAATATGGTGATGTAAATTCGGGACTGATTACAGCCAAAAAGACACAGGGCTTGATGCATGAATTTTGTAGATAAACTTTTGCACTCACCATATACAGTACGTTTCCCCCTGTACGTAAAACGACTTCTATCTAAATCTGTTTACCCTCCAGGTTTGGTTTTTCCCTCGGACTCTGCGAGGGATCCCACCTCTACTGCCTCAAGGGCAGTGTCCTGGAGGGTGAGACATTGGGTCGGAGGATACAACTGGGGAGAATGACCAGTACCTCGTTCAGGCAGCCTCACCTACTATGCTGAACAGGGGCCTTGTGGGGGGATGGTTAGATTGGAAGGGATAGACAAGGAAGAGGGAAGGAAGCGGCCGTGGCCTTAAGTTAGGTACCATCCCGGCATTTGCCTGGAGGGAAGTGGGAAACCACGGACAACCACTTCCAGGATGGCTGGGGTGGGAATCGAACCCACCTCTACTCAATTGACCCCCCGAGGCTGAGTGGATCCCGTTCCAGCCCTCGTACCACTTTTCAAATTTCGTAGCAGAGCCGGGAATCGAACCCGGGACTCGGGGGGTGGCTGCTAATCACACTAACCACTACACCACAGAGGCGGATACGTAAAACGACAAACTTCATAATTTACGACCACAAATTTCACATAACACGGCACACCTAAGTGATTTAGTCTCCTCATAATAACCTTGCAACCGTTCCATATCTACCTCATACAGTTGCACGAGCGAATTCTGAAGCACATTGCATATTTACTTGTGTTTTAATAACCTACCATTGTTTTATAATCGTTGGGAGAAAGTTTTCAGCGCTGTTTATGCAAATTGGTGAGTGCTGGATGAGATTTAAAGTGGTAAGCATTATCATAATGAAGCTATGTAGATCATCTTTGTGACAAAAGCAACAGTCATAAACTTGTTCACTTTGGTAAGAATACAAAACGTACATATGACATTGCAGTTGTATGAAGTTTGCGTGGTTTAAGAAGGCATTGTTCACTTTATTTATGAAATGTGTTGAGGAGCAACCACTGTTGTCTTAAATAAGGGCGCTCTACTCCATTCATTCCGATATACAAGCTAGGGAACAAAACTATCAAATGATAATATAATCCTGTGTCAAAATCCGTGATCTCTTTAAAGAACAAACAAAAAATTCTGATTCGAAGTTTAATTTAGTTCAAGTATCGCTAGAGATCATCACCTTCTAAAGACATTATCTTATCACCGTAATCATTCTTCTCTTCTGGCATTCTTGGCAATTCATTTAGCAATATGTATCATCCTCTTTCGAGATATTTCCTTATCCTCTCCAGAATTTTGCCTTCACTAGAAAGTCGTTATATCTTACAAGTAGCCTTATTTTCCTTCTTTGAGCCTTTGTCCATTCATGTCTTCTTACACCTTTTTTAAATCTGCGTTTCTTGCATGCAGCTAATGTTCTTCACATCTTTCAAGGTCTTAATCTACCTCCTTCTCTTAAAACTGTCTAACATTGTTTTTAGAGTGACGGGTGGTCATAAATATATCGAACTGCAGTAAATGTATCATAAATAAATTTTAATACCACTAGTTCGTTAGACTTTTAATACCAGGAAATAAAGTCGGCTCGATGACCAGGTTGTTTTACGCCACAATATATCATCATGATTGACAGAATATAATTGTTTTAGAAATAGACTTCTATTTTACCCGCTGTCATACGAGAAACACTGTGTCTAAATCTCAAATAAATGGAATAAACAATTATTATCATACGTTAATCTTATTTATTTATTGATACATAACAGGCACCAGCTCCAATTACGATAGATGGACTAGTTGTATTTTAACAAGAAGTTTCCTAAACATGAAACAATTCAAACAAAATATCAGAAAACAAGCTGACCAAAAGAAAATGGAAAGAAACTGAGAATACATTAGCAATAAATTAAAGAATACACCGTCAGATATCTAACTGCAAAGACAATGTCATAAAACATTTCAGTCGAATGACCAAAATCAACAGCTGAACATTCAAGTGTAAATGTAATTTTATATGCATAACTGATTAATCAATTGAACCCCTTTAACACAAATTTTATTAAACATAAACTATTTAAATGATGACTAACACCCACAATATAACTAATGCTTATGTTATTCCCACACCGGTGAAATATAAAAAATCAGACATTGAAAATAAGGTTGAATATTTACGTTTGTGAAATATTGTACGAGGAGAGAAATTATCTTTTTTCCTAATGATGTCAGTATGTTGCACTATGCTAAATGTAGGCTTTTTAATAGAAAAAAACATTATACATTTTCAAATTACTTCCATAAGTGATCAATTGAAACAATGTAAAATCACTTGTTAGGTGAAGAAAAGACATAAACACATTCCTTGTTTGAAAAAACTTCCTGTACCATATACACGTTAAAAAATTGTCCGATCCATTGGCTGAATGGTCAGCGTACTGGTCTCTGGTGCAGAAGGTCCCGGGTTCGATTTGATGCCGGACCGAGGATCTTAACTGCATATGGTTAATTTCTCTGTTTCGGATACTAGACTATGTGTTTGTGTTCGTCTTCGTCTTAATACGTATATCTTCACATACACACAAGACACGTAGTTAGTTATATGTAAAATTAAATTTATATTAGGAATCATTTTTAAAACTGCGTACAATCGGTGAATTTTTGTTTTTGTTTTATTAAGAATGTTTTTTTTTTTTTTTTTTTTTTTTTTTACAATTTCCTTTATATCACACCGTCTTACGGCGACGAAAGGATTGGAAATGACTACAATAGAAGTGGAAAGGAACTTTTTTTTTTATTTTTTTGCTAGTTGCTTTACGTCGCACCGACACAGATTGGTCTTATGGCGACGATGGGATAGGAAAGGGCTAGGAATGGGAAGGAAGCGACCGTGGCCTTAATTAAGTTACAGCCCCAGCATTTGCCTGGTGTGAAAATGGGAAACCACGGAAAACCATATTCAGGGCTGCCGACAGTGGGGTTCGAACCTACTATCTCCGGAATACTGGTGGAAAGGAACCGATCGTGGCCTTAATTAAGGTACAGGCCCAGAATATGCCTGGTGTGAAAATGAGAAACCACGGAAAACCATCTTCAAGACTGCCGACAGTGGGGTTCGAATCCACTATCTCCCGAATGCAAGCTCACAGCTACGCGCCCCTAACCGCACGGCCAGCTCGCTCGGTCAAAGAAGAAGACGAAGAAGGGGCCTTTTCTCATGTAAAATGTTGAGCTAATTCAATGCTGTTGAAATATGACTTTGATTTGATCTCCTCCAAGATCTGTGAGTGTTTTATGCTATATCTACTCAGAGTGCCAATGCGAAATTAATTTTTAGTTTAATGAAAATACAGTGCACATTGGATTAAAAATAGGTTGTCAGTGGTTTTCGTGGAAAGCTTATTGTTGACTTAGTTTAAATTCAAAGATTATATACCGGTATCTGGTTTTATGAAGAATGCATTGAGGGTCAGAGAGCTACTTCAGAACATTAGAAACTCTTCAAAATGCAGCGAATAGTACGATTGATAATATAAAGTACATAGTTGTAAGATAAGGGCAGGCCTGATAATTTTTATAAGAAAAACGAGCAAGTGGCCGTGCGGTTAGGGCCGCGCAGCTGTGAACTTGCATTCGGGAGATAATGGGTTCGAACCCTACAATCGGCAGCCCTATATGTGGTTTTCCATGGTTTCCCATTTCAAATCAGGCAAATGCTGGGGCTGTACATTAATTAAGACCATGGCCGCTTCCTTCCCACTCCTAGCCCTTTCCTATCCTATCTGTGCGGCCGGGCTGCGTGGCTCAGACGGTTGAGGGGCTGGCCTTCTGACCCCAGCTTGGCAAGTTCCATCCTGGCTCAGTCCGGTAGTATTTGAAGGTGCTCAAATACATCAGGCTCGTGTCGGTACATTTACTGGCGCGTAAAAGTACTTCTGCGTGACTAAATTCCGGCAATTCGGTGTCTCCAAAAACCGTAAAAGCAGTTAGTGGAACGACGAAAAGCCAATAACATTATTGTCTATGTCGGTGCGACGAAAGGAAATTCCAAGAAGATCATTTTATACTGATACATTTTCTTCTATTCTTAATCGTTGCGTAATAATGATTATGCCCTTCTTGCTGCCACCAACCTTACCATCACCATTAAATCGTGCTTCCACGAGTCACAGAAAACTGTACTCTTTTTCAAACTCACCGACCGGGTAACGCTATCCGTGATAAAACTTACCGGAGAAACATACGACCTAGAGACCCTAATTGTAAATGACGTATGATTATGGTATCATAAATTATCACATACTGACACTGTTCGCAGTCTAGTTGAGTCGACAGATAAAAGTTAAAATAAGAATTATTGTGAACGAAACCTCTTATTCATGTCATGAAAACTGGAAGGTGTGCGCTGCGTCTATTTGGTATGGAACGGAGGGGTGCAGACAGCGAACATGGGAAAGGCTCTGAACGCCATATAAGAGCACAACTCTTAACTGACAAGTAGATATGATAAATGATTCACTTCACTCCAGTGCGATAATAAAAGCCAAGAGTAGCAACAAGTGCTGGCGTGGGCTTGACATTCTCAAGAGCTCTCGCACCGGATGCGGCCCGTAATTGGATCATGTAGTAAATAATTGGCTCTGCGACACTCTAATTGCTTTCAACGTGAGATAAAACAAGTATTTCTTTGTGCGAGCGGTCTGACGGACATTAGAATTAGCCGCAGTGCTCTGGATTGCTCGTCTAGTGTTAGGAAACCTTGGCCAGCAGAATTTTAAAATAGTCTGTAATATAAACCATGTGTCGTTACAGAGGGACAATATTAAAAAGAGATGTGAGGACGGTGAAGAACCTCGAATTCCATGTGGTATCGCCTTTTTCCAGTCTGACTTTACTGTACCGGACTGAAAACTGGGCGGATCAGGATATTTGATTCATAAGTTGGAAGTAACAGACACGAGTGTAGTGAGAATTATTGCTTGTACGAACAGGTGGAAACTATGCTAAGTGAGCAAGCAGAGTAAGGAGATAAACATTAAATTGGAAATTAATTCTAGGGATAAAGTTGTGCGTATAAACCTGCTTTGGTGATGGGATCATGTGAAACGGATGGTGGAGTGTACGGTACCTAGAAGAACAATGAACTTCATCACAGAAGGTAGGAGAAGTAGAGGGAAACTAATGCGATGACGGTTAGACTGAGTTTCAGTTTTTCAATTAATTTTTATGTTAAGAAGTTTGGGAAAAAATGGGACCATATGGCTAGTTGCAAATAGAGGCTTGCGGAGGTGGATGTTTAATCCACAGAGACTTGCAGACTGAATGCTGAAAAGCATAATGATGGTGATGACGGGAAATTTGCGGAAGGTATTGCACTTAAAATATAATTGCGATAATCGAAGAAACTTAGCGAAAATTAACCACAAATTTAAAATCTGGGAGAGGAAGAAGAAAAAAGAAGGAAGGAAGGAAGGAAGGAAGGAAGGAAGGAAGGAAGGAAGGAAGGAAATGAGACGAGGGAGGGACAAATGTAAACGACATTTGGAAAACACCACAGAACCATCAGCCAAGACCTTCGCCTTTTGTTACGGTTGTTGTAGTTTGGGAAAATTAATTCTTACACTATTTTGATGCACCTCCCCACCCCCATACCCTGTGCTAACCTCTTCTCCTGTACGTAAATATTGTGTTTTACAATTATCCTAGTTCGCCTCTGTGGGATAGTGGTTAGTGTGATTATCTGCCATTTCCGGAGGTCCAGGTTCTATTTCAGTGGTACCAGGGCTAGAACTTAACCTCGAGAGGTCAAATAAGTAGAGATGGTTCGATTCCCAGCTCAGCCAGCCTCGAAGCTGTCTCTTCACGTCTCCAGACAAATGCCTGGATGGTACCTAGCTTCCTTGCCTCTTCGTTGCCTATCACTTCCAATCTTCCCATCCTCCCACAAGGCCCCTGTTCAGCATAGCAGGTGAGGCCTCCTGGGCGAGGTACTGGTCTTCCTCTCCAGCTGTATCCCAAACCAAACGTCCCACACTCCAGGACACTGCGCTTGAGGCGGTAGAGGTGGGATCCCTCGCTGATTCCAGTGGAGAAACCAAACTTGGGCGGTAAACAGACTAAGTAAAAAGAAATATATCCACCCTAATCTGTTTGCCAAATTAGCGTTTTTGCGCATCACCATCCAATCTTACCCCTTGCAGTTCCCTCAAAAACAAAGTGCACAAATTGTGGGTGTGTCAAGATGTATCCTTTCAATCTTCCTCTTCTGGTTAAATATCGCTAAAATGTTTTCTTCTCATGAGCTTGAATCCGGCCTCTTCGATTACGATCCTGTCTTTAGCGTTCTGTAAACATTCAAAGACTTCGTTTCTCTTTCTTCTTCCCCAGTTATTGTTCATATTTCATTTCTATTATATACCATACTTAACTCAAAAGAATAATAAAATGGGTACTTTAGCAAGGATAGCACGCTTTGAACTATTAGTTTGACTAGGTTGAGATTCTGAGGGCATTTGGAATGAGAATGCCACGAAAGGACGGTTACCTACTTTCTGACAAAAATGAAAGTGCAGTGGAAAAAAGTCGAGGGATATGCAAAGGACGCAACTATCCTGAAAGGAATAGAGTATGGCTACTTTTTCCTCCCATTAGTTTTCAATGATATTAAATGGAACAGGTGGTAAAGGAAATCAAAGGGGAATTTTGAAAAGGAATCGCAGTTCAAAGAGATGAATTCAGTGCTCTGAGATTTGCTGTTGATATGTTATTTGAGTCTCACAGGATGTGTGGATACTGCTGAATGGTACGGACACAGTCTTCGAAGAGGAGTATAGGATGAAATTAAATCAATTCCAAACAAAAGTAGCATTTGAAGCAAGTCAGGTTAAAAAAAAAAAAAAAAAAACAAGTAACACTTCCCACTCGTACATTTTCTTTTCGCTACACGGAAAAGCATTGAATCATGGATATGTTTCTGGACTTATAAGATGAGAGAGCGAGTACAGATTCTTCAGCTGTTCCCCTCTTAGTATCCTTTTTTAAATGCTATTTGTGCGGGCCGTCGACCTATAGAGATCTTTTGCCCCTACTTGCACTATGTGATATGAACCTGCGTGTAATTGGAATGGAGGAAGTGTAGAGTGCTGAGTTAAGGACGACACAAACACCCAGTCCCCAGGCCAGGGATATTAATCATTTACAATTAAAAACCCCCTGACCCAGCCGGGAATCGACCGCAGGGCCACCGGGTGACAGGCGGACGCGTTGCTCCCTACACCGCGTGTCCGGTCCTCTTAGTATCGTAGTAAGACTCATGAATTGTGAGAAAATGAAAAGCATTCTAGACCTCTTAAATATAATAAGCAAAGCAAAGTCACCTCCGTACAGGCCATGAAGACCCTTGGAGGAGTAGAAGGTAAAGGCTCCCACCATTGTTAAGCTCGGCACGTGATGGGGTAGAGTGGTTAGCTCTACGCCCGGCCGCCTTTGCCCCCAGGAATTAACCTGGTACTCATTTTTTGTGTAGGCTGAGTGAACCTCAGGGACATGCACCTCCGGAAGTGGAAATCTCGTTTCTTAAACTTAAATATAATACTGATATTATTATTATTATTAGCCAGCACTGTCTCTTATTCCAAGACCCTGAATTCGTTTTCTGGCCAATTAAAGGATTTTAATTCTGGACTGAGGAATAAAATTACGAGATTTTCTGAAGCTCTTATTTACAGGAAGACACTCAGCTCCTTGTGTGAAAGGGGACGTCAGCTCCTTGTTTCCAAACGGTAGCGCCATCTGATGTGATATTTCTGATATAACTGCAATATTTGAATTATCGGTAATATAACAATGAGAGGGGCTATCGTGAAGGAACTTCCTATAAGGCCGCACCTCAACTTTTCTTGACTCAAATTTGGATAGTGAACCATCCTGTTCATTGGGACAATTGTATTAATTTTAGTATTGGATATTAGTATCACACAAGGCCACCCACGAAGCCAGTGTCTTACAGTATATGTCATAAAGGAGTCCAGAAGAAGCGTTCTTGTGTGAAGTGAGCGCGAGCGTCATTATGAGAAATCTCCAGAAACGCATTAAAAGGAGTTATGTCCCAAGCCAAGCCTCTTGATGAAGATTGGGGACGCTTCCCAGATCCCGGCTAAACTTATTATAGGAGGGAAGAAAGAATTAAATTAATATCTTTGGTTACGGAAGAGTTGCATTGGATTTGAGACAAGAATTGCAACCTGTATTATTTCTGCTTTATTTTGATATGCATTAGGGCTGCATTCATTAATGCATTCGCTAATTAGAGCTCATGATATACTTAATGCGGGAAAACTTCGCGGGCGCGCGAAGATTGCACGCGACCAAGCGGCTTGATGACGCTAGACGGGATTATAAAATAAGGCCGCCGGGCATATCAGAGTCATTCTTGGACAAGAAGACTGCTTGAACGAGTCGTCATACTGCGTGTTGGTACTGAGAACAACGCTTTGTCTTCGAGCTACACCTACTACCCGTACTGCTATTTCTGCAAGGAAGTAAGTAATCAACTTGAATATTCAGATGGATTGAAGATTTTACCTGTGAGAATATGCTATGGGGAGATGAGGTACTGCTTATAAGAGACTAATGAACTAGTAGCTTCATATTTCTATGAGGTCAAGGTATTACTGACGAAAGGCTAGAATTAATATTGGCTCAGGTTAGGAATTATGAAACTATATGTTATCCGTGTGATAGGGTGAAAGAACAGTGACTGAGAGGAGTGAAGAAACTATTGTGTACCAGGTTAAAACTCTGAACGAGACTTGGTTAATGTGACGTGTGAGACACGATAGTAGTGGAGACCGGCATCGAGTTTGGACAGTCTGTAATATATGAATTTATTTTCAGTTACCCCAGCATCAAGTCAGAACGAATGTTTGACATCACCATTGCAAGGAAGCCACAACCAGGAGCTGAAGCCAACACGACAACGGGCATCGATCCAGGAACGTTGGGAGCACCTGACCAGCACAACGTCGAAGGGGACACCTTCCAACTACAGAGGGAGCTGTACGAAAACGCAACACAAGAAAGAATGTCTCCAAGTGGTCAACAGTGTCTGATGACAGCGCCGCAGTCTATCATGAGGTGGTAGATTCAGTGGTCCACAGGGATGGCCGCTCCGTAATGTCAGCGATAACATAAGGTCAGAGCTTTCCAATTCTGTTTCAAGCATGCGATTTAAATTTGGATAGGAATATGGGGGCCGTCAGTCAACATAAGAGTAGGTATGGTAGAAAATGTTCCTTGTAATTTAGAGCTAGGCCTCAAACTCGAACCCCGTACATTAAGGTAGATGTTATTTGTAGAGTCCTTGTTAGCGTGTTCATATTTCATTTTGATTGTGTTTTTTTAACGTACGTGTGTTTTTAAGGGTCTGATCGAACTCCTTTGGTTAGAGGAGGTTAGTCTAACAGATAGGTACTTTTATTAGATCGCATTTAGGCATTTGTTTCTGCAGACGTAGATGGGTATAGTTGTGACCAAGACGTGACCAGTAATTCACCCAGATTCACTAATAGAGCGAGCGAGTCCGAATATTGAAGAGATATGAGCCCATGATAGGCAAAATTAAGATTTGTGATTGATATGAGAGAGCCCAGCACGATTGAGAGTTTATTGAATATTTTTGGAGATGCCTAGTATGGCCATGTGACTATCGCTTAATGAGTAGTGTTTTTGTAGCACCAAGATTTAGCCCATGAGAGGCATAAGTAAGATTTGCGATACTGCTGGAGATATTATGACGAGGGCAGATAGCCCAGGTGTATTTAAAAGAGGGCTTTAGCAGCAGATTACGTGAGATGTTTCTTTGAAAGGCAAGACTTTAGCCTGCCGCCCCTTTGAGCTCATAAATTAGGGGACTGCCGCGAGTGAAGTGGTGAGGGTGGAGGTCATTGAGCTTGACGTCACAGGCTTGTGAATTGGTTATGGTCGTCTGCAGTGTGTCAAGTGTGCCAGGGGGGAAGAAACGACCTTCATGTTTTGAAAGCAGGGAGAGATCTTTTTTATGTCCTATTTGTTTTACGTAATATTTTAACACTGGCCCGTTTGATACTTACACGCGTGTATATGTTGATTGTGTCCTTTTTATTTTGTTTGCATAGGTATCTTTGACGCCTTACTCGTCATGGGACTAGGGTTCGTGACCGAATCAGGTCATTGTACATTTTGTGGTGATTTTGTTTGCACCGGGGTTCGACGGCGCGAGGCATTGTAAATTTTTTTATGGGAATTACTCTTTATGAGTAGTTAAGCGGATATCCATCTTTCTAAACTTCGTTACTTACACTATTGTAACATGCTTGTTGCAGCACAACAGTTTTCGTGAAGGCGGTGAACTGGTTGTCATCGGCTCAGCGTTATTTTACCCTGTCATAATGAAAAGCTCTATCCTTTGTAAATAATTCAATTTTATGTAATAAATCCCTATTTGTTAAACTTTGAATGCAGCGATGTTTCTGTTAGATATTTTATTTTATTATTAATTTAGCCGAATCTTACCTGATTTGTCACATATCCTCTTGTTTATCTTTGGTTGCCCCGTTATACCCATGTTATCCCTGAGAAGAATGCTTAGCTGGCTGAGTGAAGAGGATGATGTTCAGGTAAGACTATGTGCACCAGCTCACGTTTGTGAGAGTTCTTTCACTACCGTAGTCTGGGTTCGAGACCGGCTTTCGCCTGGCCGGAACTTCAGAGTCCAGTAGAAGCACAATAGAAAGTGCTCATCTCTGGACCAATACGGTAATTCCTCGCCAGTGAAATGCGAAGTCAAATTGTTCCTAGTTCATTCCGATGAAACATGTAAGAAAGTCAATTATAAATATTCATTAGCAAATTATTCTATCGCTTTTCTCACACCCGTGGGGTCGTGGATGCGAACTGTGTCGCAGATGTGGATTTGGCCCTGTTTTACGGCCAGATCACCTTTCTGACGCCAACCTTATATGGAGGAATGAAATCACTATAGTGTGTTTCGGTTGTGGTTGTTGTACGAATATGAAGAGGGGAGTGTTGGGATAAACACAAACACCCCCGCTCCCGAGCCAGAATAATAAGTCAGATGCGATTAAAATCCCTAATCCGGCCAGGAATCGAACCCGGGACCCTCTGAACCGAAGGTTACAAAGCTGAACACTCAGCTAAAGAGTCGGACTCAGGATCATAAATATATCTTTCAATAAATGAAACTCTAATTGATAACTAATTTATCTGAATATTTAACAAGTGTAGGTAGAGAGCCTTCTGTATGTCTCTCAGTCATGAACAATCCATCAACACTTCACAATACAGACTGAACGGTTGCTATGTAACATTGCGTCACACGTATCGCTAATTTCGGGACGCAAAAATGAATAAGAATTTTTAAAAAAACAATTAATGAAATGAATATTCATCAAAAGAGACATACAAGAATTGTTCTTAGCTGCAGTCGCTTAAGGGCGACCAATATCCAGTAATCGGGAGATAGTGGGTTCGAGTTCCACTGTCGGCAGCCATGAAGATGGTTTTTCGTGGTTTCCCATTTTCACATCAGGCAAATGCCGGGGCTGTACCTTAATTAAGGCCACGGCCAATTCCTTCCACTTCCTAGGCCTTTCCTATCCCATCGTCGCCATAAGACCAATCTGTGTCGGTGTGACGTAAAGCAAAAAAAAAAAAAAAAAAAAAAAAAAGAATTGTTCTGCCCAGCTTCCATTTGTTTCCTTATCTCACTGGCAATATTTTGATTCCTTCTTCATTATAAAAATCTTGAAAGTGTACCTATGTTGCCAATTCTACGCCAAGTCTTGTACGCCAACATCATTATAAAAAGTCTTTTTTTTCCAACGATCTAAACAAATGATGATCACATGGCGACAAATCTAGACTACGGTATAAGTTTCACACTGGAACCTGGTCGTAGGCGATCGGTCGCTGAACGACCACTCTGTATGTTACCAAGGTCGCTGGATTCCCATCTCACATCAAAGAGAGTGGGAGGTCTTTGAAGCCTGGTGCGATATGGGTGCGAACTGTAGAGCACATGTGGGCTTGGCCCTGTTTTACGATCGGCTGACCTTTCAGACGCCAACCCTATCGGGGAGGGACGGTCACACTATTGCGTGTTTCTGTGGTGGTTGGTAATTTAATGCTTTGTGCGTATCCGAAGAGGAAAGTACTGAGACAAACACCCAATCCCCAATTCAATGGATTATATTCAATAGATTTTCGATTAAAATCTTCGTTCCGGCTGCAAATCTAACCTCGGATCTTCTGAACCGGAGGTCTCGACGGTGACCATTCAACCTAATCGCTTAATAAATAAATAAATAAATAAATAAATAAATAAATAAATAAATAAATAAATAAATAAATAAATAAATTAAATAAATAAATAAATGATAATTATTAATTTTAGATTTACGCAGTCTTCAACAGGACTGTAGATATTCTTCATTCGTACAGTATTTTGGAAAGCCGTTTTTATTTCCTAAGAAGCTAGCCCCATATTTCATAGCCAGTCTTGCTGACTTTTTCCTCGTTCTGATATCATATTTTACAATATGTTCCCCCTGTAAGCTTTGTCCAGTCACTGTTGTTGTATTTTTCCATACTTTACCCCTCAGATTTAGCCTCCAGCCGTTGTAACATATCATCATTATTTTTACTCTCTTACTTGGTGAGTTGCTGATGCAGTATCCCCCTACTCCCACCCCTCGCCCCTCCCATTCCTTCCCTAGCACTGTGATGTAATATATTGTTTTATATATTCCTCCCCCCCTACGTTTTTGCCAGAAACTGTCGCCATATTTCCCAATATTTACGCGCCCACTAAAGCCTACGTGCCTCTTGCAGCAGAAGACTCCAACCAGCAGCTCACAGTGAACAGTGTGAGAACAGTAACAGCGGTATTGTACGTCTCACTTCATAAACTTCCAGCAGTACCTTATATGTAATGTGCAGTACATGAGCGAATGTAGAGCGTAGTCCCTCATCTCACCTACTTAAAGCAGAGTGTTCGAATCCCGTTGCATTCAAGTGTGCTTAAGTGCTAGTATGTAGAAATCTATTGAAATATTATGGAATTACTTTTGCTGGGGTAAATTCTGGATCTCCATATTTCTTAACATCAACAGTAGTTGAACACTCGTTACATAATAACAATAATAATAATAATAATAATAATAATAATAATAATAATAATAATAATACCGGAGGTACACTTCTCCGTGCATTTGAACTCAGCGCCTTTTAGAAGGCCATCTGTGATGTAAACCCTGAACTGTGTATTGGAAGAAATTTTGAACTTTAATCTTCAGATGTCTTTACTGTCGACTTATGTGCCCGCTCTGGTGGGAGGACAGACAAATCATTTTCAAAGGAAAATTGTTTTTTCTCAGTTGGTAAAACTGAAGTGTTTGTAGATGTTTTTGTGTGCTAAGGTTACTGGCACTTCAATTATTTCCTTCTTCCTGAAATATTTAGCTAATCAGAAATTTTGGTATATATTTTGGGTAACCAATCAAAATTGGGGGTGTGTACAGGCCATCGGCCTAGAGAGTTCTGGAACTTTCCCCTCTGCTATAAAAGCTGGGAGCTTTTGGGCCATATTGTCTTCTTCTTCGCTCGAGTCTAGAGTGCATACTTCAGTGAAGGCAGGGAAATGTCCGCCGTCGGAAGGCCCACCAGCTCAAGGTAATGGCAGACATCTTTTAAATATGTGATAGCTCCAGAAAGCTGACTTCAGAAGAAGGTTTCAAAATTCATTCTTAATGTAAATAACTAAAGTTTAACCTCACCGTTTAAATGTAATTTTCAAGCAAGTCTAAGGACTGCTGGGAAAGGTGTAACTTAGGGAATAAAGAGTGTGTACCCTCGTTTAATTCCCATCCAATTTAGTATGGAGGTATGGAGGAAACATTCTTGGGAATTAATACTTTTGCCATCCATCACCCTGTGTAGTATAGGCTTAGCCTCTGTAACTTCGGGCCATAAGCCCATACAGGATTATAAGTGTTTTCAAGTGTATTTCGAAAGGAGTGCAAATGTTTCGCCTCCTAGCATTGTGTTTACACAGATACCTTAAACCTTTTCTTTTGACCACTAAGACAATTTACTGCAGAATGGGCACTTATTGCCTCTGTTTATAGTGTCATTAATTATGGATGAGTCGAGCTGAAATGACTATGAACTCTGTTTTCAAGGTTTATTTAGGGTGTGGATAAGAAAATTGTGCCTTGGAGAGGCTGGATTGTAGTAAGTATCGGAACTCAGTCTCCTAGAGCAGGGCCTCTCAAACGCCCAAAATCTCACGCGTGCAGATAGAGGCGCAAGAGTTCCGTGCACTGTGCATCGCTGCCGCTCGGCATGGCTCAGATCAACGCTTCGTCTCTGGGCTACTCGGCTAAGCTCGGCTCAACTCGCCTATACTCGGCTCAACTCGCCTATACTCGGCTCAAGTCAGCCCGGATTTGGAGCGCTACGGCGCAAGTGGGGCAGAGGAAGACAGGCGGAGCGAGCGAGACAGGCGTGAGGAAAGAGAGAGTAAGCGCTATTGCTCCAAATCGAGGAGTGGGGGGTCTGCACTCTGATCAACCAAGCCATGTCGTCTTTTGCACCGTGCACAGTGCATGCACCACGCGCATGCACTCTGAGAGGCCCTGTCCTAGAGTGTAAATTGAGTGGAGCAAAGGTGCTCTTTGAAAATAGTGTAACTTTGGAGCTACAAGCTTATTTTGTAAATTATTGTAGGTAAAAATGAAATGTCGTATGGCTTTTAGTGCCGGGATATCCCACGACGGGTTCGACTCGCCAGGTGCAGGTCTTTCTATTTGACATCCGTAGGTGACCTGCGCGTCGTGAGTAGGATGAAATGGTGATGAAGACAACACATACTACCCAGCCCCCGTGCCATTGGAATTAACCAATTAAGGTTAAAATCCCAGACCCAGCCGGGAATCGAACCCGGGACCCTCTGAACCAAAGGCCAGTACGCTGACCGTTCAGCCAACGAGTCGGACAATTATTGTAGGTAAATTTTGACTATAGAGTCAATGTTGTGTTCGGAGCTGACGTACTCACCATTTATCTATTCACATTTCAAATTTTAGTGTTTTAAATTATGCTCTCATCTTTTCTCTGCCCACCAATCCAAGCCCGCTCCTTCGTACACCTCAGCAACCTACTAAACACGGTAATAATAACAATAATAATAATAATAATAATAATAATAATAATAATAATAATAATAATAATAATAATTTCTACCGATTTCCCCACATCTTGTGGGGTCACAGGTGAGAACTGTGTCGCATATGTTGATTTAGCTATGTTTTACTCCCGGATGCCCTTCCTGACGCCAACTCTATTTGGAGGTATGTAATCACTATTGCGTGTTTCTGTGGTAGCTGGTAGCGTGGCGTGTTGTCTGAATATGAAGAGGAGAGTTTTGGGACAAACACAAAAAACCTGTCCCCGAGCCACAAGAATTAATCACACGCGATTAAAATCCCTGACTGCGTCGGGAATCGAACCCGGGACCCTATGAACCGAAGGCTTCAGCACTGACCATTCAGCCAAGTAGTCGTACAAAACTGATAAACTTACTTATGTATTGAACCATACTGTTCATGGTCCAATAGTATAGATTTGAGTATTGGATATTGGGATTGCATAAGACCACCCACGAAGTCATTGTCTTATAGTATATTTCATAAAAGAGTCCAGAAGAAGCGTTCTTGTGTGAAGAGAGCTGGAGCGTCATTATGAGAAATCTCCAGAACCTCATTAAAGGGAGTTATGTCCCAAGCCAAGCCTCTTAATGAAGATTGGGGACGCTTCCCGGATCCCGGCAAAACTTACATTAGGAGGGAAGAAAGAATTAAATTAATATCTTTGGTTACGGAAGAGTTGCATTGGATTTGATGCAAGAATTGCAACCTGCAAAATTTCTGCTTTATTTTGATATGCGTTAGGGTTGCAATCATAAATGCATTCGTTAAATAGAGTACTTGATGGGCGTTGTGCAGGAAAACTTCGAGTCGTGGGCGCGCGTATTCTGCACGCGATCAAGTGGCGTGGTTACGCTAGCCCAATTATAAAAGAGAGGCCGCCTGGCATATCAGTCTCATTCTTTGACCAGAAGGCTGCTGGAACGAAGTCGTCATGCTACAAGTCGGCACTGCGAACAACACTTTGTCTTCGAGCTGCACATACAACTAGTACTACTGTATCTGCGAGGAAGTAAGTAATAAAATTGAATATTCAGCTGAATCCTTGATATTACCTGTGTGCATATGCTATGGTGAGATGAGGTACTGCTTATAATAAACTGATGAGCTAGTAGCTTCATATTTCTGTGAGGTCAAGTTGCAACTGACGTAATGCTAAAATAAATATAGGCTCAGGGTAATTCAAGTACTACATGTTGTCCGAGTGAGGGGATGAAATAACAGTGACTAAGAGTAGTGAAGAAACTATTGTGTACCAGGTTTAAAATCCTGAACAAGACTTGGTCAATGTAACGTGTGAAACACGATAGTAGGGGAAACAGGCATCGAGTTTGGACAGTCTGTAATGAATGAATTTGTTTTCAGTTACCCCTGCATCAAGCCAGAACGAGCTTTTACATCATCATTTCGAGGAAGCCACAACCGGAGCTGAAGCCAACACGACAACGGGCATCGATCCAGGAACGTTGGGAGTACGTGATCAGCGCGACGTCGAAGGAGACATCGTCCAACCATCTAAGGAGCTGTACGAAGGAGTCACGCAAGAAAGAATGTCTCCAAGTGGTCAACAGTATCTGCTGCAAGCGTCGCAGTTTATCATGATGTGGTAAATTCAGTGGTCCACATGGAGGGCCGCTCCGTCATGTCATCAATCACATAAGGTCAGAGCTTTCCAATTCTGTTTTAAGCATGTCATTTAAATTTAGATAGGAATAGGGGGGGGTCAGTCAACAGGTTAGTTATGGTAGGAATATTTCTTTGTAATATAGAGCTAGGCCTCAAGCTCGAACCCCGTACATTAGGGTAGATGATAGTTTGCAGATTCCTTATTGGTGTGTTTATCTTTCATTTCAATTGTATGATATTAGTGTAAGTATTACCTTCATGGGTCAGGTCGAACTCCCATGGTTATAGTAGGTTAGTCTAACAGGCAGACACTATTTATTGTGTCGCGTTCAGGAATTTGTTTCTGCAGACGTAGGCTGTATATTTCAGACAAGAATTCAACCCGTAATTCACCCAGCTTTACTGACAGGGCGAGCAAGTCCGAATGTTTGAGAGATGTGAGCATTATGCAGGTAGCTGGCTGTATGTATTTGAGATGAGAAAGCCCAGCACAGTCTGAGAATGTATTGGCTGCATTAGAGATGCCTGATTATGGCCATGTGACTATCGCATATTGATTTATGTCTTTGTATTATCAAGGTTGAGCCCATGGGAGGCGGAAATATGATGTGTTCTATTGCTGGCGATATTGAGATGAGGGCGGATCGCCCAGGTGTATTTAAAAGAGTACTTTTTAGCAGCCAGGTTACGTGAGGTATTTGAGAGGCGAGATGTTTTTGCCGGCAGCCAGCTGAGCTCGTAAATTATGTGGATTGCCGCTAGTCAACTGGTAGAATGGTGAGGGTTGGTGCGTCTGACGTCACAGTGTTGAAACTCGGTGATATTTCTGTCTGCAGCTTGTCGAGTGTGTATGGGGGAAGGAGACGACCTTGATGTTTTGGAACGCAGGGGGAGATTTTTTTGTTCGATTTGTTCTACTTTAATTTCAACACTGGCACGTTTGATATTGTCACTTTGGATATGTTGGTTGCGTTCTGCTTGATTGTTTGGATATGAAGATTATACGCTTTACTCTTCATGGGACTAGGGTTCGTGACCGAGTCAGGACACTGTTCAATTTGTGTTTATTTTGTTTGCACCGGGGTTCGATGGTACGAGGCATAGTAAATTTTTGGGAACTACTGTCAGATGTGTATTGCAGCAGATATCCGTTTTTCTAGATTTGTTACTTACACAAATGTAACATGCTTGTTACAGCACAGCTGTTTTCGTGAAGGCAGTGAACTGGTTGTCATCGGCTCAACATTATCTTGACCCAAGCATTTTGAAAGCTCTTATATTTTGTAGATAATTTCATTTTATGTAATAAATCCCTATTTGTTAAACTTTGAATGCAGCGATGTTTTCTGTTAGATTTTTTTTTTTATTTAGCGCATTCTTACCTGATTAGTCACTTATCCTAGTGTTTATCTTCATGTTGCCCATTGTCCACCCATGTTATCCCTGAGAAGAGCGCTATTATCCGGCTGAGTATGGGTAAGTGTTCAGGTAAGACTATGTGCACAAGCTCACGTTCGTGAGAGTTCTTTCACTACTGTACTCTGGGTTCGAGACCGGCTTTCGCCTGGCCGGAACCAAAGAGTCCTGTAGGGCACAGTATTAAAATTAAAATATCCAAATATTATCGTAGCACACAAAAACATTGATGATTCTCAAAACATAGGCCTAAGTAAATGTGATTGATACAAATTTATGTGAAACAAATCGGAAGAAATACATCTGAATAACTTGCGACTTTAATTATAGCCAATACAATGTTATGAATCATATCTTCATATTAGACTGCCACAGAGGCTATACGGTTAATATTCATAGTAGAGCCTAGACGTTCCAGGTTAAATAGATGGATAGAAGAAAATATGGCCATTTCTTAAGGGTTAGCATCGTCATTGGAATCCTTTGAAGCACCGACTTCAAGCAGATGATAGGAGCCCATCTCAACGTTGTATTCTGTCATTTTTATCATCGCTCATTTCAAGTAGGATGGTGCGAACCGTATCAGCAAAGATCTTATCAGTTACTCAAAGTGTTATTGATGTAGAGGCTACTATAAAATCCTATATTCCTACATATTTACTGGAGTCGCTGGTCACATACTACACACCTCACTGCAGTTATGCTCAGCGGAACGCTGCTCCTTTTTGTTAGAGAAAACAAGGGACAGAGGCGATCACAATGCAAAGGAAATAGAAACGAGTGGGGTGACGCACCATCCCAAGAAACATTGTGGGGTTGAGTACAGAGCATATTATTATTATTATTATTATTATTATTATTATTATTATTATTATTATTATTATTATTATTATTATTATTTTCTCCAAGGAAGGTAGCCCTATTTTACGTAAAAGTGTGTTAGGGCTATAGTTTATAACAATACAATATTAAATGTTATTAATACATTACCATTATAGGAAGGGGAGTTAGGGACTGGAATAACTTACCAAGGGAGATGTTCAATACATTTCCAACTTCTTTGAAATCATTTAGGAAAAGGCTAGGAAAGCAACAGATAGGGAATCTGCCACCTGGGCGACTGCCCTAAATGCAGATCAGTATTGATTGATTGATTGATTGATTGATTGATTGATTGATTGATTGATTGATTGATTGATTGATTGATTGATTGATTGATTGATTGATAGAAGAACAAAATACTGCAGAGAATATTACATTGAGTTAAAAAAATTATTCAAGAAACAGACAAAAGCTGAAGTGCAACAACTTTTCACAAATATGTTAGAATCTGGCGGCTAAAATGTACATTGCAGTAACTGAGGTGTCCTAACAAAGTGTTCCATTTGATATCATGTAGTAGACAATAGAAAATTAAATGAGATACTGTTTGTTCTTATTGGCAGTTACAAAGGTATCCCTCCGGTGATTTTATTTTATACGGTTGAAAATAACTTCTCATTTCACCATGCCCAGTAATAAACTGTGTAAATATAAAGGTAAGATCGAAGAATTTTAAAGTTAAACGTTGATGAACGGTTGGAAAGAACAACTTCCGCGTGACATGACCATTCATGCTATTTGTTCAGATTTTGGATAGAATTAATATATGCTGACATATTTGAAAGATTGTGAACGATGTATTAATCACGAATACCACCGTTATTACAATCATGTTCATAAAAAAGCAGAACACCTTGAAAGACTAGAGGTAGGAAGTTCGTATTTACAGGACATGTTCAATAGTATGTTCTGCAGAAACGATTATCATTTCAGTCACCTAGGTTCAACGTATGTCCTGTTGCCTAGTAGGTACTGGGTCCTCCGTGGACACTGATAAGTTGTTCCATGCGTGATGGCATCGGTCCGTATAAGGCGCGTATGGCGTTCTGGAGTATACCCATCCATGCTACATTCACCTGGTCCCACAGTTCATCTTTGGTGGTTGGCATTGGGTCATAGCGCCGCACTCGTCGTTTCACCATATCCCACACATTTTCGACTGGCGACAAGTCCGGTGATCGTGACATCCTGTGACAACAAGAAGGCACGTGTTCGTGCAGTAACATGTGGTTGCGCATTGTTCTGCTGAAATATGGTGTCTGGAGTGTCGCGCAGAAAGAATATGGCTACGGGTCGCAGGATGTCATTCAAGTAGGTCAAACTGGTCACCAATTGTTATTTGTGGTTGTACCCAATAGCACCCCACACCACCAGGCCTTGAGTTGGCACTGTATGTCTTGTGTGCGAATGCAGTCAATGTGATGCCTCTCCCCAGCCTGTGGCGAACCAAAATGTGACCATCATTTTCAAACAAACAGAACCTGGATTCGTCCGAAAACACTATCTGCTACCATTCCTGTCCCCAGTGACATCGTTCCATACACCATTACAGTCTAGCATGTTTGTGCACATTAGTCAAAGGTAGGCGGAGAAGTGGACGACGCGTCGGTAACCCAGACCGTTATAAAAGACGATGGACTGTCACTCCTGGTAGTGTACGATGTGTTACATTGTCCCACTGTTGCGCCAGAGCCGAGGAGGACGCAGATCTGTCCTGGAATGTCATTTGGATGAGGTGTCGATCTTCTCGGGAGGTGGTCTGAGTGGTGTGACCAGATCCATCTCGTCGTGTTCTACGGCCTTCTGTAGACATTTTGTAGACACTCGTTGAACTGCCGACACACTTCGTCCCACACGAACAGCAATTTCTCGGATGAACGGCATCACGTTCTGTCATGCCAATAATCCGCCCTCTTGCACACTCATTCATTTGACGGTACGGTTCTCGCAAACTTCTGCGAGGCACTCCGCACATTTGCTCAAGTTACACAAATCCATTACCTTCGGTTTATAGCGACAACGAGAACCGTAGGCACATTTTACCAGTAAGTGGTGTTGCACCGAGATATCGATGCAGACCTTGAACCTGAGGGCCGAAATGGTCCAAATCGTAATAATTTCTTCAGAACATTTAATGCCCATGTTCTGTGAATATGAACTTCGTATCTCTAGTCTTACAAGGTGTTCTAGTTTTTATGAACATGAAAACAGAATTTATGTACTGTTTTACTCTAGATACAGTTTTTGTTAGCTGAGAATTTCAACCATGCACCTGTATCCTCTGACGATCCTATGTATCATAATTATATCATCACTTTTGCCAAAACCGCGAATGTGACAATGCTCTTCCGATCCATTATTTCCCTTAAGACTGGTCACGCCTCCCAGGCACATATTGATATACAGTCCAATGATATACAGTCTATCAAACCAAGTTTCTGGTTTGTTTCGCATAATCGCTTCCCAGCCCCAGTAGGCAGTGTATAGTTCTTTCTGCACAAACTGAATACTATGGGAACCCCGTAGAAAGTGAAGACGAACTTGTACCAAGAATACAGGCAGCTTTCCAGGTCGTTCGCGACATATCACAAAGAGTCTAAAGGTCACTACTACGCCATTGTGAACTGTGTATCGAAGTAGGAGAAGGGCATATTAAACATCTACTGCAAGCAAACCATTGGGCGTATGGATTCATTCCATTAACAATGCTGTGAGTGAAGGAATACAAAATCTTGAGGCGGGAGCGTTGCATCATCGAGCATGTTGAATATTAAAGAACATTACTGCGACCGGCAGACGAGAGGAGAAATTATCTGGTGCATCCCTCGACTGACATGTGTGTCTTAATTACAGTGTGTTCTTGTACTGTGTGTGTAGTTACAGTTGTTTAATAAACGAACTGTGGATATTGTCTGTAAGAGGCAAGGACAATCCTGTGCGAGTCGAACGAGGAGACGTATGTATACGCGCAGAGCATTACCTCTCTCTCCATTATACACCCCAATTCCACAGCCTCTCCTACTCTTGCCTGAAGCAAGGCTACGGCTTGTGCTCGGGCATAACAAATACAGCGAGTTCGTCAATTTGAATCGCGCGGCAGGAAGTAACAAGGTAACCTCATTTTCGCGAAAAGAAACATTTTCTGCGTCAATCCGATCTCACAATCGTTCTTAACATAACACGAAGAGCATCCCTGATTTTTTGTCGGTATAGTTCTGATACGCTCTGTATACTGACCATATCTGGATCTTTATTTCGGGAACAGCGTATTCTGCGGGCACCAGAATCATACCGAGCCGTGCCATCATACTCTTCGTTCAAAAATCTACCATTCTGGGATGTAAAAAAATCCATTTTTTGAACATATCGGGTTCTGCCTTAGTAATACAGATATGCTGTGAGGTGATTTGACCGATATCTGTATAACTTATATAAATTAAGAGTTTTGTCTGTCCATTGCTCAGAATTTAAAAAAGAGTGGTATTTCTATATTATTCGTGTCCACAGTAACAAGGAAATGCAATATTTTTAATTTTCCTTCATGTCTGTCTGTCTGTGTGTGTATGTATGTATTGTGCCCTACAGCCTCCGATAAACGTCAAGCAAATGCTGAGAACGTATCAGAGTTACTGTAGTGTCGTAGAATACTTACCTTCTTGGGTCGAAAATATTGGCACATAGCTTACCATCATATCCTGTCCTCTTCATCTCCAAGCTACTCAGTCAGTGAGTTCCAGGGTAAGGGTTCATGCGACTTATAAAAGAAATTAAGAGGAACAGCAACTATGCCTAGGGTTCTCTTATATCACTGTTGTAGTGTCAGTTCCCAACAAAATAATGATTTAAAACAAGATAACACTTTATTGTAACATAAAGAGGGATGCAAAATCCAATAGCAAATATGAATCGTAGAATAAGAAAGTTTACATAAAGATCTGTACAAAAAATTCTGCCATGAAGTGGCATATTTAATCTTCATCGTATTTACGCCATGAAGTGGCGTAATTAATCTTCTTTAGGCGTTACTGCTGAGAGATCTCTCTTGTGACATGTAGCTTAAACAAATTGACATGTGCTTAGGGAGGAAATAACTTCGCATACTTAACTTATTAGTTCGCCAGTATAGGGAAATATTTACATTACACTACAGGGCTGAGATTACCCAATTTAAAACATATACTTAAAAACTACACACGCAGACATCACAGCTCACCAGCTGGTATGCGAACATATGACCAATCTCGGATCCGTGCGATACCTTAAAATGTGACATAAATGCTAACACAAGACATAACACAATAACAATACACGGAGTAATTCATGCATCTTCAATCCCCTGTAATAAAGTACAATAATGGAATGTGTGGTTCCTTGCAGCTCTCAGATACGTAAAGGCGACCTTGCTCCAAGCCTCCCCGCCTGGGCCGATGACCTGATTCTTGGGTGAGGGAGAGTTTCCAACCAAAACGAATGACGTCAGCAGCAACTTTGCTTGTCCTTCCCTTCTCCAGACCTGATTACGTCACACGGCAGCTATAATTCTTTGCCATTCAAGACCCTCATAATTTACCAGCCTGACCATCTGACAGCTCAGTGGGGCCCGTTACAAGTTCATACATTCTTTCTTTCCTTGCGTACACGCAAAATAAGAGGCTTAACTGCCTGGCCCTTTTCATATCATTATAAATCGCGAAGTATCAATTCTTAAATCTCATTTCTTGCGTATATATGCACACAATACAGCTCATCTGCGGAGCTCATTATAGGCCGTTTAGCATTGTACATTATACACTTATCTGTTGCGTACCCACACAAATTAAGGCTTATCTTCTCTAGCCACCTACGGGCTGGTCAAACTTATTTTACTTACTTACTTACTTACTTATATACTCCATGGCTCTACGGTCCTTTAAGGACCTTGGCCTCCTTGACCACAGCTCTCCAGTCGTCCCGGTCTTCAGCACGCCTACGCCTCCTCCTGACTCCAACGGTCCTCAGATCAGTCTCCACATCCTCCAGCCATCTCATTCGGGGCCGACCTCTCCTTCTCCTGCCCGCAGGGTGTCCTGTCAGTGCTTTCCTTGGAAGTCTTCCCTCCTCCATCCGTTGTACATGCCCCAGCCATCCAAACTTATACATCTGGTATTGGCATCATATCTTTGAACTCTGTGTTCTACCGTTCAAATCATGCTCATGTCTGAGAGAGTGTCTGAAGGAGCCGTCTTGATGACCTTACTGATTACAACGCTGAAAAACAACCTATGGAAAATACATCTGTAATACATGCTCATGCAAATTTCTCTCTAGCTGGCTCACCTAAATCACGAGGTCTGCCTATCAATGTTACTAGACTGCATAGGTCGCTTTCTTTAATGACCTTACACTGCAAGCCCTATCTTCTACAAATGACAAAATCTATTTATAGAAGTAACAAGAATCAGCCTAAAAACGTGAATAAATATAAACTAACACACTCAAATAAGAGAAACTACACTATCTACGCATGCAGTCCTGAGTGTAAAAATTATTTCATTATAGCCTAAAGAGCAAAAAGGTATTACATACACACATCTGCGAAGCTATTCTATCTCTAACCATGTTTAAAATAGAGTCTGTTTGATCTTAATATCTCCTCAACTTAGCGATCTTTCATTGCGAACCACTGGCTTTTAGCACGCCATGGTACAGCTGTTTCACGGGCCTGCGATCCTTTTTTCGTCTCCAGTGGCTTCCCCATGGTCTTGCTTCTTCTTGACTGGAACTGCTGGGCTGCTGTCTCGTTCACGGTCGTGATGAGCCTGGCTTCTGTTGTCTCGTTTCCTACCGTAATGATCCTGAGCCGCTCGATTAGAGATATTCTTCTCCGGGCAGCAACTGATGGCTTCTGTCACCTTCTCGTACAACTGGGACGCGCCGTTATATATTGGTACTTACGGATGAGAGTTCGTGCGGTATAGGGTAACTGAAAGGAAATGCAGTTTTAATAGCGGTATCTGTTCACGTGCATAT
Source organism: Anabrus simplex (assembly GCF_040414725.1). Classification (NCBI taxonomy): domain Eukaryota; kingdom Metazoa; phylum Arthropoda; class Insecta; order Orthoptera; family Tettigoniidae; genus Anabrus; species Anabrus simplex. The sequence goes on from NC_090265.1 coordinate 1,668,610,147, forward strand.
TCCACTATTATCGCACCTCTGCGTAACTCCTATCATTTATTTGCGCAGAGTTTTAAACAAGACACCGTGCTAAACAGCACACGCACTTCAATTCTAGCCGCATGTACAGCAAAGTTTTAGGCTTGTTTATCCTTCTTCTAAGCTAAGCTTACCACTGTTTGTGCTATTCAGCTAGCTGCTTCTAGCTTAGAGCCCTGTATATCGACAGATTAAATTCTGTACACATGAAAAGTTCCATTAAAAGACTGCTAATCTACACAGTTCAGTCTGAGATCACACAAATCTAAGAACAAGTTAGCGTTCAGGCTTCACTGGATGTATGCCTACCCAGCGGGCAGTTCTAACAAAATTAAGAATGCCTCTCATCCGTATCATAACTACCTGATTGCTGCTTGATTTTATAATACAATTTCAAAGTAATTACGTGGTATTTAACCGGGCAGGTAAAGAAAAGTTCTCTAAATCTCTAACACAGTTCTAAGATGCTTTGTTACACAAATATATGCCTTAGTGCGATCGACACATGTCACGTACATTCACTATCCGAGTTGAGTGTAGAATGGGGTCCTGGCCGCATCTGCTCACTGTTTATTAGAATGATAACCCAAGCAACGCTAAGTTTTTCCTTGTCCGGGATACTTCACATCCACTTGACTTCTTTGTGTGGAGCTGGCGTGCTTCTCACGGTAATTGAGATATACAATTAATTACAGGAGATGAAAGTGACAGAGCCTTGCATATCAAATTACTCAGAAAATTATTCCTGATATTTCTATTATATTATCTTCTTCAGATTCCGTCTGTAAGCGGGGATGTGTCTCAAGTGTATTTTCTCGTCAGGCCTGGAGTCTCCCGCGTTTCTTGTTAGCAGATTGGCATCAGAAAATCCCCGAGCATCTAGTGATTGGCGTTCCCTGTCTCTGTCCTTGTCATGCTCCCACAAATGCGCGCTATTGTACCATATTGCTCTTCGTTTGTGGTCTCATATGATTATTTTTTTGCTATTGGCTTTACGTCACACCGACACAGACATGTCTTATGGCGACGATCATATGATTATTTTCATAGCGCTAAATATTACCTCCATCGGCCCATGAACAGAACGGTTCACTAAGTGTGTATGTATGTATGTAAGTACGTACGCAAAACACAAGAAAGTGGCGGAAGAGAATTTAATGAAAATCGGTATGTAGAGTTGGGAAATGAGGCCCTGCAATCTAGGTTATTGATAATTCTATTCACGCTGAGTAAATTGGTAGTTTAGGGGAAAGCCAACAATTTAATTCTCAAATATCTATGTTATTAGTGGTCCAATCGATAAATAGTCTTCTTCTTCTTAATCAGTTTACCCTCCAGGGTCGGTTTTCCCTCGGACTCAGCGAGGGATCCCACCTCTAATGCCTCAAGGACAGTGTCCTGGAACGCGAGACTTTCAGTCAGGGATACAAGTGGGGAGGAGGACTAGTATCTCACCCAGGTGGCCTCACCTGCTATGCTGAACAGGGGCATTGTGAGGGGATGGGAAGATTGGAAGGGATACACAAGTAAGAGGGAAGGAAGCGGCCGTGGCCTTAAGTTAGGTACCATCCTGGCATTCACCTGGAGAAGTGGGAAACCACAGAAAACCACTTCGAGGATGACTGAGGAGGGAACAGAGTCCCTCTCTACTCATTTCACCTCCCGAGGCTGAGTGGACCCCGTTCCAGACCTCGTACCACTTTTCAAATTTCGTGGACGATCCGGGAATCGAACCCGGACCTCTGGGGTGGCAGGTAATCACACTACCCACTACACCACAGAGGCGGACGTTCTCGATAAATAGTACATAACTAAATGTGTATAAAATGAAATTTTCGTTCAGTTATGTTTTTATATTTTTTTCCGTACAGGCTATAATAACAGAGATATTCGTGAATTTGATTTTTATTGCTAAGTCCATAACAACGCCGAACAGGATTTAATGAAAATCGGTATGCACATGCTAGGCTAGAAGTGCTTTTATTCACGCTAGATGAAATGTTAATTTAGGAAAAGGCACGTAAAATATAATTTCTAAAACCCTATGTTATTCGTCCTATCCAAAAGTAATACATACTGTAACTTAAGTTATAGAGAATACAAGTTCCAATCGTTTATGTCTTATACAGTTTTACCTTACCGATTATGATAATAGAATTCATTAATTTAGACTTTTGTTGCTCAGTCCATATCAACGCCGAGCACTGCTAACATGGATATATTGTCCAATCGTGTTAAGGCGACACTCTGGGGATAAAAATCGATATTTTGGTCATTTTGATGAACTTTCTTCTCACTGAAATGGAAAGGGTTGAGTTTCTTTTTTCCTATTACGAAGATATTCGCTGAATTCAAACAATTTATCACTGTAATACTGCTTTGTTTGCCAATCGTAATTTTACATGTAAATCCCATTTTCACCCATAATATTCTGCCAAATGTAACAAAATTTGTACGGTATATATGTATGTTCAGTCTTCAGCCCTAAGGCTGGTTGGATCCTCAACAGCTCTGCCATCAGCTGTCATAGATGGCCTAGGCATCATTGCAGAGGCGTACTAGGAAAATGAGGAGTGAGGTAGTTTCCCGTTGCTTTCCTCACCGAGCCAGAAGTTGCTATTACATATCAGTCTGCCAAGCCCACTGACATGCATGCACCAACCGACTCTATGAGCAACATTTTCACACCATTCATAGCAGAGACTGGCTGCAGAAAGAATAGCATTACTAGCATCGCTCATACCTCAGTCACTTTCATATTGTCAAAGTCAAGGATAAGACAGAGACAGATCAATGAAAGTAAAAAAAATCACAGCTATATTAAGAAACCCGCGTATGGAATTCTTGATTGCAGAATTTTTTCAAGTAGTAGGGATTTTTAAGTCCAAAATTTTTGAACGTAAAAATTACACAAACTTTAGTACGATATATCTCCTTATATAAATTACGTACAGAAAAATCGATACGTAGTGCTTTTATAAAAAGTATTATCTACCTAATTACGAATTTACATTAACATGTTAATTAAATTTCAGTCGGGCTGTGTGGCTCAGACGGTTGAGGCGCTGGCCTTCTGACCTCAACTTGGCAGGTTCGATCCTGGCTCAGTCCGGTGGTATTTGAAGGTGCTCAAATACGTCAGCCTCGTGTCGGTAGATTTACTGGCACGTAAAAGAACTCCTGCGGGACTAAATTACGGCACCTCGGCGTCTCCGAAAACCGTTAAAGAGAAGTTAGTGGGACGTAAAGCAAATAGCATTATTATTATTATTATTATTATTATTATTATTATTATTATTATTATTATTAATAATAATTAAATTTCATGAAAAATGTGGAATTAAAAGTTTCAAAACATTTATTGGAAAAATTATTAATTGCATATGAAGGAAATGTTCGTGATATCTCTACTTTTATGTAGGTGACATTCCCACGAAATTTCGTGAAAATCCATGCATTATTCTATGTAAAAATATCTTTTTATCTCCGGAGTGTCGCCTTAACTGGCGGCGTCTTTTGTCATGATTGTCTTAAGGGGTAAAACCGCTTGGTCTTCGGTCCATATCGACAATGAAAATTGGGGTGATGATTGTAAAAGATGAGAAAAACTCGTAAAGGAATGATCGATTGAGACAAGAGGGGGTCATAAAGAAGGAAGGACTCCCTTTACATTAGACACCCTAATATCACAGAGTCAGAAGAAAACTAAATTATAAGACTTACAATATCGAAAGCTCATAAAATTGATCAACATTAACAATACATTGACCATAGCTATGATGCGATTTTTCTCTTCTCCTGGGATTTCTGTTGCGTGATCGCAGCCTCGCAGAATATTGACGAAAAGTAGCTGGGGAGTTCGATATGCTACACCAGAGTCAGCCAACTGCCTGTACGTGTGATGTCAGGTAACACGTCACACACTCTGCTCGGGCAGCGAAACGGAGTACTTAGTACTGTAACGGAGAAGTGAAGGCCAGAGGGGCGAGGGGAAACACAACGTCATTCCGAGGGGGAGGCCCAAGGGCTGCAGGTAGTACAATGCGGTTATGTGTAGTACATATTTCTCTTCACATAATTTATTGTAACGTAACTTTGTTATGAATTAACATAAATGTTATAAAGCAACTTTATTTCTACATATACAAACTAAACTAGCTTTTACCGGTGAATCTTCGGAACTGATATTGAACACAAAATGGCTGTGTTTTACAATATCACCCAATGTAAAAAATAGTGCTAATAGTGACAAACAGCACAGTTTTACAACAAAATAGTACAGAGAGTAATCTGTAAACTCAAAACATACGTTTTATCTCATGATATCGATACTCATTTGCCACTCGTGGGTTTCCTTGATTTTTGTAGTCTTGTTTCGTTTACTAGTTTTTTAATATTTGGAGTTAATGATTGAGGAAACACTAAGTTTAAGAGCACACTTCAAATCGTGATCTGACAACTGGCTTCAATGTTTTGGTTTTGTTGATTTAAAATAGAAAAGATTCGTTCACAGGCATACGTGGAACCGAAAATACTCAACATTCTCGCTGCAAACCTATGCAATCGGGGAAACCTTTTTTTAATATTATGAGCCCAACTACTCCAGAATTGCGCCCTAACATAGAAGGTGCACCATCTGTTGCTATTGAAACTAGTTTGTTCCATGGCAAAGAAGCATTTTCAACAACACTTACAATGCAGTTGAAAATGTCGATGCCTTTCGTGGTATTCTTCATAGTCACTAAATCCAGTATTTCCTCCCACATTGTAAAGTTTTTGTCAACCCCTCGTATGAAAATGGCTAGCTGGGCCGTGTCAGAAATATCTGTGCCCACGTCAATTGCTAAGGAGTATGCCCGGAAGCTTTTTGTCAGTTCTAATAATTGAAGGTGGACATCATCAGATAGGTCTTGAAGTTTTGTCGACACTGTGTGCGCGGACAAGCTGGTAGCTTCGAACTCTTGAATGATATTTAGACAAAACCCCTCACCTGCTAGAATTAAAGATTCCTTTACGAATTCACCGCCACTGAACGGTTCAAGTTTCTTTACAATTAAATATGAAATTTTACAACTCAGTCGAACTGCTGACTCACTGATCGAATGTTCGACATGGTTATTTAATTTACTTTTTAGTTCTGTAATTACAAGTACCCTTTCCTCGCCTTGATACTGATCATAATCTGCAGCGTGATATAAACTGTAGTGGCGTTGTAAATTAACTTATATATTTTTTGCTCTTTTCTACAAACTAAACATTTAGCTGTAGCAATCCTATCATTTTCAACGAATAAATATAGATCTTCCCATAAAGATAAAAAGATCGGAGGCGTAGATAGCTTTTCGCACCGTGATGTGCCCGGTTCGTCCATACTTAATGTACTGTACCACTAACACCATACGGCTGAGGATATTGATAGGTATGTCAAAATCATTAAAAAAAACTTTTTTCTGAATTTGATCCTAGATTTAACAATTTGGAGTGTCTGGAAACTTATATTCAACTTTTAACCACGCCATTTTCAGTTGTTACAGATAACGTTGATCTAGACCTACAGTTAGAGTTATTAGATTTACAGTGTGATAGATAACTAAGATATAAATTTTTAAATAAGAAGGACTTGTGTGGCTTTTTGTGAAAAGTGTCTATAAAAGCCGTAACCACCAGCATGTATGGCACTTCACGTGTTTACTACAAAGCGAGGCTGTCTCTTCGTCTCCAGTCTACGACAGCGGCTCCCTACCTTCTGCGCTCTTACGTCACATGGTCTCTCCGACGTCACACGGTCTCTCTCACATCACACGTCAGCAAGTTGGCCGAGCCTGTGCTACACGGTGGCGTGCACTGAACCCCATCTATCCCAGCGCTGCTGCGGTAAAGAACTTTTATTAACATTGTCTAATTATTCCTTAGAACGCTTTTTATAGTGTTTAAAAATTGCGAACATCTAAGTCATGCCAAGTACAGCTGTCTCGACAACCCGCTCTCACTACCGCAGTTCAGCTTCTCCAGCGAGCTGGGTTTCCTTGCCGGCGCAAAAGAGAGCTACCTCAGCGAAATTTAAGGTCGCTTGGGTGATGCATGCATTTGAAGCTTCTTCGAGGCGGAAGTGTGCCTCCTCTCCCGACAGCAATTTACGGCGACAGGCCAGCTAGCGTAGGTAAGGGGTGTTAGTTTTAATACTTGACACTCGAAGTCTTCAGCGCCGCATATTAGAGACTGCAAAAAAAAAAAAAAATCAACATCTTAACAGTATAGCCCCTTACACATCATCTTGCTAATAAAAATAGAGCCAGTATATGAAATCAATTGTAATATAGAAGAATATATTTTAGTCTTGGGTTTCGGCATGTATACGGTTTTTTCGAGCAATTCACTGATGTCACGTGTAGAGTATGTGTTCCGATAGCCGCAGAAAAATATTCAGGTTGCCCAGCATGAACACAGAGTTAAGCGCGAATGGTTGCCTGTGATGGTGGTATATAGTGAACTTTGTAGTGTTCCCCTTGGATTATAGGTGAAGGTTCCGCGAGTTCTGTGGCATTCTTCATGAATGTAACGTGTGTTATACGTCGTGACAAATATTTTCCCTCGTTTGTCGTTGATGCACGTATACTGAGTAGGCTATGCGAGTGAAATTATAACACTTCAACGACGGTAAAATACCAGTTAAATTTTTCTGATATTTTTAGATTAGGCTTTTTAAGTAAAAGAAACAAATAGTTAGTCCCGGTGCATTTTTGTGCAAACCATGACAGTACTATCACGAAGCGTCACCGGATGAAACTGTAAACACATTGTTTGAGATCTGCTATATGTTAAGTTTTTTTTTTGCTAGGGGCTTTACGTCGCACCGACACAGATAGGTCTTATGGCAACGATGGGATAGGAAAGGCCTAGGAGTTGGAAGGAAGCGGCCGTGGCCTTAATTAAGGTACAGCCCCAGCATTTGCCTGGTGTGAAAAAGGGAAACAAAACCATCTTCAGGGCTGCCGATAGTGGGATTCGAACCTACTATCTCCCGGATGCAAGCTCACAGCCGCGCGCCTCTACGTGCACGGCCAACTCGCCCGGTTATATGTTAAGTTACGATGGTGTCGTCACTGCCGTGAATATCAGTTTGGAAATATGTGTGAGCGTGTGGTTTAAAATATTCTTGAAAGATCTTTCTCAGACAGATCTTTCCACGAAAAAAACTCAGCCTTATCTATATATTAAAAAGTTTATGGAAATTAAAGTCAGTCAGTCCGGCCATTCTATTCGGTCGATTTCCTTCAATTTTTTAACTGAAAGGTATTCATGCACAGATTTGTAATCAGGTACTATAAATCACTTAACTTCCGCCTTCCTCAAATTATTTGATTCCTTCAATTTTTTGTCTCTTTGAATCAATCATATCTTTGGTTCTAATTGAGGTACGGAAATAGTTTTGGCCTAAGAACACTCAGCGGATCAAGTTCTTTCATTTCAGATTTTATCTATTCAAAATGATTGTTTCTGAGGAAAGTTATGAGTGCACATTCAATTTGACGTCTCATTTCTTCAACATTTTTCTCATTGAAGCAATCATATCTTTCATTCTAATTGATGTACGCAGTTCGTTTTGGCCTAAAAACACTTAGTGGATCAAGCGTTTTCTTTTGTGGTAATAACGATTTAAATTAGTAGATTCTGAGAAAAGTTATGAGTACATTTGTCTCCTTGACGAAGGTCTTTGAAGGGCTTTTTAACAGTTTGGCGCGTAGTGTTGTTCCAAGGAACGTTTAATTCAATTTCTTTGTGTGATGTATTTTCAAGCATTTTGTTGACATACTGTAATATTACATTCTATTACCACAGCAGATCATGTGCTTTATTTCATTAACTCGAAACTTTGCAAATACATCCGTGAGGGTAGTAACGAACAACACCATACTTTGTACATTGCGGGCGGAGCCAGCGGGAAACTGCTAGTAAAATGGTCATGTTAACTTTAGGGAGTGTAGTGGGGCTACGATTGTTTATATTTAAAAAAACTGTTTTGTAATAATAATAATAATGTTATTTGCTTTACGTCCCACTAACTACTTTTACGGTCTTCGGAGACCCCGAGGTGCCGGAATTTAGTCGCGCAGGAGTTCGTTTACGTGCCAGTAAATCTACCGACACGAGGCTGTCGTATTTCAGCACCTTCAAATACCACCGGACTGAGCCAGGATCGAACCTGCCAAGTTGGGGTTAGAAGGCCAGCGCCTTAACCGTCTGAGCCACTCAGCCCGGCAAAACCTTCTTGTATCTGGGGTAATGAATATTTTCACCGCACGCCACTGATGCTACATGTTAGTCCCGTCGACGGGGGATCTTCAGCTAGTCGACAATATAGTGCTTTTGCGACCTCAGAACGATACAATAATAAAGATATTCATGAATTTGATTTTTGTTGGTAAGTCCATATCAACACCGGACTACGAGAAAATGGGTGAACAGAATTTAATGAAAATCGATATGTAAATTCAGGGAATAAGGAACTACCAAGAGGCCTATTCAAACAAAACAAAATGGATGCGAAATTTTACTACCTAACATTCCTGGTAATTTAAAAAAAATTCTGCAAGTTCCGTTATACAAATCATACGAACGTGGATTCATGATAATTTTGAAGTCAATTTGTCGACTCAGAGCTCAACATGCCAGGCATAGTGTTGTTCAGCCTATGATTTAGAACCTATAATTTGGGAATCCCCTGTATTACAGTAGGTGTCACGCATACGGTGCAACCTGCCGGTTCTCGGAACAGCTCGCAGGCTGTGACACTTGAGACACGCGCACGCTAACCACATAATTGGAGCCATAATTAGCATAGAACGGGCTCGCAGCTTGTCACATTTTAAATAATTACCCCAGGGTAGAAAATGGATATACATTATAGACAAGCTTTACGGCACTCACAGTTGCCAAATGAGTAAATGCTGTCAACTCTTGCCTCCCTGTACTATACGAGTGGGTAGGAAGAAACAACACATAATTCTGTCTGTAACTTTTACTGCGTTCCTTGAATATAACTCAACACGACGTTTACACTTTATGTTACAATATCATAAACGTCTCGCACTTGTGGCGTTATTTCATCCGTCCATAAGCTCTTCTAAACTCGCTAGCAGTGAAAGACTGCTATACAGATTTCGTAATTCACAATGACACATAGGAATGGAGCTTGGGTTATAACATATGAAGTCTTTATTAATACAAACTTGAGGAAAAGATGAACTCTGTTCTAAGTTATGAGAGAAAGTGAAAGGTTAACCGTTACGCCCACGAAACACGTTTTGGAAGAAGTCAAAAGGGGACAGACAGGTGACTATTAGGCGGTATTTAAAATGCTGGAAATTGTGACGTCATCTTCCACCATAAAGGCCATCATATGGCAGGCCTCGATTTACGGTCTGCTGCCACATTAACGACCTCATTAAAGCACAGAAGTATATTTGTAATAATAATAATACAGTAATAATAATAATAATAATAATAATAATAATAATAATAATAATAATAATAATAATAATAATAATAATACCGAGCTCGATAGGTGCAGTCGCTTAAGTGCGGCCAGTATCCAGTATTCGGGAGATAGTAGGTTCGAACCCCACTGTCGGCAGCCCCGAAGATGGTTTTCCGTGTTTTCCCATTTTCACACCAGGCAAATGCTGGGGCTGTACCTTAATTAATGCCACGGCCGCTTCCTTCCCACTCCTAGCCCTTTCCTGTTCCATCGTCGCCGTAAGACCTATCTGTGTCGGTGCGACGTAAAACAACTAGCAAAAAAAATAGATCCTACTGTTTGTCATATTCATACTATGGTCTTAATAATAATAATAATAATAATAATAATAATAATAATAATAATAATAATAATAATAATAATAATAATTCCGTGAGATTCCGTCGATCAGGCGGCTGCGCGCCGGTCACTCACCACTGGGTTCAGTGGTTCAAATGCCTGTCACTCCATGTAAGATTTGTGCTGGACAAAGCGGAGGCGAGACAGGTTTCTCTGCGGGTACTCCGGTTTTCCCTGTCATCGTTCATTCCAGCCACACTCTCCAATATCTTTTCATTTCATCTGTCAGTCATTACCCACAGCCTCCACAGGAGGGCGACAGGCTTCGGCAGCCGACACAATTCTTATCCTCACCGCCAGATGGGGACTTCATTCATTCCATTCCTGACCCAGTCGAATGATTGGAAATAAGCTAAGCAATTTCATTTTCATTGTTAGGGGTGCCTGGCCAAGGCGATAAAGGCGTCCTCGGTTTATCCGGAAGGACGCGGGTTTGATTCCCGTAATGAAATCGGAAAATTTAAGAAACGATATTTCCACTTCCGGAAGTGCATATGGCTTTGAGATTCACTCAGCCTACACCAAATATGAGTACCAGGCCTGGGAGCAAAGGCGACCGAGCGTAAAGCTAACCCACCAAGTGTCGAGGTTACGGATAGCGAAAGGTTCCATGGGCCCTCTTTGAATTTTATTATTATTATTATTATTATTATTATTATTATTATTATTATTAAATAAGATGTGCTGGGCTACAGTATGAAGTACAAGTTAGGCTAGGACTAATAGCATAGCTTCCCATCACTTGCGTTATCTAGAGTTAATTAATAAATATCACCCAACTCCCGAGGAACGAATGAAGCTTTAATAAGCAGAGTTGATCTGAAGGACTCCAGGTTTCGTATAAAGTGAGAATAGATGTGTCACTTCCTGGGCGAGTTCAGGTGGTGTCCTTGCGACGAGCGCGCTGACTCCCGTCATAACTTGATGAAGATTGGTTATCACGCGGGCCTTAGTTGATATTGATGTGACTGGTGTTTCGTGTGAAGGGAAGCGGGTGACAGTTCCCTCCGCCTTTGGAGCAGCGCTCGCTGGCCCATTTGTTTCAATCTCTGCCAGCGTTAATTACGGACACTGTGTTGGTCGTGTCATGTCGCGAGAGACAAACGGCCGATCACTGCTCCCGTCGAACACATCCGCTCTCGGGGTGAAATATGGGCACACCATCCTCCAAACGAACACTTTTTTTTTTTTTATTGACGAGATTGAATACTTCTCAGTCCTTCTTTAATTCGACATTCGGAGATTGTGGATGCTGACAAGAAACCCACGTGACAGCGAGGTCGCAAGTGTGATGTCTAGTTAGAACTGTCGAAAGTGTCAGTACAGTAAAAACTCGGTTAACCGAGCTCCGCTTAACGGTAATCCGGGTTACCCGAAGTGCTTCCGAAATCGCAAATACAACAACAACAACAACAACAACAATAAAAACCACGTACCGTACTGCACGGGAATAATCACAAGAGGGAAAGCGCGTGGGCTTTGGCTAGCAGAAAGGTGAACGCCCAACCTTGAGTTGATTCTCCGGTGCCCGTTCATTTGTGGTCACCACAAAATCATGGACATTTTCTGCCGCTGATATTGTGTTTATACCCGGATTGGATCAGTCGAGGTACAAGAGATTTGCGGTCAGCACAAATCACGGACATTTGAGGTCATTGAAATGTGTTTGTGCCCGGGTTGTGTCGGCCGAGGAGCGAAAGGAATCTGTCTGTAAAGAAGCGCGGTCATCACTTTGGTGCTAGTCGACCAAAATGTACTCGAGTTTGGAAGTTATTTATAAAATAAGCAATAGGATTACAGAAAATTCAATAACAGCACCATTTTCCTCGTTTCATTTGACGTTAGGTCATGTAGGTTTGGTATGTGTAATTTATATATTTTTTATTGGAGGTGGAACGCAAAAAGTGCCCGTTTTGAAACTTGTTTAAACGATGCGTCAATTTTAAGATATTGTTTCTCTAAATAATGTGTGCGAGAGGAGAATGTTGTTCTCGAAGCGAGCGACCAGGAGCCCAGACAGGTTGGCGGGGTACCCCGAGATTAAGCTATTGAGGTTCACCCCTTTCTGGAGTGACCACAAATCTTCTGTATCTGCTAGGAAATTTCTGTAAGTGGCCACAAGTATATTTCAGTGACCGAAAATGTCCGGTGACCGCAAATATCCTGTCACTGACACCCTATTCTAAATAAAATGACCGTTGTACCAGCTGAAGTCTACATTGTACTGTACATTTAGTACTTCTTATTTTAAAGCAGGGCCTCTCAAACGCCCAAAATCTCACGCGTGCAGATAGAGCCGCAAGAGCTCCGTGCACTGTGCATCGCTGCCGCTCGGCATGGCTCGGATCAACGCTTCGTCTCTGGTCTACTCGGCTAAGCTCGGCTCAACTCGCCTATACTCGGCTCAAGTCAGCCCGGATTTGGAGCGCTACGGCGCAAGTGGGGCAGAGGGAGACAGGCGGAGCGAGCGAGACAGGCGTGAGGAAAGAGAGAGTAAGCGCTATTGCTCCAAATCGAGGAGTGGGGGGTCTGCACTCTGGTCAACCAAGCCAAGTCGTCTTTTGCACCGTGCACAGTGCATGCACCACGCGCATGCACCCTGAGAGGCCCTGTTTTAAAGCAATACAGAAACTATAGTACGCACATGTGTGCTATTTTGGATTATCGTAAGACTTGTCAGCGCGGGCTGACGTCCTTCTAAAGAAAACATGGCTTGACACTGCTGCTCGGAAATGATGGGAGGGGCACAAGAAACAAACAAAAATTACTGAAATTTTTGAGTGAATATCGTATAATCTATAATCTATCGTATAATCGCGAATACCACCAGCACATTTCCCCCCAAAATATTGGTTCTAAATATTGTGTGCGGGTCGTATTCAAGCAGTTCATTCTCGTAAATATTTACTACGTTTACATAGAGTACCGAAATATATTTGAATACGGTTACCATACTCAATATACCACATGTAAACGGGCATTCAGGTCTTATTGTGTTTTAGTTGCGTTCTAGAAAACAAGATAGACTTTTCAATACGGTTGCAGTGGCATGTAAACGCGAAATGTAAAGTAATGAAATACGGTAAATCAAAGAATATGTGTAAGAAGCGTTAATTTTATGTATACTGGCGGAAAAATATTCAAATACCATGATATTAGGAATGTAGAATACGGTCATTTTGGCAATATATTTGTCGAGGTAACATATTTAATTGATTAAAGGTATAAGAGTACGCGCGAGAAAAGCCATCGCAAATGTACCATGCTGGTTCATTAATAACCGGTGTAATCGCCTGGCTGTTGAACGTGCATGCCTTGTGTCGTGCAGATGCCGGATGTCAGCTTGTGGGATGGCGTTGCATGCCTGTTGCACTTGGTCGGTCAATCCAGGGGCGATTAAAGCCGGATGTGGATGGCGCTGAAGTTTTCATCCAATGATGTCCCATACGTGCTCGATTGGGGACACATCGGGGGATCGAGCAGGCCAAGGTAACATACCGACACTCTGTAGAGCACGTTGGGTTACAACAGTGGCATGAGGGCGTGCAATATACTGTTGGAAAATGACCCCCGGGAAAGGGGTTCATGAATGGCAGCACAACAGGTCAAATCACCAGACGGACGTACACATCTACAGTCAGGGTGCGTGGGATAACCGCGAGAGTGCTCCTGCTATCATAGGAAATTGCTCCCCAGACCAGAACTCCCGGTATAGGTCCAGTGTGTCAGCGTCGCAGACAGGTGGAATGCAGGCGTTCACCTGGCCACCTTCTACCAAACACATGGCCATCACTGGCACCAAGGCAGAAGCGGATTTCGTCGGAAAACACAACGAACCTCCACTCCATTCTCCATTGAGCTCTCGCTTGACACCACTGAAACAGCAGACGGCGGTGGTTTGGGGTAAGTGGAACGCACGCCGCAGGGCATCTGGCTCGAAGCTATCCTTCAAGTAATTAATTTCGAACACTTCGTTACGTCACTGTGGTGCCAACTGCCGCTCGAATCGCTGCTGAAGACGCAGTCCGCTGCGCCACAGCCATGCGCCGAATACGGCGGTCCTCCCTCTTGGTGGTTCTACGGGGACGTCCGGAGCCCGGTCTTCTTGCGAGCGTACCTTCTCGTGACCACTGCTGCCAGCACGCACGTACAGTGGAGACATTCCTACCAAGTCGTTCTGCAATAGCGCGGAAGGAAAAACCACTTTCACATAGCTCTATTATACGGCCTCGTTCAACCGCAGTGAGCTGTTGATACTGGCCTCTACGTCGTCGTAAAGGCATTGTTGACCCACTCAAAGTCACTTCGTCCAGTTTCACTGTTAACTAACGCTCTCGCAAAGTACAGCCCGCATTTTAAGCAAACCTGATGTGCAAAGTCATTGAGCTGCCACTAGCGCCACCCTCATGCGATTTGCGAGAAATTTGAATCAAAGTCACTCTTCGGATGTGTAAACACGCATACCAACGTCCGTTAATCTAGCACAACCCGCTCTTGGGGTTTGGATATTTTTTTTCCGCCAGTGTATTTTTCAGCAGCCGTCTATGACGGAGTGAAACGCGCAGACGCTACAATGGTATTTTGATTCCCCAAAATCGTCACTTTCAGTGTCACGACCTTAATTTATATTTGAGATTTTGACTGGACGACATGACGACAGATAAATTTTATTTATTAGTTTACATGACATTAATTAACAATTATTTTTAGTACTAAAATTCCTTTTTCATACCATTCCTGAACTGTACGCGCCATAGCATACCAATATTTTCCGGTTGGTTATTATGGCTTGGATATGCGAAGGATGTTCTTCCCTTGGGACAACAATCCTTGGTCTTTCTCTCAAGTTACGTGTATCGTGATGTGTTGCTGCCAACTTAAAGACTATATCCCTAAGTCTAACTAAACTGATAGATTTGACGTGTCCAGGAAAAAATTAGGATAAGTAAATTAAGATTGAGATTTTTATGTAAGATTCATTTTAAACATTAATTAAGCTTTTTAGGTTATTTTCAATCGTGAAATCACCAACGTTTCGCCCCATTGTAACAATGGGCTCGTTAGTTTGATTGCTACACCTTTCCAAGACACTGGCGGCTATTGCGCCGTTGAGACACCACTACAAGCCTCCTATGTAGGGTAGTGCAGTGACAGTGCACTAGGAGAAGCATGTGGCTGCTTTTGGCCTCTGTACCAAAACATTTTTACTATTTGATTTGATTTTTGAAAAAGTTTATGCTGTATGGAACAAGACAAACTGCAGGGAAACTTAACACTTTCGCTAAGACTTTGTTGTTGTTGTTGTTGTTGTTGTTGTTGTTGTTGTTCTTCTTCTTCTTCTTCTTCAGTGAACACAACCTATCTCGGCTGTTGTCGTTACAAACGGACGCTATAATCCGAAAACAAATATTATCATTCTGACATCCTGTACTGTCGCTTATGAAGTTGGTCAAGTTTTACGCCCATATGCCATCGCTATTACAACTTTCTGTGGATGTTGGCAATATGTTGTGGTGTATTACGTGTATATGGAGAGGTTTGTTTATTGTGTTCAGCACAAATATGCAGTCTCTGGGCTAGCTATACACTTTGTTAAATACAACATCACGTGGAACTTTTTACTAAATTTACAGGATAATGGAGTCTCACACGGCTAAAATGCTCTGAATAGAAGATGACTATGCTGACCATACAGTCCGCGCGTATGTCTCTAAGAGTTCCTATACTCCGGTCTACTCAGAACTCAGAAGAGCTCAGTTCATAACAAAAATAACAAAACCAAAAGAGTTAGCAGTAATGAGGGTGAAAAGGAAAACAATCGGCAAGTTGAAAAATAACAGCTACAAATAAACTCAGGCAAATAAGCTTAACACACAAAAATTTATTGGTATAAATCAGGTACACTAAACGATAAGAGAAAGTATGTAAGTGCTACATTATTCACATAACTGACAAGACGATTGTTATTGTAAGTTATAACGGATGGGTATTCCATCCTGTTTTCGTGTAACATCCAGGTGGGATCCTAACCCTGCTTATTTATGTGCCTAGGTTTTTTCCTACTACTAAGATTCCTATCAAATTGAGTGGGTCAATGATTTATTCTAAAGAACATAAGAAAAATCTCGGTGGATCAAACGATTAAATCACAAGTATAACACTAGCGTATTCGAACCACTTACTTTACACTTAAATAAAAACAGGCTTGATAAACACACTTCAGTTCTTAAACAAAGAGAAATTTATTGCTGGAACATGTAATCAAATATGTACAGTTCATGCTGAAAATAAACAGACGTCAGAACAGCTGTTAACTGTCACAATCATATCATAACAAAAACCAGAATCTCGACATCAAATACCAAGAGATAAACGTTAGGTCATCTGGACATTAACAAACACTCTGATGACCTTTCAAAAAAACAAACAACGCACTATTTTCCAAATATTCTAAAACTGATACTGTTATGACCCACAAAGTCTCCCAACAACGTTGGATTAATAATTCCAACCACAAAATGGGAACTTGGATCTCAAATTGTTAATAAATTGTAGTGTATTTAATATTGTGGGTTGGAATCCCCGTCAGGATGCCGTAACATTTAAGAAACGAGATTTCCACTTCCGGCGGTGCATATGGCCCTGAGGTTCCCTCAGCCTACACAAAAAATGAGTACCAGGTTATTTCCTGGGGGCAAAGGCGGCTGGGCGTATAGGTAAGCACTCCAACCCATCCCGTACCGAGATTACGCATAGTGGAAGCCTTTACCTTCCACCACTCCAAGGGCGTTCATGGCTTGTACGGAGATGATTTTGCTTTTTTGTATTTAATATTATGTTTTATTTGGTTTTAATTTTAACATTTTTGTAAAGATTCCTATATTTTAGGACATTTATTATTATTGATGATGAGATGATGATGCTCGTTGTTTAAAGGGGCCTAACATTTATGGTCATCGGCCCCGACATTTATTATTACTAAGGCTCATGTTTAGGCTCCTCTGTGGGAGTCGATGATTTTGGCGGGAGTCTTGTTTAAATATCCACCTCTCGTGGGAAAAATATCACACGTAACTACATGCAAATATCACACACATACATATATATCAGAACAAGTTCACTCCACTACAGTAGGAAATCTCTTATGATGACAACCGGGTGTACACAGAAAAAAAAATATGGACATGGATGATAGTAATAATAATAACAAAAACACAGGCATATATTTTATGACACAAGACACTCCTTGGCAGCAATACACAAATATCTGACACGTAGGGTAAAATCTCGGCAGAGAAACTCAATAAAGGGGACCTTATCTTCCTCTATAAAATCGTAGCCAAAATACAAATAAAACACTAGTCTATTCAACTCCAGGTCCTTGTGCGACGCTGGGGATACTTGAACACAATGGGACATTAGCGTCCTGCTAATTCCTAAATCAACTATGAAGGTTTATCGACAACTCATACAATTAATTGGCCTTTATCTGAAGTCTCAAGTATTCTTACCTTAATGGCGTGAAGATCCCCACCGTGCGAGTTGGCCGTGCAGTATAGGGGCGCAGCTGTGAGCTCGCATCCGGGAGATAGTGGGTTAGAATCTCACTGCCGGCAGCCCAGAAGATGGTTTTCCGTGGCTTCCGACATTCACACCAGCCAAATGCTGGGGCTGTACCTTAATTAAGGCCACGGCCGCTTTTTTCCCATTCTTAGGCCTTTCCTGTCTCATAGTCACCAAAAGACCTATCTGTGTCGGTGCGACGCAAATGATATTTAAATGATATTTAAATGATATTTAAATGATATTTATACCCATATTTACCACAATATCTACCCGAAATTATTCCCACAGTAAAGGCATTAACTCTGCACAATATTATTTCAAGAAAAACTTCGTTTTACTACAACAAAACTCATATGAAAACCACCCTATCTTGCGCTTGTAAATCACGAATTTAGACATTATATTCCTGAATAATTCCACAATGGAATATAATAAATGCTTTCTGATGATCCTGAATACGTCACCGTTGCCTTACACTATGTCCGTTATACGTCGACATTCCTATCATGGAAACGTTACACCCGATAAATTATCATCCATGATCTTATCAATCTGAAGACATGTTAAATTTACAATGCAGTATCATTTATTACCATGTGGCGTCGAACCGAGATCCCGTCTCGTAGTTACACACAAGTGAACATTATTGGATTGCATGAAGAAATATTAACAAAAGCTTTACTAAATGATCAAAGTGCATTAACGACGTTGTACTTTCTGAAATATAAAAAAGAAATGGGAACTCTCAAATATTTCCACACATAAATCAAAGTCCGATAACATACCATCACTACACTGGACACTAATTATCTACACACTATTATGTACATCTGGGATTCTAGTACCCTCGTTGAGCATCGAACGGGTTCTGACAACAAGAAAACATGCTTACTGTCTCTAGATAACAAGTTCGAGCAATACCCAAAATTTTAACAATATTTACTGGTATATGAACACTGAATTTATTGCCCTAAATTCGTTGCGTTACGTTAACTTGAAAATATTATAATTCGAAGATAATGCCAATGGCTAAAAATCTATTAAAAAAATAAAAATCCAATCGGCCTATATAATTATAAGAGAATATTGCCACCCTCAAAGCGGTGGTTCTAACTCCATATTTAACACATGATTATTATTATTATTATTATTATTATTATTATTATTATTATTATTATTATTATTATTATTATTCCAGGGATACCCGTGGAGCAGAAAGAGCTTAAAGAATGTGCGGGCTTGAATGGGTCTAACTACAGTCTCAAAATTAATGTAATACTTTAACAAAGATTATATTTCTTTAGAATTTCAAAAATCAAATAACAATATTAGAGGTACAATTAGCAATTTTGGAAGAAGTCAAGGAAAATACAATACAGTATTAGTGAATCCGACAGGTCCTGGGCATCAAGCCCCTCGCTTTACAATGCTTGAGCTCCCAGCTCAAATTTACAATTTACAGAACAACTTTAGTAAAGGGCAGAAATCCCCTAATTCAAAGAGCACTTGCTCTTAAATTTGCAATACCTAGCCTCCCAGAGGCACACTTTACAATTACAAAATTTGAGAAAGAGCTAACCGGCTCTCCGTTTCCTTTCAGCCTCCTCGAGGCAATATCAAAAATAGTACACTCTCTGGCCGTCCATGGCCCAACTTATAATTTGAAACAGGGGTATCTTGTACCCAACCTACGGGACCTTTGCGGAAAAGAACAGGTTAAGTAAAATGGCCCAAAACACAAACTGAATGGAGGCGTATACTTGCACTCCTAGATATGAACACTAAAACAACCTAAGGAGCTCTAGGCCGATGAAACAGGGGCTATTCCCAAACTACGGAGGTGACTCGTATAGGGATAAATTAATGCATTACGGAAAGGAAGAAAAACAGTTACAAAACGTAGTCACCTAAAATCAAGATGAAGGAGAGTTCGAGAGGGTATATCACTCTCTATCCCCGATTTACAGTTAAAGATTTTATGAAGTTTTTACATTAGCCGGCAGAAGGTTACATTTTTAGAAAAGTAGGTTACATGGTTAAAGATTCGGACCTTCCACTTGGAGTAATCTGCGGAAGTAGCTACAACAAGAAAGGTGTAATAATGTAGCCATACCTTGTAGCAGTTCTAGCTGCCGACGAAAAGGCCGCCCGTCTCCTGCTTAACACATACACTCAGATAGTTGTCGATCAATTGGCCAAGAAAAGTGAAAATCCGCAGTTTATAAACCCTCAGGGAAGGTTCGAGACCATTTAAGATTAAACTAGCCACGCCCTCTCAAGTTTATTGGTTAATTTCAAAGTTACACACAGAATCGAAGAAGAAGCCGGTGATAGGTGGAAAATTAATTACAGAAATTAGGGATTGGCTAGATTCAAAACTGGCGGAAGTAAAAAGGAAATATTGCCAACCCAAAAATAAATGAACATCAATCAGTAAAAAAACTTATGAATACAAAACTTTTTAAAATCATAAGTTCTTTAACTTCAAACCAGGTGCATGATCAAAGTTTTTTGTAGTGTCATCTGTGGGAAAATGTCCAAACTTCTTGATGAATGGCAAATAAAACAAGGAGACGTTCTCTCAGGTTATGCAACTGCATAATAACAAAATTACATAATATTTTAGTGGTGATATCTTCTGGTTAAAGATCCAAGTTGGTGTAGTTTCAGTTTCACAGTTTCACCAATAGAGGATTTCATTTAGGCGGTAGTTTTAAATGAGCGGCATTGAGGTGTACAATTATTATTATTATTATTATTATTATTATTATTATTATTATTATTATTATTATTATTATTATTATTATTATTATGCAATTGGCTTTACGTCATACCGACACAGATAGGTCTTATGGCGACGATGGGACAAGAAGGGGCTAGGAGTGGGAAGGAAGCGGCCGTGGCCGTAATTAAGGTTCAGCCCCAGTATTTGCCTGGTGTGAAAATGCGAAACCACGGAAAACCATCTTCAAGGCTGCCGACAGTGGGGTTAGGACCCACTATCTCCCGAATACTGGATACTGTCCGCACTTAAGCGACTGCAGCTCTCGACCTCGGTCATTATTATTATTATTATTATTATTATTATTATTATTATTATTATTATTATTATTATTATTATTATTATTATTATTAATTTTCCCCTTGGTGGTTTAAATATATCATATATCCTTAAAGGAAATAGAGTACTCATTCTACAACATCCGACATCAGTTCGCTGCCATTTGATATAACATAACAGAACGTCGAAATTGACTCACAGGCAGCCTTATGTTTCATATGAAAATGTCTCCATATGGTAGCTGAGAGTATAGGATATTATTATTATTATTATTATTATTATTATTATTATTATTATTATTATTATTATTATTATTTCCGATGAGGTCTGCTAAGGACCACGTGCCAATTTCAGTTCACTTCTTCATACTTTGTTGTTTTCTCTTCTGCTCCTTTCAGTCCTCGGACCACTTCACACCAGGCTTCTTGTTAAATCTTCCTTGGAATCCTTCCATACTTACTACTCTCTTTCTAAAAATTTCTCTGTCCATAGTTCCTTCTTCTCTTATATTATTTCCTTCTAAATCTTTCTCTACTTCTTGAATCCAGCTAGTTGTTGCCTTTTTGTCCCAAAGTTACTTGAAAATCCTTTTTGTTAATCTGTTTTCTATGTTCCTGTTTATTCCATCATTAGATCTTAATTTCCATAATTCTGTTGTTATCACAGGGCCTAAGATTTTTCTCATGATTCTCCTTTCTAGTACCTAAAGTTGATCTAATCTATAGTTTAGTACCAGGCATTCACTTATTGTTATAAGCATTCCGGTTTCACCACTGTAGTGTAGTGCCTTATTTTAAGATTTTTAGATAGACACTTTTTGTTATAACCATTCATTGTGTTACCATATGCTCTTTCCATTTTGTATACCTTTCTTTCTACTCCAGATTTGTCTAAACCATTTAAAAAAAAATATTTCTCCCAGATATTTGAATTTCGTTACTCTTTCCACTGGACCAATATTTGTTGCCAGACATTTTGGAGCATTCTTGATGTTTGAAGTAAAATCTGCTTTTTCTACGGAGATTGTCAAACTTGTATTGTTGGCTGTTTATTCCAAGAGATTGATTTGTGTTGTTGCACTTGCTAGGTTTTTCTGACAATATAGCAAAATTGACTCCAAATGCTAGGCAAATTATTTCAATGCCTTTGCCTTTTCTCCCCAAAGTTACCGGCAAAATGTTATGTTCTTTAAGCTTTACATTCCAAATTCTTACAATTTTCTCTAGAACACAGTTGAATAGAGGGAGTGACAAACCGTCACCTTGACGCACCCCTATATTGTCCTTAATAGGTTTCCATATCTCACCCATAAATTTCACCTTTGAAATTGTGTCAGTAAGTGTTTCACGTATTAGGTTTGCCAATTTAGTTTTCACAAAAAAATCACGAAATGTTTTATCTATAGTTTCTCCATCAACCAAGTCAAAGACCTTTTTAAAATCTACAAAAGTCACAACAATGTCTTTTGAATTCAATATCCTATGGCGAATTATGGATTTTAAGTTAAATATTTGTTCTGAACAAGATCTATCTTTTCGAAATCCAGCTTAATACTCACTCAGTTGTTTCTCAAGTGATGTTTCTACTCTATTCAGCAATATTTTTTAGAATACCTTGTATGCAATTTGCAGAAGAGAGATGCCTCTATAGTTATCACCCTTTTTGTCCACTTTTTTACGCATTGGGAATATTAGAGCCGCTTTCCATTCTTGTGGAATCCTCTCTGTTCTCCAAGTATCTTCGAAGATTAACTGCAGCTCTTCAACGATTTTTGATTGAGACCATTTCAAAAGTTCAACTGTTATACCGTCTTCTCCAGTAGCTTTATTATTTTTCAGATTGTTAATTACTTCTTTAATTTATTTAGCAGTGGGTGGTATATATTCTTCCAGGTTTTCAGTTGTTTGAGAGAATTCCAACTTATGATCGGGTTCAGGGCAGTTTAAAAGTTGATCAAAGTGCTTCGCAAGTATTTCACGATTCTCAGCATTGCTTAGGCCAAATCTACCATTTTCGTCTTTGAAGCATATGCTAGGCGCTTGATACCCCTTTAATTGACTCTTAAAAGACTGGTAGAAGTTTCGAGAGTTATTTTTAACAAAACTGTCTTGCAGGTCAATAAGTTGTGATTTTTCGATAGTTCCTTTAAATCCCGTTTTTATTCTAGCAGTGTCTTTCCTTTGCTGTTTAAATTGGTAATAGTGCTCTGTCTTTCCAGAGGATTTCCACTTTTTCCATTGTTTTATTTTCTCATGTAACGCATCTTCACATATTTGATTCCACCAAGGTTTCTTTTTAGGTTTGACTAGCCCAAATGTTTTCTGGGTTGCATTGGTTATTTCTGTAGATAAATCTCGCACTTCCCATGATGAGATACTTTTATTTCTTTCTGAAGTGTTTCCAATGTTCCTTGTGTAATTTGAAGTCTACTTGTGTTTTATTTGTTTACTCTTTCCCCTCTTCTGTGATTTCTGTTAGGTAAGAATTTTGGTTTGATTCTAGATAAGTAGTGATCGGAATCAAATTCTCTGCTTCTTACTACCTTGATATTCATAATTTATTTCATGTTTATCATGGGTATAGCTACATGATCCAGTTGAAATTCACCTAGTGATGGATTTGGAGAAATCCTATTTTTAGCTTTCCTTGGCAATTCCTTGAAGGAAGTTGTTATTAACTTCAGTTGAAAACTTTTACAGATAGTAATTAATCTCATTCCATTGATGTTTGTTCTTTGGTGTGTGACATATTCTTCCTCTATTGGTCTATGAATTCTCTCTCTTCCTACTTGGGCATTGAAATCTCCAAGTAATATCACCATATTTGATTTTGGAATTTTAGATAATTCATCATCCAGGAGTGTCCAGAATTCCTCTACTTTATTTGGGTTCTTTTTGTTGTCTTCATTTACTGGTGCACGGTAGTTAATAAAAGTATATATTTTTTATTTTTGCAGTTCATTGTTAAGAGAGATATCCTTTCTGAGCGGTATTTGAATTCAGTTACATTGTCTAATAATCTTTTATGGACATAAAAAGCTGTTGTGGCATTCCTTTCATAATTTTAATCGCAGGTTTACCTTTAAGGATTCGATAATCTTTTGTATCTGTCACATTCTCATCCGAAAATCTCGTCTCCTTTATTGTTAAGATTTGAATTTCGTTTCTCTCTAGAAGTAGTTCTAATTCCTTCTGTTTACCAACCTTCAACAAGGAATTTACATTCAAAGTGCCTGCAAAAAACTTCTGTTTAAACTTAAGTCTGGACGGATTCCAAGGATGCTCCGACTCATCCTTATTGCAGAGGTTGGGACTCTTCAGAACCCTAGGTCCCGATGCAATATGTAACGCAATGCTGGGTTTCTCTTC
Source organism: Anabrus simplex (assembly GCF_040414725.1). Taxonomy (NCBI): domain Eukaryota; kingdom Metazoa; phylum Arthropoda; class Insecta; order Orthoptera; family Tettigoniidae; genus Anabrus; species Anabrus simplex. Next base: position 1,668,634,037 of record NC_090265.1, read on the forward strand.
CGAGTTGCCACCTGCGGTAGTGCTTTCTTTCAGCGGCTTTTCCATTCTGCAATTGAAATTGTGTGTTTCAAGGGTAGGGATAACATTCCAAAGTAAAATCAGATTGTTAGTCTGAAATGATTATTATTATTATTATTATTATTATTATTATTATTATTATTATTATTATTATTATTATTATTATTATTATTATTATTATACCTAGACTTTGTATATCACAGTAATTTTAAGCCACGCCATAAAGTAAGGTAGTTTTAACTAGAGACGTTTGAAGCACTTTCCTTGGAAATCCGTAATTCTTTCCAAACGTGCATGTCACTCAGATCTCATCTCATGTCGTTCTAATTTGGTCGTCGGTCTCCTCTCCTTTGAATAAAGATATCACCTTTCCCCATCTCGAACATCTGGAGAGCTTCGCCTACATCACACACGAACCTCATCGAATTTCAATGGCTCAGCACGCAGACGTCAGCTATAAAATTCGCTTCACCAACAGATGTCATGATCAGTATCAGAGGTGCTTATGACTAAACTGTTTTACACAAGATACCGTGAAGTACATCATAGCAGAACCAAACGAAAACGAATTCAGTGGCATCTTCCTTGACTGAATTCTTCCGACCAAGACCCACGTAAAAAATCAATTTCTTCTTTTTTATAAAACGAAAAATACCATGTCAATTTGGATTTCAAATCTTTAACATTATTTTATTTTCCATAAAAATTAATTGATAAATAACTAAAAAGTTCGCTGCAAGAAATCTGTAACCCTAATTTTGTTTCCTTCGGTTCCTTCACAATTGATATTCTGTCAAGTATGTCATGAATGTAGTATGTCTTCTTCTTTTTCTACATCGTTTTCCTACATCTGTGCGGTCGCGGGTGCGAACTGCGTCGCACAAGTGGATTTGGCCCTGTTTTAAGGCCGGATGCCCTTCCTGACGCCAACACTATATTGTGCTCTTTCCAAGGCATGTGTGGCGGTACACCTCTTGCTCGACTGTTGCTCCGGCTGCTCCTGTAAATAAAAACATTTAAATATACGTACCGCTCACGTAGACTCCATCTCCTGGTCGTGGTACCGTCCCTCAGCTTTCCTCGAGTTGGTCGGGCTACACAAAATGAGGGGTGAGGAAGTAAAAATGTCGGCGGGTTAACTAACTACAAATAACGGTACGCAAAGGACTGAATTGAATTTAAATGAACAAAGATTTATTAACAAAATTGGCAAAAAAGGAAAACAAACAGAAATTTAAAATGAATCGAAATAAAAGGTATAAAAATATTGAAAATAACTGGAAGTAACAAACTCAAGTATTTTAGAAATCAAAATCTATCTTTCATAAACTTGATTGAAGGTCACAAATTGATATATCAATCATCGCCATCGAACTACTGACTCTAATGTCTATTGACGCTCAAATAAAACGAACCAATAGTCTACCAAGATTTGCCATACACAGAAAATATCCCATGACTTACATTCCAACTGAAAATTCAACTAAATGGGATTTTAATAACTTATTAATTGATTAATTAAATAATCAAATACTCTCAAATCGAAAAAAATGGGTATCTTAAATTTATAATAACAACTCCTAATTAACTTGCAAATTTCTCACTGTAATACCAATGTTTTGTGAACAAATAGTGAAAAAAGACAAGAAAAATCCATGAACACTTCCCGTTCTGCAAAATAATATCTCGTTACTCTACATATCACTTTGCCACAACAACAAAATTAACTGGTGGCTAAACCAAGAAAATTATCAGGAAGACAAATTTTATCATGAACACATCAATTTCATATCATATGTTTACCTTCTGTGATAGTTCTGGACACTTAAAACAAAAATAAATTAGGCCAAGTGCCTCAGTTATTACGCTTATCAAATAATGAACTCACCTCTTTACGATATTTATTTACTTTAAACTGCCGCTGTCTACACCTGTACTGAAAAATAACCCAACTGTGTTGTTCTACCGTTAATGGAGGCAGGTTCCATCTTAGACAGTTTGCGGCGTTTATCACATAACCTTTTACCAGAGGTCGTTTCATTTGCATAACTAATTAGTAGTGGTGGTGTCCAATTTCATTTGTTTGTTACGTTGTCTTCATGTCTGCGTACAGAACTTGTTTCAGTTGACTCTGACTATGAACAACACGTGGTCCCATTAGCTTAATACTTAAAATTAGTATTTACACAAATATACACAGTACTGGAGAAACAAATGCTCCAAACAAAAGAAGAAATCAAATGCAAAATTACCTAACTACTCCTACATTTAAATCGAACAAATACAAATCAGATTCACGTACCTTCGGCCTCTACCCTATAAAATATGGCAGATAAAAATATCAAAAGGGAAAGAAAAGAAAGGAACAAATTCTCAAAAATAACGTTATCACTGCCTATCAAAATTAATCAAATTTCGGAAATTTAATAGTGCAAAACATCGCTATCAAAAATAAACCTCAGCTACAACTGAGTTGAATTTGGCGGCAATCCCAAATCATAGGACGTAAATGTCTGAAACCGATATTCTCGAATTTAAATAATGAGAACTATGCGTCATCAATATCACAAATTAGCTTTCAAAATTATACATTGCAAGCTCGCTCCGTTTCATGCCTCCACTCGGCCTCTTATTAGAACACTTCCGAGTGTTATGTCATGCCTGGAAAAATATTCGCGTGCTTAAACCTTCCGCCTATAATTATCACATGTACTGTCGTATATTTACCTCTATCATTCAACTTGATCATCATTCAATTCTCATATTTATCTCATTACTCTCAACGTATTATTCATTTATCAACAAAGCCCTGCTCATTTATCACACAGGCTCAATAACTTCACTAATTCATCGTGTCGTTCACATATTCATAAATACGACATTGTTATACGATATGGTGCACAAGACTCTATTTTCCATTTCACCATTATTATCCTCAGGGACATTACTGCACCTTTATACTCGGTTACCTTGATCTCTCATTTCATATTCACAAGCTGCTATGAATTTCAGAGCCGGCTGGCAACGATTCCTAATTCTAAAATTGAATATAAACAAAATTGCCTGCCACACTCAACTGTCGAAAACTCAAAACTGCGTACCCACGAAGAAAAATAAAAATCGTGCATTTAACACCGTACTCCAATCAAAACAAAGGAAGGAAATTCCAAAACTGGATATCAAACCGTGATCACATAATATAACAATAACTCAGATACGCTGTAAAATCACGTCAGCTGAATTTAAAATAAACTCGGCAACATCCATAAGAAGTCAAAAATATTATTATCATACCTGTTACCATTATTATTATTACTATTATTATTATTATTATTATTATTATTATTATTATTATTATTATATTATTATCATTATTATTATTATTATTATGAGACGTGAAAATACCTTGTGCAAGCGACACCTACTGTAAAGTAAAATTTCATTTCATATGTTAACCACACAAAGCTCATGTCCAAAATGACTCCAACAAGATTAACGAGAAACTCAAAGGAATATGATTATTATTTAATGATTATTATGATTTTACTGACACCCTGGCATCTACATCCCGAATCGTTAGATGTAATTGCCGTGGTCTCACTCCTACAAAAAATAAGCTCCCTTGGGTACGTGAATTTTTATGTATACGAGGATACCTGATATCACTAACCTAAAATTTGACCACGAATCATTCATGTCGTCATCAATTACATATCACATAAATACAACATGCTCTTTACCTTATGTGCCGGCAGGTGGGCTGCATCCTTGTCAGCCTCCACTACATGGTTTTAAGCCATCTTGATCATCTTGCTGGGAATATATGACACACCGCACACACGATTCGGACCCATATTAATTTACGTAGCAGTAGTAAGATTTTGCCGAAACACACGCACCCTCTCGAATTCTACACCTAAATATAATTTACACAGTATACACGGAATTAGCATCCATTGAGTTGGCGTTCATTGTCAGGAACAAATCACCTGGCTCGTTGATGTCCTTCTGCACAGCTTGCCCCTTCAGTTGTTTGAACAAGGGATTAAACGGGGCCGATGACCTTCGATGTTAGGCCCCTTAAAACAACAAGCATCATCATCATCATCATCATCATCATCATCATCAAGGGATTAAAAGTTATTTACCTCGCTTGGAAATAGAAAGTGTAGGTCTACTCCTTCTCACGTTACATTCCACTAGTAAACAAAAGGTCTCTCCTTCTAAAATAGCACGAGTAGTGCTTGGTTTGAATGTCACAAATGAAACAGTAATTTTTTATACAATGTGCAAATTTAATTACAATGTTTTTCTGATCAGTCACTGAACAAAATTTATATAAATTATATTGTCCTATAGAATGTAATGCTTTATTCGCTCAGTTACTAGCGTGTAAGTTATGTGAGCTAGAAAATTGCTGTGAAACTAAATGTTCAGAAAAGTCCTATAGTTCAGTCAGTGTTCTCCGTGCGGCTTACCACGTCAAGTGTTCATTATTAAACATTATAGCAAACAAATATCGTCTACATTTTTGACTGTATTAAATGAGCCAACATTTTCTACGACCTGATCTACTAATATTATCAGAATTCTCCTAAATGTTTGTCATCTGCTTTAACTCACGAATCGCACTAAGCGATGACTAAATATAAGTAGCAGGTTCACATACCATCACCCTGCGCTGCACTTGAAGACTTGACTGTAGGCTCGGAAATTGCAACTAAGACTGATATATTGGCAAAGTGTCGCCACTAGTTTTTGTAAATTCGAGAAGCTCCGCCTCCCACGTAGTTCCACTGGAGGGGTGTGGCGTAGTGATACGACACCTTGGATTAAATTTTTAATTGCCCGTAGATTTTAGGTTCAGTAACTACCTTCTGATGATTCCTAAATTTTGTGTGATTCACCTGTTGCACTCCACTATCAGAAATGATCGCTGATTACTTTATAAATTGAAATGCGTCATAGGGCCTATTTACTCACGCACCATGGCACTTTCCCGCCATGACAGTCATCGTCATGGGTAAAACCATTCTTCAACACAACACTGATAATTTATTATTTACAGAATAATTAATCACATATTCACGTAAATAATTTTCCAAATATTATTTCCAGATTACGACACGATATTTTTCTACTTCTCTCGTCACCAAATCACGAAATACTGGATAAATATTCCCGCTCGAACAAGGCGGTTAAATTTTGGAATTTCTGATTGGCTAAAATCTTGCCGCTTGTCTTGGCTTGGGTGAAACCATTTTCTGTCAAGGGGTGACAGGTATTCGTTCTGTCTTCGTCGCACAATTAGGTGCGCCGCATTCCTTTCTCCGGTTTCCCGTGAGAACACTGTAGAAAGTTCCGCACTAAGCGGCGTCATAAACATATATTGGAGAAAGCTTTTAGCAAAACTATTTCCGGTACGTGATTTTAAAGAGTTTCTGGGGATATATTTCCATCTTGTGAGGTCTCAGCCTGGAACTTTGTGAAACTGCTGACTTTTCCTCGCTATCTGCAGTATTCAAATGTACGATTTTTAATAATTTAATTAACGCATTCCTTTAGGCTAATCGCCTTATGGGTGCAATATGTAACGACTATTGCGTGTTTCTATGGTGGTTGGTAGTGTAGTGTGTTGTATAAATATGAAGAGGAAAGTGTTAGGACAAGCACAAACACCCAGTCCCCGGGCCATGTATGATCGGAAGATTTCTGGTAACATTTAAAGCAAAATTACGAAAGTTAGGCTTTTGAAATTTTCTTCTTCTTCTTAATCTTCTTGTCCTGAACCCTAAGGTTGGTGGGTAACATAAAACGCATGTCTTACAAGCGTTTCCATTCTTTGGCCAATAGCTTCAAGTGGCAATAGCTGCGATTGTCTTTAATGATGTCCGTAAACTGTAGCCTACTCTAGGTCTACTCTTGCTCCTTCTACTTTCCAGTTTCCCTTCAAACAGAATGAAGAAGCTAATGCCAAACGAAGCTATTTCTTCAGTGTTAAGGTTTCGACTAAGGGGCGTGTCTCACTTGCTTTTTTGAGAACGTTCTCACTTGTGACTCTATGAGGCTACTTACTATCATACTATGTTTTAAGTGGAGTATGTAGCGGAAGAAACTGTGAAGCAAGTCAGGGTAAAACGTGTGCTTGGGGCCCTTAATTGAATACGCTGCACAGACGGTTAGTCTTAATGAACAACGGAGCGTACCAAGCGTACCTGAAATTCGATTTCGCAGAAAAATATATGTGAACTTCTTTTTCTTTATCTGTTTACTTTTGCTTTACGTCGCACCGACGCAGATAAGTCTTATGGCGACGATGGGATAGGAAAGGGCTAGGAGTGGAAAGGAAGCGACCATGGCCTTAATTAAGGCACAGCACCAGCATTTTCCTGGTGTGAAAATGGGAAACCACGGATAACTATCTTAAGTGGGGTTCGAATCCATCATCTCACCGATGCAAGCTCACAGCTGCGATCCCCTAGCCGCACGACCAACTCGCCCGGTAGTCCTATTAAATAATGGAGTTGGGGAGTGTTCTTAAAATTATATTTGCTAGAAAAAAGTGTATATGAATTTTCTTTGTACCTCTAATAGTTTTCGGGAAGAGCATGCTTTTCTGTGTTTTGGGGTATACTTTTCAGGATCGAAGTGTGATGGCGTCACTTTGAACTAATACAATAAACCACAAATTGGCGGAAGCTCCACCACTTAATTCGAGAAGATTTTAATGTGATTCACGGCACTGTCCGACTCGTTGGCTGAACGGTCAGCGTACTGGCCTTCGTTTCGGAGGGTCCCGGGTTCGATTCCCGGCCGGGTCGGGGATTTTAACCTTAATTGGTTAATTCCAATGGCATTACGACGCGCAGGTCGCCTACGGGAGTCAACTAGAAAGACCTGCACCTGGCGAGCCGAACCCGTTCTGGGATATCTCGGCACTAAAAGCCACACGACATTTCATTTTCACGGCACTGACTCACGCTCACTTCTTTTCTTTACTTTTGCAGTAACCAAGTACAGACCATATACATCTGACTCCACTTCAGTTCCATGGCGAAGCACGGGAACGTCAGCTAGCAATATAATAAAATTTGTGACTGGTAATAGTTTATATTATACTATTTCATAAAGACTAAACGTATCTCCCTTCAACTGTGGGCAGGTTGTGTCGAAGCGCTGTTCAATTAACGTCGTGAGATCTTGGTGATCAGCGGATGGAAAGTTGATTTCGGTCAACAAGCGGTCCGACAGCTCTGCATTTCGCCCGATCAACCGAGCTGAGGAGGGATGGCCAAGGCTCCACCATGGTTCTACGCTCTGTATTTGGGAGACGGAGAGGGGATGGTCCACACCGTCGGCTGTCCTGAGAATGGTTTTCCGTGGTTTTCCATTCTCCTGCACTAAGGCGAATGCCGGGACAGTTCCTAATATAGACCATGTCCGCCAAACCTCGTATTTTCACCCCACATCTCCTTCACTGTAACAAATATCCTGGCCTGAGAGACAGCGTCACCGTCTAGGACAGAGGTGCTCAGCTGGGCGCTCGTTGAGGCTAGCCCAGTGCGGCCGGGCTGGCGTGATCCACTACTCAGCGAAATGCGGACTGGGGTACAGTATTTAAAATAAAGCGCTATAATCGCAAAAGAAAAACTCTGACATTTTAAAGATATTCCGGATTGATTTGTACTGCACTCGATATAAATCGTCAGTTTTATTTTCTCATATTCATTCATTTGGGAAAAACTGACACTTTATAATTTTGTTACGATCTATAAAGGTACGGGGGTTTAAGCGTACAAGCTACGATTTACAATTCCTTGGATGGGCATGACATTATTTCCATTGCTTTAAAAATAAAATTCCTGTTATTCATTAAGCAAAAAGTAATATAATTACATAATTCAACAAGTTTACGGCTTGGTTTTGCAAAATATTATAGTGTTGTGTGACTTTCCCTCTTCAGTTAATTTCTGAAAATAGTATTTAACATTTAACAGTCGTCCGATGATAACAGCTACCCTATAAATGGTGAGAGGGAGGTTCATCACGAATGAAGAAATAGATATTTACTCTCTAAGATAAGTACAACAACAACAATAATAATGTAAATACTGTATATCTAGCAGATAGATATATAATACGCTTATCCACCTTAACTCCGTCTTATATTAGAAAAGTTTCTAAAGCACATCTTAAAACTCTTTATTGTATCCGGTCAATATAGGCTGCATAAACTGTAATGAATATAAATAACTTATTTCTTACAACGTACGGTGCATTGAAAATGACGTGCATTTCTGCCTTCATTCCTTCATTATTTTCTATCTTCATTTCAAACTTGGGTATCGCCGCAGTGATCGAGAGTGACTGGGAGAACTTTGCCCAACCTTCACAGCCTGTGACGTAGCCATAACGCTCATCGCCTGCCCGCCCGCTTACAGTGGCGGGCGCCCGCGGGACGGAATGCCCAGCGTGAGCACTTCTTGTCTAGGAAGTCCACCGTCCCCTTCGAGGACGGTATGAAAACTTTTTTATTAGTCGTAGATCTTGGTAATTAGAAGTGAAGTTCTTTCACTCAAGAGGAGCAAACAAATTCGGTGTGTTGCCGCCTAAGACACTAATCTCCATGTCCCAGAGTGTTCCAAGGCAGGAGACACAATAACCCTCACTCGTATACATTTCTTTTTAAACTCTCGACTTTAGGACCCGCGGCCTTCTCATAGACTGCGCTATCATCCATAACTCCACCGCAGCATGTATGAATAATCGTCGTTTGAGACTCTTAGAGAATCTGCCTAAGAGCTAGTACTCCATAATCTTATCAGACAAGCAAGCAAGCAGGCAAGCAGAGAGACGGTAAATTTGCCGGCGGCACTCACTTTCGCTCTTGTCATCAATCACCCCCCAGCAGAGCCAGGGTGGATGAAATAGTAAAGTGGTCTCGTCTCCCCGCAGGCTTTGGTCATGCATTATTCGTGGTGAAAAGAAAATTTAATCCCGGCAGTGACAGCAGAGACCAGCCTCTTCTTTTGAAAGCGCCTGACGGGTCGTGATTATGGATTTATAAAGAAAGGGAATAGACAGGGCGGTGGCCGCTGTTACACGTACTGAGTGTCCTTATGCAATTACTGTACTAACGAGATGGCGCTGAGAACATTACTGAAGCTCACCTCATAAAGGTCTCCCTAGAAATTTATTGACAGTCAACAAGAAGAAGGGCGATGACTAGGAAAGACTTGTGACAGGAGAGTGCTGTATGTTAAAAGTTATGACAAGTGCTGAGAGTAGCACCATGTTATTTATTACATTGCAGTCAAACGACCTTTAGAATAATAGCCAGGAAAATAAGAGTGACGGCTTATATTCCAAGCCAGTGCCTTTTCCCTTCTCACAGCTAGGAATATAACCTACTAGCAAGATACCCGTGCTTCGCTATGGTATTTTACTGAAATTTGTAAATGAATGCTTAACGTTTTATAAATAATCTGCCGAAATTCGCGATCTGACTCGTTTTCTGGGAGACTACGGCAAAGTTCCTCTCATTTTTCAATCTTTCTTTCCAGCAATCGATTTCGTACTTCCCGGGCTAGGTCGAGGTATTCCACCCGGTCAGTTGGGTCCCTAAATCTTTGCCATCTTTTCCTATAAGCATTTTTAATATGGATCAAATCCTTGAAGAGATCGCATTCGTAGTCATTACATGGCCAGAACCCGTCTCCAGCTCGGTCCGCACATTTTGACGACCGTCCAGAACATTACTATTATTATACATACATACATAGGCCTACATACATTATAGACTGTTATGCCTTTCAGCGTTCAGTCTGCAAGCCTATGCGAAATTACTAAACGTCGCCACAATCGTCGATTGCAACAGTGTTGTAGCCTCATTTAGTTCTATACCTATTATCTTTAAATCGTTAGAAACAGAGTCTAACCATCGTCGTCTTGGCGTACCTCGACTTCTCTTACCCTCCATAACAGAGTCCATTATTCTCCTAGGTAACCGATCCTCCTCCATTCGCCTCACATGACCCCAGCACCGAAGCCGGTTTATGCGTACAGCTTCATCCATCGAGTTCATTCCTAATTTAGCCTTTATCTCCTCATTCCGACTACCCTCCTGCCACTGTTCCCACCTGTTTGTGCTAGCAATCATTCTTGCTACTTTCATGTCTGTTACTTCTAACTTAAGAAAAAAATATACTGAGTCCAACCAGCTTTCGCTCCCGTAAAGCAAAGTTGGTCTGAAAACAGACCGATGTAAAGCTAGTTTCGTCTGGGAGCTGACTTCCTTCTTACAGAATACTGTTCATCGCACCTGCGAGCTCACTGCATTAGCCTTACGGCAACTCGATTCAATCTCCCTTACTATATTTCCATCCTGGGAGAACACACAACCTAAATACTTGAAATTATCGATCTGTTCTAGCTTTGTATCGCCAATCTGACATTCAGTTCTGTTGAGAGTCTTCGAGAGGCTAATTTTCATACCATACTCATTCCACCTATTTTCAAGTTCCAAGATATTAGAATGCAGGCTTTCGGCGCAATCTGCCATTAAGACCAAGTCGTCAGCATAGACAAGACTGCTTACTACATTTCCACCTAACTGAATCTCTCCCTGCATGTTATACCTTTCAGCAGATGATCCATGTAAACTACGAACAGCAAAGGTGAAAGATTACAGCCTCGTCTAACCCCTGTAAGTACCCTGAACCAAGAACTCATTCTACCATCAATTCTCACTGAAGCCCAATTGTCAACATAAATGCCTTTGATTGATTTTAATAATCTATCTTTAATTCCATAGTCCCCCAGTATGGCGAACACATTTTCCCTCGGTACCCTGTCATATGCTTTCTTTATATTTACGAAACATAAACACAACTGCCTATTTCTCTCGTAGCATTTTTCAATTACCTGGCGCATACTGAAAATCTGATCCTGACAGCCCCTCTGTGGTCTAAAACCACACTCGGTTTCATCCAGCTTCCTCTCAACGACTGATCGCACCCTCCCTTCCAAGATGCCAGTGAATACTTTGCCTGGTATACTAATCAATGAGATACCTCGATAGTTGTTGCAATCCTTCCTGTTCCCTTGCTTATAGATAGGTGCAATTATTGCTTTTGTCCAACCTGAAGGACCTTACCAACACTCCATGCTAATTTTAATACTCTATGAAGCCATTTCATCCCTGCCTTCCCACTATACTTCACCATTTCAGTTCTAATTTCATCTATTCCTGCTGCTTTATGACAATGGAGTTTATTTACCATCCTTTCCACTTCCTCAAGCGTAATTTCACCAACATCATCTTCCTCCTCCCCGTGAGCTTGGCTGTTCTCAACCCCACCAGGATGATTTCCTTTTACATTGAGAAGATGTTCAAAATATTCCCTCCACCTCTCCAGTGATTCCCTGGGATCTATTATGAGTTCACCTGAATTACTCAAAACACTTCATTTCCTTTTTCCCTCCCTTCCTAAGATTCTTTATTACTGTCCAGAAAGGTTTCCCTGCTGCCTGACCTAGCCTTTCCAGGTTATTACCAAAATCTTCCCACCACTTCTTTTTGTATTCAACAACTATTTCTTTCGCGCTGTTTCTTTCATCTACGTACAAATCCCTGTCTGCCTCGGCCCTTATTTGGAGCCATTTCTGATAAGCCTTCTTTTTACGTTTACAGGCTGCTCTCACTTCTTCATTCTACCAAGATGTTCGCCTTTTCCCATCTTTACACACCGTTGTTCCTAGGCATTCCCTTGCAGTTTCTACTACAGCATCCCTGTATGCAACCCATTCACTTTCTATATCCTGAACCTGCTTACTGTCTACTGTTCGAGACTTCTTACTAATAATATCCATGTACTTCTGTCTAATTTCCGCGTCCTGGCAATTTTCTACCCTTATTCGTTTGCAGACAGATTTCACTTTCTCTACACTAGGCCTAGAGGTACTTAGTTCAATACAGATCAGATAGTGGTATGTATCATCGAAAAATCCCCGGAAAACTCGTACATTCCCAACAGATTTCCTGAATTCGAAGTCGGTTAAGATATAGTCTATTATGGATCTGGTACCCCTAGCCTCCCATGTGTAGCGGTGAATAGTCTTATGCTTGAAGAATGTATTCGTAACTGCTAAACCCATACTAGCACAGAAGTCCAACATACGCTTACCATCCCAATTAGCTTTCATATCTTCCCCACATTTACCAATCACCCTTTCATATCCTTCAGTTCTATTCCCAACTCTGGCATTGAAATCGCCCATTAGCACTATTCTATCCTTGCTGTTGACCCTGACCATGATGTCACTCAATGCTTCATAAAACTTATCAAATTCATCCTCATCTGCACCCTCACATGGTGAATACAAGGACACAATTCTAGTCCTAATTCCACCAACTGGCAAATCTACCCACATCATTCGCTCATTTACGTGCCTAACAGAAACTATGTTGAGTGCAATGGTATTCCTGATAATGAGCCCTACCCCAGACTCTGCCCTTCCCTTTCTAACACCCGTCAAGTACACTTTATAATCTCCTATATCTTCCTCATTATCTCCCCTTACCCGAATATCACTTACTCCTAGCACATCCAGATGCATCCTCTGTGCTGACTCACCAGTTCTACTTTCTTTCTTCCATAAGCCTCATTAATACTAATAGCTCCCCATCGAATTCCATTTCGTTCGCCAAGTTGTTTCCAAGGAGTCCCTTGCCTGTCAAATGGGAGTGGGACTCCGTTACTCCCATAGGTCTGAGGCTTGCTTAAAATGTTCTAGCTCGGTAAATTCAGGAAGCAGAATGCTATCCTACTTGCACATAGTCCAAGTGAGGATCTCTCCTCTAACGGGTTATGGACTACCGGTGAATTGCATAGTCCTAGCCGCCTGAGCACAAGGAAGGCCATGACTCAGAATATGTCCGAGATGCCCACTCCCATTCCATAGCAACTGGTATCCCGACTCTCAGGACCACTCAGCCGTTGCCCATGGTTCACCTATCTGTGTCGGTGCGACGTAAAAAAAAAAGCCGAACTAGGACGTGACTACAGTAACCCACACCATGAACCATATTATTATTATTATTATTATTATTATTATTATTATTATCATCATTAGGTTGTGTGATATTAAAACGGCCCCGTGGTTTAGGGGTAGCGTGCCTGCCTCTTACCCGGAGGTCCCGGGCTCGGTTCCCGTCCAGGTCAGGGATGTTTACCTGGACGTGAGGGCTGGTTCGAGGTCAACTCAGCCTACGTGATTAGAATTGAGGAGCTGTCTGACGGTGAGATGGCGGCCCCGGTCTAAAAAGCCAAGAATAACGGCCGAGAGGATTCGTCGTGCTGACCACACGACACCTCGTAATCTGCAGGCATTCGGACTGAGCAGCGGTCGCTTGGTAGGCCTAGGCCCTTCTAGGGCTGTAGTGCCATGCTGTTTGGTTTGGGTCATATTAGTAAATTTAGATTATTATTATTATTATTATTATTATTATTATTATTATTATTATTATTATTATTATTATTATTATTATTAATGTTCTGGACCCCGCAGCAAGATGTAAGACCGCTACTTGGCGGTAAATTACATCTGCAGCCATTGTCATTGCTGACAATGTGACCAGCATCATCGTCGTGCGTAAGCAAGTGCGCGGGATTTCTGGAGATACGACTGATATAATTCCGTGCATTATTGACCTTATTATAGAGGTGAACAATTGCACGGTCAATATCATTCCTATCGTTTATTTCAAATGTGTTTAAATTTTTATTTATATGTCAGGAGAATCTACTGTAATTAAATTTAAGTTTTTCAAATGAAAAGACAGCTCTTGAAAACCGACCCAGGAAAGATTTAAAATGATAAGTTTATGATCAGAATCAAGTACATTATGAACAGTAAAATCAATAGGTACAACTCCTTTCTCACCCTACCGCCATTAATTTGATTTAGCCCCCACCCAAAAAAGAAGACGTGTTTCTGTGTGTTTAAGGGAGATTACAAATACCAATATTCACGTCTGTTACCTTCAGCTTTGAGATATAAGTATCCTCATAAAAGGAATTCACATTTTTTCACTTCCATTCACACTCCTCCCGTTAAGTGAATTTTCCGGAAAAATACTTGTTTCCTTATTAGTAAATGATCTTCTATATACCAATTATCACGAATATAACATCTTCAGTTTTTGAGATATGTGTCCTCATAAAAGGAATTCAACACCTTTTCACCCCAGCCAACCTCAAGATGATTTTCCCCCCAAAATTATTTTTTTGTTTTTGTTTATAAGGGAGATCCAAATAACAATTTTCACATCTGTAACAACTTTTTTATTAGATGTAAGTATCCTCACACAATTAATTCTATTAAATTTTCATTGGATTGCATTTCAGTGGGCTTGGCAGACTGATATGTAATAGCAATGGTTGCCTCGGCGAGGAAAGCAACGGGAAACTACCTCAATCCTCATTTCCCTAGTACGCCTCTTCAGTGGCGCCTAGGCTATTTATGACAGCTGTTGGCGGAGCTGCAGAAGATCAAACCAGCCTTCGGGCTGAATACCCAACATACATCTTTATTTGTAATTGAGTTTACCTTTTCACTTCTATAATATGTTAAGTTTTAGAGATATACTGTAGACATTCTCATTTTAAAATTTAACCCCCCTTTTTAGTTCCCCTTAAGTGGAGTTTCCAAAAGTAAATCACCTGTGTTTCTTTACTTTTACAGGAGATTCCAAAGACCAATTTTTACGTCTTTTTCATTTTACGTTTCTGAGATATTCTGTGTGCCAGCCCCGTGGTGTAGGGGTAGCGTGCCTGCCTCTTGCCTGGAGGCCCCAGGCTCGATTCCCGGCCAGGTCAGGGATTTTTCTCTCGACCTGAGGGCTGGTTCGAGGTCCACTCAGCCTGCGTGATTAGAATTGAGGAGCTATCTCACGGTGAGATGGCGGCCCCAATCTCGAAAGCCCAGAATAACGGCCGAAAGAATGCGTCGTGCTGACCACACGACCCCTCGTATTCTGCAGGCCTTCGGGCTGAGCAGCGCTCGCTGGGCAGGCCAAGGCCCTTTCAAAGGCGTTAAGTGCCGTGGGGGGAGATATACTGTAGATGTAGTATTTCTAATAATTCACCCAATTTATCACTCATGTTTGGCCCCCATCTTTCCAAAGACGGAAAGAATATTTGTTTATTTCTAAAGGAGATTCCAAATATCAATTTTCAAGTCTGTAATATCTTCAGTTTCTGAGATATAAGTTTCCTCATTAAAGGCATTCAACCCGTTTTTCACATTTTTTCACCCCTCCTAGTTGGATTTTCCGAAAACAAAGAAGAAGTGTTTCTTTATTTTTAAAGGAGATTCTAAATATCAATTTTTACATCTGTAAACTTTTAACGTTTTGAGATATAGATACACTCATTTTAAGAATTCACCCCTCCTTTCATTCCCTTAGCGACAGAATATCCAAAAATCCTCCCTTAGCGCAGCTGTGAACTTGCATTCTTGAGATAGCGGACTCGATCCTCTGATGATGGTTTTTCGTGGTTTCCCATTTGCACACCAGGCTGTACCATAATTAAGGCCACGGCCTCTTCCTTACCACTGCTAGCTTTTTCCTATCCCAGGGTTATCATACGACCTATTTGTGTCGGTGCAAATAGTAAAATATAATAATATAAAAATAAGCAAGGAAAACTGTTTTAATAACGCTATTAACTTCAAGGTAGGCAAGGTGGAGGGGAAGTAAGGGGAGAAGTTGTGAAAGACAGGTGGGGTAATTTTTAAGGGGAAGGAAAGTGTGGGCAAAGGGTTCTCATCAGGGAATGAGTTGAGGAGAGGTATCGGTGAGAATTCGATGTGAGTCACTGCCGTAGAACAGCAGAGGGATGATGGGAAACAGGAGAGTATTCAAGAGGAGAGGTGAGACAAGAGGAAAGGGAAACGTAGAGTAGAGGATAGGAACAGGGAACTTGAGGGAAATGGAAGTAGGTTATGCAGCCGTCAGGGAAATTAAGGGAGACAAGGAGAGGACGGGATCATATGAGGTGCGTGAGGCTGAGGCTGTGGTCGTGGGCAACGCTATCGTTAGGCATGTGGGGAAAGTGTGTGGAGGAAAGGAAACCAGGATAGAGTGTTTTCTAAAAATTAGGTTAAGGCAGATGTTCTGGAAAATAGAAGGGAAGGAGGAGGATAAGAAGAAGGATGTACATCCCCGCGGCAAGTCTGAACATTTGTTGTGATTTTTCAGTGAGATTGTCAGCTATTTATGGACATATGTTGGTGGGAAATTGTGGTATTAACTTTCGTGCAAGCATAATTACTGTAAATATTTAATTTTCAAGATCGCATTGTACTCGAAATAAGCTTTAAACGTATTAAGTCGTGTTCAGTGTTTTAAATTTATGTCCTTTTATTTAATCTGTTCACTCTCCAGTGTTGGTTTTTCCCCTGGACTCGGAGAGGGATCCCACCTCTACCGCCTCAAGGGCAGTGTCCTGGAGCGTGAAACATTTGTTCGCGGATAAAACTGGGGTGGAGGACCAGTGCCTCGCCAGTCGGCCTGCTATGCTGAACCGGGGCCTTGTGGGGGTGTTGGGAAGTTTGGAAGGAGGAGGGAAAGAAGTGGCCGTGGCCTTAAGTTAGCTACCATTCGGGAATTTGGCTGGATGGCTGGGATAGAAATCGAACCCCCTGAGTGGAGTTCGTTCCAGTCTTCGTTCCACTTTTCGAATTTCGTGGCAGAACCGGGAATGGAACCCGGGCCCAGGTGGGTGGCAGCTAATCACACTAACCACTACACCACTGAGGCGGCGTTTTCCAATCACAAAACGTGAAAAATATCTCGTGAGAGGTTGCCCATACCAGATGTTTGAAAACCGGTCCTTAAAGGATTAAATGTTTAGTCAAAATTTAAAACGGTGTTGATGCCGCTTTTTGTTCAAAAAACCAAACCAAACCAAACCCCATGGCACTACAGCCCTTGAAGGGCCTTGGCCTACCAAGCGACCGCTGCTCAGCCCGAAGGCCTGCAGATTACGAGGTGTCGTGTGGTCAGCACGACGAATCCTCTCGGCCGTTATTCTTGGCTTTCTAGACCGGGGCCGCCATCTCACCGTCAGATAGCTCCTCAATTCTAATCACGTAGGCTGAGTGGACCTCGAACCAGCCCTCAGGTCCAGGTAAAAATCCCTGACCTGGCCGGGATCGAACCCGGGGCCTGCGGGTAAGAGGCAGGCACGCTACCCCTACACCACGGGGCAGCCTTTTTGTTCAAAGAGGCCTAATATCTAGGTCATTGGTCCCCAAATTTAAAACGTACCAGTACTTTGGGTACTAGCTTGTCAGGTAGTACCGAAATGGTACGACGGTCAAATCATTCCAAAGATATTTTTGTTCCATAACGAAAGGTCGAGATTGAACTGGTCCGACGGGTTACACTAGATTTTGGGGCTATGTTGAGTCATGAGGAAGTAACAGACATATTGTGGAAGATCTTGAACCAATTCAACCCTCATCTCTCAATGTTGATAGGTTGATACGTCTCTTCCAGTGATGTTGGCATCAGCGTTATTATCATTCGAGTGCACAAGAAATGCCTACGAATCTTTTCACGCAAAATTCAGAAAACATTTTAATCACTCCCAACCCAGCATTCCAGTTTTCATTGAAACCGTACAAAACGTACAAATGCGTACATTGCCATCCGGAGTTCAGCAAACCTAGAATTATATTAAACAACAAGCACAAGAAAAGGCCTCAGTACTTGTAAATTTTATAGAAATACTATGCTGTAGATGAACCTACCCAAAAGAAAAAATACCGAGGTTGCAGTATATTAAGAACGCTTTATACCAGTATAGCAACGTTTAGCAAAAATTCGCTTATCACTCAGGAACAAGAAAGACCTGAAACTGTAAATAATGTGAAAAAAAAAGTAAATATTCAGCTAAATATTAATAAAGCCGAAATGCCACTTTATGTACGTTATTTGATAAGCCCGAAAAGCCGCTACATATGTTTACTATATTGCCTTGTCTCATTTTGTTGGGACAGTTAGGATAATATATGAACGGACGATAAGGCTTCTTCCTTCCTTGGTTTTGATATTTTAGCGTCGGACCTGTTCGACCCCACTAACTGGTTGATCTCTAACCATCGGACAAATTCGACAACACCTTCGCTTGTCATTTTGGGTCTGGAAACGAAATTCCCTTACAATTATGCGACCATTTTCATAGTAGACTCAGCGTCGAAAGTGAAAATATTTTTAACAGTACTGTTTCATGGAAGAACATTATTTTAATGCATCGTTTCTTGTCTTGTGTACACTACAAGTTGTAACATTTTGTGTGTATAGCTGTTTTTAACACGACTGTTCCCTTTGTAGCAGTCGCCACAATGGTGTAAGTCTTTATAATCCACGACCTCTAAGTAATCCCGTTTGACTTTTAAACCTCGACAACATTACGTTACCACACTTCCTGGGTGTCAAGAAAAGCACTTACAGATCGCCTATGCACTCACGGCTCCTTTAAATTATTAGATAAATGGATTATAATTTACAGACAGGCTTGTGAAGCAATTCAAAGAAGCAGAACATGATAGCACGAATCATAAAACTGATAAATATGTACTGATAGAACTCCTAGGGTAATAAAGATGTCGGACAATTAATGGAAATATATGTGCGTGCGCGCGCACTTTGGAGACGCAGGCTGAGTTGTCAAGATTGTCGGAGTAAATTATACTGTCATTAGAACGTCAATATATTCAGGTAAATGTCAATCAACGTTAACAACTATCGCCTGTTCCCATCAGCCTCTATGTTAGACGTTTAATAACATGTTTTCTGCATAAAAAGCCTGCCTCTTGGAATGCATGAGCAGCTAAATGAATATCCCATATCTTGCGGCAATAAATTATGGACTTGTTGATGGTTCGCCTCGCCAAGTTTATTCCCTTCCCATTCTTTTATTTGTTTTTTCACTACCTGAGGCGCTTGGCACAGCGTTCTCTCCAATATCAAGCCGCTTGTTTGGAATATGGGAGCACAGCAATTGATTTTAAACATTAGTAAAATGTTTTGAATTTCTAGCAGAGATTGTAAATAAGCTGACATTCAGAACTTCAGAGTTATTGATGATAGACAGCTTCTATGTGTACGAGGTTATACTGTAAATATTTCACTTATAAAAATTGATTGTCTCATTCGGGTTCTCTTCAGCTGAATGAATTAGTCCGAACTGTTTGGAAACTACTACCGTCCTGCGTCAGTTATCATATCACTCTGACGAATTGAGACAAACGGGAGAATCATGTTTCTTATTTTGAATAATAATAATAAAAATAATAAAATGTTTTTACGTCCCACTAACTGCTTTGTAACAGTTTTCGGAGACGCCGGGGTGCCGGAATTTTGTTCCGCAGGAGTTCTTTTACCTGCCAGTAAATCTACAGACAGGAGGATGGCGTTTGAGCAGTTGCGGAATATTTGCGGTCACCGGACATTTGCGGTCACTGAAGTAAACTTGTGCCTACTCACAAAAATTCCCCAGCAGTCACAGGAGATTTGCGGTCACTGCAGCAGGGGGTGAGCCTCATTAGCTTAATCTTGTGGTATCACCGCTAACCTGCCTGAGCTCCTGCTCGCTCCCTCGTTCTAGATTAACATTCTGGATAAGGTGTGATGGGAATCAGCATTTTAAAACATTTAATTTACTCTCGACCAAATTATTACATGTAACTTACTCGAGTTTGGAGGTTGTTCATTAAATAACCAATAGGCCTACGGAAAATCGAATGACGTCATCATTTTCCTCATTTCATTTTAAGTTTCATTTTACGTTAGGTTTTGAATTTATAATTATATTATTTTTTATCGCAGGTGGAACGCAAAAAGTACCCGTTTTGAAATGTGTCTCAACCATGCGTCAATTTTAAGACACTGTTACTCTGATCTAACTTTCAACACTTTTGTGCTTTGTTTATAAATTGCAG
This sequence comes from Anabrus simplex, assembly GCF_040414725.1. NCBI lineage: Eukaryota > Metazoa > Arthropoda > Insecta > Orthoptera > Tettigoniidae > Anabrus > Anabrus simplex. Next base: position 1,668,654,068 of record NC_090265.1, read on the forward strand.
AATTGTATGTTTTCAGAAAAATGACATGACTAACTTGTTCTTCTCCTTCAGACACACCCAGGTGACGATTCCATGTTGACTTTCCCTATAGGCCTACTTGTCCGGCCCCGCGGTGTACGGGGAAACGCGTCCGCCTGTCATCCGGCGGCCCCAGGCTCAATTCCCGGCCGGGTCAGGGGCTTTTACTTGTAAATGATTAATATCCCTGGCCTGGGGACTGGGTTTTTGTATCGTCCTTAACGTTCCTTTCCTCACATTCAACACTCTACACTTCCGCAAATCCACCTACACGCAGGTTTCTATCATATGGCGAAAGTAGTGGCAAAAGATCTACAGAGGTCGACGCCACGAACAAATATCATTTTCCCCCTATACTTTCTGTACATAACCATTATAATATCCGGCTTCATGGCTAAATTGTTAGCGTGCTGGCCTTTGATCACAGGGGCCCCGGATTCAATTCCCGGCAGTGTCGGGAATTTTAACCATAATTGGTTAATTCCCCTGGCACGGGGACTGGGTGTATGTGCCATCGTCATCATCACATCATCATTTCATCCTTATCACGACGCGCAGGTCGGCTACGGGTGTCAAATCAAAAGACCTGCACCAGGCCTCTCCGGAGGCCACACGCCGTTTCGTTTCATTTACCATTGTAATGTATCAGTCTCTAAATAATTCGCGCGAGAGAAAAATGTTGTTTTCTAAGCGAGCGAGCAGGAGCCAAGGCAGGTTAGCGGGGATACCCCGAGATTAAGGTAATGAGGCCCACCTCGTGCTGCATTGACCGCAGATCTCCTGTGATTACTGGGGAATTTCTGTGAGTGGACACAAATATATGTCAGTGACCGCAAATGCCCGTGGCCAGAGGACGAGCTTGACTGTGCTAGCGACAACACGTACGTACTTCTCGCTCTGCTGTCCCTCTCCTCGCCAGCCGATCTGTATTTTCTGAGTACCAATCAGGCTGTTGTACTTGCTGGTACACTTCCGAAAGAGCATTGTCTACTGTGTGTACTTTTAAGTACGAAGTGAGCTTTGTCAGGAAGCACTTTTTAGTGCTATTTGTCTTTCAGGTTTTATTTTTCAGGAAACAAAAGATGACGGAACTGCGATAAGAACTCCCAGAAGACTACAGGGAAGCAGTGGCGGATATCGTTCAGTGGGTTGACCATAGGGCCGTCTCACTCAACGTGCTCCTCCCTGCTCTAATGGTGCAGTATCGACTGGGACACGACCCCAACAGGGCGGCCTACCTCATCTTCGACCTTCTCACCAGGCTAGAGGTGGCTCCAGGGAAGGACCTCTCAACCGACGCCGTCGAGAACATCCGGAACTGGGCGATAATCATTCGCCCAAGGGACCCAGGCCAGATCAGCCGTTACGAGAGGAGCTTTTCTGCTTACTTTCAGGTCACCCGACTACCAGGAATGGGAAGCTGCCCACCGGCACCAGCAGGGAGGAGGTGGCCACCCAGACGTCAAAGGGGACGTCTAAAATCGGAACGCAGACAGCCAGGAGGCAGAGGCATAAGCAGGTGGGAACGGACCCACGCTTCTTGGCTCCTCCGGAGCCGAGGACCGAGGACGACAGCCGCGCTCTCGAGCGCTGCGACGGTGCGACCCAGGTTGATTTGCTGTGCTTCACGAAGTACACACAAACCTACAAGGCCGCCAAACAAGAACGTCCACCATCTGCCCGGGCCACCCAGGGAAGGCCTACCACCCAGGCGCAGAACAGGAAGGCGACCCGGACGGCGGAATGCGGCATGGATATGGACGACCCTGGGCGTTTAGAGGCTGCTACCCAGGCCCGGCCTGCTAGCACCTCGTTCTCGATGCATTATCCGTATGCGCCCTACAGTACAGGGAATGCACAGAGATGACAGCAACGAGCGAAGCCGCCGCCAGCCAGGAGGAGGGAGAAGACTGCGACGCAGTGGGGCCACCTGCTACCCCAAGGTCACCAGGCCGGGAGGGGGACGACCACGAGGCCTCTTCCCCCGCCGAGAAGAGACCCCCTGGAAGGAGACGCCGCCCCAGGACCAGGAGGAAGACGAAGAAAAAGAAGACGGCCCACCAGGAGAGGGCCGCCCAGCCGCAACCCAGGACTGCTCCCAGGACGGCAGTCGAGCGAGGAGCCAATCAGGAGAGGACCTCATTGGGTAGCGGCAATCAGGTGAGATTGAAACGTCCCCCTCAACAGCTCTTGCAGTGTTTCCACCGTCTGAGGTGGGGCCATCGTCAGGTCAGTTGTGGGCTCCAAGTGAGGTGCAACCGCTGTGGTGGTGATCATCATTACACGGCCTGCACTACACTTATGGAGGAGCCGGTGTGCGCCAACTGCGCGGCGGGGCATCCGGCATCCCTTCGCAGTTGCCCTGTATACCGGGCCATGGCGCGGGCATAGAGGAAGAAGGCCCGGCGCCATGTTCCGCATTCATCCAGTAGGTCTCCACCTCGGCGGGGTTGGCCTCATTCTCAGGGATCAGAGACTGGGTACGAGGGACCCCAAGGGAGTCGGGCGGTGCGGCAGGCCCTAGTGGCTATTGCCGCATGGCTCGGCAAACGGCAAGGCCCGCGCTAGTCACAGCAGTGCCCAGAAGGACTGATCCCCTGAATAACCGGACTGGCGTGGAATAGGCTTATGACTTCAGCGTGATACCTATTCCCAACTAACGCAATTACCTGGACATCTCTAGAACCACATCCTTGCATGAGCTATCTACAAAATGTCAGGTTTTTACATGTAGACATCTTTCTCTTTCCGCCAATGTGGTTTTGTCCTGACCCTTACTACCGGATTACACCACTATTGATACCCACCACCACATCTGGCCTGGTAGCATGCTGAGCACGGGGACAGGCAGATACTCCTGTAGTATCACTTCCCACTCTTCCCTGCTATCTCTTTTCTACTTAGAAACTAATAGCAATTCGGAGGCCATGTAGATTGAGTCGATGGTCACGCGGGGGGAGAGGGCTCGCCCCCCCCCCTCCCGAAAATAAAGCCCGCGGCCACAAATGTCCGGACACCATTTGAGCACATTCAAATACCACCGCACTAAGCCAGGATCGAACCTGCCAAGTTGAGGTCAGAAGGCAAGCGCCTCAACCGTCTGAGCTACTCATCCCGGCAATAATAATAATCATAATAATAATAATAATAATAATAATAATAATAATAATATTAATAATAATAAACACAATACAGGACACAGAAAAGTACAACATTTCCTGAATTAATTGATAAAAATTAAGAAAGAACATTACATAGAGTACTTAAGAAATGACTAATTCTTTGAAGGAAAAAATGTCGTGATATTGTTTCACTTATTTCGTCTTCGGAGAGCTTCGTCACGTAAGCTACGGACAAACACAATATCCATAATATACCTATAATGTTTGTACTACTTAGTCGACGTTAAAAATTACAGTAGGCCAATTACAATCCAGCTATTGATAGACTATTACAAATATAACATTCTACTTGACCAGCGAAAATCACTTAACGAATAAAAGAAAATAATAATCATAATAATAATAAGAAGCAAGAGAACAAATAAATACATAAACAAATTACCATTCATAGCCATTTGGTCCGAATGAACCCAGACAGGCTAACTCTAACGAAACTAATATTTGATCATTTCGATAAAGAAACAAATCTGATGGTTCATCGAAGTTAAACAGGATATGACTGAGCTGGTTATCACAAGAAACGAGAAATGAGATAGAGCCATTTTCAGATATTATTATTTTTTTCCTATTTGCTTTACGTCGCACCGACACAGATAGGTCTAATGGCGACGATGGGACAGGAAATAATTATTATCCTTGCAGAAATGGGAGTTGATGAGATACTACTGGTGTTAATAAGGGCAAAACTTACTAATACCAAATCCAAAGTAAAATTCCAAGAATCTCTCTCTGAACCCTTTGAGAACAAGACAGGCGTTCGACAGGGAAATGGGCTGTCACCTCTTTTGTTCAGCTGCGTACTTGAGAAGGTAATGCAGGAGTGGCGAAGGACGTTAAAAGAAAGAAACCTTTACAAACCCTTAAGGATTGGGACAAAGAAAACCGGAATGGAAATAAATTGCTTAGCGTTCACTGATGATATAGCCCTGATGAAAAAAATTTTGAAAGTGCAACAGAACAGATCAATATGTTGAAGGAAGTAGCAAAACAAACAGGTTTATAAATTTCCTTTCAAAAGACAGAAGTAATGTCGATTATCAAAGATGATACGGCACAACTAAACACCAAATATGGAACGATAAACCGTGTTAGTAAATTTAAATACCTTGGGGAAAGAATTCAGCAAAATGGACTCGACAAAGAGGCCATAGCAGCAAGAATGAAGAAAATGGAAGTCACTTTCCAAACTACCCGCAACGTATACAACAAAAAGTGCTTTTCCCTGAACACAAAAATTCGTCACTACAACACTGTCAGAGTGACTGAATGGGTTGCTATATTTCTAGAAAATGGATCTCAGAGAATTAGAGTAGGTGAAGGTTTATCTGACCCTGTAATAAATAAGAGGGGAATTCCTCAAGGCAGTATTATCGGACCTTTATGTTTTCTTATATATATAAATGATATGAGTAAAGGAGTGGAATCGGAGGTAAGGCTTTTTGCGGATGATGTTATTCTCTATAGAGTGATAAATAAGTTACAAGATTGTGAGCAACTGCAACGTGACCTCGAAAATGTTGTGAGATGGACAGCAGGCAATGGTATGTTGATAAACGGGGTTAAAAGTCAGGTTGTAAGTTTCACAAATAGGAAAAGTCCTCTCAGTTTTAATTACTGCGTTGATGGGGTGAAAGTTCCTTTTGGGGATCATTGTAAGTATCTAGGTGTTAATATAAGGAAAGATCTTCATTGGGGTAATCACATAAATGGGATTGTAAATAAAGGGTACAGATCTCTGCACATGGTTATGAGGGTGTTTAGGGGTTGTAGTAAGGATGTAAAGGCGAGTGCATATAAGTCTCTGGTAAGACCCCAACTAGAGTATGGTTCCAGTGTATGGGACCCTCACCAGGATTACCTGATTCAAGAACTGGAAAAAATCCAAAGGAAAGCAGCTCGATTTGTTCTGGGTGATTTCCGACAAAAGAGTAGCGTTACAAAAATGTTGCAATGTTTGGGTTGGGAAGAACTGAGAGAAAGAAGAAGAGCTGCTCGACTAAGTGGTATGTTCCGAGCTGTCAGCGGACAGATGGCATGGAATGACATTAGTAGACGAATAAGTTTGAATGGCGTTTATAAAAGTAGGAATGATCACAATATGAAGATAAAGTTGGAATTCAAGAGGACAAACTGGGGCAAATATTCATTTATAGAAAGGGCAGTTAGGGACTGGAATAACTTACCTAGGGAGATGTTCAATAAATTTCCAATTTCTTTGAAATCATTTAGGAAAAGGCTAGGAAAGCAACAGATAGGGAATCTACCACCTGGGCGACTGCCCTAAATGCAGATCAGTATTGATTGATTGATCAAACCAGTATCGCTGTATGCATTGACCCGTCCGAGAAATGTTTGCTTGCGGATTTAGAGAGGAAAGAACGAAAGATCCTGCACACCATGCTTAGCCCAAACTACAAAAGTGGCATCTAACTTACATTAGAAAATCCAGGTAAGAAGTATACTCTAAGATAGAGAAGATCACGGACACAATGCGTAAAGGCAGAGTTCGCTTCTACGTTCATATACGACGGATGATCGACTCTCGATGGACGAAACGTATCTTCAGTATATTTGACTCAAAACCAAAAACGGCAATGCCATGATACGTTAATATCAAGAAAGATCTTAAAAAACTGAGCCTACAAGCAGAAGATGCACTAGACCGAAATCTTTCAGAGCAGCCATCAAGCTTTTTGGTACTTTCCGGAACGAAAAACGGGCAACTGGTGCTAAATGGACAGAAGGACGTCGTGCTAAACTCAGTGAGCAAATGAAGACGATGTGGATCAAGCGAAAAATGAACAAATGCCAGAATGTAAAGTGAGGATTATAGTGGTCCCTAGTTGGCCAATTAGCGAAGTTGAATAATAATCATCATTATCATCATCATCATCATCATCGAACTCGGTAGCTGCAGTCGCTTAAGTGCGGCCAGTATCCAGTATTCGGGAGATAGGGGTTCGAACCCCACTGTCGGCAGCCCTGAAGATGGTTTTCCGTGGTTTCCCATTTTCACACCAGCAAATGCTGGGGATGTACCTTAATTAAGGCCACGGTCGCTTCCTGCCTACTCCTAGAATTTTCCTATCCGTCATCGCTACAAGACCTATCTGTGTCAGTGCGACGTAAAGCAAATTGAATTGGGTACACGGGATAGTTGGTCTTCCGGAAAGAATGAGGAGACGATCTGGTGGAAAGTGGTCTGAAGAGCCCTGGGCTGAGTGGAATGTAAAGGCTTCCACTGTATATATCACAACCTTAGCACAAAGTGGGATGGAGTAAATAGCTGTATACCGGTCGTCTTTTCTCCCAGGAGTTAACCCGATAGTCATTTGTGGTATATGCTGTTAAGTGAACCTCAAAGCCATGTTAACTTTTTAAATGCCTGGATAATGTTTATTTTCTTTAAGAAATAACCAAATCAATTTATTTATTTATTCATGTATTTATTTATTGTGAACATAACAGGTCACGAGTCCCAATTCCAATGTTCACGACAATTGTTAGATACTTGACTTAAAAAAACAAAAACAAAAAAATCGTTAGCTTCACTATTCTTAAAATTACTTCCAGTGACAAGCGTCACATTAACAAAATATGAAGGATAATATAACTGCTATTACATTACAGTACTAAATACTACTAATTAAGATTTCATATAATACCCTACTTGAAACCATTATATTAGAACGAGATATTTCACTTGGGATATAATAAATTGAATAACATGGTTTACAACGTTTATACTAATTTTTCTTTTAAATTTCTCCATATCTAAAAAAATATGTTGAAAAATTATGAAGAAGTGAATGTAGCTTCTGTCATATTAAAAATATCAATTTAGGGATAAATATTATTGTAAAGTCTCATTGCTCTGTTAATTTCAGTCTTAGCCTTTGAAATAAAGGAGATATTTCTAGGATGCCTTAGTTTCCATGGTGCATAGAAAGATATTGACTGAAACATTAACTTAAAGTCATAAATTTTATAATTATGTTGTGCGGGGAAGTCAAATCTTTGTAATTTTGTCTGTGGACCAATCTATTCGCACCATGTACCATCGGTGTATTTGAATAATTTATAAACGTTGGGTAATTTCCCGCGATTTTATGTCATGAATTTTAGAAACTTGTTTTGAGTACTCTGCATAAGATTGATGCTCTTTGTTGTCTTTGGGTTTCAAATAATTGAGTCATACTCAAGAGAGGGCATTATTCTGAAAAAAACCTCAAAATTGTCAGGTCGGCGTTTATTTATATTCCACTCTATCTCATCCACTGAGGTGTATTCAAAAGCAAGTGCTAGATCATCTAGACCAACCAAACCCCATGGCACAACAGTCCAGAAGGGCCATGGCCTACCAAGCGACCGCTGCTCAGCTCGAAGGCCTGCAGATTACGAGGTGTCGTATGGTCGGTACGATGAAACCTCTCGGCCGTTACTCTTGGTTTTCTAGACCAGGGCCGCCATCTCACCATCAGATAGCTCCTCAATTGTAATCACGTAGGCTGACTGGATATCGATCCAACCCTCAGATTCTGGTAAAAAGCCCTGACCTAGCCGGGAATCGATCCTGGGGCTTCCGGGAAAGAGGCTGGCATGCTACCTCTACACCGCGGAGCCGACTGGTAGATCATCTGATGTGCAAAACTGGTGGGAGGTGTTAGCTGGTATGACCGTATATGACCGCACGAAATTATTATTATTATTATTATTATTATTATTATTATTATTATTATTATTATTATTATTATTATTATTATTATTATTGTACCGGGAGGTACACCTCTACGCCGCACATTTAAATCTTGAGCCTTAAAGAACTCCTCCACAGGAGAAACAGTGAACTTGAAACTGGACCAACTTATAAATTTTCTCTGAAGAAGGCACCACTAAAATTTTGTTATTGTGAAGTTTCCAGTACTGTGTGAATTTCAACTCGTCTTTGTTTTCTATTTATTAAGAAGTTGGGACATTCTCTCATAGATGCCACTGCTAGAAAACTATGACCATGCACCCTATAGGTGCCCTATAGGTTTTTAAAATTTTGGGGGCGGGGGAGCTCAATCTTTGACTCCATTCCAGTTGTACTCGGGCCGTTTATTGAACCTGTTCTTTTTCACTAAGGCCCCGTAGGTTGGGTACTAGATACCTCTGTGTAATAATATGGCTATTTGTAAATAGTGCCTTGTAAGCCCAGTGATTATTAGATTTTCATATTGTGTTGCCTGGAATAGGCTTGAGAACTGAGAGCGCGTGAGCTCTTTTTCAAGTGTTGTAAAATTGCCTCTGGGAGGCCTGATATTGCAATTTTGGGAGCATGTGCTCCAGGTATTAGGAGATTTCTGCCCATTGGGTAAATGTATATTCTTTGTAAAATCGAGCTGGGAATCCAAAAATTGTAAAACTAGGGGCTTGTAGCCCAAGAATGTTCAAGTTCGTAAATCTTGGATCTTTCTAAGTCTTGTTTCTAATTTGCTATGTCATTGTTTTTTCACTAAGTGAAAAGTTGTTAAAGTTTTGTTGTTTTTCGAAAAATATAACCTTTTGTTAAAATGTTAAATTAACTTTGACTTTGTAGTTAGACCCATTCATCCCGGCACCTTCTTTCACCTCTGCTGGTCCACGGGTGACCCCGTAACAATTATTATTATTATTATTATTATTATTATTATTATTATTATTATTATTATTATTATTATTATTATTATTTACTTTTAAAGGAGAAAAAATTGTATTGTTCTTATTTAGTGACTTTACTTTCCAGGTTTGGTTTCTCCCCCGGACTCTGCGAGGGATATCACCTCTACCACCTCAAAGGCGTGAGCGGGGTACAACTGGGGAGGAGGACCAATTTTTCTCAAAGGCGGCCTAATCTGCTATGCTGAATAGGGGTCTTGTTGGGGATGGGAAGATTAGAAGGGATATGAACGGGAGAGGGAAGGAAGCGGTCGTGGCCTTAAGTTAGGTACCATCCCGGCATTTGCCTTTAGAAGAATTGTGAAACCACGGAAAACTACTTCGAGAATATTTGAGGTGGGAATCGAATCCTACCCCCCCCCCCCCCAATCAGTTGACCTCCCGAGGCTGAGCGGACCCCGTTCCAGTCCTCGTAGCACATTTCAATTTTCGTGCCGCAAAGTACAATCAGGAATTGAACCCGGGCCTCCGGGAGTGTCAGATAATCACACTAGCCACTACACCACAGAGGCGGACCGAGATGAATGTAAGAAATAATTTTCCACAAATAAGTCAGTAATAACCTGTCCTACCAGCAAATTAATTGGACAAAAAGTGTTTACAATATATTTTTTACTAATGTTTTATATTATGGGTTTAAAAAGTACATGAAGAGAAAAATCTAATTTCGGGGAAAAGCAGCTTTGATATTTTCTATCTTTCACTGCCGATGTCTGCTCTCAGAATAAAAATATTTAAAATTATGCCAGGCGGTTGTTAGAGTATTTGCAACAGCGCTGTGTAGCTGAAATTATACTAATGTATTTTACCCGAAAAAATTCCTCTTTTGAGACTTAGCGAGAAATTGCAAATTAGAATATTCAGAAATCAAAATGAACTCGTAAGACTTAATGGATACCACCAGTAAATAGAAAGAAATGTTCACAGGGCGATGTGAAAATATCAACAAGAACAAAAACAAAACAAACTGACTTATTGTGTTTTCCCTCGTTAAGTCATACATTACATTACATGACATTATCATTATAGACTGTTATGCCTTTCAGCGTTCAGTCTGCAAGCCTCTGTGAATTTACTAAACGCCGCCACAATCCTCGATTTGCAACTAGTGTTGTGGCCTCATTTAGTTCTATACCTCTTATCTTTAAATCGTTAGAAACCGAGTCTAACCATCGTCGTCTTGGTCTCCCTCTACTTCTCTTACCCTCCATAACATAGTCCATTATAATATGTAACTTATTATCTTTGAGAAAATTTTACTGTTGTGAAAATATGTGTAAAAATCCACAGCTCTAGTCCTTCAGACTAGCAACTCATTGTTGAAAACGTCCTAGGGATATGAGCTACGAATTTTAGGTTAATAAAATGTAATGAAGTATGAGAATACATTATTTATTCCTAAAATAATACCATCCTTTTCTTAATCATCGTTATCCGGCCGATTAGATCAGCAGTTTGCATTTCTCTACTACTACGAATGCTAATGTGAGTCAATGCATTGTTTCACTTAAACATCACTACGAGCGCTAATGTGAGTCAATGCTTTGTTTCACTTAAGCATCACTACAAGCGCTAATGTGAGTCAATGCATTGTTTCACTTAAACATCACTACGAGCGCTAATGTGAGTCAATGCTTTGTTTCACTTAAGCATCACTACAAGCGCTAATGTGAGTCAATGCTTTGTTTCACTTAAACATCACTACAAGCGCTAATGTGAGTCAATGCATTGTTTCACTTAAGCATCACTACAAGCGCTAATGTGAGTCAATGCATTGTTTCACTTAAACATCACCACGAGCGCTAATGTGAGTCAATGCATTGTTTCACTTAAACATCACTACGAACGCTAATGTGAGTCAATGCATTGTTTCACTTAAACATCACTACGAGCGCTAATGTGAGTCAATGCATTGTTTCACTTAAACATCACTACGAGCGCTAATGTGAGTCAATGCATTGTTTCACTTAAACATCACTACGAGCGCTAATGTGAGTCAATGCATTGTTTCACTTAAACATCACTACGAGCGCTAATGTGAGTCAATGCATTGTTTCACTTAAACATCACTACGAGCGCTAATGTGAGTCAATGCAATTAATCCCTTATAACTACGTTCGGTGTGGAATTTAAAAAAAACCAAAGAAACGCCTGAGGGTGTTCAACAAGGAACACATTACAGAAAGCATTATGCAAATAAGTTAATTTGGCTAGGAGCTGAACAAAAAAGAAAACAAGTAAAGAAACAAGAGTTTTAGGCTGTTTTTTCCGCAATCGCATTTAGGCCGGAAGTAATTTTGAAATATTTTTTTAACTTGGATTTAATACTCATAATTTGAAACTTTTCCGGGCCCTTCAGCCCTTCAATTTTTGGCACAATTGAGGATAATTCTTAATTCTATGTTTTTCGAAGAATGGGGAACCCTACTTTGTCTGCTAACATTAAGTTAAAACATTTAGGGGGGCCCTTCAAACCATTCTTCTACTTTATAATGTTGTCGTATTTGTAATTTAGTTGTCATACTAATCACTCAAGTAGATTCCATGTCATACTTCCATAAAGTACATAATTATACATACAAGCAGATAAAAATGAAACCAATAGTTTCAATAAAATATACGGCGAGTTTTTGAGAATTGATTATGTTTGTGGATTAACTACCGAAATAAAAATTTCACTATAATCGTAGGAAATGTTATAAATGATTTATCGAGTTAAATTTCAGCCATCTTGCTTGGCACCAGCCGTTTTAGCAGGCCAAAAGATGGCATGGTTTACATGTGCCGCAGTTTCTTTTCACATTCATATACTTAATGATTCAACGTTCTCTAGAATATGGACGGTTGATCTTCGCCAAAACCCAGTTCTTCTCCGATATTCTTTTTGTCCAGCTCGCCTCTCTAGTGGGTGATCCTGTTCGTTTCTGGCGTTCCTTCCAGAGCCCGAAATCTGGAAATAAAACTAGTCCCTAGGAGGACAGATTGATGCCCATACAGGGAATAATGGCATCTGTCTCCCTCCCTCGAAATTTAATGCATTTTATGCAATACACGTATGGAAGAAGCACATCTGTTAAAAGACTGTAAAGTAACGAGAGAATCTATAGATGTGAAAGATACAGGTAAAACTGAAAATGAACCTGATCTTTACACACTTTCTAAGTTACTAAGTTGAGAATGGAGGAAACCAGGAAGAATAGAAACATTATGTAACATTATCAGAGGATTATAGAAAAGAAATCTAAAGAAGGCGAAAACAGAGAATTACATGTCATCGCTGCACCGGCAAAACCTCGTATTCCACAATGCTCTTCCCATCCATTATTTTCCTTAAGACTGGCACGCCTCCCAGCCACATATGGATATTCAGTCGATCAGAATAATTTTCGTTGTGTTCGTTTTCCTATGCTGATGGGCAAACGAAAATGAATCTTAAATGCATTAGACTGTAGGAGTGCGTAAATGCCATACAAACATACATTCCCAGAGTGCGGTACGATAAGGTTCATTTTCCTTTACACATTGGCATACGAAAATGAACACAACAAAAATTGTTCTGATGGACTGCATGTCTATATGTGGCTGGGAGGCGTGACCATTCTTAAGGAGAAGAATGGATAAGAAGAGCATTGTGGAATACGAGGTTTTGCCGGTGCAGCGACGATGTAGTTAATGAGGAGGTATTCTGAACTCACGGTAGCTAGAAGCTACCGTGTCCTGAACTATGTAACTTAGTTAAAGACTAGGAAATACTTCAGAAGGCTGAGGTTGTCAAACTTTCAAAGTTGCCTCTAAATAATATTGATGGAATAGTTACTCTATCAGTAAAATACTGTTTAATTAAGTGTGGTGACATTTTATGAATTGGAACATCCTCGGTTTTTAACTACTAACAAAACTAAGCTACATCTGGTTGCGATGGTTGATATGGACGGACGCTCTTCCACCCCAGTTGGTGGTCATCCGTGCCTGGGAAAAGAGGATTCCGTGTATTGACTTCGTTCATTCACATGTAGTAAGAATATGCATGAGAAGCCCTTCTCAACTACGTAACTTCTTTCATGTCCAGGAAATATCCCATAAGGCTAAGGATTTCTAAGTAATGGACCCTTGGTGGTCCATAAAGGATACCTACCTTCCTTACCTATCAGCAATTAGCATGAAATCTGTCTCTTGGGCCGTTACGGGCTCTTCATCACTTGCTGAGGTAAGGGCGGGTTTCATTATATCTACTCGAGCTACTCGAATGAATAATCAACTCAAGACAATTAATTAAAGAAATAACGAGGAAAATTTTAGAAATCATCATTGTAATTTGAACTCATCTTGTCCAATCAGTGCAACAATAATTACAACGCAAAGGAGCAGTATACTGGTTCGAGCCGTTGACTTAATTGCCTGATGGGCATCCTTACTAGAAACCATTGTCACAAGTTAATAATGAAGAAAAGAAAGTATGGAAATCCTTAAATTCGGCTTCCATGTGAGGCTGCATGTACCATCATAATGATTCGAAAATTGTTCTGATGGACTGTATATCAATATGTGGCTGGGAGGCGTGACAGTCTTAAGGGAAATAACGGATACGAAGGTCGTTGTCACATTCGTGGTTTTGGCATAGGAGTGACGATATCATGTCTACAAGCCCTTCAATTATTTCTTGTAATATTTCAAAATTTGGAATATCTTCCGTGTTTTGTAATATTAACAAAACTAACTCCATATAATAGTTATGATCAGAAGAAACGAATAATCTCTGTCCAGTTGGTCATCATCCGAGATTGGGAGAGAAGAGTATTCAGTTATTCATTCATCCATACTTTCTGCCTCCGGATCTGCAGTGACTTCCCTCTGAATACGGAGGTGCTATTCCTGGCGTAAGGTTCAGGGGATTTCGTCTCCGATATCCTGACATTATCTGCAAAGTTTCGTTCAGCGTGACAGCTACCTGTTTTAAGAGATAAGTCAACTTTATTATCAGACATTCGGCGAAGTTGACTGGTATATCGGATCAAGAGGCATGTCTTCACTAGATACATGAACTGGAGAGTCCGTACATTGTATTAGTAATCTGTATGGCCATCATGATGTTCGAAACGGAGATAGAGATCGCAGTTAAGAGGCTGCTCAACAAGTAGCCCTTCAATACAGAAGACAGGTACATGCTCTCATTTATCACGAAATCACTCTCGTGTCGATGTGAAGTGAAGTAATCGATCTTATCGTTGATGTTCAGGACATCTGAATTGCTACACGCGTTTAGGCTGTGTGTTGTATGTCATACGAACACATCATATGCATCAAAATAATAATTTTAATTTCAATAGCAATTGAGATTCAGTCCACCTCTGTGATGTATTGTAGTGGTTAGTGCGATTAGCTGCCACACCCCACCCCCGAGTTCCGGGTTCGATTCCCGGCTCCGTTACGAAATTTGAAAAGTGGAACCAGGTCTGAAACAATATCTGCTCAGCTTCGAGAGGTCAAATGAGTAGAGGGGATTCGATTCCCAGCCATCCTCGAAGTGGATTTCCGTGCTTTCCCCACTTCTCCTCCAGGCAAATGCAGGAATGGTACCTAACTTAAGGCCACGGCCGCTACCTTCCCTCTTCCTTGCCTATCCTTTCCAATCTTCCCATCCCCCACAAGGACCCTGTTCAGCATAGCAGGTGAGGCCGCTTTCGCGAGGTACTGGTCCTCCACCCTAGTTTTACCCTCGACGAAACATCTCACGCTCCAGGACACTGCTCATTAGGCGGTAGAGGTGGGATCCCTCTCTGAAAAGCAGCCCTGGGAGGTTAACGGATTAAATAAATAAATAAATAAGTAAATAAATAAATAAATAAATAAATAAATAAATAAATAAATAAATAAATAAATAAATAAACAAACCTTAATATTAATTGATATAGTACGCAGTATGCTACAGTGCCAGCCATTTCCAAGCTGTGGTCCGTGGAACCCTGGGGTACTGCGACGATAATCCAAGGGGTCTGCCATAATAATGTCAGTTTTAACTACTCAGAGAGCGAAAATGAAAATTTGACTAGTTAGTGTGTGTCTCATTCGAACAATGATGCAACTGAATGTGTTTTGGAAACCTGATTCGCCAGCCGAAAAATTGTTCACAAAGTGAAAAAAAACGTCCTAAATATGACTATAAATACATCTACTGGGATTTACTGTTGTGCATATTGGATATGATCCGAAGCCCCAGTGTGTGTTGTGTGGCGATGTTTTCTCTAACGAATCTATGAAACCATGGAAGTTAAAACATCTTCAAACGTTGTATGGCTGTGCAGTTGACAAGTCAAACGACTACCTTTACTATAAACTCGCTGAACTTCATGAAACGAAGGAAGTGCTAACGGACAGTGTTGCGGGAGACGAGGAAAATGTAAGTTAGTTTTAGGCTCACATCGGGTTTCCCTATTAATTGCGAAACATGGCCAAATGCAGACCATTGAGGAGTCTCTGATCGACTTTTGGATCCATGACAGCCTATACACCTTGCAATTTCCGGAGAGATAGTACTGTACTTCGTTTCATGCCTTTCGTGACAACACAACATTGTGAGTGTACATTTTCTGCTGTCACACAAATGAAAACGAAGTACAGTAACAGAGTCGATGTAGAAGCTTAAGCTGGGGTCACACGGTGCGAGTGGACTGGCATGATGAGTGCGCATCTCCTGGCCAGATACTCTTTGGAATCGTTATATCAAGTTCCGAAGACTACAATATCCATGTTTTTGCCGATGTGTTGGATGCGATCTATGATGCACTGAAGGACGCATGTATCATTTATTGTCAAAGAATATAATACTTTGTTAAATATTCACTCAGTCCGGCAATATTGAATGGTTTATAATGTAGGTATTATATTCTTTGACCTTTTAATAAATGATAGATGACAACAGAGTAATAAATAAATAAACAAATAAATATCACACTCATACCAAGTTGGTGAAATTGCTTCTCATACTCATTACTCTATTCAGGAATCAATCAGCGATGTTAAAGCATTGAATTGTCGGTGAATGAATTTATTCGGATCATGTGCCTGACTTCTTGGATTTCTTAATTTTTAATATTTCTTGTTCGTACGTGCTACGAGTGTTGTTTTAATCTTTTTGTTGATTTCTTTGACGCCTACCGAGGAATATTAATTTTTTCAACAATCCGTAGCAACGATGAATCGCTGTCATCTTTTATTTTATAAGTTGGAAGCCTAGAATTCCACAACACTTCTTCAGATTCGTATAGTTGTACAAATTTTATTTTTTGCGTATCGCTCCACTTCCTTCCATGCACCGTCTTCAGGCTTTCCGCCATCTTGTATATGTTACTCGCTTGTAGAAAGGTGGGCACGGTCCGAGTAAACTGGTTTCTCTGGACTCGCATCAACTGTTCACATGATGCGAGTGGCGGGCCAAACATGCGCACGCATCATGCGAGTCCACTCGCACCGTGTGAAACCAGCCTTACCTTCACTTCGAGTTACTAGGCTTGTAAAATGCTTGGACTTTGGAAAACAGCACCATCTGTTCCATTGATCGAACAATTGCACCAACTGAATTTTCTCAAAAATGTTTCCAGATCCAGACTTGTAATTTAACCAAATGTCACATTATCTTATAATTTTTATGCACTTAGAAAATTTTATGTAAATTAAACTTTAAAGGAAAGTAATTATTAGTCCTATATTACACGAGTAAAATCAAATATGTTAACATTACAAAATTCAGTTTTTGGTTACTGAATTCAATATTATGTTCTGTGGCTAAGGATCCTTGGTGATGCATGCCATATGCTGAGAAGGGCTCAAACACAAAAAGTTTGGAAAACTCTGGCCTAGGCTTTTACAAATTGTGTATGTGTGTCAAAACTTAATTAGTTGCTTAAATGAAAATTAGCATCTGAAAATCTGGTTTCATTATTATTATCTCTCCGTATTTATAATAAAATTAGATTAACATGATGCAGGAAATGAATTGACGAATCAACAGAAGTTGTTCGGCTACGCACTCGACACAATACTTTGGCACAGCCCCTTCCTTCCTGCCAAAAGAAAACATTGCGAACTGCTATCAAGTTTCTTCAAAGATGGCAGGCCATTCGCCTGTGTATGTAGTATAAAATAGGTCATTCGTCCTCACTGAAGATCAGCCGAACCAGAATAGCTAACTTAAGAATCCGTCACCTAAAATTTGATTTATTGAATTTTATTTCATTACGAACCATTTCTTTTTCTTTTCGATTAAAAATGTGGTATCCAACCGCTTTTTTCCAGCGTTTTTCATTAAGAAAATTACCTATATATATTTTCATTTCTTAATACATTAATTGAAGCCGTATTCAATACAATCAAATCCTTAGCTTCTAATGTGAGGATTGGCGACACAACTAAGTACACGTGTTACTGAATTTTAAAAACTGTGTTTGTGGTTGTTCAGCGTTCAGTTGTTCGGTAGAGGTGCGATCCCTTGCTGAGACCGAGGAAAAACCAACCCTGGACGGTAAGCGGATTAAGAAAGAAGAACATGAACTTGGTTGATAATTTGTTCATGATAATATTTTCTTCGAAATCTTTAGATATAAAAATACCAATTGTACAGTTAGGTGGACCAGTCCCAGAATTACACAAAACGCGAAAGGAGCTGGCAGTTGGGAATACCCAAGACAGTTCAATAGAAAATTTTGTCATTTGTATAAATGGATTTGTGGCTGTAAAATTAGAAATTCCCTCTAAAACAGAAGTTCGCCTTCAGGCGGAAAAGGAGAACGGACTCCATATTTCGTCATTAGGGTGAGTGCTAAAATAATAATAATAAGCAGGATGCTACCCTACTTACATATAGTTCAAGTGAGGATCTCTCCTCTAACGGGTTATGGACCACCAGCGGATTGTATAGCCCTAGCCGCCTGAGCACAAGGAGGGCCATGACTCAGAATATGTCCGAGATGCTCACTCCCATTCCGTAGCAACTGGTATCCCGACTCTCAGCACCACTCAGCCGTTGCCCATGGTTCACGAACTAGGAAGTAACTGCAGTAACCCACACCATCCACCGGTGGTCCATAACCCGTCAGAGGAGATATCCTCACTTGGACTATGTGCAAGTAGGGTAGCATCCTGCTTCATGAATTTAGCGAGCTCAGAACATTTTAAGCAAGCCTCGCATCTATGAGAGTAACGGAGTCTCACTCCCATTTGACAGGCGAGGGATTCCCTGGAAACAACTTGACGAACGAAGTGGAATTCAATGGGAAGCTATCAATATTAATGGGGCGTATGGAAGAAAGAAAGCAGAACTGGCTGAGTCAGCAAAGAGGATGCATCTGGATGTGTTAGGAGTAAGTGATATTCGGGTAAGGGGAGATAACGAGGAAGTGATAGGAGATTATGAAGTGCACTTGACGGGTGTTAGAAAGGGAAGGGCAGAGTCTGGGGTAGGGCTGTTTATCAGGAATACCATTCCTCGCAACATAGTTTCTGTTAGGCACGTAAATGAGAGAATGATGTGGGTAGATTTGGCAGTTGGAGGAATTAGGACGAAAATTGTCTCAGTCTATTCACCATGTGAGGGTGCATATGAGGATGAAATTGACAAGTTTTATGAAGCATTGAGTGACATCGTGGTCAGGGTCAACAGCAAGGATAGAATAAAGCTAATGGGTGATTTCAATGCCAGAGTTGGAAATAGAACTGCAGGATACGAAAGGGTGGTTGGTAAATGTGGGGAAGATATGGAAGCTAACGGGAATGGGAAGCGTTTGCTGGACTTCTGTGCTAGTATGGGTTTAGCAGTTGCGAAAACATTCTTCAAGCATAAAGCTATTCACCGCTACACATGGGAGGCTAGGGATACCAGATCCATAATAGACTATATCTTAACAGACTTCGAATTCAGGAAATCTGTTACGAATGTACGAGTCTTCCGGGGATTTATCAATGACACAGATCTATAGTGAACTAAGTATCTCTAGGCCTAGGGTAGAGAAAGTGAAATATGTCTGCAAACGAATAAGAGTAGAAAATCTCCAGGACGAGGAAATTAGACAGAAGGACATGGATATGTTTAGTGGGAAGTTTCGAACAGTAGATAGTAAGCAGGTTCAGGATACAGAAAGTGAATGGGTGGCATACAGGGATGCTGTAGTAGAAACAGCAAGGGAATGCCTAGGAAGAACTGTGTGTAAAGATGGGAAAAGGCGAACATCTTGGTGGAATGATGAAGTGAGAGCAGCTTATAAACGTAAAAGGAAGGCTCATCAGAAATGGCTCCAAACAAGGGCCGAGGCCGACAGGGATTTGTACGTAGATGAAAGAAACAGAGCGAAACAAATAGTTGTTGAATCCAAAAATAAGTCGTGGGACGATTTTGATAATAACCTGGAAAGGCTAGGTCAAGCAGCGGGGAGACCTTTCTGGTCAGTAATAAAGAATCATAGGAAGGGAGAGAAAAAGGAAATGAACAGTGTTTTGAGTAATTCAGATGAACTCATAATAGATCACAGGGAATCACTGGAGAGGTGGAGGGAATATTTTGAACATCTTCTTAATGTAAAAGGAAATCATCCTGGTGGTGTGGCGAACAGCCAAGCTCACGGGGAGGAGGAAAATGATGTTGGAGAAATTACGCTTGAGGAAGTGGAAAGGATGGTAAATAAACTCCATTGTCATAAAGCAGCAGGCATAGATGAAATTAGACCTGAAATGGTGAAGTATAGTGGAAAGACAGGGATGAAATGGCTTCATAGAGTAGTAAGATTAGCATGGAGTATTGATAAGGTACCTTCAGATTGGACAAAAGCTGTAATTGCTCCTATCTATAAGCAAGGGAACAGGAAGGATGGCAACAACTATCTAGGTATCTCATTGATTAGTATACCAGGCAAAGTATTCACTGGCATCTTGGAAGGGAGGGTGCGATCAGTAGTTGAGAGGAAATTGGATGAAAACCAGTATGGTTTCAGACCACAGAGGGGCTTTCAGGATCACATTTCCAGTATGCGCCAGGTAATTGAGAAATAGGCAGTTGTGTTTATGTTTCGTAAATCTAGAGAAAGCATATGACAGGGTACCGAGGGAAAAGGTGTTCGCTATACTGGGGGACTATGGTATTAAAGGTAGCTTATTAAAATCAACCAAAGGCATTTATGTTGACAATTGGGCTTCAGTGAGAATTGATAGTAGAATGAGTTCTTGGTTCAGGGTATTTACAGGGGGTTAGAAAAGGTTGTAATTTTTCACCTTTGCTGTTCGTAGTTTACATGGATCATCTGCTGAAATGTATAAAATGGCATGGAGGGATTCGGTTAGGTGGAAATGTAGTAAGCAGTCTGGTCTATGCTGACGACTTGGTCTTAATGGCAGATTGTCCAGAAAGCCTGCAGTCTAATATCTTGGAACTTGAAAATAGGTGCAATAAATATGGTATAAAAATTAGCCTTTCGAAGACTAAATTGATGTCAGTAGGTACGAAATTCAACAGAACTGAATGTCAGATTCAAAGCTAGAACTGGTCGAAAATTTGAAGTATTTAGGTTGTGGGTTCTCCCAGGATGGTAATATAGTAAGTGAGATTGAGCTAATGCAGTGAGCTCGCAGTTGCGATCAACAGTATTCTGTAAGAAGGAAGTCAGCTCCCAGACGAAACTATCTTTACATCGGTCTGTTTTCAGACCAACTTTGCTTTACGGGAGCGAAAGCTGGGTGGCCTCAGAATATCTTATTCATAAGTTAGAAGTAACAGACAGGAAAGTAGCAAGAATGATTACTGGTACAAAAAGGTGGGAACAATGACAGGAGGGTACTCGGAATGAGGAGATAAAGGCTAATAAGGAATGAACTCGATGGATGAAACTGTAAGCGTAAACCGACTTCGGTGGTGGGGTCATGTGAGGCGAATGGAGCAGGATAGGTTACCTAGGAGAATAATGGACTCTGTTGTGGAGGTAAGGTAAGTAGAGGTAGACCAAGACGACGATGGTTAGACTCAGTTTCTAACGATTTAAAGGTAAGAGGTATAGAACTAAATGAGGCCACAACACTAGTTGCGAATCGAGGATTGTGGCGACGTTTAGTGAATTCACAGAGGCTTGCAGACTGAACGCTGAAAGGCATAACAGTCTATAATAATAATGTATATAATAATAATAATAATAATAATAATAATAATAATAATAATAATAATAATAATAATAATATTCCTTCATTCTTTCACTCTGCAACCTTCTTCTCTCTTCCGTCCAAGGTGTTCGGGTCCACAAACTAACTTTTTCTTGGAAACTCTTTGTGTTCTTTATTTTCGACTTGTACGTTTTCCCTGTTGCTTATTTTCGATCCTTGTATTCCCATTTCTATCAAGTCCTTCTTCACTTCCTGATGCCAGCGTGCCACAGATTTGCTAGTCTCAAAAACCTTACTATCTGGTTGGTCAGTCATTATTATTATTTATTATTATTATTATTATTATTGTTATTATTATTATTATTAGGGTCTATTATGGACCACTTAAGCATAATTCATTTCTGATTCTTCTTTCGATCAGCCCAGTATTTCTTCATCCTCTCGGAATGGGCTTATTTATGTTCTTGTAAAAAGGTGTTGCCGGTCCATTTCCTATTCGTGTGATCTTGGTTGATCGTTTGATCTCGGAATCCCGTAATTTAGTTGATGGTCATCATATAATAATGTCTATTATATACGGCTTCGTGTTCTACGTTCTCTTTCTCCATGTCCGCCTTGACTCCTTTAAGCCAATTAATTTGTGTCTTCCTGCTCTCCATGAATCCAGAATTCCCTTAACTCTTCTCTCTGTTGACATTCTTTTGATGTGTCCGTAGAAACAAAGTCTTCTCTTTTTAAATGATGTTATGATTTTCTCCGTCTTTTTGTATAATTCCTCATTTGGTTGCAATCAAAATTTTTGTCCGACTTTATAGGCCCTAGTGTTTTCCTCAAAATTTCTCTCTCTTCTTCTCGTTGTTTTCTAATAAGCCCTTCCTGTTCAGTGAAATGCATTCGATCAGATACAAACTTTCTGGCTTTATCACAGTCTTGTACAGTAATGTCTAAGTATTGCAGTGACTAACAAGGGGGCATTACCTACTCGTCACCACCGATTTCGCTCAAATTTATAGAGCATGCAGGGCTTGGCTAGAAATGAAAGTACCCGAAGTGGGAACTCCAGATGGCCAAGCGTATAGAAAATAAAAAAAATAATAAAAATGTTGACGCGGCTCTCGCACCATATAAATCACTTACGTTACTGCACACGCCGAACAGTTGTTGGCGTACCGGTAAGAGGTTGGAGTGCTAATACGATGGTCGTGGGTTCGACTCACCGCGTGGAGACCGTTTTTTCTGTCAACTTTTATATTATTCATTTTCCAATTACGCAGAGAGGTGAATAATTCATTTATTTATTAATGTATACGCAAAAGACACAGAAAAGGTAAAAAATTGGGATTTCATACCTGCGCCATGAATCTATTGTTTGTGTACAGCCGCCAGGAGCAACCTTCACCTGTCAGATGAAAACGAATTTTACAGCGAAACGACTATTCGCGTTTATGGCACATTACCCAAGGAGTAGAGGTGGGATCCCTCGCTAAGTCCGAGGGAAAAACCGAACCTGGAGGGTAAACAGATGATGATGATGATGATGATGAAAAATCCAAGGAATAGCATAAAATAACAAACCAAAAACAAACCCAATGGCGCAACATCCCCTAAGGGCCATGGCCTCCCAAGCTCGATGTACGGTAGCAACAGGCAGTGCTCGAGTTAGAATACGGTAATCAGCGCTGTACTCTTTCGGCATTGGCGAACCTGAGAAAATTGAATTCATTTACACATTTAAAGTGAAATAAAACTTGCCCATTTAGTTTCTTGTGAACGTCTCTTCTAATTTTATTCTTACAAGTGTGGCTGATCATCAAACATTCAAACATTTTGACTGCAAAATACCTCACGATATGCTATGTATGGAATACGTTCAGTATACGGATTTATCAACAAAGCATGAGTTATGTAGGAGGACAATACACTGGACGTCACAGCGAGTGGCGCATCACTTTCTGTCTTATACCCACACATTTGAAACCCTTCAATAACTTTAAAAGCACTCGTATGAATAGCAAAGTAAGCACATCAGTGAATTTGTCGCACGATTCATAGCTGTTCTATTGGGTGAAATTAGTATAGTGCCATTTAAAAGAACGAAGTTGCTACCGAATTCTCGGTAAATACGTATGTGATCGAGAGGAATAGGACAGTATTTTATTAGCCCCTTAATACAATTTAAGGTCCGCCTCTGTGGTGTAGTGGTTAGCGTGATTAGCTGCCACCCCCGGAGGTCCGGGTTCGATTCCCGGCTCTGCCACGAAATTTGAAAAGTGGTACGAGGGCTGGAACGGGGTTCACTCAGCCTCGGGAGGTCAACTGAGTAGAGGTGGGTTCGATTCCCACCTCAGCCATCCTGGAAGTGGTTTTCCGTGGTTTCCCACTTCTCCTCCAGGCAAATGCCGGGATCGTACCTAACTTAAGGCCACGGCCGCTTCCTTCCCTCTTCCTTGCTTGTCCCATCCAATCTTCCCATCCCTCCACTAGGCCCCTGTTCAGCATAACAGGTGAGGCCGCCTGGGTGAGGTACTGGTCATTCTCCCCAGCTGTATTCCCCGACCCAAAGTCTGAAACTCCAGGACACTGCCCTTGAGGCGGTAGAGGTGGGATCCCTCGCTGAGTCCGAGGGAAAAACCGACCCTGGAGGGTAAACAGATTAAGAAGAAGAAGAAGAATACAATTTAAGAATTTGAAAAGGTAATGTCGATACATTTAACGGATCAGAATATTTTTGAGGTGGACAACTTAGCTGAATCACCCTCTATAACCCAACGTTATGGCATAGCTGATGTCGTTTACATCTTTCTCACCCTGGTAGACCTGTAGGCCTTATCCAATCCCCTAGGCATTTAAACTTATGTACTCTGTTAGTTTTTTTTATATTTAGTGACTATATTTTGTGTTGGGTCTTTTCTATCCAGTATCATTAGTTCTAACATTTCGCAGTATTTTGAAGTCCCGTCTTAATAGGGTGTCCGTCTGTACCTTAACTGTTTGTGTGTCGTCTGTCGGTATCGCTATATTGTCTGCGAATGGGAGACAATATTTTATTTATTCCAGACCTGCAATAATAATGCTATTGGTTTTTACGTCCCACTAAATGCTTTTATGGTTTACGGAGACGCCAAGGTGCCGGAATTTAGAACGCAGGAGTCCTTTTACGTGCCAGTAAATCTACAGCCACGAGTCTGACGTACTCGAGTACCTTCAGATACCACCGGACTAAACCAGGATCGAACCTGCCAAGTTCGGTTCAGAAGGCCAGCGTCTCAACCGCCTGAGCCACTCAGCCCGGCTTATTCCAGACCTCCCCGAGACTATTTTATATTTCACTCCTAATTCTGTCAACCACTTCCTCCACACTTTGACCACTTTTTCGAATATGACATTGAATAGGATTTTATAATAATAATAATAATAATAATAATAATAATAATAATAATAATAATAATAATAATAATAATAATAATAACAGGCAGTGGTCGAGTTAGAATACGGTAATCAGCGCTGTACTCTTTCAGCATTGGCGAACCTGAGAAAATTGAATTCATTTACACATTTAAAGTGAAATAAAACTTGTCCATTTAGTTTCTTGTGAACGTCTCTTCTATTATTATTATTATTATTATTATTATTATTATTATTATTATTATTATTATTATTATTATTATTATTATTATTATGCCATGGTTGTCGTAGCAGAAAGGTTTAATTTCCCTGTGCGTCGGTCCAGTAGAACAACACCCACGGTATGCCCTGCCTGTCGTAAGAGGCGACGAAAAGGTCCCAGGGGCTCTTAACTTGGAAGCGTGGGTTTGCGACCACGGGGCCTTTAGTTGAGTCCTGGCATTGCTTCCAACTTCTTGTGCCAGGCTCCTTACTTTCATCTATCCTATCCGACCTCCCTTGGCCAACACTTGTTCTTTTATAACCCTGACGGTATTAGGTTCCCGAGGCCTTGGAGGTCTTTCATTTTCACGCCCTTCGTGGCCCTTGTCTTTCTTTGGCCGATATTTTCATTTTTCGAAGTTTCGGATCCCTTTCATTTTTCCCCCTCTGATTAATGTTAATAGAGGATGGTTGCCTGGTTGTACATACTCTCAAACATTAATCACCACCTCCAAAGAAATGTTAAAAGAGTCATGAGCCGCTACAGTACAGGTCTCTTTTTACCGTGAAGAGACTGTACACTGGGTGTCACCACGGTTATGTTGATATGATGTGACAAGGCAAGTCACTTTCATCTTAACGATTCAACTGTTTTGATTAGTTGGCTTAATAACCTCAGTCCCACTGCCAGCACAACTGCTTTGTGAAGGCGTAATGTAATAACTAACAGCGAAGGTCTTGTTAATGATAACATTTTTAGCCGATGAGCATCATAAAGAAGCCTGGATTAATCATGTTCGCTGTTTTTAAACTTGTACGTCCATCTGCCAAGCTCATGATGAAATGTTGTTTGATGTGCTGTTAACATAACGATCATTAGAGATCCCTGATATTTTTTTTTAAATACCGAGCTCGATAGCTGCAGTCGCTTAAGTGCGGCCAGTATCCAGTATTCGGGAGATAGTAGGTTCGAACCCCACTGTCGGCAGCCCTGAAGATGGTTTTCCGTGGTTTCCCATTTTCACACCAGGAAAATGCTGGGGCTGTACCTTAAGTAAGGCCACGGCCGCTTCCTTCCCACTCCTAGACCTTCCCTGCCCCATCGTCGCCATAAGACCTATCTGTGTCGGTGCGACGTAAAGCAATTAGCAAAACGCGATATTTATAAATAAGTTGAGTGGTAATATCTCTCTATATATAATGTCGTCTTCTTATCTGTAAGCTGTTCTTTTAGTCGGATGCTTGGTTTTTATGTTAGAAGAAGTAACGTAGTATGTCCCATGCACAGTGTTGACAACTCAGCGGATTTTCCGCCATATTTGGCGGATTTTTTAATGGAACAGCGGATAAATTTTCCATTTAGCGGACAGCGGATTTTTTGACGGATTTTTAAACTTCTTTTAGCGATTTTCAGCGGTAAGAATGTCACCTTTCATCACCAGGAGAAAAAAATAATATAGAACTTAGTACGGCGTATTAGTTTACTTATTCCTGTTGTACTGAACTTATGCTGCATACCACCACACGTTTTCTAGACCAGCTCTGGCCTACAGCCTGACAGAATTTGTTACAATCGTTACTGTACTCTTGATGAGCCGGGTAGTGTCGTGTTTGATGGCGTGTTTATTTTGACATCAGGTTCTTTTTAGTACGTCGGTATGTCGAAAGAAAACCTTAAAAAGTTGTCAGATATATAGTAAAGAGTGGTTAGATAAGTAAACTTTAAAAGACCAGTTGGTTGAGCTTCGCAATGATTCCATACACGGACGTTGCATCTATAGGCAGTGCAATATAAATGCGAAATTGTTTTGACATATTTCTTTTCGCACTTATCAAAAGCAATGAAAACAGTAATGAAAGTGAAAAAATTTCTAAATAGATTTGAAAATTTCCGTATTGTCTTTGCTGCTGTGAACAGCCAGCATAATCTTTGACAAAGCATAGTAACATGTGGCTTCGTATGAAACAACAGGAGCGGAATTTAGTGGCTTTTCAACTAAAATTTTGCGGAGAAAAGATTTATGGGTTGGCAACACTGCCCATGCATGATCCCAAGTTTGCACTAACTCTCTCAGTCGTGGCTATGAAAGGCAATCCTTTTTAGAATCGTATCACTTATCTTCTCCACGTGACACGAATGCCATTATAACATAATTTTCCTTGCGGTCATCATCCACAATGACTTTAAAGTAAATTGCTAAGTTAGATGTCGGTCCATGACATAGTCGATGGTCACATCGATTCAATTAAGGGTCCATGCCGTACAACCATTGTGTGGCACATACCGATTGGATTGCCTTGATTATACCAAGAGTCCAGAGTTCGTATTACGAGGGCTGGACCATCACGAATCATTATGATGGTACATGTAGTCTCACATGGAAGCCGAATTTAAGGATTTCCAGACTTTCTTTTCTTCACTCTTAACTTGTGGCAATGTTTTCTAGTAAGGATTTCCATCAGGCAGTTAAGTTAAAACTTCTAAAACCAGTACATCTCTCCTCTGCGTTGTAAATATTGTTTATATGTTGATCGTACAAGTAGAAGTTCGAGTTATAATGTTTTTATTTTTTAAAATTTTCCAACTTAAATAATTTCTTGAATAAACCACGATTTTTATAGATTTGATTTTCATTTCGTAGATAGATATTACTGAAACCTGCCTCTTACCTAAGCAAGTGACGAAGAACCCGTTAACGACCCAAGAGACAGATCTCATGCAGATTGATAATAGGTAAGGAAGGTTGGTATCCTTTATGGACCTTACTGAGTTCAATATGTCCTATGTCTGGGGTCATGTGGAAATTTGCGTTCGAAATTAACGATAAAAAATGCGTGGCGCGATGCTACCTATAAAAAAATAGCATAAGTGCAGGCTGATAGAAGGCTATGATTGAGAAACATATTCAGAAGCATGATTTTTCGCATTAAATTGTGTATAATTTCGCGAAAAGGAACATATAACTGAATAGAGGAGGGTCAGATTCCCCCTTCAGCCATCCTCGAAGTGGTTTCCCGTGGTTTCCCACTTCTCCTCCAGGCAAATGCGGGGATTATACCTAAATTAAAGGCACGGCTGCTTCCTTCCCTCTTCCTTTTCTATCCATTCCAAATTTCCCAACTCCCACAAAGCCCCTATTCAGCACAGCAGGCGAGGCTACCTGGGCGAGGTACTGGTCCTCCCCTAGTCGTATCCCCGACCAAACGTTGGACGCTCAAAGCACTTAAGGCGGTAGAAGTTCGATCTATTGCTGTGTTCGAGGGAAAAACCAGCACTGGATGGTAAACTAACTAACTAACTGAATGAATAAATAAATAAATAAATAAATAAATAAATAAATAAATAAATAAATAAATAATATTAAAGGGGTCTAATAATAGTGAGTTCGAATGCCACTGTCGGCAGCCCTGAAGACATTTTACCGTGGTTTCCTATTTTCGCATCTTGGAAATGCTACCTTAATTAAGGCCACGGTTCCTTCTTCTCTCCTAGCCCTTTCCTATCCCATTGTCGTCATAAGAGCTATCTGTGCTGATGCGACATAAAGCAAATTCCCTCATTCTCTTGCTTGCAGCTTCTTTCTTTTCATCCCTCCAATGTCGTTTCTTCTTGATCGCTGTTTGCGGTTCCTGGAAAGCCTTAAATGTTATTTTTCATAATGTTCATTATTTTATTGCAGGTACTTTCTTTCTTTCTTTCTTTCCTTCTTTCTTTCTTTCTTTCTTTCTTTCTTTCTTTCTTTCTTTATCTGTTTACCGTCTAGGGTAGCTTTCTAATTTGGACACAGCAAGGGATCCCACCTCTACCGCCTCAGGGGTGGTGTCCGGAAGGTGAGACTTTGGGTCGGGAATACAACTGGGGT
This sequence comes from Anabrus simplex, assembly GCF_040414725.1. NCBI lineage: Eukaryota > Metazoa > Arthropoda > Insecta > Orthoptera > Tettigoniidae > Anabrus > Anabrus simplex. Next base: position 1,668,682,572 of record NC_090265.1, read on the forward strand.
AGAGGACCAATGCCTCGCCCTGACGACCTCATCTGTTATGCTGAACAGGGGCCTTGTGGGGTGATGGGAAGATTGGAAGGGATAGACAAAAAAAAAAGGGAAGGAAGCGGACGTTGCCTTAAGTTAGGTACCATCCCGGCATTTGCTTGGAGGAGAAGTGGAAAATCACGAAAAACCACTTCGAGGATGGCTGATGTAGGAATCGAACCCCATCTACTCAGTTGACCTCCCAAGGCTGAGTAGATCTCGATTCAGTCTTCTTACCACCTTTCAAATTTCGTAGCATCGGAATCGAACCCGGGCTTCCGGGAGTGGTAACTAATCCCACTAACCACTATACCACAGAGGTGGACGCAAGTACTTCTTGGTATTAAGAAATCACTTTTCATATTAGTTGCCTTTTCTGCTGGACTTGATGAAATGGTTTAACATTTATCTTTTTTTTAGTGAACCTATTGTCGCTCTTTTTCGAAATGTATCCGAAGAATTAAACCCTTCGTTTTCGTATGACGCCTGATAACCTGTCGCATTTTCTACAGTTTTTTTTTCTTTTCTATTTCTGCGTAATCAGTGTCAGCGCATTTTCTGGGTCCGTGGAGTTTATTCTAAGAAACTTTTGTTCTTTCTTTCTTCTCGATTTATTCCATGTCCTTTCTGGTTGTTAATCCTGGGTATTCTATAGTGTATAGGCAGTCTGGTTGTATCACTGTTTGATAGTGTCTTAGCCTGATCTTAACTGAGATCACTTTCTTACTGCATGTGTGACGTTTCTACAACTCACACACAACAATATCCTCCACCATAAGAACCCCCCCCCCCCCCCCAGTTCATATACACGGCAGATACCACCACTCACCCTCGTTTGGGGGTCTCCCTTACAAGGGCTGCACCAGACTAGGAATGACTTACCATAGCCAGCTGATCGGCAAATGAGTATACTTAGCACAGAGCGAGATAAAGTTCTCGATTGTGATCTCGTGGAACTAGATAGGTAATGAAACTGGCTCAGGCATACTGGTGTGTTCAGGGTTAATGTGTGAAGTATGGTGGTAATACACTGAAGAGTCTGTCGCTCTTTCAAACGGTAACCGTTCGAGTTCGGGGAACGTTGGGGAAATATTATCGAACACTGTTACATACTTTAGTTTCTCTGGTTTTTGCTAATAGATCCCATCGAGATGAATCAGATTACACCTTATCCGTCTCGGCGGCATATCTACACGACAAACTACTCCGCCCTATAACTGACTTTCGAACTCCAAACCTTAAATGGGCAGTCATCTTATAATGACGTAAGCTACCGCGGTCGCATGTTGTGCATTCACCTTTCTATTTCAAAATACAGTAAAATCTGTCCAAATCGGAAATTTTTGTTGGGGATTCCGTTTTAAGCAGGTTAAACAATATTTTAAGCTTATTGTGTTCCTATTTCGACCACTGTATCTGGAAGTAGAATTTGGAGAATTTTCTTTGAAACGAACAAATATTATACTACTTGTGATTGCTTTCCTTGTTTGTCCAACTCTTGTCCCTTTTCTTACGGGGTCGGGTATGAGGTGAGAGGAATCTCTCGTGGCGGGTTTTTATGACCGGATGCCCTTACTGACCTCAACCTCATCAGAGGTGTTAATGTGATGAAATGAATGACGTGCGAGGAACGTTAATCGGAGGTAATAAAACGATGTTACGAGGGTTATGATGGTTACGATAAATTGGTGATTTATATCAGTTAAAGTCTGAATAACTAATCGTTTGCGGAAAAATCCAAGGAAAGGAGGCAATCACCGGGTGAGTTGGCCGTGCGCGTAGAGGTGCGCGGCTGTGAGCTTGCATCCGGGAGATCGTGGGTTCGAATCCCACTGTCGGCAGCCCTGAAGATGGTTTTCCGTGGTTTCCCATTTTCATACCAGGCGAATGCTGGGGCTGTACCTTAATTAAGGCCACGGCCGCTTCCTTCCCATTCCTAGGCCTTTCCTATCCCATCGTCGCCATAAGACCTATCTGAGTCGGTGCGACGTAAAGCCCGTAGGCAAAAAAAAAAAAAAGGAGGTAATCCACCAAGGGATAATAGGAAAATGAATATATAAGATTTTGTGACCCGGTCGTTGGTTATTGTTAAGAAGTTTTGATTGATGTGGTAAATGTGTTTAACTTTTCCTCTTATGTTAACATGTTTTTTTAATTTTTAATTTTTTTAGCAGAATATACTAGAATTTTATTTAGGTGTATAATTATTTTAGGTAGTGTTTTTACAATTTATCCGCCATCCGACCGACGAATCACCATCAACAGCGTCATATGCCCTCACTCCATATGAGCACTGCGGAGAGGTTTGGAATTTAATCCAGGCTTTTGGCACGCAATCCACTAAATGAAATGTCGTATGGCTTTTAGTGCCTGGATATCCCAGGACGGGTTCGGCTCGCCAGGTGCAGGTCGTGATGAGGATGAAATGATGATGAAGACAACACATACACCCAGCCCCCGGGCCATTGGAATTAACCAATTAAGGTTAAAATCCCCGACCCGACCGGGAATCGAACCCGGGACCCTCTGAACCGAAGGCCAGTACGCTGACCGTTCAGCCAACGAGTCGGACACGCAATCTAGTGATAAGTAAGTACACTCGTGTCCTCATCCCGAGGTCGTGTGGCTGTTTCCAAACACACCCCCAATGGGGGCTGCATGTGCCATTTTACCAGCCCTCCTGCCAGTACAGGGAATCGAACCCAGGCCCCCAAGGACGGCAGCTAATAACACTAACCGTTACGCTACGGAGACGGACAATCTAGTGATTAGAAATTGTGTACCACCACCTCCCCAACCCTGCCGACTAACATTCTGATGATGAACATTTTTTCGACCAACGGGACTCGAACCGGTTAACCACGTTGTCAGACCGTTTAGACTTCAACGCTTTAACGATCATCGCCACCAGGCGGCCTTACCTGAGGGCTGCATTTTAGTTCAATATTTTTTCTACTTTCTTCCTTTCTCTTAAGTGTATCATAGACACGTGTTTTTTCCATATTGAAATATTCGTTGTAACAGATTTGTGACTTTCGTTCGCTTCTGCGGGCTAAACGTTTTCATCACTGGATACAGTTTTATGTTTCTTCCCTGGCTATTCACTAACAAACTGATGAAGTACAGCTGAACAACACTTGCGCTACGGAACAAGCATGCTTACACTAGTAGGAAAAGAAAGCAACTGCGTTCAATGATTTTAAAATATTTACAAGAGGACAATACGTACCACTTGAAAGAGTGGGAAGTATTGCGAAGTAAAATCTATTTCCTAATGCATGTGTTCATGTGTATATCCATTGTCCACTACTGGCGCAGAAGCCTTCGCACGGTGTGACCACTACTGATGTTAATCTTCCGTCGGCTGATCTGACTGGCACATGTGTTAATTCTTATCTCGTATTTGTCATTCGCTGGGACCTAGTTACTTCCATCTTTCAGTAGTTACCTGTTTCCGCGTGATCTTCAAGCCCATATCGGCCAGTTCATCAGAATCTTTTATTTTACTTACTTGATAATGAAATAATGCAGCAGTTTTTTTTTTTGCTAGGGGCTTTACGTCGCACCGACACAGATAGGTCTTATGGCGACGATGGGATAGGAAAGGCCTAGGAGTTGGAAGGAAGCGGCCGTGACCTTAATTAAGGTACAGCCCCAGCATTTGCCTGGTGTGAAAATGGGAAACCACGGAAAACCATTTTCAGGGCTGCCGATAGTGGGATTCGAACCTACTATCTCCCGGATGCAAGCTCACAGCCGAGCGCCTCTACGCGCACGGCCAACTCGCCCGGTAATGCAGCAGTTTATAAATATTAACAATAATAGTAATATTGAGTCTCCGTGGCTCAGGCGGTAGCGCGCCGGCCTCTCACCGCTGGGTTCCGTGATTCTAATCCTGCTCATTCCATGTGAGATTTGTACTGGACAAAGCGGAGGCGGGACAGATTTTTCTGCGGGTACTCCGGTTTTTCCTGTCATATTTCATTCCAGCAACACATTCTAATATCATTTCATTTCATGTGTCATTCATTAATCATTGCCCCAGTGGAGTGCGATAAGCTTCGGCAGCCGGCACAATTCCTATCCTCGCTGCTAGATGGGGGTTCATTCATTCCATTCCTAACCCGGTCGAATGACTGGAAACAGGCTGTGGATTTTCAATAGTAATATTATCCATCCTTGTGCTCGTCTGGCACACTGCGCCAGAACAATTACGGGTTGCCACAATGGACAAAGTAAAGCATATCAGGATAGAGAAAGTTTTTATCACATTGAAATATAGTGATTATACGGATTTCTTAGATTATGGAGGTCCGAACAGGTGAGATTTCAGGATTTGTACAGATCCACGTATGGTGGTGGTAACTATTCTTTCAATGCTGTTCATAGGCAGGTCGAACTTTTTCCAGAATTCTGCGAACAAGGCAGGTATTGTGCCACGAGCACCAATCATTAGGCCGATAATCTCTACTTCATTCAGCTGGTATTTATTTCTGTAGAACGGAATGGTGGGTGCGTAGATGTTCTGCTTTTCAAGATGAACTTCAGTAGACTGGCCTACATGGTGCTCGAATCGGATGGTCCGATCGATAATGAAGCCTTTCGTGTCGTTATCTTTAAAGGCAATTATGTCAATTCGTCTTGTGCTCCCTGTCGTAGACAAACCGTGGACTTCTTCATATACACGGAAGTTTTTGCTACGGAGTTCTTCTGCAAGAGATATTTATACAGTAGTTTAAAGGGCAATTATTAAAATAATATGGAAGTTTTCTTCAGCAAATGTTGTAAATTATTTTTGTTTCTGATTTCTAAAGTGTGTCTATCAAACTCATCACGCACGCTGGCGTGGAAATGGAATTCCAGTTTGACGTCAAGTGGTACGGATTGTCCTGGAGTAAATATTTGGGGATTACGGGAAAACCGTTTGCTGGTAGATAACGACCTAGGTGGTACGAAACGTCCTCAAAAGTCAAGTGGTACGGAATGTCCGTGGTTCGAAAGTCAGGACACCAAGTATTCCAGACCCTGGGACGGGGTGGGGGTTGATAAGCGCTGTAGACATGAGGGTGATGACAAGTTCAGCATGATGAACGGGTTCACATTATTAACTCTAATAAATGCTCTAAGCCACTACATTAATTACGGTATAACAACAACAACAACAATAACAACAACAACAGAAATCGGCTGCATGGTAGAATTTTCTACTTGCAGTTTCTATTGTACGTATCGCATGTAATATTACATTGACAGGAGTTCCATTTTATTCACAGATTATTCCCTCGCGTGGTCCGGCTCTGTGGCTTAATGATTAGCGTGTTGGTAGGGTCGGGAATTTTAACCCTAATTGGTTAATTCCGCTGGCGCTGGGGGCTGGATGTACAGTATGTCATCTCCATTATCATTTCATCCTCATCACAACGCTCAGGTCGTCTACGGGCCTCAAACCAAAAGACCTGCACCTGGCGAGCCGAACGTGTCCTCGAACACTCCCGACAATAAAAGCCATACGCCATTCATTTCCCTCGCGTGATTGGAAATATCACTCCGTTTCCGCGATGGACAGGTTCCGTTTTAGGCTGCATAAAGTGCCATGTAGCTTCATGGAACCACGGACAAAGTCCGTGTATGGCAGGTGTCCGGCTTATTCATGGTCCGGTTTATACAGGTTTTACTGTAATATCGGGCCTACCATCCCCGTTTCACATCGAAAGCATTATATTCTCATGAAAACTGTGTTGAATTGATTTTCATTTTTCCTTCAAAACTTACGTTTTCATTCTTGAACAGTGTTGTTTATGAGTCAAGGACCGTTGTGGGAGAAGGCTTGGTTGCTTATCAATGACTTCCGGCTTGTTACTTTTAAAGGATGTATGTTTGAAGACGTAAGCAGGATACTTATATATGTAGGTTGATGACATCAAATATCTTACTATAAATTGCTTGAATGAAGTAGCTGGCTAGTTAATCAGTGTTACAGGAGCGATCTTGCCCTACCGGTACATCCTCATTTCCAATTAGTTGTTGGAGCTACCGGGTAGTGACACGTTCATTTCCAGCGCGATAATCCTTAATTGACGGGACCATCTTGCGAGTGTTCTTCCTTTATTAAATGTACTCGTAAGGAGTCCTAACTTGACATGTTAATCTGTCTTGCTGGGCCAATAAGCTAAGTGTGGTTGTTGTGGACGGGCCATCATTTATCCAGCTGTCAAGCTAATCTAATCTTGCTTGGCGTCATGTCATGATTTCCCAGGCCCCGAGATTTTCAGCTTGTCACTTGTGGATGTCCTAATCAATAACATGGGTCACGCATTGCATGCTGGGAGTTGACGCCTGTCTACAGCTGTTTGCCACGCAATACATTTTGTGTGGGGAATGGGAGACATGATTGGCAGCGGGCTGAGACCTTGTACGCTCCCGGAAGTTGGCAGGTGGCTGATCCCAACAGTTGGCTTCTAGCACGGCTGGACGATGATAATAATAATAATAATAATAATAATAATAATAATAATAATAATAATAATAATAATAATGTCCGACTCTGTGGTGTAGTGGTTAGCGTGATTAGCTGCCATCCCCGGAGGCGCGGATTCGATTCCCGGTTCTGCCACGAAATTAGAAAAATAGTACGAGGGCTGGAACCGGGTCCACTCAGTCTCGGGAAGTCAACTGAGTAGAGGTTGGTTCGATTCCCACCTCAGCCATCCTCAAAGTGTTTTACCATGGTTTCCCACTTCTCCAGACAAATGCCGGGATGGTACCTAACTTAAGGCCATGGCCGCTTCCTTCCCTCTTCCTTGTCTATCCTCTTCAAACTTCCCATCCCCCTGCAAGGCCTCTGTTCAGCATAGCATGTGAGGCCGCCTGGGCGATGCATTGTTTCACCTCCCCAGTTGTCCGGCTCCATGGCTAAATGGTTAGCGAGCTGGCTTTTGGCCACAGGGGTCCTGGGTTCGATTCCCGGCAGGGTCGGGAATTTTAACCACCATTGGTTAATTTCGCTGGCACGGGGGCTGGGAGTATGTGTCGTCTTAATCATCATTTCATCCTCATCATGACGCGCAGGTCGCCTATGGTCGTCAAATCAAAATACCTGCATCTGGCGAGCCGAACTTGTCCTCGGACACTCCCGGCACTAAAAGCCATACGCCATTTCATTACCTCCCCAGTTGTATCCCCCGACACAAAGTCTCAAGCTTCTGAACACTATCCTTGAGGCGGTAGAGGTAGGATCCCTCGCTGCATCCGAGGGAAAAACCAATTCTGGAGGGTAAACAGACTAAGAAATAATAATAATAATAATAATAATAATAATAATAATAATAATAATAATAATAATAATAATAATAATAATAATAATAATAATAATAATAATAACTAGCTGAAACCCGTTAAGACATCACGATCAATGGGGTAAATATTTATTGTTTTACGTCGCACTGACACAGATAGGTCTTATGGCGACGATGGGACAAGAAAGGTCTAAGAATGGGAAGGAAGCGGCCGTGACCTTAATTAACGTACGGCCCCAGCATTTGCCTGGTGTGAAAATGGGAAACCACGGAAAACCATTTTCAGGGCTGCCAACAGTGGGGTTCGAACCCACTATCTCCCGGATACGAGCTCACAGCCGCACACTCCTAACCGCACGACCAACTCCCCCGGTACGAATTTATTTACGTTACATCATCACATTTAAGTCTTACGGCGACGATGGGGTAATAAATGGCTACAAGTGGGAAGGATGTGACCGTGGCTTTAATTAAGGTACAGTCTGGTATGAAAATGGGAAAGTACGGAAAACTATATTCTGAACTACAGTATAGTGGGGTTCGAACCCACTGTCTCCCGAATGCAAGCTGATAGCTATGTGACCCAAACCACGCAGCCCCTCGTATTTCAAACCTTGCACAGTACCTTTCGGCACTAACGAAACTTTAAAACATCGCTCCCTTGACATTGCAACATTTACCCGGCCATGGGTGAAAACTGGCTGAGGTAAACAGAGATCTCCACGTCCCTTGAAATTTACTGACCGTGATACAAAATGCCTAGCGAATTGGAAATCAATGCCTCTTGAAAGAAAATGGAAGTGTTTTGTCGGATGTTGTTAAGTCAACTCGAGGGGTCAGAGCCCTTCGTCTAGGTTTGCCATAAGGTTCAGGATGTAATTCAGGACACCAACATCGACAAGTTCCAACCATAGGCGCCGACTCCACGGGAGCACTTGCTCCCATGCATAAAGTGGTACGGGGACGCAATCGTGTGTTTGCTCCCCTAAGGTTATTTGACATTTTCATCCTTGCCCCCGTGCTCAAGACCAAAAGTCGGCGCCTATGGTTCCAGCGAGTGTATTTGGGTAATTCCATATGAACTGTCCCGTTCGTCACCAAAAGACACACTTGATATATGATCTTAATGTTAAAAATCAAGTAGAGAAATAATAAATCATACTTTATGTAAAATACCTACTTTATAGTCCACTGCAAAAATTATATAATATACAATGTCATTTGCATAGATTTTTAAGTAGCATGGGACTGCTCACGTGAAATTACTCATTTCTCAATATCACGGATAAGTGAAAACTAAAAACAGCATTTATTTACATTTGCTTAAGAATATTTATGACACAGAAGTGCCCTGATGCTGATACCAATAATACTTTTCCGAACTTCACACACTTTTTTAGCAACTCATAATTTTTTAAATGTAATCATGAAATTCCTGCCAAGATATTTCTTTAAAATTGTATTGCAGAAATAATATTGATTTAACATATTGTACTTTCAGTCTATTTCTGCCATCTGTCCATTGTGAATTCATTAAAGAAAAATTTCTTTCCACGCATGCATTGTGGCCAGGTAAAAGGAAATAGAACTGAGCCAATTTAAGCAATTTTTAATATTGCTCACTGGATTCTCATTGCTTTAAAAACCGAACCCATTTATTACTAGCTAACATGGATACGAAGTAATTGTCATTATTATTCAACACGCTGCTCCCGGGCGGAAGTACAGTAGATAGCTTTAGCGTAGGTCAAGCCTGTTACCATGACAACGTCAGCTAATGACGTCAGACTCTTCTTCAGTATGACCAACCAAAAAATTCCATTCCCTTTCAAAAAGATTTGAGCAAAATTTTAAATCTTGCTCTGATTTTTAAAATGCAGGACATTTAGGGATTTTTTAAAAATTCAGTCAGGACGTCGGGACACATGCTCGAATTCAGGACTATTCCGCTTTTTCAGGACGTATGGCAACCCTACCTCCGTCCAACTTTATCTTCACTTATTATTTCCGAATACAAACAATTTTCGTACATACGTCTTTAAATTAGGCCTTAATCTGGTTTCGGGGAGTCGTTGGGACACGTTCCGATTTTTAAGGAGCATCACTATGGCTCCAATTTTTAGAATAAAAATATGTGGAGGCAAACCGTGTATGCCAAGGAATTCAAGAACGTAGGAAATTGAAGTAGATAGCTTTCATCTTCAGTATAAATTAGTTGGGGCTAGTGTATGGTTTTCAATTACCGGGTAGCCTATAAGCCCAATCACTTTCAAATTAATTAAGAATAGTAACTTTGGAGAAAATTATATCTTTTGCAGAAGTGAACGTTTTTCTGTAGATTTCAATTACGATATCATCATGTGCTAAAATTTGGCTGGTAGTTCAGTAACATCTGATCCGTCATCATCTACAGAGGGGCAGTCGCCGTTACCAATTCCTTGCCTAAAAAAAGAAAAATCAGCGAATTACATTTTTTGTAGTTTTTCCCGCATACATTATGTAAGTTAAGTGGCGTATTTTGAAAAAAGATTCAAGGAGGAAATTATTCAATGCTATTATAAATAAATATTTGGCATGATGCATGTCACAAAACAGACGAAAGCTTTATGACATCTCTCCCAAGAACAATAATTTTTCCACCAGACAGAATGGAAAGTCGCCTATATTTTAGAAAACGATTCACATACATTAATGAATGACTATCTATTTGCCATAGGGGCTTTATTCCACATTGAGCCATGCTATTCGAATATCGGCAACTACTTTGGAATTTAATTTTAAACCAGCTACCGAATTCTCATTTAAATTTAGACGTATTTTGAACGTAATGTGTATTGTTCAACAGCACAGCGGCCCAGTAAGACACTGACTGCACATGCGTGCCTCCTGCTCAGCTCTCTCACGGTTCAGGTGAGCTAGAAGTACTGGCGAACGCATTAGCCAATCAGAATGCTACATTGTCTTTAATAATTTAAATATATATATGCTTTTAAAGACATTCTGCAAATCTAGAGGCCATGAGCTTTCGTCAAAATGCTTTACGTAAATCAGTTCAGCCGTTCTCTCAAAATCGATGTAACAACAATCAGCCTAGAGTTTTAAATATATAGATAATAATAATAATAATAATAATAATAATAATAATAATAACTGTGTCCTACTTGGGATAAGGGGGCGTGATTAGCTCAGTGGCGTAGCTGGGGACTTCCGATTCGGAAAGCTGAGGTTTGAACTTCGGTAGGTTCGAACGCCGGTCGATCCTGGGTTTCTTTATCAGCAAAAATCGCGTGGCGACAGGAAGGGAATCCGGCCGTAAACCCACGGCCAAAACCAAAATGAGACTGTGTGACTCCAGCGACTCCAGAAATTGCTGGGATGATAAGCTGAAGAACGAAAAAAGTGTGATATTTGAGATAGCCTTAGGATTCTGGGAGGGGGTTGAAAGAATCGTACATTTAATTCCTTTGTGTATTTAGAAAATGCCTTGTTGTTGTTGTTGTTGTCGTTGTTTAACAAGCAAATTAGTGGTGATTGCTTGTTGATTGAAGCAGATAGAAGCCATAAATCCAAGCTCTGATAATAATATATTCGCCATGAAAATTAGAATTGCTGGCATAGAAGTTATCAACATATTATATATACAATTTGCTTTACGTCGCACTGACATAGACAGATTTTATGGACAAGAGTGGGAGGGAATCGACCATGACATTGATTAACTGGCAACCACAGCATTTTGCCTGGTGTGAAAATGGGAAACCACGGAAAACCATCTTCAAAGCTGTAGACAGTGCGTACCATAATTAAGGCGATGGCCGCTTCCTTCCCAGTTCTATCCCTTCCCTATCTCATCGTCGCCATAAGACCTATCTGTGTCGGTGCGACGTATGTATGTATGTATGTATGTATGTATGTATGTATGTATGTATGTATGTATGTATGTATGTATGTACACGCATCACGAGAAAACGGCTGAAGAGAATTTAATGAAAATCAGTATGTGAAGTCGGGGAATGAGCCACTATAATCTAGGCTGTAAATCATCTTACTCAAGCGGAGTGAAATGGTAGTTTAGGGGAAGGCTTAAAATTTAATTCTCAAATATTTACATTATTAGTAGTCCTATCGATAAATACTACTTAACAAAAGTTATATAGAATTAAATTTCCGATCATTCATGTCATACATTGTTACCGTAACGGCTTTGATAACAAGATATTCATGAATTTGTATTTTTGTTGCCAAGTCTCTATCAACGCCGAGGCACGAGAAAATGGGTTAACAGAATTGAATGAAAATCGGTATATAGAGTCGGGAATAAGAAACTACAGTCTCAGTTATAAACAAGTTTATTCGCCCTGTATGAAATTGTAGTTTAGGGGAAGGCGCCTAAAATTTAATGTTTAAATACCTATGTTATTGGTGCTATTGGAAAGTACTACATAACAAAAGTTATAGAGAATACAATTTCCGACTATTTATGTTTTATTCAATTTTGCCGTACCGACTATGATAAGAGTGGTATTTGAGAATCGGAAAAAAACTAAATGTGAAGGCCTACAGTATTGAAAACCCATAACATTGATCAACAATAACACTATATTGATCATTGTTTGTGGTGATGTTCTTTGTCTGTCACGCTGCCGCTCAACTCCGATAGATGGGATTACTGCTGCATACCGAGTATAACAGCCTGACTGAATATTGGCGTGAAATAGGTGGGGAGTTAGAAAACTTTTTTCTTTAGCATGTCATTCCTTTGGTTCATACATTTTATGATACCGTACTGCTGGTACGTAACTCACTGTTTCATCTTAGTATTCCAGCTATTCGATCCATACACTGACGCGCTGTTTTGATTGAGCAGTGTGCATACTTAAGACAGAGGCTGACTTAGTAGTAGTAGTAGTAGTAGTAGTAGTAGTAGTAGTAGTAGTAGGATGACCTGGTCTAGAATTGCAATTTATGCATATTCCAAATTATAGCGCCACAATTCACAAAATAACTCAAAATTCAACCCTGAAAAAAGCAGTTTCTTAAAAAGAGCTTCTTCCTCTTCACTTTTATTAAAATCTACATTCATTTTATTCAGAATTACCAGTGAAGAGGGGGTTTCTCCTCTGGCTTGGAGGAAAAAATTGCCTCCAGGTCAGACGTATTTTTCCGCCGCCATTGTAGTGAGTTGAGATTTTCCGACTCATCGAGTACTCCTAAGAAACAGATTAGTAAAAGGGCATTTTTTGCCCTGGGGCTCTCCACTATTCGACCTCCCCCTTCCGAAAAATGATTAAGAGTGTTCACGGATCACGGCTGTCTGCTGCCTGGTCATTCCAGCTCTGGAACTTTGGACTGTTAGATCGGCAGCGTAGTACTGTTCGTGAGAAAATGTGTGGTTTTTCATTTGATCGAGTATTTCATGTGAAATTATTGCTTTTACTCGCGCCATTCCTACTGACATCATTGTATTGACCTATGTTCATTTCAGTTGGGAAAACCACTAGAACAGGCTTTCTGAGGATGTAAAAAGGCAGGTGGAGAGTGAGTGTCTGCCATTAGAATGAAATTCCCCAACCTGATTGTGACTGATGGTAGGCAAGCGAGCCTACCATTACAAAAAATTCCCTAAGGCAGTCGTCGTATGAGAAAAGACGTTTGGTGATTTCTCCATCGCGTTTCCAGGATCACATTAAGAGCTATGCAATTTAATACATTCTTGCTCACAACGTGTACTCTACCTAACCTACAGTTCTGTATACAGTGTAGAATTCCGTAGCGTCGCACGGGTACATCAGCTAGTTTAGACATAAGACATAAACGTGTTTATTTATCAAAAGCTTGTTTAAAAGTAGTAAAAATGGACTTTTATTTCCTTGTCCGACTCCTTGGTTGAATGGTCTGCATACTGGTCTTCTATTCAGAAAGCCTCGTATTCGATTTCCTGCCAGATAATGGATTTTAACTGCATATGGTTATTCCTATGGCTCAGGGCCTGGGTGTTTTTATGTTCGCCTTAATCTATGTACTTCCCCTCATCTACGAACAACACACCACACTACCAACCACCACAACAGAACGAAGCAATAGCGAATACATTCCTCCACATAGGGTTGGCTTGAGGACGGGTCTCTAACCGTAAAACTGGGCCATATCCACTTAAAAACTGGAAAAAATACAAAGAAGACCAATAAGATGGGCTGTTATTTTATTTCACTGAGATAATTTGATGGTAAATTTAGTTGCACAGTGACGGCTGATTATTGAACTTCAACACGAGCATTTCTCTGAGTTTTTAGAGAAAAAGGTTACTTTTTGTCGTACAATTCATTGTTAAACGAATATCCTCACCGCAGTATGAAACTTCTCTGATTTACGTCGAATGAATTTCAAATCATTGTTTTTAATAGTTTTATAGACATGGTTAAGTTTTCCCGCTTCTATAAGCAGACTCTGGTATTTAGGCAGTAATAGATTAGAATACAAAGTTCTTACGTAATGTAGATAGAGTAACATAAATGTTAGAGTTTCTGATGGGACGTGTCTTTAATGCAGGTGTCTTAGATCCTTTTTTCCCAAAACGTAAGATGCTTCAAGAATAGACTCCAGCATTCTGTAAATTGTGTGTACATTTCCATGTCGTGATGGTGCCATGTTTTAATGCAACGCTCAACACACTGTAAATTCTAGCGATTAAGCATCTGAATTATTTAAGGTATGTGCGACTTTGTAAATGAACGTGCTGTAAACAATACTAAGATCATAGTTAGTAAATGGACCGCTCAATCTAATGTAGGTCGTAGTGTAAAATTTTGAAATATTTATGGTACGAGTGAATTTGTGTATTTGTGTATTTAAACTAATGAGTGCAGCACGGCGCTCTCTTGATTAAAGATGGCGGATGACAGCTGAACCTATAGTATTGTAAGCCGTAGTGTTACGCATTGGAAATACTGTACTTAAGTTGTGTGTGAATTTGTATGCGATGATGCTGGATTTAGAATGTTAGAATATTTCTTGAAATATTTTCTTTCCATGGAATTGCGTGTTGTACTCTTATTGTTGTTTTTGTTGTTGGTGGTGGTGGATAATTATGTTTTAACTTTACCTTATTTTCACTAATGAAGTTGTGCGTGAATTTGTATATGATGATGCTGGATTTAGAATGTTCAACTAGTAGTATTTCTTGTAATACTTTCTTTCCATGGAATTGCTTTTTTCTTGTACTCTTGTTGTTGTTGGCTAATTATGTTTTATTATCACACCATTGTAACTGACCATTGCCACCGGGATTTTTCCCAATTTTCCCAATCGTTCCAAATTTTGTGCTATGGTACAGTCTTAGACCCCACCACCTAGAGTCCCTCGAACTCGGAAGCCCCTTTCAGAGGAGAGAAAGGAGAAATTATCAGCAGGGCTCAAGAGATATTGGGAACGAAGAAGAGCAACGAGGAAGAACTAGTCATCAGCGCTCCTTAGGGGGCTTAAATCAATAATAATAATAATAATAATAATAATAATAATAATAATAATAATAATAATAATAATAATAATAATAATTTGGCCGTGCGCGTAGAGGCGGGCGGCTGTGAGCTTGCATCCGGGAGATAGTAGGTTCGAATCCCACTATCGGCAGCCCTGAAGATGGTTTTCCGTGGTTTCCCATTTTCACACCAGGCAAATGGTGGGGCTGTACCTTAATTAAGGCCACGGCCGCTTCCTTCCAACTCCTAGGCCTTTCCTATCCCATCGTCGCCATAAGACCTATCTGTGTCGGTGCGACGTAAAGCCATTAGCAATAATAATAATAATAATAATAATAATAATAATAATAATAATAATAATAATAATGTATATGCGAAGCTCATAATATGACCTTTGTGCAGGCTAGACGTATGCTTGTCACGTGTGCTTGCATTCTAACCTTTTACAGCCTAAATCTTCAGGCCGTAACTTTAAGTGTGCTACCCATGCCCTAAGACGCTTTGATACCCGACTGAATAAGGACCTGTTCGCCCTTTCTCTACCCAATAATGATATGCGTGTAATGCCAATGGAGCAGGGATTACGAATGTTGAATCACATCTGTGCTGAAATTGTCACCGGCAGAGAGCTCACGTTCGGATGGAATAAAGTGCAAATCCTTGTTCTTTCAATCCTATTCAGCTAATCCTCGTCCATTTCGCTATAAGCACATTAATACTTTGTGACAGGTTTATCTCACAAGGTCAGGACAAATCTCAGGCTCACCGCAGATTTGGACAGTTCACTAGCAGCGTGACGGGATAATCTCAACAAGATAACAGCTTTCATTAGGAGAGGACCAGAAAGACATTTCTGTGGTTTATCTCTAATCTCTGGTGTTTGTGTCATCACCAAACATGTCGAGGATATCCCTCGGATAAAATTGATAAGTAAACTCTGGCGAGTTCTGGTCCCAGACGATGTGTTACCAACGATCTTCAATCAATCAATCAATCACCACTGATCTGTATCTAGGTATGTCACCCACGTAGCAGATTCCCTATCATTTGTTTACCTAGTAATTTCTTAAATTATATCAAAGCCGTTCGAAATTTATCAAATGTATCAAACATCTCCCTCGGCAAATTATTCCAATCCATAATTCCTCTTCTCATAAACGAATATTTGCACTAATTTGTCCATACCCGAATTTCATCTTCATCATTTTATGATCTTTTTACTCCTAAAACTCCTCTCAAGCTTATTTGTCTACTAATGTCATTGCAAACTATCTCTCCACTTACAGTTAGAAACACCCCGCTTAGTCGAGCAGCTCGTCTCATTACTTCCAAGTCTTCACAGGCCAAAGTTGCAACATTTTAGTAACACCATACTAGACATTACATGCCCTCTCCTTTACATCCTTACTACAGCCCCTAAATATCCTACATAATCATGTGAAGAGATTTGCACGCCTTATTTGCAATCCCGTTTGTGTGATTACCCAAATGAAAATCTTTCCTTATATTAACACCTAGGTACTGATGCCCATGAGTTACTGTCGCCCCACAACACAGTAATTAAAACTGAGAGGATTTCTCCTCTTTGTGAAACTTACAACCTGACTATTCATCCCGTTAACCTTCATGCCATTGCCTGCTGCCCATCTCACATCTTTGTCGAGATCTTTTTGCAGTAGCTCATAAACCTGTAACTCATTTATTACTCCAAACTATATAAAATCATCCGCAAAAATCATATGTGGCTTCAGTTCCTTATGCATATCATTTATATACAAGAAAATACAATGGTCCTATAACACTGCCTTGCGAGATCCCACTCTTAAACATTACAGGGTCAGGTAACGCTTCCAGAAATTTACCCACCAATTCAGTGATTTTTTGGTCAATTCTAATAGCCCTTAATTTTGTTAATTATCTTTCATCACCTACAGTACCCTGTCAAATATCTTCGATAGGTAAATAGCGATACAGTCAATTTGACCTCCTAAATCTAAAAAATCTCTTGACTTTCATCTTTTTCCTACTTTTAGAAAGTCCACTCAAGCTTATTCGACTAAAAACCTTCCAAGCCATCTCTCCACTGACAGCTCGGAAAATTCCGTTTAGTTGTGCTGTAGCATGTGATGATATTCCAGTTCTCTATATGCAATTCAGCCTCAAGAATGTTGATGCGAATTATATGTAAAAATCTACAGTACTCGAAAATGTTCGACACTTAATTTCAGAAGCCATAAAACGAACTTAACCAATTAATTACTGCTGTATAAGAATCTATCAAGCTGTACGCTGTACGGAAGCTTATCGCAGACTAATTGAGCCAAGACATTATTGGGCTATTGCATCATTCATTAGCCTAGACAGGACACAGGGAATAACCAGCAACTTGATTGAGGCTCGCGCTGTGTGTGAAGTAGGATCCCAAAATTCAGGCAATCTTCAAAGGATGGTAAAATACAAGCTTGTACACTCAACCGCACAAAAATTGGCACTCGCAGAAGCTGACTTTCTTTCAAAATATTGTATAAAATAGGATGAATATATTTTGTAGGCGGTAGGATTCCAAGTAAGCTATCATCTCTTCGGCCACCGGTTGTCCACAGTTTACGAATACGAATGTATAGAATCAAATATTTCTTTGCCGGCCATTCTTTTACGATTATGTGTACATAAAATAGCGATGTCTTTAATGCATCCTGTCACAATTTGAATGGTTTTGTCTATGTACAGCGAAAGTGCACTCTGCGCAGACTCGCTCTTCTACTTAGTTGTGTTGGCGTGGTGAAAAACGAAAACATGGAATTTTCCAAAGCATCATAAATTCATAAGGGAAACTGCAAATAAGCTGTTATATCTGAATATCATACGCCGTTTTCCAAAGTCCATTCGCCGTGAGGATGAAGAAGTGGTCAATTGCACCTTCTCTATTGAATGCGTGGCTGTATATAATTCCCTGTGAGGAATTTCTGGATTTTAATATCCTGCCTATTCTCGTAACTTATACGTTGCTATTTTTATCTCTTTCCAAAGACGAAAAGTCTTCTGAGGTGATGTCATCTTGTATCAGATAATGAGGTAATAGCAGTATCACAGAGAAAATGTGGGAGACTACAAAGGATAACTTCTGGAAAAAATATTATAGAAATATTGAGTTGAAAATGCCTTTGCTAGTGTTTACAGTGCACTATGTCTTCTGGTATGGGCTAGAGCAATTTTGTTACTTTCATTGATCTGTCTCTGTCTTATGCTTGGCTTTGACAATATGAAAGTGACTGAGGTATGAGCGACGCTAGTAATGCCATACCTTGTGCAGCCAGTCCCTGCTATGAATGGTGTGAAAACGTTGCTCATAGGGTTGGGTAGTGCATGCATTTCAGTGGGCTTGGCAGACTGATATGTCATAGCAACTTCTGGATCGGTGAGGAAAGCAACGGGAAACTACCTCACTCCTCATTTCCCTAGTACGCCTCTTTAGTGACACCTAGGCCATCCATGACAGCTAATGGTGAACCTGTTGAGGATCCAACCAGCCTTCGGGCTGAATACCAACATACATATCATGTTAGCGTAAAATTCAAGGGAGCTAACTCCCCGGACGACCCATTTTTTCTTAGTGATTAGTTTATCGTGAGGGATAATTCTTAGTAATATGTGGAATATCCTAGCAAGTATGGGAAACAAGGATAGGAGAATATTTGAGTTCCCCTAGCGGTGGTTGGAACAATAGTGTTGATGAGCAGGGAAAACCACGTCCAAAGGCTGTTAGTTAATGTCTTATATGGCTATCGTATATGCTGGGGAAACTCACAGGTCAGTCAGACGATGCATGCGTAGCTTATAGATATAATAATTGCATGTGCAGCAAGAGAGAAGAAATCTTGACTGAGAGAGGTACATAACTGTGTTATTTAGGTATAATTGTGAGGGACAGTTTGCGAGTTTCTCGTGATTCTTGATTATTTAACCAGAATTGTATGAAGTTTTATTGTCTGTAACCGGGATGAGACCCAGGGAAGCCAGAGTCTTTAATATATGGTCAAAATATAAAATATGTATAACTTTGGGCGATGAGCGAAGAGGATGAGAAGCGTGGAACTGAGGAATCATGAGAGTCCTATGCCCAAGGAAGGAAGATACGCGATATGAGAGTGCCGAATGTCCAGATAGTTTTACGATGAGATAATTCGGAAGTGATGTTGCGCACATTCGGCGCTCAACGATAAGAATGAGAAGGTAGAGAATAAATGAGTATTTCTTGGGAATTCTGCGGTAAGATGAATAAACAAATGAAGTGGGCCATAGATACGTGTCTCCGAGAAAGGAGGGCTGCCCATTTTAATTGAGAGAAGAATCCGGCAGCCAATGAATGAGTGATGGTAGCACTAAAGTGAATGACCACCCCTTCTTTTTTTGTATGTGTTTGCTTCTCTACCTTCGCAACGAAGCGGCCCTGCCGGGCTATTGTAGTAAGACTCGGGGCTCTGGGTTTTCATCGTGCCTGTTTGTTTGGTTTAAATGGTTCAGCTAATAACACTTCTGTAAATGATAATATCACGGTGATTTAGATGGTAATTAACAAATGATTACGGATCCCCCCAATATCCGGTAGTATGAGACCGTAGCTAGTTTAGGGATTTCAGGAATGCTGCTCTCAGTCTGAAGTCGTCCTGTTCGAGCCCAGCTCAGAGTGGGCCACCTTGGGCAAACTTCCATTAAGCTTGCGCTGGGGCGGAAGACAGTGATAACCATGTTTTTCTTACAGTTATGGCCCCCATTTATGCATGATGTGTACATATGAGTGTGTTTAGTATTTAGTATGCATTATTTTGAGTTCAAACAGAACCGATGTTCAACGTTGTTTTGCTTTGGTGGCAGATAAGGGAAGTCCGGGGTTTAGCTCAGTGGTATGTGTGTTTTGTCTTGTATTATTTAAATATCATTTTTAATATGTCAATCATGTAGGGTAGGAACCGGTTAATTACGTGCTAAGAACAGTATGTATCAAGTAGGGGAACATCAGCACATATAACACGGTGTGATCGACAGAATAATATATTTAACGACAAAGGTACGAACTAATGAGGAAAGCTAGACGATATTGTTCGCAAAACCTCAATTATACCTTTGTGCAGACGACACCCTCAGGCGAGTCAGATTTAAGTGTTAATTATTTTCTTTTCCTCCCGTATGCGGGAAATTCATTGTACAGGGTTGTTCTTTCGTTTTTTCATGTCATATTTTTAATAAATTAATCTTCGTAACCCCCCATTATATGACTCTTGTCATTTTTAGCAGTACTAAGCAGTATCCAGTAGGCAGTTGAACCCAGAGATCCTACTTTCATATTTGATAAGGCTCCATCTTAAGTATTTGTTTTTCTTCTTACGAACGTACCACCCCCCAAGTGCTCGAGCTGCCGAGGCCAGCACAGAAAGTAGGAGGGGAGCGGTTCGAAGCTCGTTAGGCAATCCGAGCCGTTCTTCACTCTAGTCTCATCCGTGGGTGTTTACCATGTTACGTGGAGGCATTGTTATGCGTGGGTCGTCCATTCAAGGCCCGGAAGGGTGTATTTGTAATGAGATAACCTCTTTGCAATGTTTGTAAAAAATAATTTTTATTTGAGTCATAAGTTAACTACCGTAATAAACTAAACAATCTTGAAGCGTTATTCATATTTTAAAACTAGCAGATACCCGCGGCTTCGCTCGCGTGAATTTCGTAATTTGATTAAAGTAATCGTTCCTCGGCACTGTACTAAGACAATATCAGGAAACCCCTACCAAATTATTACAAAATTCCCGAAAAATTGAGTTTCATTTACCCCAGAAACTCTATGTAAACCACGTTTGTAGTATTGCCTTTTTGGGCTAAGATGAACATGCGACATAGAAATGTACATGTGAGAAACAGTCTTCTCTCAAGTCGGAGAAAAGAATACATGTTTCTTTATTTTTAAAGGATATTCTAAATACATATTTCCACGTCTGTAACATATAAAGTTTTTGAGATATAAGGACTCTCATAAAATATTCAACTCTTTTTTAGCCCCCGTTAAGTGCCTTATTCGAAAACAAAAAAATACTTGTTTATTTATTGTTAAAGGAGATTCCAAATGCCAGTTTTCACGTCTGTAACATCTTCAGTTTTTGAGATATTAGTATCTTAATAAAATGTACTCAAAAATGTTTCACCTTTTTTAACCCCCATTAATGGGATTTTCCGAAAACAAAAATACGTGTTTCTTTATTTTTAAAGGAGATTCCAAACACCAATTTATACGTCTGTAAACTTTTACGTTTTTGAGATATAGAAATACTCATTTAAAACTTTCACCCCCATTTTCATTCCCTTATCGAAGGAATGTACAAAAATCCTCCCTTAGTGAGCACCTACACTATAATATAAATGTACCCCCAAAATTTCGGCTCGGCGGTGAAGAATCAGTCAGTCAGTCAGTCAGTCAGTCAGTCAGTCAGTCAGTCAGTCAGTCAGTCAGTCAGTCAGTCAGTCAGTCAGTCAGTCAGTCAGTCAGTCAGTCAGTCAGTCAGTCAGTCAGTCAGTCAGTCAGTCAGTCAGTCAGTCAGTCAGTCAGTCAGGACATGTTATTTTATATGTGCAGATGGTAACCAAAACCTGCGAGGCCTTCCCTTGGTCGAAGTGAAGAGCAATTTGTCACCTACTTATAAAAGAATACCATTGATTTTCACTTCAGCCTTACCCAGGTAGGTTCTAACAATGCACTAAAATGACAACAATCGCAATAAAATCAAGAATGACAACAACCAGATTATTCAGGCAACAAGACTGGTTATTAGTTAGTATGTGCTTGTAACGTTACAGATAAAATAGTCTCTTTACGTATTGTTCAGTAGGTGATATAGCCTATGAGCTGTGAGTCAACATGAGTCGAAATAAATTTAGTGTTGAAGAAATAAACAGAATGTTGGAAGGGGAGGACGATGACGATGTGGAGCAAAATATTTTTGTTTCTTCAGACGAAGAAATTCGTAACTGATTTTCGTTTATATCTAATATTTGGGTGAATTTCATTTTGGTTTCAAATTGCGTTAATGATAAAGATGATTATGATAAGGACAGACATTCCTTGACACCTAACTCTGTTACAGAAGCCATTTAATCCTGCAATCTGCTTAAAATATGAGCCCGGAAATAATGCTGACCGACTAGAAAGATATTCGTGATTGATTTGTGTTTGAATTTCAATTTAATATTTTATACTGAAATTTTCCTTGCTAAATATTTTTAAATGCCGTTTCATAATTTACGTCATTAGAATCCAGGTTTATTACACTCAGAAGGCCCCGTGGATCCTCCATGTCACACGGAATGTTTGTGAGTGGGCACAAGTATATCTCAATGACTGCAAATGTCCGGACACCCCTTCAACTACCACCGGACTGAGCCAGGATCGAACTGCCAAGTTGGAGTCAGAAGGCTAGCGCCTTGACCATTTGAGCCACTCAACCCGGCAAGATGTGAGTGTGCTCTTCTATTTTGTTCCATTTCTTGCTGTACTGTTCGCCGCTGATGGGCTACTGGCCGTCCTACAACTATGGGATTAGTTAATTTTGTACTACACTCTTGACATGAAAACCCTTGCATATTCTCAGATGGTATATTTCCAGTTAATACTGGGAAAGACAATCAGCTATTTTCTATTTGGGTTTATAAGTGTCACATGTTTCTTTGTTGGCACACAAATAGGAAGTTTTGTACACTGTGTACCAAACTTCGGGGCATCAAATATTGAATATTCGCCCCTCCTGCCTTCAATTTTCTCTTTCAGGATTATTTGGATTTTATGAATATTTTTCTCTATCCTATACTTGTGCTAGATAATTATATGATTTTCTGACTTTTTTTTTGGTGACCAGCAGTTCTCTTTTGCATTTGGCTCCATGGGTGTTTCTCATACTGTTTACCTGTAGATCTACATCTCCTGTTGTAGGCAAAGTTTAAAGACTTAATTTTATACTGAAGCGTGATATATTCTTTATTAATGGACATGTAAGTCATTACTGATATATATGGTTGTTTAAAAAAGCGAGTGAATTAAATATAACAAAGAGCAATACTGATTTGATGCTTGGGCTAGCATCAATGAAATATTAGACTGAATTTTTCTCGTGCTTGCCTTCTGTACTCTAGTAATATACTGAACCCGACTGGTCAATTGCCATTGGTTTATTAAATGTGAAGTTTTAAGTAAAAGAAGGTAATATAAATTTTGCCAAGTTGCAGCCGGGCAGTGGAATCTTGGCGCTGGATAGCCAAGTGTGGCTCATCAAGGATATGTTGAAATTGGATCGCAGTACTTTTCCGTAAGAGTCAAGAGTACGTAAATATCAGAGTAAGAGGGAAATATTAATATCAACTGGCGGAGAATTTGAAGTAGCCGATATGAGTGGTACTAATTATAATTATTGCACAAGGAGATTCACTACAGAGGTACCAATATGAAATTATTGTTTGGATGACTTAAAAGCTGAAGGGAAGGTTTGAATACGAGAGATGTAAATAATGCATTAAAATAATTATGAAGTGCTGTATAGTTAGATGATATAATTATTAAAGGGTTCTTGTGTGTAATATGATGCAGTCCGTTGTAAGGGCGCGTTGTCTACTACAGGAAGCAGTGAGACAACGCTCAAAGTAGAGCCACACTCTGCGATTCGGTCGTGATCGGGAAAGACGTGTACCGTGTTCGGTTCTAACACGTGAGCGATATATATTTTTTATCAATTATAGTGGCATCATGCATAAATTTTATCCAATAGGATTATCCAAATACGGGAAACAAGGACAGCGATAATTTAATTTCACTAGTGAGATAGCATTCTTTGACGAAATAGTGTGCAATGCGGGAAATAAACTGTGTGGCATGAGATAGTTATGCAGAACAGAATTATACTTCAATTAGCATTCAGTAGTACCTTAGCTTGATTACTGATGTTGTGTTGGTGCTGATTAATAACTGATATATTTCCTTGTTCAGTGAACTTTATCGTCGTATGGGTCGCTGTTCATAAACTATGTCAGAAAATCGTGTGCCAGAAGGACAGTGACCAGTGACCGTCATCAATAGTTACCAGTGATGCAGGACATTGCCAGCAGTGATTGGAGCAGTATCGCGATGGAGTAGTTTTCACCGCAGCTGTGCCATTTACCTGATAGCTCAGTGGTGGAACAACATTCCTTAGCAGGACAATGGACGTTTCCGGAATCGGCTGAGTATTTTTGACATTATTATGGCCTGCAAACTTCAATAACCAGTTTGTATTTTAAGTAATGTAAATATTAATACATGGGATTTTTATTTATTTTCTATGAAACGAGGTATTTTAAGAATTAGTTAAGGTTGTTGTGCGGATGCCAACGAGGGAAACATTTTGTTGTGCATAATTCGATTTATGGTGTGATATATTTTCTGAGTGTGTTTGTAATACAGTGTCATCAGTGAATTCATAGTGAGATATAAGCGTGTCTTATCTTAGAAGGGAGTGTGAAACCAGGGGCATGACGTACGTTAGTGAGTTGCATGGTAGTTTATAGCATTTGATTATGGTCTTCAAGATAACTATGAGATGATGTGACGGGTTATCAACCAGTGATCACCCGCGGTCAAGTGAAATATTTAGATAGCAGTTTATGAGTATGCTGAGATTTAATTCAAAGTCAGATAATAGCGCTCTGTTAGGAATGTATGTTATTTCTCCTGTGAGATGCTTAAGTAGGGATGTTGCATAGAATTTTGTATTCCGGTAGTCAATGGAACGGTATGTGTAGGGAAAATAATTGGTGGATTAAGATGAATACGACACAGTGATTGCAGATAAATGCATTTTAGTCGCGTACTCGAGTGCAGAAATAGTACATTTTGATATGGAGTGAAATATGTGTAAAAAGGAAATAATATAATGATTTATTCCTGGTAAAGTAAGCACAAGATGTTATGAGAAGTGCCTCATGGAAGGCCGCGTGTCAGAATATGAGGAAATATTGATTATTTGAGCGGGGAGGTCACCTATATATTTTACTCAGGTGTTTACGTGTCAGTGATAAGATGGAGACCCCAATTCTGAACTACGCCTCCGTGTCCGTTTGAGAAATCTTGTGTTAGGGATCTTTTAAAGTATGTTATAAGGTTTCAAAATAATAAGATGACCTATTCAATGGAGCAGGTACACAGCACTGATTCAGTTTCTTCAAGCGTTGTTAATAACGTAACGCAGATTCAGGAATGCAGAGATTTCAGATAGGCTGTGTCTTCGGTCCAGGAGAACTTGGGTTCAATCCTCACCCACGACACTGGTTATGGTTATCTCATGGAAGGTTGCTGCAGCATTGAATTTGTTTTTATATGTTGGTGTATTATTGTCTTTGTGACATATGTTTGAACAACACAGATTCATATATGTTGTTGTAGTGTATTTCTTGTCTGTTGTAGATTTATTCCACATGGTTGATACTTGGGGCGTGGGTTATAACCCCATAGCCGTAGAAGCAGTGTAGTAGATAAGTTTTGGGGGTTCTTTGTATTGCTGTTGCTATTTATTCAAGTTAGGATATTTGGCTACGTACGCGCGCATTTATGCATTTCAATTTATTACTTAATTTAATTAATGATGATTTGTGCATTGTAGTCTGTTGATTTCGTATAATTTACTATTAATATGACATCTGGTTAATGGCGTTTGTTTGGTTATGATTTTTCAATTATGCTTGTGTCTGAAGTCCTCGGTTGATTGCGGTCCAGTTCAAGCTAATTAGTGGGATGAATGGTGCGGCGAAACAATGTTTTTATTGGTGAATCCAGTCATTTAACACAGGTCATTTACAGATAGTGATTTTATAATCACGATGAATGGCTACCTTCAGTAAGAAACCACAAACAACAATTTGTACAGATAATAGTACGGTCTTTAAGTTAATGTAAGGTTATGGCCATATAACAATAACGATAATGTTTAGGAGATTGAAAGTCATGTGGGTGCACACATAAAGTAGAGCATGTAATTGAGGTAGGAATTTCTCTATTGTGTAATGGATTAAGTAATGAATTAATGTTTATACTTCTGAAATGTGAAACGAACTAAAGAATAAATTATTATTTTGAATTAATGAATGTGGACAATAACGTTTGAAGGACATTGAGAACTTCAATTATCCGAAGTCCATTCATTTCTGTGAGATGACCTAGTCTTTTTAATTGCTATTGAGTTTAGGTATAATTTGTTTCAGTGTTGATTTTTTGTGCCGAAGATGGAATAAGTTTAGTATTGAAAGATACAGGGTATTTTCTTTAGCATGCTCGGCAGCACCACTCAGAGCACGGCACGGCTGGCGCAATGACACTCGGTCGCTAGCCCGTATAATGCGCGCTTTTCCTCCACAATACTCACAGCAATTCACACTTATAGAAATCAATTTCTAGTGAAACTGTTAGCCTAAAACCTACCTGGCATTACATTTGATGTTCAAAATGTTGTCCCTCAGCTGTCAAACACGCCTGACACCTCGTAAATAGGTTTGCAGACACTCGACGAACCTCAGCTCGTGTGATGTTCGAAATAACTTGTGTAATGTTCTCTTGTAGTTCTTCTCTTGGGTGAGGATTGTTCATATACACTTTTCCCTTCAGCATCCCTCACAGGTAATAATCACAGGGATTTAAATCAGGGATAGGGGGATAATTAACCACACGATCTTCGTAAACTTCCCGTATTACCTCCCTAGACCGAATAGCAGTGTGTGCCGTCGCATTATCTTGCCTGAAGTAACCATTACTCCTTTCTTCTTCCAATTAATCAATCACTACTGATCTGCATTTAGGGCAGTCGCCCAGGTGGCAGATTCCCTATCTGTTGTTTTCCTAGCCTTTTCTTAAATGATTGCAAAGAAATTGGAAATTTATTGAACATCTCCCTTGCTAAGTTATTCCAATCCCTAACTCCCCTTCCTATAAACGAATATTTGTCCCAATTTGTCCTCTTGAATTCCAACTTTATCTTCATATTGTGATCTTTCCTACTTTTAAAGACACCATCCAAACTTATTCGTCTACTGATGTCCTCCCACGCCATCTCTCCACTGACAGCTCGGAACATACCACTTAGTCGAGCAGCTCGTCTCCTTTCTCCCAAGTCTTCCCAGCCCAAACTTTGCAAAATTTTTGCAGCGCTACTCTTTTGTCGGAAATCGCCCAGAACAAATCGAGCTGCTTTTCTTTGGATTTTTTCCCGTTCCTGAATCAAGTAATCCCGGTAAGGGTCCCATACACTGGAACCATACTCAAGTTGAGGTCTCACCAGAGACAAATATGCTCTCTCCTTTACATCCTTACTACAACCCCTAAGTACTCTCATAACCATGTGCAGAGATCTGTACCCTTTATTTACAATCATATTTATGTGATTACCCCAATGAAGATCTTTCCTTATATTTATACCTAGGTATTTACAATGATCCCCAAAGGGAACTTTCACCCCATCAACGCAGTAATTAAAACAGAGGACTTTCCCTATTTGTGAAACTCACAACCTGACTTGCGTCAGCTCTTGAAAGAATTGTCTGAGAATAAGGTCTATATATCGATCAGCATTTATTGTTTCGCGGAAGAATATAGGCCCTATAATTCTGCGAGCACTTATTGCGCACCAAACTCCTATTTTTACATCATGAAGTGGACGGACATGCAGCTGGTGGGGATTTTTTGCACACCAGTGGCGATTGTTCTACTGTATACATAAGTCGTTAAACACACGATTATTATTCCTACAGAAACTATGCTATTTTAAAGCGAACCCATTGAACACGCTATCAATGCCGCAGATGAACTGAACAACTAAACTATTGCTGTGTGTGAAGCAATGGTTATCGCTACCGTACTGCATTAGATCATCTTAGCCGGTCATGAAGCAATATCTCTCTCGGCAAATGAGTCACCCGGCTGCGCTATCGCCTTCCGTGCGTGTTCTCCTGACACACGGAGCAGGCTATAAAAAAGACCCTGTAGTTCTCATTCATTATTTTATAGTGTTTTAACTCTATTTCCTTCCCTACCTTAGTTAATTAAGATTAGTTATCTTTTTGTTTTATCTCAAAATATCACCTGGGATCACCCGTTTTCGACCGTGGGATGAGCGAGCGGCGCCCAATTCATAGGAGGAAAGGATATAGTATTGCATTTTTACGCGACGAATTTACTCACTCCTACAGTATAATGTATTTAAGGTTCATTTTCGTTTACACATCCGCATAGGAAAATGAACACAACGAGCATTGTTCTGATTGACTGCATTTCCATATGTGGCTGGGAGGAGTGAACAGTCTTAAGGAACATAATGGGTAGGGATATCATTGTGATGTACGAGGTTTGGTTTCCTCACCGACGATATTCTAACGATTTCACACACACTCATCGTTCAGTACAATTTTGTTTGCAGTTCTGTGAATCAGTCACTGACATGAATAATACACTTGATTATCGCCTGCTCTAACTGAACTGTTATCTACGCGACTGAGCCTGGTTTAATTCTGTCGGTGAAATAGGATCCCTTACCTGTTAATGATATTTCCCTTTACCTCCCTAGTTCACCGTCTTTGATCTCGTGCCATTGATCTTATATTTTGCGTGAAGACAGCTTCTGGCCAATAGCAGTGAAATTTGAGGGAATTCCTTTCATGTAACCCATACAGGCCGACTCAGAGGAGATTTAAAAATAAGAGGTGGGTTGGTCTTCGCTGATCAAGCCCCGTTTAAGACCAAAGGAAGTGGGCCAAATCTAGTGTGTGCTCTTGAAGGTTACTCCTAGAGTTACAGTAAATGCAACTGTTATCATTACGTTGGGTAACTTCGTGGAACTTTTTCAATGCATTTTGGTGCTTGCCATCATTTTGGAGACCCCTCAATCGACAATTTCAAATCCATAGTATCGAAAATGTTGTTCACATCACGTGTAAATATTTCATGTACTTCGCTCCTTTTCGAAACCATGCACACCAAGTGTTCTATAAAACGCCGAACTTATAGCAGCTGACCTGCTGAAAGGTTACATTGCTAACTTGACATTCATCTTTAGAAAAACCTTAGGACTGATGTCCCTTAAGATTTACATCCTGACGCTAAACAGCCTGGCAAGATGCTGACTGCTTTTAATAACAACACTCAATTCAACGCAAAAGATATTAGGCTATAGGCCTACAGTGCGTCGTGCCTACACAATGTTTCAACTGCTACTCGTTCAGACCAAACGATGTGTGCGGCGCGTGGTGTTGAAATATGGAACTAACTTCTCTGGACTACGGATCCTTATGGAAATTCCACCACTTAAGGCCACTTCACACAGAAAGCTATGCTAAGCTACGCTATGCTGGGCAATGCCAAGCTATATTGTGCTGTGACACGAATAAAAAGTTAAGCTAAACTATGCTAGGCAGCCGTTTAAAGGTGACGGATTAATTGAAGATTAGGCTTTTTCATTGGCCACTGTCGTGGAAGATGAAGAAAGATAAAAACAGAAAGAGGAGAAGATTGAGTGGAAAGAGAATAATTCATGGTGAATTCCATCAAGCATTGCGTGGAAATAGTATGTAGTCAAACGACTTGGTACTCATTAGAAAGTATCTCCAGAAACGTTCTTCGTCACTCCGAATATCCTCATACAGTGAAACCTGTTTACAACAGAACCCGTACATAGCGGAAACCTTATTTTAAAGGAAATATTCCATGGCCCCATGAAATTAACACTGAAATATTTACAAAAGTACCTGTACTTAGCGGAACTTGCGCAACTTGGAAACGGACACAGTGTCTCAGTATACGGTTTATAAGTGTATCTGTGTAATTTTTCATTCATGATCAGAGCTGAATTATTTACAAGTTTTTGAATTTATAATAATGTTATTGGTTATACGTCCCACAAACTTTGCACATTTACGGTTTTCGGAAACGCCGAGCTGTCGGAATATTGTTCCGTAGGAGTTCTTTTACGTGCCAGTAAATCTACCGACACGGGGCTGGCGTATTTCAGCACCTTCAAATACCACGGGACTGAGCCAGGATCAAACCTGCTAACTTGAAGGCAGAAGGGCAGCGCTCTACCATATGAGCCACTCACCTTGGCATTAAGTTTTTGATTTTCTTTGGATCTTTAAAGAAATAAAGAATGTTGACAATTCTACAAGTTACGTCTCGAAATCAATTCTGGTATATTTAATAAACTGTAATTGTTACGAGAAATTTAACTTGTTTCAGAATATGAAAAGCAGTGAAAAGGAAATTTAATAATAATGTTATTGGCTTTACGTCCGACTAATTTTACGGTTTTTGGAGACGCCGAGGTGTCGGAACATTGTTCCGTAAGAGCTCTTTTACGTGCCAGTAAATCTACCGACACGGCTCTGACGTATTTGAGCACCTTCAAATACCACCAGATTAAGCTGGGATCGAACCTGCCAAGTTGGGGTCAGAAGACCAGCGCCTCAACTGTCTGAGCCACTCAGCTCGGCAAACGGAAATTGTAGTGTCTCCCTTGTGTAACGGTTAATAAAGTATTATACCACGCAATGGTCTTTTCTTTATCGTAAGAGGTCCACAGTGCAGTAAAATGACTAGAAAATATCTTAGAAATCTGTGCAGAAATCCCAGGACACAATACGTGAGGGCGATGTACCATACAGTATATCACGTTTGTTTGTTCTCAACGGAAATCTGTACACAACGGAAAGAAACGTGGTATCATGGTATTCCGTTGTGTATAGGTTTCACTGTATAAAGTATGAAATTCTCCGTATTTCTCAGGATCAACACTCAAGTCATGAACCTAATGAGCCGTATCCGACCGGCCCATAATAATAATTGGAATATTATTTGACCATATATGTGAATTTATTAATAAAAGATACAGTCTAATATGTTAAAGCATCGTATCCCAAGATAGTTAATACCGGATGTTGAGCAAGACTGTAAGTCGCTGGATGTTGCTTCATATTTCCGCATGACCGTGAGAAAGTAAGCGTACCCAAGCGCTGGCAAGGACCGACACGTGTATTACATGCTGACCAAGCAAGATATTTCAGCCAATGGGAATTTATGGATTTGGCAAACATGGAGGCTACACCGCGTCATATATTAATTCCAGGATGACCAACATGCTCTGTGGATAAAGTCAGTTTCTGTAGACAATCGGTTTTCCACAGTTTCTGAAGTTAGATATATTTGGTAATGTATTATAGAAATTGGTGGAAGAGATTTGCTAATGTTTGAGCTGTGTTTTATAAATATATCACAATAAGTATTGTATCATCATACATGACGAACTCTCTGATTGGTAGTTGGTTCAGATACCCGGGAACCCCAACAATATTAGCGTCACCGAAGCCTCCTCAGTAATCCAAGCTCTGGAGAGCGTCACTCTGTAGTTGAAATTTGAGCAGTACGGATGTACTAACTCGTCATTCTGTAGCAAAAATTTGAGCAGTACGGATGTATTAACTCGGCACTCTGTAGGAAAAGTTTGAACAGTGCGGATGTACCAACTCTGTGACTGGTGATTGTAATTAACGTGGCGTTATTCCAGAAATAGTAACTGGTTCTCGTTGATACTTCAAATTGTGCAGTCGTAATATTTACTGTGCTTTGACAGAGTTTACTTTTAATCGATAAAGACGGTGTAGTGACCGCTGAGTAACAAGTGTTGTAGAAACGTGCCAGTGTTTCACTATTTCGCGACGGGCGCGTATTCGCGTGGAACTTCCGTACCGAACCGTGGGCTGCTTTTAAAACTGTAATTTTACCCTTTTAGTGAAGTGTGTTATATATATGTGAATCAGTGTGTTAGCTGATCTGGTAAAAGAAAGGGTATTTCGGCTCGCAGCATTAAGCAGCGAAGAGGTTATCAACTATAGTCTTCTGTGTTCCAGTGAATTGTTTTCCAGCAAGATGATGGATACACCTGCAGAGGAAGGAAGTGCATTCCCACATGTTAAGGATGTGATTAACATGGTGTAGATCCCAAAATTAGTGGGGATGTAAGCTGCTATCCTGGTTCCCCGAGAGTCATCCAAAGTAAGATGCACGTATTATATATGGCATGATATGTAAGTTATGTTAAGGTACTAGGGCAGTGTAGATAGAATTTTCAGTTTCATTTAAAGTAAGCCTGACGGCATGTATTTGTTTAATTTTGTCACTATGGTAGATTCGGATACGAGATTAATGCATGTTTATTTTATATTTATTTTGCTTTATGATTAGATGTTTGGGAAAATGAGGGATTGATAGGATCAGTTATTGTTGTAAATATAGTACTTAGCGTAGGATATTCCGAGTTTTCCTGAAAT
Source organism: Anabrus simplex (assembly GCF_040414725.1). Lineage (NCBI taxonomy): Eukaryota > Metazoa > Arthropoda > Insecta > Orthoptera > Tettigoniidae > Anabrus > Anabrus simplex. The sequence goes on from NC_090265.1 coordinate 1,668,714,736, forward strand.
ATATGCTAGAAGGGCTAGATCGACAGGTTCATTTTTGTATTACGTCAAACACGTATCAATTCATTTTATTTCGGTCATTCAGGGAGACAGGTATAGCTATTTTGCATGATGCATGGTTTTACAGAAGCTGCCAGAAGGAGCTGCAGAACGTCGTTGTTAAATTAAGATCTTTGAAGTTAAGTTGGATTCTGTTTGCCTGATGGTCTGCCAAGGACTTGAACAGCGTCTCGTTATGTGGAAAGGCCAGTAGGATTCATGAGGAATGATGAGATAATAATTGCATGCTTAATTATAATGTATTGGTACAGGCCGATTGTATGCCTGACAAGATAGAGAGAAATTGTGCAGATGTGTGTGTGCCTGCCTAGCGTCTTCTGAGTATATTGTGATCAGAATGGACAGTGTTAATTCCAGACTATTGAGTCTGATGTTGTTAAATGGCCCAAGCATGCTGAGAAGCAATTAATATACGGGAGTTTCCGTGTAGTTGATGATGGGCGTTATCTCATGGCAAGTTGAGTCCTGGCCTGTGTTATCGGCATGTGTGAAAGAGACAGTATTTCCTTGTGGCGGCCACGGGAGACAAAATCCAATCTTTAGCGTAGTGGAGTTCAATATTTCTTTACAGCTCGTAATCTACCCGGAAGTACATGACGGATGACCGCGCTGTTGAGCGCTCAAACGCAGCAGAAGGAGGCAATGTTGCCCATTGCTTTCTTCATGACATCAAGGATTATTTATATGTTTTTCTCTTACAGGATGGTTTTACCTTATTATTTTGTGATTATATACCTTGTCTCGTTGTTTTTAAAGGGAACAGCCCGAGTGCTGATGTATTGTTGGTTTATCTAGTTCTGTCTAGATTTTTTGCTGTGAACCGGGATTCACATTAGAAGCAGTGTAGCATTTAAGACTTTACTCGATATCCGATGTATATATATGTTTAGTTTGATTATTTGAATTATTGTAAATATAGTGTAGGATTTGCCCCTAGTATTTTGCATACCTTACATAGCGTCCGGTGCGTCTTAAGTATTTTTTTCTTTCCGTCGTAATTTTTCACATGATGTAACTTTGATTTTTACGGAAATAGTTTGATGACTCTCGGGAGTAACTTAATTTTGAAACCGTATCGTTGGGATGCGATAGTGTGAAACTCCATACCGAAACACCACATGGCAGTGTTTGCATACACTTGTTGCCATACAACATAAACATTGGACTATGAGAAGATACTCAGTCTTGATTTTTATATATGTTCTTCATTGAACTTGTTTTTCTTTTAATGTCAAATTTGTATTATCACTCATTTAACGTTTCTGATTTCGATTTATTTTATTACTTTGAGTTCATTTTTTACAAGTTATTATTTTTTTATTCAATTATTTTTTGTGTGATTTGATCGGGGATATTTGTTAATAAATCCATCTTACCCCCTATGATTGTTTCTCATTCGTGTTATACCTCCATTTCCTGTCATTGATTGCTATTTTAGTATTGAACTTCGACTTTTATCCTGACCCAATCGACAACCAACCCACACTCTGCCCAACCCTGAGTTAGTCGGATGTTCATACAGGAATGGAGGCATCGTCCTAGAGGGTATTTACCCCTGGGTACGGTACATATATATTTGGCGCCGCAACTAAGGGCAAATAGACACTTTGGCGTGTGTTCGTATCCCACTGGGAGTATTTTTGTGTTACCCAAAGATGTCTAGGTTGTTCTTACAAACTTGGGCAGGTCAAATTGAGATTTACGAGAGTGAATGTGATTTGACAAGCTATTCCGAAGGCTAGATAGGATTAGGATCATGGTTCGAAAGCTGGAAGAGACCAATAATTGGTATCCAGATAATGATTAAATTTAAGAAAGGTAGATAGGTAATTTCGAACCATAGGCGCAACTTAGGAATCTGGCAACCTAATGTTCAGACAACTTGAGTCTAGAGTCCCATGTTCAGTACTACGAATGATAGTAGGCGGACATGAAAGGGCAAGATTTCATAGGAAATCGTGTGTTTAGAAAACAGAGTAAAATCTAAATGCATTACGTTAGGGACATCGGCAAAAAGTTTGATTTAAATTATGTTAGGAAGAATGAGGAACATAGCCGATAAGTAAGGCGTGTCGTAGTAGTAAAGGAACTCTATTTGAGTCAGAGAACTATAAAAAGATTTCTCTAATGAGGTAAAGTGGTCGATGACGTGTCCTTCAGACATGTGTTGATCTTGATATAGCCTGGAATTTGTGTGTAGATCAAATTTCAATTGCCAGTAACGATAATTTTATTTGATTTAGAGTAAGGCTAGGAACTTAAGAGCGCCTCAGTCTTAAGAAAATGTTGATGATATTTGCAATGAGTGCTGATGATTCAAGACTGGTAAACCTATGCTGAAATATTAGTCTGGAGTCGGAGGTATTTATCGTAAATATGGTCCAGTACTGTTGTCTAGTACTTAGATTAGAGCCCAAAAGACAGGAAAATTAATGTATGGATTTAAAGATTTTGGGGCCATAATATTAGTAATTTATTTTTAAAGTTATGATAACGCGTTTGTTTGTTATGCGCGGCAGAAGATAAATATTCCAAATCATAGGAAGCTTCTATATGGCGAATTTTGAGGCCATGTTTTCTTGATATATGATTAACGAAAATCATAGAAGCTTTTCAGTAAAGTAAATGGTTTTCGTATGGAGTACACAAGATACGGTATAGGATACTAGGTAGTGGCGAGCATCCCTGCGTTTTCTCGAATACGTATTTGGTATGGCGATGACGATAGAGGAGTTGTTGGCGGAGATGGACAGAAGGGAGCAGGAGCGTATGGCGGAGATGGACAGAAGGGAGCAGGAGCGTATGAATGAACTTTCGAGTAAGTTGGAGGAGCAATTTAAACAAGCGGCGGATAGGTCAATGGAAGAAACTAGGGAACAATTTAAACAAGCTGCAGATAGGACTGACGAACAGTTAAAACAGGCTGCGGAAAAAAGCGAAGAACAGTCCAGAGAGACTAGACAGTTATTGACACAGGCGGCGGAGAAAACTGAGGAGCAACTTAAGGTGGCGACTAATGAGTTACAGGGGAAAATTGACTTCGTTCGTACATGCTGTTTAGAAGGCATGGGAAAATTAGAGAAACAGCTAGATACAGTAGAATTTAAAACACAGACGCAAATTGAAAAGATTAGAGATTCTGTTGAGGAAATCGCCGATCGGGTTACAGAATACATGACTAGCACAGATAAGCGGCTGGGAGACTTATCGCATACAGTAGAAGAAGCCACAGCAGAGATTACACTCCAGCGAGGCGCGATTGATAAGTTACGGATTGACACGGAGACGAGGTTGGAAGAGTTCACCGTGGACATCAGTAAACAAATTACTGAAGCTCAGCAGAATACTGAAGACAAAATTGATTTGAAACTTAAGATGAAGCAAAAGGAGACTGAGGAAAGAATGAAGGAAATAGAAACTCAGATTCGATTGGAAATGAAGGAGGACATTGCGGAGACAGGCAAGGAAGTCAAAGACATGATAATGGCTGATCGGGAAAGGAACAAGGAAGATCTACAGGTACTTGGTTCGAGTCTGGAGACGTGGACCGAGGTTTCACAGAAAAATCAAGTGAAGATAGGGGTTGTTGAGAAGGAAATCGCCTACATGAAGGATAAGTTAGAATTGTTGGATTTACGAACGGACAAAGAACTTAGTAAATTAAAATGTACAGTGCAACAAACCATTATAGAGAAGGCACCCAGTCAAGTTAGCGATAACGTAGCGTTGAGCGATCTTTTACAGTTACCGCGTCAGGAGGTCCACTGTTCAACTCCGAATGAAACACATAATGTTCCTATTTACAATATTATGAGGAGCAATGAAGAAAAACCACGGAAGTTTACAGGAAATGATGAGAGAACACCTAAAGCTTTCTTGCGGGAAATTGATGACTTCTTGGCAGATTACAAGGTACCACCAGAGCGTAAATTGAGGACAGTAGAAAGATTTCTAGGCGATACCGTGGCTGAATGGGCGAATGCTTTCCGTTATACATTTACTACATATGAGGAGTTTAAGGAGGCATTTCTTAAAAAGTTTTGGGATGTATCTACGCAGCAATCACTGAGGATGGAATTGTATTCACGTAGATATCCGGCTACTACGCCAACGAAGTATTCTCCTTTTTTCATTTCTCAGATGCTAAAATTTCGTGATTTAGACATGCCCCCAAGCGAGAGCGAAATTATAGCGGCAATCTCTCGGCAACTACCTCTTGAAGTGCAGAGAACATTAATTGCAGCTAATGCTAAAACTGCAGCAGAGGCGGAATTGACTTTAAGACAGTTAGACTTAACATCTAGTCAAAACCAGCCTAGGTTGAGGCATGTTGAGGCTATCCATACGGTAGGGATGGAAGAAGGAAGTAATCCACCGAAAGTAAGGAAGAGAAATGATTATCAAAGCTTAGGGACTCAAACAGCGACACATGAGCAAGCCAACAGGAGTGCTGTACATCAGGATGGTAACTGGCAGCGGAGAGACAGAAGAGACCAGTTTCGAAAAAATAATTATCAAGGTAACAGCCTAAATCAGCGAGGATATAGCTATCCAAATGGAAATAATGGGAGGACCTATAGGTACAAGTATAGAAACTATGGTGGACCCAGAAGACCATATTATCGTTGGGACGAGAAGGAGCGAAACCCCAGAGGAGGAAGAGACAATTACCAGGAGAACCGTGACCAAAGAAGAGAAGAATCAAGACAATACGTTGAAGAGTTGAGAGGAAAAAGGCAGGAGGAAGACCGGTGGAGAGGAGCCATACAAGCTAATGGTAACGAAGAATGTCATGGAGCTGAAAGTGTTGCGTACAGGGAATACCGTGTAAGGCAACAGGAAAACAGGTTGAATCCCAATGCTCCTAATTACGAGAGTAGAGGAAATAGTGGTAGTAAAGCCCAATGACGATCACAGAAAACATAGAATAGACGATATCCCAGAAGGAGAAGAAGAAGAAGGAGAGATGGCAGAAGATGAGAGTGAAGATGATGGAGAAGAAGAAGAAAACCCGAATGATGAACCTGTGATGGTGGATGCAGATGACCCGGAAGAAGACACGGAGAATGTCAACTTCGCGCAGATGGAAAGAGACAATTATTCAGAAGAAGAAGATTGTGAAGAGTGTGGTGGTGTGCAGAGACGTTTTCATGCGTTACTTGACATCTACTACAACATCCGCCAAGATAATGATAGACTGTGGGAAGAGAATACAAATTTGCGAGACGGCAAATAGTACTAAAGGAAAGAGATTGTATACATTCAGATGATTATAAATAGTCAAATAATACATTTAGAAAAAAAATAAATATTCCATATTAATTTTTTTCCCTGGGTAAGAGGAGGATGAGCCGTATCCGACCGGCCCATAATAATAATTGGAATATTATTTGACCATATATGTGAATTTATTAATAAAAGATACAGTCTAATATGTTAAAGCATCGTATCCCAAGATAGTTAATACCGGATGTTGAGCAAGACTGTAAGTCGCTGGATGTTGCTTCATATTTCCGCATGACCGTGAGAAAGTAAGCGTACCCAAGCGCTGGCAAGGACCGACACGTGTATTACATGCTGACCAAGCAAGATATTTCAGCCAATGGGAATTTATGGATTTGGCAAACATGGAGGCTACACCGCGTCATATATTAATTCCAGGATGACCAACATGCTCTGTGGATAAAGTCAGTTTCTGTAGACAATCGGTTTTCCACAGTTTCTGAAGTTAGATATATTTGGTAATGTATTATAGAAATTGGTGGAAGAGATTTGCTAATGTTTGAGCTGTGTTTTATAAATATATCACAATAAGTATTGTATCATCATACATGACGAACTCTCTGATTGGTAGTTGGTTCAGATACCCGGGAACCCCAACAATATTAGCGTCACCGAAGCCTCCTCAGTAATCCAAGCTCTGGAGAGCGTCACTCTGTAGTTGAAATTTGAGCAGTACGGATGTACTAACTCGTCATTCTGTAGCAAAAATTTGAGCAGTACGGATGTATTAACTCGGCACTCTGTAGGAAAAGTTTGAACAGTGCGGATGTACCAACTCTGTGACTGGTGATTGTAATTAACGTGGCGTTATTCCAGAAATAGTAACTGGTTCTCGTTGATACTTCAAATTGTGCAGTCGTAATATTTACTGTGCTTTGACAGAGTTTACTTTTAATCGATAAAGACGGTGTAGTGACCGCTGAGTAACAAGTGTTGTAGAAACGTGCCAGTGTTTCACTATTTCGCGACGGGCGCGTATTCGCGTGGAACTTCCGTACCGAACCGTGGGCTGCTTTTAAAACTGTAATTTTACCCTTTTAGTGAAGTGTGTTATATATATGTGAATCAGTGTGTTAGCTGATCTGGTAAAAGAAAGGGTATTTCGGCTCGCAGCATTAAGCAGCGAAGAGGTTATCAACTATAGTCTTCTGTGTTCCAGTGAATTGTTTTCCAGCAAGATGATGGATACACCTGCAGAGGAAGGAAGTGCATTCCCACATGTTAAGGATGTGATTAACATGGTGTAGATCCCAAAATTAGTGGGGATGTAAGCTGCTATCCTGGTTCCCCGAGAGTCATCTAAAGTAAGATGCACGTATTATATATGGCATGATATGTAAGTTATGTTAAGGTACTAGGGCAGTGTAGATAGAATTTTCAGTTTCATTTAAAGTAAGCCTGACGGCATGTATTTGTTTAATTTTGTCACTATGGTAGATTCGGATACGAGATTAATGCATGTTTATTTTATTTTTATTTTGCTTTATGATTAGATGTTTGGGAAAATGAGGGATTGATAGGATCAGTTATTGTTGTAAATATAGTACTTAGCGTAGGATATTCCGAGTTTTCCTGAAATATATGCTAAAAGGGCTAGATCGACAGGTTCATTTTTGTATTACGTCAAACACGTATCAATTCATTTTATTTCGGTCATTCAGGGAGACAGGTATAGCTATTTTGCATGATGCATGGTTTTACAGAAGCTGCCAGAAGGAGCTGCAGAACGTCGTTGTTAAATTAAGATCTTTGAAGTTAAGTTGGATTCTGTTTGCCTGATGGTCTGCCAAGGACTTGAACAGCGTCTCGTTATGTGGAAAGGCCAGTAGGATTCATGAGGAATGATGAGATAATAATTGCATGCTTAATTATAATGTATTGGTACAGGCCGATTGTATGCCTGACAAGATAGAGAGAAATTGTGCAGATGTGTGTGTGCCTGCCTAGCGTCTTCTGAGTATATTGTGATCAGAATGGACAGTGTTAATTCCAGACTGTTGAGTCTGATGTTGTTAAATGGCCCAAGCATGCTGAGAAGCAATTAATATACGGGAGTTTCCGTGTAGTTGATGATGGGCGTTATCTCATGGCAAGTTGAGTCCTGGCCTGTGTTATCGGCATGTGTGAAAGAGACAGTATTTCCTTGTGGCGGCCACGGGAGACAAAATCCAATCTTTAGCGTAGTGGAGTTCAATATTTCTTTACAGCTCGTAATCTACCCGGAAGTACATGACGGATGACCGCGCTGTTGAGCGCTCAAACGCAGCAGAAGGAGGCAATGTTGCCCACTGCTTTCTTCATGACATCAAGGATTATTTATATGTTTTTCTCTTACAGGATGGTTTTACCTTATTATTTTGTGATTATATACCTTGTCTCGTTGTTTTTAAAGGGAACAGCCCGAGTGCTGATGTATTGTTGGTTTATCTAGTTCTGTCTAGATTTTTTGCTGTGAACCGGGATTCACATTAGAAGCAGTGTAGCATTTAAGACTTTACTCGATATCCGATGTATATATATGTTTAGTTTGATTATTTGAATTATTGTAAATATAGTGTAGGATTTGCCCCTAGTATTTTGCATACCTTACATAGCGTCCGGTGCGTCTTAAGTATTTTTTTCTTTCCGTCGTAATTTTTCACATGATGTAACTTTGATTTTTACGGAAATAGTTTGATGACTCTCGGGAGTAACTTAATTTTGAAACCGTATCGTTGGGATGCGATAGTGTGAAACTCCATACCGAAACACCACATGGCAGTGTTTGCATACACTTGTTGCCATACAACATAAACATTGGACTATGAGAAGATACTCAGTCTTGATTTTTATATATGTTCTTCATTGAACTTGTTTTTCTTTTAATGTCAAATTTGTATTATCACTCATTTAACGTTTCTGATTTCGATTTATTTTATTACTTTGAGTTCATTTTTTACAAGTTATTATTTTTTATTCAATTATTTTTTGTGTGATTTGATCGGGGATATTTGTTAATAAATCCATCTTACCCCCTATGATTGTTTCTCATTCGTGTTATACCTCCATTTCCTGTCATTGATTGCTATTTTAGTATTGAACTTCGACTTTTATCCTGACCCAATCGACAACCAACCCACACTCTGCCCAACCCTGAGTTAGTCGGATGTTCATACAGGAATGGAGGCATCGTCCTAGAGGGTATTTACCCCTGGGTACGGTACACTAATAACGTCCCGTCTTCCTACCAATAAAACAGCGGCTGGTGGTAGAGACATGCCGATGCCCTAGTTCTTGGACGTCAACGGTTTTGACCGACCAAGTGCGCGACTTATGTGAATATTCACTCGCTATGTTCGGTCTCGCTCGGTCTCGACCTGTTCGGACACGCTTCGCTCTGCCTTCCGTGTAAAAGCCGCCAAAGTTGTTAAGCAGGGGGCACACTGCTTCAGTTCCCTTCCTTTCAGTTGACCGTGGATATTATGATAACGTGTAACCAAATGTCCATTCGCACACTGCTTCAGCTCCGCACGCTTCAGCGTTTCCCCGCCCACCATCCGTTCAGTCGAGATTGTCCTCACAAGCAAAGTTGAGGGAAGACGGAAGGTTGACCCAAGGCGGTAGACCCCACCTTGCGATCCTCTAGCGAAGTGTTTCATTTGAGTTCAATCAATGTGATCAACGAAGAACTGCTGATTGAAGTCGTACAAAGACATCCTGGTATCGTGATATGGCAAGGAGAAGATCAAGTCAATCGGCAAGAAGTGATAATGAGGCAGCAATTCCGTCCACGGTTTCTGTGCAAAGAAAGCGATCAAATACCTCTGTGGCCGATGAATTGGGCAATTTTTAACTGACAAATATGCCAAAGTGGATGGAAAGCCCGCGTATTCCCGAAAAAATGTTTTATGAAACTCTGGACTAAATAGTGAGATATTTTAGTACTCTGCTACAAATTGAATTTAAATCTAAAATAACTACTCTAGTGACGGAATATGATAGACGATACACTGGCTTATAGTATTATACAATTGTAATTACTTTGTCCAGGTATTGTTAAATAAGGTATGAAAGGAAATCAATAGTTAGGTACTTCATTGTTACTGCTAGTCGCTCACCAGGTGATATTAAGGTAAGGTAAGGGTGTATTCTGCCCGGAGGCAGGTTCGAACCTCCGTAGAGGTGTGCCTGAGCCGGAGTTTACGTACAGTAGGTGCCCAGTTCCTTTCCGCTCCTCCATTCACTTAGCCCCAACCAACAGCACGTGGCAACCCATCCAAATCTTGACCACGCCCAATATTGCTTAACTTCGGACATCTCACGGGATCCGGTGTTTCAACACGGCTACGGCCGTTGGCAGGTGATATTGGTTTTCTGAAATTTGATTTTTTTTTTTTTTTTTTTAAGGGGTAGAACGCTTAGCAACTCAAAGACTTGGAGACTGATATTCTGAAATATTTAAAGAAGTTGTGCTCATCAAGCACCAAGTCCGGAAAATGAAGGTAATATTCAGAGCAGTGTTCCCTTTTTGAATGTATTTCATGTACACAAAATCTTCTCTTTTCTTCTTCTTCTTCGCAGTCTATAACTTCTCTGTCTTCAGACAAAGAGCTCGACATTACTACAGGCGCTGTTCCAAGTCGGGTTCACTGACAGCTTCCGAAAGAGACGGAAGGTATGTGCGGCAGGCGAACTGATCCGAACGGATACGCGGGAACCTGAACTGAACTGAACTGAACCGAGCGGGACGGATGAAATGTGCTCCCTGCTTTAATCTACTCGCCCTGGCCACAGCCGTGTATGGGACTTCGGCGGAAGCTACATTTTACTGTGGCCTTCGCCGAGAGACGGATGCAAAAATACTGTATCCAGCAAGAAATGTCACCGGGTGGAGAATGAATTGCATTTATCCTGATATGAAAAATCATACTCAGAAACTACAATCACTAATAATTGGTGAGCAGGTGTGCAGTCTCACGGCGACGTCAGTGAACTGTCCGATCTTCAAAGAGAAGCAAATTGTGCCCTTCAGACAAGTCAGCTGAGTGACATTTCCTCTTCTTTCAATTGAGTCACTTGTTGGAGAAGGAACAACAAGTATATCAGACTTCTCCACACACTTTGATCATCCCGCTTGTGTCATTTCCGACCCGTCTTTTAGAGGTGTCACAAGCCGTGTGTGGCAATGACACGCGCCACGCTAGCGTACAGCAATATCTCTCAAATGACAGGCTGAAAAAGAAACATTTACTGTCGAGGACATACATACATACATACATACATACATACATACATACATACATACATACATACATACATACATACATACATACATACATACATACATACATTATACATACGGGGTGAGTGGTTAGGATGGCAGAGCGCCGAATTTCTGAGCACAAGATTGAGGATTCGATCCCTCCTCAGTGCGGTGGCATTACAGGTTGTTCAAATATGCCAGTCATCCATCGGCACGTTAAGGAACTCCTAAAATTCCGACACCTCAGCGTCTCCATAAACCGTAAACTTTGGCAATAGGTCGTAAGGCTATAATAATAATACTAATAATAATAATAATAATAATAATAATAATAATAATAATAATAGTAATAATAATAATAATATAATTTGTAAAATCCTACTAAGATTTCGAAACTGATACCGTACGATATTTCTACGTCCGACGATGACCCAGATGTTAGCCCTCTTCAAATAATAATACATGCAACAGATGTTTGGATACCTTCTCAGATAAAAGAATAAGCAAGAGAAAAGAGAATCAATCAATCAATAATGATCTGCATTTAGGGTGATCGCCCAGGTGGTAGATTCCCTATCTGTTGCTTTCCTAGCCTTTTCCGAAATGATTTCAAAGAAATTGGAAATTTATTGAACATCTCCCTTGGTAAGTTATTCCAATCCTTAACTCCCCTTCCTATAAATGAATAATTGCCCCAGTTTGTCCTCTTGAATTCCAACTTTATCTTCATATTGTGATCTTTCCTACTTTTATAGACGCCATTCAAACCTATTCGTCTACTAATGTCATTCCATGCCATCTCTCCGCTGACAGCTCGGAACATACCACTTAGTCGAGCAGCTCTTCTTCTTTCTCTCAATTCTTCCCAACCCAAACATTGCAACATTTTTGTAACGCTACTCTTTTGTCGGAAATCACCCAGAACAAATCGAGCTGCTTTTCTTTGGATTTTTTCCAGTTCTTGAATCAGGTAATCCTGGTGAGGGTCCCATACACTGGAACCATACTCTAGTTGGGGTCTTACCAGAGACTTATATGCACTCTCCTTTACATTATTACTACAACCCCTAAACACCCTCATAACCATGTGCAGAGATCTGTACCCTTTATTTACAATCCCATTTATGTGATTACCCCAGTGAAGATATTTCCTTATATTAACACCTAGATACTTACAATGATCCCCAAAAGGAACTTTCGCCCCATCAACGCAGTAATTAAAACTGAGAGGACTTTTCCTATTTGTGAAACTCACAACCTGACTTTTAGCCCCGTTTATCAACATACCATTGCCTGCTGTCCATCTCACAATATTTTCGAGGTCACGTTGCAGTTGCTCACAATCTTGTAACTTATTTATCACTCTATAGAGAATAACATCATCCGCAAAAAGCCTTACCTCCGATTCCACTCTGAGGAACTCCCCTCTCAACTATTACAGGGTCAGACAAAGCTTCACCTACTCTAACTCTCTGAGATCTATTTTCTAGAAATATAGCAACCCATTCAGTCACTCTTTTGTCTAGTCCAATTGCACTCATTTTTGCCAGTAGTCTCCCATGATCCACCCTATCAAATGCTTTAGACATGTCAATCGCGATACAGTCCATTTGACCTCCAGAATCCAAGATATCTGCTATATCTTGCTGGAATCCTACAAGTTGAGCTTCAGTGGAATAACCTTTATTAAAACCGAATTGCCTTCTATCGAACCAGTTATTCATTTCACAAACATGTCTAATATAATCAGAAAGAATGCCTTTCCAAAGCTTACATACAATGCATGTCAAACTTACTGGCCTGTAATTTTCAGCTTTATGTCTATCACGCTTTCCTTTATACACAGGGGCTACTATAGCAACTCTCCATTCATCCGGTATAGCTCCTTCGACCAAACAATAATCAAATAAGTACTTCAGATATGGTACTATATCCCAACCCATTGTCTTTAGTATATTCCCAGAAATCTGATCAATTCCAGCCGCTTTTCTAGTTTTCAACTTTTGTATCTTATTGTAAATGTCATTGTTATCATACGTAAATTTTATTAATTCTTTGGTCTTAGTCTCTTCCTGTATCTCGACATTATCCTTGTAACCAACAATCTTTACATACTGCTGACTGAATACTTCTGCCTTTTGAAGATCCTCACATACACACTCCCCTTGTTCATTAATTATTCCTGGAATGTCCTTCTTGGAACCTGTTTCTGCCTTAAAATACCTATACATACCCTTCCATTTTTCACTAAAATTTGTATGACTGCCAATTATGCTTGCCATCATGTTATCCTTAGCTGCCTTCTTTGCTAGATTCAATTTTCTAGTAAGTTCCTTCAATTTCTCCTTACTTCCACAGCCATCTCTAACACTATTTCTTTCCAGTCTCCACCTCCTTCTTAGTCTCTTTATTTCTCTATTATAATAAGGTGGGTCTTTACCATTCCTTACCACCCTTAAAGGTACAAACCTGTTTTCGCATTCCTCATCAATTTCTTTAAACCATCCCAGAGTCTGTTTACATTTTTATTTACCGTTTTCCACCGATCATAGTTACTTTTTAGAAACTGCCTCATACCTGTTTTATCAGGCATATGGTACTGCCTAACAGTCCTACTTTTAAGACCTTCCTTTCTATCACATTTATCTTAACTACCACAAAAACAGCTTCATGATCACTAATACCATCTATTACTTCAGTTTCCCTATAGAGCTCATCTGGTTTTATCAACACCACATCCAAAATATTTTTCCCTCTGGTTGGTTCCATCACTTTATGAATCAGCTGTCCTTCCCATATTAACTTATTTGCCATTTGTTGGTCATGCTTCCTGTCGTTCGCATTTCCTTCCCAATTGACATCTGGCAAATTCAGATCTCCCGCTACAATCACATTTCTTTCCATGTCGTTTCCCACATAGCTGACTATCCTATCAAATAATTCCGAATCCGCATCAGTGCTACCCTTTCCCGATCTGTACACTCCAAATATATCAAGTTGCCTATTATCTTTAGAAATGAGCCTTACACCTAGAATTTCATGTGTCTCATCTTTAACTTTTTCGTAGCTTACAAATTCTTCTTTCACCAGAATGAAAACTCCCCCTCCCACCTTTCCTATCCTATCTCTACGATACACACTCCAGTGCCGTGAGAAAATTTCTGCATCCATTATATCATTTCTCAGCCATGATTCAACTCCTATTACAATATCTGGTAAATATATATCTATTAAATTACTTAATTCTATTCCTTTCTTTACAATACTTCTACAGTTCAACACTAACAATTTTATGTCATCCCTACTTGATTTCCAGTTCCCTGTTCCCTTATCACCGCTCCCTAGGCCATCCCGTTTCCCTGAATGTACCTCCCTATTACCCTTCCAAAGTCCGACTCGTTGGCTGAATGGTCAGCGTACTGGCCTTCGGTTCAGAGGGTCCCGGGTTCGATTCCCGGCCGGGTCGGGGATTTTAACCTTCTTTGGTTAATTCCAATGGCTCGGGGGCTGGGTGTTTGTGCTGTCCCCAACATTTCTGCAACTCACACACCACACATAACACTATCCTCCACCACAGTAACACGCAGTTACCTACACATGGCAGATGCCGCCCACCCTCATCGGAGGATCTGCCTGACAAGGGTTGCACTCGGCCAGAAATAGCCACACGAAATTATTATTATTACCCTTCCAAACAAATTTCCTAACTTATACGTACCACTGCGGTTTAAATGAAGGCCATCCGAGCGCAGATCCCTTTCTCCTACCCACCCATTAGGATCTAGAAATTTCACTCCCAGTTTCCCACATACCCACTCCATAGTCTCATTTAAATCCCCAATCACCCTCCAGTCAGTATCCCTCCTACACAGTATTCCACTAATAACAATCTCCGCTTTCTTAAACTTCACCCGTGCTCCATTTACCAGATCCCACACATCTCCAACTATGTTGGTACTTATATCAGCTTGCCTTATTTTTTGTTGGTACCAACGTGAAACACTACCACCTTCTCCTTCCCCTCCTCCCTCTCTTCTACTTTCCTCAACATCTGCCTCAACCTAATTCCTGGATAACATTCTACCCTGGTTCCCTTTCCTCCACACACTTTCCCCACGTGTCTAACGATGGAATCCCGCATGACCAGAGCCTCAACCCTACCCACCTCATTTGATCCCCTCCCCTCCTGGTCAGCCCTATCTTTCCTGATAGCTGCAGAAGCTACTTCCTCCTCCCTTTTCTCCTTCCCATGACCCTGTTCCACCTGTCTTTTCCTATCCTCTACTCTACATTTCCCTTTCCTACCTTTTCCCTTCCTCCTACTTCCACGCATCTCAGCAACAGTTCCCTGTCCCTCAACTTCCCTCTGTTGTTCTACCTGGAGTGACTCGTACCGATTTCGCACAGACACCTGTCCTGAATTCTGATCCTGAATAGAGCCCTTGGCCTGCAATCTCCTTCCCCTTAGAACATTAGACCACCTGTCTTCTACAACTCCTCCCTTTCCTTCCCCTCCCTCTTGTACACCTACTGTAACCTGTACATTGTTTGAGGGAGTCCTATCTTCCTTCCCGTCTTCTGTGAGAATCCTAATTATCTCCCTCAAACTTTCCAACTCCTCCCTCATACCCCTCAATGCCTCACTACACCCACAATAAGTACACTCGCGCTCCTTAGCCATTCTTTACGGGGGGGAAATTTTAAATTAAAAAATAAAATAACTTATTTGCAAAAGAATAAATGAACGGAGGGATATATTGTCTGGGATAGTACACAACAATAAGGTAATTAATATACGACTACACTACAATACTACTTAGTCATGCTCTATTTCTTTTTATCCTACAACTCCTAACAGGATAAAAGCTGCTGTTAATTAGTGAATATCGAAAGTAATACACAAGAACTACACAATTCCAAACTGCAATTCAGCCTATCCTAATTTCAACAATATTTTAGTAAGAGTTTCTACGGATACCTCTACCACACCAGTACTACACAAATATTTTACAATAATAAAATAGCACACTAAATTCTAATAGGATATTACTCGTATACTACTGTACAGTACACTACAGTAATTTTTAAACTACTTTCAGACGTATCCTAATTACGATACCGGTACCGTACCGTATGTCACTACTAAGCACAACAGAAATGAAATTTGCAAGAACTACTGTACTCAAAGATTACCAACGAAGCTAAATGCTTAGACAAATTATTATTAGTATTACGGTCTAATAGATATACACGAAAGATAACACACAAATATAGCACGCAAGATACGGCACTATCTAAATGTACTGTATCTATACTACAATGTATCTACACTACACTGCACTGCGTTTGGTTAAATGCTTAAGTATCAAAAGGATTGCCGTACACGAAGAAAAACACGAATATAACTGGCAAGATACTATCTAATATATTATACCTTATCTTCACTACAATTCTACTGAAATGTGATTATGTGATTATTACAGTTGGTGGATTACTATTATTTTCCCTACTCCACGGGACGGAGAAAAAAAAAGTGTCCTTAATTAGGCCTATGGAAAAGTATGATGCTTGTTGTTTAAAGGAGCCTAACATCGAGGGTCATCGGCCCATGGAAAAGTATGGGACCTCTTTGGGAGAATGGTATATACAAATTTAGACCAGAACAAGATTTATATAAAACATCAGAAAAAGAAGATTAAGATTCTTTGGTCACCTGTTCAGAACGAGCAATAGCAGATTGAGAAAACAAATGTTTGAATATTATGCAAATAGAAAACCTAAACCAGCATTTTTCCAAAGAAGCCAAAGATTTGGAACTACTCAACATTATAAAAGTACAAATTGCAATTAGAAGGGAATTTGTAAACGATGATAAATTTCCAGAGAAAGCCAGGAAGAAATCAGACACTAAATGAACGAAAGAAAGAAAACAACACCGAGAAAGGATGAAAAATTTTGGGAGGACAAGAAGAAGAAAACTGCTTCATGTGCTCCTAAGATGGCCTAATCGAATGAATAGTAATAATAATAATACAAATAATAATAATAATAATAATAATAATAATAATAATAATAATAGTGCATTCATGTCGTATCGGCCAACTTTGGACCACGTCATTTCAACTGGCTACTTCTGACTTTGATGTCTGCCCAATACTTCCGCATGCGTTCTCGGTGTCGTTCTTTCCTCTCCTACGTCCATGCCTTTCCAGTTTTAACAATGAAAATGTTTCTTAGATCACATAGCATAGGGCCTCATATTAGCAAAAACGTAAAGTTAAGCTATTTCACTCCATTGTGACTAAAATATTGAAGGTAAACAAATGATGGTGTCACAGTGCATGTTTTGAAGAGCTCTATCAAATGGAAAAATAAAATTTTGGAAATCGTATCTGGTCCAAATATTAATCACGAAAGACCAGTAAAACAGGGCAATATTTAAAAATGAACTTGTTCCACAATTACTACCCGATGTTCATTTTAAATATTTCGATCTTTGTTAAAAAATGTGTGCCAGATTTTTGAATTTCGTAAAACTAAGGTCTTCATTTCGATTTGAAGTGGGTCATGTATGATGTGACAATAGCTTTACTAGTGGTAAAGTTAGTCAACCAATGAGTTTCCGATTTGAGGTTATAGCTTTGTTCGTGCAGTAAATCTGTGATAGTTTGTGATTTGTACAAGAACGCATGCGTTAATTAGGAACAGTTGGAAACCATTTCCGATTCTTTCCTGCACGAACGGTCACGTAGTAAAAATATTACCACTAGATGTCAGCACAATTCCCATTTAATTTCTATTCGATTTGATTGATTGATTGATTTAGGTTGTGTTCTACTGAGAGTAATATTTTGTCGTAAATATATTACTTATTTGAACTAAAAGCAGGAAAATTTGAATGCAACTTGCAGGGTACGAAAAAGCAACTTATTTTGAAGTCTATATTATGTAAATTCTACGGATTTTCACAGGATAGTATTAATAGCTCAGTGTCAATTAATAATACAGTGGAAATATAGAACGCATATTAAATTGTAATACAATACAATTATTTGTCTTTTACAGACGGACTACAAGAATTTTTGATTCTTCATGACACATCAGCAGCAAATTGTGATGTTGAATATAGGTCATGGTAACATCAAACCACGAAACGTTTTTTAATAGTCCAATTCAAGAAATATAGGAACAATGCAGGGTCGAAGGAAATTAGGAATATTAAGAGATTGTGGGAGTTCATTGCAATGAAAATGAATGAAGAGTTTAGTGTGAAAGTTTCCCCATCCACCTGTGAAAATAGATGGCGTCTAATAGAGAGAGAAAATACAAGAAATACATAGACAATTTGAATAAAATAGGGAGGGGGTGGAAGATCTTTGAGTATCCAAACGAAATGGGCGAGATTTTTCAGAAGAAACGGAATATTTAACCCAAACTTCTCTTATCAACCACCACAACTGCCCATCTCCCGGTTACCACACAATATGAAATAGTCGAAGGAAGTCTTGCTTCCTGCAGTGAGGCAGCCTCCGTAGCAGTTGATGATCCTAACCCACCTGTAGCCAATCAAATTCCTAATAACAAATTACCGCCCGAAAACAGGCGCTCAGTAAGGTCAGTTGGAAAAAAATATAGTGTTGATGTGCTAGGGAATATTAGACAGGAGAGTTTAAGGTATCAGAAAGAGAGGTTAGATTTTGAGAAAGCAAAATTCGAAAGAAAATTGGAATTGGAAGAACAGAAATGGCAAGAAAATAAAAGAAGGAATGGTCTGATTTAACAGAGAAATAACATCCTGAAACAGTTGTTAGAGAAGAATATAAATGTAATAATAATAATGTTATTTGATTTACGTCCCACTAACTACTCTTTTACGGTTTTCGGAGACACCGAGGTGCCGGAATTTCATCCCGAAGGAGTTCTTTTACGTGCCAGTAAATCTACCGACACGAGGCTGACATATTTGAGCACCTTCAAATACCACCGGACTGAGCCAGGATCTAACCTGCCAAGTTGGCGTCAGAAGACCAGCGCCTCAACCGTCTGAGCCACTCAGCCCGGCAAATATAAATGTAGCTTCTACAATTGATATGTGATGTGTTTATGTACAATGTAAGATTTATATTTCTGTTACCCATTAAATGTAAATCTATTGTGACAACTGTTCAAAGTATGTTAAAGGCAACATAATTTCTCCTGGCTATCCCAGCTATGTTATCTCTATCCTCTACTCCTACGACCTCTACTTCCTCTTAAACAATCGGCACCTCTTAACCGGCTTCTTCATTTTCATGATATTCAAAGTTGTCGTCAAGAGCAAGGTTATGTAAAACACAACAAGCACGAATGAAGTGCAAAATACCGGGGATCTTGTTGAATTTTATCTGATATTATTGACGAAACTTTTTTTCATAAGTCGAAATAATTTTTTACCACATATCGATTTCTGGCTAGTTTAACATTGTACTCTTTCTCCGCACGCCTCAGTTGACCACGGTCCCTAAAAGGTGTCAACAAGTTGCGCAGACAAGGCTAGCCGCTATCACCCAGGATATAAAATTCACCGCATTTCTCTGGCAAGCTCTGCTGTAATGGTGATCTGTGAAATACCCTGCTGTCGTGGACTGATCCAGGGAATCCAAGAAACACGTCCCTTATTCTCCTTGTTTTATAGCACGCAACATCTAACTGAGATAAAATTTCGGCTTCGTGATTAGGGTTATCTTATTCCTTTGATAAAGTGACACAATTTTACCGATTTGTAAAGCATAAAATGACGGGCAGAGTAAACTTTGTATCTTACCTGGATGGAATAAAAAGATTACCTGTTAAGGTAGGAATCAGGATCACTTTTTGGCTTGTCAATGCGAATATGTGTACCATTTATCACTCCTTATGCTCCGGGAAAATGATTATGCCTAAAGTGTCTTTCAATAAGAGTGATTTCATCTCCTGTAGGCCACTTTATTATTTGATCAGATAAATTACTTATGAAGTACACCCTACGCTGTATGACTTTGTGCAGTGTACTTAATGAGATATTGAATCTAACACTTACATCACGATATGAAGCTGTCTGATGACCAGCAAACCACAAAAATATGAGCGTCCATAGGAAGCTACTTCCTCTTAAACAATCGGCACCTCATAACCGGCTTCTTCATTTTCATGATATTCAAAGTTGTCGTCAAGAGCAAGGTTATGTAAAACACAACAAGCACGAATGAAGTATGACTTCATACTCTGCTGTATGCTTGTATATTAGCTGTTGAAAAAGCGTTCAGCTAAACTTTCTGCCAGGTGTCGACTGTCTCTAAAATGCTCCATAAACTCCTGATTATTATATCTTGGCACAATAACCTCAAAATAATTTTCATTCTTTCGGCCTTTCTGTATTCAGATTACCGGCGATATCGTAAAATAAATCTAGATTGACATCATAAGTTGAAGATTCACTGGAGTCACTCGTGGAAAAATATATTTATAAGGATCTGTGCTTTGTGAACCATGTGTGACAAGGGCTAATGCGCATGCCTCATTTAGAAATCCGAAAACAATCGACAAACTCTGCTGACTGTTCTCAAACTGTACGAATCTGGAATTCACGCCTGCATGAACAGCAGACTAGCAGTCAGAATATCAAATCTGTTGCGAACGACGAAACAACATATCGGCCGCACATAACAAAGTTCAGTTCCATAGGCGCACAAATACAATTTTGAAACAAATCAAATGGAGGACCAGACTGCCCAAACGAGCAGACACAAACACATCACTCACAAGGTGATTCAAACATTTATTACACATGAATAAAACACTGCATATTTACACATTATGTACAACAAATTCGGAGGTACACCAAAATACGTGTACTGCTGCCGGTCGCCATGTTCAGTGTCTGTGTATATAACAAAAACGCAGCAGCACATTGCCAACTGTTACAAAATGAAATGCGGCAGACGAGTACCAACACAAAAGCCGCAACATACTCCCCCCTTTGAGGGATCTCAACACTCAAAATCAAAGTCAAGTGTTCATGTTCATCACAGACAAATTAATAAAAAAGTAAACACAGATACAACATATACAAATATACAACTATACAACATCCTTGGGCAATGGACACAATTTCACTATGGCACGGCGCAAAAGACCAGTTTTAGTCTTTACACTGACCACACGAGTAATATTGTCACAACCAGGATGGAGCTCCTGGATTATACCAGATTTCCAAACCAGAGGAGGAAGGTTATCCTCCCTTAGAAGCACTAAATCTCCCACAGTTGGAGTCCACTTTCCTACAGAAGACCATTTACGTCTTTGTTGAAGTGATTGTATGTATTCTTTTGACCACCTCTGCCAAAAATCGTGATACAGCTGTTGCACCAAATTCCATTTAGTTAGGCAGGAGCGGGAGCTGTTGGATATGTCTGGAGAGGGGATAGAGGTCAATCGTCTCCCTACTAGAAAATGTCCAGGTGTCAAATAGCATTGATCACTGGGGTCGTCAGTCATTGAACAGAGAGGTCTCGAGTTCAACACAGACTCAATTTGATACAAAAGAGTACTCAGCTCTTCAAAATTAAGAATGCATTTTCCTAGGGTCCGCTTTAAAAGTGATTTTGTGGACTTTATTCCAGCTTCCCAAAGTCCACCGAAATGAGGACTGGAGGGTGGAATAAACTTCCAATTCACATTCAAATTAGATGAATATTCCTCTATTTCAGTAGAGCTATCCTTAATAAATCTTAATAACTCATTGTTGGCTCCAACAAAATTTGTGCCATTATCACTCAAGATGAGATTTGGAAATCCTCTACGGGCCGTGAATCTTCTAAATGCGGCGAGGAAGTCCTGAGTCGTTAGACTCTTCACAGTTTCAAGATGTATTGCTTTAGTGACAAGACAAACAAAGAGAGCAATGTACGCTTTAAACTTTATCTTACTCCTCGGGTTATCACCTTTAATGATGATTGGGCCACCATAATCAAGACCAACCTTAACAAAGGGTAATGATGGCTCAACTCTATACGAGGGTAACTGACCCATTATGTGAGTGGTGAGTGGAGGTTTGCTCTTGAAGCACTTGTAGCATGAATGGATCACACCACGAACAACTGTCTTCCCACGTGGAATCCAAAATCTGTTACGCGAGGAAAACAATACAGCCTGAGGGCCGGAATGCAATAGCATTTCATGTTCATGTTTAACAATCAATTTAGTAACAAAGTGTTTCGGAGGAAGAATGATGGGGTGTTTTTCATTGTATTCCAACTGAGAATTCATGAGTCGACCACCGACTCTCAACAACCCGTAATCATCGAGGAATGGATTCAAAGTTTTCAATGAGCTCGAAGAGGCAACTACATTATTAGACCTCAAGTCATGAAGTTCCTTACCATACTCAATAGCTTGCATCAGACTTATTTTCATTTCACTAATCATCAGTTCTTCAGGGGTGAGTGGACCAATGACACGAGCATCCTTAGTGGAGCGAACATTGGTAATAAATCTCAGAACATAGCTATAAACTCGCTTAAGTTTGAGAAAGGACGAAAACTTCTCTAACTCAGGTGGGTACATGTTAACTAGCAATACTCTCAAAGAGGGTTTCGATTCTGCATTCACAGCAGATGGTGAATTACTGGCAACAAAATCAGGGTACACCGGGAATAATTCGTGCAACCAGGATGGACCATGCCACCATACATCAAGAGAAAACATTTGTGAGGGTAAAACACCTCGAGACAAGTGGTCAGCTGGATTGCTGTGGGTAGGTACGTGTCTCCAATCTGAGACTGAAGTGAGGGATTGAATTTCAGCAACTCTATTAGCGACAAAGGTTTTCCAACAATTGGCGGGTTTCTGTAACCAACACAGAACTATCGTGCTGTCAGTCCAGCAGTATGTTGAGAAAGGAATGTGCAATTTCAGCGATTCAGTTACCTTACTCATTAGGCGAGAAAGCAATAGCGCAGCACAAAGCTCTAAACGGGCAATAGATTGCTGTTTTAATGGAGCAAATCTCGATTTAGAAGTCAACAGGATCACTGATACCTCATCATTATCAGATACTGTCCTAACATACACACAAGCACCATAGGCAGCTTCTGAAGCGTCAGAAAAGCCATGGATTTCAATAACCTTATTCTTAGCAAAGGGCATTACATTTCTTTGCACTCTGAGTTCGTTAAGCAAGGGGAGCTCACTGTAGATAGCATTCCAGATTTCAATAATTTCAGATGAAGGTTCTAACACAAAATCCCAATCAATTTTCAACTGCCAAAGAGACTGCAGGATAAGTTTACACTTAACTACGGCACATCCTAACAATCCAAGGGGATCAAATATGGAAGCAATGATAGTGAGAATGCTTCTCAGTGACTTCCTTAGGTGCTTTCTTCAAATTTATTTGAAACTGAAACTCATCACATTTAGGATGCCACACGGTACCTAATGTTTTAACAGCTTCATCCTTAGTGAGGTTACAAGGTGACAACATTTCTCTATCCTCTACAGGGACATTGGCAAGAGCTTCTGAACAATTTGACGTCCATTTTCTAAGATGAAAATGTGCACTATCAAGCACGGAAGAAATTTCTGATTGAAGCTCCTTAGCTTCTTCAACTGAACTAGTACCTGTCAGCAGGTCGTCAACATAAAAACAAGAGCGAATGATCTCTGATGCAGTGGGGTGAGATTCCTTGTGTTCATCAGCAAGTTGAACTAGACATCTCGTGGCAAGAAAAGGGGCGGAACTTGTACCGTATGTGACAGTAGTAAGACGGTAGTCCTTGATTTCTTCATCAGTAGATTCACGCCAGACAATTTTCTGAAGATTTCTGTGGTCAGGATGAATTAGCACACATCTATACATCTTAGCAATGTCAGCCGTAAGAGCAACAAAATAGGTTCTGAGCCTTAAAACAATGGACAGCAAGTCAGGCTGAATAGTAGGACCAACCATTAACATAGAATTCAATGCTATCCCATTTGATGATTCACAACTTCCATCAAAAACAACTCTCAACTTGGTTGTAGTGCTAGAATCCTTGAGCACACAATGATGGGGCAAGTAAAAGCTTAAAGAGTTAGAGGTCTCTGGAGGTGCAATTTCCATGTGACCCATTTCACTGTATTCACGCATGAAATCCACATACTTCCCTTTCAAGTCTGGAAGCTTAGCAAATTTATTTTCCATCTGTTTGAGCCTTCTAACAGCATTATGCTTAGACTCAGCTACAGGTGGCACTTCCGCACGAATAGGAAGTTTGACAACAAACCTACCAGAATCATCTCTTTGAACACTATTCACAAAGTGTTCTTCACAAGCCCTTTCTTCAGGAGTAAGAATTGGTTGATGAAGTTCTTCAAGCTCCCAAAACGTTTGAAGTTTAGAGTCAATAGAATCAAGTTTCACAAGATTGGCACGACGAGCCTTGGCATTATTCTTAATGCACGACTCAGGGAAAGTGCCTGAGAGCACCCAACCAAATTCGGTATCTAATAAGGCGGGATAACCCTTCTTATGCAAAATATTAGAAGACACAATTTCATAGTAGACATCAGCACCTAGCAAAATATCAACAGTAGAGGGCTGATTAAATGTCCTATCACTCAAAATAATATCATCAGGAATAACCCAATTGGAACAACCAATTTCCTGCGCAGAGAGTGGACTTGTGATTGTGTTCACGACTGCATAGTTCAACTTCAATGTATAATCTGATACATTTGAGAACAAAACAAGGTTACATGTGGAACTTAAAGGAGACACATTCGAATTGCCTATACCAACAATAGGTAGACGACAAGACCTAGTACGGATACCAAGCTTCTTGACAAGATCAGAAGTCACAAAGGATAATTGACTCGCAGAGTCTAACGAAGCTCTAACTAGTATAATCTCTCCTGAGCTTTTTTTTATTCCTACACACGCTGTGCTCAGCAAAACATTAGAACCTAGTCCTGAAACAACCTTCATAGCAGTGGGTGAAACAATTGCAGAACTTGTAGCATTCATATTATTGTTATTATTGGGACTTGCTTGTTCCTTGTGAACCAGTAAGTTGTGGGGCCCATTACACTGGGAGCATTTGTTTTGCTTACAATGTTTAGAAACATGAGAAGCGGAAAAACAAAGATAACAAAGTTTATTTTCCCTCACAAACTTGCGACGGTGATCAATGTTTGCTTGTTTGAACTTTCTACAATCAGAAATGCTGTGATTATCAAGTTTGCAAAACCTACAATTCAAGGAAGTGCTATTGTTGGCAATGTGAAGGGCTTTTAGGTTGGATTTTACGTCTCGTTTTTGCTCAATAACAGGTTTCTTGCATTCTGTTAGCTCTAATGTTTGACATTTTCTTTCCAAGAAATCAATTAAATTATTTAGTGTGGGAATATCAGTAGAGGCAAATTTGTTTTCCCATTCACTTCTATGGTTGGACTTGATCTTACTTAGAATCAATTCCTGTAGCAAAATTTCATGTAGTGGAACCTGACCCCCTAAATTGTCAACAGCACTGAGATTAGATTTTACTTGGTTTATCAAATTGCGATATTCAACGGAAGATCCACTAGTACAATTATGAAGATTGAGCAAATGTTTTACATGCTGTGAAACAATCAAGCGTTTGTTATTGTACCTTTCATCAACTAAATTCCAAGCAACAGTGAAATTATCAGCACATATGGATAGGTTATCTAACAAATCCCTAGGTTCGCCTTGAAGAGACGACAATAGGTAGTGTAGTCTTTGGACATTGTCAATGCGGGTATTGTTAATAACTAAGCTTTGAAAGGTGTTCCTGAAACTCAAGTATTTTGTCAAATCTCCTTTAAAAACAGGCAATTCAATGGGAGGGAGCTTCAAGCTACAGCTAGATCGAGTAGAGTTATCAGAGACAATGGATGTGTTACTAGGACTCCTGGGTCTTTCAAATGAACAAAGCAATTCTTGAATCCTACCAACTATTGTATCATACCTGTTTTCAAATTCGTCATGCTCTCTGAAGTGAGTTTCGCTAGATTTTGAGTCTAATTCACATTCTAAATACTCCCTAACTGCACTGAATTCCTTCCAAATTTCTGGCAACCTATTCTGTTTGGAGATCAGTTCGTAGTGGTTGATATTATCTTGCTTTAAGTAATTTTCAAGGTGAGTTAATGACCTTTTAAGTAGACCACGTTTTTGAACAGCCTTTGCTTCGGATTCAAACACCATGATGAATACCGGTAGTTCAGGTAATCAATTATTGACAAGATAATAATAGAAATCAATCCTACAACTATGGTGACTATACAAACAATAAGCTCTATATTCAGTGCACTGCATTCATTTTGCATTGTTGAAATGAGTGACAGTCTTTGAATGGAACCGACAATGTAGGTAGATGAACAAAAGCATGAAATAACGTATAATAAACCACGTACGTTCTAAAATATGCAAAATACACAAAGCGGCCCAACAAATTATTAGCACGAAATCGTATAATGCCCATGAGAAGTCAAGACAAATCTCTTATTCTATACACGGAAAGTGCTAGCAGTAGGGTTAGGATATCAGGCAGGATGTCTACCCTAGTCAAGATAGGAACAATAAAGACAAATGGAACAGACTTACAGTACATGGCGGTGCTGTATCATCAATCATCACTACCATTGGAAACACTCCTTGGCTGGAATCACATGCCTAAAGTGACTGGAAAGTCCAAAGGATGACGTCTGCGATGTAATGTTCACTGGAGTCCAAATTCCAAGTAGCATTTAACATCTCGAACAACAAGCTATCAGATAAAGGCTGGCGTAAACAGCTCACAAGAACAAATGCAATAAATAGCACGTGGTAACTTCCACAGATTGTTAACGTGCGATATCAAAACAGTTCCAAAACAATGTAGACTTCGTTGAAATCTCAATATGACGAATTCAAACATTCGTAGTAATTAGCATTAAGCACGACATCCTGGTGCTTTTATACAATAACTGTTCACGATGCTTTTCGCGCCAAGCTCGTTGCTATGTTCAAACGGCGATTGCAGGCAGCAATTCATGACGATAACAATTTTTAGGTGACTAGCACAATGTTCAAAGTTCACAATGATTCTCATCGCGACCCGGAAGGACCAAAATTTTATGTTGCGAACGACGAAACAACATATCGGCCGCACATAACAAAGTTCAGTTCCATAGGCGCACAAGTACAATTTTGAAACAAATCAAATGGAGGACCAGACTGCCCCAAACGAGCAGACACAAACACATCACTCACAAGGTGATTCAAACATTTATTACACATGAATAAAACACTGCATATTTACACATTATGTACAACAAATTCGGAGGTACACCAAAATACGTGTACTGCTGCCGGTCGCCATGTTCAGTGTCTGTGTATATAACAAAAACGCAGCAGCACATTGCCAACTGTTACAAAATGAAATGCGGCAGACGAGTACCAACACAAAAGCCGCAACAAAATCCTTGCTGCACGAACGCTTCAAATACAGCGAAGTGTATGGGTACATGCGCGTGACAGTTTTGGATAGTTTCGTATCGCTGGGCGAACAAAGCTATAACAATGAATCACGTGAGTATGTCGTGCGCCATTATGCCGCTAACAAGTAAAAGTCGTTTGGTTACAAACAATAAGTTAGAAAAGTGGAAAATCTTAAAGTGGTGAAATATAGTGATGAACCAGGACCGAGTGGGCGTTCGGATGAAGATGTCGTGATAGTTGAGCGATCGACAAAAATAATTGATGAAGATAATTGACCTTCAAATACTTCAAACGACATCAAAGTGCAGAAGCAACACAAATCTCATCAAAAAGAAGAATCAAAACAATGGGATTACAGAACGAGTAGTACATCGTATAAACAGTATATGGATACCAATTTCTTCTCGGTTAATTTCAATGAATTCTGCCATGTGTGTGAACGTATACGGTGGACGAATAAACTCCGAAAAGTGAAGCAATCTCATGATTTACTTCTCCTTCATGTCCTAAAAGTTCCCTTTTCCACATTTCGTGAAGGAACATTTTCAATGTTCAGTTGCTTGTCCAAAGGATTAGAACTATGGACTTTTAATTTTGGCTTGTCTCGGAAACCCTGGAACGCTTGAAGTTTCTTCGTAAGGGGGGACACGCTCCTGGATTCATTATGTGTGATTTCCACTTCTTCAAGGTCTCTATCCACCTCAATGAACTAAGCCCCTCTGGTTTTCTTCTGCTGAAAGAAAGTAATGATATGGTTGGTCTGTCTTGTTGGGTGCATTCGGGTCACATGCTCATAAAGTATACTTCTTCTTTTCCGGATGGTATTGGTAGTCGTCTCTACGTGGGTGTATAGTTCGTCGTTATGCCTTATTCTGTACTTCCCATTGACTTTAACGGGACGTAAGTGATCTTTCTCAAGATCTTCCTTCCTTTGGCCTCCAGTTTCTCGATCAGGCGTTTTTTATTCTTTGTTCATTGCAAGACATTCTGAAGCGTATAAGACCTCTGAACGGATTACACTGCACTAAGTGTCTCAAAAGAGGTCAGTAGGACTGCTTTCGCTGCTTGTTTCTGAAGATGAAAAACTTTCTCCATGGCTGTGTTTAATGAATCGGAAAAACTGCAAGATCATCTACGCATTCAACATCAAAATTCTGGGTTTTATACCTTAGCCTGATTCCGATTTGAACTCTTTGATTATTCAATTCTTTGCGCCACTTCCGGATGACCTTTTCAAGGACAGAGTTGATGAGGAGAGGTGTTAGTCCACCTCCTTCCCTAACTCCTGTCTTGATTTCAAAGGCGTCTGAAATCTCTCCACTGAACTTTACTTTCGATGTGGTGTTGGTCAATGAATAATAATAATAATAATAATGTAGCGTTGGGATGTGGCGACCCCATCGCCCAGTGGGAAACCACTTCAATCAGCCAGCCGGGTGTTGACGGGTAAACCATAACTTGTTGGGTTTGGAGGAAATGCCTATCCAAAACCGTGTACATCTTCGGTAAACAATGGCCCAGGGTGTAGCACCTGGGAAGGGTGGGGTGGACAGGGATTCTTAGGCGTAGTGAAGGCGACCTGTCTAGGGGTAAGAACCCCCGAATAACAAGCCTCCCAAGCTAAAAACTTGGGTGGTGTCTTGGACGGTGGCTCGCCACTATCCCACGGAGAATGATCTTCAACTGAACATGGAGGAAAATTTCGCTGAATGCACTACCCCAGGTGGTATCTAATCCACCGTCACCCGTGGTGACGTTAGCGGACCTTCGGATTCTGAGGAATCCGCACCGACATGCTTTAAGGGTGAGTCGAGGCATCGTGAAATCACCGGACGTAAACTCAGATGAAAACGGCAAAGCTTCTTCGTAACATTTAATGCTAACTCAGTGCTAAAAGTGGGTAAACTGAAACATCTGACTGCTTCACTAACACA
This sequence comes from Anabrus simplex, assembly GCF_040414725.1. NCBI lineage: Eukaryota > Metazoa > Arthropoda > Insecta > Orthoptera > Tettigoniidae > Anabrus > Anabrus simplex. Next base: position 1,668,743,753 of record NC_090265.1, read on the forward strand.
ACACAACATAGTACTGACAGAAATACAGGAAACCAGATTTATGAACGAGCATGCCTTTGAGTCCCAAGGCTTCAGAATCCTCAAAGGAAAAGTTGGTCAGCGGGTAATGAAGAACGTACCCCACTTAGGTACAGGATTTATAATCAGTCGCAGGATACTGGATTCATTGGCAGAATTTGGCCAAATCATTCAACTTCTTAAGAATAATAAGGAAGCTGGAGAGGACTCTATCGTTGCTGAATTTTGGAAATGTGCTGGAAGCAATACCGTGTGCAAGCTCACCGAGATCATCCAGGACGTCTGGGAAACAGAGAAATTACCAGGTAATTGGAAATCGGCTCTGATCCATCCGTTTCACAAAAATCGAGATTTTACTGATCTAAACACCTACCGTGGAACTTCCCTCGTCTCTGTAACATAAAGATTTTCTCCAAGGCGTTACTAACAAGGGCAGAAAATCAGTTGGGTAGCCAACTGGAAGAATATCAGAGAGGCTTCAGGAAAGTACGATCCTGTGCTGAATAGATCCTCAACGTTATAACCGTACTTGCATACTACAAGATGAGAAACCGCAAGGTGGTCGTCACTTTTGTTGATTTTAGGAAGGACTACGATTCCGTTGATAAAGAAACGCTTAGCAAAGTACTCCCGGAACTAGGGCTAGACAACAAAACTCGTAGACTCATCCTAGAAACCTTGACCAACACCCATTCCAAGGTTAAATTTAGGGGCAAGATCTCAGAAAATTTCTGGATAAAAACTGGAGTGAGACAAGGGGATGGACTTTCCCCACTTCTCTTCAACTGTGTTCTTGAAAAGGTTGCGAGATAATGGCGCAAGGTACTGATCAGCTTGGGTGTTCAGAGTGGTGTCTACTTGGGCCGTAAGAACGATGGACTGGTTGTAGATTGCCTTTGCAGATGACATGGCACTGATTTCTGAGTCTCTTGAAATGGCAACAATGCAGGTAAATTGCCTTAGGAAACAGGCTACCAAAGTGGGTCTTCAAGTGTCGCCAGAGAATGCAGAATTCTTTACTAACATCAAAGAAGCTAAGAGAGAGATGTTACTAGAGCAGGGAAAATAAAGAGGACTGAGAAATTTAAATACCTCGGCGAATGGATTGAACCTAACTTATCAGAAAGAGCATCATTATCCTTGAGAGACAACAAATTGGAACTAGCCTACCGACCGACCAAGAACACTTATAACAAGAAATGCCTGTCAACGCAACCTGAAACTTAAACACTACACATCAGTCATACGACCAGAAGCCCTGTATGCCATGGAGTGTCTTTGCTTGAACCGAAGAGGTCTGTTAGAGGAATTGGAAGTCAGAGAGAGGAGAAACCTTAGGAAGATCCTGGGCCCGATAAAGGAAGATGGGAAATTCCGAAGGCGACATAACTCTGAGCTCTACGAACATATATAGAGGCTCTCTGACTGTGCAAGTAAACGAAGGGTAGCTTTCTATGAGCATGTTGCAAGATTGCCTCCAAACCGACTGACCAACTGTCTGTTCACCTTCTGGCAAAACAAGAAGATTCGTATAACTTGGTTGACAGAAACTGAGAAGGATATTAAAGAACTGGGAATAACAGATCTTCAAAACAGACAGTCTGTGCGACTAACCCTGGACAGAAGAAATAAAGGAGTTACACCAGCAGAAGGTGCAACAATACTGCGCAGAGATTAAAGCCCAACAGTTGAACAAGCGTGGTCCAAAGTAAGCCCATTCGAATGAATAGTACTAATAATAATAATAATAATAATAATAATAATAATAATTTCTGAACGTTTTACATCCATCACTGTAGTTGTGTGCTTTAGAACCCGGGTGGTGGGGGACAGAGCGATTCCCTGTCCAATGCTTTATGTATATGGATTCGGAAAAGCGAGACGGCTTGTGGAATTGTCTGGATGACCATGAAATTTAAATGCTTTAGCGAGATAATTACCCCGAATGACAACGAGCATTAGGGGAGAGAGCAAGGAAGATGGATTGGCATTTAAAATGAGTAATGGTACATACAGATTCAACTCCTTCTACCAAGCTAAACTGAGACACTACTGCGTAGTAGTCAAACCGGCATGCTTTTATACTACAGAAACATTAGCAAAAATGGAAGATATGTCGATTGAGAAAAAGGAAGTTACTCAGAAAGATTTAGGGTCCTAAGGAGGGTTTTGCCTTCCACCTGAGGCCAAACAAGGAACCGAATACGAGAGTCGAAAGGATCACCACCGTTATGAACCTTTTGTAGTCACCTGAAGAGAATGAACCAGGAGAGACTGGCGCACAAATTGCTCACTTCCCAGGAAAAATGGAAATCTCATCCCAGCTGGCTGAAGGAGGTGAACAAAGACATGCGGATAAATGATACAAGACCAGGTGACATAATGAAGAGGACCATCTTTAGGAAGAAAGTTGCAGGGTTGAGGGATGATCCAGAGAAAGTACATGCAAAACCGCGGAACATCTCGGCGGAAGAACGGTTGAAAAGGAGCCTGAGGTTGAAAAACCTTTGGTTACAATATAAAGAAAAAGGTGTAAGCCTAAGATAGAGATGCAGGTAACTTGCATAACAATAATCCACAGTTGGCTGTATCGATGTAAATAAATAAATACCATTAATAATAATTGTACCGGAAGCTACACCCGCCCCGTTCATTCAAATGAAGCGCATTGGAGAATGCCATCTGATATATATATGAAGTTTGCAACAACTAATACAAGAAGTTTGGACTTTTCTCTACAGATGTCTCCACTAAAAATACTGATGTTATGCCCTCTGGTGTGAAGAGGAATTATTAAAATTCCAAAGTAAATTTTTATTTTAAGGTTTCCTAAACTGAATTATTTTGTGTGTGTTAAAGTTTACAACACTTCTATCTCTGCCCGCCAACTTCAAATGTTGATCAATAGAAAATTTCGTATATTTATTTTTCAGCCAATAAGCTGTATCTTGTACCTATTTAATTACCCAATTAAAATTGTGTGTGTGTCGGGCCTTAGCCCAGAGGTTTCTAGAACCTTCCTCTTGGCTATAAAAGCTGGCACATTTTTCGGACCAGGTTGTCTTATTGATCCTCCATTCGACAAAGCGTGTGTTAAGAAAGGAGGCCGGGGGGGGGGGGCTCGCCCATTGTCGAGCAGTCCAACAGCTCAAGGTAATGGCAGTCCTGGTTTTACTAAGTGATAGTCACTGAAAGCTAGCTCGAGGGGAAAGTTTCCGATGTTGAACTATGTAACTTTAATTTTATGAAATGTAAATTCCAAGTTCAAGGATAAATTTCAAACAAGTCAAAAGAACTTAGCCGAAATCAGGTGATAGAGAGTGTGATACCCTCTCGGGTTCCCTATAAATTTATTTTGAGGTGACTATGATTTTGTTACCTTTTTTAGTTTGTAATCCTTGTAATTTAAATATTCTCTCCATCTAGTCACCTAAGTAGTATAGGCTTAGAATCTGTAACTTCGGGCCATAAGATCAAATAGGGTTTTAAATTTTCATTTCGATTTTCAAGAAGCGCAAATGTCCGCCTCCTCTCCATTTTGATTTTTGGGCCAGTAACTTAACCTGTTGTTTTTCACAAAGGCCTGGTAGAGAGGGTACTCGATAGCCCTGTGTCATTTCTTTTATGCAAAGATGTAGACTGTTGAGTACATAAGATATTTCATACGGCTTGAATTGTAAAATATAGGTTGTGCATTTGATAGGCCTGGAAATTTCTGGAAATAGATTCCTAAGTTTCATAGAGCAAAGATGCTCTGTCTATTAATGTAACTTTTTTTTTTCTTTTTTTGCTAGTTGCTTTACGTCGCACCGACACAGATAGGTCTTATTGCGACGATGGGACAGGGAAGGGCTAGGAGTGAGAAGGAAACGGCCGTGACCTTAATTAAGGTGCAGCCCCAGCATTTGCCTGGTGTGAAAATGGGAAACCATGGAAAAACATTTTCAGGGCTGCCGACAGGGGGTTCGAACCTACTATCTCCCGAATACTGGATACTGGCCGCACTTAAGCGACTGCAGCTATCGAGCTCGGTAATGTAACTGTTGAATGGTGCTTTTGGAAGGCTGTAATGTCATAAGGTTCGAGGAGTAGTCTCCTAGATTAACTTGTAGAGAAAATATGCTCTGATTTTGATGTAAAAGCACTTGGGAGATCCGTCTCCTTCACTGTTTGTTAATGGGAGTAGTTGTGCTCATGTAACATTGGTAATTAGGGAGCTGCAAGCTCAAGTTTGCTAATTTGTCATTAGTTGGTTGTTCTGATTTTCTAAACGTTGTCACCTAACTTGTAAGCAAATTTTGGTACCTGAAATTGTAGAGTCTAATTTTGAAAAGAAACAACAACAAAAAGGCGAAGGAAATATAATCTTAATTTTAAAGTTTTAAATTAATCTTCTGATTACCTTCTACTGACCCATTCATGCTCGCACCTTATTTTACCTCTGTCCACCACGATATCTCCGTAACAATCATCATAATAATAAAAATAATAAAACTTTCAGTGTACCGGGCGAGTTGGCCGTGCGGTTAGGAGCGCGCAGCTGTGAGCTCGCATCCGGGAGATAGTGGGTTCGAATCCAACTGTCGGCAGCCCTGAAGATGGTTTTCCGTGGTTTCCCATTTTCACACCAGGCAAATGCTGGGGCTGTACCTTAATTAAGACCACGGCCGCATCCTTCCTATTCCTAGGGCTTTCCTGTTCCATCGTCGACATAAGACCTATCTGTGTCAGTGCGACGTAAAGCAAATAGCAAAAAAAAAAAAAAAAAGTTACATTAATAGACAGAGCATCTTTGCTCTATGAAACTTAGGAATCTATTTCCAGAAATTTCCAGGCCTATCAAATGCACAACCTATATTTTACAATTCAAGCCGTATGAAATATCTTATGTACTCAACAGTCTACATCTTTGCATAAAAGAAATGGCACAGGGCTATCGAGTACCCTCTCTACCAGGCCTTTGTGAAAAACAACAGGTTAAGTTACTGGCCCAAAAATCAAAATGGAGAGGAGGCGGACATTTGCGCTTCTTGAAAATCGAAATGAAAATTTAAAACCCTATTTGATCTTATGGCCCGAAGTTACAGATTCTAAGCCTATACTACTTAGGTGACTAGATGGAGAGAATATTTAAATTACAAGGATTACAAACTAAAAAAGGTAACAAAATCATAGTCACCTCAAAATAAATTTATAGGGAACCCGAGAGGGTATCACACTCTCTATCACCTGATTTCGGCTAAGTTCTTTTGACTTGTTTGAAATTTATCCTTGAACTTGGAATTTACATTTCATAAAATTTCATAAAACTTTCAGTGTAAATAATGATAATAAATTACTATTATTATATGCATACATGGTAGTTAGTGGTTGTCACATGGCTGCCAACTTGCATTCGGGGGGGGGGGGTTCGAACTCCACTGTCGGCAGCCAAGAAGATCGCTTTCTCTGGCTTCCCTTGAAGCCAAAGTTCAAGAAACTGCTGTTAAATGCCAAGGCAGGCATTTATATGAGTGGTGTCTGAATGGTGCACTAGCCGCTAGAGCCTTGGAAAGGTGTAGCAATCCAACTAATGAGCCCACTGCTACACTGGAGGGAAGCACTGGTGATTTCACGACTGAAAAGGCCTAAGAAGCTTGAATGTTTCTAACATTTACAATCGATTCAATTAAATTGTGGTTTCCTCTTGGGAAATTTTTAAATATAAAATATACATATATTATTGCAATAACGTAACACAATTTTTAACAAACACTGCAGATCACATTCCATAAAGATAGCAAATCAGCTACATTCATACAAGGCTCTTCTACTTCTTCCTTGTTTCCTCTTCCGTTCTTTCCAGTATTCCTTCAGCATCGCACTATCCTTTATTCTTCTCTCCTCAGAGCACTTTGAACCGGGTTTCCTTTCCTTTCTTCCTTGGAATCCTTCCACTCTTAAAACTATTTGTTTAAAAAAATCTCTTTCTATAGTTTCCACTTCTCTTATTTTATTTCTTTCTAAATCTTTCTTGGTCCTGCCCCGCGGTGTAGGGGGCAACGCGTCTGCCTGCCACTCGACGGCCCCGCGTTCGATTCCCGGCCGGGTCAGGGTTTTTTAATTGTACATTATTAATATCCCTGGTCTGAGGACTGGGTATTTGTGTTGTCCTTAATGTTCCTTTTCTCACATTAAACACTTTACAATTCCGCAATTCCCAAAGTAACGGCAAAAGATCTTCTTAAGTGGACGCCCCGAATAAATAGCATTTTTGTAAAATATATATATATATATATATATATATATATATTTCTTGACCTCTTGGATCAAGCTCGTTGTTGACGTTTCTCCCAGAGATTATCTGTTTTATCAATCTGTTATCATCCATTCTATAAATATGTCCAAAAAAATTGCAATCTTCTTTTTCTTATTGTTTCTGTTATATTTACAATGTTCTGGTATATTTCCTTATTACTTCTTATGTTGTTTTCATTGGTCTTCAGATTTTTCTCATGATTCTTCCTTCTAAACTATAGTTCAAAATAGACATTCACTTGCGTAAAGACATTCTAGTTTCACCACTCTACTGTAGTGCCTTATTTTCATATTTTTAGATAAACATTTCTTGTTGTAAAAATTCATAGTGAAGCCATACGCTCTTACCATCTTGTGTAATCTTCCTTCTACAGCAGACTTTTCTAAATAAGTCTACAGCAAGTGGATGGATAGATCAGGCGGAGAAGATCACTGGTCTACCACTTCAGATCATATTGAAGAAATGTGAAAATCGCTCGGGATGCAGAAACTTTGTCAAGGTTGCAACACAGAAATGATGGAGTTATGAGGTCACGACGCTCAGTAATGAGCACAACGACTAATGATGATGATGATAAATCCTTAAGTCCTAATTGTGTCATTCCCAGTTTAAGTTTTTCGGGCAGAAAGATCTCTTGCCCGAGTGAAAATATTGCCTTGTGCCGGCTATGGTGATTTTGCACTAATTTATTTTCATTGTTATGAGTGGAGTAGAACTCCACCACAGTTCAAGAAATTGCTGTTAAACGGAGTAGCTTGCCATATGTTTTCGTAGCAATAGAATTTTGACGTTTACTGCCTGAAGTTCAAAGCTTAGCTTCTGACACCCATCCATGGCTGTGTTTACACTGACCATTATTGATTATAGTAAACTGTATATGCTATAGCTTTACGTTTCCGTAGTTGTGCTGTCACAGCTGTTTGACGAATGGGGCCATATGTCCATATTGTAGCTGTCAAATCTGTAGCCAGCCCCCAAGACTCAAGCAGAGCTCTGGCGTGTCAGTTCGCTTTTTCATGATGTCACTTCCGGCCACGGAATAAACAAACTGACGGCTGCAATAAAAGTTCGCCAGCATCGTGCACCATGTCAGCCTGTTAAGCCCACGAGATTTAATTCCATCTGACGTTCTTCATCTGTCAATATTGAACAGGGATTAACTTCGGGAGAGCAGTGGAGGGGGGATCAAATAGAATTAAAACTGTCAAACATCGTATGATGGACAGCTAGGAAAACGGGTTCAATACACAGTTTGAAATCAGTCAGTGATAGAGAGAGAGAGAAGAAAAAATGTCGATCACATCCAAAGTTGTCATGGCCAGAACACAGGCACGTCAAGAGCACTTGAGCTGTCGAGAGACGCCAGCTAAAATGGCAGTCAGCGCGTCGCGTCGTGTAAGGGTACTTGGAGAGTTCAGATGTCATCTGGCTTATTACTGCAAAGGGGGTACATAATAACTCCCCTATACAACAATATCTGATATATAATAAGTCATACTCTTCTCGGTGTTGGCTTGTTAATAGAAAGATTAAAAGAAACATATTTTCCAGCCATAGATACGCACGTGTCCGCCTCTGTGGTGTAGTGGTTAGCGTGATTAGCTGCCACCCCCGGAGGTCCGGGTTCGATTCCCGGCTCTGCCACGAAATTTGAAAAGTGGTACGAGGGCTGGAACGGGGTCCACTCAGCCTCGTGAGGTCAACTGAGTAGAGGTGGGTTCGATTCCCACCTCAGCCATCCTGAAAGTGGTTTTCCGTGGTTTCCCACGTCTCCTCCAGGCGAATGCCGGGATGGTACCTAACTTAAGGCCACGGCCGCTTCCTTCCCTCCTCCTTCCCTCCTCCTTGCCTATCCCTTCCAATCTTCCCATCCCTCCACAAGGCCCCTGTTCAGCTTAGCAGGTGAGGCCGCCTGGACGAGGTACTGGTCATTCTCCCCAGTTGTATCCCCCGACCAAGAGTCTGAAGCTCCAGGACACTGCCCTTGAGGCGGTAGAGGTGGGATCTCTCGCCGAGTCCGAGGGAAAAGCCGAACCTGGAGGGTAAACAGATGATGATGATGATGATGATGAGATACGCACGTATTAATGTAGATAAAAACATAACATTTGAAAAAAAAAAGTAAATGAATCGGTTCCTTGCAATGATAGATACAAGCGATAACAACAGCATGTTGCTGTTTGAGTCGTCAGCCCATAGACTGGTTTGATGCAGCGCTCCATTTCAGCCTATCCTGTGCTTACCTTTTCAGTTCTACGTAACTACTGCTGTAATCAACAACAGTAATATGTATTTAAATCGGAAATGAGGTACTGTGACAACTGATTTATTTCAATTGTGATTTTGCAGATTACGTTCATAGGCAGTTCTAGTGCATTTTTCTACTATCCGAAGACCATTTCTCAAAAGTATACGTTGCTGTATAAAACTGGGCGTGTAATCATGTTGTACTTTTTCTCAGTTTCATATACAGTAGGCTTTATTGCACCCTTTGCACTTCTTCCTCTGCAGTGATTTCTTCTTTCTGGATCCGCCACGGCTGACCTGTAATAAAACATACTCACCGCAGACGTTTGTCCGACTCGTTGGCTGAACGGTGAGCGTACTGGCCTTCGGTTTAGAGGGTCCCAGGTTCGATTCCCGGCCGGGTCGGGGTTTTTAACCTTAATTGTTTAATTCCAATGGCACGGGGGCTGGGTGTATGTGTTTTCTTCATCATCATTTCATCCTCATCACGACACGCAGGTCGCCTATGGGAGTCAAATAGAAAGACCTGTACCTGGCGAGCCGAACCCGTCCTGGGATATCCCGGCACTAAAAGCCGTACGCCATTTCATTTCATTGTACCGCAGACGTTTCTTCTCTCCGGACTAACTGTCATGTGCGGTGCGAAAGAAGGATACGAGGCTATTAAGCTTTAGGCTAATCTATTCTACTGAAATAAAAGAAATACTGGCCCAGACTGAGATTTGAATGTGTTTTATTTATAAAAGAAAATGACTTATAAAATTAACTTTGGAATTCAAATAAAAATGTAATCTGATTCAAGCATGTGCGTAACAATTGTAACCTTCATCAACTCATAGTAAACGTACAAGAAAAACCTCTTTTCATCCTCCGAATCAACTACACTGATTTATTTATGGAGGCTCAAAATTAAGTGCCATCACTTAATTTAATTAATTAAACAAATTTTTTTCCAGTTAACTACGTCGTTTCTAGACAATCATGACACTCTACAATATTTTCTGCTTGTAGAAGTGAATAACCATTCACTAACACGAACCTTGAATATAAATTAATGATTGAAACTGGATAACTAAAATATTAGAATTATTCATTACCAATTAGCAATTAGTGGTGTTCACATATGCGTTATTATAACTCAGAACATTCAATAGTCTTTGTGAATCAATGATCACCTTTTACATTTTCATCTAAAGTAAATTACAGTGATTTTAAACAGACTTAGTAGCCTCTCACGGCTTAATGTCTCCATCTGACACTTCAGAAATTACCTACATCATAAAGTTAATCGCCATTGATTGATATCTGTCTTTATCACAAGTTCTCAGATTTAATGGTGACATAACTGTGTAAAACCATGAAGATACGAGGTCAATCACCTCAAGTTTAATTGAATATCTAGTTAACTGAACAGCAATCGTTTACATTTACATGATACGTGTTGATCTTGGTCTCACAGGGACCCAAAATACCTGAACAGATCAGAAAAATACATAACACACATTTATAATTTCTAAATCAACCTTGTCTGAATTTACACATGAGAAAATTTTTTTTGTTGGGTGCACTGTTCAGTGACGTTTATAATTATGTTTGCTGTTATTATGTAAACTAGAAGTGAATGCAAGATGCTGTCTAGTTAAATTGCCGCGAGCTGTCATGAACTTGACATTATTCAAACTACAGAGGAAATCTCCCATTTGAATTAAAGAAAATCTATCTACATTTTTAACTGCAGTCAATCACCACCTATGCTAAAAAAGTAAACAACGGAAAAACACTGCTGAAATAAAAATACATCTATGCTAATATCCTACACTAATTTATATACACGCCGATTCACGCACTTAGTTATTTACGATACTAAAATACTGAGCAGTTAATTTATTGATTTCTACGACGCGTGTTGATTTCAATGTCTATGGATTTGTTATCATTGAAATCAGCATCGACCATGACCTTGATGTGGATTATTCATGGCCGTCTCCTGACATATAACAAACTAATGAACTCTCATAACAGAACGAAGTATCAACACAAAACATGGCGCAAGAAAACTTCTCGGATGACTGTCATAAAATCAAAATATTGTTATACCTGCTACATCCTCTCCCTTACAAAAATTCCTGATGAAAACCATTTGATATTATATTTCGTCAAAATGATCTTATTTCAACTGCAAGAGTCAGAGACCCTTCTATGAACGTTACATACGTAGATGTCCGATGGTTGGTTGCATGGATTTTTCTTTCATAACTGGGTCCATTTATCACTGAAGTGAGCACTTTATTACTTCATTATTTCTCCTTTTATCTTTATTTATATCATCGTGGACCTCAAATGAAATCCATGTGTCTGAGTATACACATTAGTGCTACTTTCTTTCTTACACAGAGCTTTGCGTATTTCTTATACTCTTAAAATTTCTATCACTTCTCTCTCAGCTTATCCGCTGGCATAGAAAATAATTCTTTACTCTAAGCATAAATTTAAAATAAATGCTCGTAATTCCCCATCATAACGGACCAATCATGTTCAGAATCTTCCACAACTAACTAATCGCTTTCAACACAGCAACAATGGCTTATGTTTCTTTTAATCTACAAAAAAAGTCTCAACTGATTTCCAGGACTTGCGCTATTAACGATCCTGTAAAATTTGTATCCATGAACATGAAAAACATAACTAGGGGGATAGCTTATCATAAAGACTGTCAAAACCGCCACAAACATCTCTATTCACGAAATAATATTACGACAATCACTTTCTTCTTTTGGGTTGGATCGTGTTGTGCTGTATAACTGAGGACCAAATATGGAAAATGGTGAAAGTGCCAGAAACGTGTTTACGAGTAAACGCCAATAATAGACTTTCCGAGCAATATGGCACTTTCACCCTTAATGATTACCTACGGCCTGTGAAGTGCAAGTGCAAGTATACTACATCCAATACATTTTGTAAAATTACATAACAATATTTAGCTTCTATATATTTCATTTCTTTAATTAAGTGGCTCAGCAGTGAGAAAATACATGAGTGTTAGCACACTAACACAATGGACAGCACAGAAGAATTGCAGCGCAAGACGCTGGCACATTCACCCTTCCCCACCAAACTCATCTGGGCACATTGGACTGTTGAACATCCTACCATCTAAACTAATGCCCTCAGGCACATGCACAAGTTACCACTATATGCGGCATGGCTAATAAATCTCCTTATTACCAAAAAATCCCCACATTTTTCATATTTCCGCACTTTCACACTTTTCCATCTTTGGTCCTCAATTTATCTGCAGGTTGCCAACATTTATATTACAGCAGATTTCGTTAAAGCATTTTTATGAAGATAAATTTCCTCTACACTATACCATGTCCCGTTATGATCCTACATTTAGGAGATCGGATTCAATTGGACTGAAGTGTGTTTTGGGCCCTTTAGACATAATTCTCAAAGAATCGAAGGCCATTATGGGGTGATGAGTGTATCATACCTTTATTTCACACTCTAACGCTATTGCCTGCCTTACGTGCTCAAAAGAACACGGAAAAAGGCACTTTACCAATACTGCATTTGCATTTCGCACGGTTTTATTAAAAATCGTCTCTGATTGGTTGAACTCTGCTTCACAGTAATGTAAACACGGGTAGTCAGAGATATCATGAATCACCGAACAATAAAATTAACCTTGTTGAATTGTTTTCTTGCCTGATTGCAGCATCGCACCCATCTTACACCCAAAGTAGCGTTTTTACATTCTCAGCTCAAGTAATCGTCCGCCATCACCATGCTGACTAACGGGTAGGTTAATCTATTTCAAACAATAATAATTATCGAATAGATCACAAGATATCACAAATTTCGTATTACCTTCATTAATCCAGGACCGGAGGACAGTGTTTATATTCGTCATAAGACCTATCTGTGTCGGTGCGACGTAAAGCCCCTAGCAAAAAAAACAGTGTTTATGACTCTGGTAGCTGAGTGGACTATTCAGTGCTTAAAATAATATTTTTTCTTACATGTTTGCTGATGGCAGAGCTGTTGAGGATCCAACCAGCCTTAGGGCTGAAGACTGAACATACTTACTTGTTTAAACGTCCCACTAACACATCGAAGGTTTTCGGTAACGGAACGATGGGGAGGCGCTAGGATTGGGAAAGTAGAGGTCGTGGCCTTAATTAAAGTATTCATTTGCCTGGTGTGAAAATGGGAAACTCGGAAAAACTATAGAGGGCTACCGACGGTGGGATTCGAACCCGCTATATCCCGACAAATACCAATAATTTTGATGTTTTATTACCACATAACTCCATATACCATACCTCTTTTATCTTTCATAACAACACACACACACACACATACACTACAAAGGAAAAGGAAGTTAATGCAAAAATAAAACATGGATGATTTGTGAGGCGCCCTATCACAATTATTTATAATTAAATGTTGATAATAAAATATTTTAAGCTGCAATCACTAAAGTGATAAGTTTACATTACCCGTTTCGAAATTCCATCATTGCCGTGGACATCTCACTCGTAATGTAGAAGATCACTGTCCGTGCGTGTTAACGGTGTCACACATGTGGACTTGGTTATGTTTTGTGAACGGATGCTCTTCTTGACACCAAACCCTTGTGGAGAGCTGTGTTCATAATTGCGTATTTCTGTGATGGTTGGTAGCTTCGTGTGTGATAGCAGATAGGTATTGAGTTAAACACCGAGTCTCCGAACGCAAAGCATTGACCATATAAAATCACCGACTCATCAGAAATCCAATCCGGGCTCTCTGATCCGAAGCTCGTGACGCTCATATCAATCACTACTGATCTGCATTTAGGGCAGTCGCCCAGGTGGCAGATTCCCTATCTGTTGTTTTCCTAGCTTTTACTTAAATGACTGCAAATAAATTGTAAATTTATTGAACATTTACCACCATAAGATATTCCAATCCCTAACACCCCTTCCTATAAACGAATATTTGCTTCCAATTTGTCCTAGTGGGTAGTGTTATTTATTTTACGTCCCACTAACTACTTTTTAAGGTCTTCGGAGACGCCGAGGTGCCGGAATTTAGTCCCGCAGGAGTTCTTTTACGTGCCAGTAAATCTACCGACACGGGGCTGTCGTATTTGAGCACCTTCAAATACCACCGGACTGAGCCAGGATCGAACCTGCCAAGTTGGGGTTAGAAGGCCAGCGCCTTAACCGTCTGAGCTACTCAACCCGGCCAGCCCAATTTGTCCTCTTGCATTCCAGCTTAATCTTCATATTGTGATCTTTCCTACTTTTAAAGACACCGATCAAAACTATTCGTCTACTGATGTTATTCCACGCCATCTCTCCACTGATAACTCGGAACATACCACTTAGTCGAGCAGATCGTCCCCTTTCTCCCAAGTCTTCCCAGTCCAAACTTTGCAACATTTGTGTAACGCTAACCTTTTGTCGGAAATCACTCAGAAGAGATCGAGCTGCTTTTATTCGGATTTTTTCCACTTCTTGAATCAGGTAATCCTGGTGAAGGTCCCAAACACTGGAACCATACTCTAGTTGAGGTTTTACCAGAGACTTATATGTCCTCTCCTTTACATCCTTAATACAACCCCTAAATACCCTCATAACCATGCGCAGAGATCTATACCCTGTATTTACAATCATATTTATGCGATTAGCGCAATGAAGATATTTCCTTATATTAACACCTAGGTACTTACAATGATCCCCAAAAGGAACTTTCACCCATCAACGCAGTAATTAAAACTGAGAGGACTTTTCCTATTTGTTAAACTCACAACCTGACTTTTAACCCCGTTTATCGTCATACCATTGCCTACTGACCATCTCACAACGTTATCGAGGTCATTTTGCAGCTTCTCACAATCTTGTAACTGATTTATTAGTCAGTACAGAATAACATCACCTGCAAGGAGCCTTATCTTTGATTCCACTACTTGACACATATCACTGATATACATAAGGAAACATAAAGGTCCAATAATACTGCCTTCAAGAATTCCTCTCTTAATTATTACTGGGACAGATAAAGCTTCGCCTATTCTAATTCTCTGAGTTCTATTTTCTGGAAATATAGGCTTCGTGCGCTGATGGGAGAAATGCACCGCTGCGCTGCGAGTAGCCAACATTGCAAGTTACTGCGCTTCACCGCGCACAAATCCGCTGCCGTCTCACAGCGTGCTGCCATGGCCGACTAAATAATAACAGTGGGATTTCAGAGTGTTTTATGCAACAACAATTCGCCACATTTCTCCAAACTTGCAGAAAGTAGCCATGTAATAAATTTACAAGAAAAACAGTTCGCAGGAAATAGCAACAGAGCAATAACTGCAAATGTGATCAGATAGAAATATTGGTTCCCTAGATATCCTACCATTTCACGATAGAGGCAACGTAGTAATTTATGCATTAGTTGTGGCAAGATAACGAGATTAGTGTTCATATACACATTCAACAATGCTGTCTTCAGAAAAATATCCTTGGTCTATTTCTAATACGATATCATGTTAGCGTAGGTTAATGATGCTAGGGAGGCGTTTAATTTTAAATTTAAATTTTAATTAGTTTTAAAAATAACCATGGTTTCTAAGAAAGGCCTTGGAAACAATCATTATTTCATGAAGGCGAATAGTTGTTTCCATGAAATGTAACCATATTTCATTTGTTGTTTATGCATTTTGCTCAGAACATGTCACCTCGCGTGTCTCGATCTCGCATCTCAAACGTACGGAAAGAGAACTACAACAGGCGGAAGAGAGTAGGGGAACTTTTTCGGATAAAAAGGCTCAGACTTGATGTTGGACCTATTGAAATTCCTGATATTGAAACCGCATGCACACTATCAAAAATTATGCATGAGAAGAAAAGTTCAAAATCACTTACAGTTGCCAATACCGTAAGTGATTATCTATATTGTGTGTCAGTATTTATAATATGATCAAGTCCACCTCTGTAAAATAACGGTTACCGCTACTAGCTGCCCTCCTTGGGGGCCCGGGCTTGAATCCTGACACTGCCCGAAACTGGTATATGGTTAGAACGGTGCATGCAGCTTATTTCCATTAGGGGTGTGCTTGAAAGGAAATGCACCACCTCGGGACGAACACATGAATTTCCGGATGTAAAAAAAAAGTATTTCTGTGAGCTATTGATATTACGTAATGGAAGCCTATATGTGTAATTATATTTGTCTGTTGCCTTTCCAAATCAATTTGGTTAGGTTGTAACAGAATACTATAAACACACTTTGGTCTGTAGTACAGTACCGTTTATTATTATTATTATTATTATTATTATTATTATTATTATTATTATTATTATTATTATTATTATTATTATTATTATTATTATTATTATTATTATTATTATTATTATTATTATTATTATTATTGATACGGGGTTACCCATGGACCACCAGAGGTGAAAGAAGGTGCCGGGGTGAATGGGTCTAACGACTATGTCAAGAAAGAATTTAAACTGAAATGGAAGGTTATATTTTCAAAAAACAACAAGTTAACAAATTCTCACTTAGTGCGATAACGATGACATAGCAATTTAGAAACAAAACTTAGAAAAATCCAAGATTTCAACACTTTAACACACTTGGGCTACAAGCCCCTAGTTTTACAATTTTTGAGCTTCCAGCTCAAACTTTTACGGCAGGGCATAAATTTACAAAAGGGCAGAAATCCCCAAAATACCAGGAGCGCTTGCTCCCAACACACAATATCAAGCCTCCCAGAGGCACTTTTACAACACTAGAAAAGAGCAGACGTGCTCTCAGTTTCTGAAAGCCTATGCAAGGCGATATCAGAAAATTACGATCACTTGCCATCAAGGCACAACTTACAAATTTGAAACAGGGGTATCTAGTACCTAACCTATTGGGCCGTTGCGGAAAGAAACAGGTTAAGTAAATGGCCCGAAAGACAAATTGAATGGAGGCGAGTACTTGCACTCCTAAAAATGCATTCTAGAAACCTAAGGGGCACTAGGCCGATGAAACAGGGGCTATTCCCAAACTATGGAGATGACTCGTATAACAAAGAAATTTAAGACATTACGGAGAGGAAGAAGACCAGTTACAAAACGTAGTCACCTCAAACCAATATGAAGGGGAGCTCGAGAGGGTACCTCAATCTTTATCCCCGATTTACAGTTAAAGATATTATGAAGTTTTTACATAAGCCGGCAGAAATTACATTTTCAGAAAGGTAGGTTACATAGTTAAAGTTTCGGACCTCCCCCTCGGGTTAAACCGCAAAGCTAGCAAGAAATAAAGATGTTAATAGGCCATTACCTTGCTGAAGAAATGCTGCCTGATGAAAGAGGCGCCTCCCGCCTCCTGCTTCACACACATACACACACACACACACACACACACACACACACTTAGACGTTGATCAAATGGCCAAGAGAAGTGAAAATCCGCAGTTTATAAACCCTCGGAAAAAGTTCGAGACCTTTCATGAATAAACCAGCCACACCCTCTCACTTTATTTGGTTGACATCAAAAGTGACACTCAGAATCGAGGAAGAAGCCTGTGATAGGCTGAAAATTAATTACAGAAATTCACGATTAGCTAAATTCAAAACTGGCTGAAAGAAAAGATCAATATTGCCAATCCAAACTTGAATGAACATAATTTAGTAAAAAAATAACTTATGAATACAAAACTTCTTCAAAAAGGGTTCTTCCACTTCGCACCAGAGTGCATGATCATAGTTTATTAGCAGTGACATCTGTTGAAAAAGGTCCAAACTTCTTGAAGACTGGTAAACAAAACACGTAGAATTTCATACAGAACATGAAACTTCACAATAAGAAAATTAGGTCCAATTACTGTAGTGACATCTTCTGAGTAAAGGTTGAAGTAGGACTAGTTTCAAGTTCACGATTTTTCCAGTAGAGGAGTTCTCTTAGGCGCAAGATTTAAATGTACGGCGGTAAGGTGTACCTCCCGGTACTATTATTATTATTATTATTATTATTATTATTATTATTATTATTATTATTATTATTATTATTATTATTATTATTATTATTATTATTATTATTATTATTATACTGGGTATAATTAAGATTATGGCAATACAATAAAATGTGTATCATTTATGATGTGTGTGCTCTGAAAAAATGGCCTACTGCAGCTTGCTTTGCAAATATAACATTGCTATAATAATTTGTTTCTAATTGTTAACCCATTTCTTAATGGTTAAAGTATATTTTGTAAAGAGTTATTTAGTGTATAAATCTCGAATTACTTCTTGCGATTTACTACTACGATCCACCGTATTTCTAAATGCATTTCATGAGGTCGTGAAGAAAACTTTGTACCACAGTATCTATTAATGCAGCCAACAACAAGCATATAGTTCTGCCCGAATGTTATGACATTACAAGTAATCACCGAAGACAGCGGTGTAAAAGGATTTTCCTTCTTAATTTATTTATTGGGTTCCGCTTTCGCGTTATACTCAGCAACTAGTCGTTTTATCAAATAAAGCCAAATCTATGAAGGATGATATATTCTTAGTAAGGGGGTGGGGATATAAGAAATTAGCTGAAAAATATACGTAGATATCATATACTGTGCAAAAAGCAAAACAAAACAAAACGTGGGAAAGAGCATGTACAGGGACACAAGGCTCTACACTTCACGCCAGTGAGTCCCATCACGGTGGCTATCTACATCACAAACATGACCGGATCAACATACAGGGAATGTGGTCTTAAAAGTTTCTAATAATGGCTTTAGACAAAAACATAGACATGGATTCAGCGATAGAGGGCCACTGTAAAATTATTGAATATATGTAGGTAAACGTCACACATATTCCAGCTTCTTATGGTCAGCTGTTGATGATGGTGCCCCTAAGTAGTTCTAGTAATTTCCACCCGCAGCAGCACATGGTTATCCGCACGGAGCCTATAGCCACCCATTCAGTCACTCGTTTTTCTAGTTCAGTTGCACTCATTTTTGCCAGTAGTCTCCCATGGTCTACTCTATTAAATGCCTTAGATAGATCAATCGCGATACAGTCTATCCGACCTCCTGAATCGAGGATATCTGATATATCTTGCTGGAATCCTACAAGTTGAGCCGCAGTGGAATAACATTTCCAAAAACCAAACTGCCTTCTATCAAACCAGTTATTAATTTCGCAAACAAGTCTAATATAATCAGAAAGAATGCTTACACAATGTTTACATGCAATGCATGTCAGACTGACTGGCCTGTAATTTTCAGCTTTATGTCCATCAACCCTTTCCTTTTTACACAGGAACTACTATTGCAACTCTCCATTCGTTTGGTATAGTTCCTTCATGCAAACGATAATCAAATAAGTACTCCAGAAATGGTACTATATCCCAACCGATTGTCTTTAGTATATTTCCCGCAATCCTATCAATTCCAGCCGCTTTTCTAGTTTTCAACTTTTATATATCTTATTCTAAATATCGTTGTTATTATAGGTAAATTTTAATACTTCTTTAGTAATAGTGGCTTCCTCTAACTGGACATTACCCTGCAACTAACAATCTTTACATACTGCTGAATGAATACTTCTGCCTTTTGAAGAACCTTGCATACACACCCCCCTTGTGCATTAATGATACTTAGAATGCCCTTCCTGGAACATGTCTCTGTCCTAAAGTACCTATTCATACTCTTCCATTTTTCACTAAAATTTTTATGACAGCCAATTATGCTTGCCATCATGTTATCCTTAGCTGACTTCTTTGCTAGATTCAGTTTCCTAGTAGGTTCCCTCAATTTCTCCTTACATCCACAGACATTTCTAACTCTATTTCTTTAAAATCTGCACCTCCTTCTTAGTATCTTTATTCTCTGTTATAATATAGTGGATCTTTCCCATTCCTTACCTCATTTGCAGTTAAAAACCTATTTTCACACTCCTCAACAATTGCTTTAAACCAATACCAGAGTCTGTTTACATTTTTATTTACCGTTTTCCACCGATCATGTTTACTTTAAAAAAACTCTCTCATGCCTGTTTTATCACCCATATGGTACAGCCTAATAGTCCTAATTTTAATACCTTCCTTTCTTTCACATACCATCTATTACTTCGGTTTCTCTATAGAGCTCATCTGGTTTTACCAGCACCACATCCAGAATATTCTTCCCTCTAGTTGGTTCCATCACTTTCTGCATCAGCTGCCCTTCCCATATTAACTTATTTGCCATTTGTTGGCCATGCTTCCTGTCTTTTGCATTACCTTCCCAATCGACATTTGGTAAATTAAGATCACCCGCTACTATCACGTTCCTTTCCATATCGTTTCCCACATAGCTGATTATTTTATCAAATAATTCTGAATCAGCGTCTGTACACTCCAAAGATATCAAGTTGCCTATTTTCTTTAGAGATGAGTCTTACACCTAGAATTTCATATTTATCATATTTAACTTTTTTGGTAGCTTGCAAATTCTTCTTTTGCCAGAGTGAATACTCCCCCTCCTACCATTCCAACCCTATCTCTACGATACACACTCCAATTCCGTGAGAATATTTCTGCAGTCCACTATATCATTTGTCAGCCATGATTCAACTCCTATTAAAATATATAGTAAGTACATATCTATTAAATTCCTTAATTCTATCCCTTTCTTTACAATACTTCTACAGTTGAGCACGAAACTTTTCATGTCATACCTACTTGACTTCCAGTTCCCTGTACCCTTATCACCGCTCCCTAGACCACCCAACGTTTAGGATCTAGAAATCTCACTCCCAGTTTCCCACATACCCACTCCACAGACTCATTTAAATCCCCAATCACTTTCCAGTCAGTATCCTTCCTACACAGTATTCCACTGATAACAATCTTCGCTTCCTTAAACTGCACCCGCGCTGTATTTACCAGATCCCACACATGTTGGTACATATATCTGCTTGCCTGCTTTATCTGCTTTTAGTACCAACGTGAAACACTACCTCCTTCTCCTTTCCCTCCTCCTTCTTTTGTACTTTACTTAACATCTGCCTCAACCTAATTCCTGGATAACACTCTATCCTGGTTCCCTCTCCCCCACACACTTTCCCCACATGTCTAACAATGGAATCTCATGACCAGAGCCTCAACTCTATCCACCTAATTTGACCACCTCTCCTCCTGGTCAGCCCTGATTTTCTAACAGCTGCAGAAGCTACTTCCTCCTCCCTTTTCTCCCTCCCATGAGCCTGTTCCACCTGTCTTTTCCTATCCACTACTACTCATTTCTTCCCTTTACTACCTTTTCCCTTCATCCTACTTCCACACTTCTCAGCAACAGTTTCCTGTTCCTCATATTCCCTCAGTTGTTCTACCTGCAGTGACTCGTACCCATTACTCACGGACACTTGTCCTGAATTCTGATCCTGAATAGAATCCTTAGCCTGCAATCTCCTTCCCCTTTAATTATTAGACCACCTGTCTTTTACAATTCCCCCGTTTCCTTCTCTTCCCTCTTTTACACCTACTGTATCCTGTACAGTTTTTAGGGAGACCTACTTTCTTTTCTCTCCTCTTAGAGAATCCTGATTATCTCCCTCAAACTCTTCAACTCCTTCCTCATACTCCTCAATGCCTGGTCACACCCACATTTCCGACACTTGCAGTCCATAGCCATTCTTTACGGAATAATGGAAAGGAAATAAAATAACTTATCCTGTGCAAAATGAAAACGAAATGAAAGAAATGTTGTCTAGGATAGTTTGCAAATATCATACGACAATAAGACAGTTAATATAGGCCACTACTACACTACAATACTACTTATTTGTAAGTTTTTTCTCTACAACACCCTAACAGAATTAGAATTGCTGTTAATTACTGAAAACCGAAAGTAATTCACAAGAATTACACAATTCTAAACTGCAGTTAAATCTACCCTAATTACTACAACAGAGTTCTAGTAAGAGAGTTACTGCAGATACCACTGATACTACAGATACTATACTACACAAATATTTCAAAGTAATAGAATAAACACACTAATTTCTAATAAGATACTCTAATACACTACAATAATATTTAAACTACGTTCAGACAAATCCTAATTACAATAGGATATTACTAAGCACAAACAGAAATGAAAATTGCGATTAGGCCTAAAGTTTGAAATTCGCAAGAACTACGCAAGGATTACCAACAAAGTTAAACGCGTAGACAGATTATTATTAGTACTAATTTATCCTACTATGCTCTAATAGAAATGAAACCTGCCGTTTGGTTAAATACTAAAGTATCTAAAGGGTTACCGTACACAAAGATACACACGAATACAACAGGCAAGATTCATTATAATTTATAATATACAGTATCTACACTACAGTTCTCAACTGAAATGTGGTTATGTGATTGTTACAGCTGGTGGATTACTATTATTTTCCCTGCTTCATCATTCACCCAAGGAGCTGGAGTTTCTATGATATAGGGCCTACCCGTAATATTACAAAATATTGATATATTAGGCCAAATACTGTCGTTTACTTGTAGGCCAACAGCGTAAGTTTTAAGTACTTTGAGAAAACGTATCTCATACCCACCAGTTGCTTGGAGGTGAATGTATTGCTCTTTGGTGCGCGAGGATCTGTCACAAGATTTTCAGTGAAGTTCCTCCTTCGTTCTGGTATTCCTGTTTCGTTTCAATAGACGTTTAGCGTAATTCATTGTCAATAGTGTCCGCCTCTGTGGTGTAGTTCTTAGTGCCATTAGCTGCCTCGCCTGGAGGCCCGGGTGCGATTTTAGTCTCTGCCACAAAATTTGAAGAGTGGTACGAGGGCTGGGAGGGAACTGAGTGGAAGGGAGTTCGATTCCCACCTCAGCTATCCTGGAAGTTGTTTTCCGTGGTTTCTCACTTCTCCTCGAGGGAAATTCCGGGATGGTACCTAGCTTACGGCCATGGCCGCTTCCTTCCCTCTTCCTTGTCTACCCCTTCCAATCTTCCCATCACACCACGAGGCCCCTGTTCAGCATATCGGCTGAGGCTGCTTGGGTGAGGTACTGGTCGTCCTTTCCAGTTGTACCCCCGACCAAAAGTCTTACGCTCCAGGACACTGCCCTTGAGGCGGTAGAATTGAAATCCCTCGCTGAGTCCGAGGGAAAAACCAACCGTGGAGGGTAAACGGATTAAGAAAGAAGAAGATTGTCAATAGTAAATCGCCATTTATACAAGATATCCGAATTAAAACAATATTCCTTGTAGGGGAATTTCAGAATTCAAAAATATGTAAGGCCATTTTATCCTAAGATAAACAATGTGAAAATTGGAATGGCATTATATACATTACCAGCGCTTAGATGCCGTTACCATACGGTACCCCTTGTTCTGTCCGACTCGTTGGCTGAACGTTTCAGCGTACTGGCCTTCGCTTCAGAGGGTCCCGGGTTCGATTCCCGGCCGGGTCGGGGATTTTAACCTTAATTGTTTAATTCCAATGGCACGGATGTTGTCTTCATCATCATTTCATCCTCATCACGACGCGCAGGTCGCCTAAGGGAGTCAAATAGAAAGACCTGCACCTGGCGAGCCGAACCCGTCCTGGGATATCCCGGCACTAAAATCCATACGACATTTCACTTCATTACCCCTTGTTCTAGGGCTGCTATCTCCCTAGTGAATTTTCTCTCTTTCTCTCTACCTCTGCTCGTTTTCCAATTTTTGAAAAACCTCGTAAATCTTCGTGGAGTGTCTGCTTTAGCCTTTAACCTACATCTAATGATGAATCACACTGAATCTGGCAGAAATATTTGTATGTTTGTGATGGGAGGCTACCTTTCATCGTAAAAGGCCATAATATTATTTGCAGTCAGTGAATTGTGATCTGAAATATGGTGTGGTGCACAGCGCAGTGCTGAAAGGGTCTCATTTAGGGTAATGCTGCTATGTCAAGTTAGATGGATGTTGGGACTGTGAAGTGGTCAAGTGAATTTCGTTTTATTGGTGGAACGGCAATCCTTTAATCTTGCAAATGTACTGGTATGTCAAACATTCATTACCAACACAGCGTAAATCCTTTACACGTAAATTATGATTAACGGTTCTAAACCGTCCGAATTAAAACAAAAGTCGCGTTGGAACGTGGATTGATACGAGTATACTGCATTTGTCCATGATTCTCCCCCTCGATTCCCGACTGGGTCGTTGGTTTTATCTGTATCTCATCCTTCCGATTGATGTATAATGAATTGTTGTTGTTGTTGTTGTTGTTTAGGTCATCAGTTCATAGACTAGTTTGATGCAGCTCTCCATGTCACGTTATCCTGTGCCAACCTTTTCACTTCTACTGTACGTAGCTACTGCATTATACCGAAATGAAAATTGCGATTAGGCCTAAAGTTTGAAATTCGCAAGAACTACGCAAGGATTACCAACAAAGTTAAACGCGTAGACAGATTATTATTAGTACTAATTTATCCTAATATGCTCTAATAGAAATGAAACCTGCCGTTTGGTTAAATACTAAAGTATCTAAAGGGTTACCGTACACAAAGATACACACGAATATAACAGGCAAGATTCATTATAATATACAGTATCTACACTACAGTTATCAACTGAAATCATACAGCTTACACTTTCCTCAAAAACCAACTGAACAAGTCCTGGGTGTCTTAAGATGTCTCTTCTTCTTCTCCTTCTTAATCTGTTTAGCTTTCAGGGTCGGTTTTCCCTCGGACTCAGCGAGGGATCCCACCTCTTCCGCCTCAAGGGCAGTGTCCTGGAGATTCAGACTTTGGGTCGGGGATACAACTGGGGAGAATGATCAGTACCTCGCCCAGGCGGCCTCACCTGCTATGCTGAACAGGGGCCTTGTGGAGGGATGGGAAGATTGGATGGGACAGGCAAGGAAGAGGGAAGGAAGCGGCCGTGGCCTCAAGTTAGGTGCCATCCCGGCATTTGCCTGGAGGAGAAGTGGGAAACCACGGAAAACCACTTCCAGGATGGCCGAGGTGGGAATCGAACCCACCTCTACTCAGTTGACCTCCCGAGGCTTAGTGGACCCCGTTCCAGCCCTCGTACCACTTTTCAAATGTCGTGGCAGAGCCGGGAATCGAACCCGGACCTCCTGGGGTGGCAGCTAATTACGCTAACCACTACACCACAGAGGCGGACAGATGTCTCTTCTTCTCGTCAAATTTAACCAAATCGATCTTCTCTCACCAATTCGATTCAGTAAAAAAAATGAAATAGCATATGGATTTTAATGCCGGGAATGTCCGAGGACAAATTTGGCTCGCCAGATGCAGGTCTTTTGATTTGACGTCCATAGGCGACCTGCGCGTCGTGATGAGGATGCAGTGGTGATAAAGACGACATACACACCCAGCCTCCGTGCCAGCGAAATTAACCAATTATGTTTAAAGTTACCGACCCTGACGGGAATCGAACTCGGTGCCCCTGTGCCCAAAGGCCAGCACGCTAAACATTTAGCCATGGAGCCGGCAATTCGATTCAGTATCCCTTCATTTGTAATTCGATCTACCCATCTCACCTTCACCATTTTTATGTAAAACCACATATCAAATGTTTCTTTTCTCTTCCTTTATGGGCTAGTTATCGTCCATGTTTCAGTTTCACACAGTGCTAGGCTCCAGACGAAAGCCTTGAAAAACATATTTCTAATTCCTGCATCAATGTTCGAGGTGAACAAATTACATTCCTTAAGAAAGACCTCCCTTTCTTTTCACTAGTCTGCAATTTATATCCTCCTTACTTCTGCCATCGTTAGTCATTTTACTGTCCAACTAACAATATTCATACCGAACGAGTGGCTGCGTGGTTTGGCTCACGTAGCTGTCAGCTTGCATTCGGGAGACAGTGGGTTCGAACCCCACATTTGGCTGCTCTGACGCTGGTCTACAGTGGTTTCCTCATTTTCACACCATGCAAATGCTGGGGTCCGCCTCTGTGGTGTAGTGGTTAGTGTGATTAGCTGCCACCCCCGGAGGCCCGGGTTCGATTCCCTGCTCTGCTACGAAATTTGAACAGTGGTATGAGGGCTGGAACGGAGTCCACTCAGCCTCGGGAGGTGAAATGAGCGTAGGTGGGTTCGATTCCCACCTCAGTCATCCTGAAAGTGGTTTTCCGTGGTTTCCCACTTCTCCTCCAGGCAAATGCCGGGACGGTACCTAACTGAAGGCCACGGCCGGTTCCTTTCCTCTTCCTTGTCTGACCCTTCCAGTATTCCCATCCGCCCACAGGGCCCCTGTTGAGCACAGCAGGTGTGGCCGCCTGAGCGAGGTACTGGTCTTTCTCCACAGGTGTATCCCTCGACTCAATGCCTCACGCTCCAGGACACTGCCCGTGAGGTGGTAGAGGTGCTGAGTCCGAGGGAAAAACCAACCCAGGAGGGTAAACAGATTAAGAAGAAAGAAGACAGAAAGCAAATGCTAGGTTTGTACCTTAATTAATGCTACAGTTGTTTCCTTCTCACTCCTTTCAGATTCCATCGTCACAATATCTATCTCTGTCGGTGCGACACATAGCGAATTAAGAATCGATATTCGTCCACTTAATCTCCTAATCTAATATTTCCTGCACCATCAGACTCGCCCGGCTCCGCGGCGTAGAGGGCAAAGCGTCCGCCTTTCATCCGACGGCCCCGGGTTCGCTTCCCGGCCGGGTCAAGAGTTTTTAATGGTAAATAATTAATATCCCTAGCCTGGGAAGTGGGTGTTTGTTTTGTCCTTAACATTCCTTTCCTCACATTCAACACTCTACACTTCCGCAATTACACTTACACGCAGGTTCCTGTCATATGGTGCAAGTAGTGGCAAAATACCTGCAAAGGTCGACGCCACGAACAAATATAATTAAATTTAAAAGAAACATCTGACTCCATACCTGGACACGGCTCTGCATTTCCTCTTTGATTGTAGCTGCAAGTAAAATGCCGTCGGCATACAGTACGGTCCAAATAACACGCTCATGCAGGTCGCGTAAGAGGGTATCCATAACAAGTATGAAGAGCTGCACAGAGAGGGCTGATCCTTGAGGTACTCCTGCTGACACAGGGAAGCTCTTAGAAGGGCCAACAGCGCTCCGCACTCTGCCACAAGTATTTTACATTTCATTTTGTTCTTTCCAGTTTATTGTTATTCCGGCCCATCAATGATTAATGTATTTATCTCTCCATTTATCGTCCTTTCTAAGAGAGATTCTTTCCCATTTTATCAACTTTTTTTTTGTAAATATACAAATTTATCACACTAATGTGGCATATGTCTCAGAAGTGTCCATTAATAAGTCAGAGGTCTAGGTTATATGTTAGGGACATCATATTACTGGGTGACATACAGGCAAACTCTGTGATAAAGCGAACACTTGTAGATTCACGCCAGTATTATCAATACTACTGACCATGACCTTGCGTCTGTGTTCCAAAGGCGACTGGATTTGGTAATATATCACTGGCTCTTGGCCAGCATTATGACAAAGAGGAGTGGAGACATTTACTGAGCTGCCTAGCTCTATTATTTACTTCGTTCTGTTCTTAGTTCGTAACGCATTACAGAGCTACAGCACGACGACGAGAACCCTAATATTGATCTTGGAGTTGTTACAAAACAAGCACATTCTGCTCCGAGCACGTAAAAAGCATTCGTATATTGGAGTAACAAATAGAGACTTAGTGCTCACCAAGTGAAACATCATGCCTCCAAAATCAAGGCATTTCCTCGCTACCACATTTCTCAACGGATTAGTTTAAACCAATCATGCTTAATTTCGTGACGATGCTGTAGATTTAGCGTTATTTGGTGACGTAGTGGCTCGACGACATAAAGCTGTTGGCTCGAACACGCTGGTTCCAAGTGGCTCAAGACCGAAGACGATGGAAGCATATGGAAGAGGCCTATATCCAGCAGTTGATTGAAGTAGGCTAGAAAATAATAAGAATTAGTTAGTTAGTTAGTTAGTAAGTAAGGTTTTTTTATTTTACCTGGCCAGATGAAGGCCTTCAGGCCTTCTTTTCCATCCAACCAGGCAGTAAAATATACGTATATTACATTGTAATATATTACAATAATTCGATTAAGTACAAGTTATTAATAGGGGCGCCTGGCCGAGGCGGTAAAGGTGTACTCGGTTCGCCCGGAAGGACGTGGGTTCGAATCCCCGTCCGGAGGTCGTAAAATTTAGGAAATGAGATTTCCACTTCCGGAAGTGCATATGGCCCTGAGGTTCACTCAGCCTACACCAAAAATTAGTACCAGGTTAATTCCTGGGGGCAAAGGCGGCCGGGCGTAAAGCTAACCACTCTACACCATCAAGTGCCGAAGTTACGAATAGTGGAAGCCCTTACCTTCCACCACTCCAAAGGGCCTTCATGGCCTGTACGGAGATGACTTTGCTTTGTTTTTACAAATTATTAATAAGTACCTGTAGCTAGAGGACTCGTACTGCTTGCATTCGCTATAAATAGGTCAGAGAACTCTTCTTGATATTCCTGTCGTAGCCATATTGTTTTGCCTGCCCTTTCCAAGAGTTTTATGAACATTTTATACCGGTATATAATAACTCGTCCGCCTCTGTGGTGTAGTGGTTAGCGTGATTATCTGCCACACCCGGAGGTCCGGGTTCGATTCCTGGCTCTGCCACGAAATTTGAAAAGTGGTACGAGGGCTGGAACGGGGTCCACTCAGCCTCGGGAGGTCAACTGAGTAGAGGTGGGTTCTATTCCCACCTCAGCCATCCTCGAAGTGGTTTTCCGTGGTTTCCCACTTCTCCTCCAGGCGAATGCCGGGATGGTACCTAACTTAAGGCCACGGCCGCTTCCTTCCCTCTTCCTTGCCTATCCTATCCGATCTTCCCATCCCTCCACAAGGCCCCTGTTCAGCATAGCAGGTGAGGCCGTCTGGGCGAGGTACTAGTCATTCTCCCCAGTTGTATCCCACGACCAAGAGTCTGAAGCTCCAGGACACTGCCCTTGAGGCGGTAGAGGTGGGATCCCTCGCTGAGTCCGAGGGAAAAACCGAAGCTGGAGGGTAAACAGATGATGATGATGATGATGATGATGATATAATAACTCACTCATTCGTAATAGTTTGTATATAACAAACACTTGTTTCCATACAGTATACACTGTGCTTCGACCATTCGGGCGTACCTGGATCTTAACATTTCAACATACAATTGGCCGTGGCTGAATTGTGGTTCCGGTAAGAAGACACTTTTTCAAGAGGCTGTCCCTGCCCTTTATTACTGGTAATGGTCACACAGAAGGCTAGTCGACTTGATACCTTCCCGTCTGCACGTACGTCGATTGTTTCTATTAGCTGCACGTAAGTTATTACGAAAGTTCTGCCATCTGTGGAATATATTTAGAAGCTGTGGAATAAAAGGGTCTATCACACAGAATAATGTCCGACTCGTTGGCTGAATGGCCAGCGTACTGGCCTTCGGTTCAGAGGGTCCCGGGTTCGATTCCCGGCCGGTTCGGGGATTTTAAACTTTATTGGTTAATTCCAATGACACGGGGGCTGGGTGTTTGTGCTGTCCCCGACATCCCTGCAACTCCCACACCACACATAACACTATCCTCCACCACAATAACACGCAGTTACCTACGCACGGCAGATGCCGCCCACCCTCATCGGAGGGTCTGCCTTACAATAATAATGCTATTTGCTTTACGTCTCACTAACTACTCTTTTACGGTTTTCGGAGACGCCGAGGTGCCGGAATTTTGTCCCGCAGGAGTTCTTTTTACGTGCCAGTAAATCTACCGACACGAGGCTGACGTATTTGAGCACCTTCAAATACCACCGGACTGAGCCAGGATCGAACCAGCCAAGTTGGGATCAGAAGGCCAGCGCCTCAACCGTCTGAGCCATTCAGCCCGGTCTGCCTTACAAGGGCTGCACTCGGCTAGAAATAGCAACACGAAAAAAAAAAGAAAAAAAACACAGAATGATATTCTTCCATGATCAGAGAAAGTGTATACTCACTAATAATAATAATAATTTTTAATGTTATTTGCTTTACGTCCCACTAACTACTTTTTACAGTATACTCTCTGGCTAGACAGGTAGTAATCAAGCATGGCTGCATGCAGTGGCATTACTTAGGGTGAAAATAACAGAATAATGTAAGAATATTAAAGAAAATGTTCAACACCTAGAAGCCTCCGTGGCTCAGGCGGCAGCACGCCGGCCTCTCACCGCTGGGTTCCGTGGTTCAAATCCCGGTCACTTCATGTGAGATTTGTGCTGGGAAAAGCGGAGGCAGGACAGGTTTTTCTCCGGGCACTCCGGTTTTCCCTGTCATCTTTCATTCCAGCAACACTCTCCAATCTCATTTCATTAATCATTCATTAATTATTGCCCCAGAGGAGTGCGACAGGCCTCGGCAGCCGGCACAATTCCCATCCTCGCCGCTAGAAGAGGGCTACATTCATTCCATTCCTGACCCGGTTAAATACTGGAAACAGGTTGTGGATTTTCATTTCAACACCTAGCAACCTGCTAAGTTCAGAATGTAGTGCGCGTTAAGGTAAGCTTTCGCCTGCAATTATTGGAGTGATCATGTAAAGTAGGCTGAACTTAGAGACCTATCATTGTGTCATGATTCACTGGCTGGTAATTCCGGAAAGAATAAAATAGAAATGAAGCAAATCGGTTCAGTGAAATGAAATGGCATATGACTTTTAGTGCCGGGAGTGTCCGAGGCCAGATGTAGGTCGTTTTGATTTGACTCTCGTCGGCGACCTGTGCGTCGTGATGAGGATGAAACGATGATGAAGACGACACATACTCCCAGCCCCCGTGTCAGTGAAATTAACCAATTAAGGTTAAAATTCCTGTCGGGAATCGAACTCACGACCCCTGTGACCAAAGGCCAGCACGCTAACCACTTAGCCATGGAGCCGGACATCGGTTCAGTGGAACGGCCGGACGGATTTGCCAAAGCTGTTTATAGTAAACTCTCTTTATATATAGATAATACAAAAATGATGAGTGATGAAATTCAAGTTGAAATAAATAAAATGTGATAAAATGAAAACATTCTTAAAACTAATATCTTACGTGTAAAAAAGGACAGGTCGGTCATAAAATGCAATAAAATTTGAAAATAAAACAATTAAGAATTATTTTTAACTAATCTTCTACCAGGGAATCTACAACAACAGAACTGTTGTGAGTAGCAGCATCAAGTTTACATATGTTCCTTATTGGTGCATAAAATGACCCCAAAGTGCTTCTTTGAAGTGCTTAACTTTCGGATACTTTCGGGAAGGAGGTTTCACTCACAGCAGGCAATTACTGTGAATGAATTATCGTAGGTATAGGTAGGTAAAGCAAGGATGGAAATATTAGTAGATCTAGTGTTTTGCTTTTTGCTAGTGGCTTTACGTCGTACCGTAGGTAGGTAGGTCTTATGGCGACGATGGGATAGGAAAGACCTAGGAGTTGGAAGGAAGCGACCGGGGCATTAATTAAGATACAACCCCAGCATTTGCCCGGTGTGAAAATGGGAAACCACTGAAAACCATCTTCAGGGCTGCCGACAGTGAGATTCGAACCCACTATCTCCCGGACGCGCGCCCCTAACCGCACGGCCAACTCGCCCGGTAGATCTAGTGTTAAGACTGTGATAGTATGAGAGGCATTTGAAATACGAAGTAAGGTAAAATGTCTGTAAATTGGACGTTCAGGGACAACATATCACCATAGAGTAATATTCCTGTGGATTTTTGGAGAATATTTATTAATTTGTTTATTTATTTATTTATTTATTTATTTATTTATTTATTTATTTATTTATTTATTTTCACGGCTGGTGACCATGATCGTTAAGGCCATCAAGTCTATATAGTTTGACACTGTGGTTAGCCGATACGAGTCCCGATAGCGAAAAAATTCACCATCAGAATGTAGGGTAGGAGAAGTAGTAGTACACAATTTCTAATCGCTAGATCGCGTGCCAATAGCCTGGATTCAATCCCGAGCCTCTCTGCAATGTTCACATGGATGAGGACATACGATGCTGTTGATAGTGATTCGTCCGTCGGGTGGAGACGAACGCATTGAGCAGACACCTCCGTGCTATTCGTCAGGAGTAGATTATGTTTCACTATCTCCTTTCCTACTATTACTATATCACGTCGTTCATTTCATCGCATTAACTCTTCTGATGAGGTTGACGTCAGAAAGGGCATTGAGTAGTAAAAACGCGCTCCGAAGATTCATTTAACTTCATAACCGACCTCGTAGAGAAACGGCACAAGGGTTCGAACTACTATTTATTTATTTCCTTATTTTTTTTCTCCCTCTTTATTAAAATGGAATTTGGGAATGTGCTGTAATATAGAGATGTGCTTCGTTAAACACAATAAATAAGTTAATACATAATTAATTATGCTTTTGGAGAAGATCAGTTTGGTTTCCGAAGGAGAAGTCCGTAGAAACTCGCGAAGTAACACCGGCTCTGCATTAGACCCTAGGATACCTAATTAGGAATGCCAAGCTAACTCACATATGGCAGTTGCTGATCTAATGGCACTTGGTTACGTTAATTAGATCAAATTATTAAAACTGCTGAAATATCGAGAGAGAAGAGCCTGCAATCTGTACAAAAAGCAAACTAGTTATAAGAATCGGGCTATGAACAAGAAGCAACAATCCAGAAAGGAATGAGGCAGGGCTGTAGTCCGTCCTCTTTGCTTTCCAATGAGTGCAGTTGGACTAGACAGAAGAGTGACTGAATGGGTGGCTATATTTCTAGAAAACAAAACTCAGAGAATTAAGAGTAGTCTGACCCTGTAATAATTAAGAGGGGAATTCCGCAAGGCAGTATTATCGGACCTTTCATATATATCAATGATATGTGTAAATTAGTGGAATCAGAGATAAGGGGTTTTGCAGATGATGCTATTCTGTACAGAGTACTAAATAAGTTTGTGAGCAACTGCAATGTGACCTCAATAATGTTGTAAGATGGACAGTAGGCAATGGTATGATGATAAACGGGGTTAAAATTCAGGTTGTGAGTTTCACAAATAGGAAAATTTCTCTCAGTTTTAATTACTGCGATGATGGGGAGAAAGTTCCATTTGGGGACCATCGTAAGTACTTAGGTGTTAATATAAGGAAAGATCTTCCTTGGAGTAATCACATAAATGTGATTGTAAATAAAGGGTACAGATCTCTGCACATGGTTATGAGGGTATTTACGGATTGTAGTAAGGATATAAAGGAGAGGGCGTATGAGTCTCTGGTAAGACCCCAACTAGAGTATGGTTCCAGTGTATGGGACCCTCACCAGGATTACTTGATTCATGAACTACAAAAAATCCAAAGAAAAGCAACTCGATATGTTCTGGGTGATTTCTGTCAAAAGAGTAGCGTTACAAAAATGTGTGAAGTTTGGGCTGGGAAGACTTGGGAGAAAGAAGAAGAGCTGCTCGACTAAGGGTATGTTCCGAGATGTCAGTGGAGAGACGGCGTGGAAAAGCATCAGTGGACGAATAAGTTTGAGTGGTGTCTTCAAAAGTAGGAAAGGCTGTGAGCTCGCATCCGGGAGATAATAGGTTCGAATCCCACTGTCGGCTGCCCTGAAGATGGTTTTCCGTGGTTTCCAATTTCCACACCAGGCAAATGCTGGGGCTGTACCATAATTAAGGCCACGGCCGCTTCCTTCCCATTCCTAGGCCTTTCCTGTCCCATCTTCGCCGTAAGACCTATCTGTGTCGGTGCGACGTAAAGCAAATAGCAAAAAAAAAAAAAAAAAAAAAAAAAAAAAAAAAGGAAAGATCACAATATGAATATAAAACTGGAATTCAAATTGGGGGAAATATTCGTTTATAAGACGGGGAGTTAGGGATTGGAATAACTTACCAAGGATGATGTTCAATAAATTTCCAATTTCTTTACAATCATTTAAGAAAAAGCTAGGAAAACAGACAGGGAATCTGCCACCTGGGCGACTGCCCTAAATACAGATCAGTACAAATTGATTTATAATCATCAGGGGGCTAAAGAAATCAAACAGGAATCATATTATGATCTATGGTACTTTTAAAAGCTCCGTTCAAGCCTATTCGTCTACTAATGTCATTCCACGCCATCTCTCCAATGACAGCTCGGTACATTCTGCTTAATGAAGCAGCTCGTCTTCTTACTTCCCAAGTCTTTCCAGCCGAAAGTTTGCAACAGTTTGGTAACACTATTTTGCCGGAAATCACCAAGAACAAATCGTGCTGCTTTCCTTTAGATTTTTTCCTGTTCTCGTATCAAGTCATCCCGTACACAGAAACCATACTCTAACTGAGGTCTTACCAGAGACTTACATATGACCTTTCCTTTACATCCTTACTATAACACCTAAATACCCTCATAACCACGTGAATAGATCTTTATCCTTACTTTAGAACCTTGTTAATGTAATTACCCCATTGAATATCATTTCTTATGTTAACACTTACGTACTTATAGAGGATGTTGTGGACAAGCGAAATATATAACCATGACAACTGTTCAAAACTGGCAATACCTGGACATATTAGTACAAAACGTACACTGACTGACAGAGCAAATGCAACACCAAGAAGGAGTGGTCAGAACTTTATGCCAATTGCAGGGTAGACTGACGTCACTGAGGTATGCTCATGATGTGAAATGCGCCGCTGTGCTGCGCACGTAGCGAACGATAAATGGGACACGGCGTTGGCGAATGGCCCACTTCGTACCGTGATTTCTCAGCCGACAGTCATTGTAGAACGTGTTGTCGTGTGCCACAGGACACGTGTATAGCTAAGAATGCCAGGCCGCCGTCAACGGAGGCATTTCCAGCAGACAGACGACTTTACGAGGGGTATGGTGATCGGGCTGAGAAGGGCAGGTTGGTCGCTTCGTCAAATCGCAGCCGATACCCATAGGGATGTGTCCACGGTGCAGCGCCTGTGGCGAAGATGGTTGGCGCAGGGACATGTGGCACGTGAGAGGGGTCCAGGCGCAGTCCGAGTGACGTCAGCACGCGAGGATCGGCGCATCCGCCGCCAAGCGGTGGCAGCCCCGCACGCCACGTCAACCGCCATTCTTCAGCATGTGCAAGACACCCTGGCTGTTCCAATATCGACCAGAACAATTTCCCGTCGATTGGTTGAAGGAGGCCTGCACTCCCGGCGTCCGCTCAGAAGACTACCATTGACTCCACAGCATAGACGTGCACGCCTGGCATGGTGCCGGGCTAGAGCGACTTGGATGAGGGAATGGCGAAACGTCGTGTTCTCCGATGAGTCACGCTTCTGTTCTGTCAGTGATAGTCACCGCAGACGAGTGTGGCGTCGGCGTGGAGAAAGGTCAAATCCGGCAGTAACTGTGGAGCGCCCTACCGCTAGACAACGCGGCATCATGGTTTGTGGCGCTATTGCGTATGATTCCACTTCACCTCTAGTGCGTATTCAAGGCACGTTAAATGCCCACCGCTACGGGCAGCATGTGCTGCGGCCGGTGGCACTCCCGTACCTTCAGGGGCTGCCCAATGCTCTGTTTCAGCAGGATAATGCCCGCCCACACACTGCTCGCATCTCCCAACAGGCTCAACGAGGTGTACAGATGCTTCCGTGGCCAGCGTACTCTCCGGATCTCTCACCAATCGCACACGTGTGGGATCTCATTGGACGCCGTTTGCAAACTCTGCCCCAGCCTCGTACGGACGACCAACTGTGGCAAATGGTTGACAGAGAATGGAGAACCATCCCTCACGACACCATCCGCACTCTTATTGACTCTGTACCTCGACGTGTTTCTGCGTACATCGCCGCTCGCGGTGGTCCTACATCCTACTGAGTCGATGCCGTGCGCATTGTGTAACCTGCATATCGGTTTGAAATAAACATCAATTATTCGTCCGTGCCGTCTCTGTTTTTCCCCAACTTTCATCCCTTTCGAACCACTCCTTCTTGGTGTTGCATTTGCTCTGTCAGTCAGTGTAAATTGTTTGAAACTATTTCGTGCCTATCTATACCGAAAAACAAGTATCCAAAAACCTCTTCCGTTCATTGTAGTCCTTTAAGATAGTTTAAGTTTGATAGCCTCTACATGCAGCGAACGATCTTCGACCCTGAGGAGTCTGTGTTTAGACCTCAGGAACGGAAGAGTAGCATTGACCTTGCTGAGCTGTATAGCCGATGACTTCTCATGTGAGTGGATTAATGATACAATCCCAATGAGGGGAAATCGGCACAGGCCGAAAGGTCCCTTGACTATCGACTTCCGTGGAGCATGGTCCCATGTGTTCGTGACCCGAAAGGGTTGGTTTGTTGTCACATGGTCCCATGAGTCATGGGAGACGGTGGGAAAGGTCCCAATACAGACTGCTATGCTAAGCTACGCGAATCTAAGCAATGCCAAGCTAAATTTTACAGATCGCCAAGGAGGCGATTTTCATAGCCGTAGCTGGCTTCGAGCATGAGCACAATCACTTTTATTTTCCCCGGCATCTAGTATGTTTGTGGCTTTCGTGAATTACATGAGTGCAGTAATTATAATGCTTATTTTTTCTGTGTTTGATAATTACCATGGAAGGCAGAAAAGGAAGAAAGACATTGAAGAGAGATACATTATTAAAGATAACAGACAGCAAGAAATAAATGAAACTATGGAAATTGGTTGTAAGCCTACGTATAATTTAATGCTTTTCATACCTTTTTACCCTTTCACTTTTTCTTAATATCATCCTCAGTAATAGTGGGAAATTCATGAAACCGTTCCTGATTTAGAAGAACGTGATTTTTAAATCTGCATCATTTCCGTGCAATGCTTGAATCGAATGACGGAATTCACCATGAATCCTTCTCGTTCCAGTTGAACGTGTACAGATCTTTTCCTCTTTCTTCGTCTTCCACGGCAGTAGGGAAAAACACCTCCTCTTCAATTAATACGCCATCTTTAAACGGCTGTAGCATTGTATAGCTTAGATTTTTACTCTTGACATAGTATTACATAGCCTGGAGTTTTGTAGCATAGCGTAGCTTAACGTAGCTTATCTTAGCTTTGTGTGTGGTGGTCTTGAATCCTTGCCGCAACCCCTCGCCTTGTAACAGGTAGAGGGGTACGGTGAAATTTGAAGGTTTCTCAGTAGGGGGTTGCTTTCAGGAATCCTATAACCACTCTACAGGTTTCACTGAGAGCTGTATTTATCCGGTTTGTGTGGGCTGAGCTGAAACCACAGAGGGCTCGTATACTCTGCTGAAATCCTCAGAACAGTTGGATGTGCACCCTATTTACTAGAAATTTTCGCAGCAAGATTTCGAAATAATGCCAGTCTTCTCCTCATTCCTTCTGAATTTTTTCCTTCATGTGCAATTGCTCCAGAGTTGATGAACACAACAGAAACAGCAACTTGTCCCAAAAGTTGAAGCTTGTTGTTTACTCTGTCCACCGGCCTGACTTTTATTATTATGTTTTTCTCTAATCCATGTTCCATTCCTTTATGGCCTTTATCTCTCTGACACTCCCGACTACGATAACAGTATCATAGGCGTATCTAAGGTTGCTGATGGTTCTTCTCCCACTGAGAATCTGTCGTTCCAGTTTTCTAACACCTTTCACATTATTATTATTATTATTATTATTATTTATTTATTTATTTATTTATTTATTTATTTATTTATTTATTTATTTATTTATTTATTTATTTATTTATTTATTTATTTATTTATTTATATTTCTTGATACTTCCTTGAAGGAATCGTAGTTCAATCCATTGATTGGTCGGCTTGGTATGCAGACGCCTCGGAATGTCTGCGCCATTCTTGAGAATGTGTCTCAGGCTGCTCCAAGGCTTCGGACTCCCCAATAATAATAATAATAATAATAATAATAATAATAATAATAATAATAATAATAATAATAATAATAATAATAATAATAATAATAATAATAATAATAATAATAATAATAATAATAATAATAATAATAATAATAATAATATAATTTCGTGTGGCTTTTTCTAACCGAGTGCAACCCTTGTAAGGCGGCATTTGCCATGTGTAGGTGACTGCGTGTTATTAAGTACGTTTACATGGGGGTTTGAGATCGATTTGAGTACACTTACCGTATTGAATATGATTCCCGTTTACATGTAGTAGGCTATTTGATTATCGTATTGAATCCGCCAGGCAACATCGGCGTATGCGAACGATGCAAAATTGTAGTTAAATCGATATCACCTTTTAGAAATTAAAAACGCCATATGAAGTAGAAGCCCATGAGATAACTTTCAGTTTTGAAAGTATGTGTGGTATTCCAAGTGTATTGGTGCAATAGATGGAACGCACATTCCAATTTTACCCGCAACAGAAGGTTATCGTACTTTTGTTAATCGCAAGGGCCGGCCGTCTTATAATATGATTGCAGTTGTTGATCATTTATACAGATAAATATATTGTATTTGTTACTTCGACAGAACTATGATGATGATGATTTCGTCAGAACAAACATGGCCTGTGTGCGCAGTCGTTATCAATACGATCTCAGTACGATCCGCGTTTACATGGAACTCAATTCGAACCGAGTACATTATGATCCCAGATTTTGCTGTATCGACCTTGAGACTCAGTCCGAACTGAGTCACCGTTTACATGGCCTTTCCAATACGGGAAGTGTACTCAGATCGATCTGAATCTTGCATGTAAACGTACTGATTGTGGTGGAGGATAGTGTTATGTGTGGTGTGTGAGTTGCAGCGATGTTGGGGACAGCACAAACACCCAGCCCCCGGGCCACTGGAATTAACCAATGAAGGTTAAAATCCCCGACCCAGCCGGGAATCGAACCCTGGACCCTCTGAACCGAAGGCCAGTACGCTGACCAATCAGACAACGAGTCGGACAGAGTAATAATAATAATAATAATAATAATAATAATAATAATAATAATAATAATAATAATAATAATGTACACACAGTTTAACAATATATTACACACACACACACTACAACACTAAACTGTGCGTAGTTATAAGGAACACATTAAAGGAAAGGAAAGGGAAAAACATTTGTAATTTGGCAATAAAAATGCATTTAGCGCAAAACCTAGTAATACACAGAACTCATGTACCCGGGTATCTACACTTAATCCGTCCAAGAAACACTGTAAAAATTTCTTTTTAACTACCTATTCAGATATAGTGTAGCTGAGATCATAGTGCAATGAATCGCATATTCGAATTATTGTAGAAGATAGATCTGCGATTTGATATTTTGAGGATTAAGTTAGCTGCAGCGTTGCTTGGAATGTTTTGACTGGTTTCAAAACAACTGGAATTCTATTAGATAACAGGAGCGCTTACATATCATTGTGTGGAGTAGAAGCGTAGACTGATAGATACGACGCTGGTTTAGTCAAAGGCAATTTAGCTCATGGAATGCTGGAGTTATATGATGACATTCTGGTATGTTCATTACAAAGCGGACGCAAGCATTCTGAGCTCTCTGAAGTCAATTGATCATCGATCATGATTAAATCGGAAATGTATCCTGCGTTGACCATTCACTATGATCCAACTTGTTATAAGAAACTGTAATTGAATTTTTGGTCTGAACATTTTCTACTGACCTCAGCTAGGATCTAACCCACGATCTTGGTTACATCAAGCTTGTTCACATATTACTCGGGCAACGTTATCAGTGTCCTCAAGATCTCTTGAGTTTTCTCATAGTGTTAGTATGAAGAAATATAGCACATTAATTCAATGGCATTATTTGTTTGAGGTAACGATCGGCTTCAAAGGAAATACCTGAAAGTTTCTGTGGTCACATCACCAAGAAGACGGCTTATACTCTCTCATAAAATTAAATATTTAGATATGCATGACATTGTCTTCAAACACACGGAGGTACCTACTGATCTCTCATTTTTATGTACGAAGTGTTATTTCCATTGAAATACTCTTGAATATTAAGTATACAAAGTTTAAAATCTTGAAAATAATTCATCACTTTATGTTGGCGTCTTGCTATCAGGGGATCTAAACACTGCGCGGCAGACAAGGGCCGCAATTAATATCAGCTGTCATTCATTCTTCTCAACCAGACGCTCGCCGCAGCCCACACAGGTATTTAATATTCAGCTTCGTCCCACTGATGCTGTTGGAAATGCAGCGAGCGGCCAACCAACCGCACGACAACCAAGAGACATGGAATGTTTTAAAAATTGCCCGGAAGAAATACTTTGGGCCGGCACATTTTTCACCTGCATTAGTAATAGCGCTTTCGGCCCTCTGATGTCAGATTCCTCGAACCGCACACAGGGAACCAAAAGCTGTTCCTCTCACAGGATAGCGGTATTTACTCCATGCTTAGGAACGACAATCTTCTTCTGCTTCCTCAGGTGCTTTCTCCCCACAGAAATATGACGACCACCGTGGAATAGTCTATATCTATATAAATAAAATTGTTTCTGTTTGTCTGTTTGTCTGTCTGTTTGTCTGTTCCACCATCACGTCGAAACGGCTGGATAGATCTCAACCAAACTTCATATTTAGAGTATACCTACCCCGGGGAAGGTTTCGATATGCATATCATTTTAAAATCTTTGAAAAGACGGGGGTTTTATAGGAAAAACGGTTTTCCTCCATTTTCTCTTATACTATTATAGGCAAAATATCGAATTTGTCGTATAAGGACGAGACAAAGCTCAATTTAATCCTCTTGACGCAAAGAACAAAACTCGGTAAGCCCTACGGGCCCGAAAACCATGTTTTAAGGCCCTAAAACCAACCGTTACGGAGATATTGGCACCACACTACCCCTGCTCTAGGAATCGGATAAAGAAATGAACTGCCGTAACCATGGCAACGTCAGCTCCAGGATTCTAGAGCAGTGAGATTATGCATGTACGTTTGGGCATAGCTGTCAACCAAAATAGGTACAAATAAGACTTAATATCTGGGAAAAAAATATACTGTTGTGTAAGGCACTCATAGGACTCCTTTGGGCGGGGATGGAAAGGGGGTGAAGAACGAGTGTAAAAATCTTACTATATATAGAAATGGAAGTGTGTGTGTAAATGACACATCTCCAACTAAACCACCGGAGCAATTTCAACCAAACTTGGTACACGTATCACTTACTATCGGGAGACGAGCACTGTGGGGGTTAAGCCATCCCTAGCGCCCTTAAGGGAGAGGGTCAGGGGGGGTAGTTACAATAATAATCGAGAATAGTGTCGAATTCATAGTTTTCGGGGTCGCTGAGTTGAAAAGTAATACTCTAGAATTTTTTAAAGTCCAGCCCCCCCTTTTTTTTTGCTAGGGGCTTTACGTCGCACCGACACAGATAGGTCTTATGGCGACGATGGGATAGGAAAGGCCTAGGAGTTGGAAGGAAGCGGCCGTGGCCTAATTAATGTACAGCCCCAGCATTTGCCTGGTGTGAAAATGGGAAACCACGGAAAACCATCTTCAGTGCTGCCGATAGTGGGATTCGAACCTACTATCTCCAGGATGCAAGCTCACAGCCGCGCCTCTACGCCTCTACGCGCACGGCCAACTCGCCTGGTAGAGCCCCCTTTTAGGTGGGGAGCAAAGGGTGGGGGTGAGATATAGAAATAATAAAAAATAAAAAATAAACAGTTTCGAATCCATAGATAGTAGGTTCGAACCCCACTGTCGGCAGCTCTGAAAATGGTTTTCCGTGGTTTCCCATTTTCACACCAGGCAAATGCTGGGGCTGTACCTTAATTAAGGCCACGGCCGATTCCTTCCAACTCCTATCCCTTCCCTGTCCCATCGTCGCCATAAGACCTATCTGTGTCGGTGCGACGTAAAGCAACTAGCAAAATAAAAAGAATAAAAATGTTTGTTTGTTCCACCATCACGTCGAAAGGGCTGGATAGATCTCAACCAAACTTCATATTTAGAGTATACTCACCCCGGGGAAGGTTTCGATATGCATATCATTTTAAAATCTTTGAAAAGACGGGGGTCTATAGGAAAACCACAACGGTCTTCCTCCATTTTCTCTTATACTATTGATTTTCTGCAAACTCTGTGGACCGTATGTGAAAGGTCTCTTCATCACAAACAACTTTCGTTGTGTTCATAATTTACCTTACTCTTCAAATGACGGAGAAATTTACTATTTTCTGCCGATACCATGCTCGGCATTGAGGGACCGACAGAGCGATAACGAATATATGGGTTACCATGGCAACGTCTCTGACTGCTTGCCAGCAGGGAAGTAACGTATTGTCATTTTCCTCATCATTCCTTTAAATTCGTGGTTGTTCCTTGGGTAGAAAGCAAGAGAGTCGTCAATCGGCCATTCTGCGGGATATTGGCGGAATATCATTGGAGGTTATAACCGTCCTCGAATAGCATAAGTAATAACACAAATATTCATCTTCTTATCTGATTACCTAAGAATCCCTGCGCCTAAATTTCTCTCCGATTACCGCTTTCTTATATCCATAACTCACTCCGGCATAATTTATTGAGGAGCATTTGATTTTCCAATACATTCACTTGGTATTTATATATTTGTCGTCATCCGGATGTCCTCTGTTATAATCTATTTTCTATTAATTTCAACTTACTAAACTGTATTACTTTCTTCCTTAATTACCACGTATGTATGCGAGTGCTAATCCCGAATGCTGTACACTCTTTCCTTTGAGGAAATATTCTAAGCTATGCAAATGTATAACTTCTGGCCCAGGAAAATTCCGAAATATGGATGCAATTTTAACGGCGGTGCAGACCTTCGTTTCGGGGTAATTGGTGGCTAATCAGTAAGTCGTATCAAAAGTCACAAAGCAAATTGCGTTTCATTTTGGAGAGATCTACAACTTTTGTCCTGTGACTTTTCGTCGTATTTCTATCCCTAATACATTAAACACAAGTTGATTTTGTACTTTTACACGTATATGTTATCATTTGGCACACTTATAGGAAAGGTAGAATCATGACATTCGGCACGCACATTGACATGACCATTGGCAATGTTATAGCCAAATTTTATGATTCTAGCTGTCACATGAGAATCAAAAATATAAAGTAGCATTCAAAAACTGTACAAGATTTCACCCCATTCAATGACTCTAACTCAATCTAACCCATAAATAAAGGAGAGACAAGAAGATGTCATAGGACCAACCATGTAGAGCACTGAAAGGGGCGTCTGATGGTGAAGTCCGTTTGTAGATACGTCGTACAGTTGCAAAGCAGTAACTATCGAAATAAAGGTCTACACTTCTAGAGTATGTCTGTACATTGACAATTTTGGCGAAATATCCGTACAGTTATCCGTTTCAGGTGTAATAATGACCATCTGCATATATTCTCTTTTTGTGTCTGTATGTTTGTTTGTTTGTCTGTTTGTCTAAAACTTGGAAACTACTGGATATATTTCCACCAAACTTGATATTTAGAATCCATCTGTCCTTTGGTAGGTTTTAGGGCAAGTATTGTTTCTGAATCCCTGAATTGACTGGGGGATTATACGAAACCGAAACCGTCATTTTGCAACCAAACTTAATGTAAATTTAGCTGCCGTAATGGAAATTCATTTCTAGGCCTTTTTCCTCATGTGCATCATTTCAATACGAGGATTAATAAGGGAGATATCATTAACGGACCGTTTTCCGGTACAAGTCCCACCGGACTTAACTCAAGAGCGGGTGCGTGTAAAGCGTATGTTTTACAACTTGAAAACTACTGAAGATATTTGAGTCAAACTTTATATTAACATCCACCTGTCCAACGGTAGGTGTTAATCGTCAATAACATTTCATGTTCCCGGAATGGACTGGCGGTTTATAGGGAACCGAAATGGTGATTTTACTCTTCCAGAATATATACAGTACAAGACCAACCTGACTGGAAATCGACCAAACATAATGGAATTCCATCTCTAAAACTTTTTTTCATGTGCATTTTTTCGACAGGAGGATTAATAAGGGAGATATCATAAACGGTCCGTTTTTCCGGTTAAGTCCAGCGGATATAGCCCAAAAGGTGTTGTACGTGGAGCAGGTTCCTTATTTATCTATGTAAATAAAATCGTAACTACTGTGTGCCTGTACATAGACTATTTTGTCGAAATTTTCGTACAGCTACACGCTTAAGGGGTAATAATGATCATCTGCATATTTTTTGGTTTAGTATCTTGAAAGTTCTACTTTTTACACTTCTCACTGAAAACCCAGATTGCGGCATAATCTGCCAGTCGAGAAAGAAAACTGAAATTTGGCAAAATTTTACGACTTAGCCTGTAACGGGCGGAAAACTTCCAAGAGCTTTAAATTTTTCCCTTTCTATCCCGAAGAATATCGAAATATGGAGGCAATTTTAATGATGGTGCAGACCTTGGGGAAGTATCATCACATAACGGATGGCACAATCCCCGTTCAATTTGGAGTGATCTACAACCTTGGTCGTACGACTTTTTGTCGTATTTATATC
Source organism: Anabrus simplex (assembly GCF_040414725.1). Classification (NCBI taxonomy): domain Eukaryota; kingdom Metazoa; phylum Arthropoda; class Insecta; order Orthoptera; family Tettigoniidae; genus Anabrus; species Anabrus simplex. The sequence continues at coordinate 1,668,787,756 of NC_090265.1, forward strand.
CATTTTACGTTTGACTTTTCTATATTTCTCGATCTTAAGTAAAGTAGTACTTTTCACATACATAATTCATACCTTCCATCACTTAGAGGAAAGATAGAATCATCATACTCTACACGAAAATTGGTCCACCCAGTAGCCATATGTGAGCCAAATGCTATGTATGTAGCTGTCACTTAATTATCCGAAAAGCAATGCAATGTGAGATAATCTTACACAAATTTTACCCAAGTTTCTAACTCAATCTGACCCATGAATAGATGAGATATCATATGACCAGCAATTTAGGCCGCTAAATCCGGCGTCTTATGGTACAATCTTTTCTCGATATGATGTACCGTTTAGAAGCAGTTAATCTGTAAATGAAGGTCTGCAATATTGTAAACAAGCACATACTTTCGTATGTCGAACTATATATATTCACTGATGTCGATTTTGTAGCGATCGAGAAAGGGTGTGTCTGCTATTGTAATCAGTACTCCGCACACCGACTATGACTGGCAGTAGGAATGGAGTCCTTCTCCAATTCCTGTGTAACTGGCATTAATGAGGCAGGCCTACCATTGTAATGAATAATTCACTTCTCGATTTGACTTTCAGAAGGCAAGGGAGCATGCAGCATACAGTCTTTGGCTGTAGGCAAGCGTTCCCGCAGTTATAAACAGATGTACCCATCTAAAATGTGACTGGCATTAGGCATACTGGCCTGCTATTTTGATGGAAACTCATCAACTTGGTGTGACTGGCAGGAAGCTGGCTGGCAGTTGGAAAAGGGGCCTATCATTATAATGATAACTGCACAACTCAATTTTGACTGGTTGTAGGGAAGTTTCCTGCCATTATAATAAAAACTCTTCAATTTGTAATATGTCTGGAGGTAGGAAAGGGGGCCTGCAATTGTAACGGAAACTCCCCAAATAGATTGTGACCGCGCAGTAGGCAATGGGGCCTGCAATTATAATGTAAACTTCCCAACTCGATTGTGAATCGCAGTAGGGAAGTGAGCCTGTCGTTATCATCACAAATCCGTAACAAGCACTTTACACTGGAAACAACGTATGGGGACCTCTGCATATTGTTTCTCGGATAACGCTAAGAGACATGCTATTTTAAAACAATCTTATTTACTGCATGTACAGTATTTACTTCAATATTCGTATACAATGCAGAATACCGTAGCGAAGCACGGGTACATTTGCTAGTATCTATATAAATAAAATTGTTTCTGTTTGTCTGTTTGTCTGTCTGTTTGTCTGTTCCACCATCACGTCGAAACGGCTGGATAGATCTCAACCAAACTTCATATTTAGAGTATACTGACCCCGGGGAAGGTTTCGATATGCATATCATTTTAAAATCTTTGAAAAGACGGGGGTTTTATAGGAAAAACGGTTTTCCTCCATTTTCTCTTATACTATTATAGGCAAAATATCGAATTTGTCGTATAAGGACGAGACAAAGCTCAATTTAATCCTCTTGACGCAAAGAACAAAACTCGGTAAGCCCTACGGGCCCGAAAACCATGTTTTAAGGCCCTAAAACCAACCGTTACGGAGATATTGGCACCACACTACCCCTGCTCTAGGAATCGGATAAAGAAATGAACTGCCGTAACCATGGCAACGTCAGCTCCAGGATTCTAGAGCAGTGAGATTATGCATGTACGTTTGGGCATAGCTGTCAACCAAAATAGGTACAAATAAGACTTAATATCTGGGAAAAAAATATACTGTTGTGTAAGGCACTCATAGGACTCCTTTGGGCGGGGATGGAAAGGGGGTGAAGAACGAGTGTAAAAATCTTACTATATATAGAAATGGAAGTGTGTGTGTAAATGACACATCTCCAACTAAACCACTGGAGCAATTTCAACCAAACTTGGTACACGAATCACTTACTATCGGGAGACGATCACTGTGGGGGGTAAGCCATCCCTAGCGCCCTTAAGGGAGAGGGTCAGGGGGGTGGTAGTTACAATAATAATCGAGAATAGTGTCGAATTCATAGTTTTCGGGGTCGCTGAGTTGAAAAGTGATACTCTAGAATTTTTTTAAAATCCAGCCCCCTTTTAGGTTGGGAGCAAAGGGTGGGGGGGTGGGGTGAGATATAGAAATAATTAAAAACAGTTTCGAATCCATAGATTTCAGGGTCTCTGAGATGAATAGTATTACTCCGGATTTTTTGCAAATCCAAGTGGGGAGCGAAGGGGGTGAGATATAAAATTAATCGAAAAACTACATATAAAAATATTATCTTCTTCTTCTTACTATATATAAAAATTGATGTATGTGTGTGCGTGGGTGTGTGGGTGTGGGTGTGTATATGACACATCTCCTCCTAAACCACTGGAGCAATTTCACCAAACGTGGTACACTTATCAATTAGTATCAGGAGACAAACCGCGTGAGGGTAAGACACCCCTAGCACCCTTTTGGCAGGGGGCGAGGGGAGTGGTATAAAAATAATCTTATAAATAAAGTTGTTCGTTTCTGTTTGTCTGTTTGTTTGTTTGTTTGTATGTTTGTTTGTTTGTTTGTTTGTTTGTTTGTTTGTTTGGCTTAAGTGCGGCCAATATCCAGTATTCGGGAGATAGTAGGTTCGAACCCCACTGTCGGCAGCTCTGAAAATGGTTTTCCGTGGTTTCCCATTTTCACACCAGGCAAATGCTGGGGCTGTACCTTAATTAAGGCCACGGCCGATTCCTTCCAACTCCTATCCCTTCCCTGTCCCATCGTCGCCATAAGACCTATCTGTGTCGGTGCGACGTAAAGCAACTAGCAAAATAAAAAGAATAAAAATGTTTGTTTGTTCCACCATCACGTCGAAAGGGCTGGATAGATCTCAACCAAACTTCATATTTAGAGTATACTCACCCCGGGGAAGGTTTCGATATGCATATCATTTTAAAATCTTTGAAAAGACGGGGGTCTATAGGAAAACCACAACGGTCTTCCTCCATTTTCTCTTATACTATTGATTTTCTGCAAACTCTGTGGACCGTATGTGAAAGGTCTCTTCATCACAAACAACTTTCGTTGTGTTCATAATTTACCTTACTCTTCAAATGACGGAGAAATTTACTATTTTCTGCCGATACCATGCTCGGCATTGAGGGACCGACAGAGCGATAACGAATATATGGGTTACCATGGCAACGTCTCTGACTGCTTGCCAGCAGGGAAGTAACGTATTGTCATTTTCCTCATCATTCCTTTAAATTCGTGGTTGTTCCTTGGGTAGAAAGCAAGAGAGTCGTCAATCGGCCATTCTGCGGGATATTGGCGGAATATCATTGGAGGTTATAACCGTCCTCGAATAGCATAAGTAATAACACAAATATTCATCTTCTTATCTGATTACCTAAGAATCCCTGCGCCTAAATTTCTCTCCGATTACCGCTTTCTTATATCCATAACTCACTCCGGCATAATTTATTGAGGAGCATTTGATTTTCCAATACATTCACTTGGTATTTATATATTTGTCGTCATCCGGATGTCCTCTGTTATAATCTATTTTCTATTAATTTCAACTTACTAAACTGTATTACTTTCTTCCTTAATTACCACGTATGTATGCGAGTGCTAATCCCGAATGCTGTACACTCTTTCCTTTGAGGAAATATTCTAAGCTATGCAAATGTATAACTTCTGGCCCAGGAAAATTCCGAAATATGGATGCAATTTTAACGGCGGTGCAGACCTTCGTTTCGGCGTAATTGGTGGCTAATCAGTAAGTCGTATCAAAAGTCACAAAGCAAATTGCGTTTCATTTTGGAGAGATCTACAACTTTTGTCCTGTGACTTTTCGTCGTATTTCTATCCCTAATACATTAAACACAAGTTGATTTTGTACTTTTACACGTATATGTTATCATTTGGCACACTTATAGGAAAGGTAGAATCATGACATTCGGCACGCACATTGACATGACCATTGGCAATGTTATAGCCAAATTTTATGATTCTAGCTGTCACATGAGAATCAAAAATATAAAGTAGCATTCAAAAACTGTACAAGATTTCACCCCATTCAATGACTCTAACTCAATCTAACCCATAAATAAAGGAGATACGAGAAGATGTCATAGGACCAACCATGTAGAGCACTGAAAGGGGCGTCTGATGGTGAAGTCCGTTTGTAGATACGTCGTACAGTTGCAAAGCAGTAACTATCGAAATAAAGGTCTACACTTCTAGAGTATGTCTGTACATTGACAATTTTGGCGAAATTTCCGTACAGTTATCCGTTTCAGGTGTAATAATGACCATCTGCATATATTCTCTTTTTGTGTCTGTATGTTTGTTTGTTTGTCTGTTTGTCTAAAACTTGGAAACTACTGGATATATTTCCACCAAACTTGATATTTAGAATCCATCTGTCCTTTGGTAGGTTTTAGGGCAAGTATTGTTTCTGAATCCCTGAATTGACTGGGGGATTATACGAAACCGAAACCGTCATTTTGCAACCAAACTTAATGTAAATTTAGCTGCCGTAATGGAAATTCATTTCTAGGCCTTTTTCCTCATGTGCATCATTTCAATACGAGGATTAATAAGGGAGATATCATTAACGGACCGTTTTCCGGTACAAGTCCCACCGGACTTAACTCAAGAGCGGGTGCGTGTAAAGCGTATGTTTTACAACTTGAAAACTACTGAAGATATTTGAGTCAAACTTTATATTAACATCCACCTGTCCAACGGTAGGTGTTAATCGTCAATAACATTTCATGTTCCCGGAATGGACTGGCGGTTTATAGGGAACCGAAATGGTGATTTTACTCTTCCAGAATATATACAGTACAAGACCAACCTGACTGGAAATCGACCAAACATGATGGAATTCCATCTCTAAAACTTTTTTTCATGTGCATTTTTTCGACAGGAGGATTAATAAGGGAGATATCATAAACGGTCCGTTTTTCCGGTTAAGTCCAGCGGATATAGCCCAAAAGGTGTTGTACGTGGAGCAGGTTCCTTATTTATCTATGTAAATAAAATCGTAACTACTGTGTGCCTGTACATAGACTATTTTGTCGAAATTTTCGTACAGCTACACGCTTAAGGGGTAATAATGATCATCTGCATATTTTTTGGTTTAGTATCTTGAAAGTTCTACTTTTTACACTTCTCACTGAAAACCCAGATTGCGGCATAATCTGCCAGTCGAGAAAGAAAACTGAAATTTGGCAAAATTTTACGACTTAGCCTGTAACGGGCGGAAAACTTCCAAGAGCTTTAAATTTTTCCCTTTCTATCCCGAAGAATATCGAAATATGGAGGCAATTTTAATGATGGTGCAGACCTTCGGGAAGTATCATCACATAACGGATGGCACAATCCCCGTTCAATTTGGAGTGATCTACAACCTTGGTCGTACGACTTTTTGTCGTATTTATATCCATTTTACGTTTGACTTTTCTCTATTTCTCGATCTTAAGTAAAGTAGTACTTTTCACATACATAATTCATACCTTCCATCACTTAGAGGAAAGATAGAATCATCATACTCTACACGAAAATTGGTCCACCCAGTAGCCATATGTGAGCCAAATGCTATGTATGTAGCTGTCACTTAATTATCCGAAAAGCAATGCAATGTGAGATAATCTTACACAAATTTTACCCTATTCCAAGTTTCTAACTCAATCTGACCCATGAATAGATGAGATATCATATGACCAGCAATTTAGGCCGCTAAATCCGGCGTCTTATGGTACAATCTTTTCTCGATATGATGTACCGTTTAGAAGCAGTTAATCTGTAAATGAAGGTCTGCAATATTGTAAACAAGCACATACTTTCGTATGTCGAACTATATATATTCACTGATGTCGATTTTGTAGCGATCGAGAAAGGGTGTGTCTGCTATTGTAATCAGTACTCCGCACACCGACTATGACTGGCAGTAGGAATGGAGTCCTTCTCCAATTCCTGTGTAACTGGCATTAATGAGGCAGGCCTACCATTGTAATGAATAATTCACTTCTCGATTTGACTTTCAGAAGGCAAGGGAGCATGCAGCATACAGTCTTTGGCTGTAGGCAAGCGTTCCCGCAGTTATAAACAGATGTACCCATCTAAAATGTGACTGGCATTAGGCATACTGGCCTGCTATTTTGATGGAAACTCATCAACTTGGTGTGACTGGCAGGAAGCTGGCTGGCAGTTGGAAAAGGGGCCTATCATTATAATGATAACTGCACAACTCAATTTTGACTGGTTGTAGGGAAGTTTCCTGCCATTATAATAAAAACTCTTCAATTTGTAATATGTCTGGAGGTAGGAAAGGGGGCCTGCAATTGTAACGGAAACTCCCCAAATAGATTGTGACCGCGCAGTAGGCAATGGGGCCTGCAATTATAATGTAAACTTCCCAACTCGATTGTGAATCGCAGTAGGGAAGTGAGCCTGTCGTTATCATCACAAATCCGTAACAAGCACTTTACACTGGAAACAACGTATGGGGACCTCTGCATATTGTTTCTCGGATAACGCTAAGAGACATGCTATTTTAAAACAATCTTATTTACTGCATGTACAGTATTTACTTCAATATTCGTATACAATGCAGAATACCGTAGCGAAGCACGGGTACATTTGCTAGTCTATCTATATAAATAAAATTGTTTCTGTTTGTCTGTTTGTCTGTCTGTTTGTCTGTTCCACCATCACGTCGAAACGGCTGGATAGATCTCAACCAAACTTCATATTTAGAGTATACTGACCCCGGGGAAGGTTTCGATATGCATATCATTTTAAAATCTTTGAAAAGACGGGGGTTTTATAGGAAAAACGGTTTTCCTCCATTTTCTCTTATACTATTATAGGCAAAATATCGAATTTGTCGTATAAGGACGAGACAAAGCTCAATTTAATCCTCTTGACGCAAAGAACAAAACTCGGTAAGCCCTACGGGCCCGAAAACCATGTTTTAAGGCCCTAAAACCAACCGTTACGGAGATATTGGCACCACACTACCCCTGCTCTAGGAATCGGATAAAGAAATGAACTGCCGTAACCATGGCAACGTCAGCTCCAGGATTCTAGAGCAGTGAGATTATGCATGTACGTTTGGGCATAGCTGTCAACCAAAATAGGTACAAATAAGACTTAATATCTGGGAAAAAAATATACTGTTGTGTAAGGCACTCATAGGACTCCTTTGGGCGGGGATGGAAAGGGGGTGAAGAACGAGTGTAAAAATCTTACTATATATAGAAATGGAAGTGTGTGTGTAAATGACACATCTCCAACTAAACCACTGGAGCAATTTCAACCAAACTTGGTACACGAATCACTTACTATCGGGAGACGATCACTGTGGGGGGTAAGCCATCCCTAGCGCCCTTAAGGGAGAGGGTCAGGGGGGTGGTAGTTACAATAATAATCGAGAATAGTGTCGAATTCATAGTTTTCGGGGTCGCTGAGTTGAAAAGTGATACTCTAGAATTTTTTTAAAATCCAGCCCCCTTTTAGGTTGGGAGCAAAGGGTGGGGGGGTGGGGTGAGATATAGAAATAATTAAAAACAGTTTCGAATCCATAGATTTCAGGGTCTCTGAGATGAATACTATTACTCCGGATTTTTTGCAAATCCAAGTGGGGAGCGAAGGGGGTGAGATATAAAATTAATCGAAAAACTACATATAAAAATATTATCTTCTTCTTCTTACTATATATAAAAACTGATGTATGTGTGTGCGTGGGTGTGTAGGTGTGGGTGTGTATATGACACATCTCCTCCTAAACCACTGGAGCAATTTCACCAAACGTGGTACACTTATCAATTAGTATCAGGAGACAAACCGCGTGAGGGTAAGACACCCCTAGCACCCTTTTGGCAGGGGGCGAGGGGAGTGGTATAAAAATAATCTTATAAATAAAGTTGTTCGTTTCTGTTTGTCTGTTTGTCTGTTTGTCTGTTTGTCTGTTCCACCATCACGTCGAAACGGCTGGATAGATCTCAACCAAACTTCATATTTAGAGTATACTCATCCCGGGGAAGGTTTAGATACGCATATCATTTTAAAATCTTTGAATACACGGGTGGTTTATAAGAAAACCAGAATGGTTTTTCCACCATCACGTCGAAACGGCTGGATAGATCTCAAGCAAACTTCATATTTAGAGTATACTCCTCCCGGGGAAGGTTTCGATATGCATATCATTTTAAAATATTTGAATACACGGGGGGTTTATAGGAAAACCAGAATGGTTTTTCCACCATCACGTCGAAACGGCTGGATAGATCTCAACCAAACTTCATACTTAGAGTATACTCCTCCCGGGGAAGGATTAGATATGCATATCATTTTAAAATCTTTGAATACACGGGGGGGGGGGTTATAGGAAAACCAGAATGGTTTTTCCACCATCACGTCGAAACGGCTGGATAGATCTCAACCAAATTTCATATTTAGAGTATACTCATCCCGGGGAAGGTTTCGATATGCATATCATTTTAAAATCATTGAATACACGGGGGTTTATAGGAAAATCAGAACGGTTTTTCCACCATCACGTCGAAACGACTGGATAGATCTCAACCAAACTCCATATTTAGAGTATACTCATCCCGGGGAAGGTTTCGATATGCATATTATTTTAAAATCTTTGAATACACGGGGGGTTTATAGGAAAACCAGAATGGTTTTTCCACCATCACGTCGAAGCGGCTGGGTAGATCTCAACCAAACTTCATATTTAGAGTATACTCCTCCCGGGGAAGGTTTCGATACGCATATCATTTTAAAATCATTGAATACACGGGGGGTTTATAGGAAAACCAGAATGGTTTTTCCACCATCACGTCGAAACGGCTGGATAGATCTCAACAAAATTTCATATTTAGAGTATACTCATCCCGGGGAAGGTTTCGATATGCATATCATTTTAAAATCTTTGATTACACGGGGGTTGATAAGAAAACCAGAATGGTTTTTCCACCATCACGTCGAAACAGCTGGATAGATCTCAACCAAACTTCATATTTAGAGTATACTCCTCCCGGGGAAGGTTTCGATATGCATATCATTTTAAAATCTTTGAATACACGGGGGTTTATGGGAAAACCAGAATAGTTTATCCACCATCACGTCGAAACGGCTGGATAGATCTCAACCAAACTTCATATGTAGAGTATACTCCTCCCGGGGTAGGTTTTGATATGCATATCATTTTAAAATCTTTGAATACACGGGGGGTTTATAGGAAAACCAGAATGGTTTTTCCACCATCACGTCGAAACGGCTGGATGGATCTCAACAAAATTTTATTTAGAGTATACTCATCCCGGGGAAGGTTTCGATATGCATATCATTTTAAAATCTTTGATTACACGGAGGTTTATAAGAAAACCAGTATGGTTTTTCTACCATCACGTCGAAACGGCTGGATATATCTCAACCAATCTTCATATTTAGAGTATACTCCTCCCGGGGAAGGTTTCGATATGCATATCATTTTAAAATCTTTGAATACACGGGGGGTTTATAGGAAAACCAGAATGGTTTTTCCACCATCACGTCGAAACGGCTGGATAGATCTCAACCAAATTTCATATTTAGAGTATACTCATCCCGGGGAAGGTTTCGATATGCATATCATTTTAAAACCTTTGAGTACACGGGGGGTTTATAAGAAAACCAGAATGGTTTTTCCACCATCACGTCGAAACGGCTGGATAGATCTCAACCAAATTTCATATTTAGAGTATACTCATCCCGGGGAAGGTTTCGATATGCATATCATTTTATAATCTTTGAATACACGGGGGTTTATAGGAAAACCAGAATAGTTTATCCACCATCACGTGGAAACGGCTGGATAGATCTCAACCGAATTTCATATTTAGAGTATACTCCTCCCGGGGAAGGTTTCGATATGCATATTATTTTAAAATCTTTGAATACACGGGGCGTTTATAGGAAAACCAGAATGGTTTTTCCACCATCACGTCGAAACGGCTGGATATATCTCAACCAAACTTCATATTTAGAGTATACTCATCCCGGGGAAGGTTTCGATATGCATATCATTTTAAAATCCTTGAATACACGGGGGGTTTATAGGAAAACCAGAATGGTTTTTCCACCATCACGTCGAAACGGCTGGATGGATCTCAACCAAATTTCATATTTAGAGTATACTCATCCCGGGGAAGGTTTCGATATGCATATCATTTTAAAATCTTTAATACACGGGGGGTTTATAGGAAAACCAGAATGGTTTTTCCACTATCACGTCGAAACGGCGGGATAGATCTCAACCAAACTTCACATTTAGAGCATACTCCTCCCGGGGAAGGTTTCGATATGCATATCATTTTAAAATCTTTGAATAGACGGGGTGTTTATTGGAAAACCAGAATGGTTTTCCTCCATTTTATCTTATACTATTGATTTTCTGTAAACTTCGTTTACCGTACGTGAAACGTCTCTTCATTATAAACAACTTTCGTTATGTTTATAATTTACCTTACTCTTTACATGACGGAGAAATTTACAATTTTCTGCTGGTACCATGCTCTGCATTGAGTGACCGACAGACCGACAACGAACCTACAGGTTACCATGGCAACGTCTCTGACTGCATGCCAGCAGGGAAGTAACGTATTGCCATTTTCCTCATTATGCTTTTAAATTCTTGGTTGTTCCTTGGGTAGAATGCAAGAAAGGCGTCAATCGGCCTATCTGCGGGATATTGGCGGAATATCGTTGGATGTTATAACCGCCTTCGAATAGATTAAATAATAACACCATTAGTCATCTTCTTATTATTTGTTTACCTAGGAATCAATGGACCTAAATTGCTCCTCTGTTACCGTTTTATTATATCCATAACTCACACTAGCATAATTTATCGAGGGGCATTTGTTTTTCCAATACATTAACTTGGCATTTACATATTTGTCGTTTTCCGGCTGTCCTCAGTTATAATCCATTTTCTATTACTTTCAACTATCTTAACTGTATTATTTTCTTCCTTAATTACGCCGTATGTACGCGAGTGCTACAAACTACTGGATGTATTTCCACCAATACTCATATTTAGAATACACCTGTCCTTGATAGATTTTAGGGCAAATATTGTTTCTAAATCCCTGAACTGACTGGGGGTTTATACGAAACCGAAACAGTGATTTTGCACTTCCACAAAATATACACAACCAACGTTAATTTAAATCTACCTGCCTTGGTAGAAATTAATTTCTAAACCTTTTTTCTCATGTGCATCATTTCGATACGAGGATTAATAAGGGAGATATCATTAACGGACCGTTTTTTTGTACAAGTCCCATCGGACTTAACTCACGAGCGGGTGCGTGTAAAGCGTATTCCTTACAACTTGAAAACTACTGAAGACATTCGAACCAAAATTCATATTTAGCATCCACCTGTCCAAAGGTAGGTTTTAAACGTAAATAACATTTCATATTCCGGAATGGACTGGCGGTTTATAGGGAACCGAAATGGTGATTTTACTCTTGCACAATATATAGAGAACAAGACCAACCTGACTGGAAATCGACCAAACCTGATGGAATTCCACCTCTAAACCTTTTTTTCATGTGCATTTTTTCGTCAGGAGGATTAATAAGGGAGATATCATGAATGGTCAGTTTTGCAGGTTAAGTCCAGCGGCCATAACCAAAAAGGTGTTTTACATGGAGCAGATTCCTTATCTATATAAATCAGATCGTAACGACTGTGTGCCTCTACACTGACTATTTTGGCGAAATTTTCGTACAGCCTTCCGTTTAAGGGGTAATAATGACCATCTGCATAATTTTTGGTTTAGTTTCTGAAAGTCCTAATTTTTACCCGCCTCGCCGAAAATCCAGATTGCGGCATAATCTGCCAGAAGAAAAAGAAGATAATTGAAATTTGACAAAATTATACGTTTTAGCCTGTAACGAACGGAAAACATCCAAGATCATTAAATTCTTCACTTTTTATCCCCGAAGAATATCGAAATATGCAGGCAATTTTGATAATGGTGCAGACCTTCTGAAATTCCAATCGCATAACAGATTGCACAATCTCCGTTCAATTTGGAATGATCTACAACCTTGGTCTTATTACTCTTTGCCGTATCTGTATCAATTTTACGTTTGATTTTTCTCTATTAATGGATGTTAAGTCAATTTGGAATTTTCACATGCATAATTTACACCTTCGATTACTTATATGAAATACAGAATCATCAAACTCTTCACGAAAATTGGCCCACCCAGTAGCCATATATGAGCCAAATGCTATGTATATAGCTGTCACATAATTATCCGAAAAGTAATGTAATGTGAGATAATCTTACAAGAACGTTACCCTGTTCCACGTTTCTAACTCAATCTGACCCAAGAATAGATTACATATCATAGGACCAGCCATTTAGGCCACTAAATCCGGCGTGTCTTATGGTATAATCCTTTGTCGATATGACGTACGTTTAGTAGCAGTTAATCTGTAAATGAAGGTCTTCAGTATTGTAAACACGCATATAGTTTCGTATGTCGATCTATATATATTCACTGATGTCGATTTGTAGCGATCGAGAAAGGGTGGGTCTGCTATTGTAATCAGTACTCCCCACACCGACTTTGACTGGCAGTATGAAAGGGTTCCTTCTCCAACTCCTGTGTAACTGTCATTAGTAAGGAAGGTCTACAATTGTAATGAATAGTTCACTTCTCGATTTGACTTGCAGAAGGCAAGTGAGCATGCAGTTTTGTTTAAAACTCCCCTACCCGATTGTGTTTGGCAGTAGGCAAGGGTGCCCGCCATTATAAAGAAATGTCCTCATCTAAAATGTGACTGGCATTAGGCATAGTGGCCTGCTATTTTGATGGAAACTCACCAACTTGGTGTGACTGGCAGTAAGCTGGCTGAAAGTAGGAAAATGGGCCTGACATTATAATGATAACTGCACAACTTAATTTCGAGTGGTAGTAGGGTAATTGCATGCCATTATAATAAAAACTCTAATCTGTCTGGAAGTAGGAAAGGGGGGCTGCCATTTTAACGAAAACTCCCCAAATCGATTCTGTCCGCATAGTAGGCAATGGGGCCTGCAATTATAAAGTAAACTTCCCAACTCGATTGTGAATGGCAGTAGGCAGTGAGCCTGCCGTTATATCACAAATCCATAACAAACACTTTACATTGGAAACAACGTACGGGGACCTCCCCATGCTCTTTCTCGGATAACGCTAAGAGACATGCAATTTTAAAACAATCTTATTTACTGCATGCACACTATTTACTTCGATATTCGAATACAATGTAGAATACCGTAGCGAAGCACGGGTACATTCGCTAGTCTATATAAATAAAATTGTTTCTGTTTGTCTGTTTGTCTGTCTGTTTGTCTGTTCCACCATCACGTCGAAACGGCTGGATAGATCTCAACCAAACTTCATATTTAGAGTATACTGACCCCGGGGAAGGTTTCGATATGCATATCATTTTAAAATCTTTGAAAAGACGGGGGTTTTATAGGAAAAACGGTTTTCCTCCATTTTCTCTTATACTATTATAGGCAAAATATCGAATTTGTCGTATAAGGACGAGACAAAGCTCAATTTAATCCTCTTGACGCAAAGAACAAAACTCGGTAAGCCCTACGGGCCCGAAAACCATGTTTTAAGGCCCTAAAACCAACCGTTACGGAGATATTGGCACCACACTACCCCTGCTCTAGGAATCGGATAAAGAAATGAACTGCCGTAACCATGGCAACGTCAGCTCCAGGATTCTAGAGCAGTGAGATTATGCATGTACGTTTGGGCATAGCTGTCAACCAAAATAGGTACAAATAAGACTTAATATCTGGGAAAAAAATATACTGTTGTGTAAGGCACTCATAGGACTCCTTTGGGCGGGGATGGAAAGGGGGTGAAGAACGAGTGTAAAAATCTATATAAATAAAATTGTTTCTGTTTGTCTGTCTGTTTGTCTGTTCCACCATCACGTCGAAACGGCTGGATAGATCTCAACCAAACTTCATATTTAGGGTATACTCATCCCGGAGAAGGTTTTGATATGCATATCATTTTAAAATCCTTGAATAGACAGGGGGTTTATAGGAAAACCAGAATGGTTTTTCCACCATCACGTCGAAACGGCTGGATAGATCTCAACCAAACTTCATATTTAGAGGATACTCATCGCGGGGAAGTTTTCCATATGCATATCATTTTAAAATATTTGAATATATGGGGGGTTTATAGGAAAATCAGAATGGTTTTTCCACCATCACGTCGAAACGGCTGGATGGATCTCAACCAAACATTGTATTTAGAGTATACTAATCCCGGGGAAGGTTTAGATATGCATATCATTTTAAAATCCTTGAATAGACGGGGGGTTTATAGGAAAACCAGAGTGGTTTTCCCACCATCACGTCGAAACGGCTGGATAGATCTCAGCCAAACTTCATATTTAGAGTATACTCATCCCAGGAAAGGTTCCGATATGCATATAATTTTAAAATCTTTGAATAGACGGGGTGTTTATAGGAAAACCACAGTGGTTTTCCTCTATTTTCTCTTATACTATTGATTTTCTGTAAACTTCGTTTACCGTACGTGAAACGTCTCTTCATTATAAACAACTTTCGTTATGTTCATAATTTACCTTACTCTTCACATGACGGAGAAATTTACAATTTTCTGCTGGTATCATGCTCTGCATTTAGTGACCGACAGACCGACAACGAACCTACAGGTTACCATGGCAACGTCTCTGACTGCATGCCAGTAGGGAAGTAACGTATTGCCATTTTCCTCATCATGCTTTTAAATTCGTGGTTGTTCCTTGGGTAGATGGCAAGAGAGGCATCAATCGGCTCATCTGCGGGATATTGGCGGAATATCGTTGGAGGTTATAACCGCCCTCGAATAGATTAAGTAATAACACCATTAGTCATCTTCATATTTGTTTACCTAAGAATCACTGAACCTAAATTTCTCCTCTGTTAGCGCTTTATTATATCCATAACTCACGGCATTTATTTATTTGTCGTTATCCGGCTGTCCTCAGTTATAATCCATTTTCTATTAGTTTCAACATTCTTAACTGTATTATTTTCTTCCTTAATTACGCCGTATGTACGTGAATGCTAGAAACTACTGGATGCATTTCCACCAAGATTCATATTTAGAATACACCTGTCCTTGATAGGTTTCAGGGCAAATATTGTTTCTAAATCCCTGAACTAACTGGGGGTTTATACGAAACCGAAACAGTGATTTTGCACTTCCAAAAAATATACACAACAAAAGTTTATGGAAGTCTACCTACCTTGGTAGAAATTAATGTCTAAACCTTTTTTTCTCATGTGCATCATTTCGATACGAGGATCAATAAGGGAGATATCATTAAAGGACCGTTTTTCTGTACAAGTTCCATCGGACTTAACTCACGAGCGGGTGCGTGTAAAGCGTATTCCTTACAACTTGAAAACTACTGAAGACATTCGAAACAAAATTTATATTTAGCATCCACCTGTCCAAAGGTAGGTTTTAAACGTAAATAACATTTCATGTTCCGGAATGGACTGGCGGTTTATAAGGAACCGAAATGGTGATTTTACTCTTCCACAATATATACAGAACAAGACCAACCTGACTGGAAATCGACCAAACCTGATGGAATTCCACCTCTAAACCTTTTTTTTCATGTGCATTTTTTCGTCAGGAGGATTAATAAGGGAGATATCATGAATGGTCACTTTTGCAGGTTAAGTCCAGCGGACATAGCCCAAAAGGTGTTTTACATGGAGCAGATTCCTTATCTATATAAATCAAATCGTAACGACTGTGTACCTCTACACTGACTATTTTGGCGAAATTTTCGTACAGCTTTCCGTTTAAGGGGTAATAATAACAATCTCCATAATTTTTGATTTCCTGAAAGTCCTAATTTTTACCCGCCTCGCCCAAAATCCACATTGTGGCATAATCTGCCAGAAGAATAAGAAGATAATTGAAATTTGACAAAATTATACGTTTTAGCCTGTAACGAATGAAAAATCCTATATCATTAAATTTTTCATTTTTTATCCCCGAAGAATATCGAAATATGCAGGCAATTTTAATGATGGTGCAGACCTTCGGAAATTCCTATCACGTAACGGATTGCACAATCTCCGTTCAATTTGGAATGATCTACAACCTTGGTCTTATGACTTTATGCCGTATCTGTATCCCTTTTACGTTTGATTTTTCTCTATTAATCGATGTTAAGTCAATTTGGAATTTTCACATGCATTATTCATACTTTCAATTACTTATATGAAATACAGAATCATCAAACTCTTCACGAAAATTGGCCCACTCAGTAGCCATATGTGAGCCAAATGCTACGTATGTAGCTGTCACATTATTATCCGAAAAGTAATGTAATGTGAGATGATCTTACAAAACCTTTACCCTGTTCCACGTTTCTAAATCTGACCCAAGAATAGATGACATATCATTGGACCAGCCATTTAGGCCACTAAATCCGGCGTGTCTTATGGTATAATCCTTTGTCGATATGACGTACGTTTAGTAGCAGTTAATCTGTAAATGAAGGTCTTCAATATTGTAAACACGCATATACTTTCGTATGTCGATCTATATATATTCACTGATGTCGATTTAGCGATCGAGAAAGGGTCGGTCTGCTATTGTAATCAGTACTCCCCACACCGACTTTGACTGGCAGTAGGAAAGGGTTCCTTCTCCAACTCCTGTGTAACTGTCATTAGTAAGGAAGGCCTACAATTGTAATGAATAGTTCCCTTCTCGATTTGACTTGCAGAAGGTAAGTGAGCATGCAGTTTTGTTTAAAACTCCCCTACCCGATTGTGTTTGGCAGTAGGCAAGGGTGCCCGCCATTATAAAGAAATGTCCTCATCTAAAATGTGACTGGCATTAGGCATAGTGGCCTGCTATTTTGATGGAAACTCACCAACTTGGTGTGACTGGCAGTACGCTGGCTGGCAGTAGGAAAAGGGGCCTGTCATTATAATGATAACTGCACAACTCAATTTCGAGTGATAGTAGGGTAATTGCCTGCCATTATAATAAAAACTGTAATCTGTCTGGAGGTAGGAAAGGGGGGCTGCCATTTTAACGAAAACTCCCCAAATCGATTCTGTCCGCATAGTAGGCAATGGGGCCTGCAATTATAAAGTAAACTTCCCAACTCGATTGTGAATGCCAGTAGGCAAGTGAGCCTGCCGTTATATCACAAATCCGTAACAAACACTTTACATTGGAAACGTACGGGGACCTCCCCATGCTCTTTCTCGGATAACGCTAAGAGACATGCAATTTTAAAACAATCTTATTTACTGCATGCACACTATTTACTTCGATATTCGAATACAATGTAGAATACCGTACCATGGCAACGTCAGCTCCAGGATTCTACAGCAGCGAAATTATCTATATAAATAAAATTGTAGGGGGTCCGCTGTCTGTAATTTCTTTTGTTTTGCCAATTTTTCAGATATTTATCCGTTTTAGGTCAACTCAAGACCGAATCGGTGGTTTTTACGTTTCGTGTCTGTTTGTTTGTTTGTCTGTTTGTCTGTTTGTCTGTTTGTCTGTCTGTCTGTTCAACCAAACTTCATATTTACAGTATACTTATCCCGGGGAAGGTTTCGATATGCATATCATTTTAAAATCTTTCAATACACGGGGTGTTTATACGAAAGCCATCACGTCGAAACTGCTAAATAGATCTCAACCAAACTTCATATTTAGAGTATGCTCATCCCGGGGAAGGTTTCTATGTGCATATCATTTTAAAATATTACAATAGATGGGGGTTTATAGGAAAACCAGAATGGTTTTCCTCCTTTTTCTCTTATACTATTGATTTTCTGTAAACTTCGTTTACCGTACGTGAAACGTCTCTTCATTATAAACAACTTTCGTTATGTTCATAATTTACCTTACTCTTCACATGATGGAGAAATTTACAATTTTCTGCTGGTACCATGCTCTGCATTGAGTGACCGACAGACCGACAACGTCCCCCTGTGGGTGGGGGCGGTAGAATAACAAGAGAGGTGTCAATCGGCCATTCTGCGGGATAATGGCGGAATATCGTTGGAGGTTAGGCCTATAACCGTTCTCGAACAGCTTCAGTAATAACACCATTAGTCATCTTATATGTTTACCTAAGAATCCCTGCGCCTAATTTGCTCCTCTGTTACGGCTTTCTTATATCCATAACTCACACCAGCATAATTTATTGAGGGGCATAAGTAAGAGCAATACATTCACTTGGTATTTACATATTTGTCGTCATCCGGCTCTCCTCAGTTATTATAATCTATTTTCCATTAATGTCAGATTTCTTAACTATTATTTTCTTCCTTAATTACTCCGTATGTATGTTGATTGATTGATTGATTGATTGATTGATTGATTGATTGATTGATTGATTGATTGATTGATTGATTGATTGATTGATTGATTGATTGATTGATTGATTGATTGATTGATTGATCGATTGATTGATTGATTGATTGAATCCCAGCAGAAAGGCGTAATTGTTCAATACAATCCTCCACATTCGGTTGGCCTCAGGAACGGCATACGATCTTAAAATTGGGCCAACTCCCGAGATCTCTCAAACATAAGAACACAAGTCGGATGAGAGAAGAGAGTGGTGATGGTGCTGATTTTTGTTTCAAGAGGAACTACAACTGGGCAACCATCCTATATTAACAGTAATCAGTGACAAAAATGGAGGAATCCGACTCTTCCGAAATTAAGTTATCCGCGAAGGGCGTGGAAATGAGGCCTCGAATGTTCTTATGCCGTCGGAGTCTGCAAAGAACAAGAATAGACCACGGAAGTTCGGATAATATAGCTAAAGTGAGGAGCGTGGCATAAGTAAGTGCACCTAAAAGGGTCCGTGGTCGCGAGCCCACCCTGCCAAGTTAAGGACCCCTGGGGCGATTTCAGTCACCTGTTACGACAGGCAGGGAATAACCCGGATGTATTCCTCCCCCCCCCTCCCACCTTCACCACGCAACAGGCGGTTCACAGAAACGAACTACGATGCACACGCTACGCAAAATACAGTAGGTCACTATATACACCAACAGCAATATAAGGAAAGAAATTACGTACAGATGTTACATGGAAATCTTTCCTTTATAAGAGAGACAGCTATAAACAAAGAAATAAGATACACGTGCGGTTGTGTGCTACACAGTCACGGTGCTCCTGTGGGGAAAACCAACATCTACTGTCGTTCTCTATATGCGATTTTCTATTTTACGCAATAAAAATATCACACGAGAACACTTTTACGTATTCTAAAAGCAACTTTATTATCGCTACGAACTTATCCTGTCAGATAGAAGAAAACGTTCAGTGCCTCTCTCGGAATACAAAAAAGAAAACAATCGCTCTCTAAAACAATCTACATAGAATTTATACATGTTTTACATCAGAGATCTAATGGTGCTGTTCCTTGACGCCATATTGGAAATCTGTGTGCCGTACGTCCGCACGTTATACGTCCATGGACACGAAACATAAATATAATAACATAATAATTTCGGCTCATCATAAACCTTCAAAATACCAGTATTGAAGGTTTTATCCTAATTAGGATACCTGTCCTACGACACTACTGCGCAACCAATCTGGGCCACCCGTGAGTCACAGGCAACAGCTACTTCGGTCAGCTTCAGCAGTCTATATCATCCATGTCGATAAGCGTAACCGAAATCAATATTGCTCTGAGCAAAAGGAACTTGACTGCTTAATGGTATTCACACTGGTGGCGCTTAGTTCTTCTCTGTATTACATTGTTACTTTCTAACTGAGATTGTTAACATATCTATGTGAGTGTTCATGTCAGTTATTGCGTTTAAAAATATCTGAAATATTGTTTCCTGTTTCAGAAGTGTTGCGACGGTACGTTAATTTATTTCCACTTTAGAAATTTTCGGATACTCTAATTTCATTGGGAACCACTGCATCTGAAATTCTTTTCTGGGCGGGGTTTGTGGTTGTTATTTGGAAGCATTTTGCGGCCTTTCCCTTTCTTTTGCCGATATCTTCATTCTTCGAAGTATCGGATCTCTTTCAATTTCGTTCTGATTAGTGATAAGGCAGGATTGTTGAGGAATTGTCCTTCCTTTTGAAACAATCACCAATACGGCCATTTCAATTCTGTTGCTGATTGCGATTTTTAACCCCTTTGTGGACTTTATCTTCCTTTTCCGATATCTTCATTCTTCGAAGTATCGCATCTCTTCATATTTCGTTCTGATTAGTGTTAACAGAAGATTGTTGCGCATTTGTACTACCTCTCGAAACAATAATCACAACTACCTCTATTTTGTTGACTATTACCCCTTAGTACTTCCTGCCTTCCCAGTTTCTGCTCTGGGAGGGGTTTTTGTTTTTGATATTTTCGAGCTCATTGCGGCCCTTCCCTTTATTTTGCCGATAACTTCATTCTTCGAAGTATCGGATCTCTTTCAGTTTTCTTCTGATTAGTGTTAATAGAGGATAGTTGCCCCGTTGTACGTCCTGTTAAAACAATAATCACCAACACCACCGTCACCAACAGAAAATAATCACCACCACATGCACTTTGCTGCCCATTACAGAGTTACTGATTGGGTTTCGACACTTTTGTGACTGTTCCTTTGACCATGCCTGCTAGGAAGCGAATTAACATTGGACGGTCCATATCAAAAGCTAAAAAAGTTAAGATATTGAGGGCTTCCGAGACTGCTTCAGACCGCGAGGCCAGACTCAATGCAGACAGACTGAGGAAGAGCACTCACCGTGATTCGGAGAGTGCTTCTGAGCGCGAGGCCAGGCTTAGCTCACAGAGAGCACGCCAGTCCACATCTAGGGCGTCTGAGACTGCTTCAGACCGCGAGGCCAGACTCAGTGCAGACAGACTGAGGAAGAGCACTCACCGTGATTCGGAGAGTGCTTCTGAGCGCGAGGCCAGACTCAATGCAGACAGACTGAGGAAGATCACTCACCGTGATTCGGAGACTGCTTCTGAGCGCGAGGCCAGGCTTAGCTCACAGAGAACACGCCAGTCCACATCTAGGGCGTCTGAGAGTGCTTCAGACCGCGAGGCCAGACTCAGTGCAGACAGACTGAGGAAGAGCACTCACCGTGATTCGGAGAGTGCTTCTGAGCGCGAGGCCAGGCTTAGCTCACAGAGAACACGCCAGTCCACATCTAGGGCGTCTGAGAGTGCTTCAGACCGCGAGGCCAGACTCAGTGCAGACAGACTGAGGAAGAGCACTCACCGTGATTCGGAGAGTGCTTCTGAGCGCGAGGCCAGGCTTAGCTCACAGAGAACACGCCAATCCACATCTAGGGCGTCTGAGACTGCTTCAGACCGCGAAGCCAGACGCAATGCAGACAGACTGAGGAAGAGCACTGACCGGGATTCGGAGACTGCTTCTGAGCGCGAGGCCAGGCTTCGCTCACAGAGAGCACGCCAGTCCACATCTAGGGCTTCTGAGACTGCTTCAGACCGCGAGGCAATACTCAGATCGCAAAGATTTAGACAGATGCGTTTAAGAGAAACAGAATCAGAGGATCAGCGGATGGCTCGAATGGAGCATGACAGAGAGCACCATTCCCTCACACGCGAAAACCTAGCTGCGGAGGAATATTCTCAGGCGTTAACACAACGACGAAGTACCTACGCATCGTTAAACGAAATGCAAAATGTCCAGCAGGAAGAGAAAAGACAACGTGCAGCAGAAAGACGTTCATCAGAGACCACTGATGAATATCTCAGACGGTTAGATGAAGATAGAGTGAGACATGCCAATGTTAGAGAATTACATTCAACGTCAATTGAATCTAGGTGTCCTAATATGATTCCATGGCATGAAAAGCAGCGAAGTGCATTTGCTTATAACCCTCTTATCGACTACCATCCAAGAGCCCATATAGGGTCTTTGAGTAAAGTGTGCCCTTTCTGTAGGGCTCTCAAATGGAAGCAAGAGCCAGAGGGAATGTGCTGCTCTTCCGGAAAAATTAAATTAAATCATCTAACTCCTCTACCGGAACTTCTTATTTCTCTGTTAAATGGGACGCATACTGACTCTCGCCATTTTCTTCAATTTGTGCGAGCCTACAACAGCGCATTCCAAATGACAAGCTTCGGAGCTACTAAAGTAGTGGAAGGAAATTTTATGCCAACATTCAAAATTCAAGGACAAGTATACCACTTAATAGGTTCACTTCTCCCTGCAAACAATGAAAATTCTAAATATCTTCAAATATATTTCATTGCAGACCACAAAGCACAGGTAGATCAAAGAACAGCAATAATACCAAATTTAAAAACCCATTTAGTTAATGATTTGCAGGGCATGTTACATGATGTGAACCCATATGTCAAGGAACTGAAGACAACTCTAGAGACAATGCCGGACGGTGACACCCACAAGATTGTGATCCACGCCGACCGAGTTCCTGCTGGTGAGCACAGAGGCTGTTATAATCAGCCGACAACAAACGAGATAGCTGTCATATTGGTTGGACACGAATGTGATAAGCGAGACATCGTGCTTCGGACAAGAGACCAGGGCCTGAGACGAATATCTGAAACCCACCGATCATACGACGCTCTTCAATATCCCCTGATGTTCCCTCGTGGAGATGATGGCTACCACTTCCTACTGTGCCACGTAGACCCACGAACCGGAGAACTAAAGACCCCTCTCAAGAAAACATCTTCTCTTCAGTTTTATTCTTATCGTATAATGATAAGACAAGGCGAGGTAAACTACTTACATTGTTACCGTCAACTGTCCAATCAGTTCTGGGTAGACATGTATGCTAAAATAGAGACTGAAAGGTTAGTCTATATCAGAACACACCAAAGGGAATTAAGGGCTGAGAGCTACATTCACCTTAAAGACGCCCTGAGGAAGGACGAGGGTAACATGGCAGATTTGGGACGGTTAGTCATTTTACCGTCCACTTTCACTGGAGGACCCCGATATATGCACGAGCGATCTCAAGATGCACTCTGTTATGTGCGAAAATACTCATGTCCAGATCTTTTTATTACAGCTACAACTAATCCCAAATGGGAAGAAATTGGTAATGCCGTATATAATGGTCAGTCAGCGAATGATCGTCACGACATTATTACACGTGTATTTCACATGAAATTAAAATCTCTCATGGACTTACTAACCAGAGAACAAATATTTGGGCCAACTCTTTGTTTTATGTACTCTGTTGAATGGCAAAAGCGTGGCTTGCCTCACGCCCACATATTATTATGGCTTGAGGACAAGATACGACCCGTCGATATTGATAAGGTTATTAGTGCTGAATTTCCAGATCCTGATAAAGATCCACAGCTTTTTTAACATAGTTAAATGTCACATGGTCCATGGACCATGCGGATCTTTCAACGTAGGCTCACCATGTATGAAAGGTGGACGATGCTCAAAACGATACCCACGAGCATTCGTCAATGAAACTGTCACAGGGAACGATGGGTACCCATCCTACAAGCGCAGGATTCCTTCTATGGGTGGCTTCACTGCACGCCTTATGATAAATGGACAGGATATGGAAGTGGATAATAGATGGATAGTGCCATACTGTCCTGTTTTGTCTAGGGTATTCAAAACACACATCAATGTTGAATACTGTAGCAGTGTTCAGTCCATCAAATACATCTGTAAGTACATCAACAAAGGAAGCGATCAGGCAGTCTTAGGTTTGCAAGACAAAAATGATGAAGTGTGCCAGTATCAGAGCGGAAGGTACATATCCAGCTCAGAAGCAGTTTGGCGAATTCTTTCATTTCCTATCCATGAAAGGTATCCTCCAGTAATGCATTTAGATGTTCATCTACAAAATTTTCAAAGAATTGTCTTTACTGCAGAAACGGCTCATGACATAGTAGAAAATCCACGTAACACCACCTTAATGGCATTCTTTAACTTATGTCAGACAGATGATTTTGCTAAGACACTGTTGTATGAAGACGTTCCCTCTTACTATACGTATAACAAACAGCAAGGTACATTTGTAAGAAGAAAGAAAGGAGTACCTGTGGTAGCATTTTCGGGCGTTAGAAAGCAGCACGTAATTAGCCGAGTGTATGCAGTCCATCCTAATAATTCCGAGTGCTTCTATTTACGCTTGCTTCTGTTCACTGTCAGGGGACCAACATCCTTCACTGACCTTCGCACCGTCAATGGCATACTTCACCCTACATATCGGAGTGCATGCAAAGCCCATGGATTACTCCTGGATGACTCTCAATGGGAAGAGACACTGAAGGAGGCGATAGTTTCACAAAGCCCAGCAAAACTTCGCCGGCTTTTTGGCATATTGTTAGTCTTTTGCAGTCTCTCTGATCCGTTGGATCTGTGGAACAAATATAAGGAGAGCCTAGCAGAAGATTTCTTACGACAACTTTCCCCCTGTAACGACGGTACTGCTCATGAAATGATCGCCCATGTGGAAGACAGATGTCTTCAAGACCTCGAAGAATACGTTCTATCGATTGGCGGTCAGCCTTTGAACATTTACGGCCTTCCTTCCCCTCAGATCTTACAAACGTTAAATGCTGACTATCTCAGGGAAACAAATTACAATAAAGAAGCGTTAAGGTCTTTTGTTCTATTAAATGAACCAAAACTTACAGATGAACAGACTGTAGTATATCGGGAAATATTAAACTGTGTTAGAAATAAGGAAAGTAGAATGTTTTTCTTAGACGCTCCGGGCGGAACTGGAAAAACATTCCTGATTAACTTACTGTTGTCTAAGATCAGACAGGATAGTAAGATTGCTGTAGCAGTAGCCTCTTCGGGGATCGCAGCCACTCTTTTACCCGGTGGCAAAACTGCTCACTCGATGTTTAAAGTGCCTATAGATCTTGACTGCACAGAGTCACCAATATGTAACATCACAAAACAAAGTAACATATCCAAGGTTCTGCAAGACTGCAGTCTTATAATTTGGGATGAATGCACTATGGCTCACAGAAAGGCGATTGAAGCAGTTGACCGAACGCTGCGGGACATCCGAAACAGTGATAACTTCTTTGGAGGTGTCCCTATCCTCTTTTCTGGTGATTTTCGTCAAACGTTACCGGTTGTTCCAAGAGGGAGCAGAGCAGATGAAGTGAACGCTTCATTAAGGAGATCATCACTTTGGCCAAATATCAAAAAACTGTCTCTGACACAGAATATGAGGGTACATCTAGGTGGTGATGAAAACATACATACATTCACTGAAATATTGTTGTCGATTGGGAACGGCTCACTGGGAGACAGTAACGGGATCATTACTCTTTCTGATGAATTTTGTTTGTCGCTTTCTAACCTTGAAGCTCTCATTTCATCGGTGTACCCGGACGTAGAAAATATTAGGAGCAAACCCATCTCATGGCTCTGCTGCAGAGCGATCTTAACTCCAACTAATGAACAAGCGGCGTACATTAATTCGACTATCCTCACAATGTTCCACGGCGAGGAGACAGTTTATACGTCTGTCAATGAAGTAATCAACTCTGACGACGCAGTTCACTATCCTCCTGAGTTCCTGAATTCTATAACGGCTCCGGGGCTTCCATCGCACAAAATTACCTTAAAGATCGGCGCACCAATCATACTCATGCGCAATCTCAGCCCACCTAATTTGTGCAATGGGACAAGACTTCAGGTAAACGCCCTCCACAAACATGTGATAGAGGCAACTATCATGACTGGATGCGGTGAAGGAGAGTCAGTTCTTATCCCGCGGATACCACTAATCCCAACCAACTACCCGTTTGAGTTCAAGCGTCTGCAGTTTCCAGTCAGCCTCTGCTTTGCGATGACTATTAATAAATCCCAGGGCCAGACGTTGAGTATTGCTGGA
Organism: Anabrus simplex; assembly: GCF_040414725.1. Taxonomy (NCBI): domain Eukaryota; kingdom Metazoa; phylum Arthropoda; class Insecta; order Orthoptera; family Tettigoniidae; genus Anabrus; species Anabrus simplex. The sequence goes on from NC_090265.1 coordinate 1,668,813,650, forward strand.
CTTGACCTCAGATCACCCTGCTTTTCCCACGGGCAACTGTACGTCGCATGTTCCCGAGTCAGCAGCAGCAAGTCCCTGTTTATATGTGCACCAGAAAATAAAACACGAAACATTGTTTATCAAGAGGTTCTTCAATGACTCTGTTCTTCCTTCGCTTCAGTACGTGTACTGGTGACAAATTAAATGAAATTGATCCCATAAACGAATAGACTCCTAATTATGGGAAGATCATCAGTGTTACTTAATTTTTCCAAGCACACTGTTGATTATCTGGAAGTAGAAATGGGGGCATGCCAACATAATGAAAACTGGCCAAATCGACACTGACTGGGAATAGGGAAGAAGACCTACGTTAAAATGGGAATTCTCCGAATTGACTGCGATTGGCCCTAGGTAAGGGGGTCTGCCCTTAAAATGAAAACTCTCGAGCTTGATTGACACTGGTGGTAGGCAAGGGGGAGTACTATTATAATTAAAACTCCTCAACTCGATTGTGAATTGCAGTAGGTAAGGGGCTTGCTATTATAAAAATCCTTCCCAATTCGACTATGACTGGAAATAGGAAAGGAGATCGGCCGTTATAATAGCAACTTCAAACTCGACTGTGACTAGCACTGGTAAACTCTACCAGCATTGATGATGAAAACTCCCCATTTTGAATGTGACTGGTAGTAGGCAAGGGGAACTGCTACTATAATTAAAACTCCTCAACTCGATTCTGACTCGCAGTAGGCAAGCGGGACTACCATTATAACCAAACCTCGCCAATTACACTATGACTGAATATAGGAAAGAGGGCTGTGGCTATCGATAGGCAAGTGGGCCGGCCATTATAATGAAACCTGCGCAAGTCCATTGTGACAGGCAATAAGAGAAAGTATGCCTGACATCATAACTAAAGGGTGTATTCTGCCCGAAGGCAGGTCCGAACCTCCGTAGAGGTGTGCCTGAGCCGGAGTTTACGTACGGTAGGGTGGCCAGTCCCTTTCCGCTCCTCCATTCCCTTAACCCCACCCAACAGCGCGTGGCAACCCATCCAAATCTTGACCACGTCCAGTGTTGCTTAACTTCGGAGATCTCACAGGATCCGGTGCTTCAACACGGCTACGGCCGTTGGCTGTCATCATAACCAAAGCTGCTCAAATCTACTGTCTGTAGCGGTAGGGAACCTTCCACCTCGACTGTGACTGGCAATAGGCAAGAGGATCTGCCACTGTAATGAAAATACCCCACGTCGGTTGTGACTGGCAGAAGGTAAGGGGGCCTGCCAATATAATTTTAACTCCTCAACTCAATGTTTTTCGCAGTAGACAAACTGGAATAATATTACAATGAAAACTGTCCAACTTCGTTGTGACTGCCAATACGCAAGGGGGCCTGGCAATATAATCAAAACACGATAACCGGAAATAGGAAAGAAGATCTGCCGTTATCATGGGAACCCCCAAATTGACTGGGTTTGGCAGTAGCAAGGGGACCTACTTTTATAACCCACACGCCCGAACACATTTTTGATTGGTAATAGGCAAGAAGGCTTGACATTGTCATGAAAAGTCGCCAGCTTGATACTAACTGGCCATAGGCAAGCGGAAATGCCATTTCAATGAAAACTTCGCAAATCAACAGTGACTGGGGATAGCAAAGACGACCTATAATGATAATGGGAACCTTGAAATTCGATTGTGACCGCCTGCCCACCAGTGGGCCTGCCATTATATTGAAGAACCCTAAATACATTTCGCTAACAGTAGACAAATGGGCCTTCTTTTCTAACCGAAACTTTCCAACTCATCTGACTGGGAATAGCAAAAATGATCTACCGTAATAACGGAAACCCTCCACCTCGACTGTGACCGGCACTAAGTAAGCAACCGAGCTCGATAGCTGCAGTCGCTTAGGTGCGGCCAGTATCCAGTAATCGGGGGATAGTGGGTTCGAGCCTCACTGTCGGCAGCCCTGAAGATGGTTTTCTGTGGTTTCCCATTTTCACACCAGGCAAAAGCCGGGGCTGTACCTTAATTAAGGCCACGGCCGCTTCCTTTCACTTCCTAGGCCTTTCCTATCCCTTCATCGCCATAAGACATATCTGTGTCGGTGCGACCTAAAGCAAATAGCAAAAAAATAAGTAAGCAGAACTGTCATTATAATTAAAACTCCCAACTCGACTCTGACTTCTACTCGAACTCCCCAATTGGACTAATACTGTCGGTAGACAAGTCCGCTTGCCATTATAGTTAAAACTCCCCAACTGATTATCATTGGAAAAAGGAAACAAGATATCCCATTGTAATGGGAACTCTCCAACTCGACAGCGACTGGAAGTACACACGGTGGCCTGGCATTAAAACGGAAAAACTCCATCACGTTTTTGATTGCTAACACCCAAGGCCACCTGCGATTTCATGATACTTCCCCAACTACACTATGACTGGAAATAGGGAAGGTATTTTCATTATAATGGCACGTTCCCTTTACTACTGTCAGTCGCAGTCGAATTCGAGTGCTATCATGATGCCGTGTCATAAGAGGCGACTACAAGCAACCTCAGGGGCTGTTAAGTAGGGAGTATGGGTTGGCGATCGCGGGGCCTTAGCTGAGTCCTGACATTGCTTCTGTTTCCTTGTGCTAGGCTTCTCACTTTCATCTATCCTTTTCGACCTCCCTTGGTCAACTTTCGTTCTATTTCAACTCGCACGGTATTACGTGTGGAGGCCTTTCATTTTCACGCCCTTTGTGGCGAGGGGGGGAGTGATATATACAAATAATCGAAAATAGTGTCGAATCCATAGATTTCGGGGTCGCTGACATGAATACTGACACTTCGGATTTTTTAAAGTTCAACTTCAGCCCCCTTTGCGGTGGGGGCGTACAAATATAACCTACTATGTGGAAAAAGTACTGTGGGAGCAAGACGCCCCTAGAACCCCTCGGTAGCGGGGTGAAATATAATATATATATTAATAAATTGAAGTCGCTTTGGAGACTCACCTAAGGGTCCGTGGTCGCGAGCCCACCCTGCCAAGTTACGGGCCTACTCACTGCCTTTACAGTAATTTACGGAGGAATCCGTATACAATGTAGAGTACCGTAGCGAAGCACGGGTACATTTGCTAGTATAATATTAAATCGCTAACGTGTATATTTCACACAATTCAAGATCTTAAACCAGATTGAGTTAAAAGGTGCGGTTTGTATCAAAATCTTCCAAATCGTCTCAAAAGTATTAAAAAATCTTGCATTTCTTGAAAAGTCAGCGGAAATAATATTTATTAATTAAGACAGTAACCCAGTTTGTTTTGCCATCACTAGCATTAAAACCACGAAGATGATGTGCACTCTTTCTATTCACGGCGTTGCTTGCCCTTGTTGTCAGCCATCTTTAATAAGGGAAATGTGCTTTTTCTGCATGACGTTGCCTAGGATGCTTCCGCTGGCGCTGCCTATAAGACTGAAAGACGCGGTTAATCAAGCCGTATAGTTGTGAATTTGACCGCTGTCGCTACGTATAAGACGAGATCGCTTCATATGAGTTTTGTATCTTGCAGCGCTGAGCAAGAATGTAGATTGTAAGAAAGTTGTTAGTTTTCTTTCACCGGGCGAGTTGGCCGTGCGCGTAGAGGCGCGCGGCTGTGAGCTTGCATCCGGGAGATAGTAGGTTCGAATCCCACTATCGGCAGCCCTGAAGATGGTTTTCCGTGGTTTCCCATTTTCACACCAGGCAAATGCTGGGGCTGTACCTTAATTAAGGCCACGGCCGCTTCCTTCCAACTCCTAGGCCTTTCCTATCCCATCGTCGCCATAAGACCTATCTGTGTCGGTGCGACGTAAAGCCCCTAGCAAAAAAAAAAAAAAAAAAGTTTTCTTTCAACTGTGCTAATATAGGAATGAAAGTTATGATGAAGGAGAAGACCGTTTAGAGACTAAAAGGGCAAACCAATCTTTGGGGAGAGATATGGACACTTCCCTGGAACGAAACGATTATCTCAAGATTGTGAAGGACATAGGTCCCAAAAAGGTAGTCACTTGATAGAGGCCTGTACATCAATATCATAATGTGATTAGAACACGTAATTCCAATAACATTGTAATCTATAGTAGAATAATCATTCATTGATAAACAATTTAACCGTTCAGTTGTTACTGTTCTGGATATAGAAGAGGCATACATTATCCAGCTGAAATTTTAATTTCTTTGACTTCTCCTGGAACTACTCTTCACAAACTGATTTTAAAGGTAGGTTCGCCTATATTATTGCTCCACAACCTAAGCATACCAAAATTACGCAATGGAAAATGATTGCTAATTAAATCGTTATAAATAATTCTACTTGAGTGCATGATCCTCACTGGGTGTTTTAGTTTAAAATGCTCCAGTTTCCAGTAAAAGTATGTTTTATTATAATAACTAGCTGATGTACCCGTGCTTCGCCACGGAATTCTACATTGTATACAGAATTCTAGGTTAGGTAGTGTACACGTTGTGAGCAAGACTGTCTTAAATTGTAGAGCTCTTAACGTTACCCTACAAACGCGACGGGAGGTCACCAAACATCTTTTCTCATATGAAGACTGAGGAAATTTTCACTGTAATGGCAGACCCAATTTTTCACCATCAGCCACAATCAGGTTGGAATGTTTTCATTATAATGACTTTTTACATCCTCAGAAAGACTGTCTTTAGTGGTTTTCCCAACTGAAATGAACATACAATGACGTCAAGAGGAATGGCGCGATTAAAAGCAATGCTTTCATATTACTAAATACTCGTTCAAATGAAACACCACACATTTTCTCACTTTTAACGAACAGGACTACGTTGCCTATCTAACAGTCCAAAGTTCCAGACCTGGAATGAACAAACCGCGGACAGCCGTGATCGGTGAACACTCTTCGGCTTTCTTCGGCGGGGATAGGGTCTAATAGTGGAGATTCTCAGGGCAAAAACTATGCCCAATTACTATTCTGTTTCCTAGGAGTACCCGATGAGTCGGAAAATATCAATTCACTACACCGGGGGCAGAAAAATCTATCTGACTTGGAGGCAAATTTTTCCTCCAAGCTAGAAGAGAAACCCCCTCTTCACTGCTAGTTTGGAATAAATTGAATGTAGAATTTAATAAAAGTGAAGGGAAAGAAGCTTTTCTTAAGAAATGGCTCTTTTCAGAGTTGAATTTTGAGTTATTTAGTGAATATTGCGGTGCTATAATTTGGAAAAGGCCTAAATTGTTATCCTAGACCAGGCCATACTACTACTACTACTACTACTACTACTTACTACCACTAAGTCAGGCTCTGCCTTAAGTATGCACACTGCTCATTCAAAACAGCTCGTCAGAATAGGGATCTAATAGCTTAAATACTATGACGATCCAGTGTGTTACGTACCGGCTGTATTAGAAAATGTATGAACCAGAGGAATGGCATGCTAAAGAAGAAAGTTTCCTAACTCCCCGGCTATTTCCCGCCAATATTCAGTCAGGCTGTTATAAACCTACTCGGTACGCAGCAGCAATCCCATCTATCGGAGTTGAGAGGCAGCATAAGAGACAACGAACACCACAATAAATAATGGTCCATGTAATGTTATTGTTGATCAATGTTACCCACTTTCGATATTATACGCCTTCACATTTGTTTTCTTCCGACTCTTAAATACCACTCTTATCATAATCTGTACGGTAAAACTGAATAAAAGATAAATGATCGGAAATTGTATTCTCTATAACTTTTTTATATAGTACTTTTCGATAGGACTAACAACAATGGTATTTAAAAATTACATTTTATGCACCTTCCCCTAAACTACAATACTCTGTATTTTCTTATTCTCCGACTCTATATACCGATTTTCATTAAATTCTGTTAACCCATTTTCTCGTGGCTCGGCGTCGATATAGACTTAGCAACAAAAATACAAATTCATGAATACCTGCGTTATCATAGCCGGTACGGTAAAAATGTATAAGACATAAATGGTCGGAAATTGAATTCTCTATAACGTTGGTTACGTAGTATTTATCAATACGACAACTAATAATATAAATATTTGAGAATTACATTTAGGCCTTCCCTTAAACTACCATATCACACAGCGTAAATAAAATTACTTATAGCTTAAATTGTAGTGGCTCGTTCTCCGACTGCACACCAATTTTCAATGAAACATGACCACTAATAACGTAAATATTTAAAAATAGAATTTTTGCCTTCCCCTAAACTACCATTTCCTCGGCGTGAATAAAGTTATTCATAGACTAGATTGTAGCGACATATTTCTCGACTCTGAATACCAAATTTTATGAAGATAGGACTATTAAAAACATAAATATTTGAAAATTAAATTTTAGGCCTTCCCCTAAACTACCATTTCACTCAGCGTGAATAAAATTATTTATGGCCTAGATTGTAGCGACTTATTGCCCGACTTTGCATACCGATTTTCATTAAATTCTCTTTAGCCGTTTTCTAGTGATGCGTGTACAGACAGACAGACAGACAGACAGACAGACAGACATTACGGAAAAGAAAAAAGGGCATTTCCTGGTTACTGTGGACATGACCGATACAGAAATACCATTATTTTCAAATTCTGAGCAATGTACAGACAAAACTCTTATTTTATATACACTGACTGACAGAGCAAATGCAACACCAAGGAGGAGTGGTTCGAAAGGGATGAAAGTTGGGGAAAAACCAGAGTCGGCACGGAAGAATAATTGATGTTTATTTCAAACCGATATGCAGGTTACACAATGCGCACGGCATCGACTCAGTAGGATGTAGGATCACCGCGAGCGGCGATGCACGCAGAAACACGTCGAGGTACAGAGTCAATAAGAGTGCGGATGGTGTCCTGAGGGATGGTTCTCCATTCTCTGTCAACCATTTGCCACAGTTGGTCGTCCGTACGAGGCTGGGGCAGAGTTTGCAAACGGCGTCCAATGAGATCCCACACGTGTTCGATTGGTGAGAGATCCGGAGAGTACGCTGGCCACGGAAGCATCTGTACACCTCGTAGAGCCTGTTGGGAGATGCGAGCAGTGTGTGGGCCGGCATTATCCTGCTGAAACAGAGCATTGGACAGCCCCTGAAGGTACGGGAGTGCCACCGGCCGCAGCACATGCTGCACGTAGCGGTGGGCATTTAACGTTCCTTGAATACGCACTAGAGGTGACGTGGAATCATACGCAATAGCGCCCCAAACCATGATGCCGCGTTGTCTAGCGGTAGGGCGCTCCACAGTTACTGCCGGATTTGACCTTTCTCCACGCCGACGCCACACTCGTCTGCGGTGACTATCACTGACAGAACAGAAGCGTGACTCATCGGAGAACACGACGTTCCGCCATTCCCTCATCCAAGTCGCTCTAGCCCGGCACCATGCCAGGCGTGCACGTCTATGCTGTGGAGTCAATGGTAGTCTTCTGAGTGGACGCCGGGAGTGCAGGCCTCCTTCAACCAATCGACGGGAAATTGTTCTGGTCGATATTGGAACAGCCAGGGTGTCTTGCACATGCTGAAGAATGGCGGTTGACGTGGCGTGCGGGGCTGCCACCGCTTGGCGGCGGATGCGCCGATCCTCGCGTGCTGACGTCACTCGGGCTGCGCCTGGACCCCTCGCACGTGCCACATGTCCCTGCGCCAACCATCTTCGCCACAGGCGCTGCACCGTGGACACATCCCTATGGGTATCGGCTGCGATTTGACGAAGCGACCAACCTGCCCTTCTCAGCCCGATCACCATACCCCTCGTAAAGTCGTCTGTCTGCTGGAAATGCCTCCGTTGACGGCGGCCTGGCATTCTTAGCTATACACGTGTCCTGTGGCACACGACAACACGTTCTACAATGACTGTCGGCTGAGAAATCACGGTACGAAGTGGGTCATTCGCCAGCGCCGTGTCCCATTTATCGTTCGCTACGTGCGCAGCACAGCGGCGCATTTCACATCATGAGCATACCTCAGTGACGTCAGTCTACCCTGCAATTGGCATAAAGTTCTGACCACTCCTTCTTGGTGTTGCATTTGCTCTGTCAGTCAGTGTATATAGATTAATAGATATTAAAGCACAGGGCCAAACTCTAAACGTTACAGGTCTAGACCTGAGGGTTGAGTGATTTGTCATGGTAAACTCTGTGGCCCTGTCACGTGTTACTTCCAAAGGATATGTATTTGGGTTGTCCCCAGATAGAGAGTCACGTAATGAACTATGTACGGGAGATATTAAATATGTAAGGCTGCCCGTGCGAAGCCGGGGCTGGTCAGCTAGTTACTCCCATTTTGTGCTTCTCCGCCCATATCTAGGTTATAATTTTACTTTCCATGGTCAAGTGTATTAGGCTGCATTTGCCATTTCTGAGATGTGGCCGAAATAAGTTTCTTTCCTGCATTTTATGAGAATTAGAAGATCCATACGAAGAAAACTATCGGAAACCCTCTCCAGAATAGAAGCAAATAGCTACACAGCACGAATCGCCTAGCCAACTCGCTCTGTTTTAAAGGGTTAAAATCAGATGCACTTCTTGTCACCATGAGATGGTCCTAGTACGGGAGACTGGGACTGGGAGTCGACTGGCTAGATTAGTGGTGTTCAAAGTGTGGTATGCGCACCACTAGGGGTACGCGGGATCGTCTCAAGCGGTACGCAAATTCATCATAGCTTCTAACAGTTTTCAATGACGAGTTCATAAGAAAGTTGAGCCTGCTCATTTTCAATAAAATCTCATTTGGATTTAGTTTTTTTGTCCACTGCTACCGAGTGTCCCCTTTCCGAACTATTCATTCTAAAACATGTCAGTTTGTAGCTTCCATTCATTAGGTATGTAAAAATACTCACTCATGCGACATTGCTCCTTTTTAATTGTCTGTTTCAAATTCCACTCATTCACTTCATTTTTTCAATAGTAGTGTAAGTTATATATAGTACGAAAGTAATTGTTGCATTAATAAGTATACTCTTATATATATATCTTTGCTAGGTAACGGAAACCTCGATTCCACCCACGAGAAAACCACGCTACTCCATCTGTCTTGTGAAGGCTGGCTGCGTTGCCTGAGAAGAGAAGAGAAGACTCCAATGGTCGAATAATTGAGTTATCGTTAAGCAATGCAAATGCTAGGAACTGTTCCCCGACCAATGCCAACCGCTCAGTTTTGGCCTTCTTCTGTAAACTGTGGTAGATGACGACGAGGATGATTATGATGATGGTGGTTAATATGTTTTGGCATCCAGCTACAATAATTTGTTAGTTCTGGTATAATCACAATATTGCCTACTCGTATTTCGGGGGTACGAAGGTAAAAGAATTGGATTTTGGGGGTACACCAACCAAGAATCTGAATATCACTGCGCTAGATTACTGCACCGGCCCCGATTATTTAACCCCTACTGTCTCAAAGGCCGAAAGACTTTGGCCACCCAGAAGAAATTACTTAGATTCGTTACCTACTCAAGTTAATCATTTCCACATAACATATTCACTCACTCACTCAATCACTCAGTCACTCATCTTACCTCCTCTCAGACTTCAGTCTGAAAGGTTCCTTACGTTTCAACAGAAGTATGATCTTCTCATGTTCTTTTAATTATTATTATTATTATTATTATTATTATTATTATTATTATTATTATTATTATTATTATTATTATTATTATTATTATTATTATTATTATTATTATTATTATTATTATTATTATTATTATTAAGTGTTCTGCCTGACGGCAGGTCACTTGTTCTGCCCAACTGGTGAAAGAGATTTCCACATCCACCTACCACATTCAGACATCCTGCCCTCACTCAAATATAAAAGGCACATATAATGGTCTGTCTACTGATATACCTGTCAGTTAGCCTCAAGTAATGATATATTTACCGTAACAAACAGGAGGAATTCAGTGTCTGACGCTCGGTAACAAGTGTTACCATAGTAACTACTGATGATAAGACAGCCGTTGTGCGAGTTTGTTGTGTTCGCAGCTTTTTGTTTTAACTGCTGATACGCCATCTTCTTTCCTTTCTTGAGATCATCTGGTAGCTGTGTACTCCTTTCTACTCCTCTCTTTTATTCAACTTGGCCTTCAGTAATATCATTCAGGAATCCATTCCTTCGCAAAACATGGCCCATTCATTTGGCTTTTCTTCGTAATGTCTCCTGCAAAATGGTTCTTTGGTTGTTGACTCTCCTAATGACGTCCTCATTGTTCGCTCGATCTGTCAACCTGATCTTCTCCATTCCATTACTCTCCAGGTACTCCTGTTTCTCTTTTCCTGAGAGTCCATGTTTCTGCTTTGCTCAGGGCGATAGTCGTGATGGACCATCCATATTCATTTCAATATGCTCCATTACCAACAAAGTTGACATCAATGGCAGCTTATTAGATTTTCTGAACTCAAATTGGCCCTATTTTGTTTATATACATTCTGAAGAATCAAACATTGAGGCATGCTTCTGTTCTGAATCTCAGGTGTAAATAAAATACTCCTTATTGCAAGGGAATTCTACCACTACAGAAATTTTAGCTATCCATACAGGTATTCAATTTGTCTTTTGTAAGATCCTAATCCTTTCTGAATCTGAATGGGTCGTTAAGAATCTTGAACATCCCCACTAAAAACATTTGTGTATCCTGGACTTCGTGAATTTAATCCATACCACTCAGAAAGCAGCTCAAGTTGTCCGAATCGTGTGCATTAAATGCCATGCCTGTATAACATGAATGAGGTCGTAGACCAACTGTCGAAAGAGGTTTCAACATCCACCTACCACATACAGACTTCCTGCCTTCTTAAACAAAAGGTACATAGGAAATGGTCTGTCTACTGATACACCTGTCAGTTAGTCTGAAGTAATGATCTATTTACCGTAACAAACAGGAGAAACTCAGTGTCTGACGCTTGGTAACAAGTGTTACCATAGTAAGTACTGATGATAAGACAGCCGCTGTGAAGGCAACACTTGAGCTGCTGAATAAATTGTTACGTCCATATTTACATAATTATAGTGCAATCCACATATAAGGTGCGGCTGTCAGCGCTTTCTAATGGCTCACTTAACCAACAGCTGTCCTTATGGTTTCGGTACAGAGAATACGATAATGCGCTCCTTACAAAGAAAAAGAACTATAATGAAGGTTGTTATACATTCATTAATATATATAACACTACCTTCCCAACATTCGTATCTCACTGCCATCTTTATACTTTAGTCTCGCTCGCAACCAGCTCCGGGATATCTCTCGCCCCCGCGCCGTATATGTAGGGGAATATTTTAAGTTATATTCTGCAAATTTCGAGTGGTTTTCCGTGTGATTACTTGTAATTATTGTGATACATCACTTATATTTTGTAATATTCATGCATTATTTTCAATAATAATAATAATAATAATAATAATAATAATAATAATAATAATAATAATAATAATAACAAGAAGAAGAAGAAAGAAAGAAACTAAAAGGAAAAAAATTGGCAGAGTTTTAAAAATAAAATTTCTCATTGATTGTTTAACTTTTAGTGGTAACCTTGAAATCCTGCCCAGCAAGAGAAAAGAAGCAATCCAACCCATAGATAAAACTTCATGAAATAGCTGTAATATCGGACTCGAAAATTCCATTTGAAAAGACGAAAATATAGAAGACATTAAGTCAAGATTCGACAGTCAACCATTAATCACGTAAATTCGGAAATATCTTCCAAGTACACAAATTGAAGTATCTAGGCGAAGTTATTCAACCGATACGGATAAGTAAGGAAGCAAAGAAGGAACTGCTAAATTACAAAGAGCTTACAAAATCACCTGGAACAGATACAACAAAATATGTATTTCACACAATATTACGAAACTTCAACACAGTCATCAAACCAGAGATTCTTTATACTTTATGCACTCGAAACTCTAATAACTGGTGGTGAGTCACAAATAAAATTCATCTAAAACAAGAGAGGGAATTTTCAGAAAAATCCTAGGACCAAAACACGAAAATAGTATATGGATGACAAAAGAGCCCATAGGAAATGTGTCAAATCACACAAAAAATCGTAGATACAATTAAAAAAAGATTGCTTTTTTACAATTTGTTTACCGAGTGAGTTGGCCGTGCGGTTAGGGGTGCGCAGGTGTGAACGTGCATTCTGGAAATAGTGGGTTCGAACCCCATTGTCGGCAGCCCTGAAAATGGTGCTCCGTGGTTTCCTATTTTCACACCAGGCAAATTCTGGGGCCGTACCTTAATTAAACCACGGCCACTTCCTTCCCACTCCTAGCCCTTTCCTGTCCCATCGTCGCCATAAGACCTATCTGTGTCGGTGCGACGTAAAGCATCTTGCAATTAGAAAAATGTGTCTGAAGACTTCCGTGGCATTGTTTAGAAGTGAAACATGGACAATAAACAACACAGAAGGAAAGAAAATAAAATGCTGAACGTGAAATAAGTACTACTAGTACTATAAAACTACTAAAATGTTTTCATTCCTCCCCTGAAGGGGGAGGCGGGCCTCTTAGACGGTGACACCGTCTCTCAGGCCGGGAGATTTGTTGCGGTGAAGGAGATGCTCGGAGAAGGTCGGGGGGTTGGCGGCCGTGGCCTATACTAAGAACTGTCCCGGCATTCACCTTAGTGCAGGAGAATGGAAAACCACGGAAAACCATTCTCAGGACAGCCGACGGTTGACGCCAGCCGTGAGGTCAAGCCCCGTCCCGTCCTCCGAATGCAGAGGCGTAGAGCCACGGTAGAGCCGTGGCCACCCCTCCTCTGCTCGGTTGGCAAGTCGGAGTGCAGAGCTGTTAGAGCACGGACCAGCCGTGGCCACTTGGGGGCCGAGACCCACTCTACATCTAGCGACCTGAAGTGGGTAGATCTAATTACGAATAATGGGATACTGAATCGAATTGCTGATAGGAGAACGATTTGGCGAAATTTGATGAGAACAAGAGGTTTTTTTTTTTTTTTTTTTGGCTGATTGCTTTACGTCGCACCGACACAGATAGGTTTTATGGAGACGATGGGACAGGAAAGGGCTAGGAGTGGGAAGGAAGCGGCCGTGGCCTTAATTACGGTACAGCCCCAGCATTTGCCTGGTGTGAAGATGGGAAACCACGGAAAACCATTTTCAGGGCTGCCGACAGTGGGGTTCGAACCTATTATCTACTGGATACTGGCCGCAGAGATAGAATGATTAGACACTTATTAAGACATCCAGGACTTGTTGAGTTAGTTTTTGAGGGAAATTTAGGTGGTAAGAAGAGTAGGGGTGCACCAAGACATGAATATAACAAAGACATCAGAGTGGAAGTAGTAGTTACGTAGAAATTGAAAGGCTAGCACAGGATAGAGTGGCATTAAATCAGTCAGTGGACTGAAGACCCAAACAGCATTATTGTTACTTGTTTATTTATTTAATCCTGAACAATAGCTTCAAATAATGGCCAACAGTTTTAAAGCTGTGATATTTTGGCCATTTCCATAAGGATTTCACTCCGTGTCGCAGTAGACAACGTCTTAGATTCTTGCTGAAGGGCTTCAACTTTGCTCCCCTTAATCTGAATAATGGCGGTTCATTTTGATCGCGGGGAGTACAGATGTATCACGGGAGTGTCTCGGACAGATTTCCAGTGGTCAGAGTGATACATCGTCTTGGCCTCGGAATTGAATCTCGTGCAGCTAAGTGTGGGGCTACAAGATTGATCACACTCACTCCCAACATTTGCTGTCAATTTCCTGGGGAGCTAAGGACTTGTTAACTCTGCGTCTGATGGCCCAAGGGGCAGCTTGACATGCTCGCCCTCAGAAGGTGGCCTTCAACCCTCAATTGCTTCCGTATTTCATTCCTGTCCCGTGTGGTACAACGCATCTATCGTCTACGGTCACTCCTAATTGTATCTGGTAGTCAGGACAAACGGAAAAGTGCCCCCTAATATTACCACTATTTTAGTTTTAATAAGCTTGTAATTTTTCGTGTATGTTGACATTATGATCGTAGTGACCTTAGTTTTACGTGGAATTCGAACCACAGGGGCAAGAATAAATGTTAATGGAGCGCAGCTTGTCACTGAATAATACAGGATGACCCAAAAGTTCGTTAACTTTTGACGAGGCAATACTTCACGAAATCTTGGAGGTAATAATTGACACACATGATTGGCATGGCATGAGGTTTTATTGACATCAAAATAAAGCTTCACCAATAATGCCTTTTCTGGTTACGTCAATATGCCGTGTTTGCAGGCGCATCTGACACCCTCTCTCACGACAGCTCCTTTTATACCGCACACGGGTCACATGCGACATCACTGACATGTTGCTGTCCAGTGCCATCTGTTGGACTGTTTTTGCACTCGTTGTTAGTGTCAATTAAACCCCATGTCATGTCAATCATGTGTGTCAATTATTACTTCTCTGCCTCAAATATTCCGTGAAGTATTACCTCGTTAAATGTGAACTGACTTATGGGTCACCTGTTTTTAAAAGAACTGAAGCACTTTGGCACTGGTGATTTAAGTATTGTGAGATTTTGTTCCTCAAGCGTGTCCTGAATCCTTTGTTTTAACCGTCACATAATAAATAATTTCTTTCAAATTATTTATCAGTATGCCCAACCCTCTAACGCTCATATAACCTTTCCGATCACCGTGCAGAATTCTTTCAGTGACTGGGAAGAAAAAATCCCCAAACGATTGGAGAAAAGGAATCATCATCCCGCTGTTTAAAAAATGGCAACAGATGGAAATGTGGAAACTATAGGGGCATAATTCTGTTGTGACACACACTGAAGCTGTTGGGAAAGATCATCGAAATGAGACTTAGGAAGGTGTGGAACCTGTGCTTTAGAGAGGAGGAAGAAAAACACAGACTCAGGAAGGATTGTAGTACTGTGGTTCTCATTTCTGTCGTATGAATGCTTAACAGAAAAGTACTGGGAACATGGAAATAATGTTGTGATTACACTTTTGGATGTATACAGGCTGGTCGGAAACGAAGTGAACCGATTATATGAGAGGTAGAGGGTTGGTTATACTAGTAAATGATTGTAAAAATAATTAGATATCTCGCGCCGTTGTCGTTTCATCAGCTGCTGAAGTTAGCCAATCAGATCGGAGAATTTAAATGGGCTTTGCGAGGCGGTGTTGCTAAATCTGCACGTGGCTTATGACCGTCTTGAGAGCGCCAGTAGAAAAAATAAACTTCTCCAGGGGAGGAACTTGAACAACGACCTCCCTGCTGATGGGCTCGGCCCATAACATGCACATTACGGTAGCATTGGCTGTAACCCATGGTGTGTTAGTGTTCGATGCTCATTTCTCGGCATGACTCTCAAGCCCGACCAAGCCACGTGTAGATTTAGCAACACCGCCTTGTAAAGCCCATTTGAATTCCCCCGCGAAGCGATCTGATTGGCTAATTTCAGCAGCTGATAAAATGATAGCGGCGGAGGTACCGACGTAATTTTATTCAAAATGCCTGTCACTGTGAGCAACGCTCTAAAACTCAAGTACTCGGTTCACGTTGTTTCCGATCATCCTGTGCAAGGCCCACGATAGTGTCCCTCGAAACAAGATGTGGGAATGTCTGGAAGACCTCAAGGTGCCAAAGTACCTGACTGGCGAAGTACAGTTAGTTTGTTTGTTTCTTTGCTAGTGGTTTAACGTTGCACTAATACATGGAAGGTTTACAGTGACGCAAGGAGGGGAAATCCAGGATTGACAAATTAGCAACCGTGGCCTTGATCAAGGTACATCCCCAAAATTTGCTTGGTGTGAAAGCGGGAAACCACGGAAACATTTTCAGGGCTGCCGACGCACAGTGTATCGAATCCCAGTTCTAGGTGGAAAAAAATAATAGCGTCGTTAATAGTGCTGGAATCCTATTAAAAGTTGGCAATATAGCGTTTTCGAGGTCGCTGAATTCACGTATGGCGTCGTCTAAAGTGTACGATCTTTCGTGGTAAATATATAGGGGTGAGGGGCAAGGGAAGGTTAAAAAATGACCGAAAGCAACAAAAGAATCGTCCATTTACGGGAGTAAAAATCACGATTTGGACGTGTATATTATAGTTTATGACAGTTGTAAACAAACTACTTCAAAAACTGGATAAAATATGAATAACAATGAGAATTTCAGTCCAGTATTCTTGTTACACCTTATTTGAGGGAATAGACGAAGGCAGCTACGTAAATTCTTCCAGATTGAAAACTTATTTTAAATTGGTATTAACATAGAACAAAGAAATATGCACAAAAAACATTTACTTTTTTAAATACAAATATATTCGTCAAAATTATAACAACAATATTTCTTTGTAACAAAATTTCATTTTCCAGTCCTGTTAATGACGTAGTTTTAGTAAACATACCTTACACACGAAAATAATTTATGATATAAATATTATATATATTGTATTGTATTCCCACATAAAAAAGTCAAGATTACACTCAAAAACACTTCATAAAAGACGTGAACGGATCTTATTGTTTACAAGTAATTGTCTCATCAATCTCATCCCGTTTATAAAAACAACATGTTTAATGTTCATTCGTCCCCTGTAGAGTCCAGAACATCGGACTCATTGTTATACTGGTCTTCTTCATTTGATGTGAAAGGATCTTGGGAGTCATTAAGTAACTCAATAGCTTCCATGGGTAGATTATCAGGAGTTTTACGTGGCATTGTTCGGTACTTGTTTATTAAGGGATCTGATGTAATCAACAACACGTTAAGCAAGTCTCTATTCGTTGAATCCGTGCTACATCTTCGAGTATCTCCGACAATCCTTATTTCTAGCTTCTTCAGTTTCTTCAGATAAAGTTTCTATTGGCACAAGAAAATGTTCAATTACTTAAGTACTGTGTACTACAATTACGGGCATATAATGCAATGGACATAGTTTAACATACAAAGCCGCAGTTTGCGCAGCAAATTATTTCAATTTAATCACATTTATTTCAGAGCCAGAAGAAAGAGCAGCTAGTAATACATGAAATATTTTTATTAAGCATTCATCGACGCCCATTATCTCAGCAAAAATTTTCTGGCCATATTGCCGTCATTCGAAGTGCCATATTCTGGCTGAGGAACGTCAACTGTCAATCATAGTATTCGCTTAAAATCTTGCTGAATTTGCTTTTTCCTTTGTTCAAATTCTCCCCTGATTTGTGAACGAACCTGCCATACCTTAAATGGAATTCTGTAACCAATGTTTTTTAGATATTCGAATGTTTTTATCCACAAATGTAATGTATATAAACCATAAACGTAGTTATTGACATTAACACTTATGGACATAAGTGAGTTCATTTCGCTTGGCTTTGCGCCACAAATATAGCAAATTCGGGAGCCTGGAGTATATGTCAAAATATTACAGATTTTTCCATCTACCATGGTTTGCAGAAAACTGGGAACTACAGTCCAATTTCCAGCCTGAGATGGCGTCTTTTATTTGGTTTTCAATTAACTCAACTTCACGTTTGAACATTTCAGATGTTTCCTTCTCAAAACGAAATGTTATTGGCCGGCAATAACACGTTGATAAAGGCCTGGGATTTGTCCAAATGACAGTTTTATTGGCATGATTCAGGTGCAGTTTTAAAGGAACGAAACAGATTACAAACAAATACTCGTCTATGTTACTTAGGTCCTTAAATCTTTGTTTGTACAAACTGTGACCTGAACTTCCGTCACATCCCCATTTGCTCATAAGGGTGGCAGAGGAGTCAGTACTTTGAACAGACAAGGTATCAACTAAGCGTTTTACCGTTAGATATAATATTGCCTGAAACTTTACAGTAGCTGAGGTATCGCTAATGGTCATATCTTCCTCCGCAGGATAACACGCAGCTTTCGCTTTCTTTAAAGTATAATATGAGGGTTAACAAAATTCCCTAAATCCATGGCACGTTTCCTCATTAATTTATAACCGTACGACGTAGCCTTGGTGTCAAGGTATAACGCTAACGCTTCCTCCGGTGTAAATGGACGCTTGCCCTGCTCCTTTTTGTGAGCAAGTAGAGATTTCTTCATTTTTGTGCCTCTTGTTGGGGAGGAATAAAGCCCTTTCACGATGTTTGCTGCATCTCTTTTCCCGTTTGATCGAAAATAATCTTCAGCAGCAAACGCGACTTCCTCCAAACTACGCGATTCGGTAATATCACAAACATTTTGCTTCTTCGTCTTTACGGCACAGTCCTTAAATTCCTTAGGGTGACGGCCGGCTTTGTTAGGGACACAACTTTTATTTCGGATCATACGCTGGATCAATGTCGTCTTGTTCACTTAAGGCGATGAAATCCGTCCCATTTAACCAATCACCGAAGTTTTCCCGAAATCGTTGTTCTCTTCTTCCTGTACACTCCCAATTTTTGTTAATATTATGGGATATCAACTCAAATTTATTGCTTCTTAGCTCCTGAACCTGAGTGTCAGTAAGAGTTGTAGGCTCAAAGTTATCCATAACATATTGAAATATGATTTCTGAACGCTCCTCTTTGGAAACCGTTTAATGCGATATAGCTTTTAACGACGTATTGGATGTTGTTGCTGATCATCAGTCCACAGACTGGTTTGATGCAGCTCTCCATGCCACCCTATCCTGTGCTAACCTTTTCATTTCTATGTAACTGCTGCATCCTACATCTGCTCTAATCTGCTTGTCATATTCATACCTTAGTCTACCCCTACTGTTCTTACCACCTACACTTCCTTTAAAAACCAACTGAACAAGTCCTGGATGTCTTAAGATGTGTCCTATCATTCTATCTCTTCTTCTTGTCAAATTTAGCCAAATCGATCTCCTCTCACCAATTCGATTCAGTATCTCTTCATTCGTGATTCGATCCATCCATCTCACCTTCAGCATTCTTCTGTAACACCACATTTCAAAAGCTTCTATTCTCTTTCTTTCTGAGCTAGTTATCGTCCATGTTTCACTTCCATACAATGCCACGCTCCACACGAAAGTCTTCAAAAACATCTTTCCAATTCCTATATCAATGTTTGAAGAGAGCAAATTTCTTTTCTTAAGAAAGCTCTTCCTTGCGTGTGCTAGTCTGCATTTTATGTCCTCCTTACTTCTGCCATTGTTAGTTATTTTACTACCCAAGTAACAATATTCATCTACTTCCTTTAAGACTTCATTTCCTAATCTAATGTTTCCTGCATCACCTGCCTTCGTTCGACTGCACTCCATTACTTTTGTTTTGGACTTATTTATTTTCATCTTGTACTCCTTACTCAAGACTTCGTCCATACCATTCAGCAGCTTCTCAAGATCTTCTGCAGTCTCAGGTAAAATAACAATATCATCGGCAAATTTCAAGATTTTGATTTCCTCTCCTTGGATTGCGATTCCCTTTCCAAATTCCTCTTTGATTTCCTTTACTGCCTGTTCTATGTAGACATTGAAGAGGAGGGGGACTAATTGCAGCCTTGCCTCACTCCTTTCTGGATTGCTGCTTCTCCTTCAAAGACCTCGATTCTTATCACTGCAGACTGATTTTTATACAGATTGTAGATAATTCTTCGTTCTCGATATCTGATCCCAATCACCTTCAGAATCGTAAATAGCTTGCTCCAATCAACATTATCGAATGCCTTTTCTAGATCTACGAATGCCATGTACGTGGGCTTGTCCTTCTTGATTCTATCCTATAAGATCAGACGTAAAGTCAGGATTGTTTCACGTGTTCCTACATTTCTTCTGAAGCCAAATTGATCTTCTCCCAACTCAGCTTCCACTTGTTTTTCCATTCTTCTGTAAATAATACGTGTTAAAATTTCGCAGGCATAAGATACTAAACTAATGGTGCGGTAGTTTTCACACCTGTCAGTACCGGTTTTCTTGGGAATGCGTATAGCAACATTTTGCCGAAAATCGGATGGGACTTCTCCTGTCTCATACATCTTACACTAAATGGAATAACCTTGCCACGCTGCTTTCTCCTAAGGCAGTCAGTAATTCAGAAGGAATATCACCAATTCCAGGTGCCTTGTTCCTATTTAGGTCTCTCACAGCTCTGTCAAACTCTGACCTCAAAATTGGGTCTCCCATTTCATCAGCATCAACAGCCTCTTCTTGTTTCAGAACCAAATTATCTACATCCTTACCTTGATACAACTGTTGGATATGTTCTTGCCATACTTCTGCTTTGTTTTCTTTGCCTAGAAGTGGCTATCCATCTGAGCTCTTAATATTCATACACCTAGATTTCCTTTCTCCAAAGGTTTCCTTGATTTTCCTGTATACAGCATCTACCTTTCCCAGGACCATACAACCTTCGACATCCTTGCATTTCTCCTTCAGCCATTCCTCCTTAGCTACCTTGCACTTTCTATCTACTTGATTCTTTAATCGCCTGCATTCTTTTCTGCCCTCTTCATTTCCAGCATTCTTGTATTTTCGTCGTTCATCAATCAGGTCTAGTATCTCCTGAGTTATCCACAGATTCTTAGTTGATATTTTCTTCTTTCCGAACATCTCCTCAGCAGCCCTACTGACTTCAGTTTTCATGACTATCCACTCTTCCTCTATTGTGTTTCCTTCAGCCTTTTCATTTAGCCCTTGTGCCACATGTCCCTTGAAACAATCCCTCACACTCTTTTCTTTCAACTTGTCTAGATCCCATCTTTTTGCATTCTTTCCTTTCTTCAATTTCTTCAATTTCTTCAACTCCAGATGGCATTTCATGACCAACAAGTTGTGGTCAGAGTCCACGTCTGCTCCTGGGAAAGTTTTGCAATCCAACACCAGGTTTCTGAATCTCTGCCTAATCATAATGAAGTCTATTTGATACCTTTCAGTGTCTCCAGGTCTCGTTCACGTATACAGCTGTCGTTTGTGGTTTTGAACCAAGTATTGGAAAGGACGAAATTATGATCAGCTCAGAATTCAACCAGCCGACTTCCTCTTTCGTTCCTTTGTCCAAATCCAAATTCTCCTACTGTATTACCTTCTCTTCCTTGGCCTCCCACTGCATTCCAGTCTCCCATCACAATTAGATTCTCGTCACCTTTTATATATTGTATTAAATCTTCCATCTCTTCATATATTCTTTCGATTTCCTCATCATCCACTGAACTAGTAGGCATATAGGCCTGCACTATTGTGGTGGGCATTGGTTTGGTGTCTATCTTGACGACAATAATTATTTCACTATGCTGGTCGTAGTAGCTTACCCGCTGTTCTATTTTCTTATTCATTATTAAACCAACTCCTGCATTTCCCCTGTTTGATTTTGTGTCGATGATTCGGTAGTCGCCTGAACAAAAATCCTGGTCTTCCTGCCAACGTACTTCACTTATACCAACTACATCTAACTTTAGTCTATCCATCTCCCTTTTCAGATTCTCTAACCTTCCACAACGATTCAAACTTCTAACATTCCACGCTCCGACTCGGAGAATGTCAGTATCCATCTTCCTGATGATCGCCTCCTCTCGTGTAGTCCACACCCGGAGATCCGAACGGGGGACTAGTTTACCTCCGGAATATTTTAACCGGGAGGAAGTCATCATCAGTACATCATTCATACAGAGAGAGCTGCATGTCCTCGGGAGTTAGTTACGGCTGTAGTTTCCCGTTGCTTTCAGCCGTGTAGCAGTATCAACACAGCTAAGCCATGTTGAGTATTATTACAAGGCCATATCAGTTAATCATCTAGACTGCTGCCCTTGCAACTTCCGAAAAGCTGCTAACCCCCTTTCGATGAACCATTCGTTAGTCTGGTCTCTCAACGGAAATGGTTGCACCTGCGGTTTGGCTATCTGCGTCATTGGGACACGCAAGCCTCCCCACCGCGGTAAGGTCACATGGTTCATAGAGGAGGACGTATTGGATATAACAGCAAAATCTAACGGGCCCGTCTAAATCCTATAGGCCTATAACCACTGCACTGTATTTTGAAAAATTGCTTATTACGACATTGCTTATTAGGACATCGCTTATTACGACATCGCTTATTACGACATATAGGCCTAGTTTTAATACATTTTCGGTAAAGTGTATCTACTATAACGTCCATTGTTTATTTTCGTTTGTTACTCGTTTACGGATTGCTGACAACAATGTAAAGCTTATTTTCACACTCTTGTTTTCAGTAGTTTGCAGATTGCAAATCACTCTGTTTTTTAAATAGTCAAGGCAACCATCGCTGTGAAGACGTCGAAAAAGAAAGGAAAAGTGTTTAATACTGAAGAAAAGTCACACATAGTATGGGAGATTACAGAATGGGGAAACAAACATGAGCATCGCGAAGGAATTGGGTGTTTCACACTCAATGATTTCTACAGTTTAGGAGGACAGAGGGAAGACCATGTGCCACATTATTGATCGATTTATATTGTATCTAGTTCCTTCTTCACTTATTAATTTATATTTTCTTGCATTTTATTCTTGTACGTACTGTGCAAAATTTACAAGAAAAATTAATCTCAGTCTCTCTCAACAAACACTGTAGTGCAAATACAGTATTTATTTCACTTATGTTTTTTGAAGAGGTTCACTCAGCCTACACCAAAAATGAGTACCAGGTTAATTCCTGGGGGCAAAGACAGCCGGGCGTGGTGCTAACCACTTTATCCCATGAAAAGCCAAAGTTACGGACATTGGAAGCCTTTACCTTCCACCCTTCCAAGGGACTCCATGGCCTGTGTGGAGATTCCTTTGGATTTAGGGGCTGCCTGGCAGAGGCGGTAAAGGCGTGCTCTGTTCGCCCGGAAGGACGTGGGTTCGAATCCCATTCAGGAAGTCGTAAAATGTAAGAAACCAGATTTCCATTTCCGGACGTGCACATGGCCCGGAGGTTCACTCAGCCTACACCAAAAATGAGTACCCGGCAAAGGTGGCCGGGCGTAGAGCTAACCACTCTACCCCATCAAGTGCCGAGGTTACGGATAGTGGAAGCCTTTACCTTCCACCACTCCAAGGGCCGCCATGGCCTGTACGGAGATGACTTTGATTTGCTTTGCTATGTTTTTTAAAGTTTTAACTTTATTCTAAAACTTACGGAGATGTTATTTATAGAAAAGATCGGTTATTGCGAATATCGCCTATAACAATCGTTAATTGGTGCTCCCTTCGGAGTCATTATAACCGGTTTCCACTATGTTATCTTTCTGGACCCTATAGGTTCTAATTAACAATGCTCTACAATATACAGTAACTGTGAAAGTCTAGAAGATAAATAATTAATAGCCCCGAACTCCGAATTTATTTCGAAAATACAACATGGCCCGTGAGGCGAAAACAATTGTATTACACTGGCCTTAGTCACGAAGGAATCTGGTTTTAGAAAAGGAAAGTTAGGTAAGCCTCTATCATGCTAACCACACTGGACAGCGTTGTCCAGGCAGGCATGTATCCCCCAAGGCCTGGCATCACAATATCAAGAAACTACATTTGTATTACGTCGAGACTTATCATTATAGATTGCGAGAGCCGCAGGGGTTCTGCAGGAGTAACACGCAGACAATCTACAATGTTCGTGTCACCACCTCGGCCGAGTCTATGATTAATTGTGGTCTACAAGACATTTTCGATGTTATCATCAGCTCTCACAAGGAGCAGCATTTATCTTGGAGCGGACGGACGTGTGGCGCATTAATGTGCGGGCTGACCACACCAGCATCCTCTGATCTCAAGCTTCTCGGCGTGCCTCAGTTGGAGATTTAGTTCAAGTAGAGATACGCAAATGGAGGCATGAAGCTCCTCTTCGGTATATCTTTATTATCGCAGGCCTGCAACGAAAAAGAACAGGGAACTTCGCACTTGTATATTTACTCCAAAAAGCCAAATCCCACGGCACTTAACGCCCTTGAAAGGGCCTTGGCCTGCCCAGCGACCGTTGCTCAGACCGAAGGCCTGCAGATTACGAGGGGTCGTGTGGTCAGCACGACGCATCCTCTCGGCCGTTATTCTGGGCTTTCGAGACCGGGGCCTCCATCTTACCGTCAGATAGCTCCTCAATTCTAATCACGTAGGCTGAGTGGACCTCGAACCAGCCCTCAGGTCGAGAGAAAAATTCCTGACCTGGCCGGGAATCGAACCCGAGGCCTCAGGGCGAGGTATATTTTCTCCCTTACACGAAAAGACATACAATTATGGATATGTCTTTTGGGCTGAGAAGATGAGAGATAGAGTACAGATTCTTTGGTTGGTCCCCTCTTAGTAGTCTCTTACGACATGCAGGGGTTAAAGATAATGCATCTTTTAATCCACCCCCAGTGCAGAAAATGCCTTCCTATAAATTGAAAGAGAAATGAGTGTGTCCAGAAACGAATGGTAAGGCTCATGAAATGTGAGAAAATGCAAGATATTCTAGACGCATTATTATTATTATTATTATTATTATTATTATTATTATTATTATTATTATTATTATTATTATTATTATTATTATTATTATTCCGTTTACCCTCCAGGGTTGGTTTTTCCCTCGGACTCAGCGAGTGTTCCCACCTCTACCGCCTCAAGGGCAGTGTCTTAGAACTTGGGTCGGGGAATAAAACTGGGGAGGAGGACCGTTACCTCGCCCAGGCGGCCTCACCTGCTATGCTGAACAGGGGCCTTGTAGTGGGACGGGGAGATTGGATGGGATAGATGAGGAAGAGGAAGGAAGCGGCCGTGGCCTTAAGTTAGGTACCATCCTGGCATTTGCCTGGAGGAGAGCTGGGAAACGACGAAAAAACCACTCCGAGGATGGCTGAGGAGGGAATCGAACCCCCCTCTATTCAGTTGACCTCCTGAGACTGAGTGGACCCCGTTCCAGTCCTCATATCACTTTTCAAATTTCATGACAGAGCTGGGAATCAAACCCGGACCTCCGGGGATGACAGCTAATCACACTAACCACTACACCAGAGAGACGGATTGTTACTATTAGCCAGCCCTGTGGTGTAGGGTTAGTGTGCCTGTCTCTTATTCCAAGGCGCTGGGTTCCTTTTCTGACCAGTTGAAGGTTTTTTAATTCTGGACTGAGACGTTGGACGGGATTCACTTGATACGAAATTTTCTCAAGCTCTTAGTTGAGAAGATAGAGTTACTGACCTAGTATACATAAACGAACACTGTTTGCCATGGTTACAATTGCGTAGGGAAGTTCATGATGCTAATTCCAGACGGACATCTAGGCCAAAAAATATCCGTTTTACATTTTTGGAATGAAAATACCACTACGAGAGGGTTAAATCTCTGACTACACAGGGAATAGCACTCGGGGTCCACTGAACTGAAACGTTAACCATTCATCCAAAGAACCAAATATACAGTAAATACGGTATGTTCATTTACACTAAATTAATTGCAACATAGGTGATGGGAAGACTTGGGAGTAAGGAGACGAGCTGCTCGACTAAGCGGGATGTTCCTAGCTGTCAGTAGAAAGATGGCATGGAATGACATTAGTAGACGAATAAGCTTCAAATAAGCTTTTAAAGTTAGGAAAAATCATAATATGAAGAGAAAGTTGGAATTCAAGAGGATTGATTGGGGCATATGTTCATTTCTAGGGAGAAGAATTAGGGATTGGGATAGTTTATCAATTGAAATGCTCGATAATTTTCCATGTTCCTTGAAATCATTTCAAAAAACTAGCTCAACAAATGATAGGGAATCTGCCACTTAGGTGACAGCCCTAAATTCAGATCGCTGATGACTTATTGATTGCTTGATTGATTGGTGTCCTCCAGAATGGTGCACAACAGTGCTGTGGCAGTGTCTTAGTGTAAAACCGTGCAATTCCCACCGCAATCTTTAAGTGAACTAATAGCATGTATGACTACTACGATAGGACGATAACACGAGTTAGGAGACAATATTCCGAAATTGGTAAACACAGGAATTTGATGGTCAAAAGCCACCCAAACATAAAAATATAACTGCAATAACTTTGAAAAATGTTTGAATAATTTTGGCGAGCATCGCTGACGTGGAAGTACCGGGCGAGTTGGCCGTGCGTGTAGAGGCGCGCGGCTGTGAGCTTGCATCCGGGAGATAGTAGGTTCGAATCCCACTATCGGCAGCCCTGAAAATGGTTTTCCGTGGTTTCCCATTTTCACAGCAGGCAAATGCTGGGGCTGTACCTTAATTAAGTCCACGGCCGTTTCCTTCCAACTCCTAGGCCTTTCCTATCCTCTCGTCGCCATAAGACCTATCTGTGTCGATGCGACGTAAAGCCCCTAGCAAAAAAAAAAATGACGTGGAAGTATGGTACATTCTACTGTCGTCATATAAAGAACCAGACGGTGGTGGTGTTCGTTCTGAGGGATGGGAAAGGGATAGGATTTGAATCCTGGTCGATACTGGGTTGATATTTTCAGGTCAAAAATCGGGTCGTGTCAGTAAGGGCATCCTGCCGTAAACTCCAGTTCAAAACGAAAATGAGCCTGGATGGCTCAGAAATTTATTTATCGTATGGCTTTTTGTGCCGGGAGTATCCGGGAAGTTGTTCATCTCACAAAGTGTAGATCTTCCTTGTGAGTGACCTGTTCTTCTAAACGTCAGCTGATGATAATGAGGTAAGGAGAAAGAGAAGCCAGGTGTCGGCACATAGCTTACTCCGGTTAAATAACACCAAGAGGTCTTCAGTATCAATCAGTCACTACTGATCTGCAATTAGGGCAGTCACCCAGGTGGCAGATTCCCTATCAGTTGTTTTCCTAGCCTTTTCTTAAATGATTGCAAGAAAATTGGAAATTTATTGAGCATCTCCCTTGGTAAGTTATTACAATCCTTAACCCCCCCTTTTATAAACGATTATTTCAAAGAACCGGTTACTGATGATGATGATGATTATATGACGATAATAATAATAATAATAATAATAATAATAATAATAATAATAATAATAATAATAACCAAAGAAAGATGGATTTCGATAAATGCTGACAACTTTATCTACGTGGGAATATTTTGTCTCCTGTACTCAGAAGGAACAATACGTAAATATTCGACGTGCCAGTTACTCTCACAAGTATGTTGATGACCACCGGGTCGTCTGGACTGTTTGATGCGCCACCAGGCCAAGGGCATTCGTAAAATCTGAAACATCCGCGTGATGAGGCCGCGCAGGTATAGAGCTTGTTAAGAGCTTTGATCGCACAAGAAAAAAAAAAGTGTCTAATTAATTCCCTCCTCGTCTCTGACGAGATAATTGATTTTATCTTCCCATTGTAGCAACTCATCTGCATCATAGATCAGGAGAAATGCGGCGTGACATTAGAGTGAGAAAACAGGATGCCACGGCAATACGTCAACTTTCTACTACACCAATTAACGGTGTATGACATGTCCTCTCACTCCGAGTAACAGGCTATGTATCTTACTAGACGTATATATAAC
This sequence comes from Anabrus simplex, assembly GCF_040414725.1. NCBI lineage: Eukaryota > Metazoa > Arthropoda > Insecta > Orthoptera > Tettigoniidae > Anabrus > Anabrus simplex. The sequence continues at coordinate 1,668,840,973 of NC_090265.1, forward strand.
TTGATGCAATTAAAACTGCACCCAGAAGCAGATGATTAATTATATCTTTAAACTTTTACTGCTTGAAATTAACAGCTATTTTTCTCTCCAGCTTGATGTCGTGTTCGACCAACTTAAGCAGATCGCCGTTCTGATAGGTGCAGCAAACGCACTTTCTATTTAATAGTTAGTTTTGATAGATACCTAATTAAATCCACTGAAATGGTTATCTAAATTGCAATATGCTGTGAAAATAGAGTCTTATTTTTGAAATATTTTTTAACATAATCTAGCACGTCTTGGTTAATTTGTATCTCAAGGATCCAGGAAAAATAAATCAAATTAACTACAGACACACATTAATAATTTACTGGGCAGACCACATAACGAATCATGAAGTATTTCCGAGAGTGTTGGGATATCTGAAGTCATCTCTCTTTAGTTTCGACCATGCGCCCCCATATGACAGTTTTCAGTAAGGGGGGGGGGGGGCTAGACTTGAGGGTATGCAGTATTTTTAATATTTGGTAGATGGGTGGCGATTTGTATTCCGCGGTAAAATAACACCCACGGTATCCCCTGCCTGTTGGTGGGGGGTGGTATTACTACCTCTACGTAATACAGAGTTTAACATCATTTACTTGAAAGAAAAACACCTGACTACATTACAAGTTTCCTTTTCCTGAGAGCTAGAGGTGGGCCGCGACCCCCCCTTGCCCCCGGGTATGGGCGCCCTTGTTTTCGACTCAGGTAATTTATAACTGTTAGGTTCTTCAATCTGCCGAAACTGATTTTGAGTAATACATTTATAAACTATCTTAAAAGAATGAAAACATATGGTTTTCATCATCATCATCATCATCAGGGAAAGAATTGTAAAGTGAAAAGTATGGTCAGAAAAGGGGGAAAAATTCTGAAATTACATGCAAAAAAGGTGTTGATAAAATCACTTTATTAAGGTTTAAACCAGTTACAAATACTTTCTTCATCCCATTTACTGGCTTCTAATAATTTATAAACTTGTTATATTGGATTAAACACAACATTTCAATGCTTTTTGACAGTAAGTTGCTGGCGCTTTGAGATCAGTGGATCCTTGAAGGGTCCATAACGGGAGATCAGAGGATGCACGTCGGTGCAACGTAAAACAAATTCTAAAAACAAAACAAAAACTGCATCTTGAATTCTTCTGAAAGTGTATACAACTTTTCATCCTTAACCGTCGGCATGATTTTGTCTTGTGAAAAATACTTTCTTGTCCGGACTGGTAAAACACAAACACGACCAACAGGAGAGTACACAGTCGATAAGTGGAACCGTTAAATTCATGCCCGTACTAACTGAACTTAGTTTAAACTTTTGCAGCACCATATCGTAAATTTTAATTTGATATCACACCTCCGGGTTGGTCACTCTTGCTGAGGTTGGCCATTGTTGCTGGTATATGAATCACTAGTGGTTTCTATAAATTACATTTTAATATGGATTTAGACTATTGTTGACTTCTGTTTAAACAAAATTGCAAAAGTATGTTCAGAAAGAGAAAAAATCTGTCAATTTTTTAAAACACATATAAAAGCGGTGGGAAAGATGCTAAAATATGAAATAGAAGGAAAGGGGGGGGGGAGGAATTGTAATAATCTCACAAAAAGGTGTAAAAGGTGCAACAAATTGTGTTTATTTCGCTTCATTTTATGTTCCCAAATACAAATATTGACCTATCTGTATGAAAATAGCTATATTTTTGGAAAGGTGCTTAACCTTAAAATCCTTTCACTAATCACTATCATCTGGAGCAGTTTCCAATCACAGGCTGGGTCTGCTTGGAACATAAACCTCTGTCCATCCACCACTTCTATTCTGTCACTGTCGTCCAGTTCCCTCTTCTTGCCTCGATGCTTTCAGCCATCTGTCCCTCGGTCTTCCTCTAGGTTTCCTTCTTTCAACTCCATTTCTAAAATCTTTCTTGGTATCCTCTCTTCCCCCATTCTCTTAACACATCCATACCACTGCAGCCTTGATTTTTCTATCTTTTACTATAGGGATACCTCATTTGCCGTTTCCCTACCTCTCTCATTTCTTACTCTGTCCATTCCTGTTAAACCCACTCGAAACCTTTGAAACTTCATTTCCACTGCTTGTATTCTACTTTTATCCCTCTCCTTCATCACCCAAGTTTCTGATCCATGCGTCAAAATTGGCACAAAAAAGTCTTGTAGAAAATTACTTTACATCTCTATGGAACATCCCTGTTCCATATCAATCCCCCCACACTCTTAAAAAATGCATTTGTACACCTTCCTCTTTCATTGATTTCCATTCTGTTTCCTCCATTTTCTTCACTTACACTTCCCAGGTATTTGAAGCTCTCAGCTCTTTTCAACTGCTCCCCTCCTAATGTCATGGCATTATACGCTCGGCTCCTGTTTCGTGTCGTTATCAACACTTCATTCCATAAGATGACACAACATTCTCCCATACATTTAGCTGTTCCTGCACTTACTCTCATTCTTTCCCCATATTAGTAGATCATCTGCAAACAACACTGCTTTCATTTTTCTCTCCCAGTGGTCTGTGTTACCTTCTGTATTATATCATCCTTCACCACTACAAATAGTAGGTCTGTGGAGCCAGGGTGGGTCTCAGCCCACAAGTGGCCACGGCTGGACCGTGGTCCATTAGCTCTGCACTCCGACCGGCCAGCCGAGCAGAGGAGGGGTGGCCACAGCTCTACCGTGGCTCTTCGCCTCTGCATTCGGGAGACGGGACAGGGCTGGATCTCACGGCTGGCCCTAACCGTCGGCTGTTCTGAGAACCGTTTTCCGTGGATTTCCATTCTCCTGTACTAAGGCGAATGCCGGGATAGTTCCTAGTACAGACCACGGCCGCCAACACCCTCACCTTCTCCGAGCATCTCCTTCACCGTAACAAATCTCCCAGCCTGAGAGACGGCGTTACCGTCTAAGAGGCACGCCTCCCTCTTCAGGGAAGAAATTAAAACGTTTTTAGTACTAGTAGTATAAATAGCACAAGCGGGAGGGCACTTCCTTGCTTTATACCATTTATTAACTTAAACCACCCAGTTCTTTTGGTCTCGATAGATGGTAATATTATTATACTTGTACGCTATGTGTTATTATTATATTTTAATTAAGTTGTTTCGTTTTCAAGTATAATACTGTTACCATATGTTTTCTTTTTCAGATAGTTTATAAACTTATTACTCAAAATTAGTTTCAGCAGACTGAGGAACCTAACAGCTATGAAATAAACGTATTTTGGAGACTCGGGCAGGACCTAACAATTACTAAAACTGTTGAAAAAAGGAGCATTGAGTATCTAGAACTCAAAATTAGGCATCCTGGGGTTTGGACGTTTTGAATAAATACTTAAAGGGAAGGTAGCTCTCAGACGAGGGCCTGGAAGAACTACTTCAGACTGCAGTTAACGGAAGTGAAATTTCCATGTGAACCTGCCAACATCCGGTAAAAATGGTTCTGCACTCTAAGAAGAAGAACGATGAATTTCAATGAAACAATATCACACATCATTCTTACCCGAATCTCGAATTCATAACAATCACTACAGTAGGCCTACAGCACTCACTTTGCTGTAAACGTGAAAAGTGTACATTTCCTTGTTAGATTCGTGTCGATATATTGTCTTTTAATCCCTTCGGAATTAATGACGGATATTTTACTGAGTGTTCCCATTTTCTGCCTTCCAAGAGTTCAGTAACCAGTGGAATGTCTCATTTCACCTGCTCAAAGTTGTCAATCAACTCCACACGTAGTTCTGGGTATAGGTCTTCTTATTCTATTCTTCTCCAAGCACTGTAAGGTTGGTGGGTAACTCTTCCAAGAGTTTCCTCCATTCACCAACAGCTTCAAATGACAATAGACGTGCTTCCCTTTAAGGGTCTTGTCACGCATGCAGAGTGGTTTTCGGCCCGTAAGTGACCACGGCTGGTCCGTGGTCCGACGGCTCTGCACTCCGACCGGCTAATCCAGCAAAGGAGGGGTGGCCACAGCTCTTCCGTGGCTTTAATCCTCTGTATTCGGGAGACGGAGAGAGGCTGGTCTCCACTGTCGGCTGTCCTGAGAATGGTTTTCTGTGGTTTTCCATTCTCCTGCTCTAAGGCGAATGCCGGGACAGTTCCTAGTATAGGCCACGGCAGCCAACCCTCTCATCTCCGCACATCAGCTTCTCCAATACAAATCTCCTGGCCTGAGAGACGGCGTGACCGTCTAGGAGGTCCGCTTCCGCCTTCAGGTGAGTAATGAAAACATTTAGCAGTAGTAGTAGTCCCTCTAATTTAGCCCATTATTGTACTCCTGGTCTACATTTGCTTCTTCTACCTTCCAGCTCTCCTTCAAATAGGGTGGTGCACCAAACAGTGCCAAACGTAGCTATTTGCCCTCCTGTTTAAGGTTTCAATCAAGGTGTCTGTCTCATTTGCTCTATTGAGAACGTTTGTAACAGTATCGGTCGAAGGTATTCTCTCTTTTTTTTTTTTTTTTTTTGTTAGTGCCTAACGTCGCACTAATGCATCAAAGGTTTTCGGCCACTCAAGGAGAGAAAAGGGCTAGGTTTGGGAAGGTATCAGCTGTGGCCTTAATTAAGGTGTGAAAATGGGTACCAAGGTATTCATAAGAGCAGCCCACCTGGTAGCCATAATCGTTAAGGCTTCAGGTCTATATGGTCTAACACTGTGGTTAGCTGGTTCGAATCCCGTTGGTGGAAGAAAATGCCACCATCACAATGTTGGACGGCAGGGTATGGGAAATGGTGGAATATAATTTATAATCATTAGATAGCGTACGAAAACTCTGGATTCAATTCCAAAACTCTCCGCAGCGTTCAAATTGAGTGAAGGCATATGACGGTGTTGATGGTGATTTAGCCGTCGGATGGAGACGTTAAGCCTTGAGTAGACCCCTTAGGGTTATTCCACAGGAGAAGGCTTTCACTCAATCCCTACCTCATTTTCATCATCATCATCATCATCATCATCATCATCATCTATACATCCAGTCGCACAGGTCACCCATCGGCGTCAAATAGAAAGACCTCCAACAGGCAAGCAGAACATGTCCTCGGACACTCCCCGCACTAAAAGCCATACGATAAACAAATAATTCTGAAGAGTCGACGCCAGACCGACATCTGATGAATAGCGAAACTCAAAAGATCCTTAACTAGAAGTTGCGTACTCTCAGGCGAATGCTTTTTTAGTTTTCCGGCGCCACCACGAATCTAAATTATTTTTCTTCTATCATCTTCAAACGTTTTTGTTGTTGTTTTGCTTTTTGTGAAAATTTGAGACTTTCCTTCATAAAGTTGAATAGATAAACGGCGTGTCTGTGAGTAGGAGTAGAATTTCGGATGCTAATATTTGCCTAGACTACACTTGTACTGTGCTCAGATGCCAAGAACTTGATGTATATCTGATTAGTAAACGATCGTAAATAAAAGCTTCCTAAGAATGATTTTTATTCTGTTGAATCGACATTTGTAAATCTTTGCTCTCTAATAGGACGATCCTCCTTTGTCTCTGATGCGGTCTGTTCTTCTTCTTTTGACAGATCCCCCGAGATATGCAATACTCTCGTTAGTGTGGTCCTAGCGCATAATCAGAAGGTGAGTATTCGCCTCACACACGCCTGCTGGATGGGCTATTGTTCCAGAGGAAGGCCAAAGAAGTTCGCCGCCTCTTTAAGTCATTTCAGTTTTCTTGAATCCAGCATCTCTTAACATTCTATAATGACCCTGTGGAGCTCATCACTCCCGCCTGTCTCGATTGTTGAACACAGATCGACTTTCTGTTCGAGACAGAGAAGATGTGTTATTTATAGCAGGACACCGACTCAACTGACATCTGCCGCTCAGAAGCGGAGTCTTACAAAAACAAATGACAGCACAACAGCGCTGGTCTACCAACGTTTAATCATTGTGTCGGTGGAATCATTTATACCTGTCAGCTTCTTGTGAAAGGAAGAGGCAGGCCTGTGATAACGACCTGGCAGGAAATTGGACCCACATTGTGCACACACCATCAAGATTCTGTTCGCCAGCCATTACAATAGCGGCAGGGTAATTCATAATTACCGCCATTGTTCCAGTCCCTTAAACTCGCCAGGTCCTTTTTGTTAAGGAACATGCTAATTCACCAACGAAAGTAGGACGAGGAAGGTAATTAGCGTTTTGCCTACCAATGGCATACGGCAGTGACTGTTTGCTGTCAGAGCAAAGACGTCTATATCAGAAAATCATCGCAGAGTACTGGGTTTGTTGTGTTATATACTCAAACAGTACTGAATTGAGAAATATAAAAACTAGTTAATATATCTTGGGATTTTCAGTTGGTCAACACGTGACAAAATTTCAGTTAATAATAATAATAATAATAATAATAATAATAATAATAATAATAATAATAATAATAATAATAATAATAATAATAATAATATACAGGAAAGGGCAAGAAAGATGGAAGCAGCATACCAGTTATGTCGAAATGTCTACAATAAAAAATCAGTTTCATTCACTGCAAAAATCAGACATTACAACACTGTCATCAAACCAGAAAGTCTATATGCGATCGAATGTATTCCACTGAACAGGAAGGGCTTACTAGAAAACATTGAAAAGACAGAAAGGAAGATCTTGAGGAAGATACTAGGGCCCAGGAAAGTGGGTCAAGAATTTAGACTGCGACCAAATGAGGAACTATACAAAAGGACCGAAAAAATCACAACATCCTTCAAGAAGAGAAGACTCTGCTTCTACGGACACATTAAAAGAATGCCACCAGAGAGAACAGCCAAGCGAATTCTGGAATACATGGAGAACAGGAAGACACAAACTAGCTGGCTTAAAGGGGTCAAGGAGGATATGGAGGAAAATAATATATCACAGCAGGCAGTATACAACAGACAGGAATACAGAAAAATCATCAACAAAATTAAGGGATTCCAAGATCAAAGTAGCAAAAAACGGACCGGCAACAACTGGTCACGAGAACGTAAAGAAGCCCACTCCGAAAGGATGAAGAAGTACTGGGCCGATCGAAAGAGGAAGAACCGTAAATGAATGATGCTTAACGTGGTCCATAGTAGACCTATTCGAAAACAAGAATAATAATAATAATAATAATAATAATAATAATAATAATAATAATTGTACCGGGCGGTACACGTCCACACCGCTAATTCAAAATGTGCGCCAGTTGAAACTCCTCTGTTGGAGGAAGTCTGAACTTTATCTACGCTATTAATTCTCTACTTTCTCTGAAGATGTCACCACATGGAAAACTTTGAGTTTTTGAACTGTGTCATTTTTGATGTGTTTTTGTTTCGCTTGAAGTAAGAAGTGTGAACTTTCTCTTCTAGAGGACACTACTGAAGATCAACAATAGTGCAACCTAGTGCGCAGTCAAAGAACTATTTTGTTGGAGAAATTTTTATTTCAAATGTTTGTTCTTTGCTAAATTTCCTTCTGTTATTGTTTAAGTTGGCTGTATACCCCTCTTTTTCCCCTTGTTTTAGATTTATCCAATCCCGAATTTCTTTAATTTTTTTCTCGACCAATCCGATGTATCTTCCCCCTACTTGGATATGTTTCTGTACCCTAGCCAATAAAGAATGTGCGGGAGGGTGTTTTCATTCCCCTAATGCCTAGAAACTTCTGCGAGAGGATATAAACTGCTGATTTTAGGGTCTCCGGGCCACTTCTGTTCCATCTTTCAGTGTATTTAGTACATAGCAGGAGGCGGGAAGCGCCTCTTTCCTCGGCAGCGGTCATCAATAAGGTAATGGCCGATTAATAAATTCTTTCTTTGCTAGCTCAGCAGTTTAACTCTCGGGGCGGGTGCGAAGCATTCCTCCATGTAACCTTTTCCTAAAATGTAACGATCTTTTCTTCTATTCTCTTTTAAGCTACATACTGGGATAGAGAGTGCTAACCCTCTCGAGCTCCCACTCTTATTGTTTTGAGGTGAACTTATTTTTCTCAACCTATTCTTCGATAACGTAAAACAAATTGTTCTTTTCTTAAGTCACCTCTTTAGCATGGGATTAGCCCTTGTATTAACGGCCTAGTGCCAAGTAGGTCTTAATCAAAGTGTATTAGGAGTGCAAGCTCGCCTCCTCTCAAATTGTTATTTTAGAGGTCATTTAATTAACCTGCTTTTCATTTAATAGACCTCAGTAGGTTGGGTATTTTACCCCTGTGTCTATGTCCAGTGAGGACAACTTGAAGGTGGAGTTTGGTGTGGCCTGGGAGAGGCTTAAATTTTGAGAGCGAGTGGCTCTTTTGAAAATTGAATGTTGTATGCCTCGTGGAGGCTTTTCTGTGTAATTTGGAGCAAGGGCTCCTAGGTATGAATGGGGTTTTCTGCCCCTCTGTTAAAACTCGTGTTTGGGGTAAAACTGAGCTGATTGCCCAAGCAGTGTAAAGTCAGGGCGCGAAGCCCAATTCCTGTAAATATTGTAAATACCCTTTTTGATTTGCTACCTTGTACCTGCCATGCTTGTTATTTCTTTGTTTTGAAAAGAAAATATAACCTTGTTAAATTTTAAATTAATTTTGCTTTCGTAGCTGGAGACCTATTCACACCCGCACCTTCTTTCACCTCTACCTACCACGGAAAACTCCGTAACAAGTGGTAGCAGAGCGTGGTTGAATGGGTCTCAATTTAGCCCCTTTTGACGGCTAAATATTGTTTGTTCCGAACTCTAACTATTTTCCCAGTTGCTGGAATTTTTTGAGTTTTTCAAAATTGTTCTATCACCATGCCCGGCTCTCGCGATGTTCTCCATCTTAACTATTTGCGCAAGGAGGAGTTGATCTATGAATTGACTATTAGAAATTGTACAATCTGGAGGCACGGTTGCAGTAGACACAAACAAGCTTAGAGGGTCCCTAGATTTGCCCATTTCCATCCCCAATTTGGGAGAGAAAGAAATTGACGACTCTCTTTCCACGATCACGGAGAATATTACTGGGCTAGCTTCTGTAGTTAGTTTTTTTTATGAAAATGATCCTTCTCCTAATCAAATTAAGCGTGTGCAAGCTAGGCTATATCACTTTTCGAATAGGGTTAACGATCTGTTGTCTCTAAAGTTGAATGACGTTCAGAAGAAGGAAGCTAGTACGCTGCTTGAAAATATGTCTGAATTATCTAGCAAGGTCACTCAATTGTTAACAGGGGAGGTTCCTCCCAAAAGCGATCTACCCACCACAGTGAATGCAGGTAGTGAGGAAGCGCCTCCCAAGGGAGAAGTTAATAGGATAACCGTTGCTGCTCAAACTATCCCTGCCCCATTGGACAACGAATCTGAACGTCGTGCATCATTGAGTAACATCCGTTCTGAATTAACTTCCTTGCCATTGAAACCTTTACCTACTATGTCACCCGGGTTTAGCAGCTTGCCTCATCCATTGGCAATGTTGCTCAGAGGTATCTCTAAGTTTTCCGTTAATACCACCAGTGATGTAATTTCTTTTTTAAGATTTCTAGTTGAATTTCAGGATCATGCCCTTGTGTTTTCTCTTTCTCCATGTCAAATTTTGCAAATTATCTATCCGTATGCTATTGGTATTCTCTCAGATAAAATCGTAAGAGCCATTGCCGAGCAATCATCTATTGAGGATTTCCATGCCCATTTGCTAGCTAACTTCATCCCGGCTAGGGCCAGGTCCTCCCTTATTCAGAAGTACTATTACCGTGTACAACGCTTGGATGAAAACTTGGCTGATTTCATTCAGGACATTAAGTTTTATACTAGGGTGTTTGCTCTTCATTTCCCTGAGGATCAGATTGTACAAGCTATTGTGGAAGGGATTTCACCACCCTACAGGTCATATTTGTGTTTCGCGGCGTGCCCGCAAACTTTCTCTGAACTTGAAGCATTGGCCGTCTCAGCGGAAGGAGTTAGATACGCCGATTCCTTGCGTGTCGCGAAAGAACCCCCGCCTTCCTTTAGTAATACTCGGCCTCCACCTCGCCGACCAGTCAATCCCCGTAAATGTTATGCTTGCGGGTCGCCTGACCATCTGCGCAACAAGTGTCCACTGATCAAGTCAAGTGGGACAAGGAATGGAGCCGGGTCTTCACAAGGCTGTTTTAAATGTGGGGCTTTCTCACATATCGCCAAGAATTGTCCCAATTCGAATAGCACCCCCTCCTGCTCAACTTCTGGTGCAAATTCCACCTATGCGAATAATAAAAAGTGACTAGTGGCTTCGGCTGAGTCGACTAATCCATCTTCCCGAGACTCAGCCCCGGGTAAACAGGTTGTAAATTCAGGGAACGAGCAATTTTCAAATTCATCTTTTGAAGGTCCCAAAGAGTGTCTTAGGATTGCGACGGATTCCCCCGCACCGGTCCCCTTTCTCAAAATTGAGTTAAATAACGAGCCTATAACAGCTCTCTTAGATTCAGGTAGTGTTTGTTCTATTATTTCGGCTGATTGGTATTCAAAATTGAAATCTGTTTGTAAGCTTCCTAACTATTGTTTGTCGGCGATCCAATACGTTTCGGCTAATTCCTCTCCATTAGAAAGTCTCGGTTCCTTATATGTCAAAATTCGTATTTTTAAATTCACATGGAAAGTTAAATTGTTTGTGGCCAAGCATTTGTCTTGCCCCATTATATTGGGAGCGGACTTTATTTCTCACACTGGTCTTGTGCTCGATCTTCAGAGTAGGTCTTGCACTTTCAAATTTGCCTCTAATTGTAATATCCCTCTATTAAAGTGTAATTCTGCATCATGTTCTTCTATTTCGCCTACCCAGGATGAGATGTTGTTAGACCTTAGACATCTACCTGAGGAGCAGGCTGATAGTATTCGCAAATTGTGTCAGTCGTTTCCCGAGGTGTTCTCTGATACTCTTGGTGTTACTGACCTTATTGAATACAAAATTGAGGTCACGGATTCGATTCCTGTCCGTTTTCCACCTTATAGGCTATCTCCACCTAAAATGAAGGCTCTAAAAGAAATCATCGACCAGATGTTGAAGGACGGTATTATTAGGCCCTCTAAGTCAGCGTATTCTTCGCCTATTTTTTTAGTCCCGAAACCCCAAGGAGGCTTCAGGCCTGTCATTGATTACAGGGCTCTCAATCGGAAGGTGGTGTTACAATCTGTGCCCCTTCCCGACCTTCATTCTTGTTTTTCATGGTTTCGTAAGGCCAAGTTCTTTACTATCTTGGACTTGAATCAGGTCTATAATCAAATTCCCCTTGCCGAAGAGTCTAAACATCTTACAGCATTTGCCACGGACTGGAATTTATACGAATACAACCGCGTGCCTTTCGGGCTCCCCACGGAAGCAGCTGTACTCACTAGGCTACTAGATAGGGTCTTCTCCGACATCAAATTTGAGTACTTATATCACTACTTGGACGATGTCGTCGTATTTTCAGAGACTTTTGAAGAACATCTAGATCATCTGCGAGAAGTTCTCGATCGCCTTCGCAAGGCTGGGTTAACGGTTAAGTTGTCCAAGGTTGCCTTTGCTAAGCCCTCTATGTCTTTCCTAGGGCATATTGTGTCACCTGATGGTGTAGCAGTCGATCATTCTAGAACACAGGCCATTCGTGATTTTAAACCTCCCAAGGACATTAAAGGTATCGCCAGGTTCATTGGTATGGTGAATTTCTTCAGGAAGTTTATTCCTAACTTCGCTAATAGAGCGGCGCCCTTAAACCTTCGTAGGAAAGGCATCAAATTCGAGTGGGGACCTTCTCAACAAGCCGCTTTTGAAGACCTTAAATTAGCTCTTTGTAATGCCCCTGTACTTGCTATGCCTGATTTCTCGAAGAAATTCATTGTCCAAACCGACGCATCGTCGTCAGCAGTAGCTGCAGTCCTTCTTCAAGAGACTGAACTAGGGAGGCGCCCCATCGCCTATGCGTCTAGGACATTGTCGGCTCAAGAAGCCAAGTATTCCATCTATGAGCTCGAAGGTTTGGCAGTCTTATTCGCCTTAGAGAAGTTCCGTCTCTATCTGGAACATGTCAAATTCGACCTGGAGACAGATAATCAAGCCTTAAGCTGGGTCTTAGGTAGGCCGCGTCGTACTGGTCGTATAGCCCGCTGGGCCATCCGTATCTCTGCCTTCCAGTTTGATGTTAGACATATCAGAGGTACCGAAAATGTTGTTGCTGATGGACTCAGCCGTATGTTTTCTAACGACGTCGAGACCCATGAACCGGTCGACAGTTCATCACCTTCCGAGTCCATACTATCTGAGGTTAATGCCATCCTAACAGATGCTCCCATGCTCTTTAGGGATATCGAGAAATACCAACGTGAAGATCCGACGCTGGCTCCGATAATGGAAACCCTTTCTTCTGGGGAACATGTTGTCCCTTATGTTCTGAGGAATGGTGTTCTATGTTGCCCTTCGAGGCATGATAAGATGATGAAAGTTGTTGTTCCAGCGGTTCTTGTACCTATGATCTTCAAGTATTATCATGAGACCCCATTAGGAGGGCATCTTGGTATCTTTAAAACTCGTGAAAAGATTAGTGAAATGTTCATCTGGAAAGGTATGGACGGTGAAATCCGTGAACTAGTAAAGGCTTGTAAATCCTGTTTGCTTAGTAAACCGACCATGTCCACCAAGGTAGGCCTCTTGTCTTCTCAGCAAGCGTCGCGCCCCATGGAACGCCTGTATATTGATTATGTAGGACCATTCCCCCAGTCAAAGGGTAATGCCAACAAGTTCATCCTTGTGTGTGTAGATGGTTTTACCAGATTTTCTTGGTTATTTCCGACTAAGCTGGCTACCGCTCAGTCTACCATTACTTGCTTAAATTCTATTTTTGCTTCTTTTGGTCCGTGCCAATATATTGTATCTGATAATGCTAAGGCTTTTACATCTAACTTATTTCGTAAATTCTGTTTTGACTTATCCATCTCTCATGTAACTACTTCGGCTTATTACCCTCAACCATCTCTGGCTGAACGGGTTAATCGTAATCTCAGGTCCGCACTTATTGCCTATCATCATGAAGATCATTCCAGGTGGGACACGTCCCTGCATTGGTTAGCTTTTGCTTTGAATTCGGCGGTTCATGAATCTCATAAGTTCACTCCAGCTTCCTTGATGTTCAAGTTTGTTCCCAACACGCCGCTCTCTAACCTTTGGTCTCTGAGTGACATTCTACCCGAGACAATAGATCCGGATAATATTAAAGATCTTTGGAAGAAGGCTAAAGCCAATCTTAAGGTATCTCATGAAAAGGTTAGGGAAAAGTATGATCGTGGACGGAGACCCACCACTTTGAAGGTAGGTGACCAGGTGATGGTCAAGAATTTTGTTCCCGCGGGCAAGCTTGCCCCCAGATTTCATGGGCCATGCATCATTCTCGATTTTCTTACGCCGGTTACATTGTTAGTAAGCAATCCAGCCACCGAGAGGATATTTAGGGTTCACCTGTCACAGGTGAAACCAGTGTAAATTTTGTGTCAACTTGCTTCATATAATTTGAAAGGAATATGAAGGTTATATTTTTTTTTGAGTTCAACCTTTAAGGCTTTCTGCCCCTTCTATAATATTTTGTCTTATATGTAAGCCTTTTGTAAAACCTTCCCCGATCCGTTAAACTGCCATTCTGTCCTTGCCTCGGCCATTACCACGCTCCCGTCTCCTGCTCCAATACACACTGTGGCTGAATTATATTAAATGCCATGGACATCTGCACGCCGCTGACCCCTCAACCTCTTCACCAAGCCTGTGCCCTCAAAAAGATGATGGTCCAACACAATTCTGCCGCCTAGCTTTAATGTTTCAGTGCCCCCGCAGCCGCGCGGCGCCGTGCAGCAACTGGGGCAGAGGACGGGCCCCCTCGGCCCCAGCGAGGACGACATGTGCACGGCGAGCCGGAGCTCTCCTCCCGGCCAAGGCTGATGCGCGGCGCACGACCTGCTACTTGCCCGCAGCCTGTATATGTTCACCGCGGGCGCGGCGTGTTTCAACACCTCTGCTCCCCTCATAGTGCGGGCGAGCGGTATCTCAGGGTACTTGAGGGGTCCGAGCGGCCTCCCTTTGGACGCAAGCTGCAACGGCCGGGCTGGCCATTCAACTTAATCAACATCAACTACATGGACAGTTACGATAAGCAATGACTACACTTGGGAATTCCACAGCAATATTTGGTGGCAATTGCAAAATTTTCTTCACCTCTAAGTATTAAAAGTTTATCTTCAGAAATTCAACTTCTACAAATATAAGGACTTTACTTCACCTGCAACAACAAAATTTTGAAACTGAATCAAACCAAATTAAGAAAATCTTATAAATATTTTTTTTGGCAATTAATCTCCATATCTACATCAAAACTTGGACCTTGTTTTCAAACCATTTCATGTGTCACCCCGGGAGGAACTTTTGGGGGGGGGGAGGTCTGTACCGGGCGGTACACCTCCACACCGCTAATTCAAAATGTGCGCCAGTTGAAACTCCTCTGTTGGAGGAAGTCTGAACTTTATCTACGCTATTAATTCTCTACTTTCTCTGAAGATGTCACCACATGGAAAACTTTGAGTTTTTGAACTGTGTCATTTTTGATGTGTTTTTGTTTCGCTTGAAGTAAGAAGTGTGAACTTTCTCTTCTAGAGGACACTACTGAAGATCAACAATAGTGCAACCTAGTGCGCAGTCAAAGAACTATTTTGTTGGAGAAATTTTTATTTCAAATGTTTGTTCTTTGCTAAATTTCCTTCTGTTATTGTTTAAGTTGGCTGTATACCCCTCTTTTTCCCCTTGTTTTAGATTTATCCAATCCCGAATTTCTTTGAGTTTTTTCTCGACCAATCCGATGTATCTTCCCCCTACTTGGATATGTTTCTGTACCCTAGCCAATAAAGAATGTGCGGGAGGGTGTTTTCATTCCCCTAATGCCTAGAAACTTCTGCGAGAGGATATAAACTGCTGATTTTAGGGTCTCCGGGCCACTTCTGTTCCATCTTTCAGTGTATTTAGTACATAGCAGGAGGCGGGAAGCGCCTCTTTCCTCGGCAGCGGTCATCAATAAGGTAATGGCCGATTAATAAATTCTTTCTTTGCTAGCTCAGCAGTTTAACTCTCGGGGCGGGTGCGAAGCATTCCTCCATGTAACCTTTTCCTAAAATGTAACGATCTTTTCTTCTATTCTCTTTTAAGCTACATACTGGGATAGAGAGTGCTAACCCTCTCGAGCTCCCACTCTTATTGTTTTGAGGTGAACTTATTTTTCTCAACCTATTCTTCGATAACGTAAAACAAATTGTTCTTTTCTTAAGTCACCTCTTTAGCATGGGATTAGCCCTTGTATTAACGGCCTAGTGCCAAGTAGGTCTTAATCAAAGTGTATTAGGAGTGCAAGCTCGCCTCCTCTCAAATTGTTATTTTAGAGGTCATTTAATTAACCTGCTTTTCATTTAATAGACCTCAGTAGGTTGGGTATTTTACCCCTGTGAGGACAACTTGAAGGTGGAGTTTGGTGTGGCCTGGGAGAGGCTTAAATTTTGAGAGCGAGTGGCTCTTTTGAAAATTGAATGTTGTATGCCTCGTGGAGGCTTTTCTGTGTAATTTGGAGCAAGGGCTCCTAGGTATGAATGGGGTTTTCTGCCCCTCTGTTAAAACTCGTGTTTGGGGTAAAACTGAGCTGATTGCCCAAGCAGTGTAAAGTCAGGGCGCGAAGCCCAATTCCTGTAAATATTGTAACTACCCTTTTTGATTTGCTACCTTGTACCTGCCATGCTTGTTATTTCTTTGTTTTGAAAAGAAAATATAACCTTGTTAAATTTTAAATTAATTTTGCTTTCGTAGCTGGAGACCTATTCACACCCGCACCTTCTTTCACCTCTACCTACCACGGAAAACTCCGTAACAATAATAATAATAATAATAATAATAATAATAATAATAATAATAATAATAATAATAATAATAATAATAATAATAATAATAATAATAATAATAATAATAATAATGTTGTTTCGGGTGTTTAGGACCTAAAAATCGCCCGAATATGCAGGCAGATGTGCTCTTAAAAATAGCTAAATTTGACACAAAAATGGAAACTATGATCAAATATAATTTTGTAGCCTACTTCCAACGAATGATTTATTTCCACTAGTTAATTACACATACTTCACTACTTCAATACATTTCTTTACTAGTATCATGACGAGTATAAGACCAAGTGTGAGGACTCAGCCATTATAGCATGGTAGTTTGTGGTCCCGCCACTGCAAGCAGTGCAAGTGATTATATCAAATACAGTAGAGATAATACGCGACACTTACGGATTTCGCCTTGCTAAAATGGGAGACAATTCGACGGTGGCGCTCCTAGTGACTTGACCTGAACAAATCGCGCTAAATTCAAATATCAATGGAAATGTATATACGGAAATGGATAAATAAATTACGTCTAGAAAGAAAGTGTTATTGAGATATTAACTTCGAAGTTGCTAAAGCAATTCTGGATAAATGAATGAAGAATTTCAAAGACTGAAATTAGACACATAAACAAGATATGAAATGTGCTGCTGTGAAATGGCTTGATCTTTCATTTATGCATTACTTTTTTAGCTTTAGCATTCCTGCCTGAACTTTTACGGTTGGATTTGTCTTTTTTCTCATTTAAAAACAATTTATCATCACATTAAGACACTTGTCAATAAAAATATCAGCACATTCCTTACACACATGATGCAATGAATTAACAATTAAAATCTGGACAATTTTCCTCTTAATATGAAGCCTACTAACAGAAAGAAAATCTATAAAATCCCGGCTTTAATCTGAGAAGAGGGATATAAGAAAGAAAAGTATGAAAATGTTGTCGATAGTGATGCTTTAAGGAATATTTACGTACAATTAGAGCAAAAATGTAACATACCCTTGGCTGTATTGTCGAGGATTTCTAAAGTCGATGGCCTGGAAATGATCCGAACAGATCTTATAATTCTTATATAAGCGTAACGTCCCTTCTTTCTTGTACACCTTATCCAAATCGCTTCTGTGACATTTCAAAACCCACAGATCACACCTACAACAACACATCGGTATTGAAGGTTAACTGCTGCACTATAGAATAAAATATGCGTATTACATTTTATGCCAATTAAAACATGGGTCGAGCAGGTCAGAAGATTATGAAGTACTATAAAAATCTCTGTCACTGGAAGAATATATATGCAAACACAATATTACTTACATTTTCTTGTCACGAGGGAACCTGAAGAGCGACCGCGCATTCTTCTCTACTTCATAGTTACTGCAGCCAAACACAGCACATACCTTTCCCCTCATGTTGAGAAGAGATATCAAGGAATGACACACGCTACTATTTAATTACGTCAACTCACTGAAAACGCATAAATAACACCAAAAACTTCACACACAAATACACGTGCTCTTATGAGAGAATCTGTACTGTTCAGGTCTATCCGCTAGAGTTAGCTCCAATAGCTGTCCCTCTATATCTCGCTCAGTGTCGCGTATTATCTCTACTATTATTTGATTATATCCAACACGTGCTCCAGTAGTCCCGGCAAGCCGGGTATAGAAAAGTGCGGGAGACGTTACTGTGCGAGATATTTCAGTGAATAACTGAATTTTCTTTGCTTTCAGTTCCTAAACTCAGTTCATTGTGTGTTGTGTACTTCAAGCACGTATCTTATGTACCTTGATTAATTTAATAGTTCAGCATGCCGTACTGTTTTGTGCCTGGCTGCAAGTCAGGCTATGGTAGAGTAGTTGATGATATGCGATTTTTTTCACCACCGAAGGAATGAAATTGATTTGAAAAATGGGACAGAACTATTCCTCGGAGGGATACGGAGTTACCGCGTAATAGCAGAATTTATCATGTTCATTTCTCTGATGATTTGAGAGTAAAATCAGATAATATTATAAAATGGTGCAAAAGTGGATATATCCTAGAAAAATATTTCAGTCGATCCTTCAGCAGCTGGCTGTTGTCTTCAGCATGTTACGGATATAATCCCCAGCCTTGTTTGTGCCTATTTTTCGTCAGAACGAAGGAAATCCGGCAAGATTTACAATCTCGAACATCCGCCAAATCTTCACACAAGCTTTCGAAAATCCAGTAACCGACAAATTGAGTTGGTAAAGTGGATTCATGGCTGTTTGTTTTAATATGCTGGGAGTTATGCATTATTTATCTGTATATGTACACTCCAGTAACCTGTGCTTTCACAACATGTGATGAAGGTCGTAGCTCTTTTTTCCATGTATAATTTTTTCCATTGTACCCTTTCGTGGTATTTTAATTGTAATCTCTTATTGGTTTTAAAAGACAGTGTGTATGCGTATCAGTAACGGAATATACGTTTCCTCTGGCATCGTTCCTAAGACCAACTGATCGGTACTGTGGAGCTTGCCCACTCTAGCACTGCCTGGCGGGACGCACTTGAAATCGAGGAGTCCTCAGACCTATTCTTATATTCGTCATGCTAGTACCTTTAATTTCATTTTTAATTCGACTAGTCTCTAACATACATACATTATAAATCATTAAACTGTGGTCAATACCGAAGACGAAAATGGAATTCCTCACCTTTTTCCAGTCATTCGACCGGGTCAGGAATGGAATGAATGAAGCCCCATCTAGTGACGAGGGTAGGAATTGTGCCGGCTGTCGAAGGAAGTTATGGAGCCACGCTTCGTTTGAAAGTTTCACCTGGACTACGACACATCAGAGAACTGTATCACCAAAGCAGGTACACCCATTCCATTAAAATTATGATGCTTCGCAATGTCTGAATTCCAGAATTAAGACAGAAAATTGTTCACCCTTATTTATTAATTTGATATTGAGGCTAACATCTAGTGGTTTTTTTAAAAACTTTCACACAAACAGGGTCTCCGGTGTTCCTTTATTATCATTATATTATACTTGATATAGACATAAGCTCTTACATTTCTTGTGATGTGTTATAAAAATGTATTTCATTACACAATCTCGTCTTATTTACGACGTGTATTTAAAAGAATGGTTAATAATCAATTAACATTTCCTTAAAAATAATATATTTTGGGCCGATGAACTTAGTTGTTAGGCCTCTTTAAACAACAAGCATCATCATCATCATCATCAATAATTTTTTTTTAAACCTATCAATTAAGGATTTGTGGGGGTACATTGAACTTTAAGCCATGAGTGAGGGTTACAATCTATTAATAGTTTGAGGACCTCTGAGGTAAGGTTTTGCCATGGATTCGTCCAGGATTGCCCAGCATCCGTTATTCAGTTTATGGTGAACGATGGTGTTAGCGGGGCCGTATGGAGGGTGTGTATGGGAATGAGTTTGTATCACTCTGTACAGTGTTTAGATCAAATAGCATTGGGAATTTCATCATGGGCGGTGTTAAATCAAGTCAGCCACTGTGGGCAGCCTGGTAATAACAAAATATACGAAGGGTGTTCAATAAAGACTGATACTAATATTCAGAAGTATTGAACAGGCGATTGCACTTCAGCTGGCGGCTAATTCGTATAGTACTAAGCAACCTCGACTACTACCACGCGCTACACGTCAGAACTCAGCGGCTATCGGTCTGTTTCATTCCTAGTCCCAGAGTCAGAAGAATTAATCATGCATGTTTAAAATCCTCGGCCAGGATTCAAACCCGGGACCCTCTGAAATGAAATGAAGATCTCTACTTTGACCATTCAGTCAAACATACGATGCTATGAATTGGTTCATAATTTTATTAAACTGTAGTATTTGCTGTTTTCAATATAAATATTCAACAAAGCTAAACATACGCATCTAAAAACCTTTTTTTTTTTTTTTTTCAAAATTTCCTCTCCTAAAATTAGGGTGCTGGAGTTATTTGATGGCAGGGATTATTTGTATATATACTATATACAGAGTGCCCTTGAAAAAGGTTCCAATATTTACAGAGGAGGCCGATGTAAAGATAGATTCGTCCCAGTCGGAGAATTGTAATTAGTGATCAGGCTTTATGCGGATGATGTTATAGAGTAATAAATAAGTTAAAAGATTGAGAGAAACTGCAAAAAGACCTCGACAATGTTGTGAGATGGACAGCAGGCAATAGTATGATAATAAACTGGGTTAAAAGTCAGGTTGTGAGTTTCACTAAAAGGAAAAGTCCTCTCAGTTTTAATTACTGCGTTGATGGGGTGAAAGTTTCTTATGGGGACCACTGTGAGTACCTAGGTGTTAATATAAGGAACGACCTTCATTGGGGTAATCACATAAATGAGATTGTAAATAAAGGGTGCAGATCTCTGCACATGAATATCAGTGTATTTAGAGGTTGTAGTAAGGATGCAAAGGAGAGGGGATATAAGTCTCTGGTAAGACCAAACTAGAGTATGGTTCCAGTGTAAGCTTGTTGAACAGAACTTGATTGCGTAACGTTCCTCTCGACTTTCTGCCATTGTAAATTTTGAGTGCATCAAGATGTAACCATATTCAAGGGAAGACGTAACCCTCACAAGGATTACTTGATTTGAGAACTGGAAAAATATCCAAAGAAAAGCAGCTCGATTTGCTCTGGGTGATTTCCGACAAAAGAGTAGCGTTACGAAAATGTTGCAAAGTTTGGGGTAGGAAGACTTGGGAGAAAGGAGACGACCTGCTCGACTAAGTGGTTTGGTCCGAGCTGTCAGTGGAGAGATGCCGTTTAATGACATGTATAGACGAATATGTTTGAGAGGTGTTTGTAAAGGTAAGAAATATCACAATATGAAGATAAAGTTTGAATTCAAGAGAACAAATTGGGGCAAATATGTAGGGGAGTTAGGGATTGAAATAATTTACCAAGATAGATGTTCAATACGTTCTTTGCAATCACTTAAGAAAGGCTAGGAAAATAAATAGGGAATATGCCACCTGGGCGACTGCCCTAAATGCAGAACAGTGGTGATTGATTGATTGATTGATTGATCGATTGATTGATTGATTGATTGATTGATTGATTGATTGATTGATTGATTGATTGATTGATTGATTGATTGATTGATTGATTGATTGGTTGGTTGATTGATTGATTGATTGGTTGGCTGGTTGATTGATTGATTGATTGATTGGTTGGTTGATTGATTGATTGATTGATTGGTTGATTGATTGATTGATTGATTGATTGATTGATTGATTGATTGATTGATTGATTGATTGATTGATTGATTGATTGATTGATTGATTGATTGAAACTATAAGTAGCCTACTTGAACGGATTTACAACACAAGGGGCGTTGCACTAAGATAAATCTGCTCTCAACCGATGCTCAACAGGGAAGTCATAAATTATCTCCTGAGTACAAAGAGGAGAAGGAAGAGTGTCAGACAATGTCAAGTGGTAAATAATTGATATATCAAAGAGCAAAAGATCTCGTACTTAGATAACACAACAGATAAATCTGTCTGCATAAATCCATTGTTAATGAGAAGGCACCAATTACCAGAAATTTGAGCCAAGTTCGAACCATTGCCATAGATTCTAGTGTTCCAGTTATTTTGTGGATATTCGTGCGCAAAAGACCGAGTTACCTAACTTACGCCATACAATTTGTGTAAATATAAGATTGAGTTTGGAAGATAGTGGGTTCGAACTGTTGATAGCCCTGAAGATAGCCTTCCACGGTTAACCACCTTGGGCTTGTACCTTAGTTAAAAACCTTGGTAGTTTTCTTCCCGGTCCAAATAGTTTCCCGGCCAATTGTTACCGTAAAAGCTATCAACGTTCATGGAATGATTGTGAAAATAAAACTAGTTCCGTTACTCTGAGTAAATCATTCGCAAAATCTTGGAAACCCTGGTTGCATATATACAGCGCTGTAGTGGCAAAATTCTCATAGGTATACTCTAAGACAGGGCATAACAAATCCCGCATGCAAGATAACCCGGAAATTTCAAATTAGTGAGTTACAGCTAGTAACAGCAATTTTGTATGAATCAGGCATCTAGAAGATAGTGTATGATAACAAAGAAGAAATTCATATTTGATTGCACCAGATTGAAAATTTTAATTTGATTACACAGTAACCTAGTTTATTACTGGACCTATTTCAGCTATTTATTAAAACACATATTCAAGGTGCCTCTTTTCATTTGCAATCACACTTTTAACTGGAACAAACTCATGAAAATTGGTGTACGTTACTGCCACGACTTGATATTTTTCTCAGGCTTAACTCGGTCAACTAGCGAGGCATTCCAGTGTACGAACATAAGCTGGAGACCTAAGCAATATACAGCGGTGACCTTAAATAAGTGATGGCTGATAATGTTTTTCATATACTTCACGATTACCAGCGTAGCTGGAGAGTTCAAACTCCCTGACAGAATGACGAAATTAAAGAGAAACGAAGACAAATTAGAAGGTAAAGGCATAAAATACAAGATAGATCGCAGAAAACTAACTATGGTAAATATTCGTTTGTAAACCGGTGAATTACCTGCAGCTGTCTTAGAGCCTTTTACCAAAACTGTAAGATGCTTCAAGAATAGACTCCAGCATTCTGTAAACTGTGTGTACATTTCTATGTGATAGTGCCATATTTTAATGCAATGCTCAACACACTGTAAATTGTAGTATGAGGAATCTGAATTATTTACGGTATGTGTGAATTTGTATATGAACATGCTGTATTTACAATACTTAGATCACTATCATTATCAGCTATATTCAATCGTTTTTGCGATGTCCGATGTCCGAAGCAAGGTAGGTTTTCATGAGGTCTCTCCATCTTGAGCGGTGTTCCACCAATTGATCCCAGTAATCTTCCGGATGTCTTTATTCCACATTTCCACATTTCCTACTGTCAATCAAAACCCATTTTCTACTATTCTACTATAATAGCAGGCTCACTTGGCCACTGCCATTCACAGTAGAAATGGAGAGTTTTAATTATAAACATAGGCCCCTTTTCCTAATATAAGTCACAATCGAGCTGGAGAGATTTGATTATCATCGAGATATGCAGAGCAATCTAACGTATCAATAATCGAGACACGACAATAAGTCATAGGACCAAAGTTGTAGATCTCTCCAAATTGAGCGACGATTGTGCTATCTGTTCTGTGATGTGACTTACCGTTTAGCCATCAATTATCCCGAAACGAAGGATTGCACCGTCATTATAGTGCATCCATATTTCGATATTTTTCGGGGCCAAAAGTTATACATTTGAATAGCTTGGAATTTTCCTCAAAGAAAAGAGTGTCCAGGTTTTGGGATTAGCACTCGCAGTCATACGGAGTAATTAAGGAAGGAAGTAATACAGTTAAGGAAGTTGAAATTAATAGAAAATAGGTTTATAACTGAGGACAGCCGGACAGGACAAATATGGAAATACCAAGTGGATGTATTGGAAAATAAAGTGTCCCTCAATAAATTGTGATGGTATGAGTTACCGATATCAGATGGCGGTAACAGAGGAGAAATTTAGGCGCAGGGATTCTTAGGCAAAAAGATAAGGAGATGACTTATGGTGTTATTACTTAAGCCCTAAAGAGGGAAGGCACAGGCAAGAAATTATAGCTCAAAACATAAGAAGCATAGAAATACAGTAAACATTATAGAAAATGCCAGAAAACACCTTACGGTGTGAAATAATAGGCTACACTCCACGGTACTGTTTAAATATTAACAACGCCCCTTAGTGCTATTCGAGGACGTTTGCAACCTCCAACGGTATGATGCCAATATTCCGCAGAATGGCCGATTAACGTCTCTCTTGATTTCTATCCAAGGATAGAATGATGACGAAAATGGCAATACGTTACTTCCCTGCTGGCAAACAGTCAGAGACGTTGGCATGGTGACGTGTAGGTTCGTTGTCGGTCTGTCGGTCACTCAATGCGGAGCGTGAGACCCGCAGAAAATAGTCATTTTCTCCGTCATTTGAAGAGTAAGCTAAATTATGTACATTTAAAAAGTTGTTTATAATGAAGGGGCGTTTTACATTAGTGCGCGGATATTACGGAAAATCAATAGTATTATAGAAAATACTTCTATTTTCTATTATACTATTGATTTCTATTGTGCTATTTCTGTTATACCATTGATTTCTGTTCTGGTTTTCCTCTAAAGCCCCTGCCCGTTCAAAGATTTTAAAATTATATGCATATCAAATCCTTCCTAGGGATAAGTATACTCTAAATATTATGAAGATTGATCGAGATCTATCCAGCCGTTTTGACGTGATGGTGGAACAAACAGACAAACAGACACGAAAAGCAAAAACCACAGATACGGTCTTGAGTTGACCTAAAACGGATGGATATCTGAAAAATTGGCAAAACAAACGAAATTACAGGCTGAGGTCCCTTACAATTTTATTTATGTAGATTCTGAATTAGTGTGTGTTCCAGTGGCGTGCGGTGAACATATTCATTACCCCAGCTGCGAAAAAGTTCTTTTAAAAATATAAACAATCGTATCCCTACTACACTCTCTAAAGTCAACATTACCATTTTATAACGCTGCATTTTTCGTGGAAAGGTCTACCTGAGAAAGATCTTTCAAGAATATTTTCAACCACACGCTCACACATACTTCCAAATTTATACTCACGGCAGTGACGACACCATCATAACTTAATCTACAGCAGATTTAAAACAATGTACTTACAGTTTAAACCGGTGACGCTTCGTGATAATACAGTATAGTTTTCACAAAAATACACTGGAACCTTTTGTTTGGTATTTTTACCGTCGTTGAAGTTTTGTTGTTTCACTCGCATACTGATTGTACGTGGATCAACGACAAACGAGGGAAAATATTTGTCACGACGTATAACATACGTTATATTAATGAAGAATGCCACAGAACTCACGAAACCTTCACCTGTAATCCAAGAGGAACACAAAAATTCACTATATAGTCTACCACCATCACAGACAACCATTCGCGCTTAACTCTATGTTCATGCTGGGCCCCCGAAATATTTTTCTGCGGCTATCGGAACACATACTCTACACGCGCCATCAGTGAATTGCTCGAAACTGTATACATGCCGAAACCCAAGACTAAAATATATTCTTCTATATTACAATTGATTTCATATACTGGCACTATTTTTATTAGCAAGACGATGTGCAAGTGGCTATACTGTTAAGATGTTGATCTTTTTCCTGCAGTCTCTAGTGTGTGGCACTGAAAACTTCGAGTGTCGTGTATTAAAACTAACATTAACTTACCTAAGCTAGCTGGCCTGTCGCCGTAAATTGCTGTCTGGGGAGGGGCTACAGCTTCAAGGACAAGGAAGCTTCAAGTGCATGCGTCACCCAAGCAACCTTACTGTAAATTTCGCTGGGGGGTAGCTCTCTGTCGCTCCGACAAGGAAACCCAGCTCGCTAGAGAAGCTGAACTGTGGTAGTGCGAGCGGATTGTCGAGACGGCTGTACTTGGCTTGGCTTAGATGTTCGCAATTTTTTTAACATTATAAAAAGCGTTCTGAGGAATAATTAGAAAATGCTATTACAAAGTTCTTTAGCCCAGCAGCGCTGGGGTAGATGGGGTTCAGTGCACGCCACTAGTGTGTTCGACAGACTGAGAAGCTTCCCCCGAGGTCGCTTAAGTTCGGCCAGTGTCTAGTATTCGAATGATTGTAGGGTTCGAACCCCACTGTCGGCAGCCCTGGAGATGGCTTTCCATCGTTTCCCATTTTCACAACAGGCTGTATCTCATTAAGGCCACGGCCTCTTCCTTGCTATTCCTAGCCCATCCCTGTTCCATTGTCGCAATAAGACCTGTCTGTGTCGGTAAGACGTACGGTAAATCAAGTTGTAAAAAAAAAAAAGTTTCTTAGTAATATTAACTGGTATCCCTAGGACCCAAGTGAACTAGCTAGGGGTTAAGTACAGATTGAATTTCGAGCTTGTGAACACGGACAACTGATGGTTCCAAGATACCTATACTGTACAGAACTGATATGGGTCCTTAATCCACTAAGGTAAGAGTGTATTCTGCCCGAAGGCAGCTCCGAACCTCCGCAGAGGTGTGCCTGAGCCGGAGTATACGTACGGTAGGGTGGCCAGTTCCTTTCTGCTCCTCCATTCCCTTAACCCCCACCAACAGCGCGTGGTAATCCATACAAAGCTTGACCACGCTCAATGTTGCTTAACTTCGGAGATCTCACGGGATCCGGTATTTCAACACGGCTACGGCCGGAAGGCTTGTTTCTAATTCGTGGTAAAATGTCAATCCACCAAGCCACTCAATTTCTTTCTCAAAAAGGGGGGTCGCGTGTGCAAGAAGTTAGAGAGCCAAACTGCTATAGAGTTTCGAAATGCGGTGTCCACTAGACTCATAAGACAAGTTTGAAATATTCGCCTGCTCATATCAGGAGAAAGAAGCATGCGTACAGCAGAACGGCTTGCATAGCAACACGTTCCTCCCCTCGGTAGATTTATTACGGAGCTTCCAATGAATATTTTGTTGTGTCTGTCCCACGTTACTTTGTGTGTGTGTAGAGTAGCCGCAAAGGGAGTGATGTAAACGTTGTTTGGTATTCCTTTCCAAGCTTCAGAACACCGGGTCATGACTGACATGTTATCTACATCTTGGCTGTCTTTCTGTCCGTCAGCTGTCTATTTGCGTCAAGGTTAGCTGTAGTCTGCCTCTTCCCTCCTTTAACACTGTGCGATGGAAAAGAGAGATAGCGGACTGTCTGCCCCGGAGGTCCGAGCAGGATAATTCTTATTATTCATGAGACTCTCAAATAAAATTTGCACTTCACCGTCTGTAACTCAGCGAACCTGTTTATGTAAAACAAATCAAGTTTCTGGATGTCAGCTACAAGAGCCTGACAGCAATTTGTTCATAATTCTCTATGAGCAAAGAACTCTTACGGAGGGCCTGGAGCTGCGGCTAGCTGCTTATTTTCTCTAAATCTCCTTCTTTTTCTTTTTTGACTCCATCTGGGGCGTAATTCATCTTATCAACAAGGGCTACACGGTCCTGTAGCAATATAATGTGTGAATATTATCCTCTATAATATACTTTATTTCATCTTTATGCAAGGGGAATCTTGTTATGATGAAGTCTGATTTATTAATCGGCAGGCTTGTTTCTAGTTCGTGGTAAATTGTCAAATTACTGTAAGACGCAGATAAAAGTGGATGCTGATCATGCTTATCATCGTAGTCCTATTAAGCTAATGCATACTGGCGTCACCTCGCGTGAAAGGAATACCAAATTACTTTGCTCAATCCCTAGCCATACATTGTAAACATGGCCGGTGAGAGACACACATGTCACAACTGAATGTCATTAGACACTCTTAGTACTGAGAATAGCAAAAAGAAATTGTAGTCAGAGAGGCATCAGATCAATCACCACTGATCTGCATTTAGGTGTAGTTTAGTCTTTTCCTAAATCATTGCAAAGAATTAGGAAATTTACTGAACATCTTCCTTAGTAAATTATTCCATTCCCTAACTCTTCTTCCTATAAACGAATATTTTCCCCAATTTATCCTCTTGAATTCCAACTTTATCTTCATATTGTGATCTTTCCTACTTTTAAAAACACCACTCAAGTATAATCGTCTAGTAATGCAATTACACGCCATCTCTCCAATGCGTCTCCTTACACCCAAGTCTTCCCAGCCCAAACTTTGCAACATTTTCATAACGCTACTCTTCTGTCGGAAATAGTCCAGAACAAATCGAGCTACTTTCCTTTGTTTTTGTTTTTCAGTTCTTGAATCTTGTAATTCTGGTGAGGGTTCCAGACATTGGAACTATACTCTAGTTGGTGCTTTACCAGAGACTTACTAGAGAAACTAGAGTATGGTTCCATGGTATTGGACCCTGAGACAAATTAATATATAAAATATTTAAGACGAACCAACTGGAACAGATACTTTATTAAGCCATTAATGTCCAAGAATTCTTAATAGCGATTGATTACCTTCCTCTCTTTGCAATGAGATAAATCACAGACAAGGTAATTTACGGATGATGTCGTATTCTATGGAGAAATAATAAGTTACAGGATTGTTAGCGACTGCAAAAAAAAAGGACCTCGACAACGTTGTGAGATGGACAGCAGGCAATGGTATGACGGTAAATGGGATGAAGAGTCAGGATATAAATTTCACCAAGAGGAAAAGTTGATGGGGTGATAATACCTCATGAGGTTCACTGTAAGTACCTAGATGTTAATATAAGAAAAACCTCCGTTGGGGTAATCACTTTAACGAGGTTGTAAATAAAGGACAGGGATCTCTTCACATGGTTATGACTGTATTTAAGGGTTGAAGTAAGGATAAAAATTAGAGGGTGTGTAAGTCTCTAATAAGATCCCAGTTAGAGTATTGTTTCCAGTATATGGAACCCCCACCACGATTACTTGACACGAGGACTGGAAAAGATCCAAAAGCAGTACGATTCGTTTTTGGTGATTTACGACAAAAATATTAGTGTTACGAAAATGTTGGAAAATTTGGATTGGGAAGACTTGGGAGTAAGGAGATGAGCTGCTCGACTAAGCAGTATATTCCGAGCTGTCAGCAGAGAGCTGGTGTGGAATGACATTAGTAGAGGAATAAGCTTGAGCGGAGGTTTTAAAGGTAGGGATGAATTTAAAACGGTCACCCAGATGGCAGAATTTCTATCAATCGTTTACCTACTGTTTTTCGTAAATGATTTCAAAGAACTTGGAACTTCATAGAACTTGATCAATTATTCCAATGACCGACTCGTTGGCTGAACGGTCAGCGTACTGGCCTTCGGTTCAGAGGTCCCGGGTTCGATTCCCGGCCGGGTCGGGGATTTTAACCTTAATTGGTTAATTCCAATGGTACGGAGGCTGGGTGTTTGTGTTGTCTTCATCATCATTTCATCCTCATCACGGCGCGCAGGTCGCCTACGGGAGTCAACTCGAAAGACCTGCACCTGGCGAGCCCAACATGTCTTCGGACACTCCCGGCACTAAAAGCCATATGCCATTTCATTTCAATTATTCCAATCCATAATTCCTCTTCCTTTAAATGGATATTTGTCCAGTTTGTCCTCTTGAATTCCAAAATTGAAGAAACTTATTGGAAACTGAATCTAGCAAAGAAGTCAGCTAAGGACAACGTGAGGGCAAGCATAATTGGCAATCATACACATTTTAGTGAAAGTGTATTTATAGGTGCTTTAACGCAGAAAGAGGTTCCAAGAAAGACATTCGAGGAATCATTAATGAACAACGGGAGTGTGTATGTGAGGATATTCAAAAGGTAGAAGTGTTCAGTGTCAGTCAACAGTATGTAAACATTGTTGTTTACAAGGATAATGTCCAGTTAAAGGAGGTGACTAATACGAAAGAAGTATTTAAACGACATTTATAATAAGGTAAAAAGGTTGAAAACTAGAAAAGCGGCTGAAATTGTTAAGATTTCTGAGGATATACTAAAGACAATGGGTTGGGTTATAGTACCATTTATAAAGTTCTTATTTGATTATTGTTCGCATGACGAAGCTATAACAAATGAATGGATAGTTGCTATAGTAGTCCCTGTGTATAAAGGAAAGTGTAACAGACATAAAGATGAAGATTATAGGCCAGTCACTTTGACATGCATTGCATTTAAGCTTCGGGAAAGCATTCTTTATGATTATGTTAGACATGCTTGCGAAATTAATAAGGGGTTCGTTAGATGGTAGTTTGGGTTTAGGTAAGGTTATTGCACTGAAGCTCAACTTGTAGGATTCCAGCAAGATATAGCATGTATCTTGGATTCAGGAGGTCAAATGGATTTTATCGCGATTGACCTGTCTAAGTTATTTCATAGGGTGGATCATGAGAGACTACTGGCAAAAATGGGTGCAATAGGACGAGACAAAACAGTAACTGAATGGGTGACTATATTTCTAGAAAATAGATCTCGAGCGAGCTATATCTTATCCTGTAATAATTAAGAGGAGAATTCCCCACGGCAGTATTATGGGACATTTTTTATTTATTATATATATAAACTACCAATATCAAAGAATACTCCATCCACACTCATGATGAAAAATAAACAAGGGAAACTAACATACAGTAATCAAGAGAATGCCAAAATTGTAGCCGAGGAACCAAAACAATACTTAGAATTTGATTCTTATCCAAAAAATAAAACAAGTCTAGAAAAGGTTATACCACCAGTTTTCGATGAAGTAATCAAAGTGATTGGTTGGCCCAAGAACTACAAGGCAGCAGGAGAGATTGAAGTGGTTGCAGAGCTGTAGAAGAATGCAAGTAAGCAGACACTTTAAAACCTCCACAAACACTTCATAGACATCTGGGATTCTGAACAACTGCCTAAAGAATGTAACACAGCTGTAATTCATCCAATACACTAAAAGGGTGATAGATTGGATCCAAATAACTACCGGGGTATTTCTTTGCCTGATGTCACATATAAGATCCTGTCTAGAATTATCCTGACAAGAATTCAGGAACAATTCGACCAAGAACTTGAATAATATCAGGGAGGATTTTGACCTGGAAGAAATTGTCCGGATCAAATAATCAGTCTTAGGTAGATCATGTAACATCAAAGAGTGAGAAACAAAAAGTTAGTAATCACTTTTGTTGACTTCAAGAAATCGTATGACAGCATCCATCGTGAGCCATTACTTAAAATCCTCGAGGGAGTTGGATTACACCAGAAACTTATCATCCTTATTGGAATTACCATTTAATCATACTAAATCAAATGTTAAATTCAAAGGGAAGTTGTCTGAATCATATATTATTACTTGGAACTTAAACGAGAAAGTGTCAGTAGGAAATAGAACAACTAAATTGAAAGAAGCACAACGTATCACTTGCCAGCCTGCAAGAAGAAATCTCTTTCGATAAATGCAAAATTCAAACACCACAACTCCGTTATGAAACCTGAAGCAACCTATGCTAGTGAAACACTATTCAATTTGAACACCAAGTCAACAACAGGTAAATTACAGAAGACAGAAAGAAGAATCCTTAGAACAATCATAAGCAAAAAACACCAAGTAGATGGACAATGGCGATTATTACCTAACTAGCAGAAGTACCCGTTCTTCGTACGGGTTATCAGAAACTGGGTTTAGTTACTCATACTATCGGTGTGACTGACTTCTTTAGATATTTATATCACTGGTGTATTTACTTAAGTACGTAGAAATTATTTGTCATGTTTAGAATCATAGTGTAAGTATCTTCTTCTTCTTTTCTCCATGGGGGCCTCTAAATCTTAGTTCTTAATTAGCGTCGACCTCTAAGATCTTTTGCTACCATGATTTCCTTCATTCCCACCTAGATATACATGCTCCCTTCACAAAGCTGCAGCTTTAGTGTAAGTATACTTCCGCTAAATAGTACCACAAATATAAATATTATTGAATGTATTTGTTTGATCCGACATTTCGTAACTATTACAAATGATCAAGGAAATACGCGATGCACAAAAAACTACTATAATTATCGAGAATTATAATTCTCAGGGCTTGTCACTCATGTCGCACATCATATGATGAATCTGAGTATAAATGTTGAGAAATTTATTCAAGTCGTGGGCGCACAATGCAGCAAACTGAAGACCGAGAAGAGAAAAGGATCCCGAGAAACAGAGACTTGAGACTTAAACTAAAAACGTTTACACGCAAACGGTACACCATAACTGACGAAGAAAGGGCAGCCAGGTCAGAAAGAAGGAAGAGTTTTCTGGGAGCAGAAGAAGAAACATAAGCCAAATTTATAGTTAATACTCTTAAGACTTTAATGTATATGGATTGGTTAAAGTGGTCCAATGTGGGCGTAAAATAATTATTAATAATAATAAAACTAGCAAGACATTCGTGCTTCGCTACGGTTTTAAACTGAAAATTATTATTCAATATTTTACATTTTGGAGAGTCCACTGTCAGCTAAGCATGTAAAATACGCCCTCAGTTCGTACGTCAAACGCTTTTGGGGAGAATGATTATTTATTATCTGATCTAACACTCACTTGGACCCCATACGGAATAGTTTGAATGTTTAAAACCCTATCTTATTTAAAATATGGGATGTAAAATCGACCAAAACGTGAAATTTTGATTTTGTACGTCGAACATTAATGGATGAGTGAATACCTTTTTATGGGGTGAATGTTTTTAAATATTTATCAAAAGGGGGGTTATGACTGAATTTGCGTCGAAAAATCACTTTTTGAGTTTTGTGTTTAAAAAATAGCTCCATCTTTTCTCTATCAGAAAATGTTATAAATTTCCTTCCAGCGCCATTTTTAAACCTCCCAGTGGCTATTGAAAGGGAGAGCGCGTGGGATTTAATGTCCGGTCCACGCCCTCTTTCTACTGAGACGCCACAGTCTTCGCTGTTGTTGCGTTGTTTGTTCGGAGTTTTGAATATTGCGCGAAATATTTCCCTCCGAGGACGACAGACACAGCTACGCAGTCTCCTTTCATTTGTTTACTACGTAGTCAAAATAAATACTAAAATAAGAGAAATAATTTACTAGTCTAACAAAGGGAACTAAAATTGTGTTGCAAAACAAGAGTAGATTTATTTCAGCCACACAAGTGTATTTTCAAGGTTGCATATTTTCTCTTCTATCTTTGTTTACATTTTTTTACTTAGTATTTATTTACGTCGCGTTGTGGAAGCATGTTCCTGTTAGTGGTGGGGACGGAGCGGTTCGGTTCGGAGCAAGTATTGTGACGTCATTACTCGGTTAAACCGAGTACAGAACCGAGTACAACTTTATAGCGGTAAATTTAAACTTTATATTAACCTTCTAAGCTACAGTTTAAATTCATAAAGAAGATTATCATTTATTATCAGTGGTACAATGCTCCGTACTATTTATTGTTGGTTATTTGCACAATTTTTATAATGTAATATAAATTTAACAGATAACGTAACAAACAGTTAATTACAACTCTGTGCTTAATATGAGGCATATCAAGTAGACATAAATAAAGAAATAAACATACAAATGAATAAATACATACAATAAATATTAATGCATATGGATAAACGTACCGTATTCCATAATGTGATCATTGACGAAATGAAATCTAGTGCTTTGAAATGTGCCTAAATTCATATAATGTCAAACATTTAATTTATAACTATGTGGTAAAGAGTTAAAAGAAAAATTTGTTAAGGTAACATCAGTAATGGAAATAAATAAAGTATACAAATGAACCCAATTCTTCATCTTGTGACAAGCATTAAAATCAAGACACAACACTTTGTGCACAGACAGTATGGGAAGTACCGTTAGTGTTCTGTATTGCATGGAACAGGTGTTATATAGGAGGAATTTCCATTCAGAGATATCAGAGTTTCAGCTCGTTTTGCAGAAAGCGACGATCTTCGGTCTGAAAGAATTTGTCCAGCACATGAAAACACCTCCTATGCGGGCACAGATGTAGCAGGTACGCTAAGGTAAGCAAGTTCACTTAAGGGTCAATGAATATTGCAATTTCACGATCGCATTGTAATCGAAATCGACTTTCAACCTATTAGGTCGTGTTACGTACATTTAGTACGTGTTGAAGAGATGTTAAGTACAGAAAAAAAGGATATAAGGGACAGGTCTGGCTCTATCCTCTTATAACCCTCAGTGCATGTCTTCGCATACAAAAGCAGCCAAACTCCTATGAAACTTATTTTTTTCCTACACTGTCTCATCCAAACGTAGGAATGGAATTACTTTCACGATGTGCAACTGTATTTGTACCATGTCCTTACAATGCGCCCGCTTTATGTGAGTCCATAAATTTGACGTTCCTCCACCTGCACAATTGATTTGATTGCAAATTTTACAAGTAGCGGATTTTCTACCTGGACTGCTAGTAAAATACTGCCATGCTTGGGAGGACTGTCATGGCAGTATTGCTTCTTTCTACTACATATATCAGTAGACAATATAGCGCAACAACTTTAAACATATATATATAATAAGGAAACACAAATAGAACAGACGCCTCAGTCTGGAGTCTGAACAACAGCACAGTGCTGTTGCGAGTGTAGCCTGGCTGGAAGGTTTACTAAAGCACCCGCAGCGCTATACGGTGTATTCGAGTTGAATCGGTGCTCCGCTGTGACGTCACGTAAACCTGAAGAACCGAGTTACTCTACAGTTCTACTCGTTCCGTCCCCACCACTAGTTCCTGTTTTAATTTATATACATTTTGCACGAGAAGTCTTATTCCTGAGTGATAAAATTATTTATCCAGTGAAAAGCAGTACCCTAAGTTCATTTCACCGTGTATATACAGTGTGAATATTTTGAATTCAGTGTATACAACGGGATAGTGCTTTGTTTCGAGTATATTTGTAGTTATATACTTTGTTAGGTTAGGCAAACATCCTGTGTTATGATGGATAAAGGGCCCAGAACTTCTTATCGGTCAGGAAAGAAACGCCCTTCTAGGAGAAGTCTGGCTGCAAAATTGAGATATTCAGCAAGGAAATATCAGGAGGTAAAGCCAGGTACAGCTCCATTTAGGCCTAGTGAGGAGGTTCCTGTTTCTAGCACCTTACCACCTCCTGTTATTGCTGTTTCAGAAAGAAAAATCGACTCATTTTCTGATTCTTACCCTACTTCTAAATGTTCTAATATTGCGCCTGTAAATTACACCTTAGTGATGTGTGGAGTGGACTTGTAAAAGAACTGCTATGTGGTGAGTGTCGAAACAAATCAATTTTCATTCAATTTAGAGAAATCCATGGTTTTTCCTCTAAATGCAGAACTTGTGATTATGTTTCTGCAAATGTATATAGTTCTCCAAGAGTGAAAAATAATAATTCACAGAGGCCTGCTTTCCATGTCAACAATGCTATGGTTGAGACATTTAGCACTCTAAGTAAGGGTCAACGAGGGTTAGAAAAATTCTCAGTTGGTATGGCATGAACACTTTAGGGCATAGGACTTTTTCAGCCCATCTAAAACTTTTGATTGATGAGGGAAAATTAATGAGGAAAGAAGTACTACAGCCATATCTACAGGGTGGCGTACGAATAGTTGACACATTTAAAAAGCAAATATAAAATGCAACTTATGTACTATGTTGTTGAAATTTCGCGCACACCTTCCCTGTTTCATGGAAATATCTGTACATGTGACACTGCTGCTTTGTCTTCAAATGCCTGCATTCCAGTGAGTTTTCTGCCATGACCGACCATGGCCGACTCTCCGTTCAGCACCACGCCAAAACAGTTATCCTTTATTGTGAATCAAAAAGTGTCACGGTGACACAAAGGAAATTTCGAGCTGTGTTTCAGACTAGGTGGGCACCAGCAAGGAACACCATCCTTTGAAGGACAAGGCAGTGTGAAGGAAGAAAAGCGACCACGTGCACCAGCAGTTCGGTCTTCTGAAAACATCGCTGCGCTGAGGGTCGCCATGCAACGTAGCCCACACAAGTCAACATGGGGAGCTTCAAGATAAAGTGGATTATCGCGCCACCTTCAATTGTACCCGTACAAAATGACTGTTCTACAGAAGCTAACAGATCTTCACAGGCAGAAGATTTTGCAGTACGCCTTATGGACTAAAGATATAGATGAAGTACTGTTTAAACCTTGGTTCTCTGATGAAGCCTATTTTCATCTCAACTGGGCAGTTAATAAACAAAATGTGCAGTTTTGGGCTGCAGAAAAACCAACATTATTCACGAAAGAGACATGTATGGAGAAAAAGTGAGTCTGTGGGTATCTCTGTCAAGTCATGGGTTAATTGGACCATTTTTCCTTCAGTCAGACAGTTAATGCACAGCGATAGAAAGACATGCTGGGGAATGAATTCATGTCTCAAATTCTTGCTACCTCTATTCATACCCAGTGGTTTATGCAAGATGGTGCAACACCTCACACAGCTAACGATGTTCATGAGTTTTTGAGGGGAGTATTTGGTGATCGTGTAATGACTCTTCGTTACCCACAGTACAAAAATAATGGCGGATTCCTCTGGCCTCCTTAAAGCCCAGATTTAAATCCTTGTGATTTCTTTTTATTGGGCTGTTTGAAAAAAAAACTCTTCACTTCAAGACCCCAAAGCCGCATGGAAATGCTTGCTCGTATTGTGCAGCTCTGCAGTGAAATTCATGAAGACCTGTGCCGCAAAGTTGTCAGAAACATACGTACTCTTCTCGAAGAGGTTATCCGCCGCAGTGGAGGCCATATTGAACATGTGATATAGTGAGATGTATTTCCAGGGTCCAAGCTGCCTGTGTCTGAAATTTCATTAATGTTCTGTGAAAAGCAAAGTTGTTATTCTAAAATTAAATGTGTCAACTATTCGTGCGCCACCCTGCACAAGTTGTACGCAGTGCCCATGGAGCTAATGACAATGAAATATTAGATATTTGTGTATCATATGATACCAGCTGGCATAAACGTGGTCACAAATCCAACTATGGAGTAGGGTTTGCTATTGACATTCAGACTGGTATTGTGCTAGATTACCATGTGCTGTCAAAGTACTGTCAGAAGTGTGTGGTAGCTGAAAGGGACTTGGGGAAACATAGTTCAGAATTTGATATATGGTATGAAGGTCATAACAATTCTAGTGAGTGTGAAAAAAATATTGTGGGTCCTCTAATGCTATGGAAAAAGATATTGGAGAGATTCTGTGGAGGAGGTCACTTGGCAAGGGGTTCCGCTACACTACCATGTTGTCAGATGGAGATGCTAAGACTCATGCTCATTTAAATCAGATTCAAGTATATGGACCAGGTATCACCATAGTAAAGGAAGAGTGCATTAATCATGCATCGAAACGCCGTGGCACTACTCTTCGCAATAGTGTTAGAGCTTGGAAGGCAAAGGGTGAAACACTAGGCGGGCGGAAAGAGGGCAGCTTGACGGAAACCACCATGACCAAGCTTGGGCATTATTTCAGACATGCCATAGTCAACAACATCCCAGATGTGGCTAAAATGAAGAGGGCAATTTATTCTACCCTTCGACATTGCATGTCAACAGATCTCAACCCTCAGCATATAACTTGCCCCAAAGGTGTCGATTCTTGGTGCTTCTTTAATAGACAGCTGGCAGAGGGGAAACCAGTTGACAGTCATAGTCGAATGACTTGCAAGCTTAGGCCATCTGTTGTAACCTAGGTTGCACCATTATATCAACGACTGGCTTCAGATGAAATGTTGCGCAGTTCTTGTGCTGGCAAGACCAAGAATGCCAACGAGTCACTTCACAGTATGGTTAGGTCTAAGTGTCCGAAGGAAGTATTCATTTCCAAGTCAAAACTTTAACTAGGTGTACTCAGGGCAGTCTCAGAGTTCAAATGGGACACTACGAGACAGCTGACGCACTTCATGCCATCAGGAATTCACTTCTTTCTTCAACCACCCAGTCATTGTGTAAATCACAAGACAACCGTCGTGTGGCTCGGAGCAGGAAGAGGAGCAGTGGACAACACAAAAAGGAGAGAAAACATCACAAACTGGTAAAAATATCAACATAAAAAAGATTAAGGAGGTCTGAAGGTGCAACGTATGCTGCATGACAGTTCTAAAGTGAGTTGATTTTCTTATGCATTTTTCTCACATTTGTTTTTTCTCATGTATTCGTGTCTTAAAAATGCTCCTTGGGACACAATTGTGACCTGAAATGAATGAAACTTGGTGAGTCTACTCCTATATGTGCTAGAATAGGAATTCATCATAGGTTTTGACATGGACTGGTTTTTTCTACTGATTTCATAATGTAGAATTTGGGTCATGCTGTGAATTTTTTAAAAACATTTAATGAAGATTTCAGAATTTCTGGAAGGAAAAATATAACTCTGATAACAAAACCGTGGATAAAATTTGTTTCTGTATGCAAGACCTACATTTTGGCAAATTTTTAGCTTCATCAGATAAAAACTTCATCGCAAAGGTCTTTTCCGCATGAGTGCATTTTAAATGACAAAAAAATAATAACTTCAGAACCAAGGTACCGGTACATACACAACTAAAATTTAGTGCAGGGTCTAACTGTTTTACAATACATGTGTACATAAAATTTGGTTCCAATATCATGTAAATTGAAGTTTTAAAATTCAGTCATAACTCCCCTTACATCTAGGATATAGAAGACCGAACTTCATTAAAAAATAAGTTAGTGTCTTAAACGGTTTCGGAAGAATGGATATTGTGTTTGAGAGTCATCAATCATCTAAACCACATAGGGGAGAAATGTTTTGAAGTATACGATATTTTACACCTAGGGCATAAAATATACCCTTCTAATAAAATTAAAACTTGTGCGTCAAACGGTTTTGGAGCTAACCTCATTTAACACTTTAGGGTTTTAACGTTAAAAAATATTTCCTATTTCACACCTAGGATTTGGAATTGGAATTTTGTCTTCATACGTTAAACCGTTTCGGAGGAAGGGCTGAATATATTTGCTTTAGGATATTAACCTCCATTTAACTCTCCGAGTGGTTAAATTTGTTTCAAACCTTCTGATATTTAACACCTAAGATATCATTTGAAATTGTAAATTCATAATTCAAACGGTTTTATACAAATGAATATTTTTGTCATCATTCCTCACCCTCCAGTCAAAACCCCCTTAGGGGTGTATTTTTTTAAGTCCACTCCTTGTTTGTATCCTTATAAAAGTAATTCAACTCCTTTTACAGCCCCTTAAGTTGATTTCACCCCCGCCCCTCCCCCGCTACAAAATACGCGTGTCTTCATATTTAAAGGAGATTTCAAATACCAAATTTCTCGTCCGTAACATGCTTAGTTTTCGAGATATAAGTATCCTCAAACAAATAATTCAAATCATTTTTCAATTCATCTATCCACCCCTTAATTAGATTTTCCGAAACAAAAGAATACGTGTTTCTTTATTTTTAATGTAGATCCCAAATACAATGATTCATGTCTGTATCATCTTCAGTTTTTGAGATATATCCTCATTAAAATAATTCAACCCATTTTACAGTGCTTTTTACAACTCCCACCCCTCAGGTGTTTTTCCGAGAAAAAAATACGTGTTACTTTATTATTAAAAGAGATAAAACATACCAATTTTCACGTCTGAAACATTTGGTAGGTTTTTGAAATATACTGTAGATACAGTATGCCCATTTTAAAAATTCACCCCCTTTAACACTTAAAACTAATTATGCGTGTTCCTTTACTTTTACAGGAGATTCCAAATACCAATTTTCACGTCTGTAACATCTTCAGTATTTGATAAGTATCCTCATAAAAATAATTCAACATTTTCTTCGGTTCTTTTCACCCACCCCACCCCATTAAGTGGATTTTCATAACACAAAAGAAGACGTGTTTCTTTATTTTTAAAGAATATTTCAAATACAAATGTTCATGTGTGTAACATCTTCAGTTTTTGAGATATAAGTATCCTCATAAAAAATTCAACCCCTTTTTCAGACTTTTTTACAACCCCCTTAGGTGAAATTTCCGAAAACAAAAAGATGAGTTGCTGAATTTTTAAAGGAGATTCCAAATATCAATCTTCACGTTAGGGCTCGGCTGGAGATTGAACTTTCCCGTCATATCTTCCAGAAATCGCATGACGAAAGTAGGTGAAGCGATCGATATAGAAACGGCCGTGGCATCTCCTCGGGCGGGCTGGGAAGTTCCCCGAGCTGGCTTAGTCCACCCCTTTCAGGTAATACCGAAGCGTTGCGGCAAGGCTGACGGTCGCTTGAGCACGTAACAATACTGTTTGCTTTACGTCCCACTAACTACTTTTACGGTCTTCGGAGTCGCCGAAATGTAGGAATGTATTCCCGCAGGAGTTCTTTTACATGCCAGTAAATCTACAGACACGAGGCTGAGGTATTTGAGCACCTTCAAATGCCACCAAAATATGCCTCGCTTCAGAATAAAGTCTTCGAAAACGTATTTCTAATGATGTATTATTTCTAATTATCTATTTGTTTTCATTTTGTACTCCTTCTCCAAGACTGTGTCTATAAAATTCAGCAATTTCTCCAGATCTTCTGCAGACTTCCTGCCAAGTTGGAGTCAGAAGGGCAGCGTCTCAACCTTCGAAGCCACTCAGCCTGGCTGGGATAATGAAGTTAGTTTTCGCGTTGATTCTTGCATAGAAATGACAGATCAGTTTTCATTTTAGCCGTGTAAAGGATTTAACAAAGGAGAACGTGCGTAACTCCTTACATGAACGTGGTTTAATATCCAGATTATATAAGACATTATAAAAATCGTGTACTTTACTTAAGTATCAAATGATTTTAAAAACCCGTTAATAATCGTGCGCCATTATAGACATAAACTAAATTACTAGGTTGCAATGTATCCTTTTGCATACAAAATAATGGTTACTTATCTTGATCTCCATTAAAGGAAAATAACGTGGAGATTATAACAAAATAGTAGCTTTCGTAACAGATTCAGTGTTGCAACTGGCGGTGAAGGACAGGCGAGTGCTTAGCATTGAGATGTCACGTGAAAACTTGGCCAGACTGCTCCATTCATCAGTTACTGGAGCAGGTTAACAAGGAGAACACGTTGCGATTATCTTAATGTGATATAGACTATATTATTTAGAAACACGAATCACAACAGCGTTGTAAAAAGCACTAATTCAATTGCCATTGTTATGTCTCAGCCCCGACTTGTATCGCGCACAATCACGCCGGCGTCGAAACAAGATTCAGTTACATAACGTTACACTCGATGATTTATGACTTCTATGTCGTGTAAAAGTACTCGAGATAATTGGAAGGAGAAACCAGTTATTGGTGTGGTTAAGAAGGAAGTCAAAGAAAAAAGAACTCACAAGTAATAAGCGTGTTAATATATGATTGATTGGTATCTCCTCGAATTATATTTTCCACACAACACCTGTCATTTTTAATGTCTGTTCTCTTATTTATTAGAGAATACTCTAGTCTGTAACCTTGTCACTCAAGTCATGTGCATGGGGCGTTGCTTTAACACGGAGTAGGATACAGCAAGGATATGTAATGTAGAATTTAATAATTCAAACAATCAATCACTCAGTCATCAATGATCTGCATTTAGGGCTGCCCTGATGGCAGATTCCCAATCAATTGTTTACCTTGCCTTTCCTTGAACGTTTTCAAAGAACTTGGAAATTTATAGAATACTAGCAAGATACCCGTGCTTCGCTACGGTATTATACTTAAATTTATAGATAATGCTTAACGTTATATATATAATCCGCCGAAATCCGCGATATGAATCGTTTTCTGAGAGAATCCGCCAAAATTCGCGGTCTGACTCGTTTTCTGAGAGATTTCGGCAAAGTCCCTCCCAATCTTCAATCTTTCTTTCAAGCAATCGATTTCTTACTTCCCGGGCTAGCTCCAGGTTTTCTGCCCGGTCAGTTGGGTCCCTAAATCTTTGCCATCTTTTCCTATAAGCATTTTTAATAAGGATCAAATCCTTGAGGAGATCCGGCGTTGTGTCATCTTAGGTGCCTTGGCGGTACTGAGCCCGCGGCCGGACTGCATTCCTAGTCATTAGCCGTCCAGGACCCGTTTCCATTGCGGTCTGCACATTTTAACGACGGTCCTGAACATTATTATTAGTATTATTATTATTAGGGTGGGTGGTATTAGTTGAATTTAGATTATTATTATTATTATCATTATTATTATTATTATTATTATTAATGTTCTGAACCCGCAGCAAGTTACAAGACCGCTACTTGGCGGTAAACTACATCTGCAGCCATTGTCATTGTTGACAATGTGACCAGCACCATTGTCGTGCGTAAGCAAGTGCGTGAGATTTCTGGCGATACGACTGATATAATTCCGTGCATTATTGACCTTATTATAGAGGTGAACAATTGCATGGTCAATATAATTCCTATCGTTTATTTCAAATGTGTTTAAATTTTTATTTGTATGCCAGGAGAATCTACTGCAATCTAACTTCAAGTTCTCCAAAGGAAAATATGACTCTTAAATATGAAGCCAGGAAAGATTAAAAATGATCGGTTTATGATCGAATCAAGTGCATTATGAACAGTAAAATCAATTGGTCTCAACTCCCTTTTCACCCTATCGCCGTTAAGATGATTTCCCCAAAAAAAAAAAAAAGAAGGCGTGTTTCTTTATTTATAAAGGAGATTCC
The DNA here is from genome assembly GCF_040414725.1 of Anabrus simplex. Lineage (NCBI taxonomy): Eukaryota > Metazoa > Arthropoda > Insecta > Orthoptera > Tettigoniidae > Anabrus > Anabrus simplex. The sequence goes on from NC_090265.1 coordinate 1,668,883,034, forward strand.
AAATGCCAATGTTCACGTCTGTTACCTTCAGTTTTGAGATATAAGTATCCCCATAAAAGGAATTCACTTTTTTCACTTCCTGTCACACTCCTCCCCACCTTCACCCCTGTTAACTGAATTTTCCGGAAAAAGTACTTGTTTCTTTATTAATAAAGGATCTTCTAAATAACAATTATCACGACTGTAACATCTTCAGTCTTTGAGAAATGTGTCCTCATAAATGGAATTCAACTCCTTTTCACCCCCACTTCCCCCCCCCCAGATGATTTTCCTAAAAAAATGCTTTGTTTTTGTTTTTAAAGGAGATCCAAATACCAATTTTAACGTCTACAACAACTTTAGTTTTTATTAGATGTAAGTATCCTCATAAAATTATTTCAATTTATTTTTCAATTCTTTCAGCCCCCCACCCCCTTCATTGCATATTCCGAAATCAAAGGAATACGTGTTTCTTTACTTTTAAAGCATATTCCAAATACCAATTTTCACGTCTGCAACATCTTTTGTTTTTGAGATAATAGTATCTTCATACAAGTAATTCAACTAATTGTTCAATTCTTCCCCCCGCCCTATAAGTGGATTTCCGAAAACAATACTTTTTTTCTTTTTAAAGGAGATTCCAAAAGTCAATTTTCACGTATGCAACACATTCAGTTTTTGAGATACCAGTATCCTAATAAATATAATTGAACCTCATTTTCAATCTTTTTACACCCCACCCAAGCGTTTTTTCCGGAAACAAAAAATACATGTTTCTTTATTTTTAATAGAGATTAAAAACACCATTTTTCACTTCTGTAACATGTTTTGTTTTTGAGGTAGACATGCTCATTTAAAAATTTCACCCCATTTTTAGTTCCCCTTATGTGGAGTTTCTGAAAACAAATCACCTATGTTTCTTTACTTTTACAGGAGATTCAAAATACCAGTTTTTACATCTGTAACATTTTACGTTTCTGAGATACTGTGGATATAGTCTTTCTAAAAATTCATCTCACTTGTCACTCCTGTTTAACCTCCATTAATTTGATTTTCCAAAAAGAATCCGTGTTTCTTTATTTTTAAAGGAGATTCCAAATGCAAATTTTCAGGTCTGTAATATTTTCAGTTTCTGAGATATAAGTGTCCTCATTAAAGGCATTCAACCTATTTTTCACCCTTTTTCACCCCTCCTAGTGGGATTTTCCGAAAACAAAAATATGCATGTTTCTTTAGTTTTAAAGGAGATTCTAAATACCAAATTTTACTTTTGTAAACCTTTAAAATTTTGAGATGTTGATACACTCATTTTATAAATTTATCTCCCTTTTCACCCACTTAGCGACGGAATATCCAAAAATTCTCCCTTGGCTAGCACCTACAATGTAATATAAATGTATCCTCAGAACTTTATTTCTTTATGTCCAGTAGTTTTGGTTCGGCGATGGGAGTCAGTCAGTCAGTCAGTCAGTCAGGACATGTTCTTTTATATATAGAGATTTCCTTTGTCCGGCTCCATGCCTAAATAGTTAGCGCGCTGGCCTTTGGTCTCAGGGGTCCCGGGTTCGATTTAAGGCAGGGCGGGAATTTGAACCATAATTGGTTAATTCCCTTGGCATGGGGATTATGTGTATGTGTCGTCTTCATCATCATTTCATCCTCATCACGACGCGCAGGTCGCCTACGGGAGTCAAATCAAAAGACCTGCACCTTTGATAAACAATTCCAAACCCTTACTCCTCGTGGTATAAATGAATATTTGTCCCTACTTGCTCTCTTCAATTCCTACTTTATCATGATCTACCCTGTTTTTAAAAGCTCCACTCAAGATTATTCGTCTACTAACGTCATTCCATGCCATCACTCCACTGACAGCTCGAAGCATCAGTTATTGTCTCCTCACTTCCAAGTCCTCCAAGCTCATTTGCAACATTTTCTTAACCTTACTCCTTTGTCGGAAATCACCCAGAACAAATCGTGCTGCTTTCTTTGGGATCTCTTCCAGTTCTCGTATCAAGTAATCCTGGTGAGTGTCCCATAGAACCATGCTCTAATTGTGGTCTTATCAGACTTTACATTCTTACTACAACCCCTAAATAATCACATACCTAAGTGAAGAGATCTGTAACCTTTCTTAACCGTCTCGTTGATATGATTACCCCAGTGAAAATCATTTTTTATATTAACCTTCCTTTAGTCGCTCACGGAGATTTCCTCCGGGCCGATTACATTTTGCACGGTACTGAACTTCTCAGTTGAACTGTTGGTCTCCCCGCCCCTATACCTTTCTCCTTGTTCATTTGGACTCGTCCTGTCAGCATTTCGGCGCGATCGTGCATCCTGTGAACGAGCGTGGGATCATTGTTGTGACAAGTGACATCACCTGGACTTTTCCTCCGTGTGCAAATAAGCAAAAAAAACTTATATTTTAGTGCGTATTATTTATTTTCTAGGTCGATAACTTTGTTGTTCTGTTCTTCTAAACGTATTTTAGAAAAATATTATTTCATATTTCACATGATGTGATCGTCGTAGGTAATATCATAAGACCATTCGTCACAGTTAAGGTCTACAGTATTCTGATTTTAGATCAAACCAACTGTGTAAAAATAACCTACTAATACTTAAAAGGGTTTCTTTTAATTATACCGAAGAATACTGCAAACGAACATGCCAAAACAACATCTCAAAGGACGAAAATTGCGCGCATTTTTAGCCCCGGAGGTTACCTCCATGCACAACTAGTAACGTAATAATTTTCGCTCGACTAAAGAAGGGTTAACACCTAGATACTTATATTCTTCCCCATGAAGTACTTTCAGCCCAAAAACACAGCAATTAAAACTGAGATGACCTTTTCTCTTGGTGAAACTTACAACCTGAATTTTTATCCCGTTTACTATCAATCATTTATTGCCACATAAAAAAAGACGTGATTTTGAATGAATCTGCATTGTTGGCAAGGACATTCAATTTCTTTTCAACGTAGAAATCCTAACTGATCTCAATCAAGTATGTCTTCGGTCCTGTGAGGTTTCATTTCATGTTTTTCATAGGGCTGTACAATATCAGCAACATGTTTTCTTGGGAGTTTTGTGGTACAGGAGTAATCCGTAGACCTTTGAACTGATTAGTGGTGGTTATTATTGTTTTAAGAGGAAATACAACTCCTTCGAGCTGACTTTTTGGGTCTGCTGCACCATGGGGATAGGATTGCGATACAGAAACTAGGGAAAGTAGGCTATTCAGCGTTCCTGTGTAGGAAAACATGGATGAATCATCTGTTGGTTGGAGCCTTGACACTTCTATGTTCGAGGCAACATTTCAGTATACCTTAGGATGAAACGTCGACCCCGCGGTTTAGGTGTAGCGCGTCTGCCTCTTACCCGGAGGTCCCGGTTCGATTCCCGGCCGAGTCAGGGATTTTTACCGGCATCTGAGGGCTAGTTCGAGGTCCATTCAGCCTACGTGATTACAACATTGAGGAGTTATCTGACGGTGCGATGGAGGCTCCGGTCAAGAAAGCCGAGAAACACGGCCGACCACGCCTGACCACATGACACCTCGTAATCTGCAGACCTTCGGGCTGAGCAGCGACCGCTTCTTAGGTCATGGGCCTTCGGGGCAGTTGCGCCATGGGTTTGTTTAAGGATGAAACCAAACTGCGGCAAACCTACTGCCTGGAACAAAATGTTTGCTGTGGTTTCCAACAACTGCAACACACATACAATAGACTCAGTGAGTCAGTTGTCAAGATATCTTCTATGGGAGAGGATAATGGCGAATGTACTGTACACCAGTGGTGTGTCAGTCGTTAAATTCAAAACAGTCACGAAATCTTAAATAATATCCTAGTGTCCATTTTATAGGAACTGAGCAATTACGGAGGCAATTTGCTTAATTACACAAGAATGTATTCTGCAAGTTTTGATTTCCTATTTTGACCGTTAGGAAAGAAGACACTTATTTTTGGAGAAAACCACCCAAACGAAAAGCTACCTGTGATTTTTAAGATAATTGAAAAAAATTAAAGCGCATGTTAATGCCGACGACAGAGTGTTGCGTGCTGAATCATCTGAAAAACTGGATATGTCATTGGGAAGTTGGAGGTCTGCAATGGAGAGCACATACTTGAGACTGAGTGGAACAAAAGCTGAATACACGCCGTGTGGAGGTGGACTGGTAATTCTCCAAGGGAAACCTGTGCCATTGACAGAAATATTCAGGTATCCGTGCTCAGGGGTGCAGAATGACGGTGAAATAGGAACTGAGATCAGCAGAAGCGTCCGCTCTGGCTGGAAAAAAATGATGTGTCTACTCCCAGGAACAGAAGAAGAGGTAGGCCCCGTAGGAGATGGAAGGACTTTGTCGTCTCAGATCTCAAAAAACTGGAGTTGAAGGAGGACCTAGTGTTCAATAGAAATGAATGGAAGAGACGGATCCTCACCATCGACCCCGCGTGTCAGCCGGACTAATCATGCTGGAGAAAGAAGAAAAGGAAGATACATAGCTGATTGAAACTACTACCTTTATTTTGAACTTTCTCCATTCACATGATGAATTCATGGAGGAAAAGAAAAATTTATTTAGTTATTTATTTAATCCCGCCCTTTCGTGGAAGTAACAGCTGAAGAATGTGAGAGAAAATATTTCCTATTCAAAATTGAGTGAATGACAAGAAAAGACGGTATCTTGACCTTCAGCGTAATTAACTCGAGGTTAAACTTCCTCTGATCTACTAATTATGTGTAGTATGCATGTATACACATGTTGTCAGCACAACACAATAGTTTAACAACAATGGCATCACCACATTTATCTCGAGCAGAGTGCAATTACAGTAAATTGGCCGGTCGGTCAAGATGATAACATCCACCATTGTTACTCCACAAAGTACCTACTGGCAGACCGAGCGGAAACTCTTGACTATCAACTACGAGATGAGACGAACACTCAGTCTACATAGGCTACGTAATGTTTAATTGTGTTCGAGTATATTGTACGGTTAGCTGGGCTGTCAAATGAACAGTAACCATGTTTAGATGTTTTCAGAATTGTAGTGGTAGTTATATTTACTTATCACTGTTATGCTGGTTGCGTGATGACTAGAGGGCGAACTCATATGCAATAAAAAGTGGATATATATGCAAGCATCTATGCTATAAACACTGCGATATCTACACTCGAGTGGTCGAAGACAACGTGAACAGTTGTGACCGGCCTGAGAGCGTCAATAGAAGATATAAACTTGTCCACGGGAGGGACTTGAACAAAGACCTCCCTACTAATAGGCTCTGCCCATAGCAAGAACGCTACGGTGGCAGTGGATGTGTTAGTGTTTGATGCGCATTTCCCGGCACGGCTCTCAAACCTGACCAAACCACGGGCAGATTTAGCAACACCACCTCGTTAAGCTCATTTGAATTCGTCCGCGAAGCGATCTGATTGGCTAACTTCATGCAGCTGATAAAATGACGTATTTTTTTCCAAATTAGTGATCAGATGACCAATGCTCTAACGCTCTTATACACGGTTCACATTTTTTCCGACCACTCTGTATACACTATTGCATACTGTGCAAAGTTATATTTTTCCTTCTATGTGTAATGTTGGTTCTCCAAATATCCATTGCTGAAACAGAATTCATTTAGCTGATTTTTAACAATGTTTTTTAGTGTTTACAGATCTTCATACAAGGAAGAAATTTAAGATAACGTCCAAAATGGCGACTGTTCCTACGAGCTCACAATGCATTGAACACACTTGCAAATGTCGTTGCATTATACACACGAATAAAATGGTGGTATTCTTTAATTTCAGGCAGCCACGGTTTCCATTCTTTCTATATAAGTAAGAGTGCATTTTGGGGCGAGTGGGTTGGTACCTGGCAAGCCTCGAGGAACGATGTCTCTTGTCTGCTATTTCAGGTATCGTAAAACATTATTTTTCTATGATTCCAACATTCGAATCGGATACCAAAGCGCCACGTAAATAAACTTTCACATTGTTAATATTGTTGACTGTCAACAACATTCCCCCTGTGAGTGGGGCGGTAAAATAACACCCACCGTATCCCCTTCCTGTCACAAGAGGTGGCTAAAACGGGACTGCTCTCAACATGCGAGCGTCGGTTGACGGCCACGGGGCCCTTAGCTGAGTCCTGGCATTGCTTCCTCTTACTTGTGCCAGGCTTCACACTTTCATCTATCCTGTCCGACCTTCCTTGGTCAACTCTTGCTCGTTTCCGATCCCGGCAGTATTAGGTTTCCGAGGCCTAGGGATTCTTTCATTTTCACGCTCTTCGTGGCACTTGTCTTTCTTGGACCGATATCTTACTTTTTCGACGTGCCGGATCCCTTCCGTTTTTTCTCTGTGATTAGTCTTATATAGAGGAATGTTGCCCAGTTGTACTTCTCTTAAAACAATAACAATAACCAATATTGTAAAGGCTTCCGGCGGAGAATGGCATTCATTTCTTAGCATTATTGTACCGATATGAATATCTGTTGTTTTATACAACATACTAATAGCAAATGGAATTATGCATTTATATGCTCGTATGTTAAGAATATGCGCTTATTATGTATATATGCATGTATATGCACTATAAAACTTAGCAATTCGATTTCAAATGCTACGAACTGTCTTTATGGGCAAATGTGCCAAATTCCTCCCTCTAGTGATGAACCAATATTCTTTTCATCGGCCATTAACATGTACCATTTGTATGAAATATCCGGGCTAAAATAATCCATAGTAATTACACTGACCGAAAATGTTTGTGCTGTAAGGACTGGCTAGCAGATGCCAGGATAATAACCTCTGTCGGCGTTGCTTCAGAGTTCGAAACATTGCTCAATTCCTGCCCTATTGTGAGCTTCGACGCATCTCCCGTCATCATAGAGCCTAGTCAACAACTAGTGATGCCTTAAACGAAAAGGGATATACCACCTTTCAGGAGGTAAAGAGTGTTTTCAGTTAGGATTCTGATAAGCGGTTTTAGCATCACCAAGAACATATCATAGACACTACCATCAGGTTTGAGACCCGCGGGAGTCAACCTGAAGGTGTGGATTCAGAGAAGGTAGGGGAACAAGATCCATAACAGACTATATAATAACCGGCTTCGAAATCAGAAAATCTGTTAGCAATGTACAGGTTTTCCTGGGATTTTTTGATGATACAGACCACTATCTGATCTGTCGTGAACTAAATATCTGTAGGCCTAGGGTAGAGAAAGTGAAATATGTCTGCAAAGAAAATAAGTGTAGAAAATCTCCAGGACGAGGAAATTAGACAGAAGTACATGGATGTTATTAGTTGTTTCCTAAGAGTAGACAGTAAAGAGGCTCAATGGGTGACATACAGGAATGCTGCAGTAGAAATAGTAAGGGAATGCCTAGGATCAACTGTGTATAAAGATGGGAAAAAGCGAACATCTTGGTGGAATGATGAAGTGAGAGCAGCTTGTAAACGTAAAAAGAATGCATATCAGAAATAACTCCAAACATGGGCTTATGCAGGCAGGGAATTGTACGTAGTTGAAAGAGAAAAAAAAAGCGAAACAAATAGTTGTTGAATCCAAAAATAAGTCGTGGAAGGATTTCGGTAATAACCTGGAAAGGCTAGGTCAAGCAGCAGGAAAATCTTTCTCGACAGTAAAAAAAAAGAAAGGAAAGGAGGGAAAAAGGAAATGAGCAGTGTTTTGGGTAGTACAGGTGATCTCATAATAGATCCCAGGAAAACAATGGATGGGTGGGGGGAATATTTTGAAAATCTTCTCAACGTAAAAGAAAATCTTCCTGGTGGTGTCGCGAACAACCGAGCTCATAGGAATTATGTTGGTGAAATTATGCTCGAGGAGTGGAAAAGGTGGTAAATAAACTTCACTGTCATAAAGCAGCAGGAATAGATGAAATTATAGCTGCAATGGTGAAGTATAGTATAATGGAAAGGCAGGGATGAAATGGCTTCATAGAGTAATAAGATTAGCATGGAGTGTTGGTAAGGTAGCTTCAGATTGGACAAAGCTAGTAATTACACCTATCTATAAGGAAGGGAACAGGAAGGATGCAACAACTATCGAGGTATCTCATTGATTAGTATATCAGGCAAAGTATTCACTGGCTGCTTGGAAGGGAGGGTGCGATCGGTGGTTGAAAGGAAGTTGGATGAAAACCAGTGTGGTTTCAGACCACAGTGGGACTCTCTTGATCAGATTTTCAGTGTGCGCCAGGTAATTGAAAAATGCTACGAGAGGAATAGACAGTCATGTTGATGTTTCGTAGATATAGAGAAAGCATGTGGCAGGGTACCGAGGGAAAAGATGTTCGCCATACTGGGGGACTATGGGATTAAAAGTACAGTAGATTGTTAAAATCAATCAAAGGCATTTATGTTGACAATTGGGCTGCAGTCAGCATTGAGTGTAGTATGAGTTCTCCGTTCAGGGTACTTACAGGGGCTAGACAAGGCTGTGGTCTTTCACCCTTGTTGTTCGTAGCTTACAGGGATCATCTGCTGAAAAGTATAACGTGGCAGGGAGTGATTCAGGTAAGTGAAAATGCAGTAAGCAGTCTGGACTATGCTGACGACTTGATCTTGGACAGCAGTAATTGTAATTGTCTATAAGCAAGCGAACAGGAACGATTGCAACAACTATGGTGGCATATCATTGATTAGTATACCAGGCAAACTATTCACTGGCATGTTGGTAGGGAGGGTGCGATCAGTGGTTGAGAGGAAGTTGGATGCAGTCTAATAACCTGGAACTTGAAAATAGGTGTAATGAACATGGTGTGAAAATTAGCCTTTCGAAGACTAAACTGATGTCAGTAGGTAAGAAATCCACGAGAACGGAATGTCAGATTGGTGAAATTATCTACCTGTTCCTGCATTGTATCAAGTATTTAGGATGTTGTCCCAGGATGGTAATATACACAGTTCAAAAAAAATTACGGGAACATGTTTTTTAACGTCTGGTATATGAACGTTCATTTACATGAGGTTCCAGTGGTCGTACAGCACACCTTGAGACCTTAGCTACTTAGTGTATGTCAATTTGAAGTTATATTCTATCTGTGGGCGAGCCATGCATTAAACTGTCGGGCGACCCCTCAAAACGAAGTGAATAGCTGTGCGTCCGTGTGTCGTTGTGAGGTACACAAGCTACTGCGGTCATTTGAGCACGTTGTACGTAAACCAGCACATCCCATGAGACATCTTATCGAGGTTCAAGTCGCAAGGGCCGTCTCTTTGATCCAGAAAGGATGGACGTTTCGTCGTGTTGCTGTGGATCTCAATGTCTCTCGGTCTGTTATTCAACGCTTGTGAAATCGCTACAGTGAGACAGGCCAGTTCACAAGGAGAGTTGGACAAGGTCGTGGACGCATAACAACCCCACAGGATGACCGATATCTGACCATCTGTGCGTTACGGCTTCGTTCAGCAGAGAATTGCAACAAGACCTCAGGAGGGTCACTGGAGTCACGGTGTCTGACCAGACAGTAAGGAACAGACTAAGAGAAGTGTCCTTACGACCCAGACGCCCTTTTCGAGTGCCCCGTTTAACGCAACAACATCGCGCAGCTCGCCTTCTGTTTGCCCGTACCTACATCAACTGGCAACTTCGCTAATTAAGATCTGTGTTGTTCACAGACGAGTCCAGATTTACCCCGGTGCAGCATGATGGACGTCAACGTGTATGGAGACGCCGTAGTGAGTAGTACATGCCAAATTTTGTTCAGGAATGCGGCTGATTCGGACAAGGTTCTGTGATGGTGTTGGGGTGGCATCAGTATTGATGGCCGTACGGATCTTGTCGTTGTCCGTAGTTCCCTTCAAAGTAGTTCCCTTCCCTGTCCCTTCACTATTGTTATTTCGTCTCGGTGTTTTCCAAATTCGTACGTTCCTCATTGACAGATGTTTCATTCCAGGCTTGTGTCAATGTCATATGTTACGTGACCCTCTTAGACTGATTCTGATAGTTCGGTCAGCTTCCGCTTCGAACGCTAGCGCTGTGCCACGCCCGGGGAGCCATCTGGTGACGAATGAACGTACCATTTCAACTTCCTTTATAACGTCTAAATTTTAAAAAGTCATTGTTTAAGAAACCTTTCTTGTGGACAGTCGAGATTTTCTTCTGATGACGCAGAGCACAGTCCTCTGCGAAACGTAAAGAATTTTACCTTATTCAAAATCAAAATCTCTTTATTTGCAAATGAGGTGTCTACCTCGGTGGCAAATGGTACACTAAAATACATTATTGTCAAGCACTAAATTTTAAATTAACAGGAGACGAAGATTACTTATAATATCTTACGAACATAGTCAACTCATATACAGTACGGTATGTGAAATTACTTCTAATAATACTATACAACTGGTATAAGATTAAAATTAACACTGAATTTATTTACATATTTATATTTTACCCATTTTGGAACCTAAGTAGCATAACGACCTGCTGCGTCTTAACCAGCATTTTCTTGACACGGCATAAGCCCAAAAGACTGTACAGTATCACCTCATTGAAATTGTTTAAGAAAAGACTGGGTAAACAACCGATACGGAATGTGCCACCTGGGTGGCAGTCCTAAATGCAAATCACTGGTGATTGATTGATTGATTGATTGATTGATTGATTGATTGATTGATTGATTGATTGATTGATTGATTGATTGATTGATTGATTGATTGATTGATTGATTGATTGATTGATTGATTGATTGATTGATTGGAAGCACTTGTGGGCCGTGACCCCTACACAGACTTATTCGATCTTTTATTTGTCCGTACCTCTTGGTTAATTCGGTTAATGGAGAGCTAGTAAGCCGATATAAGTTATGTTACATCATAAAGAAACACAGATGATGTTTATTTACAAGTGAACCAGTACTATTATTATTTAACTGTTTAACTCCATGGTGTAACGGTTATAGCTATTAACTGCCGTCTTCGGGAGCACGGATTCGATTCGTGGAACTGCCAGAATTTAAGATTGGCAGGTGGGCTGGTATGTGGCTAAACAAGAACATGCAGCTCACCTCCATTAGCGGTGTGCCTGAAAAAGGCTGCACCACTTCGTGAAGAGGACACGAATTTACATTGTTTAATTACGTTTCCTTGGGGAGAAGCATTTCATTAAGTCTATCCGTGCCTAAAAGTAACATAAAACCGTTCTTAGGGCGGGTTTTTCTTTATAAGACCTGAAGTTTGTATGCATTTTGCCTAGCTTCTCCTACCACAAGCGGGAAAGGATTTGCCCATTGTATTGTTCTCTTGGGCTCGCTAATTGGTATTTGTCAGCTTCTGAATTCATCATCAAGTCCTGAATTGTCTTCTTAATTGTACTGCCTTCTCTGCTTTTTCAACAGACGTTTCCCCCACCGCAGTGACAGCGGCTTGTGGCGACACTTGTAAATTACAATGTTGGACACACAAGGAAATGGGCCACGAATGTTATGTGATTGTTTTCTTTTGGATTCCTCCTTTCTGTTCTTTTGTTGTTCCGTTGTGGTTTAAAGCTCATTGTCTTCAGCAGTGCCAGCAGTAACGTTATAACCAGGGTTACCAACTTTTCAGGTTTGACCCGCTGTCTTATGCTATCCTGCTTCAACTTAAGGTTCTGCGCCGGAAAAAATAATGTAGTCTGACTCCATGGTTAGCCGGTTCGTGTCCCGTTGGTGGAAACTATTTCATCACCCGAATGTTAGCCATCAGGGAAGGAGAGGTGGTAAGATACATACTCACTAGTTTGCGTACCATAAGCCTGGATTCAATTCCAAACCTATTTGCAGTGTCCAGACGGAGTGAGGCCATATGACGACGGCGATTCGTCTGCCGGGTGGGGACGCAGACACCGTGTTCTACCCTCTTTCTGCCTCATTATCGTATCACACCCTACTCGTTCGTTATCATTATTATTTATTTATTTCACATATCTATAGTTGGTAATATAGCACATATTTCGATTTTACATATAAGGCATAGATATTAACTGGCGGTGGGCTCTCAGGAGCACATGAGCACATGAACACCCAGTTATAACGCATATTCACGCATTCATGGATACCGGTAATTCAAAATTGTTTCTTTTTTTTCGACCTGATTTCTTGAATCGATCGAAAGCACTCGACTTATATCGAAGCTCCGTTACAGTGACAGCTGTTCGCTTCGACTGACAATGCCAGGGAGCACACTGGAGATTTTGCTACGAGCCTGAAGACTATAGACATGCGCATGGAGATGACGTCACGGTTTATGCACAGATATCTCCATAAGCGGGGAGCACGGTAAGGAATGTGCCTTTCCATCTACAACCACCCTCAAACCAGATATAGTTTTACTGTTGACCACAAGGGTCCACCACCTCCTCTGTTACTCTCCCAAAGTTACTCTTGCATTACATCGCCAGAAGATTGCGTGTAGTATCTAATTCCGAACACGTGTTCGTAATCACGGGGTCAGTAAATCCTCAGCCAACGCCTGAACGACTCAGCCCGGCAGTCGTAATTTCAGTTTTCTAGTACACTCACAGATTAGTCTCGGAAAAATGTATCCTCGGTTATAACGGTTCCAACATATTATGAGTAGAGAAGCAACCGTACAAGGAACTTTTAGTAAAATTATTTAATTAGGTGATTTTGTACTCATTTGCATTCTACTTTGGTGTATTTGAGACGTGAACAAAAATTTTGTTGTGAACCCTCTGAAAATTTGGTCACGAGCTGCCACTGGAGATTAATATTAATTTATATAACTTTACAATAAACGTCTTTTATTATTCTCTTCTTTTCTTTCTTTCTTTCTTGCGAACCGGCCAAACTTAGGACCACGCCAATACCACTTCACTTCCTTCTAATCATCCCTTCTTCCTTCCTGTTTCTCTACAGTGCCTTCATTCTTTCAGAATGTTGCGCTCTTCAATCCATCTTCTCCATCTGCGCTCTTTCTTTCCTTCAACCAGAACTTTTATGTTGGACAGTCTTTTACTGAATTGGTCTCTATCACGACATTCTTCATCTGCAATTCCTAACCTCTTGAGTTTTTCCTTCATCTGCTTGGCATATCCCCCCTGGCTCTTCAAGTAGTATATTTTATTAAAAATTTGTTTATTTAACCTTGCTGGATCCATTATGACCATGTGTCCATAGAATCACAGCCGTTTTTCCTTATTGTTGTTTCCAGGTCTTCTGTTCTTTTGTATAACTCCTTATTTGATCGTAATCTGTAGTTTCCCTCTACCACCCTTGGGCCGTAAATCCTCCTCAATATTCTCCTTTCAATCTTTAGTAGTTTTTCCAGGTTCGTTAGTGTTGTTGTTTCCACCCCATACAGAATCACTGGTTTTACCACAGCATCATAATGTCTTAGTTTCAGATGGATGGAAAGATTCTTATTCTCTTCGTTATGGAGGTTCAGGAATATTTTGACGGTTTTCAGGTCTTCAAAATGACAGCCTATTATTTTTTGCCACATTGTGAGAGTAGATGGGGAGCTGTAATATCATTAAGTTTACTAGAAATGTTTTTGGTGTGAGTCCAGTGGATGAAAGGAGAAAAGGAAGGTGTACTTCCATAGCCAAAGGAGTAGCCTATATTTATCGACTTTTCCCTGTACTTCATATTATTCGGGATTCCGATGTTAATGAGATATGTGTGTTGATTCTTTTGTCTGCTTAATAATAATAATAATAATAATAATAATAATAATAATAATAATAATAATAATAATAATAATAACAGCCTATTATTTTTTGCCACATTGTGAGAGTAGATGGGGAGCTGTAGTATCATTAAGTTTACTAGAAATGTTTTTGGTGTGAGTCCAGTGGATGAAAGGAGGAAAGGAAGGTGTATTATTATTATTATTATTATTATTATTATTATTATTATTATTATTATTATTATTATTATTATTATTATTTTGCTAGGGGCTTTACGTCGCACCGACATTATTATTATTATTATTATTATTATTATTATTATTATTATTATTATTATTATTATTATTATTATTATTATTATTATTATTATTCAGGAATATTTTGACGGTTTTCAGGTCTTCAAAATGACAGCCTATTATTTTTTTTGCCACATTGTGAGAGTAGATGGGGAGCTGTAGTATCATTAAGTTTACTAGAAATGTTTTTGGTGTGAGTCCAGTGGATGAAAGGAGAAAAGGAAGGTGTATTATAATTAAAATAATAATAATAATAATTATTATTATTATTATTATTATTATTATTATTATTATTATTATCGTCTTTGTACTCTGGCATGAAATATTTAAGTCATAGTTCGTAATTAAGAATAATAATTAAATCTTTACCATTTTGCGTCCCTCTGTGGGTGGGGCGGTAGAACAACACCCACGGTAGCCCCTGCCTGTCATCAGTGGCGACTAAAGGGTGTCGCAGGGACTCTGAACTTGGAAGCGTGAGTTGGCGAACGTGAGTTCCTTAGCTGAGTCCTGGCATTGTTTCCACTTTCATCTGTGCTATCCGGCCTCCCTTGGGCAACTCTTGTTCCTTCCCGACCCCGACGGCTAGATTTACGAGGCCTAGGGTGTCCTTCGTTTTTACGCCCTTCTTGACCTTTGTCTTTCTTTAGCCGAGACGTTCATTTTTAGAAGTATCGAACCCCTTCCATTTCTTCCCTCTGATAATGGTTGCCTATTTTTACTTCCTCTTAAAACAATAATCACCACCACCATACCCAGACGCTCAGTTTATTCATGAACGGACCGAAGATATCCTATCGTAAATAACCTTATTCTAAAATCTTTCACAAGCTATAGGTGGCGTGAGAGATTCACAAGGTGGCAGGTAGAGGAAACTTGCGAGATGATAACCAGAGCATTTGATATAGGCCTGCATGCGCTATTAAAGCTTGTGAATGAGAATTTAATGTGGATGATATTTTTTAAAATATGCTTTACATCGCACCGACAAAGATAGGTCTTACGGCGACGATAGTATAGAAGTGGGAAGGAAGCGGCTGTGGCGTTAATTAAGATACGGCATTTGCCTGCTGTGAAAATGAAAAACCACGAAAGACCATGTTCAGGGCTGCCGACAGTGGGTTTCGAAGCCACTATCTCCTGAATGCAATGTTTGTAGTAGAAGCCATTTCTCTTCAGTTTTGTCTTAATGTAGGCCTATAACAGTTAGGTTTTTCAGTGCGTCGAAAAATATTGCAAGATAAAATAAAATAGAAATTACCTGGAAAAGACAACATTAAATAACAGATTATAGGCTACCTGAAAGAGATACCGTTAATTAAAAACAGAATGACTTATTTCCTTCTTGAAAGAACATCATTAGTTTCTCTCAAACTACACTTTTTTTACTATTTGATTTACGTTGTACCGTCATAGATAGGTCCTATGGAGACGATGGGAGAGGAAAGGGCTAGGAGTAGGAAGTAAGCGACCTAATTAAGGTACAGACCCAGCATTTACCGGGTGTGAAAATGAGAAACCACGGGAAACTGCGTTGCAACCATTGAAATGAATGGTAGAGTTGACATCCTAGCAATCGACATGAAGTCGAGGTTAGGCCCCATCAGTGATCTCATATTTCCATTTGAAATTGATAAATATCAGCCATTGCTAGTCGACCAAGCAGGAAATGTGATTTATATGCCCATAACGAATTACATCAAACATAATGTATAACTCCAATTATTGCAGTTGGGGGCTGCAGGGGAATAACTTTTAAATTCTTTTGTGATTTTTGTGCCCGTTTTTGTGTAAATAAACACTATTTTCTGGACGTAGTCAACTGGCGCCGAAGGGCTCCCATCATATCTTGTTGTTGTTGTTGTTGTTGTTGTTGTTGTTGTTTGAATCATCAGTCCATAGACTGGTTTGATGCAGCTCTCCATGCCACCCTATCCTGTGCTAACCTTTTCATTTCTACGTAACTATTGCATCCTACATCTGCTCTAATATGCTTGTCACATTCATACCTTGGTCTACCCCTACCGTTCTTACCACCTACACTTCCTTCAAAAACCAACTGAACAAGTCCTGGGTGTCTTAAGATGTGTCCTATCATTCTATCTCTTCTTCTCGTCAAATTTAGCCAAATCGATCTCCTCTCACCAATTCGATTCAGTATCTCTTCATTCGTGATTCGATCTATCCATCTCACCTTCAGCATTCTTCTGTAACACCACATTTTAAAAGCTCTTATTCTCTTTCTTTCTGACCTAGTTATCGTCCATGTTTCACTTCCATACAATGCCACGCTCCACACGAAAGTCTTCAAAAACGTCTTTCTAATTCCGATATCAATGTTTGAAGTGAGCAAATTTCTTTTCTTAAGAAAGCTCTTCCTTGCTTGTGCTAGTCTGCATTTTATGTCCTCCTTACTTCTGCCATCGTTAGTTATTTTACTACCCAAACCCCAAACCCCATGGCACTACAGGCCTTGAAGGGCCTTGGCCTACCAAGCGACCGCTGCTCAGCCCGGAGGCCTGCAGATTACGAGGTGTCGTGTGGTCAGCAGGACGAATCCTCTCGGTCGTTATTCTTGGCTTTCTAGACCGGGGCCGCTATCTCACCGTCAGATAGCTCCTCAATTCTAATCACGTAGGCTGAGTGGACCTCGAACCAGCCCTCAGGTCCAGGTAAAAATCCCTGACCTGGCCGGGAATCGAACCCGGGGCCTCCATTTTACTACCCAAGTAACAATATTAATCAACTTCCTTTAAGACTTCATTTCCTAATCTAATATTTCCTGCATCACCTGCCTTCGTTCGACTGCACTCCATTACTTTTGTTTTGGACTTATTTATTTTCATCTTGTACTCCTTACCCAAGACTTCATCCTTACCATTCAGCAACTTCTGGAGATCTTCTGCAGTCTCAGATAAAATAACAATATCATCGGCAAATCTCAAGGTTTTGATTTCCTCTCCTTGGACTGTGATTCCCTTTCCAAATTTCTCTTTGATTTCCTGTACTGCCTGTTCTATGTAAACAATGAAAAGGAGAGGGTACAAACTGCAGCCTTGCCTCATTCCTTTCTGGATTGCTGCTTCTTAGGAAATCGTTTGTACAATAGGTTACACCGATTTATAGGGGGCAGATATTTGACATGTTATTTAGTGTTTCTGGTGGAGTTTGTGAAGGTAATTTCAAGTTTAAAAACCGCTTTGCTCTATCACGTCAGGTTTTGAAGATGTTGAGAAAGTTTAATTGTTCATAGAACAGCGTTCATCGGGAATTGTTTTCATTGTTTCTCTTTAGTTTTCATAAAAAGCCCAACATTCGCATTTGCTTCTTTTTAACTGTCAGTGACAGTGGACATTATGGTGTCCAGAAGTTGCATAAATTCACCACATTTATTTTAGTACGTTTGAGGCTATGTAACAAACCAACGCAATATGTGCCACGTGATGCATTTGCAATAATCTTAGCTAAAGGCGTGTTGATTAGTACTTCATGTAGCTATCAATGCTCTAGTGAAACTTCTATCTGTGAGTTGTTTTTCTGGATACAATGTTAAACATATGAAAATACAGGGTGGCGCACGAAATGTCATACACTGGAAATTGTTTATAGAAAATGTAACATACAACATATTGAATACCAAATGGCGATACAACATTCACTGACATGTGCATGGTTAGTCCGTGTGCAGGACATGTTCAATAATATGTCCACCTTCTGGGTGTTACAACAGCTTCGAGACGAACCTGCATGTTCGCGATCACTCTACGACACAAGTCCTCACTCAACCCTCGGAGGAAAGTCACAATGGCCGCTTGCAATTGTTGTACATTTTCTGGTTTATGACGGTAGATTGTCTCCTTCAAATATCCCTACAAGGAGAAGTCTCAAGGATTGAGATCGGGGCTATGCGGTGGCCATATTGAGCCGCTCTGAAAACGCTCGGGATATCGATGGGACATTACACGGGGCCCGAAATGTTCATTCAGGAATCCAGAACATTTGTCATTTTGTACGGAAACACGTCAAAGTCAGACTGAAGTATTCTCTGAATTGACCGACGAGAGATGCCCAGCTGAACACATGCAGTTCTGGTGGATTTGGAGGGGCTCCGATCCATAGCCGCTCTCACAGCAGCAACATTCTCCGGTGAGCGGACCGGCTTGAGGCGGGGCCGTTTTCTCTCCAGTATGTTGCCTTCTGTTTGAAATTGCTTGGCCAGTCTGTATACCGTCTGAGCCCACCGAGTACGGAAATGAACACGAAACCTTTCCTGGGTCCGAGCTACGCTCTTGTTTCAGCATAAAACAACACTACTGTATCTTCGCCTTCTGTTCACGCGTCAATCTCCCTTTGTTCGCCATGCTGTATAACTGGCAGCCGGTACGCATGCTCGAGATATGGTGCTGCCTGTCGGATCACGCATGAAATAAGATTTCTGTTCACGAAAGGACATGGTTGTGAGCCCAGGTTTACACATTTTATAAAATATTTCCGATGTATGACATTTCATGCGCCACCCTGTATATCTCAATTTATATGTCAATAACGAAGATGATGATGATGATGATGATGATGATGATGATGATGATGATGATGATGATGATGTGCTTGTTTAAAGGGGTCTAACATCTAGGTCATCGACCCCCAAATAACGATGGGTGATACAGACAAGTGGTTTGGAAATGTTGAATCAACATGTTTCATTTAACTTAGAACACGTATTGGATACCAAAATATCCACCGAAAGTCATTTCTTGTTGACCAGTGTTATCAAAAACACATCATTCATATTTTAGGAATCATAACTATGCCCTTTAATGAAGAATTTTTGGTATGGTCTTCTCTGTCGTAATGGGAACCCATAATTTCGGAAGTACTTAAATTAAGTTAATTTTAAAAACGTCAATGGAAATGTGTGCTATTCTATCTAAAGGTATTGTACAGAAATCATCTTCCATAGATCAAGTTCCTTGATGTGACATTTAGGGTTCTGGAAAGGTCACTTAGAGCTATTTAGTAATAGAGTGCCCACAAGTTTATAGGCATTAAAAAGCGTGGTGCAAGTCATAATCAAGTAATGTACATTGTTGTATAGTCCAGTGGAAACAGTGCGGAAAATCCGTACCACCTTAACGACCCATTCATCACACTCTTTATAAGCCGATATTGCTCATAACAAACGGAATGCCATGTTAATTAAAACGATCATATATCGGGCGTAATTGAAAATAAACTTTATATCAGGATGTAAACGGAACATCGACCATTAACTTCGACAATTGAATTTGTTTCGCCATTCTAAGGAGATGATTGTATTTTCAAATAGGCAGGTATAAATCTACTGATGTACAATATAGACGAGACTCTTAATAGTTCTATTGTGGGGATGGTGGTAGTCATGATTATGTCCATAAAACAGGTGATATATTATAAGTTTCTCGTGTCCAGATTGACATTAAGAAGTCGTTTTGTTGAAGGAGGAAATTCTCAGAATAAAGCAGTAGAAGTACCGATTACAACGAAAATACAATTTATCAACTTCTTGTAATATCAATCTAGAGAAATAATTTTAACCCTTCACACGAATAACGGACAAAGGAAAGAGTAATGAAAAATGGGAAAGTGAAAAAGCTAGTTCTCTTAGATAGAGTTGCGTTCCGAGGAAAGAAGAACATGTCTTCTGCATAAATCTTAAAATTTCTATAGTATACAACACATTTTGAGAAAACGTTTCTTAATTTTCACAATCACGTACAAGTACGCATATCAAAAACGCAGCATACTATATTTCATGAAACGATTGTTGTTCTTTATTCGTGTACAAATCATCAAACATCTTGTACAAAATTTAAACAAATGTTTATATCTCTCTTCAGGTACGAATACTGGCCTAAAATATTTTAAATAAAACATTTTAAACAAAAAATACTTGTATTTTTACCATATACAAATAGTCATATATCTTGAAAAACATACGTTCACACAAATACACATCATTTGCTTTCATAAACAATAATTAGAATACATTGAGTAACACAATTTTATGTAAAACATTTTTTCTTCATGTAGCCTATGAATCTTAAAAACCGAGCTCGATAGCTGCAGTAGCTTAAGTGCGGCCAGTATCCAGTAATCGAAAGATAGTGGGTTCGAACCCCACTGTCGGCAGCCCTGAAGATGGTTTTCCATGGTTTCTCATGTTCACACCAGGCAAATGCTGGGGCTGTACCTTAATTAAGGCCACGGCCGCTTCCTTCCCATTCCTAGGCCATTCCTATCCCATCATCGCCATAAGACATATCTGAGTCGGTGCGACGTAAAGCAAATAGCAAAAAATTGAATCTTAAAACAGCACGTACAAAATATCTTTATTTTCCCTCTAATATAAATATTAGAAAATAATATAGGCCTACAACACATTTGAACGCAAATACATTTTCCATGTTCAAATGTTTAATATTAATGAACAACACACTTAAGGAAACAGCTCTTATTTTTTATTTATAAACAAATCTCAAAAGTCTTGTGCAATACATTTTAACTTCATGTACAAATCATGAAAATCTTATGTGTATCTTTTGAAAAATGTACTTTTTTCATATTTGTGTAGAGATCTTACATATTTATCAAAAACGCCTGTATGTTTTCACCTTAAAATCTTAAAAGCGCTTTTCACAGATTTATGACAAACACGTTTAATTTGTCTTGATATATAAATAAATGTACAAATCGTACAGAAAGTAACAAATTTTTGTTTTGTGTTCGTGCAAAAATTAAAGAAAAACATCGTCAACACGTTTGATAAAAATGCATTTATTTATTTATTTATTTATTTATTTATTTATTTATTTATTTATTTATTTATTTATTTATTTATTCATTTATTATATCCATTTATCTTTACATGCGAAAAACATAAATATCCCCAAAATTACGTACCCAGAAGGAAATCACAAAGTGCGAAAATTGTATTATTATATTATTAATTGTGAAATTATCAGTGTTTCACTCTGGTATGACATTAAGCTAATCAGCTGGCTTGTCATACACACTTCTCTTGGAGAAATAAATCCCTTTCAAGGCAATGAAGTTTAAGGGCCCGTTACTCTTCAATAATAAATAATTTCTTTCCAGTACAGCATAAAGTATTTATTCCATTGTTCTGCGTAAGGAGTATAATCGTTGTTCCGTGCTTGCACGTCAATGACTGCAGCGATTTGCACCTAGCTGGGGTTCAATTATGTCACAAATTTTCACGCTGTTTTCTCCGACTGCTAGTGGGATCTGAGGAATTGGGGAGGGAGGTAACATCTAGAAATGCGTACAATGTTACTACTCTGTATCGTAGAGAGACTGAGACATGGTTGAGACAGAAACAGAAGCTGAAGAAGTTGGGCAGGTGTTTATTGCATACCACTTCAAATCAGAAGTTGTACAGATTGATTTCATTTATATGTAGTTGGCATTGAGTATCATATTTCAAGTGATTATTTAATTACTATTTGCTATACCAAATGTACTACACACAAAGGAAAGCGTGATAAACATAAAGCGAATAATTAAAGGCCCGTCGTGTTGACATGTGTTGCATCTAAGCTCCGCAAAAGCATTCTTTCTGATTGTATTAGACACGTTTCGAAATAACTAATTGGTTTGGTAAGAGGCAGTTCGGGCTTAGGAAAGGTTATTCCAGTGCTGCTCAACTTGCAAGATTCTAGCAAGATATGGCAGATATTTTAGAATCAGGGTGTGTCTATATCGCTTTTGCCTTATCCATTGCTTTTGATAGATTAGGTAATGAATGAGAGAGTACTGTCAAAAGTGAGGGCTACTGGAATAGACAAAAGAGTGATTGATTAGGGTGGCTATATTTTCAGAAAATAGAACTCAGAGAATTAGAGCAGGTGAAGCATCAAGAGGGAAATTCCTGAAGACAATATTATTGGACATTCATGTTTCCTTATATAACATAAATGGGATGAGTAAATAACTCGGATTACATACAAGGGTTTTTGAGAATGATGATGTGCTGTATAGGAGTGGCAATGGTCATTATTATTTTAAGGGGAAGTACAACTTGGCAACCATCCTCTATTTACACTAATCAGAGGGAAAAGTGGAAGGGATCCAACACTTTAAATGAGGGTATCGGCTAAAGAAAGACAAGGGCCATTGAGGGCGAGAAAATTAAAGGGTTTTTGGCCTCTAATGCTCTAATGTCGTCGGCGTCGGAAAATAACAAGAGTTGACCAAGATAGGTCGAACAGGATAGATGAAAGCGAGGAGCCTATCAAGTGGAAGCAATTGCAGGACTCATATAAGGGCC
Organism: Anabrus simplex; assembly: GCF_040414725.1. Taxonomy (NCBI): domain Eukaryota; kingdom Metazoa; phylum Arthropoda; class Insecta; order Orthoptera; family Tettigoniidae; genus Anabrus; species Anabrus simplex. The sequence goes on from NC_090265.1 coordinate 1,668,905,301, forward strand.
CCGTGGTCACCAACCGACGCTCCAAAGTTGAGAACTCCTCGGGGCCCCTTTCAGTCGCCTTGTGCGACAGGCAGTGGATACGATATGTGTAATTCTGCCACCTCCATCAATCAGGGATTCACTGTATATAATAATAAACATATAAATATAGGCACGATTTTTTCGCATTAAGGATAAACGTGACACAGTATGTCTTGAAGCGATTTTGTGAAATCTTAACAAATTATATGATTCTGGTTAAGAAAACAGAGATTTTGCTTTTACGAATTACAGCGAATTAAAGCGATAAATACCAGGTTAAAGTGAAATTTACTTATTTTGTGACAGTTGCGAAACTGCAGCGAAATTCATGGAAAATAACGAGATTGAAGCTGTATTCCAATATTACGTGTGTGAAGGGAAACAGAAGACAGAATAAGAACTTCTCAATTCGACAGAAATACCTGTAGCCTACGTTTTAATATACTAGAAAATCCCTTTTTTTGTGTGGCGATATAGGGTGAAAACCATGACCGTGTAAGGTTAAAGGGTAATTTGTTATGAGGTGGCCCATCAGCGCTGTACTTTGTACAAGTAGCCTATGTGTCTCGCATGCAGGAATGATGAATGGGTTGCCTAATCACTGGTTTACAAAGGAGCGCAATAACATGCTATATTTTGGTTGTGAAACAAATAGCAGTATTTTACTACACACACTCTGTAACAGGGCGAATTTGGAAAGATGCAGAAAACAAAGTATCCAGGATCTCTCATATAAATTAAGACCGTCCAAGCGGCGTTTTTACTCTCCGATACGTAAGCTGGAATAATGGAGGAACGCGCATGGTTCCCGACCTTGCAAGCAGCGTGCACATGTTCGACCGCGCAAGCATCAGTCGTCAATCTGAATTTCAGCTGTTAACACAGTGAGACAGTTATAATTGCAACACCGTATTTTCGTATGTTAAAGTTATTTTAATGTCGAGTCGACTCGACGGGTACGCGATGCATTTGTTCAGCAATTTCGTGGTGAAGCGCCGTCTTCACGAGCACAGATTCCCGTAACTCAATTGTAAATACATTCGAAACTACCGGCTCAGTGCGCACACATACAATTTTAACAGAGGAAAAGCTAGATGATATTGGTGCGAATCTTGAACGGTAAGCGGTCACCGAATATATTACTCACAAAATTTGCAAAACAAGTAGGGGTTTCAACTAGAGGACTCGTGTTGGTCCACAGCATTAATTATAAATAGGTCAAATAACTTGTCTTGATACGAAATTGCTTCGTGCGTTGCCCTAGTACTTTTCTTTAGATATTTCTTTGCTAATATGTTTAGTGAAGTTTTGTGGATTTTCTATTGTGATACTGAAATATATTTTACGAATTATTGTACTTTTATAATTATTGTTGTGTGTTTCATTTAAATTTTTCTTAGTTCTTAAAGATTTAAATTGTTTCGAGAGGAACTTTGTCCTTTTTTCATCCCGTATTGTCTACGGATTAGTTTATCCTTTCATACAAATAATAAAAAAAGTGTTGATTGTATGTGTCATGCAATTGATATGAGGTATACGATTCCAAGTGTCATTGGGATTGTCACCAATTAGCCTAGTGAACCCAAGAACAACACCTCACACATTGGAGGAACTAAAAGAAAACATTACGAATAAAATCAGAAACATTGCCGTGGCAGAACTCGCTCGCATCAGCCATATTGTGGTTACAATGCCTGTATAACCCAGGAAGGACGACAATTCCAGAATCTTTTGTAAGGTAAGATTTAATATAAGATTGTATACACGCTTAAAGCAAGGCGGCCGCGCGCGACGTAAGTTCGACTGAGGTAACTGCCCTAGTGCAGAGTACAAATACCGTGCGTTCGATCTTATTGATTTATATACTACAGAAAATCCACTCCACCAAAATGTTGCTTGTACGTAGTATGTGCCTTGAACTATCTATTAGCTCTTAATTACAACTCTTTTTGACAAAATACATGTATACTGCAGATGGCAGACGGTCACTTGGAAACTCCTGCGTATACCGTCTGCGAGCTTCGGCTGCATTCGGACCAGATTCTTCATAGATTAAAATTATGTCTGCGTGTTCGTCGTTGATGAACACACCAGACATTGCCGATGTGTTTACAGCAACTGTAGTGCTACAGTACCAACCAGCCTATTGTTGAGTGTTCGAGAACGAGGCTAACTAACGCAAGCGGGCGCATTCAGACTGACAGCTCTGAGGAACGTGGAGCGACCAGGCGTCTGCAGGCAGAATTAACCTTGTGAAAATCACGTACTAGATATCCCATTCACCATTATAGCATGCGGGACAGTTATAAGTAGAAACTAAGGCTCTGACCTGTTATATCTTTCACACAAATAATTCAGAAATTACACGAACGAGACGTTTTATGAATATTTGTTTAATACAGGGAATTTAAAATCATGGGTTAAGGCCTATTTTGCGAAATAACGCCAACATTTGTTCACCTTTCACGATATCGTGCATACAGTAATGCAAAAAATCATGCCTCTAATAATAAGTTATAAGGTTGTGAACGATTGTGAAATGACTTTGTAAATATGGTAAGTATAGCAGGTAATCGGGCTGAAAAAAAAAAAAAAGAAAGTTATCTCATTTTTAATTGCTGGGTTGATGGGGTGAAAGTACCTCATGAGGTTCACTGTTAAGTGTCTAGATGTTAAAATTAGGGACGATCTTCTTTGAGGTAACTACATGAACTTAAAATACAAATTATATATCATTTCATAGGGGTTGCAGGAAGGATTTAAAGGTGAGAGCGTAGAAGTCGCTGGTAAGACCGTATGAGACCCTCAGCAGGATTACGTGATTCATGCGCTGGGAAAGATCCAAGGGAAAGGAGCACGACATGTTGTGGGTGATTTCTGACAAAAAATTAGTTAATGAAATGTTGCAAATTTGGCTGGGAAAATCCTTGAGTTAGGAGACAAGCTTCTCGACTAGGCGGTATATCCTGTTCTCTCAGTGGAGATATGGCGAAAAATGATATTAGTAGACAAATACGCTTGAACGGAGCTTTTAAAAGTAACAAAGATAATATGTTGCCACATGGGCGACTGATCATTTTACTGAGTGAAAATGATATGGACAAAGAATGTTTGCTCATGGAAAAATTGGTGAGATAAATACGAAACTAATAAAGCTGCTGCACTGCTAACCAACTAGAACAGTCCTCTTGCAACAACTGTACTGGCTGCACAACATTTCCTTGTGGATGATCATTTCTGCGCATGTGTGTGTGGTTAGAATTTCTACGAAACTAATAAAATTTATGAAAATAGTTTTAAATAGTATTTAAATAGTTTTTTTAATTTTTATGTACCGTAATCTTGTAACGTGTAGTTAATTGTTGCGAAGTGCAGTGGAGGGTGAGTTTACGAATGTTTCCGCAAAATAATGTAGCTCTTATATGCATGCGTTTGTTGTGAGTCTCAAGCTCACGAAGACAGAGAGTAGCGGATTCAGAGTGACGTCACGAAGTAGTTCCTACTGTTTGAGGAAGGGGCGCCGGGATCACTATTTTCGAGCATTGAAGTAACGTTCTGATGCTCAGTAACATAGCCGTTAACACGACACAAATATACAGTATTTTCGGATAGGTGGATGAGCGTTACAGAAGCATCAGAGCATCCGGACCGAATAGCTCAGGCGGCAGAGTGCTGGCCTTCTGCGCCCAACATGGGAGGGTCGACCCTGACGCAGCCTGATGGTATCTGAAGGTGCTCAAAGACATGAGCCTCATGTTGCTAGCTTTAATGGCATTAAACGATAAATTTCCGGCACCTCGGCGTGTCCGAAAAACCTTAAAAATTGTAGTTAGTGGGGTTTAAAACAATGTTATTATCATTAAAAGCATTATAGTCTAAAACTCGAAATAATTTTTAAACAACACTTGCGACAGCAGTATTCAGTACGTAATATTAAGACGAAAACTCTTTTACTTAGCAACAATAATCTGAATTCGGTAGGATTTAATCGCGGATGGAATAGCGCCGCCAACTTGAATCCCCCTGCCGCGCGACTATCAATCACTGTAGCTCTGCACTGCGCCGTGGAAACATGTAGTATAAAGTGTATTTTGATTCCTCTATGTGAGTTGTACAAAAAAATCAAATAGTGAAAATTTGAGATAATTTGGACGGAAGAACCATGAAAAATTATTTTCTCTCCCAAACTACCCAACCATGTGGTCATACATGTTTTCAGTATCACTTCAAACACATTCTAAATTATAGAGCGGCTTCTTAAAATTTTAGAAGTCCAACATCACTAATACCGAGTGTTGAAAGGCATATAGGGAAAATCTGTCTCACAATTACAGAGGCCGAACATCGTAAGGCGTATTCGTGCTACTGGAGCCCCGGATGAATACATCTACTGCTCCCGTGAGGGAAATGACGTAATGACTAAATTCTTTATTTCCATAATAAGTATTCTACATCAAAACTAGCGATCGTGAACTAAACACTACCATTTCAATTAAAAAATAACATCAAGGAATTCCATCGTATTGTTACGTTCCAGCCCTGTAGTAGCTACCTTTCCCTGGAAGGGATAAGTAGGTCAAACAGGGGGCATCTCAGGCGATCCAATGGCCCGGCCTCTCCTATTATTGTGCTTTCGCTTGGTTTCCCCGTGTGCTTTCTCAAAGATGAAACGAGAATGTTCCGTTTCTAGCCGCACCGCGAAGATTCTAGTACTCCATCACTAGGATACATAAAGGAGGCTAGCTGCGAACAGTCAGTCAGTAGTATGAGTTGAGTTGAATTCAGAGAACAGTTAAGCTGGTTGTTGTCGTCCTTGTTGTGTTGAAGTGTCGTGTGTGTGGTGGGTGTTCCATTCAGAGTATCGTCTTATTGGAGTACGGAGTGCTGAGTTCCGTTTGTGTACTGCCTTGAAATACTGAGAGAACTACTACGGGCTTGGAGGTCAGTGTGTGGAGCATGTTGTGTGAATAAAGTCGGAACAGTGTCAGCTGTCGCTGAGCAGTGTAGTGCTGGTTAGCACCGTTGAACTGTTGCTGATTTGTAATGGTTCTTTAGTTGTTTCTGTTAAGTTGTTCACTGTGTGGAGCAGCTACGTCGTCTGCAAGTTAATTGAAATGGCTGTCATAACTCTGAGTTACTGGACACATCTGGAGTCGAACCAACGAACAGTCGTCGTGCGTCTTGATTGTTAGCGGACTACGTGCTCAAACTCGTGTGTGTGAAGCAGCTTGAGTAGAGTGACTGAGCATGCAGAGCGAAGTGAAAGTGAGGCTTATCAATAAATATTATAGCCCGTTCCAGGTAAAAACTGCCCATCTGGAGTCCTGTTGTGAGAAACTTGTAAATAGACAGAAATTAGTGGAGTGTGGTGCCCGGCTCCACGGCTAAATGGTTAGCGTGCTGGCCTTTGGTCACAGGAGTTCCGGGTTTGGTTCTCTGCAGGGATAGCAATTTTAACCATCATCGGTTAATTGCGCTGGGAAGGAGGCTGGGTGTATGCGTCGTCTTCACCGTCATTTCATCCCCCATCACGATGCGCAGGTCGCCCACGGGAGGCAAATCAAAAGACCTGCACCTGGTTAGCCGAACATGTCCTCGGACACTCCCGGCACTAAAAGCCACATACGCCATTTCATTTCAGTGGAGTGTGGTCATTAATAGTTGAATATAACTATTATTCTAATTGGATCATCCTGAATTTAATTAGATCAATAAAATACACAGTGTTTTGTTCGCAACATCATTGTACATTAGTTTTTGAAACAACCGTCCTCATTTGGTCACAGAAAAAATATAAGGATTTAAAGGCAAGAATCTCGGAATAAAATGGCATTTGAAAGCGCTAGAGTAACGCTGAATAGGCCAATCGACTACCAAACCGACCATCCTCATTTCGAATCCGGGTAATTCCGTTGACAGCGTAGTAGGAGGTAGAGTATCCTGTATTAAAACACCGCCAAGTTCTAAATTCAGCCGGAGCAATCCACATAAAGCGTTTTAAAGGAAAAATAAGCTTGCCCCAAATTTCTATTTGACAATCGATTATTCTTCCAGGAGTGTAAACGAACTACGACTATGTATTAACTGTTTATGTTGCCAAAGGACGAAGAATGGGCGAACATCAACCAGATCGTTATAAATTCTCCTTGGATAAGCTTTAACGTGCTTGGAATGTATGTTAATCTTTTCCTTGCTTAATACCCATTGTTCTTTGAATGATGTGGAGAATATACGTGCTAGGTCAACGCTTTGCTACTTTAGCGGAGCATTTCTCATGCCTGACATTTCAACCATAACAACTGTAATTATTGCCTTCAATATCATCGCTTTGAGTAGTAATTTCACTTGGAAGAACGTCATCTAAAATAAACGAGACTAATGATTGTAAACTGAGAGATAGCGACCCGGTGCAAATATCCCGATATACTCAATTGTATTTACATCACGAACAGATATACAGTATACGTTACTCCATAAACAATATGGTTCTACTTGAAAGACAGTACGATTTGTATCTTCCCATTATTCTTCCCAATTATTCTCTTCCTGTTACAAAGCATCTTGCTCCACACCAGCCTTCCATTGTTGTCTATTTGAGGAACGTATTTCCACAAATCCCAAAGAAAATTTTAATTCAAAAATTCATTTTAGCGCTTCAATTACGTTTGGACAGAATAAATTCATTATTATACAAATATTTCTCTGGAAACCTTTGCAGTTTAGGAAAATTGGTGGATTCGGTACTTTTTGATACTGATACCCTAAGTACTTAAAGGGTCCGATGAGCTAGATAATAATTTCGTGTGACTATTTCTAGCCGAGTGCAGGTCTAGTAAGGCAGACCCTCCGATGAGGGTGGGCGGCATCTGCCATTTGTAGTTAACTACGTGTTATTGTGGTGGAGGATAGTGTTATGTGTGGTGTATGAGTTGCAGGGATGTTGGGGACAGCACAAACACCCAGCCCCCGGGCCATTGGAATTATCCAATTAACGTTAAAATCCCCTATCCGGCCGGGAATCGAGCCCGGGACCCTCTGTACCGAAGGCCAGTACGCTGACCATTCAGCCAACGAATTGGACGATAACCTAGATGTTAGGCCCCTCTAAACAACAAGCACCATGTAAATACTTACATCTGGAATTAATGAATTCATCTTGGCGAAGAAGGCGGCAGCAGATATTTCTGTAGTACGGTGCCAAAATTCGTGAAATGCTGCAACATTCAAGCTATCAATGCCTTTTTTAATACCCAATGCCACCAGAATTATCAAAGGCGGCCGAATGCCACACGACCGGTTGGGATTAGAATTGACACCTTGTGCCATGAGTTGGATGTGGTTAACGGTGGTTGTCTTTAGCGGACGCCTAGCAAGGTACCTCCGTGGCTAGTTCCGCGAGCGGATGTACGGATAGATCAATTCCCTTGATCAAAAGTGTTCATCGGAGATATTTCCAGGACTTCGTTCACGAGTATCCGGACACGCGACATATCTTCACGGCGGTTCTAAGGTAGATAGAAATGTGGGATGCTCTTCCGTCTCCGATGATGTTAGCATGAAGATCTCTCTTCTTAGTATCTCTAGCGTGCATTCTGAGAACTCTTGACCATCTTAAAAGGTCTGCAGTTTGCGCTGAATGACGAAAGAGGCCACTTTTGCGTGGGTTCAAAATTGTTAAGTTCTCTGCAGTCTATTGATATCTGTTTTCCGCAATACCCATTGGCGCAGCAAATTCGTAACCTTCTGGCCAGATTGTGCGATGCTGACGTCAGAATCCATTTCGCGTGGTTTTCAAGCTACGCTGTGATTGCAGGACATGAACTTGGGGATCAAGCTGCAAAACAAATGGTACTTTTATCCCCTAGACCTATGAATGCTCTTGCTAAGGATATTCATTTTCAGCTACGTAGAATCATGACTGCCTGACCGAGACGGTAAAGGCATATTCAGTTCGCCCGGAAGGAAGAGGGTTCAATTCCCCGTCAGGACATCGAAAAATTTAGAAAACGAGATTTCCACTTTCGGAGCTGCACATGGCCCTGGTGTTCACTGAATCACACCAAAAAAAGAGTAACAGGTTAATGCCTCGGGGAAAAGGCAGCCGGGCCTAGAGCTAACCACTCTACGCCACTAAGTGCCGAGGTCACGGTTAATGGGACCCTTTACCTTCCACCCCTCCAAGGGCCATCATGGCTCTTGCGGCGATGACTTATGCTGAATCATCTTGGCGTCCTGGGGGTCGGAGTAGCTAGATATCCGAACTCCCAACAAGCTGACAGCAATTAAGAAGACAACTGCCATCTGGCAATCTCGGAGAGTGGCAGTAGTTTTATGTAGGCTGAAGATAGGTCTTACACTCCTTTAACTTACCGAAGAGGAAAGACCGCCGATGTGTTCTTGTGGTGCCAAAATTAACAAGGCACACATTCTCACAGAGTGTGCGCATCTCTCTGGCCAAAGACGGAACCTTTGAATGCAGGAGACACTCGAACTCAAGCTAGCTGATCTCGTCATTCACGTCATATACGAAAGTAGATTAATTAAGAGCATATCAATTTCAAGTGTTTTGTTCCTCAGAGAAACCTACGTTTCCTTTTCATGCGGCTGTGTCCTTTTCGCCTTACTAAAATAACTTTTGTTTTACTTTTTAATTTGTTTTTAAATTCTTCCGATGAATAGTCTTATTTTATTTTTGTTGCCACTGTAACGGTTCAAATCCCGTTACAAGATGATATCTGTATTTTTATAATTTTATTTGTATTATTATTATTATTATTATTATTATTATTATTATTATTATTATTATTATGTCAGTATTATTATTATGTTATCTGTGATATTGGTACTATTATTGTAATTATCCGTTTTATTCAATTCGATTTTGCAATTGCCTGTTGCTTGCAAGATTGTACTTAGATGTATGCATATATACGTATGTGTAGTATAACACTCAATACCTGTACAGTGAGAATTGTTGTATATATCAGAGATTGGGTGTGACGTTGGGACATTGTGCAAGATTAGTGGCGATTCTGCCAAGTCATCGCCGCGCCATGGCTATGTCATCGTATTTATTTAGAATATGCGCTCAGAGAGTCAGCCGCCGCAGGGCTATTTCACCACTGTATGTAATATTTGCCGCGTTGTGGGAGTATGTCATTGTTATTTCTGGAGATTACGTAGCGGTGTCAACCAACGTCTATATAAGGTGGGTGCATATTGTAGCGTCAGTCATTAGTTATACGGATGCAGTACAGTGAAGTAGTCTACTAGATCAAGAGGCCTTAGTTGGTCAGTCAACCAGTGTGAACGAGAGATGGTGAAGACTCAGTGAGCCATTATTGGTCATTGAGAGAGTGAGACCAAATGGTTGGTCCGTCACTTAGTGGAAGACACGGACGCAAGGGCTTACCATGAAGTCGGAGAAGGCAACCCTGGACCTGCCAAGAGGTAATACCATATTGACTTACAAAGAAGTCAGATGATATGGAGAAGAAGCAGTCACAAGGATGTATCACCAAGTTAGGCGTGACACATCTACAGTAAACACCAGATCAATGGATTACGTCGTAATTACACTCAAAGTGTTGAAGGTACAGTCAAGTGAATCAGTGAGGGAAATATTTCGTATAAATTGTTAAATGTCCGGTCAAGAAGAATTCAAATTCATGCCTAGTTTCTTTCAGTTGCAATGTCATAATTTCATATTCTCATCTGTTTTATCGCAACAAGACTCACTATTTTTTTGATATATTATTTAAAGAATATATATTGTTCTATCAAACGAATTCATAGTTTTATTTCAATGAAAGTAAAATATTTTAACCTCAAAATTAATGGGGAAACCGAACGCCAATCTCCTTTTCCCAGAACTTATATGATATGTTGTCAAAAGTAAGCTTATTACCCCACACCCTAGAGATAGTCAAGAGTCTCATTCTATTATTGCTGTACTGAGTGACAGCTGGCGCCCTTCAAATAACGTATGTGTAAGTAAGCAGGTAACAAGTAAGTGTGAGTACAAGGTCCGACGAGTGTGTATTTTATTTAATGAATATTAATTTTCAGATTTTCAATTTTAAGTGCAGATATTCAGATTTCCATATTTAATCCAGATTTTTATAAGTTTCAAAAGTTAGTCAGCAATTCAGGAACATGTTCACACCACTTAATTTGTTCAGAGAGGATGATTGCGATCTGTACTTCCTCTTAAAACAAAGATCACCACCAGATCATTCCAATCATCAGAAAACTGAGTGTATTTAAATATTTGATTATTAAAATTAAGTTATTTTTAGCGAAGGTACAGATTAGTTAAATAATATTAAATGAAACCATCGAACAGAACAAAGAAAACTAAAACAAAGTGTCATGTTGCTGCTAGTCACGAGCTTCGGAAGTGGCTGGTCATTGGCTACATGAAAACGTTACATTTGGGATTTCGAAATTAAGGTCATGATATAATATTAAAAAATAATGTACTGCACAATAAAAAGACAAAGACAAAGATACCTCCGTACAGGCCATGAAGGCCCTTGGAGGAGTGGAAGGTAAAGGCTTCCACCATTGTTAACCGCGGCACGTGATGGGGTAGAGTGGTTAGCTCTACGCCCGGCCGCCTTTGCCCCCAGGAATTAACCTGGTACTCATTTTTGGTTTCGGCTGAGTGAACCTCAGGGCCATATGACTGAACAATACTTAATGAAACGATTGTTATGCTTATATTACTTTATGTGTACTAATATTCAAACATCGTAAACAACACAGTTTATAACTCAAATACTCAAATATCTTGAACAACGCATCTTTATTTATACAAATAAATCTGTTTTGCCTCTTTTTCGACAATTAAAGTAACTTGAGCAACACAATTTTATACAATACCTACATTTACTTTTTCTTCATGTAGATTACAAATCCCGACTTTAACACAAACAGGGGATACCAGGCCAAAATGATCCCCGGGGCAAAACGGTCATCCTTAATGTCTGCTTGATTGGGTAGAGCCATCGTGTGGAGAATTCGAAGTCTTCGGCTGAAGTCACATCTATGTTGTGAGTTAGATTCGTTGTACATTATTTTAGAAAAATTTTATACATGAAAACGTTGTTTCAAGTCCTCTTGATTTAAGGTAACTACTTTGAATTTTTTTGTCCCACAGTGAATAACTGAATTTATTCGCGAGTATGTAAAGTAAGTGTCTCGAGCATTAAATGCAGACGCTTGCTGACGCATCATTTCGTCCACACCAGATGGCATAGAACAAACCAATCAGTGAAAGAGATCATTATAGCCCAAGGGGATTATAGTGCCTCATTATTATTATTATTATTATTATTATTATTATTATTATTATTATTTTTATTATTATTATTATTATTATTGTAGAGTTTGGAAACGGGCATAATGGCACAGCGCTCAAGCCGCTTCGCCTCTCACCAAGGCGGACCTGGTTCGATTCCTGACTAATGCATTCGACATTTTCGAAGTGAAATATCACGTATGGTGGTTCGGATTACACGTAAGTAATAGGGTCCGTGGCTTATAATGGCCAGATTAACAGTCATGTAAATCTACAAGCTTCCCTCCACAGACAGTATCGTATAGTCGACCTAATGAACTGAGGGGCTGTCGAGTTACGAAAATTACGAGTTTAACCAACTCATTTCAGGTAGCACTTCATTTTCATAGTCGCATTGTTTTCTTCCCAGTGTAAGATTAACTCAAAGAAATTCGTGCAGGTACTGCATGTCATTTATCGTGAAAATCTGTCCTCGGCGAAAAGTCCACGCCATATAGTGTTATAGGAGCAATGAGCAGCGCGTGATGCGTAATTGATGCTATCTGTGCTAGTTTCGAAATATTTCCTTCGTGGCAGGTAGGAATTCTCCCATACAAGTCACTTTTTGCGATCTGTGCGTGGCGAAGGTTGAATTGTGTGTCAAATGTGTAAACTGTGGGCTCATGAACGATGTGCTGGAGAGGATTATAATGACGATGACTTCAATTGTAATAGGCCTAACAGGAAATGATTCACACTAAGCCGTAGGAAGCTAAATGTGTAAAGTGATCCTACTAGTTTATTATTTCATGTCTTCTTGAAAACATATTTTATTTTTGCACTTTGTGATGGTTAAATAAATGGATAAACCAATTTCTGAATTATTTTATTTCATTTCGTACATAATTGTATATTCTGTGTTATATTTATTTATTTTTTATGTTATAAAATCCCGAGAAAGAAATCGGTAATAGCTAATATGTGTACCTAAACACATCGACGGTGCGCGAAACACCTCCTGTCCCACAATTATCTTCCTATCCATTATTTGCCTTAAGTCTGGCCACGCCTCCCAGCAACACATTGATATGCAGTCCATCTGTCTATGTTCGTTTCATTCACTTTCCTATCCCGCTATATAAAGGAAAAAGAACCTTATTGTACCGTACTGTAGGAATGTATATTTTCATTAAGTATTTACGCCCTCCTACGGTATAATGCATTTAAGGTTCCCTTTCCTTTATACGCTAGCACAAGAAAATGAACACACCGAATGTTGTTCTGATGGACTGCGTATCCATGTTTAGCTGGGAGGCGTGATCAGTCTTAAGGAGGATGATAGATCGGGGGAAATATTGTGGGATACGAAGTATTGCTCACGCACCGTCAATATATGTAATTGTCTTTAACGTACTATGTTCATGCATTATAATATGCATAAATGTACCTTCGAGGGATAATTTTGCCCTGGTCTACCCTACTCTTATTCAGTCTTCTATTAGAAAGATTAAAACATGATATCGTCCTGTTCTGCCAAAACGGCGAAGGTTACAATGCTCTTCCTATCCATTATTTCTCCTAAGACTGATCACGCCTTCCAGCTATATATTTATATGCGGTTCCATCAGAGCAATTTGCGTTGAGTTCATTTTCCTATGCGCGTGTGTAAAGGAAAATGAACCTTAAATACATCACACTCTAGGAGTGGGTAAATGTCATGCAAACATACATTCCTTCGGTATGGTACAGTAAGGTTCATTTTCCTTTACACACGCACATAGAAAAATGAACTCAACGGAAATTGTTCTGATGGACCGAATATCAATATGTGGCTGGAAGGCGTGACTAGTCTTAAGGGAAATAATGGATAGGAAGAGCATTGTAACATTCGTCGATTTGGCAGAACAGGGACGATATAGACCTGCAACACATATGAACGCATTTGCATGTGCATTTTCGTTCCGTGTTAAAATGTTAAATATTAATGGACAACATACTTAAAGAAACAGTAGCTCTTATTTTGTATTTTGTTCATTCCAACAGCCCTTATATTCGACAGTAGTCTACCCTATCAAAAGCCTTAGAGAGGTCAGTAGCCGTACAATTAATTTGACTTCCTGAATCTAAAAGTCTGCTTTAACATGTTGGAATCCTACAAGATGAGTCACAATGGAATAATCTTCTTATAAATAAAGTTGTTCGTGTCTGTTTGTCTGTTCCACCATCACGTCGAAACGGCTGGATAGATCTCAACCAAACTTCATATTTAGGGAATACTGACCCCGGGGAAGGTTTCGATATGCATATCATTTTAAAATCTTTGAAAAGACGGGGGTTTTATAGGAAAAACGGTTTTCCTCCATTTTCTCTTATACTATTATAGGCAAAATATCGAATTTGTCGTATAAGGACGAGACAAAGCTCAATTTAATCCTCTTGACGCAAAGAACAAAAATCGGTAAGCTCTACGGGCCCGAAAACCATGTTTTAAGGCCCTAAAACCAACCGTTACGGAGATATTGGCACCACACTACCCCTGCTCTAGGAATCGGATAGAACTGCCGTAACCATGGCAACGTCAGCTCCAGGATTCTAGAGCAGTGAGATTATGCATGTACGTTTGGGCATAGCTGCCAACCAAAATTGGTACAAATAAGACAAATAATATACTGTTGTGTAAGGCACTCATAGGACTCCTTAGGGCGGGAATGGAAAGGGGGTGAAGTACGAGTTTAAAAATCTTACTATATATAGAAATGGAAGTGTGTGTGTGTAAATGACACATCTCCAACTAAACCACTGGAGCAATTTCAACCAAACTTGATACACGTGTCACTTACTATCGGGAGACGAGCACTGTGGGGGTTAAGCCATCCCTAGCGCCCTTAAGGGAGAGGGTCGGGGGGGGGTGTGGTTACAATAATAATCGAGAATAGTGTCGAATTCATAGTTTTCGGGGTCGCTGAGTTGAAAAGTAATACTCTAGAATTTTTTTAAAGTCCAGCCCCCTTTTAGGTGGGGAGCAAAGGGTGGGGGGGGGGGGGGTGAGATATAGAAATAATTAAAAACAGTTTCGAATCCATAGATTTCAGGGTCTCTGAGATGAATAGTATTACTCCGGATTTTTTTGCAAATCCAAGTGGGGAGCGAAGGGGATGAGATATAAAATTAATCGAAAAACTACATATGAACATGTTATCTTCTTCTTCTTGCTATATATAAAAATTGATGTATGTGTGTGCGTGGGTGTGTGGGTGTGGGTGTGTATAAGACGCATCTCCTCCTAAACCACTGGAGCAATTTCACCAAACGTGGTACACATATCAATTAGTATCAGGAGACAAACCGCGTGAGGGTAAGGCACCCCTAGCACCCTTATGGGCAGGGGGCGAGGGGGGTGGTATAAAAATAATCTTATAAATAAAGTTATTCGTTTCTGTTTGTCTGTTTGTTTGTTTGTTTGTTTGTTTGTTTGTTTGTTTGTTTGTTTGTTTGTTTGTTTGTTTGTTTGTTTGTTTGGCTTAAGTGCGGCCAGTATCTAGTATTCGGGAGATAGTAGGTTCGAACCCCACTGTCGGCAGCCCTGAAAATGGTTTTCCGTGGTTTCCCATTTTCACACCAGGCAAATGCTGGGACTGTACCTTAATTAAGGCCACGGCCGATTCCTTCCAACTCCTATCCCTTCCCTGTCCCATCGTCGCCATAAGACCTATCTGTGTCGGTGCGACGTAAAGCAACTAGCAAAATAAAAAAATAAAAATGTTTGTTTGTTCCACCATCACGTCGAAAGGGCTGGATAGATCTCAACCAAACTTCATATTTAGAGTATACTCACCCCGGGGAAGGTTTAGGTATGCATATCATTTTAAAATCTTTGAAAAGACGGGGGTTTTATTTTCTCTTACACTATTGATTTTCTGCAAACTCTGTGGACCGTATGTGAAAGGTCTCTTCATCATAAACAACTTCCGTTATTTTCATAATTTACCTTACTCTTCAAATGACGGAGAAATGTACTATTTTCTTCCGATACCATGCTCGGCATTGAGTGACCGACAGAGCGATAACGAATATATGGGTTACCATGGCAACGTCTCTGACTGCTTGCCAGCAGGGAAGTAACGTATTGCCATTTTTCTCATCATTCCTTTAAATTCGTGGTTGTTCCTTGGGTAGAAAGCAAGAGAGTCGTCAATCGGCCATTCTGCGGGATATGGCGGAATATCATTGGAGGTTATAACCGTCCTCGAATAGCTTAAGTAATAACACAAATATTCATCTTCTTATCTGATTACCTAAGAATCCCTGCGCCTAAATTTCTCTCCGATTACCGCTTTCTCATATCCATAACTCACACCGGCATAATTTATTGAGGAGCATTTGATTTTCCAATACATTCACTTGGTATTTATATATTTGTCGTCATCCGGATGTCCTCAGTTATAATCCATTTTCTATTAATTTCAACTTACTAAACTGTATTATTTTCTTCCTTAATTACCACGTATGTATGCGAGTGCTAATCCCGAATGCTGTACACTCTTTCCTTTGAGGAAATATTCTGAGCTATGCAAATGTATAACTTTTGGCCCAGGAAAATTCCGAAATATGGATACAATTTTAACGGCGGTGCAGACTTTCGTATTGGGTAATTGGTGCCTAATCAGTAAATCGTATCACAAGTCACAAAGCAAATGGCGTTTCATTTTGGAGAGATCTACAACTTTTGTTCTATGACTTTTCGTCGTATTTCTATCCCTAATACATTAAATACAAGTTGATTTTGTACTTTTACACGTATATGTTATCATTTGGCACACTTATAGGAAAGGTAGAATCATGACATTCGGCACGCACATTGACATGACCATTGGCAATGTTATAGCCAAATTTTATGATTCTAGCTGTCACATGAGAATCAAAAATATAAAGTAGCATCCAAAAACTGTACAAGATTTCACCCCATTCAATGACTCTAACTCAATCTAACCCATGAATATAGGAGATACGAGAAGATGTCATAGGACCAACCATGTAGAGCACTGAAAGGGGCGTCTGATGGTGAAGGCCGTTTGTAGATACGTCGTACAGTTACAGAGCAGTAACTATCGAAATAAAGGTCTGCACTTCTAGAGTGTGTCTGTGCATTGACAATTTTGGCGAAATTTCCGTACAGTTATCCGTTTCAGGTGTAATAATGACCATCTGCATATATTCAGTTTTGGTGTCTGTCTGTTTGTTTGTTTGTTTGTCTGTTTGTCTATCACTTGGAAACTACTTGATATATTTCCATCAAACTTGATATTTAGAATCCACCTGTCCTTTGGTAGGTTTTAGGGCAAATATTCTTTCTAAATCCCTGAATTGACTGGGGGATTATACGAAACCGAAACCGTCATTTTGCGTTCTCACAAAATATAGACAACCAAACTTCATGTAAATTTACCTGCCTTAATGGAAATTCATTTCTAAGCCTTTTTCCTCATGTGCAAATTTCAATACGAGGATTAATAAGGGAGATATCATTAACGGACCGTTTTCCGGTACAAGTCCCACCGGACTTAACTCAAGAGCGGGTGCGTGTAAAGCGTGTGTTTTACAACTTGAAAACTACTGAAGATATTTGAGTCAAACTGTACATTAACATCCACCTGTCAAACGCTAGGTGTTAATCGTCAATAACATTTCATGTTCCCGGAATGGACTGGCGGTTTATAGGGAACCGAAATGGTGATTTTACTCTTACAAAATATATACAGTACAAGACCAACCTGACTGGAAATCGACCAAACGTGATGGAATTCCATCTCTAAAACTTTTGTACATGTTCATTTTTTCGACAGGAGGATTAATAAGGGAGATATCGTAAACGGTCCGTTTTTCCGGTTAAGTCCAGCGGATATAGCCCACAAGGTGTTGTACGTGGAGCAGGTTCCTTATTTATCTATGTAAATAAAATCGTAACTACTGTGTGCCTGTACATTGACTATTTTGTCGAAATTTTTGTACAGCTACACGCTTAAGGGGTAATAATGATCATCTGCATATTTTTTGGTTTAGTTTCTTGGAAGTCCTACTTTTTACACTTCTCACCGAAAACCCAGATTGCGGCATAATCTGCCAGTCGAGAAAGAAAACTGATATTTGGCAAAATTTTACGTTTTAGCCTGTAACGGGCGGAAAACTTCCAAGAGGTTTAAAATTTTCCCTTTCTATCCCGAGGAATATCGAAATATGGAGGCAATTTTTATGATGGTGCAGACCTTCGGGAAGTATTATCACATAACGGATGGCACAATCCCCGTTCAATTTGGAGTGATCTACAACCTTGGTCTTACGACTTTTTGTCGTATTTATATCCATTTTACGTTTGATTGTTCTCTATTTCTCGATGTTAAGTAAAGTTGTACTTTTCACATACATAATTCATACCTTCCATCACTTAGAGGAAAGATAGAATCATCATACTCTACACGAAAATTGGTCCACCCAGTAGCCATATGTGAGCCAAATGCTATGTATGTAGTTGTCACTTAATTATCCGAAAAGCAATGCAATGTGAGATAATCTTACACAAATTTTACCCTATTCCAAGTTTCTAACTCAATCTGACCCATGAATAGATGAGATATCATAAGACCAGCAATTTAGGCCGCTAAATCCGGCGTTTTATGGTACAATCCTTTCTCGATATGATGTACCGTTTAGAAGCAGTTAATCTGTAAATGAAGGTCTGCAATATTGTAAACAAGCACATACTTTCGTATGTCGAACTATATATATTCACTGATGTCGATTTTGTAGCGATCGAGAAGGGGTGTGTCTGCTATTGTAATCAGTACTCCGCACACCGACTATGACTGGCAGTAGGAATGGAGTCCTTCTCCAATTCCTGTGTAACTGGCATTAATGAGGCAGGCCTACCATTGTAATGAATAATTCACTTCTCGATTTGACTTTCAGAAGGCAAGGGAGCATGCAGCACACAGTCTTTGGCTGTAGGCAAGCGTTCCCGCAGTTATAAACAGATGTACCCATCTAAAATGTGACTGGCATTAGGCATACTGGCCTGCTATTTTGATGGAAACTCATCAACTTGGTGTGACTGGCAGGAAGCTGGCTGGCAGTTGGAAAAGGGGCCTATCATTATAATGATAACTGCACAACTCAATTTTGACTGGTTGTAGGGAAGTTTCCTGCCATTATAATAAAAACTCCTCAATTTGTAATATGTCTGGAAGTAGGAAAGGGGGGCTGCCATTGTAACGGAAACTCCCCAAATCGATTGTGACCGCGCAGTAGGCAATTGGGCCTGCAATTATAATGTAAACTTCCCAACTCGATTGTAAATGGCAGTAGGCAAGTGAGCCTGTCGTTATCATCACAGATCCGTAACAAGCACTTTACACTGGAAACAACGTATGGGGACCTCTCCATATTGTTTCTCGGATAACGCTAAGAGACATGCTATTTTAAAACAATCTTATTTACTGCATGTACAGTATTTACTTCAATATTCGTATACAATGCAGAATACCGTAGCGAAGCACGGGTACATTTGCTAGTCTTTTCTAAACTCGAACTGCCTTCTATCAGACCAGTGGTGGAAAATGATATGGAACTCACGCTGGTGATGATGAAGGGATTTCCATCGAAACTTCCAGAAGTGATATCTTTGTCTTAGAAGGGAATGTATATATTTTTATTGAATTATGTTACTTGATTTCTTTTAAAACAATATGTTATTCTGGGGGAAAACAATAGTATGCAGCTATAGTATTACGGACACAAACGGTATCAGATAGAAAAAAGTTAGTTTGCAAAATTTTGGACATTTTCTCTTTTCATATGGTTTGCAATGGCTTTATAATGTTCTTTGTAGCACACCTTATTGCTAATACAAACTATTATAGGTTTCTAGCACTTAAGTGTCCCAAGTCTTTCCTATGACCTTCGTCTGTTGTCTTCCTGTTGGCTGGTACAAATTCCATTTGGTTTATGGATGTACTGGTATTTACAGTTAGAGACCTAATCTTGTACAAGAGGTAATGCTCCAAACCAAGAATTTGTATTTTAAAAACTTTGAAGTGTTCCAACTGTAAAAAGCAATGACATATCATTTTACTTGCAAAAATATATAAGAAAATATTTAAAACTCGTTTCTCATGAAATGACAGTAACTTTCTGGTACTCAAGCCTTCAATTGCAGAGTTACATTTGGGAGAGAATTTGCTCGTGTGGCTGAGTTCCATCAGGAGGTATGACTGTTTTGACAGTATTACTCATCCCATATTAGAGATTATTAAGGGGTTGTTGTTTTGTTGTCGTCGAATATTATGTGCCTGATTAGCCTCTTTGTGTGTTACCGGGCGAGCTGGCCGTGCGGTTAGCAGCGCGCGGCTGTGAGCTTGCATTCGGGAGATAGTGGCTTCGAATCCTACTGTCGGCAGCCCTGAAGATGGTTTTCCGTAGGTTCCCATTTTCACTCCAAGCTGTACCTTAATTAAGGCCACGGTTGCTTCCTTCCAACTCCTAGGCCTTTCCTATCCCATCGTCGCCATAAGACCTATCTGAGTCGGTGCGATGTAAAACAAGTAGAAAAAAAGTTTCTTTGTTCCGGTCATTTCTCAGTCCAGAATGTATGTGTGTATTTTAATCTATGAAAATCTGGTATTTTCTTCTCGCTATCTGCATAGGGATTAATAATTTATTGTGCGTACATTATAGATTAACTAGATAAGTACATTATTTCAAAAATATATATTTTTTACAATTTGCTTGCGAGGAGGTCAGTGTCTTAACTTTTAAACATATAAATCCGAGCTGTCATAGGAGAAATGACGTGGAATGACATTAATTGACGCATAAGCTTGATTTTTAAAAAGTGATGATGATGCTATTTGCTTTACGTCCCACTAACTACTCTTTTACGGTTTTCGGAGACGCCGAGGTGCCGGAATTTAGTCCCGCAGGAGTTCTTTTACGTGCCAGTAAATCTACCGACACGAGGCTGACGTATTTGAGCACCTTCAAATACCACCGGACTGAGCCAGGATCGAATCTCTTTTAAAAAGTAAGAAAGATCATAATATCGTCGTTGAAGGAACCAAATCTCGTATATCAGAATTCTCTTCTTATTTTCCTTTTGACTGGTCACGCCTCCCAGCCTCTTAGGCCTCTGAATATCCAGTTCATTTAAACAATTTTCTTTGTTTTAATTTTCCTATGCTTATGTGTACCGTATTCTAGGGATGTTTATTTGAGCGATGAATTTACTCACTCCTACAGTATACTGTATTTAAGGTTCATTTTCCCTTAGATCTTCACACAGGAATTGGACCTGAAGAACATCGTTCTGAGGGACTGCATATCCGTACGAGGCTCGGAGGTGTGACCAGTCTTCAGGAAAATAAAATAGACAGGAAGAGCATTGTCAGATACGAGGTATTGCTTCTTAGGCGACGATAATGAATCGGAGCTGTCAGAGGGAAAATTGTGGGGAATTTAATTAATTTCGTGTGGCTATTTCTAACCGAGTGGAGCCCTTGTAAGGCAGACCCTCCGATGAGGGTGGGCGGCATCTGCCATGTGTAGGTAACTGTGTGTTATTGTGGTGGAGGATAGTGTTATGTGCGGTGTATGAGTTGCAGGGATGTTGGGGACAGCACAAACACCCAGCCCCCGGGCCACTGGAATTAACCAATGTAGGTTAAAATCCCCGACCCGGCCGGGAATCAAACCCGGGACCCTCTGAACCGAAGGCCAGTACGCTGACCATTCAGCCAACGAGTCGGACATTGTGGGGAATGACATCAGTAGATGAAATGGTTTGTATTCTTTAGAAGTAAAAAAGGCCATTATGAAGATAAAGTTGGAATTCAAGAAGACAATTTGGGTCAAATATTCGTTTATAGGAAGAGGAATTACGGATTGGAATAATTTACTAAGGGAAATGTTCGATAAATATCTAACATCTTAAGGAAAGACTAGCTATGCAACTGATAGGGAATATGCCACCTAGGCGTCAACTCTACATGCATACCAGTGATGATGAATTGATTGAAAAATTGAAGTGCACAGTGTGTTGGTAAGGTTTCACTACACTGTAGCATCTGCTCGATTTTCTTGTGTTGCGGCGGTTGGTGAAGGTTGAGACAGGTAAAAATTAGTGGAAAATTTGGATTTGCATGTAAAATAAGTGGTACCGTATTGTTGTGATGCTATCTCCTTCACGGTGGTGTGAATCTCGGTGTTACAAAGGCGTGTTGCGCTCGATAAGGCAGGCCAGATGGCGGGCTGTGTCCACTCGGGACAAGATACAGGATTAACGTGGGACCGACCTGTCAGACCACATCACGCTCAAACAGCCGACAGCCTGTCACAGCGCGTTCCGTTTGATCCTGTTCACTCTACCTCCATCTCAAACACAACAGTGCGGAACAGTCCAAAAGTCCATTTGAAATTCGCGATCCTATCAGCCATTCCTTCAGCGTTGTCCGTTTCACCGACCTCTCGTTAGCTGTCTTCTATAATCTAACTCGGACGTTAACAAATAATTGTTTACGAAGGGAAACACAATTTCTTCACCTGCAATTCCCAATGAAACATATTATTAACCCGCTAGGAAGCATTTATTGAAATGGTGCGTTTTCTTGAGTCTTCCGGTAAAGCATTACGGCTAAAACATGAGTTGCGAGTCTAGTAAAACCCGTTGAAGTAGACAAAAAGGAAGGGAAAATTTGAGGAAATTCTGAGGACCATTGAAAACGAAGGAAGGAGAGTTAAGACATAGGACGGCCGGGCTGAGTGGCTCAGACGGTTGAGGCGCTGGCCTTCTGACCCCAACGTGGCAGGTTCGATCCTGGCTCAGTCCAGTGGTATTTGAAGGTGCTCAAATACGTCAGCCTCGTGTCAGTAGATTTACTGGCACGAAAAAGAAATCCCGCGGGACTAAATTCCGGCGCCTCGGCGTCTCCGAAGACCGAAAAAGTAGTTAGTGGGACGTAAAAGCAAATAACATTACTATTATTATTATTATTATTATTATTATTATTATTATTATTATTATTATTATTATTATTATTATTATTATTATTAAGGACATAAGAGGAAAAAAGATCTGTACAAGGACGAAGAAAATGAAAGGATGTCAGACACGATCAGAAAGACGAGAATTCTTTTTGGTCACATAATCAGGATGGATAACAGTAGATTGACAAAACGAGTGTTTAATCATGTTTACAAAAGTAAGGTCCGCCTCTGTGGTGCAGTGGTTAGTATGATTAGCTGTCACCCCCGGAGGCCCGGGTTCGATTCCCGGCTCTGCCACGAAATTTGTAAAGTGGTACGGGGGCTGGAACGGGGTCCACTCAGCTTCGGGAGGTCAACTGAGTAGGGGTGGTTTCGATTCCCACCTCAGCCATCCTGGAAGTGGTTTTCCGTGGTTTCCCACTTCTCCTCCAGGCAAATGCCGGGATGGTACCTAACTTAAGGCCACGGCCGCTTCCTTTCCACTTCCTTGTCTATCCCTTCCAGTCTTCCCATCCCCCACAAGGCCCCTGTTCAGCATAGCAGGTGAGGCCACCTGGGCGAGGTACTGGTCATCCTCCCCAGTTGTATCCCCTACCCAGAGTCTGAAGCTCCAGCACACTGCCCTTGAGGCGGTAGAGGTGGGATCCCTCGCTGAGTCCGAGGGAAAAACCGACCTGGAGGGTAAACAGATTACGATACGATACGATAGGATACAAAAGTAAGAATGGCAACCAGTGGATCCAACGAGTAAAATAAAAAGAAATACGATAGAGATTGGAATAACAGAACAAATAATACAAGACAGAACAACTTTCAGAAGACTGATACAAA
Organism: Anabrus simplex; assembly: GCF_040414725.1. Taxonomy (NCBI): domain Eukaryota; kingdom Metazoa; phylum Arthropoda; class Insecta; order Orthoptera; family Tettigoniidae; genus Anabrus; species Anabrus simplex. The sequence continues at coordinate 1,668,928,465 of NC_090265.1, forward strand.
ATGTTAAGGGTTTTGCAGGAGAGGAGAAGAAGAAAAGTAATAACATCTGGGCACAAGAGAGGTGGAAACAGCAAAGTGAAAGGATGAAGAACTATTGAAAGTCAAGGAAAGAATGATTACTATAAATGCATAGTGTTACTTTCCGTGTTCCTTAGATGGCCAAAGTCTAAAAGAAAGAATAAATTAAAAGTGATTTTGAAGAGGGGGTTTCCCTCAGGGAAAAATATTTGGACTACCTTTTTCATGCTATTGTTACAAACAAAACACTGTTTTAATTAATCTTCTTTTTTTCTACCGATTTTCGCACACCTGTGGGGTAGCGGGTACGATATGTGTAGCACATGTGGATTTGGCCCTGTTTTACGGCCGGACGCCCTACCTGACGCCAACCCTATATGGAGAGAATGTAAACACTATTGAGTATTTCTGTGGTGGTTGGTAGTGTAGTATGTTATATGAATATGAAGAGGAAAGGTTTGGGACAAACACAAACACCCAGCCCCCGAGCCAGAAGAATTAATCAGACGTGATTAAAATCCCCGGCCGGGAATCAAACCCGGTACCCTCTGAAAAGAGACCACAACGCTCACCATTTAACCCAAGGAGTCGGACTAATTAAATCTACGATGACCTAATTAATTACTACACAGACATACACACAATTTTACTTGGCAATGGATGACAACACCTCACTGTTTATTGACTATTTGCAGAAGTTTCCTGCCCTCTCAGTGGTCTCCGGCTGCCTGGTATTTACCCGAAACGGGCGATCCTTCCATAATCATGATTGGCAAGCCTCGCCTTCACTTGGCTTCGTTCGCACCCCTCTCTTCATTCAGCAACTCCATTCGGACAGTTTCGAACACAGGCCTGTTAACTGTTATTTCGTCTTCTTATTTCTTCGATTTTTGGCCAGCTGTGGACCATGTAAAGTAACTCCACGACTTCCCCCTCCCCTGCCTTTTCAGTAATTCTTAATTCTTTCACTATGCTCTTTCTTCCCAACCCGTCCTTTTATCCGTCCAGGCAGATTTCCTTTGCTTCTCCCCTTACTCTTGGAGCCACCATACTTCTTAATTCTTTCTTTCTGAAAATGGCTCTATGTAATATTTTGTTTCTTGTGATACCCGGCTCAGGCATATCCAACTTCGATTTGTATTCTGGTATTTTTATCGAAATGATCAAATATTCTCTTCGTTAGCCTCTGGATTCATCCAGGACAAATGGCCATAAAACGTAATCCTTTTCTGATAGTTTGAAAGCGTTTCATTTTTCAAATAATGTCCTTTGTTGTTCCTTTTCCTCCATTTCTTCCATTTGTCTTTGGAATAAGACGTTTTCTTAGTCGTTTCCTTATTTTCTAATTAATCAATTCCTCTTTTTTAATATTATAACATCACACATTCAGCTGTACACAGACACACCGGCTTTATGATGGTGCTGCAGTGATGAAGTTTCACTTTTATTGACATTGGTATTTTGTTGTAAATATTTTCAGTTTCTTTTTTTACCATTTGCTTTGCGTCGCACCGACACAGATATGTCTTATTGTGACGATGGGATAGGAAAAGACTAGGAGCGGGAAGGTAGCGGCCGTGGCCTTAATTAAGATTTGCCTTTAAGCCTTTGCCTGGTGTGAAAATGGGAAACCACAGAAAACCATCTTCAAGGCTACCGACTGTGGGATTCGAACCCACTATCTCCCGAATGCAAGTTCACAGCCGCATGAGCCGGGTCGCACTAGCAACTCGCTCGGTTTTCAGTTAATTGATAAGTTAGTTCCATTTTTGGTGATTCTGATTTATTTACTTCTTCATCAAGAGCGTTGGGCTGAAGTATTTCTCCGTGGTACTTAAATTTGTTTTCTGTTTTAAATTTTGAATATTTCGTGTTAAGGGGTTTTGGAGTATCATTAACGTTTGTCAGAATTTTTTTCTTGTCAAAGGAAATTATGTAGACTAGCTTTCTCTGTCATCTCTTTCGAAAGTTTGATTTGCCCGTTCTGGTATTTGTGTTGTCTGATAGAATAACTAGACCATCTACGAAGGATAAACAGATTTTCTTTTTGTACAAGTTGCTTTACGTCGCACCGACAGCCATAGATCTAATGGCGACGATGGGACAAGAACGAGCTAGGAGTGGGAAGAAAGTGGCTGTGGCCTTACTTAAGGTACAGCCCCTGCATTTGCCTGGTGTGAAAATGGGAAACCGCGGAAAATTATCTTCAGGACTGCCGACAGTGGGGTTCAAACCCACTCTCTCCCGGATGCGAGCTCACAGCTGCGCACGGCCAACTCGCCCGGTAGGAAAGACCATAAAACTTGGCAAATTCTGTTTATTGTTTTAACGAAAGAGTAAGGGTTCATTCATTTTCAAATTTACATACCGAATCTCTGTTCCTTTACTGTCTTTTAGTATTTGTGCCAGTTCCTTTTTCCTGTTGTCCTTTATCTTTTTTTCATTTTCACGTCTTGAGGCTTTAATCTTATATGCTCCCATCAACCATCACATTATCCCACTCATTTAATTTTAGTTAACAATTCGACGCATACTAGCGTTCACTTGCTGTTACATTCTGTCCTTATTTTTTGTCTTTCTATCGATCCTTGGACCACCTTCTCACACAATCTCCTGTCATCTCTTGATGTGTTTCTTCCCCAGTCCAGCCCCATTCCTGTGCCATCTAATAGGCATACTTTTCTCTACCAATCGACCCAGTAGCCCTCATTTTTTTGTTTTTTTTTTTTTTTTGTTTCATTTGGCCTGATTCATTATAAGTACAATTTGAACTCCTGTCCCCGTTTTAAATTTCAACCAAACCTCCGTTGCTCAGGCGGCAGCGCTAAGTTCCGTAATTCAAATCCTGGTCACTTCATATGAGATTTGTGATGGACAAAGCGGAGGCGGGACAAGTTTTTCTCTGGGCACTTCGGTATTCCCTGCCATATTTTATTCCAGAAACTGTCTCCAGTATCATTTCATTTCACCTGTCAGTCATTAACCATTGCCCCAGAGGAGTGCGATAGGCTTCGGCAGCCGGCACAGTCCCTATCCTCGCCGCTAGATGGAGGCTTCATTCATTTCTTCCTGACCCGGTCGAATGATTGGAAACAGGCTGTGGATATTCTTTTCACTTGACCATTTGTTAAACAATATCGTCGCTCCTATGGCAAAACGAAGAAAGTGACAATGCCCTTCCTATCTATTGAAAACTTACAACCTGTTTTCCAGTCCATGACCGGGTCAGGGATGGAATGAATGAAGCTCCCATCTTGCGGCGAGGATAGGAAATGTGCCGGCTGTCGAAGCCTGTCGCACTCCTCTGAGGCAATGATTAATGACTGACAGATGAAATGAAATGATAGTGGAGAGTGAAAGATGACAGGGAAAACCGGATTACCCTGAGAAATATCTATCCCGCCTCCACTTTGTCCAGCACAAATCTCACATGAAGTGCCCAGGATTTGAACCACGGAACCCAGAGGTGAGAGGCCGACGCGCTGTCGTCTGAGCCACGGAGGCTCACCTTCCTATCTATTATTTCCCTAAAGATTGGTCACGCCTCCCAGCCATATATGGATACGCAGTCTATCAGAACAAATTTCGTTGAGTTCATTTTCCTATGCTAACGTGTAAAGGAAAATTAACCTTACTCTACCGTACTGTAGGAACGTGTGTTTTTATGACATATTTACCCGCTCCTAGAGTATGATTCTCCCTTACACGAGGGCATAGGAAAATGAACTCAACAAAAATTGGTCTGATGGACTGTAGGCTATATCAATATGTGACTGGGAGGCGTGATCAATCTTAAGGGAAATAATGGATGGGAAGAACATTGTCACATTCGCTGTTTTGGCATAGGAGTGACGATATCTTCCCAGAGGCTATACTCAACTCTCCGCATGCCATTCTCATTCCACTGTTTTTGCAGTACAACTTGGCAGTCCCATTATTTAACAAATTTACAACAATTCCAACGCTACAATTATATCAACTACTTCCGAAACTTCTGCTTGCTCCGTCCCATAATTTACTTTAACTACTGAATTAAATATGTCGATCTGAATTGAATACTTGGTGTTTAAAATTTAGTTCTGTTATCCGTTGTCACATTTACCAGTTAATTTTCTCGGTCCCAACTGGGAAATTAATTCATTTGCAAGTTCACACATTCGGTTCTTTAAATTACTGTACGTGCGCAGATGTTCTACTATTCTTAGCCAAGATCGTAAGTGGACAAGGTGGTCAATTTGTACGACACGTTGGTCAGTTTCGAAGTCGCTTCCACGGCTGAAGTGAGCAATAATCATTCTGAACGCTGTCTTGTTTTAATGAAACCTTTTTTTTTTTTTTTCATGTTGATCGCCACTCGCATCAGTTCATTTTTCAAGTAAGTTAACCATATGGACACCCAGAATCACTCTCTAGAGCAGAGCCTCTCAAAAGCCCAAAATCTCACGCGTGCAAACAGAGGTGCAGAGTTCCTGTGCACAGTGCATCGGTCCCGCTCGGCTCGGCTCGGACCAACGCTTCGTCTCTGGGCTACTCGGCTAAGCTCGGCTCAACTCGCCTCAAATCAGCTCGGATTTGGAGCGCTACGGAGAAAGTGAGGTAGAGGGAGACAGGGGGAGTGAGCGAGACAGGCGTGGGGAAAGGGAGAGACAGCGCTATTGCTCCAAATCGAGGAGTGGGGGTCTGCACTCTGGTCAAACAAGCGAAGTCGTCTTTTGCACCGTGCACAGTGCATGCACCCTGAGAGGCCCTGCTCTAGAGTGAGGCGGCTTGTATCTTCAAATACAGAAAAGCACTTGTCACTTTTCTACGCCTGTTTCATTTAGTACATGGAATGTTGTTGATCAGCAATATTCCTTGAAGACATTCTACACTTCTATTTTAAAGGACGTGTGATACCTGTTACACACCATCAGCGTTTTCATTCAATACAGTACTTCACAAGAAAAATGGTCAAATCTTGTCAAAGATTGTTCAACATTGCTTACGGCTTGAAAAGATTTGTCATGGTTTGACAGAATTTTGTTTCAAAATGGGGGAAAGGCTAGCAGCAGTTGAGGTTCCTGGACTAGCAGAGAGATATATTCTTAAAAAAGAAGAGAAATATGCAATAAGGCATCATTTAAGTACGGTTGCCTTGAACATAATTTTTGCTGTGTATTTACTGCCATAACTGTATTGCATTTATTCACATGAACTGAATATTAATTAATTAATTAATTAATTAATTTATTTATTTATTTAGTTAATACGTATCTATGTATTTATTTATTAATTTATTTATTTATTCATTCAGTCGATTTTGACCAACTTAAGACCATGTAAAGTAACCCACTACAGCCATTTCCTTTGGTTTCGTGCTTTCCGATAGATCATTATTTCACTGTGTTTTTTCTTCTCTCTTCTGTCCAGATGTTATTCCATTCCTTCTTTTCTTCCTCCTGAAAAACCTTGAAATATTGTATCGTTCTCCTAAATGTTGTTCTGTCCTGTATTACATCTGCTGTTATTCCCCATCTCTGTCATATCTTTCTTTATACGTTGCATCCACTGATCGCCATTCTTACTTTGGTGCACATGATTAAAAATTTGTTTTGTGAGTGTGGCATCATCAATCCTCATTAAGTGACCAAAGAACTTAACTCTCCTCTTCCTAATCGTATTATACAACTTTTTAGTTTCTTTATTTTTGTAGAGGTTTTCAGTCTTCCCGTGTCCGAACTCCCCATTTTCAGTCTTAAATGCACCCCAGATTTTCTTTAGAATTCTTCTTCTTCGTCTTCATCTTCTTCTTCTTCTTATTATTATTATTATTTAAATATGTTCGTCAAGGGAGGTATTAGCTTCAGATCTCTGGATGAATGATCAGTGAAGAGGTATTGATTTCAGAGACCCACGGGTTCGATTTCCAGGCACACGTTGGTTGTAACCGCATCTAATTAATCCCTATAGCTCAGAGACTGGGTTTTTGTATTCATCTTGATACATTTAGATACAACACATCACACTACAAACAACCGAAGAAGGACGCAGTAGAGAATACAGCAGCACTTCATGTGAGGATGGCGTCAGGAAAGACCATAAAACTTGGCAAATTCTATACAAAATGTTGACTCCAGGTATTTGGGATAAATCGAAGGAGAAGTTACTGAAATCACGAAGAGAAAGGAAGAAGTTAATAGTAAAGAAGTACAATGTATCATGGAAAGTTTCCATGTTTTAAGCTCAGAGTGTACTCGGCTGCAAGTGGTTCCAGGAAAGGCATCCGACCATAAGGCCGGGCGCACATTGGGACGCAGGCGAAGCAGCTAAAGCAGCGCAGCGCAGAGCAGAATTTTGTAATCCACACAAATCATTGCACCATCGCAAGTTGACAGACAGGGCAGGAAAGAGCAGAGCAGGCCGGTTCTGCACCTACTTCCGCCTACCACGCGCAGTCTTCGAAACACAGATTCCTGCGCGCGTGTCACGTAGTTAGTTAAGAAATGGAGGAGAAAATTACTACAGCCGTTCGGTCTCGCCATGTTTTGTAGGTACTATGGGAATCATGTGGACTGCAATGCCATGCTTAATTTTAATTTCCGTTATGCATGTATGTACACGCATCGTGAAAAAATGGCTGAACAGAATTTAATGAAAATCGGTATGTACATTCGTGAAATAAGTCACTACAATCTAGGCCATAATCATTTTTACGCTGGGTAACAAGGTAATTTAGAGGGAGGCCTAAAATGTAATCCTCAAATATATATCAAATAATCCGTGGCCCAAGTTCTCGCAACATTAGGTATTTAACGTCAAGATCTAATGTTGATTATGGAGAGCATCATTGCCAAGTCCGTGACCGTCATCCACCATCACATTTATGTGAAGAAATAAGTACGGAAGATAATTTATCAAGTCTTGTCAAATATAAATGCAAACGCGTTCACAACAGATTGTCAATGTTGATTGATTTTAGTATATTGAGTGAAAATCTAGCAGTACGGCACATTTGTATATAAATGTTTTCTCCATCTCCCCCTATCTGATCCTATTAATGAATACTTCGTCCGGCTCCATGGCGAAATGGTTAGCGTGCTGGCCTTTGGTCGCAGGTGTCCCGGGTTCGATTCCCGGCAGGGTCGGAAATTTTAACCTTAATTGTTTCATTTCTACGGCACGGGGGCTGGGTGTGTGTGTCGTCTTCATCATTTCATCCTCATCACGACGCGTAGGTCGCCTACGGCAGTTAAATCGAAAGACCTGCACCTGGCGAGCCGAACATGTCCTCGGACACTCCGGGCACTAAAAGCCATACGCCATTTCAATGACTGCTACGTAACAAAAGTTAAATGCAATTTCCGATCATGTGTCTTTTACTGTTTTATCGTACCGGCTATGATAACAGAGATGGGTATTAATGAATTTGACAAGCAAATTGATCGTGCTATGAGCTCGCATTCGGGAGATAGTGGGTTCGAACCCCTCTGTCGGCAACCTTGAAGATGGTTTTCCGTGGTTTCCCACTTAAAACCAGTCAAATGCTACGGGGGCTGTACCTTAATTAAGGCCACGGGCCGCTTCCTTCCCATTCCTAGCCGTTTCCTATACCATCGTCGCCATAAGACCTAATGTGTCGGTGCGACTTAAAAAAATAATGAATTTAGACTTTTCTTGCTTAGTCCATATGAACGCCGAAGATCGCTAACATGGAAATATTGTTCAGTCTTGTAAACTGGCAAGGTAGTTGTTTTTATTGCGTTGTCATCAGCACAAGGGAAATTGTGAAGATGACTATCAAAATGAGAAAAATCACGAATGCTTGCAGAAGAGAAAAAGAGCCTCTTTATACTGGATGCCACAATATCACAGAGTCTAAAGAAAACATGTTCTTTCTGAAAACCGACGGCACCCTGCGTGGCAATGTGCGCTCTCATGCACTTCGCAGTTTCGTAAGCCTCGCGCTGTCCTGCTCTGCTTTTCCCTGCTCTGCGGCCAACTGCTTCTCAATGTGCGCCCGGCCTAAAACTGGGCTAATTCTATACAAAGTGCAGACTCCAATTATTTGGAATAAATCCAGGAAGAGGAAGAAGAAGTTACTGAAATCATTAAGAAAAATGAAGAAAGCTCTAGTGAAGAGGAACCCTGTATCATGACATGGCACCATGTTTTAAGCACAGAGTGTACTCTGCAGCAAGTGGCAGGTGTAGCTTCAGGAGGCACGTACTGTACTGTACTTCCTCCTGACGAATGATGTGCCGAGCTTCCTCCAAGACGTGCCAGTTTACAACATCCATTATCCACATCCCCATCATCAGTCCGGCAAACAAATGAATGACGTGCAGCTGTGTGCGTGACGTCAACAAGAAATTCTATTTGCTCCCAGACATCTGAACAGGCTAATACTTCCGGAGTGCTGTTCTACCTATTATAATTATATTTTGATATAAAAGCCGTCTTTAAACTGTCACAAGACTCAGATTTACACGTCAAGTCTTTAAGATGAGTGACAGCCCGTCTTAAGCGAGGCAAGCAACCAGCCAATGATTGACCAACCAATTTCGTTCCCGGAGAGTCCAATGATCGCAGGCGCCGTCTTCTAACACAGGGCTTTTCCAAACTTTTACACTCAAAACCCCTAGCCCGCATCCAGGAATACTTTTTTTTTAAATTTCGCATTCCTACATATTCTCCACTATACGAACAAGTACACAATCATGGATATGTCTCTGGGCTTAGAAGACTCGAGCGAGTTAGACCCCTCTTAGTAGCCTCACACAACATGCAGGGGGTACGAATAATACATCCTTTGACTCCACCCAGAGGGGAGATAAATTTTTTCGATAAATCGAAAGAAAAATGAGCTTATCCACAAAAGAATAATAAGGCTCATGAATTGTGAGAAAATGAAAGCATTCGTAATCTCGTAAATATAATACTAATCTAATTTCATTATTATTGTTACGGGGTTACCCGTGGAACGCAGAGGTGAAAGAAGGTGCCGGGATGAATGGGTCTAACTACAATGTCAAGAAAAGAATTTAAAAACTTAACGGAAGGTTATATATTTGAAAAACAACACATTTAACAACATTTCACTTAGTGAGATTACAATGACAAAAATGAAAAAATCCAAGATTTCAGAACTTTAACTCTCTTGGGCTTCAAGCCCCTACTCTTAGACTACAACTTCTCGAGCTCCTAGCTCAAATTTACCAAAACAAAATTTACACAAGGGCAGAAATCCCTCCATACATGGAGCGCTTGCTCCCAACTCACAATATCAAGCCTCCCAGAGGCACTTTTACAACACTAGAAAAGAGCTGCCGTGCTCTCAGTTTTTCAAGCCTACAGTATTCAAGGCCATATCAAAAAATTACAATCACTTGCCATCAAGGCACAACTTACAAATTTGAAACAGGGGTATCTAGTACACAACCTATTGGGCCGTGTGGAAAAGAACAGGTTAAGTAAATGGCCCGAAACACAAATTGAATGGAGGCGTGTACTTGCACTCCTAGATATGAATTCTTAAAACCTAAAGGGCACTAGGCCGATGGAACAGGGGCTATTCCCAAACTATGGGGGTGACTAGTATAAGATTAAATTAGAACATTACGGAAAGGAAGAAAACCAGTTACCAAAACGTAGTCACCTCAAACCAATATGAAGGGGAGCTCGAGAGGGTACATCACTCTCTATACCCGATTTACAGTTAAAGATTTTATGAAGTTATTACATTAGCCGGCAGAAAGTTACATTTTTAGAAAAGTAGGTTACATAGTTAATGAGTCGGACCTTTCCCTCGGGTTAAACTGTGGAGCTAGCAAGAAAGTAAGATGTTAGCTGGCCGTTACCTTGCTGAAGAATTGTTGCTTGATGAAAGAGGCGCCGCCCGCCTCCTGCTTGACACATACACTTAGTTAGATGACGATCAAATGGCCAAGAGACGTGAAAATCCGCAGTTTATAAACCCTCAGGAAAGTTTCGAGATCATTCATGAATAATTAAGGCACACCCACAGAATTTTATTGGTTGAGTTCAAAAGTGACACTCAGAATCGGAGAAGAAGCCTGTGATAGGCGGAAAATTAATTACAGAAATTCGTGATTGGCTAAATTCAAAACTGGCGGAAAGAAAAGATAAATATTGCCAACCCCAAAAATAAAGGAACATCAATTAGTTAAAAAAACTTATGAATACAAAACTTCTTTAAATCAAAAGTTCATTCACTTCGCACCAGGGTGCATGATCATAGGTTTTTTTGGCAGTGGCATCTATGGAAGAATGTCCAAACTTCTTGATGAAGGGCAAACAAAAAAACAAGTAGAAATACAGTCAGTTCAGGAAACTTCAAAATAACAAAATTTCATCATATTTCTGTAGTGACATCTTCTGAGTAAAGGTTTAAGTAGGTCTAGTTTCAAGTTCACGGTTCCTCCAGTAGAGGAGTTCTTTTAGGCGCAAGATTTAAATGTGCGGCGTAGAGGTGTACCTCCTGGTACAATTATTATTATTATTATTATTATTATTATTATTATTATTATTATTATTATTATTATTATTATACGGACACCTAGTAAGAATGGATGACAAACGACCGACCAAAATGCTCTTCAAGTACATCATGGGGTTAAAGGCCAAATCCAAGTGCGTAGAACAAGACAGGAGGGATGCGGAGGAAGTTGGAATTACAATGCAGATGATCCACAGTAGAAGATAGTTCAGAAGAAGAGTATGTATGTTCAGTCTGCAGCCCTAAGGCTGGTTGGATTCTCAATAGCTCCGCCATCAGCTGTCATAGATGGCCTAGGCATCACTGAAGAGGCGTACTAGGGAAATGAGGAGTGAGGTAGTTTCCCGTTGGCGGTCTAAAATAATTTGAAGAGAAACCACTAAAACGGAGACCTGAACAGATCATTTCGGAACAGGAGAGAGAGATGGGAAGCGAAAGAATGAAGAGGTTTAGGGAAGAGAACTGACGTTCTATGCAGACGATAGTTGGACAAATTTGGAAACAAAACAAAACAAATTATTTTTATTATTATTCTTATTATTCCGCTTTGTTGCGGCCAAGTTATTTTAACCGTTTGCATCCTTGAGTTTTAATTCTTTCGCAGTATTAACGCATTCGTTTTCTGTGAACCTCCGTTCTTTCATCAGTCCACTTCTTCCCTGTTTTCATCTTCGGCTTTTCTTGGAATAGCTATATTCTTATTCTCATTATTCATCTTCTTCTTCTGGTTCTTCTTCTTCTTCTTCTTCTTATTATTATTATTATCGTACCGTGTAGTATAGAGGCAGCGTGTCTGTCTCTTATTCCAAGGCCCTGGGTTCCTTTTCTGGCCAGTTCATGGATTTTAATTCTGAACAGCGAGTAGAACGGGATTCACTTGATAAGAGATTTTCTCAAGTCTTTAGTTACAGATCGCCGGCCCCGTGGTGTAGGGGTATTGTGCTTATCTCTTACCCGGCGGCCCCGGGTTCGATTCCCGGCCAGGTCAGGGATTTTTACCCTACCTGAGGGCTGGTTCGAGGTCCACTCAGCCTACGTGATTACAATTGAGGAGCTATCTGACGGTGAGATAGCGGCCCCAGCTAGAAAGCCAAGAATAACGGCCCAGAGGATTCCTCGTGCTGACCACACGACACCTCGTAATCTGCAGGCCTTCGGGCTGAGCAGCGGTCGCTTGGTAGGCCAAGGCCCTTCAAGGGCTGTAGTGCCATGAGGGGGGGGTTAGTTACAGGAAGAAAGCGCACAGTGAGACCTAGTGTACACACAGAGTCTCTCACATAAACCCACACCGAACGCACGGTGTCTGTACTCTGTGCACCGACACAGGTAGGTTTTATAGCGACGATGGGATAGGAAAGGCCTAGGAGTTGGAAGGAAGCGACCGTGGCCTTAATTAAGGTACAGTCCCAGCATTTTCCTTGTGTGAAAATGGGAAACCACGGAAAACCAACTTCAGGGCTGCCGACAGTGGGATTCGAACCCACTATCTCCCGGATGCATGCTCACGGCTGCGCAGCCCTAACCGCATGGCCAACTCGCCCGGTCTGGGTACCTTAAGGTGTGCCCCATCATTTAGTCCTTGTACAACATGTTCATTGAACCAACACCTTACTCTCATTTCCTTCAACTTATCTGAACCCAATCTCCTTGTATTCCTCTCTTTCTTCAATTTCTTCTACTTCAGACTGTATTAAATTTCATGACCACCAAGCAGTGTTGCCAACTCAGAGGATTTTCCGCTAAATTTGGCGGATTTTGAAATGGAACAGCGGATAAATTTTCCATTTAGCGGACAGAGGATTTTTTGACGGATTTGAAAACTTCTGTTAACGCTTTTCAGCGGTAACAATATCACCTGTCATCACCAGAAGAAAATCTAGGACTTACTACGGTATAATAGTCTATTTAATTTCGTTGTATTGAACTTATGCTGCGTACTACTACTCCTTTTTTAGACCAGCTCTTGCTCACAACCGCAGTCAGAAATTGTTGCGATCGTTACGGTATTCTTAATAAGCCGCAAAGTGTCATATTTTATATCGTGTTTCTTTTAACATCCGGTTCTTCTCGGTATGTCAATATGTCGAAAGAAGAGGTTAAAAAGTACAGTCAGATATTTCGTAAAGAGTGGTTAAATAAATAAACTTTAAAAGACCAGTTGGTTGAGCTTCCCAGTTATTCCAAACACGGACGGTGCATCTATTGGCAGTGCGATATACAGTATGTGTCTCTGTTATTCGTACAGGCTTCAATTTCTTGTCAAGTCTCGTATATTCACATTAACCATTGAAAAAGTGAAATAAAACGTACATAAGGGGTAAAAACATGGTTTGTCAATGACAATTCGTTAGTGAAAACCATACTTATTTACATACAGGCAAGAAGATTTGATATTAATGTGCCGGCATCGACAAACGGGTGTATCAGTTCTATTCGTACACATGGTCAGGATGATGCCCACCGTTTGGTTGCGATGCACGGAAAAGTCTCAGTGACGGCAAACGACTGGTCAAATGCGATAGTCTCCTTCCTAGTGTATCCGTGGTGGACATCGGTAGGAGTGCAGATTTAAGTACGGAGCTCAAGAACACTATACTTAAACTGGCACTTAAAGAACTTTCATTACGGAAGATTGAACAGCTGGTCAATAGAACACATTCTGCGGTGCAATATTTGGTTGATGCATTTAAATACAAAGGCAATATTAAGAAGACGCCAAGGAAAACCAAGAGGAAGTGTTTAACTGAAAGGAAAGAACGGCTTGTTGTTCGGCTTATAAAGTCAGATTCCAAATTGGGTGCATCAGTATTGAGGCAAATCACGAAGGAATGAACTGGAAAGGTGATCAGCAACTCCAACTCCTTCGGATTCTGTATCGGCATGGGTACTATGGAGGAATCCCTCGGAAAAGGCCATATGTAAGTATAAAAAACAGACAGCTTGTACTGACGTACGCCAAGGAGCATATAAACGAGGAGAAATAATTCTGGAATGATGTTATTTGGTGTGATGAGACAAAAATAAACGTTTCTTGGGTCAGATAGCATCCACAGAATATGGAGAAAAACTGGTACGGACATTGATGTGGCGAATACACTCCGAACTGGAAAATACGGTGGTGGGTCTGTAATGCTTTGGGGCTGTATGTCAGCCAGAGCTGTGCGTAACATATATTTCATCGACGGAATAATGAACAAATATGGGGATGCCACCTATTTATATATTCCAGCATAATATTGACCCCAAACACGCTGCTGATATTAAAAAGACGTAGTTGATCTGGAGCATTCCTAAGCAGCTTAGAAGACCTTCCCAGTCTCTGGATTGAAATCCCATCGAACATCTTTGGGCTACGTTGAAGAGGAATATCCGTAGGGAACGTGTGCGTACGAAGGAGTAACTTAAAAGTGTGATTCTTCAGGAATGGCAGAAAATCAGCCCCGATATATGTAAGAAATTAGTGTATTCTGTGCGGTGACGATGTCAGGCAGTTATAAAGTCTAGGGGACATTCCACTAGATACTAACATGTTCCAGAAACCTTTATTTTTTGTTTATTTCAAGTGTTCAGTTTGCTTGTACGAATAGGAATGATACAAGATTATGGGCGCGCTTTTCTTTATTAGAAGCTGTATGTTTGGATAACAAATCCTTTTCAGTTTATCATTTTCTGGCAGTGCGTTGAAGTACTAAAGCAAACAGCCCGTACGAATAGAATAGGTACATACTGTAAATGCGAAATTGTTTGACATTATTTCTTTCCACACTTATCGAAAGCAATGAAAACAGTAATGAAAGTGAAAATAACTTTCGAAATAGATTTGAAAATTTCTGTTTGTGCTTTGCTGCTGCGAACTGCCAGGATATATTTTGAAAAAGAATAGTACCATGTGGCTGCATGTGAAACCACAGGTCCTCAACCCAGCACATCTGTTTCAGAGCATATAGTGAGAAGATGATGACCTCCTGTTCTGAAACTGGTGAGTGCTGAGTTAATCTCCTCTATTAAACCGCTGGGATATGCGAATAGAAGTTGGTGAGAGGAGAACAACTTAGCTGAAATTTACCATCAGAAGAGATTGATAGGTGGACACATGTTGAGACACCGAGGACTTGTTCAGCTAGGTTTTGGCGGAAGGGTAGGTAGTAAGAACAATAGAGGTAGATCAAGGCATGGATATGGCAGATTTCAGTAGATATTGAAGGAAGGCGTTAACATCAAAATGAAAAGAGTAGCACAGGATTGACCCAAACAAGTATTAAAATACTTATGAATTTATAAAGCTTTATTCTGTATCGTGATTTGTATGCTATATACATCGTAATTCAATTCAACGAATATTTACTGGAGTGAGACCATAACGCTAAAATGATGCCAATTTTGATGCAATTAAACTTCCCGTAAGTTCTTGGCTGGAAGCTGGGCACTTGCATTAAAGGTAAGTTTTATAATAAGAATGACGGAAGTTTTGAGAGGGCACTTCTTCCCCATGAAGGGTCTAACAGACAGAGCTGCATTGAAAACACACACTGACAGTGCGCGCAGTAATAGCTTGAGGCTCCAAGTTAATAGAACCTAACCATTCCTGACACGTCTTTTTATAATGCTGTGGTTATACTCAAGACCTCAAAAGGTGGGTTCCGTTCCTGTCAGATGAGGATGTAGTCGGAGAACCGGATTAGCATTCTTATTTGTTAAGTTAATTTATACTGCCAAGGGGATACCATTTTTCCATTAAGACTGTCATAAGAAATGTTCATGGGCATGTAACAGTGAGATTAGGTGGGGTTGATGATATCATTGTCGGCACCTCTTGTGAGCGTAGAAACAAGAAGATCTTGACAGCCCCATGTGTGTGTCTGTGTGGGCTCGTTCCCATCAATAATAGAGTACCACAGCTCTCTGACTCTTCTTAATGTCACCTTGATTTGTAAAGCACGCAGCATCGAGGAGGAGCAACCGGTCTTTCCTCTTTGTTACCGTTGTTGTTCCAACAACAGCTGTCTGCCAGCCCCTTTGTGGACATGTCAAAGTCTTCCTTCACAGATTACTGACAGCCCAGCCGCACTCTTCGCTGCCGGCACGTACCCGTGCTGTAATCTTTGGCTAAGGTTACATTCCGGCCTGATCAAAGATATTACATTAACTACAGGTTTTGTTTCCTGTTCTGAACGGATGAAACTCAGAAGTTTCAACCCTTAGCAGTAAAATAAATTTGACTGATTAACAGAACTCTTCTTCTTCTTCTTCTTCTTCTTCTTCTTCTTCTTCTTCTTCTTCTTCTTATGTCCTTTCCTCACTCCTTGAAGTGTCATGTACGTAACTGGACATTGACATTCATATCGACTACATAATTTTTTTACATTTTTGTTGAGGGAGAGTATATCAGAGTCCCAGGGCGAAAACTATCCCCATTTACTGATCTGTTTCCGAGAAATACCCGTTGAGTCGGAAAATGACAGTGCGATCTGTCATGGAGGCGGTATTTGCCTCCCATGTCAGAGAAGAAACATTTCATCTCTAATAATTTGTTAAGTCAAATGGCGTTGTTGAATTTACAGTAGTTACTGAAGAGAGGAGGTGGGAGGGTAGGAAAGCTAAGCTTCGTAACAAATGGGTCTTTTCAGAATTGAATTTTGATATTAATTAGTGAAAATATGTCTTAAAATTTGGTGTAGGCCAAAAAGTAGGGAGGTAACTAGTTAAAACATGTCGTAAGTTAGCCAAGGACCGCGCTGTTTGAAACGAATGTTCGACTTCTTGGTTCTTACGACCTGTTTAAGAGTAAGATGCCTGGGTCGTTAAGTTAACTGATTCTACATTTGTTCATCTTTACTATTTTGTTTACCTGAGATCTAATTAGCGGAATAGGAAGTTCGGTTCATATCCTTTTATTAGATTTCAGTAACGGGGCTCTTGTCATCATTCGTAATCAACTACATCATGCTATTGACGGCTGATTTGAAGGGAATTGTTTAGGAAGGACCGAACCAATATCATATCCCCGACCACCAGATCCTCCTTCTGCCCAGGCTGTGTCATCCACATAAAGAGCATCAGACAATACTTCACAGGGTACATCAAAACATGACCGAATTTGGCAAGTTTCCGGGTGCTGATGGTGTTGATAATCTCCCGCTCCTTTCCCATCCGTGTCGAAACATATTCATTTAGTATCCGATCTACCCAGCTGGCCCGGAACATACGGCGATAGCACAATTGGCTTGAAGCTGCACCGACACAGGTAGATGTAGGTCTTATGACGATGACGGGAAAAGAATGGGCAAAGATTTGGAAGAAAACGGCCGTGGCCTTAATTAAGGTACACACCCAGCATTTGGCTGTTATGAAAATGGGAAACCACCGAAGAACATCTTCAGGGCTGCCGAAAGTGGGGTTCGAACCTACTATTTCCCGAATGTAAGCTCACAGCTGCGGGGTCCCCAACTACACGGCTAACTCACTCGGTCAGGTTATGATTTTGCTTTTTCATAGAAGTATCCATGATTGTACTGCGAAAAGAAGGCCAACTACATTGCAACGGTGAAAATGTACTCTGAGATCCAGGGTGAGGTCGCAGCCTTTGAGGATAGTCTGGATCGTCTGGATCTTAAAGAATGTGGTCCTCGCCTTCTTAGCTTCCAGTGAGTGTTCCCAGTCCTCACTGACTGATGATCCAATGTAAGTCATCCTTACAACTTTCTGTATAGTCTCATCATAAAGTAAGTATTCCTCTCTTTGTGTTTCCCATATCACAATTGCCGTATCGTGCATATCGAACCATTGTCGGAAGTTCTCTGCGGTGAGAAAATCAGCTGCACCGTATAAGCCGCGTACCCGTGAGCTTGCATTCGGAAGTTGGTAATTTCGAAACCGCTGGGACCGCTTCCTTCCCTGTCCCAGCGTTTTTCCATCCCTTCATCACGTAAAACCTAATCTAAATCAGTGCGACATTAGAATTTAAGAAAAAATCTTCCGTCATATTTCCCTTATAACTATTCTTCCGTGGCCAATATAAGGCAGCATTTGTTATTTCCGAAGTTGTGTCCGAAGTAGGCTTCTTTCCTCTGTTTTGCAAGGCCTAACACTTCGCGTGATTTTTCTGCTCGACGGAGACACTCCAATCAATCAATCAATCAATCAATCAATCAATCAATCAATCAATCAATCAATCAATCAATCAATCAATCAATCAATCAATCAATCAATCAATCAATCAATCAATCAATCAATCAATCAATCAATCAATCAATCAATCAATCAATACTCATGTGATTTTTGTATATATATATAAGAAAACATACAGGTTCAATAATACTGCCCCGTGGAACTCTCTCAGAATGACTACGGGATCAGAAAATGTTTCACCTACTCTGAATTATATATTTTTTTTGAAACTTAGACACTCATTCAGTCACTCTTTCGCCTAGTCCAGTGGCCGTCAAAATCGTATATGATATACCCTGTCAAAAGCCTTGTATAGGTTAATAGCAATACACTTATTTGAATCAATTCAATCAGTCACCACTGATCTGCATTTAGGGCAGTCGCCCAGGTGGCAGATTTCCTATCTGTTGTTTACCTAGTCTTTTCTTAAATAATTGCAAAGGTTTTGGGAATTTATTGAACATCTCCCTTGGTAAATTATTCCATTCCCTTAACTCCTCTTCCTATAAACGAAATTTTTTCTCAGTTTGTTCTCTTGATTTTCAACGTTTTTCTTCAAAATGGGATCTTTCCTACTTTAAAAAAACACCACTAAACTTATTCGTCTACTAATGCCATTCCACGCCATCTCTCCGCTGACAGCTCGGAACATACCACAGTCGAGCAGCTCGTTTCCTGTCTTTCAACTCATCCCAGCCCAAACTTCGTAACATTTTCGTAACGCTACTCTTTTGTAGGAAATCACCCAGAACAAATCGAGCAACAGCTTTGGATATTTTCCAGTTCTCCAATCAAGTAATCCTTGTGAGGGTCCCATACACGGGAACCGTACACTAGCTGCAATCTTACCAGAGACTTTGTAACTATTTGATGAATATTAATAAATAATTTCTTGAATGTCATAAAATATATCATATATAAAAACTTAATAATAATTGGTCGAAATGTCCGTAGTATGGGTGCCAGAGTTCACCAGAATGGATCCCTCGAATTTAGATAGAGCATGATAAACTTTATATCCCAGGGCGTGTACATAATGCTGCGTACTGGTACATCTGCTTCAGGCCTTACCTAACCTTCTGAAAACGGCTAAATAGGTAGGAACTCCATCTAGGTTCATCAATAACTCCACTGATTCTAAAATATCTAACTATATTCACAAGAAAATCCGTGCATGAGCACCTCATCAACACACCAAAATAGACTTATAATACATAAACAAAAGATTGCTCGAAGACTCCATATTTACAAGAACAACAATAAAAACAGTGGGAAAACGAAAGCGAGAACTAAACTACCATTTGTAGATAGTCCGATGAACAATGTACATATATGTAGATAAATACCCTTCACTGTCTCTGTATTAATATGACTTGTCGATTCTCATAATCAGCAGTTATAATATCACACATATACTGTACCTTGTAATACTGTGTTCACATGTTTTAACACTTGTAAAGATATATACATTTGAGCAACACACGCCTGTCGATCCTGAACATAAATTGTGGAAAATCTGAGATAGTTTTCACTACCATATAATGCCAGACCTCCACAAGTACTACAACACTTAATGAGTACGCACTCCACAATCCGTCGATCAGCCACTTTCCACGAACATAACAAGACTACGCTCCACGAACCGTGTCACTACCGTACCATATATCAGCACTACTTCCTGCTCGTACAGTGTGTCAGTACTCCTTCCTACCCGTACAGTGTGTCAATACTCCTTCTTGTCCGGACCGAATGTCAGTTGTCTTCCCTTCCGTAGTGATGTCGAAGTTTATATAAACATCCGCTTCTCCCTTCCTCTCAGATGATACGTCTGGATTGGTCCTTGCCAGCCAATCATGAGTGATCCTTTAGTCAAGACCATGCCCTGAACTTCTTCATGCTCCCAAGACATAAACAAACGCTGGGGTATATCACATTAGTCATAGAACTTCCCTATTACAATAACATCAACAAACACATGTCATCAGACACTGGGATGTCCGCATGAGTCATACGAATTACCAGAGTTCAAGATAGCAATGTTTTCCCACTCATGCAAAACAAATTACTCATACTACATATATGGTTACCTTCCAGCTTACAAAGATTAATGACAAAATATACAAATGAAATACTAATAATAATAATAATTATTATTATTATTATTATAATAAATCGAATACTGACAATAATACATCTAACTTCTACATACAGTGCGAGGGTGTGATATATGTACTATCACAACTTATATGCTCTTTACGTTCTTACTACAACCCTAAATATCATAATAACAATGAGTAGAGATGTATATCCTTTATTTACAATTTCGTTTATGCGATTGCCCCAATGAAGATGTTTCCTTATACGAGCTAACGCCTAGGTACTTTCCTCCATCAATGCAGTAATTTAAAATTAGATAACGTTTCCTCACAACCTGACATTTAAGCCTGTTTATCATCACACCATTACCGATGTCTTTTTGCAGTCGCACACAATCGTTAACTTATTTATTACTCTATACAGTTAACATCATCCTCTGTAATTCCAATTCTTCATTCACATGATTTTCGTATAGCTTTATAAGAAAATATAAAGTTTCAATGATACTTTCCTGTGGAACTCTCTCATAATCTACTACGGGATCAGAAAATGCTTCACGTAATCTGAGTTCTACTTTCTAGACATTTTGACCCCCCATTCAATTACTCTAGCCTCTGTGGTTCAGGCGGCAGCGCGCCGGCTTCTCACCCCTCGGTTCCGTGGTTCAAATCCAAGTCACTTCATGTGAGATTTGTACTGGACAAAGCGGAGGCGGGACAGTTTTTTCTCCGGGTACTGCGGTTTTCCCTGCCATAATTAATTTCAGCAACAATCTCCAATATAATTTCATTTCATCTGTCATTCATTAATCATTGCCCCAGAGAAGTGCGACAGGCTTCGGCAGCCGGTACAATTCCTATACTCGCCGCTAGATGGTTGCTTCATTCACTCCATTCCTGACCCGGTCGAAGGACTGGAAACAGGCTGTTTACTTTCATTTTCATTTCAGTAACTCTGTTTTTCTAGTCCATTAATCTTCAACAATCGTCCATGATCTACTATGTCGAAGGGCTTGAATTGGTCAGTAGCAATAGGCCAAACATAGTAATCTCGGCTTGCTTACTAGTCTGCAATCAAAGCGAAGAATTAGCCGAAATATACTGTACCGTACCCAAGGGTAAATACCCTCTAGGACGATGCCTCCATTCCTGTATGAACATCCGACTAACTAATTTATATTTATTTTTTGTCAAATAATACTTTGAATATTTCTTATGAGCCGGCAGATACGGCTCAATACAGTGTATTATTGTGTGGGTTGAAGTCCGAAACGAGATACTTTGACATTATTTAGTAAGTAAGGATGGATCCGCCTCCGTAGCGTGACGGTTAGCAGTATTAGCTGCCATCCTCGAGGGCCCGGGTTCGATTCGCGGCACTGCCAGAAATTTAAGAATGGCAGGAGGGCTGGCATTTGGTTAAAATGGTACATGCAGCTCACCTTTATTGTGCACGAGCCTGAAAAGAGCCACACCACCTTGTGATGAGGACACGAGTTTACTTTACTGGTGAGAAGAGCATCAGCCAGAAATGAAACTTTGCAGAGCTCAAGATAGAGACAACTTGTCCGTCAGGGGCATGCACGCGCTGCTAATTAAGAAATAAACATACACATGGAAGAAGAACAAACGGGGACAAATAAACATTCTCTCATAAATGGTTTGGCTATGAAATAGCTTGTCCTTGCTGCTCCAGGCGGCGGCAACAGCACAGTTGGCGTTTATTTTGCTTAGGACATTCAGAATTTCGGAACAGAGAACACGTTTAAGTCATTCGTTTCTATTTCACTTGTGAAGGTATTGGACAAAACTATATTTTTATATTGCAGTAAAATAAAAAGTAGTTTCATACTATTATTATTGCTTCCTATATTTCCCTAGTATTAGTATTTTCATAGTATTAACGAAATACATGTTTGTAATTTTACCACATGTTGTTACTGCTTTAAAAAGTCGTGTGACTATTTGATAGCACGGTAGCACGTAAGACAGATCTTTCCGCGCGGGTTGTTCAATCAATCAATCAATCAATCAATCAATCAATCAATCAATCAATCAATCAATCAATCAATCAATCAATCAATCAATCAATCAATCAATCAATCAATCAATCAATCAGTCAATCAATCAATCAATCAATCAATCAATCAATCAATCACTACTGATCTGCATTTAGGGAAGTCGCCCAGGTGGCAGATTCACTATCTGTTGTTTTTCTAGCCGTTTCTTGAATGATTGCAAAGAAATAGGAAATTTATTGAACATCTCCCTTGGTACGTTACTCCAATCCTTAACTTCCCTTCCGACAATTTAATGTGTGCCCAAATTTGTCCTCTTGAATTCCAACTTTATCTTAATTTTGTGATCTTTCCTATTTTTAAAGACACCACTCAAACTTATTCGTCTACTGATGTCATTCCGCGCCACCCCTTTACTGACAACTCGGAACATACCACTTAATCGAGCAGCTCGTCTCCTTTCTCCCAAGTCTTTTAGCCCAAACTTAGCAACATTTTTGTAACGCTACTCTTTTGTCGGAAATTACCCAGAACAAATCGAACTGCTTTCCTTTAGATTTTGTCCAGTTCTTGAATCAAGTAATCCTCGTGAGGGTCCCATACACTGGAACCATACTCTAGTTGGGGTCTTACCGGAGACTTATTTGCCCTCTCCTTTACATCCTTACTACAATCCTTAATACCGTCATAAGCACCTGCAGAGATCTGTACGCTTTATCCCATTTATATGATTACTCCAATGAAGATCTTTCCTTACATCAACATCTAGGAATTTACAACGATCCCCAGAAGGAATTTTCACCCCATCAACGCAGTAATTAAAACTGATAGGATCTTTCCTCCTTGTGAAACTCACAACCTGACTTTTATCCCCTTTTATCATCATACTGTATCATTGCGTACTGTCCATCTCACTACATTATCGCGGTCATATTGCAATTACTCACAATCTTGTAACTCGTTTATTACTCTGTACAGAATAACAACATCCGAAAAAAAGCTTTATCTCTGATGGTATACCTTCACTGACCCTATTTGTGAAAGTGGATTACTGATACCAGTTTTGCCAAACAATACACGATCACTAGGGTAGTGCACAATGACTATTGGTGGCATACCTTCACTGCCAAGAGGTAAGGAATTTGAACCATGGTGCTGCAATAACAAAAGATAGTCATATTTCGAAAGTTGCATTTTATGAGCTAAAATTTAACACATAGTTATATTATATAAAATAGCATGCCAAATAAAAGATATGAACAGAAAGAAAATAATTTACTGCACTGTAAGTTGCGTTTTAGTTTATGAAAAAAGAACAGAATTGAATATTTATTGCAACAAGGACCTGCACCTTGGCACTTAGAGTTGCACAACACATTTTTATTCTTGCAAAAACATCTGAGGTTGCCATTCGTGCTGGCACTTACATTTCAAGAATCCCTGGCCGCTTCCCGTCGACTGAGACGTCGCAACCGTCCTCAAGGCAACAATTTTTCTCTGCTGGATCTTAGATTATTTTAAGAAGGAAAGTACTGAACTGGGACCTGAAACAAAATTTTGTCGTAGTCGTAATCACATATCGTCTCGTCCATTCCCGATATATAAAAGCAAATATTTTACCCTGCGTAAAGCTGGCTCAGCACACCATCTCTCGTCATCAGTCCCAAACCACTCCACCTCTCGCCCACTTCCATACAATCTACTTCAATTACCACTGCTAAGTCTCCTCACGACCCAGAGCAGACCACCCTCAACCCCAATCACCAACATATACTAATATGGTTGCAAAATCAATAACTGGTTTAATAGAAGGCAGTTTGGGTTTAGGAAAGGTTATTCCACTGAAGCCCAACTTGTAGGATTCCAGCAAGATATAGCAGATATCCTGGATTCAGGAGGTCAATTGGACTGTATTGCGGTTGACTTATCTAAGGCATTTGATAGGGTAGATCATAGTAGACTACTGGCAAAAATGAGTGCAATTGGACTACAAAAAAGAGTGAGTGAATGGGTGGCTATATTTCTAGAAAATAGAACTCAGAGAATTAGAGTAGGTGAAGCTTTATCTGTCCCTGTAAAAATTCAGAGGGGAATTCCGCAAGGCAGTATTATTGGACCTTCATGTTTTCGTATATATATCAATGACATGTGTAAAGAAGTGGAATCAGAGATAAGGCTTTTCGCAGACGATGTTATTCTGTACAGAGTAATAAATGTTACAAGATTGTGAGCAACTGCAAAATGACCTCGATAATGTTGTGAGATGGACAGTAGGCAATGGTATGATGATAAACGGGGATAAAAGTCAGGTTGTGAGTTTCACAAATAGGAAAAATCTTCTCAGTTTTAATTACTGCGTTGATGGGGTGAAAGTTCCCTTTGGGGATCATTGTAAATACCTAGGTATTAATATAAGGAAAGATCTTTATTGGGGTAATCACGTAAATATGATTGTAAATAAAGGGTACAGATCTCTGCACGTGTAAAGGAGAGAGCATTAGTCTCTGGTGAGACCCCAACTAGAGTATGGTTCCAGTGTATTGGACCCATATCAGGATTACTTGATTCAGGAACTGGAAAAAATCCAAAGAAAAGCAGCTCGATTTGTTCTGGGGGATTTCCGACAAAAGAGTACCGTTACAAAAATGTTGCAAAGTTTGGGCTGGGAAGACTTGGTAGAAAGGAGACGAGCTGCTCGACTAAGTGGTATGTTCCGAGCTGTCAGTGGAGAGATGGCGTGGGAGGACATCAGTAGACGAATAAGTTTGGATGTGTCTTTAAAAGTAGGAAAGATCACAATATGAAGATAAAGTTGAAATTCAAGAGGACAAATTGGGGCAAATATTCGTTTATAGGAAGGGGAGTTAGGGATTGGAATAACTTACCAAGAGAGATGTTCAATAATTTTCCAATTTCTTTGCGATATTTTAAGAAAAGGCTAGGAAAACAACAGATAGGGAATCTGCCACCTGGGCGACTGCCCTAAATGCAGATCAGTAGTGATTGATAGTGATAGTGGTTGATTGGACTAAACCAGACCTTCTATCCCCACCCCTTTTTTAAAACTACCACTACCGCCAAGTCCCCTAAAAGTTCTCACTTCCTTAAAATCCTAAGTCTTCAAACGCACTGGGACTAAAAAAACCCGAGAAATAAGCAGCGCAAATGTTATGGTGTAAGCCGTTGTAACCACCAAGCAGCCAGGAGCGTAGGCAGTTTCTGGATAGGAGAATAAAACAGATCCACTAGTGAAGGTGTGCCATCACTGGCCCCGGTTAGTGGTTGTGTACAGTATTAGATTATTAATAACCTGTCCGTAGATAGGTGACACATACAGATAACCAGAGGGGCTCTGGCTATGTCTAGGTTTACCTTGCACAATCTTAAAATTGGGCCATAGTTCAGTTAAACTGCTGATTATAGTAATGAACTCTGGACCATTGTCTGATCTAGCACCTAACAACGTAAAAATGTCAATAATGTTATCGGATAGCTCCTCAGCTTTTTCGAACTTCAGTGGCCTGTGAAAAACGAATTAAATGAGATGGTCCTGATAAACCATTATGAATTTATAGTCTCCATCTGGTTGCGATTGGAAGTCAATGAGATGAACTTGATATCTGGAATTTAACTTTTTGAACAGCATCGGCTTCCCTACTATTACTACTCCTATTACTATTACTGTTATTATTACTACTTCTATTCCTTTCTTTTGACATAAGCTAAGATAAATCTGGACATATCTGTAATTTAATATTACGCTACTTAGACTAAGCATTTTATAATTTTATCATTCAGTCGCGTCCACCGTCGCTAGTCGTTACATGAGCATCACGCAGAATATCATACAGGTCTTCATCATAAACATAGGACTTAATGTTGCCTTCTTCAGTAACAGGTTGCATTAATTTCGTTATTCCGTTCACCTCGAGCACTTCATACCTCTTCAAAAATTTTAGTCGTTGTCGTTCCTCTTTCGTCCAGATTTTAGCGATTTAACCTTGCCGATAAGTGACTCTGTCCATGAAGACGCAATTATAATTGAGGTTTTCCGCGTTCCATTCTAAGATGTTCGTAGAACTTCACTGACTCAACCATAACTGCACTGCTGTATAACATAACAATAACCAACTGACGACAATTATTACATTCATGCCGATGCCTGGTACCATTGTTGAACGCTAATAGGAGGTCGTGTTAGAGGACAAATATATCTGTCTATTGTTTGAAACATATTCATAGCCGGTAAAAATTCACGACCGAATTAAACACGCACCATTAATAACCTGCTACTGTACACATCCACTAACCGAGACCAGTGATGGTACACCTTCACTAGCGGATGTGTTTTATTAATTTTATGGTAAGCTTTCACTGATCATTTTAGTGATGGTATACGTTCACTAGGGAAGGTTTTCCTTCCCTTACCATCCACTTCCACTATAATATATGTATAAGAAAACATAAAGGTCCAATAATACTGCCTTGAGGAATCCCCTCTTAATTATTACAGGGCCAGATAAAACTTCACCTACTCTAATTCTCTGAGATCTCATCATCATCATCATCATCATCTGTTTACCCTCCAGGTTCGGTTTTTCCCTCGGACTTAGCGAGGGATCCCACCTCTACCGCCTCAAGGGCAGTGTCCTGGAGCTTCAGACTCTTGGTCGGGGGATACAACTGGGGAGTATGACCAGTACCTCGCCCAGGCGGCCTCACCTGCTATGCTGAACAGGGGCCTTGTGGAGGGATGGGAAGATTGGAAGGGATAGGCAAGGAAGAGGGAAGGAAGCGGCCGTGGCCTTAAGTTAGGTACCATCCCGGCATTCGCCTGGAGGAGAAGTGGGAAACCACGGAAAACCACTTCCAGGATGGCTAAAGTGGGAATCGAACCCACCTCTACTCAGTTGACCTCCCGAGGCTGAGTGGACCCCGTTCCAGCCTTCGTACCACTTTTCAAATTTCGTGGCAGAGCCGGGAATCGAACCAGGGCCTCCGGGGGTGGCAGCTAATCACTCTAACCACTACACCACAGAGGCGGACTCTGAGATCTACTTTCTAAAAATATAGCCACCCATTGAGTCACTCTTTCGTCTAGTCCAGTTGCACTCATTTCTGTCGGTAGTCTCCCATGATCTAACCTATCACATGCCTTCGATACGTGAATCGCGATACAGTCCATTTGACCTCCAGAATCCAAGATATCTGCTATATCTTGCTGGAATCATACAAGATGAACTTCAGTGGAATAACCTTTCCTAAACCCGAACTGACTTCCGTCGAACCAGTTATTAATTTCGCAATCATGTCTAATATAATCAGAAAGAATGCTTTCCCAAAGCTTACATGCAATGTATGTGAAACTGACTGGCCTGTAACTTTCAGCTTTATGTCTATCACCCTTTCCTTTATACACAGGGATTACTATAAAAACGCTCCATTCATTTCGTATAGCTCTTTAATGCAAACAATAATCAAATAAGTATTTCAGATATGGTACCATATCCCAACCATTGTCATTAGTAGGCCTATATCCCCCGAAATCTTACCAGTTCCAACTGCTTTTCTAATTTTCAACTTTTGTATCATATTGTAAATGTCGTTGTTATCATTGGTAAATGTTAATAATTCTTTGCTATTAGTCACACCGAGCTCGATAGCTGCAGTCGCTTAAGCTCGGCCAGTACCCAGTATTAGGGAGATAGTGGGTTCGAACCCCACTGTCGGCAGCCGTGAAGATGGTTTTCCGTGGTTTCCCATTTTTACACCAGGCAAATGCCGGGGCTGTACCTTAATTAATGCATCGGCCGCTTCCTTCCCAATCCTAGCCGTTTCCTGTCCCATCGTCGCCATAAGACCTATCTGGGTCGGTGCGACGTAAAACAAACAGCAAATATATATTAGTCACTTCGCCTATCTGGACATTATCCTTGCATGCTGCGGCGCCAGCATCTGCTGTGCACGGGAAGGATTGCAGGGATGTTGGGGCCAAGAGAGTTAACCATTACAAATTGCTGACCCGAGCGAGAATTCAATGCAGGGTCTTCTGGAAGTGACGACGCTGATCATTCAGATAAAAAGGCGCACAATATAGTATATTACAGTCATTATTTCATGGGTGCCTACTCTATAGGCGCGAAATCTCCGACCAAGTTCGCGACATCAACGTAACGAAAAAAAAAAAAAACCTGATACTGGGAGTAGAAAGCACTCGCCAGCCTTCTGTGATGAGATAGTCTCAAAGGAAGAAGATGAAAAAGAAGATCTACTAAACATCTCAGTCATTAATTTAACTTATTTTTAATGAAAAGTATGGAAGTGTAGTACGCGCTTTTAAAAATTCTGTATTTTTCTATTTAATTTATATTATTATTATTATTATTATTATTATTATTATTATTATTATTATTATTATTATTATTATTATTATTATATATGTCATAAGATAATCATCAACATCGTCTTCTCCTAACATGTTTTAATCTTTCAAAACCTGTTCACGCTTCACATCTTCCATCAGTTTCGTGAGCGCCCTACATTGAATAGAAAGTAATTCTGGGTTTGAAGGTTACATTCGAAGATGTTCTCGCCATTTCTGTCTATAGCTGTCAATTCCTAGGTCATATCTGATGTCTTCTCTGCGAATTCGATAAATTCGTATGCATCTCTTAACTGTACTAAGATAAGGCAATCTTCTTCAGCTGTTATTGATCGATAATCTTTTCGGTTTAAGATCCACGTCTCACTAAATTACAGTATTTTCGGTACGACATGAGTTAAGAAAATGTACGCTGCGATTATTTGCTGATCTTAATGAGCAATATTTATTTATAAAGTGCCACGTACTTGTATCAATTTGGACAACGTCTTGTCAATGTTTCTATTCCAAAAACAGCACAGACAAGACAGTTAAAGTGACACACTTGGCCTATTATTTTAATAGCTCTCCTCAGGGACTTCAAGAAAGCGATGAATAATCTTCAATTAACAATACATGGCGACTTCGCTGATATCCATCTGAATCGTCTAAGGTCTCTAAATGCACCAATTAGAATTGAAGAATATGAACGTCAATATAACTGAAGACTGGCAGGGAAGACAAGATACTGGGCCTGAGTCAACTCTGGCACAAATTGATTCGTCACTGCCACCTGGATTTCAGCTTTGTCGTAAAACATTGTCTACTCTTAACAGAATGCGATTGGGCCATGGTAACTGCGCATATTTCCACTACAAATGGAAAATAATTTTTAAACCTAACGGCGATTGTGGTGCCTCTAAGCAGACCATCCAAGTGTGTGTCCAAACAGAAAGTGCACGATTTTGCTCATGCCTTTCCAGAAACAATTTTAGTTACATAAACAACCTGGACATAAAGATATAGTTTACTTTCCAGAATTATGTGCGTACTGAAGCTAAAGAAATTGAAGAAAGGTAAGAATGCAAAAAGATGGGATCTAGACAAGCTGAAAGAAAAGAGTGTGAGGGATTGTTTCAAGGAACATGTTGCACAAAGACTAAATGAAAAGGCTGAAGGAAACGCAATAGAGGAAGAGTGGTTAGTCATGAAAAATGAAGTCAGTAGGGCTGCTGAAGAAATGTTACGAACGAAGAAAAGATCAACTAAGAATCAGTGGATAACTCAGGAGATACTAGACCTGATTGGCGAACGACGAAAATACAAGATTGCTAGAAATGAAGAGGGCAGAAAAGAATAAAGGCGATTAAAGAATGAAGTGGATAGAAAGTGCAAGGTAGCTAAGGAAGACTGGCTGAAGGAGAAGTGCAAGGATGTCGAAGGTTGTATGGTCCTAGGAAATGTATATGCTGCATACAGGAAAATCAGGGAAACCTTTGGAGAAAGCAAATCTAGGTGTATGAATATTAAGAGTTCAGAGGGAAAGCCACTTCTAGGGAAGGAAGACAAAGCAGAAAGATGGCAGGAACACATCCAACAGCTGTATCAAGGCAAAGATATAGATAATTTGGTTCTGGAACAAAAAGAGGCTGTTGATGCTCATGAAATGGGTGATCTAACTTTGAGGTCAGAGATTGACAGAGCTGTGAGTGACCTAAATAGGAACAAGACACCTGGAATTGATGGCATTCCCTCTGAATTACTGACTGCCTTAGGAGAAACCAGCATGGCAAAGTTATTCCATTTAGTGTGTAAGATGTATGTGACAGGAGAAGTCCCATCCGATTTTCGGCAGAATATTGGTATACCTATTTCCAAGAAAGCCGGTGCTGACAGGTGTGAAAACTACCGCACCATTAGTTTAGTATCTCATGCCTGCAAAATTTTAACACGTATTATTTACAGAAGGATGGAAAAACAAGTTGAAGCTGAGTTGGGAGAAGATCAATTTGGCTACAGAAGAAATGTAGGAACACGTGAAGCAATCCTGACTTTACGTTTGATCTTAGAGGATCGAATCAAGAAGGACAAGCCCACGTACATGGCATTTGTAGATCTAGAAAAGGCATTCGGCAATGTTGATTGGACCAAGATATTTAAGATTCTGAAGGTGATTGGGATCAGATACCGAGAACGAAGAAATATCTACAATCTGTATAAAAATCAGTCTGCAGTGATAAGAACTGAGGGCTTTGAAAAAGAAGCAGCAATCCAGAAAGTAGTGAGGCAAGGCTGAAGTTTTCCCCCGTCCTTTTCAGTGTTTACATAGAACAGGCAGTAAAGGAAATCAAAGAGGCATTTAGAAAGGGAATCACAATCCAAGGGGAGGAAATCAAAACCTTGAGATTTGCCGATGATATTGTTATTTTATCTGAGACTCCAGAAGATCTCGAGAAGCTGCTGAATGGTATGGACGAAGTCTTGTTTAAGGAGTACAAGATGGAAATAAATAAGTCCAAAACAAACGTAATGGAGTGCACTCGAACGATGGCAGGTGACGCAGGAAATATTAAATTAGGGAATGGAGTCTTAAAGGAAGTAGATGAATATTACTACTTGGGTAGTAGAATAACTAACGATGGCAGAAGTAAGGACGACATAAAATGCAGATTAGCACAAGCAAGGAAGAGCTTTCTTAAGAAAAGAAATTTGCTCACTTCAAACATTGATATATAGGAATTAGAAAGATGTTTTTGAAGACTTTCGTGTGGAGCGTGGCATTGTATGGAAGTGAAACATGCTCAGAAAGAAAGAGAATATAAGCTTTTGAAAGGTGGTGTTACAGAAGAATGCTGAAGGTGAGATGGGTAGATCGAATCACAAATGAAGAGATACTGAATTGAATTGGCGAGAGGAGATGGATTTGGCTACATTTGACGAGAAGAAGAGATATAATCATAGGACCCATCTTAAGACACCCAGGACTTGTTCAGTTGGTTTTTGAAGGAAGTGTAGGTGGTAAGAACGGTAGGGGTAGTCCAAGGTATGAATATGACAAGCAGATTAGAGCAGATGTAGGATGCAATAGCTACGTAGAAATGAAAATGTTACCACAGGATAGGGTGGCATGGAGAGCTGCATCAAATCAGTCTGTGGACTGATGACTCAAACAACAACACGCATTGTATCTGTAAAGCCATACGCTAAATAAATAAATTAAATAAATAAATAAATAAATATGAATGCGAAATTTGTAGTACAAGAGAATAAAACAACCAGGGAAAGTATGGACTGAAGAAAGGATACAAGAACACAGTCAAACAATGAAGATATTTTTGGAAGAATAATGGAATAAAACGAGACGAAATTGAATAATAATGTGCCAGTCAAGTTCAACCACTCTGTTAATGGCAATGACATATAATAAAACTAATAAAAATAAAATAAATAAATTAGCAATTTCATGCATGCAATGAAAGACCCTTGGTGGAGCAGAAAGTAAAACCTTCCACTAACCGTAACCTCGGCACAAAGCGGGATATACCCGTACACTTTGAACCCCAGGAATTAACCTGGTACTGTATTCATTTTTGGTGAAGGCCGACTGTACCCGCTCTATAAACATTGTGCCTGTTCAGAAGTAAAGATCTCCTTTCTAATGTCGTGGAAAAAGTATACTGTAGACACCCGAATTAATACGTTCATAAAAGTGTATCTTTTGTCCCAAAATGAAACAAGCTACACCAAAATTTAGCTTATTTTGTTCTACGTTCAATTATGTGGAGCAGAAACTTATATCGCACCCAGTTAAAATTTTAAACGTTTTTTCCTAAGTGTATCTGAGATTTTGCTGTAAAATAAATCAACCAAGTCAAACCCCCTGGCGCAACAGCCCCGAAAAGCCAAACTTGATCAATTTCCTGTGGTTTCGTTTTCATCCAAATTTCCGTTTCGTATTTTCACCCTAGGACTTTCCTGAGAATTTTCCTCTCTTTTATCCGATAATTTTTATTCGTGGCCTGCTTTCAGGTGCATAAAATTCCTCTGGTTTGATGACTGTGTTGTAGTGCCGTAATTTTGCCTATTTTAATATACATGTTTTATTTTATATGTTGCAGGTGACTTTTAATCAATCAATCACTACTGATCTGCATTTAGGACAGTCGCCCAGGTGGCAGATTCCCTGTCTGTTGTTTTCCTAGCCTTTTCTTAAATGATTGCAAAGAATTTGGAAATTTATTGAATCTACCTTGGTTTGCGGTTTAGCAGTTCTTTATTGTTTGCTATCTAATTTATCTCTACTGATTGAATAATTTCACCTAGATACTTGAATTCATCTATTGGAAAAAAATTTCCGAATTTGGTCATTAATGGTTGGCTGTCGAATATTGAGCTAGTTCTTTCTATATAATGCAACTTATTAAATGAAATTTCGAGTCCGGTTCTGGCCGCTAATTCATGAAGCTTTTCCATGGACTGGATTGCTTCTTGTCTTGTCTGTTATTGCGAAGGATTGCAAGGACATCTGCAAAAACTAAGCGATCACGGTGAATTTTAAGACGTCTGCCATTATCCCTTTAGATTCTTTTGTTTCCATTCACGAATCACTTTTTCCAAAACTAGATTGAATAGTATTGGGGATAAATCATATCCTTGTGGGACACTAGTTCTAAAATTTCTCCCGGAAATTTAACTTCGATATTATTATTATCATTATTATTAATTAATGGATAATAGCTGACGTCTTGAAGACCAGTGATTAGTCTAGAAGTTCTATGTGGCCACCTCTACTGCCACAGTTGTAGCAGGAAATGCTGCTCGTGTGTTGGTGGCCAAAAGGACGTTCCACAACATTAATTTCGCCCGCACATTTCCCTGTGAGAAGACGCGGCAGCTGTTCTGCTACTGGACACTCAGGACAGAGATTTGCTGACGTCTTGTGTATTCCCCTTGCTCTCAGCAACCCCTCTTCATGTAACAGATGGCATCTATCACACTCCCTGAAAGAGCACTACTACTCCGTCTTTATGTACAGGGGAAACTGTCACATAATCTTCATCCGCTCTCTTTGTGCTCACTTCAGAGCTAATGGTATCATTCATCACAACCAATGAGCAGGAAACTCCATATGAATGTGACCTGCACACTACTGGGATGTGGTCTATAAACATCCAAATCTTAAAGCCATCAGCATGAGTTGCTATCTCAGAATCTCACACCAGAGAAACCGGTGGTAACTTGTTAGTAATCCTGTCACAGAATAATCGGTCACCGCTTATGGATGTATGTAGCCTGTGTATGTATTTAAACAGTTTATTCACAGCATACCGAGCGAGTTGGTCGTGCGCTTAGCGGCGCGCAACTGTGAGCTTGCATTCGGGAAATAGTGGGTTCTTATCCAACTGCCGGCAGCACTTAAGATGGTTTTACGTGGTTTCACATTTTCACACCAGGTAAATGCAGGGGATGTACTTAATTAAGGCCACGTCCGCTTTTTTCCCACCCCTAGCCCTTTCCTATCCCACCCTCTTCATAAGACCTATCTGCGTCGGTGCGACGTAAAGCCAAATGTAAAAGAAGTATTCACAGCATGCTTTATTAATGACAGTGATACTATATGCTTTGAGTAATCATATTACAAATTTAACTTAATTTTCTAATTACGTGTGAGATGCATTCGTAATTCGATGGCCGTTATGATGTACATAAATAAATAAATAAATAAATAAATAAATAAATAAATAAATAAATAAATAAATAAATAAATAAATAAATAAATAAATAAATAAATAAATAAATAAAATCATTAATTAATACATAAATAAATAAATAAATAAATAAATAAGACTCTATCTTTTTTTTGGTCACAGTTGTTGAAATAATATTGAGTTCGTGAAACGTAAGAATTGTTTAAAATATTTTTTGATCAACCGGCTTTTGCGCACTGTACATGCCTGTACCTAAAGTACCTTTAATTAAAACGCTTCTTTCTCGGTCAAGTAATTCACACTGAAGTAATAAATGGTCAACAGTTTGATCACTGACATTGCATGTATATATGGGACTATCTGAAATTTTGAAACGTTAAGAATAAGCTCTTAATTTCCCATGACCCGTTACCATCGCGGAGAAATTTGGCGTTAAATAAATTTGTTGGGAAAGTCAAGCTATTACACTGGGAAAAACATATTTTGTTACTGAACCTTTCGTCCTTTGATCCCATTCACTGTGATATTTTCTTAAGCTCCCATTTCCCAATCTCTTAATGGAAACACTTTTAGGAATTTTGCTGTAACATTCACAATTTCACTGTCTTACGCTGCTCTCTTCGCCAGGTGATCCACCAGCTCGTTACCGTTATGGGCCTTAACCCAGGTAAACTCGATTTTCCAGTTCTTACTTGCAAGCATTTTCGCTTTCATCATGATTTAGTGAATAAGGTAGTTGTAGTTATTGCATTTTAGTGAGTGTATTGTTATTTTACTGTCAGTGATTATCATTCCTTTATTACCAATGTTCAAGTGCTTTCAGAATTGTCAATTGTTCTGCTTGATTATTCGAACATTCTTTATCCAGTTTAAATTTAACTGTCGTGTAAGTTTATTTTCGAATAATATACCTTCTCCTGAACGAATTGGGTTTCACCGCTGCGAAACTGATACAGTCGAGGAGAGGATAAATTTCTTACGAGCGTTCTACTAATGTTTTATGGGGGGACATCATTTTTCCAAAAATATATAAATAATAATTTATTTATTATTTTATGTAATCTGTTTACCCTCCAGGGTTGAGTTTTCCCCCGGACTCATGCAAGGCATCCCATATCCACCGCCTCAAGGGTAGTGTTCTGGAGCGTGTGACATTTCTTCGGGCATATAACAGGGAAGGAGAACCAGTACGTAGCCCGGGCGGTTCACCTGCTATGCTGAACAGGGGCCTTGTGGGGGTTGGGAAGATTGAAAGGGGTAGGCAAAGAAGCGGTCGTGGCCTTAAGATGGAATCCCGCCATTTAAATGGAGAAGAACTGGGAAACCACGGGAAACCACTTCAAGGATGGCTGAGGTGGGAATCGAAATCCCTCTACTCATTTGACCTCCCGAGGCTGAGTCGACTCCGTTCCAGTACTCGTACCATTTTTAAAATTTCGTGTCAGAGCCGGGTATTGAACCAGGGCCTCCGGGGGTGGCAGCTAATCATACTAACCACTACACCACAGAGGCGGACGGAATAGCAATATTGAACGAGGAGTACATTACCTGAAGTACTGTACTTTATATCAAGATCCGCCAGAGATGTGTTGTGCGCATTTATACCTCAGTCAATTCAACGAAGTGTTTCTTTTCACAGCTTCATTGTATGTTTTGAACGCAAGAACGCGAAACCCTTACATATAATTAGGGCCCGGATGTTTATGCAGTAATAGGTTAGAATGCAAACTTACTGAAGCGAGTAATAAGTAGAGTCTCTCCGCATGACGGTAATGCTATGAGGTTTACATAAACATTAGGTGTTCGGCTCATTAGAACCCCTAGAATTTATGTTGCTCCCACTACACTACGTTTGCGCGGGCTAGTCGATAATTCCTAAAAACAAAGTTATTTTGTAACAAAATTATTTAGTAGGAAATAGGCATAGGAAAATGACATTAGGGCATACGAGGTTTTAACAGAAAGCCATCGATATGTTTACCGAGTGATTGGCTATATGTTTAAACAGAAATACCGGTATACAAAATACTTGACGTGTGCTGTTATGAATAATCGTGTTTCAATGCCAGTGATGCAGCGCTCGACTGTAAAACTGGGAGCTAGGCCCATATCGCCTCGGCGTGATATCGCCAAGGAGAGCAGCGAAGGATCTCGTCGGCCGTGATATCGCTGTACTGGGAAGGCCTATTAGCGCAGTCATGGTAGAGGGCGATGACGTCGGCAACGGTATATACTATGCAGACTTGCCAACTTTCATAAGTTAACAATCAGGAGATTTTTGTGGCATATCTGGAAATGTTACGACACATCATTGATTACGTAACTTTGAAGAATATTTAACACATTACGGTATAATACTCAACTACCTTATTTATTTATTTATTTATTTATTTATTTATTTATTTATTTATTTATTTATTTATTTATTTATTTATTTATTTATTTATTTATTTATTTATTTATTTATTTATTTATTTACAAATACTGAAATACTGCATGTATCTGAGCTTTGGAACACATGACTCTTCATTGTAACTGCCTTAGGCCTCTTCATAAATTTCTGAACTATAATTATGCTCAATGTACTGGCCTCGTTGAACTGGTTATAAGGTTAAACGTTTATCAAGAGTTTTTTTCGGGAAGTTTTGATGTGAATTGAGTTTTTGCGCTTGTAAAATTGCTAAAAAATAATATCACAGTCGGCATTGCTATGTGGAAATTATAAAATAAAGAGCATTAAGTTAGAGATTCTGTCATATTTAAGAACACCACGAGCTGATTGCATCTGTCTTGCCAGTGATCAGTGAACATCAATTCTCTCCAGCTACTTAGAGAACGAAGAAAAACCTGGGATTTTGAAAAATTACAGGAATACTAAATCTGCTCTCAAAGTCGGGAGATAAGTATCTGCGATCAGGAGAGAGGGAGGAAGGAAAAAAATATGGAGTCTCCCGCTTAAATCGGGGAAGCTGGTACATCTGACTATGTATCAGTTCAATTCTTCGGGGCTAGATGGCAATCATATATTTTCTCATATGTGTTGCGGGAATGTAGCATATTTAGATTGTTGACAGGAAATACAAAATACAAATGGTATTAACCCAGCCCGGGGGCCACTATATTTGTAATGTTATAAGTGGAAATAAATGCAATATTACTTGGAGAGCGTCTGATAGGAGAGATGTGCTCAATGCGATGTCCAGGAACCCACCATCCCGCCCCGAGAAGTACATTTACTTTTAAGAGTATTACACGTCATATTAATTTCTCAAGTACCTTATTGTATTCCTATTGGCCAATGTAAAGTGACACGTGATCTCCTTCCCGTGAAGAAACTCCATCGCAGCACAATAAAAGCGCAAGACCAATAGTGTTTCCTTACGAAACTAGGGGCCTAAGGTCGCTTCGCGGCTTCTGACCGTCCAGACCAATGGTCTTGTCCACGGCAAGAATCCTAACCAACCAGACCAATCGTCTTGTCCACAGCAAGAATCCTATCCGTCCAGACCAATGGCCTTGTCCACGGCAAGAATCCTAACCAACCAGACCAATCGTCTTGTCCACGGCAAGAATCCTAACCGTCCAGACCAATGGCCTTGTCCACGGCAAGAATCCTAACCGTCCAGACCAATGGCCTTGTCCACGGCAAGAATCCTAATCATCCAGACCAATCGTTTTGTCCACGGCAAGAATCCTAACCGTCCAGACCAATGGCCTTGTCCACGGCAAGAATCCTAACCGTCCAGACCAATGGCCTTGTCCACGGCAAGAATCCTAACCAACCAGACCAATCGTCTTGTCCACGGCAAGAATCTAATAATCACCACCACCAGCTATCGAAGCATGCATAGTTCCTAAGTACAGAGGTTGGCAGCACTGAGCACTGCTAGAAAACATCCTTTCCGAGCGAGTAAACAAACCACAGGCGTTACGCGTGTGTGAACCTCGGGCTGGACTAATGATTCAAAGTGTCCAGACTTCAAGATTCCCATCATCCAGTTCACCGAATACCAATTTTCCGAAAGTTATTTTTACCCTAACTCATGAAATCTGAGTTGAGAGAAAAACGGTAAAATTTTCAGAAAATATGTATTCAGTGAATTGGATGTTGGAGAACTAGACCTTGAAAAAATTAGGGAAGTTGACCTACAATCTGCACAGAAAAATAGAAAAAAATGGTTATATTCCTTATTATAATTATATTTTGTACTTTCTAGCGATAAAAATAGAGTACGGAACAATTAATAAATTCAGGTTAATGGACTGGATGAGGAAGCAAACTGGAACTAGCATAGCAGCTCACTAAAGATACCTTCAATAAGCAGAATCTCTCAAGGAAAACTAAAATCAAAGACTACAACACAGTAATCAAACCAGGGAGTCTGTATGCAACAGAATGCATGTTCTCTATGAAAACTGATGAAATAGAAGAGATAGAGAAAAAAGAAAGGAAAATATTGAGGAAAATTTGGGGACCATCGAAAACGAAGGAACGAGACTTTAAAGATATTTTTTATTCTTCTTCTTCTTTCCGATGGGGCCTGCTAAGGACCACGTGCCAATTTCAGTTCAATACTTCATACTTGTTGTTTTCTCTTGTTTTCTGTTGTTTCCTCTTCCGTTCCTTCCAATATGCTTTAATCCTTTTACTATGCTGTTTCTTTCTGTCCTCGGCCCACTTCGCACCAGGCTTTTTGTTTAATCTTCCTTGGTATCCTTCTATACTTACTACCCTGTTTCTATAAATTTCTCTGTCCATAGGTTCTTCTTCTTTGCTATTATTTCTTTCTAAATCTTCTTTTACTTCTAGTTGTTACATTTTTGTCCCAAAGGTACTTGGAAATCCTGTTTGTTAATCTGGAATCATCCATTCTGTAAATATGTCCTAAAATTGCAATCTCCTTTTTCTTATGGTTTATGTTATGTTTTATATGTTCCTGTATATTTCATCACTTGATCTTAATTTCCATACTTCTGTTGTTTTCGCAGGGCCTAAGATTTTTCTTATGATTGTCCTTTCTGGTACCTCAAGTTTATTTAATCTATGTCCGGCTCCATGGCTAAATTGTTAGCGAGCTGTCCTTGCCTTTGTTTTTTCTCCCCAAAGTTACCGGCAAAATGTTATTTTCTTTAAGATTTACATTCTAAATTCTTACAATTTTCTCTAGAACACAGTTGAATAGAAGGGGTGACAAACCATTGCCTTGCCGTACCCCTGTATTTATCTTAATAGGTTTTGATTCTCGCCCATAAATTTCACCTTTGAAATTGTGTCAGTAAGTTTTTTACGTATTAGGTTTGCCAATTTAGTTTTCACTCCAAATTCACGAATTGTTTTATCTATGGTTTCTCTATCAACCAAGTCAAAGGCCTTTTTAAAATCTACAAAAGTCACAACAATGTATTTTGAATTCAATATCATTATTATTAACAAATACATCGCAATTGGTAAATATACCTGTGGCAATGTGAAAATAGGATAAAGTTAAAACATAATTACCCAACAACAACAACACAAAAGTACAACAAGCAATTCCAAGGAAAGAAAATATTACAAGAAAAATTACTAGTTTAACATTTTTAAGTATATTAGTGCTTAAACTTACGGCTTACAATACTATAGGTTGAGCTTACTATTAGCTTAACATTACAAGTGATAAAAACATAGGTAATTACCCTTCAAAAACAACAACTACAACATGAGTATAACAGACAATTCTCCATAGAGAGAATACTACAAGAAATACTACTAGTTTAATATTCTAAATCAAGCAGAAAATCACAAATTCAGTGTCTGTAATTCCTAACTTTTACTTTTCACTTTACACTAGCACTAATGATTTCTTAAATAACTTGATACCGGAAGGGAATCAATCAAAGACTGCTGCAGATAATTTATTCCAATCCCTTGTGGTCCTGTTTACGAAGGAAAATTTGCCCACATCCGTATGCTGGTTTCTGGCCCTAATTGTATGCTTGTGATCATTTCTCTATAAGTACGAGGGAGGTTCCAACCTATTCCTAATACTACTACAGGCAGTCTTTCCCGTATAGCTCTTATAAAGACCACACAGGCGAGCTATAGTTCTTCTAGATTCAAGATTTTCCCAATTAATGGTACTCATCCTATTCCTGGTTACGAAACGCATCGCTCTTCTTTGAACTTTTTCTAGGGAGTTTATTAAACTTACCCTGTACGGATCCCAGCACGCTGATCCATATTCGAGAACTGGTCTTGCAAAACATTTATGAGCTGTACTTTTGGTACTAGAATTAGCTTTCTTGGGATTCCGCATAATAAAATGTAACGATCCCCAGGATTTAACCACATTTTCCACTTGCTCTAATCATTTTAAGTCTTTTCTAATAGTAACACCTAAGTACTTTCAACTATCAACTTCAACAACACTTTCTCCTCCAAGTTCGTAACCCCTCTTTCCTGTCATTTGTTTCTTACTGAAACACAATTTCTTGCTTTTTCCGCTGGTGATTTTCATTCGATTTTCAGGCGCCCATTTTTCAGTAGGAGGAATAAAGATCTATACAAGGATGAAGAAAATGAAAGGCTGTTAGACACGATTAGAAAGAGGAGAATTACATTTTTTGGTCGCATAATGAAGATGGATAACCGAGCTTGATAGCTGCAGTCGCTTAAGTGAGGCCAGTATCCAGTACTCGGGAGATAGTAGGTTCGAACCCCACAATTTCTTGCTTTTTCCGCTGGTGATTTTCATTCGATTTTCACGCGCCCATTTTTCAGTAGGAGGAATAAAGATCTATACAAGGATGTAGAAAATGGAAGGCTGTTAGACACGATTAGAAAGAGGAGAATTAAATTTTTTGGTCGCATAATGAAGATGGATAACCGAGCTTGATAGCTGCAGTCGCTTAAGTGAGGCCAGTATCCAGTATTCGGGAGATAGTAGGTTCGAACCCCACTGTCGGCAGCCCTGAAAATGTTTTTCCGTGGTTTTCCATTTTTACATCAGGCAAATGCTGGGGCTGTACCTTAATTAAGGCCACGGCCGCTTTGTTCCCACTCCGAGCCCCTTTCCTGTCTCATCGTCGCTATAACACGTATCCGTGTCGGTGCGACGTAAAGCAACTAGCAAAAAAAAAAAAAAAAAAAAAAAGAAAGAAATAAAAGGAGGATGGATAACAGTAAATTGACAAAACAAGTGTTTAATCATGTTTACAAGAGCAAGAAAGGCAACCAGTGGATCCAAGAGTGAAAAAAGATATGACAGAGTTTGGAATAACAGACGATGTAATACAAGCCAGAACAAATTTCAGAAGAATGGTACAAAATTTCAAGGGTTTACAGGAGAAGGAAAAGAGAAAAGGTAATAATAACAACATCTGGACACAAGAGAGGAGGAAACAGCAAAGTGAAAGGATGAAGAACTGTTGGAAGTCAAAAAAAGAAGGATTAAGATGAATGCACAGGATTACTTTCCGTGGTCCTTTAAGATAGCCAAAATCGAAGAAAGAAGAATTTGTACTTCCTGTCAAGAAACTAAATACACCACATTTACACATCATACAGGACATTAGTAGACGAATAAGTTTGAGTGGTGTCTTTAAAAGTAGGAAAGATCACAATATGAAGATAAAGTTGGAATTCAAGAGGACAAATTGAGGCAAATATTCGTTTATAGGAAGGGGAGTTAGGGATTGGAAAAACTTACCAAGGGAAATGTTCAATAATTTTCCAATTTATTTGCGATCATTTAAGAAAAGGCTAGGAAAACAACAGATAGGGAATCTGCCACCTGGGCGACTGCCCTAAATGCAGATCAGTAGTGACTGATTGATTGAGAAAATAAATTATTGCCATCCAGCACCGTGGGATTGAACCGATACATAGTTTATTCCACTACCTTTATTACAAATTCATTAAATCCGAACGTCGGCGGTTTGAGAGTAGTTTTCGTCCTACAAGTGGCCACAACTGGTCTGTGGTCTGACAGCTCTGCACTCCGACTGGCCAGCCAAGCAATGGAGGGGTGGCTGTAGCTGTAGGCCTCTGCGTTCGGGAGACCCCCACGGCTTTACCTTAAATCCGAATTTATTGGAAACTAACCTCAGTCAACAATATTCTTGCTGATACAGAAATGGCTGAATAATAATCCTAACCGGTGGAAGGACGTATAATGTGAAGGTGGTTGTGGTGGTGATTATTGTTTTAAGAGGAAGTACAGCTAGGCAACCATCCTCTGGGTGTGGCCTAATTGGCGAAGGAAATCCAGCTAGTGTCTCTCTTCCTTGTAAGCAATGTATCCCTTCAATTACTTCTTTTTTTGCCAGGATGAGTAGCTCAGATGGTAGAGCGCTGGCCTGCTGATCTTATGATGACGGATTAGATATCGGCTCGGTCGGGTGATATTTGAAAGTGCTCAAATACATCAGCCTCGGTAGATTTACTGGCGCGTAAAGGAACTCCTGTGGATAAACATTCCGGCACATTGGCATTTACGAAAGCCTTTAAAGTAGGTTTTTTTGCAATATGCTTTACTTCGCACCGACGCAGATAGATCTTAAAGCGACAATGGGATAGGAAAGGGCTAGCAGTAGATAATTCAGTAAATGTAGGACTATACAACTGAAATTTAAGTTATATGAGAATAGGAATGACGGAAAAAATGTTCGATGATTTCATTCAACAGTGTTATTGATTCGTGAAATTTAAAATTTAAAAATAATTATAGACTTATATTTTACAGTAATACGTGTCTTAAACGAATTCTCCTTTAAGCGGAAGCTTGCCCTTTTTTTCAGTGCCTACACAGTAGATATGCGTAATTACCTGTGAGCTGGCAATTTCTGTTAAAATATGCAAACTTTTAGTGGTCACCAAATAAATGTGTGATATGGTGGACAAGAGCTGAAAGATTAGACTTCGAACTTAATATGTGCTGATTTTGGTAACAGTAACTTTAAAACAGTGTAGGAATTCGATTTGTATATATTTTAATTTACCATGAAGAAAAATAAAAAAATCTTCTATTAGGGCCTATATGGATTTCATCGTCCCAGGACTCATAGAGAATATAATTCAGTATGTTCTCTAAACGTGTGGCTTCTTCAGAGGACATTTCATAAGCTAAAACACGCAAAATAACCACAGTGA
Source organism: Anabrus simplex (assembly GCF_040414725.1). Classification (NCBI taxonomy): domain Eukaryota; kingdom Metazoa; phylum Arthropoda; class Insecta; order Orthoptera; family Tettigoniidae; genus Anabrus; species Anabrus simplex. The sequence goes on from NC_090265.1 coordinate 1,668,971,458, forward strand.
ATAAGAAAACAATTATGTAATAATTCCAGAAGCAATGAATACAAGTCAGCTGAGACCAAAGGAATGATCATCCTTGGTATTACTTCCCTCTAAAACGAAAACAATAAACCACCGAGCGAGTTGGCCGAGTGGTTAAGGGTACGTGGCTGTCAGTTTGCATTCGAAACATGATGGGTTCGAATTCCTCAATCGGCAGCCCTGAAGATGGTTTTCCGGCCCTTCCCATTTTCACACATGACAAATACTGGTCCTGTACCTTACTTAAGGCCAAGGACACTACCTTATCAATCCTAGACCATTCCCTTTTCGTCAAAAACCTTCCATGTGTTAGCGCGACGACTACTAGAAAAAATAAAACTACACTAATTAGAACACTACACTAATTAGACATCTAGTGAGATCTGTTGCTGTCTGTACAAACTATGTTGTCTGAATATACGTTTTCTTTTTGGGAGCAGCCTAATTACGTTCAACACTATTTAATAACAGTAGAAAACTTCGCAACGTAATATTACTGCGTCAGTATTGTCCCTGCTTTCCTCACAACGTAGTATTACTGCGGCCGTCCTGTAAGTGTTAACGGAAAATTATCTCAGTCCCTTAACTGGATGGTAAAATAGTATGCACACAATACTCGATTAAGCAAGAACTGTCAAACGTGGAAACAGAAACCAAAATATGCCCTTAAACGGGAAAATTTCCATTACTACAAGTGGATCGTTTAGCAATATTTTAACCATTCTGTACTTCCTCTACGGCCTGTGATGCAAGGACATTTACTGTATATCCCATTTTCCTTCTTTTCCAGCCTGTTTTTTTCGTGTGGGATTAACTGGTGAGTATCGGTATTTTCTTCGACCAAATGGACTGCGTGGACAATCTACTTTCCGTATGGTAAGCCTACTGTGCTCTACTCTATGAACAGATGTCCATCTCCACCTGTAGTTTATCAGTTCTTACTGCGTGAAAAGAAAAGAAGAAGAGGATGAGATGTTTGAGAAGGAGAAGGAGAAGAATTGACTGAGTGCAGATTGAAGACTTATCAAGAAGCCGTCAGTTGTTTAAAGGAGCAACAGGAATTATTCCTACGAGGGAATTATTGGGATATTTTCAATGTAATTTTTGAAGTTATACTTTTAGCGGAATGTCAGACAATCACGAGTAAGATCACTTGATTTGACTGCTGGGGAATGTAAGGCACAGTGGTGTACCGGTAAGAAAAATTATCAGTTTATTGTATTCTGATGATGTGTGACCATGTTTTTAAATGTCTGCTGTACTGGTAAGACAAGTGAAGTTAATGTTTAAAATAATTTGCAGACTAACGAAAATACGGAGTATGCACTCTTTTCTAATTTAGCAAAAATATTTCTCCGCCACTTGCGATTCTCTTGAAGACAGGTTTCACTGAAGGTTGTATATTGTTTTTGCTAGTGGCTTTACGTCGTACCGACACAGATAGGTCTTATGGCGACGACGGGACAGGAAGGGCCTAGGAGTTGGAAGGAAGGGGCCGTGGCGTTAATTAAGGTACAGCCCCAGCCAGCATTTGCCTGGTGTGAAAATGGAAAACCATGGAAAACCATCTTCAGGGCTGCCGACAGTGGGATTCGAACCCACTATCTCCCGGATGCAAGCTCACAGCCGCGCGCCTCTAATCGCACGACCAACTCGCCCGGTGATTGTACATTTTTAATTTTATTTTTAACTCTACGCAACATTTTCACGCGAATATTAAAATATATTACCTACTGTATTTATCACAATTAACTTTAATTATACAGTATTTTTGTTGAACACGCTATAAAACGCTGTTTGAAGTGAATGAACGCTGCGTGCTAACAAAAATACTGAATTTCTGATTTTAAATCACTAGACCTACTCATCAGATTTGTTGGTGAATTTAGCAGCTCGCTTTACACGTACAGTTTCCTTTTAACTGCTTGCACTTGTGTCAGCTCCTAAGCGCCCACAAATATTTCATAGAGAGTAAAAGCGTGTTTACTGTCCGACGCACTGAACTCAATTTTTGGTTTGTCTCTGAATGGTACTTGTCTGGCCACTCGATGACAGCAATCCGAACTGCGCGCATAGAATTGGCAATGGTGTCAACACCAAGTTGTATCTGTCAGCTGGCTGTAAATAGCTGTTATGGCAGGATAGGTTTATAACGGATTCATTGCAAAATATTTAGATCTTTAATGCAGGCCGTTAATTTTGTGTAGGTACCCGTCTGAAGTCATGTCGCCATTCATCAAAGCTACAAGAGGCTACGGAGTCGTGCTTGCTCCTCCCAGACCAGACCTGCTCTCACTCCCTCCGGCTTGAATTTATGACGCTGTCATATTTCGCAACTTGCACGCTGGTAATTCCTGGGTGGGAATTTATTACCACGGCTGTCCCGCCCGTCCCATTAATCACCCCTTCCCCCCTCCCTTGCTCGCAACTTCTTCTCCGCCGCAGCCCCTTACGGCTACACACGACTAGATAAGGAATCCACCAACCGCTCTGATTCCGCAATAAAAAGTGACTGGCTGGATACACTCATATTTTGGTGAAGTGTGGCATTGGTATAACTGTCTTCCTTGTAGACTTACGACACAATTTATGTAGCAACTGTTACCGTCATCCGCAACAGTTACTTTTGTTTTCTCTGTAAGAGGGGTGAAATCAAAACCTCACACTTTACTTGCGGTGCTACAATAGCCAGTGCTTTCTACGAGTTTTATATCAATTTTTGTTGTACATTGATTCACAACTACAGTCTATATTATCTAGAAAAGCAAATTCATCTCCACACAGGCTATGAAGGCCCTGAGAGGTGTGGAAGGTAAAGGCTACCACTTTCCGTTACTTCGTGGGGTAGAGTGGTTAGCTCTATACTCAGCCAATTTTGCCTCCAGGATTTAACCTGCTACTCGTTTTTGGAGTAGGCTGAGTGAACCTCATGACCATATACACCTTCGGAATTGGAAACATCGTTTCTCCAATTTTTTGACTTCCTGACGGGGAATCGAACCCACGTACTTCTGGGATTTCCGAGCTCGCTTTTACCGCCTCGACCAGACAGTCCTTAATCTATCTTATGTACAGTAGGTGAACAAATTTACAAAATCAAAATCCAGGACACTCCCCCTGAATCATCTATCACAAAGATTGCCAATCGTGAAACAACACTCAAAATACAGTAAGGAAGATTAGAGGTAGCTGTAATTAGGGAGAAACTAGCGCAAATTCCCTTGATTTTGGTAGCGAAAATCGCCTGTATTTAAGAAAACCGGTATTCTAATCGAACATTTAATCTGCTATTTACAAAAGCGCTTCTGTGACATGACTAATTTATTAATTTAGAGTTATCTCCTTCTTTGAAATTTAAGTACCGGTATGATAAAAAGCAGTAGTTATTCAAAAAAATTTTCATAAAAGCAGGCCAAACAGAATTTGCTAAAACACGCACCACAACAAATTAACAACACGTTCTAATTATAGAGTAGGCCTATTTCTTAAGTGTCACGGCCTTCTGGAAACCTATCTCCTTTCCTATGCGACCACGTTATACGTAATGGGAGATACAATTCGAGAATGCCGTGGTCACTTCTATCAACGCCAGCACTATATGTGGGGAGAAAAATGATGCATTGTAATAAATTATAAAATGGGCAGCAAAAAGTGACATCAAATAAATTGGAAATAAATAGCCCCAGAAACTGGGACAAAATTACATCCTGAAGCATATTTTCAGTACTTCAAAACACAACACAAAATTCAATTGGCCAATCTCGGATTTTTCGGGACATTTGGTCAACCTAATCTTATTTATTTACAGTCATTCCCCACCTGAAGGGTAAGTACTCACTCTCTGGCCACAATATGAACTTAATTTTGAGACGTGATAGAAGAAGGGCTTGAGTAAGGAAATTCTTTCGAATTTGTTGTTAGGGATTTTTTGGTCAATGTGATAATGAAAGGAGATGGGAATAGCGGAGTGGAAGATATTTATGAAAGGTTAGGGGCATGTCATAATTGCTTACTTGCTTTATTCAAAAATCAACCACCTTTCCAACTGCACAGAGCCGAAGGCAAGTTTTCCATGTGCACACCAGGAGAAGTGGACAATCTGGAAAGCCCTTAACAGACTCCGTACAGAAGTCGGCAGAACAAAAGTAAATTTGCGGATGTGGAGTATCTCAAGCGATTCATCACTTTGTGACTGCGGAGGGCAGCAGACGAAACAACGTCTATGTCGGTGTGTTTTATGTCCTTCAATGTGCACTATTGCACTATGAAAGACTTGATTGACACCTCTCCCAACGCTATTGACGTCGCCCAATACTGCGCAAGAATCATCCAGCTCTCGAATTGTTGCTTTATCTCTGATTGTATGATAGACCTGTATATTTGTATAGTAGGAACGTAGATATAATACTTTTTAATTATCTGTACGTTAAGTTTGGTACTTCTGACAGGAATAAAAAAGAAGACGTGCTTTATTTGGTTGTTTTTCTGTTTCTTCCATTTAAAAAAAAATTTATTCATAATGTAAAAGGCTATTCTGATACCACATCCACCTCAGATGAGACATGTTTTTGACATTGCAGAATACTTTCTGGTATATGAGAACGAGTAAGTAAGTTACTTTCATTAACCTGTCTTAGTCTCATTCTTGGCTTTAACAATATTTTTACCGAGCTCGATAGCTGCAGTCGCTTAAGTGCGGCCAGTATCCAGTATTCGGGAGATAGTAGGTTCGAACCCCACTGTCGGCAGCCCTGAAAATGGTTTTCCGTGGTTTCCCATTTTCACACCAGGCAAATGCTGGGGCTGTACCTTAATTAAGGCCACGGCCACTTCCTTCCCACTCCCAGCCCTTTCCTGTCCCATCGTCGCCGTAAGACCTATCTGTGTCGGTGCGAAGTAAAACAACTAGAAAAAAAACAATATTTTTATTAGGTATATAATGCCATCTGGTTCACGAACGACTTCCGTTCAAGAGTAGTTCATTAATATTTAGGGATTGTAGTAAGGATGCAAAGGAGAGGGCGTATAATTCTCTGGGTATGACCACAATACTAGAGTATGGTTCCAGTGTATGAGACCCACACCAGAATTATTTGATACAAGAACTGGAAAAGATCCAAATTAAAGCAGCACGATTTGTTCTGGGTGATTTACGACAAAAGAGTAGAGTTAGGAAAATGTTGCAGAAGTTGGAATGGGAAGACTTGGGAGTAAGGAGACGAGCTTGTCGACTAAGCGTAATGTTCCGAGCTGTCAGTGGAGAGATAGCATGGTGGAATGATATTAGTGTATGAATAAGCTTGAGTGGAGCTTTTAAAGGTAAGAAAGATCATAATATAAAGATAACGTTGGAATCCAAGAGGACAAAGTGGGGCAAATATTAGTTTTAGAAAGAGGTATTAGGGAATGGAATAATATTCGTTAAGGTAAATTTTCAATAAATTTTCAGCTTCCTTGAAATCATTTAAGAAGAGAGACTATGTAAATAATTGATAGGGAATCTGCCACCTGGGCGAGTCCTAAATGGAGATCAGTGATTGATTGATTGATTGATTGATTGATTGATTGATTGATTGATTGATTGATTGATTGATTGATTGATTGATTGATTGATTGATTGATTGATTGAATCTTCTAGCCACCAGAGAGTCATTTAATGTTGTCGGAGAAATATTATAAGTTTCATAAGCCTGTCTCTGGGACATCTTGGTGGATTTTAATTTACTTGCTGAATAACGTCACTCAAAGCAAGTGTTGATTACTGGCATATTTTGTTTCGTGCAGTATTTTCGCCCTATTTCTTACTTATTCTCCTCATTGGCAATCTAACATTTTTAAGGTCTGAATAATCTCTAAGGAAACTATATAGCCACAAGGACAAGGAAATATATGCTTTAGCAGACATGACCACCAGGAACCATTCGGAGCAAAATAAGAAGACAACTAAAGCTACTATCAAAATTTGTCTACCAGGCTGATTAGCTATGATAGAGCGTTGGTCTTCTGACTTCGAGTTAGCAGGTTCGATCCTGGCTCAGTCATGCGATATTTGAAGGTGCTCAAATAAGCCAAACTCAAAAAAATGTCGGTAGATTTACAGGCACGTAAAATAACTCCCGCGGGACAAAAGTCCGGCACCTCGGCGTCAACGAAAACCGTAAATGTAAATGTAGTCAGTGGAACGTAAAACCAATATTATTATTCCATTAATTTCTCGAAGTGATCTATAGGGCCCTATAAGAGGATAGTTTGCAATGAATGAAGTTCATTTACCGAACACCAGCCCGGTATTATAAAAGTGGGTTCAAATATGGAACATACTTTTTTCTCTAGTCTTAAAAAACAATTTATCTTCTGAAACGCCCATCATAAAAGATAAAGAGACTTTAATAAATGTTGAAATTATGTGACAATTAAAGGATACCTTAAAATCACAATATTAAACGGGGACAATAACGTTATTCCTGTCTATATCTCTCGAGTGTGAAAGAAGTGTCTTTTCCTGCGTTCTCGAACTTCCTACAGAATCGACCAATCATTCGTCTTGGAACGAGATATGAAGAGGTGCGTACAAAAACATTAGATTATGTAATCGATATTCTTATTTTAGAAATAAATGTCTATTGTTTTCAATATTTAGAGGACCGGGCGAGTTGACTGTGCGGTTAGGGGAGCGCAGATGTGAGCTCGCATCCGGGAGATAGTGGTTCGAAGCTGACTGTCGGCAGCCCTGAAGATGGTTTTCCGTGGTTTCCCATTTTCACACCAGGCAAATGCTGGGGCTGTACCTTAATTAAGGCCACGGCCACTTCCTTCCTAATCCTTTCCTGTTCCATCGTCGCCATTAGACCTATCTGTGTCTGTGCGATGTAAAGTAAATAGCAATATTTAGAGGGCGTTCGATATGTAATGCTACACCCTATCGTCGTTCAAAATTACAAAGATAGTGCACTTATTTTATCAGAATGACTCTAAAAAAAATGTTATGAAACGATGAATGGAAAGGTTGTTTATTATGAATAATTAGGTTGATGTTGACGATGAAGTAATGATATAGTCCCAATTCACTACATTGAGTTCTGGGAATTTTCGATCTTTTTTAAGGATCTTGGGACATGAGCTTCTCAGGTGTCTAGAGAGTACCTGATTAATTCGTGACTACTTTCCTTTTTAGTATACTTCCACCTTTCATTAATTTGTACCGGTATGGATGACATCAGGTAGGCCTATGTTATTAAATAATTAGGTTAATGTGCATTAACTTTTTACAGAAGGCTAAGTGAGGGCAGAAGAACAACTAGGACACTAAATTCAGTATTATGGAGTATAAACATTTTAGACAAAAACGAAGAAACTCACCTACAATTCCGAAGTGCAAAGCATTTTGTTGTTTGGAGCAGACACATGGACGATAAACCGACAAGTTAACAGATTATTAGCTACAGGGACTGGATTTCTCTAGGAAAGCAGCTTACAAGTCGAGATTGGACAAAATAAGGAATACAAAAATCTGATAAATGATGGAGGTAGAGGAGAATGTGTAGGACATTATTGAAGAAAAAGTATGAAAATGGTTCGGACAGGTAGAAAGGACGACAAATGGCAGAAATCCCCAAGGTATTACAAAATTGGAAAGTTAATGCAGACAGGAAACGGGGAAACGTAAAAAGCGACTAAAGTACAGTCTATGCTGACGTCTCATGTTAACACGTTCATGGGTGCGAACTGCGTCGTACATGTGGATTTGGCCTTGTTTTACGGCCAGATGCCCTTCCTGACGCTAAGGTATGCAATCACTATTGGGTGTTCCTGTGGTGGCTGGTAGTGTGATATGTTGTATGAATATGAAGGGGAGATTGTTGGGGGAGTTACAAACACCCAGTGCCCAAGTCAGAGGAATTAATCAGAAGCGATTAAAATCCCCTTTCGAACGGGGAATCGAACCCGGGTCCCTCGAACCGAAGGACAGTACGCTACTCTGATGTGTCGCATAGTGACATTTTATGAATCATCTGACGTCACAATGCGGGTGAAGGTCTCTTGACATGTGTCAGCTCAAGATGTGGACTGCCAGATTTTCGTCAGAAGTGTTGACGCATCAGAAGGTGTCAGTAGAGATTTAAAAGAACCGTACGTTTTTTTTATCAAGAAATGTTTACCAATAAAATCTTGTCGTTAAAATATTCTTTCTTACTATTGTAGTGAGAAATGTTAAGTTAAGAAATATGAAAAGTGTCAGTGATTTCCGTAAGACCAGCGTTCTCTAAAGTAATTGCAACTGTAATAGTAATTTCACTAATTACTCGTTGAAAAAATAAATGTAATTGAGGAAACATTTCTCAGGTGTCTGCAGAAGATAGTATGGGCACAGCCTTGGAGTACAGGATAAAAATAAATTAATGCAAAACAAAAGTGATGGAGTGCAGTCAAGTGAAGTTAGGTAATGCAGGAAATATTAGGTTAGGAATTGAAGTCCTAAATGAAGTAGATGAATGTTGTAACATGAGTAGTAGAGCAACTAACAATGGCAGAAATAAGGAGGATATAAAATTCAGACTAGCACAAGCAAAGGAGGACTTTCTTAAGAAAATAAACATGCCCACTTCGAAGATTGATATAGGAATTAGAAATACATTTTTGAAGGCTTTCGTTTGGAGCGTCGCATTGTATGGAAGTGAAACATAGACGATAACTAGCTCAGAAAGGTAGAGAACAGAAACTTTTGAAATGTGGTGTTATAGAAGAATGCTGAAGGAGAGATGGGTAGATCAAGTCACAAATGAAGGAATATCGAATCGGTGAGGGGAGAACGATTTGGTGACATTTGAGCAGGAGAAGAGATAGAATGTTAGTTTACCGTACCCAGGGGTAAGAACCCTCTAGGACGACGCCTCCATTTCCTGATTAAACATCCGACTGACTCAGGTGGGGTAGAGAAGTGGGTAAGTTGTCGCGGGTAAGTCTAAAAGTCGGAGTTTAAAACTTATCTCTAAGTATCATGACAGGAATAATGGAGGTTTATCTCGAATGAGAAACACTGCGAAGGGGTTAGATAAGTTTATTACATAAAATAACCCTAATCATACTACAACCATAAATAAAAATCAAATTAAGAAAACGGGTTGAAACCGGCATTGAAATGAAATTTAAATGAGCAAATATGAATGAGGAAAACAAACATTAATAACGCAAAACAAATAAAATAAGAAAATGAAAATTCCAATTACAGCTTTTAATATTGATAAGTTTCGAAATGACTAAACATTATAGTCCAACGTTCCTGTTCACATGGAGTAACACCATTGTAAGAATCAAAATTATACGGATTGATATTCGGGAAAGTTACCGCGATAAGCGCATTTAAACGTGATTTAAAATTGGACGAAGAGGGACATGACGATATGAACTACGAAAAATACTAGTAGCGTTTCCCTAAGCTATATTTAAAGTAATCAAAACAAGCTAAAATAACCCAAGTATTTACATGGGATCATGTGGGAGGAAAACTTACACGCTACACAGACTCGACGTGAAACGCGGTTCACCAAAAAATCATCTAGTAAGAACTAGATTAACCATAACCATCCACTCAGCACTCGGGCTGTTCACCATTAATCAACAAGACAACAAATCAAAATCACAATTAAATCACATAAATACACAATCCTGTAAGAGAAAACAAACAATATAATTCAATAAACACATGCAAAGCAACGGGCAACCATCGCATTCATCTTGCTGCATTGGCGAGCAGGGTAGCTCCCTTCGTCAATTACATATTTCCTGCTTGGCAGTGAGCTAAAAGGATATTAAACCCCAGACTACTCTTGGAAATAGGTCACTGTTTTGACAAGATTATATCGCGGAAATTGCTCCTCGCTACCGATGTCTCTTCCGTAAATTGTGTTCTTCATGTGAACGGTATTAATTTTACTGACAAGCTTCTATGATTTTACGTTACTTATCACACACAAAAAGAAACATGGCACTAAAAACGCCATATAAAAGCTTCTTACCGATTCGGACTATTTGATGTATTACCGCGAATAAATATAAACAAACGCGTCACCATTAATTTTGAAAATATTTACTAATATGCTGTAGCCCCAAATTTTTATAAGCCAAAATATCACTAATTTCCCTGTCTTTTGGGCTCAAAGCTAAGTGCTAGAGAACAGCACTGGGCCATATTAACAAAATTGCTTCTGACTCCAGGCTAATATTACAGCATAGGTCTACCTGCCTCGAAATATCACCATTTAATGCAAATATCACCGCCATCTACTTAAGACTGAGGTGATCTTAAGTTCCCTAGCCTTACTCTAAATAAAATCAAATTATAATTACTGGCAATTGAAATTTGCTCTGCACACAAATAGCAGGCTGTGTCGGGATCAACACATGTCTGAAGGACATAGCATCGACCGCTTTTACCTCATTTTCTTATTACTACGACACGCCTTACTTATCGGCTATGTGTTTCTAAATCTTCCTAACATAATTTAATTCAAACATTATTGCCGACATTCCTAACGTAATGCATTTAGACCTTACTATGCTTTCTAAACACACGATTTCCGATGAAACCTTGCCCTTTCCTGTCCGCCTACCATCGCCTGTAGTAACGAACATGGACTCTAGACTCAAGTTGTCTGAACGTCAGGTTAGCAGATTCCTAAATGCGCTTCGGTTCGGAATTACCTATCTGCCATTAATTAAATTAATCGCTTATCTGGGTACCAACCTTTGGTCTCTCCCAGTTTTTGAACCATGATCTAACCAAATCTAGCCTTCGGAATGGCTTGTCAAATCGTACCCACTATCGTGAATCTTAGTCTGACCTACCCAAATTATGTAAGGACAACCTAGACATCATTGGCTGCCACAAAATATTCCCAGCGGGATACGAATACACGCCAAAGTGTTTACAAGCCCATAGTTGCGGCGCCAAGAAATACTGTACCGTACTCAGGGGTAAGAACCCTCTAGGACGATGCCTCCACTTCCTGATTAAACATTCGACTAACTCAGGTAGGGTAGAGGTGTGGGTAAGTTTTCGTGGGTAAGTCTAAAAGTCGAAGTGTATAACTTATCTCTAAGTAACATGACAGGAATAACTGAGGTTTTACCTCGAATGAGAAACACTAATATGGGGTATGATAAGTTTATTACATAAAGTAAGCCGAATGATACTACAACCATAAATAGAAGTCAAATTAATAAAACGGCTTGAAACTACCATTGAAATGAAATTTAAATCATCAAATTGTTATGTGAGAAACAAACATTAATAACGCAAAGCAAATAAAATTAAAAAATGGAAATTCCAATTACAAATTTTAATATTGATTAGTTTCGAAATGACTCCACATTATAGTCCAACGTTCCTGTTCACATGGAGTAATACCATTGTAAGATTCACAATTATACGGATTGATATTCGAGAGAATTGCCGCGATAAGCGCCTTTAAACGTGATTTTAAATTGGACGAAATTGGACATGACGATATGAACTACGAAAAATACTAGTATTTCCCTACGCTATAAATTACAATAGTCACAACTAGCTAAAATAATCCAAGTATTTACATTGGATCAGGTTGAGAGGAAAACTTACACACAACACTGGCTCGACGTGAAACGCGGTTCACCAAAAACAATCTAGTAAGAACTAGATTAACCATAACCATCAACTCAACACTCGGGCTGTTCCCCATTAATCAACAAGACAACAAACCAAAATCACGATGAAATCACATAAATAACAATCCTGTAAGAGAAAAAACAATATAATTCAATAAACACATGGAAAGCAATGGGCAATCATCGCGTTCATCTTGCTGCATTGGTGCGCCGGGTAGCGCCCTTCGACAATTACATAGTTCCTGCTTGGCAGTGAACTAAAAAGAATGTCAAAACTGGGGACTACTCTTGTAAATTGGTCACTGTTTCGACGAGATTATATCACGGGAATTGCTCCTCACTTCACAACTACAGTATAACCTTGGCTGATAATCTGACCTGCATAGCGAGCTAATATTTCAACAACTGCTCGGAGATTTACGTACAAAACGTACATATTGCTAGCATGCTACTATATCTCAACACACATGTAATATCACTGGCATGACATTTACTTCGCGGTAATTCTGATTCTCAATAATATTCCATAATACATTCACAGGCCTATTCTCGCTTCACATATTTCTCATAATATTTGTAGGCATGCACTCTGCCCGCATCATTGACTTCATATATACATTACAGCATGCACAAAATTCTCATGTATATCCTGTAATCTGATCAGCCTTTTTCATTACAAATCAGGGTTCGATTCCCTGTCTAATCATTGTTCAAAACAGTTTCCAACCCACATTAAAAGAACCTATTCTAACCAACGGTGCACGATCAGCTCCTCACGTCTAACAGCACCTGTAATGCATGCAGCGTGCTTCCCATCTGTCACTAATCTCTCTAACTAAATAAATAAAATTTAGTCTCGACGCTGCGAGTGTGCAACTCGGGATGTTGATGATTTTGGCAATCTAATCCTTCTATCTCTATCAAACAAAAACACAGGAAAACCTTAAGCTGGCTAATATGCATAATTCACACCAATAAAGTCACAATACATCCTAACACTTCCCTCAATATCCCATCTAGCTAATTATAAAGTAACAGAAATAAAGAGAATACATGCAACCCCGACCTGTCCATATTTACAACATCACAAATATAAAATGAACACATGCCGTCAGGAGAAAATTATACTAAAGAAAATCCCTAATCTAAGCCTCACTAATAGTAATCGTAATTCATAAAACATGCCATTTAAAAATACATGCATCTTATCATGGCAACTCCCAGGACATCTGTAGCGGCTTACATCCCCACTACTATGAGGATCTACTCCATGGTTATTGGGGTTTCAATACGTGGATCCCATCTCCTTTCTTCTATAGGCGATGCCATCTTCTTGAAGTTAGTTCCCGTATAACAGCAACACACAAGATTCTGGTCAGTATTTCTACAGCTGTAATTAAAGGGCAACGTGAATAAAATGACACAACCACACGTTCACCACATAGGTAAATATTAAGGGTTTAAAACGGTCGCTAGGAGCAGCTCACGTAATTGTCTCTCGCGAAACGCGACCGGCCCGAAATTAATCCACGGATGAGCGTCCCTCACTCAATTACCAGTCTGCGGCTGATATTACCGTATGTTCCTTTAATACAAGAACTTGTGACATAGTGCACTTGGCGAATTATAACTGCACCCAGTTTACGTAACACTGTTCACAAGAAAGAAATTCACTGTCTTGGGTCGGTACGACCGTACAACGTTAGACTCCTGCCCACGTGGCAGCAATTACGCGTCCCGCGCACACTGTAGTATGACACAGATGCTTACTTCCTGACAACACACAGATAAAGGAGGAGTACGGAGCGATACTCACTTCATGACAACACAACCAGAAAGTAGAACGCTCCCCACAGGTGGGGCGCTTAAGTAACTAAGCAGACGCCGTTATGGCTAGGGGTTTCCCTGAATATTCAAATACTCAGCCAATCAGAGCTCTTGTCACACACAATGTCTTTGTAATTTACTAAAATTAATATCAGATGCACTCATGATAACCAGATAACGGCTCAGACAATTGTTATAATTTATTCCTTAACATTTCTCGCTCTCAGACCTGTGGAAAACCCTCAAATAACAGAACTGACCTCTCTCGCTGAACACATTACACATAATTATAACAATGTTGGTCATCCTGAAATTTTAACTCTGCGTGGTCCAGAATTCATAATAGCCACACCCTCGCTTTCTAATTGGCTGAACACACTTCGTGGCCTAACGATTTCTCCACGTGCTAGGTTGTGCTGACTCTTGGTAAAACTGAACGTTTCCCACGGTCGCGGGCAAGCTTCGCGAAGTATCCAGCTTCATTCTGTCTCCTGGACTTCCGGTCTCAACTGTACTGCTCTTCTAATGCCTGACTATAGTCCAAGTTTATAGTACTGTTTGATGTGCCAAAAGTATAATTTATCATTTGACACGTCTTAAGACACTCAGGATTTGTTCAGTTAGATTTTGAGGGAAGTGTAGGCGGTAAGAACGGCAGGGGTGACCAAGGTATGAATATGACGAGCAGATTAGTGTAGATGTAGGGTATAGTAGTTATGTAGAAATACAAAGGTTAGCACAGTATAGGGTGGCATGGAGAGCTCCATCATACCAGTCAGTTAACTGATGGCACAAACAACACACAACTGTAATTCCGCCCAATTACCTTTTTCCCATGACTGGTCATCTTATAATTACTCTGCTCAACCCTAAGGTTGGTGGGTAACATTCATGTCTTCCAAGCGTTTCCGTTCTTTGGCCAGCAGCTTCAAGGGGTAATATGTGTGCATGTCTTTAATGTTGTCAATAAATTGCACTCTAGGTCTTCCTTTAATCCTTATACCTTCCATTTTCCTTTCAAACAGGGTGGTCTGCCAGTCAGAATGACGAAGCAAGTGGCAAACGAAGTCATTTCTTCTTTTGTTCAAGGTTTCAACCAAGCTAAGTGTCTCATTTGCTCGTTTGAGATAGTTCTTGTTTGTGACTCTATCAGTCGAAGAAATTCTTAGGAGTTGACGCCAGCACCACATCTCAAAGGCCTTGAGTTTCAGCGTGACTGGTAATAACACGTTTTACCACAGAATGTCAGTGTTGTCTGTAGTCGCCTTTAGAGACCAGTCAAGGGACGGATGGTGTATGAAAGGGCATGATTAGAAGAGTTTTAAGAGGGGAAAATTGCAGAATATTATAAATTGTCCTCATCTCCTAGGTTTGATACCAGCTTACGGGTTCATCGCCTACATCTCTCAGGCAGAATTTAACTTCACTATTTAGATTTAACTTTGCTCAGTTTCTCTCTAACGATGCTTTTCCTGTAGCCGTGCATCGTTCATACGCTAATGGTGAAGCCATTTGTAGAAAGAACATTCTTATATGCACGTCTCTAAGACTACAAAATTAATAGCAGAGAAGTGGCGTATAAACAGCCTATTCCCGTCATCGGAATGTTAATGATCTTGTTTTGAACAGAGCTACTGCGTTATTTGTTGAGCGTAAAATATTTTATAGTGACAACACAGGCGGTGATTTAACAAGGAAGATTGTCGCTTTGTTCTCACCCTAACGAGCGACTCGATTCTTTATTGAAACGTACAATGGATGGCTGTGCTGACGTTCCCTTATCCAGAGTTGTCAAGCTCTGTGATTTCATCGAAACCCTCTATTTAGAGACCACCTCATCAGTGTAGAGTTTAGTTTTATGGGCTGCGGGTTCAATACTCGGCTCTGCTATGAATTTAAAACTGACTTGAGGTACTAAAACATAATTTTCTGAAGTTCCCTCTGTGGATCAGTGGTAGATTGCCAGCGTCTGGACCCGAACCTCGCGGGTTTAAGCCAGAAAGATGGAGTCCGTTTTTTAAAGGGCGGAAAATCGTCCATTCGACACTTCATATCATACGATGTCCCCATGTAAAAGATATCTGGTGACGCACTTGGTGTTTACCGGCCAAATTTAAAACTTAGTGCAAAAATATTTCTACATCTGGCAGAGTAAATCGGAATGTCTAAATTGACAGGTGGGCAGCCTAAATGGCGTAAATTCAAAATAGCTCTTCATGGTAGCCAAGATCATAAGTTATTATTATTATTATTATTATTATTATTATTATTATTATTATTATTATTATTATTATTATTATTATTATTATTATTATTATTATTATTATTATTATAAGCAGCCGGACTTGGGAGCTTAAGCGGTACGGAGCTCAAGATGGCAGGTTTGAACCCCGGCTCAATCCGGTGGTATTTGAAGGTGGTCAAATACGCCTGCCTCGTATCGGTAGATTTACTGGCAAGTCAAAGTACTTCTGCAGCACCTCGGAATGTCTGAAACCGGGTGAGTTGGTTGTGGGGTTAGGGGCGCGTAGCTGTGAGCCTACACCCGGGAGATACTGAGTTCGAACCCCACTGCCGGCAGCCCTGAAGATGGTTTTCCGTGTTTTCCCATTTTCGCACAGGACAAATGCTGGGGCTGTACCTTAATTAAGGACACGGCCGCTTCCTCCCCACTCCTAGGCCTTTCCTATCCCATCGTCTCCATAAAACCTATCTGTGTCGGTGCGAAGTAAAGCAAGTTTTTTAAAAATAAAAAAAGGGTCTCTGAAAACCGAAAATGTAATTCGTGAGTCGTAAAATTATTATTATTTTATTATTATTATTATTATTATTATTCTTTTATTATTATTATTATTATTATTATTATTATTATTATTATTATTATTATTATTATTATTATTATTATTATTATTATTATTATTTATTGTAACTGCCAAGTGAGTGCTGTATTATCCAGTATAGCCTACCGTGGATAGAGGAAAAGAGCTGCCGGGATTGACTAGGATCAGGTTGTTTACTAATAGTGGAAAGCAAAAAAGGAATTTATGATAACGAAAAATTTTAATTCAAGAAAGATGAATTCCACCTTAAATATAAAAAAGGGCAATTTCAACACACCCATGAGGCTAATGCCAACCTACTCTTTAAGAATAAACAATCCTGGTCAATATAAGAGGAATTTTTGAAACGGAAAGTCACGTCCTTTGTCGTGGCTATGACCACAAGGTTTATCGGCAGTCACGTTTACAAGACTCATTTTCTTACAAACGTGAAAAATAATAAGTTTCAACCCCTTTGGAACTCATTGGATACCACAAGAAACAAGGACTGGTTCCAATATATAGAATAACTTCAACTAGGAACAAAAATAAAAACAATGAGAATGAATTACAAAAAGTTGACCAATGTGAGGCTCATCGAATATCCCATTAAAAATGACTAATCCCAAACTGCATAGCCAAGAAAATTTAATACACTTTCTAGGAACAACTACGGTGAACACAAATTGGTTTTTTGTATTGATCTTACGTAGAGACAAGATTTTCTTGTTCAAACCACGACAAAACAACACAGCCGACACTTTACGGTAGATGTCAAGTAGTGAAATTCCCGAGAGAAATCCATCACATGTCTTACTTAACTTTAAAGATAGTATACCCCCAATAGTGTAATATTCTAGCTTGAGTATTTATGAGAAGGTACTATGCCATCCTAGGAAATTATGCGGTTTAATCCTCCCAAACTGCAGGAAAGCATCCTATTTCGTTATCATCTTACGTAATTACAAATACAGCCTTTTGCAACTGATTATAGATGGTAAGATAAAAAGGAAACATGAGCGTGCGATTATGAAGACAGATGTAATTCAAGAGGTCAAACTCGGGCAAAGTTTCCTTGATAGGAATGGGAAGCAGGGAATGGAAAAATGTATCAAGGGATAAAATATCCAATTTTTTAAATACTTTTCGAGATCTTTGTAATTATATAAGAGAAGACTAGCTTAACAACTGATAGGGAGTCTGCCACCTGGATGACAGCCCTAATGCAGAAGCAATTTCAGACGCAAGTAGGTGAACCGCAGTCATCAACCCGCGCTCCAAAATTCAGAGCCCTAGTCCCCCTTTCAGTCGTCTTTTAAAACAGGCAGGGAATACCGTAGATCTATTCTACCACCCCAACCCACAGGGGATAAACAGCGGTTATAACAGTAAAATGTAAAACCATACTGGAAAATGGCTGCTATGGCGCAACAGCCTCGAAGGGCCATGGGCTACCACGTGACGGATGCTCGGCCCGAAGGCCTACAGATTACGAGGTGTCGAGTGGTCGACACGACGAATCCCCTCGGCCGTTATTCTTGGCTTTCTAGACCGGGGTCTCCATCTCACCGTCAGATAGCTCCTTAATTGTAATCACGTAGGCTGAGTGTACCTCGAACTAGCCCTCAGATACTCGTAAAATTCCTTGGCCTGGGCGAGAATCGAACCCGGGTTCTACGGGTAAGAGGCAGGCAAACTATCTGTACAACGCTGGGCCGGCCAATCAGTTACCACTAATCTGCATTTAGGATTGTCACCCAGGTGTCAGATTGCCTATCAGTTGTTTACCTAGTCGTTTCTTAAATGATTTGAAAGAAGTTGCAAATGTATCGAAATTCTCCCTAAGTAAATTATTCCTCTTCCTACAAACGAATATTTGCCCCAATTTGTCCTTTTGAATTCAAACTTATCTTCATATTATGATCTTTTCTATCTTTACAAACTCCACTCAAGTTTATTTATCTGCTGAAATGAAATGGCGTATGACTTTTAGTGCCGGGAGTGACCGAGGACATGTTCGTCTCCCCAGGTGCTGATCTTTTGATTTGACGCCCGTAGACGACCTGCGTGTCGTGATGAGGATGAAATGATGATGAAGACGACACATACACCGAGGCCCCGTGCCAGAGAAATTAACCATTTTAGCCATGGAGTTGGACCATTCATCTGCTAATATCATTCCACACCAATCTCTCCATTGACAGCTCGTCAAGTTGAGTTGCTCGTCCCCTTAAGTATTCCAAAGCCGGGCTGAGTGACTCAGACGGTTGAGGCGCTGGCCTTCTAATCCCAACTAGGCAGGTTAGATGCTGGCTCAGTCCGGTGATATTTGAAGGTGCTCAAATACGTGTCGGTAGATTTATTGGCACGTAAAAGAATACCTGCGGGACTAAACTCCGGCACTTCGGCGTCTCAAAAAACTGTAATAGCAGTTAGTGGGACGTAAAGCAAAATAACACTATTATTATTATTAATCATTCCAGCCCGATGTCTGCAACATTTTCGTTACAGAACTCCCTTGTCGGAAATCCGAACAAATCAGTGTTGCTTTCCTGTCGGAATTGTCCAGTTCTCGAATCAAGAAATTTAATTATCTAATTGCAACGATAGAAAAAGCAACAAGGAAGTCAAAAGTAGAATTTTACAAGCCAAATTAGCATTTCACAAAAAGGAACCTTTATTCACTACAAATTCCATTAATCTTAAAACAAGAAAAAGATTGTCTGTTAAGTCAACAGCCCAGAGGCTGGTTGGACCCTCAAATAGCACCACCAAAGGCTATGCAGTTATAGGAAAATCATAAAAACCAATGACAACACCAAAATGAGCCGTACTAGGCAAGACGAGGAGTGAGGCAGTTTGCCATTGCTTTCCTCACTGGACCAGACAGTGCTAGTGTAGCACGACTGATCCTATGAGCAACACCTTCATAACACTCAGACGCACTGGATGTGCTCCTGAGGTCATTACTCAGCACCACCCATACCACCGCAGCTTCCATATTGGCACAGCCATTGATGAGACTGGGACCTCGGTGGAAGCTACACTTTGCTCTGGCCTGTGCCAAGAGATGGATGCAAAAGTACTGTATCCATCAAGAATGACAGCAGGCAGAGAAAAAGATTATTGAAAGCGTATGCTTGGAGCACTGCCCTTTATGGTTGCGAAACGTGGACAATTGGAAAAGGAGAAAAAAGGAGCTTAAATTCTTTTTGAACGATGGTGTTATACAAGAATACTAAAGATTAGCTGGACAGAAAAAAAGAACAAATGCTGAAGTAAATAAGAAAGTGGTGGGAAATTATACCTTATGGAAAAGCATAAGGAGGGGGAGGAATAGACTGATAGAACATATTTCGAGACACAATAGCCTGTTGAAAATGGTACTGGAGAGGATTGTTGAAGGCAAAAGATGTCGAGGAAGACCACGTCTACAAGTACAGCAAATCATGTCTGATGTAGGATGCAGAAGCTATGAAGAGATGAAGAGGAAAGCTATGAATAGAGCCAACTGGAGAACTGCCGCAGACCAATTCATGGATTGAATACTTAAGAAGAAGAGAAATTGAAGGGTTAATTGTTGTCTTGGAAGCACCATAGCATGGAACTCTAAGGGAAGGATTATGTTACACTCTGAAAACAAAAATCTATATATATATAAAATAGCTTGTCCTGACTGACTGACTGATTCATCATCGCCGAGCCAAAACTACTAGACATAATGAAATGAAATTTTGGGGATACATTCATATTAAGATGTAGGTGCTCGCTAAGAGAGGATTTTTGGATATTCCGTTGCTAAGGGGGTGAAAAGGGGGGGTGAAATTTTAAAATGAGTGCACCTATATCTCAAAACTTTAAAAGTTTACAAATGTAAAAATTGGTATTTAGAATCTTCTTTGAAAATAAGGAAACACGTATTTTTTTGTTTTCAGAAAATCCCAATAGGAGGGGTGAAAAAGGGTGAAAATGGGGGAAAATGTGTTGAATGCCTTTAATCAGGATACCGGTACTTATATCTCAGAAACTGAAGATATTACAGACCTGAAAATTGGTACTTTTGATCTCTTTTAAAAATAAAGAAACACGTATTTTTTTGTTTTTGGAAAATCTAATTAATGGGAGGGTGAAAAGGGGGTGAATTTTTAAAATTAGTGAATCTATATCTCCAAACTTTTAAAGTTTGCAGATGTAAAAATTGGTATTTAGAATCTTCATTAAAAATAAAGAAACACGTATTTTTTTGTTTTCGGAAAATCGCAATAGGAGGTGTGAAAAGGGGTGAAAAAGGGGTTGAATGCCTTTAATGAGGCTACTTATATCTCAGAAACTGAAGATATTATAGACCTGAAAATTGGTGTTTGGGATCTCCTTTAAAAATAAAGAAACACGTATTTTTTTGTTTCTGGAAAACCCAATTAAGGGGGGTAAAAAAGGGGTAATATTTTAAAATGAGTGTATCTATATCTCAAAACTTTTAAAGGTTATAGGTGTAAAAATAGGTATTTAGAATCTCCATTAAAGATAAAGAAACACGTATATTTTGTTTTCGGAAAATCCTAATAGGAGGGGTGGAAAAGGTTGAAAAAGGGGTCGAATGCATTTCATGAGTCTACTTATATTTCAGAACCTGAAGATATTACAGACCTGAAAATTGGTGTTTGGAATCTCCTTTAAAAATAAATAAACACGTATTTTTTGTTTGTGGAAAATACAATTAATGGGGGGTGAAAAGGGGGTGATTTTTTAAAATGAGTGTATCTATATCTCAAAACTTTTTAAGTTTATAGATGTAAAAATTGGTATTTAGAATCTCCTTTAAAAATAAAGAAACACGTATTCTTTTGTTTTCGGAAAATCCCAATAGGAAGGGTGTAAAAGGGTGAATAATGGGTTGAATGCCTTTCATGAGGATACTTATATTTCAGAACCTGAAGATATTACAGACCTGAAAATTGGTATTTTGGATCTACTTTAAAAGTAAAGAAACAGGTATTTTTTTCGTTTTTGGAAAATCCAAATATTGGGGGGTGAAAATGGGGGTGAATTTTTTAAAATGAGTGTGTCTACATCTTAAAACTTTAAAATTTACAGATGTAAAAATTGGTGGTTAGAATCTCCTCTAAAAATAAAGGAACACGTATTTTTTTGTTTCCAGTAAGTCCTAATAGGAGGGGTGTAAAAGGGTGAAAAATGGGTTGAATGCCTTTAATGAGGATACACATATCTCAGAAACGAAAGATATTACAGAACTGATAATTCGCATACGGGATCTCCTTTAAAAATAAAGAAAGACGTATTTTTTAGTTTTTGGAAAAGCCAATTAATGGCGGTTAAACAGGAGTGACAAATTGGGGTGAATTTTTTGAAAGACTATATCTACAGAATATCTTGGAATCGTAAAATGTTACAGACGTAAACAGTGGGTGTAAATCTCCTGTAAATGTAAAGAAATATAGGTTATTTGTTTTTGGAAACTCTACTTAAGGGGAACCCAAAAGGGGTGAAATTTTAAAATGATAATTTTTACGGATATCTAAAAAACTTAACATGTTACAGAAGTGAAAAATAGTATTTTTTTTATCTCTATTAAACATAAAGAAAAGTGTATTTTTAGTTTTTGGAAATACCACTTGGGTGAAAGGCGGGGGGGGGGGTAAAGTGACTGAAAATGGTGATGAATTCTTTTAATTAGGCTACTGATATCTCAAAAATGAAGATGTTACAGACGTGAAATTTGATATTTGCAATCTGCTTTAAAAGTAAAGAAACACGTATTCTCGGAAAATCCAATGAAGGGGGGGGGGGGGGGTTGAAAGAATTGAAACATTAGTTGACAATTGTATGAGAATACATACATCTAATACTAAAGTTGTTACAGACGTGAAAATTCGTATTTGGATCTCCTTTAAAAACAAAGAAAAAGGCGTTTTGGTGGGGAAACCATCTTGGAGGGCGGGAGTGTAAAGGAGTTGAATTCCTTTCATGAGGACACATAAATCAAAAACTGAAGAAGTTAGAGTCGTGATAATTGGTATTTAGAAGATCCTTTGCTATTAAAGAAACAAGTATTTTTTTGCTGGAAAATTCATTTAGGGGGAGGAGAGATTATTGTGAAATGAAGTGAAAAAAAGTAAATTATTTTTATGTGGATACTTATATCTCAAAACTGAAGGTAATAGACGTGAACATTGGTGTTTAGAATCTCCCTTAAACATAAAGAAACAAGCATCCTTTTAATTCTTTTTCGGGGGGGCGGGCTGTAAATAAACTTAACAGGGGTGGGGTGTAGAAGGAGGTGAGACCAATTGATTTTACTGTTATTAGTGTACTTATAAGGATCCTCCGTTTCTCAGGCGGCAGCGCGCCGGCCTCTCACAGCTGGGTTCCGTGGTTCAAATCCCGGTCACTCCATGTGGCATTCGTGCTGGACAAAACGGAGGCGGGACAGGTTTTTCTCCGGATACTCCGGTTTTCCCTGTCATCAGCCATTCCAGCAACACATAATAGTAATAATAATAATAATAATAATAATAATAATAATATTCCGGACCGTCGTCAAATTGCGGACCGCGATGGAAACGGCTCCTGGACGGGTAATGACTAAGAATGCAGTCCGGTCGCGGGTTCAGTGCCGCCAAGGCACCCAGTATGACAGCACGCCGGATCTCCTGAAGGATTATATCCGTATTAAAAATATTATAGGAAAAGATGGCAAAGATTTACGGACCCAACTGACCTGGAGGAATACCTGAGCCTAATCCGGGAAGTACGAAATCGATTGCTGGAAAGGAAGATTTAAAAATGGGAGGAAACGTGCCGTAAAATAATAGATCGGGAATTTTGGTGGATTCTCGCAGAGAATGAGTCAGATCGCGAATTTCGGCGGATTATATATCTAAAACAATAAGCATTCAATTATAAATTTCAGTATAATACCGTAGCGAAGCACGGGTATCTTGCTAGTAACCTATAAAGATAAAAACATAGGTAACACTGAAATTTCCATTAACCTCTGTCTAATTAAAATGCAATATTAAATGATTAATGTGAAAATAAGAGTAAAAAATACATCAGTTTTATGCGCAGAACTAATTCATTATTCAGAAGGTCTGTTGACACATATAAGTGCAAGATTTACGTTCGTCATTAAAGTGTTAATGGTGCAGCCACGTGATGTCAGTACAATACTGTTATTGCAGGCAATAAATAGACATTAAAGAGCAGTGGTAGCGTTCAGCTATTGTTTATGTCTTGCAGGGCTCTCACGCGCTCTTGGCACACCACATTTAATGACACGGTGCGAACAACGCTACAGGAATTCTTCGAACAGAAGTGCATCTGGGATTCAAAGCAAGAGAAAATATTTCTACTCACTGATGTAAGAAGTGTTGAATACTGAATAGTTATTTACCTCCATGGGAGGGTTTAGGAATGGGGAAATTGCATATTGGATACTTGATGTTTGCTCGTATAGGTCAATAGTTCGATTATCCGTCTGTCCTACAGGACTTGGAGAGTAGTCCGCATTTTTACGTAGGGTGATTCGAAAAAGGTAGAGCAGAATCTAAGGTAGGATAGGGAGTATCAAAACTCAACTGTAAAATTTCAAAATGGATTCCTAAAAGCCGCCTCTGTGGTGTAGTGGTTAGTGTGATTAGCTGCCGCCCCCATAGCCCTGGGTTTGATTCCCGGCTCTGCCACGAAATTTGAAAAGTGGTACGGGGGCTGGAACGGGGTCCACACAGCCTCGGGAGGTCGACTGAGTAGAGGGGGGTTCGACTCTCATCTCAGCCATCTTCGAAGTTGTGTTCCGTGGTTTCCCACTTTTCCTCCAAGCAAATGCCGGGATGGTACCTCCGGCCACGATTCCTTCCCTCTTCCTTGTCTATCCCTTACGACCTTCCCTCTCGCCCCCACAAAGCCTCTGTTCAGCATAGCAGGTGAGGCTGCCTGGCGAGGCACTGGTACTCCTCCCCAGCTGTATCCCCGACCCAAAGTCTCACGCTCCATGACACTGCCCTTGAGTCGGTAGAGATAGGATCCCTCGCTGAGTCCGAGAAAAGAAAACAACCGTGGAGAGCAAACTGATTCTGAAAGAAAGAAATGATTCCTAAATATACAGGGAAGAAAAATGTTATTATATTTCCCTCTGGGAAAATCAAACGATCATGAATATGTCTTTCAATAAAATTTGACAGGCGGTGTTACCTAGCAACCGTGCAGGCTGTGTTGTGAAGTTTTGATGGATGGCCATGACGTAGCTCTCTTTATACAGAACCATAGTCTGTGCAGCTCTCAAGGTATTGTTGCTAGGTAAAATCGCGTCACACATTTTGTTACATGACACATGACGACATGGGTCCGAAAATGCATTATCGAAAATTTATCCGACCTTTTAGTTAGTTCATACTCAAACAGCAATTGAATACACGACAGAAATTATATGTCTCCAAAGGTAAAAGTCCAGGAGATTGAAGTCAGGAAAGCTTGGTGGCCAAGCAATTGGTCCACCTCTACCTATCCATGCGCCTTTACGTGCATGCAGACAAAAAGACTGGAATGTGCTGGAGCACCATCATACATAAAGTACAGCTGTGGGCGGGGTGGTAGTGGAATGTCTTCCATGTAATCAGGCAATGTAGTACGCAAGAAATCTGAGTAGTCCAGTGCACCTGCCCGGAAGAACGCAGGATCCCAACAAGCAATCACCAATTATTACTGGAGAGGACAGGATATCACGTGTGAGGACTTAGAGGTAGATCCGTCCCATATCAAACTGACTGTTATTTATGTAAGAAATTGTATTTTACTTTGGCAATCAGGACGTGTCAGCGAACGCTCGGTAAATACAAGCTCCGACCTCTCGGTAATTATGCATTTCCAGACCCACGTTGACATATCCCTTTCTTCTCTACAGTATATGGGGAGCTCATTCCTGAGATTTTGCTGTTGAGTTTTGATATTCCTGTTGAGGCGTCGAATACAATTTTTGAATAAGAACACTTATTCCCATTCAGAACAATAGGAACTCTGCCACCCTATTCTCTAAGTAACAATATCCGCGTGTCACATATCAAAATTTGAATTACAACGTTACTAAGCCACTTTCAAGATCAGTCGTCATTCTTCGACAAGAAAATCATATTATCTTAGTCAGCGGAAAGAAACCATCCGACTGCTTGGCTCGTTGGTCAGGTCTTAGACCACGTGGTAAAAGGTACTGTACTTAAGTTTGGTTTCAAACAAGAGGTATTATTATTTTTATTATTATTTAATTTCCAATACATAAACTCAACCTTATTTTGCATGCCATATTAGGGTTATAACTTATTTAAGAAATTCATCACAGAGAAGTAAAAGCTTATTAAAAATGTGGTGAATTCGTTGTCGCTGCAACCACATTTGCCTCCCCTCTGCTGAGCGTTTCAAGTCAGAACAATTATTGAAATTCAGTCTGTCCATTACGGAATCCAGTTACTTCTTCATCGGTCTTCCTTCCAGCATGAACGTGAGAAATTTGTTACAACGTAGTGTGTAGGAATTTGGTTTTTCTCTTTTCTATAGCGGTGATCAGCTCCGTTGTTTCATCTACTTCCTTAAGGACCCTTTATTTTGACTTTTCTTCTGTACAGCTTATGTTCCCCACCCTCCTCGATATCCGCTTTTTCCTTGTTTCCAGGCGTTTTACTTTATATCCTATTTTATTTATTTATTGTGCTTCAGACAGGTACAAACCTAATGATGTGAAACACATATACATTTACTATTACATTAGATAAAAACAAATATTAAATTAAATTTATAATACCTCTTATGAAAGTCCTTGTAAAATAAAGTCATAAATGAAATAAAAAATACACTTTTCTTCAGTAACAAAGTATTACAAATATTCAGTTACATATGCACATTCTATAACAAGGTATTTAAAATATTACAATTAAAATGATTTACGAACTGCTTTAAAGCTGCATTAGTACTGTAATTATACATGATGGTAGTGATGTTATCGAAGATAATAATGATGATGAGGTAAATGGTATAACTAAAAACTAGAATATTAACTAAAGTTATGAGCTTAACAATAGGAATCAGCAATGTGGGATTTTAACTTAGAACAGAAAACAATTTAAGTTATTTGTTTACATTGTTTTACTATGGATGTGTATGTAGTTGTAAATATATCTAGTCTATACTCATTGCTATATTTATTAAATATTTTCATTGAGTTTAACACTGGTGAATTACTATGTTGTTGCGTTCTTGATCTAGAGCAGTAGAAAGTAACATATTTCGGGTGCGTAGATGGATTAGGGACAGACAAGTTGAACAGAGAGAGCAAGTTAGAGCTACCAATAAGATTGTTAAATAATTTGTTGACAAATGGAAGAACTGCAGTTATTCGTCTTTTTGCTAAGGACTTATAGCCAAGTTGTTTCATTAAGTCCTCATACGAATCAAATTGAGGGTAATTATTAGTTATTTTGTACGTAAGGTATCTAAGAAATTTGTTTTGAACCATTTCAACTTTGATTTCATATAGTTTAAAGGTGGGATTCCAAATGGTCGATGCATATTCTAGCCGACTTCTTACAAAGGAGTTGTATAATAGCTTTATTGCTAAGACGCATGCTCCTCAGCCATACAACAAAACACTCCACACAAACATTTTGACAAATTCTTTCATAATTTTAATGTTTATTTCTCTGCTTGTCAGAAGCTGTTTCTTGTTACTGAAGGCTTGTTTAGTTACGGCAATCCTCCTCCTGAATGCTGTGTTGCACTTATTCTCGCGGGTGATAATTAGGGTTCGAAACTTTAAGACCTAAGGAAGTACAGAATATACAAGCAAATATGCCCTGAAACCTAGCTAAATATGACCTGAAAAGGTAAAATACGACTTCATTTTAGGGATGGGTAGCAAATATTAAAATTATCACTAACATTAAACGTTCTGAAAAGTAATTAGCGATAATACAGCAGACGTATTCAGTTATGCAAACTGACACAGACACAGTAGGTACGTTAAAAATGTTTACATTCATTCAGTTCAGGTCTGAAGTAGTGGAGTTCTCACCCTGTTTTACTATAAAACGAAGTAAAAGCATGCATTTTGGTATCTATCGGGATAGGTTCGTACAGCATCTCTTTCTTGAAATCATGTCGTGTGAACCTGCTACCGATCTGTTTCGGGAAAAGAAAGAAAAATACATCTACTACAGTATTTGGAAACCCTGTGTTTGAAACTCGACGCTGATAACATGTACCCTATTAAAAGCGACTCCTCAATTTAAACAAAAATGCTCAGTACAAAACCAAATTTTACTTTATATCTCTAAAATAAGCAAAATATGACCAATACAATACAAATGGCCAAAATATGCATTCATATGCAACATAACATTGTTTTAAATGCGGTCAGGGACCCATCACTCAGAGTTATTTTTCAGATTTCGTGCAAAATGTGCTTTGGGAAGAAATAACTTTTCTTTAACATCCGAACATTAGTGATAAGTAGTAAAATTGACTGACTTATACAGTTTCATCACCTAATTTGGTGAATGAAAGTTTGAATATAAGAAGAACAATATGGTTGTTTGAATATCATGATACAGAGGTTTTTCCAGTTCATTGTCACAATAGTTCGAGTGGCAGTTTATATTATGTCTTGCACTTCCAAATACATGACATTCAAAAAGCAAGCGATGTGGAGTTAGTGGGATTCGTAAAAAGCACGAATAATCAAATGAAGCATTGATCTTGCATCGCTCAAAATATGACTTAAATTTACCATGGAGAAACAAGAAGAACAGTATTTCTCTTGTAACAGTTCCCTTCATTATTGCTCCCATGATATCATTCCACTGAAGAGTTGTGTGCTCTTCAGGTAACTTACTGGAGCTCTGTTCTATGAAATTCCCATCGTCGATTTTGGAGCTTCTTTTGCTAGTAGGTCTGCCTTTTCATTTCCGTTTGTCCCTATGCGTCTACGAACCCAGTGGAGACACGCGTGGAAGCCTTGTTCAGTTATTGATCCTATGTCAGCAAGTATTGGGTTCATATTGTATTTACTATTTATTGAGTTCAGTGCTTCCTATAAATCGCCGTACAATTTGGATTTTTCTTATCTTTACACCACGCAGTGCTGGCATTATGGCCCAAAATTTAGCTTGGAAAATTGAACAGAATGAAGAGAATTTACACTGTGGAGAAAATAGTTCACTGTGGTTGTCATACACGAGCGATGAAACCACATCTGACCTGGTTATTTTCATCATTACCAGGTATGCGAAAGCCGTCTGTATAGATGTTGGAGTCGTGAAAGCGTTAACAACTATTGCTGTTAAGGAGAGTATAAATGGCTATTTTGTTGAAACATTTTAATTTTTTAAATCCAGAAACATTATTTGGAACTTGCTGATTAATTCGGTGTATGAATTATGAAATTTGGTTGACTGGAAGTACTGTATATTTAATTTAATTTAGTTGCATAGGACATTTTTAGAATTTCATTAACTGTAAGTTAAAAATTAGTATCTCAAGAAACACAAGGCTTGGAAGGCTGTGGTTTGATTTAAATTCGAGTGGATAACTTGCTGCATAAGTTGGTAGGACTGGAATAAGAGTTGTGATTCTTCTTTAAGTTGCGCATGCTATAATCTGGGCGTGGAGCTGAAATACTGGATGAACTGTCATTCCTAATCTCACACGCAATCCCTGATGCACCACGACAAGTTCGGTAGTACCGATCTCCTTTGTTTTTCTGCTTTTTAACTTTTTTGAACCTCATTTTTCTCTCGTCATGACCACATGTCAAAATTAACACATAAGATCAAGTGTACACCAGCACAACAGAACAAAAATGAGAAAAGTTTGTATCTACTTCTGTTCCTTTCTCATTACTTTCTGATTTTCTTTTTTCTTTTCTTGCTCTTTCTGCTGCTAAAACTCTTTGAGGAGGAAGAGGATGAACTCGGAGAATGTAGAAGATGATGAAGACTACGGTGCAGGCGCGTTTTAGTTGCTGTTTCTATTAACAAGCGAGTTTTAATTTTAATTTAAATTAATTTTAATGGCAATTTCTTTAAAACTATAGAAGATAGACTCTCTATTTTTTCACAGTTCATTTATAATACACTTATAATAATATACCTCTGGAATGGTAGAGATAGCTTGTGTATTTGCAGTAAAATGCACAAAAAATGTATGGAAAAATTGTAATAAAACACCAGGCAAAATCTATCCTAACTTCTAGAACTTGTAGTCTACTGCAATATAACTAGAGGAGTATGTACATGAAGCACGTACTGTACAAATAATCTGCAAAAATTTCATTAAGTTGCATGATGTACTTCTTGACGAAATGGGACATGAAATGAGCAAATTTAACATTAGCGAGATAGTCATTCATACTCCCTTTAAGTCTTTTAAAGATGGTAATCAGGGGCATAGCCAGGGGGGGGTTTACTGGGGGTTAGAACCCCCCCCCCATTGAACTTTCACAAAAAGAAAATAAATAGAAACTGACAGTAAACAATAAACTTCTTTTATGTAATCAAGATAAACTCCCTGCAATCTACTGCTTGTTGAGAGTGTTTGCCACCCTACCTGTCACCACTGCAGCCAGTGAGAGATCATTTTCAACATTAAGACGCCTCAGGAATACCACAAGTGAAAGTCGACTCAACGGGTTGGCTCCCTTGAACATTCACAGATACATAGTTGTAAAACCAACAGATGTGTTAAATTTATTTTCTAGGAAGCCTCGAAAATTAGATTTTAGATTGTAAACTGAACATACCGTTTGAGATAAAACTGCTGACCTCGATCATATTGTTCTTGTTCTGTATTTTAAAGTAAGAATTTTGTAGTGTATTGCAATCTGAATATCACATACAGTAATTCACTCTTGTATCAGTATCCTTATGACAGTCATGCATGCGCGTACCAGACACGCACAAGCACAAGCACTTTCATTATGTTATATCTTAATTTTGTAACTGTAATCCCCCCCCCCCCATTGGCCGATCCTGGCTACGCTACTGATGCTAATATATCCAAATTGAAGATAATTACACTTTTGCTCTGTAGTGATCTTGAAAATTGTCACAGGCGATGTTCCACTTTCCTTGCCAGTTCTGCTTTACCAGTTGAAGTTGAAAATAACGATTGAGTTCTTGCAATAATCAAGTGCAGTGTCGGTGGACTTAGTTTGGTTTCAGACCAAGAGGTACCGGGTATCTGCTGACCTGAGCCAACATCAAAAGCTGACGTCACATCTCCACTACAATACAGTAAGTTTAATGGTTCGAAGACTCAATGTAGGAACTAGCAGTGGGTCAAACTGAGGTGTGGGCTTACCAGCACAGGGCGTTGCTTTTTAAATATAAATGATGGGTGTAACTGCCAAGAAACAGCACTTCGTGAAGAAATTAATCTTCTATATTTTGTTGAGGCGCTTTCTCTTTCTTTACATTTTTCATGTTAAGAGCCGTGGGGAGTCAGCCCAGTACACACGGCTAGTTTATGATTAAGAGAAGCTATTATTTATCCATATTAGATATAGCCGCGACTTAATTGAGTCTGCCTGCGTCCAGGTGAATGATGGCTTGTTCATACTTAAATGTCGTCGGACTGAGTTGAACATAAATAATCAAAATAAAAACAAGCAATGTATGTCACATCAACCATAAACATTATCGTAATTAGGAGTGCCTCACCACACTAAATTGTAATTATCTCCATCATCTGTAAGGTAGTCATGTTTTAATAAATCCTTAAATGAAAGGTACGCAGATATTTTTTGTCTGATATGTCTTCAGCCCAGTACCAATGCCAATTCAGCGGATGTTCCACCAAATTTGGCGGACATTTAAATGGAACAACGGATAAATTTTCCATTTAGCGGACAGCGGATTTTTTGACGGATTTTCGAACTTCTTACAGCGATTTTCAGCGGTAACAATATCCCGTTTCATCACCAAGAGAAAAATAATATAGAACTTACTACGGTATAATAGTCTACTTAATCCCGTTGTATTGAACTTATACTGCATACTACCAATCGTTTCCTAAACCAGCTCTGGTCCACAGCCTTAGTCAGAATTTGTTGCAATCGTGACTGTATTCTTGATGAGCCGGGTAGTGTCGTGCTTGATATCGTATTTATTTTGAGATTAGGTTAATTTTGGTACGTCAATCTGTCGAAAGAAAAGGTTAAAAAGGAGTCAGATATTTCGTAAAGAGTGGTTACATAATCAAACTTAAAAAGACTAGTTGGTTGAGCTTCCCAAAGATCCCAAACACGGCCGTTGCATCTATTATCTGTTCAATATGAATGAGAAATTGTTTGATATTATTTCTTTCCGCACTTATCAAAAACAATGAAAACAGTAATGAAAGCGAAAATAACATTCAAAATAGATTTGAAAATTTCCCTGTGTGCTTTGCTGCTGTGAACTGCCAGCATATATTTTGAAAAAGAATAGTACTATGTGGGTTCTTCTGAAACCACAGGACCTCAACCCATCACATCTGCTTCAGAGCATATAGTGCGGGGAGGAGAAGATGATGAACTCCTGTTCTGAAACGGGTGAGTATTGAGTTAATCTCTTTTATTAAAACAGCTGGTATATGCTATTTGCTTTCGTTTGAAATTTAGCGGAATTTAGCGGATTTTCAACTAAAATTTATCGGAGAAAATATTTATGGATTCGCAACACTGCTTCAGCCCAGTGGTGATTTGGATCCTCAGAGAGCACCATCAAGGGTTGTGTGTTTCCTGAGGAACTGGTAAAGCCGACAGAGCCATCATAATGTGGCGAAGAATCCATGATGAGGAGTGAGGTACTGTAGGTTATAATTTCATTCTTCCCTGGCAGTGACGGTCCGTCAAATAGAAAATTGGGTGTTCAAAAAATTTAACCGTAACAATAACATATTAAGTGAAGTATTAGTCACTCGCCTAACTGCGCTGTTAGTATACAAAAGGTATCATTTTTAATATTAAATCCAAGACCGCGCCCGTGGGGGTTTGGCGGGGATAGGGGAGTTAAAACCCTCCACACAACACCCCTTCCCCACCGAAATAAGATGGAACTTAACCAATTTAAACGTTACATGTGGGTTTTTAAATTCAAGCCATTAAATCAGTCCTATTAGGAAATCAACCACTTGGAAAATTAAACGATTGAATTTAATCTATAAATATTGTGCTATCTTTAAATATTTCTCTAGAAAATTTCCTGTAGTTTTTTTAATTGGTGGGAAATATGGATTGTTGACGTTTTATCGCGTTTAACGTACTTTTTGCGAGCCTTAATTTTGTGCTTCTAAGTCAGGGTTTAGCCTCATCATAATAGTCTGACTATGGCAAGGGTTTTATAAATGCAGTTACTCAAGGGAAAATTCAAGATGATGAAATAATTTGTTTTAGTTATCATTAAGAATTATTAAAAAATAAATATGAGAGTGACGCCTATTTGGGATGGAAGTCTCGTAGAACACTGAATGAAAGGTACAAACTGCATAATTATTCGTATGTTGTTTAAAAAAATCAAATCGGCTGTTTGAATTCATTACTTTCTTCACACTCTTCAGTATATCTTAAATATGATCTACATGAACTAATAAAAGGTGTGTCAAAAATGGAAAACAAAAAAGTGATTCAAATCCATAGTTCTATATGTTTTCCTTACATAAAGGTCATCTTTGCAATAAATCAACGGGGCGGTGAA
The DNA here is from genome assembly GCF_040414725.1 of Anabrus simplex. NCBI lineage: Eukaryota > Metazoa > Arthropoda > Insecta > Orthoptera > Tettigoniidae > Anabrus > Anabrus simplex. Next base: position 1,669,004,501 of record NC_090265.1, read on the forward strand.
GAAAAGTTTATTACCGGTAGTGTAAAATTACAAGTCTCACCATCGCATCGTTCCTACTAGCAGATAACTGGTAAGTTAATCCATATTGATAGTTTGATAGTGACCTCACGTGTTACATATTCTAACTTTACCAAATATTATATAAGTTTTATGAAAACATATTACATTCTCAGTCAGTCAATCAATCAATCAATCAATCAATCAATCAATCAATCAATCAATCAATCAATCAATCAATCAATCACTACTCATCTGCATTTAAGGCAGTCACCCAGGTGGCAGATTCCACATCTGTTATTTTCCTACCCTTTTTTAAAATGATTTCAAAGAAATTGCGAATTTATTGAACATCTCCCGTGGTAAGTTATTCCAGTCGCTATCTCCTCTTCCTATAAACGAATATTTGCCCCCATTTTTCCTCTTAAATTCCATATTTATCTTCATGTTGTGATCTTTCCTACATTTAAAGACACCACTCAAACTTATTCGACTACTAATGTCACTCCACGCTATCTCCCCACTGCCGGCTCGGAACATACCACCCAGTCGAGCAGCTCGTCTTCTTTCTCCCAAGTCGTCCCAGCCCAAACTTTGCACCATTTTTATAACGCTCCTCTTTTGTCGGAAATCGCCCAGAACAAATCGAGCTAAATTTCTTTGGATTTATTTCCAGTTCTCGTATCAGGTAACCATGGTGGGGGTCCCATACACTCTAATTAGGGTCTTACCAGAGACGTATATGCACTCTCCTTTACATCCTTACTCTGACCCCTAAACACACTCATAACCATGTGCAGAGATCTGTATCCTTCATTTACAATCATATTTATGTGATTACTCCAATGAAGATCTTTCCTTATATTAACACGTAGGTACTTACTTACATAAGGAACTTTCACCCCATCAAGGCAGTAATTAAAACTGAGAGAACTTCTCCTATTTGTGAAACTCCACAATCTGATTTAACCCCGTATATCATCATATCATATCTGCTATTAATCTCACAACATTATCGAGATCATGTAACCTATTCATTACTCTATACCAAATAATATCATCTGCAAAAAACCTTATCTCTGATTCCACTTCTTTACTCATATCATTCATATTCATAAGAAAACGTGAAAGTCCAATTATACTGCCTTGAGGAATTCCCCCCTTAATTATTACAGGCTCAGATAAAGATTCGCCTACTCTAATTCTCTGAGATCTATTTCGTAGAAATATAGCGACCCATTCAGTCACCATTTTTTCTAGTCCAGTTGCACTCATTTTTGCCAGTAGCCTCCCGTAATCCACCCTATTAAATGCTTTAGACAGGTGAATCGCGATACAATCCATTTGACCTCCTGAATCCAAGATATCTGCAATATCTTGCTGGAATCCTACAAGTTGAGCTTCATTGGAATAACCTTTCCTGAACCCGAACTGCCTTTTATCCAACCAGTTATTAATTTCGCAAACATGTGTTATAAAATCAGAAAGAATGCCTTCCCAACGCTTACATACAACGTATGTCAAACTTACTGGCCTGTAATTTTCAGCTATGTCTATCGCCCTTTCCTTCGTACACATGGGCTACTCTAGCAACTCCTCATTCATCTGATACAGCTCATTCATGCAAACAATAATCAGATAAGTACTTCAGATATGGTACTCTATCACAACCCATTGTCTTTAGTATATCCCCAGAAATGTTATAAATTCCAGCCGCTTTTCTAGTTTTCAACTTTTGTCTCTTATTGTAAATGTCATTGTTGTCATATATAAATTTGAATACTTCTTTAGCATTAGTCACCTCCTCTATCTGGACAGTATTCTTGTAACCGACAATCTTTACTTACTGCTGACTGAATACTTCTGCGTTTTGAATATCCTCACATACACACTCCCCTTGTTCATTAATGATTCCTGGAATGTTCTTGGAACCTGTTTCTGCCTTAAACTACCTATAAGGACCCTTCCATTTTTCACTAAAATTTGTATGACCACCAATTATGCTTGCCGCCATGTTATCCTAAGCTGACTTCTTTGCTAGATTCAGTTTCCTAGTAAGTTCCTTCAATTTCTCCTCACTTCCACAGCCATTTCTAACTCTCTTTCCTTCCAGTCTGCACCTCCTTTTTTCCCCTGTTATAATGGGGTAGATCTTTACCATTCCTTATCACCTTTAAAGGTACAAACCTCTTTTCATATTCCTCAACAATTGCTTTAAACCCTTCCCAGAGTCTGTTTACATTTTTATTTTTCGTTCTATATTATATTTTAAATTTATAATTTATATTTATTTTATATTTATATTACAAAGACGAATTTGCTGACTTACTAGCAAGAGTGAAACATTTGAGCACGGTGTATGGACTAAACATGAACATAATTGACCGAGGAGCTCAGATCTATATCACAGATAAATTCAGGAGACGGCACGTAGTGCACTATTTTAGGTCAACTATCATTCACACGAGAAATTGTGAAGCAGAAATTAAACTACTGTTATGGAGAATTGTTATGAAGAAACTCTCCAGGATATCACATCATTCATCATTGTCGAATAAAAGTGTGATTATTGCTAAACATTTTGCAAATGAAAAGTTAAATTAATAAATAAAATGCATTTTTTCAAGCTGTTTAAATTTCTCAATACAATACACGAGAGATACTTTACGTCCCACCGTCCAGCCCTGAAGATGATTTTCCGTGCTTTCCCATTTAAGGACATGGCCGCTACACTTTGCAATCCTAGCCCTTCCCCCTCCTTCCGTTGACGAAAACCTTCAATGTATTAGTGTGACGTCAAACCACCATAAAAAAAATACAAAATTTTAAAAAATAACATAACATAATAACATAATTATAGCAGCTGTACCTAGCATAGGCTACCGTGCTTCTATTTCCTCTCCCACATGGCACCGAAAGCGGAACTCTATTGGGCGACCTATGGCTCAGTTTTATTAATTTTATCGGGTAAACACTAATTGTCTCATCCAACATCTTTTACGTGTCGAATGGATTTGCTTGCGCCCTTCAAAGATCCGACTGCACCTGCCGGTTTTGAACTCACGACGTTGGGATGCGGAGGCCGTCATTCTATTGCTGATCCACACAAGGAGCTATCAGATTTATTGAATTAGCAACCTGGTCACTATTACCATAGCGACACGTTCTACGTACTCCGTGACTTTCAGTTGCTTTCCCAACCGAGAACGCCAGTCGCCTACTCCGTCTATACTCACATAATGAATTCGAATATGTAATTATGTTATTCATTCTTGAATTAATTACTCGAAATTATCCCGTCTGATAGATCTCTATATTATATTTTAATTATACTACTGAGCCGTATCCGACCGGCCCATAATAATAATTGGAATATTATTTGACCATATATGTGAATTTATTAATAAAAGATACAGTCTAATATGTTAAAGCATCGTATCCCAAGATAGTTAATACCGGATGTTGAGCAAGACTGTAAGTCGCTGGATGTTGCTTCATATTTCCGCATGACCGTGAGAAAGTAAGCGTACCCAAGCGCTGGCAAGGACCGACACGTGTATTACATGCTGACCAAGCAAGATATTTCAGCCAATGGGAATTTATGGATTTGGCAAACATGGAGGCTACACCGCGTCATATATTAATTCCAGGATGACCAACATGCTCTGTGGATAAAGTCAGTTTCTGTAGACAATCGGTTTTTCACAGTTTCTGAAGTTAGATATATTTGGTAATGTATTATAGAAATTGGTGGAAGAGATTTGCTAATGTTTGAGCTGTGTTTTATAAATATATCACAATAAGTATTGTATCATCATAGGCCTACATGACGAACTCTCTGATTGGTGGTTGGTTCAGATACCCGGGAACCCCAACAATATTAGCGTCACCGAAGCCTCCTCAGTAATCCAAGCTCTGGAGAGCGTCATTCTGTAGCAAAAATTTGAGCAGTACGGATGTATTAACTCGGCACTCTGTAGGAAAAGTTTGTACCAACTCTGTGACTGGTGATTGTAATTAACGTGGCGTTATTCCAGAAATAGTAACTGGTTCTCGTTGATACTTCAAATTGTGCAGTCGTAATATTTACTGTGCTTTGACAGAGTTTACTTTTAATCGATAAAGACGGTGTAGTGACCGCTGAGTAACAAGTGTTGTGGAAACGTGCTAGTGTTTCACTATTTCGCGACGGGCGCGTATTCGCGTGGAACTTCCGTACCGAACCGTGGGCTGCTTTTAAAACTGTAATTTTACCCTTTTAGTGAAGTGTGTTATATATATGTGAATCAGTGTGTTAGCTGATCTGGTAAAAGAAAGGGTATTTCGGCTCGCAGCATTAAGCAGCGAAGAGATTATCAACTATAGTCTTCTGTGTTCCAGTGAATTGTTTTCCAGCAAGATGATGGATACACCTGCAGAGGAAGGAAGTGCATTCCCACATGTTAAGGATGTGATTAACATGGTGTAGATCCCAAAATTAGTGGGGATGTAAGCTGCTATCCTGGTTCCCCGAGAGTCATCTAAAGTAAGATGCACGTATTATATATGGCATGATATGTAAGTTATGTTAAGGTACTAGGGCAGTGTAGATAGAATTTTCAGTTTCATTTAAAGTAAGCCTGACGGCATGTATTTGTTTAATTTTGTCACTATGGTAGATTCGGATACGAGATTAATGCATGTTTATTTTATTTTTATTTTGCTTTATGATTAGATGTTTGGGAAAATGAGGGATTGATAGGATCAGTTATTGTTGTAAATATAGTACTTAGCGTAGGATATTCCGAGTTTTCCTGAAATATATGCTAGAAGGGCTAGATCGACAGGTTCATTTTTGTATTACGTTAAACACGTATCAATTCATTTTATTTCGGTCATTCAGAGAGACAGGTATAGCTACTTTGCATGATGCATGGTTTTACAGAAGCTGCCAGAAGGAGCTGCAGAACGTCGTTGTTAAATTAAGATCTTTGAAGTCAAGTTGGATTCTGTTTGCCTGATGGTCTGCCAAGGACTTGAACAGCGTCTCGTTATGTGGAAAGGCCAGTAGGATTCATGAGGAATGATGAGATAATAATTGCATGCTTAATTATAATGTATTGGTACAGGCCGATTGTATGCCTGACAAGATAGAGAGAAATTGTGCAGATGTGTGTGTGCCTGCCTAGCGTCTTCTGAGTATATTGTGATCAGAATGGACAGTGTTAATTCCAGACTATTGAGTCTGATGTTGTTAAATGGCCCAAGCATGCTAAGAAGCAATTAATATACGGGAGTTTCCGTGTAGTTGATGATGGGCGTTATCTCATGGCAAGTTGAGTCCTGGCCTGTGTTATCGGCATGTGTGAAAGAGACAGTATTTCCTTGTGGCGGCCACGGGAGACAAAATCCAATCTTTAGCGTAGTGGAGTTCTATATTTCTTTACAGCTCGTAATCTACCCGGAAGTACATGACGGATGACCGCGCTGTTGAGCGCTCAAACGCAGCAGAAGGAGGCAATGTTGCCCATTGCTTTCTTCATGACATCAAGGATTATTTATATGTTTTTCTCTTACAGGATGGTTTTACCTTATTATTTTGTGATTGTATACCTTGTCTCGTTGTTTTTTAAAGGGAACAGCCCGAGTGCTGAAGTATTGTTGGTTTATCTAGTTCTGTCTAGATCTTTTGTAGTGAACCGGGATTCACATTAGAAGCAGTGTAGCATTTAAGACTTTACTCGATATCCGATGTACATATATGTTTAGTTTGATGATTTGAATTATTGTAAATACAGTGTAGGATTTGCCCCTAGTATTTTGCATACCTTACATAGCGTCCGGTGCGTCTTAAGTATTTTTTCTTTCCGTCGTAATTTTTCACATGATGTAACTTTGATTTTACGGAAATAGTTTGATGACTCTCGGGAGTAACTTAATTTTGAAACCGTATCGTTGGGATGCGATAATGTGAAACTCCATACCGAAATACCAATGGCAGTGTTTGCATACACTTGTTGCCATACAACATAAACATTGGACTATGAGAAGATACTCAGTCTTGATTTTTATATATGTTCTTTATTGAACTTGTTTTTCTTTTAATGTCAAATTTGTATTATCACTCATTTAACGTTTCTGATTTCGATTTATTTTATTACTTTGAGTTCATTTTTTACAAGTTATTATTTTTTTTATTCAATTATTTTCGTGTGATTTGATCGGGGATATTTGTTAATAAATCCATCTTACCCCCTATGATTGTTTCTCATTTGTGTTATACCTCCATTTCCTGTCATTGATTGCTATTATAGTGTAGAACTTCGACTTTATCCTGACCCAATCGACAACCAACCCACACTCTGCCCAACCCTGAGTTAGTCGGATGTTCATACAGGAATGGAGGCATCGTCCTAGAGGGTATTTACCCCTGGGTACGGTACATATATATTTGGCGCCGCAACTAAGGGCAAATAGACACTTAGGCGTATGTTCGTATCCCACTGGGAGTATTTTTGTGTTACCCAAAGATGTCTAGGTTGTTCTTACAAACTTGGGCAGGTCAAATTGAGATTTACGAGAGTGAATGTGATTTGACAAGCTATTCCGAAGGCTAGATAGGATTAGGATCATGGTTCGAAAGCTGGAAGAGACCAACAATTGGTATCCAGATAATGATTAAATTTAAGAAAGGTAGATAGGTAATTTCGAACCATAGGCGCAACTTAGGAATCTGGCAACCTAACGTTCAGACAACTTGAGTCTAGAGTCCCATGTTCAGTGCTACGAATGATAGTAGGCGGACATGAAAGGGCAAGATTTCATAGGAAATCGTGTGTTTAGAAAACAGAGTAAAATCTAAATGCATTACGTTAGGGACATCGGCAAAAAGTTTGATTTAAATTATGTTAGGAAGAATGAGGAACATAGCCGATAAATAAGGCGTGTCGTAGTAGTAAAGGAACTCTATTTGAGTCAGAGAACTATAAAAAGATTTCTCTAATGAGGTAAAGTGGTCGATGACGTGTCCTTCAGACATGTGTTGATCTTGATATAGCCTGGAATTTGTGTGTAGATCAAATTTCAATTGCCAGTAACGATAATTTTATTTGATTTAGAGTAAGGCTAGGAACTTAAGAGCGCCTCAGTCTTAAGAAAATGGTGATGATATTTGCAATGAATGCTGATGATTCAGGACTGGTAAACCTATGCTGGAATATTAGTCTGGAGTCGGAGGTATTTATCGTAAATATGGTCCAGTACTGTTGTCTAGTACTTAGATTAGAGCCCAAAAGACAGGAAAATTAATGTTTGGATTTAAAGATTTTTGGGCCATAATATTAGTAATTTATTTTTAAAGTTATGATAACGCGTTTGTTGTTATGCGCGGCAGAAAATAAATATCCCAAATCATAGTAAGCTTCTATATGGCGAATTTTGAGGCCATGTTTTCTTGGTATATGATTAACGTAAATCATAGAAGCTTTTCAGTAAAGTAAATGGTTTTCGTATGGAGTACACAAGATACGGTATAGGATACTAGGTAGTGGCGAGCATCCCTGCGTTTTCTCGAATACGTATTTGGTATGGCGATGACGATAGAGGAGTTGTTGGCGGAGATGGACAGAAGGGAGCAGGAGCGTATGGCGGAGATGGACAGAAGGGAGCAGGAGCGTATGGCGGAGATGGACAGAAGGGAGCAGGAGCGTATGAATGAACTTTCGAGTAAGTTGGAGGAGCAATTTAAACAAGCGGCGGATAGGTCAATGGAAGAAACTAGGGAACAATTTAAACAAGCTGCAGATAGGACTGACGAACAGTTAAAACAGGCTGCGAAAAAAAGCGAAGAACAGTCCAGAGAGACTAGACAGTTATTGACACAGGCGGCGGAGAAAACTGAGGAGCAATTTAAGGTGGCGACTAATGAGTTACAGGGGAAAATTGACTTCGTTCGTACATGCTGTTTAGAAGGTATGGGAAAATTAGAGAAACAGCTAGATACAGTAGAATTTAAAACACAGACGCAAATTGAAAAGATTAGAGATTCTGTTGAGGAAATCGCCGATCGGGTTACAGAACACATGACTAGCACAGATAAGCGGCTGGGAGATTTATCGCATACAGTAGAAGAAGCTACGGCAGAGATTACACTCCAGCGAGGCGCGATTGACAAATTACGGATTGACACGGAGACGAGGTTGGAAGAGTTCACCGTGGACATCAGTAAACAAATTACTGAAGCTCAGCAGAATACTGAAGACAAAATTAATTTGAAACTTAAAATGAAGCAAAAGGAGACTGAGGAAAGAATGAAGGAAATAGAAACTCAGATTCGATTGGAAATGAAGGAGGATATCGCGGAGACAGGCAAGGAGGTCAAAGACATGATAATCGCTGATCGGGAAAGGAACAAGGAAGATCTACAGGTACTTGGTTCGAGTCTGGAGACGTGGACAGAGGTTTCACAGAAAAATCAAGTGAAGATAGGGGTTGTTGAGAAGGAAATCGCCTACATGAAGGATAAGTTAGAATTGTTGGATTTACGAACGGACAAAGAACTCAGTAAATTAAAATGTACAGTGCAACAAACCATTATAGAGAAGGCACCCAGTCAAGTTAGCGATAACGTAGCGTTGAGCGATCTTTTACAGTTACCGCGTCAGGAGGTCCACTGTTCAACTCCAAATGAAACACATAATGTTCCTATTTATAATATCATGAGGAGCAATGAAGAAAAACCACGGAAGTTTACAGGGAATGATGAGAGAACACCTAAAGCTTTCTTGCGTGAAATGGATGACTTCTTAGCAGATTACAAGGTACCACCAGAGCGTAAATTAAGGACAGTAGAAAGATTTCTAGGCGAAACCGTGGCTGAATGGGCGAATGCTTTCCGTTATACATTTACTACATATGAGGAGTTTAAGGAGGCATTTCTTAAAAAGTTTTGGGATGTATCTACGCAGCAATCACTGAGGATGGAATTGTATTCACGTAGATATCCGGCTACTACGCCAACGAAGTATTCTCCTTTTTTCATTTCTCAGATGCTAAAATTTCGTGATTTAGACATGCCCCCAAGCGAGAGCGAAATTATAGCAGCAATCTCTCGACAACTACCTCTTGAAGTGCAGAGAACATTAATTGCAGCTAATGCTAAAACTGCAGCAGAGGCGGAATTGACTTTAAGACAGTTAGACTTAACATCTAGTCAAAACCAGCCTAGGTTGAGGCATGTTGAGGCTATCCATACGGTAGGGGTGGAAGAAGGAAGTAATCCACCGAAAGTAAGGAAGAGAAATGATTATCAAAGCTTAGGGACTCAAACAGCGACACATGAGCAAGCCAACAGGAGTGCTGTACATCAGGATGGTAACTGGCAGCGGAGAGACAGAAGAGACCAGTTTCGAAGAAATAATTATCAAGGTAACAGCCTAAATCAGCGAGGATATAGCTATCCAAATGGAAATAATGGGAGGACCTATAGATACAAGTATAGAAACTATGGTGGACCCAGAAGACCATATTATCGTTGGGACGAGAAGGAGCAAAACCCCAGAGGAGGAAGAGGCAATTACCAGGAGAACCGTGACCAAAGAAGAGAAGAATCAAGACAATACGTTGAAGAGTTGAGAGGAAAAAGGCAGGAGGAAGACCGGTGGAGAGGAGCCATACAAGCTAATGGTAACGAAGAATGTCATGGAGCAGAAAGTGTTGCGTACAGGGAATACCGTGTAAAGCAACAGGAAAACAGGCTGAAACCCAATGCTCCTAATTACGAGGGTAGAGGAAATAGTGGTAGTAAAGCCCAATGACGATCACAGAAACTTAGAATAGACGACATCCCAGAAGGAGAAGAAGAAGGAGAGATGGCAGAAGATGAGAGTGAAGATGATGGAGAAGAAGAGGAAAACCCAAATGATGAACCTGTGATGGTGGATGCAGATGACCCGGAAGAAGACACGGAGAATGTCAACTTCGCGCAGATGGAAAGAGACAATTATTCAGAAGAAGAAGATTGTGAAGAGTGTGGTGGTGTGCAGAGACGTTTTCATGCGTTACTTGACATCTACTACAACATCCGCCAAGATAATGATAGACTGTGGGAAGAGAATACAAATTTGCGAGACGGCAAATAGTACTAAAGGAAAGAGATTACATATATCCAGATGATAATAAATAGTCCAATAATACATTAAGAAAAAAATAAATATTCCATATTAATTTTTTTCCCTGGGTAAGAGGAGGATGAGCCGTATCCGACCGGCCCATAATAATAATTGGAATATTATTTGACCATATATGTGAATTTATTAATAAAAGATACAGTCTAATATGTTAAAGCATCGTATCCCAAGATAGTTAATACCGGATGTTGAGCAAGACTGTAAGTCGCTGGATGTTGCTTCATATTTCCGCATGACCGTGAGAAAGTAAGCGTACCCAAGCGCCGGCAAGGACCGACACGTGTATTACATGCTGACCAAGCAAGATATTTCAGCCAATGGGAATTTATGGATTTGGCAAACATGGAGGCTACACCGCGTCATATATTAATTCCAGGATGACCAACATGCTCTGTGGATAAAGTCAGTTTCTGTAGACAATCGGTTTTTCACAGTTTCTGAAGTTAGATATATTTGGTAATGTATTATAGAAATTGGTGGAAGAGATTTGCTAATGTTTGAGCTGTGTTTTATAAATATATCACAATAAGTATTGTATCATCATAGGCCTACATGACGAACTCTCTGATTGGTGGTTGGTTCAGATACCCGGGAACCCCAACAATATTAGCGTCACCGAAGCCTCCTCAGTAATCCAAGCTCTGGAGAGCGTCATTCTGTAGCAAAAATTTGAGCAGTACGGATGTATTAACTCGGCACTCTGTAGGAAAAGTTTGTACCAACTCTGTGACTGGTGATTGTAATTAACGTGGCGTTATTCCAGAAATAGTAACTGGTTCTCGTTGATACTTCAAATTGTGCGGTCGTAATATTTACTGTGCTTTGACAGAGTTTACTTTTAATCGATAAAGACGGTGTAGTGACCGCTGAGTAACAAGTGTTGTGGAAACGTGCTAGTGTTTCACTATTTCGCGACGGGCGCGTATTCGCGTGGAACTTCCGTACCGAACCGTGGGCTGCTTTTAAAACTGTAATTTTACCCTTTTAGTGAAGTGTGTTATATATATGTGAATCAGTGTGTTAGCTGATCTGGTAAAAGAAAGGGTATTTCGGCTCGCAGCATTAAGCAGCGAAGAGATTATCAACTATAGTCTTCTGTGTTCCAGTGAATTGTTTTCCAGCAAGATGATGGATACACCTGCAGAGGAAGGAAGTGCATTCCCACATGTTAAGGATGTGATTAACATGGTGTAGATCCCAAAATTAGTGGGGATGTAAGCTGCTATCCTGGTTCCCCGAGAGTCATCTAAAGTAAGATGCACGTATTATATATGGCATGATATGTAAGTTATGTTAAGGTACTAGGGCAGTGTAGATAGAATTTTCAGTTTCATTTAAAGTAAGCCTGACGGCATGTATTTGTTTAATTTTGTCACTATGGTAGATTCGGATACGAGATTAATGCATGTTTATTTTATTTTTATTTTGCTTTATGATTAGATGTTTGGGAAAATGAGGGATTGATAGGATCAGTTATTGTTGTAAATATAGTACTTAGCGTAGGATATTCCGAGTTTTCCTGAAATATATGCTAGAAGGGCTAGATCGACAGGTTCATTTTTGTATTACGTTAAACACGTATCAATTCATTTTATTTCGGTCATTCAGAGAGACAGGTATAGCTACTTTGCATGATGCATGGTTTTACAGAAGCTGCCAGAAGGAGCTGCAGAACGTCGTTGTTAAATTAAGATCTTTGAAGTCAAGTTGGATTCTGTTTGCCTGATGGTCTGCCAAGGACTTGAACAGCGTCTCGTTATGTGGAAAGGCCAGTAGGATTCATGAGGAATGATGAGATAATAATTGCATGCTTAATTATAATGTATTGGTACAGGCCGATTGTATGCCTGACAAGATAGAGAGAAATTGTGCAGATGTGTGTGTGCCTGCCTAGCGTCTTCTGAGTATATTGTGATCAGAATGGACAGTGTTAATTCCAGACTATTGAGTCTGATGTTGTTAAATGGCCCAAGCATGCTAAGAAGCAATTAATATACGGGAGTTTCCGTGTAGTTGATGATGGGCGTTATCTCATGGCAAGTTGAGTCCTGGCCTGTGTTATCGGCATGTGTGAAAGAGACAGTATTTCCTTGTGGCGGCCACGGGAGACAAAATCCAATCTTTAGCGTAGTGGAGTTCTATATTTCTTTACAGCTCGTAATCTACCCGGAAGTACATGACGGATGACCGCGCTGTTGAGCGCTCAAACGCAGCAGAAGGAGGCAATGTTGCCCATTGCTTTCTTCATGACATCAAGGATTATTTATATGTTTTTCTCTTACAGGATGGTTTTACCTTATTATTTTGTGATTGTATACCTTGTCTCGTTGTTTTTTAAAGGGAACAGCCCGAGTGCTGAAGTATTGTTGGTTTATCTAGTTCTGTCTAGATCTTTTGTAGTGAACCGGGATTCACATTAGAAGCAGTGTAGCATTTAAGACTTTACTCGATATCCGATGTACATATATGTTTAGTTTGATGATTTGAATTATTGTAAATACAGTGTAGGATTTGCCCCTAGTATTTTGCATACCTTACATAGCGTCCGGTGCGTCTTAAGTATTTTTTCTTTCCGTCGTAATTTTTCACATGATGTAACTTTGATTTTACGGAAATAGTTTGATGACTCTCGGGAGTAACTTAATTTTGAAACCGTATCGTTGGGATGCGATAATGTGAAACTCCATACCGAAATACCAATGGCAGTGTTTGCATACACTTGTTGCCATACAACATAAACATTGGACTATGAGAAGATACTCAGTCTTGATTTTTATATATGTTCTTTATTGAACTTGTTTTTCTTTTAATGTCAAATTTGTATTATCACTCATTTAACGTTTCTGATTTCGATTTATTTTATTACTTTGAGTTCATTTTTTACAAGTTATTATTTTTTTTATTCAATTATTTTCGTGTGATTTGATCGGGGATATTTGTTAATAAATCCATCTTACCCCCTATGATTGTTTCTCATTTGTGTTATACCTCCATTTCCTGTCATTGATTGCTATTATAGTGTAGAACTTCGACTTTATCCTGACCCAATCGACAACCAACCCACACTCTGCCCAACCCTGAGTTAGTCGGATGTTCATACAGGAATGGAGGCATCGTCCTAGAGGGTATTTACCCCTGGGTACGGTACACTACCTCCCATTATATTTGTCTTAATCATTAATATCTGAAGACAGGAGTGAGAGGTTTATTCCACTATCAACTATTTTGTTGGATTACGGTCATAAATATTATACTAATTATCATAATATGTTTCTTTTCCCTTGATGACCTTCACAGGATTTAATAAGCAGCAAGTGTATCGGTAGTTACACCAGCGAAGGCTGCATTAGCCACAGGGACTTACCGTACTTACAGGATCTTACCGGAACTGAACCCAGGTGAGTTACACTAAGGACAACACACGCAAAACACGCAGGCTACAGGGTTGTATTGGTATGACTTAGAACTGTGGCTGTCATCTTTGTGTTGAAGCTTCTTTTGCCTGTTGAGCTTGTCTTCGTCCGGGTTAAGGGAGGGCCGGATATAGGGATAGGCAGACTAGGCTGAACCTAGGTACTCGCACCACAATGAGGGGTGCACCGAAAACAAGAATGCTTCAAAATTATTACGTAGTGCGCCTCGGTGATATAGTGGTTAGTGTGATTACCTGCCCCCCCCCCCACGGAGGCCTGGGTTCGAAATTTGAAAAGAGCTAACAGGGCTGAAACGGGCTCCTCTCAGCCTCGGGAGGCCAACTGAGTAGAAAGGGGTTTTATTCCTTCCTCAGCCATCCTCGAAGTGGTTTTTCGTGCTTTCCCAATTCTCCTCCAGGCAAATGCCGGGACGGAAACTAACTAAAGGCCACGGCCGCTTTCTTCCCCATTCCTTGCCCATCCCTTCCAATCTTCCCATCCCTCAAAAGGCCCCTATTGTAAGGGACTCACCTCATCGCCGTTACATCTCCAAGAAATGTAAACATTCAGCACACACACACAACTTTCATCTTCTCCAGGAAAATGCTGGGGCAGTAACTTAATCAAGGCCACGGCCGCTTCCTTCCCACTCCTAGGACTTTCACATCCCTTCGTCTCCATAAGACCTGTCTGTGTCCGTGCGACGTAAAGGAAATAAAAAAAAATGAAAGAAAAATGTTGGGTCTGTGATGAAGCCTTTAGGCCTGTGTTCTTATGGCCAATCCGTGAACTTCTTCGTGGACACTGAAGGCCTTCGTTCCCAGTTCTTTGACTCTGAAGGATCTAATTTGATGGTGTCCTGTGTTTCGCAGAAACTGTCCGTGTTTGCAGAATCCTAGGACATGAGAAAGAGTTTCTTTCTGTATTGCGGCTATACTAAGTCCTTTGGGGCTAGCTCAATTCGGGGGCAGTTACGTAAACACCCAGCAAGTGGCTGCAAGGTTTGGGTCACGTAGCTATCAGCTTGTATTCGGGAGATAGTGGGTTCTCTATTTTCATCAAGCAAATGCTAGGGCAGTACCCCAATTAAGTCCACGGCTGATTCCTTCCCACTCCTAGCCTTTTCCTATCTCATCGTCGCCATAAAACCTATATGTGCCGGTGCGACGTAGCCTGACGCAAATTTAAAAAGAAAGTTATACAAATAATGAAATAAATATGTCTAAACATGAATTTCAAAGGCCAGATAGAGAAATTCCTGCTAAATGAAAAGAATATTTTAAGAAAGATCATAGGACCAAAATTTCAGGATAATTAAAATATATACATCAAGAATGAAACACTCTATAAGAAAAATCAAAAACTCCTACGCAAAAACGAAGGATACATGTTTACGATCATCTTCTTAGAATGAACTCTAACAGATTAACAAACAAATCCTTGACTTCTTCTGTAACCGCAAAACAAAACCCAACTGGTTTAAATAAACTGAAAAATACCTAGTAGAATAAAAAATTACAGAAATTTGACTATTCGATCGTACAGCTAATGTACGGTAATAAAAACTGGACCCCAGATTTGTATGCAGTAGCAGGTTAGAATGCAAACTAATATGGTTATTAGGATACTCGGTCTAGTCCGCCCTTCCGTAATGTAGTGGGAGTAACATACATTCTAGGGGTTCCGATCTACCGAACCCCTAATGATATGCAAATCTCATAACATGACCGTTGTGCAGATTAGACTATACTTGTTACTCCCTTCAGTAAGTTTGCAGACTAACCTATTAATACATAAAAATCCGGGCTCTAGATAATTAAAGACGAAAATATAAGGTTCCACGACAAATCTGCATCAAAAGCCAAACCTATTATCTCGGAAGACGAGAGGAAACCAAGATCAGAAAGAATGAAGAAATACTGGGCACTAAGAAAAGAACAGTACACAGATTGATTCAACGTACCGCAAAGAGGGTGAAACGAAAGAAGAGAAAAGAAGATGAATAAATAAGTGGTTTTTATCTATTTTCACTGCACTCCCGACACTCGCATTCTCAAAGTCGGAGGCGAGTCTGAGGTAAGTTTATGAAAGTAACAGCTTCATTCTTGCTAATGCCAGAAAATACTGTGTAATATAAACACGACAGAGATGGATGATACGAGCTTGTCTTAAGTCATAGAAATGATCAAGATGAATTATAAAGGAAGCCACAGGAGAAAGCAGTGACGGGTAAAACATGACCTGTCATTGACCGACGTTTTTGTGAATGCCATGACAAATCACGCCCACCTTGGTTTGGATACCTATTTAGACATTAACCGTGGCGACGGTGCTGACCTCTTCGGCTTGACCCCTCCGTGCTCAGGTAACAAGCTTTCGCCATTACATTTATCGCCTGTGATCGTGTTGCTGGCGTGTGGACAAGACAGCGACATGCGGTGTTTGGGCCCTTTCAGCCATCTGTTATGTATAAGCGAGCTCGCCGATACTCTCGCCGGAGCGACCGACACGAGAGAAGGAAGAGGCCTTATCATTTCAAGGGTGTTGTAGATTTTTCTCTGCCGTTATCTCATGACCAATAAATCACAGTTAACTAACCGAACTTCCTTATTGCCACAGAGGGACGATTCGCAGCTACAGCAAGGAAGGGACTCGTGTACCGTACCAGGAAATCATTTACGAAACAGACAGTTGTGATTCATTTCCAATAAACTAATGTTGCCAAACTTTCATAAGATTGTGCCCAGTGGCGTAACGCTAGGGCCTGCAAAGCAAGTGGGCCCGGGCATTTAAGGGGCCCCGAAAACTACTCGGAAAATATATATATATAGCTTAATATTACTCTGCACCGAAATGATCAGGACGGTTTTGAACAATCAGTCGAAAGAGTTTTTATTCTTTTTACGTAGAGGAATTGCCACTTGGTTTCATCTATGTAGCGGCGGCTTATTGTATTAAGTGTAACAGCCGTAAACAATGCCTGCCTTTGCCATCTCTCTCAATACAACGTTACATAGTACCCGCACCAAATTATTATTCAAAAATAATTATAGCAATGAAAATTGCTTCAAAAATACCGTATTTTAGTTAGAAAATATACCTTTGCTGACAAGACTTAGTGTACTGTGTCTTCTGGTATGGGCTAGAACAAATTAGTTACTTTCATTAACCTGTCTCAGTCTCATCCTTGGCTTTGACAATGTGAAAGTGACTGAGGTATGAATGATGCTAGTAATGCCATTCCTTATGTAGCCAGTCCCTGTTATGGATGGAAAAAAATTACTGTTCATAAGGTCAGTTGGTGCATTCATTTTAGTGGGCTTGACAGACGTATGTAATAGCAACTGCTGGCTCAGTGAAGAAAGCGACGGTAAACTACTTCCCTCCACATTTCCCTAGTACGCCTCTTCAGTGATGCCTAGGCCATCTATGACTGCTGATGGTTGAACTGCTGAGGATCAAACCAGCCTCCGGGCTGAGCACTTAACACACATACAGTTAGAAAATGACACTTTGTTGATGTATAGCTCACCTGATTTCGTATTATGAGCAAATTTAGTTGAACAATTAACTTTTGTCACGCATAACAATGTATAATGTCAATAAGAAGTTGGTGTAGTAAGAGTCAGTCAACTCAGTTGGGAACGAGCTCTCTGCCCGAAGTTAATACCAGACTAAACTTATGAGTTGTGCTGTTTGATATTTTTCGAACTTCATTTCAACAGTTTTAGATTTTATTTTACTCATTTATTTTGTGTGTGTTGTCTTCTTCTTCTTAATCTGTTTATCCTCCAGGGTCGGTTTGTCCCTAGGACTCAGCTGGGGATCCCACCTCTACCGCCTCAAGGGCAGGGTCCTGGAGGTTCAGACTTCGGGTCGGGGGATACAACTGGGGAGAATGACCAGCACCTCGTCCAGGCGGCCTCACCTGCTGAACAGTGGCCTCGTGGAGGGATGGGAAGATTGTATGGGACAGGCAAGGAAGAGGGAAGGAAGCGGCCGTGGCCTTAAGTTAGGTACCATCCCGGCATTTGCCTGGAGGAGACGTGGGAAACCACGGAAAACCACTTCGAGGATGGCTGAGGTGGGAATCGAACCCGCCTCTACTCAGTTGACCTCCCGAGGCTGAGTGGATCCCGTTCCAGCCCTCATACCACTTTTCAAATTTCGTGGCAGTGCCGGGAATCGAACCCGGACCTCCGGGGTTGGCAGCTAATCGTGCTAACCACTACACCACAGAGGCAGACTTTGTGTGTTGTAATCGTATAAATTAATATAACCGAGATTTCGGTATCGGTTACTGATCATAGGTCTGTAATTATTGAAAAATGAAATTAATTAGTGTAAAAAATGAAATGGCGTACGGCTTTTAGTGCCGGGAGTGTCCGAGGACATGTTCGGCTCGCCAGGTGCAGGTCTTTTGACTTAACACCCATAGGCGACCTGCGCGTCCTGATGAGGACGAAATGATCATGAAGACGGCACATACACCCATCTCCCGTACCAGCGAAATTAACCAATGATGGTTAAAATTCCCGAGCCCGGGTTGCCTGTGCTCAAAGGCCAGCAATTAGTTACGTACAAAGATCCCAGTGGTGTATGGTTGGCAGTTCAACTGCTGAGCCGTTAAACCACGGAGGTTGTCAAATAAAACTTATTCAGCATTATTTTTAATAATTTTACAATAGCGAATAATCCCTTTGTTTATATAATTTGAGAGTAGATTGCATTCATATTATATGAAGGGGCCCGAATTTTTAATTTGGCAGGCGGGCCCGTGTCGTATTTGTTACGTCCCTGATTGTGCCCTCACTCAAGACTAAGGGTTTAATGCACCCTCATGGTAAAATTTCCCCAAAATGACAGATTTAAAAAATATGAATAACCCGCAAATTATTCAGGCAGATTTTAAGTTTTTTCTGCTAAGAAGGGAGCCATATTTTGCAATGTCGATTCAGTTAATCTAACTTCAAAGCTTTTCAGTCAATGGAAAACACTAATTGAATTGATTGTTTTAAAAGGGCGTAAGTTACATGGGTTCTTTTGCATTTTAGATATTGAGATAGATCTATTGTTTGTGTTTAAAAGGGGCTAAGTAATGCTGCTAGCTGGCTGGTAACAAGAATTTAAACGGGTGGTTGTCGCTGACATACGCCCTTTCAAAAACAAACAGCTGGCCATGTTTGTTGTGTTGTGGAATGAATTCTAATATTATTTCTTGTTCATTTCTAAAATTACATAACCTGTAAAATACCTGGTGATGGCAGTATTGTGAGAATAATAATAATAATAATAATAATAATAATAATAATAATAATAATAATAATAATAATAATAATAATAATAATAATAATAATAATAATAATAATAATAATAATAATAATATTTCTTGTTCATTTCTAAAATTACATAACCTGTAAAATACCTGGTGATGGCAGTATTTTGAAAATAATAATAATAATAATAATAATAATAATAATAATAATAATAATAATAATAATAATAATAATAATAATAATGTCTGACTCGTTGGCTGAATGGTCAGTGTACTGGCCTTCAGTTCAGGGGTCCCGGGTTCGATTCCCGGCCGGGTCGGGGATTTTAATCTTCATGGTTAATTCCAATGGCCCAGGGGCTGGGTGTTTGTGCTGTCCGCAACATCCCTGCAACTCACACACCACACAAAACACTATCATCCACCACAATAACACGCAGTTACCTACAGATGGCGGAAGCCGCCCACCCTCATCGGAGGGTCTGCCTTACAAGCGCTGCACTCGGCTAGAAATAGCCACACGAAATTAATAATAATAATAATAATAATAATAATAATAATAATAATAATAATAATAACACTGATTTACAAGGGGTAGATATCTGAAATGGTGTTTCCAGTGCAGTTTTTCATCGCCATCATCATCATCATCATCATCATCATCATCATCTGTTTACCCTCCAGGGTCGGTTTTTTCCTCGGACTCAGCGAGGGATACCACCTCTACCGCCTCAAGGGCACTGTCCTGGAGCTTCAGACTCTTGGTCGGGGGATACAACTGGGAGAATGACCAGTACCTCGCCCACGCGGCCTCACCTGCTATGTTGAACAGGAGCCTTGCGGGGAGATGGGAAGTTTGGAAGGGATAGACAAGGAAGATGGAAGGAAGCGGCCAAGGTAACTAGAATATAGGAAGCGGCCGTGGCCTTAAGTTTGGTACCATCCCGGCATTTGCCTACAGGAGAAGTGGGAAACCACGGAAAACCACTCCCAGGATGGCAGAGGTGGGAATCGAACCCACCTCTACTCAGTTGACCTCCCGAGGCCGAGTGGACCTCATTCCAGCCCTCGTACCACTTTTCAAATTTCGTGGCACAGCCGGGAATCGAACCTGGACCTCCAGGGGTGGCAGCTAATCACGCTAACCACTACACCACAGAGGCGGCGCAGTTTTCATGCTGATTTGAAATCTGAAAACCGTTTTGCACTATCACGTCAGATTTTGAAATGGTGTAGCCTATTCTGCTCGAAGGCAGGTCCGAACCTCCGCAGAGGTGTGCCTGAGGCGGAGTGTACGTGTGGTAGGATGGCCAGTTCCTTTCCGCTCCTCCATTCCCTTACCCCCCACCAAAAGCGCGTGGCAACCCATCCAAATCTTGACCATGTCCAATGTTGCTTAACTTCGGAGATCTCACGGGATCCGGTTATTCAACACGGCTACCTCCATTGGCTTCCGATTTGGAAGATGATCATAAAGTTTTATTTTCACGGAAAAGCGTTCATTGAGAATTATTTCCATAGCTTTTCGTCATTTTGCATTCAAAGCCGAATATTTTCATTTGCTTCTTTTTTATTGTCGGTGACAGTGATCATTATGGCGTCCAGAGGATGCAAAAACTCACCAGATCTGTTTTGCTACGTGTGCGGGTAGGTAACAGACAAACGCAATATGTGCCATGTGATGCATTCGCAATAATCTTAGCTAAAGCCGTGTTCATTAGTACTCCATGTAGCAATCAGTGGTTTTTTTTTTTTTTTTGCTTTACGTCTCACCTACACAGATAGGTCTTATGGAGACGATAATCAGTGCTCTCGTAAAACTTCTGCCTGTGAGTTGGTTTCTGTGATACAATGTTAAACATATGTAAATGGTTAATGCCGTATATTATAATCTACTAGTATTTATCAGCAACATCATACACTAAGAATGAACAAGCTACAGAACCTCAGTCGATTACGCTCCCCGCAAAATTGCGGCCCAACAAAGCACCTTGATTGTGTATTCACAACGGTTGGCCTCAGTGCCGACATACTGCATAGACGTTTCAACTTGACACCGAAACCTCAGTGATCCTCTATTCTATAGGAACTGCATTTTCAACCTCTGTTATACAATTTTTGGAGTGTGTGGCATTCAAGGGACTCCAGCAGGCCAAAGTCCTTTATTGCACCATATGTATATATATGTATATTGTTTGACATAATGTTGGCAACAGCACAGATTTTTGAATGGAACTCCGAGTCTAAGCACCATATTGTACCATATGTATATATCTTAATAGTAATATTATATTAGAATAAGGCATTCTTGTTAAATTAGTTTTAGTAATGTTTTATGTACAATCGCTATTAAGCAGGTTCACCAACAGCTGCTGATGACCTTTTTACAGGTCGAAACCGGTACTGTTTTAATGTAGATAACTTTAAACATTTTGTAATAAAGTATTGATTAGGTGGAAAACTCATTCTTCATACTTGCATTCAATGTCGTATATCTCAAGAACAGTGGATGATAGAGACAGGTGGTTTGCATATTTTGAATCAACATGTTTCAGTTGTCTTAGAACGCGTGTTGGAGCCCAAGATATCCACTGAAAGTTTTTTTTTATCAGCTACCCTCTGCAGACATTTTAATATGACGCCATATGGTAGTCTGTTCGTCAATTTCGACGTTCCATTTTACACTACGTCTACTGGTTGGCAGAGTAAGCAGAATCTCTCTTGGACGTATGTGGCTGAGCTTTAATGATTTTTTTCAAAAAATACCAATTGTGTCACCAGAGATATTTTACATGTCGACATCGTACGACATGGAGTGTAGAATGGACTTTTCCCCACTTCAAAAATTCGACTACCTCTGCCGGGTTTGAACCCGCTATCTTGGGATCCGGAGACCGACACTGTACCACTGGTCCACATAGACAGGTATGGACGCTGAATGTGGAACTAGACTTCAGAACTGGCGGGCGAAACACTATAAGAAAACAGCAGTTTGTGAAGAAACGATCCGAAAAGTCCGCCTCTGTGGTGTAGTGGTTAGCGTGATTAGCTGCCAACCCCGGAGGCCCGGGTTCGATTCCCGGCTCTGCCACGAAATTTGAAAAGTGGTACGTGGGCTGGAACGGGGTCCACTCCGCCTCGGGAGGTCAACTGAGTAGAGGTGGGTTCGATTCCCACCTCAGCCATCCTGGAAGTGGTTTTCCGTGGTTCCCACTTCTCCTCCAGGCGAATGCCGGGATGGTACCTAACTTACGGCCACGGCCGCTTCCTTCCCTCTTCCCTGCCTATCCCTTCCAATCTTCCCATCCCTCCACAAGGCCCCTGTTCAGCATAGCAGGTGAGGCCGCCTGGGCGAGGTACTGATCATACTCCCCAGTTGTATCACCCGACCAAGAGTCTGAAGCTCCAGCACACTGCCCTTGAGGCGGTAGAAGTGGGATCCCTCGCTAAGTCCGAGGGAAAAACCGAACCTGGAGGGTAAACAGATGATGATGATGATGACGATCCGAAAGCCTAGAACTGAAAATATTAATTTTACAACCAGCACCCTGTTTTATCCTGTGTAGTTCATGATAAGGGGTCGGGGATGATGTGAAATGAATTTATATGGCATTTTTACGGGGCGATGACCTTCTTGACGCTAACCTCAGTACTGCAAACTATTCTGTCAGGCATTGAGTTAGAAGAGAATCTTGTTTTTATATATATATATTTTTATTTTTATTTTTTTTGCCAACCGCCATAACGTCACTAGAAGCTGTAGGATCTCCCTTAAAGGAAAAGTTACTGTTTTCGAAAAAAAAATGTCCAATCTAAATTCTGTTCCTGCTAGTATAGGACAAATAGTGAAAGAAAAAGTAAATTATGTAACTTCAAAAAATCCTGGTTATAAACACTAGTGTGATATTCGAGACATTCTCGAAGGAAAACCGTATGCCACACCTAGAGACTTGCCTCTTCCTGTGGACCAATTATCATCACTTAAATATGCCCCAATAACATCTTGTGATGTGGAAAGAGGTTTTTCACTGTACAACGGGGTTTTGTGAGACAACAGACGATATTTTTCAGTTGAAAATTTGTGCAAAGTGACGGTTGTGAACTGCAATTCTTCACTCGGCATTGACAGCGGGACCATTTTTGTTTCAACCTCCAAGGAATAAACGTAAGTTTATTATTATCAATACTAACCTGACTACTGCCATTTTTCATTTTAATAGTGCATATTTACTGGCATATGTTCAAGTTTTCAAGAGCATATTTGCATGCATATTTCTTAGATTTTTAGGGCATGAACTTCCGAGCCTTAGTTATGAGTGTGAGTTATTTTCCTCCAGCCCCTGACAGGTACGCGTATCATCGGTAGAGAAACGCTACATTAAACCATTGCTTACAAAGAAGCGGCAAGTCGGTGCTACATTACACTGTAGTTGTAAGTTAACTGTACATAATATGGCGGCTCATTGCCAAGCTATCACAGACGTCTTTAATATTCTTGTAGATGTTAAGAAGTGCCTTTACAGGCTTGTTAAGAATATGAGAAGTTCTGCTGCAAACGACTTGCAAAGTAGGTACAATAAAACCTCCTTGCTCTTACATTCCTAGCGTGGAATAATGAAGATTTAGTATCTGTTGTTCCCAGTGCAACTTGATCCATTAAAGGTGTGTATCTCGTTGTCGACTGAAAGCCGTATTCTTCATCTGCCGAGGGAATGTAAAGCAGTAACATCTGGTTTAACTCACCTAGCTGGAAATTGATGAAAACACTCAGGTTTAAGTATCAGTAACAAATCCTAAGCAGGATTGCTTGTTACGACATGCTGTGTATATTTTCTCTTGAAATAAATGACAAGTCTTCAAGAAGTAATGTGGAACGTAGGTAGATTAATACGCGCGTCACTGCTAGTTCCCAGGTCGCATTTATATCAAGTGTGGGCCAATTACAGGACTGCTGACGTGTCCGCCTGTTCACTTGTCACGGTCCTGCCACAGATGCATCACGGCTCATTTCTCCCTCGACACGTCTTAACTTCACGGATTTTTAACGTCAACGGGTCTCATGCGGAGAGCGTTTCTGGTTTCACTGCTCCGGTTTGTCGGCATCTTCCGCCTTAGGACGGGCTGCTCAAAGGAAAAAAAGTAGTATCGGTGAGTGGCCAGACTATTTCCAAAGAACAATAAACAAACTGAACAAACAAATAGAACATAGTAATGTAATGAAGTTTAGTTATCGAATACTAGCAAATTAGTTGAAATCTAGGACTTGTACTGTATTTTTATTTTTATCTTGATTGATTAAGCTGTTTTTCTTTCTGTTTTGATTTTATGCAATAACTAGGGCTCTGAAATTTATGACCTAAAGAAGTATACAATATGCAAGCAAATATGCCTTATGAACTAGCTAAATATAATCTTAAAAAGGTAAAATATGACTTAAGCATTTTAGGGATAGGTAGCGTGCCAAAATGTGATTAGCGATAATATAGCGGACACATTTAATCATGCAAACTGACAGAGATACAGTAGGTAAATTAAAACTATACATTCATTCAATAGCATAGCTCTGAGGCGCAGTTCTCACGCTGTTTTCCTAAAGAAGGACCAAAGATATTAAGTATGACCTTTGGTATCTGTACGTACGTACAGCATCACATTCTCGTAATCTTGTCTTCTAGACCTGCTACCTAACTGTTTCGGTAAAAGAAAGAAAAATACATCTACTACAATATTTTGAAATCCTTTGTTTGCAAATTGACGCAGATAACATGTACCTAGTTAAAACTACGCCTCAGTTTAAAGAAAAATGCTCAGAATGTAACCAAATATGACCTTATTTCAATAAAATGACCAAAACAATGAAATGGACAAAATATGCATTTATGTGCAACACAAAAAGGAAAGGCCTCATTTTTCATATTCGGGAAAAATGAGCTCAGGAAAGAAATGCGACTTTTCCTTAACATCCGAACCTTAGCAATAACTAGAGTGTTTCTGACTTAAATAAAGTATGGAGTTAGATGTAGTATGTCTCTCACATGCAATCGTATGTCCTGCAATTACTTTCGTCCTTTTCTAACCCGGCGATGTTGCCTATTTCCCGATAATCCAAAGTGATAAATATTGTTATGGCGACAGGGCAGAAAGTCTGAAGAAATAAATGACTACATTAAAATTACATTTCAAATTTATTTTCTAATTTCTTTTTTCTTTTTGGTTCAAGAATTTAACAAATAGAACCATTAGGTCGAAGAATTTAACAAATAGAAACATTAGGTACAAGAATTTAACGAATAGAATCATTAGGTTAAAGAATCTAACAAATACGAACCATTAGGTCCAAGAATTTAACGAATAGAACCATTAGGTTAAAGAATCTAACAAATACGAACCATTAGGTCCAAGAATTTAACAAATAGAACCACTAGGTTAAAGAATCTATCAAATACGAACCATTAGGTCCAAGAATTTAACACACCGGGCGAGTTGGCCGTGCGGTTGGGAGCGCGCGGCTATGAGCTTGCTTGCGGAAGATAGTGGGTTCGAATTCCACTGTCGGCAGCCCTGAAGATGGTTTTCCGTGGTTTCCCATTTTCACACCAGGCAAATTCTGAAGCTGTACCTGAATTAAGGCCACGGCCGCTTCCTTCAAATTCCTAGGCCTTTCCTATCCCATCGCCGCTATAAAACCTATCTGTGTCGGTGCGACGTAGAACCACTAGGAAAAAAAAAAGAAATTTAACAAATAGAACCATTAGGTTCAAGAATTTATCAAATAGGACCATTAGGTTCAAGAGTTTAACAAATAACTTAGAACCATTAGGTCCAAGAATTTAACAAATAAAACATCTGCGAACGAATACATTAAACAATTTTGAACCTTACCGTACTGCATGACGTATTTACGCACTCCTACAGTATCATGTATTTAAAGTTCATTTTGCTTAACGCATAACGATAGGAAAATAAACGCAACGAAAATTGTTCTGATGGACTGCATATCCATATGTGGCTGGTAGGCGTGACCAGTCTTAAGGAGGTTAATGGTTAGGAAGAGTATTGGGAGATACTAGGTTTTGCTGCGACGATATGGCTTTTATCTTTAAATTATATGCTGCTGAAGAAAACTGGAGCTCATACGTAATGGACAACACTGGGCTGCACATTATAATAAATAATATTACTTTAATAATGATAAATTATAATCTTTAATATTAATACATCGACCCTACATCCGGCAGCCCTGAAGATGGCTTTCCGTGGTTTCCTACTTTCACACCAGGCAAATACTGGGGTGTACCTTAATTAAGGCCACGTCCGCTTCCTTCCCACTCCTAGCCCTTTCCTATCCCATCGTCTCCATACAACTATCTGTAGAGGCACTATTTTTTCGCATTAACGATAAGCGGGACAAAATATATTTTGAAGCGATTTGAGATATCTTAATGAATCATATGATTCTGGTTTAGTGATTTTTGTTTAGCGAATTACTGCGAATTAAAGCGACAAGGCTAGTTTAAAGCGAATTTTATTATTTTGCGGTAAGTACAAAACTGGAGCCAAATTCATGGAAATTCATGAAATTGTATTCCAATGTCACGAGTGTGAAGTGAAACAAAAGACGGACAAAGGAATTCTCATTTCGACAGAAGTGTCTCCTCGTATTAAAATTCTATAACATCTCTAATGGTATGGCTATATAGGATGAAAGCTACGTCCATTTAGAATGAAAGGGCAATTTGTTATTAACCTTGATCAGGGCTATGTTAAAAATAGTTCCAATCAATATTACATAAAGAATAATGAATTATTACCAATATTGTTTCTATATTTATGTATATTTCGCGTAAATAATTAACAAATCTCACGAATTAAGCTTTTTATGAATAATTTTAAGAAATGATTAAAGTGTAATTAAAGGGAAATAATGCTAAAAATTGTTCCCTTTACCCAAAATCGAACATTAATGAATGCGAAAACATCATGCCTATACCTACTGTATATGTGTCGGTGTGACGTAAAGCAACCAGGAATACTAATACTAATACTAATAATAATAATAATAATAATAATAATAATAATAATAATAATAATAATAATAATAATAATAATAATAGTTCTTAAAATTCTCATCGCTAATCCTCAACGTTAAAAGGAGGAATTACACCTTTGCTTTTGCTGAAGAGACGACACCTGTGTACGTTATCCGGGACTGGTGAAGTAGTAGCAGTAAAAAAGTTATAATTTAATTTTTCGGTTACATCGCGCATTCCTATCTACAAAATGTCATTGTAAAATTTGTCACAAATAGAATATAATAATTGCTTTTACTTAAATTAAGTGAAAAATCTGTGGTAAATTAAGAAATACCGTCGTTATTAGACAAATATGAATACATACTTAAGGCCTGTAGACAGGGCTCATTTATGTCGTATTCCGCTGCTGGTGTCGTCTTTTGTTAATTTCTTGAGGTCCAGGGCTAGCACCGAGGAATGGGAGTGCTATGTCCGTGAATTCTCATTATCTTTGTCCATATGACTAGAGCGGCCAGTTGAAACAGCAGAATGGAGGTCAACAGCATTCACGATGTTATTTCGTTCTTCAATGAGGCAAATGACCATGTTATAGTGATGTGGCTGGAACTCTACGGAGAAACAACTAAGGACGCATTCAACAACTTGGTGCTGCACATTACAGAGAAATATCGTTAGTACCACAAAAATGATTTTTGTTGAAATAATAAACATTTTTTTATTTTTGTTCGAACGAAAATAGCATGATCCCTGGACCAATAAATCACTAGTCCACAGAATTCTTCTTGTGTACATTGGCCATAGCTTTTTGTCGCCTATTAAATCTTGCATACCGCGATACAATTCAGGAAATGATGTCATTGACAAGAAGCAATGAAACGAAAGCAAAGAACTTCAGTGAACACAGACATCACACACGAAATTGTTGAAAGTGTAAGACAAACAAAAGACATAGGCCCTACGTGTGTTATTGTGAGCGTAGTACCAAAAGTACCTGTAAAGTAGTAAAATAGGTATACATAATATTCTCCAAAAATAAAATATTTCTTAATTTACCGCAGAATTTAGACTTCAACTGTGTAAAAGCAATTATTATGTTCCGTTTGTGACAAATTTTACAGTGACATTTCGTAGATAGGCATGCGCGACGTAACCTAATTTTTCTAGTTTCTGCTTTCGTGCAATGTACCTGTTTTTAGAATGCGATTACAATTTTATTTCAAGAAGTAAATTACTAGTAACAATTACGTGCTGTAAAACGTAACGATTACAAGTAAAAATTACTATGAATGTAACTTAACGTTATCAATACAAGTAATTTGGTTACTTTTATAAAATTACTTCCCAACTCCGCTTATAAAACAACCTTTGCTAATCAATATGTTCTATTATCTTCAGAAGTGCCTGTGAGTGTGCCTCCCCTATATTCTGCGTGCAATGTAAATTTATTAACATGAATGTTAAATTTCGATTTTTCATGAATCATGATGGTGTCAGTAAATATCGGACTAATTAGAAGCAGTATCGAACTGTGGGAATACGTTCGTACTGGAATGCTGCCTTGTGAAACTCAATTCCTGTACCATCAAGACCATGGTGCTCCTTTACGATCAACATTTCTTAGTGGCTTTTTTGCATGTTTATTTTGCGCTACGCCTGTGTTTTAAAATATGAACCATAATTCCCGTAATATTCCGCATAACTTGAATGCTAGCTTGTTCTTTTTAAAAGAACACGTTCCCTTCTCCGTGCTGAGGAAATAATATTTATTGGACTATATTACACCTCCTTCTGGCAAGGCTGAATTTAATTGTGGTGTTTAAACCTGCTCACAGCTGCCTGCCGCATTTATCTTTATATGTTTTTAGATGGTTGTAATATATATCAGCATTTAGGGCTAATAATTTATACTCTAAGGGAAAACTAAAACATATTTTACAGGGTTTACAAAGTTGTTTACAAGAGTTCTTTCAATGTAAACACTGACTTAAGACGGGTATTGGGCTATATATTCTGCCACAACTGAAAAGTTCAACAAGTCATTCTCGTATTTAATGTTCTCCTTATTGGAGATGGAGATGCTAATTTATCACCTGGTTTTGAACCAGACACGGTAATTAATGTCAGTTGAAAACTTTTAGAAGTTGAACATGACGTCAGCAGTTTGGAAAAGAAAAAAGAGACTGAGAGAAGTAGAAATTATCGCTCCGTTTCAAGTAAGCGCAGATCAGAGAGCGGCGTCTTGGTGCTAAAGCGGTCTAACCATCAGTTGTGGCAGCCTACGCTATTTTACGAGCACCTTAGGAAATAAATGTGTGCCCTGAACCCAAGTGACTAAAGCTC
Organism: Anabrus simplex; assembly: GCF_040414725.1. Taxonomy (NCBI): domain Eukaryota; kingdom Metazoa; phylum Arthropoda; class Insecta; order Orthoptera; family Tettigoniidae; genus Anabrus; species Anabrus simplex. Next base: position 1,669,033,725 of record NC_090265.1, read on the forward strand.
GCATATTCTTCTAACATGGTGATAATCTTCTGTTCACACTTCAACCATCACGTTATGTCGCACTGGATTTTACCACTTAGACCTGTCGGTACGTCGTCACAAAGCATACATTTCTACTGCCACACTGTTAGTTAATGCGTGTAAACAGTCAAGTGCGAGATTATCAAAGAAGTCAACCTGCCTGGGACTGTAAGGTCGAAGAATTCAAACTTGGTTCTTACTTCCTTACAGTGTCATCTCATTAGCTTTTTCTTTGCTGTTTGCTTTACGTCGCACCGACATAGATAGGTCTTATGGCTACATCTCATTAGCTGTTCTGCTCACTGCTGAGTGTCGTGATCTTACGTTCTCTGTCATTTCAGTGTTGCATCCTTGTACAGTGGCGTAATACGTTAGGTTCTGCGAGGCTTGCAATTCAGGCGGGCTGGGAGCTTAAGGAGGCTCGCAAACTTCGCCATAAATTAATAAAATAAAATTAATAAAATAAATAAATAAATACAAATGAAAATCCACAGCCCGTTTCAAGTCATTCCACCGGGTTAGGAATAAAATGAATGGAGCCCCCATCTAGCGGCGAGGATAGGAATTGTGCCGGCTGCCAAAGCCTGTCGCACGCCTCCGGGGCAATGATTAATGACTGAAAAATGAAATGAAATGATAGTGGAGAGTGTTGCTGGAATGAAAGGTGACAGGGAAAACCGGAATACCCGGAGAAAAACCTGCCCCACCTCCGCTTTGTCCAGCACAAATATCACATGGAATGACCGGGATTTGAACCACGGAACCCAGCGGTGAGAGGCCGGCGCCCTGCCGCCTGAGCCACGGAGACCATAAAAATAAATAAATAAATAAATAAATAAATAAATAAATAAATAAATAAATAAATAAATAAATAAATAAATAAATAAATAAATAAATAAATAAATAAATAAATAAATTTTACCGGAATGCCAATCTGAACGGGAAACGTTACATAACGATGATTTTGTAGAATGGATTGAAAAAAAATGTTTTTTACAAATGAATGGATGAACGCAAGAACAGGCTAACCATTATTTTCTTTAAATAGAAAGGAAAGACTTTCTCACTGATGTAAAAAATAAATTTTAGGGGGAAAATTAACATTTTTTTTTGTTTTCATCTGAAAGAAATAACTTCATTTTTAACATTGCCAAACAACTGTAACCGCTTTTTTGTTAATCACCACGGGGGTGGGACAAATTATGTTCAGACTTTTATCATTGGAGAAAAGTTCCTTAAATGATAGCTGGTTGTCGTCATGGCGTAGGTGCCGGGGGAGTTGAAATACGGTACTATTCCTTCATTTGTCTGTAGGGAATACGGAAAACCCTAGGGTAAAGCCATACTCAGGATAGCTGCTGTCAGAACCGGGATTCGAATGTCGGATCTCCGAATGTCCCTGAGTCCTCATGTGGTGCGTGAGTAAACACGCCTCGTCGCCATAAGACCTATCTGTGTCGGTGCGACGTAAAGCCCCTAGCAAAAAAAAAAAAAAAGTTAACACGCTCAGCCACGGAGGTGAATGGAACACAAAATACTGGGCTAGAACATGAAAACACAAAATGCTTTTACCAGTTTTCAACAATAGTAATAACTTTCAAGCACATTTACAGTGTCCGCCCAAGCTTTTCTTTTCCCTCAGATTACCTCAGTACGTAATATAAGAATCACCACCAATCTTTTTCCTTCTCTGCCTTTCCCTTTCCCAGTTTCTGACATTTTTCTACGTTTTCTGTAACTTCCACTCGTAGAACTACGACTATGTTCACATCAATTATTATCTCCTTCAAAAGCAGAAGCCATCTTTACATGGCTCGTAAGCAGACAATATGGCCAATAAGAGACAATAAATGTACGTATAACACTTACATTAATTTACATTAATTCCGTCCAGGGTATACGTAGCGTCAACACCGCATTTCAAAGGCATCGATTCAATTTTTGTTATCAGCTTTCTTGGTCCATAATTCTATTAATTTTCATGCCATGTCCATTCTTGCTAATGCTGTTTGTAATTTCCTTCGTTCTCCTCAATAACAGCTGTCATTAGAAAATCTTATACCGGGCGAGGTGGCCATGCGGTTAGGGGCGCGCGGCTGTGAGCTTGCATCCGGGAGATAGTGGGTTCGAATCCCACCGTCGGCAGCCCTGACGATGGTTTTCCGTAGTTTCCCATTTTCACACCAGGCAAATGCTGGGGCAGTACCTTAATTAAGGCCACGGCCGCTTCCTTCCAACTCCTAGGCCTTTCCTATCCCATCGTCGCCATAAGACCTATCTGTGTCGGTACGACGTAAATCCGCTAGCAAATCTTATAATTTTTTCTTCCACCCCATTGATCTTTATCCCTTAAATATCCTCTTTACATTCCTCGATACCTTTCAGAATGTACAGGTTGAACAGCACTGTTGACAAATTACAACCCTGTCGTACTTCAGTAATAATGTAGTTTATATCATTAACAGTAGGTGGCAGCATCTAACTCAATGTTCTCAAATTTCATGGTGAGCCCGTTTTTGAGTGCATCCATTCAATTCCTCAGTAGATATCGAATGAATGCACCTAGCTGCAAGTACTGTGTTGAATCTAGCACAACCGTCTTTCTTAACATGAGCGGTACTCTCTCTGACAAACTGCATTGAAAAAAGGAATCACCACGACAACCTCTGTAACTGACTTAACAAAGCCAATAGCACAGTAACTAATTCAACCACAACTGAATGTGTCCCAGACTAATGCATAGCATTTTACCACATTCTAACTCTTCCTGTTAATGTTTCTTCCGTCGAATGATCGTTTTCGAACTAGAACTTAAAAATAAATATTAAATGATATGATCCAAGACATACTCACTGAAATCAGCTTTCTGAACACTGAATCTGAAAGGCAATATCCACTGATGTCAGTGAAATCATCAATACTTCCGCATCCCAGAAAGCAGGCCGCATTGCCCACGTTCATTAGACTGTAACGTGAGTGCAGTAAAGTTAAAAAAGATAGATGTTGATGTTGTATTTCAATCCCTAAAAAATATTGTTTTCAAAATAAATTCTAATTGGTTTTTTAATCTTTGCACATATTGTACCTACTATATTAAAGTGATATAATTTGCATTACAATTTTGTGCATATTAGCTGCAGTTAAATATATGTGTGTTATTGATAGGTTTTATGCAGTTTCTTTGAGGGGGATCCAACTATAATTTCTACAGGTGGGTCCCTATCATATTCGTTACGTCTCCGTCCTTGACGGGAAGTCTAAAACCAGTGGAGTCTTAAGCTTTCTGAATACAATCCGAAGAGGTACGCCAGTGACCTTCCTCGTTTGATCTAACCATCTACTTGCTTATCTTCCTCGTGGTTTATTGCTGTCAACTTTGCCTTACAAGATGGCATTTTCTAAGTTATGTCCTTCCCTTCTGAAAACGTGGCTAAGGATCTGGAGGTAACATTCAGTTACAAGGGAAAATAGAAGATTCTTGATATTTAGTTCGTCTATAATAAAATCTATAATGGAAGCATTTGTTATTCTTTCCCTCCAATATATATGTTACGTAGCGTTCTCCGCCATCACCACATTTTTTATTGGCTTTTGCGGTCCATAATTTCAATCAATCAATCAATCAATCAATCAATCAATCAATCAATCAATCAATCAATCAATCAATCAATCAATCAATCAATCAATCAATCAATCAATCAATCAATCAATCAATCAATCAATCGATCAATCAATCAATCAATCAATCAATCGATCAATCAATCAATCAATCACTACTGATCTGCATTTAGGGCAGTCGCCCAGGTGGCAGATTCCCTATCTGTTGTTTTCCTAGCCTTTTCTTAAAAGATCGCAAAGAAATTGGAAAATTATTGAACATTTCCCTTGGTTATTCCAATCCCTAACTCCCCTTCCTATAAACGAATATTTGCCCCAATTTGTCCCCTTGAATTCCAACTTTATCTTCATATTGTGATCTTTCCTACTTTTAAAGACACCACTCAAACTTATTCGTCTACTGATGTCCTCCCACGCCATCTCTCCGCTGACAGTTCGGAACATACCACTTAATCGAGCAGCTCGTCTCCTTTCTCCTAAGTTTTCCCAGCCCAAACTTTGCAACATTTTTGTAACGCTACTCTTTTGTCGGAAATCGCCCAGAACAAATCGAGCTGCTTTTCTTTGGATTTTTCCAGTTCTTGAATCAAGTAATCCTGTTGAGGTTCCCATACACTGGAACCATACTCTAGTTGAGGTCTTACCAGAGACTTATATGCCCTCTCCTTTACATCCTTACTACAACCCCTAAATACCCTCATAACCATATGCAGAGATCTGTACCCTTTATTAACAATCATATTTATGTGATTACCCTAGTGAAGGTCTTTTCTTATATTTAAACCTAGGTACTTACAATGGTCCCCAAACGAAACTTTTACCCCATCAAAGCAGTAATTAAAACTGAGAGGACTTTTCCTATTTGTGAAACTCACAACCTGACTTTTAACCCCGTTTATCATTATACCATTGCCCATCGTCTATCTCATAACACTATCGAGGCCACCCTGCAGCCGCTCACAATCTTGTAACTTATTTATTACTCTGTACAGAATAACATCATCTGCAAACAGCCTTATCTCTGATTCCACTTCTTTACACATATCATTGATATATATATATAAGAAAACATAAAGATCCAATAATACTGCCTTGAGGAATTCCCCTCTTAATCATTACAGGGTCAGATAAAGCTTCGCCTACTCTAATCCTCTGAGTTCTATTTTCTAGAAATATAGCCACCCATTCAGTCACTCTTTTTTTCTAGTCTAATTGCACTCATTTTTGCCAGTAGTCTTCCATGATCTACCCTATCAAATGCCTTAGGTCAATCGCAGTACAGTGCATTTGGCCTCCTGAATCCAAGATATCTGCTATATCTTGCTGAAATCCTACAAGCTGAGCTTCAGTCGAATAACCTTTCCTAAACCCAAACTGCCTTCTGTCAAACCAGTCTTCTTTGTATTCATTTTCATGTAATAATTCTCTTGCAATATCTTGTTATTTCTTGCTAATGCATTTTGTAGTTTCCCTCGTTCTCCTCAATAACTACCATGCCACCAGCAAGTCTTATCATTTTGGACTCCACTCCATTGACCTTTATCCCCTCCATGTCCTCTTTACATTCCTCGATGCCCTTCTCAGTACACAGATTGAACAGCATTGGTAACAAATTACATCTCTGTCGTACTCCTTTGTGTACGTAAGCCCCCTGTACATCTCCATTTATACCCTGCCCTGTCCCGTCTCCCGAATGCAGAGGCTTAGATCCACGGTAGAGCCGTGGCCATTCCTCCTCTGCTCGGTTGGCCGGTCGGAGTGCGGCGCTGTTGGACCGCGGACCCACCGTGGCCACTTGTGGGCCGTGACCCACTGTGCATTCACCGACCTAAGCCGAAAAACACATCCACAATTCCATGTTGCGTGTAGCACAGAAAATGTACGAGTGTGCAGTTTCTGTACTGAAAAAATGTATTTCACCATTTGTGTCCCAACTTTCCATTTGTCCTGTGAATTGTGCTTTTTTTTTCACCTTCTCGCCGTTAAATCATTGACGCTTTCTAAAGGCTTGACTTCCAGCCAATCAACTGTTTTCATTCTCTTGTTGTTTCTCTCGTGCCACTAGATTATATCATATTATCAAGAACTCAGTGGGTTGTGAAGTCAACAAAGCAATTTATGGCTATTGGGTCCAACTTATTAGAGTGAAGGAGTTATGTGTGCCGGTTGGAACAGGAAGAAGCTAGGTGTGTGCTCACAGGGACCGCTGACGTATGTAATGTGAACTGCGACCTCATTCTCCGCTCCGGACACGACTCGTAGCCATGTTGCGGAAACCTTATGGACCCAGACAGGCATAAATCTGCACAGCTCTCCTGATGGTAATCTCCCTGTAGCTACACGAGCCTTTTATTTTCTCCTCACAACATGTATTGTGTTAAGTAGATTATTTACATTTCTGTGTTTAAACAGGATCGCATATTACAGAGAGAGCGTGGTAATGGCTTGAAATCAACACAAGTTTCCATTCCGATTGGCTGCTACAAGCATGATCTTAACTTTGAGTGTCCACTTGTTTTAACTTGCATGCCCTCCTTATCTCCTAAAGCGACTTATGTTCCCATTGACACTTTGGAGACATAATATTAAACACACAGACATTTTCTCGATAGCGATACAGGCTTGGCTGACACAATTATCACCATACACTTCTCGCCTTTTAAGATAGAGATGACTTGAGCCCGTGAACTCATGCGTCCTCTCTGGGAAGTAGAAGATAACTCTCAATTTTACTGTATGTGTTCCATTTAACAATGATTAGTGAAAGAGGGTCTGGAATGGCTAATTTCTTGCTGTAGATTGTTGTTGATGAACGCTAATTCTGTGTACTATCTGCGCACTTTTTAGCGATAGATTTACAGCCTAGTGCTGAAGCGGTCGACCTCGGCAATCTTCGAGAATAGTACTGGCAATCTTTGAAACACAAACTATGAATCGCTTATGCATCGCTGTGCGACGTCTGGCGTACACTTTACGTACTAGTACTGTTGTTATTTACACAGCAAAGCCAAACTATAGAATTCACTCTAGGAATAAGATTCGCATCGAGAAATGTTATATAATGTTATATAATGTGTGTGTGTGACACAGTTGTTGGCTTAAAATAACAAAAAAATAAAATAAAAAAACCCAAACCCCATGGCACTACAGCCCTTGAAGGGCCTTGGCCTACCAAGCGACCGCTGCTCAGCCCGAAGGCCTGCAGATTACGAGGTGTCGTGTGGTCTGCACGACGAATCCTCTCGGCCGTTATTCTTGGCTTTCTAGACCGGGGCCGCTATCTCACCGTCAGATAGCTCCTCAATTCTAATCACGTAGGCTGAGTGGACCTCGAACCAGCTTTCAGGTCCAGGCAAAAATCCCTGACCTGTCCGGGAATCGAACCCGGGGCCTCCGGGTAAGAGGCAGGCACGCTACCCCTACATCACGGGGCCGGCTCTTAAAATAACAAAGGTTTAGAAAATTCATGTCGATCGATCATATTATCAATTCAATTCAGATTTCATTTCCATTCAGTTGGCAGTATTAACGGAACCGGAAGCGCTCCCTCCTTACTCCTCAAACCTGTACACAAATCTATCGCTAAAAAGTGCCCAGATAGTACTTAATCCTTTCTAGAGCAAAAAACAAATGGCAGTAGGCTGTCACTATTGTAAGGCCGCAGGTTTCTGAGGATTTCGTAGACTAACTTATTACAAAATAAAAATCAAGTATTATGTGGATAATAAATTTTATTTAATAGAACGTGGTACACTTGGATCGTGGGTAATAACCCGGTGTAGTATGGGTCTGTGATATGAGAAATAAAAGCCATGATTTAAGACGTCAATCTTTCTTTTCCATTATTACATTTGTTATGTCCGGCTCGGTGGTTACATGGTTAGCGTGCTGGCCTTTGGTCACAGGGACCCTTGGTTCGATTCCCGGCAGGGTCGGGAATTTTAACCATCATTGGTTAATTTCGCTGGCACGGCGGTTGGGTGTATGTGTCGTCTTCATCATTTCATCCTCATCACGAAGTGCAGGTCGCCTACGGGTGTCAAGTTTAAAGACCTGCACTTGGCGAGCCGAACTTGTCCTCGGACACTCCTGGCACTAAAAGCCATAATTACGCCATTTCATTTTTCATTTGTTATTCTATACAACTGACCACGATGTATTCACGACAGCCGACCTCCAGCTGAGCGCGGGAGTCAACACAGCGCCATCTTATAACAGAGTAGGCGTGTGACGTCACATATTTATTTCATGAAAACTAATTTTCAGATTTTATTTTTTAGCAACACGTAACTTCCTCTTTTATCTGCCAACTGAGGCATTAAAGATAATCGTAAGGTTAATACTCTCCGCGATATACGAGTTCGACCCAAACACTAAAAGCGTCTTTAATTTTTATTTCCGTGTATCCTTTGTCGAGGAAAACTATAGAATCATTAATATGCTTTAGAGTCATGGATAGGGCCGATGACCTAGATGTTAGGCCCCTTTAAACAACAAGCAACAAGGGTCATGGATGTGCGTTTGGTCTTAGAAGACTAGAGAGCGAACAGAGTTTCTTTGGTTGTTTCCATCTTAGTATACCCTTACGACATGGAGAGGGTACAGATAATTCATCCTTTGACTCCTCCCTCAGGAGAGCTAAAGAGTTCCGATAAATCGAAAGAAAAATGCTTATATGCACAAAAAAGGAATTGTAAGGCTAATGAGTTGCGAGAAAGTGAAAAATATTCTAGACCTCTTACGTATATTATTATTATTATTATTATTATTATTATTCCTTTCTTTCTCCGCTAGTGTTTTGTAGGGACCACGTGCCAATTTCAATGCTTCATCCTTTCTTCTTTATTCTTCTTCCTTCAATACTCCTTTATCTTCTCACTATGTCTCCTTTTCCACTCCTCGGACCATTTTGAAACTGTTTTCTTTCCTTTCCGACCTTGGAATCCTTCCATTTTAAACACTTCCTTTCTCTCTCACTTTGTTGCTTGTTCTTCTATATTGTTCTTCTTCTTAATCTGTTTACCCTCCAGGGTTGGTTTTTCCCTCGGACTCAGCGAGGGATCCCACCTCTACCGCCTCAAGGGTAGTGTCTTGGAACTTCAGACTCTGGGTCGGGGAATACAACTGGGGAGAATGGCCAGTACCTCGCCCAGGCGGCCTCACCTGCTATGTTGAACAGGGGCCTTGCGGAGGGATGGGAAGATTATATACAAGGAAGAGGCAAAGAAGCGGCCGTGGCCTTAAGTTAGGGACCATCCCGGCATTTGCCTGGAGGAGAAGTGGGAAACCACAGAAAACCACCTCCAGGATGGCTGAGGTGGGAATCGAACCCACCTCTACTCAGTTGATCTCCCGAGGCTGAGTGGACCCCGTTCCAACTCTCGTACAAATTTTCAAATTTCGTGGCAGAGCCAGGAATCGAGCCCTCGCCTGCGGGGGTGGCAGCTAGTCACACTAACCAGTACACCACAGAGGCGGCTCCTATATTGTTTCTTTCCGAATATGTACTGACTTTATGAATCCAAGCTGTTGTTGACTTCTTGTTCCAAAGATATTTGAAGATCTGTTTGGTTAACTTGTTGTCATCCATCTGTATAAATAACCAAAAAATATAATTCGCCACTTGCGTACTGCTTCTGTCATGTTTTCTATGTTCCGGTATATTTCACCATTACTTCTTGATTTCCAGAGTTCTGTAGTTCTTGGCGGACTGAGTATTTTCATCATAATTCTTCTTTCTAGTACTTCTAATTTATTCACCTTGTAATTCAGTACTATACATTCCGCTTTGACTACGGAGTTGTAGTGTTGTATTTTGAGTTTTTTTTTAAACATATTTTGTTGTAGATATTCCTAGTTATACCGTATGCTCTTTCCATCTTTGTATCCTTTAATTGTTTCTCCCAAATGTTTGTTTGAATTTCTTCCTTATTCAACCAGTTTCTGTTGTTAGAAATTCTGGAGCATTCCTTACATTTAACATAAATTTGTTTTCTTCTACAGAAATTCTTAAACCTGTTCTGTTGGCTATTTCTTCCAAGAGATTGACCTATACAGGGTCCGCCAGAAAAATGTATACACTCGTTACGGAACAAAAACGATTTATTGTGTGTTTTTTACATTAAAATTTTGATTATACATGTAGTACTGTCTTCAGTTAAACACATGGTTACATGAGATGTTCAAAATGTTCACCGTTGGCTGCCAGACACATAGCAAAACGACGAGCGGTTGCTGCAACTACGTCCGTCAATGTTTGAATGGGGATCTCTGCACATGCCGCTGTAATCTCCTAGCGAATGGCCTCCAGCGTGCGTGGCTTACGTCGATAGACTTGATTTTTCACAGTTCCCCGCAAGTAAAAGTCCATAGGGTTAAGATCTGGCGACCGTCGGGGGAACTCAATGGGCCCTCGTCATCCAATACTATGTCCCCGGCAGACTGTCATCCAGAAAAGCTCGTACTACTACATGGTAGTATGGTGGCGCCTCGTCCTGTTGGTAGAAGACTACATCATCGGCTCTAAAAACCGCACGTACAGCTGATAAAATTAAGGTGCGTAACATTTCCAAGTACACTGCTCCAGTGGCAGTACCATCAAAGAAAAAGGGTCCTAGTAAGCCCCTCGACGACAGTCCAAACCAGACATTAACCCCTGGTAGTTTGACCACTTTGTCCACATGAGCATGCGGATTTTCCGGAGCCCAGTAGACACAGTTATGTCGATTCAGTGTTGCGTTAAGTTTAAACTGGGCTTCATCAGACCACACTAACTTCGTCAGAAATTGTTCATCTTGGGTTACCATTTGCTGATACCATTCGCAAAATCGCATTTGACGATCGGGATCGTCCTCATTAAGCGCATGCAGTAATCGTGGGATGTAAACTTTCCACTTAGCTGTTTTCAAAATTCGTCGTACACTTGTACTGCTAATCCCCACTTCCCGTGCACATTGAGTAGCAGACTTCTGTGGAGAATTAGCAACACTTTCCAACACGTGAGCCTACGAAGCAGGACTGGTAGCTATGCGCGTTTTTCCCGATCTTCCTTTGTGAATATCACAAATCGTTCCATGCGTTTAATTATTAGGCGTGTTGGGGTTTCTGTTTCAAACTCCCTCCTGCACTGACGTACTTCAACGGCATTATCAATCCTGATAAACCACTTCAGAATGTACTTTCGATGCTCGAACGTCAAGCGTGCTCCAGCTATTTTGTTTTCCCACTATCGTGAAGCTAGTACCGGCATCTGTTGAGCGAAAGACTATACTACAACATTTTAAAAAAAATGATAGCAGTTGACAATGTGCATATCCCGATATCGTCTAACAAAGAGTGTATACATTTTTCTGACGGACTCTGTATTGCTGCATTTGTTAGGTTTCTCAAAGTATGGCGAAATTATTTGCAAATGCTGGACAGTTTATTTGAACACCCTTGCTCCTTCTTCCCAGTGATATTGGTGATAGGTTATGTTCTTTCAATTTTTAATTCCAAATTCTTACTAGTTTCTTCAGGCCGCAGTTGAAGAGCAGTGGATATAAACCATCAACTTACATTACACCTGTGATTATTCTGATTGGTTTATATATTTCGTACATAAATTTTGGTTCCCCTATCAACAGAGTTAAAAGTTAAAATCGATAGATGTTAATGTAATGTCTTTGGAGTTCATCAGTCTGTGACGGATTATGGACTTGAGGATGAATATCTGTTCTAAGAAAGATCTGCCCATACTAAATCCACTCTTATATTCACCCAAATGACTATTAAGAGTTGCTTCTACACTGCTCAGTAAATTGTTAAAAATATAAGCCACAATAGTTGTTGACATCTTTTTTGTTTCCTTTCTTATGCAAAGGATCTATAAGAGTCACTTTCCATTCTTCCTCGATCTTCCCCATCTTCCAGATTTCTTCGAATATGGTTTGAAGATCATCTATCATTTTTGGTTGAGACCATTTTATAAGTTCAGCTATAATGGAGTCATTTTCACTAGCTTTATAGGTTTTGGGGTTTACATTGTTTTTCAATTTCTTCAACAGATGGTGATGGCTCTTCGCGGTTCAGGAGTTGATCGGAGTGATTTGCTAATACTTCACAGTTTTCGGTATTGGTTGCACCCATTCTACCATTTTCATCTCTGAAACAAATACTTGGAGTTTATATAGCCCTTCAGGTTAGTTACGTCTGACAGAAATTCCGTGAGGTACTTTTCTGATCGTTTAGTACATGTGAATTTACTAAACGTCGCCACAATAATCGATTTGCAACTAGTGTTGTGGCCTCATTTAGTTCTATAACCCTTATCTTCAAATAGTTAGAAACTGAGTCTAAGCTTCATCGTCTTGGTCTGCCTCTACTTCTCTTACCCTCCATAACAGAGTCCATTATTCTTCAAGGTAACCTATCCTCCTCCATTCGCCTCACATGACCCCACCACCGAAGCCGGTTTATGCGTACAGCTTCATCCATCGAGTTCATTCCTGAATTACCTTTATCTCCTCGTTCTGAAAACCCTCCTGCCATTGTTCCCACCTCTTTGTACCAGCAATCATTCTCGCTACTTTCATGTCTGTTACTTCTAACTTATGAATAAGATATCCTGAGTCCACCCAGCTTTCGCTCCCGTAAAGCAAAGTTGGTCTGAAAACAGACCGATGTAAAGATAGTTTCGTCTGGGAGCTGACTTCCTTCCTACAGAATACTGCTGATCGCAACTGCGAGCTCACTGCATTAGCTTTACTACACCTTGATTCAATCTCACTTACTATATTGCTATCCAGTGAGAGCACACAACCTAAATACTTGAAATTCTCGACCTGTTCTAGCTTTGTACCACCAATCTGACATTCGATTCTGTTGAATTTCTTACCTACTGACATCAATTTAGTCTTCGAGAGGCTAATTTTCATACCATACTCATTGCACCTATTTTCAAGTTCCAAGATATTAGACTGCAGGCTTTCGGCACAGTCTGCCATTAAGACCAAGTCGTCAGCATAGGCCAAACTATTTACTACATTTCCACCTAACTGAATCCCTCCCTGCCATTTTATACCTTTCAGCAGATGATCCATGTAAACTACGAACAGCAAAGGTGAAAGATTACAGCCTTGTCTAACCCCTGTAAGTACCCTGAACCTAGAACTCATTCAACCATCAAATCTCACTGAAGCCCAATTGTCAACATAAATGCCTTTGATTGATTTTAATAATCTACCTTTAAGTCGACAGTCCCCCAATATAGCGAACATCTTTTCCCACTGTACCCTGTCAAATGCTTTCTCTGGGTCTACAAAACATAAACACAACTGCCTATTCCTCTCGTAGCATTTTTCAATTACCTGGCGCATACTGAAAATCTGATCCTGACAGCCTCTCTGTGGTCTGAAACCACACTGATTTACATCCAACTTCCTCTCAACGACTGATCGCACCCTCCCTTCCAAGATGCTAGTGAATATTTTGCCTGGTATACTAATCACTGAGATACCTCGATAGTTGTTGCAATCCTTCCAGTTCCCTTGCTCATTGTGTAACGGTTCAAATCCCGTTACAAGATGATATCTGTATTTTTATTATTGTATGATTTTATCTGTATTTTATTATTATTATTATTATTATTATTATTATTATTATTATTATTATTATTATTATTATTATTATTATTATTATTATTATTATTATGTCAGTATTATTATTATGTTATCTGTGATATTGTACTATTATTGTAATTATCCGTTTTATTCAATTTTGCAATTGCCTGTTGCTTGCAAGATTGCACTTAGATGTATACATATATACGTATGTGTAGTATAACACTCAATACCTGTACAGTGAGAATTGTTGTATATATCAGAGATTGGAAGTGACGTTGTGATATTGCTAGACCTCTGGCGATTCTGCCAAGTCATCGCCGCGCCTTGGCTATGTCATTGTATTTATTTAGAATATGCGCGCACGGACTCGTCGCCGCGGGGCTATTTCACCACTGCGTGTAATATCTGTCGCGTAGGTGGGAGTATGTCATTGTTATTTCTGGAGATTACGTAGTTGTGTCAGCCAAAATCTATATAAGGTGGGTGCACATTGTAGCGTCAGTCATTACTTATACGGATGCAGTACAGTGAAGTAGTCTACTAGATCAAGAGGCCTTAGGTGGTCAGCCAACGAGTGTGAACGAGAGATGGCGAAGACTCAGTGAGCCATTAATTATTGGTCATTGAGAGAGTGAGACCAAATGGTTGGTCCGTCACTTAGTGGAAGACGCGGACGCAAGGCTTACCAAGGAGTCAGAGAGGGCAACCCTGGACCTACCAAGAGGTCATACCATATTGACTTACAAAGAAGTCAGATGATATGGAGAAGAAGCAGTCGCAAGGATGTATCACCACGTTAGGCGTGACACATCTACAGTAAACACCAGAGCAATGGATTACGTCGTAATTACACTCAAAGTGTTAAAGGTACAGTCAAGTGAATCAGTGAGGGAAATATTTCGTATAAATTGTTAAATGTCCGGTCAAGAAGAATTCAAATTCATGCCTAGTTTCTTTCTGTTGCAATGTCATAATTTCATATTTTCATCTGTTTTATCGCAACAAGACTCACTATTTTTTGATATATTATTTAAAGAATATATATTGTTCTATCAAACGAATTCATAGTTTCATTTCATTGACAGTAAAATATCTTAACCTCAAAATTAATGGGGAAACCGAACGCCAATCTCCTTTTCCCAGAACTTATATGGTATGTTGTCAAAAGTAAGCTTATTACCCCACACCCTAGAGATAGTCAAGAATCTCATTCTATTATTGCTGTACTGAGTGACAGCTGGCGCCCTTCAAATAACGTATGTGTAAGTAAGCAGGTAACAAGTAAGTGTGAGTACAGGGTTCGACGAGTGTGTATTTTATTTAATGAATGTTAATTTTCATAATTTCCATTTTAAATGCAGATATTCAGATTTTTCAAGTTAAAATTCAGATTAATATGTTTGTAAATTTAGTCAGCGAGTTAGGAAGTTCTCAATGTGTCGACGCAACGTGGGACTCGAATAAATTCAGAATTTGTTCTGAATGACAGCATATCATAGGTTCATTTTGGGAGGAGCATGCGCATTTAAGCCAACGGAAATTATTACCGGTAAATGTCAAGAGTGTAATTTTGTGATATATATTTGTATTTCGGGGATATGTCAAGGGATTTGAAGAGGGAAAATAATTTGAGATCGCGGACTATTACTAGTGAACCAAAGATGGACACGGAAGACAGTAACAAGTCATGTAACGACGAGGTCATTGCTTCTGCGGACATCCAAGGTGAAATTCAGAGTAGGGAGCAGGTGAATACGATGGAAGGTTCTGGGATAATTCAGGAAAGTGCAGAAATTGAGAAGCACACTGAAACCCAAAAGGAAATCGTGGGGGGAATGAACCAAGATTTTCTTAATTTGTTCATGGCCGAAATGACCGGGCTCAAGAAACATATGGAACATATGGAGGAAAAGATTGATACTAGTAGTGAAAATAATAAGAAAGAGATGAAAGAATTAATTGATAATAGTAATGAAAATAGTAATAAACGAATGGAAAAGATGAGTGAAAATAATAAGAAAGAGTGAAAGAATTAATTGATAGTAGTAATGAAAATTGTAATAAACAGATTAATTCTCTAAGTAGTAAAATGGAACAAATAATTAGTAGTAACGAAAATAATAAGAGAGAGATGCAAGAATTAATTAGTAATAGTAATGAAAATAGTAATAAACGAATGGAAAAGATGAGTGAAAATAATAAGAAAGAGATGAAAGAATTGATTGGTATTAGTAATGAAAATAATAAGAAACAAATGGAAGAATTAATTGGCAGTAATAAAGAAAATTTTAATGTGACCAATGAGAAAATAGATGCTTTAAGTGAATCACTAAATTATAAAATAGATACTAAGATAGTAGAGGTAACTAATCAAATATCTACGTTAGAAAATAAGTTAAATAAAGAGTGTGTTGACCTTAGAGAAGAAATGGAGTCGAGTCGGAGCGAGCTTCATACTCAAATCGAGCATGTCAAAGGAACATGTACAGAGAATATCTTAGAGTTAAGTAATAAGATTGCGAGTAATCGGGAAGAAATTCATGAGGTAGTCGAGAAAAGATTGGACAAAATTTACAATGCAGTTAGGGAAGATACGAGGGAACAGATTAGTAGAATTGAACAAATTGAAAGCAAACTTGTGGAGGTCACTGAACTACGGAACGAACAGGAAACGTTATCACAGCAGGTAAGAGAAAGAGAGGAAGAATTGAAGGAAGAAATGAGAATCGTGGAAGAGAATGCTGAGAGAGCAGCGGAAGAAGAAGAAGAAGAAGAAGAAGAAGAAGTTGTGAACTGCCAGGAAGTGATACAGCAGAAAGGTAGAGGTAAGTCGGCGGGTGAGGTGATAGTAGTGAGTGGTTTGTTCAGTAGGGGTCGTGATTTATCTGGGTTTTCTGGAAAACAGTTCAGTACTACAGAATTTGTAAAAGTAGTTGAGAAAAGATTTACAAGTAAGTCGAGGAATAATATTAATGAATGGGAATATGTGTTGGAGATTTTGTCGAATGTTTTTATCGGTGAAAGTAGAATATGGTTTCGAGTGTACTGGGATAATATGTCTAATTTAGGAGAAATTAAAGGCAAGTTCATTGACAGGCTTTGGAAGGAATGTGTGGAAGGGCGCGCGCGTGAGAGAGAACGCATGATGGCTAGGGAAAGTAAGATTGTAGAGAGAAAGGGGAAAATGTTAGCCGTGTATCAGAGGAGAGGGGGTGATCATGATCCGCAGAAGATTAATAGTTGTTTTGATGGTGATAGTGGTCGGAAGAGTAATCAGAGAGAATTGGAAGATGGGAGGCGTATGGATTTGAGTTGTGAGAGAGAGGATCAGATGAGTAACCAGAGAGAATCGGAAGATGGGAGGCGTATGTATTTGAGTTATGAGAGAGAAGGTCAGAAGAGTAATCAGAGAGAATTGGAAGATGGGAGGCGTATGGATTTGAGTTGTGAGAGAGAGGATCAGATGAGTAACCAGAGAGAATCGGAAGATGGGAGGCGTATGTATTTGAGTTATGAGAGAGAAGGTCAGAAGAGTAATCAGAGAGAATCGGAAGATGGTAGGCGTATGTATTTGAGTTATGAGAGAGAAGGTCAGAGGAGTAATCAGAGAGAATCGGAAGATGGGAGGCGTACGGATTTGAGTTATCAGAGAGACTATGATAGTCGTAATATGAATGTTATCCAGGTTTCTTTATGGAGCCAGAGTATTTCAGATTCACAGGGAATCGGGTAAGTTAAGTGGACAGGCCGAAAGTAGAAGATGAACAGGTATGTAGTATAAGTAGTTATATAGTGAAAGTAAATGTAAGAGTAATGTGATTGTGACCTAAGTAATGTTAAGTGAGATATTTAAGTAGTGCCGTAGTCGTAGATCATGCAGTAATTAATGGTAGCAGTAAGTTAGACGTAAGAAGTGTTCTGGTAAGTGATGTAAGTACTTGTAATGCCGAGAATGTGATGTAAGTAGTGAGGGAATAACTCCGATGATGGAAACTGTGATATGAAGAAGGTAAGTGAAGGTACTATCAGATCTTATAACAGCCGTTGGGTGAGTCAGAGTGAGTAAATAAAATGACAGTGGTACCGATCATAAGTAAGTTTCAGACATGCCTTGTTGTACCAAAACTTGTGTATTCAGTTGTTTTAGAGGCTGACTTGGTTCCAAATCATGGAAGTAGAATAGACTTTAATTTAGGTAGTGTGTGTTTGTTCTGGGAGAAAAACTAGCAAAGAAGTACGTGTTAATTATGATGGTCTGAGGTGTGTTGGTGACGTGTGTTCTTTGAAATATATGAGAGGTAAGTGAAGTTGTTCCTAGTGAGAGGAAATGTTTTGTTGGGTGTGTTACGTGCCTATACGACCAGTATCCGAGGGATAGTCGGTATGAGGCAGTGACGTGAGGTAATTTGGGTGAATTACAGGAGAAGTAATAGTGTTCGATGTTAGGTAAGCATCGAGAGGTATTTAGTGGTAAGTGAGGAAGAACACGTATATGAACAAATTTGTAGTATATGACCATTCATTATTTGTGGGAGGTAAGTACCCTATTCAACTTAAAAATGCTAGTGACGTCTAAGAACAAATAAACATTATGCTGGATTACGGAATAATTGAACCATCTTGTAGCCATAGTATTGATTCTTTAATTATTGTTGCCAAGGAGGATGTGATCTATTGAGAGATGTAAGTTTACAAGGGCACAATTGGACGAATTCAGTTTGGGTGACAGAGTGCTACTCAGAGTTCCATTTTCATCATCTGCAGAGGCGGGAAATATGTTGAAGTTATTATTTTGTATCAGGGGTATTTCACTATTGTGAACCGTATCGGGGAGTGTGCATATTCTTATAAAGATCAGGAAGGGGATATTGTCGGTATTTATAGTATAATGAATGTAAAGAAGTACGTCACGTGAGATTTGTTGAGATAATAATAAGATGATTAATTTTGTGAGAAACTGGCAAAATAAAATTAACATACATGAATTAGCGTGTGAACCAAGTGTCGTATTGGTGCATTGGAAGAATAAGTGCTACATTGTCATGTTCTGTGTGACAAAACTGAGAACAGGACATTGGACAGTTATCTGCGATAACCATATGCGAGAAAAGTTCTCATATAAGTGATATTTCACAAAATATTTTGATATGTTAAAAAAAAGGAGAAGAATGTTGTATATTGATTGAAAATTATTTGTGTGTGTTAAATCAAGTGCTGTACTCTTGTGATTTGTATGAGAGAAAGAGAGAGAATGGGACACTGGACAGTTATCTACGATGGCAATGTGCGAGAAGAATTCTCATATTTGTGATATTTTATAAAATGTATGGATGTTGAAAAAGAAAATTATTGTTGTATACTCATTTAAAGTGTTTATCTGTGTCAGTGTTATATAGATATAATTTTGTTCATAAATCAATCGATTCTTTGTTCTTCGATTTATTTATGAGGGAGGCGAATTGTAACGGTTCAAATCCCGTTACAAGATGATATCTGTATTTTTATTATTGTATGATTTTATCTGTATTTTATTATTATTATTATTATTATTATTATTATTATTATTATTATTATTATTATTATTATTATTATTATTATTATTATTATTATTATTATTATTATGTCAGTATTATTATTATGTTATCTGTGATATTGTACTATTATTGTAATTATCCGTTTTATTCAATTTTGCAATTGCCTGTTGCTTGCAAGATTGCACTTAGATGTATACATATATACGTATGTGTAGTATAACACTCAATACCTGTACAGTGAGAATTGTTGTATATATCAGAGATTGGAAGTGACGTTGTGATATTGCTAGACCTCTGGCGATTCTGCCAAGTCATCGCCGCGCCTTGGCTATGTCATTGTATTTATTTAGAATATGCGCGCACGGACTCGTCGCCGCGGGGCTATTTCACCACTGCGTGTAATATCTGTCGCGTAGGTGGGAGTATGTCATTGTTATTTCTGGAGATTACGTAGTTGTGTCAGCCAAAATCTATATAAGGTGGGTGCACATTGTAGCGTCAGTCATTACTTATACGGATGCAGTACAGTGAAGTAGTCTACTAGATCAAGAGGCCTTAGGTGGTCAGCCAACGAGTGTGAACGAGAGATGGCGAAGACTCAGTGAGCCATTAATTATTGGTCATTGAGAGAGTGAGACCAAATGGTTGGTCCGTCACTTAGTGGAAGACGCGGACGCAAGGCTTACCAAGGAGTCAGAGAGGGCAACCCTGGACCTACCAAGAGGTCATACCATATTGACTTACAAAGAAGTCAGATGATATGGAGAAGAAGCAGTCGCAAGGATGTATCACCACGTTAGGCGTGACACATCTACAGTAAACACCAGAGCAATGGATTACGTCGTAATTACACTCAAAGTGTTAAAGGTACAGTCAAGTGAATCAGTGAGGGAAATATTTCGTATAAATTGTTAAATGTCCGGTCAAGAAGAATTCAAATTCATGCCTAGTTTCTTTCTGTTGCAATGTCATAATTTCATATTTTCATCTGTTTTATCGCAACAAGACTCACTATTTTTTGATATATTATTTAAAGAATATATATTGTTCTATCAAACGAATTCATAGTTTCATTTCATTGACAGTAAAATATCTTAACCTCAAAATTAATGGGGAAACCGAACGCCAATCTCCTTTTCCCAGAACTTATATGGTATGTTGTCAAAAGTAAGCTTATTACCCCACACCCTAGAGATAGTCAAGAATCTCATTCTATTATTGCTGTACTGAGTGACAGCTGGCGCCCTTCAAATAACGTATGTGTAAGTAAGCAGGTAACAAGTAAGTGTGAGTACAGGGTTCGACGAGTGTGTATTTTATTTAATGAATGTTAATTTTCATAATTTCCATTTTAAATGCAGATATTCAGATTTTTCAAGTTAAAATTCAGATTAATATGTTTGTAAATTTAGTCAGCGAGTTAGGAAGTTCTCAATTGATAGGTGCAATTACTGCTTTTGTACAATCTGAAGGTACCTTACCAACACTCCATGCTAATCTTACTACTCTATTAAACCATTTCATCCCTGACTTCCCACTATACTTCACCATTTCAGGTCTATAGTGCTATTAAAACAATGTGCGTGTTCTGACAGCTCTCAGCGTGGTAGTAGGAGGTGGCAGTTACTATGGCAACCAGTACACGCCTCCCGTTTCAGCCAATCCCAGCTCGGCATGCACTCTCCCATTTCCTACCCCCGCTGTCTTAAAGCTTCGAGAGGCGGTCGGTCCGACTTCCACGTTGCCAATATAGTATACCGTAGCACATGTGGCTGGGCTAACAATGTCTACTTTGAGTGATATCATTGTCTGTATAGTGTGGTTTTTAAATCAACTAAATATTATAGTGCTATTGTATTCGTGTTAATAAGTGTATCGTTATCGAGACTGGCATTCTAGTGTAGTGTAAATTATAGTATTGCGTAGTATAGTGTAATTTTAACACCGTCTCATTTACTGAACTCAAAATGTTGCAACCCGTTCAGAGCGCCGCTAAACGATAACGAGAGCGACCTAGAATTCATTCACCTAGGAAAAAGGCAAGCGTAATGGGGAGGCATGGCTTCGCTATTTGTGGTCAAGCTCGCGATATGGTATGTGCCTTACGCTATTTGTGGTCAAGCTCGCGATATGGTATGTGCCTTACGGGAATATTTTGAGGCTGAAGGGAAAAATGGAGGCCCACTGATAGACGTCAACAAAGTTGTAGAAAGAACAGCAGCAGCTTTAAAATTTCTGAAGCTACAGTAATTAGAATAGGGAAAGAAAAAGAAAAGAAAGAAAAGGAGCCTTCGGAAGAAGGTGAAGGGGAAAGAGAGGGAGTGGATGTATCCGGACCATCACATGACAGGTTATCAACACCGGGCAAAACCCGACTGATTAAAGCCTATGAGGAAGGGGAATGAGGAGATTGTCTTACGATATTTGAGCTAATAAAATTACTGCTGAGCCACGTTGGAATAATAGCAACGATATTTAACGTTTTTCTAACTCTTTCATGATCGCCGTAAATGGATATTATTTTCCGCAGAGCCTAGCGCAGAACGAGAGATGTTGACTGTGATGTAGTAACTCCTGCTGGATCATGTGGCAACACAGAGCTCCCACTCCTTTGTTCGGCGCCACGTGCTGCGAACTGTCAGAACACGCACATTGTTTTAATAGCACTATAATTTCATATATTCCTGCTGCTTTATAACAATTGAGTTTATTTACCATACTTTACACTTCTTCAAGAGTAATTTCACCAACATCATTTTCCTCCTCCCCATGATCTTGGCTGTTCGCAACACCACCAGGAGGATTTCCTTTTACATTGAGAAGATGTTCAGAATATTCCCTCCACCTCTCCAGGGATTCCCGGGGATCTATTATGAGTTCACCTGAATTACTCAAAACACTGTTCATTTTCTCTTTCCCTCCCTTCCTAAGATTCATTATTACTGTCCAGAAAGGTTTCCCTGTTGCTTGACCTAGCCTTGCCAGGTTATTACCAAAATCTTCCCACGACTTCTTTTTGGATTCAACAACTATTTGTTTCGCTCTGTTTCTTTCATCTACGTACAAATCCCTGTCTGCCTCGGCGCTTGTTTGGATCCATTTCTGATAAGCCTTCTTTTTAGGTTTACAACCTGCTCTCACTTCATCATTCCACCAAGGTGTTCGCCTTTTCCCATCTTTACAGACAGTTGTTCTTAGGCATTCCTTTGCTGTTTCTACTGCAGCATCCCTGTATGCCACCCATTCACTTTCTATATGCTGAACCTGCTTACTGTCTACTGTTCGAAACTACTCACTAATCATATCCATGTATTTCTGTATAATTTCTTCTTCCTGGAGATTTTCTACCCTTATTCGTTTGCAGACAGATTTCATTTTCTCTACCCTAGGCCTAGAGATACTTAGTTCACTACAGATCAGATAGTGGTCATCGAAAAATCCCCGGAAAACTCGTACATTGCTAACAGATTTCCTGAATTATTATGGATTGGTGCCCCTAGCCTCCCATGTGTAGCGGTGAATAGCCTTATGCTTGAACAATGTGTTCGTAACTGCTAGACCCATACAAGCACAGAAGTCCAGCAAACGCTTCCCATTCCCATTAGCTTCCATATCTTCCCCACATTTACCAATCACCCTTTCGTATCCTTCAGTTCTATTCCCAACTCTCGCAATGAAATCGCCCATTAGCACTATTCTATCCTTGCTGTTGACCCTGACTACTATGTCACTCAATGCTTCATAAAACTTGTCAACTTCATCCTCATCTGCACCCTTACATGGTGAATACACGGACACAATTCTTGTCCTAATTCCTCCAACTGACAAATCTACCCACATCATTCGCTCATTTACGTGTTTAACAGAAACTATGTTCCGTGCAATGGTGTTCCTGATAAAGAGCCCTACCCCAGACTCTGCCCTTCCCTTTCCAGCACCCGTCAACTACACTTTATAATCTCCTATCTCTTCCTCGTTATCCCCCCTTACCCGAATATCACTTACTCTTAGCACATCCAGATGCATCCTCTTTGCTGATTCAGCCAGTTGTACTTTCTTTCTTCTATATGTCCCATTAATATTGATAGCTCGCCATCGAACTCCATTTCGTTCGCCAAGTTGTTTCCAAGGAGTCCGTCGCCTGTCAAATGGGAGTGGGGCTCCGTTACCCCATAGGTCCGAGGCTTGCTTAAAATGTTCTGAGCTCGGCAAATTCATGAAGCAGGATGCTACCCTACTTGCACATAGTCCAAGTGAGGATCTCTCCTCTAACGGGTTATGGACCACCGGTGAATTGTATAGTCTAGCCGCCTGAGCACAAGGAGGGCCATGACTCAGAATATGTCCGTGATGCCCACTCCCATTCTATAGCAACTGGTATCCCGACTCTCAGGACCACTTACTAGGCCACTCAGCCGTTACCCATGGTTCACGAACTAGGACGTGACTACAGTAACCCACACCATGAACCACGATCATTTAGTAATTATTATTCTTGCTGTTTCTTTTATTTGCTGCTTAAATTGCTCAAAGTGTTCTTTCCAGAGCATTTTCATTTTTACATAGTTTTATTATTATTATTATTATTATTATTATTATTATTATTATTATTATTATTATTATTATTATTATTATTATTATTTCGAATGACCCATTTGGAGGGTACGTGGAATCAACTTTGGTTACTTTTCATTGTGTTCGACATCCTTTGCTTCCAAATTTCCTTCATCCTACGAGAGTGTCGTTCCTTCTCTTCTTGAGTCCACTTTCTTCTAGTTGTTAGTTTCTTCCGCTCCTGAAACGCTACCTTTTGAACTGCTTCTCTAAAAAGTGTTCTGTTTTTGATTGTATCTTTTTTAATTCCAGCAGTTTTCATGGCTTTCTCAATTTCAATGAACCATGTGGTTTTAGATTTGTAACTATTCAGAAGGTTGAAGATGCGCTTGGTTAGTCTGTTGTCATCCATTCTGTAAACGTGTCCAAAAAAATTGTAGTCTTCTTTTCATTACGTCAGTTAGTTTTTCAGTTTTCAAATATAGCTCTCTCTCTCTGTTTGGTCTGCCTGTATTCTGTATTATTATTTCATTTAGCTCCCAGTACTTTTCTCAAAATTCTTCTGTCAACCGTTTCTAGTTTTTCGAGATCTCCAGATCTTATTAGTTTAAGTGTTTCTGGCGCATATAAATTTTCAGCTCTGACTACTGTTTGGTAATGTCTCAATTTTGTGTTCCAGGATAAGGATTTTTTGTTATATACATTTTTTGTCATGTGAAACATCCATTCCATCTGGCACTCTAGTTTCTATATTTCCGCTCCTGGTGCACCCTCAGACCACGAAAAACGGATTACGGAAAGCTCCTCTTCCTTGGTGCAAACAGAGAGTGGCACGGCCATTTTTACGTCACAACAGTGCAAGCTGTAGTGATCTGATAACGCTGAAACCTACCACAGACGTAGACAACGGTGCTGTCTAGCGGCTGGTGGGCACACAACGCTATAGAGCCAACCTAAAGAAAATTAGAGGAAAATTGCAGATACTCATTGACTTGCCATAGTATTAAAATCAGGAAGCTGTAACGCACACTCCACTGAAGCCCTTAAGAACCTCTCACACTAAACACGCCCGTGGTCTGCTGTGTATCACGAAGGGGTGACAGTGTCCGTTAACCTGCTGGAAACAAAACTTATTTCATTCTGTGAGAACATGTCAATATTTCCGTTTGTTTAGTGTGTGCTTTATGCCAAAAGTGCCAGCTTCCAAGTCGTATCTAATTAAACAGCGGCTACAGGAGTTTCCCCATTTCACGTCAGATGGAAAAATTATATTCTGTGAAGTCTGCAGCAAAGAGGCGAATGAAATTTGTTTTATCTTCCCCCTCCCCCAACGAGTTATCAATTTAGTGAAGTATTCTTCTTCTTCTTCTTCTTCTACTTATTCATATTCTACTTCTACAGCGGTGCGAACGGTGTCTTGCATATGACCTGTTTTACGGTCGAATGCCTTTTCTGACGCCAACCCTATATAGAGGGATGTAATCACTATTGCGTGTTTCTGCGGTGGTTGGTAGTGTAGTGCGTTGTCTGAATATGAAGATGAAAGTGTTGGGACAAACACAAACAACTAGTTTCCCGAGCCAGAAGAATTAATCACACGCTATGAAAATCCCTGACCCGACCAGGAATCGAATCCGGGACCCTCTGAAGCGAAAGCGTAAATACTGACCATTCAGCCAGTGAGTCGGACTATCAGTTTAGTGAAATTGGTATTTTAATTGATGCCTATTGTTCTTCTTGTAGTGCCTTCGCCATTACTGAAGGCTGGCCACATTCACAGCGAAGTCTGTCCTCATCAGTCTACTAGAATCCAGTCCTGTCCAATCCCGTAAGTTCCTCGGCCAAGAGTGTTTTCTTCGCAACTCCTACGTCCATCATTTTTTTTTTTTGCTAGTTGTTTTACGTCGCACCGACACAGATAGGTCTTACGGCGACGATGGGACAGGAAAGGGCTAGGAGTGGAAAGGAAGCGGCCGTGGCCTTAATTAAGGTACAGCCCCAGCATTTGCCTGGTGTGAAAATGGGAAACCACGGAAAACCATTTTCAGGGCTGCCGACAGTGGGGTTCGAACCTACTATCTCCCGAATACTGGTCCATCAATTTTACCCTGCATGATCAATGTAAGCAGGTTGTACTTTTCATTCATCATAATATGCCCAAGGTAGGTTGACTTTCTTTTCTTGATTGTACACATCAGCATTCGTTCCCTCCTCATGCGTTTGAGTACGGCAGCACAGGAGGCGTGGTCAGTCCACATCCTCCGGAACACCCACATCTCGGTGGCATGTATTCTCTTCATGGTGTTTCATTTCAGAGTCCATGTTTCAGCGCCGTTCAGAAGCACTGAATATACATAGCATCTGACGAATTTGTGACGTGTCTCCAAGCTGAGGGTTCTCTCACACAGCAGATTCTTCGTTTTCAGAAAGGTAGTACGAGCCGTTCGTACTCGGATCTCCGAATCCGGGTCAAAGTCCTCAGTAACCCAGCTGCCAAGGTACTTAAACTTCCGCACTAGCTTCCCATAAATGGTCATAAGAATGCCTATTAACATACGTAAAATCGAACGTGCCTAGATATATCATTTAGACACTATTTTATATATTTGGAAGCCAATTTTAGGCACATAAACTAACATGTTCAGGGCCTAAAAATCCAAGTTCTAGAAGTAATTTCGGGTGATATTTCTAGCAGCCTTTGTAAGGCAGATCCTCCGATGAGAGTGGGCGGCATCTGCCATGTGAAGGTAACTGCGTGTGATTGTGGTAGAGGATAGTGTTATGTGTGGTGTGTGAGTTGCAGGGATGTTGGGGACAGCAAAAACACCCAGCCCCCGAGCCATTGGAATTAACCAATGAAGGTTAAAATCCCCGGCCCGGCCGGGAATCGAACCCAGGACCCTCTGAACCGAAGGCCAGTACGCTGACCATTCAGCTAACGAGTCGGACCGAGTTCTAGTAATCACAGTAACGAGGTTGTAAAAAAATGTTACAGATCTCTCACACTGTTATGAGCGTATTCATGGGTTGTAGTGAGGACATAAAGAGAGGGCGTATAAGTCACTGGTAAGACCCGAATTTGAGTATGCTTCCAGTATATGGGACCCACACCAGGATTACTCTATAAGAGAACTGGAATGGATCCAAAGGAACGTACCACGATACGTTCTGGGTGATTTTCGACAAAAGAGTAGTGTTACAAAAATGTTGCAAACTGAGGGCTAGGAAGACTTAGGTATAAGGAGACGAACAGCTCGACTAAGCGGTATGGTCCAAGCTGTCAGTGGAGAGATGGCGTGGAGTGACATTAGTAGACGAATAAGGTTGAGTGCAGCTTTAAAAAATTATGAACCGAGCTCGATAGCTGCAGTCGCTTAAGTGCGGCCAATATCCAGTATTCAGGAGATAGTAGGTTCGAGCCCCACTGACGGCAGCCCTGAAGACGGTTTTCCGTGGTTTCCCATTTTCACACCAGGCAAATTAATTAATTTTTAATTAAGGCCACGGCCGCTTCCTTCCTCCTCCTAGCCCTTTCCTGTACCATCGTCGCCATAAGACCTATCTGTGTCGGTGCGACGTAAAGAAAGTTGTTAACTAAAAGTATGAAATATCATAATGAAAATCCATAGCCTGTTTCCAGTCATTCGACCTGGTCAGGAATGGAATGAATGAAGCCCCATCCACCGGCGAGGGTAGGAATTGTGCCGGCTGCCGAAGCCTGTCGCACTCCTCTGGGGCAGTGATTAATGAATGAGTGATGAAATGAGATGATATTGGAGAGTTTTGCTTGAATGAAATATGACAGGGAAAACCGGATTACCCGGAAACAAAAACCTGTCCCGCCTCCACTTTGTCCAGCACAAATCTCACATGGAGTGACCGGGATTTGAACCACGGAACCCAGTGCTGAGAGCCCGCGCGCTGCCGCCTGAACCACGGAGGCTATGAAATATCATAGTATAAAAAAAATTTGGAATTCAGGAGGTCAAATTGGGAAAAATATTCATTTATAGGACGAAGAATATGGGATTAGATGAATTTATCAAGGAAAATTTTGGATACATTTCCACGTTCTTCGAAAACACTTAAGAAAATGCTAGGTAAATAGTTGATAGGGAATCTGCCTCTGTCCCGGCATTGGCCTGGAAGTTTAAATGAGAAACCACGTAAAATCATTCTCAGGGCAGCAGATGGTGGGGTCCTAACCCACTCTGTCTCCGGAGACTCGATATTCGTTGCGCATTAACATGCTCGACAACACACACGCACAAAACTACATTGAGCACTTCCAACTTGTACTGCCAACAGACGAATTATCTAAGTAATGTAATCTTTTGTTGTTGAATAATAATAATAATAATAATAATAATAATAATAATAATAATAATAATAATAATAATAATAATAATAATAATAATAATAATAATAATAATTATCGTATTGGCTCAGCCACCGAGTAGCACATCGCCTGAAAATTCTCTACAGACTTACGAATAATCCCTCAAACATTTCTAACGCTACGTATATAGAGGGAAACTCCCAGGCTATATTTCAAATCTATCCACAGACATGATAGCAATCCCAGAATACATTCTGACGCTACGTACAGGCATATTTTTAAAGCATATACACACATGCCAACGATTCCTAAACGCAGTTCTATGTACAGACATGATAAAATCCCTGGTCAATATTTCGAAACCATGTACAGGCATAGTATTTATCCGCGAACACATTTCTAAAGCTATAATACATGTCCATGGGCACATTCCTAAATCATGTAAATATATGGCAATAATCCCTGAAAACAGTTCTAAAAGCTATGTACAGACAGGGAAAAACCCTCGTCAGATTTCTAAACCACGCTTAGAATGATAACACTCCATGGACTCATTTCTAACGCTAGGTGCGAGAAAGAAAAAAATTCTTGGGCATGGTTGTAAACCATGTACAGACACGGAAATAATCCCTCTACACATTGCTCAACTATATTCAGGCAGGAATGAACCATGGGCATAATTTTAAACCATTTTCAGACATGATAAAAATCCCTGAATTCAGTTCTGAAACTATGTACAGACAGCGAAGAAGACACTAAACCATGTACAGGTATGGCAATAATACCCCCGATATATTTCTAAGGCTTTGTACATTTAGTTCCTGGTATATTACTAAAGCCACGTAGAGGTAGAATAATAGTACTTAATATACTTCTAAAGCCATCATAGTTCAGATGGCAACGTTGTCCACTGTTACCTAACGTAGTGGATAAGTGATAACTGCATCCATCACAACGGGACGAATCTGGTATAGAGTCTCAAATTTCTCCTTCATATTACGTATATTCCTGAGAGAAATGAGGCTTGTATTGGTGCTTTAATACCGCCAGTCCCTGGTTATTTTTTACTAAATCAGGACATGAATGAAAGGACTAAAAGCAATATCCTGGACAAGGCATGTGTTCTAGACTAAAAGGAAGCAGAAGTGAGAGGAGATTGGCGAAAAATAAATAAATAAATAAATTATGAGCGCCATGTAGTATATATTATTACCTCAGAAAACAAATCTCCTGTCAGGAAAAAACAATAACACATAGTATTTATGTCAGTTTATGTTGTTAATTATAGGAGTTATGTTTCCTTTTGACTTGTAAAGGATCATAATGGCACATTAACGACGATGATGATGATTACGATGATTTGCGTAATGGATGTAATCTCATGCCCGGCATCTAAATATAAGCTGGTTGTTATTCATAAGTAGCGTGTCACACGTTTCCTCTGAGGGTGATGTAGTACAGCGGTAAATCAACGTTTTATTGTCGTCATAATTTACAAAAATCAATTTGCAGAGGAGCGACGAGCTCCAGTGCGCATGTGCAACTCTCCATCTCGTTTCAGGGACTCACAATTGTTTAAACTTCCCATAATGTGAAGGTCCACTACCTACCTAAAGTGTCGAAGGAATTTTGAAAATCTCCAGCAGTTATATCAATAATTTCCCTCTTTCCGTTTAATATGTTTGATGATGATGATGTTTGCTGTTTATGGAGCCTAACAGCTAGGTCATCGGCCCCTATGGTACGAGGTGAAATGAAATGATAATTAAAACTTAATTAAAACTGACTAAAAACGAATGATGATGGAAAAATGACCACGAATCCAAAGCAATCAGTGGATCCAATTCACAATGCCTGATTTTCTAAGATGATGGTTGTTATAAATAGAGGTCCAAAATCCGTATTACCGGCACCTCATAATAGATCTAAGACTGGTAAAGCAGAGCCATTGTGTTCCTCCTATAGTGGTAATAAGCACAGGTAACGTAGACTCATGGTGTTCTTCGCATGGTGGTACTAATCACAGGTAATGCAGACCCATGGTATGTCACACATAAGGGCACCACTCGCAGATAACGCAAACCTATTGTGTTCCCCACATAGTAGGTCTAATCACGGGCACCGGTATTCCCGTGGCGATCCTCACATTGTGGAACTAATCGCGGGCCACGTGCCGCTCACGTGGTGGTCCTAATCATAGGTGATGCAAACCCATGGGACCACCCACAAGCAATACAGAGCATTGGGTGTTCCTCACATAATGGTACTACCCTTAGGCAACGCAGACCCATGAGGTTCCTCACATAGTGGTACTAATCATGGTGAACAGCCAAACCCGTGGTGTTCAACACAGAGGCAACCTAGACCCGTGGTGTTTTTCATATAGTGGTACTACTCAAAGGTAATGCAGACCCATTCTGAACACAGAGGAACCAACACGTTCCAATTCCAGCGCAGTGTACGGCACCTTTTCTCGCGTGGGAATTACTCCGCGCAGCCGAGTGTCCTCCCCCCCCCCCCCCCCGCCACGGCCACGGTTGGATACACACGATGGTACTAACCACAGCCAACGAACAGATTCGTGGTTTTCCTCACATTAGTGTACCACCCCTAGGTAACGTAGATCCATGGTGTTCCTCGCATGGTGGTACTAATCGCAAGTAACGTCGACCCATGGTGTTCCTCACGGAATGCTACTAATCACAAGTAGTCTCATGGTTCTAATTTCATCATCCCTTGGTCACCCCTTTTAGTCGCCTTTTACGACAGGCAAGGGATACCGTGGGTGTATTCTTCGTCTGCGTTCCCCGCACACAAGAGTTTTAAATATATCCATTATTGTTTTTACAGTTATAATTGTATCTACACTTCTTCTACCTTTCCTGATACATACCTCCGTCCTCTTGAAATTCTTCGCATTACGTAGAATCTGGCAAGCTTTCATATTAGATACTAGGTGCAACATGATCGGCGTATTTCCTTGGTTTCTTCCAGTTCTCTGTGTTTCATCCACATCAGATCAGTGTACTTCACTCTCACTCCTGCTGTTATCACTTTCAACACAGATCTTAATAGCAATTGTTTATGTTGGGTGGAGAATAATTTTTTTGCTATTGGCTTTACGTCGCACCGACACAGATATGTCTTATGGCGACGATGGGACAGGAAAGGGTTAGGACTGGGAAGGAAGCGGCAGTGGCCTTAATTATGGTACAGCCCCAGCCTTTGCCTGGTGTGAAAATGGGAAACCACGGTAAACCATCTTCAGGGCTGCCGACAGTGGGGTTCGAACCTACTATCTCCCGAATACTGGATACCGGTCGCACTTAAGCGACTGCAGCTATCGAGCTCGGGGGGTGGAGAATATGACCAACACTGAGGTATTCGAACATTGTCCAAGGAAAGAGACAGCTGTTGAGTCAGATTAGGAAGAGGCAACTTTCTTGGATGGGACATAAGCTTCGAAATAGGAATGTGTTGATGGAAATTTTGGAAAGTAAAATACCAGGAAAACGCCCTCGTGGAAGACCAAGAAAGACATTCATGGTGATATTTCCGCAGGAGCTATGCAGACGCAAAATGTACTGCACAGGATCGACCCAGCTGTAGAGACTCATCGCAGGGGCAGACCAGTCATTAGACTGAATTACTCTAAGGCCCGTATGTACCAAAGTGAATAAAATCTTTTAGTTTAAAGCAGAGCGTCTAAAACGCCCAAAATCTCACGTGTGCAAACTGAGGCGCAGAGGACCTGTGCACAGTGCATCTGTCCCACTCGGCTCAGCTCGGACCCACGCTTCGTCTCTGGGCTACTCGGCTAAGCTCGACTCAACTCGGATCGGATTTGGAGTGCTACGGAGCAAGTGAGGAAGAGGGAGACAGGCGTGGGGAAGAGAGAGACAGCGCTATTGCTGCAAATCGAGGAGTGGGGGTCTGCACACTTGTCATCCAAGCGAAGCGAAGTCGTCTTTTGCACCCTGCACAGCGCAATGCACTGGCGCATGCACCCTAAGGGGCCCTGGTTTAAAGCTACGTAAACTGAATGTATTCACCAACAACATTATCTTGGATAACGAGTAGGCCTTATTATCTCGGTTTAAAATTTTACCGGAGATTGGTTGACCGGTAAAATGGGAAATCTATGATTTCCAAGACGGCTGCTCGTAGACGGCTGGAATATCTAACTGAAAGATAAAATCGCAGCGACGAGTAATATGATCAACGTTATGCAATTAATACACGTCCTAGAAGGATAAAATAGCGTGCAGCATATTTCCAGGACGGTTATGTGAACGCATTTTATCCACGAAATGTAACTGTAATATTTGTCCCAAATGGAAGATAAATATTGCTTTTACTGAAATAAAGTGTAAAATCTGCAGTAAATTGAGAAATACCGCGGTTACCAGAGAAATATATATACGTACTTACGGGCTGTAGACAGGACTCTCTTATGTTGAATTCCACTGCTCGTGCCGTCTTTTGTTTCTTTCTTGAGGTCCAGGGCTAGCACCGACGAATGGGAGTGCTATGTCTGTGAATTCTCATTATCTTTGTCCATATGACTAACGCGGGCAGTTCAAACAGCAAAATAGCATGATCCCTGGAAAAATAAATATATCACTTCATGAATGAGTTAGGGCAAAAAACGAATGAGCAACTTGTAGAAAACGACACCGCATTAATTCAAACAACTTCAGTGAGCAAAGGCATCACACACGAAAAAGTTAGAGAAACAAAACACATACGGAAGCGCTGCGACGTAGCAGAAAAAATAGTTGTAAGGTAGTAAACTGTGTACCCGTATTATTCTCTACAAGTAAAATATTCCGTAGTATTTCTTAATTTACCGCAGATTTTGCACTTTATTTAAAACCAATTATTATCTTCCATTTGGAACAAATATTACAGTGACATTTTGTGGATCCAATTCGTTCACGTAACCTTTCAGGACTATGATGATCCTGATTTTCAGACACATTTAAGGTTATCTAAAGCTTCCGAACATAAACTGGAATTCCCAACACATAGGTAGGCCTAAGATGAATTCTCGATTGTAGCTTATATCTTGTACGGTACACGACTGGGTGAACTATTAATGAAGAAATTATTATTTTTTTATTTATTATTATTTATTATTTTATTTTTTGAGTGATATACAATGCGTAGGCTATAATTTGTTTTCTTATTCACTTTGTTAATGCTTTCTGCCACCAAGTTCAATAACAATTCTCTCTCTTGGAAAGTCATATTAGGATTCTTTTCTCGCTTATGCTCAATTGCGGACATCATTTATGCAAATTATTCGCAAACCCCGAATGGAATCAGGAACTTGTTTACATTTCGATAGTGGCAACAGCACGTAGTCAATTATTTTCCGTACGTCAGTATGAAAAATTTGCGGTTCAAACTCAGATTGAAACGAAAACTAAGTTTGGTAAACCGAGATAATAACTGCTGTGGTGAGTACGGAAGTGAGCTTTATCAGAGATGATGACATTATCCGAGTTTTGGAAATCTAAGGTAATAGCAAAGGTATAGCTGAGACGGGCAACGCATACCCACCGGGATTCAAACAGTTCGGCAAACAATTGATCTCTCGGCCACTTGCATGCACAGTAGGGGGTGATTTATGACAGCGTGGGCTTTTAAACGGAAGTTCTCACTCCCCAACAGAAATCCTTGCAGCCCTGTTGCCAATGCACCTCTTATTAAACAGACGTCAGTCTCTTTTTTTCAGCTCAGACAATTCGTACGTGCTTTGTTCGCTGTTTTAAAGTTTTGTATTATTTGCTTCATTAATTAATATTTGTGTATTGCATTTCACTTCGCTTCGTACAATAATGTGG
Organism: Anabrus simplex; assembly: GCF_040414725.1. NCBI lineage: Eukaryota > Metazoa > Arthropoda > Insecta > Orthoptera > Tettigoniidae > Anabrus > Anabrus simplex. Next base: position 1,669,067,242 of record NC_090265.1, read on the forward strand.
AAGCTGTGGGAATCAAACCTGGAAATTAACGCACCAGAAGATCCTGAATTAAATATGCCAGTAAACATAAACGATCCTCAACCGAGCACCAGTAGCAGTGATACTCGACCGAGTAGTATTGGTTCGGTGCTCGCGAGTGACAGCCAAGTCGTAGTAGTTCTGCGAAGAAAAGAAAAGAGACTAAAACTTCTGCTGTGGTTCATGATCAGATTTAAACGACACGCGTCACTTGTATCCAGAAGAAAAAAACCGACTGACACTCCTCATTATCACTAGGGCGGGCCGAGTGACAACCCTCATTATTACTAGGGTGGGCCAAGTTTTGGGATCAGAAGCTGGCTCCTGGGTACACGTTCACCGTCCTAGCTATAACTGAAGTTGGTAAATACGTGCCTTAGAAGAAGTATCAGTTGTGTAAGTATTGTTTTCCTGGGCCTGTCTTTCTAGCTATCGTGTACGCTGCTCCTACACCATGAGATGTCCCTTTAACACGTCCATCTTCTCTACGTATTTTTCTAAGCCTTCTCTACCCCCTACCAGTCTACCTTTCAGGCTATTTTTCAAGTACTGGATATTCTCATACTGATCCATAATCAAATCCCTTGTCATGTCGGCTTGGCGCACTTCCTTTACAGTATAACATCCTTAATTTTTGTCAGCATCTTTCCAACTCAAGGGCCTAGAATTAATCACGACGCCTCCAATCTACCACAATTAATACCGCTAACCATTTCAAGGTAATTAAAACTATTTTCCATTCCACATACCTGATATGTTAAGCGCCCCATAGAGTTCAAGCGCTATTCCGATATTTTTTACACTCAACCCTTAACACTCAGACGCAAAGGCCTGCGTTCGCTTCGCTTGCAAAGGTTCCAGTCGACGACAACTTGGTTTCCATTCCAGATACCTGATATTTTAAGCGCCCCATCCACATACCTGATATTTTAAGCGCCCCATAGAGTTCAAGCGCTATTCCGATATTTTTTACACTCAACCCTTAACACTCAGACGCAAAAGCCTGCGTTCGCTTCGCTTGCAAGGTTCCAGTCGACGACTACTTAGAATGCATTTCCATATTCCAGCGGCCGCACATTGTACACTTTTTTGGTGTTTACAGTTGTACATTACGACAAATTACAAATGAAATAAATGTTTCCATTCGGGAATATCTGCCTCTTTGGAGGAATCTTGAAAAAACTTGAGTCTTTAAATAAGAGACACTTTAACTCGTGAATTGACAACTGGACGTTTTGTGTGATTGAGATTGCTGAGAAGCAACGACCAAGATTTGTTGTCGAATTATGTGCATGTAACTCCGTACTATCAAGAACTTAACTGGCTAAAATCTGGTAAAAGTCGTAACTCTAACATGCTTGTATTAATACACAAACTCCTGCATAGCAACTTACCACAGTACATTTCCTCCAAATTCCACTTTCTTTACTCCTTTCATAACTGTAACACTCGTGCTCGCAGTGGCCCTGTTATTCCTCTTCACCGGGAAATTAACCCAGGGATTTGGAATATGAGACAGGAACGCTTCCTTTACACATTAGAGCTCAATAATAATAATAATAATAATAATAATAATAATAATAATAATAATAATAATAATAATAATAATAATAATAATACCTTATTTTACTTATAACTTACCTAAAAAGCATTTGGAAATGTGCCGTAGAATAGTATACATTATCTTTGAATTATTTACACCTGCAAAGCACATAATGTGCTTATCTACCGGTGAAATTGTTTCTTATTGTTTATACATTGTTGTAATCCTTGCTGTTTAAAAATTTAATAAGTTTTATATATTTATACTGGCATACTTAGCATGGTAATTTCTTCACGTGGTGTGGGTTCTTATCAATCTCTGAAAGTATCATTGAAAATAGATAAATCTGTGGTACAGTTTTCATTTATGAGCAAATATTAAAACTGTAATTTTTTCTATGATCCATAGCTTCACGTGATTTTTAGTTGATATTTTGTTCACATGTCCGTCAGTTCTGAGGACAACTTGTTCAAACATTTAGGAACTACAACTTGCAGCGTTCTGGATCCATATTTGTTGTAGTACCTGACGATCTGAAAATAACTTCCATGCCTTATTCTTGTTCCATGTGTATGTTCATTTACGATACTATACTGTGGCTTCCAGTAATTTTCCTTAATTATGTTGTGCACATAAAACGGTTTAACTCTCATGAACCTTTCCTTTTGATACATCCCTGTTAATATATCCTTACTTAAGCTAAGTATTCCTCTCTTTTCGTACCAAAAGGATGTCTTGACAATACGATTTTATATAATAATAATAATAATAATAATAATAATAATAATAATAATAATAATAATAATAATAATAATAAAGGAGACAACCTAAGGATCCCATGTCTGGCCTTTACTGATGAAGTGACCTTACTAGTAAACGACATGCAAAAGGCTACTACGTAACTCCAACATTACACTTAATGGCGGCTAAAACAGGTCTCCTGATCAACATCGGAAATACCGAGTTTATTACTGATGTTAAGGAACGCGTCAAAGAGCCAGTGATACCAAGCTTATAAAGAGAACCAAAAGTGTGAAGTATCTTGGAGAGTGGATTTCGGTAGACCTCAGTGAAGCGAGTGTTCTCGAACAGAGGAGAATCACACTAGACAAGGTATACCGTGCCCGCATCAAACTGTTCGCCTCCAAACATTTATTGACGAATATCAAACTAAGAGACTCTAATGCAGTAGTAAGACCATCAGTCCTCTACGCAGCAGAGTGCCTATCTCTAACTAAGAAGACCCCACTAAAAGCCCCCGAAGTACAAGAAAGGTTCTGAGAAAGACAGTATGACCAGTGAACCTACCAGGTAGTAGGCGATGCTACAAACCAAACCGTGAACTCTATCGGCATCGAGAACATCTCAGAGCCGCCATCAGACGTCTGGCTTTTTACGGACACCTGTAAAGAATGGACTCACACAGGCTCTCCTATAAGGCCTTAAATGTAGTCTGCAAGGGAAAAGCTGTGTTGATCAAAAAGGTAGAGAAGGACCTCGCAGAACTTAATATTAATCGTGTCATAATAATTAACAGAATTAACTACCGTTCAGTTACCGTTCAACTACCATTCACCGGGCGAGTTGGCCGTGCGGTTAGGGGCCGGCAGCTGTGAGCTTGAATCCGGGAGATAGTGGGTTCGAATCGCACTGTCGTCAGCACTGATGATGGTTTTCCGTGGTTTCCCATTTTCACACCAGGCAAATGCTGGGGCTGCACCTTAATTAAGGCAACAGCCGCTTCCTTCCTCCTCCTAACCGTTTGCAATACCATCGTCGCCATAAGACCTATCGGCGCGACGTAAAGCCACTAGCAAAAAAACAACTACCAATTGGTACGACGAGAAGCGAATTATATATTTAAGAAAAAATGATTCGCTCTCGAAACCTTACGTTTGCGAGAGAGGAGATGTCTAACCAACTACACTGCAGCAATTCAGTATATAAAAAGCACATAAAAAGGTTATTTCTCGTTAACTGCCTTGCCTCTTATTGTGTTGTCAGGTAATCTCACTTTTAACAACATCCGATATGCAGTATGAAGTTGAAAACAGTACTATCATTGTGTGATAGCGTGTAACTGCACAGTCATAGTTAGGACAAACACTGACTTTGAATATACTTAGGATGTTTTACCTGCCATTGTTACTTGTTTGTTGATCATGACCGGCGCTAAATCGATTAAACACTGTGGTACATATTACTGCCATGCTGGAGAGGCCCTGTGTGGGTATCTGCTGTCAACGTCCCTCTAGAATGACCGTGCAGCATAGTTCGATTTAGGCAATGGACTTTTATGCTAATTTAGCAAGATATCTTCCCGGGTCTGTCGGCTAGTAAGAGACTCTTGTCATAACACACACTGGCACGTTAAATATCCCAGGATTTGTTGGCGAAATTTCGGCAGTCCAGTGGTTATAACATCAGGTATATCCTATCCTCGTCAACGAGCGGGAAATCGATCGATTCCGATCTACGTCTCCTATCGAGCTCCGGAGAATCACTATATAACAGATTACTACAGCACACATACCGAAGAAAATAGACAACACTTCAGGCGTGTTATACGACTATGATGACGACATGATACTAGGTTCCACAAACAAGTAGGACCTCCGGGAAGCAATGGACAAGTTACAAATCTTGGCTGACGCAAATGACCTACAACTAAACAAAGACAAAACTGTTTACATGACATTTCGGAAAGTAGGACGAGTTACGGCACAAGACGCAATTACGTTTTCAGGACATGCTTTTGAAAAGAGTTGGCAATTTCCGATACCTCGGCATCACTCTTCACAATCTACTGGAAAGTCTTACAGAATACACGTCGGAGAAAGAACGGCAGCAGCTATACGAGGGACCTATGATATAGAACATCTCACCATGATCTCATAGAAACAACAATGCTTCTGTTCCGCAGCAAAATAATCCCTACACTACAGCTCATCTGGGACCAGCTTACAGTGACCGATTTAGAAACTATAAAAAAGAGAAAAAGTAGTTCGCTTTGTTAAGATTGACATAGGCATTAGAAAGATGTTTTTGAAGACTTTCGTCCGAAGCACAACATTTTAGAGAAGTGAAACATGGACAATAACTAGCTCGGAAAGGTAACAGCGATTTTTGAAGTGTGGTATTGCGGAAGAATATTGAATGTGAGACTGATTGATCGAATCACGAATAAGGAGATACTGAATGGAAGTGGAGAGAGGAAAACGACGTGGCTAAATTTGACCAGTAGAAGAAATATAATAATAGGACACGTCTTAAGACACCCAGGACTCGTTCAGTTAGTTTTTGAGAGAAGTGTAGATGGTAAGAATGGCAACGGTAGACCAAGGCATGAACATAGCAAACATTTTAAAGCTGATGTAGAATGCAATAGTTTACAGAGAAATGAGAAAGTTAGCACAGGATAGAGTGGCATGGAAAGCTGTATCAAATCCGTATATGGACTGATGACCCAAGGAAGAAGAAGAAGAAGAACAACAACAACAACAACAACCACCGCCACAACAACAACAACAACAACAAATAATTCCAATCTTTAATGCCTCTGTAAATCTTACACCCATTCTTGTACGCTGTTAAATTTCACTGCCTGAGTCTTTCAGTTTTAGAACTGATGAACGGGAAATGATACCTTCGTATGTACCATCCAAGGGGGACGGAAACCCTGACGGGATGAGAGCAATATATTTCCCTTCTTCAAACGCATTAATCTTTCCCAAGAAGGACTCGCTTCCAAAGAATTTAGACTATGTAGCAGTAAGCGTTTTAAGAGCATTAATAAACATGAAGGCTTCTACTCTGCATTAATTTGAAAGAGAGTGGTATGTCCCTGGGAAGCATTACCGTGTGACACATTTAATAATGCATAAATTCAGCTAAAAGGTCCACACAGAAGTTTAAGATATGCTGTGTATGGCTTCTAATGATCTTGACGTATTTTTGTATGAGTAATGAGTGTAGAAACTGCTGCACTGCAGTGGTAGAGGTTCGTAAAATAACACACTCGTACATGCATATCTACATTTATTTATAGGATATGGTCCAAGAGAGACTACTTAATAAGGTTCGATACACTTTTAGGTCAATATTTCCAGACTACCAGTGTCTTATCTTGAGGGATTTTTTCCACGGTACCTTATGAATGTCTTATTCCCATTTGTACCATCAGTTTATAGGAGCAGTCATCATATCTATTTAATTCTAAATATTGTTTCGATAGTTGACGGGTTATATTTTGTACCATTTCAGAATAATAATCCCGTTTATAATCCCATTTTGGGTAATATCACCTAGAGACCATAGCAGAGCATAATTCAACCAACATTAGTCGTTCAGCGCGTCGTTCAAGAATTTAGCGTCACACTAATACCTTGGCATTAAGTGAACAGTTACAGTATTGCCAACCAGCATACTCAGCTCCGTGATACGAGGTAATCATTCCCGGCAGAACGTAATCCTCACAGAAACTTCTTTCCATGTCCGTTATTCCGAGAGTAAACAAGAAAGTACTCTGAACAAAATTTCTTTGAAATGAATGGAGGCCTTACATCGAGTCGATAAACTTTATAGAAAAACAATAGGCCTATATGAGAAAACATTAACTTTGGTCTTCCTGTAAACCCTGAGTCCACCGAGTGACTCTGGATCCAACCATTTCTTAAAATCTGCTTCTAAAGTGTTATGCCCTATTTCGAAAATTTACGCGTGATGGTGGAACAATCAATCAATCAATCAATCAATCAATCAATCAATCAATCAATCAATCAATCAATCAATCAATCAATCAATCAATCAATCAATCAATCAATCAATCAATCAATCAATCAATCAATCAAACACGAAAGTTAAAAACGCCTAGCATGATCTTGAGTTTATATCAAAAAAGATCTTTTAGTTTGAAAATTTTCTACAACGCAGTAGGTTAATTCCTCCACAGTTCTCTATCTTCTTGGTCTTCCTCACTTAATCCTCTACTAGCCATTCTTCTTAGTACTCCACCCATATGTTGTTCGCTGGATTTTCCGTTACCCGCTGCTTTCAGCTTACCAAGTTAGCATTACCTTGGGAATAATCAACATAAAAAGTAAAGCCGTTTCTTAACAGTGATGTTGGTTTTATTACCAGTTATTGAATTAAAATTCAGTTTGTATCAGCACATTTTGTAAAATCAATTAATCTAGAACCAGCTTTGAAAAACTTCCTTCCATCGTCAGTGTCTATTAAAATGTATTAAAATACACCAACATTGATTTTTGTGTTGCGATGAAAAAGGTTTTCCGTTTTTTTAGCAGCATAACTCTCCTCAATGTTTTAAAATTCATGGCGAAACACATATGTGAATGTTTATATTTTTAAACATTTTAATAGATCCGTTGAAGGTGGAACGAAGATTCTGAAAGCTACCGCAGATTGTATTTGAATCATCTTGGGAATGATTTCATCGATCATTTTCACGTACACGAAGCATTTTAATTGTCTTTCATCAATCACGTCCAACACATTCTTCTCCATTTCCATAATTTCTCAGATTTTAGTCTTCTTACTATCTCCAACCTCGATTTCTCGGTCGATCTCCGCACAAAAATCCAGCTCTATGTTTCTACACCATGCAGAAGAATGCTCTGCACCACGGAATTTTAGATGAGTGTTTTGTTTAAAACATTTCCGCACCTTAAAACCGAATTTAGTGCCCAAATCAGCCTCCTACCCACACTTACTCTTCTCTCAGTTCCACACCAACTAGAGCCATCTGCCTCAATTATTGATCCCAATTATACGAATGTACTAACTTTTTTAATGCCAGCCCCGCCGTCTAATGTAGCGAGCCTGGCTCTAACCCAAAATTCCGGGCCCGATTTCCGGCCAGATCAGGTATTTTTAGCTGGATATGAGGGCTCGTTCATGCCGGTCCCGTTGTGTAGGGGTAGCGTTTCTGCCAATTACCCGGAGGCTGCGGGTTCGATTCCCAGCCAGGTCAGGGATCTTTACCTGGATCTGAGGGCTGGTTGGAGGTCCACTCAGCCTACGTGATTACACTTGAGGAGCTATCTGACGGTGAGATAGCGGCCCCGGTCTAGAAAGCCAAGAATAACGGCCGAGAGGATTCGTCGTACTGACCACACGACACCTCGTAATATGCAGGTCTTCGGGCTGAGCAGCGGTCGCTTCGTAGGCCAAGGCCCTTGTAGTGTCATGGGGTTAGTTATGAGGGCTTGTTTGATGTCTCTTCAGCCTACGTGATGACAGTTGATTAGCTGTATGACGATAAGATGGCAGTCTGTGCCTAGAAGGCCAAGAATTTCGGCCGAGATTATTCGTCGCGCTGACCACGCATCACCTCGTAATCTACAGACCTTCTAGCTGAGCAGCGGTAGCTTCAGGGCTTTTGTACCAAGAGTTTGTTTGTTTATTTGTTTGACTGTCTTAATTTACTCATTTCCAGTCTGTAGCATTCTTCCAGTATTTGTCCTCAATGAGAAAAGATCCGTTTTACTCTAGTTTACTTTCAGCCCCCACCTTTTATATTCGTGAGTGTGTGTGAAGTGTGATCCGTGTCTTGCATCATTATCACTAAGTCGTCTGCGAATAGCAAGTGATGCAGAAAGTAGTTTTGGTTCTTCGAAATTTGCATTTCTTGGACCATTTCCCGTAAGTAGGCATCTAAATGAATAGTCAATGGTAGTGTCGAAATGCAAAATATTACGATACAAACCTTTAGTTGTGAAGAATTCTCTGGACTTTTTATTTTATAGATAGCTGGTTGGTTTAATAATGAATAAGAAAATAGGGCAGCGGGTAAGCTACTACGACCAGCATAGTGAAATAATTATTTTCGTCAAGATAGACACCAAACCAATGCCCACCACAATAGTGCAGGTCTATATGCCTACTAGTTCAGCGGATGATGAAGAAATCGAAAGAATATATGAGGAGATAGAAGATTTAATACAATATGTAAAAGATGATGATAATCTAACTGTGATGGGAGACTGGAATGCAGTGGTAGGCCAAGGAAGAGAAGGTAGTAGAGTAGGAGAATATGAATTGGGACAAAGGACGAAAGAGGAAGTCGGCTGGTTGAATTCTGCACAGATCATAACTTAGTCCTTGCCAATACTTGGTTCAAACACCACAAACGACGGCTGTGTAAGTGGATGAGACCTGGAAACACCGGAAGGTATCAAATAGACTTCATTATGATTAGGCAGAGATTCAGAAACCAGATGTTGGATTGCAAAACTTTCCCAGGAGCAGACGTGAACTCTGACCACAACTTGTTGGTCATGAAATGCCATCTGAAGTTGAAGAAATTGAAGAAAGGAAAGAATACAAAAAGATGGGATCTAGACAAGTTGAAAGAAAAGAGTGTGAGGGGTTGTTTCAAGGAACATGTTGCACAAGGACTAAATGAAAAGGCTGAAGGAAACACTATAGAGGAAGAATGGAGAGTCATGAAAAATGAAGTCAGTAGAGCTGCTGAAAAAATGTTAGGAAGGAAGAAAAGGTCAATTAAGAATCAGTGGATAACTCAGGAGATTGATGAACGACGAAAATACAAGAATGCTAGAAATGAAGAGGACAGAAAAGAATACAGGCGATTAAAGAATCAAGTGGATAGAAAGTGCAAGGTAGCTAAGGAAGAATGGCTGAAAGAGAAGTGCAAGGATATCGAAGGCTGTATTGTCTTGGGAAAGGTAGATGTTGCACATAGGAAAATTAACGAAACCTTTGGAGAAAGGAAATCTAGATGTATGAATATTAAGAGCTCAGATGGAAAGCCACTTCTAGGGAAAGAAGACAAAGCAGAAAGGTGGCAGGAGTATATCCAACGGTTGTATGAAGGTCAAGATGTAGATAATTTGGTTCTGGAGCATAAAGAGGCTGTTGATGCTGATGAAATGGGAGACCCAATTTTCAGGTCAGAGTTCGACAGAGCTGTGAGTGACCTAAATAGGAACAAGGCACCTGGAATTGATGACATTCCCTCTGAATTACTGACTGTCTTAGGAGAACCAGCATGGCAAGGTTATTTCATTTAGTGTGCAAGATGTATGAGACAGGAGAAGTCCCATCCGATTTTCGACAGAATGTTGTTATACCCATTCCCAAGAAAGCCGGTGCTGACAGATGTGAAAACTACCGCACCATTAGTTCAGTATCTCATGCCTGCAAAATTTTAACACGTATTATTTACAGAAGAATGGAAAAAAGTCGAAGATGAGTTGGGAGAAGATCAGTTTGGCTTCAGAAGAAATGTAGGAACACGTGAAGCAATCCTGACTTTACGTCTGATCTTAGAGGATCGAATCAAGAAGGACAAGCCCACGTACATGGCATTCGTAGATCTAGAAAAGGCATTCGATAATGTTGATTGGACCAAGCTATTTATGATTCTGAAGATGACAGGGATCAGATACCGAGAATGAAGAATTATCTACAATCTGTATGAAAATCAGTCTGCAGTGATAAGAATTGAGGGCTTTGAAAAAGAAGCAGCAATCCAGAAAGGAGTGAGGCAAGGCTGCAGTTTGTCCCCTCTCCTTTTCAATGTTTACATAGAACAGGCAGTAAAGGAAATCAAAGATAAATTTGGAAAGGGAATCACAGTCCAACGAGAGGAAGTCAAAACTTTAAAATTTGCCGATGATATTGTTATGTTATCGGAGACTGCAGAAGATCTTGAGAAGTTGCTGAATGGTATGGATGAATCTTGGGTAAGGAGTACCAGATGAAAATAAATAAGTCCAAAACAAAAGTAATGGAGTGCAGTCGAACGAAGGCAGGTGATGTAGGAAACATTAGATTAGGAAATTAAATCTTAAAGGAAGTAGATGAATATTGTTACTTGGGTAGTAAAATAACTAACGATGGCAGAAGTAAGGAGGATATAAAATGCAGACTAGCACAAGCAAGGAAGAGCTTTCTTAAGGAAAGGAATTCGCTCACTTCAAACATTCATATCGGAATCAGAAAGATGTTTTTGAAGACTTTCGTGTGGAGCGTGGCATTGTATGGAAGTGAAACATGGAGGATAACTAGCTCAGAAAGTAATAGAATAGAAGCTTTTGAATTGTGGTGTTACAGAAGAATGCTGAAGGTGAGATGGACAGATCGAATCACGAATGAAGAGATACTGAATCGAATTGGTGAGAGGAGATCGATTTGGCTAAATTTGACGAGAAGAAGAGATAGAATGATAGGACACATCTTAAGACACCCAGGACTTGTGCAGTTGGTTTTTGAAGGAGGTGTAGGTGGTAAGAACGGTAGGGGTAGACCAAGGTATGAAAATGACAAGCAGATTAGAACATGGACGATAACTAGCTCAGAAAGAAAGAGAATAGAAGCTTTTGAAATGTGGTGTTACAGAGGAATGCTGAAGGTGAGAAGGATAGATCGAATCACGAATGAAGAGATACAATAGTTACGTAGAAATGAAAAAGTTAGCACAGGGTGCATGGAGAGCTGCATCAAACCAGTCTATGGACTGATGACTCAAACAAACAAACAAACAAACAAACAAACAAACAAACAAACAAACAACAGATAGCAGAATGTATTGTAGGGGCTGCCTGGCTGAGGCGGTAAATGCGTGCTCGATTCGCCCGGAAGGACGTGGCTTCGAAACCCCGTCAGGAAGTCGTAAAATTTAAGAAACGAGATTTCCACTTCCGGAGGTGCACATGTCCCTGAGTTCACTCAACCTACACCAAAAATGAGTACCAGGTTAATTCCTGGGGGCAAAGGCGACTGGGCGTAGAGCTAACCACTCAACTCCATCAAGTGCCGAGGTTACGGATAGTGGAAGCCTTTAACTTCCACCCCTCCAATGGCCTTCATGGCCTGTACGGAGATGACTTGGCTTTGCTTTTAGAATATATTGCATCTACACTCACTGATGTTTCTCTTAATGCTTGCCACAGTATCTTTAGTTGATCACTATCATACGCGTTTTTGAGATCAACGAACACTACTCCTCTTTCTTCAGATCTCTCTCCGCATTTTGATGAAAGGAATGCGGTCGATAGGCTGATATCCTGATATATTTGAATACTGGTTCTCTAAGCGTTCTTTAGGATTTTAGAAAACGATTTCATTATAAAAGTTTTGCTATAATTTAGCACAGTCTTCTCCCTTCTTTCTTGGTAAATGGAGCTGAGGCATTCCTCCTCCTTGCAAGCTATTTCTCCATAAATTTTTTAAAAAAGTTGATACCTTGTATCGTCGTTGTGTCTTTAAAAATCACTATGTGACATTATTTCAGCTTAGAACTCTGACCAGAAAGGTTCTATATCAAGTGATACATGAGCTGCGGGTCAGTGTTGTCACATAGCGGCAACGACGATATCGTCCATACTTCAAAATTTCTAAGTGTATATATACCTCATGGACCATTCCTTTTTTGAGTTATTCCTTATTGAAACATTCTTTCTACGTTCTCTTCAGTTAGATCCCAATTTGTTCTACTGTCTCTTAATGTTTAATGCTTAGCGCTCTTAGCTGGCGTTCTCGGAGGCCCAGGTTCGATTCTCGCTACTTCCAAAGAATTAAGAATGACAAGAAGGCTGTTACGTGGTTAAAATGTCACATGACACTCACTTCCATCGGCGGTGTGCCTGAAAAGACCTGCACGACTTCGGGATGAGGACACAAGTTTACTTGTCTTTAAACTCTGATCTTTCTCCATTCAGTATTTTGTTCATAATTCAGGATTATGAGGATTAAGCGGGAATCACAGCAGGTGAGGTAGCCTGGGCTAGGTACTGGTCCTCCTTCCCAGTTGAGGTACAAAACGATAGGAGTGTCTTGGACTGTTGTTGTTTGAGTCATCAGTCCATAGACCGGTTTGATGCAGCCCTTCCATGCCACCCTATCTGTGCTAACATTTTCATTTCTACGTAACTACTGCATCCTACATCTTCTCTAATCTGCTTGTCACATTCTTACCTTGGCCTACCCCTACCGTTCTTACCACCTACATTTCCTTCAAAAACCAAATGAACAAATCCTGGGTGTCTTCAGATGTGTCCTATCATTCTATCTCTTCTTCTCGTCAAATTTAGCTAAATCGATCTCCTCTCGCCAATTCGATTCAGTATCTCTTCGATCTATCAGCATACTTCTGTAACACCACATTTCAAAAGCCTCTATTCTCTTTCTTTCTGAGCTAGTTATCGTTGACTATCGAGACAAAATCTGAACCAATAAATGAGGAAACACTTCTTTTAACAATCTAAATTATGTCGCCCGTCACAGGGCGGTCTTATAGCGAAGATGGAATAGGAAAAGCTTGCGGCCGTGACCTTAATTAAGGTACAACCCCAGCATTTGCCTGGTGTGAAAATGGGAAGCCATGTTTAGGGATGTCGGCAGTGGGATTCGAACCCACTATCGCCCGGATGCAAGCTCACACCTGCACGCCCCTAACCGCGTCGCCAACTACTCTGGTGAATGAGGAAATGCCGACATATTTACCGATAGAATATGCACGAAACAATGGAATTTGTAGAGCATGAAATTTGCACCCTTGGCATGGAGATAAAATGGAGCAAAATAAAACTAATCGTGGACAAAGTTCAAAATGTTCAACTGACATAGAACCTAAAACATCTCCGGATAATACACCAGCTAATTTATCTGGGTTCAGTAATAGGCGACACTGGCAACTGTCTAAATGAAATCAAGACGGGGATTGTACTGGAAGATATTGCAAAATGGTGCAATTGTCATGTTCCTTTATGTTTGTGAAAACTGGGCCGTAAAGGCTGTGGATTGAAGCGTTTGAAATGTGGTGTTGGCGCAGGATGCAGAGAATACCATCCACAACCGGGTGAACAAATGTTTCGAAGTCCCATAAATTTGGAATAAAATCCCGTCTCTCCAGCATTGTTTACTAGAGAATCCTGAAGTTTTTGATCACATTATGTGGAGGAGAGATCAATACCTTGAGAAATAAATCGTCCAAGAGAAATTTAATGGGGAAAGGTCATGAGGACGTACGGAAAAAAAGATAGGTTGACGAGATTAAGGACGTAACTAATTTGACATGGACTATAACTCTCCGTAAGGCACAAGATGGAATGGAGAGGCGCCAACTGATAGAAGCAGCAGCGAAGCCCTTGGGTCACGACACTCAATCACAAACAGATCGAGTGAAGAGAGAGATATTCTTGAGTTCCAGAGCGCATCACCACTTTCTAAAATGTACGAAAACTTCTGGCACTCATTTAGCAATTCTGTTACTGACTACCGGTGAGTATCATCCCAACCAATACTACATCGTCGTCTGCAAATAGTAAGTGATGCAGAAAGTAGTTTTGGTCCTTTGAAATTTGCATTTACTGGACCATTTCTCATGAGCAGGCTTCTAAGGGAATTTTAAATGTAGTGACGATATACAAAAAGCACGAAACAAACCTTTATTTGTGCAGAATTCTCTGGATTTTTACCCAGCACTTATTATTTTATAGATAGGAGAATATATTGCAACTTCCGTCACTGATGTTTCTCTTAATGCCTGCCACAGTAGTTTTCGTTGTTTACTATCATATGCCTTTTTTTGAGATCAACGAACAATATTCCTCTCCAGATCTCTCTCTACATTTTGACGAAAGGAATGTGGTCGATACCTGACATCCTAATAGGTTTTCTCTCTAAGAGAAATTTGAAGTGCATAGTTTATGAAGAAGTACACTGTATCTCTTTCTCGGGGTCCAATATAAGAGCAGATACTGTTGCAATCCACCAGCAGACTCGAAGAGCTGTTATTCTTGATCCAGCCATCCGGTTCGAAAGAGACTTATCCCAGGCCAAGAACGAATCTCAAGGTTCTGGCAGGAGAAGACAGTAGTATTCAGAAAACCAGTTGTTTATCGTGGTCCACGGAAGAGCAAACTCGAAGTAGAAGAAGAAGAAGTAAATATGAATATAAACAAAATGTGAAGTTTGTAAATTGCATGTTATGTCTCATTCCGTATTGACGGCCATCACTTTTACAAAAAAATTTTTATGTTATCCTCCTTTTCAATACAAAAGGAGAATTGCTCAGGAACACCCGTCATCACAGAGTGAGAGCAACCTTAGCCTCTTCAGCGAGAGATTTGAAGCGGAGAAGGCAGTTGACTTGGAGAAGAAGGGAATTTGTCAACCATGCATGCCATATCTGAGCGAGAGACGTAACATTAGCCCAGATAACTGGTCCGAGATGCGTCTGCTATTTGGAAGCAGAGGCAGTGCACTCAAGCATACGTGGAATGTATTGATAAAGCTTGGTATCCAGCACACGACTTTGAAAAAAATTATAGTGGACATTGTAAAAGATTCGGTGACAATCTTAAGTCATCAGTCATAAGAACTTTCTTCACCTTATCCCAGGTATCTCTCGGGTCGCTGGGGCCACCCGAGGCTTGTTTTGGTTTTGGCCTGCATGCCCTTCTTGACGCCACGTGATTATTAAGATGACAATATCGACCCAGGATCGACCGGGATACGAACCTCACCCTTCCGGGTGCGAAGCCAGCAGCTAAGCCACTGAGGTAATCACGTTCCCGCTTAAATCATCACCGAGCTCGATAGCTGCAGTCGCTAAAGTGCGGCCAGTATCCAGTAATCGGGAGATAGTGGGTTCGAGCCCCACTTTCGGCAGCCGTGAAGATGGTTTTCCGTAGTTTCCCATTTTCACACCTTAAATAAGGCCACGGCCACTTCCTTCCTATGCCTATGCCTTTCCTATCCCATCGTCGCCATAAGACCTATCTCTGTTGGTGCGACGTAAAACAAATAGCTTAAATCACCACTTATACTACTCTTGAATGATAAATCATCTACTGTTTCCTTTCTGTACACTAATTTTAATGAAATGAAAAATGAAATGGCGTATGGCTTTTAGTGCCGGGAGTGTCCGAGGACATGTTCGGGTCGCCAGGTGCAGGTCTTTTGATTTGACACCCGTAGGTGACCTGCGCGTCGTGATGATGAAATGTTGATGAAGACGACACATACACCCAGCCCCAGTGCCAGTGAAATTAACCAATCATGGTTAAAATTCCCGACCCTGCCGGGAATCGAACCCGGGACCCCTGTGCCCAAAGGCCAGCACGCTAACCATTTAGCTATGGAGCCGGACACTAATTTTAATATTTTCGATTATCATCGCCTTAGTTGTAAACAATCAGGATCCTTGTGATCATTCACACTTTGTGAATTGATATCCTTTGCAAAATATATATGTGTTAGAGGGGACAATGTCTAATTAGACATGTTTCGGCTTATCTAAGATCCACTTCAGTAGGCCACTAACAATAAAACACTGAGAAAATTGTGTAGAATTAATAAAACAATGAACATGATTGGCACTTAAAAGACATGTGTTGACCTTGAGGTGAAAAACATTTTAGTCCTTTCAAAATAGAAAATCTGTCTTCCAAGGTGCCCATATTCTGTTAATCGAACAGCTGGAATCAATTGGTCATGCGATGTCTGATGGTTTCACAATTGCGTTGCTCAAAGTAGTGAAACCGTAAATAAGGGGATTGTGAGTACATGTAATCTGCAATACGAAAGAAAAGAGGGAAATAAACTGCTGGTGGTACAAATAAAATAAAAGGATATGGATACAACCAGTATTCTCATTAGGTGGCTGAAGTTGGCTTTTAGATAAGCCGAAACATGTCTAGTTAGACATTGTCCCATCTAACACAGATGGACATTATATTGAAAAGGAGGTTAACATGATTTTTCTTTTGTAAAGTAGGTTTGTAAATAAATAAATAAATAAATAAATAAATAAATAAATAAATAAATAAATAAATAAATGTTGATGTGTGATATTAGTACTGTCCGTCACCTCTAAAATAAGCGAGAATGTCTTCCAGCTATCCAGAAATGTAGGTCTGAGAATCTCATCGACCTCCAGCCGTCTGTGGCCAGCTCACCAAGTAGCCGGCGATGGTCATCAGAGCTCGGTGATTGATGGGTCTCATCAAGCCTGTTACCGTGTGTCGTCAGATTAGAATTATAATACATAGCGGCTTGATGCTTATTGTAATGAATATCATGAAAGATTATAATTGGGATGTCCAATTTACATGAGCTCCCACAGAATTACAATTAGATTGAAAATAATCCCATGAATACTCATAAATTGAAATGAGCTACCTGGCCACGTAAACGACGGAAATCAAATTCACAAGTAAACTGTTCGTTTATATTCCCTTGTTTTCGAGTCTTACTGCATGTTTTATGGAGGTTAATAACTCAATGAATGAGAACTACTCTCCTATTAAAATTGAGTAGGAAAGTAAGGTTTTAATACCCTGGCTGAAGGCAGCTTCTGCTAACATTTTAATGCCATTAATGGAATTTTCGTCATGTAACTCTGAGGTTGTAAATTAAGAAGTAATGTCCTACAGATTTGTGTCGCTGGACTGGCTTCGTTATACAGTCCAGGAGCATTACATTCTCAGACATTTATTTATAATTTTAATTGTTTATCTTTGTGCCAGTGGCGTAGTGAAGTTGTTACAGTAAAATTGCGTTATTCGCGTTTTTGAGGGGTTCAAAAAAATTAAAATGTCCAGTCGATACAACTCTACCTGATCGTTTAGCGTTTACCTTACAGACGCTCCTAATATCATGTTTATATGATAATATTAATAGCAATGTCCATATCTGTGGTGTAGTGGTTAGTGTGATTAGCTGCTACCCCCGGAGGCCCGGGTTCGATTCCCGGCTCTGCCACGAAATTTGAAAAGTAGTACGAAGGTTGGAACGGGGTCCACTCAGCCTCGAGATGTCAACTAAGTAGAGGGGGTTCGATTTCCACCTCAGCCATCTCCGAAGTAGTTTTCCGTGGTTCCCACTTCTTCTCCAGGAAAATGCCTGGATGGTACCTACAGTGACTTAAGACCAAGTCCGCTTCCTTCCCGTTTCTTAACCGAGCTCGATAGCTACAGTCGCTTCAGTGCGGCCAGTATCCAGTATTCGGGAGATAGTGGGTTCGAACCCCACTGTGGGCAGCCCTGAAGATGGTTTTCCGTGGTTTCCCATTTTCACACCAGGCAAATGCTGGGGCTGTACCTTAATTAAGGCCACGGCTGCTTCCTTCCCACTCCTAACCGTTTCCCGTCCCCCCCCCAAAAAAAACTTCCCTCTTCCTTGCCTGTCCCATCCAATCTTCCCATCCCTCCATAAGGCCCCTGTTCAGCATAGCAGGTGAGGCCACCTGGGCGAGGTACTGGTCATTCTCCCAGTTGTATCCCCGACCCATATTCTGAAGCTCCAGGACACTGCCCTTCAGGCGGTAGAGGTGGGATCCCTCGCTGAGTCTGAGGGAAAACCGAGCCTGGAGGGTAAACAGATTAATTATAATAATAATAATAATAATAATAATAATAATAATAATAATAATAATAATAATAATAATAATAATAATTGTTACGGAGTTTTTCCGTGGTAGGTAGAGGTGAAAGAAGGTGCGGGTGTGAATAGGTCTCCAGCTACGAAAGCAAAATTAATTTAAAATTTAACAAGGTTATATTTTCTTTTCAAAAACAAGAAATAACAAGCATGGCAGGTACAAAGTAGCAAGTCAAAAAGGGTAGTTACAATATTTACAGGAATTGGGCTTCGCGCCCTGATTTTACACTGCTTGGGCAATCAGCTCAGTTTTACCCCAAACACGAGTTTTAACAGAGGGACAGAAAACCCCATTCATACCTAGGAGCCCTTGCTCCAAATTACACAGAAAAGCCTCCACGAGGCATACAACACTTAATTTTCAAAAGAGCCACTCGCTCTCCAAATTTAAGCCTCTCCCAGGCCACACCAAACTCCACCTTCAAGTTGTCCTCACTGGACATAGACACAGGGGTACAATACCCAACCTACTGAGGTCTATTAAATGAAAAGGGGCAATTACATGACCTCTAAAATAACAATTTGAGAGGAGGCAATCTGCACTCCTAATACACTTGTTTTTTAAAAAACCTAATCTGGCTCTAGGCCACTAATGCAAGGGCTAATCCCATACTACCGAGGTGACTTTAGAAAAGAGCAATTTGTTTTACATTAACGAAGAATAGGTTGAGAAAATAAGTTCACCTCAAGACTCTCTATCCCAATATGCAGCTTAAAAGAGAATAGAAGAAAAGATCGTTACATTTTAGGAAAAGGTTACATGGTGGAACGCTTCGCACCCGCCCCGAGAGTTAAACTGCTGAGCTAGCAAAGAAAGAATTTATTAATCGGCCATTACCTTATTGATGACCGCTGCCGAGGAAAGAGGCGCTTCCCGCCTCCTGCTATGTACTTTATACACTGAAAGATGGAACAGAAGTGGCCCGGAGACCCTAAAATCAGCAGTTTAAATCCTCTCGCGGAAGTTTCTAGGCGTTAGGGGAATGAAAACACCCGCCCACAATTACTTTATTGGCTAGGGTACAGAAACATATCCAAGATGGGGGAAGATACATCGGATTGGTCGGAAATTACTAAAAGAAATTCGGGATTGGATAAATCTAAAACAAGGGGGAAAAGAGGGGTATACAGCCAACTTAAACAATAACAGAAAGAAATTTAGCAAGAAACAAACATTTGAAATAAAAATTTCTCCAACAAAATAGTTCTTTGACTCCGCACTAGGGTGCACTATTGTTGATCTTCAGTAGTGTCCTCTAGAAGAGAAAGTTCACACTTCTTACTTCAAGCGAAACAAAAACACATCAAAAATGACACAGTTCAAAAACTCAAAATTTTCCACGTGGTGACATCTTCTGAGAAGGTAAAGAATTAATAGCGTAGATAAAGTTCAGACTTCCTCCAGCAGAGGAGTTTCAACTGGCGCACATTTTAAATTAGCGGAGTGGAGGTGTACCTCCCCGTACAATAATAATAATAATAATAATAATAATAATAATAATAATAATAATAATAATAATAATAATAATAATAATAATAATAATAATCTGAGTATCTCTAGGCCTAGGTTAGAGAAAGTGAAACCTGTCTACAGACGAATAAGGGAAGTAAATCACCAGGATGAGGAAATTATACATAAGTACACAGATATGATTATAAACATTAGATAGTAAGCAGGTTCAGGAAATAGAAAGAGAATGGATGGGATGCTGGAGAAGAAATATTCTTTCGTAACACCACATTTCAAACGCTTCTATTCACTTTCTTTCTGAGTTAGTTATCGTCCATATTTCACTTCCATACAATGCCACGTTCCAGATTTTTTTTCAAAAAGGTCTTTCTAATTCCTATATCAATGCTCGAAGTGGACAAATTTCTTTTCTTAAGAAAGGCCTTCCATGCTTGTTCTAGTCTGCATTTTATGTCCTTACTTATGGCATCATTGATTAATCTACTAAAAAAGTAACAATATTCATCTACTTCCCTTAAGACTTAATTTCGTAATCTAATATTTCGTCCATCACCTGATTTCATTTGACTGCACTCCATTGCTTTTATTTTGGATTTGTATATTTTCATCTTGTACTCCTTCTCCAAGTCTGTATCCATACCATTCAGTAATTTCTCCAGATATTCTGCAGACTCAGATATGTAAATTGTATGAACCGAGCCCCTATTCGTCTCTAATACTACTACAAGTTTGCTCGTAGCTCATCAGACACTCGGGATATAAAGCTCTGAATGCCACGAAGACACCTCATGCAATGTAAAAATATATCCTACGATTATAGAAGCTATTTTTCCCTTCGCTAGATAAATCATCTTTTTAATGGATCATTTCACATTATGTATGGGTTCGCCTTCATCGACTTGCATGCGGTGTGCACCAGTCCCTCCTAATTTAGCTTTGGACATTCTCGCTATTAATCTTCTCTTGATTAGCAACGTTACATTAAAGGGTTAAAATAATTTATAGCCCTGTTTCTCACGTGACTGTATTCAATATTTTAAAATGCTAATAGCCTGGTCTTATTAAAATCTTTCTTCCTGCACCCCGTGACTAGCGTACTAGTTCCATTATTTGTCGATATCAGAGTAAGTCCTGATGCCCATTAATCTAGATGGAGTGTATTCTATGAGAGCTCTTATTAAGTATTAGCTGTCTTACCCACCGTTGACGGTATGATGAGGATCGCTTGCGGCAATAAATTTGCTTCAGCGTGAGGCGATTATATTTACTTTTTTTCTCAGGATCTCAAAGCTGTTTGTGGCAGCCATTCTCTGTAAAGACAAGTAGCCATATTAGTTGTACAGTTGTACTGGTTCGCCGTTCTTCCTGTATATAATAACAAGAGTGTAAAGTTCAAGTTTATTTTCAATTCTACATAGAGTACGGCATATTTTTCTCTGGCTTTTAGTCTTTCATTGCGGTCCTTTTCCTAATGTGCCACTTCCGAACCTTCACCGTATAAGATGTACTAACTTTCTTTATTTTCCAATGAATTTGTTCCTGGTGCAAAAAGGAATTGGACAGGGATTAATAAAAATAATCATGGCATTGTATAAGGAATGTTGTAGTTGCGTGCAAATACAAGTTGGCAGGACAAGTTGGTTCAAAATAACTAGTGGGCTGAGACAGGGAAGTGTTCTATCACCAATCCTGTTTACAATAGTAATGGATGACATCATGAGAACAGCAAAAGCAGCGTATGGAGGAAGAGAAATGAACATGATGTTATTTGCAGATGATATTGTGATTTGGTGAGAAGACGACAGGAAGGTTCAAGAAAAGTTGAATGTGGTGAATGGGAAGATCGAAGAATGTGGATTGAAAATAAGTATAGAAAAGAGTAAAACTCTTGTTATGACTAGAGGGGAAAAAGAAGGGAAAGGTCAGATTAGACTTGCAAACAAGCCCCTGGAAGTAGTAGGTAAGGGTTATTCTGCCCGAAGGCAGGTCCGAACCTCCGCAGAAGTGTTCCTGAGCCGGAGTTTACGTGCGGTAGGATGGCCAGTTCCTTTCCGCTCCTCCATTCCCTTACCCCCCACCAACAGCGCGTGGCAACCCATCCAAATCCTGACCACGCCCAATGTTGCTTAACTTCGGAGATCTCACGGGATCCGGTGTTTCAACACGGCTACGGCCGTTGACCTGGAAGTAGTGGAGACGTTTAAATATCTGGGGAGTGAATTAATGGAGAATGCTCGACTGGATGCTGAGATTAGTAAAAGGATTCAAGCTGGAAGTTGTTTCTATCATAGTGTAAGAAACATGTTATGGGACAAAGATGTGCCAACGGAAGCAAAGGATACTATGTACAAGATGTATTACGTACTCATAACAACTTACGGAGCAGAAACTTGGACAATGACAAAGAAGGATGAGAGTCGAATACAGGCAGCCGAAATTAAGTTCTTGAGGAGTATGATACGGAAGAGTAGAAGAGACAAAATTAGGAATGAGAAAATCCGGGAAGAAATTGGAGTGGAAAAAAATGAATGATAGAATAGAGAAGAGCCGACTTAGATGGTTTGGGCACATAAAGCGAATGAGCGAAGAAAGAATGCCAAAAAAGGTGATGGAAATGCAAATCCAAGGAAGGAGAGGCCGTGGACGACCACGATTGAGATGGAAGGATACCATCCAACGCAGTGTTATAGAAAGAAACCTGGACTGGGACACAGTGTTGGAGGAGGAGTGGTGGAAGGACCGAGGAAGGTGGAGAGGAACCATATTTGCCCCTGCCCGGCTACAGCTGGATAAAGGGAAAGGGTGATGATGATGATGATGATGATGATGATGATGATGATGATGATGATGATGATGATGATGATGATAACCCCATTGACTTTTTCCATCCCATGCCCGAGTTAACTCGGATGTCAACATGTCTCCCGCTGTCCCAATCACGAGTTAGGTCGGATTTCAAGCAATGTTTTCTTCTCCTCTTCCGAATTCAGTCTGACGCTGTAGTTTTGTTCTTCATCATTTGCTCTGTCCAGATGACGGACGATACATAAATCACCTTACAGTATTCTGAAGATAAATTATATGCTTTGCGATTTTCTTTCACACCTGTCTACTGAGATGGGTGCGCAGAAGCCTAAAGAAAGCATGGAAGACAATTATATTTTAGAAACTTTAGGGAATGATGATCAGCCTGACGTTTAAGAGTATAGTGAAGATAAGTTGCAGAGGAGCAAGCTGTAGATATTTATCGCGTCATTGTCTTTGTGGGTCTGAGGCTGGACAGTGAGTGGGGAGGGAAAAAAGAAGAATGAAACCTTTTGAAATGTGGATATGGAGAAAAATGGTGAAGATCAACTGGCAAGATAAATTATGGAATGAAGTAGTATTGGAAAGAACAGGCGAAGAAAGGACGACAGCACTGGAAACCATTCAAAAACAAGAATTGCTTAGGTCACTGTTTACAAAGGAAATGTTTATTAACACAAGTATTGGAAGGATAAAAGTGCAGGGAGAAGGTTGGGAGGAAGAAAGGAGTATCAGATGATGGACAGAGTGAACATTAATGGCAGATATTGGAAGTCTAAAAGGAGGGCAGAAGACAAATCAGCTTGGAAAATGCATGCGAAAACCTGCTGATAGAGATTCTGGTAAAAGAGCCAAATGAAAGCTATCTCAAATGTTATCGTTCATGAATATTCAGTGTGTGTGTAAATAAAAGGTATGTTTAGCCTATTTCAACCATTGTTGAAACATACAGAAATTCTGGAGTGGACATGCATAAGGCTTGACATAGCTTGGGAGTGAAAAGGTTAACCACCAAATCTCCCCACTTATTTTCCTTTTCTTTAACATTTTGATACTTTTTGCCATATATTATTTCACTTCATTTACAAAATTTTGCCAATATTAACCCCGCACGTATAACAGCATGAATCTTTGCGCCATCCTCGAAGCCATATGGGATATAATTCCAACCCACATCTCTGTTATTGAGCAGTCCCATAAGAATATGCTCATGATTACTCCTACCAAACGCTCCCACGTCCATTTTATCCAGAAAATACTCAAGCAAAAGCCAAACATCCTCAAACCAATCATTATATTTCCTGTCAACCTAGCACTCCAATCAAGAAACAGAACTGAACCAGCAACCAACAGCCCAATATTACTACCGCCGAAACGCAAACTCAACCCCAGCGGACTACTGACACATACTTCATACAACCCCATCACTAGCCACCAAACTCACCCATACCCAGCCACAATAGTTGCTCAATTTCTCCTCACAAACGAAATCTGGAACAATTAAACCCCAGGCCCCCCGCACCCAAACTATCACCGTGTCGAATAGAATACCTCATCACTCCGCTCTCTTAACATTGCTGTTGGTGGCCTCGCCGCAGCGTGGCACTGCAGTCACAACGAACCAGTTGCAACAACGCATGCGCCAAATTTACGACGAAGGTAATAGCGTGCGTGCGCAAAGTCATGGTAACAATTTTAACGCCTATCGAGGGAATTTTTTCGTTTTTATATTTTCGGAAAGTCTGTCAATATCCGCGCAGTGTTTCTGTGTGTGCAATCAACTGGCTTTCTGTTATTTCGAGTAAATATCGTACTGTTTCGTTCCTGGTTGTAAATTGCTTTACGGAAGGAAGCCTGATGGCCAAAAGAAAATAATCTGTTCGAGAAGTGGACGAGAGTTATTCCCCGAAAATACAAGCAATTGTCAGCCTAAAGCAGAATATGTGACCTGCATTTTTCGGCAGATGTAATTAACTTATAAAGGCGGATTGTTTCGTTGTGAACGGTAAAAGCGTTGAACATCCTCGTGTGTGGTGGAAATTAAAACTAGGATCGGTGTCTCATATTTTTCCAAATTTACCTAAATACTGAAACCGTACAGTGTCCTGTACAGCTCATTGGAATTATAGGTGCCTTTCTACTTCATTAAAATCACTCCTAAAGGTCGCGTCATTGGTAGTAGTATGGGCGATGGGGATCTAGCGGCGTCCGGCCAGAATGGAATACGCGAAAGAGCGCTTGGAAAACAAAGGGAAGACCGAGCAGGAGCCAAGCCCCCGTGAAGAAACCCTCTCAACTTGCAGAGAGAGCTAGAAGAGGACGCGATGCTGGAGTTGTCAGATACGCCCCGAGGTGTGGCTTAGCTTCCCAGAGTTCCAAACTAACATAAGGAACTTCCGGTTTTTTATGCACGTGTTACGGGTGCCAACGTCGGATTTTGGCGCGTAAAAATGGGATGATATTTTGATCCAGACATAGGAAAATTATGTGAGACACACCAATGAATAGAGTTGCATTTTCCGCGTTTCCCAGACTAAAAATATGTAATAATTTATTCAGGGGAAGAAATGAGGTCACCAGGTGTCCAGATTTAACATATTGCTAACACATGTGACGCGAGAGCGTCATCCACGCCAAGAGTCGCGCTCAAAGATGACTCCACCCCCCAAGGGACGCTAATGAATTAATCAAAGGCGGGAAGCAGATTGGATAAAAACTGCCGATCGTAGGTCCAGCACGCCTTGCTCAAATGAAAGAGGAGATCGAGGGCCACAAGATGCACTATTTAAATGTCTTCAATTCTTGGTATGAAAGGAGCTCTTGTCTTTAATGAACCGTGAACGTTTACGCCCCCAGGCTTCCGGCGGGGAAAATAATATAGGCCGGGCTGGCCATCGCAGAAGACAGTTCTTTGCGGGTCGTTGAGAAGGGACAGTGTGTCCCGTGGTGCTCCAGTTTTACAGTCCGAACCCATTGACCGCTTACTAAGAGTGTTATTGTGTCCGTCGCGGCCGTGAAGTACAAAGCCTTTGTGAAGTGTAAACGGGAGGCCAAACAAGCCTAGGTGAATTGTCTCTGTGCCGCGTGTCAAACTAGTTAATCCGCGAGCATAATTCACAAACGAGTAGCGGAAGTCGGCTGGGACAGTGCGGCTTAAATGAGTCAGTGATGTTAATAAATTGGGATCACCCAAAGTGTTACTCTGAATCAGGGTGCTCGAGTCTCGTGAGCCACCCGATCCCTGCCGTGAACGCGCCCGCCGTGATTTGAAAGATCTGCTTATTCGTGGTGTAAACTCTGGAAATAGAGGCCGTGTGACGAGTGGTGAAGTGTTACCCATTTTGGATTACTGTAAGATTTCAGCTGTGAACGAGTTCCCCAGGATGTCGGACTTGTATGGACCAGGGATGAAGGACTGCACGCCCGCCATCAGCCCCGGGGTCATGCAGCACTAAACTCCACCATGGGTCTCCCGTGGAAGGAAAAACAACGGCCACCAAACAGATGAGTGATGTCCAAATCTAATTTCTTAAGCATGATAATGTAACCGGGGATAGGATTAGCTTTCTTTTGTAAATATCAAAATGTTGTAAGATAATGCATGTCCTAATATGGAAATTTTATTGATCTTTATAATGTTGAAGTAAATTCAAGGGAGCTGAATTCCCGGACGACCCATTTTTTTCTTAATTATTAGCTTATCGTGAAGGTTATATTTTTAGTAATATGTAGAATGTCCTAGCAAATATGGGAACAAGGCGAGCAGGGAAAACCATGTCAAAATGTTGTTAGTTACTGTCCCACGTGGCTATCGTATATGCCGGGAAAACTCATGGGTCAGTCAGACAATGCATGCCTAGCTTACACATATAATCAGTGCATGTACAGCAAGAGAGAAGAAATCCCGACCGGGAGAGGTATATGTTGTGTTATTTAGGTAGTTGTGAGGGACCATGTGCGAGTCTCCCTTGATGTTTTATTAATTGGCCAGAATTGTCTGGAGTATTTTTTTAATCTATAGCCGGGGTGAGACACAGAGGCAGGAGTCTCTAATCTTTGGTCAAAAGATTTAAATGTATATATATTTCCTGTGCGAGGAGCGAGGAGTATGGAAAAGGTTGACTGAGGAGTCATGAGAGCCCTATGCCCAAGGAAAGAAGATACGCGATATGAGACGTAATGAGAGGGCCGAATGCCCGAGGAATTTACGATGAGATGAGTTAGAAGTGATCGTGCCCACAGTCGGCGTTCAGCGGTAATAATGAGAAGGGAGAGAATAAAAGTGTATTTCTTGGGAACTCAGCGGTAAGATGATATAAACAAATGAAATGGGCCAGTGATATGTGCCCCGGCTGGCCATGGTAATTGAGAGTTGTCAAGAATCTGCCGTGGCTAATGAATGAGTGATGGATGTAGTAGCGAATGATCTTCCCTTCTTTTTTTGTGAGTGTTTGCTCATCGCCCTCACGACAGAGCTCGTCCCGCTGTGCTATTATAGTTAAGGTTTGAGGCTATGGGCTTCCCCCGTAAATTACTGTTGTGTAAATGGTTCAACTAAAACACTGCCGTCAATGTTAATATCACGGTGATGTAGAAGGTAATTAATAAATGAGTAGGGATCTCCCCCAAATATCCGGTAATATGAGACTGTAGCTAGTCTAGGGATTTTCAGGAATCCACAGTACCTCTCGGTCGGGAGTCGGCCAGTTCGGCCGTGGATCAGGATGGCCCCCGGGAGCGAGCTGCCCCAAGCTTGCGCCTGGGGCCGGAGACAGTGATAACATGCTGTTTCTTTCTAGGAATGGCTCTCCTTTATGCATGAAGTGTATTTATTGAACCCATGACCTTTGTGCCCTAAGAACATTATGCATAAATTAACAATTAAACTAAAAGTTGGATTCTTGATAGCATGGATTTGACACGTGACGAGGGGGTGAATACCTTCGGTCCCACGCTCTGGGGTACGTGACGTCAGCCACACGTGTCGACGGCGGAAGAATCTCAAGTCATTTTGTGAACTATTTCAAAGCGCGTGTACATGGCGTGACCCAAACCAAGTCAAAAAAATATAGTGCCTATCAAAGAGGGTCAATCATCTCACAAATCGAACCCGTAAAAATTTTAAATGTCCATGAACACTACCGCCAGAAATGTAGCAAGCATGTAGTCACTTTCAAAACTCTTGAAATTACAGTTTAGTTAAGTCAGAAAATTTATAGAAATTTTCTTGGCGGCGAAGGTAGATATCCGAAGAGAGGGGGTAACTGCTATAAATATGAAGGGACGCCATGACGAAGTCTCCTTCTCCGGCATTTGTGATACAAAGCGGACGAAAAATTGTTGATCTACTGTGCGAAATCAAACCAACGAAAGTAGACTGAGTTCAACTGCAGATTTTAGCCATTGTGGCTAGGTCTTGTCTCCATGAGGATAGGAGGATAGGACGGTCAAAGTACTGAATAAATTCTAATGTGATTAAGTAATTCGTGTGCGGAAATAATTATAGTCCATCGTGTGCGCTCAACAAACAAGTGAAGGGCATTTTCTTTTTTTTAATGCTTTATTCCAAGAAACCTGAAGAAAATAATAATAAACTGTGAAGCCATGAATGTAAAAATGGCTAAATAAAATGCCAGGGTCGCAGGTGAGCCCTATGACGAACACTGGCGTGACGACATGAGGTAGGTGACTTTCCATCTTACTACCTCTTATGTCTTGTCTCATGATCTCTAAAAGTGTATTTGAATGGGGATATACGACGCAGTGGTCACCCCTACTAAGTTTTGTAAATGTGAGAATACGACTAAAAGAGTCATTTGTTTCATTTTCCACTTGGATAAATTTTTGAAGTCTTTCGAGTGCCGTATAATGTTGTAAAAAGTTATTGAATAGGGTTTCAAAGTGATATCACGTCCAATGTAGATCGTCATCCGTGTGAGTGTACTGCCTATATTTTGTGATGCCAAATTAAGATGTTCAGTCGACGTAAAATTTTTCTGTCTGCAATTTGACGTTAATAAGGTAGGAATCCATGGTCACTCATTTTCAATCGAGTGGAAGCGCGCTGTCGGGTGAGAACCTAGGGTGATGAATTTGGTCACGGAGAGAAACGTTTTTTCTAGGCCCATTTTAAACTGTGTCTGACTGACAATAAAAGATCTAGTAGAATGTTTCAGTCATTTTCTCGTAAAAATCAAGTTATTAAATACGATATCCTTTATGCGAAGTTATTCATGATTAATGCATTGTGCGATATTAGACGTCGAGATTTCTAGTGAGGATTTTATTCCAGTTCTTTGTCGATGATAATTGTGGAGCTGGGAAACAGAGGTTAGTTTTGTTGATATGAGATTTGTGAATCAGGTTGGACCTGTCATCGAAGCCGGGACACGGAAGCCCGAGGAATGTTTTATATGAGTTGAGATGAGATGTGCGAATCAGGTTAGAGTCCTGTCATTGAAGCCGGGACACGATAGCCCGAGGTATATTTTATAATGTTGGGAATGGAAAGAACTTCATAGAAATCCATAGCGGTATTAATTGGCGGCGCGTATAATTAGTGTGGGCATCTTGAAGCTTAATCTGTGCATTTTGTTGGTCAGAATATCGTATTTGTTTAATTTTGTCGGCAGAGTTTAAAGAGAGCATTTTGAGAAGCCAGTCAACTGGAATAAACCAGGTGTTTCATGTTACTGCCAAGCGAACTGGGGGACGAGAGGCCTCAGCTGTGATAACGTGACAGGCGTGGAATTGAGATTGTACTGTATTCTCGGCCGGAGAAAACGTTAAAATGCTGGATTTAGTTGAAATTCATAGCCGGTAATGATCTGAGTATTGTGAAATACTGTAAAATTTGTTTAATTGGGGACGTAATGAACATTTGAAATCACGAACTTTGAGTATAAGGAACAGAGTAAAAAAATTCAGCGTTGTCCAAAATATAGAGCGATGGTTGTGATGATCGGTTTATCTGTGAGGGGTGTGCAAAATTCATAAATGGTATGACGAGAGATGACATCGTAATTATATGGCGAGTTGTTTGGTTTGTACGTAGATTATTAGGATATCCAAGTGTTAATAACGGTTAGGACTAGATTAGTTTTTAAAAGTGTGAGATCAGGAGACAAGATATATAACTGGACATGAATTATGTAACAATTCTTTTCCAGCCAGATAAACATCACAAGATTGAATTTACATCACAGCTGCGTAGGAATTTGTGAAGAAACCAGAGTCCGCGGAGATAAAATTTGTTGTTCGTTAGCATTTCGTCAAATCATTTAAATTTATTAAATTATTAAATCCAGTGAAACCGCATTTTGAAATAACTTTAATCAAGCGAATAACTTGGAGATGCATTTTGAATTTTTTTCTGGGGGAATATTAAAATTTAAAGTAACGATTTAGGGGACATATCCGAAGGAAATGGATTTTACTGCCACAAAGTTTGTGGGCATTGCTATTGTTGTAATTATTGAACTTTGATTGATTGAGCAGTGAATGTGCTGGGGACAGTAAAGTGGAAACTTTGGTCATCAACCGATGTAACTTAATTGTGTTTAGCCTTCAGCCTAGAAACTTGGATGGTCAGGGGGTCATCAACCTCAGTGACTTGGATTAGGGCCATATGCCATTGTAGCATCATTTCCTTGCGGTCATCATCCACAATGACTTTAAAGTAACTTAGAAGATTAGATGTCGGTCCATGACATAGACGCAGGTCGCATCGATTCAATTAAGGGTCCATGCCATAGAACCACTGTGTGGCACACACCGATTGGACGGCCTCAATTATTCCCAGAGTCCAGAGTTCGCGTTACGAGGGCTGGACCATAACGAATCACTATGATGGTACATGTGGTCTCACGTGGAAGCCGAATTTAAGGATTTCCAGACTTTCCTTTCTTAAATGATTGATAATTGAGACAATGGTTTCTAGTATGAATGCCCGTCAGGCAGTTACGTTAAAGTCTCACACCAGTGTTCTGACCTTTATGTAAAAATGATTGTGGTGTCCAGTGGACACAATTGACTTCTATGATACCGTTGACATATCAGATTGCTCCAGAATTTTCCTGAATAAATAGGAATCTTTTAAACAGACCTTTCATTCCAGTAGATAGATTAGAATTACTGAACCCTACCTTTACCTCAGCAAGTGACGAAGAACCCGATACGACCCAAGAGACAGATCTCATGAACTTTGCTGATAGGTAAGAAAGGTAGGTATCCCTCAATATGGACCAAAGGGTTCAATATATATCTGTATATGTTTAGTAATTAATGTGCATATATTTTTGAGTTCAAACAGAACCTTTGTACAACGTTGTGTGGTCTTGGTGATAGATGAGGAAGTCCGGGGTTTAGCTAAATGGTATGTGTGTTTGTCTGTGTATTATGCAAATGTTTCTTTTAATATGGTAATTATGTAGCGTAGGCCCCGGTTATTTTCGTGCTAAGAACAGGAAGTAATATGTGAGTAGGGACATCAGATCATCTCTCGGTGTGATCGACAGAATAATATAAAAATGTCATGAACGGTATGAACTAATGAGAAAAGATGAACGATAGAAATCGCAAAACCTCAATTACACCGTTATGCAGACGACGCCCATGGGCGATTCATATTTTAAAGTGATCATTATTTTCTTTTCCTCCCATATGCGGAGAGTTCATTGTATAGAGTTGTATCAATTTCTTTAATATGTCATATTTGAATAAATTGCTATTCGTATACCCCATTTTATGATTCTTGTCATTTGTAGCAGTGCTAAGCAGTATCCAGTAGGCATTTGAACCCAGAGATCCTACTTTCATATTATATACATAAGGCTCCATCCTAAGTATTTGTTTCTTTTTTCTTTCTTTCGAACGTACCACTCCCCAAGTGTTCATGCTGCCGGGCCAGCACAGAAAGTAGGAAGGGAAGCGGTTCGAAGCTCGTTAAGCAATTCGACCCGCTCTTCAATCCAATCTCATCCGTAGGTGTTTACCCCGTTACGTGGAGGCATTCTTATGCGTGGGTCATCCATTCGAGGCCCGGAAGGGTGTAATATCTATCCACTGAGGTAAAATCGCGAAAGGCACCGAATACGAAAAGGGATGGAGACAGTATCAAGAGGAAAAGGGACAAGAATCGCGATGTGAGTAAAGCAGTGATGGCAACAGTGAGGGGTAATGTTTAAGGTCAGTCCAGTTGTAGTCAAATTTACGGCCAGTCTAGTTCTATTACGGATGCCAAAAATCAAATAGCGTACCTCAAAAGGCGACTAAGACACTCAACTTGTAATTTAATGCGAGCTAAATGTCTCTTTCCCCAGTCAAAGCTAGGATTAATTTCCTACAGGGGCAGATTGAGAACACCGAATATTTAATGTTTTATGTGTCCTGTTTAAAAAGTCCTGGTTTAAAAAATGTAAAGCACAATGTTGCCTTCGCTTTTCGTAATTGTTCCATTTTATCTCGTGTGTTCTCTTATTAAAGTCCAAGGATATTTCTTTGTGAGACTATGAATATTATTTACAACACTCTCAGAGTATTATTCATAAGTCCAAACAATTATTGGGTGTTGTGTTTGCTTATTTGCAGATCGGTGCAACCTTCACTAAAAGAGCGGACCGTATACCGTTGGTGATTGGCTCCACTAGCGCCGCTCTGCGGGAGCACGCTTGAACTCGGTGAGTGATTTCATTACGTATTCTGTTCGTCATGCTATCACCATACACACGGGACCTGGGAATACAGAATCCCAGGCTTTCCGCACCCAACTGAACAGACACTTTGCCTTCCTACACAAACCACTCCTTCCTAAGTCATGAACATCTCATTCCAGATTCACGTTTATTGTTCAGTGTTACAACTGCCTCAGACTCCACAATTCAGCAGCTTCCTACAGAGCTTCTACCCGCTGGAATAGATGTGGTCATAATCATCGTCACTCAAAGGTACCTCGGGACCAGGCGAAGTGTGCTGTCATGGCATCCATGCCGCTTCGTTTCCTGACTGCTCATACAACAAAAAGGTCATCATTTCACACAACCACGCCCGCATCTCTATCCCACCTAAACGTCCATACTAGTCCCACTCCAAATCTCTCCCAACCACCTAGTCCAAACCAGTCCCATCATATCAAAATCAAAACAACTTTCAGACAATACTCCTGACCCTCCTCATAAAACTCGCAAACGAAGACCCCACAAATAAAATCATGCCCCTCCCTCGCGGGCGAGAACAGATCCCCCCCCCCCCACTAAACCTCATTCAGCAACTGTGTGCACCATCACCTCTCCACAACCACATCCCAAAGACTCCTCAATACCACCTTCAGTTATTCCAACGTATCATATCAAGGAAGCACTGGAAATACACTTGTCGCTACGACGTTAGACTACTACAAATACCGATCAACAAGAAATAATTGATCCAAGCAATCAACCACTCCATCGTCATGGGATACAGGACCTTAAGAGTCAGTGTTGAAAATTTAGCCATTTTATAGCTAAATATGGATATTTTGAAAACCGAAACAGTCTTTCATTTTGCAAAAAGCCTCCAGTGGCATTTCTGGCCATTTACCATCCCTTAGCAGCTACTTTTTAGACTTCAAGGTAGACCCCATTTAAAAATAATTTTAGAAGTGGGTGATTTCGAATTCAGTATTAATTTTTGTGCCAGAAATTGGAATAGGCTCCCTGAAAATGTACTAATCTTCCTGAAAATAACACCATCTAGAGTCAGTAAAGTTCTAAAATCAGTTAAGCAGCCTTTTACTGATTTGCTTATAGCTTTAGGGATATAATGATAAGATTGACAAAATTGAAAACGAATGGGGAAATTAACATCACGAAGCGGGTTAATCAGTCTATCGCTGTATAATTTTGGGAAAAAATAAGTCAGTATAAAGATGTTGTTGGAGATTTTTTTCATCAGTTTCATTGCCTCTTTTTTGTTCTAACGTTGCCACACTGAAATGCGAAAGTGGAGCGAGTTTTTAGAAACAGAATGAAAATAAATACCCTATCAACGATTCTAGGAAAAAGGTTTAGACATCGCCGCAAGGGGAAATCAATCAATCAATCAATCAATCAATCAATCAATCAATCAATCAATCAATCAATCAATCAATCAATCAATCAATCAATCAATCAATCACCAATGATCTGCGTTGAGGGCAGCGCCCAAATGGCAGATCCTTCATCTGTTGTTTACCTAGTCTTTTCTTAAATAATTGCAAACAATTTGGAAATTTATTGAACATCTCCCTTCCAGTCCCTAACTCCTCTTCCTATAAACGAATATTTGCCAAGATTTGTCCTCTTGAATTCCATCTTCATATTCTTTCCTACTTTTAAAAACACCATTCAAACTTATTCCTATACTAATGTCATTGCACACAACCTCTCCACTGACAACTCAGAACACATCACTTAATCGAGCTGCTCGTTTCCGTTCTTCCTAGCCCAAAATTTTGCAACATTTTCGTTACGGTACTCTTTTGTCGGAATCACTAACCCAGAACCTCGGCTCACTCAAGCTGCCCGATCATAATCAGTCATCGAAAAAGACGTTTAAAGTTTATGACATCCCAAACGGATTAGCTGTGTTTTAATTATTTTATAACATTTTTGTTAGTTGAAAACTTCAATATTTTGTATTCTAAACAACAAACTGAGAGTATTTGGCATGATGGTAAATCCAAAAGTAGTTTGTGTGTTATTTTTTACATTTGTGGCGAAGTTAGGGCTCACGGCCCTCTCTTACGCTCTTACACTCTCCCACTCCAAATCTCTCCCAACCACCTAGTCCAAACCAGTCCCATCATATCAAAATCAAAACAACTTTCAGACAATACTCGTGACCCTCCTCACAAAACTCGCAAACGAAGACCCCACAAATAAAATCATGCCCCTCCCTCACTAAGAGGAAAAGTTCTCTCTGTTTTAATTACTGCATGGATGGGTTGAAAGTACCTCATGGGGTTCACTGTAGGTTCCTAGGTGTTAACACAAGGAACGATCTTCATTTGGGCAATCACATAAACGGGATTTTAAGTAAAGATTACAGATATTTTCTTATGGGCATAAGGATATTTAGGGGTTTTATTAAGAATGTAAAGGAGGGGGCATATAAGTCTCTGGTAAGAACACAATTAGAGCATTGTTCCAGGGTAGGGGAATAACACCAAGATTGCTGATTCAAGAACTGCAAAAAATCTAAAGAAAAGCACCCGTTCTGGGTGATTTTTGACAAAAGGTCCGGCTCCATGGATAAATGATTAGGGTGTTGGTCTTTGGTCCAGAGGATTCTGGGTTCGATTCCCCGCCGGGTAGGGGATTTTAACCTTCATTGGTTTATTCCAATGGCTCGGGGGCTGGACGTTTGTGCTTTCCTCATATCCCTGCAACTCACACACCGCACATAACACTATCCTGCACCAGAATAACGCGCACATGGCAGATGCCGCCCACCCTCATCGGAGAATTTGCCTCTCAAGCGCTACACTCGGATAAAAATAGCCACACGAAATTATGATTATTAGTCGACAAATGAGTGGTATTAAGAAAATGTTGCAAACTTTGGACTGGAAAAACGTGGCAGAAAGGAGACGAGTCGGTCGACTAAGCGTTATGTTCGGAGCTGTCAGTGGAGAGTTGGCGTGGAATGACATTAGTAGACGAATAAGCTTGAGTGGAGCCTTTAAAGGTAGGAAAAATAATAATATGAAGATAAAATTTAATTCAAGAGGACAAATCGGGGCAAATATTCATTTATACGAAAAATAATCTGGGAATGAAATCATTTATCAAGGGAATTGATAAATTTCCAAGTTCTTTTACATCATTTAAGAAAAAGACTACTGTACTTAAACAATCGATACGGAATCTGCCACCTGGGTGATTTCCCTAAATGCAGATCAATGGTGATTAGATAGATAGATAGATAGATATATAGATAGATACATAGATAGATAGATAGATAGATAGATAGATAGATAGATAGATAGATACACTGACTGACAGAGCAAATGCAACACCAAGAAGGAGTGGTCAGAACTTTATGCCAATTACAGGGTAGACTGACGTCACTGAGGTATGCTCATGATGTGAAATGCGCCGCTGTGCTGCGCACGTAGCGAACGATAAATGGGACACGGCGTTGGCGAATGGCCCACTTCGTACCGTGATTTCTCAGCCGACAGTCATTGTAGAACGTGTTGTCGTGTGCCACAGGACACGTGTATAGCTAAGAATGCCAGGCCGCCGTCAACGGAGGCATTTCCAGCAGACAGACGACTTTACGAGGGGTATGGTGATCGGGCTGAGAAGGGCAGGTTGGTCGCTTCGTCAAATCGCAGCCGATACCCATAGGGATGTGTCCACGGTGGAGCGCCTGTGGCGAAGATGGTTGGCGCAGGGACATGTGGCACGTGCGAGGGGTCCAGGCGCAGCCCGAGTGACGTCAGCACGCGAGGATCGGCGCATCCGCCGCCAAGCGGTGGCAGCCCCGCACGCCACGTCAACCGCCATTCTTCAGCATGTGCAAGACACCCTGGCTGTTCCAATATCGACCAGAACAATTTCCCGTCGATTGGTTGAAGGAGGCCTGCACTCCCGGCGTCCGCTCAGAAGACTACCATTGACTCCACAGCATAGACGTGCACGCCTGGCATGGTGCCGGGCTAGAGCGACTTGGATGAGGGAATGGCGGAACGTCGTGTTCTCCGATGAGTCACGCTTCTGTTCTGTCAGTGATAGTCACCGCAGACGAGTGTGGCGTCGGCGTGGAGAAAGGTCAAATCCGGCAGTAACTGTGGAGCGCCCTACCGCTAGACAACGCGGCATCATGGTTTGGGGGCGCTATTGCGTATGATTCCACGTCACCTCTAGTGCGTATTCAAGGCACGTTAAATGCCCACCGCTACGTGCAGCATGTGCTGCGGCCGGTGGCACTCCCGTACCTTCAGGGGCTGCCCAATGCTCTGTTTCAGCAGGATAATGCCCGCCCACACACTGCTCGCATCTCCCAACAGGCTCTACGAGGTGTACAGATGCTTCCGTGGCCAGCGTACTCTCCGGATCTCTCACCAATCGAACACGTGTGGGATCTCATTGGACGCCGTTTGCAAACTCTGCCCTAGCCTCGTACGGACGACCAACTGTGGCAAATGGTTGACAGAGAATGGAGAACCATCCCTCAGGACACCATCCGCACTCTTATTGACTCTGTACCTCGACGTGTTTCTGCGTGCATCGCCGCTCGCGGTGGTCCTACATCCTACTGAGTCGATGCCGTGCGCATTGTGTAACCTGCATATTGGTTTGAAATAAACATAAATTATCCGTCCGTGCCGTCTCTGTTTTTTCCCCAACTTTCATCCCTTTCGAACCACTCCTTCTTGGTGTTGCATTTGCTCTGTCAGTCAGCGTAGATTGTCGTATTCATCGTCAATATAGTTTTGGAACATTAAAGAAATAGCATTGATTCACTATGGTCCATTATCAAACCGGTCAATTTCTACTTCAGAGTCTTGCTCCTACGTAATGGATACTAGTGGTAATTTTATACCGTGTGCAGAGTGTATTTTTCTATATGTTTGCCATAAGAGAATACAAAAAGGGCGAGGACTTGATTTAGCGAGGAATAACCGGCGGTTCTTTACTACGTACCTCGTCGTTTTTCATGGCGAACAGCGTGTTAATTAATAGCAGTCCGCTTTCTTCGTTAAGACAAGCAATTTAGTTTAACTGCCAAAACTGGCCGAACGAAGCCAGCAATCGCCAAGGTCTTCCATCAAAACGGCCTCGTCAGTTTCTCTATAAATTATTCCCAGAGGCGAATAACATGAGATGGACTAAGCAGGACATAAAAATGGATATGGAAGGAGACTCGACAGCTTAACTGCCGGACAAGCTCAAGAATTGATTGATGGGACAATTTCCTCCACTTCCAACCCCACCACTAATGAGTTCATTGAGAAATATGCGCTCCCTCTTTAGACTTGACCGTAATTATTTTATTTGTCACCTGGTTTCTAATGCTACGTGATTGATGCTCGTGGAGGGATACTCACTAATTACACAGCGACCACTATCCACGGAATGGACTATCCATTTCTGTGAAATAATTAACCCTAATATATAATAGGCAGTCAAAAGGAAATGGTCAGCTGTCAAAAAAGTATTGTAATTCGTAATTCATAAGAAATCACCGTAATTGTTAAGGCATTTATTCCAGTGGGTGAATAGGTGGTGAATCCCGTTCTTAAAAAAAAAAAAAACCTTGTCATATTTGGGAAAATCAAATGCTCAAAAAATGTACTATATATCTTTTAGTGATGGCTATATATCAACACTTCACATCACAGCCTTCACGGTTGCCAGGTAACATTGCGTCACATATTATGTATCGCTAATAATTTCAGATGTCCGCCTGCCATAAGACATAGCCTGCACAGTTGCTAGGTAACACTGTCCGGCCATTCATACATACTTTACATCACAACCTGTACGGTTGCTATCCCCCTGTGAGTGAGGGCTGTAGAATAACACCCACAATATCCCCTGCCTGTTGTAAGAGGCGACTAAAATGGGCCCCAGGGGCTCTTAACTTGGGAGCGTGGGTTGGTGACAACGGGACCCTCCGCTGAGTCCTGGCATTTCTTCCACTTACTTGTGCCAGGATTCTCACTTTCATCCATCCTATCCGACCTCCGTTGGTCAACTCTTGTTCTTTTCCGACTCCGACCGTATTAGGTGTCGAGGTCAAGAGAGTCATTCATTATCACGCCCTTCGTGGCCCTTGTATTCCTTTGGCTGATACCTTCATTTTTCCAAGTGCAGGACCCTTCTATTTTTGCCCTCTGATTAGGGTTAATAGAGGATGGTTGCCCAGTTTTCCTCTACCGAGCGAGGTGACCGTGCGGTTAGGGGCGCGCAGCTGTGAATTTGCATTAGGGATATAATGGGTTCGAATCCCTCTGTCGGCAGCCCTGAATATGGTCTTAAGTGGTTTCCCTTTTACATACTAAGCAAAAGCTGGGGTTGTACCTTAATTAAGGCCACGGCCGCTTCCTACCGATCCTAGCCCTTCCCTCTCCCATCGTTGCATTAAGACCTATCTGTGTCGGTGGGACGTAAAGCAATTTGTAAGCAAACGTACTTCCTCTTAAAACAGTAATCATCACCACAACCACTGTTCTCTTGCTAGGTTACACATTTTGTGACGGTAATTTTTCAGGTTTTTAAAAATATCATGTGGCTATTTCTAGCCGATTGCAGCCCTTGTAAGGCAGACCCTCCGATGAGGATGGGGGGCATCTGCCATGTGTAGGTAACTGCGTGTTATTGTGGTGGAGGATAGTGTTATGTGTGGTGTGTGAGTTGCAGGGATGTTGGGGACATCAGAAACACCCAGTCCCTGAGCCACTGGAATTAAACAATGAAGGTTAAAATCTCCGGTCCGGCCGGGATTCGAACCCGGGACCTTCTGAACTGAGAGCCAGCAAGCTGACCATTCAGTCAACGAGTCGGGCAATTTTCAGGTGAACTTCGGCCAGTAAGATATATTATCTCAAGAGCTGGCTGGCTGTCGGAGAATCACATATATAGCTTTGTCAACGAAGGTCTTTTTTCAGCTCTCTAAAATGTGAAAATCGCATTGGGAGAGATCTAGGCTGTAGTGTGGGGAAGTTGCTGAAGTGTTTTCTACCCAAATGTCAGAATCATATTCCTCACTGAGTTGTTACCATAGTGTGGGGGTGGGCGTTTTCATGAGGATAGATAATGCCTGGCAATTTTGGATTCATGGCACGTCTAAGTTTCTTCAACGCATCTTCATAGCGCTGTGCCCTGCTCGATCTGAAGTTTTTTAAAGGTAAATAAAAAGGAGTTATCATTCACATCAGCTGAGCCCAGTGAGAGAGTGGCTACGCAATTTGGTCACCTAACTGTCAGCTTGCATTCGGGAGATAGTAATTTCGAACCCCATTGAAGATAATTTTCCGTAGTTTCCGCAGCTTTTTGCCAGGGAGATCCTGGAGTTTGTACCTTAGTTAAGACCTTTCTTCCCACTCCTAGGCCTTTCAATCGTCGCTTGAAACCTGTCTGAGTCCGAGTGACCTAAAACAAATCGTGGAATAAAATAAAAACGATCTAGCTCGTCCCTCAGAGAAGAGGAATGTTAATTGATTCAAGAAGGGCAAGGGTAAATCACATGGTGTGTTTATCCTCATAAAGGAACAGGATTAGAACTATTTTCGCAAGTTCCATGTGCTAACACATGGGTTGTAAAGAGGGAAGGCCTTTCTACCTCTAAATAGAGAGACATATAGAAAATGAATGCTATGATCTCACCGGCACGTTGTCTTCTTGGACGCTCCACCAGCATAGACACTGCAGTGAGAAACTCTCCCTCATGTACTGAGGAAATGTTCAAAGGGAATTAGACGGCATGACATAATGCACGAGCTGCTGTCCAATGCTGTTCGCAGTAAAGGATTAGAGGTCTAGGAAGACGCCCATTGTTAGGCCAAGAATTGAAGCTTCAAACGAATTGACATTATTGCCAACAATCGACCGAAGATGGGAGAAATAATCGACCCTACTATTCGTTTCGAGGCCCACAACAAGAATAAGTTGACAAACAGAAGAAGGAATACTACAAGCCAAGTACACCCTACTTTGTAGATAATATGAACTTAATACAATTCAAGTGTTCTGGGTCGAGGAGAACATTTTTTTAAATTTTTGTTTAAGTGGCGCGGGTATTACACATTGGGAAAGCGAGTTCAGGAAAATATTATAAATACATAGGCCGAATATAATTATGTATTAGTAGCTATTCTTCGAAACCATTTGTGTGGATTACGTTACGACAGATAGGCTAGAATAGACATTATTAAATTAAGTATTTGAAATGAAAAATCTACAAATAAATAAATAAATAAATAAATAAATAAATAAATAAATAAATAAATAAATAAATAAATAAATAAATAAATAAATAAATAAATAAATTAATAAATAAATAAATAAATAAATAAATAAATAAATAAATAAATAAATAAATAAATGTGTTGTAGTTTAAGTCATCGGTCCATAGACTGGTTTGATGCAGCTCTCCATACCACCTATCCTGTAACAATCTTTTCATTTGTATGTCTTTTCATTTCTATGTAACTACTGCATCCTGCATCTGCTCTAGTCTGCTTGTCGCCAGACTACCCCTACACTTCCCTCAAAAACCAAATGAACAATTCCTGGGTGTCTTAAAATGTGTCCTGTCATTCTATTCATCCTTCTCGTAAAATTTATCCAAATAGATCTCTCTCACAAATTCGATTCAGTATCTATTATTTCATGATTCGATCTATCCATCTCACCTTGAGCATTGTTATGTAACACCGCATTTCAGAAGCTTCTATTCTCCTTCTTTCTGAGTTAGTTATCGTACAGATTTCACTTCCATACAATGCCACGCTCCAGACGAAGGTCTTCAAAAATTATCTCTCTAATTTCTATATCATTGCTCGAAGCGAGCAAATTTATTTTCCTAAGAAGGCTCTACCTTGCTTGTGTTAGTCTGCATTTTATGTCCTCCTTACTTCTGTCATCTTTAGTTATTTTACTACCTAGGTAACAATATTAATCTCCTTCGTTTAAGACGAATCTACTATTACCTGCATCATCTCGACTGAACTCCATTACTTTTGTTTTGGGCTTATTTATTTTTCATCTTGTACTTCTTACCCAAGACGTCATTCATACTATCAGTAATTTCTTTATATCTTCTGCAGTCTGAGATAAAATAACATTATCATCGACAAATCTCAGGGTTTTGATTACCTCTCCTTGGATTGTAATTCCCTTTCCAAATTCCTCTTTGATTTCCTTCACTGCCTATATAAAATAAATAAATAAGTTAAATAAAAATGCTAATGGTCTAAAAACTAACTCCGTCCTATCCACTGAAGACCATTTCCTTAATGGCAATCCCCCTCTGTACATATCATTAACAAAACAAGAAGTCAAGAAGGAATAGCTGTAGACACAGTCCTTGGCCCCGATCGTATGCTTGTTAGAGAGCTTGTACATAAATAAAAACTGAGTATGTGAAAATGCTAATTCGGCTATTGACAGTAATATTTGTGGATAAGCTGAGGAATTCACATATTTCTTAGACGAAGCTGTACACAAGCTTCCTGATCGCATCATTCTGCGGTCAGGCATTATGAATCTAGTATAAGAAGGAAGGTAGTGCAGCGTCAGAGAGGTCCTAGAATGTCCAGCAATCCTGAGGAAGCAACGAAACGTGATGGATAAAAGGAAGAGAACGGCATGGATATAAAAATACTCAGTTCACGTATTACAATCAATGGATAAAATCTATGAGAAACGTGAATGAGCCAAATGAAATGTACCACACTGATATCTAAAAATTCTACACATATTTCCCTTCCTTGCTCTCTTAGGAATATGTGCGTTATGACCCTGCCTCCACCTCCAATGTTGAACGCGTGTTATTAGAACAATTGGAGGAGACATCATTAACAAAACAAGAAGTCAAGAAGGAATAGCTGTAGACACAGTCCTTGGCCCCGATCGTATGCTTGTTAGAGAGCTATAAAACATTGCAACATTCATGCTGAATCAATCAATAGTTCTTGATGGTCTTAGACGTGCCAGAAGGTCATGAACCATCAGATATTAATAAGTGGAGACCCATAACGGTCTGTTGAGAACTGAGAAGAATTCTGGAATGAATATTCGATAGACGGCTGCGATAATTTGTCAGTTTCTCAGAATACTAACAAGGTTTCACCAGTTCACCAGGTTGTCCCTTTATGCTAGAATCAATCCTTTCTTCAGCAAAACATCAAATTAATGTAGTAGTTGTTCTAGATAAAAGTAAGGCATTTCGTCGCTGGGCGAGCAGTACCGCATACCTGTCAGTACTCTTTCTATCATTTACCTTAATGCTAGTCATGCCTCCCAGCCACATATCGACGCCTAAGAAACAGTACCTCGTATCTCACAATGCTCTTCCTGTCCATTTTTCTTACAACTGGTCACGCCTCCCAGCAACGTATGCATATACAGTCCATCAGAACAATTTCCGTTGTGTTCACCTTTGTATGCCTGTGTATAAAGGAAAATGAACCTTTTATACAGTAGGTCATGTAAACATACATTCCTAGAGTGCAGTACGGAAAGGTTTAGTTTCCTTTACACCTAAGCATAGGAAAGGGAACACAACGAGAATATTGTTCTGATGGACTGCATATCCATATGTGGCTGGGAGGCGTGACCATTCTTAAGGAAAATAATGGATAAGAACAGCATTGTCCGATACGCGGTAATGCTCACGCAGCGATGATTTGGTAACGTTGATCATGGCCACTGAGGGAAAATACTGTCTTCATTAAATATAACTCGCAAGTTGCCCAGCCTTGTCACTGCTTTGCAGTATAAAAATTCAACCAATATTGAAGACAATGCCTACCATTATTAGAAGAAGTATCCACAGCCGTAGCATAACGGTTAGCACAATTAGCTGCCGTACTCGTAGACTCAGGTTCGATTTCAGGTATCGCCAAAGACTTAAGAATGGCAGGACTGGTATGTGGTTAAAATGGTACGCACAGCTCACCACCGTTTAGGTTGTTCCTGGAAAGAGCTGCAACATCTCGGGATGAGAACACGGATTTTGTCCGGATCCATGGTTAAATGGTTAGCTTGTTGACCTTCGGTAAACGGCCTCCCGGGTTCGATCACCTACCGGGTCGAGGATTTTAACCTTCATTGGTTGATTCCGATGAATCTGGGGCTGGGTGTTTGTGCCGTCGTCATCATTAAAATTCACAGTAGGTAGGGCCCCAACCTCACAAACGCGAGGTCGTCTATACAGCGTCAGCTCGAAAGACCTGCATCAGACATCTTCGGAGGCCACACGCCATTATTATTATTAGTACTAGCTGATGTACCCGTGCTTCGCTATAGAATTCTACATGGTATACAGAATTCTAGTGTACACTTTGTGAGCAAAATTGTATTAAATTTCATAGCTCTTAACGTTACCCTAGAAACGCGACAGTGAAGTCACCAAACATCATTTCTCATATAAAAACTGAGGGAATTTTCACTGTAATGGTAGACCCGCTTGCATACCATCAGTCACAATCAGAAACACTCACTCTCCACCTGCCTTTTTACAACCTCAGAAAGACTGTCTTAGTGGTTTTCTTAACTGAAATGAACGTACATTACAATGACGTCAGTAGGAATGGCGCAATTAAAAGCAATGCCTTCATATGAAA
Organism: Anabrus simplex; assembly: GCF_040414725.1. Taxonomy (NCBI): domain Eukaryota; kingdom Metazoa; phylum Arthropoda; class Insecta; order Orthoptera; family Tettigoniidae; genus Anabrus; species Anabrus simplex. The sequence goes on from NC_090265.1 coordinate 1,669,110,823, forward strand.
TACTCGATCGAATGAAACACTACACATTTTCCCCACTTTTAACGAACAGGACTACACTGCCGATCTAAAAGTGCAAAGTTCCAGAGCTGGAATGACCAAGCCTCAGACAGCCGTGATTCGTGAACACTCTTCGTCTTTTTTCGGCGGGGAGAGGGTCGAATAGTGGAGACTCAGAGGAGAAAAACTATGCCCTTTTACTAATCTGTTTCCTAGGAGTACCCGATGAGTCGGAAAAGATCAATTCACTACACTGGCGGCGGAAAAATCTATCTGACTTGGAGACAAATTTTTCCTCCAAGCCAGAGGAATTTGGAATGTAGAATTTAATAAAAGTGAAGAAGAAGAAGAAGCTTTTCTTAGGAAACGGCTCTTTTCAGGGTTGAATTTTGAGTTATTTAGTGAATTGTGGTGCTACAATTTGGAATTGGCCTAAATTGTTATTCTAGACCAGGACATACTACTACTGTACTAAGCCAGCCTCTGCCTTAAGTATGCACACTGCTCATTTAAAACAGCGCGTCAGAGTAGGTATCGAATAACTGGAATACTATGAAGAACCAGTGTGTTACGTACCAGCTGTATCAGAAAATGTATGAACCAGAGGAATGGCATGCTAAAGAAGAAAGTTTTCTAACCCCGGCCATTTCCCGCCAATATTCAGTCAGGCAATTATACTCGGTACTACAGTGACTCTATATGTACAGTGTGGCCAACGAGTGCTTCATTCTGATTGGCTCCACCATATTTTGGCCAAATACCCCGTCGGGTCATTTAAACGTATGTATTCTGCACAGGAAGACCACACTTCATGCAGTTTCAGCGAAGAACAGGCTACTTATTTTAACTTTAATACTACCGAAAATATGTTTTTATTAAACACGGTACCGAGCTCGATAGCTGCAGTCGCTTAAGTGCGGCCAGTATCCAGTATTCGGGAGATAGTAGGTTCGAACCCCACTGTCGGCAGCCCTGAAAATGGTTTTCCGTGGTTTCCCATTTTCACACCAGGCAAATGCTGGGGCTGTACCTTAATTAAGGCCACGGCCGCTTCCTTCCCACTCCTAGCCCTTTCCTGTCCCATCGTCGCCGTAAGACCTATCTGTGTCGGTGCGACGTAAAACAACTAGCAAAAAAAAAAAATGAAATGTGTGTGCATTTACGTATTTCTGAGGTCTGATATTGAAAGAATATTATGCCGGGCTGTCGTGCTTATAGGTGCAAAAACAGATACGAAAAGGGTTTTAAAATGAAGTTGGACTATTGCTTGTTTTCAGCATTGAAAGTAGCACATTATAAGACGCTCCCAGCAACGATTAGAGTTGTCTCATGCATTATAATGGTAACAATAATAACAAAATGGGTTCGTAATTTTATGGAGGCCAAGGCAGTAAACGTCAGATTTCTCCGTTAATACTCGCCATACTGAAATCTTGTACATAACGAAAGATGTTTAGAATATAATCTCCGATCTTTACGGTTTTTTTTTTTTTGCGACTTTGCCGTCTACGAAAAAAAGCAAATTTTCATGATTATATTATTTTTCACACATTTCCAAATATCCCCGAAAATCTAAAACTTGTTCATAAGAAAAGTTACAGGAAAGGTCACTCCCGATCATTTGTCTCATTCATTTTCATCGCATAAGCTATCATATTTATTTGTTTCTTAATCTGTTTACCCTCGGACTCAGATAGGGATTTCACCTCTACCGCCTCAAGGGCAGAGTCCTGGAGCGTGAGACTTAGGGCCTTGTGGAGGGATGGGAAGATTGGAAGGGACAGGCAAGGAAGAGGGAAGAAAGGCCGTGGCCTTAAGTTATGTATCATCCTGGCATTTACCTGGAGGAGAGTTGGAAACCACGGAAAAACACTTCGAGGATGGCTAAGGTGGGAATCGGACCTACCTCTACTCAGCAGACCTCCCGAGGCTTAGTGGACCCGGTTCCAGCCCTCGTACCAATTTTCAAATTTCGTGCCACAGCCGGAAATAGAACCCGGTCCTCCGGGGGTAGCACCTAATCACGCTAACCACTACATGAGCTATCATGATGGATATATTCTCGAATTCAAGCTTTTATGGCTATTCATCACTTAAAGGACGTGGGTTATAAATGTCACGTAGCATCAACTTGAATGTTGCCATACATTATAATGATAACAATAATAGTCCGACTCCGTGGATGGATGGTCAGCGTACTGCCCTTGGGTTCAGATGTCCCGGGTTCGATTCCCGGCCGGGTAAGGTATGTTAATAACACGAGCTTGGGGACTGGATGCTTGTGTTTGTCCCAACACTTTTTTTTTTTTTTTTTTCATATTCAGACAACACATCACACTGCAAACCACCACAGAAACTCGCAGTCGTGATTAAATCCCTCCATATAGGATTGGCGTCAAAAAGGGGATCCGGCCGTTCGACAGGGTCAAATCCACATGCGTGACGCAGTTCGCTCCCACAAACCCACAGTTGTGGGAAGAGCGGTAGAAAAAGGAAAACAGACTTATTAACAGTAATAAAAATGTATAAGCAAAACCGATAGTAGAAAATAGAATGTTTAAAATACAGCAGATATCTACCAATACTAACCGAACAGGGGCACAGAATTAGTCGCACGTCACGGGAATCGAACCGCGTGTGATCGGTAGGAGTTACGAATATAAGTACTCCTGGACTAAGATAACTGCTTGATTTCACCGAGCAACAAGTAGTATTTTCTGAAACTATATTGTATAGCGATCCAATATTTAATTTCTCATTACGGGGATCAAACCGTAGTCGTCATTAACAGAGCTTTATACGCAACTACCCAGGGACCATGACAATTACTTGGTTTCACCACTAAAGAGTAGCAGGTTTTCGTCATTATTTATATTAGTACCAGGAGTAGAATGGTACAATATGTTGTGTTATATTATGTTAACATAAAATCTGGAATACAGCAGTGTTAATTTTTTAATTTAAATGTAGGCTAACTTTACAGTCATTACATACATTATTAAAAACAACCTCCTCTGCGAACCATGTGACCTTGCCGCGGTAGGGAGGCTTGCGTGTCCCAATGATGCAGATAGCTGAGCCACAGGTGCAACCATATCGGATGGGTATCTGTTGAGAGACCAGACTAACGAATGGTTCATCGAAACGGGGGTAGCAGCCTTTCGGTAGTTGCAAGGGCGGCAGTCTAGATGATTGACTGATGCGGCCTTGTAATAATACTCAACATGGCTTAGCTGTGTTGATGCTGCTACACGGCTGAAAGCAATGGGAAACTAGAGCCGTAAGTAACTCCCGAGGACATGCAGCTCTCTCTGTATGAATGATGTACTGATGATGGCTTCCTCCCGGGTAAAATATTCCGGAGGTAAACTAGTCCCCCATTGGGATCTCCGGGTGGGGACTACACGAGAGGGGGCGATCATCAGGAAGATGGATACTGACATTCTGCGAGTCGGAGCGTGGAATGTTAGAAGTTTGAATCGTTGTGGTAGGTTAGAGAATCTGAAAAGGGAGATGGATAGGCTAAAGTTAGATGTAGTTGGCATAAGTGAAGTACGTTGGCAGGAAGAACAAGATTTTTGGTCAGGCGACTACCGAATTATCAACACAAAATCAAACAGGGGAAATGCAGGAGTTGGTTAAAAATTGAACAAGAAAATAGGACAGCGGGTAAGCTACTATGACCAGCATAGTGAAAGAATTATTGTCATCAAGATAGACACCAAACCAATGCCCACCACAATAGTGCAGGTCTATATGCCTACTAGTTCAGCGGATGATGAAGAAATCGAAAGAATATATGAGGAGATAGAAGATTTAATACAATATGTAAAAGGTGACGAGAATCTAATTGTGATGGGAGACTGGAATGCAGTGGTAGGCCAAGGAAGACAAGGTAGTACGGTAGGAGAATTTGGATTGGGACAAAGGAACGAAAGAGGAAGTCGTCTGGTTGAATTCTGCACTGATCATAATTTAGTCCTTGCCAATACTTGGTTCAAACACCACAAACGACGGCTGCATACGTGGACGAGACCTGGAGACACTGGAAGGTATCAAATAGACTTCATTATGATTAGGCAGAGATTCAGAAACCAGGTGTTGGATTGCAAAACTTTTCCAGGAGCAGACGTGGACTCTGACCACAACTTGATGGTCATGAAATGCCATCTGAAGTTGAAGAAATTGAAGAAAGGTAAGAATGCAAAAAGATGGGATCTAGACAAGTGTGAGGGATTGTTTCAAGGAACATGTTGCACAAGGACTAAATGAAAAGGCTGAGGGAAACACTATAGAGGAAGAGTGGAGAATCATGAAAAATGAAGTCAGTAGGGCTGCTGAAGAAATGTTAGGAAGGAAGAAAAGATCAACTAAGAATCAGTGGATAACTCAGGAGATACTAGACCTGATTGATGAACGACGAAAATACAAGAATGCTACAAATGAAGAGGGTAGAAAAGAATACAGACGATTAAAGAATCAAGTGGATAGAAAGTGCAAGGTAGCTAAGGAAGAATGGCTGAAGGAGAAGTGCAAGGATGTCGAAGGCTGTATGGTCCTGGGAAAGGTAGATGTTGCATACAGGAAAATCAAGGAAACCTTTGAAGAAAGGAAATCTAGGTGTATGAATATTAATAGCTCAGATGGAAAGCCACTTCTAGGGAAAGAAGACAAAGCAGAAAGATGGCAGGAGCATATCCAACAGTTGTATCAAGGTAAAGATATAGATAATTTGGTTCTGGAACATGAAGGGGCTGTTGATACTGATGAAATGGGAGACTCAATTTTGAGGTCAGAGTTTGACAGAGCTGTGAGTGACCTAAATAGGAACAAGGCACCTGGTATTGATGACATTCCCTCTTAATTACTCACTGCCTTAGGAGAAACCAGCATGGCAAGGTTATTTCATTTAGTATGCAAGGTGTATGAGACAGGAGAAGTCCCACCCGATTTTCGGAAGAATGTTGTTATACCTATTCCCAAGAAAGCCGGTGCTGACAGGTGTGAAAACTACCGCACCATTAGTTTAGTATCTCATGCCTGCAAAATTTTAACACGTATTATTTACAGAAGAATGGAAAAACAAGTTGAAGCTGAGTTGGGAGATGATCAATTTGGCTTCAGAAGAAGTGTAGGAACACGTGAAGCAATCCTGACTTTACGTCTGATCTTAGAGGATCGAATCAAGAAAGACAAGTCCACGTACATGGCATTCGTAGATCTAGAAAAGGCATTCGATAATGTTGATTGGACCAAGCTATTTATGATTCTGAAGATGATATGGATCAGATACCGAGAACGAAGAATTATCTACAATCTGTATAAAAATCAGTCTGCAGTGATAAGAATCGAGGGCTTTGAAAAAGAAGCAGCAATCCAGAAAGGAGTGAGGCAAGGCTGCAGTTTGTCCCCTCTCCTTTTCAATGTTTACATAGAACAGGCAGTAAAGGAAATCAAAGAGAAATTTGGAAAGGGAATCACAGTCCAAGGAGAGGAAATCAAAACCTTGAGATTTGCCGATCATATTGTTATTTTATCTGAGACTGCAGAAGATCACGAGAAGTTGCTGAATGGTATGGATGAAGTCTTGGGTAAGGAGTACAAGATGAAAATAAATAAGTCCAAAACAAAAGTAATGGAGTGCAGTCGAACGTAGGCAGGTGATGTAGGAAACATTGGATTAGGAAACGAAGTCTTAAAGGAAGTAGATGAATATTGTAAGGCCTACTTGGGTAGTAAAATAACTAACGATGGCAGAAGTAAGGAGGACATAAAATGCACACTAGCACAAGCAAGGAAGAGCTTTCTTAAGAAAAGAAATTTGCTCACTTCAAACATTGATATCGGAATTAGAAAGATGTTTTTGAAGACTTTCGTGTGTAGCGTGGCATTGTATGGAAGTGAAACATGGACGATATCTAGCTCAGAAAGAAAGAGAATAGAAGCTTTTGAAATGTGGTGTTACAGAAGAATGCTGAAGGTGAGATGGATAGATCGAATGACGAATGAAGAGATACTGAATCGAATTGGTGAGAGGAGATCGATTTGGCAAAATTTGACGAGAAGAAGAGATAGAATGATAGGACACATCTTAAGACACCCAGGACTAGTTCAGTTGGTTTTCGAAGGAAGTGTAGGTGGTAAGAACGGTGGGGGTAGACCAAGGTATGAATATGACAAGCAGATTAGAACAGATGTAGGATGCAATAGCTACGTAGAAATGAAAAGTTTAGCACATGATAGGGTGGCATGGAGAGCTGCATCAAACCAGTCTATGGACTGATGACTCAAACAACAACAACATTAAAAACAATGACTATACTATTTTATGCCACATGTATTATAACATAAATTTTATCATAGGCCTAGCTGCCAACACAGAATTTCGAACAAATAATTGTGACATTTATACGATGTGTAAATCTAAATTCTGAAGACTTACAACAGGTAGTCAGACTCTCAATATAACAAATACTGATAGGCCTATATACACACAGTATAAGCAAAACAAATAACATCTTAAAATATTGAACTAGTCTATTCTTTATTGAAGCAATAACAATATCACTCTCCTTCATCTATCAGCTGATTTTTGGCTAAAACATGGCGGCTGGACTGGACTTGGCCACACTGTACATATAGAGTCACTGTACTAGGTACGCAGCTGTAATCCCATCTATCGGAGTTAAGAGGCAGTATAAGAGACAAATAGCATCATAACAAACAATGGTCAGTATAATGTTATTGTTGATCAATGTTACTTATAGCCTAGATTGTAGCGACTTATTCCCATTTTTTCCATACCAATTTTTATTGAGATAAGACCTTTAATAACATAAATATTTGAAAATTAAGTTTTAGGCCTTCCCCTAAGCTACCATTTCTATCAGCGTGAATAAAATTATTTATGGCTTAGATTGTAGCGACTTATTCCCCGACTTTGCATACCGATCTTCATTAAATTCTCTTTAGCGGTTTTCTAGCGATGCGTGTACAGTCAGACAGACAGACAGACAGACAGACAGACAGACAGACAGACAGACAGACAGACAGACAGATAGACAGACATTACGGAAAGGTAAAAAGTGCATGACCTTGTTACTGTGGACATGACCGATACAGATATACCATTCTTTTCAAATTCTGATCAATGTACAGACAAAACTCTTATTTTATATATGTAGATTATTATTAGAAGGAATATGTTAAATAATTAACCGCTTTCTCCCACATTATACAGCTAGTCTACTAACCACATCTTGAGCTAATTATTACGTCGTTAGCTTTGAAGATTTTCGCTATCTTAAAACAATTAAGTTTATTTAAGTGGTCAACCTATTCAATAAAACGCAATGTATTGTATTGTGTACAATGTACTGTATTGAATAGGTTGATCATTTTAATAAACTTAATTGTTTTAAGAAATATACAATTTTCAATACGGACCGCCATTAAGTTCATTACATTAGATTTTGGCCACTCTACAATGGAAGAAGACCTTCCTGTCAATGCATGTCATAATACTGTTTTCATAGCTAAGGGTTTAGATTTCGTGCTCCAAGCTACTTTGATGTTTGAAGAGATCAGATTGAAAATTAAGTATATCTTCAACTTTAAATTCTGGACCGCCAGTACCATACATATTTATTGAACGAATAAACGACTTCCCGCAATTACGGGTTGCTACAATGGACAAACTGGTTCGTATCCCCGTCAGGAAGTCGTAAAATTTAAGAAACGAGATTTCCACTTCCGGAGGTGCTTATGGCCCTGAGGTTCACTCAGCCTACAGCAAAAATGAGTACCAGGTTAATTCCTCGGGGCAAAGGCGGCCGGGCGTAGAGCTAACCACTCTACCTCATCACGTACCGAGGTTAACAATGGTGGAAGCCTTTACCTTCCACTCCTCCAAGGGCCTTCATAGCCTGTATGGAGGTGACTTTGCTTTGCTTTACAATGGAAAAAGTAAAGCATATCAGGATAGAGAATGTTTAGTCATATAGAAATATAGCGGTGATATGGATTTTTTAAATTATGGAGGTCCGAACAGGTGAGATTTCCAGATGTGTACAGATCCGCGTATGGTGGTGGTAACTATTGTTTCAATGCTGTTCATAGGCAGGTCGAACTTCTTCCAGAATTCTACGAACAAGGCAGGTATTGTTCAACGAGCGCCAACCATTAGGCCGATAATCTCTACTTCATTCAGCTGGTATTTATCTTTGTAGAATGGGATGGTGGGCGCGTAAATGTTCTGTTTTTCAAGATGAACTTCAGTAGACTGGCCGACATGGTGCTCGAATCGGGTAGTCGGATCGATAATGAAGCCTTTCTTGTTACTTCTAATGAGACCATTAAGTACCTCGGTGTAAACTACCATTCTGCAATAGTCTTCGATCCACGAACAACGCTGGACAAACTCGCACAGGAAAGTGAGGCCATAAGAATGTTTAATTTTTTTTAATATGCTGTGCGTCGCAACGACCTATATGTGTCTTATGGCAACGATGGGATCGGAAATGGCTAGGAGTAGGATGGATGCGACTGTGGCCTTAATTAAGGCTCAGTCCAGCATTTGCCTGGTCTGCAAATGAGAAACTAGGGAATACCTTCTTCAAGGCTGCCGAGAGTGGCGCATGAGAACCTCATCTGTTCTATATCCTTATCAGAAGTTCACGGTAATCTCTACAATTATCTGCTCGTCACTTATTTACGGTTTTCAAGCGTCCCCTTTGAAAAGAATATCTTTCATATTTCTCTCCGATGGTGACATACTATTCAAGACAAAGGCTAAATAAAGATTACATCTTCCCTTGACACTCCCAATAATGCGCTTTACGGTCTCGTAAAGTATAACGCTCTTGGACTTTATAAGGCAAGCTGGGAAGAATTGCATCAATTCCTGCAAATCCTCCATTAAAACCTGTAACATCCATGGGTGTAACACGCGTGCGTGTATAAACGATATTCAGGGAGGCATGGAAATGCTTCAACTAACTACCGTTATCTAACTTCTGACTGTGTAACCACCTTTTCTATGAAAGCAGGTTCGAGAAAAGGAGTGTTCCTTGCCCCAGAAAGGAAAGTGGTTGATACTGACAAAGAATATACCCCAGCTAATAAGTGGCTCGCTAAATCCGATGGTCTAACGAGCAGCGAATGGAAAGATGCTGTTAAGATGACTGTAAACGTTTGTCCTATGATTGCGCTTCCAGTGAGGTTACAGAATAGAACCTATTGCCGGCATTGCCGAAGTGAAAATGATGTAAGCAGAGGATGAAAACCGGTGTCGGCTCGTAGCCCACCCTCTTCGAATAACACCAAGATAATAGTGTTGTTGGTGGTGGTGATGATTAATGTTTTAAGAGAAAGTACAACTAGGCTACCATCCTCTATAAAACACTAATCAGAGAGAAAAATGGAAGGAATCCAACACTTCTAAAAATGAAGGTATCGGCCAAAGAAAGACAAAGGCTACGAAGGGCGTGAAAATGAAAGACTCCCGAGCCCTCGAAACCTAATAGAGTCGAGGTCAGAAAAGAACAAGAGTTGACCAAGTGAGGTCGGATAGGACAGATGAAAATGAGGAGCCTGACACAAATAAGTGGAAACAATACCAGGACTTAGCCTCGTGGCCGCCAACCCACGCTCTCATATTATGAGCCTCAAGGAGGGGATACCGTGGGTGTTATTCTACCGCCCCCATCCACAGGGGTACACCAAGGGAGCTGCCGAATCTTTAACGTCTCCATCTGACGGACAAATCACCATCAACAGCGTCAACGGGCTTCGAACCGGCTAACCACGGTGTCATACTACCTAGACTTGACACCTTAGCCATCATGGCTACCAGGCGGGCTGGTATTTGATTCATCTGTAGTTCAACAGACCTTGGAAGCTTCAACTCTTAAGATGATGAATCTCCTCCCCGTGAAGGAAACTGTACTACATGATGCTAGCAATTTGAGTCTATTAATTTACTTATTGATATAGTAGCTGTCATGACGTGGCCTGAATTAACATTTATATATAATTAAAGATAGTGTGTTGGTATTAAGTTTCGAAGGACAGCGCTAGTTGTATCCGTGTCAAGGCGATCAAAACAAGCCATTACTCTTCTTTCTCAAGCTTACCGCTTCTTAATGATTCTCACGACCTGGAGATAAAGTGTTGAGTCTTGTTACTTCATCACGACTCTTTTGTTATCTATTAAATCACAACCACTATTTATTAGGAGTACCAACTATATTAATATTTTGTGTTTTAGAAAGGAAGGAAACGGAGGAATGAAATAAGTCCCGGTGTAAAATTTACCGCCTGTCACCAGGCGACATATCCCACACGAACGCCATAATTCATGTTGCAGGCCGGGCCAGGTGGAGGGTACGGGTTTATACCAGGCCGGATCGTAAATAATAAGTTAACCGCTCGCAGCGCTCCAGGCGGGTAAGAAATGAAACTCTTCCTGGTTCAGGAGAGGCGAAGTTTGCCCTACTTGTGAATACAATAATGATGGATGACCATATCCAGGGAGCGGTAAGCAATGTAAAAATAGATTTAATGGGATAATATAAGCTCCTTGCTACAGATTCCAAGGAGTCGAAATTTTAACCTCTTATTAGTTTTTGTGATAATAATATCGTGATTCTTGCTGTTAGACCTGGTGAGACTTCAGGGTCCTTTCCAGCAGATTGTAGTAAATCATCAGATGGAGACACCTCATGATAGGTCTCTACATCATTGGCGTAAGTTAGGGGCTCGCCTGCCAAAATAAAAATTCGGGCCCGCTGAAATAAAATGTAATCTTCTATAAATAACTAATACAAATTTAATTACAGCAGGTAGAAATATTGTCAAATTAAATAAACAAAGGGATTATTCGTTATTTTAAGATTATTAAAAGTAATACTGAATAGGTTTTATTTGACTGCCTTCGTGGTTTAACGGCTGAGCAGTTGAACTGCCAACCATACACCACGTAGATCTTCGTGCTTAATAATTAGTTTCATTTTTCAGTAACTACAGAACTACACTCTGTAACGGATACCGAAGTCTCTTCTTCTTCTTCTTCTTCTTTTTCTAGCGCTTTTCCAACACTTGTGGGGTGCCAGGTGCGAACTGTGTCTCATATGTGGATTTGGCCCTGTTTTACGGTAGGATGCCCTTCCTGACGCCAACCCTAGATGAAGGGATGTAATCACCATTACGTGTTTCTGTGGTGGTTGGTAGTTTAGTGTACTGTATGAAAATGAGGAGGAAAGTGTTGGGACAAACACAAACACCCAGTCCCCGGGCCAGAAGAATTAATCAGAAGCGATTAAAATTCCCGACCCGGCCGCGAATCGAACCCGGGACCCGCTGAACCGAATGTCTCAACGCTGATCATTCAGCCAATGAGTCGGAATAACCGATACCGAAGTCTCTGTTATAATAATTTATTCGATTAAAACACAAAAAAATGTAAGAACAATATTCAATCAAAAACTGTTCAAATAAAGTTAGAAAAAATATCAGACCGTACACCTGATAAGTCTAGTCTAATATTAACTTCCAACAGAGAGCTCAATCGAAAGTGAGTTCACTGATTGTTCCTACACCAAATTCTTATCGGTATTATATATTGTTGTCGTATAAATGTGTGACAAAAGTTGAATTTCAACAACATTTGTGCATAATAAGAACCAAAGAACGTGTAGAGGTGTTGCGAGAGATGACAAGGGCAGGTATTGCTTAAGGCTGCGCTGTGTTACACTCAACACAATAAAATGCTGCTAGATGCAATCAAGTGGCAATTCCTCTACGTACAATTTGTAAAAAATGACTTTCGATGGATATCTTGGTATCCAAGACGCGTTCTAAGACAACTGAAACATGTTGATTCAAAATATCCAAACCATTTGCTCCGTCACTCACTTGAGATGTACGACATGAACCTTTTACATATGTTTATCATTGTATCGAGGAAAACAACTCACAGACAGAAGCTTCACAGAGCAGTGGTTGCTACATGGAGTACTAATCATCACGGCTTTAGCTAAGATTAGTGCAAATACACCACATGGCACATATTGGATTTGTTTGTTACACAGCCTGACACGTGGCAAAACAGATCTGGTGATTTTATTTAATCTCTGGATGCCATAATGTCCACTTTCACTGACAATACACAAAGAAGCAAATGAGAATGTTCAGTTTTGTATGAAAAATAACGAAAATCAATTAAAACAATTATCATGAAATATAGAACTTTGTGAACATCTTCAAAATGCGGCGTGATAGCAAAATGGTTTTCTAATTTTAAATCAGCATGAAAATCTGCACTAGAAACAGCAAACATCATGTCAGATATCTATCCCTTGTAAATCACTGTTATTATTATTATCATTATCATTATTATTATTATTATTATTATTATTGTATCATGGAACATATCGTTGTTCTATGTACATTACTTACAAGTTGGCGGCGTTTCTAATACATTTGCAGTATTCTTTGACAAAGTGGTTGATAATCCCTCTCCCCAAGGCAGCTAAAATTGACTTTGAAACTGATCTCTGCCTCCCTTTATATTATATCTGTCTTCTCAGACTCACGCTAGCCTGAAGAGCAGCCTTCGAACATGTGGAAAATGTTCTATTATTATTATTATTATTATTATTATTATTATTATTATTATTATTATTATTATTATTATTATTATTATTATTATTATTATTATTATTATTTTCCGGCTCCATGGCTAAATGCTTAGCGTGCTGGCCTATGGTCACAGGGGTCTCGGGTTCTATTCCCGACAGGGTCGGGAATTTTAACCTTAATTGGTTAATTTCGCTGGCACGGGGGTTTGGTGTAGGCCTATGTGTCGTCTTCATCATCATTTCATCTTCATCACGACACGCAGGTCACCTACGGGTGTCAAATAAAAAGACCTGCATCTGGCGAGCCGAACCTGTCCTCAGACACTCCCGGCACTAAAACCCATAGGCCATTTCATTATTATTATTATTATTATTATTATTATTATTATTATTATTATTATTATTATTATTAGCTGATGTACCCGTGCTTCGCTACGGGATTCTCAGAAAGACTGACGTTGTGGTTTTACTAACTGAAGTCAACATAGGTCATTACAAAAACGTCAGTACGAATGCAGCGATTAAGAGTAATGTTATCATATAAAATATTCGATCAAACGGAAATCCGCACTTTTCTGCCATAATTCCGTTAAATGTGCACATAGCTCATTCCAATCAGTGCCTCAGAGTAGGGATCGAATAGCTCGAATACTATGATGAACCAGTGTGTTACGTACCAGTAGTATCAGAAAATTTATGAACCAGAGGAATGGCATGCTAAAGAAGAAAGTTATCTAACTCCCCATCTAATTCCCGCCAATATTCAAGCAGGCTGTTACACTCGGTACGACCGGGCGAGTTGGTCGTGTGGTTAGCGGCGCGCAGCTGTGAGCTTGTATCCGGGAGATGGATTCGAACCCCACTGTCGGCGGCCCTGAAGATGGTATTCCGTGGTTTCCGATTTTCACACCAGGCAAATGCTGGGGCTGTACCTTAATTAAAACCAAGGCCGCTTCCTTCAAACTCTTAGCCCTTTCCTATCCCATCGTCGCCATAAGACCTATCTGTGTCGGTGCAACGTAAAGCAAATTTAAAAAAATACTCGGTACGCAGCAGTAATTCTATCTATCGGAGATGAGTGGCAACAGAAGACACAAAGCACATCGCAACAAACAATAGTGAACGTAATGTTATTGTTGATCCATTTTATGAGCTTTCTATATTGTCGTCCTTCCTATTTAGTTTTCTTTCGACTCAGTGATATTAGGGCGTCCTATAAAATTATTTATAGCGTAGACTCTAGTTCCTTATTCTTCGCCTTCACATACCGATTTTTATTAAATTCTTTTTACCAATTTTCTCGAGAGACTGCCCCGATATGGACTCAGCAACAAAATCCAAATACATGAATATCTCTGTGATCATAGCCGGTACGGTAACAATGTATGAGACATAAATGATAGGAAATTTAATAACATATACCTTTAGTTATGTAGTATTTATAGATACAACCACGAATAACATAAATATTTGAAAATTAAATTTTAGGCCTTCCCCTAAACTACCATTTCACTCAGCGTGAATAAAATTATTTATGGCCTAGATTATAGCGATTTATTCCCCAAATTTGCATACTGATTTTCATTAAGATAGGACCACTACTAACAGAAATATTTGAGAATTACGTTTCAGGCCTTCTCCTAAACTACCATTTTCCTCAGTGTGAATACAATTATTTATAGTCTAGATTGTATCGACTTATTCCCAGACATTGTATACCGTTTTTCATTAAGATACGACCATTAATAACATAAATATTTGGGAATTGACTTTTAGGCCTTCCCCTAAACTACAATTTCACTCAGCGTGATTAAAATTATTTACGGCCTAGATTATAGCAACTTATTCCCCGACTTTGAATGCCGATTTCCATTAAATTCTCTTCAGCCGTTTTCTCGTGATGCGTGTGCAGACAGACAGACAGACAGACAGACAGACAGACAGACAGACAGACAGACAGACAGACAGACAGACAGACAGACAGACAGACAGACAGACAGACAGACATTACGGAAAAGTAAAAAGTGCATTTCCTTGTTACTGGTGACACGACTGATACAGAAATAGGCCTACAATTGCTTTTAAATTATGAGCAATGTACAGACAAAACTCTTATTTTATATATATAGATTATTATTATTATTATTATTATTATTATTATTATTATTATTATTATTATTATTATTATTATTAGATCTTGGATCATATCGTTGTTCTATGTACATCGCTTACAGGTTGGTGGCATTTCGAATACATTTGCAGTATTCTTTGACAAGGTGGCTGATAATCCCCCTCCTCTCAATCCCCCCTTCGAACACGTGGAAAATGTTCTCATGCCCGACGGTCAGATGGGAATTTCTGACTGAAACGTAACTGAGTGGGGAGGGTTGCTTATATTTTCATGCTCTGTTGTGCATCGTGGCAATTTGTGAGTTATAGACAACCAATAAATATGTATTTTGTACCCTCCTCTAAATTAATTTTATTTGGGTATTTATTATTTCAATAGTCTCTTACATTTTGCTATCCTGATTAAGGACATGGCTGTTAAAATCTTACTTCTTTCCCAATAAATGTTGCGATTTTCTTCGGATGAAAGCTTACAACTACAGCTGAAAATTTCGTGTCGTATTTCTTGGTGAGAAACTTGTTTCGGTTCACTTTACAAGAAAGGGCAGTGAAACACTGTGTCTCATCAGAGTTGTATCGCGGCTTGTAAATTCAATATTGCAATTAAATTACAGTCAGTGACCGATAAGTTTGCTGTGAACGAACCAAGAGCGACGAAGATTCGTGGGAGCGAAGCCAGTGGGCTGGCTTTTGTGACGTCACATACACTGCCTGCAGTAAGACTGTGGTGGAGTTCATTACTCTGAGGAAGTGCAAGAGGAGGGTCAAAACAACTGTTCATTTGATGACAAAATGAATCATGTTCTGAGTCTGATATGTTGCTGGAAAAATGAGAAAGAAAGAAAGAAAGAAAGAAAGAAAGAAAGAAAGAAAGAAAGAAAGAAAGAAATACATTTTCTAGAACACCTACGAATTGTAAAGAATATCTGGCAATTTTTATCAATGTGTAATATCTTGTTCTTCTTCAGTGTGATTTATAACTTGACGGAGTACGTATTAGCCAAGCCACCTCCGTAGAGATCATGAAGGTCGTTGGAAAAGTAGAAGGTAAAGTCCTTCACTATTCGCAACCCCGACACCCAGCGGTATACTGTGGTTAGGACTATGTCCGACCGCCTATCCACCCAGGAATTAATTTGGTACTCATTTTTGGAGTAGTTTGAGTGAACCTCAGCGCATTGTGCCTCTACAGAAATGGAAATTTCATTTCTAAAATTTTCGACCTCTTGGCGGAGATACCATTATCAAATGCCGTTACAGTAAAGTGAGAAAATGAAAGTAGAAACATAACTCCGAGAAGGACATACATATTCTGAGGAGCTAACAAAATCAATGAACTTAAACTAAACAGAAACTCACATTTGTTCCTTATTGATTTTATAGTAAAGAAAAACGTATAATTAGTAGGGAAATGATTTTAAGGTGAAAAGTAGGGTCAGAAAAGGGGAAGAAAAGGTTCTGAAAATCCACACAAAAAGCTGCAAAAAAAAAAAAAAAAAAAAAAGGGTGTTAGTGAAATAAATTTATTAAGGTTTAAACCAGTTACATAAACTTTATTTATCCCATTTACTGGGTTGTGATAATTAATAGGCTTATTACATAAGATTACACACAGCCTTTCAATGTTTTTGACAGTAAGTCGCTGGCGCTTTGAGCTCGGTAGATCTTTAAAGGATCCATAACAGGAGAACATTAGAGGATGCATAATATTTCAATCAGACTGGATATTAATACGTGGGTGATGATGTTACTACTACTAATACTACCAATAATAATAATAATAATAATAATAATAATAATAATAATAATATAGGGAGCCTTTACGAGAATCTTGCCATGGCCAGGTCCTCACTGAACTCATGCAATGACCGCTGTTTTTCAGATCCTGAAGCGAAAGCGTGTGTCAGAGTAGTTTGCTTAGGTTTAGATTTCTAAGTTTAATGTTGTTTATACGTTTGCTTTACTGGATGTGCTGATTTAATTTTTATTTGATGCTTGTCATCGATTGCAATAATTACATCGCATACGGCACATCGAAGAAGAATAATGCAATTAGTTTCGATAAACTGCATTTTGAATTCTTCTGAAAGTGCATACAACTTGTCCTCCTTAACCATGGGCATGATTCTGTGTTGTGAAAAATACGTTCTTGTTCGGACTGGTAAAACACAACAACAGAGTACACAGTCGATAAGTGGAACCGTTAAATTCATGCCAATACTAACTGAACTTAGTTTAAACTGTTGCACCATCAGTTTAATTTTTTTAATTTTTTTTAAATCACAGCTTCAGGATGGCAGCTCTTGCTGAGGTTGGCCATTGTTGCTGGAATATGAATTACTGGTGATTTTTGTAAATTATGTTTAAAAATGTATTATTGACTACTGTCGACTTCTGATTACAATACAATTTTAAAAATCTGTTCAGTAGGAGAAAAATCTGTATATCATTTTTAAAACACAGATAAAAGTGGGGGTAAAGGTGCCGAAACATGAAATAGAAGGGAAAAGGGGGCAAAATGTAGTAACCTCACAAAAAGGTGCAACTTATTGTATTTATTTTACTTCATTTAATGTCCCCAAATACATATAGTGATTATCTGTGTGAAAATAGCATTATTTTTGGAAGGGTGCTGCACTCTAAAATCCTTTCACTAGTAATTTGTCCAGCTCCATGGCTTGCCTTTGGCCACAGGAGTCCCGGGTTCTATTCCCGGGAGGGTCGGAAATTTTACCCATAATTGGTTAATTTCGCTGGCACGGGGACTGGCTGCGACATTTCATTTTTTATAACTAGTAATTTGTCCACTCGGTCAGTATAATAAATGTGAAGTACATGTTTCAGGGCTATTAGGCCTTCTTCAGCCTTGGAAAAGAAATATAAAGTTTATATAATATCGTATTTACGAGAATAATCTCCGCATATTTAAAAAAAATGAGGCGTGAAATCGAGGTGCGGGTTTTATTTGCGTCAAGGTTGGAACAAGCTCAAGGCTCACCTAGTTTTCTTAATTACAAGTTGGCGGTTAATTCGAAATCCGATTTCTGCGTTCCTACGACCTCGAATCAACGAGGTTTTACTGCATCAAAAAACTAACATCAGAATTCTCCGGTGTGTATTTTTCTAGTGTTTACATTGCACGAAAAGAATTATCCACCACTGGTCATGTTACTATCCGAGTAAAAACAAAACGTGTGGGAGAAGTGTTTTCGACGTCGAGTGAGACGAATTTGTAAGTCATTTAGGAGAGGATTCTAGTGATGCAAGAGACAACGAATCTTCAGATCTACAGGGAAATGAACTTATTGCAAGTTCAGATTAATTAAATATATGTCACGTAAATAAACCTACAGTATCGGTCAAAAGTTTAGGACCACATTGAAAAATCATGAAGTTCCATCTAGAACCTATAATTTTGCTACTAGACCTCTGTATTTTTTTCCTGAACTCTTGCATTTAATATGATATACATCGCCTGATTTCAGTGATTTACGCCAAGTATTGTATAAGTTATACAATTTTAAATGTTACAAGATCACATCAGAAAGTCAAAATTTTTGGAAATATTATGTACTGTGTCCTCTAATTGGTTTCAAGTATCACCACCAAGATTCATGTACAGACTTAGCAATAGTTAGGGGTCATTTTAGTATAAATATGGAAATTCCGAAAAAATGCCGCACCCATTTTTGTGCGTATAATTTTGTTAACCAGTGCTAAAATAGTCATTTTTCCTTGTTCTTGTCATAGGTCTCAGTGTGAACTATCGGCATCAGGAACGTATTCTTGGATGCCATCCACAGAGTGCAAATAAAACTATCAGGGCAGATAAGTTCGACGCCGATAGCTCACACTGAGACCTTGGGCCATACATGAAAAAGGCAAAGAAAAATCAATAATTTTGGCCCTGGTTCAAAATAATAAAACACGCAAAAAAACCGGTGCCGCATATTTTAGGAACTTTTATATTTATACTAAAACGGCCCCCACCTATTCCAAAGTCTACAGAAAAATACTTGCAATCAATTAGAGTATACAGTACATTATATTACCATTTTTTTTTTTTTTTTTTTTTACTTTTTGGTGTGACCTTCCAAGAGTTAAAAATTATTTACTTCTACAGTATTTGGACTAACCCGATGACATCAGGCGGCATATATCCTATTAGATGTGAGCGCTCAGAAAGAAAATTACAGAGGTCTAGAGGCACAATTTTAGGTTCTAGATGACATTTCGTGATTTCTTTATGTGGTCCTAAACATTTGACCGGTACTGTACTAATATTCATGGCAAATATACTTCATAGCAGTGATACTGTAATGTACTTTTATCTCCTCAGCCAAACCTGTTATATCCGTAAATTTACATGTTAATATTTGCGGAGTGATATGAAATGTTTGTTTATGCCTACGCTAATCTTTCGATGGAAGGAATGTTTGTTCATTTAACTTTTTTTTTTTTTTCAAAATGAGCCTTCCTAAAATTAGGGTGCGGGAATTATTCGGCGGTGGGGATTGTTCGTTTAAATACGGTACTCTAAACAACAACACTACACTAAATGTCCATAGGCCTATGAAATAATGACTCTTGAAACGTTTTAACTTTTGGTAACGTAAAAACAAACCTTACCAAAAATCCATTTAGAAGAATATGAACAATCACTTATTCTTGAAGTCTTGATGATGTATCAATATGTAAGAGAGCATCAAACATATCGTCGTGTAGAAAACTTTAGAAGTTGACAATTATAAAAAAATGAAATGAAATATGTTGTGAAACCAGTAAACAAAAGAAATGTATCAAAAACATGAAACTGATACACTGCCAAGCAGGTCAGCTGTTGATCGTGGCATGGGAGAGGGAAGTGGAATTCGTGGGAGAGAGAATTTTTATGAATTGAAGATAAGAGTTGTGATTTTATGTTTTATCAAGACGGATTATTAATGTCTCGAAAATAATGTTAGTTTTCAATAATTTTATTTAAATTGAAAATAGGGCCCAAACATGTACCTTTAAAGTATTTTTACTTAACATTTATTGTATTGACCAAGGTGGAATAATTACATATTTCTCTCTACTACACAGAAACTACATTCTTTTATTCAGTTGCTCATTCGAAAATGCGTAACCTATTACCGAATTAGCCTCATGTAGTATGCCTACGTAGACTAGGACAGAATCTCCTGTAGCATAAAACAGAAAATTACTGGTTCTTTCTTGAACTCGATAAAGTAATTTCATTATTTCCTCAAAAAGTACGAAATCATACCTATTCAGCAGCTAATACTATATTTTTCTTGCCTCTTTACCTATAGAAGACGGTTTGGCTCTATTATTTCCCCACGGTACTTGAGTTTATTTACTCTTCTGATTTTCCTAAAGGCCTATCTTATGTATAGGACTTTTGGAGCATTAGTTCGTTACGAAATCGGTCTCCTCAAAAGAAATTTGTAACACTTCTTTTCTGCTGTTTCTTTGAAAAAAGGTTTATTCGTCAAGTTGTGGTTTCAGTGTTTTCTGAAAATGTTATTATTGTTATTATTGATCATAAAAAATCCATTCCTTAAACTGATATAGCTGCAACGATAAAAAATGCAGATACATTTGAAGAATAACAATATCCTTGGTCTTAATGACCACAGTTCTCTACTACAGTTATAGTATTTAATGGGCCACTTCTACATTTATTGTAATGGTGTGTTATAAAAAAGTTATAAGGACGCAAAGAAAACCTCTATCGAGCTGGAAGTTTATAAATTAAATTTCCCAGAGTACATACATACATTTCAGACTTATCTTGTTAAAAACAACTTCACTCGTAAATAAAACGTCCTCAGTAATTGGGTAAGTCACTACCCGATGCAACTGATGGTAGATTAAGCTATTTTGAAGAGGACTTTTATTGCGCTTTTGCCTGACATGTAGGGAGCAACCCTTGCTATGAATATCTCCTTATATGTCGTGCTCACTTTTATTACTTTAGGCGAAACGAACAAATATGAGCTCAAGAATACTTTTCAGATTCCTACTTCTCTTAGAATACCATTGTAATGATCTGGTTTTTCATTTCGGTTAATAATATATGTCACGCGTGTATATAATTTGAATATTGTAATTTCTTATTTGATTTCGGCTCCGTCTACTTGTTACGGTGGAGAGGAAAATGTCAATAAAGAAATACCAAGCTACCACTCATACCGATTTGTATCGATAGTGTGTGCGTCTGATTAATTCCTCTAACTCATGGACTGAGCGTTTGTGTTTGCCTTCATATTCATATTTTACACAGAACATATCACACTATAAAACCACCAAAGAAACACTTCACGTGAACACATTCTTCCACTTAGCGGTGACTTTAGGAAGGGCGACTGGCCGTAAAAGTTGATTATATCTATACAGAGTGTCGGCCCTGGAAATTGGGCAAAGGCCAAGAAGAGGCAGAAGAAGAAGATGAAGAAGAAATTATCTCGAAACTTTGTTGCTCGGTCAATTGTTTCCATATTCATCCCCTTTGTTAAGCTGTGTCGCTAAGTATGTATGGCTTTGGATCAACACCTCCTAGATATAAGGCCTCACAACCGTTCTGGGAATATACTGTGACGTCAGCATCGGCAGGCAAGCTTGAACCTTTTCAGTAATAACACAGCAATGAGTTTGGCCATGTAATGCTGAAATTAGAAGAGTTTTAATTCGTTTAATGGTGCCAATTGCTAATACCGTTGTACATAATGGTACTGATGTGTTGCGTACTCAACTGTAAGGAGAAATGCGACAGTGATAACGAAATGCATGCATTAAGTTTCCGAAAGACGAGGTTATGCGGCAGATTTGTTTACGTGCAATTCCCAGACAAGACCACAGATTTACTAATAACTCAGTGGTGAGTAACCATTATTATTACATTCTCACACAATCATAATGAGCATAGGCCTATGACGTATTTAACTACACGCAACAGCTGGTGATATGTAGGCATATTTACTCTTCAATGATATAAGGTTATGTTAGCTCACAATCATGGAATACATTATTTCAACGGTATAATTTTTTATTATTATTATTATTATTATTATTATTATTATTATTATTATTATTATTACTATTATTACTATTATTATTATTATTATTATTATTATTATTATTATTATTATTATTATTATTATTATTATTATTATTATTATTATTATTATACGCATTAAAACATACCACCTACAAGAGCTGCTAGTGTAGGCCGATTCACTCCGTAAATGCATGAATTTCGCTCACGGTGATACATTATTTTAAGGTATGCCACAGACATTTCAAAGTCGGTGATATTTTATGGGAAATAACTGGTACTGATCGTCAGGGAAATCTTTTAACTACTCCTCTTCCAAGACCATGACTGCCCATCATATTTATCGTCACATTCTGGCAGGTGAAGAGAAGAAGCAGGCAAAATAGTTGAACAGAAAGAGAAGCAATATACAGAGCCGTGAAGATAGTACATATCTCATACACAGAATTTCAATCCACAATCTTACACAGCTGAAAAGTACAATAAACACGTAAGTAATTTTTCTGTACGTCGATACATCAAGGCAACCATACTACATAGCATATGTAATCATCTAATAGGACATGGCCTTTATTCTAAACGGGTTTTATTAAACTATAAAATATTTGTAATGTATATGTGAACAAAATTACTAATACAAATGCGGTATATTCTTTAGTTACAAAACATCATAGCTGCATTACAAGGAATGAGTGTAACAATGTGTAGAAAGATTCAAGAAATAAGTTAATTCTAGTCCTAGACACCGAGGATGATGTCCCCACAGTTAATTTAATAGTCGCAGTTAAAACATTTCTTAGTTCATAAAAGAGTATGTGTATGATTTTCTTGTTATTTGTTCAACCTTCTGCCTGATATCTCCTCCTGTTTACAATTTTACAGCCGACCCCGTGGTGAAGCGATATAATGCCTGCCTCTTACCCGGAGGCCCCGAGTTCGATTCCCGGCCAAGTCAGGGATTGTTACCTAGATCTGAGGCCTGGTTCGAGGTCGACTCAGCCTACGTAATTACATTTGCGAGCTATCGTACGGTGAGATAGCGGCCCCGGTCTAGAAAGCCAAGAATAACGGCCGAGAGGATTCGTCCTGTCGAACACAAAACACCTCGTAATATGCAGGCCTTCGGTCTGAGCAGGGCCAAGGCCAAGCCCTTCAAGGCTATTGCGCCGTGCGATTTTTACAAATTTATGAGACATAGTAGCAATTTAATGTTGCCACATGTCAGTACTTTTAAGAGAGTAGGCTCCGGTCTGAACGGTAGTCCAATATTAGGACAGAAACTTACATACTTTCTGGAATACATAAAACATAAAGTTCAAGGTTTCGAAGAGAATGACAAATTGGTAACATCGATGGTAGGTGAAATTCTCATCAAACCATACATGAACTTCAAGGGAGGAAACATTGTAGGCTCATGTGCAAATACTGCCAGTGATACTACGTCAGCTTAGATATTAGGCCTATGCTAATATTATACGTGCTAGTTTTCTTTTAAGATCATGTAATGCCTATTAAAATTGAAACATATTTGTAACATCCTGTTCTGCTGTTAGCGATTCGGCCTAAGTACGTTAACATTGCAAGATGCTGTCGTGTTTTACAACTGTTTGCTGTTTATCTTTAATGGCAGAGTCACTAAAATACGGTAATAACGACAGTATAATTCGGTATACTTTAAAATTTAAACGCTATTTGTTAGTAAATTAATTATTCCATTTGCAAAAAATATTGAAATCATGTCTGTGTTTAACCATGTTCCGCGTTTCTCTGCATTGCCATTGCCTCCGTAGCGTGACGTCACCACGCTGTTATTAGGCCTTATTATCTAGTAGGTGTTGTTTGGACTGGATTGTTGGATGCGCTAGCGAGTGGTTGACTGTTTCAAGAGCTCTGTGTTATCTCAGTGATAAAGTAGTTAATAACTGTACCAAATTTTGTGTGTGTGTGATACATTTAGCTCCACAAATAATTGTGTTTATAGGTGGGCCGGCACAAGGTTGTACTTGACAGTTGTAAGTCATGTTGGCACCACTATAAAAATGAAATGAAGTACGTCACCCGTCAATCAGAATCACCAATCTACTACTTTTTATGTCAGATACAGTTACGCATTTTATTCATGTTAATTCGTATTTAATTCCGTATAGTGCTTATAATCTTTTATTTGCTTACACAGATATGAGCATTTAATAAATGTTATAAGGTTTAAGCGAGCCACAATATAAATACGAACTATTTTCAGTTGATTGTTGTTGGCAATATGGGTAGTATAGTGGTGCCATCTATAACTAGCTTGACTACCGCATTGAAGTGTTGCCGTTATGTTTGTCGTCGCTAGCACGTAGTCAGGTGTGATTCGCGCGTTTATGAAAGTTTTGTTTTCATTGTGAGATAATTGTGAAGTTTCATTTTAACGAATGCAGTGCGATGTCTCGGAAACGACAACATAGTCATGAAACGCGAAGTGATAATTCTTTGCGCCGTGGCGGTGTGTCCCTTAATAGTCAGGCATTAGAATTAGTGCGGAGAACTCGCGAGTTTTATGAGAGGGAGAGGAAATTCGTACGCTTGTACAGCCGTCTCTCTGTTCCTGCAGATCATGTTGTGGAACGCATACGGTACGTCAAACATTAGGGCTTTCAAAGCGTACTGTTATTCAGAGAGGTGTCCGCCTCCAAGAATAGAAGTAAAAAGGGACCGGGGTACATAGCAGTAGCGGAAACGGGGCTGATAGTAGGGACTTATTTCACAGCACTTCGGGAAGAAACGAATTAAGCTATCTCCTGTAACAGGAATTAATTATTTCCAGGCCGATGCCATAGGAAAAGACGGTACCGTACGATGATTACAGCTCAAAGTCCCTTCTGTCATTGTTATGGACAGTGTACCTTACCACTCCGCAATAATGAACAAAACCTCTCCTTCGAGCATCAGTAAAGAACTGTTAGTGGAATGGCTGCAGTAAAGAAATATCCCAGCGTATATGTGTATGACTAAATTAGTTGACGAGGTAGCGAAGGAACAAGGGCATGAGGTTATTAGGTTGTTGCCGTACCACTGTCACTTCAACTTCAATGAATTGGTACTGTATGGGGTGAAGTAAAACAGTACGTACGCACTAATAACAAGTCCTTCACAATTACTGAAGTGGAAGGACTGTTTCGGGAGAGTATTGCTCGAATTGATGCGGCTCTGTGGATGAAGAAAGTTAGCCATGACGCAACATTCCTTAACTCGACAATGGCAATACATAGCATCATCAGTGACTGTCAGGAGTTGATCTGTCTAGACGATGATGACAATGACAACGAAGGCGACGGTAGTGATAGCAGTGATCTGGAGGGTACTCTACGTGTATGAATCAGGTATGAAAATAAGGATTCTGAATTTTCGTAAATTTTATAGATTTTACTTGAAATCTTTTGTGTTAGTACCTGTATATAATATTCTAACATTTATTGGTGTATTCAAAGTGAGATTCGTGTCGACCGATTTCTTTAGTATTTTCTAACATCGCGATGATAAGAATTTCGTAGTATATTTATCTCGTATCATTTTGTGTGATAAATAATCGGTGAGTTGAAAGTTCGATTTTTGTCGGCGGATTTCATTTGTTTTGTGCATCATCGCGATGATATTAAAAACATTTCTTCCATGTTTTTAAAAACTCGCGTGTCTTGCAATCAGCTGTTGTTGCGGCGGCAACATCGCTTCGTGCGCCATTGCAGTGTGACCAACATTGTGCGCAGCTGTCATGTGCAACCTTACGCCGGCCCACCTATAGTGTTTATTTGTAGTAATCTGCGATTAGTGGCATTTATTTACAGTTTCCAAACTGAGTAGTTCCGTAGGCGTTCGCTAGACTACAACCGGTAATTTAGGTCTGCGTGAAAGAAGAAATATCTCTTTCTTTTTAATAGTATTATTAAAATATAAATAGGTTTGTTGATAAAAATACGGTACTTACAAAGACGGGATATTAAAAAAAGTCGTAACTTCGGCAGCGGTTATATCTATTAGTGCAGGCATTTGACAGGGTATTTCAAATAGCAGTTCAACGGTCCCACCTATCACAAAGGTAATAACTCCTTTTAATAACGCAATATTATTGTAAATTTTGTTAAACGAAAGGATTTCAACAGAATAGACAGTATTTCACTGGCGAAATAGTTAACAGTCGTAATTGTTATTGATTATTGTCGCTCTTCTTATTCAAATATTGGCATTGTTGGCTACAGTCTGTGAACAAAGGGTGTAGTGTCTCAAGAAAATATAAATAAAAATCAGCTGATTCTTGTATTCCGATCATTGTAGCTCTGAGTAGGCAGTTAAAGTATCCATAATTTATATTTCACACCCTCGACATTTCAGTATTTATGAGCGGTTAGCTAATAATCAAGTTCCTACCGTACATTCCAATAATTGCAATTCAAGTCCCTGGCGTAATTTAGACAGAAATACTTTTGAGAAATTATTGTAAACAACCTCATATTTTTCAACATTTAAGGACACTTTTATTCTTCGTCCCGCGGTGTAGGAAAAATAAGAGTAATCCACCATCTGTAAAGATCACATAACCGCATTTCAGTTGAGAATTGTAGTGTAGGTCCAGTATATTAGATAGTAACTTGCCTGTTATATTCGTGTGTGTTTTTGTGCAAACGGCAGGTTTCATTTCTATTACAGCATAGTAGGACAAGTAGTACCTATTAATCTGTATACGTGTTTAAGTTTGTTGGTAATCTTTGAGTACCTACCGGTAGTTCTTGCGAATATCTAAATTGAGGCCTAATTGGAATTGTCATTCCTATTTGTGCTTAGTAAGAAGCTAGGATACGTCTGAACGTAGTTTTAACATTATTGTAGTGTAGTATAGTAACTTATTAGAAATTAGAGTGCCTATTCTATAATTTTGAGT
Organism: Anabrus simplex; assembly: GCF_040414725.1. Lineage (NCBI taxonomy): Eukaryota > Metazoa > Arthropoda > Insecta > Orthoptera > Tettigoniidae > Anabrus > Anabrus simplex. The sequence goes on from NC_090265.1 coordinate 1,669,137,566, forward strand.
AGTTTTGAGAATTTCGAACTTTAATGGTAATTTTCTTTTCTGTTTTGCTTGGAAATAACCTGTTGTAATTAGAATACGTCTGAACGTAGCTTAAAATTATTGTAGTGTATTGTAGTATATGTACTTAGTCTGAACGTAGTTTAAAATTATTGTAGTGTATTATAGAATCTTATTAGAAAGTAGTGTGTTTATTCTATTACTGTGAAATATTTGTATAGTATAGTACCGTTTCTGTGGTATCTGTAGTAACTCTCTTACTAAAATTCTGTTGTTGTAATTAGGGTAGACTTAACTGCACTTAAGAATTGTGTAATTCTTGTGTATTATTCTCTGTTTCCAGTAATTAACAGCAATTTGCATCGTGTTAGCGTGTTGTAGCAACAAAAATAGTACAATTAAGCAGTATTGTAGTGTGGTAGTAGCCTATATTAAATAACTTACTGTCGTTTGTTCTTTGTGATCTAACCTAGACAATATTTCTTTTCTTTCATTTTTATTTTGCACAGAATAATTTATCTTATTTTTCCTTTCCTTATTTAGTAAAAATGGCTAAGCAGTGTGAGTGTAGGAACTGTGGGTGTGGCCAGGCATTAAGGGATATGAGGGAAGAGTTGGAGAGCTTGAGGGAAATAATTAAGATTCTCTCAGAGGACAGGAAGGAAAGTAGGCCTCCAAACAATGTACAGGATACAGTAGGTCTAATAGAGGGATTGGAAGGAAATGGAGGAATTGTGGAAGACAGGTGGTCTAATGTTTTAAGGGGAAGTAGATTGCAGGCTAAAGGCTCCATTCAGGATCAAAATTCAGGACAGGTGTCGATGAGAAATCGGTACGAGTCACTGCAGGTAGAACAACCGAGGAAAGATGAGGAACAGGGAACTGTTGCCGAGAAGTTTGGAAGTAGGAGAAAGGGAAGATGTAGGAAAGGGAAATGTGGAGTAGTGGATAGGAAAAGACAGGTGGAACAGGGTAATGGGTTGGAGAAAAGAGAGGAGGAAGTAGCTTCTGCAGCTGTCAGGAAAGATAGGACTGACCAGGAGGGGAGGGGATCAAATGAGTTGGGTAGAGTTGAGGGTCTGGTCATGGGGGATTCTATCGTTACACATGTCGGGAAAGTGTATGGAGGAAAGGGTACCAAGGTAGAGTGTTATCCAGGAATTAGGTTAAGGCAGATGTTGAGGAAAGTAGAAGGAGGAGGGAAAGGAGAAGGTGGTAGTGTTTCATGTTGGTACTAACAACGTAAGACAAGCAGGTATAAGTACCAACATAGTTGGGGATCTGTGGGATCTGATAAATTCAGCACGGGTGAAGTTTAAGAAAGCAGAGATTGTTATCAGTGGAATACTGTGTAGGAAGGATACTGACTGGAAGGTGATTGGGGATTTAAATGAGACTATGGAGTGGGGTATGTGGGAAACTGGGAGTGAAAGTTCTAGATCCTAATGGGTGGGTAGGAGATAGGGATCTGCGCTCAGATGGCCTTCACTTAAACCGCAGTGGTACACATAAGTTAGGAAATTTGATTGGAAGTGTTATAGGGAGGTACAATCAGGGAAACAGGGAGCGGTGTTAAGGGAAGAGGAACTGGAAATCAAGTAGGGATGACATAAAACTGTTAGTGCTCAAGTGTAGAAGCACTGTAAAGAAAGGAATAGAATTAAGTAATTTAATACATATATATTCATACCAGATATTGTAATAGGAGTTGTAATGGATGCAGAAATTTTCTCAGGGAACTGGAGGGTGTATCGTAGAGATATGATAGAAATGGTAGGAGGGGGAGTATTCATTCTCGTGAAAGAATAATATGTAAGGTCCGAAAAAGTTAAAGATGACAAGCACGAAATTCTAGGGGGAAGGCTCATTTCTAAAGATAATATACAACTTGATGTCTTTGGAGTGTACAGACCAGGAAAGGGGAGCGCAGATGCTGATTCAGAATTATTTGATAAGATAATCAGCTATGTGGGAAACGATAAGGAAAGGAACGTGATCGTAGCGGATGATCTCAATTTACCAAATGTCAATTGGGAAGGTAATGCAAACGACAGGAAGCGTGACCAACAAATGGCAAATAAGTTAATATGGAAAGGGCACCTGATTCAGAAAGTGATGGAACCAACTAGAGGGAAGAATATTCTGGATGTGGTGCTGGTAAAGCCAGATGAGCTCTATAGAGAAACCGAAGTAATATATGATATTAGTGATCAAGAAGCTATTTTTGTGGTAATTAAAAATAAATGTGAAAGAAAGGAAGGTCTTAAAAGTAGGACTGTTAGGCAGTACCATATGGCTGATAAAAGAAGGCATGAGGGAGTTTTTAATAAGTAACTATGATCGGTGGAAAACGGTAAATGTAAACAGACTCTGGGATGGGTTTAAAGCAATTGCTGAGAAATGTGAAAATAGGTTTGTACCTTTAAAGGTGGTAAGGAATGGTAAAATCCACTATATTATAACAGAGAAGTAAAGAGACTAAGAAGGAGGTGCAGGTTGGAAAGAAATAGAGTTAGAAATGGCTGTGGAAGTAAGGAGAAATTGAAGGAACTTACTAGGAAATTGAATCTAGCAAAGAAGGCAGCTAAGGATAACATGATGGCAAGCGTAATTGATGGCCACACTAATTTTAGTGAAAAAGGGAAGAGTATGTATAGGTACTTTAAGGCAGAAACAGGTTCCAAGAAGGACATTCCAGGAATAATTAATGAACAAGGGGAGTATGTATGTGAGGATCTTCAAAAGGCAGAAGTATTCAGTCAGCAGTATTATTATTTTTTTTTTGCTAGGGGCTTTACGTCGCACCGACACAGATAGGTCTTATGGCGACGAAGTCAGCAGTATGTAAAGATTGTTGGTTACAAGGAAAATGTCGAGATAGAGGAGGAGGCTAAGGCCAAAGAAGTAATAAAATTTACATATGATAACAATGACATTTACAATAAGATACAAAAGTTGAAAACTAGAAAAGCGGCTGGAATTGATCAGATTTCTGGGGATATACTAAAGACAATGGGTTGGGATATAGTACCATATCTGAAGTACTTATTTGATTATTGTTTGGTCGGAGGAGCTATACCAGATGAATGGAGAGTTGCTATAGTAGCCCCTGTGTATAAAGGAAAGGGTGATAGACATAAAGCTAAAAATTACAGGCCAGTCAGTTTTACATGCATTGTATGTAAGCTTTGGGAAAGCATTCTTTCTGATTATATTAGACATGTTTGCAAAATTAATAACTGGTTTGATAGAAGTCAGTTTGGGTTTAGGAATGGTTATTAGACTGAAGCCCAATATGTAGGATTCCAGCAAAATATAGCAGATATCCTGGATTCAGGAGGTCAATTGGACTGTATTGCGATTAACTTATCTAAGGCATTTGATAGGGTAGATCATGGGAAACTACTGCCAAAAATGACTGCAATTGGACTAGAAAAAAAGAGTGACTGAATGGGTGGCTCTGTTTCTAGAAAATAGAACTCAGAGAATTAGAGTAGGTGAAGCTTTATCTGTCCCTGTAAAAATTAAGTGGGGAATTCCTCAAGGCAGTATTATTGGACCTTTATGTTTTCTTACATATATCAGTGATATGTGTAAAGAAGTGGAATCAGAGATAATCAATCAATACTGATCTGCATTTAGGGCAGTCGCCCAGGTGGCAGATTCCCTATCTGTTGCTTTCCTAGCCTTTTCCGAAATGATTTCAAAGAAATTGGAAATTTATTGAACATCTCCCTTGGTAAGTTATTCCAATCCCTAACTCCCCTTCCTATAAATGAATATTTGCCCCAGTTTGTCCTCTTGAATTCCAACTTTATCTTCATATTGTGATCTTTCCTACTTTTATAAACGCCATTCAAACTTATTCGTCTACTAATGTCATTCCACGCCATCTCTCCGCTGACAGCTCGGAACATACCACTTAGTCGAGCAACTCTTCTTCTTTCTCTCAATTCTTCCCAACCCAAACATTGCAACATTTTTGTAACGCTACTCTTTTGTCGGAAATCACCCAGAACAAATCGAGCTGCTTTTCTTTGAATTTTTTCCAGTTCTTGAATCAGGTAATCCTGGTGAGGGTCCCATACACTAGAACCATACTCTAGTTGGGGTCTTACCAGAGACTTATATGCACTCTCCTTTACATCCTTACTACAACCCCTAAACACCCTCATAACCATGTGCAGAGAACGGTACCCTTTATTTACAATCCCATTTATGTGATTACCCCAGTGAAGATCTTTCCTTATATTAACACCTAGATACTTACAATGATCCCCAAAAGGAACTTTCACCCCATCAACGCAGTAATTAAAACTGAGAGGACTTTTCCTATTTGTGAAACTCACAACCTGACTTTTAGCCCCGTTTATCAACATACCATTGCCTGCTGTCCATCTCACAACATTTTCGAGGTCACGTTGCAGTTGCTCACAATCTTGTAACTTATTTATCACTCTATAGAGAATAACATCATCCGCAAAAAGCCTTACCTCCGATTCCACTCCTTTACTCATATCATTTATATATATAAGAAAACATAAAGGTCCGATAACACTGCCCTGAGGAACTCCCCTCTCAACTATTACAGGGTCAGACAAAGCTTCACCTACTCTAACTCTCTGAGATCTATTTTCTAGAAATATAGCAACCCATTCAGTCACTCTTTTGTCTAGTCCAATTGCACTCATTTTTGCCAGTAGTCTCCCATGATCCACCCTATCAAATGCTTTAGACATGTCAATCGCGATACAGTCCATTTGACCTCCAGAATCCAAGATATCTGCTATATCTTGCTGGAATCCTACAAGTTGAGCTTCAGTGGAATAACCTTTCCTAAAACCGAATTGCCTTCTATCGAACCAGTTATTAATTTCACAAACATGTCTAATATAATCAGAAAGAATGCCTTCCCAAAGCTTACATACAATGCATGTCAAACTTACTGGCCTGTAATTTTCAGCTTTATGTCTATCACCCTTTCCTTTATACACAGGGGCTACTATAGCAACTCTCCATTCATCTGGTATAGCTCCTTCGACCAAACAATAATAAGGCTTTTCGCAGATGATGTTTTTCTGTACAGAGTAATAAATATGCTACAAGATTGTGAGCAACTGCAAAATAACCTCGATAATGTTGTGAGATGGACAGTAGGCAATGATATGATGATAAACGGGGATAAAAGTCAGGTTGTGAGTTTCACAAATAGGAAAAGTCCTCTGAGTTTTAATTAATGCGTTGATGGGGTGAAAGTTCCCTTTGGGGATCATTGTAAATACCTAGGTATAAATATAAGGAAAGATCTTCATTGGGGTAATCACATAAATATGATTGTAAATATAGGGTGCAGATCTCTGCACATGGTTATGAGAGTAGCGTTACAAAAATGTTGCAATGTTTGGGCTGGGAAAACTTGGAAGAAAGGAGACGAGCTGCTCGATTAAGTGGTATGTTCCGAGCTGTCAGTGAAGAGATGGCGTGGGAGGACATCAGTAGACGAATAAGTTTGGATGGTGTCTTTAAAAGTAGGAAAGATCACAATATGAAGATAAAGTTGGAATTCAAGAGGACAATTGGAGCAAATATTCGTTTATAGGAAGGGGAGTTAGGGATTGGAATAACTTACCAAGGGAGATGTTCAATAAATTTCCAATTTCTTTGCAATCATTTAAGAAGAGGCTAGGAAAACAACAAATAGGGAATCTGCCACCTGGGCGACTGTCCTAAATGCAGATCAGTAGTGATTGATTGATTGATTGATTGATTGATTGATTGATTGATTGATTGATTGATTGATTGATTGATTGATTGATTGATTGATTGATTGATTGATTGATTGATTGATTGATTGATTGATTGATTGATTGATTGATTGATTTGTGGCGGGTTGGCAGGTTGCTTCAAAGTGAAGTGACTACTCAGGGAGGTAGTGTTTTCATATAGACTGAATTTATTAACACATTGACTGCCATGAGTTTAACACTTTCCGTGTGAGTTTATTTAAAGACTCGAGTTTTCCAATTAGCAAGTTGTACGAAATGTATAATTATGTGAAATTATCTTTCGTCAAGTTAAAGACGTTGGGACGAGGAAGGCACCTCATCAAATACTATATTTTTTTAGAAATAAAATTAATATTATTATTATTATTATTATTATTATTATTATTATTATTATTATTATTATTATTATTATTATTATTATTATTATTATTATTATTATTATTATTGGCTACAATGGACGAAGGAGTAATAAATAGAGCACAGTTAAAAAATCAAAGGCACGGTCCGGCCGGTAATCTAATCTGGGGTCCTCTTAACCGAAGGTCTGGACGCTGCCCTGCCGAATGGCGGGAGCATTCAGCCAAGGAGCAGAACTACTGTAGCATTAACGGTTATTACTTTCCATTGCTTATTGTGTAGTTCATTTCCAGAATATCTTGGAGTTTAAAAACAAAACTATATATTCCCTACAACTTTTCCAACCCCACGCTTGATATGCAAGCGTACTAGGCTGCACTCACATAATGCAACTTCAAAGCAGAAAAAAATGCAATTATAAAAATCCTTTGTGTGGTTCCCGAACTTACCCTTCTTGTGCAAACTAACTATCAGACATTCTGCCCTTATAATTTATTGATAATGATTTATTTATCCTGACAAGGTCAGGGTCAGTTTAATAGACTATTCACAGCAAGTTGTTCACGACTACTTATGAACATACCTGCTTCTACATTAAAATTATTTGTTAGCTGAAATTATTAAAATAAAATTTATATATAAATAGGCATGAATATTATGATTTATATGCTAAACAATTTCAAAAAATTATGCAAATTTCAAAAGAGTAATTAATAACGTATTTATAACTAAACTAACAAAAAATAAACAAAACTATTTGAGTCATGATTAAGTATGAACTTAAGAGTTATACTGTATATATACAGTATATCGATGGTTTTAATACTACGTATCTGACAACACATGGCAGAAAATGAAGAAGACTTAAGAACCCTCTTACTGAAAGTGAAAGAAGAAAGTTCAAAGGCTGGACTAATGTTGAATGTCAAGAAAACAAAAATTATGTCAACTACACCTGCCAATTCATGGCATGTAGGAGGAGAAGAAATGGAGGTAGTCTCCGTTTTCAACTATCTTGGCTCACAGATTTCTGCTGATGGTGACTGTGGCCATGAAATCAAAAGACGATTGCTACTTGGTAGAAAGGCAATGACCAATCTTGACAATATTTTAAGGAATAGAGACATAACATTAACAACAAAAATTCGTATAGTAAGGGCTATGTTTTTTCCAGTTGTGATGTACGGATGTGAAACCTGGACCACAAGAAAAGCTGAACGCCGTAGAATAGACTCCTTTGAATTGTGGTGTTGGAGGAAAATCCTTAGAGTCCCATGGACTGCGAAGAGAACAAATAGGTCAGTTTTACAGCAAATAAAACCAGAGTGCCCCTTGGATGGCGTAATCCTGAAACAAAAACTAAGCTACTTTGGACACATCATGAGAAGACACAATTCATTAGAAAAGACCTTAATGTTGGGGAAGATCGAAGGCACAAGGAGAAGAGGGCGGCAAAGAATGAGATGGATTGATGGCATCAGAGAAGTACTAAATTCCAGCTTAGAAAACCTTCGGGAGGCAGTGCAGGACAGAAGAAATCGGCGTATTTTAGTTCATGGGGTCACGGAGAGTCGGAATCAACTAAACGAATAGAGAGAGAGAGAGATCTGACAACATTCTTCCTATCCGTTACTATCCTTAAGATTGGTCAAGCCTCTCATCCACATTTGGATCAGTGCAATTTTGGTTGTGTTAATTTTTCTATGCTACGGTGTAAAGGAAAATGAACTTTACCGTACAATACTGTAGGAATGTACACTGACTGACAGAGCAAATGCAACACCAAGAAGGAGTGGTCAGAACTTTATGCCAATTGCAGGGTAGACTGACGTCACTGAGGTATGCTCATGATGTGAAATGCGCCGCTGTGCTGCGAACGTAGCGAACGATAAATGGGACACGGCGTTGGCGAATGGCCCACTTCGTACCGTCATTTCTCAGCCGACAGTCATTGTAGAACGTGTTGTCGTGTGCCACAGGACACGTGTATAGCTAAGAATGCCAGGCCACCGTCAACGGAGGCATTTCCAGCAGACAGACGACTTTACGAGGGGTATGGTGATCGGGCTGAGAAGGGCAGGTTGGTCGCTTCGTCAAATCGCAGCCGATACCCATAGGGATGTGTCCACGGTGCAGCGCCTGTGGCGAAGATGGTTGGCGCAGGACATGTGGCACGTGCGAGGGGTCCAGGCGCAGCCCGAGTGACGTCAGCACGCGAGGATCGGCGTATCCGCCGCCAAGCGGTGGCAGCCCCGCACACCACGTCAACCGCCATTCTTCAGCATGTGCAAGACACCCTGGCTGTTCCAATATCGACCAGAACAATTTCCCGTCGATTGGTTGAACGAGGCCTGCACTCCCGGCGTCCGCTCAGAAGACTACCATTGACTCCACAGCATAGACGTGCACGCCTGGCATGGTGACGGGCTAGAGCGACTTGGATGAGGGAATGGCGGAACGTCGTGTTCTCCGATGAGTCACGCTTCTGTTCTGTCAGTGATAGTCACCGCAGACGAGTGTGGCGTCGGCGTGGAGAAAGGTCAAATCCGGCAGTAACTGTGGAGCGCCCTACCGCTAGACAACGCGGCATCATGGTTTGGGGCGCTATTGCGTATGATTCCACGTCACCTCTAGTGCGTATTCAAGGCACGTTAAATGCCCACCGCTACGTGCAGCATGTGCTGCGGCCGGTGGCACTCCCGTACCTTCAGGGGCTGCCCAATGCTCTGTTTCAGCAGGATAATACCCACACACTGCTCGCATCTCCCAACAGGCTCTACGAGGTGTCCAGATGCTTCCGTGGCCAGCGTACTCTCCGGATCTCTCACCAATCGAACACGTGTGGGATCTCATTGGACGCCGTTTGCAAACTCTGCCCCAGCCTTGTACGGACGACCAACTGTGGCAAATGGTTGACAGAGAATGGAGAACCATCCCTCAGGACACCATCCGCACTCTTATTGACTCTGTACCTCGACGTGTTTTTGCGTGCATCGCCGCTCGCGGTGGTCCTACATCCTACTGAGTCGATGCCGTGCGCATTGTGTAACCTGCATATCGGTTTGAAATAAACATCAATTATTCGTCCGTGCCGTCTCTGTTTTTTCCCCAACTTTCATCCGTTTCGAACCACTCCTTCTTGGTGTTGCATTTGCTCTGTCAGTCAGTGTATGTCTGCATAACTTATTTGCGCACTCCTGCTGTCTAATGTATTCTAAGTTCCTTTACAGGGTAGCATAAGAAAGTTAACACAACGAACATTTTTCTGATTGACTACATATAAATATGTGGCTGGGAGCGATATCATGGGTAGGAAGAGCAATGGTACATTCGAGGTTTTAAAAGAAGGCCATCGATATGAATTTGATAAGAATCAGTGAGTTACATTTGGAAGACATAAAAGAGTTATACTATAATGAGTACGGTTAGTAATTTGTCATTCATTTACACAAGAACCCTGGAACAGCTGCTTTGAAAGCATTTCTACTTTGCATAACCCTGGCCTTCTCAGGAGTTTTGATCCATTCACGAGATGCGAAAACTGTGAAGGAGTTGGTTCTGTGGGTCGGCAGTGCAAGAAGGGTGATGTTACCTGCTCGGGTATTTCTGTCATGGTGTTATGAGAAGTAACTGAAGAAATTTCTCAGGTGGGTGGTTTGTGAACTATTTAGAATTTTATTATTTAGCATTTTATGAAGGATGCTTAAGGTGCGGTAAGTGGTACGTCGCAGGCTTGGACGTGGCCAAGATAAGTGTTTCAACGATGGTTATACATGGTCGAAGTACCTCAGATTGCATACATGATGTGACCGTTCATCACATCATCAACAATATATTGTGGCATTCCGCCGCTCAAATATGCCGTTTTCCGCGCTTTCATACGTTAATTAGCGCCCAAGTCAGCGCACGTCCACCCTCCACGGGGTGCGAGTGGCGAGCTGTCAGCCCCACGCACCAAACTCTCTTTGCGCGTAAGTACTGTACCGAGACATATTTTCGCCTCCGGCCAGAAGCGCTCTCACTCAGGCGCGACAGAGAAAGAAATACTCCCACAGCAAGTAGGTCACGGAGGTCGTGCCCAGCGTTGGCAAATATCACTTTTTCGCTCCTTTTACCGCGAAAACACCGCTGCCAGAAACCTGTCTTCAATTGTTTTCAGGAGAGAAATTAACATAACTCGCATACTACAAGGCAGATTTTCATGACTCAAGGTTCATTAAAAGCGGCGAATTTTATAGAAAATTTTGACACCAAGAAGTCCTTTACATGATTCTAATGGAATAATCTACGCTGTTTGTGGACATCCCACAGGTGTTCACCATCTGGAGAAAGCTGTTAGGGTGACCGAAGCCACGGAACCGCCAAATTGCAAGCCCCTCCCTCACTGGGATATCAAAGGACGCTTTCGAGATTAAAGCAAAACACGTGAAGTGATCAAAATGATAAGTGATCAGTAGAAACTCGCGCAATTGAGCTTTAATTTGATGCATTGATCGATCCTGGAAACCACGTGCCACCGGACCGATTTCTGCAGGTAGGAGGAGTCTTACCCTCTCTTTCGAGTCTGACACGTTTCATGATAAAAGGGGGTGCGAACTGAGGCAAGCATCTTGTTCTATTCTGCCAGTGGCATAGTGAAGTGGTACCTAATGTGAGTGACTCTTCAGTATTCTTTGCTTCAGTGCTACAAAGTGTGACCAGTCAATAATCATTTGAATAGTGTTTATGTAGCTGAAATTCTATCAGTGATATGATTATGTAACAGTGGAGTGAAGATTTAGTGATACTAACAGAGTGCGGTATTTAACCCTAACCATGACGGTCATATGATATGCAGAGCGCTTATGTGTACGAATATATGAGTAAAGAAAACGTAAATCAAACGCTAGTAGGCTGTGAAATCGTGTAAGTAAATTCACGAGTGTATTAACTGCCGAAGAAATAACATGGGAGATCCAGTAACCATATAATGATGAATGATCAGGTGTAGGAGAAAGTGCGGCTCAGTGGCGACGCGTAAACTCAGGGCGATATCGGTAAAGAAAAAAATCCCAGACGTAGTAGCTAATCTGTACTCCCATATAAACTAGTGCTGAATTAGGCAAGGTCAAACCACGTTCGTAAGGGTGGCTTTGGGACTTCTAATAACAGTGAAAGTGCGAACGTGATAATTAGGGCCTAAACTGCCGACAGTGGGATAGACAGCCAATAGGGAAAGCAACGGGCTACAAACATTACCGGTGCTTGGTTAGAGGACTCGAGCCTATGAGTCTCTCTGATCATAAAAAATTATAATGTGTTGCCAATTATCACAATTATAATTAAGTCAGATTCCCTCATTGTGGTGTGCCAGTGACATCAGTCTCCGAGAAAGAAGAGAATCAACGGGAGGCCCGCACTTAATCAAGACGCCGTGGAACCTCAAGGACTTCCTACTGTGTACGGCGAATCAAGACATCATGCCATCCACCCAGCGGCAGCCGAACACCGGACTCCAGGTTGCTGATACTGTCGTAATGGACGACTAAACGACTAGATGTGCCTTCTTGGGTGAGCTGTGGGGTGATCCAGGCAGATGAGTATTGTGAAAATATTTGAAAGTCTATTTCCTGTAAAAATGTAAATATTTAATGCATGCAGATTCTTTAGAAATGTAGGGTAGGATCTCGTTGTTCTCAAAGGGATGGCAGTAGTTATTGATAGGGCTAGTGTTTATGTTTCTTCACGGTCGGGGACCGTATTTCTTTATTCAATATGGGAATTCATGCATGATAATTTAAGACCCTAGATTTGATTTACCGTGGAGCACTATGGGAATTAAAAGGGATTATTCAATATTCTTGAAAATCATTCCATGTACCATCGATAAAAAGATACGAGTAATATGAGTCATCTGGAAATTTCAAGGTTTTCTGTAGTAGATGCTTCACGTAATGTGTTAGGTCATCCCCTGTATAAATTAAGTATGGCGAAGAAGAAACCTCGATATGACAAGTGAAGTGTGATAATGTGTGAATTTATTTAGAACGCGAGTGTTAGCATACTTTGTCCCGAATGCTAGGGCCTTTCTTTCTTCCATAATATGCTTGTATTGGTTATGCCGAGAAGTGAGATCGAGCTACTCCAGCTGATAAGGAATAGATCGAATGCGGTGTTGATGAAATATAAGCAAAGTATGCGCAAGGTTGTTTATCCCGTGCTAATGGTATAAAGTAGGCTAGATGCAAGCCGATGTGTTTAATTGATGCGTGTGGCATCCAATGAATAATGATATTTTAAAGCGAAATGCCGAGGTGGCTAGATAACGGGACTGAGTTCCCTTGTGTTGAAAGCGAAAGCGCAGGGTGAGGACAGTGTAAACAGCTGGCCGGTGAAATTTAAAGTCCGGCCAGGTAAGGAGGGATGTGAAATACTATCGCCGCTGTGAGAGGAACTTAGTGTTGGAGGGCTCGTTCTGCTTCTCTCCGGCATCGATATTACATGCAACCAGTCAGAAATAAACACCGTTGGTTAGACCTACAATTCCAATAAATGAGAGAATTCCCCCATTTCTTTATGTTAATTAAAACGACTAGGGATTTTCAGGGTGGATGTCACACTTCACAATTGTCACGGGACATGAGTTCATGTCTCATCAGCACCAGAGGCAGTTATGCTGCTGCCATCAGCTACGGGCGGATGCCCCGGTCCGTGATTTATATTGTAAATGTCGAGTGTATTTATTGTCTTTTATCCACAGGTGTGATATGTATTTGATACTGTATTGTTTCTGTTTCGCTAAATATGATTCATTTAGGGGCCATCGTTGTCCAGATGTCTAATTCGTGTATATATATATATATATATATATATTTAAATGACATCCCCTTGGAACACACGATGTGCATTATTTGTTTATTTCATGGGATAGCGAGATAGGTGTTTTTCTTTCTAATAAGTGAGACGACTTTCAGATATTTTAGACAAGCTCATATATCAAATACGCCTCACCTGGTTCATTCGATAGCTAATGTTAATTCTCGCCAATAGGACGACGACTTGGTATTTGAATATATAGTGTAATAATGTAAATAAGGCGAGTAATACAAGATACGCCATCATCCAATTATTTCTGTGTACAACGGTACTAGTGCATAATATGTTTGAATATCTTCAGAGTGAATTGCAATTCTAGGGAAAGGACTAGAGAGGACAGTTACACACTCAAGAAAATTTACGGTGTCTAATTTATATGTTTAATATGGTGGCATATCCATGTATAAATTATCTACGTGTTTTCTCAGGCATTAAATTTTTTTTAAAAAAAGAAACGTAATTCATTCTTCTCATTTCATAGGTAAATAGTATTCCTCTCATTATTATGATTCCCCTACTGTAAATTATTAGATTACTGCCCAGTAAGGACAGACTGCGACCCGTATGTCTCTACCGGCTCAGCTAGTGCCTTGTAACGCTAGTAGGGGAGGAGGGGTCTTCGGCGCTGCGCCCGGTCGAAGGCCTCATCCAAGGTGTTCCATTTTTAACGTCATGTTGCGGGTATATTATGGTATTGATGTACTGATACCACGAAAGGTTACATCAAGTGTGGCGCCCGACACGTGGTGCAGTGTTATTTATGGGCAGATTTACACCTAGGTTGCGATATCGAGTTTGACACCTCGCACGTGTTGTATTTTTTTTGTTTTTGTTTTTCTTGGCAAATCCTGTAATGCCCTTATGGCGATAGAAAATATGACGTAGCCAAATATTAGGCACAAGTTCTAACACCGCTACTATTGAAGGAGAACCTAGTAAAGTAGTATTGCCAAACTGGCACGGTCAGAACTGAACGAATGGAACACTGAATTTATTCCGTATATTCGATTTTTGTTAGAACAGAGGAATACATGCTATTTAAATGAGTGATAAGGTAAATTAAATTTAAATAATAACTGTAGGGAGAAGAATGAAATATCGCGCGTCCAGGTTAAGTGGAAATATGCGCGGGAATCACTCAGATTATAGCAGACCCAATAATATTATGGAGTTGTAAAACTTCATGGAAACAGTGAAATGATTTTCCCAACAGTGAGGATAAAATGATTAGACGGAATTCTTCAAATTCCACTGGTCATGGGTCTAGGCTAAAGGTACTGCATGTGCAGCAGGCCTTGGTAATTTAGGGGATATATCCCACGTAAAGTGATTATATATCGCGTATGAGAGGGGATGCCTCATCCCACGACTCTTGTTTTCTAAATGAACAGTGCGATGTTGTCAGTTTAAGACGGGGAATTGTCTGCAAACGCATCTTGCCTGTCTTGAAGCTGAGAGCATTCAATGTTTATCGATCGTACCATGTTTCAGGTACAGGTAAATTCTCGAGCCCCTGTAGTCGCGAATCTTATTATTATTATTATTTCATGAAGGGCTAACATAGATTGTATTTATTATATATCGGGATGATATCCATGAATTACGTATAGTATACTGAGAAAGCACGGTAATTATTATGAGGTGTTACGCAGCCGTTATGAAGCTAGTTTCGGCATAAATTATCCTGTATTTTTCAAAAGACACACCTTCTTTCGTTAGGGAATAAGTCGAATGAACCAAGGTTTCACGAAGCAGCTCAATCTCAAGGGGGCACTAATTCTCAAGAATACAGTTTAACATGGATTTAGAGGCAGTGAAGGCAATGTTCGCCCAATTGTTGGCCGAACAGAACGAGAAATTGGAGCAGGCAAATACACGGCTTAATGAACGTTTTGATAAACTGGAAGAGATAAACGCGGAAAACCAGGAACGTTTCAGTAAGATGAACGCGGAAAACCAGGAACAATTCAGCAAAATAAATGCAATTTTAGATCAGCACACTAGTAATATGGGACAGATTAATGCACGATTAGAGGGGTATGAAGCATCAGGCAGAGCCCAGGCCGCGGAACTTAAGGACCTTTTTACCTCTAGTATTAGCGATGTCACACATCGTATAGACTCTCTTACATTGAAATTGGATCAGACAAACGTCCGTTTAGACGAAAGAATAAACGAAGCTAATAATAAAATAATCGCTCAGCAGACTAAGGTGGAAGAGTTGGAGGTTAAATTAAATACAGAAGTGGAGGAAATGATTCATTTACGAACCAAGTTCGAAGACTTATCTCTGAGGTCCCAAGAGATCGAAGAAAATTTGACACAGGTGGCGGACCAAACGGAAACTAAATGCAAGGAATACATCGACCAACAAATGGGTCAGGCAAGAGTCAAACTTAACACTTCCGCCGAGGGAAAACAACGGGAAACTCAAGTCAAAATAAAAGATCTGAGAGAGAAGGTAGAGAATTTTGAGCTGAAAGCTCAAAAGGCAGCCATTAAAATTGATGTGCACGAAAAGTTAATTATGGAGCTACAGGACGAAGTCGAAAACTTAAAGGCACAAGAGGCTCGAAGAGACGAAGGTCTCAAGTCAGTCTTGGAAAAGCCGGAAAATGGTAGCCAGGAAATGTTAGGAAACCATGTAGAGTCGGACATGATGGGAGAGTCACCCCATATTAACGAGACGCATCCAACTCGCCTTCCGCTAGGTCAGATCCCCATGCCACAGGACCTTGGTTCGATCCCATTATATAACTTCTTGCGATTAAATCACGATGAACCGAAGAAGTTTGGGTCAAACGTGCACATGACCCCCAAGGGCTTTCTAAGTGAGATGGACCAGTACTTTACAGATCACCACATCCCAGTGGACAAGCGCTTGCGTGTGGTCGAGCGATATCTCGCGGACCAACCGCTCATATGGTTCAAGGCTTTTAAATATTGCTTTGATAGTTATGATGAGTTCAGGCGCCGGTTCCTTGAAAAATATTGGGGGATCGATGCGCAGCAGGGATTGCGCTTAGAATTATATTCAAGGCGGTATTCCGCGACAGGCCAGACGCGTTTCTGTGAGTATTTCGTAAATCAGTTATTACGAATGAAGGAGCTCGATAGTCCGCCATCCGAGTTAGAACTCATCTCGGCCATAGGAAAACAACTGCCGCCTGAAGTTCAGAAGATATTGATCTCCGCAAATGTCCGAACGGCCATAGAAGCGGAACACATCCTACGGCAACTCGATCAAACAACTAACGGGGGACACGTTAGACAGAGGCACCATGAAACGGTCCATACTATAAATGCGAAGCCAGAAGGAGGATCCCCGAAGCGAAGAACCCAGGGCACAAGCACAGAAGAATCTAGAGAGACGTACTCATCACCGAGGACGGAGGACCGGAACCTCTCCAGATGGAACAGGCCGCGAGAACGATATCATGAGGCTTGGGATTCTAGAAATTACGAGTACAGGAGACGACCAGAGAGAAAAAATTGCCCTCGGTATGGTTATACTGAGCGTTTCCGAAGGCCCTATAATAGGTGGAAAGGTGATGGCGGACGGTCGTGGGTAAGACCCCGAGGAAATGAAAGCCAGATTCCAGAC
Organism: Anabrus simplex; assembly: GCF_040414725.1. Lineage (NCBI taxonomy): Eukaryota > Metazoa > Arthropoda > Insecta > Orthoptera > Tettigoniidae > Anabrus > Anabrus simplex. Next base: position 1,669,154,165 of record NC_090265.1, read on the forward strand.
CGACAAGCTGAGTCCAGGAGATACGTAGAACAACTGCGCAACCAACCAATTGGAAATGACAAGTGGCAGGGGCCTATCCGAGAGATGGCCTCTTCAGAAGAGATGAGAGGGGCGGAAAGTCTCGAACTCCAGGCCCATCGAGAGCAAAACCGCGAAAATAATCTCAACCCTCACGCAGCCGTATATTCTGCAGGGGGTGGAGCGATAAAAAAAACCAGAATTAAGAAACGAGGAGATAGTTTTTTCCCGGACTAGCGAACATCGAAACGAACTAGAATGGACCATAATCACAATAGATACCTGGGTAATCCAGCCGGAAGACTTGTTAGAAGATCCTAATCCGAGCTGTAAAAGGATGATACGAGAATTACCAGTAATTTATATCCGAGTTCACGGGATACGCGTACGCTGCTTAGTTGACACTGGAGCCAGCGTAAGTGTAGTTTCGAAGGTTTTCTTGAGGGAACTCCAGTCGAAATTTAATGTTCCAACTCTCCCTGTATCGAGGGTAAAGGTGCGGGGAATTATTCCCGACCGCACCACAATATGCGACACACAAGTATTTCTAGACCTAGAGATAGGTAATGCCATACTCGCGCATCCATTCCTGGTTATGGATAAAATGGAGTACAATATCATCCTAGGAGCCGATCTTCTGCGAGAGTACAGAGCAGTTATCGATATGGACCAGAACCATGTAAAATTCTTCGTAAATATGAATCAGGAAAATATACGGTTGAACGATATGCCAGAAGTCATGGAAGAAGAGAGAATCTGGACCGCTCAGTCATTTCGGAACGAAGAAGATGACCAGGATAAGTTCCCGAATTGGGACCAGGAGAAAATGGAAGAAATAAGAGAAAGGTTCGAAGCGATGATTGCTAGTTTGGAGAAAGATGAGGAAGAAGGAGAGCCTACGTTCGAGGACGTAGTACAAGTTAAACTAAATGAGGCTAAAATTAATGATGAGGAAAAATTGAAATTAAAGCAAATTATAGAAGCACACCAGAATGTTTTCGGGTCTCACCCAGGGAAAATATTAAACTTCAAATACAATATGGTGGTTACCAGCTGGGAACCGTTTAAGAAAAACCCATATCCAATACCGGAGAAATATCACGCGAAGGTGCGCACGATCATTAAGGAAATGGAAGACCATGGCATTATCTCAAAGGCTCCCACGCCTTTCCTAAACCCTCTGGTTATTGTGGCAAAACCAAATGGCTCCCTGAGGGTGTGCCTCGATGCGAGGTCCATAAATGAGAGGCTAGTCCCCGAGTACGATAGAGCCCCGAATATCAAAGATCTCTTAAAGAGGTTTCAGCACATGCAATTCTTCTCTAGCGTTGACCTACGTGCATCATACCATCATGTGGAACTGTCTAGCGAATCTAAGGTCTTAACGGGATTTTTATTTGACCAACAGACGTATGTTTACAACCGTCTTCCGTTCGGGGTCAAGAATGCCGGATCGGCTTTGATTAGAGCGCTGGACCGAAACCTGAGCGACAAGGTGAAAGAGATCACTGTCCAATATGTGGATGACATATTGATAGCGACGGAAACAATGGAAGAGCATTTTGAACACCTGCGACTTGTGTTAGAGGACTTGGGCCGGAATAATTTCAAAATTAATCTTGAAAAGTCGCATTTCTGCCAACGTAGCATTCTGTTTTTGGGCCATATTATTGACGCAGATGGCATTTCACCTAACCCAGTCAAAATTAAAGCCATTCAAAATTTTCCGAAGCCCACCAGAGTGAAGCATGTCAGGCAATTCCTTGGTTTATGTGGCTTCTTCTCGGACCATTGTCCGTCTTACACTACCACGGTTGCTCCATTACAAGAACTTCTGAAGAAAAACAACCGGTGGAAGTGGGACGCCGCCTGCGAAAATGCGTTTAATAGGACTAAAGAATTAATGAGTAATAGCGTCAAGTTGGGTTATCCAGATTATACTCAACGTTTTATAATTCAGACAGACGCTTCAATGATTGGTGTTGGTGCAGTACTGTACCAAGAGAGAAAGGATGCCGAACCTCGCATAAATTACCTAGCCTTCATGAGTCGTAAGTTGCGCGAACATGAACGGAACTATACTGTCACGGAGCTGGAAATGCTTGCCATTGTCACCGCCCTAAATCACTGGCGTAAATATATTTATGGATTCCCCATATTGCTAAGAACAGATCACCGAGCTCTCACATTCATATTAAAATCCACCATGTCATCTGAAAGAGTAAATCGTTGGACATTGTTTGTACAGCAGTTCGACCTAGAGGTGGAACATTGCGCCGGAAAGGAGAATATTATCGCCGACGCGCTCAATAGGAATCCGGATCCCGAAAGTGAAGTTCTACACTACGTACAGCTGACTGAAGAAGACCGAGAGATTCTCGATAGGTTGAGGCAGATTCCCGAAGAACAAGAGAACTGGCCAGAGTCACGCCGTATAATTCAATATCTAAGAAAGCAACTACAACCTGGAACACCTGATTATGTAGATGTTGAGAGGCGCGCTCAAAATTATAACCATATTAATGGAATCCTGTACAAATACGTGGACGAGGCGCACACTCGACTTCGAGTTGTTATTCCACCTGCTTTACAAGTTGATCTCATTTGGCTGACACACCATTCCATAGGGCACGCAGGAGTAGATAAGGTCATGGCTACTCTTAAAGAAACTTTCACCTGGCCGCGCATGAGAAGGATGACACGCACGGTACTAATGACCTGCGATACTTGCCAACGCATAAAGCCGAACGCATATCTATTAAAGCAACCGCCGAAGCCACTGATCCCAGAAAAACCACGCGAGTTATACTCTATGGATTTTTACGGTCCCCTCCCTAAGGCGACCAGGGGGCTACAGTTCATCTTGGTATGCATGGACGTATTCACGAAATACGTCATGTTGTGCCCAGTACAGAAGGCTAACACACGTACCGTTATTAACCAGATCAACAATAAGATTATACCTAAAATGGGTAAACCAGATAAACTACTCACTGACCACGGGTCACAATTCACCTCTGCCGCTTTTCGAAGAGATATGGAGCAAATGGAAATACAGCATGTGATGAGTTCGATACGGCATCCGGAATCGAACCCTTCCGAGAGAATCATGCGCGAAATTGGCAAATTTTGTAGGATCTATTGCCCGAGGCAGCACTGGCGATGGGTTGATGTAATCCCAATCATTATGGAGTGCATCAATTCAACAGTACACGAATCGACCTAGCAGATACCCAGCGTGGTACACTTTAATGAACATCCCGAAAGGCCGTGGAAAGATATCGTGCCATGCCCTGAAGATCCCAGACCATCTGTGGAATTAAGAGTGAGAGACACTCTGGAGTCTCTAAAGAGACAAGCTGACAAACGATTACGACGACTCAGGCGTAAGCGGTTTCACCGACCACTGCGTGTAGGCGAATACGTATTAATCAAGCGCCCCGCAACTTCCGACCCTCCCAGGAAGTTCTATCACAAGTTCGCTGAGCTTTACATTGGACCGTACAGGATTATCCAGAATTTAGATAACAACTCATACAAAGTTCAGTCTATGGATGGTACCGTTGAAGCCATTTATAACGCCGCCAATTTGAAGTTATATCATATGCCAGGACAGTTGCCCGCCGAGGATCCAAACAATCACGAGGACAGAGAACTGCCTGAGGAACGAGGTGATGAAGAAATGCCCGATGATGAAGAGGAAGACGACGACGGATCCAACGCCGCAGGAGAGCCTGAACGAGAAGAGGAAGAAGAAGAAGAAGGGGAAGAAGAAGACGAGGTGAACTTCCTGATAGTTGGCGGAGACCGCCGCGACGCGGATGATGGCGACAAGGAATCAAACCAAGATGATTACCGTGAATGCGCGGAGGGAAGAAACATGATGACTGAGGAATACCTGCGTATACTCATGTCCAGATATGAGTTGAGGCGCGAAAATAACAGTCTACGTAACTGTCAAGTGTGACATGGCAGAAACCATGAACTGGAAAGAAAAATCCCTACTCGTGATTTTTCTTTGTCAAAGTGGGGAGAGGATGTGACCGTTCATCACATCATCAACAATATATTGTGGCATTCCGCCGCTCAAATATGCCGTTTTCCGCGCTTTCATACGTTAATTAGCGCCCAAGTCAGCGCACGTCCACCCTCCACGGGGTGCGAGTGGCGAGCTGTCAGCCCCACGCACCAAACTCTCTTTGCGCGTAAGTACTGTACCGAGACATATTTTCGCCTCCGGCCAGAAGCGCTCTCACTCAGGCGCGACAGAGAAAGAAATACTCCCACAGCAAGTAGGTCACGGAGGTCGTGCCCAGCGTTGGCAAATATCACTTTTTCGCTCCTTTTACCGCGAAAACACCGCTGCCAGAAACCTGTCTTCAATTGTTTTCAGGAGAGAAATTAACATAACTCGCATACTACAAGGCAGATTTTCATGACTCAAGGTTCATTAAAAGCGGCGAATTTTATAGAAAATTTTGACACCAAGAAGTCCTTTACATGATTCTAATGGAATAATCTACGCTGTTTGTGGACATCCCACAGGTGTTCACCATCTGGAGAAAGCTGTTAGGGTGACCGAAGCCACGGAACCGCCAAATTGCAAGCCCCTCCCTCACTGGGATATCAAAGGACGCTTTCGAGATTAAAGCAAAACACGTGAAGTGATCAAAATGATAAGTGATCAGTAGAAACTCGCGCAATTGAGCTTTAATTTGATGCATTGATCGATCCTGGAAACCACGTGCCACCGGACCGATTTCTGCAGGTAGGAGGAGTCTTACCCTCTCTTTCGAGTCTGACACGTTTCATGATAAAAGGGGGTGCGAACTGAGGCAAGCATCTTGTTCTATTCTGCCAGTGGCATAGTGAAGTGGTACCTAATGTGAGTGACTCTTCAGTATTCTTTGCTTCAGTGCTACAAAGTGTGACCAGTCAATAATCATTTGAATAGTGTTTATGTAGCTGAAATTCTATCAGTGATATGATTATGTAACAGTGGAGTGAAGATTTAGTGATACTAACAGAGTGCGGTATTTAACCCTAACCATGACGGTCATATGATATGCAGAGCGCTTATGTGTACGAATATATGAGTAAAGAAAACGTAAATCAAACGCTAGTAGGCTGTGAAATCGTGTAAGTAAATTCACGAGTGTATTAACTGCCGAAGAAATAACATGGGAGATCCAGTAACCATATAATGATGAATGATCAGGTGTAGGAGAAAGTGCGGCTCAGTGGCGACGCGTAAACTCAGGGCGATATCGGTAAAGAAAAAAATCCCAGACGTAGTAGCTAATCTGTACTCCCATATAAACTAGTGCTGAATTAGGCAAGGTCAAACCACGTTCGTAAGGGTGGCTTTGGGACTTCTAATAACAGTGAAAGTGCGAACGTGATAATTAGGGCCTAAACTGCCGACAGTGGGATAGACAGCCAATAGGGAAAGCAACGGGCTACAAACATTACCGGTGCTTGGTTAGAGGACTCGAGCCTATGAGTCTCTCTGATCATAAAAAATTATAATGTGTTGCCAATTATCACAATTATAATTAAGTCAGATTCCCTCATTGTGGTGTGCCAGTGACATCAGTCTCCGAGAAAGAAGAGAATCAACGGGAGGCCCGCACTTAATCAAGACGCCGTGGAACCTCAAGGACTTCCTACTGTGTACGGCGAATCAAGACATCATGCCATCCACCCAGCGGCAGCCGAACACCGGACTCCAGGTTGCTGATACTGTCGTAATGGACGACTAAACGACTAGATGTGCCTTCTTGGGTGAGCTGTGGGGTGATCCAGGCAGATGAGTATTGTGAAAATATTTGAAAGTCTATTTCCTGTAAAAATGTAAATATTTAATGCATGCAGATTCTTTAGAAATGTAGGGTAGGATCTCGTTGTTCTCAAAGGGATGGCAGTAGTTATTGATAGGGCTAGTGTTTATGTTTCTTCACGGTCGGGGACCGTATTTCTTTATTCAATATGGGAATTCATGCATGATAATTTAAGACCCTAGATTTGATTTACCGTGGAGCACTATGGGAATTAAAAGGGATTATTCAATATTCTTGAAAATCATTCCATGTACCATCGATAAAAAGATACGAGTAATATGAGTCATCTGGAAATTTCAAGGTTTTCTGTAGTAGATGCTTCACGTAATGTGTTAGGTCATCCCCTGTATAAATTAAGTATGGCGAAGAAGAAACCTCGATATGACAAGTGAAGTGTGATAATGTGTGAATTTATTTAGAACGCGAGTGTTAGCATACTTTGTCCCGAATGCTAGGGCCTTTCTTTCTTCCATAATATGCTTGTATTGGTTATGCCGAGAAGTGAGATCGAGCTACTCCAGCTGATAAGGAATAGATCGAATGCGGTGTTGATGAAATATAAGCAAAGTATGCGCAAGGTTGTTTATCCCGTGCTAATGGTATAAAGTAGGCTAGATGCAAGCCGATGTGTTTAATTGATGCGTGTGGCATCCAATGAATAATGATATTTTAAAGCGAAATGCCGAGGTGGCTAGATAACGGGACTGAGTTCCCTTGTGTTGAAAGCGAAAGCGCAGGGTGAGGACAGTGTAAACAGCTGGCCGGTGAAATTTAAAGTCCGGCCAGGTAAGGAGGGATGTGAAATACTATCGCCGCTGTGAGAGGAACTTAGTGTTGGAGGGCTCGTTCTGCTTCTCTCCGGCATCGATATTACATGCAACCAGTCAGAAATAAACACCGTTGGTTAGACCTACAATTCCAATAAATGAGAGAATTCCCCCATTTCTTTATGTTAATTAAAACGACTAGGGATTTTCAGGGTGGATGTCACACTTCACAATTGTCACGGGACATGAGTTCATGTCTCATCAGCACCAGAGGCAGTTATGCTGCTGCCATCAGCTACGGGCGGATGCCCCGGTCCGTGATTTATATTGTAAATGTCGAGTGTATTTATTGTCTTTTATCCACAGGTGTGATATGTATTTGATACTGTATTGTTTCTGTTTCGCTAAATATGATTCATTTAGGGGCCATCGTTGTCCAGATGTCTAATTCGTGTATATATATATATATATATATATATATTTAAATGACATCCCCTTGGAACACACGATGTGCATTATTTGTTTATTTCATGGGATAGCGAGATAGGTGTTTTTCTTTCTAATAAGTGAGACGACTTTCAGATATTTTAGACAAGCTCATATATCAAATACGCCTCACCTGGTTCATTCGATAGCTAATGTTAATTCTCGCCAATAGGACGACGACTTGGTATTTGAATATATAGTGTAATAATGTAAATAAGGCGAGTAATACAAGATACGCCATCATCCAATTATTTCTGTGTACAACGGTACTAGTGCATAATATGTTTGAATATCTTCAGAGTGAATTGCAATTCTAGGGAAAGGACTAGAGAGGACAGTTACACACTCAAGAAAATTTACGGTGTCTAATTTATATGTTTAATATGGTGGCATATCCATGTATAAATTATCTACGTGTTTTCTCAGGCATTAAATTTTTTTTAAAAAAAGAAACGTAATTCATTCTTCTCATTTCATAGGTAAATAGTATTCCTCTCATTATTATGATTCCCCTACTGTAAATTATTAGATTACTGCCCAGTAAGGACAGACTGCGACCCGTATGTCTCTACCGGCTCAGCTAGTGCCTTGTAACGCTAGTAGGGGAGGAGGGGTCTTCGGCGCTGCGCCCGGTCGAAGGCCTCATCCAAGGTATTCCATTTTTAACGTCATGTTGCGGGTATATTATGGGCTATTGATGTACTGATACCACGAAAGGTTACAATACATACATACAAATTCGTTCTGTCCTCGCTATAGTCGATTTTATAGGATCACACCTGCTTCCCTGTACACAACCTCCCAATAATAAAAATGAGGCAATAACAGTGCTTTCACCATTGTAAATTTTAGTTTCTATGGAAAAAAAAAGGACTTTTGTATTTTGCTTGCTTGTTGTGTAAATAAGCCTATAATGTAGGTCATCCTCAAAAAAGATATTTAAAGTGGTTCAGAGAGTAAAGAGAAGAAAATAATATTTGTATAGATAATGAGATCGTGAAGTGAGAAGAAAGGGAGTGCCTGGCCGAGGCGGTAAGGGCGTGCTGGGTTCGCCCGGAAGGATGTGGGTTCGAATCCCCGTCAGGAAGTCGTAAAACTTAAGAGGTGCTCATGGCCCTGAGGTTCACTCAGCCTACACCAAAAATGAGTACCAGGTTAATTCCTGGGGGCAAAGGCGGCCGGGCGTAGAGCTAACCACTCCACCCCATCAAGTGCCGGGGTTACGTATGGTGGAAGCCTTTACCTTCCACCCCTTCAAGAGCCTGCATGGCCTGTATGGAGATGACTTGACTTTGCTTTGCTTTGAAGTAGGAAGAGAACAACAGCGAAACTGAGAGTTAAGCTCCTCTTCCATTGGCTATCGGAAATAGCCTTCGTATCTTCGTATGAGTAATATTTCAGTGATTCGTAATAAAAATGTCAGCACAGAATTCGATTTCGAGTTTCTAACGCTAATCAATATTTTATCTCACCTTAGTAAGGAGTCAAGAAACCTGTCTATACGTGAAGTCACTACTGGGTTGTAAGAATATTTACTTCCCATAACTAAACGTTCAAATGTCAAAATGTTATCTGTCAGGTCTACACCTTCCAACGACATTTTACAGAATTATCATGACAATATTGTCAGCACACTGTGAACTGAAAAACACTAGACTGTCATCGTGTAGAACATTTTGTGTCCTGTAACATGTCAAATTGTCAACTTTTATGAAATAGACCTCCGTGGTAACCCTTCCCTTTAACGACAGTCATTTACTGCCATATTGTCTGTCAGCTTAACCAACTAGTTGAGGAGATCTTCAGACTCCGTAAATTGGGGTGATGTAAAGGATCCTGTCTGTCCACTTTACCGCCGGACGTTAACTGCCTCACCTCGCAGCATTAAGGAGGATTAAGTCTTTTTTATCTGTATGAGTTATATCACAGCGTTTGAGAGTTCCCTATATTAAAAAGGATTTTTAAACAGCTATTCAATTCGTTTCGCCAGGCCCATGTTTTTTTCTCTGATCTTTATCTCCCTAGCCAAACTGGCCCATCGTAAATAAAGTTACACATTGAGAAGTTCTCTTTTTAAAGGATTATAAATCCTTGACTTCAAACAAACCTGTATTCATTGTTCAAGAGAACCCACCAGAACGGCTTTGGGGTTAGGCTACCGGCTGTGGACACAATAGGGATAACATATTTATTACAGCAATCTGTACGCCTTAATATATTTATGAGCTACGTATACGCTCCAAATCCATTTCTCCTTCTCTATCGCCTCCAGCGGTTATACATAGCACATTTAGTTTGTTGTGGTGGTGATGGTGATTATGGCTTTCCTTTTTTTGTTTTTGTGATTTAAAAGTTTACGTTTTCAGCGACGATGGGATCAGAAGGAGTTAAAACTAGGAAATTAGTAGGTATGCTCTTAATTGAGGGAACAGCTCCAATATTTGAATTTTATATTGTGGGTACGGTTTTCAGTAATAACTAGCATGCCACTTTTGTTCTATGCCACAACTGGGGTGACTTTGCATCACTTAAGGAATCATTTTCATATTCTGCCTGAAATTTGGGCTACATTAGCAGAGGAAATTAAATATTTTCTTCTGGAAATATGGCTAACGTTACAAAAATATCAAAGAAGAAGCGGATCCCTAATAAACATTTCATATGGTTATTTCCTCCACTACATCAGACACTAAATTGTCGTAAAGCAATGCTCATTGGTGGAGAATACTTGACTCCATCTGGAATGACACTGTAATTTCCAAAAAAAATTCACCATGTCAGTCTCTGATCCATTCATGATTGTTCTCCTTGGAATATTAAATTTGATTGATATACTCCTCTGAGATTCTCACAATTACACATTGTTGATAAACACTTCTATGTCATGTCCTATAGGAAATATAGATATTTCCTGGCACTAGGTTTTCTTTGAAATTCATTTCGGCCTCTGAATAGAAATAAAACATGCCCAATATCAGAACAGTCATTTAATTCATTCACTAGTGCGAGTTCACACATCTCAATAGTAGACAGCTGTTTAATTATTAATACGTACCTAGTTATAAACAATAATTTCAAAATAATATGAAACTCTTTGTAAGTAGGATACATTGCACTTATTGTTATGTAAAGTATCCACATTCTACAAAAAAAAAAAAAAAAAAAAAGAAGTATAGGACTGGCATTTTATAGCCTAGTTTATTTAAAGAGAAAACCTATTTTTCTGTTGTCTTTTTTTTTACAACCTTATCTTACCTTTGGCACGGCACCTCCTTATAATGACGAAGACAGTGATAATTATTTGGCCAAGTTTCCATAATTTTGGATATTGCTACTCGTTGAAAATTTCCGAAGGAGAAAACCGCCCCCGCGGTGTAGGGGTAGCGTGTCTGCCTCTTAGCCGGAGAGCCCCGAGTTCAAATCCCGATCAGGACAGGGATTTCTACGTGGATCTGAGGGCTGGTTAGAGGTCTACTCAGTCTGCGCGATTACAATTGAGGAGCTATCTGACGGTGAAGTGGCGGGCCCGGTCTTGATAGCCAAGAAGAACGGCAGAGAGAATTCGTCGCGCTAACCACACGACCCTCGTAATCTGCAGGTATTCAGGCCGAGTAGTCGTCGCTTTGTAGGCCATGGCTCTTCGGAGCTGTTGCGCTATCATTCACTGTCATATATTTTTAGGAGTAGATGGATTGTTTAAAAGGTGTTTATTAGGAATGGGTGTGATGTTGTAATATTGCCTTATTTATTTATATTTTCCACGTGTTATTACTTACGATTCCTGAATTTTCTGCTATTGTTATGGAAATTATTGAATGTTGACCTTAGCGATATTGTGATCCTTCATTGAAAATCAGACCTAAGCATTGACTCTCACAGTTTGAAAGTAATTTAGCTTGATTTCTATGAACTAACATTCGAAACTTGTTATATGAAATAAAGATTCTAATTACTGGAGGTTTCCACTCGGACACTGCATGATAAATTTCCAATTTAATTGTGAAAGTACTCAATTTAAACGCTATAAAACTCACACGTTCGGTAGGAATTAAACATAAAAATATAAAATAAATCACCTCGATTGTTCATGTTACTGACATAAAACTGAAATGAATGACATGAAATGATGTGCGAGAGTGAATAAAAAACACAAAAATCACTAGCACCCAGAATAGAGAGACAAATGTTTGATTATATAAATACTGCAGTCCTTACAGACTTAAAAAGTCGATAGGACATTGCCCAGGGACCGTATGAATATCGCCTATCAAACGGGGAGGAACTAAGCAATATAATGGTTCTCATTGTAATGTAGACATTTTTCGTCTTTCGTTTCACTACGTTTGGGGTACGTTGAAACAAACATTTCTCTTTGTGTTGATCTTTTCTTAGTGCCCAGTATTTCTTTATTCTTTCTCATCTTCCTTTCCTCTCGTCTTCCGAAATAATAGGTTTGGTTTTTAATGTAGATTTGTCTTGGAACCTCAGATTTTATTACTTTAGCTGTTCGATCGAATAGTGAATTTTCTGTGATTTGTTATTCTACAAGGTCTTTTTCAGTTTCCATAAACCAGTTGGGTTACGCAGCAAGTCAGAAATTTGACTGGTTAATCTATTACAGTTCATTCTGAGAAGATGACCGTAAAAAATTATCCTTTTTTTTCGCATAGTATCTGATGGTTTTTCAATTTTCTTGTAGAGAGTTTCATTCTTGATGTACATTATCTTATTGTTCTGAAACTGTGTCCTATGATCTAACAATTTTCCTTTCATTTAGCTCGAGTTTCCATCTGGCCTTTGAAATTCATGTTCAGTGTTTGTATTGCGTATAGTGCTTGTGGTTTAATCACCGTTTTATAATGTTTAATTACGGACCCCCATGAAAAGGATTTCTTGTTGCACGTATCTTTTGTCACTTTTATGGCCAGTTCAAGTATATTTATTCTGGATTCCTTTGCTTTGCATTTCAACTATTCCATTCTCCAAGATATTTGTATTCTTTTACTATTTCAATCTTTTGTTCTTCGACTTAGAGGTATTTATGTGAATGTAGACTACAGTATATACTTATGTATCATTTTATTGAAATACAGTACAGTAGTTAAAATAATACATAGTTCACTAAATAGGAGAAAGGTACATACAGAAGAATATAAAAGTATGTGTAGTCTTTATCGACTCATGAAAGGCGTTTGACAGAATGAAGTGGGATAAGCACGGACGTGCATGGAGAGCAAGAAAACTGATGAAGGAATTGTATAACAAGCAGCAAGAGAGAGATCGGGAGGAGAATTAAGAGAAGGAATCGGACTACGGAGATAAGTTCGATAGCGCTGCTGCTTATCACCATCTCTGTTTAACCTTTACTTGGTGAAAATATTTTCAAAAATTTGCATGGAAAGAGCGGAGTCAATCTTTGAGGCAAGAGAATTGAATGCATTCGGTTCGCTGATGATCTGGAAATAATAGCTGAGAACACTAAGTCCCTATGGAAAGATTAGAGAACAAAACAACAAGTGCGAATGGTATGGAATAAGTATAAACAGAAATAATACAAACTTCATGGCAAAGCGAAGAGCAGATATCAAGGTAGAGAAATAAACTTCAAAGAGATGAATAAATTTAAGTACTCGGGAATTATTATAAATGACGACCTCTGCTCTATAATAGATATAAAAGATTGAATTGCCATAGCTAAGGAAAAGTCCATCAAGAAGAAAAACCTGTTTCGTGGTACGCTACAGAAAGATCTGAGGAAGAGACTACTAAAGTGTTGTGTGTAGAGTATAGCTCCATGCGGTGCAGAAACATGGACTCTGAGAAAATAAGAACAGAGAAGGATAGAGGCAAACAAGATATGGATATGGAGAAGAATAGAAGAAGTGAGCTCGGAAGATACAATAACCTCCAAAGACGCGGTTCCAGAGTAATCTTCGTGTGGATCCCTGCCCACATCGGGATACAACATAATGAATACCTAGATGCCTTAGCGAATTGCGTTAGTGGACAGGTCATAAGTACCACCAGCAATTTCATGGATTTTTCCATCAATTACATGCAAAAGAGCCTATATCCGGTGGACAAAGAAGTGGGAAGAAACAAAGAGCTATAAAGGTAAATATCATTCTATGATCAAACAGATTTCCTCAGGATGTCCTTTGTTCGCAAAATGGAATACTCAACGAATATTCATCTCGACAATCACTCGAATGCGATTCACATTTATCGTATCAATGTGGTGGACACAACATACTGTAGATATGATGGACAGTTAATTCAGGACCTAAATCATCTGAGATTTTTGAATGTAAAATGTTTTGATTAAGTATTTGGTTCCCTGAACTCATTTACTTTAACATTGTCCCCTGCTCCTTTCTCTTTTCTCATCATGGCTATTGGATGTCTATATGATCTCAGATTAGTTTCTTATACAATATTTTATGGCCTATCTTGATCTCATTTGTATGTTTTCATTTCTTTACTCCTTTCTAACATCGTAGCCTATTTCACGGCCTAATCATCGTACTGAAATTACGTAACTATTGAAACAAACTTCTAGCAAATATTTAACTTTAAATGATAGGAAAATCACATCAATCTTGACATAATTTAGACATTATGATATCTCTACCCGATACCCACAAAAACAAAATATTCCAACACTCAACTATATTTTACATTATGCTTTGACACGGAATCATGACACACAAATTCTATAACTTATCATTACCCGATACCTTCTATAATCGTCTGAAATTTTGGGATTTCAAGATAAAATGTGGGTAGATTTCTCATAACAACTCTGTGCCACACAGCACTTAATATTTAAATCAAAGCAGAGTAAAAGAACAAACCATCGGCCTGAAACTTCGGCCCTTATTTACACAGAACGTAGCGTTGCAGAATACACTTTAAAGTATACAACTTATGTCACCTACCTGGATTTCTGCTGAACAATGACATGTTCTCAGACATTGCCATTCGCCGACCGCCAAATTAAGGCTTAACTTACCATGTTGATACAAACTATACACACTTCACACATTTCTTCTCGAATGTTCTTAATTTACATCATTATTTAATTTTATTTTCTTACATTCTACACACTTAACAAATGTATGTGAATCTTCAAGTTTATCTCACGCGTTTCTTCTTGAATACTCTTACCTGTATATAATATTTACAAGAAACACTGTACATTTACCACATATCAATTAATATCAAAGTGCAGATATTCCGTTAATTTATCGTAACATGAAGTTACTTTCCTCATACGGAGAATGTGTCGCAACATTTCTCATACATGATTTTGAGGCTATTTTAATATTCACGCGAATATGAGTATTTATTTTATTTCACACTCTCCAGTTCTTACCATAGACTGGTACTTCACTCTTACCACTAACCTATCTTGAATGTTCAATTTGTCAACCGCAAATAAATAATTGGCCCAGAACGACACAGACCTGGACTCGTGTACCGCCGAAGAAGGGATGGATCTTGTTCTCTCGTCACCGTATATCTGGGCTTTTGGCGCGCTAAAAGTGGTAGAAAGATTGCAACACATTACACATTTTCATTATCCCATGGGCCTCATCTCTGGTGTTGGTAACCCTAATGTTAAGATAAATTCGAGGAATATGAATCTCATGATTTTATAATTTTAATTTGCCTCTAGATGGTCTAAAACCCTGAAGTGTGGGTTGAATAAATACTTTTCCCCTTCCATGACAACATACACGTGTCACTCCGAATCATCCCACGGTCTAGCACAATGTTTCCATTTTTGGCCAGAAGAGATTTGATTACATGACAATTCCTTTCAATTTACTAGGCGCCCTCTGTACCAATCCAAGTTCTAATTTACCTCTGGATAATTATCGTATTATCCTATTTTAGAAATTAGCCAAGAGTATGCTCGAATCCATCCGAAATATTCCCCCGGGGTCTTATAAATCTGGATTCCTTTCCTGCCCAAAGAGATTGCAATTCTAATTTCAGCGCTCTTGTCTCGTGGGTACGAAACATGAAGAATACACAGGGTGCTCATCAATTAATGATGAAAAATGGGTGCTTCTCTCACAACAACGTATCTCGCGGCTAAGTTGGCTAGTAAATTTAGATATCCCTTTTGATGACTGTGAATGATGGGTTCAATATGTTCTCTCCTTTGCATCGTTATTACAAACCCTAAGAACCTTCATAACCATTTAAAGAGATCTGTAACCTTTAATTACAACCTTGTTAATGTGATGACTACAATGAAGATTCTATCTTACTTGCAGTGATACCCAGAAGGTAACGTCTCCCCATGAACACAAAAATGGTTTTCCATGATTTCCTATCTTCATACAAACCAAGCGTTTGGGCTTGAAATGGTCTTTCAGTTTGTTAGGTCATGTCGTGCAAACATGCTGTAGAGGTGGTAAGTCGCGTAACATGAAGTTACTTTCCTCATACGGAGAATTTGTCGCAACATTTCTCATAAATGATTTTGTGTCATCCGGAGACAATTATTCTATTGAGTATGACTGTCCTATTGTTAGTAATTCCCAGATATTGGTTGAACTGAGAACTCATATAAGTACAGTTTCTTTGACTACGACCTTCTCGTCAAACCGTCGTGTTTAAATATTCCAGTTTTCCAGATTGTATAAAATCATGATGAACACAGCATACGCACAGAATACCACAGGTATGCTTGTTTAGTTTTAAACTTTATTCTATAATCTGTAAAATTTAAAAGAGCCTTCTGTAAAATAATGCTTGTTTCAGAATTAATTAATTCATGGAAAACCATCTTCAGCGTTGCTGACAACGGGATTCGAACCCGCAATCTTCCGAATGCAATCCCATTGCTGCGCGTCCTTAACCACACGGCATACCCGCTCGGTGATAGTGATGTTAAATTCGAACATATTACCTTTTGCATAAAGTCAAGAAATCATGTTACCTTTTGCACCAACACTTGTTTGGATTTGTTAGGCCTTCTTTTTGCAGCAACTTTTCTTCTTTGATTATGAATGGTCAGCGACCTTCAGTCTTATAATAATAGAGCTAATGTTTTTCTGAAGACCGCCTTTATTATCCTAGTTATAGTATAATAATTATTTATTTGACAAATATTTCCAAACCCCAAACCAAACCCCATGGCACTACAGCCCTTGAAGGGCCTTGGCCTACCAAGCGACCGCTGCTCAGCCCGAAGGCCTGCAGATTACGAGGTGCCGTGTGGTCAGCACGACGAATCCTCTCGGGCGTTATTCTTGGCTTTCTAGACCGGGGCCGCTATCTCACCGTCAGATAGCTCCTCAATTCTAATCACGTAGGCTGAGTGGACCTCGAACCAGCCCGCAGGTGCAGGTAAAAATCCCTGACCTGGCCGGGAATCGAACCCGGGGCCTCCGGGTAAGAGGCAGGCACGCTACCCCTACACCACGGGGCCGGCATTTGACAAATATTTACGAGACTTAATTGTAAATTTTAGAACAAAGGAAAAGGAAATTGAACACAACACTTCATCATTCGCACCATCATAAATTACTTGACTGTTGTTAACTATGTCAGGTAAGAAAGTATTGGAATATCACCGATATTCTGATATGCCAATAAATAACACAAAATTAACAACATATGTGCCTTCCTCAGTATTCCACCACGCGGCCATTTCATCTTTATTCTCTGCGGCTATGAGCTACTCTGGAGAAGAGATCAAATACCGGGTAAACATCGGGTTATATTAGCCGTTTTCAAGATAGTTTCCAAGGTAGAGAGCAGTGATTCAACATAGGGCTTCTTATTATAAATAGTACCGTCAAGATTTAGCTTTGGAATTTCAACGAAGCATCTCCCTGTTACCTATCCTTTCTTTTGAAATTCCTTGAATGTTTTCGTATATTGTTCAAAATAGGAAGACAGTTATTGAGCACTGGGAAAGAAACGACGAATCTCTTTGCTCCCTATCCTTTCTTTCGGTTCCTTGCATATTTCCGTATACTACTCAAAATAGGGAAACAGTTGTGTTAGCCTTGGACAAGGAACGAAGAATCTCTTTGCAACCTAATCCTTTCTTTCCAAGTTCCTTGAATGTTTCCTTATATTGCTCAAAATACGAGTAGAAAGACCTAAAATCTTAGTTGTTTTACTAAAACATTACTGTTTTATTCTTAATGTGGTCAGTGCACTTAAAACGTTCAGACAGAGCTTTAAAGTCTTAAACATTTCCGTGGACACCCAATTTTCGAAGTTCACCTGCTTGAGAATACAATTTATAATACTCACCATTATTCTCAATTATTGACCTCTTCCTCAAACGTTTTTCCACTTGACAAACTCTCGATCCGTAGTTATAAAGTTGTGTCCTTGAACGGGACATGTCAGTTCGATGTATTTCATTTATTCAGTTGAGTCAGGTGAAACTGTGAAGTGATGTTATTCCTCTTTTGCCCGAGCCACCCATCACAACACAAGAATAAGCTACACTGAAACACTGACTGATCAAGATTTCTAAAATAAAGCGAGAAAGCTAATGACTCTTCCACAGACCCACGTTCAGCCTGATCATCAGACGATGAGTAAAAATAGAACTTTTGTGTTGTAGATCGTCAATATCCAGTACGGAGACTGTTGACGCAAGTACATTCTTTTTCAGAGATCTTTCCTTTAAATGAAGATGCAACGTCAACTCATGATTTTCTCTGCTCAAAAACTTCGTAAAAGCTTTCTGAAAGCTTTTGCTCTCTTTTCTGTATACATATTATTTTAAAATTAAATTTCCTATTTATTTCTAATTTTCTATTCTTTTGACAAGTTGTTTACGTCGCTCCGACACACGTAGGTCTTACGGCGACGATGAGATGGGGAAGGGGTAGGAGTGGGAAGAAAGCGGCCATGGCTCTAATGATGGTACAGCTCCAGCATTTGAATGAAGTGAAAACGGAAAACCACGGAAAACCCTCTTCAGGGCGTGATTTTAAGGCTCAGGAGGGAAAGTGGGGATGTGTTTGTATGTTTAAGGTAGCGTTGCTGTCTGTAACGTTTCTTTATTGTCTGTTTCAAGTATGGGCAGCCAGGGAACGAAGCTGGATGGCTGTCTTGGCAGTTGGCCTACTTCGCCTGGTCCAGAGGTACCTTACAAACAGAATGGTGGTGAGGACGACTGCATCTCTTGCAGCGGGTAGATTCTGAGCAGTTAGCTGAAGAATAATATAGTTTGAGGCAATTGAAACATTGTGTGACAAGGGTGTGACGTGGTAGGGTACGGGTTCGGGTCTCTGTACTGGTATTTTGTGTTGGGCGTGTTTGTGACTTAGGGGCAGTGTTTTTACGCCTACTCCTAGTATGTGTACTTGTGTCGCGTATGTTTGGATTTGGGGCTGATTTCGAAGCTAGTTCAGCCTCTGTCCCGTCTGTTTGTTGGTTTAGTTGGTTAGAGGCGGGAGGGAGGTTGGGGGTGGGAAGGGGAAGGTGGCATGTACGATTTGTAGTAGTGGAGGTGGGTCTGTTTGGATTTCTGTTTCGGTGATGGTAGGTATTGCTTCTATGGCTTCGTGACAAACTCTGATTGATCTGGTTTGAGTCTCCTTATTTTTGGTTTTGACTGAATTTTTGGAAGAAGTAATTTGGTTGGATGTGTGGATGGAGTGAAAATAGGTGAGCAGTCGCGTTGGTTTGATGTAGGCTATTTAGTACTGAGTTAATTTGTACTGGGATGGGGGTACCTGTGGGTTGGAGTGTGTTAAGGATGATAGGAATAGATCTGTTTCTTATGGGGGTAAAGATTAGATGACAGATATGGGTTTCTTCAATGACGGCAATATGATGGCTGATTGTAGGTTGGATTGCATGGATAATGATTTGAAGGGTGAGTTTTATGGGTCCTGAGTGGAAGTATGAGGAAAACGCATTTTTCGGCTATCGGAAAAGGAGTGTTCGTTCAGTATAGTGAAAGGGATGTTCGAAGTTGTGTTGTTGTTCTTCTTCATCTTAAGTTTCTCCTTGTTCTTCAGTTTCTTCTTTATCTTCTTCTCCTTCCACTTCATGGGTATTGTTACGTAGTCGGTTGGTTGTGTTTGACGAAGCTGGCAGATTGCCTTGGCGTTGTCATGGATTTTTCTGAATTTTTGATTGAATAGTGTTTGGGAATGACGTATAAAAATGTTTTGGGTGTTCTTCTTTGGTATGGATAAGGTGGGTGAAGGATTGGAGGATAGTAGCAAATTTTTGCCTGTACTGGATCAGTTTTTGAGGGGTCTTTCTTTGTGGACCGACAATAAGAAAGTAATTAATGACGTCACGAGGTTTGACTTAGTTGAATGTGATGGTGAGAGGTTGGGGGAAGTCGGAGTATGAGCCCCAGCTACTCAATCTACCGGGGTTGTCCATACTCCTGGGTGGATGATTGTTAATGGTGTAGGTGGGGGGGGGGGTGTTTATTGGTTTTGGTATAGGAAGAAGCACTGGAACGGTCAAACTCCTAGGAGGACCAGCTTAAATGTTACTTGACGCTACTTAGTGAATAACTGTGGGGTCAGGTATAGTTTTCGTATCTCGCCGTGACAAGACCAGAACAAGTTATTTTACAAAGAGCTAGACAAATTTGCTTTCTTCTGTTGTTGTACTGTGTTACTGCCCGTTATCTTGGTGGGCAGTTGGCGATTGTTGATTTGAACAAGCTGTGTTCGGCGGTTGGCTTGTGTTGGCGAGGTAAGGGCTAGCGGCTGGCTGGATCTTCTTCTGCACACCCTGTGCGGCTGGGTCAGGTACTAATGCACCGTAGAGATAAATGTTGACGGCGATGTGACTAGCGATCTGGAGGCTAGTCCCTTGGCACTCGGGCTTGATGCTTGGCGATGTGCTCTGAACGAGCAGTTAGTGCGAGTGTCGTGAAGAGACAGACAGACCACGCGTCACAATGGATGTGTGGGTGGAGCCCAGATACTTTGTGCAATTTTAGCCCTTCGACCTATTTGGTCTTGAGTGCTGCTTTCGACAGGTACTGGATGGTTTGGTTGGTGGTGGTGGTGGTGGTGGTACCTTGTAAGAAATTGCGTTGGTCAGAGTGTGACCTGCACCCCGAGACGTTGAGGGATGTATAATTTTGAATTCGTGATATCTCATTACGTTGGTAAGTAAAGCAAGTGGAAGGCGAATGGTCACCCAACCATATGCAAGCCTTGACTAATGTTGCTCAACTATCAACAAAATGGTGGAGTGAAGAACATTCAGAAGAAGAAGGGAGGATAATGCGGTGAGTGTCTGATAGGGCCATACCAGGAGGGTGATTATCTTGGAGGTTAGTTTCTTGGTGGGATTAGTGGATGATGAGTTGCTTATCAGGCATGGCTGGGGTAAAAGGGGTGCTTGGGTGTAGAGTAAGTGAAGTATTAATCGGAGTAGAGAAGAGGAGTCCGGATTGAGTTGCTGGGAGGTGAGGCCGAAAGCTGAATTTTACTGGTGGGATGTTGAGATGTAGGAGTGGGGGTGGTGGGTTACGGGAGTTGAGATGCTTGGCTTGCTTGTAATGTGCTTTG
The DNA here is from genome assembly GCF_040414725.1 of Anabrus simplex. NCBI lineage: Eukaryota > Metazoa > Arthropoda > Insecta > Orthoptera > Tettigoniidae > Anabrus > Anabrus simplex. Next base: position 1,669,174,808 of record NC_090265.1, read on the forward strand.
ATTGCCTTTTTAATAAATAGACAGCCGGGAAACGATGCGGCGTGGCTAGCGTTGCAGTTAGTGCACTTGGCCTGGTCCCTAGGTACCGTGCAGTCGGGGAGACGGTGTGGACCTCCACATCTATTGCAGCGGGAGGCATTCTTACAGGTGGCAGCTGTGTGGTTTAATTTGAGGCAATTGTAGCAATGAATTACAAGTAAGGGATGTGGAAGGGTGTGGGGTCGATGCTGAGTGGGTGCCTTGTGGGGGGGGGGGGTGCGAGACTTGAAAGTAGGTTTGTTACTTCTGCTTTTGGATTTGGGTTTACTCTTGGTCTGAGGGGGGCAGTTTGGGGTGTTCGAAATAGACACGTCAGATGAGGGTCTGGTGTTTGTTTGGGCGGATGGGGGGGGGGGGAGGGCGGCTATTGGAAGAGTGGCCTGGGTGGGTGGTGATGAAACTGGAAAGATGTTGTAATTCCACCTCATTATATAGTGGAGGCTACCGTACGCTGCTCGGCTATTGGCCCGCCATGCTGAGGGGGGACGCGTCACTGATTGGCTGCTTTTCGGCCAGTGGTTGAAGCATTAACGACCCCGATGTACATCAACCTGCCTTGGTGAAGACAGGCAACTGATCACCGTTTGCTTTTTCTGCCTTGCCTCGGCCGTCGTGTCCTTCCGGTGTTAAGACTTTCAGGACTGAAATCCAGGCTTTGTTTACCCGTTCAGATTCCTCCTTACGGTTGAAGCTGTTGCTGTGCTTCAGGATTCCAATTGCTTCCCTCTGTAGCTGGGCTTGATGAGAAACAGTAGTTGGCAGTACTTTGGTGTCGCTGTGTAGACACAGTAGTTAACAGTATTTTGGGTCGCTGTGTGAACACAGTAGTTGACAGTACTTTGGTGTCGCTGTGTCTTATCATGCCCGGCAACAGAGGGAAGTTATTGAAATCCTGAAGCACACCAACAGCTTCAACCGTAAGGAGGGATCTGAACGGGTAAACAAAGCCTGGATTCCAGTCCTGAAAGTCTTAAGTCCTGTCACGACTCATGCAACGGGTTGCCACTTATGTCGGTCCGCCAAGTGCGTTTGACTCTTCTGGTGTTTCGAACGCACCGCTCTATTCCCCCCACGTTCCCCCCACGTTCCCCCCAGGTCGTCAAGGGGAACACAAGGGTACCCACGACCTATCCCGAGAAGTCATGCTATTCTGTGAATACTGGCGGTCCATTGTCTGGCCTCGTAGTACCCCGGTCAGTTGATTCAGTCGATGCGTCGTTTACTGGATGATTGGAGGGATCTGCACGGCTGGCTGAGTGTACCCGCGGCCCCGGAATGTCATGTTCTCCAAAAAACCCTACCCTTAACATCCCCCCCCCCACCTTTTTCTACAAATCGCCCTAACCAGACAACCACCCCCCTCCTCCCCACTACAAGGTCAACTCGGTGGTTCGAGTAGCCGAGACCCTGTAGCCAAGAAGCTCAGTCATCAAGATAACATGATACCCCCCTCCCTTCTCACTTCCAAAAACCACCAAATCAATCCAAACTTGAAACACCAGAAAACAATAAATCGAGGCAGACGTACACACAAACGCTTCTTATATAAAATTCTGCTTTCTAAATCATAAGACCCGCATACTCACATTAAATTAATATGTGCAGTCACTGCGAACGACATCGGTAGAGTCCTGTTGCAATACCAAAACCACCTTGGGCGTGGTCAATACCTGGATGGGTGACCACCCAGGACTACCACATACCGATGTACACTAAAAATTACTGTGTCAGCCAACATACTTGCGTGAACGTTGCCCTGGTCACATACACACATACTGAAATACAAATTTAATTTTCCACGCGTAAATCACACGCCCCCACACACATACAACTAATAATTACTTCCCCTCTTCAAAAATTTTAAAATCATAACTTACTTCAATTATTACAGACCAAGTGAGGACCAGTATCGGTACCCTTCACAACATCTATCTCTTCGGAGATAGAGAGCACATATGGATAACCGGGAGGCCATTTCATTCCACTGAGAACTTCGCTGCTATCGAAGACAGTCGGAAGCCTTGACAATGACGAACGCAGTCTTCGGCGAAACGTCGGGATCATCACAATCTCCTAGAAGCCCGGAAAACACTGACATGGTAGAATGGAAAGTTCAGAGGACGTCATGTCCTCGCAGAACGTTGACAATCAGTATCATAATCTGCTGTTTGATCGTAGCTGTTCTGAACAGAGTTAACCCCCCCCCCCCCCCCTTCCACTGAAGTAAGCACCTAAACCCCTACCACCAAAGACAACTCCAGGCAAATTCTTACAACTGATTTGACCAATCTTCAAAATCAAGAAGTTCAAACCAACCTGATCAATCTTCGAAATCAAGAAGTTCAAAGTGCAATCTCAACTCAACCACCTTCCTCAACCCTTCCAGCAGTCTCAACATCTCCCACCCAGGTCACTCTACCTAAAGTAAACCCCCCTGACCAAGCAATCCCCAGTCCCGTGTCACACGATGGTAATGCGAATTTCTGGTTCTTTGTTCATACAGTGCAAAACTTCTATATAGGTCATTTTCACTGTTCAAGGTATCTTCAACAATCTTCGAGACGTCCACATTTTAAACGCTTGCAATCTCTTGTACATGGTGTCAGTTAGTGCCCATGCCTCAGCATCGTAGAATGCTGGAAACGTAGTACCGGAGTGGTCGTGTCCGTTGTGTTATGGAAAGGACACGTGTTGTCAAAAGTTTTCTATGTTTCAGAAAAGAAGTTCTGGTCTGCTCAATTCTGCATTGGATCTCAGGAGCAAAGCGGGGACGTTTTGAATGATTTTTATTAATAGTTTTCATTCACACTAATAGTGATTATTTTCTTATTGAAAGTTTTATTGATCACCTAATCAATAAAATAGTTTCTTACTAGTACTAGTTTCGGCCGATGTAAACTGCCATCTTCAGCTATTCATAGCGACAGAATAAGGAAAGACATAGTGTCATTAAAATTGAATGTCTTAATACAAACATCAAATAGGACTGAACCTTAAAAAGCTATGACCAGAAATATGGTCGCAAAACACATATGCACACAATTAAAAAATATTCTGTATGGTCCATATACAATAATTCTTGTTGAACACTTGTTAATTAAAAATGACATTAATCTATCATTGCCCGTTGATACTCATAAAATATTGTATTGACTAGGTAGTTAATAACACTTTCATTAAGAAATACCTCATATCCACCAATACGGGCCTAATAATGAAATTCATTGTTTACCTGTGATTACTTTTAGTTATTCAATATTTAGAAGTAAATAGATAAGAAACCAAATTCAGGCTTGCTTTATGTCAATATGTACCTGTACCGTATCACAACAACTGAGGAGATGAGTTGCGGAGGTAGGGGGGGGTGGTGTTGATGATAGTGATATTAACTGTCCTATATTAACCATTCATCTGTCCCGAATTCGCGCTCACGAAATATGGTCACCGTACATCAGACAGCACCTCAGGTACTAGCGGTTGAAAAACACTGGTTTGGAGTGTTGAACAATTTCCCGTTACCGGTATTGAGATCATGTTCTTTCATTAAGTGTGAGATAGCAGTGGGTTTGTTTATTTCACAACTGTTGGGTTTCATACTATGTAATTAATAAGGTATGAATCCCAGAGCTTAAGAGAGATTTGAACAAAGATTATGGAGCCTTTTCTTAAGCCTGGATCACTGAGTTCTATTGAATACTGTGATTTAGCCTGTAAGATGAGGATTGATCTCCTTCACAATCCTTTGAGATCAATGCTGCCTATCAATCATGTTAATCCCCTTTAAGGCGGTCTTAAGACACAGAGAGTAAAGCAAAGATTAGCCAACAGGTATCATCATTCACAGATAAGTAGATCGTGGATGTCGATCTTTATGTAATAGGAACACGGCTGTTTCGTCGCTATGAGTACTCCTCCACTTATTGCCTACCATGCTCCTTAGAAAGTTGCATTTTGCTTTTGAGGAATACACTGTCAGGAGCATGCGCGCTAACACAATCAATCAATCAATCAATCAATCAATCAATCAATCAATCAATCAATCAATCAATCAATCAATCAATCAATCAATCAATCAATCAATCAATCAATCAATCAATCAATCAATCAATCAATAAATCAATCAATCAATCAATCAATCAATCAATCAATCAATCAATAAATCAATCAATCAGTCAATCAATCAATCAATCAATCAATCAAAGGACTGTCTCCCACGTGATGGATTCCCTATCAATTGTTTACCCTTTTTCTAATGTTTGAAATTTATCGAAATTTCCCTTAATTAATGATTTCAATTCTCACTCCTTGTCCTATAAATGAATATTTTTGCCCCAATTTGTCCCCTTCAATTCAAACTTACCGGGCGAGTTGGCCGTGCGGCTAGGGGCGCGCAGCTATGAGCTCGCATCCGGGATATAGTGGGTTCGAATCCCACTGTCGGCAGCCCTGAAGATGGTTTTCTGTGGTTTCCCATTTTCACACCAGGCGAATGCTGGGGCTATACCTTAATTAAGGCCACGGTCGCTTCCTTCCCATTCCTAGGCATTTCTTGTCCCATCGTCGCCATAAGACCTATCTGTGTCGGTGCGACGTAAAGCAAAAAAAAAAAAAAAAAAAAAAAAAGAAAGCAATTCCAACTTTATCCTTTAAAAGCTCCAATTAAGCTCATTTATCCGGTAATGGCATAGGAGGGCATCAGTAGACGAATAAGTTTGAGTGGTGTCTTTAAAAGTAGGAAAGATCACAATATGAAGATAAAGTTGGAATTCAAGAGGACAAATTGGGGCAAATATTCGTTAATAGGAAAGGGAGTGAGGGATTGGAATAATTTACTAAGGCAGATATTCAATAAATTTCCAATTTCTTTCCAAAACGTCCCTTCATTATAAACAACTTTTGTTATGCACATAATTTCGCTTACTCTTCAAATGACGGAGAAACTTATTATTTTCTGCGGGTCTCATGCTCTGCATTGAGTAACCGACAGACCGACAACGATCCTACAGGTTACCATGACAACGTCTCTCGTGTCTTTAGTTTGATAAAGCTATCCAAGGCTCACAATTTGAAACCTTTCCGGGACATTTAGCCCCTCATCTTTCTGCACAATTGAGGAAATTGCTTAATTTTAGTTTTTCGTAGTATGGGGATCCCTAGTTTGTTTGCTGAGAAATAAAACATTAAACCTGTGTTCAATTATCTTCAAGTTAGTCTCGTCCTACTTCTCTTACCATCTGATTGAAATCACTGTTTTTTTTAAGGTAACCTGTTCTCTTCTATTCGCCTCTAGTGACCCCACCAACGAAGCATGTTTATACGCACAGTTTCATCCATTGTCGTCATTCCTAACTTAGTCTTTATCTATTCATGCTAGTACACCTCCTGGCATTGTTCCCATCTGCTTGTACCAACAATCATCCCTACTATTTTCATGCCAGTTACTTTCACATTGATAACTGTGTCTCAATTTCAATTATTGTGCTCATGGGGTGATAGTACGTCATGGGGAACAATGTCAGTACCTAGGTGTTAATATAAGAAATAATCTACCGGGCGAGTTGGCCGTGCGGTAAGAGGCGCGCGGCTGTGAGCTTGCATCCGGCAGATAGTGGCTTCGAATCCCACTGTCGGCAGCCCTTAAGATGGTTTTACATAGTTTCCCATTTCCACACCAGGCAAATGCTGGGGCTGTACCTTAATTAAAGCCTCTGCCGCTTCCTTCCAACTCCTAGGCCTTTCCTATCCCATCGTCACCATAAGACCTATCTGTGCGACGTAAAGCCACTAGAAAAAAAATAAAAGAAGAAATAATCCTCATTCGGGTAATCATATTAACGAGATAATTAAGAAAGGTTACAGATCACTTCACATGGTTATGAGAGTATGTAGGCGTTGTAGTAAGGATGTAAAGGAGAGAACATATAAAGTCTCTGGTAAGACCGCAGTTAGAGTATGGTTCCAGTGTATGGGATCCTCACCAGGACTACTTGATACGAGAACTGGAAAAATTGAAAGGAAGGCAGCACAATTTGTTCTGGGTGATTTCCCACCAAGGAGTAGTGTTACTAAAATGTTGCAAACTTTACGCTGGGAAGACTTGGGAGTAAGGAGACGAGATGCTCGACTATGTGGTATGTATCGAGCTGTCAGTGGTGGGTTGGCGTGGAATGACGTAAGTAGAAGAATACGATACAACGGAGCTTTTAAAAATAGGGAAGATCATAATGTGAAGGTAAAGTTGGAATTCGAAAGGACAGATTGGGGCAAATATTCATTCATAGGATGAGGGGTAAGGGATTGGAATGAATTATCAAAGGAAATGTTCGATAAATTTCCAAGTTCGTTGAAAATATTTAAGAAAAAGCTAAGTAAAGAATTATAATTAATGTAAATATGAGATAAACAATTGATTGAGAATCTGCCACCTGGGCGACCGCCCTAAATGCAGTTCATAGTTGATTGATGCTGCCTGCTGTCATTTCTTGATGGATACAGTACTTTTGCATCTATCTCTTGGCACAGGCCAGAGTAAAGTGTAGCTTCCACCGAAGTCCCAGTCAACATCCATGGCTGTGACAATATGGAAGTTGCTGGGGTATGGGTAGTGCTGAGTAATGACATTCAGAGCATGCCTAGTGCATCTGAGTGTTATGAAAGGTGCTGCTCATAGGGTCAGTCGTGCTGCAATAGTACTTTCTGACCCAGTGAGGAAAGCAATGGCAAACTACCTCACTCCTCATCTTGCCTAGTACGCCTCATTTTGGTGCTGCCATTGGTTTTTGGAGTTTCCTTATAACCGCATAACCTTTGGTGGTGCTATTTGAGGACCCAACCAGCTTCTGGGCTGATGACCTAACAGACAGACAGTTGATTGATCTCCTATATTGGAAAAAAATAATCTTAAAATAGAATGATGTGCGTTCCTTACATCATGAGAGTGTAGCTGCGTTACGCACTCGTGGCTCTGGTGGCAAGGCAGGCGACAAGTATTCATCATGGCGTGTCGAGTGATGTTAGGTACCGTAAATAGCAGGCGACAGCTGCAGAGGGAGGTGGCGACGACAGAGTTGTTGGTAATGACCCGCGGTGCTCTTCTGTCAACCGTCAAGACAAGTCAGTCCTAGACCTGTAAGTAATTAGAAGCAAATTTTCATCTCCGTTTCCACGTCGGCGAGAGCTATTCTTTTAGTTTCGAATAAAAGACTGACTGTTGTTTGATCTAAGTTAATTTAGGATGACTCAATCAGTGCACACACACAATTATACCTGAAAATGAATTATAGCAGTTCGCTGATTAGTGACTATAAAATTCTTTAGCCGTAATAGGGGCTGCTTGGCCGACTCGGTAAATGCGTGCTCGGTTTACACGAAGGTCGTGGGTTCCACTCCCCCTCAGAAGTCGAAAACATTAAGAAACGAAATTTCCACTTCCGCAGTTGCACACAGAAAAATGAGAATCAGGTTAATTCCCGGGGGGCACAGGCGGACGAGCGTAGAGCTGACCATTCCATCCCACCAGGTGCCGAAGTTACGGATAGTGGAAGCCTTTACCCTCCACCCTTTCAAGGACTAGTAGCGGCCATCGGGAATTAGAAGTGGTGAGTGGGGGATGGGAGGCAGTAAAATGTATAGATAACACAATTAAATAGAAGTACAGCGTTATTATACAAGAAACAAGCCATTTAGTATTTTACAACGCACTAAAAACGTAACAGACACATTGACTGATTATGAGTAAGACCTACCAGACTGACGAATGGACGCGGCTATTTTTTCAGTCCCAGCGCATGTTCTGCAGTAAGAATCGTTATGTGATCTTCCTGGTATGGCTGTTACAGATACCAAGTTGCATGTCACTTTTTAGAACATCTCTCCTCTCCGAATGCCTTCTTATCCAACGGTTTACTGTATTAATAATAAAGGGGCCTACGGAAACATGTTTATCTCCATTTGACACTTCGATATATCCACCCAGATATCAAACAACGTTTTGCTTAATTTTCGGGCTTTAATGTAGTAGGGTTCCGAAGTTCATGACCTAAAGAAGTACAGAGTACGCAAGCAAATACGCCCTAAACATCAGGTAACTATGACCAAAAATGTTCTAATATAATTTAAGCATTTTAGGGATAGATGGCAAGTATTAGAGTATTACTAGCATTCGATGTCAAAAAGGGATAAGCGATAATACAGCAGACACATTTAATGATGAAAACCGACAGAGCTACAATAGGGAAAGTGATACTATGTACATTCATTCAGTATCATAGCCCTGAGTAGCAGTTCTCATTCTGTTTTCCTTTAAGAAAATCGAATTAACCAAGTATTAGCAAGCTTTTTGGTATCTGTCGGGGTCCGTTCGTACAGCATCTCTTTTTCAGAATTATGTCTTCCAAACCTGCTACCTATCTGTTTCGGGAAAAGAAAGAAAAATACATCTATTACAAAATTTTGAAATCCTGTGTTTGAAATTCGACGTAGATAACATGTACCTTGTAAAAAATGACACCTCAATTTAAACAAAAAATGCTCAAAACATATCATTAAAATGAGCAAAATATAAATCAATAAAAATGGCCGAAATATGTATTTATATGCAAAATAAAATTTCTTTAAATGGGGTTATAGATCCATCATTCACAGTTATTTTCAGATTTATTGTAAAATGACCTCAGGAATAAAATATGACTCTTCCTTAACAGCCGAACCTTGCGATAAGCAATGCTGTCGAAAGGTCGAAGCATGCACAGGTTAGAGGCAAGTTAGAAAGACTGCTACTCTTTTATTAATAAAGATAACTCGCCTGGAACCACGAGATTGTTATTATCTCCTGTCTGAAGTGTTCCTCTGATCTTTGTGTCTCGCTACTGCAGTTACAAGAATGTCTGCCGAGCTTCCTACTTTACAGACAGCTCGTATTTTTATTTCTCTTGCACAAATCTCTTTATGGTTGCCAGCATATTGCATAATGCCCATTACATGAAATGAAGACGGACTCGGAATGGCTCTCATAAGGGAGGAACATCTCGGGGAGTATTGTCACTGGATTCCTAACAACTTTTATTATGGCTTGTCATAACGTTCCTAGTTCACTGCAGTCCTGACTGTGAATCTCTGCCAAATGTACTATATGGCCTAGTTCTTAAATAAATTATTTTTTTCATATTTATAGTTTCGGAGGGTTTCTCACACAGTGGCTTATACCGTTAATATTACCGTGCGACCACCGCGTAAAAAGAGGACACTTTCTCGCGCTCTGTGCCTAACTGGTTTGGTCCAAGGGGTCCCGTGTTCGATTACCGGCCAAGTAATTCATCTATTCATGATCATGCAACACGGCAATTTGAAAACTTACATGTCGCTAGAATTAATACAGTGAAGTATGGAACTAACAGTGTGCTGTATAGCGCTACAATAGCATTTAATTCCATTCCAGAGTCAATGAGACTTGTCAGAATTTCAATAAATTCAAAAGAAATATGAAACATGGCAAAATTTCATGATGCTGGATTTAGTCTATTTAAATGAGCTTATTAACAGGTTTCATTTCGAGCTATGTGGTTCTGTTCATATAAACTTAAAAACAAACCAATAGTATCCTTGTAAATATTGTGTTTTACCGGGTGAGTTGGCCGTGCGGTTAGGGGCGCGCAGCTGTGAGCTTGCATCTAGTAGATAGTGGGTTCTAATCTCAATGTCACCGAGCTCGATAGCTGCAGTCGCTTAAGTGCGGGCAGTATCCAGTATTCGGGAGATAGTAGGTTCGAAGCCCACTGTCGGCAGCCCTGAAAATGGTTTTCCGTGGTTTCCCATTTTCACACCAGGCAAATGCTGGGGCTGTAACTTAATTAAGGCCACGGCCGCTTCCTTCCCACTCCTAGCCCTTTCCTGTCCCTTCGTCGCCGTAAGACCTATCTGTGTCGGTGCGACGTAAAACAATTAGCAAAAAAAAAATCTCAATGTCGGCAGCCGTGAAGATGGTTTTCCGTGGTTTCCCATTTTCACAGCAGGTAAATGCTGGGTCTATACCTTAATTAAGCCCACGGCCGCTTATTTCCCATTCCTAGACCTTTCCTATCCCATCGTTGCCATAAGACCTATTTGTGTCGGTTCGACGAAAAGCAAATTTGTAAAAAATAAAAAAGTGTTGCGTTTTAGATTTAAATTACTATAATTTTTTATTAGCTTTGTGTTATAAATAATTACATTTTTCTTTAATTCTGTAACTGTACCAGTTTTTTAAAGTACTGTCCCAATACGAGCATTCGCTCATGGGATCTTTAAAACAATAACATTAAATAAATAAATAAATAAATAAATAAATAAATAAATAAATAAGGTCAGTGATTTTAACCTTGAGTGGTAAATTCCTGTGGTTCGTGGTATTTGGTGTCTTCAACATCAAAATTTATCCTAAGTAGGGCCCTTTCGTTGCAGACGCACAGATTGCGCATGGGAGTCAACTACAAAAATGTATACCTGAGGCAATAATAATAATAATAATAATAATAATAATAATAATAATAATAATAATAATCTCCAGTACTCTGGTGTAGAGGTAGCGTGAGAGTATCATATTCGAAGGTTCTGTGTTCCTTTTCAGGCCAGTTCAAGGATTTTAATTCTAGAATGAGGAGTAGCACGAGATATTCTCAAGCTCTTACTTAGAGGAAGGAAGCGCACAGTGAAAAGATGACGCTACTGTCCTAGTATACATAGACGAACACTGGTTGCCATGGTTACAATGGTGTCGGGAAGCTGATGACGCTTATTCCAGGTAGACCCCCAGCCCAAACACATTACCATGTTAATACTGCAATAAAATAACATATACAGTGCATGACCCTCATAAATTCTAAGAATGAAATAAATAATAAAAACACTTACCGTAAGAAATACTACACAGAGTGTACCAGAACTATACCGACAAAGAAAATCAGGGGTGCTCTTCGTGTTATGCTAAGAACGATGGTGCAAACGGATTGACGGAGAAATATGTTCTCTTCGAAAAAATGAGGTTACTCTGTTATTTCCCGGCGCGCAATTCAAATTGACAAACTCGCCGTATATGCTACGCCAGAGCGCAAGCCAGCCGCTGCTGTGCTTCAGGGATGCGAAGTGGGGTGTCTGATGGAGACGGAGATAATGCTCTGCGCTTATGCACAAGCTTCCTCGTTCGGCTCGCACAGGATTGCCTTTGTCTCTTACAGCTAATATCCACATTCGTTTATTAAACAGCCGTAAGAGCACACACAGTACATCGACAAAGTATAATTAAGATACACTTGTCGTTTCCCCTCCCCTTTGTTGGTTGCAGTGACGTTCTTTATTATATAACATGCTCGAAGATGCAACGCTGCCACCTTACGATTGTGTATTACTACTTCACCCACAACATTGTAAATTGAACGAAATGCTGAACGAAGGAAACAGTATGGCCAATAATTTAATTACAGTAGATGTTCAATATTCCCCCCAACTACTTCCATCACAGTTCACAACAGTGTAGTAGTGACGTTAGAACTCTGTTCAGGATGTGTGGTGCTTCGCGTATTACCTGTCTTCCACTTCGTACTTCTCATCCATTTCCTCCTCTGACACACAACAACAGGTAATACGGCATGTTCGTCAATTAGAATCACGTGGCTGGAAGTAACATTTTTTTTTTTTTTTTCGAGAAGAAACATTTTCTCCGGCAATCCGATTGCCCCATCGTTCAAAACATAACACGAAGAGCTTCCCTGATTTTTTTGTCTGTATAGTTCTGAAACACCCTCTAGGCCTATATATATATATATATATATATATATATATATATATATATATATACAAATTGCTTTAAGTCGTACCGACACAGATTGGTCTTATGGCGACAATGGCGTAGGAAAGTGGGTAGGAGTAGTTGCGGCCGTGGCTTTAATTAAGGATCAGCCCCAGCATTTGCCTGGTGTGCAAAAGAGGAAACCACGGTAAACCATCTTCAGGGCTGCTGCTCGAAAGAAAGCTCACAGTCCGCTCCTCTAACCGCACGGCCAACTCGCTCAGTTACTATACACATAATAATAAATAACCTAATATGTTTTCCTTATAACTATAATGAAAGATTATTCCGTACATCGTATTACATTCTCTTAAATTTATCTCATTAATCCTCAGGAACAGACTCATTCATACTACAGTACAACCGTTCAGTTCGCTGTCTTCAGCAGGTAGCCTCGTCGTGAGTCCTTAAATCTTGAAAACGAGCTAGTGTTTTTGACCTTAGCTGACAGTAAATTCCATAAGTTAGCCCCGGTCACCACAAATGACCCATTAAATTTATTTGTGCGGTGCATATGAATAGAAAGAAAGGAGCTCCAACGGGTATTTAGGTCAAAAGATGATAAAAAGTTTCATTTATGCTACGCTAGCTAATTGCTTTACGTCGCAGCGACACAGACAGGTTTTATGGCGAGGATGGGACAGGGAAGGGCTAGGAGTGGGAAGGAAGCAGCCGTAGTCTTAATTAAGGTACAGCCCCAGCATTTGCCTGATGTGAAAATTGGAAACCACGGAAAACCATCTTCAGGGCTGCCGACAGTGGGGTTCGAACCCACTATCTCCCGAATACTGGATACTGGCCGCACTTAAGCGACTGCAGCTATCAAGCTCGGTCATCTAGGCTACGATATGTATTTTTGATTAGTAGTTTTGGAAGTAAAGTGGTACGGGGGCTGCAACGGGGTCAACTCAGCCTCAGGATGCCAACTGAGTAGAGGGTTCGATTCCAACCTCAGCCATCCTCGAAGTGCTTTTCCGTGGTTTCCCAATTCTCCTCCAAGCAAATACCGGGATGGTACTTAACCTGAGGCCACGCCCGCTTCCTTCCCTTTTCCTTGTCTATCCCTCCCAATCCTCCCACCCTGTTCAGGACCCTGTTCAGCATAACAGTTCAGCCCCGCCTGGGCGAGGTACTGGTCCTCCTTGCCAGTTGTATCACCCCGACCCAAAGACACACGCTCCAGGACACTGCCCTCGAGGCGATAAAGGTGGGATCATTCGATGAGTCCGAGGGAAAAACCAACCTTGGGGTTAAACGGATAAAGAAAGAAAGAAAGAAAGAAAGAAAGAAAGAAAGAAAGAAAGAAAGAAAAGAAGGAAAAATTAGGGAATAGGCCCCTAGTGGGCAACGAGCAACGCGTACAAATTTACAATATTAAGAGTTAAATTCATGTGTAGTCTATTACCGTAAAAGGAAGGCACGAAGTATTTTAATACAGAAAGAGGGTAGTGGCCGATAACAAAGACTTTTGCCTTTATATTCTTCGTCATCCATTCAGTTATCGGGGTTCTGTCGTGTGACTTGCTTGAGATTAGTTGCTGTTTGCCTATTTCCTGTTGAATCAGAATTATTGCCGGTGAATCAGAATTATTCATCGCATAGATGTTTCGGCGTTGGTGTTTTCTCGTGAGTTACTTTCAATTGCCAAAATAGATCCTCCAACTAGTAGTCTACAGTGGGATGTACCTAACAAATATAGAGTAGTGAAGTGTTACAGTGTGTAAACAACGTTCTAAACATGTAAATTTTAAAGGAAATACAACGTACTATTGGTGAAGGTTACATACACAATATTTTGACGATTACATTTCATTCTCTTAATTATATTGTTTCTCTTGGAACTGCAGTGATCGGGTTCGAATCCCACCGTCGGCAGCTCTGTAGATGGTTTTCTGTGGTTTCCTATTTTCACACCAGGCTAATTCTGGGGCTGTACCTCCCATCCTTCCGTCGCTGAAAATCTTCGATGTGTTAGTTTGACGTTAAACAAGTAAAAATAAAAACAACGCAGTGATCCAAATTTAAGGGAATTCAATACAATTCGAATCCTTGTATTTGGAAAAAATATCATTTGATGTCGAGATAAATATCGTTATTTTGCTTCGATAATTTTGGCATACCGATGCTTTAATTGAATTATCGGTGTTTTAGTATATTCGAACTTCCCTAAATGGATGCAAGGGCCATCCCTCCTACATGAGCTGTAACGAAGGCGAAGAATGTGAAGAGATAACCTGTACACCGAGATCCGAACTTCTTCGAATTTCTGTCTGGTCGAAGGACTGAGGTGCATGCCCTATTTCCGTCAGTTACGCTCAACTGACAAGCTTCATATACTCTTCGCATGGGGCGCTGAAACGTTGCTGTTGTCTCAATAGGAAAGCAGATGGTTAAAAGTGGGAAGAATTCTACGCGTGTGAAGATGTTGCTAAACGTTAGCTTACTAGAATTTAATAAACATTGAAAGCGGTTATTGGAAAATCGCTATGTTTTCTACATTCTTAACTTCTACCCTGGAGACAAATTTCAGTACTAAGGTTGCTAACACTGACCACGTTTCAACTTATTTACGTCTAGTAAACCAATTGTAGCAGTGAACCATTATTGCTGTGGCGGCACAGTCGAAGGGAGCGAAACCTTGACTTTGATGAATCAGACGTGTAGAGATTGAGCGTGATCACGCCACTTAAAAGGAGAATAATTATCATCACTTCTTACCTGTCTCTTAACATTGTGAGCACAGCATGCCAACCTCCTCCCTCTAACCACCAAGCGGTAGATATAAGTTATTGTTATTGCTGCCATCTGAACGAGTTACTCCCATGCAACCACTACATTCATCAGATTCTTTCTTTCCTTTCATGTTATTACTTCATTCCATTCCATTAAATATCATCGTACATGTTTTTTTCAGTTTGTCTTTTTATGGAATGCCAGTCGTAAATCTTAGAAATTCCTTGTAGTGGGATTTTTCTTGGTGAGGCGGTTGGTAATTTGTTGGCCATGTGCCACCTGCTCCGGTAACAAATGGAGCTCGATATGTTTTACTCCCCGGCTCCTCTGTAGCATGACAGACGTCCGTTCCTGTCTCTCAGCCCACTTGTCGATAGGAAATGGTGGGGAGAACACATTTTACGTCGGAGATTTATGGAAAAGCCCAGTCGGATCAGGCAGTGACAAGATACATAGAGTGAAAAGAGACGGAAATGAAACAGCCTGAAGGGAAATGGTGAGAATCGCTCTTTTGCTGAATTTTATATGCAGTGACGGCAGCGTCAGAGGAAAAATTTATCCACCCACTGGCCCACCCACCCAAGATTGAATACTGTGAATTCATCTCCCTTTTACTAATACATAGCAGGCGAAGTATAGCAATGTATAAAGGTTAGATGTAAACTGATAATTATATGAAATATGGACGCACTACTTCGCACCCCAGAAACAGTGCCGACAGGATGGGTAGAAGTGAGTTGAAGTGTGATATAAATGAAAATATCTAGCAATAAGCAAATTTTGTCCCACAATAAGAAAGTAATAAGAACCCGCAAGAGAAGGAAAATGTTACGTTGAGGTACCAGTGAAAACTCGTGGATTAACAAGTTGGTTGGATTTGGTAGCACAAAATCTGATACCCAGTGGCGTAGATGGGTTCTTAGAGGACCCACTGCAGAAGGTCCAAATGGCGTCCCTAACTGCGATTGCCAAACGCTTCCTTTTCCAATTAATCGCCAGTAGAAGCAAAAAAAAAAAAAAAAAAATGGTTGAATTACCCTATAAGCGTCTACTACTGACTTCCTACCCTTGAACCGGTTATCAGTTTATGAGCACATTGTGACTTGATTTTGGGTCAGTAAACAGTGAATCCCCACCTCTCACGAACCACTGTCCGACCAGTATATTTCGAAATAATTCGGTGAGATGCAATTGCAGCAATAACAAGGAATAACCACAATTAACTATTCGGTTGACATGTGAATTGTAACATTTTTAAACCACGGGATACCTTCAAAATATTTTTGAACAGGAACCCCACCTTTATTGAGGGTCTTCATTCGGAGCTCTTGATTTCGAGGGCCTAGCTACAACCCCCTGATAATCTCACGTTCACAAGAAAAATATAAATTTACCAGAATTTGGGCTTAAGAAGCAAAACCGTATAGTTTTGTGTTTATTTAAAACATGACTTTTAGTTCCAGGAGTGTGCAGAGGAATGCTCGGCTCGTCAGGTGCATAGTTTCCTATTTAACACCCATTAACAACCTGCGCGTTTGAATGTTATATGGTGGTGATGAGGTAGGAAGAGGGTGAAATCCGCTGACGGCACATAGCCTACGTGTCAAATAACACCAAGGGATCCGTTCAAAGCTTAATGTCTCCATCCGACGGACTAAATAGCATCAACTGCGTCATATGCCCTCACACCATCCGAATAATGCGGTGAGATTTGTAATTGAATCCAGGCTTTCGGCATGCAATCTCGTGATTAGAAATTGTATACCGCCACTTCTCTTACGCTGCCGGCCAACATTCTGATGGTGAATTCTTTTTCCACCAACGGGGCTGGAATCGATAACCACGGCAGCAGACCAAATAGACTTGACACCTTATTGATGATGGCTACAAGTACAATATAAGTACGCAAAAGGTTTTTTTTTTTTTTACTCGGTGGGAGACTTTCTTTTCCAGAGCCATGCCTGCAGTTTTCGTAGGCTTAAGAGTTTCCTGAGAGTCCAAATTAACCTCCAAGAAGTGATTAGAGAAAATTTAGAGGTTAAAAATGTAATCCACAGTACGGATATCGATGCATAAATGTGGGAATAAAAATAGACATGAATTTCTAGGCTAGAAACCTACAGCCCGTCCTTTTGTTATCCACAATGTAAATCCTCCGTGACTATCACGTGTTTACTTACTCTCACGCTGTTTAATCACAACGTGATATTAATTTTCTCTTCATTCAAGCGTTTACGAGCGAACTAAATAGTTTTTTCTGCGGCAGCAAGAGCATAAACAAC
The DNA here is from genome assembly GCF_040414725.1 of Anabrus simplex. Taxonomy (NCBI): domain Eukaryota; kingdom Metazoa; phylum Arthropoda; class Insecta; order Orthoptera; family Tettigoniidae; genus Anabrus; species Anabrus simplex. The sequence goes on from NC_090265.1 coordinate 1,669,191,683, forward strand.
GATGGTGATGGAGATAATGACGATGACTATGACGACGACAGTGATTTGAATTAATTTTTAATAAGTCTTGGCGTGGCCAGCCTGTGAAGTGAACTAACCCGTACAAGAGTGATAAGCTTACAACAATTATGGAGTCTGGCAAGCTTTGTGAGATCCCTTTTAATTCCGTCATAATCTTGCACATCGTCGCTGATGAAACTGTACCGCCTGTCCATTATTTTTTTCTTAAAACTGGTCACGCCTCTCAGCCGCATATGGATATGCAGTACATAAGAACAATTTTCGTTGTGTTAATTTTCCTATCATGTGTAAAGGTAAATGTACCTTAAAATACATTATGTCCGCCTCTGTGGTATAATGGTTATTGTGATTAGCTGCCACCCCTAGAGGCCCGCGTTCAATTCCTAGCTCTGCCACGAAATTAGAAAAGTGGTACGAGGGCTGGAACGGGGTCTACTCAGCCTCTGGAGGTCAACTGAATAGAGGTGGGTTCGATTCCCACCTCAGCCATTCTGGAAGTGGTTTTCCGAGGTTTCCCACTTCTCTTCTCCTCCAGGCAAATGCTGGGATGGTTCCTAACTTACGGCCACGGCCGCTTCCTTCCCTCTTCCGTGTCTATTCCTTCCAATCTTCCCATCCCCCACCAAGGTCCCTGTTCAGCATAGCAGGTGAGGCCGCCTGCGCGAGGTACTGGTCATTATCCCCAGTTGTACCCACGACCCAATATCTCATGCTCCAGACCCCCTGTGGGTGGGGGCGGTAGAATAACACCCACGGTATCCCCTACCTGTCGTAAGAGGCGACTGAAAGGGGCCTCAGGGGCTCTGAACATTGGAGCGTGGGTTGGCGTCCACGGGGCCCTCAGCTGAGTCCTGGCATTGCTTCCACTTACTTGTGCCAGGCTCCTAACTTTCATCTATCCTATATGACCTCTCTTGGTCAACTCTTGTTCTTTTCCGACCCCGACGCTATTAGGTTTGCGAGGGCTAGGGAGTCTTTCATTTTCACGCCCTTCGTGGCCCTTGTCTTTCTTTGGCCGATATCTTAATTTTTCGAAGTGTCGGATCCCTTCCATTTTTCCGTCTGATTAGTGTTATATAGAGGATGGTTGCCAAGTTGTACTTCCTCTTAAAACAATAATCACCACCACCACCACCACTCTTATGCTCCAGAACACTGCCCTTGAGGCAGTAGAGGTGGGATCCCTCACTTAGTCCGAGGGAAAAACCTACCCCTGGATTATATTGTAGAAGTGCGTAAATACACTAACGTTTGTGAAAATTGTAGCACCATGAAATAATGGCCCGAATTAATCCAAACTCGGTGGTTTTGTAGAACAGTGCGCCAGCAATAAGTGGTTAGGATTTCAGAGAGATAGGGTACATATAGGCCCCGCTGGGCCCTGTCTTGTGTGAGTGAGTTCGACCAGGCAGGATGATCGGTCTCCGGGGAGCGGGTTTGTCATACCGTGACGTTTTGATTCATACAAGGCATGCTGCTACGACAGTGATGCGTGTGTGGAAGCAGTGGCTAGATGAGGGCCATACGCAGCGACGATGGGGCACTTGTAACTTAATGGGGTATACATACAAAAAATGATAATAATAATAATAATAATAATAATAATAATAATAATAATAATAATAATAATAATAATAATAATTGTGCTAAGGCAAGATCCCAATATATGGACAATACCGAGTAGTTTCTGGATCGGTAGGTTAAGGTATTCACGCCATCCAGTTTTGCCAGATTGAAAATAGAGGCCGTGGTAATAATGGTGATTTCCTAGTACCAAGATAATTGTATTCACGACGAACTAACAAATAGCGCAGTGGAAACCGTGCGTAAGAGCATTAGAAAAAACCGGGAGTGTGAAGAATAGAAAAGAAAGTATAATAAACTTTGGAGACAGATGTATTGAAACAAACAAATGTTCACAAAAGGAAGAAGAATGTACAAATGTGGTAGTTTCCAAACCAGTAATCCTAAAATTCGGATTTTTATACAAAATAAAATCTACCAAAAGGAAAGAGAGCAAATGAGGAAGAACAAAGCAGGAACGGAAAGGAACAAGCAGGAAAAAGGAAAAATACGCCCATCTGTTGAGAAACCAAGAGTAACAAGAAATATAAAGAAAAAGATATACACAATTACAAGATCAGGATACAACAGCAAAAAATCATCGAAGTAAAGACCAAATATATAAATCAGAACTGCATCAGTTACCATCAGTTACCATCAGTTACCAGTCAGTCAACGCACAACTTATTATGCAGGCCGAAATCACAATATTATTCGATAAAGCTGCTCCAAAACAGTCACATTCAAAGCTAACCAACTGTAAACATGAATGGCGAGGCACTGTTTACGCATGAGCGCGTATAGGACTCGCGGAGTTCCAGATACCGCACACGCACAGCTCGAAAGAGATTTGCAATTAAGTTCTTCAATGGAGACATTAAATAGTTTGAAAGTGGGTGGAATCATGCTCTGGAAATGCCATGCTACCTATTAAAATTTAAAAGGAAAATATTTCCAGGTGAAGCTCGAATTTTACAGAAAATAAATTAATAGTTTGTCATACCTCATCTTGATATTCGTAGTACTGCCACAAAAAGGACACTCATGGGCACAAGTCCCTAAGGACGGAGGCGATGTTTGGTGTTCCACCCTCCACACAGGCTAAAGTCCATCTCAAATAATCCGGAGAAGGGCCAGGTTTTGATACGGTAGAGTATAGGGGAAATAATGAGGAGAAATACGTCTGGAAGATTCTAGATGTTACGGGAGCATGCGCAACAAACCAAACAGTGTCGTATGACGTCAGCAGGCAAGAATGTAGCCAGTTGATAGCAGGTAGTAGAGATGGATAGAGCTGAAGTCCGTGCAAAGTATGTGATGTCCAAATAAATATTCACTGATATTTGAGTCCCAGTTGCAGAGTAAATACGGTGTATTATCATGATGGGGGTGAGTCCATATTAGAAGTACATGAGGAATTTCATTGCAGTAGATGCCGGTGAAGTGACGAGTCCGTTACACACTGGACCACGCAATATGACCACAGCACGGGATGACCGCCATCTTGTCCGTATGGCTATAACGGACCACAAAGGTTCGTCATCGGTGTTGGCTCAACACTAGAGCAATGGAAACGTGCGCACCTGTCTACATCGATGGATCAACGTCATCTGCTGCGGATTGGACTGGTTTCACTCATGTCATTGCGTCGGCTTCCATTGGTCGGAAACCACATAAGGTTCGGACTGCAATGTCTATGTGAACGCCGTCACTGGCATGCTGAGTGGCAAAATTAGTGTTTTCTGACGAGTTCTGCTTCAACCTGTCCTACAGAGATGACCGCGTACGTGTTTGACGCTACCGTGACGAGCGCCTTCTGGCAGCCAGGATTGTTGAGTGGCATAGGGGTCAAACATCCAAGTGTGATGGTTTGTGGCACCATTGGGTACAACAATAGATCTCCAGTTCTACGTATTGAGGGTAATTTGAACAGCGACCTGTACATGAGGGAGGTTTTAGGGCCCGAGGTGCTCCCTGTCCTTAAGGCAACTCCACATGCCACATTTCAGCAGTACAATGCCCGGTCACATGTAGCGAGGAATGTGTAAGCCTTCTTCCAAGAACATCGGGTACCATTGCTTACCTGGCTTGCACGTTCGCCAGACATGTCGCCCATCGAACACACCTGGGATGTTGTTGGTCGGCAACTTGTTCGTCACGGTCCTTCAGTACCCAGAGTAAATGGTGTGTGGACTCGCACACAAACTGCCTAGAGGGAGATTCCCCAGGAACATATCCAGAATTTCTTTGATCTCATGCCACGACATTTAGAAGCTCTGATTGCAGCTCCACTAAATAATGAGCACTTAATAATTTGTGTATTGTCATGTACCTTGTTGGTATTGCATTTTTCAAAACCGTTAGTGTATGTTGTGCAAAGATACATTCCAACAGTACGGTACGGCAAGGTTCATTTTCCTTTACACATAAGCATAGAAAATTGTTCTGATGGACTGCATATTCATGTGTGGCTGGGAGGCGTGGCCAGTCGTAAGGGAAGTAATCGATAGGAAGAGCATTGTCAGATAGGCCGTATTGTCTCTTCAGCGACGATGTGTGCATTGACGCAAAACTTCCATTGTCAAGTTTAATTCGTCCCTTGTAAAATATACAGGATGAACTGAAATTCCGCGTACTCGGGCGTCGCAGCGTGACTCCTCACCTGCCAGCAATTAAAAAAGGTATCTCACAAAAGTTCGTCCTGCGAGTGTATCCGGCAAAATAAAAGGACTTTGAAGGGTGGCAATTTGCCAACACTGCAACCACATGGAGGGTAACTACCTCTGTCAGAACGTATTAGTCGTGCTGTACAGTTGTTGCAGTGGATAGAGATTTGGGTTGGCACGCAGAAGGCCGAGGGTTCGATCCTGGGTTGAGGCGTATGTTTCCTATTTCATAAATGTAGTCCGGGTGGTATAGTATCTGGCATCTTAGTCGTCAACAGCGATTGCAGCGGGTCATCTCGAAACCATTTGCACTTACATACTACGATCCTATAAATGGACGAACAATCGTTTTTCATTGGTCAGCTTTGAAAGACGTCCTTTCCACGTCGTGTGCGTGAATTTATTGGCGCCACTTCATCTACTAGATGCGATACTAGATGAAATAGAAAACATACACCTCAACCCGAGTGCGCGAATTTCGGCTCACTTGTATATTTACTAGCTGTAGTAGAGCCCGTCGTTGGCGGGGCAATCCTACACCACGTGCAAAGTTATGGAACTCCCCAGCTTCTTTCCGCCAATATTCAGACATGCCATTTTACTCGGGACGCAGCAGTAATCCCATCCATCGCAGATGAGTGGCAGCAGAAGAGACAAATCACACCACAACATGGTTAATGTAATGTTATTATTGATCATTTTGATGAGTTTTCCGTATTGAACCCTTTGGTCCATATTGAGGGATACCTACCTTTCTTACCTATCAGCAAAGTTCATGAGATCTGTCTCTTGGGTCGTATCGGGTTCTCCGTCACTTGCTGAGGTAAAGGTAGGGTTCAGTAATTCTAATATATCTACTGGAATGAAAGGTCTATTTAAAAGATTCCTATTTATTCAGGAAAATTATGAAGCAATCTGATATGTCAATGGCATCATAGAAGTCAACTGTGTCCACTGGACACCACAATCATTTTTACATAAACGTCAGAACACTGGTGTGAGACTTTAACGTAACTGCCTGACGGGCATTCATACTAGAAACCATAGTCTCAATTATTAATTATTTAAGAAAGGAAAGTCTGGAAATCCTTAAATTCGGCTTCCATGTGAGACCACATGTACCATCATAGTGATTCGTTATGGTCCAGCCCTCGTAACACGAACTCTGGATTCTGGGTATAATTAAGGCCGTCCAATCGGTGTGTGCCACACAGTGGGTCTACGGCATGGACCCTTAATTGAATCGATGTGACCTGCGTCTATGTCATGGACCGACATCTAATCTTCTAAGTTACTTTAAAGTCATTGTGGATGATGGCCGCAAGGAAATGATGCTACAATGGCATATGGCCCTAATCTAAGTCACTGAGGTTGATGACCCCCTGACCATCCAAGTTTCTAGGCTGAAGGCTAAACACAATTAAGTTACATCGGTTGATGACCAAAGTTCCACTTTACTATCCCCAGCACATTCACTGCTCAATCAATCAAAGTTCAATAATTACAACAATAGCAATGCTCACAAACTTTGTGGCAGTAAAATCCATTTCCTTCGGATATGTCCCTTTAATCGTTACTTTATTTTTTAATATTCCCCAGAAAACAAACTAAAATTTCCAGAATGCATCTCCAAGTTATTCGCTTGATTAAAGTTATTTCAAAATGCGGTTTCACTGAATTTAATAATTAAATAAATTTAAATGATTTGACGAAATGTTAACGAACAACAAATTTTATCTCCGCGGACTCTGCTTCCTTCACAAATTCCTACGCAGCTGTGATGTGAATTCAATATTGTGATATTTGTCTGGCTGGAAAAGAATTGTTACATAATTCATGTCCAGTTATGTATCTTGTCTCCTGATCTCACACTTTTAAAATCTAATCTAGTCCTAACCGTTATTAACACTTGGATATCCTAATAATCTACGTACAAACCAAACAACTCGCCATATCATTACGATGTCATATCTCGTCATTACCATTTATGAATTTTGCACACCCCTCACAGACAAACCGATCATCACAACCATCGCTCTGTATTTTGGACAACCCTGAATTTGGTTACTCTGTTCCTTATACTCAAAGTTCGTGATTTCAAATGTTCATTACGTCCCCAATTACAGTATTTCACAATACTCAGATCTTTACCGGCTATGAATCTCAACTAAATCCAGCATTTTAACGTTTTCCCCGGCCGAGAATACAGTACAATCTCAATTCCACTCCTGTCCCGTTATCACAGCTGAGGCCTCTCGCCCCCCAAGTTCGCTTGGCAGTTACATGAAACAGCTGGTTTATTCACAGTTGACTGGCTTTTCAAAATGCTCTCTTTAAACTCTGCCGACAAAATTAAACAAATACGATATTCTAACCAACAAAATGCACAGATTATGCTTCAAGATGCCCACACTAATTATACGCGTCGCCAATTAATACCGCTATGGATTTCTATGAATTTCTTTCCATTCCCAACATTATAAAATATACCTCGGGCTATCGTGTGCCGGATTCAATGACAGGACTCTAACCTGATTCGCACATCTCATCTCAACTCATATAAAACATTCCTCGGGCCTCCATGTCCCGGCTTCAATGACAGGTCCAACCTGATTCACAAATCTCATATCAACAAACTAACCTCTGTTTCCCAGCTCCACAATTATCATCGACAAAGAACTGGAATAAAATCCTCACTAGAAATCTCGACGTCTAATATCGCACAATGCATTAATCATGAATAACTTTGCATAAAGGATATCGTATTTAATAACTTGATTTTTACGATCAAAATGACAAACATTCTACTAGATCTTTTTATTGTCAGTCAGACACAGTTTAAAATGGGCCTAGAAAAACGTTTCTCTCCGTGACCAAATTCATCACCCTAGGTTCTCACCCGACAGCGCGCTTCCACTCGATTGAAAATGAGTAACCATGGATTATTATTATTAACGTCAAATTGCAGACAGAAAAATTTTACGTCGAATGAACATCTTAATTTGGCATCACAAAATATAGGCAGTGCACTCACACGGATGACGATCTACATTGGACGTGATATCACTTCGAAACCCTATTCAATGACTTTTTACAACATTATACGGCACTCGCAAGACTTCAAATTTTTTATCCAAGTGGAAAATAAAACAAATGACTCTTTTAGTCGTATTCTCACATTTACAAACTTAGTAGGGATGACCACTGCGTCGTATATCCCCATTCAAATACACTTTTAGAGATCATGAGACAAGATATAAGAGGTAGTAAGATGGAAAGTCACCTACCTCATGTAGTCACGCCAGTGTTCGTCATAGGGCTCACCTGCGACCCTGGCATTTTATTTAGCCATTTTTACATTCATGGCTTTACAAACCATTATGTTTCTTCAGGTTTCCTGGAATAAAGCATAAAAAAAGACCTAGCCACATTGGCTGAAATCTGCAGTTGAACTCAGTCTACTTTCGTTGTTTGATTTCGCAGAGCAGCTCAACAATTTTTCGTCCGCTTTGTATCACAAATGCCGGAGAAGGAGACTTCGTCATGGCGTCCCTTCATATTTATAGCAGTTACCCCCTCTCTTCGGATATCTCCCTTTGCCGCCAAGAAAATTTCTATAAATTTTCTGACTTACCTAAACTGTAATTTCAAGAGTTTTGAAAGTGACTACATGCTTGCTACATTTCTGGCGGTAGTGTTCATGGACATTTAAAATTTTTACGGGTTCGATTTGTAAGATGATTGATTGACCCCCTTTGATAGGCACTATATTTTTTTGACTTGGCTTGGTTCACGCCATGTACACGCGCTTTGAAATAGTTCACAAAAATGACTTGAGATTCTTCCGCCGTTGACACGTGTGGCTGACGTCACGTACCCCAGAGCGTGGGACCGAAGGTAATCACCTCCTCGTCACGTGTCAAATCCATGCTACCAAGAATCCAACTTTTAAGTGATTGTCGATTTATGCATAATGTTCTTAGGGCACAAAGGTCATGGGTTCAGTATACAGTAGTAGGCCTTCACGTTTAGTTTTATTACCTGCCAGACTGAGTGGCTCAGACGGTTGAGGCGCTGGCCTTCTGATCCCAACTTGGCAGGTTTGATCTTGGCTCAGTCCAGTGGTATTTAAAGGTGCTCAAATACGTCAGCCTCTAGTTGGTAGATTTACTGGCACGTAAAATAACTCTTGCGGGAATAAATTCCGGCACCTCGGCGTCTCGGAAAACCGTAAAGTAGTTAGCAGGACGTAAAGCAAAAAACGTTATTATTATTATTATTATTATCATTATTATTATTATTATTATTATTATTATTATTATTATTATTATTATTATTATTATTATTATTATTATTATTATTATTATTCCGCCACTAATGTAAAGGCAGTCGCTCGCTTTTTTAGGGTTGTCTCTTGTTTTATTTTCAAGTGTTCGTTCCATTATGATTTTTTCTCATTTTTTATAATCTTCACAATTTTCCTTGTGAAATCGGACCGAAGAGAACGCACTTTTACACCTGAAGATAATTAGACAAATACCATCGCCAACTAACACGACTAAACAATATTTCCATGTTAGCAAAGCTCGGCGTTGATATGGACTAAGCAACAAGAAGATTAAATTTATCAATTCTATTATCATAGTCGGTACGGTAAAACGGTATAAGACCTAAATGATTGGAACATTTATTCTCTGTAACTTTTGTTATGTAACACTTTTCGAGAGGACCAATAACATACGTACTGATTTTTATTAAATATTCACCCAACTACTCGTTGATATGGATTTATCGAAAGGATCATTAATAATATAAATATTTGGGACTAGCGAATGTACCCGTGCTTCGCTACGGTATTCTACATTGTATTCGAATATCGAAGTAAATAGTGTGCATGCAGTAAATAAGATTGTTTTAAAATTGCATGTCTCTTAGCGTTATCCGAGAAAGAGCATGGGGAGGTCCCCGTACGTTGTTTCCAATGTAAAGTGTTTGTTACGGATTTGTGATATAACGGCAGGCTCACTTGCCTACTGCCATTCACAATCGAGTTGGGAAGTTTACATTATAATTGCAGGCCCCATTGCCTACTACGCGGACAGAATCGATTTGGGGAGTTTTCGTTAAAATGGCAGCCTCCTTTCCTACTTCCAGACAGATTACAGTTGAGGAATTTTTATTATAATGGCAGGCAATTACCGTACTATCACTCGAAATTGAGTTGTGCAGTTATCATTATAATGCCAGTCCCATTTTCCTACTGCCAGCCAGCTTACTGCCAGTCACACCAAGTTGGTGAGTTTCCATCAAAATAGCAGGCCACTATGCCTAATACCAGTCACATTTTAGATGAGGACATTTCTTTATAATGGCGGGCACCCTTGCCTACTGCCAAACACAATCGGGTAGGGGAGTTTTAAACAAAACTGCATGCTCACTTGCCTTCTGCAAGTCAAATCGAGAAGACCTTCCTTACTAATGACAGTTACACAGGAGTTTTAGATCGACATACGAAAGTATATGCGTGTTTACAATATTGAAGACCTTCATTTACAGATTAACTGCTACTAAACGTACGTCATATCGACAAAGGATTATACCATAAGACACGCCGGATTTAGTGGCCTAAATGGCTGGTCCTATGATATGTCATCTATTCTTGGGTCAGATTGAGTTAGAAACGTGGAACAGGGTAACGTTCTTGTAAGATTATCTCACATTACATTACTTTTCGGATAATTATGTGACAGCTACATACATAGCATTTGGCTGATATATGGCTACTGGGTGGGCCAATTTTCGTGAAGAGTTTGATGATTGTGTATTTCATATAAGTAATTGAACGTATGAATTATGCATGTGAAAATTCCAAAGCGACTTAACATCGATTAATAGAGAAAAATCAAACGCAAAATGGATACAGATACGGCAAAAAGTCATAAGACCAAGGTTGTAGATCATTCCAAATTGAACGGAGATTGTGCAATCCGTTATGTGATAGGAATTTCCGAAGGTGTGCACCATCATTAAAATTGCCAGCATATTTCAATATTCTTCGGGGATAAAAAGTGAAAAATTTAATGATCTTTGTAGTTTTCCTTTCATTGCAGGCTAAAACGTATAATTTTGTCAAATTTCAATTATCTTCTTTTTCTTCTGGCAGATTATGCCGCAATCTGGATTTTGGGCGAGGCGGGTAAAAATTAGGACTTTCAGGAAACTAAACCAAAAATTATGCAGATGGTCATTATTACCCCTTAAACGGAAAGCTGTACGAAAATTTCGCCAAAATAGCCAGTGTAGAGGCACACAGTCGTTACGATTTGATTTATATAGATAAGGAATCTGCTCCATGTAAAACACCTTTTTGGCTATGTCCGCTGGACTTAACCTGCAAAACTGACCATTCATGATATCTCCCTTATTAATCCTCCTGACGAAAAAATGCACATGAAAAAAGGGTTTAGAGGTGGAATTCAATCACGTTTGGTCGATTTCCAGTCAGGTTGGTCTTGTTCTGTATATATTGTGGAAGAGTAAAATCACCATTTCGGTTCCCTATAAACCTCCAGTCCTTTCCGGAACATGAAATGTTATTTACGTTTAAAACCTACCTTTGGACAGTTGGATGCTAAATATGAATTTTGGTTCGAATGTCTTCAGTAGTTTTCAAGTTGTAAGGAATACGCTTTACACGCACCCGCTCGTGAGTTAAGTCCGATGGGACTTGTACAAAATAACGGTCCGTTAATGATATCTCCCTTATTAATCCTCGTATCGAAATGATGCACATGAGAAAAAAGGTTTAGAAATTAATTTCTACCAAGGCAGGTAGATTTAAATTAACGTTGGTTGTGTATATTTTGTGGAAGTGCAAAATCACTGTTTCGGTTTCGTATAAACCCCCAGTCAGTTCAGGGATTTAGAAACAATATTTGCCCTAAAACCTATCAAGGACAGGTGTATTCTAAATATGAGTATTGGTGGAAATGCATCCAGTAGTTTGTAGCACTCGCGTACATACGGCGTAATTAAGGAAGAAAATAATACAGTTAAGAAAGTTGAAAGTAATAGAAAATGGATTATAACTGAGGACAGCCGGATAACGACAAATATGTAAATGCCAAGTTAATGTATTGGAAAATCAAATGCCCCTCAATAAATGATGCTAGTGTGAGTTATGGATATAATAAAGCGGTAACAGAGGAGAAATTTAAGTCCATTGATTCCTAGGTAAACAAATAATAAGAAGATGACTAATGGTGTAATTACTTAATCTATTCGAAGGCGGTTATAACGATATTCCGCCAATATCCCGCAGATAGGCCGATTGACGCCTCTCTTGCCTTCTACCTAAGGAACAACCACGAATTTAAAAGCATGATGAGGAAAATGGCAATACGTTAGTTCCCTGCTGGCATGCAGTCAGAGACGTTGCCATGGTAACCTGTAGGTTCGTTGTCGGTCTGTCGGTCACTCAATGCAGAGCATGGTACCAGCAGAAAATTGTAAATTTCTCCGTCATGTAAAGAGTAAGGTAAATTATGAACATAACGAAAGTTGTTTTATAATGAAGAGACGTTTCACGTACGGTAAACGAAGTTTACAGAAAATCAATAGTATAAGAGAAAATGGAGGAAAACCATTCTGGTTTTCCTATAAACCCCCGTGTATTCAAAGATTTTAAAATGATACGCATATCGAAACCTTCCCCGGGAGGAGTATACTCTAAATATGATGTTTGGTTGAGATCTATCCAGCCGTTTCGACGTGATGGTGGAAAAACCATTCTGGTTTTCCTATAAACCCCCCGTGTATTCAAAGATTTTAAAATGATATGCATATCGAAACCTTCCCCGGGATGAGTGTACTCTAAATAAGAAGTTTGGTTGAGATCTATCCAGCCGTTTCGACGTGATGGTGGAAAAACCATTCTGGTTTTCCTATAAACCCCCCGTGTATTCAAAGATTTTACAATGATATGCATATCGAAACCTTCCGCGGGAGGAGTACACTCTAAATATGAAGTTTGGTTGAGATCTATCCAGCCGTTTCGACGTGATGGTGGAAAACCATTCTGGTTTTCCTATAAACCCCCCGTGTATGCAAAGATTTTAAAATGATATGAATATCGAAACCTTCCCCGGGAGGAGTATACTCTAAATATGAATTTTGGTTGAGATCTATCCAGCCGTTTCGACGTGATGGTGGAAAAACCATTCTGGATTTCCTATAAACCCCCCGTGTATTCAAAGATTTTAAAATGATATGCAAATCGAAACCTTCCCCGGGATGAGTATACTCTAAATATGAAGTTTGGTTGAGATCTATCGAGCCGTTTCGACGTGATGGTGGAACAGACAAACAGACAAACAGACAAACAGAAACAACTTTATTTATATAGATTTAAAATTTACGCCTTCCCCTAAACTACCATTTTACAGTGCGTGAATAAAATTGTTTACCGCCTAGATTGTAGTGCCTCCTTCTCCGAATTAAAATACCGATTTTCATTGACTTCTCTTTAGTCATTTTCTTGTGATGCCCGTACATACATTTACGTATCAACAAAGACTCCCACGAGATGCTGTCAGTTGGTACTGCACCCGCCCACCTCCTGAGTCCCAGACTAGCATTTATCTCAGGGGTGATCAGTTCGAAAACGAATAAAAAAATTTTATATCAAAAAAAAAATTATATATATCGGCGCATCAAATGAACACAGGGATGAACGGGGCATGAAAATTTAAGGTTACGGGGGACGACTCATTCATGGATACAAAATTCTGACTTCACAATAGGACTGGGAAGTGACAACTTAAATTCCATGGGCATACTGGACTAACTACAATGAAAAGATATGGAAGCTGTTTCCTATTGAAATTGCAATGAGGAGCAATTTATTCACTTATTTTGCATACTACACATGATGACAAATTTACATTGGGACACTTTTAATCCTGAAAAATAAATGACATAATATTTGGATTTTACCTCACTACTCTGGTAGTGTAAAACATCTGGTGAATTCGTCCCAATTGGTTACTGGGGATCGAATTCACATCCGTATGATTGGACGTTTCACCGCTGGAGATATTCTTTCGGCGACGAAGGCACGACAGTAACTTTTTACTGTCGTCTCCTCGTTCCGTTTGGACATGAGACACTTCCGGTATGTACATTCTGGTGAGCCGGACACCCACCGTAGAAAATGTTATCGCCTCGAAAAAACGGGAATTTATAATACGGACAAACTCTAGCCTATTATTTCCAGATTCACAAACACACCAGGTAGAGTTCATTAACTCAAAAGCTACTTTAATATTTACACTTGTCAATACGACAAGACGTACGGAAAGGTTCATTACTCTGCTCTGACCCTGCAAACATGTGCCGTCCGTGGGTTATTTACGTATCTACCGCTATCTCCCCGTGAAAACCCAACATGTGGTTCGGAGCAGTTCGACACAGGATGACTGTCCCTAGCATACCCTCCTATGATTATCAAATAATATCATTACCATTCTCTGTCTGATCATTAGCATATACTTTGACTACCATCAATTAATTTATTATTATCATTAATTTCAATTATAATCCGGTATTTGATTATTATCATTTGTCATCCGGGATGATTATATGCCAACCCTTGCCGGCGTTTCAAACGAAGGTTAGTTCTTACTCCTAATTTATCCGCACAATATAATGATCAGCTTCCTCATAAATATTTTATTATTATTATTATTATTATTATTATTATTATTATTATTATTATTAATAATAGTGGAAATCGTGATTATCGTAACCCGTAATCAACCTCGCTATAATACTTCAACTTCTCGCTCTATTTAAATTCATAAAAAAAATAAGTTTAAAAAAAAAGTACCTTCATTGGTTATTCTTCTTCTCCTTCTTCAAATATGTTATTTATTATTATTATTAGTTAAAAATCTCAAATCTTTCATTTCATCTCCCAACATCATTATTATGTCCAAAATATAAAAAAATTTATTCTTCAAAAAAAAAAGTAGCTTAGTTTTTATTATTATTATTATTATTATTTTAAAAAAACTCAAATTCGCCTGTTACACGGTAGTTCACTCTTAATATGTTTAACGCATAACCCCTTTTACAATTCCGATTTATCTTGGCACCAAGCACTCGATTTAAGACAAGATTCACTTGGAGTATGATCATTGTTATTATTATTATTAAAATTGGAAAGATGATATTTTAATATCCACTCTTTAGAATTTAGTCACATATGTTAAATCCCGTTATGAACCACTAAGATCTGCTTTATATTGGTCGGGACCACACGGTATTCGGGACCGTACCTTCAACTTCGTACTGCCGTTAATTTTATATGGGGACACCTGTCCTCCCAAGACCCATCTCACAACCTATGGCATATCGCGGCTGGGCAAATACCTCCAATGCCGGCGATTGCTAAACTATTCCTTCAAATTTGAAGTCCATTTCCTTTCATCGGAACTCTTCAAACATTTAATTCATAAATTAATCCTCGGTGCGTGGATTCTACCACTAAGAACACCGGCATATGCATTTATATCATCTTAGGCCTTGAGATTCATCTATTTCATCATTACAAACAATACGGCTCAACTTATTTCACGCCGGATATTCGTCCCTCATGACTTCCAACTCTAAATATGGGCTCAAATCATTCTGGGCTTTTAACATATCGTGACCATTCTAATTCACGTGCCTATATCGCTCTTAAACAAAATTTTAATGGTTAAATTAAAGTCCAAAAACGTAAAATCAAAAATTTACGTAAAATCAAACTGATTACGCGAATGAAAGTCTTTAACGCTACATGTCATCTCCACATTGATTATTATATTTGCACTGGCTAACTCGCGAAGCACCGTCATTATTATTATTATACTTTAACTTGCACACGCCCAAATATTATTATTATTATTATTATTTTACTTTCCTTTGTCGACTCACAAACATGATTATTATTAGTATTTTAATGACCTTCCGTACGCAACACAAATCTTCCATACTCTGGCTCTTTCGTAATCTGGCTGTCTAATAGAAATTGTTCCTAATTAAATTACAAATGATCACCGCAGTGAATGAAATTCAAATAAATGGGTTAGCACAAAAAAAGAATTTAACACTTGAAATGAACTTAATTCAAAGTATTACAAACAGCATGCATTAATTGAAAGAAATATATCCCATATTTACATTATATACAACAAACAAATGCTCAAATTAATTAATCTAACCCATTATTACGTTAATATAAATTAGTTCGTCCGTCTAACAAAAAAATAAAATCATGGACTCGGGAAGCGGACCATGTTAAGTAACCATAATTAATTTACACTGAACCCCGTTTAGTCGCGATAACATCCCCTAAATATCAAAATTGTGTACTCATTCCTATGTAGAATTCCATTGTCTCGTAGCGGAGGAGATATAGGCCTTACGGCCCCATGGTGATTTACACGTCCACCATGTCGCACAATACAAATTTTACACAATAAAACACTTCTGGGTGACTACCCATGATTAATACCTTATTACACTATTTTACACAACAATACTAATAACAAAAAAAAACACTTATAGGTGCTCCTAGACCCCTGACACTCGCACAATATACTCTTCATATACGCCCGAAACACACGTCGTGACACATTACGACGAAATGTCGTTCATTTGAACCGGCGCGTATCGCGTCTTCAATCGGCACTTCCTGGTTTATTTTCAAGCCGTCTTGATCATCGCCTAGCTCCTATAATTTCCTGCTCGGATAGTTATTCACCGTCTATCTTGAGGTGTTTACTTCAGGCTCCGCACACTGCCTTCCAAAGGTACTGTCGGCGTTCCGTTAGTTATTTATTATTTAAACACATGACATTCATTAAATTCAACATACAATTGTGCTAATTATACACACTCGGTACTATGGATAATTTCACTGTTCGTATTCATTCTCCTAATAATTCACGTACTTTCAGCTCTAATTGACTTCGAATACGTCCCGAGGTACTGACTTACAGAGTCAACATGTCAGAGTCTCAACTACTTCATTACGACTGACACGACTGGTGACCGATAACGACTGGTGACTGGTAAGAACTGAGTGATGTGAGGTCCGCTCGGTCACAACTGGTGACTTCAAACGACTGAGTACTGGTAGGAACTGCTGTGATGTGAGGTCCGCTACTGGACTTTTATGGACGATATGATTTCCCGCCGGGGTCATCCGCGGTCAACTTCTGGAGAGGGGGGTTGGTTATCCTAAATCGGCATATGCAGGCGGAGTTGGATCTCTTGCTTTATCCTACTTAATACACTGGTGATACACATTCATGTGTCGTATTCTGAACTCCTATCGTTCGGTGATCATGGAAATATCACTTAATTTCTGTCCTCCACATTTCGCGCGCTAACTCGGCGTCCCTGATGGCGTGCTCATCTCGACCAATGGCGAGATAGCGTGGGTCATTTCCACGAATTCAATACTTTAATTTATTACGATTACCATTATTCAACATGGGAACGATATCACAAAAATCCCCTCTATTCACTCATGTGGTTGGAATAATTTAATTATTGTTATCGGAGAAGCTAACTGGAGTTCACTCTGAGTTTTTCTTATGTTGGTTCATCTGCGGCCTACGATAAATTTTCTCATTGGTCAACACCGCTTTGGTTAGTTTTAAATCTCTCCCTGTGAAACGTGGCCACACCAAATGCCTCGGGCGTGAAAATACCCGGTACGTCATATTCTCGGTATTGGCGATACACCTGCTCGGCCTTGGTCCGAAATATATACTCTTTCACTTCCTCGTAGTAATTATTCTGTTGTTGTGAGCTCTAGATTTTAATCCTCTTATCTTTTGACCAGGAAACCTTCTTCCCCTTAATGACAAGCTTACCGTGGCGCCGGACTGTCGCGATCATGTTGAAATTCTCCCGTCCACACAAAACTGACACTGTATTTATTTAATATTCCAATATATCTGTATTTCTCATATCAAAATCAAATCATGAAACTAGGGGATATCTCATCAGGGTACATTTTCCTGTTGCTCGGTAAAAAAAAAATCTTGTGATAATCATGAGATTTTTTTTTATATATCCGCATCATACTTTCATCATGATTTGATTACTGCTTTCGTTCCTTTTTGATGGTGACTGATCTCGTCCCGCAGATTCT
Source organism: Anabrus simplex (assembly GCF_040414725.1). Classification (NCBI taxonomy): domain Eukaryota; kingdom Metazoa; phylum Arthropoda; class Insecta; order Orthoptera; family Tettigoniidae; genus Anabrus; species Anabrus simplex. Next base: position 1,669,209,140 of record NC_090265.1, read on the forward strand.
GGCTATTGAGTCTCAATTCTTCATTCTCTCGTTGAATCAGGTGGATCCTGTTAACGAAATCTTGGACATCACTGTCGATCTCTCCGCATTCTGGGCATGGTCTTGCTTCTATTTGCCTATGGATCAGTTGGACTTCTTCTTCTCTTCCATCTTCTTCTTCATCATCCTCTCCTTCGTCCTCGTCTTCTTCTTGGTCGTCCTCTGCCTTATTCAAATTCTCTCGTTTTCCTCCTAGCTCCGAGTTGTCGTTCGTCCTCGAATCTAGGGGCGTTTGGATTTAGCTGGCTACTATATTGAGAATGTGACAACGGCGCGTTCCTTTCCCCGTTGCGACCACCATTAGCCTCCTTATTCCATTTGTCCTCTAAATATTGCTTGGTCTCCTGATGTAGCTCCTCCATAGTTTGTATCGTAGCCTCTATGTATGGTTTCCCATCGTCTCGGTCCCAAACACTACATGGCTTGTCCTCCTTTCGGTCATGATTTTGGATTGCCTCCTTCCATTTCCTCTTCTTCAGCTCATCGAGGTACTGCTGGGTTTCTGGGTGTCGATCGTCCCCATTTCTACGGTATTCCTTCGTGTAAGGCCTTCGGTTATTCTGATTTCTTCGGTGGTACGGCTGAGTTTCGCTCCTTCCATTCCGATGTCCACGGTATCCCCTTTCGTCATGGAATTTAACATGCTTCGTTTGCCAGTTGCCTTCCGCAAATCCTCCTCCGTGATTCCATTGTCGGGGTCTCCATCCTGGATCATACATCCTCTTGGGTTCTGGATCGGTACTCGTTCCTTGGCTTCTAGTATTAATGGTTCTAGTTTCCGTCTGCCTCTCGACGTTATTTATCTGTTGCTCTCTAGGCCTGGGTTGCCTCTGGTTAGAGTGATACGTGGTCTGATCTAATTGACGTAAAAGAGCTTCCGCTTGTACTGCAGTCTGAATATTCGACGCAATCATCATCCGCTGGACCTCAAATGGTAACTGCTTCCCGATAGCGCTAATGAGATCTGTCTCACTGACCGGATTGTCTAATTCCCGCATCTTATGAAATTGGGATACGAAATACTCTGAATATTTAGTTGGGGACGATGTTGAATAACGTCTAGAATACAACTCCAACCTAAGATCTTGCTGTTCTTGGATACTCCAGAATTTTTGCAAAAACGCCTGTCGGAATCCCATGAAATCCTCGAATGTGTATAAGAAGGCCCTGAACCACATTGCAGGTGCTCCGTCCAAAAACTTCTCTACAGTTCGTAATTGCCGCTCCGCCGGAATTTTATTTTCACTAATATAGTTAGTGATCTCGCGGATGAAGCCTTTAGGGGTTATATGTCCTCGAGCGTCGTATCTAGGTGGTTTGTCGTCTGACATTTTGATGACGTGGACCACAGATGTCGGAAGGGCATTTGATGATGATGACGATCCGTCTCCTACTTCAAACTTAAGTCCGGTCGTATCGGCTTGTGACATGCCTTCCTTTTTATGAAAGCCCTGATTGTCTGGGGTCTCGAACTCTCGGTACTGGAGATGGAAGTCCTGAAGTGACCCTGGCTGTTCTAACCTGGCCTTGACCTGTTCCAGATCCTTTCTAATTTCTTCCAGCCTTTCGGTATTACTGTCGGGCATGTGCTTGGACACTGAATTCTGCCCCGTGTGGACCTTAAATTGTTCCACTAATCTGACCTCTGTGTCAGCGATCGTCTGGCTTTGTTCCGCTAACCCATCAGTCTTTCTGAACAATGCTACATTTGCCTCCTCACACTGTGTGAGTCTACGGCTACGATCTTCCGAATTCGTCTTTATATCCTGAATTTCATTTCTGAGACCGGCTACTAGTACTAGGGTACGAACAGTTTCACCTCGTAACTCATCGATTCCCTTTTCGTGCCTGTCCAAAGTATTTGCAGTATATGCACCTTTACTTTCCACGTGGCTTCGGATGATATCGTTTTCCTTGCGACATTCACCCCTCACCTCTTCGATGTGCGCCTTTAAATCTTCGCGGTCGACCAACCTCTGAGCTGAAATCTCCTGAATACTGGCCTTTAATTTCTCCTTAATTTCGTTACGTTCTAGTAACGCCTCATCCCTGAATCGGTCAACCTTTTCATTGACACTAATAATACACGAGTCGATATGCCCTTTCAATTCGTCCTTAGCGAAATGACACGCCTCTTGGACTTGGGTCATTTGGTCCCGTAATTCCTGTCCTAGTGATATACTGGCGGCATGAACCTCAGCTATTTGTTCAGTGAGTTTCATTTTATTAATTTCACACGCGGCCTGTATCATATCGACTTTATTCTCCAAAGAAACGCTAGCTGCCTGCACCTTGTCCACTTTAATTTCTAATGAACTATTAGCGGCATTTATTTGTTCCGTCAGTTCCTGTCTATTAGCCTCAATTTTACGCTCTAGTGAAACACTCGCGGCCTGAACTATAGATGTCAGTTCCTGTTTAGTAGAAACACTAGCGGCCTGAACTATAGATGTCAGTTCCTGTTTAGTAGAAACATTAGCGGCCTGAATTTGTTCCGTAGTTATAGCCAAAACTCGCATTAAATCTTCCAAAGTGAGAGCTTTCACCTCTCCCTGTCCTTCTAACTGTTCACCTTGGGGACGCTCCCCACCTTCGTCTGACATTATATCAAATGAGAAAAGAGGGCCGATCAGCCTCTCATCCTATCGCACACGATTACGACAATTTTGGGTCTAGGCCCTATCATACGGTTATATCCTCGTTACTATTTTCTAGAATTTTTAAAATTTCCAAATTCAAAACCAAAACAATATTTTTCGCTTTCACATAGCGAATAATTTATATAACGTAATTCAAATTTGCATATTAATTGCCATCACGTGCTTATTATGCCTGAATTATATATCATCAGTCATTCCCGACTATGACAACAACAACAACAATCGATAATACCATGACGAAAACCTTGAAGTCACCTGTCTTGAAATAATTTAAATTTAACTTACACAGTTCCATTATCTTTTTATTAATACTTGAATCTGGTTCTCAGTCATATTTTTACCAAATACAGTATTCCTAATAAATTTTGCCTATATAAAATTCCTGCCCATGGATAGTTACATTTATGTGGAGTCTCACTAAATCACAATAACTTTTAATTTCATAGAATAGGGAATTATTAATTTAATGAGTCTTTATAGCAATAAAATACTATTGTATAATTATCAAGTCTAGCCCCGTTCGAAACTAACCTTACTTTAACATGAAATACTACTTGACATATCAAAAACCACTATTTAACTTAACCGTGATGCGGTCAAAATTTAATTAAATATCCCGATTGGGTTTACATTTAAGTTAAACAACTGGGCCTATTTATAATGAAATCGGGCACTGAGCTGCTCGCTAATGATATCGTCGCTAATACAACAAAAAGTTCAGATTTTTTTTTTTTTTTTTTTTGCGAAAAAAAATATAAAGTCACCCGTTGCTCAAACATGATGCAATAGGCCCTTTCACGTTGGGCGCCATTATGCACCCGCCCACCTCCTGAGTCCCAGACTAGCATTTATCTCAGGGGTGATCAGTTCGAAAACGAATAAAAAAATTTTATATCAAAAAAAAATTATATATATCGGCGCATCAAATGAACACAGGGATGAACGGGGCATGAAAATTTAAGGTTACGGGGGACGACTCATTCATGGATACAAAATTCTGACTCCACAATAGGACTGGGAAGTGACAACTTAAATTCCATGGGCATACTGGACTAACTACAATGAAAAGATATGGAAGCTGTTTCCTATTGAAATTGCAATGAGGAGCAATTTATTCACTTATTTTGCATACTACACATGATGACAAATTTACATTGGGACACTTTTAATCCTGAAAAATAAATGACATAATATTTGGATTTTACCTCACTACTCTGGTAGTGTAAAACATCTGGTGAATTCGTCCCAATTGGTTACTGGGGATCGAATTCACATCCGTATGATTGGACGTTTCACCGCTGGAGATATTCTTTCGGCGACGAAGGCACGACAGTAACTTTTTACTGTCGTCTCCTCGTTCCGTTTGGACATGAGACACTTCCGGTATGTACATTCTGGTGAGCCGGACACCCACCGTAGAAAATGTTATCGCCTCGAAAAAACGGGAATTTATAATACGGACAAACTCTAGCCTATTATTTCCAGATTCACAAACACACCATGTAGAGTTCATTAACTCAAAAGCTACTTTAATATTTACACTTGTCAATACGACAAGACGTACGGAAAGGTTCATTACTCTGCTCTGACCCTGCAAACATGTGCCGTCCGTGGGTTATTTACGTATCTACCGCTATCTCCCCGTGAAAACCCAACATGTGGTTCGGAGCAGTTCGACACAGGATGACTGTCCCTAGCATACCCTCCTATGATTATCAAATAATATCATTACCATTCTCTGTCTGATCATTAGCATATACTTTGACTACCATCAATTAATTTATTATTATCATTAATTTCAATTATAATCCGGTATTTGATTATTATCATTTGTCATCCGGGATGATTATATGTCAACCCTTGCCGGCGTTTCAAACGAAGGTTAGTTCTTACTCCTAATTTATCCGCACAATATAATGATCAGCTTCCTCATAAATATTTTATTATTATTATTATTATTATTATTATTATTATTATTATTATTATTATTATTATTATTAATAATAGTGGAAATCGTGATTATCGTAACCCGTAATCAACCTCGCTATAATACTTCAACTTCTCGCTCTATTTAAATTCATCAAAAAAAATAAGTTTAAAAAAAAAGTACCTTCATTGGTTATTCTTCTTCTCCTTCTTCAAATATGTTATTTATTATTATTATTAGTTAAAAATCTCAAATCTTTCATTTCATCTCCCAACATCATTATTATGTCCAAAATATAAAAAAATTTATTCTTCAAAAAAAAAAGTAGCTTAGTTTTTATTATTATTATTATTATTATTTTAAAAAAACTCAAATTCGCCTGTTACACGGTAGTTCACTCTTAATATGTTTAACGCATAACCCCTTTTACAATTCCGATTTATCTTGGCACCAAGCACTCGATTTAAGACAAGATTCACTTGGAGTATGATCATTGTTATTATTATTATTAAAATTGGAAAGATGATATTTTAATATCCACTCTTTAGAATTTAGTCACATATGTTAAATCCCGTTATGAACCACTAAGATCTGCTTTATATTGGTCGGGACCACACGGTATTCGGGACCGTACCTTCAACTTCGTACTGCCGTTAATTTTATATGGGGACACCTGTCCTCCCAAGACCCATCTCACAACCTATGGCATATCGCGGCTGGGCAAATACCTCCAATGCCGGCGATTGCTAAACTATTCCTTCAAATTTGAAGTCCATTTCCTTTCATCGGAACTCTTCAAACATTTAATTCATAAATTAATCCTCGGTGCGTGGATTCTACCACTAAGAACACCGGCATATGCATTTATATCATCTTAGGCCTTGAGATTCATCTATTTCATCATTACAAACAATACGGCTCAACTTATTTCACGCCGGATATTCGTCCCTCATGACTTCCAACTCTAAATATGGGCTCAAATCATTCTGGGCTTTTAACATATCGTGACCATTCTAATTCACGTGCCTATATCGCTCTTAAACAAAATTTTAATGGTTAAATTAAAGTCCAAAAACGTAAAATCAAAAATTTACGTAAAATCAAACTGATTACGCGAATGAAAGTCTTTAACGCTACATGTCATCTCCACATTGATTATTATATCTGCACTGGCTAACTCGCGAAGCACCGTCATTATTATTATTATACTTTAACTTGCACACGCCCAAATATTATTATTATTATTATTATTTTACTTTCCTTTGTCGACTCACAAACATGATTATTATTAGTATTTTAATGACCTTCCGTACGCAACACAAATCTTCCATACTCTGGCTCTTTCGTAATCTGGCTGTCTAATAGAAATTGTTCCTAATTAAATTACAAATGATCACCGCAGTGAATGAAATTCAAATAAATGGGTTAGCACAAAAAAAGAATTTAACACTTGAAATGAACTTAATTCAAAGTATTACAAACAGCATGCATTAATTGAAAGAAATATATCCCATATTTACATTATATACAACAAACAAATGCTCAAATTAATTAATCTAACCCATTATTACGTTAATATAAATTAGTTCGTCCGTCTAACAAAAAAATAAAATCATGGACTCGGGAAGCGGACCATGTTAAGTAACCATAATTAATTTACACTGAACCCCGTTTAGTCGCGATAACATCCCCTAAATATCAAAATTGTGTACTCATTCCTATGTAGAATTCCATTGTCTCGTAGCGGAGGAGATATAGGCCTTACGGCCCCATGGTGATTTACACGTCCACCATGTCGCACAATACAAATTTTACACAATAAAACACTTCTGGGTGACTACCCATGATTAATACCTTATTACACTATTTTACACAACAATACTAATAACAAAAAAAAACACTTATAGGTGCTCCTAGACCCCTGACACTCGCACAATATACTCTTCATATACGCCCGAAACACACGTCGTGACACATTACGACGAAATGTCGTTCATTTGAACCGGCGCGTATCGCGTCTTCAATCGGCACTTCCTGGTTTATTTTCAAGCCGTCTTGATCATCGCCTAGCTCCTATAATTCCCTGCTCGGATAGTTATTCACCGTCTATCTTGAGGTGTTTACTTCAGGCTCCGCACACTGCCTTCCAAAGGTACTGTCGGCGTTCCGTTAGTTATTTATTATTTAAACACATGACATTCATTAAATTCAACATACAATTGTGCTAATTATACACACTCGGTACTATGGATAATTTCACTGTTCGTATTCATTCTCCTAATAATTCACGTACTTTCAGCTCTAATTGACTTCGAATACGTCCCGAGGTACTGACTTACAGAGTCAACATGTCAGAGTCTCAACTACTTCATTACGACTGACACGACTGGTGACCGATAACGACTGGTGACTGGTAAGAACTGAGTGATGTGAGGTCCGCTCGGTCACAACTGGTGACTTCAAACGACTGAGTACTGGTAGGAACTGCTGTGATGTGAGGTCCGCTACTGGACTTTTATGGACGATATGATTTCCCGCCGGGGTCATCCGCGGTCAACTTCTGGAGAGGGGGGTTGGTTATCCTAAATCGGCATATGCAGGCGGAGTTGGATCTCTTGCTTTATCCTACTTAATACACTGGTGATACACATTCATGTGTCGTATTCTGAACTCCTATCGTTCGGTGATCATGGAAATATCACTTAATTTCTGTCCTCCACATTTCGCGCGCTAACTCGGCGTCCCTGATGGCGTGCTCATCTCGACCAATGGCGAGATAGCGTGGGTCATTTCCACGAATTCAATACTTTAATTTATTACGATTACCATTATTCAACATGGGAACGATATCACAAAAATCCCCTCTATTCACTCATGTGGTTGGAATAATTTAATTATTGTTATCGGAGAAGCTAACTGGAGTTCACTCTGAGTTTTTCTTATGTTGGTTCATCTGCGGCCTACGATAAATTTTCTCATTGGTCAACACCGCTTTGGTTAGTTTTAAATCTCTCCCTGTGAAACGTGGCCACACCAAATGCCTCGGGCGTGAAAATACCCGGTACGTCATATTCTCGGTATTGGCGATACACCTGCTCGGCCTTGGTCCGAAATATATACTCTTTCACTTCCTCGTAGTAATTATTCTGTTGTTGTGAGCTCTAGATTTTAATCCTCTTATCTTTTGACCAGGAAACCTTCTTCCCCTTAATGACAAGCTTACCGTGGCGCCGGACTGTCGCGATCATGTTGAAATTCTCCCGTCCACACAAAACTGACACTGTATTTATTTAATATTCCAATATATCTGTATTTCTCATATCAAAATCAAATCATGAAACTAGGGGATATCTCATCAGGGTACAGTACAATTATTTATTCACATCTATTTACAAATTAAACACACACATAACCTTAATCACTGCTGTTAAAAACAAAACACTCACATCACAAATCGCCATTTTTTTAAAAAACTGCCCGACACTTCAATATGTCGACTGCATCCACTGCATGTCACGAGTTCACAAGTATATTTTTACCACACTATAACTCTACTGAACAATGACTCTTTAACCAAGAACTCTCTCCAACCAATAACTCCCTAACCAATAATTATCTTTCACCGTCAAGATCGCTCCTTATATATGCCCTGGCCAGGCTTCCAGAAAGATACGTTACCAAAAAAAAAAAAACTACCTTCGTGAAAATTCTACAGTGCCTAATACACAGGCAGAATATTCTCCATCGTTCTCGTCTACCTATACCATTCTAGAAGTTACACTGTGTTTCACAATTATGGATTATAAATTATATATACATGCAAGAATGAATTATATACACATTCTTACATTAATTGAACTGATATAAATGTTTATGTACAGCACATGATTCATGACATAACCTCACACACAGTACGATCATTCGACTACGTATATAATAATAATAATAATAATAATAATAATAATAATAATAATAATAATAATAATAATAATAATAATAATAATAATAATAATAATAAATGGATGTACATCACTTCATAGCCATACATACAAGTAATAATAATAATAATAATAATAATAATAAAAATAATAGTAATTCGAGCTCGACATTTGCATTAGTTACGCATGGGTGTGAGAATATTGGTTTCAAGTTATATCTGTTTATCGCAATTGCGTCAACAGACAGACAGACAGACAGACAGACAGACAGACAGACAGACAGACAGACAGACAGACAGACAGACAGACAGACAGACAGAGAGAGATGACAGAAAATTAAAAAGTGCAATTCCTTGTTAGTGTGGACACGACTGACACAGAAATGCCATTCTTTTTAATTCTGAGCATTTTACTTGCAAAACTCTTATTTTATATACTGTAGATATAATTTTGTTTTGAAAAGTTGTCACTCTCGGGGGTGGCACCCTCCTCCTCAACCAAGCCAGCCCTGCATCCGACGCTAAGTATTATAGAGGAAGCCACCTTGCACTGCGATGTGTAGTCAGATCAGCTGTTCAACTGCTAGCGAGTAACTAACTTCTGCAATATTTGAAAGCGATTCATATGTAAATTTCTTCAAAGGATGAGGCTGATAAACTTGTTGTTTTATTCCTCAAAACAAATATCCATCTACACGACGTTGTGCTGGATGAGCCCCAAATAAAGAGCGCTCTCTGGCAGAGTGGAGAGCCACAGCCGGGTAATATATTGGAACATGTTGCCCACTTTCGTCTTAATTTGGTTTCCTCATACTGTGTAAGCACCTGCCCACGTCGCTCTCCGCGGGACGTCCGCCTCCAGCTGACACGCAAGCACGTCCCACTGCGACGGCCGAGGTCACGGCTTCTCATCTCTCAACTACAAGCTAACGGAAGCAAAACATATGTGAACCTGACTCGTGGCTGTGAATTGGGCATAAATGTTTTCTTCCTTCATTGACTGGACAGCAGCATGCACTAGCTGTGGGAATGCATGATTTAATGGATAGGAAGAAACGGCTTAGGTCCTCTGAAGAGTAATTTTAACATAGACTTACTTTCTCCACAACGGGTAGGGCCTACACGGGAAAAAAATATGACGCTTTCAATGTTTGGGTAGAACGCTTATATCGTCAAGGGTATTTAACTTACGATTATGTTTTGTCTCAATTCACAGATAAAAGAGGATAGAAAACAATTTAAAATCTGAAACAAGGTTTTAATAAAATATAACCACAAAGTAAGGCCAAATTTGTGCTAAATATGTGAAATCACACGCATACCCTGTTATAAGGTGTTGACTCGCAGCTCAGTTGAAGGTTAGCTGTCGTTGTGAATACATCGCGGTCACTTGTATAGAATAATAATAAAAAGACAAAGGCACTTCCGTACAGGCCATGAAGGTCCTTGGAGGAGTGGAAGGTAAAGGCTTCCACCATTGTTAACCGCGGCACGTAATGGGGTAGAGTGGTTAGCTCTACGCCCGGCTGCCTTTGCCCCCAGGAATTAACCTGGTACTCATTTTTGGTGTAGGCTGAGTGAACCTCAGGGCCATATGCACCTCCGGAAGTGGAAATCTCGTTTCTTAAATTTTACGACTTCCTGACGGAGATTCGAACCCACGTCCTTCCGGGAGAACCCAGCACGCCTTTACCGCCTCGGCCAGGTAGCCCCTAGGACATGTAATAACAGAAAAGAAAAATTGATACGTAAGTCTACGAAGAAGCTGCCTCTGTGTATCAGTGGTAGAGTGTCGGCCTCCGGATCCCGAGATAGCGGGTTTAAACCCGGCAGAGGCAGTCGAATTTTAGTCCGCCTCTGTGGTGTAGTGGTTAGTGTGATTAGCTGCCACCCCCAGAGATCCGGCTTCGATTCCCGGCTGTGCCACGAAATTTGAAAAGTGGTACGAGGGCTGGAACGGGGTCCACTCAGCCTCGGGAGGTCAACTGAGTAGAGGTGGGTTCGATTCCCACCTCAGCCATCCTAGAAGTGCTTTTCCGCGGTTTCCCCACTTCTCCTCCAGGCAAATGCTGGGATGGTACCTACCTTAAGGCCACGGCCGCTTCCTTCCATCTTCCTTGCATATCCCTTACAAACTTCCCACCCCTTCACAAGGCCCTTATTGAGCATAGCAGGTGAGGCCGCCTGCGCGAGGTATTGGTCATTCTCCCAGTTGTATCCCCCGACCAAAAGTCTGAAGCTCCAGGACACTGCCCTTGAGGCGGTAGAAGTGGGATCCCACGCTGAATCCGAGTGAAAAACCGACCCTGGAGGGTAAACAGATTAAGAGGAGGAAGAAGTCTACGAAAATCTCAAAACCCTGCGGCCGTAGCAGTAGTGACAGCCTATCGCTAATTATTTTTATAAGTTGAATATTATTATTCTTCTTTTATTTTTATTTACTGTCGTTTCTGACAACTATGGATCACGTTCGACAATCTTTGTATTATTTTTAGCCTTCTCTACCTTCACTCTCTACCAGTATTCTTCATCCAATTTCCTACTTCTTGGTTCTTTTAAGGATCTCCCAGGCTCCTGGAAACCACGAAACTTTTTGGCGGGTTTTCCTAATCGATTTCTGCCCATTGTATCACCTTCCATAACCTCCAAGTTACTCAAGTACAACCTCACTTTTCGAAACCATTTAAGCTCTATCTTCTCTTTCTGAAGAATCGAAGATTCTCTTCGTCAGTCTGTTATTGTTCATCCTCAACAAATGTCCATGGAACTATAACCTTTTGTTCCTCATCAATTCAAACACTCCTGTTCTTTGTTTGATTTGAGTCTCCTCTCTCTCCATTTTTTTTGTTTGGGTCTACAATTTTTCTGAGCATTTTTCATTTTTATCTTCCGGATATCTTCAAGCTCAACTTTCCCAATCAGATCAAATCATATCCAATCCACTTACTTTAGCCCCATACGATAAAACCTTGTTGCAGATGTTCCTCGTCAATGACATTTTCATTTTTCTCGCCCGCTTTTTAATGGCATTATTTTCCGATCCATTCTGTTGAAAATTTTCTCTCAAATTCTTAAAGCTCTTAACTCTCTTTATTCTTTCCTCTCCTAACTTCAACAGCGGAGGAGCCATTTAAAGGTTGGTCTTGAGCTCAGTCTTCTCACGATAGATTTGAAGCACAGTCTTCACTGCCATCATTTAGAGCTGTTGCTATATCGCTGGTGAGTATAACTATATCATCAGCGAATGCCAAACAAGCCATACTCAGCTTACCACTCCCAATCTTGAAAGTCTCTCGGACAGGAACATCCTTCTTCCATTCCCTAACTACATTTTCCAGAACGCAGTTGAACATGATTGGTGAGAACCCGCCACCTTCTCTTGCATCAGTTTTGATTTCGAAGGACGCAGAGATCTCCGCCCTGAACTTTATTTTGGAGTAAGTGTTGTTGATTGTTTGCCTGATTACATTTATTGTCTTGTTGTCTACTCCAGACCGTTCTAGAACACCCATCAATGTTAATTAGTCGATAGGGCCATATGACTATCTGAAGTCCACAAACACCGCCACATATTTATTATTATTATTATTATTATTATTATTATTATTATTATTATTATTATTATTATTATTATTATTATTATTATTATTATTATTATTATTATTAGGCTATAAGACTTAGGGATAATGGGAACATGGATAGCTTGTTTGGGTCAATCAAACACATTAAATACATACAGTACAGTATTGATAATCATACTGCAGTGAGAACTGATGGTAAAATGAGTTATTAGTTTAAAGTACTGTAGTTGCAGGGGTAGACAAGGCAGTTTTTTTCCTTCCTTATTGTTCATAAGCCACCTGGCCTGGTTACCCTGCCATAAATACAAGAGTAGAAATTGGACATCACATTTATCGAACATATCCCTTGGTAAATTATTCCAATCCCTAATTCCTCTTCGTATAAGCGAATATTCGCTGCAATTTGTCCTCCTTCATTCCAACTTTCACTTTCATACTTCTAAAAACTCCCTTAAAGGTTGTTCGCCTACTAACATCATTTCATGCCATCTGTCCACTGACAGCTCGGAAAATACCGTTTAGTAGAGTAGCTCGTATCCTTACTCCAAAGTCTTCCCACCCAAATTTTGCTACATGTTTGTAACATTTACTCTTTTGTGGGAAATCACCCATAACGAATCGCCCTCCTTTTCTTCGGATTTTTTCCAGTACATGAGAAAATGTGCACTGGAAGTTTCCATGCAAATTAGAATGTAATGATACGCCCTGGTACACCGGTATTTGTGGGATCGACTTAAAATTCAAGATTCAAGTAAAATTATTGGAGTTTAAGACAGTACGGTATAACATATGTGAAGAGAAAATACCTAATGATTTCCTGCCCCTTTGGTCAGCAGCCAACAGTAATGCAGTATTCACAGCAGAGTTTGAATGGGCCTTCGGCTAAATAAATAAAACTGTAACTCTTATTATAAGTGCTCTTTAAGTGAAACATGTCGCTGACTTTATGTTTATGAATGTTACGGGATCCACACTCCAGCATTTTGATTACCACCATATGTGAAGACTGGGTTGTCATCTGGAAGATCTTTAGGAGATGACCCCAACTGCCGTGAAAGTAAAACTGCCAGATAACGTCTACATTGCGGGAGTAATGGCGATTCATATTTTCCAACTAAGTCCTGCTTAATAGTGCTCAGATTCTGGACGAGTTAAATTTTTCTCTAATTCTTGCACATTGTTGTAAACCGATTTACATAATTTGACAGTCAGATATTTTTAGTGAAACATCACAAGTAAGTTGGAATTAACTCCTCTGATGAGGTTTAGTAGGAAATCACGTCCATTACACGTAATGATCAGTGGTGAGCCTGTACAAGTGGTAGCAAAGTTCAAATATCTTGGCCAGACCACAATAGAAAAACCTTCAGTGTCACATTGAAATAAAAACACGATTAGCAATAGCAACGCAAGCCTTCAGAGATCAATAGTCCCTTCTGTGTCAGAAAACAATATCCCTCATCTTACGTAAAATAATAATGAAATCTTATGTTTGGTTTGTTACGCTGTATTGTGCTGAGACTTGTACGTTAATCAAAAGTGATATTTAGAAGCCTTTGAAATATGGTGTTGGCGTCGGCTGCAACGGATAAGCTGGGTGTAGGAGAAGACTAACACTGAAGCATTGAACATTGTTCAAGAAAAGAGGAAACTTTCTTTGATGGTTCATAGGCTTCGACTTAGGAATGTGTTGTTAGAAATTTTGGAAGGTGAAATACCAGGAAAACGCCCTCGTGGAAGATCAAGAAAGACAATCATGATGACATTTCTTGTGAACTCAGGATGCAGGAGCTATGCAGACTCAAAACGTACTGCACAGGTTCGACCCAGTTGGAGGAGACTCATCGCAGGAGCAAACCGGTTATTAGCCTGAATTACTCTAAGGAGAAGAAGAAGAAGAAGCAAAATAAGAAGTGACGTCAGGAAGGGCATCCGGTGGTAAAAACTCGCTACGAAGATTCCTCTCACTTCTTAGCCGGGAGACAGTGGGTTCGAGCCGCACTGTCGGCAGCCCTGAAGATGGTTTTCCGTGGTTTCCCATTTTCACACCAGATACATGCTTTACCTTAATTAAGGCCACGGCCGCTTCCTTCCAACTCCTAGGCCTTTCCTATCGCATCGTCGCCATAAGACCTATCTGTGCCGGTGCGACGTAAAGCAAATAGCAAAACAAAAACAACAAAAAAAATTCTTAGCCGACCGCACAGATCAACGGGACATGGGTAGGACATACATCACAAGTTAAGTTGGAAATTCCAAGAATGCACAGTGTTACAAGAGAGACTCCTGTTAATTAAGAAAATAATAAACGAGTAAATTGAGCTTGAATATCAAATACTGCACCGTTAGCATCATACAAACCAGCCCCAAAATTCCATCAGACGAGACTTGCAAATTAAATAATAAATTTGTGATTCCTATTCGCATGCAATTAAGCTGGTATGAAGTTTAAAACTAATTCCAGTTGGCATCATTATGAGCGAACAATTGATAAGGAGTAATTTCATTTTAATTACACACAACTGGAGGGCACACGCTTCAGGATTACTCCAATTAAATCGTGGGATTGATACAACCAACTTCCTTCAACTCATAGTGGTGGACAGCATCCCCGAACGTAATGAATCAGAACGAGAGGACCGGCTTGTTAGCCTGCTTTGTGGGATCTAGAAGTCTTCTGCTGGGACCCTCACCAGGATTACTTGATTCAAGAACGGGAAAATATCCAAAGAAAAGCAGCTCGATTTGTTCTGGGTGATTTCCGACAAAAGAGTAGAGTTACAGAAATGTTGCAAAGTTTGGACTGGGAAGACTTAGGAGAGAGGAGACAAGCTGATCGACTAAGTGGTATGTTCCGAGCTGTCAGTGGAGAGATGGCGTTGAATGACATCAGTAGACGAATAAGTTTTAGTGGTGTCTTGAAAAGTAGGAAAGATAACAATATGAAGATAAAGGTGGAATTCAAGGGGACAAATTGGGGCAAATATTCGTTTATAGGAAGAGGAGTTAGGGATTGAAATAACTTACCAAGCGAGATGTTCTATAAATTTCCAATTTCTTTGCAATCATTTAAGAAAAGGCTAGGAAAACAAGAGATACGGGATCTACCACCTGGGTGACTGCCCTAAATGCAGATCAGTGGTGATTGAAATTGAAATTGAATGTAGCAATGAGGAGTCTCATTTTCCAATGCGAATAGTCTTAGTGACAACTAATTCTGTCAATTATGTTTTTGGATATACTTTAATTTCACAATATCTGACGTAAACGTGTGGCCGGGATCTCGACAGACATGTCTGCTAATAGGGAAAGCGGAGAAAGAAACAGCATCTTCAATGTTAACAGAAGTTTTACTATTGATACAGTCGGTACACCACCTTGGCCCTCCAACACGTCTTAGACCCTAGACTGTCAAGTAGCCAGGGACGTAATGAATGTGATACGAGCCCACCTGCCTAAATAAAAAATATGGGCCCACTCAAATAAAATATAAAACCTAAGAATAAATTAATATAAATCTAATTACAGTAGGTAGAAATAATGCAATATATTGTCGAGTTATATGAACGAAGGAATTATGCGTTACTGTAAGATTACTAAAGAATAATATTTAATAGGTTTTATTTAACTGCCTCTGTGATTTAACGACTAAGCTGCTAAACTGCCAACCGTGACGCACATTTATTGGTTTTAATTTCTCAGCAACTACGGAACTATACTCTGTAACCGATACCGAAGTCTATGTTATAATAATGTACTCAATTGCAATACAGAAAAATTTACGAACAAAATTAAATCATAAACTGTTCAAATAAAGTTTGAAAAATATCAAACCGCACAACCGATAAGCCAATTATTAACTTCACGTAAAGAGAGCTAGTTGACACTTCTTATTGGCTGTACACTGTTGCCGAATAAACGTGTACCGGGCGAGTTGGCTGTGCGATTAGGTTCGCGCGGCTGTGAGCTTGCATCCGCGAGGTAGTGGGTTCGAATCCCACTGTCGGCAGCCCTGAAGATGGTATTCCGTGGTTTGCCATTCTCACACCAGGCAAATGCTGGGGCTGTACCTTAATTAAGGCCACGGCCGCTTCCTTCCCACTTCCAGGACTTTCCTATGTCATCGTCGCCATAAAACCTATCTATGTCGGTGCGACATAATGCATCATCATCATCATCATCATCTGTTTACCCTCCAGGTTCGGCTTTTCCCTCGGACTCAGCGAGGGATCCCACCTCTACCGCCTCAAGGGCAGTGTCCCGGAGCTTCAGACTCTTGGTCGGGGGATACAACTGGGGAGAATGACCAGTACCTCGCCCAGGCGGCCTCACCTGCTATGCTGAACAGGGGCCTTGTGGAGGGATGGGAAGATTGGAAGGGATAGGCAAGGAAGAGGGAAGGAAACGGCCGTGGCCTTAAGTTAGGTACCATCCCGGCATTCGCCTGGAGGAGAAGTGGGAAACCACGGAAAACCACTTCCAGGATGGCTGAGGTGGGAATCGAACCCACCTCTACTCAGTTGACCTCCCGAGGCTGAGTGGACCCCGTTCCAGCCCTCGTACCACTTTTCAAATTTCGTGGCAGAGCCGGGAATCGAACCCGGACCTCCGGGGGTGGCAGCTAATCACGCTAACCACTACACCACAGAGGCGGACGCGACATAATGCAAATAGCAAAAAAAGAAAAAAAGAATAAACGTATGACGAAAGTTAGATGTTCTGCACAATTTGTGCAAAATACGATCTGGAGTGCACACACATCTTTTACAAGTTGCTGTACGTCGCACCGACACAGACAGGTCTTATGGCGACGATGGGACAGGAAAGGGCTAGGAGTAGGAAGGAAGCATCCGTGGCCTGGTGTGAAAGTGGGAAAATATGGAAAACCACATTCAGGGCTGCCGACAGTGGGATTCGAACCCACTATCTCTCGAATACTGGATACTGGCCTCACTTAAGCGACTGCAGCTATCGAATTCAGTCAATACTAAATCAGATATGACACATGAACGTACGGAATCCATGAAAACGGACAAAGCTATGAATTGTTAAACACGCGTGCTACAAATTTGCCTCATATTACCTATAAAGAGATAAAATCCATTCCAGGTCGACAATGATCTAATAACTTAACATTAAGTAAATTAACAAGTTTAAGAACATTTGAATAGATTTGATTCCATTTTCTCAAGACTGGAAATGACTTGTTGAAGCAACAAAAAAAAAAAAAAAAACCTATTACAGTATACAGTATATAATAAAGACAAAGTCACCTCCGTACAGGGTATGAGGGCCCTTGGAGGAGAGGAAGGTAAAGGCTTCCACCATTGTTAACCGCGGTACCTGATGGGGTAGAGTAGTTGGCTCTACGCCCGACCGCCTTTGCCCCCAGGAATTAACCTGGTACTCACTTTTGGTGTAGGCTGAGTGAACCTCAGGGCCATATGCACCTCCGGAAGTGGAAATCTCGTTTCTTAATTTTTACGACTTCCTGACGGGTATTCGAACCAACGTCCTTCCGGGCGAACCGAGCACGCCTTTACCGCCTCGGCCAGGCAGCCCCTCAGTATACACCATGTACAAAGTGATAAAGGAAATGTACCAGATTGTATATCGTCCCTGTACTGCCAAAACGGCGAACGTTACAATGTTCTTCCTCTCCATTATTTCCCTTAATACTGGTCACGCCTGCCAGCCACATATTGGTATTCGATCCATCAGAACAATTTCTGTTGAGTTCATTTTCCTATGTGGGTGTGTAAAGGAAAATGAGCCTTACTGTACCATACTAAAGGAATGTATAGGTTCACATGACATTTACCCACTCCTAGAGTGTGATGCATTTAAGGTTCATTTTCCTTTACACACGTGCATAGGAAAATTAACTCAAGGAAAATTGTTCTGATGGACCGCATATCAATATATAGCTGGAAGGCGTGACCAGTCTTAAGGGAAATAATGGATAGGAAGAGATTGTAACATTCGCCGTTTTGGCAGAACAGGGACGATATCCACTTTATTAAGTATTTTAAAAATAAGGAAAGACAAATGATTGAACCTGCACAAGAGGAGAGGATGCTGCATTACAATATGCACTCATCCACAAGGCAGTGCATTACCTTTTTTGTTCATGAATGTACGTCATATTTTGATTGGTGTTTTATGACAAGCCATATTAAGTCGAACACTTTTACAAAATGTGCAAAATGAAAATATTGTAAATTCTGATCAAATTCTTGGGTGACTGCGCTGCAAAAATTTCACAATACTTGGAAGGGAATGTTTAAATTACTCTCTCAAAATTCCTATAAATCCCCGCGCGATTATTTGTAATTATTATGTTAGCTGATCATAAGTAATTTTAAATGTGTATTTTTTGTTTTAATGTAGCCTATTTAAAGTCGACCTAGCCGGGAATCGAACCCTAGGTCCTCTGAACGAAGACCAGTACGCTGACCATTTAATCAAGGAGCCAGGCTAATCTTCTTCTTCTTCTTCGTATTATTATTATTATTATTATTATTATTATTATTATTATTATTATTATTATTATTATTGAGCTTTCTCCACATTATGGCGGGGTGCCAGGTGCGAACTGTGCTGTACAAGGGTGTTTGGCTCATTTTTGTGGCCGGATGCCCTTCCTAACGCCAAACCCATGTGGAGGGACTATTACAAGTTTCTCTGGTGGCAGATAATGTGATGAGTTGTGTGCAATGGGACAAACACAAACACCCTGTCCCTGGCTGAGAAGTATTAACCCCGGCCCTGTCCGGGATTGTTGAATGTGGGACCATCTGACCCGAAGACCTTGTTGCTGACCATTCAGCCCGTGAGTCAGACAATTCCATTATACTTGTTAATACTACATAGTTTATTACTGCATTGAAGGCAGTTACATAGAGGGAAATACAATTATAATTGTTCAAGAAGTATAAAAGCAATGGTTGATTGGATTTAATACTGATATCATTAGTATTCCTCTGTGAAATTTTTGTCGTTTCCTGAAAATTTTGTGCCCTTGTATAAATATATTTCTTTACTTCCAGCTACACTAAACTCTTTGCATTAGCTTCTGACAGAGAATGGAGATTTTATTTTAAATAAGGACTTATGTTACATGTCAACATGAGCCAAATATTGTTTACATTTCGGTAAACATCATAAAATACAGGGCCTGGGACAGCGATAAAAGTTCAAAAGTAGGCCGACATCCGTACTGACAGACTAGCATTGTGAGGGCCGTTATTTATGACGGAACATGTGTTGCCTGTCACAATTCAATAAACACACTGAGTTCGGTAACCATAAAACTCGTGGATTCTTTTGATGATCCATAATATTTGGTGTAAACGTGGTAAAACATCATCATTTTGTGACTCCATCCCCCCACGTTTAACTCATTATATTGCATCGTCCGGACCTCGCATCCACAAAGGCAGAGTGAAACAGGAAACTTCTTGTCATAAACCACGTTTGTAAACAATCAGAATATTCTCGAAAAGCAAAAGGTTTGTTCCTAAAAAGTTGGGAAATGTGTGCGGCTACTTTTGGTCCCATCTGAGGCTAACATTACTTAATATTAGAATGCAAAATTTACTGAAGTAAGTAACAAGTTTGCTCTAGCCTACACAACGGTTATGCGGTGGGTTTTATATAATCATTAAGGGTACGGACCGTCATACCCCTAGAATGTATATTACTCTCCTTACATTACAGAAGAGCGGACTGGACGACAGTTCCTAACGAAAATCCACAGCCTGTTTCCAGTCATTCGACCGGGTCAGCAATGGAATGAATGAAGCCCTCATCTACCGGCGAGGATAAGAATTGTGCCGGCTGCCAAAGCCTGTCGCACTCCTCTGGGGCAATGATTAATGAATGACAGATGAAATGATACTGGAGAGTGTTGCTGGAATGAAAGATGACAGGGAAAACCGGAGTACCCGGAGAAAAACTTGTCCCGCCTCCGCTTTGTCCAGCACAAATTTCACATGGAATGACTGGGATTTGAACCACGGAACCCAGTGGTGTATGGCCGGCGCTCTGCCGCCATAGCCACAGAGGAACTGTTGTTCCTAATAAACAAATTAATTTTAAATATAACCTATTACTGTCGAAGAATCTGGGATCTAATTACTTCCATTCCCTTGTATCAGTCTCCACGCTTCCATCCGTCTTGGCTAACTTCTGTTGTCCTCCGAACCAGGTTGTGTTAGGTTTTGCGAGATCTCGGGAATGTTTCTTGTCCTTCATGGTTCATTCATTGCCTTATACAACATCGTGTTTCTTTGAAAGGTCCAAATCTTATATTTTCCTCCCCTAATTGAGGCATTTTAGGTGAAACTTCCATCAGCATCAGCTTCCTCTTTCCCTCCTACTTCATAATTCCCTTCTTCAATCATTTGCTATACATCTTCCTACCCTGAACTATCTTCCTGGTGACTGTTCCCTCTGATATCCTCAATATTCACCACTTTCTACTTCCAATGCAGTCGAACGAAGACAGGTTATGTAGGAAATGAAGTCTGAAAGGAAGTAAATTAGTATTGTTACACCTGAAGATGGTTTTCCGTGGTTTCCCATTTTCACACCAGGGAAATGCTGGGGCTGTACCTTAATTAAGGCCACGGCCGCTTCCTTCCAACTCCTAGGCCTTTCCTATCCCATCGTCGCCATAAGACCTATCTGTGTCGGTGCGACGTAAAGCCCCTAGCAAAAAAAGAAGTATTGTTACTTGTGCAGTAAAATAACTAATGATGGCACAAGCAAGGAAGGACTTTCTTCAGAAAATAAATTAGCTCATTTCGAACAGTTATATTAATAATAATAATAATAATAATAATAATAATAATAATAATAATAATAATAATAATAATAATAATAATAATAACAATAATGTTACTGGCTTTACGTCCCACTAAAAACTTTTACGGATTTCTGAGACGCCGAGGTGGCGGAATTTAGTCTCGCAGAGTTCTTTTACGTACCAGTAAGTTTACCGACACGAGGCTGACATATTTTAGCACCTTCAAATACCACCGGTCTGAGCCCGGGTCGAACCTGCCAAGTTGGGCTCAGAAGGCCTGCGCCTCAACCGTCTGAGGTACTCAGCCCAGCACTTCGGAAATTGATATAGGAAGTAGAAAGATGCTTTCGAAACTTTCGTCTGGAGCGTGGCATTGTATTGCTACCTTTCCACCCCACACCATTTGCCGCATAGAACCAAATGACTGCATGATAATCCCTAAAAAAAATCGGGATACTGCCATATAGCACCATACGCCAAAGCGCCTGATGGAAAGGGACCTTTTTAGTCTAGAGTCAAATGCCACCTCATCAGGAAGGAACAAAAAAATTCAGAATGATGGGTGAGCAAATGCTCTTCCGACCGTGCAAGGGTCTACTGCACCCTTCCGTTCCAAAGAATCAAACCACCGACCTCCCAAGGCCATGGTACGTTCGCGGCAGAAGATCAAAGAAAATAACACATAGCTAGCTTAAAGGCATAAATGAACGGAAGGAAACCTGGGATACAATGTTATTCGGCAAAATGACAGGCAGACAAAAATTTAAATACCTATTTATTGAGCCTTGATAAATCAAATTAATTAAAGGTTGATCCTGAATATTTATAGTATATTAATATTGAATATGCAATGTCCAATGGACTAAATACAAATTGTAAAGTGTCAAAAATTTTATTTCTCCTTTACTTCTTTCTTCTTCCCGACATGATGATAAATATTACATCATAATTTGTATAACATACTTTTCAAATAAAAAAATCAGAAATATCCTTATAAATGCGACGGTTATCATTAATCACTTTCTTCACTATCAGAAGAAGCAATTATTTATACAACAAATTAAATTGAAGATAACTTGAAGTGGTCACCTAGCTAAATTAATTATATTACAAAAATAAACAAAGAATAAATGAATGCTAGTCGATATAATCCTAATCAAAATAAAATGACTGATGTCGGGTCCAGAAATCGAACCCACATCCCAATGGATCCAATGACAAAAATTACGAAAATAAAACTCGATTTGTCATCCACATAAAGAGTGAAACACGACTATAAGAATGTATAAAAAGGAAAATATGTACACAATATGAAAATAAACAATAACAATATATACATGCAATTGGCTGTATATATAAAAAAAAATGTGACAACAAAAATCCATGGTTGCCCCTGAACTTGAACCAATGATATCGAAGATGGCGTCGACAAACGGGACTAATAAAACTGCCTTTCTTAATTAATCATATGGTCAACAAATAAATGAAAATACTGGCGTTCCAGTTAGTTAAATATTATTATAAGATCATACATGAAAAAGTCAAAGAACCCTTTAAACAATAATCGGTGTCATACAGCTTTCATTCTAAGCGGAATAGCTCGAACAATACAACATACGGTAACCCTCTTCAAGAGCCAAACCCTTTTCACTCTCCCCTCATCGTAAATCTCTGGACGTCAAAGCGCGGCTAATAATGGCTCGGTGTGGCAGAAATATCCTTTCAACATCTCAAGGTGAAAGCAAATCGTTTCCCTTGGAACACATATTTGTTAAATAATCTTATTTCATTATATATTCTCATATCATATTTCCAAAGCTCCACTGGCTTATAAATTCACTGTCCTGCCACAATTATATAATACAATATCAATCCACTGTTCATTGTCTCATATTCACATCCCTTAACTCAGAATGACCAGCTTCGATTCCATCCGATTACAGAATACAGCCTAGGTTTTTCCTACATTTTAAAATCAAATCAATAAAATCAAATATGGATTTTAAACATATCCATAAGGATATTCTCATATTCAGAAAGGGAAATTATTCGACATTAAAAGAAAACGCTAATCTCAATAGGAAGGCGTCTGTTCGATGTCTAGGCATGTCACAAGTTACGCATATAATTAATACAGCCGTCTACAAATATATCATCATGCGAATTACATGAAAATAAGAGTGCCTTGCTATCCTAATGTTAACAGTCGATAATCCATTTTTACAAGCATAATCACCATGCATTATGATAATAAGGTTGGATATCACGTAAATAAATTATACAAAATTACGGCTCGGCTCAGTGCCAAAAACAAATCCACTATCTATTACATTTACCTAATCTAAGCACTCTGACTAACTAATATTTTATCATCACGTCAAATACATGCATTACGTTAATTATATATATATTTAAGCCCATGGAGTAGACTATAAATTCCATGAAATGAACATAAATGAATATGAAGACCACTCACAAGTTCTCTTTCTAATTAAAAAGAAATACATGCAATTTACATGTCTAACCTAATTTACGTGATCTGCATAATGAATAACCGCGCATTTATAAAAAAAATTATTTCATTTTAGTACTTATCATCATGTCGTAACAATCCAAGGTTCGGGTCCCGGGTAAGACCCTCATCTTCATCTTCTAAGCTTCCATGGTGTTGACGTTGGTCACGGGTTCATGTCCGTTGCTACTCCCGCTGAGCACGTTCATAATCCAATGGTTATCTTCTACACTTATAACAGTTTTATGAGATTAAGACTTGTTGCGTCACTTTAACACACACAATACAATTAATAGCACTATAATGAAATTAATACTTGTTGCATCACTTAAAAAATTACAATTATACCGTTCTTGCGATCACATTATTTCAACCTGTTTTTAAATACTGTTGTTTGTAGACAATTACAATATTCTCGAAGATATAAACTGTACATTTACAGTCTGAAACACTGAATAGATCAGAACACCATCAAACCGTGGTTCTGCTTTGGATCCTTCGCGTAAAGTGGATGGGTTGTCATCATCGCGGTTCCTTTTATAAACTTTCCCCCTTCCATGCAAGAGACAATGGATAGTCCCCACTACTTTCTTTTAATTAATAGTTCCACGTGTCGTATGACATCGGTAATACTCTCAAACGTGTGACTCAGATTCTTAAGTAGTCTGGTTATGTGCGGAACCTGAAATGTTCGGCCATTTATTCAAAATTAATTATCAAAATAATGCCCCAACAATGTCTTCCATGAGGGTGCTGCGTACAAGGGACGCTTAGCGCGTTATATAATGCAACGATTGCGTATTCTTCCATACGTTAATATATTATAAAGAATTAGAATTTTGACAGATGTCTATAATTAAATCATATAACATCCCGAGGTTTCTCATATTAAATATTATGCATGTCTCGAAATCTCATCAAAATAATGCGATTCGCGAGCTGGCAACATCGTGTTCGGCCATTTTTTCAACGGGTGACGGTATCATTATCGATTTTTCTGGCTTGAGATTTTCTTCCCTCTCTCTCTATCTGTGTATCCTTTTAGTTAAGACGGAGTGGTGTTTAGCAAGTTACAAAGGTTGTGTAAGCATGTGCAACCTAATGCAACTTTTTGTAACAAGTACGAGGGAGCTTTACAAAGGTTTTTCACTGCCAAATAATTAATAAATAAATATGTACATGACCGATAAGGTCACATCATGGAAGTGAAACATGAACGATAACTAGCTCGGAAAGAAAAATAAGAGAAGCTGTTGAAATGTGTTGTTACAGAAGAATGCAGAAGGTGGGATGAACAGATCGAATAACGAATGAAGGGATAGTGAATCGAATTGGTGAGAGGAGAAATATTTAGCGAAATGTATTAACCAAAAGGAGAGATAGAATGAGAGGACACATCTCAGGACACCTAGGCATTTTTCAGATGATTTTTGAGGGAAGTGTAGACGGTAAAAGCAGTAGGCGTAGCCCAAATTATGAATATGATAAACAGAAAAGTGTAGACGTAGCAATAACGTAGAAATATAAAGACTAGCACAGGATAGGGTGGCTCTCCATGCCAATACCCGAACAACAACAACAACAACAACAACACAGCTCCATTCTAGTCTTGGACGGCGTACTCCCCTTCTTCGTTCCGGTCTATTTTCCATTACCACTCAAACCACCGAAGAACTTAATATTTCCTCATATGTGACCGAGGGTTCCGGCTAGAATTTGTCATCGAATTGTTGTGTTTCATACATAGCCTGTTCTTATTTTCCTTGCTGCCTTTGAATATACTCTATTTCAACTATTGTAAGTCTACTTTCGTCCTTCTGAACAAGGGATGGACATTCCGTAAGATGAGTAAGTGTTGGGAGGAAGACAGAAATTTACACCTGTATCTTGGTACCTTAAGATTTATCTTATTTATCAACACTGTTACGTCTCGCAGACAATATTGTTGTTCTCATCGCCCATCTTTCTATCCGATGTTATGATCGGACAAACAAAGAAATGTGAGAGAAGCATGAACATATTTAGTTCTGTGTCATCTACGAACGAGCACTAGAAAGATAGTAAATTTCAAACAGGTTTACATCTTTGAGGTGGTTGTATACAATGTCATTTAAAAGAACAACCAGAGTGAAGTGTTTCTCTACGATCGATAGAAACCGAAAAAGCTACCTCGTTTATTGTGTTATGATTGGCAACAGAACACGCTCATGGTGTTTGTTTTGCTTCCCACGAATCTGTGATTAATAACGTCATTCAGAATCCATTATCTATTTCCGGAAAACGTACAGGTTTCGAGGTTTGACTTCAACCTAAATAAACAAAAATGACTCAGAAATTGAAACAAAATAACAAAAAAATAACAAGGAAATAATGAAGAAATAAGAAATAAAATAAGTAGGAAAAGGCAGAAAGAAAATCAAAAGCAAGCAAACAATAAAGACATGTTAAAAACAAAAGGATAATATAAAATAAAATAAATATAAAAGGAAATAGAAAAAGGAGGAAAAGGAGGATAAAAAGAATAAATGAATAAGAAAAAAGATAAGCTAAACACAGAAATCTAAAACGTGCAACACAAGACCGTAAAAATCAATAAAGGCAAATAAAATGAACTGGATTAAAAACAAATAGAAATATAAGATTACAAAAATGAGTAACCAACTAATAAATACGATATTAAAATACAAGAACGACAAAATTAAAAGCAAAATATTTAGAAATAATAAAACAAATGCAGTTGGAAACAATAAACCAGAGAAACAAAGTATAAATAGTAAAAAGTGAAATATGGAAACAAAAATTTAAGAAAAAGAGAAATAATTGAACGAAAAGCAAGAAACAACAAAAGTAAAAGAAAAATGGTAACGAAGATTAGGATAAAGATGGAAATAAGGAATAAGAGTTCCAACATTTCACGGACAAAGTTTGGATGAAAACTGTTACTTACAGTATTAGCATACAAATATGAGCTACCAGGTTAGTAATTCTCTAGGTTAAAATCTCATTAAAAGGAGTAGATGATACGACCTAATATTTTAATTTTCTTCTCCTTGACTATTTAACGTTGTACTGACACAGATAGATATTCGGCGACTTTAGGATAGGAAACGATTATTATTAGGAAGGCCGTAAACGCCCAGAAACACCGGTACTTCCTTTTATCATAATAATACTTCACACATTTGTTGTTACCGGCCTGGATATATGGAAATCTGCGTTCTTGATAAAACAATTACATACGTGAAAATGAACTAATTATTTAAAGTCTATCAGGTTCCACCTTTTCAATACCAATACAATGTTGTCGGATGATATTTACAACATTATTTATTACAGTACATATTTCGGTGCTCTATTATGTCACCATCATCAGCTGATTTATAAAATGTGAAAAAACTTGGCGATCTAAATATTAAACAAAATATTGTCATACTTAACTCATACATATACATATTTACATACAACAGAATATTGGTTAAATCCTAAACATCTATTATGCTATATTAATTATCCCTAATATGTGACAAGAGAATTCTTGTAAGTTGTTTAATATTTAGATCGCCAAGTTTTTCACATTTTATAAATCAGCTGATGATGGTGACATAATAGAGCACCGAAACATGTACTGTAATAAATAATGTTGTAAATATCATCCGACAACATTGTATTGGTATTGAAAAGGTGGAACCTGATAGACTTTAAATAATTGTGATATCAGTTCAATACGGACAAATAAGATGAAGTTCCTTACGTTTAATGAAATTGAACTGTTAAGCTTTTAAGATGATTACGATCCGTATACACAAAAAAGTATCTTTACAGCATTTTTGACTTAGTAATAGCGAATTCAGTAAATCAGTTGAGACCATTTTTCCGAAACGTACTAAAAAGTCTTACGTTTCGCTTCTTCACAAAATGTTCTTTGTAAAGATTTGGTATTCGCCATCTTTTACAAGAGATATCTGCAATGATTGGTTCGTGTTATCAACAGTCACATCGGGTGGACAACATTTTCCTGGCTATGCCAGTGATTAATTCATTGTGAGCAAGAATCACTGGAAGTCGATGCTGATATGGCATTGTATTCGTTAAGTGCTAATGGGTTAAGGTACGATCCCGCATTTTCCTTTTGAAAAATCTGAAGGATCTTCAGGGCTGCCGACAAGGATTCGAACCGCGATCGTCTGGATGGAAAGCCCGCAGCAAAATCACTGGCCTAATTACGCCCCTCGAGTTCTGTTTAGAGAAGATAAAGAATTTTCTGGAATCTGGTGTTAATGTTATTTGCTTTACGTCCCACTAATTACTTTTACGGTTTTCGGAGACGCCGAGGTATCAGTTCTTTTACGTGCCAGTAAATCTACCGACAAGAGGCTGACGTATTTGAGCACATTCAAATACCACCGAACTGAGTCAGGATAGAACCTGCGGAGTTGGATCAGAAGGCCAGCGCCTCAAACGTCTGAGCCAGACAGCCCGACTTTCTGAAATTTATCGCGATCTTACGACACAAGAATAATCGAAATAATAAGGATTTGGATTTCTTGTAGACTGGGCGCATTTTAAGACACACAGGACTTGTTCAGTAAGTTTTTTGAGAGAACTATATGCGGTAAGAACGGTAGGGGTAGATCAAGGCATGAATATGACAAACAGATTAGAGTAGATGCAAGATGTAGTAGTTATGCAGAAATGAAAAGGTTAGCACTTAAAAGGGTGGCATGGAGGGCTGCATTAAGCCAGTCTATGAACTGAAAACCCAAACAAAATCATGGAGTCGGAATCAGAAGCGAGTGCAGGAAATTCGCTCCGCCCAAGCCTCTCTGTTGGAGCAGAGAGAAGTGTCTGTCAAAGGCAGGGAGAATAGACAGGCGGAAGAGTCAAGGAAATCAGCTGTTTAATGGGTGAGTCTTGTTAAGACTACACTGGAGATAGCGGGGACTTCAAAGGGGCCGACAGCTTGTAACATGGTGTGTGATGTCATGTACTAGTGGACAGCTGGGTGGTGATAAAGGAGAAATAGCATAGCCATAAAGTAGCTCTCAAATTTGGCTGTAAATCATAGCAGGTCATTAGATAGCAGCGGGCGGGGCAAGACGGGGAGGGGTATGGCGGCCTGTCAAAGCGACGCACGGCGCCGATTTATGGCAACGATGGGCGCGCAAGGAGTAAAGGGGAGACGGGCCAGAAAAAGGCCTGCTTCTCAAGGGCCATCTATTCTCTTTGCGGGAATTTATTTCCAAGTAAGGTTCCGAGCCTGCAGTTCAAGCATCTATCTTTCTGGCGCGCACAGTTTGTGCCAGCTCTTTCTTATCCTCCACCCGTGCAATATATTACTCTCTCTCGCTCGCTCTCGCTGAGATTAATGAAGATGTCTGTTGAGCCCCAGCGATTTTCATACCCGTGGCTTGCCGACGCCTGCCATCGCTCCATCAACACGTTACCTTTCGTTGCCCGCACGCCACCGTCACTCTCACAATAGAAACTTCTCCAGACGGCGCGGTGAAAATGTTCAACTCGCGTCGCGTGCAGACTTTGCTGAGTGAGAGACATGCTATGAACATGACGGTTATCGGTCCCGCGAATTACATGGACTATACTTAGCACTGCTTTACTTCTAAATTGACGCTTTGGCTGATTTTGGGTCTATCTGGTGATTATGCACTGAAACATAGACAGGCAACCAATCCCAAGCTGTCATTCATATCGACTTATATCGACAGATTGCGATCTCGAAACCTAGTTGCCAACTCTAATATTTACACTCACAACGTGGTTAACCTATCTGGCTCAGCGTGTATGGTATTCGGTACGGTTCGTGATTTTTTGCATTTTCTTCAGTAATTAGTGTTTTTCTTATTAGTCTTTATCCCTCCACTATACTACAGTATAGCGTAGTTTACAGTCTAGCATAGCATAAGTTAGTTCATTACAGGTTTAGTAGTTCAGTGTAAACAAATAGCTGTAGTTTTATTTACGTCCCTTTACTGCAGGGCCTCTCAAACGCCCAAAATCTCATGCGTGCAAACAGCGGCGCAGAGTTCCTGTGCACAGTGCATCGGTCCCGCTCGGCTCGGCTCGGCTCGGACCGACGCTTTGTCTCTGGGCTACTCGGCTAAGCTCGGCTCAGCTCGGCTCAACTCAGCTCGCATTTGGTGCGCTACGGAGCAAGTGAGGAAGAGGGAGACAGGCGGAGCGAGCGAGGCAGGGGTGGGGAAAGTGAGAGACAGCGTTGTTGCTCCAAATCGAGGAGTGGGGGTCTGCACTCTGGTCAACCAAGCGAAGTCGTCTTTTGCAACGTGCACAGTACATGCACCAGGCGTATGCACCCTGAGAGGCCCTGCTTTAGGCCTACTGGTTGGTGTCACATAACACTATCCTCCACAACAATAACACGCAGTTACCTACACATGGCAGATGTCGTCAACCCTCATCGGAGGGTCTGCCTTACAAGGGCTGCACTCGGCTAGAAATAGCCACACGAAATTATTATTATTAGCTTACTGGTTGGTGTAGGCCTACTTAGTTCGTGCGTGTTTAGCATGTCTCAGTGCAGTTCGGGAAAGACATGTGGCAAGGAAGTGACTCTGATATCAGTGGAGTGTTCCCTTTGTAGGCCATAACCTCCCTGTGCCAGCCATTAGCAGTGAGTGATGTGTTATTTCCTCATTCTCTTTTATTCTTAATTAATAATGTATTCTCTTATTAATGACGGATCGGATGTTGTAAGTAAGTGCAGTTTTTGTGAATTTGTTTCCAATCCCAATTCATTAGCTTTTCTGAGTACGGTATTACGCCTACATTTTACGAGGGCTGTTTACAGCGGTCGTATTGCATCAGTTGTTTTGGCGGGAGTAGCGCGCTGGCAACAGAGTTAAGGCGATGCTCATTTGTTTTGCGAAACGTCAATTTAGAAGTAAAGCCGCGCGCAGTATAGCTGTTGTGTTCCGTCGTTGACGGGTTAGATTTTGTAATTGCACCAGTAATGACATTTAGTGGAGATCACTAGCAGTGGTAGCAGAGAAAGACCACACCTCAACTAACAAGAACATGCAATGTTACTGTTCAATCAGCCACCACTGATCTGAGTATAGAGCTATCTCCCAGGTGCCAGATTCCCTATCATTTATTTACCTACATTTTTCTTAAAAGATTTCGAAGAAGGAAATTTATCAAACATTTTTCTCTGAAAATTATTCCAATCTCTAACTTCGCCTCCTTTTATAATGGTGGGTCCACCTCTCGTGACATATAGGGTTCAATTCCACATTACGTAGAATTGGACGACCATCTTGTGATGACGTCATGTACTACGTCAGCTGCCGCGGTCATGTCTTGTGAATTCAACGGTATAATAATAATTTCGTGTGGCTATTTCTAGCCGAGTGCAGCCCTTGTAAGGCAGACCCTCCGATGAGGGTGGGCGGCATCTGCCATGTGTAGGTAACTTATTGTGGTGGAGGATAGTGTTATGTGTGGTGTGTGAGTTGCAGGGATGTTGGGGACAGCACAAACACCCAGCCCCCGGGTCATTGGAATTGACCATTGAAGGTTAAAATCCCCGACCCGGCCGGGAATCGAACCCGGGACCCTCTGAACCGAAGGCCAGTACGCTGACCATTCAGCCAACGAGTCGGATTCTTCATACGGTTATGAGAGTAACTAGGGGTTGTAGTGCGGATGTAAAGGAGAGGGTGTACAAGTGTCGAGTAAAACCCAATCACAATTTTTTGTAGATGATTTCCGTTAAAAGGGTAGTGTTACGAAAATGTTGTCTTGAACTGGGAAGACTTGGAGCTCGGGAGACGAGCTGCTCGACTAAGCGGTATGTTCCGAGCTGCAGTAGATAAATGGCATGGAATGACATTAATAGACGAAAGAGCTCGAGTAGAGCTTTTGTAGGTAGGAAACACCATTTTTTCTTTTTTTTTAAATGCTATTTGTTCGAGGCGTCGACCCACGTGGGCTTTTGCCCCTGCCGGCACCATATTGTATGAACCTGCGTGTAATTGGAATGGCGGTAGTGTGGAATATTGTGTGTGAGGAAAGGAAGATTAAGGACGTCACGAACACCCAGTCCCCAGGCCAGGGATATTAAGTATTACAATTAAAAACCCCTGAACCGGCCGGGAATCGAACCCGGGGCCGCCAGGTGACAGACGGACGCGTTGCCCCCTACACCTGCCAAGTTGGGGTCAGAAGGCCAGCGCCTTAACCGTCTGAGCCACTCAGCCCGACATTTAAGGAAGTACTGGGTAAACACTTCGTAGGGAGTCTACCGCATGGGCGATAGCCATAAATGCAGATCAGTGATGACCGATATGTATAAACCTTTATCTTTATGTAATATTTTTCGAGCTAAAGTATAATTACACCTTCAGTTTTAATGATGTGGTTATGTGTATAATCACATTTTGCGTTACATGAAAAGCATGACATCCATATTCGCTGCAGACCCCAACCCCTATTTTGGATCACGCTTCAGGTCAATACATACTGTATGTGTTCATAAACTTTTGGTAGGGACTATTCGGTATTAGCATTGTTCGGGAAAATGTTGTCTATAAGAATACAGTACCTCAGCGGTGACAGTAACACTGACATTCCACAATCCACTTCGAGAACAAGCCACAGCCATCTGACCGCTTCACGTCCACCTGTCTGTCCTCTGAGTGGCCCCATCCTTCTTGTGGCAGACAGGGGCTTCCGGAGCAAGGTGGGGGACATGTCACATCCGGCAAGACAAGACATGACCTCTGCTCGTGGTGTATGTGCAACTGAATTGCCGTTTACCGTCTTGGAAGATTTCATCGGTCATTACTAGAGTAAAAATTAACCCTCTAATACCCTGTGTGACATACAGTATTTCGTCGCTTAACAAAAAAACATCGTATCTCTTAATGCTCTTCCTGTCCAATATTATCTTCAAGACCGGTCACGCCTCCCAGCCACATAGCGATATGCAGTCCATCAGAACAATTTTCGTTGTGTTGATTTTCCTATTCATGTGTGTAAAGGAAAATTAAACTTAAATACATTATACTGTAGAAGTGCGTAAATACGTCATGCAAATGTACATTCCAGCAGTACAGCCACAGAAAGTATTAGAATTGAGATAGATTTTCTAATTAGAATTACAGAGTTATTCAACTGAGTCGTCTACCTCAAATAAGTCGTGAACGCTTCAAGATAATGAGATTCAGTTTTTACATTCAGTCGTGGTACTAAGAGGTTCATAATCGGACTTGCATTACTGTTTCTTTGCGTCAGTATCTTCTGAGATAATGGTGCTAATTTTTTTTTTTAAATGGAACTACACGCTTTTCTTATTTTTGCTAGGGGCTTTACGTCGCGCCGACACAGATAGGTCCTATGGCGACAATAACACGCTTTTCTACACATAGCCTTAAATCTAGCAACATTACAAATTCAGCACCGTGATTATTTTGAAAATCGGACAAGTACTTCTGGAGAAAATGCAATGTATTTGCCAGCTGAAGACTGCGCTGTTCGATTTGCGCTGCGTAGGAATCATGAGCTAGCTGTTGACATACAGAGTTGCGTCACCTGCTTCTTACAGATGCAGTAGGTATTCTTTCTACTGTACCCATAAATACACTATAATAAAATGCATGATTTAACACCTTTAATTACACCTTCAGTTTTAATGATGTGGTTATGTGTAAGATACTTCGCCATGAATATAATTTTATTTATTTATTTATTTATTTATTTATTTATTTATTTATTTATTTATTTATTTATTGTTTCAAAGACCTCATGAGCTAATGCTCGTACTGGGGCAGTACATTAACAAGCTGGCACAGTAACAATACTTTTTTCTTTATTTGTACCTTTTTTCTATCTATCTATCTATCTATCTATCTATCTATCTATCTATCTATCTATCTATCTATCTATCTTTCTTTCTTTCTTAATCCGTTTACCCTCCAGGGTTGGCTTTTCCCTCGGACTCGGTGAGAGATCCGACCTCTACCACCTCAAGGGCAGTGTCCTGGCACGTGAGAGTTTGGGTCTGGGGATACAACCGTGGAGGACTAGTACCTTGTCCAGGCGGCCTCACCTGCTATGATGAACAGGGGCCTCGTGGGGGGATGGAAAGGTCGGAAGAAATAGGTAGAGAAGAAGGAAGGAAGCGGCCGTGGCCTTAACTTAGGCACCATCCCGGGATTTGCCTCGAGGAGAAGTAGTAAACCACGGAAAACCACTTTGAGGATGGCTGAGGTGGGAATCGAGTCCACCACGACTCAGTTGACCTCCCGAGGCTGATTGGATCCCGTTCAAGCCCTCGTACCACTTTTCAAATTTCGTGGTAGAGCCGGGAATCGAAGCTGGGCCTCCCGGCGTGGCAGATAATCACGCTAACCACTACACCACAGAAGCGGAGTTACAACACTAATGGCAAATTCAATTATTGATAATACAGAGCTGATAAAAATTTACAAAGTAATTTAAATCTAAAGGTAAGGTAAGGTTCTTCTGCCCGAAGGCAGGTCCGAACCTCCGCAGAGGTGTTCCTGAGCCGGAGTTTACGTGCGGTAGGGTGGCCAGTTCCCTTCCGCTCCTCCATTCCCTTACCCCCACCAACAGCGCGTGGCAACCCATCCAACTCCTGACCACGCCCAATGTTGCTTAACTCCGGAGATCTCAAGAGATCCGGTGTTTCAACACGGCTACGGCCGTTGGCTTTACAACTAAAATACAACATTTTATAAGGATACAATCTTGTGTTTAAAAGTTTATACAAAATTTATACAAAATGAAACCTGACGATAAGTTCATCTAAACAGGCTAAATCCAAGAGCATTAAATTTAGTTTTGCCCATAAATGTTTCACAATATTTCTTTTGAATTTATTGAAATTCTGACAAGCTCTCATCGAGTCTGGAATGGAATTGAATGCTGTTATAGCCCTATAAAATACACCGTTAGTTCCAAAATTCACTGTATACTGCCGTGTTGCATTATCATGAATTACTGATGAATTTGATTTTTATTTTTGCCCGAGCCAACCTATGTTTAATTTTGAAGGCTAGTGTTACCAAAGAGTAGGCCTATGCAATAGATAACCTAGTCGGAGGAATGCCTGTTGATGAGTGTATTATTTGTCTGGGCATTAAGAATGGAAAACTGTAAAGGGCCCCGAGTGCTTTATTTTGAAGAATTTGAAATTCTGCTATTTGAATTTGGGTGCAGCATCTCCATACAACATTAGTGTTTTGTAGATGGCTATGAATTAAAGCATAGTAAACGTACTTTTAGTTAGAATCAGGAATTATTCCACGTAGACGAAACACTTATGTTAAAATGAAAGAATTTAAACAACTGAAAGAGTAAACATTTTACTTAAGAAAGTAAGCTCAGTTTACTAGAAATAGCTTTTTCTTTCGAGTTTTAACGTCGTATGGACCCAGTTGGGTGCCTTGTTGACGGTGGAATAGGAAAGGGTTAGGAATGGAAAGGAAGTGTCCGTGGACCTAATTTTCTTTTTTACAATTGGTTTTAAGTCGCACCGACACAGATAGAGGTCTTAAGGCGACTAAGGGATAGGAAAGGACTAGGAGTGATTAGGAACCGCCGTGTGGCCTTAATTAAGGTACAGCCCCAGCATTTGACTGGTGTGAAAATTGGAAACCACGGAAAACCATTTTCAGGGCTGCCGACAGTGGGGTTCGAACCCACCTATCTCACAGCCGCGTGCCCCTAACCGCGCGGTCAACTCGCCCGTTGTGGCCCCAGTTAAAGTACAGTCCCAGCATTCGCCTGGCGTGAAAAGAGAAACCACGGAAATCCAATTCAGGTCTACCAACGGTGGGGTCCAAATCTACTCTCTCCCGAATGCAAGCTCACAAAGACGCAGCCACTTTTCAGTTGATGTGATTTTCACTCCGGCTGATCAGCACGTAGAATGACGAATACACAGGCATCGCACACAAAGCAGGATAGAACGTTTTAATGGCGGTCTCAGAACGACCATTTAAATGCCCTGGAAGAAGGGGACCGGCGCCAGATAGTAGACCTGGCTCCAATATTCACTGCCGGCACAAGCCAACCGGCACCAGTTGCAGCGCTGTGTTTCCACATGAAACCAAACTGGCACCAGCCTACTGGCGCCAATAAACTCTCTAAGAGATAACTGACAAGGATTTATTAAGAGGATTTCCATCCTACCTATCTAAACAATGAAAATTGTGCTAACATTAGTGTCCCGTTTCCTAGAAAAGTATAGCCCTCGGATGCAAAACAATTAGAATTCCAAAATGGTTATTCCGAATTTTTAAATTTCCAAGTCATTGTTTAAATGCATTTCATCTACACACGAAGTTTTACTTGGCTATGACAAAATATATCTCAGATAATGGGATACTTGAACTGGAATGTTTAAGACTACAAGAGACAACAATAAAAATGGTGTCACCGGGCGAGTTGGCCGTGCGCGTAGAGGCGCGCGGCTGTGAGCGTGCATCCGGGAGATAGTAGGTTCGAATCCCACTATCGGCAGCCCTGAAGATGGTTTTCCGTGGTTTCCCATTTTCACACCAGGCAAATGCTGGGGCTGTACCTTAATTAAGGCCACGGCCGCTTCCTTCCAACTCCTAGGCCTTTCCTATCCCATCGTCGCCATAAGGCCTATCTGTGTCGGCGCGACGTAAAGCCCCTAGAAAAAAAAGGTGTCTAATTACCGTTTCGTGAATTAATTTGATCAAAACGATGTCTTTCAATAAACTAAACTAATATTGAAAACGATTTATTATTTTTTGGGAGCCTCCCTGGATCAGGCGGCAGCGCGCCGGCCTCTCGCCGCTGGATACCATGGTTCAAATCCCGGTCACTCCATGTGAGATTTGTGCTGGATAAAGCGGAGGCGGGACAGGTTTTTCTTCGGATACTCTGGTTTTCCCTGTTATCTTTCATTCCAGCAACACTCTCCATTAACATTTCATTTCATCTGTCATTCATTTATCAGCGCCCCAGAGGAGTGCGACAGGTTTCGGCAGCCGGCACATTCCCTATCCTCACCGCTAGATGGGGGCTTCATTCTTTCCATTCCTGACTCGGTCAAATGGCTGGAAACAGGCTGTGGATTTGTATTTATTTATTTATTTATTTATTTATTTATTTATTTATTTATTTTTATTTATTTATTTATTTATTTATTTATTTATTTATTTATTTATTTATTTATTTATTTATTTATTTATTTATTTATTTATTTATTTATTTATTTGCATCTGCCGAATCGTTTTCGGGAGATACCTGTGTGGAACTTGGAGTCGATCAGTGTAATATTCAGCGTATCGAAACGGCCCCTGAAACTGCCACGAATGAAGTAATCCGTTTTCTTGAGCAGCCATTCCCAAAATGTGGTCCGCGGACCCCTGTGGGGGGGGGGGCGACAATAATCCAAAGGGTCAGCAATGATAATATAAGTGAAATTTTATTGTACACACACATTTCATATACCATTGTACTAAATTTAGGGAGTGTGTCTTTACCGTTGTATAATACACCATATATGTAACTCTTGACTTTCTATAAAGGAAATACTGAGTGTAATGCTTTTCATGACAACATACCTGTATGAGTATACTGAACCATTCTGTTCATTGGAACAATTGTCTTAATTTGAGTATTAGATATTGGAATCAAGCAAGGCCACCCACGAAGCCGATGTCTTACAGTATATGTCATAAAGGGGTCCAGAAGAAGCGTTCTTATGTGAAGTGAGCGCGAGCGTCATTATGAGAAATCTCCAGAACTCATTAAAAGGAGTTATGTCCCAAGCCAAGCCTCTTGATGAAGATTGGGGACGCTTTCCAGTTCCCGGCTAAACTTATTATAGGAGGGAAGAATGAAATAAATTAATATCTTTGGTTACGGAAGAGTTGCATTGGATTTGAGACAAGAATTGCAACCTGTATTATTTCTGCTTTATTTTGATAGGCATTAGGGCTGCATTCATTAATGCATTCGCTAATTTGAGCTCATGATATAATTAATGCGGGAAATTTTCCCGGGCGCGCTAAGATTGCACGCAGTCAAGCGGCGTGATGACGCTATCCGGAATTATAAATTAAGGCCGCCAGGGCATATCAGGGTCATTCTTGGACCGAAAGACTGCGAGAACGAATCGTCGTACTGCGTGTTGGTACTGAGAACAACGCTTTGTCTTCGAGCTATGCCGACTACCCGTACTGCTATTTCTGCAAGGAATTACCCCAGCATCAAGTCAGAACGAGTGTTTGACAGCATCATTGCAAAGAAGCCACAACCAGGAGCTGAAGCCAACACAACAACGGGCATCGATCCAGGAACGTTGGGAGCACCTGACCAGCACAACATCGAAGGGGACACCTTCCGACTACAGAGGGAGCTGTACGAAGACGCCACACAAGCAAGAATGTCTCCAAGTGGTCAACACTATCTGATGCCAGCTCTGCAGTCTATCAGAATGTGGTAGATCCAGTGGTCCACAGGGATGGCCGCTCCGCTATGTCCCCGATAAATTAAGGTCAGAGCTTTCCAATTCTGTTTCAAGCATGTCATTTAAATTTAGATAGGAATATGGGGCCGTCAGTCAACATATTTGTTGTAGTAGGAAAATTTCCCTTGTAATTTAGAGCTAGGCCTCAAACTCGAACCCCGTACTTTAAGGTAGATGTTATTTGTAGAGTCCTTGTTAGTGAAGTTATAGTGCATTTTGATTGCATTATTTTCACGTACGTGTTTTGTAAGGGTCTGATCGAACTCATTTAGGCATGGAGGTTAGTCTACAGATAGGTACTTTTATTAGATCGCATTTAGGCATTTGTTTCTGCAGACGTAGAAGTGTATCGTTATGACCAAGTCGTGACCAAGTCGTGACCAGTAATTCACCCAGATTCACTGATAGAGCGAGCGAGTCCAAATATTTAAGAGATTTGAGCCCATGAGAGGCAGAAGTAAAATTTGCAGTTGGCATGAGAGAGCCCAACCATTGAAAGTTTATTGAATTTATTTTGGAAATGCCTAGTATGGCCATGTGACGATCGCTTAATGATTAGTGTTTTGTAGCACCAGGATTTAGCCCATGAGAGGCATAAGTAAGATGAGCGAGTTTGCTGGAGGTATTAAGACGAGGGCAGATAGCCCAGGTATATTTAAATGAGGGCTTTAGCAGCTGACTACGTGAAGTGTTCTTTGAAAGGCAAGACTTTAGCCTGTCACCCCGTTTGAGCTCATAAATTAGGGGACTGCCGCAAGTGGAATGGTGAGGGTGGAGGTCATTGAGCTTGACGTCACAGGCTTGTGGGTTGGTCGTCTGCAGTATGTCAAGAATGCCGAGAGGGGAAGAAACGACCTTCATGTTTTGAAAGCAGAGAGAGATTTGTTTTATGTCCTATTTGTTTTACGTAATATTTTAACACTGGCCCGTTTTATCCTGACACCCATGTATGTGTTGATTGGGTCCTTTCATATTGTGTGCATAGGTATCTTGGACGCCTTACTTGTCATGGGACTAGGGTTCGTGACCGAGTCAGGTCATTGTAAATTTTGTGGTGATTTTTGTTTGCACCGGGGTTCGACGGCGCGAGGCATTGTAAATTTTATGGGAATCATTGTTTTTGTGTAATTAAGCAGATATCCATCTGTCTAAACTTCGTTACTTACACTATTGTAACATGCTTGTTGCAGCTCACGTGTTTTCGTGAAGGCAGTAAACTGGTAGTCATCGGCTCAGCGTCATTTTACCATCTCATATTGAAATGCTCTTTCATTTGTAAATAATTCAATTTTATGTAATAAATCCCTATTTGTTAAACTTTGAATGCAGCGGTGTTTTCTGTTAGATATTCTAATTTTATTTTTAGTTTAGTCGAATTCTTACCTGAGGAGGCACATGTCCTAGTGTTTTATCTTTATGTTGACCCGTTATACCCATGTTATCCCTGAGAAGAGCGCTCTCCTGGCTGATTGAAGAGGACTGTGTTCAGGTAAGACTATGTGCACTAGCTCACGTCTGTGAGAGTTCGTTCACTACTGTACTCTGGGTTCGAGACCGGCCTTCGCCTGGACGGAACTTTAAAGTGCAGTAGGGCACATAGTATAAATGGCGCCGAGCAACGTGGTGGCCGAAATTCCGTAAAGGGGCCATAGCGCCATGGTATAAATGGCGCAAGCCATCGTGGGGCCTCGATATTGCTGTAATGAGGGCTAATTAGACAGTGTAAACAGAGCGCCATAGTATATATGGTGCCAAGCAACGATGGGGCTCGATAACTTTGAAAAAAGGGCTAACCATAGCGCCATAGTATTTATGACGACGAGTAACGAATGGCCCGATATTTCAGTAAAAGTGACCATAGCGCCTTTGTCTACATTGTGAACTTGGTGTGGCTAACTGAGGACCCGATATTGCAGTAAGGAGGGTCGTACAGCTTATTTTGTTATGCCGTCAGGTGATGCTTGATATTTGTGTAAACGAGCTCACACAACCAAGTGGTATTTTGCTGATTTTCCCCATAAATAGGGCTATAGGTCATAATGTGTGTCGATAAAGGCAGGACCTGATATTTCGGTAAATAAAGGTCGTGCAAGGCTTGATTTCAGGCATATGTTATGACAGCTGCATTCAAGTATGTGTTGTGCAGGTATACCAAGTTTGGTCTGTGATCTGTACTGTTAGCTTGGTGATATATTTGGAGTATGTTGTTAAACTTGTGAGGTTGAATGACTGCCAGTTCAGAGAGGTATTTTGTGATGTTCTGTCTTTGATCTTACCATTAGTTTATGGATATTGCTGTTGGTGGTGTTTAGCGAGGATGTGCTGACTTTGTGGTTTCCTTGAAGTGATGGATGATAGTCGTGCGGGGATTTGACCTGCAAGGTGTTGTGTTTTACTGGTGTATAATCGGATAGCTTGGATTTGTGCATGTGGTAGTTTTTGCTGGTTTATGACATTTTGTTGGAGAATTTTATGTTTGTGTTGTATATATTTTGTATCATAGTGTTGTACTGACGGTTACCCTATGTTTGAATGACATGATATTAGATTGAGGTAGCCAATTTAGGCTTTGAAAGTTCGAGAGTTTAGCAGTAGGAACAGTTTGATAAACTAGAAAGTGTAGGAAATTTATAGTATTTGAAATTTAATCGAGGACATACGGAGCGGTTTTTCCCGCCGGACTTTATAACAAGTGAGTTGAATGTCGGTAGACATGGGAGAGGTGCTGAGGCATCTGAACGAACAGTTTGTGGCGCTTGGTGAGCGTTTGAACGACCAAGTCAGTACAAATTTTAAAGAACAGGAAATTAGGAACTCGGAGCAGATAAAAGAACAGTTTGTGGCGCTTAAAGGGGAACTTAGGGAAGATATAGGTGAACGTTTGAACGAACAAGTGACTAGGAATCGGGAGCTATTGGTTCAGAACGGTGAGCGTTTGAACGACCAAGTCAGTGCGCAATTTAAAGAACAGGAAATTAGGAACTCGGAACAAGTAAAAGAACTGAAGGAACACTTGACCGAACAATTAGTCCTCACAGAAACCCGGGTAGCGACCCAAATCGCTGAGCTAAAGGAACACACTAGCATTCGTTTGGAGCAATTGGTCTCTGAAAATGAAGCGACTAGGGAAACCATAGCAGAATTAGATACCAAAATAGAAAATGTACGGCTGTGCTGTGTTACCACGACCGAGAAGTTGGGTCAACAGATGGAAGAATCGCACAGAACGGTAGAGAAGCAAATCCTGGAAGTAAAGAATAGTATCGAGGGAATAGAACAGCGTATGGAAGAAAAGGATAAGGAGACTCAGTCCGAACTAGGAACATTTAGAGAAAACCTGGTGGCAGTCGTAGTCCGCATGGATCATACTCAAGAAGAACTAGTCAGAATAGAAGAAAAACTAGAGGCTAGGACTCAAGAAGTGGTAGACAAATATGAAAGGACGACCGAGAAAAATAAGGCTAAAATTGCTGGACTAGAACTGGATTTACGACAGACTAGGAAGGAAATCAGCGCGGAGGTCCAGGGTTTGAAGAAGTGCCGTGAGCAGGAACAACGGACAACTGAGAAACGTATACTAGGGTTAGAACATGAAATGGAGAATATACGGGATAAGTTGGACCAATTAAAAATTGAGGAAGACAACGGAGTAAAGAAGCGGAAACTGAGTAGGACTCATAGCCCGATGGAACGCCAGTATGGAGATGACAGCCTGAATGAAAGTCAGGAAGAGGGACATGAGATACTAGGAGAATCATTTAGGGATAAGCCAAGGATAGGAAATTCAACCATATTCAGTCAAGACAGTGTATTCCCGGGTTACCATTGGATTAGGACACCTGAGGAGAAACCGAAGAAATTTGAGGGGAATGGAGAGGTCACACCCCGTTCATTCCTGAAAGAATTAGAGACCTACATGGACGAAGGACAGATACCACCTGAGCGCAGACTACGCACGGCAGAAAAGTATCTTGGAGGGATTGCTGGAGCCTGGTTTAAGGCGTTTGGGCAATCATTTAAGAATTATGATGAGTTTAAACGGGCATTCCTGAATAAATTCTGGAATCAGGGACATCAGTTGGCACTCAGAATGGAGCTCTACGCACGAAGATATGCGAATAGTACCCCCACTAGACTAAGCGAGTTCTTCATTTCCCAATATTTACGTTTGCAAGAGCTAGATCATCAGCCCGAAGAGCTGGAAATCGTCACAACCATTATCAGACAGCTGCCTGTAGAGGTGCAGAGGGCTCTTATCGCGGCTAATGTTACGACGGCGGTGGCCGCGGAAGAAATGCTTAGGCTCTGGGACCAAACGTCTGCACTGCATCAACCACGGATACGGGCCATAGAGACTGTCCATAATGTGAACATACAGGCAGAAGAGCAGATGGGAGAAAGAAGCCACAAGGAATGTCAAAATTCCGGCACTCAAACACCTACCCGGAGGGAGCGAGATGACGAAAATCCTAAACCCAGAGGAGATACGAACTGGCGACCTCGAAGATGGAGCACATGGCAGGAGGAACCGGACCGATGGAAAGGGCAAGAACGCCGAAGAAATTCATTCGAACAGCGGCGGAATGACCGGCCGTACTGGAGACGAGACGGTGAACGTTATAACCCCAGAGGTAACAGCCAGCGATGGAATGGGAACCGAGCGAGATATGACAGGCCGAGGGAGAGTTCACTGCGCCCGAGAAATGGTGAGAGACAAGACGGCGCCTACCACTCAAGAGGGAGAGAGTCGGGGGAGATGTCAACACGCGACACATGGCAGGAAGCAATCCGAAATCACAGTGCTGCCAACTCTCCTGGAGCTGCGAGCATGGCATACCAAGAATTTCATAATGGAGCCAGGCCGAAGGGTCTCAACCCAAATGCACCCAGCTTTGCCGAGATCGAAAGGGAGGATAAAAAAACGAGAAATTTAGTGCCAGGAGATAGAATATTTCGCGAGAATGCCGGTTGGATGACTATAGCTATTCATAATTGGGTTATCACTCCTGATGATCTATTAGAGGATCCTAATAAAAGTAACTTGCCCCGACCGAAAGAATTACCTGTAATTTATACAAGAATTCACGGTTTAAACGTACGCTGTCTGGCTGACACTGGAGCCACGGTCAGTGTCGTATCACAGGCTTTAGTTTCGGAAATTCAAAACAGAGTTCGTATCCCGTCTATACCAATTTCAAAGGTCAAAATTAAAGGGGTTATACCTGACAAAGTAACGTCCTGTAAGGAGCAGGTATTACTTGACATCCAGATTGGAGAGTTACTGGTGTCCCATCCATGTATTGTGCTGTCTAAAATGGAATACAACCTTATATTAGGAGCCGATTTCTTAAGAGAATACGAAGCTGTTATTGAC
Source organism: Anabrus simplex (assembly GCF_040414725.1). NCBI lineage: Eukaryota > Metazoa > Arthropoda > Insecta > Orthoptera > Tettigoniidae > Anabrus > Anabrus simplex. The sequence continues at coordinate 1,669,252,485 of NC_090265.1, forward strand.
ATGGGTACGAACTCTATCCTGTTAAAATTAAATGGTAACCAGGAACGAGTAGAATTAAACCAGAACCAGGATCACCAACCCGGGGAACGTATTTGGACAATGGACATGCAGACGGAAGAACTTGATTCAGAAAGATGGCTACAGGATCACGAAGAAATTATTCCAGAGTTCGAAATTATGGTATCCGAATTGGAAGAACAGCGAGAGAAAGAAAAATTTTTGGAACTGTTGCCGAGTAAAATCGAAGAAGCAAAGATTAGTCCGGAAGACAAGGGACGGCTGCAGGAGTTATTGATGAGGCATGAGACGGTCTTTGGTTCGAGGCCTGGAAAGATCCCGAATTACCAATACAAATTATGTGTAAATAACTGGGAGCCTTTCAAACAGAGACCATATCCAATTCCAGAGAAGATGCTACCCCAGGTCCGGGAAGTAATCGAAGACATGGAGAGGAACGGGATAATCGCCAAGTCCCCGAGTCCGTTTTTAAACCCGTTATGTGCAGTGCCCAAGGCGAATGGAACTGTGCGCGTGTGCCTTGACGCACGATCTTTGAACCAACGCCTAGTCCCCGAGTATGAGAGACCTCCAAACCTTAAGGATATTCTCAAGAAGTTCGGAGATATGGAATTTTTCAGTACGGTAGACATGACCTCAAGCTTTCACCATATAGTCTTGGATCCAAGTACAAATATGCTAACTGGATTTTTATTTGATAACCAGACGTATATTTTCCTACGTCTTCCATTTGGCCTGGTCTCAAGTTGTGCTGCTTTGATACGGGCACTGGAATCGAACCTCAGTCCCGAGGTAAAAGAGTTTACGATTCGGTATATCGACGATATTTTAATCTGCACTAAAACCCTAGAAGAACACATGGAAAAATTGAATTTACTCTTTCAGGACCTCGAGAGATGCAATTTCAAGGTTAATTTTGAAAAATCACACTTCTGTCAGCGCAGGGCATTGTTCCTGGGGCATGTTGTCGATGGTCAAGGCATTCGGCCCAACCCAGCTAAAATTGCGGCGATACAAAATTTTCCTACTACCAATCAAGATTAAACACGTTAGGCAGTTCTTGGGCCTAACGAACTTTTTCTCCAATCATTGTCCCGGTTACACGGATACAGTGGCGCCTCTTCAAGATATGTTGAAGACCAATAATAGATGGAAATGGGGAGAAGAGCAAGAAAAAGCTTTTGTAAACACGAAGGTACTTTTAGAAAATTCTGTAAAATTGGGGTACCCTAGCTTTGATAGGAAGTTCATCATACAGACGGACGCTTCTGCAGTTGGAGTCGGAGCAGTGCTGTACCAGGAAACACCCGAGAGGGAGCATAAAATATCATATTTGGCTTTCATGAGTAGAAAATTACGAGGACACGAGTTAAAATACACAACCACTGAGTTGGAGATGTTAGCCATAGTTACTGCCTTAGCTCACTGGAGAAAGTATGTGTACGGATTCCCAGTAGTGATTAGAACAGATCACAAAGCACTTACCTTCATTCTTAAGACGGACATGGCTAATGCACTGGTCAGTAGATGGGCACTTTACGTCCAGCAGTTCGACCTCACGGTAGAACATTGCCCAGGGAAACTGAACATACTAGTTGACGCGTTGAGCAGAAATCCTAATCCGGAGGAACTTACAATACACTTAACTATGTTAGACCAAGAGGATCAGAATATACTGGAGAGACTTCGGAATATTCATGAGGAACAGGAAAATTACCCAGAGACCGGACGGCTAATCCAATACTTTCGGAAAGAACTCCAACCCAAGACTCCACAGTACGCTGAAGCGGAGCGCAAAGCGGTAAATTACCACTATTTTAACAACATTTTGCATAAATTTGTGGATGAGAATCATACGAAATTTAGAATTGTGGTACCTCCGCATTACAGATTGACTTGATATGGATAGCTCATCACGCTACAGGGCATTCAGGAATTGATAAAGTGGTAGCAACACTGCAGGAAACGTTCGTGTGGCCTAAAATGAGGTCGATGGTACAGAAAATCCTGCGTACCTGTGACATTTGTCAGAGGGTGAAACCAAATCCATACCTTCTGAAGCAACCGCCACGACCACTGATACCTACGGGACCACGTAAATTATTTGCAATAGACTTCTTCGGTCCCTTACCCTCTGCTACTAGGGGCTTAAAGTACATCCTTGTCTGTATGGACGTCTTCAGTAAATTTGTTACATTATGCCCTATTCAAAAGGCGAATACTCGTTCAACGCTATCGCAGATCAAAAGAAAGATAATACCCATTATGGGTAAGCCTGAGAGCATCTTAAGTGATCATGGGAGCCAATTTACTGCGGCAGAGTTTAAGCGTGAACTACAAAGACTAGGGATCAAGCATGTCTTATCCAGCATCAGACATCCGCAAGCTAACCCGAGTGAACGTAACATGAGGGAGATATCCAAGTATTGTAGGATATACTGCCCGAGAGAACATTATAAGTGGAACACTGTAGTGCCCATCATTACAGAGTGTATTAACACAACTAGACACGAATCGACAGGTATGATTCCAGCATGGATTCACAATAATGAGCTGCCTAAACGTCCTTGGGAAAATGTAATTCCGTGCCCTAGGGATCCTCAACTAGCTCACAAGATATGTGTTAATAACGTTGCAGAACACTTAAAGGTACAGGCTGAGAAGCGGCTGCGAAGAACTAGGAATAAAAGATTTCATAGACCTCTACAAGTGGGCGAGTTGGTGCTAGTTAAGACATCCACTGTCTCTAACCCTACGGAGAGATACTACCATAAGTTCGCTGAGCTATACACTGGACCGTATAGAATAATTCATAGTTATGAAAATAACTCATACAAGGTACAAAGCTTGGACGCAACAGTGACTAAGGTCTTTAACTCATCAAACCTTAAGCCCTTTTTCCAACCCGGCCAATATCAATTAGATAATCAGGAAGAAGAAGATGAAGAAGAAGGAGGCGAAGAAGAGGAAGAAGAACCTGAGGACGAAGAGACCGAAAATATGGCCAGAGAGGAGGTTATCATTCCGGAAGAAGATGAAAATGACAGCGGAGAAGAACAACCAGAGGTACCCAATGGTGAAGAAGAAGAAGAAGAAGAAGAAGTGAATATGATTTCTCCAGGCGACCAGAAACAGCTAGCTGAGCAGCGCAAAGAAACGGAGTGTCAAGACTGCGAGAGTAACCACCGGAGATTTCTAGCTCTGCTGGATGCCTATTACCAAGTTAGGAAGGATAGGGAGGCTATCATGTCTGTAGCTGAAGATAGTCCCATGCCCTGAAGTTTTGAATATTGACAGCAGATATGATTGCAATGAGAAAATGATCTTGGAATTTGGGAAAATAAAATTCTTGACAAAATTTTATTTTGTCGTTCACGGGGGGCTATGAACCATTCTGTTCATTGGAACAATTGTCTTAATTTGAGTATTAGATATTGGAATCAAGCAAGGCCACCCACGAAGCCGATGTCTTACAGTATATGTCATAAAGGGGTCCAGAAGAAGCGTTCTTATGTGAAGTGAGCGCGAGCGTCATTATGAGAAATCTCCAGAACTCATTAAAAGGAGTTATGTCCCAAGCCAAGCCTCTTGATGAAGATTGGGGACGCTTTCCAAATCCCGGCTAAACTTATTATAGGAGGGAAGAATGAAATAAATTAATATCTTTGGTTACGGAAGAGTTGCATTGGATTTGAGACAAGAATTGCAACCTGTATTATTTCTGCTTTATTTTGATAGGCATTAGGGCTGCATTCATTAATGCATTCGCTAATTTGAGCTCATGATATAATTAATGCGGGAAATTTTCCCGGGCGCGCTAAGATTGCACGCAGTCAAGCGGCGTGATGACGCTATCCGGAATTATAAATTAAGGCCGCCAGGGCATATCAGGGTCATTCTTGGACCGAAAGACTGCGAGAACGAATCGTCGTACTGCGTGTTGGTACTGAGAACAACGCTTGGTCTTCGAGCTACGCCGACTACCCGTACTGCTTTTTCTGCAAGGAATTACCCCAGCATCAAGTCAGAACGAGTGTTTGACAGCATCATTGCAAAGAAGCCACAACCAGGAGCTGAAGCCAACACAACAACGGGCATCGATCCAGGAACGTTGGGAGCACCTGACCAGCACAACATCGAAGGGGACACCTTCCGACTACAGAGGGAGCTGTACGAAGACGCCACACAAGCAAGAATGTCTCCAAGTGGTCAACACTATCTGATGCCAGCTCTGCAGTCTATCAGAATGTGGTAGATCCAGTGGTCCACAGGGATGGCCGCTCCGCTATGTCCCCGATAAATTAAGGTCAGAGCTTTCCAATTCTGTTTCAAGCATGTCATTTAAATTTAGATAGGAATATGGGGCCGTCAGTCAACATATTTGTTGTAGTAGGAAAATTTCCCTTGTAATTTAGAGCTAGGCCTCAAACTCGAACCCCGTACTTTAAGGTAGATGTTATTTGTAGAGTCCTTGTTAGTGAAGTTATAGTGCATTTTGATTGCATTATTTTCACGTACGTGTTTTGTAAGGGTCTGATCGAACTCATTTAGGCATGGAGGTTAGTCTACAGATAGGTACTTTTATTAGATCGCATTTAGGCATTTGTTTCTGCAGACGTAGAAGTGTATCGTTATGACCAAGTCGTGACCAAGTCGTGACCAGTAATTCACCCAGATTCACTGATAGAGCGAGCGAGTCCAAATATTTAAGAGATTTGAGCCCATGAGAGGCAGAAGTAAAATTTGCAGTTGGCATGAGAGAGCCCAACCATTGAAAGTTTATTGAATTTATTTTGGAAATGCCTAGTATGGCCATGTGACGATCGCTTAATGATTAGTGTTTTGTAGCACCAGGATTTAGCCCATGAGAGGCATAAGTAAGATGAGCGAGTTTGCTGGAGGTATTAAGACGAGGGCAGATAGCCCAGGTATATTTAAATGAGGGCTTTAGCAGCTGACTACGTGAAGTGTTCTTTGAAAGGCAAGACTTTAGCCTGTCACCCCGTTTGAGCTCATAAATTAGGGGACTGCCGCAAGTGGAATGGTGAGGGTGGAGGTCATTGAGCTTGACGTCACAGGCTTGTGGGTTGGTCGTCTGCAGTATGTCAAGAATGCCGAGAGGGGAAGAAACGACCTTCATGTTTTGAAAGCAGAGAGAGATTTGTTTTATGTCCTATTTGTTTTACGTAATATTTTAACACTGGCCCGTTTTATCCTGACACCCATGTATGTGTTGATTGGGTCCTTTCATATTGTGTGCATAGGTACCTTGGACGCCTTACTTGTCATGGGACTAGGGTTCGTGACCGAGTCAGGTCATTGTAAATTTTGTGGTGATTTTTGTTTGCACCGGGGTTCGACGGCGCGAGGCATTGTAAATTTTATGGGAATCATTGTTTTTGTGTAATTAAGCAGATATCCATCTTTCTAAACTTCGTTACTTACACTATTGTAACATGCTTGTTGCAGCTCACGTGTTTTCGTGAAGGCAGTAAACTGGTAGTCATCGGCTCAGCGTCATTTTACCATCTCATATTGAAATGCTCTTTCATTTGTAAATAATTCAATTTTATGTAATAAATCCCTATTTGTTAAACTTTGAATGCAGCGGTGTTTTCTGTTAGATATTCTAATTTTATTTTTAGTTTAGTCGAATTCTTACCTGAGGAGGCACATGTCCTAGTGTTTTATCTTTATGTTGACCCGTTATACCCATGTTATCCCTGAGAAGAGCGCTCTCCTGGCTGATTGAAGAGGACTGTGTTCAGGTAAGACTATGTGCACTAGCTCACGTCTGTGAGAGTTCGTTCACTACTGTACTCTGGGTTCGAGACCGGCCTTCGCCTGGACGGAACTTTAAAGTGCAGTAGGGCACAATACCTTCTTTGCTCTCACACAAATGAAAACGAAGTACAGGTAGGCCTATAGAGCTAATGTAGATGCTGATCTTTGGTTCGAGTGTCCGACTCGTTGGCTGAACGGTCAGCGTACTGGCCTTCGGTTCATAGGGTCCCGAGTTCGATTCCCGGCCGGGTCGGGGATTTTAACCTTAAATCGTTAATTCCAATGGCACGGGGGCTGGGTGTATGTGTTGTCTTCATTATCATTTCATCCTCATCATGACGCGCAGGTCGGCTACGGGCGTCAAATAGAAAGACCTGCACCTGGCGAGCCGAACCCGTCCTGGGATATCCCGGCACTAAAAGCCATACGACATTTCATTTCATTTTTTTCGGTTCGAGTGATTAAGCTTGTAAAACGCTTGGTATTGGAAAACATCGCCATCCGTCCCATCGATCAATAACCGCAACAAGTGATTTTAAAAAAAGTAGGTTTCCAGGTCTATTCTGTCTATTCATCAGTCAAGTGTCACATTGTTTCATAATTTCTGTGCGTTTCTAAAGTATCTTCATGTAAATGAAGTTCAATTAAACTTTCAAAGAAAGTAAATATTACTCCTAAATATTATACTAATAAAACCAAACAAGTTATCATTATGTTCTGTGGCTAAGGATTTTTTGGACATTCATGCAAGATCCTCAGGAGGCCTCAGAGACAAAAAGTTTGGGAAACCCTGCTCTATAGTATATTGAGATGAGGCCTCTTTGATAAAAGAGCCTTCTATATATCTCTCAGTCGTGGGCATACATCATTACTAATACATTGTTTGGTAGCCAGTTCCAAATATATTTCTTTATAGAATTTATGGAACAGGCACATAATCTTCCCAAATCCACTGGAACCAAAACCACCAGACTTGGGAAGGTCCCCTTCAACAATTTTGTGTGATGTGTGACCAAATTTTTGTGTCTGAGCAGTGTTTAGAATGAGTTAAACGATTTCATCACACTAATTTCCGTTAATTTCTTTCCTAGAACAGCATCAAGATTCAAGCTAAAACATTTAGTTGCACACCTAAAATGAAGCCTGTCTGCCAATTGTAATTCCAGTAAAGAATAATACCGTTTCGTTTAAATGATTTCTCACTGGAATAAGTAACTCCCAGAAATAAGCTATTTAAATACATGTAGAACTTCGTAATCACCATAGATAAAAATTGTTAAACCCCGAGTTCACACACAAAGTACATGGATTCTTTATTATAGAATCATTGACATGAAATAACAATAATATCGATGTTTAAAAAATGTCGAGAAAGCCATTCACATAGATATATTGTAACATGTAAATGTGTTTTGGGAGTTAAATTCTTGGAAGTGAGTATCGAAATCTTAAACCGTTTTAATTAGCAGTATTTATTAATTAATATTTATAGTTGTTCACTTCGAATTCGTCTCAATAGTTGACTCTAAGTTTTATTATAAGTGACTATATCGGATTAACGAAGTTTATAACGATAGTAGTACCCTGCTTTAATATGCTTAAGTGGGGATACACTAGACTAAGAAAATACTCAAGCGAGCTGAGAAAGATTATCCAACAGAAATTCTCGACATTTGATCGAATAGTAAATACGTACAGTACACCCTTGGACAACTCTGTAATTATTAGGGATCGGAAGTTCATGCATTTTTATACATATTTTTTCGCAGCATTTTGTGAATATGCTGGTAAGTTAAATATGCAAATCACTAATATCTGAACAGAATATGACCATTTTTATTGTACTTAAAATGCCTATTTTATCTATTTTAATAGATTCATCATATTTTGAAAATGTCCTAAACTGACATATTAAAAGGATATTGCCACTTTTAGTATGCCTATAAATGCATGGCCCGGAATAAGAAATGAACGTTTAGCAGCGCAGTATGAAGGAGTGGCAAATACTCTTCAGCAAGGAACAGCATGATAGCAAGGGAGGAACGTATATCTCACTAATCATTCTTGATACGCGAAGCTGGATGTCGTGTGTCCATGATGAAATCCCTTGAAAATCAGTGTTGCCAATCTTGTTATTTTACACTAAACCAGTCAGGTTCAGATATTCAGAACAACAGCACCTCGGCTAATAATCACTTACCACCACAACCTATCTTAACGCGCTGCAGATCATGGCTTGATCCTGCGATATATTATTCTGAACATTTACCCAAAGTTAGATAAGTTGTAAAAGCATTAGGTCTTCATGATGCAGCATTTATTTTGTTGCTTCAGTAAGCATGGTCGAGCAAGGCATTAGAAAGTAACCTTGTGTTTATAACAGCTCATTTTCATTGTACTCCTGAAGCTATTACGTAATTGGAAGCAGTTGGGATTCCTTTACACAAGTCATTTGCAGAATTTGACAAAATCGTGTCCACTTTAAAAACAGTTCCAGAGGATGTAAAAAAAAACAGTTAAACCGAAAGTAACAAACGTTCTCTCGAAAAATCCTGGGTATAATATACTGCTTGAAATTGCAGATGTTCTAGAAGGCAAAGCACACCACAACACCAACAGAACAGTTATTATCTACAGAACAGTTGGCAGCATTTGTGAATGCCCCTGTCACTTCGTGCCATACAAAATAGAATGCTACAAAGCTTTGCTGAGGGACAACAGACGAAGATTGACCATGGTAAGCATCCGTCACTACCGAGTTGTTAAGCGCAATAGTAAAGAATTCACCCATAATGAGACTGGACCCCAAACCCATGGAATCCAAGTTAAAGATACTAATTTTATTTTGTGGAAATAAGCTCAAATTGGTGATGCATATTTCGTTGCATATTTAGACACTTCTTAGGGCATAAAGGGGGAACGTATATCTCACTAACTATTCTTAATACGCGAAGCTGGATGTCAGTTTTTAGGTCCGGGCCCTCATTGTCATACCTTTCTTTCCCTCTCCAAATGAGGAATTTATTCCTGACAATTTACCATTGGCATTTGATACAACCTGTATAGATATTTTAATGGGGTCCACGAATCCCCAAGGTTGGAGAGTTATCTGTTGTACTTTACCTTCGATATGATTCTGCTTTGTCACAGCACCACATGAATATAATTTCTTGCATACAATCAGTACTTCAAGAGAGCGAACCGCAATTAACTGTGCAGTGCTGTCATTCTTAAAGCATCGCTGTATTTTAGAAAATAGTATGAAAATAATTTACGCTCCGTTTACTCCACGCCTGTGGAGGAAGAAGAGCCGCGGTGTGAGGGAACGGGTTACGACAGGTGGGAGTAAAATATGCGCCATTACGTAACCTCTGCACCGCGACGCCTTAATGTAGCAGCGCCTTGACTTACATTTATCAGGCGCTAGCGTGTGGCTTCCTAATGAACACACGACAATTTAAGTATGACACCATTAATAAATCGGCTTTCACTGGAGGATTCTCAGACTATTTATAATGTGAGTGAAAATACTCCAAGAACAGCTTCTGTTAAGGAGAGCGCTGCGGGAGATAACGCTCTTCAGTAGGAGAATAGAGACAGACGCTCCTCCCTCTTAATAAACACTTGGTTGTGTAACATATCATTCAAGTAAGGAATAACACCGAGTTTGATCTTGTTATTCATAAAAGCTAATTGGAGAGTGAAAGGTGATCGAAGTACGAAAGTAAATTTTTGACGCAAAATTTAAAAAATACCTCTTTGAGATGTTCAAAGCAATACAGCTAATTGCATTTAATTTCATTTTCCCCTCCCCTAATCGCCAACACTAGCAACTGGTGTTAATAACAGGTCTTACAGAATACTCGCGAACTATTTCAAATCTTACATAAATCAGCAAACAAACGATTGATAGGCTAATCTACATTGATTTGATTACTTGCGACACGCGATACAATAGAAGTATAACATCAAACAAATTTATATTATAGTTGGGCCCACGAGAGTTGAAGTATGACATTTGAGCGGCGAAATCAGTAACTACGAAGTACGCTGCGTTGTCACAGTTACCTCAATATGCGGCATATCACCCTTTCATACAGGCTAAATGTTAATCAACTATGTTGGCCTAATGCAATGCAGTAAACTTTCACCCGTTCCTAAGCTCGTGCTAATAATTCCGGCATTTAAGACAGAACACGTCATTGCCAATAAATATGAGATTTCATATTCACTAAACTGACAATAACCTCAACAAATACACATGTTAAATACAGGATAGGACTGTACAACTAGCCACTGATTAACTTACAAAAAATAAACTAACAAGGAAAATAATATTCAGGAAACAAACACTTAAGTTATTACATAAAGCAGCAACAACTAACACTGCTAACACAGCACGGTACTACTCCGAATAATATTACAGAAGTGATTGAAAGCAAGCCAACCCAAGTGGCGACAGCTACCGTACCTTAAATGTGGCATCTCTGTTATGGTTGCCATAGCAACAGACCATTTTCGAGCAGCGTTAGTCAACTTTATCTTGCCGGTGGCGCTAAACGTCAGACTTCAACTCCCGTGGGCCTAACTATAGTTGCTACCCATTACATTCATTAGAAATTAAACAAAATCCATGTAAAACTCTTTTACTTTAATATTTGGTGCAGTCCAGGTTACTGATGAAAGTTCAAAATGTTTTCAACATGCTCTTCAGCAATTAAATATTTATCGCAAATTGATTTTTAAAAACTGAAACACAGCTCATGTTTATCGTTAACATAATTGTTTAAGTTTACATAAAATGAAAACAATTAAAAAGGGATATTTCAACTACTGTTTAAACAAGTTTGTTGAAACGAAATCACCCCTGAGGTTCACTTTTGCTCGGAAGCCATTACATGGAAAATTCAGTACCAATACAAAAAAAAAAACATGGCACTTAAAGCCCTTGAAAAGGGCCTTGGCCTGCCCAGCGACCGCTGCTCAGCCCGAAGGCCTGTAGATTACGAGCGGTCCAGGTCGAGAGAAAAATCCCTGACCTTGCCGGGTATCGAACTCGGGGCCTCCGGGCGAGAGGCAGGCACGCTACCTCTACACCACGGGGCCAGCTCCACGTTCTCAACCGTTTGTTTATTCACATCGAAGCGAACACAAAGGTCACGAAAGAACCCGAGAAGTGTTGCTCTGCGTCCTACTGTAATTAACAGAAAAGGTAAAAAATCTCTACCTGATAAAAGATTTTGAACAAAGATATTCGCTGTTACAAAATGTTAAGTTCCCCTATTGTTATTTCTTGATGGGTGCAGTATTTTGGTGTTTGTCTCTTGCCACTGGTCTTTTTTTTTTTTTTTCTTTTGCTAGTTGCTTTACGTCGCACCGACACAGATAGGTCTTATGGCGATGATGGGACAGGAACGTCCTAGGAATGGGAAGGAAGCGGCCGTGGCCTTAATTAAGGTACAGCCCCAGCATTTGCCTGGTGTGAAAATGGGAAACCACGAAAAACCATTTTCAGGGCTGCCGACCGTGGGGTTCGAACCCACTATCTCCCGGATGCGAACTCACAGCTGCGCTCTCCTAAACGTACGGCCAACTCGCCCGGTCCACTGGTCAAAAAAGAAATGTAACTTCCACGGAACGTTGTCTCTTTTATGCCTACGTCGGCGTGGAAACTGCTAAGGTGTAAGTGGAATTATTCAGAGCACGACTACTGCGTCCGAATATTATGAATGGTCCTACTCATGGTGCCGGTCGTGGTGCAATAGCATTTTACGACCCAGTGGGGAAAGCAATGGTAAACTAACCTTACTCATTCTTGTGTCTTGCATGCCTCGATATGGCGTCGTTATCGTCTTTTGCTGTTTTCGTATAAATTACCCCCCCTTCCACTCCACTTTTTTACACAAATACAGTATGTCTTATCGCTGGGGGTCATTGGAAAATCTGCGTCACGACATCAGCGATACAAAATGTTTGACGCGATCTTACTAGCAACCATGCTGGCTGTGATGTGAAGTATTGATGGATGGCTATGACTGAGAGACATAATATTATCGAATAGGCTTGCTAGAGTACAGATGGTCTATGTGATCTTACAGGCTGTGATGTGAAGTATTTATGGATGGCCATGACTTAAGGGACATAATATAAAATAGCCGCGCTAGAGTACAGATGGTCTATGTGATCTTGCAGGATGTGATGTGAAGTATTTATGGATGGCCATGACTTAAGAGACATAATATAAAATAGCCGCGCTAGAGTAGAGATGGTCTATGTGATCTTGCAGGCTGTGATGTGATGTATTGATGGATGGCCATGACTGAGAGACATAATATTATCAAAGTGCGTTGTTAGGCTACAGATGGTCGTTGTAATCTTGCAGGCTGTGATATGAAATATTGATGGATGGCTAGCCATGACTGAGAGACACATACAAGGCTTTCTTTTCCAAAGAGGCATCATCTCATCATACTCTGGAGCTGCCTGTGTGGATCAGTGGTAGAGTGTTGGCCTCCGGATATCAAAATAGCAGCAGAGGTAGTTGGGTTTATGAAAATTTGAAAGACGTTCATTCGTCACTCCATGTCGTACGATGTCGGGATGTACAGTGGCGAAGCGTACTAGTATCCACTGTTACCACTGGTAACAGTTTGAAAATATAAAAATCCAGTACTCTTTAATATTAATATTTAATATATATGTTTCTTCGGCTGAACGTGTCGCGTGAACTCTATTACAGTAGATAGCTACCGTCAAAGGTGAGAAAGAGAGACTGTTACCAAATCCAGGCAGTGGATACGCGTTGAATCTCTTCTAACTGCTAGGCGAATATTACTGCGCCTGCGCCAAGCAAAGCCCGTCTCCCCCCCCCCCCGACACTGAGATGTACCCTCGTACGTTCTATCGTCATGTTACCATTATGCAAAGTGGTAACGAATACTTAAAACGTTGGTACTGAGCAGTTCTATCCGTTCTTTCCGCCGCGCTCAAAAATGCACTATTATAATTTGTGTTAATTAACGTTTTCGATATAATACGACACGACTTTTCTTGCTAAAGCGTGAATTTATATTTAATTTGTCTCAGGTGAAGATAGTATATGGTACTGTACAACTTATTAAACGCTGAAATGATTGCAGTCACTTCCACCTCGAAAATAAGTGGGTTGCTGGGCTCAGAATGCTCATGTATACAGTAATAGAAATTTTAATGAACACATTAATTTCCTCAGGAAATTTTGAACATAAATGAAAACATAATTGAAAAAGTTAGACTCATGTCTTATCTTAAGAATTTAATCCAGGAATCGAAAAGAGTACGGTACGATGTTTTCATGACTTGTGGTCTGTATTGATTATTTGGTTATGCAAAAATGAATAACGTGTATTGTTGGCCGTGTGTTCCATTTTCGTCAGAAATGAATGCTTGGAAAAACGACGGTATGGAGAATTTATACAGTTTGAGAGTTTTAGAGAGACGCCATGAGGTGTCTCAAGCACATATCAACACTGTTGTCGATATGATTCAGTTCGGAAGGTCCAAAATAGAGTACAGCTTATACAGAAAGAAGGTGCGAGTGACAATATACTCTCAAGGAGGAGTGTGGTAAAACTTTCCAAAACGTCACGCGTAGCCACTGGCATGTAAAATATACTGGAGACACATTTGGTGTTTCTTTCTTTCTCTCCATTTACCGCCCAGGGTTGGATTTTCCCTCGGACTCAGCGAGGGGTTCCACCTCTACCGCCTCAAGGGCAGTGTCCTGGAGTTAGAGTCCTGTGCGGATATGCAAAATATTATCCGCATCCGAGCTTCCATCATCCACACCCGCATCCGCATCCGCGAATATTTATCCGCGGATATTGTACGTATTCAACGACAGTATATTACACCCAAGGTATTGAAACGGATAGATCTTTTAACATAATACAATAGGCCTCATACGTAGCACCAGAATCCCTGCAGGCACTGGTTTATGAGGGATTTCTCCTCGCGAAACTACCAACGTACTGACCTCTGTTCCTTCCATTAACTGCGGGTAGAAGCCAGTTGGGCTTAGGTCAGATTTACGGCTTTCTGGTCTCAATGCTCTTTATATATCACTGTTCTCCCATATCAGTCAAGAATCACTAAAGCACAAGCAAAAATAAGAATATACCCGAGTGAAAATCAAGAAACTTCACAATTTAGAAATTAACAGCAAAATTATCCGCGCTGCCATAGAGTATTTTCCACCAAGTCACTAACTTCACGGATAAATCCGCGGATATTCGCATCCGTGCGGGGCTCTGTCTATGCCATGTGATCATCCAACCAATCTATGGTCTTAAGACTTAACAGACAGAAAGTGAAGCATCTACAGTATATAACAAGCCATAACTCGTTTTTTATGGTGTGTTCTTGTTTTCGACAGCAATGCTCTTCATCGCGTTCATAGAAGAGACGTTATTTGTATGCGAGGATTAGACAAAGGAGGTGCTGAAAGTGTCTGGGTATATAGGAACAGATGTGAAGACAGAAGAAACTGGTCTGCAGTTACACACATGTAAACCATCTCAATGGCGAGTTGTCAACAACACTTCCACACTGCTCTCGGCAACCATAAGAGACCTCCTAGGGTTTGTCCTGTCAGAATGTCTTGACTCTGCAAGCAGCGATGATGTCATCTCAGATTTAATTACTAACATTAACGTCAGGCATAAATATTTATACTCCCATATAAATTATATATTACTTCAGCTATTTAATTTCATCCTCTATAGGCAGGCTGGCCGGGAATATACGAATCGAACAGAGTGTATTGGAGTAAACTGAAGAGTTATTGTGGTGGTGATTATTGTTGTAGGAGGAAGTATGACACGGCAACCATCAACACAAATCAGAGGGAAAATAAGAGAGATCCCACTTTCCAAAGAATGAATGTTCCGGGAATATAAAAGGCAGGGCCGCGAAGGGCGTGAAAATGAAAGACTTCCTAGGTTTCGCTAACCTAATACCGCCGGGGTCGGAAGAGAACAAGAATTGGTCAAGGTAGGTCATACAGGAAGGATCAAAGTGAATAGACTGGGGCATGTATGTGGAATAACGTCAGACTCAGCTGGGGAACCATGATCGCTTAAGGGACGACTAAAAGAGGTCCCAGAGGATCTTAACTTGAGAGCACTAGCTGGCGACCTCGGAGCCCTTAGTTGAGTCCTGGCGTTGCTTCCACTTACTTGTGCCAGACTCCTCGCTTTCATCTTTCCTATCCGACCATGCTTAGTCAACTCTTGTTCTTTTCCCACCTGGACGGTATTAGGTTTCCGAGTCTAGGCAGTCTTTCATTTTCACACCCATCGTGGCCTTGTGGTTGCCGAGTTGTACTGTCTCTTACAACAATAATCACTACCACCACCAGCAGCCATGATCGGCCGCCCACATACGCTGTGAAGACGCTATCTCGGTTCCCCGTTTTAGTTGCCTCTTACAACATCCAGGGGATACTGTGGATGTATTCTACCGCCCTTACCCACAGGGAGATGCACAGAAGGAAAGTAACTCATCATATATCTGAAGAAATAATTACCATATTTTACTTACCCATTAAAGCCCAGTCTCCTATTTTGAAAACAACACCTTAAACCTCTTAAAAAAAAGTAGATTATTATGTTATCTGTTAGTAAATGTATTATGTATTACTGAATTTTATAAAGTAAGCTGTTTTGGTGCTTTATGTTTTACTAGAAATTGAACTCGTGTATCAGTCACAATCATGTATGAGTAATTTAATCAACGTAAACTCAACAGGTCAGTAACTTTAAGATATCCACCTACGTGTTCCATACTTGTTCTCTTAGAAGCACGAATTCAGTAGTTGAGTTTACGTATTTTTTAAAAATAATCTGTTTGCCATTGTTTAAACGTCACGTTAACACATCGAAGGTACTCGGCGATCCAAAGTCGGGATAGGAGTAGGATCGGAAATCGGGGAGGTATCGGCTGTGGCCTTGATTAAGGTACAGATCGAGCATTTGATTGGTGTGCAAATGAGAAACTACGGAAAACCATCTTAAGGGCTGTCAACGATGCGATTCAAACTCACAATCTCCAGAATACTAGCTCACAACTACGAGACCGGAACCGCGTATAATTCATAATTTTCTCCTGTAACTTAACATAAGTCTATAAATAGCTTCATAAAAGTATGATTTGTGCATCTCAATACTGACCGCGCGTCAAATCGTAATCTGCTGACCTTCGGGCTGAGCAGCAGTTACTTAGTAGGCCAAGGCTCGTGAAGGATCTACTGCCATGAAGTTTGGTTTGGTTAATCGATTGTAACTCTAAATTTGAAAGGTAAAGAAAAAAATCAAAATAACTGGAGACAGAAGAAGAGCACAGTCTTATTAAGGAAGGGAGACAGATGAGGGAAGAAACGTTGAAAGAGTCGACTAATGAGGGAGTGTCTCGTGGATAGACAGACAGGAGCTGACACGAGCTGTTTGGCCAGCCAGCCGGAAAATGTCTGCTACCGCCGTATCATGTTCTGTGAAGGAACAAGATTTAAAAAATGCAAGAGCTCTGCCGCACTATGTCACTGTCAGCGTGTAATTACTCGTCACGACATCCGCCGCTTAGGGATCGATGGTAGCGCCACTCACCTACAACTAAGGTTTGCTAAAAACCATCAAGAAATGCAGAATGTTCGTTGTGACTAGGGAGAGGGCTGATTGGCACTAACAAGTCCTAACCTAGACTGGCAAACGGGCGTTCAAAATGGGAACTTACATAGCTACTACCCAGGAGCGTAACGTTAGGGCCTACAGGCGACCACATTCCTTTAAGGGGCCCCGCACACTCCTCGTAAGAAATTAAAATAATATATATCCAACTTAATGTTACTCTGCACAGAAATGATTTGGGCAGTTTTGTAAAATCAGTTAATTTTTTTTATTTTATTTACATTTTGTACGTAGAGGAATTGCCACTTCGTTGCACCTAGAAGCAGTTTATTGTACTGAGTACAACACAACACAGCCTGTAACACCATAACGGCGCGACGCACTGCACAGAGCAGACTTGCAAAAAACATATTTAAAAATAATTACAGCAATGAAAATTGATACCAAATTATCATATTTTAGTTAGGAAATGATACTTTCTTGCTGTGTAGTGCACCTGAGATCGTATTATGCACAAATTTAGCAGAACATTTAACGTTTGTCACACATTTATTCGACAACAGAGTATAATGCCAATACCAAGTTGTAGTAACCGGGCGAGTTGGCTGTGCGTTTAGAGGGGCGCAGCTGTGAGCCTGTATCCGGGAGATAGTGAGTTCGGACCCCACTGTCGGCAGCCCTGAAAATGGTTTTCAGTGGTTTCCCATTTTCACACCAGGCAAATGCTGGGGCTGTACCTTATTTAAGGCAATGTCCACTTCCTTCCCACTCCTAGCCCTTTCCTATCCCATCGTCGCCATAAGACCTATCTGTGTCGATGCGACGTAAAGCAAAACAACAAAAAATGTTGTAGTAAGGTTCAGTCAACTAAGTTTCGAACGAGCTCTCTTTGCGCGCGAAGTTAATAATAGGCTTGTCAGTTGTGCGGTTTGATATTTCTCAAACTTTATTTGAACAGTTCTTTTATTTAATTTTGTTCGTATATTTTTCTATGTTGTAATCGAATAAATTATTATAACCGAAACTTCGGTATCGATTACAGAGTATAGTTCTGTAGTTTCTAAAAAATAAAACCAATTACAGTTAAGTACAAAGATCTAAGTGGTTCATGGTAGGCAGTTCAACAGCTTATCCATTGAACCACTGAGGCAGGCAAATAAAATCTATGAAACATTTTTTAAAATTAGTTTCTTACAACAACGAATAATCCCTTTGTTCACATTTTTTGAAAATATATTGCATTACTTCTATCTGCTGTAAATACATTTATATTAAGTTATTCTTAGGGTTTTACATTTTATTCGTGGGGGACCGAATTTTTATTTTAGCAGGTGGGCCCGTATTAGATTTATTACGCTCCTGCTACTACCACAAGGAAAGACTATCATTCCTTATTAAGAAAACAGTACTGTTCTTAAGGACCTACAACCGGGCGAGTTGGCCGTGTGCGTAGAGGCGCGCGGCTGTGAGCTTGCATCCGGGAGATAGTAGGTTCGAATCCCACTATCAGCAGCCCTGAAGATGGTTTTCCGTAGTTTCCCATTTTCACACCAGGAAAATGCTGGGGCTGTACCTTAATTAAGGCCACGGCCGCTTCCTTCCAACTCCTAGGCCTTGTCTATCCCATCGTCGCCATAAGACCTATCTGTGTCGGTGCGACGTAAAGCCGGTAACAAAAAAAAAGGACCTACAAGGAGGGAACACACCCGCTCTTAATCACCCATAATTTCTCTTGATTAAGCGATATTATAATTTACTTTATATTTTATTATGAAATAAAGAAACAAGGATGAGGCATTTTTCTGCCCTTGCGTTATTACAATAATTACTTCAGATTTTCTGTTTGATAAATAGCCTACATTCGCAAAGAGGAAGCACAATGGCGGGAACAGCCGTCGCTTTGTTGCCTTCCTTCATTTTCCTCCTGTGGCGCCCTGATAAATGCAACGCGTAATCCATGGGCGCCCGCAGGATCTTTTCCAATTTTCTTGAATTTAAAACCAATATAACGTCAGCAACATTAATTTTTTTACAGAAACTTCCAGTTATAACATATGCTAGATGACTGTCAGTAATTTCAGTTTATGAAATAATCTGGTATGATATTAAACAATTGAACATCAACAGCTTTAGAATTCCAGGGGGGGCAAGTGCCCCCCCTTGTCCCCCCTTGCGGGCGCCCATGGCGTAATCCGTTACTCAGTAAATCACTGGCTGCAGAGAAGTCGTCTATTTTTGGGTTGCGTATGCATTTAGTCTTTATATCAGTACGTACTTACATTGAACTTAAATACTGAGTTTCACCAAGGAATGTGTCGTCGCTTTCCCGTGATTCTGTTGAGCACAGCCGTTCGATATGACAACCCTATTGTCATAAGAACAATACTGTTTTCTTAACACGGAATGATCGATAGATATTTGAATGCAGAATACATTTTTCGCTTTTTGTATACCGCAGTGTTACCAGATAACCCGGAACTTGGGAAGATCTTCCAACATTTAAAAATATTCAAGAAAATATTAAATTAGGTGGAAATCTTCCGAATTTTTTCGTCCTCACTTTTTAGACATAAGCTACTACCCAGAAGTCATTTACACGGCCGTAGATCACTACAATATCAAGTGTTTAACTTCCCTTCAACTGCTAAGTTATCAGTTTTAAGAGAATTTAGGGTGCGATATTTTAAAGTGCCAATGGTATTGGTCTCTCGCTTATCAGCACTCTTACATGACACCCGACTGAGCTGCGATATCAATACATGACCTACTACTTAATTCCTAAGGGATATCGATAAGTAAAGTCCTGCTAAGGTTTCGAACTCGGTTTCTACATCTGACGTACGTACCACATCTTTGAAGGTAAGGAGAAAGAGGAAAGAAAGCGGAGCCATGATCTACGTGTTGTTTGTGCTAGTCAGTATTTTACGTCCCCTTTACGTCAATCGTTAGTTATTATACTACCCAAGTAACTTCCTTGAAGACTTCATTTTCTAATCTAATATTTCCTGCATCACCTGATTTCGTTCGTCTGCACTCCCTTATTTTTTTTTTTTTTTTTGTTGATGTATTTATTTACAACTTATACTCCTTCTCCAAGACTGTATCCATAGCATTCAGCAATTTCTCCAGATCTTCTATTTAAAAAGGGGGTTGCCTGGCCGAGGCAGTAAAGGCGTGCTCGGTTCGCCCGGAAGGACGTGGGTTTGAATCCCCGTCAGGAAGTCGTAAAATTTAAGAAACGAGATTTCCACTTCCGGAGGTGCATATGGTCCTGAGGTTCACTCAGTCTACACCAAAAATGAGTACCAGGTTAATTCTTGGGGGCAAAGGCGGCCGGGCGTAGAGCTAACCACTGTACCCCATCACGTGCCGCGGTTAACAATGGTGGAAGCCTTTACCTTCCACTCTTCCAAGGGCCTTCATGGCCTGTATGGAGGTGTCTTTGTCTTTGTCTTTGTCTTCTATTTAAAAAATTCCACAGCCTGTTTCCAATCATTCGACCGGGTCAGGAATGGAATGAATGAAGGCCCCATCTAGCGGCGAGGATAGGAATTGTGCCGGCTGCCGAGGCCTGTCGCACTCCTCTGGGGCAATGATTAATGACTGACAGATGAAATGATATTGGAGAGTATTGCTTGACTCCCGTAGACAACCTGCGCCTCAAGGTGACGATGAAATTATGATGAATACGACATTATAGAGACAGATAAAGTAGACCTACCTCTTCAAGTCTCCGATGTTACGGTTCAGCACCTTCAAGGACCGAAGTACATGAACAAATCCTTGTCCGATAAATCCAGTATCTCTTTAGTGTGTGGCAAGGCGAGGGCACCCGTTCTTCGTGGAGACAGTAGTATGTTAGATATCCCACACACATAGACACACATCCAGGACACCTGCACTGTTGAGCCCACGTGTGGTGTACGTTGATGGACAACTCGAGGTCTGTGCAGCAGGGGGCGAGTAATGGCACATTACCTGGTAAACGTGAGCTTCGGCGACGCTGTCACCTGTCTCTCAGCCTACAGTAGGATCTCTCCTACTTTCCACCATGAATACGTAATTCTGCTTGCTGTCCACAAAGAATCCACAAAGCCTCAAGTCCAAATTTATTAAATGAGGGTTGATCAAGTACGTATGACACTTTTTATAACAAACCTTCCTTAGATTAAGAAATATGAAAACAGACACAACGCTGTTTTTCTGCACAGCCTGCACTAATGTCAACTCATTTTCTTTCCATGATACCAGGAGTTCCTTTACTACTTCTTCATAAAACAAATGTAGGACCGTTATCTAACTAATTGCACACGAAGATTTGTTCAGCTTCGTCAATGGAGAATTTCTCTTCGAAAGAAATGGTAGAGAACAATGGTATTGTGCTGTTCGAAAGGAATCGGCAAGAATAATTATGCTCTTTCACTGCATTGTTTGAAAGGAATGGGAAAGAATGTTCTTAATCGTAATTTTTGAAAGAAGCTGAGTTAATGGTCGTGCTTCTATATTTTAAAGTTCCAAAGGAATCGAAAAAAAAAAGTCGTGTTTTACATCGTATTATTTGAAAGGAATCGGAAAGAATAATCGTGTTACTATTTCTCAGAATAACCTTCACTAATCTGAATACATTTTTTCATTACAGGCACTACGAGAGGAAAAGACAGTTTATGTTTCGCAGATCTAAAGAAGGCATATGATAGAGTAACGAAGGAAATTTTGTTCGCCGTACTACGGGACTATGGGATTAAGGATAGAGTATTAAAAGCGATCAAAGACATTTATTATGACAATTTGGCTGTGATGAGAATTGATGGCGGAATGAGTTCTTGTTTCAAGGTCTTACAGGGGTTAGACAACGATGTAAACCTACCACGTTGTTGGTCATAATTAACATGAATCGTCTACTGATAGGTTTAAAAAGGCAGGGTAAGAAACCTAAGAGAACTGAATATCAGCATGTACGTTCTCCGAAGATGGTAGTATCATAGCGAATAGAAAGTGGAAGTGAGAACACTTCGACTCGCTTCCCATTACAGCAATAGAGAAACTAGTGGCTACAGTGCGGAGATTTTCCACTGCAGCGCAACGATCGCTTTGAGTGAACAGATGGCATTGTTTATACTGGGTGCGCGCGCTTTTACTTGTAGCGGGAGTGATTTTTTGAGTGTAATAACTATATTTTGGAATATAGTGAGTGTGAAAATGCCGCCGTGATTTGTGCCGGTGTATCGATCTGCTTACAGGTCTGGTGAAGGTAAACATTTCTTCTTTCCACCTGAAAATGAGGAGCATTTCTCTCAGTGGGCAAGAGCGATCCCAAGAAAAGACATGGAGCTTACGCGTAAGTCTAGGATTTGTGTCATTTTTCGGAAATTCTTATTAAAAAGGTAGACTCGTTTATTATTAATGGGAAAAAAGTTTGAAATTCCAAGAATAAGGCAGGAGCTGTCCCTCACATTTTTCCTAACTTACCGTCCTATTTAAGCAAGTCCCTGAAAAATCGAAAAACCCCATTTAAACACGAGGTACTCAAAGAAGATGTTGGCATTTACAATATTAACAGTAGTAGCTTAGAATGTAATGAATTCTCCCTCGACATCTAAAATACTTAATAGTGACAATAATGTAAAAATAAAAGAACCTGGTCTCATTTTGCCCTGTAAAGTAGTTGATAGTGACGTTGATGCTTTTTGAACTATTCTAAATTTGAGGAGACAAGTTAAAAACCTTGGTAGGAATTTAATTAGAACCAAAAAGAAGTTAGTTGCATGCAGAGCTAAATTAAAGCATATCGGAAATAAAGTCAATGTGTCAAGTGAAGCTGAAGTCAGTCTTAAATTCCTTAGCAAGAAACAAAAAATAATTGTGGACACAATGCTCAAAAAATGTAGCACCAGCCCGAAAGGTATGCACTATTCTAATGAATTTATATTAGTTTGCTTTTGAAAATCAAATGCCCTAAGGGTTAGAGACATTGTTTGAAGCATGAGTTACTTCCTTTCCCTACCGAAGCTCATTTGAGACGACTATCTATCTTGGACACAAGATAAAACTTGGAAAAGACAACCAACGTGCAGAAATTCCTCGCAGAATAGGTATGAGTTGGACTGCATTCCGAAAACTAAGATTCATCCTCACTAACAAGGATGTTCCAATTAACCTGAAGACCAAGGTTTATAATACGTGCGTGCTGCCAGTTACAACTTACGGTCTGGAAACGATGACTCTGACGAAGGAAAGTGCTCGCAAGCTTCAGCGAACACAACGAGCCATGGAGCGACAGATGCTAGGGATCAGCCTTAGGGATAAGATCCGTTCAGAGGACATCAGGAGAAGAACTAATGTAACAGACATCCTAGAGATAGTAGCAAAACTAAAATGGCAATGGGTAGGACACGTAGCTCGACAAGACTACAACAGGTGGACCTCTAGGATTGTTCACTGGAGACCATGGGGACACAAGAGAGGCATTGGAAGACCCCTGAAGAGATGGCTCGACGACATAAAGCTGTTGGCTGGAACACGCTGGTTCCAAGTGGCTCAAGACCGAAGACGATGGAAGCACATGGAAGAGGCCTATATCCAGCAGTGGATTGAAATAGGCTAGAAAAGAAGAAGAAGAAGAAGAAGAAGAAGATGCAAAGGGTTCAAATGTAATTATGGTATTAATGAAATGCCGTGAATGCAATGAAAGACTTATTTAAACGAGAAAGACGAAAACAAGCGACTAGGTATGGTGATTTTTGATGAAGTGAAATTGAGAGAAGACATTAGATTTAATACAACTGCACTCTCAGTTGACGGATTTGTTGATGTAGGAGATGAAACTCCCTACGACAAAGAGAACGTCCTTGCCAATCACGCGCTAGTATTTATGTTTGTCCCTTTGTTGCATAGCTGGATCAAGCCTGTAGTAGTGCATGCTAGCAAGAATGCAACTACTGGAGAACTATTGTTGAAAATAATAATTCGGGTCATAATTCAATTGGAACCAGCTGGGGTGAAGGTAACTGGTTTTACGTGTAATGGAAGTCAGTGTAATAAAAGGGCGTGGATGAATTTGGGAATTTCTGGGAAGAATGATAAAATAAAATGCTCCAGTGAAAACCCGGCAGATCATCAAAGGCGAGTGTGGACATTTTCTGATTCCGTGCAAATTTTGAAGTGCATACGTAATTATTTCCACGATAACGTCCTTTTGCTGTATAAAGGTAAAGATGCGAATTGCAACTTTTATAGATAGTTATATCAAATTGACACTTCTCCTGAGTTCGCTCGTCTTCGAAGTTGTTCTACTGTAAGACAACATCCTCTCACATGGACCCAACCTCATTTCAGAGGACGAACGCAAGGTTAGCTTTTCATTTGATTTAGGAGACTTAGCCGACGCAATTAAGCTGTTTAGAGAAATCAAGCCTCATGAATTCAGTGATAGTGGGCACACATAAATTTTCTCAGAGAAATCAATAATCCTGCAGATGTCCTTAACTCCACTTTGACCGTAAAAGTGCTTTATAAAGGTTCTCCGTCACACAAAATGTTGCTTGAATTTTTAGAAAACATCATATCTCAGAAAAACACATTTGCATCTTCAGTAACTTTGCAATCATTAAGAGTAACCTTGAAAAGCACTCTGGAAATGGCGGACTACTTGTGGAGCAGAGGATTTAGGTATGTCCTGGCGGCAATATTTAATCAAGATCCTTTGGAGTGCCATTTCGGTATTTTGCGTTCCCTTAGTTGTGACGATCACCTTACCGCTGTTGACTTTTTTACATTATATGCTGCAGTCTGTGTATATAGCTACCAAACACGTCTTAAATTCGACAGCAAATTGGTTAAGTAGGCTAGCTAGGTGCACCTTGTTTCGAATTTAGGTTTAGGTAATACTTTAGGTAACAATATTAACTTTAAAAATATTTGTAAATACCGGTATCTGTAGGTTCGTTGGTTGTACTTACAAAGGCAGATTATCATAAGGAATAGTACCGTAACTTCTGCAGCAACTTCTCCGGTATTTCGTATAGATATACGTTCAAACTATCGCGAAGGTAATAATTTACTACATGAAAAAAACACGATACGCCTGTAAACTTCCATTTAAAAAGAAGTTAAAGAGATTACACGGTAATAGTTAACAGTCGTATTGTTATTGATTATTGTCGCTCCTCATATTCAAATATTGCATTGTTGGCTACAGTCGTGAACAAAGGGTGTAGTGTAGTCAAGTAAATATAAATAAAAATCAGCTGACCTTGTATTCCATTCATTTGTACTTCTGAGTAGGTAGTTAGTATCCGTAATTTATATTTCGCTCCCTCGATCTTTCAGTATTTATGAGCGGTTAGCTAATAATAATAATAAAGTTCATATATCCCAGTAATTGCAGTTCAAGTCCCTGGAGTAATAGCAGTAGTAGTTTTGACAGAAATATTTGAGAAATTATTGTAGACAACCTCGTATTTTTCAGTAGGCCTAATTAAGGACACTTTTTTTTTCTCCGTCCCGTGGAGTAGGGAAAATAATAGAATTCCACCAGCTGTAATAATCACATAACCACATTTCAGTAGAATTGTAGTGAAGATAAGGTATAATATATTAGATAGTATCTTGCCAGTTATATTCGTGTTTTTCTTCGTGTACGGCAATCCTTTCGATACTTAAGCATTTAACCAAACGCAGTATAGTGTAGTGTAGATACATTGTAGTATAGATACAGTACGGTACATTTAGATAGTGCCGTATCTTGCCTGCTATATTCGTGTGTTATCTTTCGTGTGTATCTATTAGACCCTAATACTAATAATAATTTGTCTAAGCATTTAGCTTCGTTGGTAATCTTTGAGTACAGTAGTTCTTGCAAATTTCATTTCTGTTGTGCTTAGTAGTGACATACGGTACGGTACCGGTATCGTAATTAGGATACGTCTGAAAGTAGTTTAAAAATTACTGTAGTGTACTGTACAGTAGTATACGAATAATATCCTATTAGAATTTAGTGTGATTATTTTATTATTGGAAAATATTTGTGTAGTACTGGTGTAGTAGAGGTATCCGTAGAAACTCTTACTAAAATATTGTTGAAATTAGGATAGGCTTAATTGCAGTTTGGAATTGTGTAGTTCTTGTGTATTACTTTCGATATTCAGTAATTAACAGCAGTTTTTATCCTGTTAGGGGTTGTAGGATAAAAAAAATAGAGCACGACTAAGTAGTATTGTAGTGTAATCGTATATTAATTACCTTATTGTTGTGTACTATCCCAGACAATATATCCCTCCGTACATTTTTTTTTTTTTGCAAATAAGTTACTTTATTTTTTAATTTATAATTTTCCCCCCGTAAAGAATGGCTAAGGAGCGCGAGTGTACTTATTGTGGGTGTGGTGAGGCATTGAGGGGTATGACGGATGAGTTGGAAAGTTTGAGGGAGATAATTAGGATTCTCACAGAAGACAGGAAGGAAGATAGGACTCCCTCAAACAATGTACAGGTTACAGTAGGTGTACAAGAGGGAGGGGAAGGAAAGGGAGGAGTTGTAGAAGACAGGTGGTCTAATGTTCTAAGGGGAAGGAGATTGCAGGCTAAGGGCTCTATTCAGGATCAGAATTCAGGATAGGTGTCTGTGGGAAATCGGTACGAGTCACTCCAGGTAGAACAACAGAGGGAAGATGAGGGACAGGGAACTGTTGCTGAGATGCATGGAAGTAGGAGGAAGGGAAAAGGTAGGAAAGGGAAATGTAGAGTAGAGGATAGGAAAAGACAGGTGGAACAGGGTCATGGGAAGGAGAAAAGGGAGGAGGAAGTAGCTTCTGCAGCTATCAGGAAAGATAGGGCTGACCAGGAGGGGAGGGGATCAAATGAGGTGGGTAGGGTTGAGGCTCTGGTCATGGGGGATTCCATCGTTAGACACGTGGGGAAAGTGTGTGGAGGAAAGGGAACCAGGGTAAAATGTTATCCAGGAATTAGGTTGAGGCAGATGTTGAGGAAAGTTGAAGAGAGGAAGGAGGGGAAGGAGAAGGTGGTAGTGTTTCACGTTGGTACCAACAACGTAAGGCAAGCTGATATAAGTACCAACATAGTTGGAGATGTGTGGGATCTGGTAAATGCAGCACGGGTGAAGTTTAAGAAAGCGGAGATTGTTATTAGTGGAATACTGTGTAGGAGGGATACTGACTGGAGGGTGATTGGGGATTTAAATGAGACTATGGAGTGGGTATGTGGGAAACTAGGAGTGAAATTTCTAGATCCTAATGGGTGGCTAGGAGATAGGGATCTGCGATCGGATGGCCTTCATTTAAACCGCAGTGGTACGTATAAGTTAGGAAATTTGTTTGGAAGGGTAATAGGGAGGTACATTCAGGGAAACGGGATGGCCTAGGGAGCGGTGATAAGGGAACAGGGAACTGGAAATCAAGTAGGGATGACATAAAATTGTTAGTGCTGAACTGTAGAAGTATTGTAAAGAAAGGAATAGAATTAAGTAATTTAATAGATATATATTTACCAGATATTGTAATAGGAGTTGAATCATGGCTGAGAAATGATATAATGGATGCAGAAGTTTTCTCACGGTACTGCAGTGTGTATCGTAGAGATAGGATAGGAAAGGTGGGAGGGGGAGTTTTCATTCTGGTGAAAGAAGAATTTGTAAGCTACGAAAAAGTTAAAGATGAGACACACGAAATTCTAGGTGTAAGGCTCATTTCTAAAGATAATAGGCAACTTGATATATTTGGAGTGTACAGATCGGGAAAGGGTAGCACTGATGCGGATTCGGAATTATTTGATAGGATAGTCAGCTATGTGGGAAACGACATGGAAAGAAATGTGATTGTAGCGGGAGATCTGAATTTGCCAGATGTAAATTGGGAAGGAAATGCGAACGACAGGAGGCATGACCAACAAATGGCAAATAAGTTAATATGGGAAGGACAGCTGATTCAGAAAGTGATGGAACCAACCAGAGGGAAAAATATCCTGGATGTCGTGCTGATAAAACCAGATGAGCTCTATAGGGAAACTGAAGTAATAGATGGTATTAGTGATCATGAAGCTGTTTTTGTGGTAGTTAAAAATAAATGCGATAGAAAGGAAGGTCTTAAAAGTAGGACTGTTAGGCAGTACCATATGGCTGATAAAGCAGGTATGAGGCAGTTTCTAAAAAGCAACTATGATCGGTGGAAAACGGTAAATAAAAATGTAAACAGACTCTGGGATGGGTTTAAAGAAATTGTTGAGGAATGCGAAAACAGGTTTGTACCATTAAGGGTGGTAAGGAATGGTAAAGACCCACCTTATTATAATTGAGAAATAAAGAGACTAAGAAGGAGGTGCAGACTGGAAAGAAATAGAGTTAGAAATGGCTGTGGAAGTAAGGAGAAATTGAAGGAACTTACTAGAAAATTGAATCTAGCAAAGAAGGCAGCTAAGGATAACATGATGGCAAGCATAATTGGCAGTCATACAAATTTTAGTGAAAAATGGAAGGGTATGTATAGGTATTTTAAGGCAGAAACAGGTTCCAAGAAGGACATTCCAGGAATAATTAATGAACAAGGGGAGTGTGTATGTGAGGATCTTCAAAAGGCAGAAGTATTCATTCAGCAGTATGTAAAGATTGTTGGTTACAAGGATAATGTCGAGATAGAGGAAGAGATTAAGGCCAAAGAAGTAATAAAATTTACATATGATAACAATGGCATTTACAATAAGATACAAAAGTTGAAAACTAGAAAAGCGGCTGGAATTGATCAGATTTCTGGGGATATACTAAAGACAATGGGTTGGAATGTAGTACCATATCTGAAGTACTTATCTGATTATTGTTTGGTCGAGGGAGCTATACCAGATGAATGGAGAGTTGCTATAGTAGCCCCTGTGTATAAAGGAAAGGGTGATAGACATAAAGCTGAAAATTACAGGCCAGTAAGTTTGACATGCATTGTATGTAAGCTTTGGGAAGGCATTCTTTCTGATTATATTAGACATGTTTGTGAAATTAATAACTGGTTCGATAGAAGGCAATTCGGTTTTAGGAAAGGTTATTCCACTGAAGCTCAACTTGTAGTATTCCAGCAAGATATAGCAGATATCTTGGATTCTGGAGGTCAAATGGACTGTATCGCGATTGACATGTCTAAAGCATTTGATAGGGTGGATCATGGGAGACTACTGGCAAAGTGAGTGCAATTGGACTAGACAAAAGAGTGACTGAATGGGTTGCTATATTTCTAGAAAATAGATCTCAGAGAGTTAGAGTAGGTGAAGCTTTGTCTGACCCTGTAATAGTTGAGAGGGGAGTTCCTCAGGGCAGTGTTAACGGACCTTTATCTTTTCTTATGTATATAAATGATATGAGTAAAGGAGTGGAATCGGAGGTAAGGCTTTTTGCGGATGATGTTATTCTCTATAGAGTGATAAATAAGTTAGAAGATTGTGAGCAACTGCAACGTGACCTCGAAAATGTTGTGAGATGGACAGCAGGCAATGGTATGTTGATAAACGGGGCTAAAAGTCAGGTTGTGAGTTTCACAAATAGGAAAAGTCCTCTCAGTTTTAATTACTGCGTTGATGGGGTGAAAGTTCCTTTTGGGGATCATTGTAAGTATCTAGGTGTTAATATAAGGAAAGATCTTCACTGGGGTAATCACATAAATGGGATTGTAAATAAAGGGTACCGATCTCTACACATGGTTATGAGGGTGTTTAGGGGTTGTAGTAAGGATGTAAAGGAGAGTGCATATAAGTCTCTGGTAAGACACCAACTAGAGTATGGTTCCAGTGTATGGGACCCTCACCAGGATTACCTGATTCAGGAACTGGAAAAAATCCAAAGAAAAGCAGCTCGATTTGTTCTGGGTGATTTCCGACAAAAGAGTAGCGTTACAAAAATGTTGCAATGTTTGGGTTGGGAGGAATTGAGAGAAAGAAGAAGAGCTGCTCGACTAAGTGGTATGTTCCGAGCTGTCAGCGGAGAGATGGCGTGGAATGACATTAGTAGACGAATAGGTTTGAATGGCGTTTATAAAGGTAGGAAAGATCACAATATGAAGATAAAGTTGGAATTCAAGAGGACAAACTGGGGCAAATATTCATTTATAGGAAGGGGAGTTAGGGATTGGAATAACTTACCAAGGGAGATGTTCAATAAATTTCCAATTTCTTTGAAATCATTTAGGAAAAGGCTAGGAAAGCAACAGATAGGGAATCTGCCACCTGGGCGACTGCCCTAAATGCAGATCAGTATTGATTGATTGATTGATAGATTCCCACCTCACTTCATTTGTTAGTCATATCCGTGCAATGGCTAAAGAAAGTGAACGTAAGAATAAAGAAATTAAAGATTCAGCAGAGGTCAAAAAGAAAACGTAGTACTCACGAACTGGGAAAATGAAATAACTCTTCCTTACGAGGGAAACCTCACAAAACAGAATTTACAGTAGTGTTTCACTTGGCAGGATACATAGTAAGAAGAAGTGACACGTATGTTGACTGTTTAGATTGTGCTTGCACTTTTCGTAGTGTACAGCCACCTGACCTTCCATTGGCAACATTTACCCTCATTGAAGATTATGGCACGAAGAAAGGCTTGCGATACTTGACATATCCTTCACCATATGTGTTTAGTTTGCTTTTTAAAGTAGAAGAGGTCGTCTCAGAAAAACTTCGAGCAGAACAAAATTTATGGGGTGGTATATTTTTTGCATATTTGGACAGCATAGACTCTATAGTTGTCCGACCCATAGACTTTGGATGCAGCAATGATCACAGATATGACCTTGTGGGAAAAGTAGTGTTTCATTACATTAAGTGCCGATTCATTTTCCGTACGAAGGAAATAAGGAAAGAGCTGCTATCGTCCAAATCAGCGAAATCGTCCCGGAAGTTCTCCGAACTTTCGGACAACTAACGCTTTCGAGGGTGAGTTAAAACGTTTTGTATATGTCTTAGATAATGTGAAATGCATAATAGTTTCAACTATATCTCAATGCATTGTAAGTCATTTCAGAATTACTGATGTTCAAATCCTTTCAGAGGATAACATTAAGCCATTAAATTAGTGTGTTTACCAGCTTCCTCTATTCAAATATTCCTGGACTGTACACACATGGTACATGAAAGGGAATAATTCAAATGCCATTCCGGCAACTGGAAGTCTTAGCGAATTTATTTCGTGTACGTGTTGCATAGTACCGCGCCCGCTTATTCTATTAAGGCGAGCAGCGCTGTTCACCCATAGCTACACTAGCGCAGTCTACCACCACCGCCTATTAACTACGAGAAAGCACTCACTTCCTCTTTCAATGCGCTATGGTAGTATAGTGAGTGAGATTGAATCAAGGTGCAACAAAAGTAAAGGAGTGAGTTCGAAGTTGCGGTCAACAGTATTTTATAACAATGAAGCTAACTCCCGGACGAAACTATCTTTACATCGGTCTGTTTTCAGACCAAACTTGTTTAACGGGAATGAAAGGTAGGTAGACTCGGGATAAGTTAGAAGTAACAGACATGGAAGTAGCTAGAACGATCGCTGGTGCAAACAGGTGGTAAGAATGGCAGGAGGATACTGGGAATGAGGAGATAAAGGAATGAACTCGATTGATGAAGCTGTACCCATAAACCGGCTTTGTTGGTGAGTCGAATGGAGGAGAATAGGTTACCTAATAAAATAACAGACTTGGCCATGCAGGTTAAGAGAATAATAACAATGTTATTGGCTTTACATTCCACTAACTACATTTTCGGTTTTTGAAGACATCAGCGTGTCGGGATTTCGTCCCGCAGGAGTTCTTTTATGTGCTAGTAAATCTACCGACACGAGGCTGAAGTGTTTGAGCACGTTCAATTATCACCAGACTGAACCAGGATCGAACATGGGAAGTTCAGAGTAAGAGAAGTAGAGGGAGACCAAGACGACGATGGTTGCACTCAGTTTCTAATGATGTAAATTTAAGAGATACAAAATCAAACGAGGCGACAGAGATAGCTACAAATAGAGGATTTTGGCGTCCTTTAGTAATTTTACAGAGACTTGCAGACTGAACGCTGAAAGGCATAACAGTCTATAATGAAAATGTAGGTAGGCACTTTTATGATTCCTTCTTCATGAAGGTGTACGTAGCTAACTGCATACAAAGGCCTGTACCTCTTCCTGATTGGAAAATTTTCTTCACCTTTTTATAGAAGTCCAGAAAAAGAAAAGAAAATGGAAGTCAGGCGGCGACCAACCTAGGCTATAAAGAGCATGTGATCCAGAGCTGTCCAGTGAATTTCTTCCAGTTTGGCTCTTTGTAGCAGCAGCAGCAGTGAGGAGGCTAGTGCTACTGTGGGAAAACAGGATGTTGCGGATCGGAACATTGTGCCGTTTGAAACGAAGGGCCTCTTTAACCTTGTTCAAGTAATCAAAGAAAGAAACACTGACAGTTCTTCGCTAAGCAGAAAATTGATGTTCACAACACATATAGCGTAGCAAAAGACGGTCATTAAACCTTTGCGTCTTTCCATACGGCTTTCATCTTCACCAGACCTGTTTCCCTTTTTGCACGCCATTCCATACTTGATATCTTCGTTCCATAGGCATACTGGTGTACTCATATTTCATCACATGTTGAGATGAGCAACAAGAAGTTTCGAAGCTATCCAAGTTCAGCTCATACTGCTCTCTGATTTGCACTTCAAATCCTTGGCATCCACTTTGAAGAGATTCCTTTTTAATCACTACCTTACTGCTTCCACAATGTAAACAATTTACTGCTCTAATTTCACGAACAATTAAACTGGTCAACTCTAAAAACGTTTCCGAATTAAAGGCAGTCAATTCCTATTCATTTTGATGTGAAATAAGCAAATACGGTGCTTGAAACGCTTAGTTTGCCCTCATTCTCTGGAAAAGCAGGAATTTCTTTCATGATGGGCGGAAACTGTATAATTTTTGTAAATACGTTTTGTTACAAATATAGGTTTACAGCATCTTACTCCTAGAGAAGCCATTTTAATTAAATGTCGTTTGTTGCGCTTAGGGTAAACTAAACTATCTGCTGTTGTTTTTCAACACGACTCAATTTTCAGGGTTAAATAATAGGCAAAATGAAAACAACTAGCATAAACCTTGATTTATTTTCAAGGGTACATGAGACATACTCATAATCAGGGCCAGGATTTTGATGACCTAAAAACGTTTAAAGTGATGTATAAAGTGACGGAAAAACCCAGTAAAATGATTCGAAAACTTTTTAAAATGTCATCAATTTTAAATGAAATGTTAATAACAATTTACTAATCGAGTTGGTATAGTAAGTATTTGAGAAGGTCCATTCCAAAACTGGCTATGCGACATTTTTAATTTTTTTTAGTAAACGGACAAAAACCGTATGGTCTGTCATTAAAACTCAGACCGAACGCACGGTGTTTATACTCTGCGCTACGGCAGCTGCCTCAGCCGAACTTCCGTCGCGCGCGACCGCCCTGCTTTTCGCGTGTATACAATCTTGTTTGAAATCTTACCTTATAAAAGATGCTGCAAGTGTCGTTCTTCCTGAGTTATGCAGGCACTGTATCTGGTAACCATATTATGGTTGACGCGAGTGATTTCAGCCACTGTAATGCGCTTGATTTCATTCGTAATGTTTTCTTTCAGTTCCTCCAATGTTTGAGGTTTTGTTCGACACATTTTTTCTTTCAGTTTACCCCACAAGTAAATATCGCACACTGTTAGATCTGGAGAGTGAGGGGAAAATATACCAGTATTGATCACTTTGTCTGCAAACCACTTCTAAGATTGTAAGAAAGGAATCTTCTGCTGTATGAACAGTGGCTGAATCTTGTTGAGACCACCCACGCGATTTTTCTTCCTCCGTTCACTGATTTTCTGCACACCAATAGCGAGAGTTATGACTGTTCACATGACCATTAAGATGAAACCAGAACTTTTACACACGAAGATATGGTGTTGCAATTGTAACTCTCTTAGCATCTTAGCAGCTGAGATTCAGGCTGGCGACTCATGCTTGCCAGGTCGAACACGTGCGCGCCTCCCGTACTGCAGCTGCCGTAGCGCAGAATACAAACACTGTGCGTTCGGTCTGGGTGTATATGAGAGATCCTGTGTTATATGGACATGTTGACATGGGTCCGAAAACACATTATTTCCATGTTAGAACTCAAGTTTTACAACTTTACATAGTACATTATTCGTGGGAAACATACAGAAACAGAATGGTACAACAATGTTCAAAATGCATTGAAACGTGTATCAATACACCATCGCAATGAATCAGTTCCTATTATGTCAAAAATTTCATTTTATGTCATTACTAACTTTTATACCTCCCTTTACACATCGCGACGCTTGAACTTCCATTTATTCTCTCCGTTGTCGTTCCCTCAGTTCTGAGGATCATGATGTCCCAGGGGACGGCGATGCTGCCTTCTCCATCATTTCCGATGTTGTGTCAGGCACGTTGTCTCTAAGAGTTTTATCCCAGTTACTCGCTTAATCGTCCCCATCCAGGGTGTGGGAGCTCATCCACGATCTCTCTTTCTAGGGACATTTCCTGCAACGAGGAGTCACTCTAGGTTCCCTTCGCCAAGTCATAAAACATGGCCAAAGAAACATATAATTCTTCGTGGATATATAACTGAAATCCTAATCTTGTTGTGTAGCTCCTTCAAAAGCTGCCCAAGAGATGAGAAGCATCCTTCTCCAGCGCCACATTTCAAAGGTACTGATTTTATGTACCTGTGATCTACGAACTGTTCACATCTCAGCACCGTAGAGGAAGATGGAACTAGTTTTCACTTATATCTGAGTGAGATGGAACGAGTTTTCCATAATAAAGTGACTGCTGTGTCATGACGATTTCAGCTTCACAGGCAGCTGTATTGGTTGATTATGACTAGAGGGCGGATTCATATGCACTAAAAACAGCAAAATATGCATATATCTATACACTAAAAACAGCAAAATATTCATACATCTATGCGCTAAAACCAGCGAAATATGCACGCATCTATGCACTAAAAAACAGCGATTGCTGCACTCATATAGGCACTATTGCATACTCTGCAAACTTCTATTTTTCCTTCTGTGTGTAATGTTGGTCCTCCTTATATCCACTGCTGAAGCATAATTAATTTAACTGTGTTTCGTTTAGGCAGTATTTCTAATGATTACAGGTCTTCATACAAGGAAGAAATGAACGTATAGGTTACAGATCTAACATGGCGGCGGCTCCGACGAGCTCATGATATACCGAATAGACTTGCCAACGTCGGCGCTTTTTACACAGCTATTGAATAACACGAAAGATGAATGACGACGAGGAAAGATAGGTTAGAGCTACAAAATATTGGTTTGGACAAGACCATCTCAAGACTGGTTAGGTCCGGCTAGTGACAAGACCATAGGAACGAATAAAATGGTAGTATTCTCTAGTTCCAGACTGCCACGGGTTTACTTCTTCTACTGTATATAAGTAAGAATCTATTTTGGCGTGAGTGGGTTGGTAGCTGGCAAGATTCGAAGAAGGCTCTCTCCCCTCTGCTACTTCAGGTATCGTAAAACATTATTTTAGTTCAATGACTCCAGTATCCGAACCGGATACCAAAGCGCCACCGAAAAATCTTCAGCATATCAAGCTCTTGTTGATATTGTCAATTGTCAACAACAATGCATTGTAAAGGCTTCCGGCGGCGAATGACATTCATTTCTTTGCACTGTTGTACTGATTTGAATATTAATATACAGTACATTTGTTGTTTTATACAACACACCAACGACATTAAAAATATAGACTGCTAATCTGATGGCCATCTTTGAATCTACTTGAGCCACTGGCAGCCATGACACTTGTAGGCAAAACATATGCTTATTTCCTCTGCATCTGCCACAAAAAGGCTCTGCAGAAGTTGTTGTGTGATGCAGTACGGTCTTTGAGAAGGTGTGCAAGGTTAAAATAAATAAATAAATAAATAAATAAATAAATAAATAAATAAATGTAGGCTATGAATTCAGTCGAATGAAGTCAGGCGAGGTTTGACCAAGAGAGGTCCGGTAGAAATATTATAGTGGTAAAGCTGGTAGGATATCGTGTGCGGAAGGAATGCTACACTCAACCAAGGGTCAGGTGTTCCCAGCTTTAGAATCTGGGGTTACCCCATTTAGTGGCCCCTTACGACAGGCAGAGGATGCCGTAGAGATATTGTACACCGCAACCAACGGACGTCTGTGCTACATGTCGCACGGCAGTTCTTAGAAAGTAGCCATAAGTATCAAAAAGCATAAAACGTAACAAACCAGACAAAGAAGCATAATTCAAAAATTATAGCAGAATGACACTGAAGGTATGTCATGAAAAGGCAGGGTATCTTTCTCTACGCGTGTGAATTCCTCAATGAACTGCTGTACGTATAACATGTCTTTCTGTAGTGAATGACTTTATTGTTAGTGCAAGACGCCGAATTATCCATTCTTCTACATACGTAATTATCGTTTTAAGCAAGCAAATGCTCACCATATTCACTGCGCTTATTTCATTATAACATCAGTGCAACACTAAGCATGTTTGAAAATGTCATGTTTATTCTTAAATATATCTTTAATTTGCAATAACGTATAATCTCATCAATTCATTGAACTGATAAGGGCTGTCAAGACCAAGAAGTGGCAGCCGCCATGACAGTTGTAGGCAAAAGTTAGTTCGCTGTGCTTCAACCAGGGACGCTGTAACGAGCATGTTTAGCAGTCTATATATATTTAATGTCGTTGCAACACATTAATTAAAACTGGAATTGTGCATTTATATGCTACTATTACGTATGCATTATATGCACTATAAAAATTAGCCTTTCGATTTCGGTTTTTAAATGTGAATTTTCTCTCTTTTTCTTGATGATGATGATGATGATGCTTGTTGTTTAAAGGGGCCTAACATCGAGGTCATCGGCCCCTCTCTTTTTCTTGGCCCGTCAACTATCATCATTCTATCTTCATTGTTTATAGCAGTGACAATAACAAATTTACTACCAAAAATTTAAAAACATTATTTTATTTTCCATTGCACAAATTGTACATTTGTAGCAGAAACGTGGAGCGTTGGACGTTGTACTGCAACTAGAAATAAGTGGAATAAATTTAGCCTGAAATTACATCCTTTCACATCCATCGGAGATATTCTCATTCTCTGACAGATTTAAAATTCATGTCGCTTTTAAAATCGCTTTTGTTTATAAATTGACATTGTTTATTGAAACGTGTGTCAGTTGAGAATAGCGTGGGTTAAATCCCCCCCTTGCACTGTCCCCTCGTGTTGTGTACAAACCGATAGAGAGGGCCCAGATTATTTATAATACTGTCCTATATATTTAAGTTTTATAATACGCTATCAACTACAAAGGGAGAGCGGCACAAAATTTATGGCACCTCAGATACGGTTAGATGATAAATTGGCCTCGAGATACCTTTATTTATTCATCAGGTTCTTTCTGGTCCCGACAGGGTCAAACCCCTCACACCTCCCGCGGCGGCCGATAAATCTTGCGGAGTGGAGCGAAGTGAAGCTGCTCCTGGCACAGTCTGCCTATCAACACACACTACAATGTCTTATTTCACTGACAAGGAGCGTTCGCTAAGCCCCTAACAGATTTTGGTACAATATCATATACAGTATGAAAGGTCTAGACAGGGGTGCCATATATGCGACAAGTGACGTCGGGACAACTATTCTAGAGAGATAAGTAATAGCTGTCTGTTTGTAAAGTCTTCAGCCCAGAGGCTGGTTGGTCTCTCAGATAACTCTACGAAAGGTTATATGGTGGAAGGGAAACTGCAAATCCCGAATGAGGCACAAGGACACCTTAGAATGAAAACCTCGTATGTCCGATTTAAATTCTTTTACAGGAGAGGCAAGAAAGTGCTTTTCTCTAGATTAACCCTGGATTGGAAACATAGGTTTCTTTAGGATATAAACTGAAACATTGGGCACTGAGTACTCCAAATTTCAAATGACAACTTGAGTTATCCTTTTTTTTTTCAATTTGCTTTACGTCGCACCGACACAGATACTGTAGGTCTTATGGTAACGATGGGATAGGAAAGGGCCAGGTGTGGGTAGGAAATGTCCGTGGCGTTTATTTTATTCAGATAAAGCCCCAGCATTTACCTGGTTTGAAAATGGGAAACCACGGAAAACCATCTTCAGGGCTGTCGACATTGGAGCTCGAACCCACTATCACCCGTATGCAAGCTCACACTGCGCGACCCTGACCGCAAAGGGGCCAACTCGATCGGTAATTTGCGTGAAGCATTCTGATGTATTACAACTGAAATACACTATTAACACTTACGGGGGTACTGCTTAACGAATATTCAGGAAATATTATTTTCTAAAGTCATACCTTCAATAATAAAAATTCAAAATGTGCGTAGGTATCTCCATTATATGGTTAGCTACCTTCATGTTTAACCTGCTGTGCAATGACTTTTAAAAAAATCTGCTTTACCTCGCACCGACACAGATGGGTCTTATGGTAAGAAGAAGCCGTGGCTTTCTTTTAAATAAGGTGCAGCCCCATCATTTGCCTGGTGTGAAAATGGGAAAACAAGTAAAACCATCCTCAGGCCTGCTGACAGTGGGGCTCGAACCCTCTCTCTCTTAAATGCAAGTTGATAGCTACGTGATTCAAACAACGCAGCGGCTTGTTCGATGCGATGATTTTCGTTTTGGTGAAATGAGCTACATTGTCCATCATCGATAAACAATCCCAAAGTATCGGAAGTTGTTTTCACGAGTTTTGTATGGCTTGCCTCGGTGTTCTTTCAGCTTTCGTATGAGGCTTGGATGACCATCGATTCTTTCCTTTAATTTAAAATGCCCCTGGTATATATATATGCAGTCCTCTTCTTCGTAGTCCTGAATCACAGTGTTCCTCATCGGAAGTGCGCGATGTTCCATCTACACTCTTCCCATAGTATGAGTTCATCAGTTCGTCCCGAATACAGTCATCATTTCTTCAGCAATTAAAGTCTTTTACAGTCATATTACTAACCTATAAGTATTGATAGAGTCACAGAAAACAAATATATTATGTTCTTTACCGGAGAAACAATAACAATTATACAAAAAATAACATACTTGAAAGATCAAGAAACGAGCCTAAACACAAACGTGAGATGCCGAATGCTCCAAAGCTATCACACCAACAAACCGTTATATTCGAATGCTAACTCCCTCCGAAGGAAAGGCACGTCATATGTCTGCTTCTACCACGGGGGCCAACTGAGTCGAACATATAGATTTGTTCCTGTTTTACGGCCGGATATCCTTCCTGACGTCAACCCTATGTGGAGGGTTATAATCACTATAGCGTGTTTCTGTGGTGGTTGTTAGTGTGTTGTATGAATATGAAAAGAAGAGTGTTCGTAAAAACACAAACACACCCGGTCCTCGACGCAGAAGAATTAATCTCACGCGATTAAAATCCCCGACCCAGCTGGGAATCGAACCAGGGACCCTCTGAAGCGAAGGCCTCAACGTTGACCATTCAGCCAAGGAGAAGGACATGGCGTTCACATAAAATGATAGTGAAAATAAATTTATCTGGGGCACTCTATGGCCCATCTTTCTATTCCAGGGTTAAAAAGTCTTTCAGCAGTTTTATTGGTATGTATGTAAGTTTTACCATGATAAAGAGTTATTTTTTAATTACTGTGTTGATGGGGTAATAGTACTTCATGGGGATCACCACAGTTACCTAGGTGTTAATATAAGAAATGGTCTTCATTGGGAACATCACATTAACGAAGTTGTGAAGAAAGGATACAGATCTTTTCGCATGGTTGTGAGGGTATTTAAGGATTGTAGTAAGAATATAAAGGAGAGGGCGTATGAGTATCTGGTAAGACCCCAATTAGAAACCGGTTCCAGAGTTAGATTACTTTATACGAGAACTGGAGAAGATCCAGAGAAAAACAGCTCGATTTGTGCATGGTGATCTCAGATAGAAGAGTTAGGAAAATGTTGCAAAGTTTGGGCTGACAATACTTGAAAGTGAGGAGACCAGCTGCTCGACTAAGCAGTATATGTGGTAAAGCGCGCTCAGGAAGAATAAGAAGAAGAATAAGAAGAAGACGACAATACGCCTGTTCATAAACGTAGAATATAATAGTTTTTTCATATTTCCGCCATGAAGTGTTACAAGGTTTTCCGAAACCTTTTATTGCGACATCACTTTTAGCGACGTATTGGATATAACGTCAAAATCTAACCGTGAATTCTGAATCCTATATGTACACTGAATTAAAAAAAACGCTTAGTACGACGCCGCTTATTACGACATATCATATAAAATGGCGTATTTTTAAATCACATTTTCAGAGAAATGTATCGACTATAACGCCCAATGTTGATTTTTGTTCTTTTACGCGATTGCTGACAACAATGTAAAGATTGTTTTCAGTAGACATGATATAGGCTTTTGGGCTTATGCCGTGTCAAGAAAATTTGCAGAAAACTTTGCTCGGCGTCTTCAGAAGTAAATCCGGACTGTTCACAAGAAAGGCTTCTCAAACAATTTCGTTTGAATTTAGACGTTATAACAGAAGTGGAAGTGGTACATTCATTCGTCACCAGATGGCTCACGGGACGTGGCACAGCGCTAGCGTTCGAAAAGGAAGCTGACCGAACCATCAGAATCAGTCTGAGAAAGTCAAATAACATAAAAAACAGATGTACGCACATATGAAGGTATGACATTGATACAAACATGGAATGGAACATCTGGCAATGAGGAATGTACGAATTTAGAAAACACCGAAACTAAATAACAATAGTGAAGGGACAGGGAAGGGAACTACCTAAAATCCTTACTGGCTGGCAACCACGTATTCAAACCTCAATGTTTGGGAAGCCTTTCTCGTGAACAGTCGAGATTCTTTTCTAAAGACGCAGAGGAAAGTTATCTGCGAAACGGAAAAAAATTCACCTAATTTTCTTGACACGGCATAAGCCCAAAAGCCTATATTGAACCCATAATTCTACGGTGAGAAAATTTTTTTTTCCCCTCAAATATTTATTTGGCATTCAGGAACTACTGTATGTTTGAGGGCAGCCATTTTGCGCTCCCAAGAGCCCGATGTTGCGTGGGGAGGTTCTTCCTTACGGCGAGCTCGTGAATTGCCGGGACACCTCGGCGGGGCTCGAGTGCCCGACAATTCTTTAAATTAATGGAATTCTGCACAATGAGGGATTTTGATAACATAGTAAAGGATGAAATAAATAAGCAAAATTATTCACACACCCTCTGTGAAGGTAGAGACACCAGGGAAAATTTTAAGTGCAGTTAAGCCCAAGTACATGGTAGCGTGAGACCAGCGAACTAGCTACACGTGCCAAGGTCATGGAAGGAAGAAAACGCGCGAAACGCACGGGCAGAAACAATTTATTTCTCCTGTTGTGAGTGTAGGAAAATTATAAAATTAACATCGAACATAAGTGCAAGTCTGTCCGGAGTTCTGGGACAAGTCTTATCAAAATTGGTCTATTAGAAGCAAATTTGGCAGATTTCACAACCAAGCCTCATAGAGGGGATAGCGTCCTTCCGGAAATTATAAAAGAAACCCTCCACCGTAGATTTTTCAGTGTCGATCTGGAACTTGAAGCCGCGGGAGCTTGTGCCCGTCGTCATTAGAAATTCGCGCCAGATTGACCGACAATAATTCAATACATGTTCGTGGCTAAGGTCCATATATTTAGTTAAGAAGAAAAGTGATTGGAGAAGCTGTGAACGTTTGCAGACGAACTGGGAAGGTGTAGGCTGGTTGAAAAATACACAGCAGATTTTATTTTTATCATTTCGTGTACTCTTGTAAGTGAAGAGGGTCTGGGGGAAGCGATTCAAAATAGTTCTACTCCCTTATCGGCCGAACACCTGTTCTTATTGAAACAACGGGGAGAGAAACCACTCTGGGAAACGCGTCAGACAGTTATAGTCGACTGCAGAACGAGGGAAGTTCGTGGTGCAAGTTACAGAGAAAGTGCATTATTTATATGGTAATTTTAATCTCGTGTGTGTGAAGGGTAGTGTTTGGATGAGTGAGTTTTTGAAAATGAAATGTTATCTGTGAAAATGAGTGGCTAAGTACGAGGTTGCTGGTGATGATGTAATCAGAATGCTGAGAATGTCACCAATGTGCAGGTCTGTCTATTTTATATTATGTTGTAGTTAGTTAGTTAGTTACTGTCTGTCCTAAACAAATTTTCCAGATGATTGTCGGGTGATATTCGTAATTATCAGGCGAAAGGCGTTGCAAATTTTGGTCAGCGTGTGAAAATTTCAGTGTGTAAAGTTCATGTCAAGAACGGTAAATGCGACGCTTAAAATTTTGTGTTGAGATGAGATATCATTCAAAGTGCGGATTTGTGAACGTTATAAGTGTAAATTTGTCGTGGCGAATATCGTAATTTCAGGTGTCAGTTGCATTCAGAAATGTTGGTCAATAATAATAATAATAATAATAATAATAATAATAATAATAATAATAATAATAATAATAATAATGTTTACCGCGGGATAAGGAAATTCCTCTCTGTTAAATTACATTTAACCAGTTATTTTTACAAGGATCGTAAGCATATTTAGATAATGTCAATAAAATTTGTTAGAGTCACAGTCGTTAATGGGAAGGAAATTTTGAGACATCGTATATACTTGAATTGCGAAAGGTCGATGTGTGCTCTTGGATTCTTGAGGTCCGAAAGTCTTAATAATAGTAAGGTAAGAGATGTGTTTAATAATGGTTGTCGTTTTCACCAGGGGATCGATGTATGAAAAAGGATCTTGAAGGAAAAGGAATTGAGAGCGATGAATTGATATGTATGTGGAGACGAGATAGACGGGAGTAATACCGCTGGAAAGCGAGGAGAAAGAGTGTTGAGACAAGCTGTATTTTTGTAGAGGAAGTATGTAGGAACAGGCTGTGTGAAACAGGCTGTATTGTTTTCCGCAATCAATCCGAATTTGAGATGACTATGATGTGAAGCATTGTGAAATTTATAGAAAGATTCCAAGTGAAAACGACTCTTGTAAAATGTTACAGTCTGGGTAGTACACATCCAGTGATCTATGTTGCGTAAAGCCCGCATGGATGATAAGAGAATGAACGATCTTCAGGATCAAAGAGCACTTTGGACACACGGTTGGGTTATATTTAATTTGTTCACTGGAGAGGTCATGGATAAGATGGTTGGAATTGATGATAGGCGATCTGAGAATTTCGAATGCGATGGTGATGATTATTATATTTGAAGGCATCCACTAAAAGGGTACACGTGTGTTGGGAATTTTCATTTGCTTCCCTAACACGTCAGTGCACAGGCTGAGATGGTGTTCGAGGTGGAGAATCGATCGTCACGTCTATTTATTTTTGAGTTCACATATTATAATGAGGTAGACACTTGCTGTATTTCGACTTGTATTCGTTTGATAATAGAGACGTTGGTTCCGTCATGTGGTATTTGTCTGACCAAATCTAGTGTTAAATATCAGAGTTGTTTGAGAATTGCATTTCGCCTGATATGTTAAGGGAGACGTAGTACGACCCACTTTGACGCCCGACGATAGATTTGGGACGTCAGATGTTATTCTTGGAGTCATTGATGATGAGACGTCCTAGGTCACGCCCGACGATAGAATTTGGAAGGCATCATGTACATAATGATTAGGTTTAGGGTGTACAGATTTCAAGTGAGCCCGACGATAGGTCTGGGATGGTAGCTGTACACACTCAAGTCTCGGTTTAGATGTTTTTCTTTTGTTTGTTCTTTTTGTGGAAGTGGCCTGGAGGAAGGTAGCGGTTACAGTACGATATGATTTATTGTAGAGGGTCTATGCGAAGCTCTCATTGAGATAACGGGACTGCTGTTGGCAAACGAGGGCTGTCCAAGTGTGGGACATCGACCCGATCTAGATTAAATATTTTTACTGTGTTTCTTCGTGCGTGTTAGGCTGTATGACTTCGAGATGTTAATTTATTTTTACGGACTTTATTGTTTCCTCGTCTTGACGTCCGTTTTTCGTTGATGGTGTGCAGATTGACCCTCAGTGTTTTAGAATGAGACTTGAGTTGCGAATGCGGTTTCGATTCGTCAGCCAGTAATTTATATTATTTTTAATCTTGTCGTATTTTCATTCGTATTCATAGTTAGAGTAAGTAAGTAATCACTTTACAGGTAGTGTGTTGGGACAGACAGTAAATAGAGAGATCTGTACTGGTAGCATTGTTTTTCAAGGGAAAGAATTCCTTAAAATTGTAGTAAATTTTAGCGTGGACTGGTAAATTTATTAAGCATAATAAACCCATTTCTAACCTGAAAATCGGTTCAATAATAATATTTTCAAGTGACTTTTCACTTTTTGATTAACTTCAGTGTTTGGCATTTCTTCTAAATGCATGATTAGTATTTGTTTCCTGCATTTCGCAGTTTTGTTCCTTTAGAACGACATAACGTAAGATCCTCTCGGATCATGTTGTTGTTGGTTCCTTCCGAACAGCTGTTTGGGGTGATGCACGTTTAGCATCGGGATTACCTTATCACTTAAGGGTGTCATGAATGACAAATACATGGTGGAATTTTATTTCAATTGTGAATGATGCCATTAACTTGTAGTGAACACCATGCTTTCCCATAATATTTCGCAACCTATCCAAAGCAACTGATAGTCAGTTTGGTTCGATTAAGGGTCCATTCGGCGG
This sequence comes from Anabrus simplex, assembly GCF_040414725.1. Taxonomy (NCBI): domain Eukaryota; kingdom Metazoa; phylum Arthropoda; class Insecta; order Orthoptera; family Tettigoniidae; genus Anabrus; species Anabrus simplex. Next base: position 1,669,296,695 of record NC_090265.1, read on the forward strand.
ATGTTCCGTATCCGTGAAGGGTATTTGACTGGTGGATAACCTTAATTGAGAGAAAATCAGGCGTTCTACTTGTTGAAAGTCAGATTTTCCACGGATCGTGTGGATTAACTCTCAGTTCTCGTTTGGAATGATAGGTGCCCGGTTTTCAGGTCTTCCCCTTTTTCAGTTTTTCAGTTTCGCTGTCCACTAACATATTAGCTTCTCCGAAGCAACTCTTCGACATTGGAAGAAACGAAGTGACGTTATGTAATGTGACTGTGTTTGGAACTTTTCAAAAATCAATAATTAAATTTTTTTTTATATTTTTGTGGCAAGAATGCATATTAAATTAACGATGTTATCGTGCTCTTTCAGTTTAATAAAAGTTAGTAAGCACATTTTTGCTTCTCATTTCAAGTAGTTAGGCTCTCTTCTGAACCCCATCGTTTGGTTAAGATCGTGACCGAATTTATTCCCGCAACGACCCAAGATTTAAGAGTTCTAAATTGTTCTACTGTAGCAGCCGTGGCCGACCAACGATGGAATGGTAAGTTCAAGGGTTCAATATCATGTCTAGAAGTACGGGCCGTGAAAGCATCAATGACAACATTGTTTTCAGTAGATTGTAGATTCCAGATCAGTCTTTGAGTTAACTAGTCAATGCAAGCATCGCTGTGAAGATGTCGCCAAATAAAGTGAAAAGTCACACATAATTTGGCGATTACAAAATGGGGAAAAAAGCGGAATTGGTTGTACCGCTCTCAACGATTTCTACAATTTTTAAGGACTGAGAAAACATTTCATTTATTAACCAAGACCACGTGCGATCTTATTGAATTTTTTTATATTGTTGCTGCTTCCTTCCTCACTTACTATTTTATATATTGCTGAAATGGAAATGGCGTATGGCTTTAAGTGCCGGGAGTGTCCGAGGACATGTTCGGCTCGCCAGGTGCAGGTCTTTCGATTTGACACCCGTAGGTGACCTGTGCGTCGTGATGAGGATGAAATGATGATGAAGACGACACATACACCCAGCCCCAGTGCCAGTCAAATTAACCAATGATGGTTAAAATTCCCGACCCTGCCGGGAATCGAACCCGGGACCCCTGTGACCAAAGGCCAGCACGCTAACCATTTAGCCATGGAGCCGGACGATATATTGCTGACTAGTGATTGGAAGGGATTTGCAAACCTGTTACTAAATCACTGCTATTGTGAAATCACAGTTCAACCTGCTAGTCGGTTGGCCAGACTAGGAGGTCTTAACTGCGATTGTGCTGTTTGGCAGGCGTCAGCGCTGTGCTGTGAGAAATCTATAAACTAACGTGATCAAACAGCGTGAAACTGTTGTGGTTGTAGGTTTAAAAGTGTGATGGTAGCAGTTGAGTTAACTAAGTATTTTAATTAGACATTTGTGATTTGTGACGTTGTAGGCATAATATTGAACTGTTAACACTGTGGTTCTTTTTTCTTTTTTTTTTGGTACTGGCTTTACGTCGCATCGACACAGATAGGTCTTATTGCGACGGTGGGACGGGAAAGGGCTAGGACTGGGAAGGAAGTGGCCGTGGGTTTAATTAAGGTACAGCCCCAGCATTTGCCTGGTGTGAAAATGGGAAACCACGGAAAACCATCTTCAGGGCTGCCGACAGTGAGTTTCGAACCCACTATCTCCCGAATACTGGATACTGGCCGCACTTAAGCGACTGCAGCTATCGAGTTCGGTAATACTGTGGGTTTGTTACCAGTATCAGATTATCATATCATTGTCATATTGTGTTTTATATTAAATCTGTATGTTGTATGTATATTGGGTATTCAGCCCGAAGGTTGGTTTGATCCTCCACAGTTCCGCCATCACTTGTCACAGATAGCTTGAAGAGGCATACTAGGGAAATGAAGAGTGAGGTAGTTTCCCATTGCTTTCCTCACCGAGCCAAAAGATGCTATTATATATCAGTCTGCCAAGCCCACTGAAATGCATGCACCAACCGACCCTATGAGTGGCATATTCACACCAGTCATGACAGGGATTGGATGCATAAGGAACTGTTTTACTAGCATCGCTAATACCTCGGTCACTTTCATATTGTCAAAGCAAAGGATGAGACTGAGACAGGTCAATGAAAGTAACAAATTTGTTCTAGCCCATACCAGAAGACATAGTGCAGTGTAAACACAACATCTTGCCAGCAAAGACATATTTTAAATCTATGTTCTATAAATAAAGTTACTCGTCTAGCGAATGACTACTTGGTTTGATTTTAAACCCTGCATGTGCATAGTGTATACCTTCTAGAGTTACTACCTTTAAAAAATGAATACTACTAAAGGTATAATTTGGGATTCCCTAACAAATACGATTAGCACTAGCCTATTGTAGCTGCTATGGAGCTGAATCACAGTTAATTATAGTTAAAAATCACTGCTACTTCAAAATGCAATCACAGTTTGACCTGTGAATGTAAAATCACTGCCAGTCACACCACTATTGCTGACATATTATTGCTGTGCGCACTGCGCAAACGTTAGAAGAAAAATTCCTTTCAGTCCTACTCCACAAATGCTGAATTGAAAACACAGTACTTATTTCAGTTACAGTGATTGATGATCTACGTTTATTCTATTAATTAATAATTTAAAGACAGACAGACCACGAGTCTCAATGGATATGCGGGCTGGAGCCCGGATCCTTTGAGCCATTTTAGCCCTTCGACCTTCCGGTCTTGAGTGCTGCTTTCGACAGATATTAACTAGACTGCATTGATGTTGATGGTGGTGGTACCTTGAACGGAATCGAACTGGTCAGAATATGACCTGCACCCCGGGGGGTGGTTTACATTAGGATGGCCTTAGGTCTCTTATGACGGAGACCCTCGGTTTCGTAATTTCCAAGAGTGGAGATGAGGGGGTTGGTGTTTGAATTGAGAGCAGAATAAAATTTCTTTGCGGATTTTTGGATCCTGGGATACATTTCTTAAATATTGAGGTCGGTGTGGATGTCACGATTCCGTTCAAACCATTGGGCACCTGCAATCATGCGAAGGGCACGATTTTGAAATCTCTGGACTTGTTGCAGGTGCGTTTTGGCTCAATCAATCAATACTGATCTGCATTTAGGGCAGTCGCCCAGGTGGCAGATTCCCTATCTGTTGCTTTCCTAGCCTTTTCCGAAATGATTTCAAAGAAATTGGAAATTTATTGAACATCTCCCTTGGTAAGTTATTCCAATCCCTAACTCCCCTTCCTATAAATGAATATTTGCCCCAGTTTGTCCTCTTAAATTCCAACTTTATCTTCATATCGTGATCTTTCCTACTTTTATAAACGCCATTCCAACCTATTCGTCTACTAATGTCATTCCACGCCATCTCTCCGCTGACAGCTCGGAACATACCACTTAGTCGAGCAGCTCTTCTTCTTTCTCTCAATTCTTCCCAACCCAAACATTGCAACATTTTTGTAACGCTACTCTTTTGTCGGAAATCACCCAGAACAAATCGAGCTGCTTTTCTTTGGATTTTTTCCAGTTCTTGAATCAGGTAATCCTGGTGAGGGTCCCATACACTGGAACCATACTCTAGTTGGGGTCTTACCAGAGACTTATATGCACTCTCCTTTACATCCTTACTGCGATCCCCCAGACGGGACTGGCATACTCAAGGATTGGCCGAATGGAGGTTTTGTATAACAGGAGTCTGTTTTCCAAGTTGAGCCCATTGTCGGCTTTCATGAGTGGAACAATTTCATGGAGGCGGCGATATGCCTGGGCCGAAATTTTGGCAACATGATGTTTAAATGTTAGCGCTCTATCAAGGGAAACACCCAGGTACTTAGTAACATCGGACCACCGAATTACTTCGCCGAAAAAATTCAGTGGTTGGGGGTCAGTTCTTGTTCGTTTTGAAAAGAGAGTAGCACAACTCTTATTGACGTTGATTTTGATTCTCCACTGTCGAAGCCATGGTTCGATAGTGGAGAGAGCATCTTGTAGGTAATTTTGGACTCTGGGTGGTTGCCAAGAGACAGCAGAAATTGCAGTGTCGTCTGCATACATGTAGACGTTCACGCGCGGTGGGCGGGGTATGTCAGCCATATATAAGTTGAAAAGCACTGGGGAGATGACTGCACCCTGGGGGACCCCAGCCTCGATAGGGCGGGGGTCCGACAGGGAGTGTCCCACCTGAACCTGAAATTTCCTATCAGAAAGGTAGCTTTGAAGGAGTTGGACCAAGTAGCCGGGGATTCCGTAAAGCTTGAGTTTATAGATGAGCCCTTGGTGCCATACCCGGTCGAACGCCCGTGAAATGTCTAAGAAACAGACTCCTGTATGCCTCCTGTGGTTAAAGTTCTTGGTAATCTCCTCAGTGAGTCTGATTAGCTGGTGGGTAGTGGAGTGGTCACTACGGAAACCAAATTGCTCGTCATTAAGGAGGTGGTTATCATCGATGATTTTCTGTAGGCGGGTGAGAAGAATTGCTTCGAATAATTTTGAGAGGATGGAAAGGAGAGAGATTGGTCTATAATTTTGTGGAAAGGTGGGGTCAGCTAGAGTTTTAGGTATCATAATGACCTTAGCTAATTTCCAGGGAGAGGGGAAATGAGCAAACCTGAATATAGCATTAAACAGTTTCGTGATGAATGTTAACGCTTTTCTGGGGAGGTTTTTGAGAAAGGTGGCCGAAATGTTATCAATACCAGGAGATTTTCTATTTTTCAATTTACGGATGGCGGCCGTGACTTCAGAGGGAGTAACAAATTTGAAGTCGGGAGGTATACTGTGTTCACCTAAGTTTTCAATTTCCTCCTCGACGAGATCAATGAAGTTATCGTCTGAGGGATCAATGTTGGGAGTGCAAGTGGTTTCAAAAGTGTCGGCAAGAGCGTTGGCTTTGTCGACATCTGAATGGGCCAATCCTCGAATACCATGGAGGGTGGGTATGCCAGTACGCTTCCTAGTGAATCTCCTAGCAATCCTCTGCAGTGAGTTGTCGGCCACACTTAACTCGGCTAATCTGGATCTCCAAGCTCTGATTTTGTGGTTTCTAATAAGTATGGCTAGGTTTCTTGATTGCCGGTTCCAGAGGGACTTTAGGTACGGGGCTCTGAACCGGTGCCATAATTATTAATTAATAATTTAAGTGTGCAGCCTAAAACTTACAGATATAAAACTTTCAGAAAAAGATAGGACCGGTTTGTGCGACTATCACCTATAACGACTGTTAATTGGCGGTTCCTTGGGAATAGTTATAATCGGTTTCGACTGTGTTTCAATATTTTTTAAGAGAATTTAGTATAACTCACATTGTGAAAATGAAGTCATCAGACCGTTTCCAGTCGATCGACCGGGAAAGAATGAAGAATGAAGACCCCAATCTAGCGGCGACGATAGGAATTGTACCGCCTACCGAAGCCTATCGCACTCTTCTGGGGGAATGATTAATGAATGACAGATGAAATGAAATGATAGTGGAGAGTGTTGCTGGAATAGAAGACAGAGAAAACAGGAGTAACCGGAGGAAAACCTGTCCTGCCTCCGCATTGTCCAGCACAAATATCACATGGAGTGACCGGGATTTGAGCCACGGAACCTAGCGGTGAGAGGCCGGTACTCTGCCACCTGAGCCACGAAGGCTCTAACTCAAATTGTATATTTTGATAATATTACTTAATTTAGAAGACTGCGACAGGTAATTTGACAACTTCAAACTTTATTTGTTGTTTCATTTTGTTAAATAATAATTACAGACAACTAAATCCAAAATATTTAAGCATGATCAATGTCCAATGAGTATTTCACACTAAATTCTGCTTACTCAGGTATACGTGGTCTATAACTATTCGCTCGAGGGCAGGATAATTCAGTTTTTCTGTTTTTGTCATAAAGCCATTTTTACATACGAGGTTTTTACATTACATTTACAGAAAAAAATCTGAATTTGGACATTTTCATGTTTTAGATGTCGATTGCCAAATAAGATAGTTGGCAATTGTTTTCAATAGTGGCCAAAATGTGCTTCTATAGCAGAGCTGGCCATACGGGTAGCATCTTTCATAACATTCAGATGCATTAAGCCTATATTACGAGTACACTATCATATTTTTGTGTCACAAAAGTTTGATGAAGTAAATTTATGATAACATATTTTACAGCTAATATAGCATCTTTGATCACATCTGTGACATTGTTCTGGCCTTTGACCACTACTTTTACGGTTTTCGGAGACGCCGAGGTGCCGGAATTTCGTCCCGCAGGAGTTCTTTTACGTGCCAGTAAATCTATCGACACGAGGCTGACGTATTTGAGCACCTTCAAATACCACCGGGCTGAGCCAGAATCGAACCTGCCAAGTTGGGGTCAGAAGGCCCGCGCCTCAACCGTCTGAGCCACTCAGCCCGGATGTAGTAGTAGCATTATTGTAAGACGATGACAATACCGTGGGAAGCCTCTCAACGCACAACACAGCTCACAATAAATGAGGTACAGGATTGTGAGCGACTGAAGAAAGACCTCGATAATATTATGAGACGGACAGTAGACAATGATATGATGGTACACTGTAAACGGTATGGCAGTTATGGTTGTAAGTTTCACTAACTTGTAAGAGCAAAATTCCTCTCATTTTTAATCACTGTGTTGATGGAGCGGTAGTACTAGATGGGGATCACTTAAATACCAAGGTGTCAATATATGGAATTATCTTCATTGGGGTAACATATTAACAGGATTGTAAATAAAAGTTACAAATCTCTTCATATGGTCACGACGGCATTAGAGGTTGTGGTAAGGGTGTGAATGAGAGGGTGTACCCTACAAGTCATTATTAGTAAGAGTATCGTTCAATTGCATGGAACCCTCACCAAGGTTACTTCTGGAAAAGAGCCAAAGATAAGCAGCACGAATTGTTCTAGGTGAATTCTGACAAAAGGGTAGTGTTACGAAAGTGCTGCAAACTTTGGGCAGGGAAGACTTGGGAATTTCGGGACGAGTTGCTCGACTAAGTGGTATGTTCCGAGCTGTAAGGGTAGAGATAGTGTGGAATGACAAATAGACCAATAAGTTTAATGGAGTTTTTAAAAGTAGGAATTGGAATTAAAGAGGACAAATTGGGGGAAATATTCACGTATAGGGAAGGGAGTTAGGGACTGGAATAACTTACCAAGGGAGATGTTAAATAAATTTCCAGTTTCTTTGAAATCATTTAAGAAAAGTCTAAGAAAACAACAGATAGGGAATTTTGCCACCTGGGCGACGGACGTAAATGGAGATCGGGATTGATTGATTGATTGATTGATTGATTGATTGATTGATTGATTGATTGATTGATTTATTGATTGATTGATTGATTGATTGATTGATTGATTGATTGAATCTGATATGTATAAGATGCTCTATAAGGAAAACAATAATACATTGCTTGAATAACTTTAAATCATACACATATTGAACCCATAATTCTACGGTGAGAAAAATATTTTTCTTCTCCAATATTTATTTAGTATTAAGAAAGTACTTTTATGTTTGAAGGTAGCCATGTTGCGCTCCTAAGAGCCCCGATGTCGCGTGGGAAGGTTCTCACTCACGGCAAGCTCGTGAATTGCCGGGACACCTCGGTGGAACTCGAGTGCCCGACAATTCTTTAAATTCATGGAATTCTATACAACGAGGGATTTTGGCAATACAGTAAATAAGGAAATAAATAAGCAAAATTATTCGTACACCCTCCGTGAAGACAGAGACACCAGGGAAAAACATAAATGTAGTTAAGCCTAAGTGCAGGTTAGCGTGAGATCAGCGAACCAGCTACACGTGCCAAGGTCAGGGGAGGAAGAAAACGCGCGAAACGCACGGGCAGAAATAATTTATTTCCCCGGTTATGAGTGTAGAAAAATTATAAAATTAACGTCTAACATAAGTGCAAGTCTGTCCGGAGTTCTGGGACAAGTCTAATCAAAATCCGTCTATTAGACGCAAAATTGGCAGATTACACAATCAAGCCTCATAGAGGGGATAGCGTCCCTTCTGAGATTATAAAAGAAACTCCCCCACCGTAGATTTTTCAGTGTCGATCTGGAACTTGAAGCCGCGGGAGCTTGTGCCCGTCGTCATTAGAATTTCGCGCCAGATTGACCGACAAATAATTAAATACATGTCCGTGGCTAAGGTCCATATACTTGGTTAAGAAGAGAAAGTGATTGGAAAAGTTCTGAACGTTTGCCGACAAACTAGGAAAGTGTAGGCTGGTTGAAATATACACAGCAAGTTTTATTTATATAATCTCATGTACGCTTGAAAGTGAAGAGGTTTTTTTGGGGAAGCTATTCAGAGTAGTTCTGCTCCCTTATCTGCTGAACACCTGTTTTTATTGAAGCAACGGAGAGAAACCACGCTGGGAACGCATCAGACAGTTGTAGTCGACTGCAGAGCGAGGGAAGTTCGTGGTGCAAATTACAGAGGAAGTGCCTGATTTATATGGTAATTTTAATATCGTGTGTGTGAAGGGTAGTGTTTGTATGAGTGAGATTTTGGAAATGAAAATGTTATCTGTGAAAATGAGCGGCTAAGCCCGAGGTCAGCTGGTGATGATGTAACCAGAATGCTGGGAATGTCACCATTGTGCAGGTCTGTCTATTTTATATTATGTTGTAGTTAGTTAGTTAGTTAGTTATTGTTCTGTCCCAACAAATTTTCCAGATGATTGTTGGGTTGATATTCGTAATTATCAGGCGAAAAGTGTTGTAATTTTTGGTCAGCGTGTGAAATTTTCAGTGTGTAAATTTCATGTCAAGAACGGTAAAATGCGACGCCTAAAATTTTGTGTTGAATGTTCGATGAGATATCATCCAAAGCGTGAATTGTTGGAACGTTATAAGTGTAAATTAGTCGTGGCGAATATCTTAATCTCAGATGTCAGTTGAATTCAGAAATGTTGGTCGATAATAATAATAATAATAATAATAATAATAATAATAATAATAATAATAATAATAATAATAATAATAATAATAATGTCTACCGCGGGATAAGGAAATTTTTCTATGTTAAAGTGCATTTAACCAGTATATTTTTACAAGGATCGCAGGCATATTTAGATGATTTCGGTGAAATTTGTTAGAGTCACAGTCATTAATGGGAAGGAAATTTTGAGACATCGTGTATATCAATGATACGAAAAGTCGCTGGGTGCTCTTGGACTCTCGAGGTTCGAAAGTCGTAATAATAGTAAAGTAAGAGATGTGTTTAATAATGGTTGTCGTTTTCACCAGGGGATCGAAGTATGAAAAAGGGTCTTGAAGGAAAAGGGATTGAGAGCGACGGATTTATATGTATGTGGAGATGAGAGAGAGATGGATGAAGTGATACCGCTGGAATAAAGCGAGGAGAAGGAGTTTGAGACAAGCTATATCTTTAAAGAGGAAGTATTTAGGAAACAGGCTGTGTTGAGGCAGGCTGTATTGTTTCCCGCAATCAATCCGAATTTGAGACGACTATGGTGTGGAGCATCGTAAATTTATAGAAAGATTCCAAGTGAAAACGACTTTAGTAAATGTTAAAGTCTTGGTAGTAAACATCCAGTAATTCTTGTTACGTAAAGCCCGTATGGATAATAAGATAATGAGCGACCTCAAGGATCAAAGAGCACTTTGGACCCATGGTTGGGTTGTACTGAATTTGTTCACTGGAGAGGTCATTGATAAAATAGTTGGAATTGATGATAGGCGATTTGAAAATTTCGAATGCGGTAGTGATGATTATTATTTTGAAGGCATCCACTAAATTGTAAACGTGTGTTGGGAATTTTCATTTGCTTCCTTAACACTTCAGTGCACAGGCTGAGATTGTGCTCGAGGTGGAGAATCGTTCGTCACGTATATTTATTTTTGAGCTCACGTATTGTAATGGTAGAGACTTACTGTATTTTTTTCGACTTGCATTCATTTGATAGTAAGAGACGTGGTTCCGATCGTGTGGTATTTGTCTGACCAGATTTTGTATTAAATGTCGGAGGTGTTTGAAATTGCTAGTTCGCCTGATATGTTAAGGGAGGCGTAGTACGACCCACTTTGACGCCCGACGATAGATTTAGGACGTCACATGTTATTCTTGGGGTCTCTGATGATGAGACGTCCTAGTTCACGCCCGACGATAGAATTTGGAAGGTATCATGTACATAATGATTAGTGTTAGGGTGTACAGATTTCAAGTGAGCCCGACGATAGGTCTGGGATGGTAGCTGTACACACTCAAGTCTCAGTTTAGATGTTTCTTTTGTTTTTTTGTCGAAGCGGCCTGGATGAAGGTAGCAGTTACAGTACGATATGATTTTATGAAGAGGGTCAATGCGTAGCTCTCCATTGAGATAACGGGACAGCTGTTGACGCGTGAGGGTTGTCCAAGTGTTGGATATCGACCTGATGGAGATTAAATATTTTTACTGTGATTCTCCGTGCGTGTTAAGCTTTAATGACTTCGAGATGTTAATTTATTCTTACGGACTTTATTGTTTTCTCGTTTTGACGTCCGTTCTCGTTTGATAGTGTGCATATTGACACTCAGTGTATTAGTGTGAGACTTGAGTTGCGAATGCGGTTTCGATTCGTCAGCCAGTATTTTATATTTATTTTCAACCTTGTCGTACTTTCATTTTTATTCATAGTTAAAGTAAGTAAGTAATCATTTTACAAGTAGTGTGTTGGGACAGACAGTAAATAGAGAGATCTGTACTGGTAGCATTGTTTTTCAAGGGAAAGAATTCCTTAAAGTTGTAGTAAATTTTAGCGTGGACTGGTAATTTTATTAAGCATAACAAACCCATTTATAACCTGAAAATCGGTTCGATAATAATATTTTTCAAGTGACTTTCCACTTTTTAATTATCTTCAGTGTTTGGCATTTCTTCTAAATGCATGATTAGTAATTGTTTCCTGCATTTCGCAGTTTTGTTCCTTTAGAACGACATAACGTAAGATCCTCTCGGATCCTGTTGTTGTTGGTTCCTTCCGAACAGCTGTTTGGGGTGATGCACATTTAGCATCGGGATTACCTTATCACTTAAGGGTGTCATGAATGACAAATACATGGTGGGATTTTATTTCAATTGTGTATGATGCTGTTAACTTGTAGTGAACACCATGCTTTCCCATAATATTTCGCAACCTATCCAAAGCAACTGATAGTCAGTTTGGTTCGATTAAGGGTCCATTCGGCGGGTGTTCCGTATCCGTTAAGGGTATTCGACTGGTGGATAACCTTAACTGAGAGAAAATCAGGCGTTCTACTTGTTGAAAGTGAGATTTTCCACGGATCGTGGGGATTAACTCTCAGTTCTCGTTTGGAATAATAGGTGCCCGGTTTTCAGGTCTTCCCCTTTTCAGTTTTTCAGTTTCGCTGTCCACTAACATATTAACTTCTCCGAAGCAACTCTTCGATATTGTAAGAAACAAATTGACGTTATGTAATGTGACTGTGTTTGGAACATTCAAAAATCAATAATTTATATTTTTTTTATTTTGCAAGAATGCATATTAAATTAATAATTTAATAAAAGTTAGTAAGCACATTTTTGCTTCTCATTTCAAGTAGTTAGGCTCTCTTCTGAAGCCTATCGTTTGGTTAAGATCGTGACCGAATTTATTCCCGCAACGACCCAGGATTTAAGAGTTCTAAATTGTTCTACTGTAGCAGCCGTGGCCGACCAACGATGGAATGGTAAGTTCAAGGGTTCAATATATTTATTCCATCTCCTATTAATGGACAATTTCATTGATTAAATATATTTTTGTCAGTTAGGACATCTTATTATTGCAACCTTTCTCAGATACAAATCTTGGCTGAGCACCTGCTTTTTAAGCCTGACGAAGTGAGTGATTTAAACAGGAATTCGATACCTTCCTGCTTTGGGCTAATAAAGAATTATATTAATAGCATGGACGATTTATAGAGATGACCGACATTTTTTACTACATAATATTTTAGCTTTCATTGTAAACGTTACTGATATAATAAAACACTAATATATATTGATATAGCACTATTCATATGCTGTACGCGTTATAAAACAGATTTATAGGGCGTTAAATCCTGTTCATGTTGTCAATATCTCATGTTCGGAATAAACAGTTTTGTTGTTGTTGTTTCGAGCATTATTCCCTAGACTGGATTGATACAGCTCTCCATACCACCCCATCCTGAGCTAAATTTTCACTTCTACGGAACAACATCCTACTCTAATCTAATCTCGTTGTCATACTCATGCTTTGGTCTACCTCTGCCATTCTTACCTCCTTTACTTTCCTCAGAAAACTGAACACGTCTTAAGACGTGTCCTATCACATTATTTCTTCCTTTGGTCAAATTTAGCCGCATCGTTCTCCTCTCACCAATTCGTTTCACTATCTCTTCATTCATGATTTACCTTCAGCATTCTTCAGTAACTCCGCAGTTCAATAGCTTCTATTCTCTTTCGTTTTGAGCTATCGTCCATGTTTCTATTCCATACCATGCCTCGCACCATACGAGTTCCAAAAATGTCCTTCTAATTCCTATAGCCCCAGCATTTACCCGGTGTGAAAATGGAAAACCACGGAAAACCATTTTCAGGGCTCCCGACAGTGGGGTTCGAACCTACTATGTCCCAAATACTGGATACTGGCCGCACTTAAGCGACTGCAGCTATCGAGCTCGGTATGAATAAGAAGGAATATATATATGTATTTATTAAGGGATCTATGCTTCGGTTGAAAGTTTCACCTCGACTGCGACACATCAGAAAAAATGTCACGCCATGCAGGCACAACCACCCCATTGGAATTTTGATGGTTCGCAATGTCTGAATTCCAGAATTAAGATCGAAAATTGTTCATCCTTATTCATTCATTCATTCATTCATTCATTCTTTCTTTCTTTCTTTCTTTCTTTCTTGCTTTCTTTCTTTCTTTCTTTCTTTCTTTCTTTCTTAAACTGCTTACCCTCCAGGATTGGTTTATCCTCGAACTCAGCGAAGGATCCCAACTCTACCGCCTCAAGGGCAGTGTCCTGGAGTCTTCAGACTCTGGGTCGGAGATACTACTGTGGAGGATGACCAGTACCTCGCCCAGGTGGCCTCACCTGCTATGCTGAACAGGGGCCTTGCGGAGGGATGGGAAGGTTGGGAAGGATAGACAAGGAAGAGGGAGGGAAGCGGCCGTGCCTTAAGTTAGGTACCATCCCGGCATTTGCCTAGAGGGGAAATGGGAAATCACGGAAAACCACTTCCAAGATGGCTGAGGTGGGAATCGAAACCACCTCTACTCATTTGACCTCCCGAGGCTGAGTGGACCCCGATCCAGCCCTCCTACCACTTTTCAAATTTCGTGGCAGAGCCGGGAATCGAACCCGGGCCTCCGGGGGTGGCAGCTAACCACACTAACCATTACACCATAGAGGCGGACATTTAATTTCTCAATCTCGTTATATTTAAGATCTGTATTTAAAAGAATGGTTTATAATCAATTAAACTATCTTAATCATTAGCCACGTAGTCTACTCATATTTTTTAAACCTATCATGTAGGGGTTTCTTCGTGTAGATCCATTGAACTTAAAGCCATGAGTGTCGGGTACAACCTTATAATATTTTGAGAACCTCTACAGGGCGAGTTGGCCGTGCGGTTAGGTCACGCAGCTCTGAGCTTGCATCCGGGAGATAGTGGGTTCGAGCCCCACTGTCGGCAGCCCTGAAATTGGTTTTCCGTGGTTTCCCATTTTCATACCAGGCAAAATGTACCTTAATTAAGGCCACGGCCGCTTCCTTCCCACTTCCAAGCCTTTCCTCTCCCATCGTCGCCATAAGACCTATATGTGTCGGTCCGCGTGCTGTAAAACAAATTGTAAAAAAAAAAAAAAAAAAAAAAAAAAAATCTGATCTAGAGTGTTACTATAGGACTCAGTGTGAAGATGGGTCAGCCCAGAAAATAGTATGAACTGACCTCGTACTCCCGAAACATAACCTGAATTCCTCTTGTGAAGGCTGCATCTCGGTGAGAGTACATTCGTAGCTTGCAGTTACAAGTTCCCCAGCAATACCTTCTTTAAAAATAAATATCCACAGCGCTGCACTGCACTGCTCTGCACATAAATTCAGTCTGCTGTGTCTGGTGGAGCAGCTGTTCTCTGGTGGGTGGAGTCCTGGTGCATTCCTCCTGCGCAAGCCGTGCTTACTGGAATCGTGTCGCCTTGCCGCCAGCTCACACACTCGTCTGCTGTGTGTCCACCCTTAAGACCTAGACACACTAATATATCCGGTGTTCAGTTAACCCTACAGATCGACGAGTAAATGCTGTATATACCATACGAATTTAGTTCTTCTTCGATTATTATTATTATTATTATTATTATTTTTTTTGCTAGTGGCTTTTGCGTCGCACCGACACAGATAGGTCTTATGGCGACGATGGGACAGGAAAGACCTAGGAGTTGGAAGGAAGTGGCCGTGGCTTTAATTAAGGTACAGCCTCAGCATTTTCCTGGTGTGAAAATGGGAAACCACAGAAAACCATCTTCAGTGCTGCCGACAGTGGGATCCGAACCCACTATCTCCCGGATGCAAGCTCACAGCCGCGTGCCCCTAACCGCACGGCCAGCTCGCTCGGTCTTCTTCGATTATTAGCCTTTATTAAAAACTAGCATGTTAGCCTCTGTGGTATAATGATTAATGTGATTAGCTGCCACCCCCAGAGGCCCAGGTTCGATTCTCGGCCCTGCCACAAAATTTGAAAAGTGGTATGAGGGCTGGAACTGGGTCCACTCAGCCTCGGGAAATCAACTGAGCCATCCTCGAAGTGGTTTTCCGCAGTTTTCCACTTCTTCTCAGGGCAAATGGCTGGATGGTACCTAACTTAAGGCCACGGCCGCTTCCTTCCCTCTTCCTTGCCTAATACTTCCAATCTTCCCATCCCCTCACAAGGCTCCTGTTCAGCATAGCAGGCGAGGGCACCTGGGAGAGGTACTGGTCTTCCTCTCCAGTTGTATTCCCGACCCAGTGTCTCACGCTTCAGAGCACTGCCCTGTAACTTATTTACTACTGTATACAGTATAATATCATCCACAAATAGCCTTATCTATGATTCCAGTTCTTAGCTCACTTAATTTACATATAAGAAAACATAAAGTTTCAATAATTCTGCCCTGTAGGACAGGATCAGATAATACTTTATCTACTCTAATTCTCTGAGTTTTATTTTCTAAAAGTTTGGCCACCCATCCAACCACTTTTTTCTAGTCCCGTAGCCCTCATTCACTGTAGTCTGCAATGATCCACCCTATCAAAAAGCTTGGGTAGGTCAATAGTGAAACAGTCCATTTGACCTACTGAATCTGATATTTCTCCTACATCTTGCTGGAATCCTACAAGTTGAGCCTTATTGGAATAACCTTTCCTAAACCCGATCTGCCTTCTGTCAAACCAATTAGTAATTTGTGGCTAGCGAGTTATTCAAGGAAGGTTACAGATCTCTTCACATGTAGGGGTTGCAGTAAGGATGTAAATGAGAGGGCGTGTAAGTCTCTGGTAAGACTGCAATTAGGGTATGGCTCCAGTGTATGGGACGCTCACCAGGATTACTTGATACGATAACTGGAATAATTTAAAGGAAAGCAGCACGATTTGTTCTGGATGATTTCCGAGGAAGGAGTAGTGTTACTAAATGTTGCAAACTTTGAGCTGGGAAGACTTGGGAGTAAGGAGATGAGATGCTCGACTATATGGTATGTTCCGAGCTGTCAGTGGTGAGTTGGCGAGGAATGGCATAAGTAGAAGAATTTGAGTGGAGCTTTTAAAAGTAGGAAAGATTATAATATGAAGATAAAGTTGGAATTCAAGGGGACATATTGGGACAAATGTTCATTTATAGGACGAGGAGTAAGGAATTGGAATAAATTATCAAGGCAAATGTTCGATAAATTTTCATAAGACAAAGTCACCTTCGTGCAATGTCCTCGGACACTCCCGGCACTAAAAGCCATACGCCATTTCATTTCACCTCCGTACAGGCCATGAAGGCCCTTGGAGGTGTGGAAGGTAAAGGCTTCCACCATTGTTAACCGTGGCACGTGATGGGGTAGAGTGGTATGCTCTACGCCCGGCTGCCTTTGCCCCCAGGAATTAACCTGGTACTCATTTTTGGTGTAAGCTGAGTGAACCTCAGAGCCAGATGCACCTCCGGAAGTGGAAATCTCGTTTCTTAAATTTTACGACTTCCTGACGGGGATTTGAACCCACGTCCTTCCGGGCGAACCGAGCACGCCTTTACCGCCTCGGCCAGGCAGCCCCTCGTTAAATTTCCAAGTTCGTTGAAAATATTACGTAAAAGCTAGCCAAGCAATTATAAATAAATATGATGCAAACAACTGATAGGGAATCTGCCACCTGGGCGACCGCCCTGAATGCAGATCACTAATGACTGATATATATATATCGATATATACTGTAGATGTATCATACAAGTTACATCATCTAATTAGAAAAATAGACCAACACTTTCCCAACATCAAATAGATATGACGCCATTAACACACATAACACATGACAAGCACAATACGAAAATAATGAACAGCATATTGTTACTTGTCCACACTTGGCTCATTATTTCTGGAAGTTTCATTGTGTGCCGCTCCATTGTCTTGCAATGACAGTGTGAATAATAGTACAATGTTCTGTCAGAGCGGTGATTAATTTGCATTTCTTCAAGAACACACCTACTGATTACAACAATAGGTCCCCCCATTAGCATCGGCAGTATGAATTCATAATTAAGAATTGAACAGTCTGATATTCATACACAGAATTCATCCAAGCGGGAAGTCTGTATAGAGATGTACGTTAATGGTGTTTGTGGCGTCTCAAATTGCCCGAGCTGTGAGCTTAATTATGTTCTTAAAGCAGGCGTGGGTAAACCATTTTTAAAAGACAACCATGGTAGCCTGTGTCAGTGCTGCCAATAATTTTTAGACTTTACAGATCTGTCTAAAACATTGCAACTTACCGTTATACTGTAAGTTAAAAGAATTAAAAAGAAGTGAAATTAAAGGAGATCAAAGGATGCATGGTCACGCCGCTGTGTTCAGTTGAGACACTCTGTAGTTAAATTCACTGCCAGGTTGGGGATTTTATCCCTGTCTAATTAAGCAATCCGGCTTGGGAACTGGCTGTTAATGTTTGCCTCAATGCATAGCTCTTCACATAAATACAACATATCGCATTAACAACCCCCAGAAAAAACATACTTCAGTAAATAAATCCCTCCACTCAGAGTTGTCATGGGAAGACTAGGGAGTAAGGAGACGAACTTTTCGACTCAGCGGTCGACCTACTGTATATTCCAAGCTGCCAGTGGAGAGATGTGGAATGAAATTAGTAGACGATTAATTTCAGCTTGAATTGAATTTTTAATGATGGGGAAGACCACAACATAAAGATAAATTTGGAATAATGAGGAAAAATTTGGGCAAACAATCGTTTATCAGAAGAGGAATTGAGGATTGGAATAATTTACTAAGGGTCGATTAATTTCCTCTTCTTTGAAAATATTAAACGAAAGTCTAGACCAACAACTGTCAGGGAATCTGCCACCTGGCGACTGCCCTAAATGCAGATCAGTGGTGATTGATTGCAAGTGTACAACTGACATTTTAACAAATTGTAAAGACGTTTGGGAGGTAAAAGAGGAAAATTGTGCAAAATCCGCATGCATTCATGGCATCGACCCAGCCGTTAGACTCGAGACTAATGCGACACAGACGGTAGAAGCTGAGAAAGTGAAAAATAATATTTATTTATTTATTTATTTATTTATTTATTTATTTATTTATTTATTTATTTATTTATTTATTTATTTATTTATTTATTTATTTCGGTTCAGCAACAGCCGAATGGTGAATTAGAAAGATTTGTAATATGTACAATAGTTACTATTATAAAATGAAAACCGAGCTCGATAGCTGCAGTCGCTTAAGTGCGGCCAGTATCCGCATTCGGGAGATAGTAGGTTCGAACCGCACTGTCGGCAGCCCTGAAAATGGTTTTCCGTGGTGTCCCATTTTCACACCAGGCAAATACTGGGGCTGTACCTTAATTAAGCCCACGGCCGCTTCCTTCCCACTCCTAGCCCTTTCCTGTCCCATCGTCGCCGTAAGACGGTGAAAGGTGTCTTCTGTCGCTCCAGAAAATGGTTTTAGGGGGGCAGAGTGTCACCCTCCCAAAATGATCTTAGGGGACAGAGTGCCATTTTGTTCCCCCCCACCTCCCCCGAAATTTCTTCCCCTACATGTTAAGTCCCCTTAAAACGTGCGGTTCGGTAGTCTTCGGAGGCTGCTATGGCGTTGTATCTGGAGAAGGTGGTAGATGAAAATGAAATGGCGTTTGGCTTTTAGTGCCGGGAGTGTCCGAGGACAAGTTCGGCTCGCCAGATGCAGGTCTTTTGAATTGACACGCGTCATGATGAGGATGAAATGATGATGAAGACGACACATACACCGAGCCCCCGTGCCAGCGGATTTAACCAATTATGGTTAAAATTGCCGACCCTGCCGGGAATCGAACCCGGGACCCCTGTGCTCAAAGGCCGGCACAATAACGATTTAGCCATGGAGCCGGACGGTGGTAGATAATTGTATACCAAGAAATGAGATTAGAAACCTGGCATTCCTACATTTACCACTGGAGACTGTTCAAGCGTAACCGTACGTCTGGTGATAGAGATTTTCACAATTCGTATCATGAAATGAACAATGTGTGTACAGTAAAGGCACAGTACATTTATTCAGGAGAAGTATATTTATGAAGCAAGTTCTACTTTTTTACTTGTGATTATTTTTGATTGCTTCGTACATCAAACATTCTTTCAAAATATTTACTAATCAACTTCTGTTTTTCTATTTACTTGTGAATATTATTTACTTGAGTCACTGTATATAAGACTCGTTCAGAAATGTATTTGAGAAACCAGCTACATTATTGTCCAGCTTTTTTTGTGTGTTGATATTGTTAATATATAGGGATGTTTGAATTAGTGGTTGTTCCACATTTTACATGCCTGTGCTCATGCTAATCATGCCATTCCCCCCCCCCCCCAAATATTACCCGAAGTCAGTGGCCTGCGTTGTATACAAGCTCACCTCTATTGAGGGTACGTCTGAGAAAAGCTGCACTACCTGGGGGGTGAGGACACGAATTTACGTTTACTGTAATAATTGAGCGAGGAAATGGATCGCGTGTAGTGCTCTCCATTTTTTTATTATAGTGATCATGCTGTTTCATGTCATTTTCGGTCGAAGCTTTGAGGACCACTCAATGGTTCTAGGAATGCACGGTGATTCCCATGTAAATGTGAGTGAGAACTCTTGGTAATGATAATCGTTCTTGGCGTTGGAAAAGCAGTAAAGTCACATAAACAGAAGGTCTCCAATAAAGCTTCATTACAAATATCATTAATTATGAGGGAACATGAAGTCAACACAAACACCTTGTGCAGTGCAGCTTTGACACTAACGAGCTAATAAAGGCTAAAACACTTCAGGGTCCAGGTCCAGCTTAGTGACAGACTTGGCCTATAAACAGAGTTAATTATTTTTCTAAAGACGTTTCATTGCCCAAATGTTTAATGAACAAAATATACCTCAGGTTGTAACATTCCAGTGAAATTCCAACACTACAGGGAAGAAATACTGTTGCCCTACGGTGTGGGATAACAGATTATTAAGACAGAATATAATAGAATTTATTTAGTCATTAACTACGTTATATGAAATAGTCATTGCGAGGAATGAAATGGTAAGCTAAGTCGCTGACACGGTTTTAAATCTTTACCTTGATAACGTCAGACAACGGCTAGCGGCTCAAAATACGATTCACGAATGTTAAATCCGCTGTTTTATATCTGCAGACAAAATATCCACGTTTTTTTTGCTTCTTTCTTTTCTCCTCAGGCGTAATGTCTCCAAGCATGAGAGTCCACATTTCTAACGTCCATGATTATGTGGGGTCTACTTAATCTATGTAGCCGGTCTCGTGGAGTAGGGGTAGCGTGCCTGCCTCTCACCCGGAGGCCCCAGGTTCGATTCCCGGCTAGGTCAGGGATTTTTGCCTGGACCTGAGGGCTGGTTCGAGGTCCACTCAGCCTACGTAATTAGAATTGAGGAGCTATCTGACGGTGAGATAGCGGCCCCGGTCTAGAAAGCCAAGAATAACGACCGAGAGGATTCGTCGTGCTGACCACACGACACCTCGTAATCTGCAGGCCTTCGGGCTGAGCAGCGGTCGCTTGGTAGGCCAAGGCCCTTCAAGGGCTGTAGTGCCATGGGGTTTAGTTTTTTGGTTTACTTAATCTATGTCTACTGAAATACCTTAATATCTTCATAAATAAGAACGATTAAGTTTTTATTAAAACGTTCAATATTTGTTCAGGTAGATTATGTTATACAAAGTTAAAAGAAATTGTGGATTAGTTCTGAGTTACAGAAACAAGTAAACGTTTTCGTTTCCATTTGCAGACTCTGCAGGATAAAGCTTCAGCGTGTAAGATGTCTCTGTTCCATCACGTTTCTCTATAGGCAGCATAATTTCGAACCGTTCATTCAATTTTTTTGTTTTGCAACTTGCTTTACTTCGCACAGACTAATATCATGACGACAGTAGAATAGGAAAGGGCTAGGAGTGCAAAGAAAGTTACGGTGTCATCAATGAATTTACAGTCGCAGCAAATACCCGGTGTGAAAATGGGAAACAACGGAAAAAATCTCCAGAGCTCCCGACAGTGGGGTTCGAATCCAGTATCTCCCGAATGCATGCTCACGGTTACGTGACTCAAACCGCACGGCAAACTTGCTCGATGTCATTTTAGCTGAGTCTGGTTAATTTATCTCACACGGCGACTGATTACTTGTGTTTGACTCAATACCCTCACTGAGCAAACAGCCGCAATTTTTGTTAACTATGAATACAATTCTTTGCACCACCGATGAAGCCTCTGTAATCAAGTTAGGGGTTGCCAATTCGAACCCGTTTTTTTTTTACAAGATATTTTATTTCGCACTGACACAGACAGGTCTTATGGCGACGATGGGAAGGGAAAGTGCTAAGAATGGGAAGGAAGAAGTTGTGGTCTTAATTAAGGTACAGCCCTAGCATTTGCTTGGAGCGAAAGTGGGAAACCACGGAAAATCATTTTTTGGGGCTACCGACAGTTGGGTTCGTTCACATTAATTCCAGAGCTCAAAGTTGCGCGACCCTAACTGCTCGGTGAACCCCTTTTATAATTTAATGCTCAATGTGATGCACTTTTTGGGGAGGTAGTGGTTTCTTGACAACTTGTTAAACGCACACCTATCCCCACATCCGAGATGTAGCCGAATTTTGGCACCCCACAGCTCCCAAATCATACATTTCCGGACATTAGTTTTCTCTTAAAAAATAAGCAGTTTGCCACCGCGCGGAAGATATACTAAAAGGTCTCGGTTTTCTTTTGAATCACCCGGTATATATTGAAAAAGTGGTTATCCGGTTCGTGTCCCATTGGTGGGAAACCTTTCCACCATCAGAATGTTGGCCTATTTCTAATCATTAGATTGCGTACCTGTACCAAAATTCTCGATTCAGTTTCGAGTCTCTGTCCAATGCTCATATTGAGTGAGGGCATATGGTGAAGTTGATGGTGATTCGTTGGTCGGATGGAGACGTTACGCCTTGAGCAGACTGCTTGGTATTATTCAACAGGAGGAGGCTACGTGCCGGCACCGAATTTCATCCTTCGCCTTCCTAATATCACATAGCACGCCTTTTATTTCATCTCATTAACTCGTCTGATGAGGTTGACGTAAGGTAGGGCATCCGGTTGTAAAACTCACAACGCACATTTACCTCTCTTCCTACACAACCAACAATGGTTGGACACACACACACACACACACACACACACACACACACACACACACACACACACACACACACACACACACACACACATACACACACACACACACACACACACACACACACACACACACACACGCACGCACGCACACATTGCAAACCACCTTTCCATATTTATGATCGTTTCTCCATACAATTAATTCACTTTTGCACATCACGATGATGGAATATAACCATATAATTTCACTCTTGTATAATTAATACACAATCGTTCTTGTTTTTAAAATTTATCGTGTTACATTAACTTGTAAAATTTACGTGGTAACTGCAGCTAATTTCCTTTTTAATGACCTATAATTACTAATATCAAACGAGTCCTCCTTGCGGAGCCCCGCTAAATAAAGTAGGCTGACTCCTCGTTGAGTGTTGATTGAAATTGAATAATAATAATAATAATAATAATAATAATAATAATAATAATAATAATAATAATAATAATAATAAATGTATTGCCTAACATTCCGTGTACAGACATTTTGCTTTGACGTCTTGTAGGCTGGCGGAACGTCAATTTCGTCGCTCCATTTTTCTCTACCAGATGACAGGGTAAAACGAGCCTCTCTTGGGCGATCTATAGTTGTTTTTACTAATTTTACCTGGTTAACACCAAAAGTGACGCCAAGGATCTTTTACGTTGCAACATTGTACGACATGAACTCTCGAGCTGACTTCTTGTCCACTCTTAAAAAATCGGAATAATACTGCTATGTTTGAATTTGCGATTTTCGAATCCGTAGCCAGATACTCTACCATCGACCCACAGAGGGATTTCAAATTGTAATAATAATAATAATAATAATAATAATAATAATAATAATAATAATAATAATAATAATACGAGAGCTGTTTTTCAACCTCCGATGGGCTATAAAAAAATACACTTTGATATAACAAAATGATTTTATCACTGAATGTTCAGTAGTTTCATACTTATTTTTCCACATAATCGCCAAAACGATTTAGACATTTACTGTATCGTGACAGCAGCTTTCCGATGCCATCTGCAACGAAGTCGTTTAATGATGAAATCATTTTGTTAAACCAGTGCGACTTTTTATAGCCAATAGGAGGTTGAAAGGCTCCATGGCTAAATGGTTAGCGTGCTGGCCTTTGGTCACAGGCGTCCCGGGTTCGATTCCCGGCAGGGTCGGGAATTTTAACCATCATTGGTTAATTTCGCTGGCACGGGGGCTGGGTGTATGTGTCATATCTTCATCATCATTTCATCCTCATCATGACGCGCAAGTCGCCGACGGGAGTCAGATCAAAAGACCTGCACCTGGCCAGCCGAACAAGTCCTCGGACACTCCCGGCACTAAAAGCCATACGCCATTTCATTTTCAGGAAGTTGAAAGATTTTTTGAGTGAGTGTACAATAATAATAATAATAATAATAATAATAATAATAATAATAATAATAATAATAGTAATAATAATAATAAAAAAATTAAGAGCAGGAACTGGCAGTGTTAAGCAACTCTTGAAAAATTTCGTCTTGTATCATCTAGTGATGCAATGTGGAACTCTGTCAAGACCACCATTGCTATTGTTTCGGTTTCTTGGAGTTTGTGCTTGAACGTTTCAGTGAGAATTGTCATTTTTAGAGGGTTGGCACTCCTACCTTTCCTTATTATGAAGTTGCCACTCCCTGTGCACAATCAGCAGTCATCCCGCAGTCCGTGCAGCCATTCTGTATCAATCAGAATATTGAGCTACAAAGAAAATGGAAGAACGGAAACTCCGTATAGCTGAGATGGAGATGCTAAGAAAGGTCCGTGGAGTGACCAAACTTGATAAAATCCGAAATGACGTCATCTTTTTATCTTCTACATTTAGTGAGGAAGAATGGATATCTACAATATAATAAGCACCATTAATCATAAATCTCAGATAGCTAACATCATGGGTGAGTGGATCTCGTTTCATTTCACTCTTCGAGGCGTAGATTATATCTCTGGCATCTGGGTCAAAGGTCTACGCAAGTGGTAAGTGCTAAGAGTAATATGTCTTACTTCGTGAGTTCGGACCCAGGTGAACTAGTCTTGTTTTAAGGGTGGCAAAAAACTTTAGACTCCATGTATAGAAAGTTAAAAAAAAAACAGTTGGAGCGTAATATTGTGTAAGCTCCTTGTAGGTACATTTTTCTCAGAATTACTTGAACCTATAGATACTAGTATAATACTTGTTGTGAATACCCTTTGTGTTTGTATGTACATGGGAAGTGATTATATTTTAATAATAATTATAATTTAATATTAATAAATATTAAATTCGAATAACATCTCACACAATGCACTCATTAATTTTTTGAGTGAGTGTACAATGTTACATGCTGCGTCTTAGCTGTTATTTACTTTTGCAACTTGTATGTTTTACACGTGGTTTTTGTTATAAAACCTATTTAAGGTAATTTCACGAAACCTTGCATAGAAGTGTATTTAATTTATGTAAACAGTATCCTCACGGAACAGCCGTGATGTAGATGCGATTTTATGCTGAGGCACTGTGTATCTAGGTATACAACGTGCATAGCATTCTAGTACGGAGGTAGCAACAGTTTGACCATTACAAACATATCAAATATTATAATTTATTTAATGCGTACAATGTGCAAAGAATTGATGTACAAAATATTAATCTTCGTTACAAAATTTCACCAGTGATTCCGATCGCTGTTTACAATTTAGAACATGGTACCAGGTACAGTGTGCACCACATCTTGAACATACACAGTTCAAACCTGGATCATGATAATGATTTATATTACATAGTTTATAATGGAACCCATGAACGGAGAACCTTGTCAGCAAGTGCCGCAGTTCATATCCACCTTGAACCCACTCGCGATTTAGCATGGCATCAATAATATTATGGAAACGAGATTGAATGCCGCCCAGAGGTGGTGTGGGGAATGGAGGGAGATCAAAATGAATTGAAACGTAGTAACTGCTCTAGGCTCTTTTCTTTGATAAGCAGTTTCAATTTTTTGAATGAGTATTGAAAATTTAAGAATTTTCGATAAATCGAAGTAATTTTTATCTCACGAATTAACTTTTATGTGACAAGAAACAGCGAAACCTTTGTATCTAATATCTATTACTCGAATTAAAATAATTGATATGGAAGGTGAGCATTAAGAAGAAAAATTACTCAAAGTGCTTTCTGGAGGAATACCTTTATGTTGTTACGTAAGTCTCTGAATAATTTAAGTGAAATAATTACGTAAATATTCAATGAATTGTACTGCAAACTCTATTAACCTGCCAAATATTAGACTAGCATACAAATTTCACATTTAAAAAATGGAAATTAATAAATAGTGATGAATGTTCATTATGTATGACATTTTTGTTAAAATAGCCTAGCTCTGAAGATACTCTTCTTCTTCCTCTCCATGGTCTTTTCCTATATCTGGGGTCGGCACTATATGTGGAATTAGTCCAGTTTAACGGTCGGATACCTTTTCTGTCTTCAGCCCTACGAAGAGGTATATATACATTATGACATGTTACTGTGGTGGACTGTAGTGTAATGAAATGAAAAGGCGTATGGCTTTAAGTAGTGGAAGTGTCCGAGGACAAGTTCGGATCGCTGGATGCAGGTATTTTGATTTGACTCCCGTGGGCGACCTGCTCGTCGTGATGAGGAGGAAATGATGATGAAGACGACACATACGCCCAGCCCCCGTGCCAGCGAAATTAACCAATTATGGTTAAGCTTCCCGACCCTGCCGGGAATCGAACCCGGGACCCCTGTCACCAGAGGCCAGCACGCTAACCACTTAGCCATGGAGCCGGACTGTAGTGCATTGTATTGTATATACATGATTTGTTTGAATTACAATCAGCTTTACGTCGCACTGACACAAATGTTATATGGCGGTGATCGGATAGGAAAGGGCTAGCAGTGGGAAGGAAGCGACCGTGGCTTTAATTAAGGTACATCCCCAGCATTTGCCTGGTGTGAAAATGGGAAACCACGGGAAACCATCTTCAGGGCTGCCGGCAGTGGGATTTGAATCCACTCTCTCCCAAATGCAAGCTCAAAGCTTCGCACCGCTTACCGCACGGCCAACTCGCTCGGTGTATATCTGGGTCAAAGGTATTAAAACACACAGACCCCAGCTGGAAGAATGAACCAAATGTGATTAAAATCACTGACCCAGTGGCGAATCGAACGTGGGGCCCTCTGAACAGAAAGCCAGTACGCTGATAATTCAGGAAAAGAGCCAGACATGTGACTAAATGCATTATTGATACTTAATTCTGTTCGGAATTTAATATGACGAATTCAAATTGTGACCAATAAATCACCGGTGGTGAATATGGTTCTATTATGAATTAAGTGTGACCAGCTGTAACAATAACGAAAATAATTGTGACGGATATCCCCCTAAAACTGTTCGTGGTTTAGAAAAAATGGAATACAGTGAGGAATATTATGAATCGATAGCACCTTTTACTGGCTCGAAATAAATTTGTATGAAACTGGAGCTGGTATATAATTTGTTCGTCACTTGTACCAGTTATTCAGAGTGAAGTGATAATTGCAGCCAGTGAGTCCTACTTGCACGCCAGAGAGAGCGTTAGCTGTCTGGCGGCATTGCTCGTCCTCCTCCTGCCCGTTACCACAGTGTAAATTCCGCTAATTAGTCCACAATTAGCCATTAATTGCATCTGTCGGGGCTGCGCAGCATGCCGTGCAAGACGCTCCACTATCCGCCTGCTCGTGCGGTCGCGTCGTGCGGTCAGCCCGCGGCAGCGCAGCGCCCGTCGTCATGGCAACCACGGGGCATCTTCCTCGTCGCCAAGTGCCAGCTATTAACACGCCATCAGCGATAAGGGAATGTGTGTGTTAACACTGGCACAGTAAATGAAGAGAGCTACTTACACAAATTCATTTTCTTCCCACATTCCCTTTAAATCTTTACCATGGTTGCTTTATGTAAGCGGCTTGGGACATAATGATCAACAGTACCATGTATTCATTGTCTTTGATGCCTGGTGTGCTGGTCTGATGAGGGGCTGTCTGCTCAAGGTGGTAAAGATGTGCTCTGTTCACTCGAAAAGACGTGGGTTCGGTTCCCCGAGATCATCTTCCTCCGATGCTATCTCCTCACAGATGGTGGATGACCAACGTGGAGTAAATGTATTCTATTTTGCGTTTCCCGTATAAGAGTTGTTGTATCGCGGATATCGATACCTTCTCGGAGGTTCCGCACCGAGGAGAATTTTCCTGTACACATCCAAGTTCCCCTTCTATCCTGCCTTCGTCTTCTTTCGAACTGCCAAAATGATGATGTTTGTTATTGAAAGGGGCAAATCTAGGTAATCGGACTCTAACGGTATGAGGTAGAACGAAATGAAAAGTAAAACTTCAAAATGTATCCATTGACTAGAATCTAAGGTGAATGATGACGAAAAGAAAGATCGTGAATAAAAAATAATCAATGGATCCAATTCACAATGTCTTAATTACTGGAATGATGCTTATTATCTCCAGGGGTAAACAATCCAGGTCACCGCCCCCTCATAACGGTACTAATCACTGGTAAAGCAGAACCATGATGTTCCTGCAATAGTGGTACTAAACACAGGTAACTTAGAGTCATGGTGTTTCTCGCATTGTAATACTAATCGCAGTCTCTGTTCACCCATGGTATGTCACACACAATGGCACCTCTCACAGGTAAAACAAACCCACTAATTATAGGCAATGTAGACCCACGCTGTAGGCCAATCACACATTATGGTAACACCCCTAGGCAACGCAAACCCATGGTGTTCCTGACATAATGGTACTATTCTCAGGCAACGCAGAACCATGGTTTGCCTCACATAGTGGTATTAATCACGGGCACCAGCCAAATCAGTGATTTTCCTCATATAGTGGTACTAATCACTGGAAACGCAAACCCATGATGTTTCACATAAAGTGGTACTACTCATAGGTAACGCAGACCAATACCGAACACAGTGGAATCGACCGGTGGAATGCTCACGATGACACATATCACAAGCAACGCAATCGATGGCATTGAGTTATGATTTCCTTCTGGGAACATCATTTTTGATATAATAGCCAAAGGCAGGCATTTTTGTAAGTGGAGGTTCACACTCTCCCTAGCGCACCGTCACTGCATTGTCCTTCATAGGAGGTTCGCAGTTGTGTCTCAACGGAACACTAGGCGCTAGCGTCTTAGAAATTTGTGGCAATCCAACTGATGAGCCCACTGCTACTGGGACGAAACGCTGGTAATTTCACATTGGAAAGGTCTAATGAGTTTTAATATTTCTAACATAAGTACTTATATTTCTTGGTGCTACAAACAAAGGGATTCACTGGACATTTTACAACCTTTACCATTAGAGCACAAGATGTTTAGAAGACGTAATAAGTCGATCATATCTTCTCATCACGTTGAGGTAAAGCCACAGTAAAGTTTTATTTAATTAACTGCGGAATTAGCCGTACTGGGTATTTAGCTGAGCCTACCCGAAGTAAATAAATAAATAAATAAATAAATAAATAAATAAATAAAAGCAAAATTCATTTAAGTGCTTGGAGACAACTCACGTAGGCCTACGAAGTGAACATGGGTCGCTACTCACTGAATATTTTTTTACCTGGGGGTACTACTTACGGTCCCAGGCTCTCCTCTTCCCTTAAATCAAAACTCACCACCACGTAAATTACGCATTGCGGGTAACAGTACCACGACCTGAATACCTCAAGAGTGAAGATGAGGATGATAATGATGATGACAGTGGTCTGAAGCATGGCGTGTCATAGAAACATATCCTTCTCCACTAATTATCGCTGAGCCGAGCCCAGACGTGGTGTGGATTAAGACTGATACAAGAGAACGCTATTTCCTTACAGCAATGATCTCCTCTAGACATGCAATATGGGAATTAAGGTTTCTCATTTGTCTTTCTATACCAGGTTTTGCCAGCCGGGAACTATGCACATTACATCATGACATGACATGACACACCTCTTCATCAATCATAAGATATTTATTTAACAATCATTGCACAGTGCCATCATCATATCCAGAAGATTTATATGTGTGATACGTTTATTTTCCTCGAAGATCATAAATCATTGGAAAATACCATGTCTCCGAAAGCGCCAAGATATAATTTATGGGGAAATGTTGATAATGAATAGTACTTTACAATTCATACATGCACATTATTAACTTTTCATGTAACGTAAACCTGATCGACTTACAGGACAAAGATATATTTTCGTCTTTTCCGCCGCGTTTAAATATAACTGTGGCTCACCAAACCTACACACGAGGTATTGCAGTTTCCGATATTACATCCCCCTGTGGGTGGGGGCGGTAGAATAACACCCACGGTATCCCCTGCCTGTCGTAAGAGGCGACTAAAAGGGGTCCCAGGGGCTCTGAACTTTGGAGCGTGGGTTGGCGACCACGGGGTCCTTAGCCCTCTACATGTAGAGAGATCATTCTCCGCACTGAAGCTAGTTGTAATAGACACGCACCACAGATTTATGCCAGAAAAAATGGAGAAGACTCTTGTAGTGTACTGCATAGCAAATTATGGGTAAGAGAAGTAAGGTTTGTAGTGGAAAATGAAAGACGAAAGTGTATTTAAGTGTGTTTATTCAAGTTTGTGTTAATTTTTAAAAAATGGTTTCTTATAACCATACTAATTGATTTATCATATGTATTAATTAACACAATGCGTTTTTATGGGTATGTTGTTTTAGCAGTGAACACTGATAGATGGATACGTTTTACAAACTATGTTTGTACTAGTGAAACGGCCACAGCTGTAAGTAGTGTGATTTTATTCAGTTGTTTATTCATGTTCATGATTTTATGTGTTTGTATTGGTGAATCGCGTTAGTATAGTAAAGGAATGTTACGTTTGAAATTTGTACAAGTGTTTAATATCTTGAAAATACCTCAAGTGCATACTTAAATGCATATTTCACCACTTTTCAGCACAGATTCATGCTCATATTGGTGATTTATACAGATTATAAATCCGATGTTTACTAATAAATGGTTGTGTCCAGGTAACAGAGATATGCAGCATATCTAGGACCGATTATCTTTTATACGCTACCCCCAGAAATATTTAAGATAAGGAAAGAGACAAAGAATAACAAATACCAGAACACTCCCTTTCTTCAAACAGATATAAATCTTATAATAAACTTGTTCCAAACCCTACAGGCTATTAAAAATACAATCAGTACTATCTGATACAACTCCAAGTCAAAACATCAGTTATTACTGTAATAACTTTAGCACTTAGTCCATACCAAGTAAAATATATTATGTCCCTCTGTACAATAAATATTACTGTACCCCTCTTGCTATGCTATGTTATCATCTAAATATAATATTTTAAAGAAAGAAAGACAATTCTAAACGTATCTGGATATATATAGGTTTAAAAAGATTTTCCAGTATTTCATTTAAGTAAAATTTGTGCGTATATAAAATCATTATTGTTTTTCCAATAAATAATCGAATGGCGAAAGAAAAATAGGTAAATAAATCATTACTAAACGGGTGCCATAGATTTACTTCCCAATCATCCAATTTTAGCCACATGTCATTGACATTATTTCATGATAATTTGTAAAAAAAAAAAAAAAAGAAAAAAGAAAATCAAAGCCTTCTCCGTACAGGACATGAAGGCCTTTGCAGGGTGGAATATAAAGGCTTCCACTATATGTACCTGCGGTACTTGGTGAGGTACAATCGTTAGCTCTACGCCCCCAGGAATTAACCTGTAGGCCTACTAATTTTGATGTAGGCTGAGTGAACCTGAGGGCCATGTGCAACTCCGGAAGTCAATATATCAATCAATTACTACTCATGTGCATTTAGGGCAGTCGCCCAGGTGGAAGTTTCCCTATCTGTTGTTTCCGAGACTTTTCTTAAATGATTGCAAAGAAATTAACATTTATTGAACATCTCCCTTGGTAAGTTAAACCAATCCCTAACTCCCCTCCCTAAAAACGAATATTTGCCCCAATTTGTCTTCTTAAATTCCAGCTTTATCTTCACATTGTTATCTTTAATACTTTTAAAGACACCATTCAAATGTATTCGTCTACTGATGTCATTCCACGCCATCTCCCCACTGACAGCTCGGAGCATACCACTTAGTAGAGAAGCTCGTCTCTTTTCTACCAAGTCTTCCCAGCCCAAACTTTGAAACATTTTTGTAACGCTACTCTTTTGTAGGAAATCACCCAGAACAAATCGACGCAGTAATTAAAATTCAGAGGACTTTTCCTATTTGTGAAACTTACAACCTGACTTTCAACCCCGTTTACCATCATACCATTGCCTACTGTCCATTTCACAATATCAATCAATCAATCAATCAATCAATCAATCAATCAATCAATCAATCAATCAATCAATCAATCAATCAATCAATCAATCAATCAATCAATCAATCAATCAATCAATACTGATCTGCATTTAGGGCAGTCGCTCAGATGGCAGATTCCCTATCTGTTGTTTTCCTAGCCTTTTCTTAAATGATTTCAATGATATTGGAAATTTATTGAACATCTATCTTGGTAAGTTATTCCAATCCCTAACTCCACTTCCTGTAAATGAATATTTGCCCCAATTTGACCTCTTGTATTCCAACTTTATCTTCATATTGTGATCTTTCCTACTTTTAAAGACGCCACTAATAATTATTCGTCTACAAATGTCATTCTTCGCTGACAGCTCGGAACATCCCATTCAGTCGAGCACTCGTCTCCTTTCTCCCAGTTCTTCCCAGCCTAAATCTCGTAACATTTTTGTAACGCTACTCTTTTGTCGAAAATCATTCAGAATAAATCGAGCTGTTTACTTTGGTTTTCCCAGATCTTGAATCAAGTAATCCTGGCGAGAGTCCCATACACTGGAACCATACTCTAGTTGGGGTTCTTACCAGAGACTTATAAATCCTTCTCCTTTACATCCTTACTACAATCCCTAAACACCCTCATAACCATGAGAAGAGATCTGCATCCTTTATTTACAATCCCATTTATGTGATTACCCCAATGAAGATCTTTCCTTATATTACATCCAGATACTTACAATCATCCCAAAAAGGAACTTTCACCCCATCAATGCAGTAATTAAAATTCAGAGGACTTTTCCTATTTGTGAAACTCACAACCTGACTTTTAACCGCGTTTATCAACATACAATTGCTTGCTGTCCATCTCACAACATTATCGAGGTCATTTTGCAGTTGCTCACAATCTTGTAACCTATTTATTACTCTATAGAGAATAACATCATCCGCAAAAAATCCTTACCTCTGATTCCACTCCTTTAGTCATATCATTTATATATTTATGAAAACATAAAGGTCCAATAATACTGCCTTGAGGAATTCCCCCCTTAATTATTACAGGGTGAGATAAAGCTTCGCCTAGTCTAATTCTCTGAGATCTATTTTCTAGAAATAAAGACACCCGTTCAGTCACTCTTTTTTCTAGTCCAATTGCACTCATTTTTGCCGGTAGTCTCCCATGATCCACCCAATGAAATGCTTTGGACAGGTCAATAACGATGCAGACCATTTGATAACTAGAATCCAAAATATCTGCTGTATCTTGCAGGAATCCTTCAAGTTGAGCTTCAGTGGAATAATCTTTCCTAAAACCGAATTGCCTTCTATCGAACCAGTTATTAGTTTTGCAAACATGTCTAATATAATCAGAAAGAATGCCTCCCCAAAGCTTACATGCAACGCATGTCAAACTTACTGGCCTGTAATTTTCAGCTTTATGAGTATCAACCTTTCCATTATACACAGGGTTCACTATAGCAACTCTCCATTCATTTGGTATAGCTCCTTCAACCAAACAATAATCAAATAAGTACTTCAGATGTGGTACTATATCCCAACTCATTTTCTTTACTATATACCCAGAAATCTTATCAATTCCAGCCACGTTTCTAGTTTTCAACTCTTGTATCTTATTGTAAATATCATTGTTATCATATATGAATTTTAATACTCTTTAGCATTAGTCACCTCCTCTATCTGGACATTTTCCTTGTAACCAACAATCTTTACATACTGCTGACTGAATACTTCTGCATTTTGATGATCCTCACGTACACACACTCTCCTTGTTCATTAATTATTCCTGGAATGTCCTTCTTGGAACCTGTTTCTGCCTTAATGTACATATACTGTGACCGTAATCAGGTCTCAGCTGACTGAATATGGGTTAGTGTGCTACTGGGATTCGCTTTGTCGGCGAGGCGCGCGTGTCCTTGGCCAGGTGGTAGAGAACCAGTTTCTGACTTGAAGGGGGTAGCTGGATGACTGACAAAAAATAATAAAATTAAAAGCGGGCGAGAGATAAAATGTAACCAGTGTGTGTTCATCTGCAATTACATCGATTAGTAATAAACGAAATATTTATAATATCTTTGGTGGCGTGATACGACTAATTATGAAAGTACTCATGAATTATATTTTACTGAACTGCGCTAATAATATCACGTGTAAATTACAAAAATTAAAAACTGAATTTTTATTTTAATTTCGACGGTATTTCGGCTAGAATGATGATAAAATTATGTAATCAAACCCCAGAAGAATTTAGTACTTGAGTTGACTTCACTTCCGACCACGAGTGCCACGCACGATATTTAAGGCAAGTCATATGAGTACAAGCTCTCCCATGCTGACATGTTCCTGGTCTACGATCTGCAGTTACTTCGTGTACTTCAACGCAGAACATCAGTGGAACACTATCATCAGGGGTAGTGGACTCATTCCTGTGTTCGACGCTTCCTACAATTATGTCAATCTACGACTTGAGTTAGTGCAGTAAACAGACGTCGAAAGAGCAGATAACATTTTTAAAGTACGTGTTTTTTCAACCTAAATTACGTGTGTTCAGGATTTGTTTGAGTACATTTGTACAAGTTTCAGCAACCTCACGAGTGAACGTGGAAGAGGACCTCTACGTTATCATCGCCAGAAGAAGATGGAATTTCGTGCCATGGACTCCACGTATTTCATCATGAAGTTCTAAGCCATCGACCATCGTCAGCAGCGCCGAAATGCAGAGACTTTCACCTTAGAATGGCTGATTGAGAACCCAGACTTCCAGATGTGAAGACATCTAAATAAGTTAAGTCGACTACATCTTATTTATATCTGTTCTATGTTGCTCTTTATTTCTACTCCTCATCTTTCCTTATATTTGTTCTAGTTGATTTATTTTAACGACATTTCACTGGTATTTCTTAGATGTGAGATAGGACATGTGGCTTAATTTGCATACTTGCTTGATTCATGACCACGTGTTGACGAGTTTGACGATGATGGTTAAGTTGAAGTTATCCATGTGTTATCGAAACCATCCTTTCTTATTGTACGAATTTCATTGCGATAGTGAGCTGATCTGTGTTTGACGAATTTATTGAGGGGATATTCTTCCAATATTTTTAAGATTTTCATGGAAATAGGACTTTTACTTGTACCTTACATTTATGATAGCGTGTCATCAGGATATTAATTCCGAATCGTGTGTATGAATTCATTTAGAGTACATGCTTGATGGTATGTGATAATTAATGGATTAGTTAATCATCGAGACAAATTTAAGGCGGATATTACGTATTTTTGGGACGATGATAGGTCCTTATAATTTTCATGACTACACATGAGTGATAATGGGTGACGATGAGTTAGGGTCGTCGTTATGTTGTACTGTACGTGTAATTTATGAGGAATTTGTGCGTACGATATGAGTCTTCGTGAAACGGAGTTTTTCACACGTTAATGTAGTAATATTGTTATACATGATGTTGATCATGATACAATGGAAGTATGGAATCTTCGAGATTTTATGAGGTGTAGTTAAGATGATAATCTCTTTTGATGATAAGGACAAGTCCATGTTAAACGATGTACTCCATAATTCGAGATAATATCCTAATAGTGTTCGTGAAAGTCAATAATCCTGAGTTTAAGGTACGTGTAAATTTACTGGAAGACCTTAGGTCTTGAGAACAGATCCTCAATTACACATTCTAATAATATTCAGTTCGAACCCGGCATGCTCACTTTTCGAGGTATTTTTTGTACTCACGTGGTGATTCTATCTTTTGAACATAATGGAACGTGTTAATAGGAGTGTGGCGAGATTGATTAACAGCTGATGAATATTTACACATAAATATTGTAGATATTTTCTTCTTTGATATTTTCGGTAGCTAGTAGTAGATGCAGAGATTTCCTAGTTGCAAGACACTTATTTTCTTTTCATTTGTGGTGTGCTGATGTGTGACACTTTGATAGTGTTAATTGATTGTGGACGGGATTTCCACGGTTAGGATATATTTTTCTCCATTTATTAATTTTCCGTAGGTCAAAATGCTAATTTTTGTTCAGTTAATGATCAAGTGATTATAAGTTTATTATTAGTTCTCACGAAGAGATATGTGGGAAGACGTGAACAGATATATTCGACGTCTCGAATTAACTTGTAGAAAATAAAGGCAAATTCAAATTTTCAATTTAATGTTAACAAATTTTCGAACTGAATTTCAATCTTATTTTGTCATGGTAGCAAAAAAATTTATCTTGGATATTTCTTTATTATACACTTTATTAAAATTAATACATTTTTCCAGATTTTTCGAGGAATGATACGCAATACCTCATTTTCTTTAAAAATTAATTCTACTTTAAATTATTAAATGAATATTTTTCAAACGAATAAAGTTATGTTATGTTCAAAGACTCTGTTAGAATGATAGGGAAAATAAGTCACGTGTACCATCCCATTTGTTTGTATTTGTTTTTGTCACATCAAGAGCCATAATTATTAACGTAAAGTAGCGATCATTTTCATTATCATAGATGTCAGAATGGCTAATATTTTATTTTTATTGAATAAAAGTGTAATGTGCTTTCTATATTTAGAACATTCTTATTTTCTGAACCTTATGTCAATCCTGCCACCTTCATATTTTTTTCTCTGCTGCCGTCGAATTGAGCACCCCTGGGGTCTCTCTTGTTCTCTGGCAGACCTAGTCGGGGACAATACATACCCTTCCATTTTTCACTAAAATATGTATGACTGCCAATTATGCTTGCCATCATGTTATCCTTAGCTGCCTTCTTTGCTAGATTCAATTTCCTAGTAAGTTCCTTCAATTTCTCCTTACTTCCACAGCCATTTCTAACTCTATTTCTTTCCAGTCTGCACCTCCTTCTTAGTCTCTTTATTTCTCTATTATAATAAGGTGGGTCTTTATCATTCCTTACCACCTTTAAAGGTACAAACCTGTTTTCACATTCCTCAACAATTTTTTTAAACCCATCCCAGAGTCTGTTTACATTCT
The DNA here is from genome assembly GCF_040414725.1 of Anabrus simplex. Lineage (NCBI taxonomy): Eukaryota > Metazoa > Arthropoda > Insecta > Orthoptera > Tettigoniidae > Anabrus > Anabrus simplex. The sequence goes on from NC_090265.1 coordinate 1,669,333,024, forward strand.
TATTTACCGTTTTCCACCGATCATAATTACTTTTTTGAAACTGCCTCAGGCCTGCTTTATCAGCCATATGGTACTGCTTAATAGTCCTACATTTAAAACCTTCCTTTCTATCACAGCTTCGTGATCACAAATACCATCTATTACTACGGTTTCTCTCTAGAGCTCATCTGGTTTTATCAGCACCACGTCCAGGATACTTTTTCCCTCTATAGTAGAATTCCTTTAGTCCGGCATCCAATAGTCCGGAACGCCCGATGGTCCGGCACCATTCCAAGATTTTAAATATTATTATCTCTCAATAATGATCCCTCCTGAACAATTTGATGCATTGTCGAAACCATTGGAAGTGTATTTTTTATTGTTTCAAAGTAAATAGTGCAAATGTATCGGATACAATCCAGTTGTTATGCATTGACTTACTTAAATATCTCTATCTCTGGAAATATTCAGCCTAGAAGGCTGTGTGCTACACTGAGTACTGGAAAGCCAACCATATGATAAAAAACCAGATTAAAAAAATTGTATGGGCCACGTTCAAAAACGGATGGGAACATGCCTTCAAAAATTGAAGCGGACAGAAGGAAAAGAGAAGTTGTAGATGGAACGTCTCTAAATGGTAATGGAAGACTTACAGATAAATATAACGATGAACTTTGGCATTATTATGGAATGACAATAAGAAACAACACGATTGAAAAGAGGAGTGTGTTATTAAACTAATGATTCTGCTGATCAACATTTTACTGCAAAACGCGGTGTTAGAGCTGTTTTCACTGTACGCCTTAACCTATATCGTAGTAAGAGGTCCCACCCGATAGTCCGGCATTTTCGGTAATCCGGCATCGGGCCGGTCCCGATCGTGCCGGACTATCGGACTTCTACTGTAGTTGGTTCCGTCACTTTCTGAATCAGCTGTCCTTCCCATATTAGCCATATTTGCCATTTGTTTGTCATGCTTCCTCTCGTTCGCATTTCCTCACCAATTGATATTTGGTAAAATTCAGATCTCCGGCTACAATCACTTTCCTTTCCATGTCATTTCCCATATAGCTGATAATCTTATCAAATAATTCTGAATCCGTGTCAGAACTATCCTTTCCCGGGCTTTACACTCCAAAGACATCAAGTTGCCTATTATCTTTAGAAATGAGCCTTACACCTAGAATTTCATGATTCACATCTTTAACTTTTTTGTAGCTTACAAATTCTTCTTTCACCAGAATGATTACTCCCCCCTCCCACCATTCCTATCCTATCTCTACGATACACACCCCAGTTCCGTGAGAAAATGTCTGCATTCATTATATCATTTCTCAGCCATGATTCAACTCTTATTACAATATGTGGTAAATATATATCTGTTAAATTCCTTAATTCTATTCCTTTCTTTACAATACTTCCACAGTTCAACACTAACATTTTTATGTTATCCCTACTTGACTTCCAGATCTCTGTACCCTCATCACCGCTCCCTAGACAATCCCTATTACCCCTATAAACAAATTTCCTAACTTATACGTACCACTGCGGTTTAAGTGAAGGTCATCTGAGCGCAGATCCGTATCTCCCACCCACCCATCATGGTCTAGAAATTTCACTCCTAGTTTCCCACATACCTATTCCATAGTCTCATTTAAATCCCCAATCACCCTCAATCTTTATTTCCAGCAATCGATTTCGTACTTCCCGGGCTAGGTCCAGGTATTCCACCCGGACAGCTGGGTCCCTAAATCTGCCATCTTTTCCTATAAGCATTTTTAATATGGATCAAATCTTTCAGGAGATCCGGCGTGGTGTCCTCTTGGGTGCCATGGCGGTACTGAACCAGCGGCCGGACTGCATTCTTAGTCATTACCCGTCCTGGACCCCTTTCCAGCGCGGTCCGCACATTTGACGACGGTCCAGAATATTATTATTATTATTATTATTATTATTATTATTGTTGTTATTATTAGATGTTCTGGACCCCACAGGAAGATGCAAAACCGTTACTTGGCGGTAAATTACATCTGCAGCCATTGTCACTGTTGACAAAGTGACCAGCACCATTGTCGCGCGTAGGCAAGTGTGTGGGATTTCTGGCGATAAGAATGACATACTGAACCCTTGAACTTACCATTCCATCGTTGGTCGGCCACGGCTGGTACAGTAGAACAATCTAGAACTCTTAATTCATGGGTCGTTGCGGGAATAAATTCGGTCACGATCTTAACCAAACGGTGGGGTTCAGAAAAGAGCCTAACTACTTGAAATGAGGAGCAAATATGTGCTTACTAACTTTTATTAAAATCGAAATGACACAACAACATTATTATTTTAATATAAATCCTTGAAATAAAAAAATTATAAATTATTTATTATTGAATGTTTCAAACGCAGTCACATTGCATAGCGTTGATTTATTTCTCACAATATCGAAGAGTTGCTTCGGAGAAATTAATACATTAGTGGACAGCGAAACTGAAAAACTGAAAAAGGAAAGACCTGAAAACCGGTCACCTATTACTCCAAACGAGAACTGAGAATTAATCCACACGATCCGTGGAAAATCTGACTTTCAACAAGTAGAACGCCTGATTTCCTCTCACTTAAGGTTATCCACCAGTCGAATACCCTTTACGGATACGGAACACCCGCCGAATGGACCCTTAATCGAACCAAATTGACTATCAGTTGCTTTGGATAGGTTGCGAAATATCATGGGAAAGCATGGTGTTCACTAAGAGTTAACAGCATCATTCACAATTGAAATAAATTCCACCATGTATTTGTCATTCATGACACCCTTAAGTGATAAGGTAATCCCGATGCTAAATGTTCATCACCCAAACAGCTGTTCGGAAGGAACCAACAACAACATGATCCGCGAGGATCTTACGTTACGTCGTTCAGAAGGAACAAAACTGCGAAATGCAGGAAACACTTATTCATCACGCATTTAGAAAAAATGCCAAACACTGAAGTTAATTAAAAAGTGGTAAATCACTTGAAAAGTATTATTATCAAACCGATTTTCAGGTTAGAAATGGTTATGTTACGTTTAATAAAATTACCAGTCCACATTGAAAAATACAACAAAAGGAGGAATTCTTTCCTTTGAAAAACAATGACTACCATTACAGATCCATCTACTTATTGTTTGTCCCAACACACTACCTATAAAGTGATCACTTAATCGAATTCAACTACGTATAAAATGAAAGTACGACAAAGATTGAAAATAAAATAATACTACTGGCTGACGAATCGAAACCACATTCGCAGCTCAAGTCTCACACTAATACATTGAGTGTCAATACGCATACTATCAAAACGAAACGGACGTCAGAACGACAAAACAATTAAGTCCGTAAAATAAAATAAAATATCGGTCATTTAAAACTTAACACGCATGGAGAATTACAGTAAAATATTTAATCTCCATCAGGTCGGTATCCAATATTTGGGCAACCCTCAATCGCCGATAGCGGCCCCGTTATCTTAGTGAACACCTTCCAGCTGTTGGAGCTACGCACAAGTTGGCCTCATTATTACCGATCTAACCCTCTTCATATTCCATATTTTACTGTAGATGCTACCTTCGTCCAAGTCACTTCGCAAAACAAAAGAAACATCTAATCTGAGACTTGAGTATGTACAGCTGACATCCCAGACCTATCGTCGGGCTCACTTAAAATCTGTACATCCTAACACTAATCTCTATGTACATGATACCTTCCAAATTCTATCGTCGGGCGTGAACTAGGACGTCTCATCATCAATAACTCCAAGGATAACATGTGACGTCCTAAATCTATGGTCGGGCGTAAAAATGGGTCGTACTACGCATCCCCTAGCATATCAGGCGAACTAACAATTTCAAACCAACTCTGACATTTCAATGGTAAACCTGGTCAGACTAATAACACACAACGGAACAACGTCTCTTACTATTAAACGAATGCAAGTCGGAAAATGCAGTAAGTCTCCATGTCGTAACAATACGTAACAATTCTCCAACTCAAACACAATCTCAGCCTGTGCAATGAACTTTTAGGGAAGAAAATAATAATTCTCAACACACGTCTACCATTTAGTAGATGTATTCAAAATAATAATCATCACTACCGCATTGGAAACTCTCAAATCGCCTACCGTCAATTCCAAATATTTATATCAACGACATATCCAGTGGAACGAAATTCAATACAACACCAACCATGTATTGTAAATGCTCTTTTATCCTTGAGGTCACATTATCTTAATATTCATACGGGCTTTACGTAACTAGTCACTTGACTTTTACTACCAAGATTTTTAATCTTTACTAGAGTCGTTTTCACTTGGGATCTTACTAGAAATCTACGGTGCCTCACACAGTAGTCGTCTCAAATTTCGGATTGGTAGCGGAACACACTACAGCCTGTTTCCCAAATACTTCCTCGGCAAACATAGCCTGTCTCAAACTCATTCTCCTCGCCTTATCCCAGCGGTATCACTTAAAATCCAGGCTCCCTTTCATCTTTAGTATTCCTATCCCTCTCATCTCCACATATATAAATTCTTCGCTCTCAATCCATTTTCTTATATTTCCAAGACCCTTTTCATATTTCAATCCTCTTGTGAAAACAACAACCATTATAAAATACACCGCTTTATTTTTTACTGTTACTACTACTTTCGGACCTCGAGAATACAAGAACACACCGCGATTTTCCGTATCACCGATATACACGATATCACAAAATTTTACTTCCCATGAATAAATATAACTCAATCGAATTTCACTGGAATTTTCCAAATGCCTGCAATCCTTGTAAAACATACTGGTTAAATGCATTTTTAACATAGGAAAAGTTTATCCCGCGGTAGACATTATTATTATTATTGTTATTATTATTATTATTATTATTAACAAACATTTCTGAATTCAACTGACATTTGAAATTAGGACATTCGCCACGACTATTTTACCATTATAGCTTTCCTAACTTTCCTCACTTTGGACAATATCTCATAGAACATTAACACCAGATTTAAACGTCGCATTTTACAGCTTCTTGACGTGAAATTTACAAACTAAAATTTTCACACGCTGACCAAAATTATAACACTTTTCGCCTGATAATTACAAATATCAACCCGATAATCATCTTGAAAAATTCGTTGGGACAGACAATAAAATCTAACTACAATTTAATACAAATATAGACAGATCTGCAAATGGCGTCATCCCCAGTATTCTGGCTACAATGTCGCCAGATGACCTCGTGCCTTTAGTCGTACATTGGTACAAATAACATCTTCTCCAACATATCAATCTTACAAACACTGCCTTTTTCACACGATATTAAATTACAACACAAATCACGCACTTTCCTCGTTATAATTTGTACCACAAACCTCCCTCGTTCTGCAGTCAACTGCGACTGTCTGCTTTCTTCCCAGAGTTGTCTCTCTGTCACCCACAACACAACAGGTGTTCAACAGATAACGAAATCAGAACTACTCTGACTAGCTTCCCAACTCTCTTACCACTTTCAAACGCACATGAGGTGATACAATAAAATCTGCTATGTACTTTAACAGACGCCTGTACTTTCACAGTTTCTCGGCAAAAAGTTCAGAAAAATCCCTATCACCTTCCCTTTCTAACAGAAGATGTGGACCTCAGCCACGACCATGTACTAAGTTATTCATAGATCAATCTCGTACAATTTTCTGCTGACGACGGGCGTAAGCTCCCGCTGCTTCAAAAACCAGATCGACACTGAACAATATGCAGTGGGGGGTTCCTTTTATAGTCTTATGAGGGACGCTACACACACTACTAAGTTTGATTGCGTAATCTGCTAATTTCGCGTCCAATAGTTTTCATGAGACTTGTTCCAGAATTCCGGAGAGACTTGTGATTTATTTGGATGTTAATCTCATAATTTTACCACACTCGCAGCAGGTGAAATGAATTACTCCTGCCCGGGCGTTTCGCGGGTTTTCTTCATCCATTGACCTTGGCACGTGGAGCTAGTCCACTGATCTGACGCTGATTTGTACTTAGGCTTAACTGCATCTATATTTTACCCTGGGGGCTCTGTCTTCACGTAGGGTTTAAGAATAATTTAGATTATTGATTTCTTTATTTACTGTATTGCCAAAATCTCTCGTCACGCAGAATTCCGTGAATTTAAAGAATTATCGGGCACTCGAAGTCCGCCGAGGTGTCACGGTATTTCACGAGCTTGCCGCGGGTGAGATCTTTCCCACGCGACATCGAGGCTCTACTGTAGGAGCGCAACATGGATGCCCTCAAAAATGAAAGTAGCTTGTTGATTTGAAATAAATATTGAGAAAAAAATTCTCATCGTAGAATTATGGGTTCAATACTTCCGTACATTATTCACCTTATTATAGAGGTGAGCAATTTGACGGTTAATCGCATTCCTGTCGTTTATTTCAAATCTGTTTAAATTTTTATTTATATGCCAGGAGAATCTACTGTAATCTAAGAACGTTCTCCGAAGGAAAAGATGGCTGTTGTAAACGAACCCATGAAATATTAAAAATGATCGGTTTATGATTAGAATAAGTACATCGAAAATCTACAGCCTGTTTCCAGTCATTTGACAGGGTCAGGAATGAATGAATAAAGCCCCATCTAGCGGCGACAATAGGAACTGTGCCGGCTGCCGAAGCACTCCTCTGGGGCAATGATCGATGAATGACAAATGAAATGAAATATTGGACAGTGTTGCTGGAATGAATTATGACAGCGTAAAACGGAGTATCCGGAGAAAAACCTGTCCCGCGTCCGTTTTGTCCAGCACGAATATCACATGGAGTGACCGGATTTGAACCACGGAATCCAGTTGTGAGAGGCCGGCGCGCTGCCGCCTGAGCAACGGAGGCTCCTTATAAATACATTATGAACAGTAAAATCAATTGGTCTCACGTCCTTTTACACCCCACCGAAGTTAAGTTTATTTATCCCCCCCAAAAAATTAAAAGAAGGAGTGTTTCTTTATGTTTAAAGGATATCCCAAACACCAATGTTCACGATTATTACCTTCAGTTTTGAGATATAAGTATCCCCATCAAATTAATTAACTTCTTTTACTTCCTTTCACACTCCCCCCCACCCTAAGTGAATTTCTCGGCAAAAAATACTTGTTTCTTTAACAGTAAAGGATCTTCTAAATACCAATTATCACGACTCTAACTTCTTCAGTTTTTGATTTATGTGTCCTCATGAAAGGAATTCATCTCCTTTTAACTCCAGCCCCCCAGTATGGTTTCCCCCCCAAAACGCGTTTTTCTTTGTTTTTAAAGGAGATCCAAATACCAATTTTCACGTCTGTAACAACTTTAGTTCTTATTAGATGTATGTATTCTCATACAATTAAGTCAATTAATTTTTCAATTCTCCCCCCCTCCTCTCCATTGGATTTTCCGAGAATACGTGTTTCTTTACTTTTAAAGCAGATTCCAAATATCAAATTTCACGTCTGTAACATCTTCATATTTGAGATATCAGTAGCCTAATTAAAAGAAATCAACACCATTTTCACTCACTTTTACCCACCCCCCTCCACCCTAGTGGTATTCCCGAAAAATAAAAATACACGTTTCTTTATTTTAATAGAGATAAAAATACCATTTTTCACTTATGTAACATGTTAAGTTTTTTTAGATATACTGTAGAAATTCTCGTTTTAAAATTTCACCCCTTTTTATTTCCCCTTAAGTGGAGTTTCCAAAAGCAAATCACCTATGTTTCTTTACATTTACAGGAAATCCCAAATACCCACTTTTTACGTCTGTAACATTTTACGTTTCTCAGATATTCTCTAGATATTGTCTTTCGAAAAATTCATCCCAATTTGTCGCTCCTGTTTAACCGCCAATAATTGGATTTTCCAAAAACAAAAATACCTGTTTCTTTATTTTTAAAGGAGATCCCATATACAAATTTTCAGTTCTGTAATATCTTCAGTTTCTGAGATATGTGTATCCTCATTAAAGGCATTCAACCCATTATTCAGCCTTTTACACCCCTCCTATTGGGATTTTACAGAAAAAAATGTACATGTTCCTTCATTTTTAAAGGAGATTCTAAATACCAACTTTTAAATCTGTAAACTTTTAAAGTTTTAAGATGTAGACACACTCATTTTAAAAATTCACTACCCTTTTCACCCCCCATTATTTGGATTTTCCAAAAACGAAAAAAATCCTGTTTCTTTATTTTTAAAGTAGATCCCAAATACCAATTTTTAGATCTGTAATATCTTCAGGTTCTGAAATATATGTAGCCTCATAAAAGGCATTCAACCAGTTTTTCACCCTTTTCCACCCTTCCCATTGGGATTTTCCGAAAACAAAAAAAAATACGTGTTTCTTTTTAAAAGGGGATTCTAAATACCAATTTTTACATCTATAAACTTTTAAAGTTTTGAGATATAGATACGCTCATTTTAAAAATTCACCCCCTTTACCCCCCCACAATTGGATTTTCCAAAACCAAAAAATACTTGTTTCTTTACTTTTAAAGGAGATCCCAAACACCAATTTTCAGGACTGTAATATCTTCAGTTTATGAGATATAAGTATACTCATTAAAGGCATGCAACCCATTCTTCACCCTTTTTCACCCCCTCCTATTGGGATTTTCCGAAAACAAAAAAATACGTCTTTCTTTATTTTTAGTGAAGATTCTAAATACCAATTTTTACATGTGTAAACTTTAAAAGTTTTGAGATATAGATGCACTCATTTTAAATATTCACCTTCCTTTTCACCCTCCCATTAATTGGATTTTTCCAAAACAAAAATACGTGTTTCTTTATTTTTAAAGGAGATTCCAAATGCCAATTTTTATTATAAACCTTTAAGTTTTTGAGATATAGATACTCTCATTTTAAAAATTAACCCCCTTTTCACCCCCTTAGCGACGGAATATCCAAAAATCCTCCCTTAGCGAGCACCTACATGTTAATATGAATGTATCCTCAAAATTTCATTTCTCTATGTCCAGTAGTTTTGGCTCGGCGATGATGAATCAGTCAGTCAGTCAGTCAGTCAGTCAGTCAGTCAGTCAGTCAGTCAGTCAGTCAGTCAGTCAGTCAGTCAGTCAGTCAGTCAGTCAGTCAGTCAGTCAGTCAGTCAGGACAAGTTATTTTATATATATAGATTAAATATCCTCTGCCTTGGAAGAAAAATTTGCCTCCAAGTCAGATAGTTTTTCCTGCCGCCATAGTGAATTGAGATTTTCCGACTCATTGGGTACTTCTAGGAAGCAGATTAGTAAAAGGGCATAGATTTTGTCCTGGGAATGTCCACTATTCGACACCCTCACTCCCCCACCGAAAAAGACGAAGAGTGTTCACGGATCACGGCTTTCTGCGGCTTGGTCTTTCCAGCTCTGGAACTTTGCACTGTTCGATCGGCAGCGTACTACTGTTCGTTAGAAGTGAGGAAATGTGTGATGTTTCATTTGATTATTTCATATGAAAGCATGGCTTTTATTCGCGCCATTCCTACTGACGTCACTGTAATGACCTATGTTCATTTGATTTGGGAAAATTACTGAGGCGGTCTTTCTGAGGATGTAAAATGTCAGGTGGAGCGTGAATGTCTGCCAATATAATGAAAACTCCCCAACCTGATTGTGACTGATGGTAGGCAAGCGGGCCTACCATTACAATGAAAACCAACTAACCCCGTCTCCATATGAGAAAAGACGTTTGGTGACTTTCCCGTCGTGTTTCTAGCGTGACGTTTAGAGCTATGCAATTTAATATAATTTTGCTCACAACGTGTACACTACCTAACCTAGAATTCCGTAGCGAAGCACGGGTACATCAACTAGTATCTGATATAATCAGAAAGAAGCATGTCAAACTGACTGGCCTGTAATTTTGAGCTTTTTGTCTATCACCCTTTCCGATGTATGTAATGTATACAAGCTCACAGACAAGATTGCTTATGTGGGATTCACGTAAATGTTGACTGAACTACTGTAATTGTGAATAATGTGAATTAAATAAATAACTAAAAAATAAAAAAAGACATTATTACGAAAAGGTAATGATGTTGATTATACGTTTTGTTTTTAATTGCTTGATGAATGAACACGTGATAATTATAACTGCAAAAATACATGTTCGTTAATGTGAAGTTCTGTCGGAGCGTAAAGATTTTTTTTTTTTTTGCTAGCGGCTTTACGTCGCACCGACACAGATAGGTCTTATGGCGACGATGGGATAGGAAAGGCCTAGGAGTTGGAAGGAAGCGGCCGTGGCCTTAATTAAGGTACAGCCCCAGCATTTGCCTGGTGTGAAAATGGGAAACCACGGAAAACCATCTTCAGGGCTGCCGATAGTGGGATTCGAACCTACTATCTCCCGGATGCAAGCTCACAGCCGCGCGCCTCTACGCGCACGGCCAACTCGCCCGGTGGAGCGTAAAGAACGAACTAATATAATCTTCTGCTTTTCATAACTAATCGGAGTAAATGTAAGAGAATGCTTTAGAATAGTGACTAGAATGTTGGTCTAATGAGTTATTTTCACCTTTATGCACCTCGCCAGTCAAGAAAGAATGATTAAAACATAGAGTCCTCGCACTTCAGTTTCATAAAAAATGCATTTGTTTAAAAATTACGTTTGTAAACCACTTTCGTTGTCAATTGAAGACCTCGGTGCAAGAAAACCAACGGTCATGTCCAACTTTTCTGAAAAATGATATTTTATAATATACTGGGTAGATAAACAGATGCCACACATTTGATAAAGGAATCAGACACGTTTACCTTTAAGTAACTTCTCAGTTGTTGAGAAGTACTAAACTGGATCACGAATTTGCGTTAAAAAGCCGGCGAATTCCGGACTTGACTAAATCTCGTTAGATGGCAGTAACGTTACTTATGTGCCAAGTACATGGGGAGGAAAGAGAAACTGCAAAAAACTATTTTCACTGTCATTAAGGAAGTTAAAGAGGCCCTGTTGCACGTTGTGATTGTACGTGTTGTGTATTGACACGTGAATTGCCACCGTAGTCCAGTACCAATCAAGATAACTAAATTTAAAGATGCACAGCTGTTTTCACAACAATATGTGTCAAAGGTTTAACAGTTTATAATTCGAATATAAACATTAGCTCTAAGTAATGCTATAATTCAAACCAGGAAATAATTGTTAAGTGATTTAGACAAAAACTCACAAAAGCTGCAAGATGCAGAATCCCAATCATGTTATATTTGTCATTTTCTTTATGTCTTTTAAATCAGTATTTTGTCTGTATTACGTGTGCATAGATATTCGTATGAAAATATGTATAAGATTTCTACATTTGCAATTATTAATGATTGTCTTATTTGGAAAGTAAACAGACAAAAATCGGGTTCATGGTTTTATTTTGAAGTAATTAACTAATAAATACCATTTTAGCATGACTAATGTCGTACTGGATCTTTTCAGGTCAAGACACAGTTAAGGCCGTCATACTAAAATGTGTCTATGTACAAAACATAAAGCACAAAAACGTTGGTAACCACATGACATTTCCAATAATTACCCTATATTTTGTGTGAACAATTTGATTTGATATTCATACACATTTGGAAGTTCTACAATGATTTTAGTGTCTACTTAAAAATTGTATTTTTTGGACATGGCTGGTTTTTACCGAGGTATTCAATTCCTAAGGGATCATTTCCTATATATTCCTTTATTTTCGATGTATGAACATTCTATACATTCTGAATTTTCAATCAGTCCTCTTCTAAAGAGACGCATTTCTGTACCTAATCACTTTGTCGGTTGTTGTTTGTTTATTGTCCATGTTTCTCTCCTCTGTAGTAACGTACTTTGCACCAAAGAATTACTTACGGTATTTTTCTTTTGATTGCCTCTAAAGAAATAAAGTATGTATAAAATCATCTCCCAACTGGTTACCGTCTAAAGAATTGTGTATACTCGCTCTAGCTTCCATGCGAAGTTTACCTGAGAATGGCAGCCCCTTGCTGTTGGCGTGTAAAATTCGTGATGGGAGTAATATCCAGAGACTGCACAGTACTGCATTTTATAGCGCATTCATACACTCCACCTCCTTTGTTCGACGGTAGTGTTCCTCACCTGGAAAGCAGTAAAATGTGCTAACTGCATTCACGATAGACGGTGAGCGATAATGCTATGCTTACTGTTTCATATCCGTTTATGAATACCGTAAAGAAATCAGCTGTACCTTTAGCTCCTTCGACTGAACGAAGCGATTGGCTCTTTTCACATTAAAATTTCATATTTCTTAGTATACTATTTTCACGATATTCGTTTGAAGTTACGCACTGTAAACCCCCAACAATCACCTTTATATTTAACAAACAAACCGAAACAAACCCGTAGCACACGCATCTCTTTGAAGTCCTTGGTTGGGCAAACAGATAGCCTGGAGATCTTGAAGTTCCACATGGTCATCTTGGCTACCTCCTTGGCCTTATTGCTTGACTTTCATGACCGGGTTAACGCCCTCTCACATCAACAAATGTCCTCGTTAGAGTATTTGGGCACCATACAAACGAAACGTTTACGTAAGCTATGGAAGAAGAACATTAAACGCAATACGTAATTTAATACAAGTGCCTGATGGCATAATCCCTCATATATAGGCCTATCTCCATTCCTCTTACCTTTAACATGAATAGGATAATGAGATGCGAAGATTCTAGTTGCCCTTACCATGTTTCATGAATCTGTCTTTTTTTCTGTGATGCTGTAGCCTTTGTAAGACAGACAATTTGGCGAGGCTATGTGTGGTGTACGAGTTGTAGGAGTATTCAGGACAGCACAAACACCCAGACATCGAACCAAGGTAATCCATTCATTTGCTTTGTTAAAGACCCCCTAAGTTCGAGCTCGAATTTAGGACAAGTACAATTAGGTTACAAAGCATGACAGAGATTTGAAATACATATTGCATGTTTACGCCTTAGTCTCGTTTCTTAATACGGGGTCGGGGGTGAGGTGAGATGAATTTACGTGGCATGTTTCTACGGTAAGATGCTCTTCCTGACGAAAACCTCAGTGGAGGAGCTAATGAAGAAATGAATGATGGTGAATTAAATTTGGTAAAGCGGTAGAAGGAATTAGCTGAGGCCTATAAATAGGAACTGTTCCTTGCAATGAAAATGGGAAACCACGGAAAACCACTCTCAGGAAAGTCGACATGGGGTTCTAACCCACGCGTTTCTGAATACAGAAGATGGCTCTAGAGCCATGACATTTTAACACGAGTGGCTACCCCACTCGGTAAATTCAAACATAATTATAAAAATAAATAGGTATCCTACATGACGTACATAGCTGAACGATATTTAAACATTAGATTGATGTCTTAAATATTACAGCTTTCATTAATTACAGTACATATAAGCAAGCTAAAACTAAATCTGCGGAAATCACTGTACATATACCAGGTGTATGCATAAGTCTTTTCCGGTTTCACTTAGAGATGGCTCCAGCGAACAGTACGCAGCGTAAAAAACTGACACACACATGTCAGTTTGCTCGTCTGATATTAACCTACCAACGCACACAAGTTGAGTCCGCCAAACACTAGCGTCTGTGTTGTATCGTTCGGTGATCCTGTCGACTGTCGACATTTGTACCTGAAAGAGGAACATTTGCGGCACGCATTGCTTTTTTTAATTTAATCAAAAGAAAAAGGCTGTGGAAAGTCATCGTTTGCTGGTAGAAACATACGGTGAACACGCTCCATCGATTAGAACATGTGAGACATGATTTCGACAATTTAAACGTGGTAATTTCAATGTGGAAGGAAAAGTGCGCGCTCTGTTAGACCACAAAAGTGCGAAGACGTGCAATGAACAATTGAAGCCTGGCGAAACGGTTAACGCACAACGCTATCGCCAACAAATTATTGATTTAAATCACGCAATGATCGAAAGACGACCGGAATGGACCAGAAGACATGGCAAAGAGATTTTGTTACACGACAATGCGCCGTCTCACACAGCAAAACCAGTGAAAGACACCTTGAGATCGCTTAGATGGCACATCCTTCCGCACCCGCCGTACTGCCCCGACCTGGAGCCATCTGACTATCACCTCTTCGGATCAATGGGGAACGCGCTCACAGAGCAGCCCTTCAACAATTTCGAGGAAGTTGGAAAATGGCACGACGAATGGTTTGCCGCAAAAGACAAGCAGTTTTTTTCTGGCATGGTGTTCATAACTTACCTCAAGGATGGGCGAATTGTGTAGAAGCCGATGGCCAATATTTTGAATAAACGAAAAATGAATTTCTCATGAAAATTTCGTGTTTTCTTTACCGAAAAAACCGGCAGAAAGCTTATGCATACACCTGGCAAATCTGTACCAAGTGTCCTTTTTAGTTTTTTATTACACTAAACTAAACATTAAACTAATGACGTAGTTGAGTTAAAATTTCTCGACCAGGCTGGGAATCGAACCCGGAGACTCAAGGACAAAAGGAAACGACGCTGGCCACTCAGCCATGGGATTGTAACGTGTGATATTGCAAAAAAATAAAAATAAAGACAACCAGACATCACCCATTATCTGCCCTATCTGATACAAAACCCTAGCATCAGGTTAATATTTAAAAAAGCGCAGACAGTAAGATAGATGTTGCTATCTGCTTTACGTCGCACCGACACAGATAGGTTTTATGGCCACGATGGGATAGGGAAGACCTAGGAATTGGAAGGAAGCGGTCGTAGCCTTAATTAAGGTACAGCCCCAGCATTTGCTTGTGTGAAAATGGGAAACAATAGAAAACCATCTTGAGGGCTGCCGACAGTGGGGTTCGAACCCACTATCTCCCGATACCAGCTCACAGCTGCGCGCTCCTAACCGCACGGCCAACTCGCCCGGTTAAGATAGATGTATAAATGAATATGCACTATATATATTTGTAGCGTTGCTAGGAAAGAATTGTGAGTTACGTAGTACCAAATTGAACTAAATTAAACCATCATGTAAAACTGAAATACGTATGGCTTTTAGTGCCGGGAGTGTCCGAGGACATGTTCGGCTCGCCAGGCAGGTCTTTTGGTGTGACTCCCGTAGCGACCTGCGCGTCGTGATGAAGATGAAATGATTATGAAGACGACACATACACCCAGTCCTCGTGCCAGCGAAATTAACAATGATGGTTAAAATTCCCGACCCTGCCGGGAATCGAACCCGGGACCCCTGTGGCCAAAGGCCAGCACGCTTACCATTTAGCCATGGAGCCGGACACCATCATGTAATAAACTATGTTGAAGTTCAGAGCGTAGTTATTGGAATACTTTGCTCTTTCTGTAGTTCCTTGTCGTATGTCCTCTCATCGCTCCTGTGCGCGAGAGGGCGCTGTAGCAGCACGGTGGATGATGCTCTGTTATTGTTAGAGACTTACTCTCAATCAATCAATACTGATTTGCATTTAGGGCAGTCGCCCAGGTGGCAGATTCCCTATCTGTTGCTTTCCTAGCCTTTTCCTAAATGATTTCAAAGAAATTGGAAATTTATTGAACATCTCCCTTGCTAAGTTATTCCAAACCCTAACTCCCCTTCCTATAAATGAATATTTGCCCCAGTTTGTTCTCTTGAATTCCAACATATCTTCATATTGTGATCTTTCCTACTTTTATAAACGCCATTCAAACTTATTCGTCTACTAATGTCATTCCACGCCAACTCTCCGCTGACAGCTCGGAACATACCACTTAGTCGAGCAGCTCTTCTTCTTTCTCTCAATTCTTCCCAACCCAAACATTGCAACATTTTTGTAACGTTACTCTTTTGTCGGAAATCACCCAGAACAAATCGAGCTGCTTTTCTTTGGATTTTTTCCAGTTCTTGAATCAGGTAATCCTGGTGAGGGTCCCATACACTGGAACCATACTCTAGTTGGGGTCTTACCAGAGACTTATATGCACTCTCCTTTACATCCTTACTACAACCCCTAAACACCCTCATAACCATGTGCAGAGATCTGTACCCTTTATTTACAATCCCATTTATGTGATTACCCCAATGAAGATCTTTCCTTATATTAACCCCTAGATACTTACAATGATCCCCAAAAGGAACTTTCACCCCATCAACGCAGTAATTAAAACTGAGAGGACTTTTCCTATTTGTGAAACTCACAACCTGACTTTTAACCCCGTTTATCATCATACCATTGCCTGCTGTCCATCTCACAACATTTTCGAGGTCACGTTGCAGTTGCTCACAATCTTGTAACCTATTTATCACTCTATAGAGAATAACATCATCCACAAAAAGCCTTACCTCCGATTCCACTCCTTTACTCATATCATTTATATATATAAGAAAACATAAAGGTCCGATAATACTGCCTTGAGGAATTCCCCTCTTAATTATTATTACAGGGTCAGATAAAGCTTCACCTACCCTAATTCTCTGAGATCTATTTTCTAGAAATATAGCAACCCATTCAGATATCTGCTATATCTTGCTGGAATCCTACAACTTGAGCTTCAGTGGAATAACCTTTCCTAAAACCGAATTGCCTTCTATCGAACCAGTTATTAATTTCGCAAACATGTCTAATATAATCAGAAAGAATGCCTTCCCAAAGCTTACATACAATGCATGTCAAACTTACTGGCCTGTAATTTTCAGCTTTATGTCTATCACCCTTTCCTTTATACACAGGGGCTACTATAGCAACTCCCCATTCATCTGGTATAGCTCCTCCGACCAAACAATTATCATATAAGTACTTCAGATATGGTACTATATCCCAACCCATTGTCTTTAGTATATCCCCAGAAATCTGATCAATTCCAGCCGCTTTTCTAGTTTTCAACTTTTGTATCTTATTGTAAATGTCATTGTTATCATATGTAAATTGTATTACTTCTTTGGCCTTAGTCTCCTCCTCTATCTCGACATTTTCCTTGTAACCAACAATCTTTACATACTGCTGACTGAATACTTCTGCCTTTTGAAGATCCTCACATACACACTCCCCTTGTTCATTAATTATTCCTGGAATGTCCTTCTTGGAACCTGTTTCTGCCTTAAAAATACCTATACATACCCTTCCATTTTTCACTAAAATTCGTATGACTGCTAATTATGCTTGCCATCATGTTATCCTTAGCTGCCTTCTTTGCTAGATTCAATTTTCTAGTAAGTTCCTTCAATTTCTCCTTACTTCCACATCCATTTCTAACTCTATTTCTTTCCAGTCTGCACCTCCTTCTTAGTCTCTTTATTTCTCTATTATAATAAGGTGGGTCTTTACCATTCCTTACCACCTTACCAGGT
This sequence comes from Anabrus simplex, assembly GCF_040414725.1. Classification (NCBI taxonomy): domain Eukaryota; kingdom Metazoa; phylum Arthropoda; class Insecta; order Orthoptera; family Tettigoniidae; genus Anabrus; species Anabrus simplex. The sequence continues at coordinate 1,669,350,324 of NC_090265.1, forward strand.
ACAAACCTGTTTTCGCATTCCTCAACAATTTCTTTAAACCCATCCCAGAGTCTGTTTACATTTTTATTTACCGTTTTCCACCGATCCATCACTTTCTGAATCAGCTGTCCTTCCCATATTAACTTATTTGCCATTTGCAAATGCTAGCAACTGTTTTTAGCGCTCTTCGTTTATTGGTCTGAGTATGTCCTGGCACGTGACAAAACCCATTGGTCTAACACGTCAGGGATGCTTGACGAAGAGTTTCTCGAAGGAAGTGAGACCCCGCTCTGTTTTGTGGTGCAATTGTTTAAAAACATTTTTGTTGCCCAGTTTGTAAAGAAATGTATCTGTATTGAAATCAGCGACTGACGCCATGTTACTGTTTGGCTCATCAGTCCATAGACTGGTTTTGATGCAGCGCTCCATGTCACCCTACATGTGCTAACGTTTTCATTTCTACTACTACATCCTACATCTATTCTAATCCGTTTGCCATATTCATGCCTCGTTCAACCCCTACCGTTCTTACCGCTTACACTTCCCTCGAAAACCAGCCAAACATGTCCTGGGTGTCTTAAGATGTGTCCTATCATTGCGTCTCTTTTTCTGATCAAATTTCGTCAAATCATTCCCCTCTCACCAATTTGATTCAGTACCTTTTCATTCGTGATTCGGGCTACCTATCTCACCTTCACCTTCTTCTATAACACATGCTCTTTCTTTACGAACTAGTTATTCTCCATGTTTCATTTCCATACAATGACACGCTCCAGACGAAAACATTCAAAATCATCTTTCTGATTCTCATATCAATATTCTAAATGAGCAAGTTTAATTTCTTAAGAGAGGCCTTCCTTGCTCGTACTAGTCCGCATTTTGTGTCCTCCTTACTTCTGCCATTGTTAGTTATTCTAAGTAAGTAAGTAAGTAAGTAAGTAAGTAAGTAAGTAAGTAAGTAAGTAAGTAAGTAAGTAAGTAAGTAAGTAAGTAAGTAAGTAAGTAAGTAAGTAAGCAAGTAAGTAATTCTTCTTTATTCGTGGCGAAGTTAGGGCTCAAGGTCCTCTCTTACACTTAACCACAACATTTAAAATAATTAACATATATATAATGTATATATAATGTATATATATATTAAATACAACAAATCTTTTTAAATAATATAGTACTAATGGCAAATATGGGGATAGTAATAAAAGAAATAATTATAGAATGTACAACATGACAATGTAAATGAACATGATAACAATTTTAAAACTAGCACTAGCACTAGTAGCACTACTACCCAAGTAGCAATATTCATCTACTTCCTTTAAGAATGAAATTCTTAATCTAAAATTTCCTGCATCACCTGACTTCATTCGACCGCACTGCATTAATTTTGTTTTGGATGTATTTATTTTCATCTTGCACTCCTACCCAAGATTATGCCCATATCATGCAACAGTATCTCCAGACCTTTGCATACTCATACTGAATTAATTTCGGCCAATGGCAGTGTTCCCACAGTCGGCTACCTTGGAAAATTCGCTCGTTTTGTGATATGTAACTATGTAGGTAGAGTTACTTCTTAGGGTGTGCGGTTGGAGTCGTCAACAATGGCAATAAACACTTTTGCATCTCCTACATGTAACGCAAAGTTAGATTTATAAGGTTTGTTTCAAGATAAAATATGTCCGTAAGGAATAAAGGCGATTCATACCTTTTTAAATCGAAAGGCTAAGTTTTATACTGCGTAATATAATTAATTTACAATTACGAACTACGCGCATTATGCTGATATGCGTGCATATAAATGCGTAATCGCAGTTTTTATTATTATATAAAACAACATATAATATTGTATACTGATGTTCACATCGGTGCAACAATGCTAAGAAATAAAATATTTACGTTTGCCGCCTGAAGCCTTTACACTTCATTGTTGTTGACAGTCGACAGTATCAACAAGAGCTTGACAATGTGTAACATTTTTCCTTCAGTGACGTTTTGGTATTAGATTTGGATGTTGGAACCATCTGTATATTTAAAAAAAATTTATGGAAACTAAAGTCAGTCAGTCCGGCCATTCTATCCGGTCGATTTCCTTAATTTTTTAACTAAAAGTTATTCATGCACAGATTTGTCATCAGGTACTATAAATTACTTAACTTCCGCCTTCCTCAAATTATTTGATTTTTTCCATTTTTGGTCTCTTTGAAGCAATCCTATATTTGGTCCTAATTGAGGCACGGAGTTTGTTTTGGCCTAAGAACACTCAGTGGATCAACCTCTTTCATTTCAGCTCTTAACTACTCAAATTAGTTGATTCTGAGGAAAGTTATGAGTTACATTCAATTTGACGTCTAACTTCTTCAACATTTTTTCTCATTGAAGCAATCCTATCTTTCGTTCTAATTGAGGTACGCAGTTCTTTTTCTTTTTTTGCTAGTTGCTTTACGTCGCACCGACACAGATAGGTCTTACGGCGACGATGGGACAGGGAAGGGCTAGGAGTGGGAAGGAAGCGGCTGTGGCCTTAATTAAGGTACAGCCCAAGCATTTGCCTGGTGTGAAAATGGGAAACCACGGAAAAGCATTTTCAGGGCTGCCGACAGTGGGGTTCAAACCTACTATCTCCCGAATACTGGATACTGGCCGCTCTTAAGCGACTGCAGCTATCGAGCTCGGTGGTACGCAGTTCGTTTTGGTCTAAAACACTCAGTGGATCAAGCGCTTTCTTTCTAGGCAATAACTACTTAAATTGGTAGATTCTGAGAAACGTTATGAGTACATATGTCTCCATGACGAAAATCTTTGAAGGCCTTTTTAACAGTTCGGCGCGTAGTGTTGTTCCAAGGAACGTTTAATTCAATTTCTTTGTGTGATGTATTTTCAAGTGTTTTGTTGACATAATATTACATACTATTACCAAAGCATACCATATGCTGCATTTCATTAACTCGCAACTTTGCAAATACATATTGAGGATAGTAACGAACAACGTCACACTTTGTATATTGCGGGCGGAGCCAGCGGGAAACTGCTAGTAGAAAATAATGTTCTATGAGACCTGAAGTAGTAGAGAGGAAAGATTCTTCCTCGATACATGGCAGGGACCAACCTACTAGCTCCAGAAATTATTCTTACTTTAATTAATTTCGTGTGGCTATTTCTAGCCGAGTGCTTCCTTCGTAAGGCAGACTCTCCGATAAGGGTGGGCGGCATCTGCCATGTGTAGGTAACTGCGTGTTATTGTGGTGGAGGATAGTGTTGTGTGTGGTGTGTGAGTTGCAGGGATGTTGGGGACAGCACAAACACCCAGCCTCCGGGCAAGTGGAATTAACCAATGCAGGTTAAAATCCCCGACAATGCCAGCAATCGAACCCGGGAACCTCTGAACCGAAGACTAGTACGCTGACCATTCAGCCAGTGAGTCGGAAACTTTTACTTCTTTGGAAGAATTAAAACAGAAACAGCCTGAAACTAAGTAATTCCATCATTTTCCTTGTTCCCATGGTCTTGTCATTAGCAGGACCTAACCAGTCTAGCTCTAACCTGTATTTACCGTTCATTTTTGTGTTATTCTGTGGATCATGCACATACGTTGGCAAGCCTGTTTAGTGCATTGGGATCTCACTCGAGCCGTCGATATGTTGGAACTATAACCCATACTTTCATTTCCTCGTTGTACATAGGGCACTAGGAAAGCTTTGCAATACGCAAAAACGATTAGCTGGACACCCCTGATATGGCGAGGGATGAAAAGGGGGGTGAAAACTGGTCTAGAAGACAGCAAGGCGCGACTTTCACACCAGTTGTTACCAACCAGTGGAATTGAAAGCAAGTTAAGATATCAGTGTGGTTTAAAGGTGAATATCGCGCAATTATCCGCTACAATTTTGCTCGTGGATTAACTGTTGACCAGTGCCTGGAGGAAATGACTCCTGTGTTGGGGAAAGACTGTCCACATCGGATAACAATTTTCCACTGATAAAAAGAGTTCCGGTGGGGAAATTTTGGGGTTGAAGACGATCCTCGTTCTGGGCGACGGTCTGAATCAGTCACTGAGGAAAACATTGAACCTGTGAGGAAAATGTTGCAGCAAGTGAGGCGGTTGACATATCGACAGGTAGAAGAAACCCTCCACATCCTGCACCAGCTATTCATTCAATTCTACACGACCATCTCCATGTTAGAAAGGTTTGTTCCCTTTGGGTGCCTCATTCACTTTCAGAGGAACAAAGGGCACATCGAGTGAAATGGTGCCGCAAAATGCTAAAACAGTTTGAAAATGGGACTTCGTGTAACGTCAATAGCATCGTTACAGGTGACGAAACTTGGCTTTATTATTAGGATGTCCCAACAAAATCCCAGAACAAGGTGTGGCTGTGTGAAGATGAGGGTACTCCTGTGACTGTGCAAAAGTCAAGGTCAGTGAGGAAAAGGATGATTCACTAAACGGGGCATGCTGAATCGGGTTGTGCTAGAAACACAAAGGACAGTTACTGCGAAGTGGCACAGTGAGACTTGTCTGCCTCAGGTCATCCAGGCTCTCAAGCGGCTCCGTCCAAGGTTACGGCTCAACACTTAGCTCTTGAATCACGAGAAAGCTCCAGCACATCGTGCTAATGTAACAATAGATTTTCTTGCCAGATCAGGGTTGACTGTGCTTGATCACACTCCATACATTCCTGATCTTGCCCCATGTGACTTCGCACTCTTACCAGAAGTGAAGATGAAGCTGAAAGGACGGCGTTTTGCATCCGACGAGGAGCTTCTGGCAGCATGGGATCAAGAGTGTAAAAATGTAACCGAAAAAAGTGGCAGAGTTGGTTCAGTGACTGGTTTCGACGTATGGAGAAGTATACTGAGTGTGGTGGAAATTATTTTGAAAAGGTCTAAAGCGTTCACTCACATTGAAAACCATTCCTAATGCCCTTTGTATGAAGACCAGTAACCACTAGAAATCATGCCAGAAGAAAACGCAGCAAAAAATATTCTGCTTCAGCATTTGATATTTCGAGAACCAACCTTATACATAGAGGAGAAAGCAAATTTGCTGAGTATGTAATAGTGCATATATGAGTGCTTATATTGCTGTTTTCTTAGTCCATAGTTGCATGCTTATTTTGCGATTTTAGTGCATATGAAACCGCCCTCTATTTATAACACTTATCTGCGGATGCATTAACATGTAGTGTAGCAGAGTTGAATTGTACTAACAATCACAGTATAACACTCACATATATAAAAGAATTAAGGCAGTATACTGTACAATAACCAATATGACATAATATTGCTCATACACTCACATAAAGCAATTACACATATACAACTATCGCCTACATATACAAGAGAAACACTCACAATCATTCGCCATTCACACTAGGGTTGGGCACTATGTCCCTGTTTCGGCACACTGTGCCGGTGCACAGTTATGTTCCGCTGTTCCAGAACACCCAGTGTCAATTATTCCGAAACATTCTCAACCGAGCCGGAGACACTGACTCGCTGTCCCGTCAGAAGCGCCACTATGCACTTCCCTTTGCCTACTAGCTGAACTGTGCAGCGGGCGCACGGGACGCGGGACTGTAACTGCGCAGTGTAGAGAGAACTTCGAGAGGCAACATTACATGCTCCGCGCCAGTGGGAACTGGGAATGTGCCTGTACGGAACGTGCTGTGTGGTGTGTGCCTGTGTGTAGTTATGGCTATGGTCCAGCATAAAGCTGCAGGGAAGGTGAACGAACAGTCGGAACACTGAAATTCGCGCCCAATAATCACGTTTAAAGGCTGCTTTTAGGTTAAGATTTTTCCGGTCAATATAAAATACACATAACACGGTTACAATGGCAGTGCAGGTGTTTAAAAGTAACCAATTCAAGAATATTTTCACCAGTTGAATGTATTGGCCTGTATTGTGAGTAATTAGTGAGTAATTAATATCTCGAAAATTTCCCTCAACACTTTCTCGGGGATTGACGTTAAAAATTAATTTGGACTTTAAGGAAACTTTAAAGCCCAAGAAAAATATGGGTTATCACTTTGGAATTAAAGATATAACTGGATGAAGAAATGTTGACACTCCAGCACAGGGCGGCACACAGCCGGTATCGACAGGCAGACACAGCCAAGGCCAACTAATCTATCTAGTGCGGCCTTGGCACAGCAGGTTCGGTTCAGGCACATTCCAGCTGAAGCGGAACATGTCCTGTTGCCTCTCGAAGTTCTCTCTAGGACGCAGTTACAGTCCTGTGTCCCGTGTCCCGGCACTCTGTACCGAAACACTCCGCCTCAGGCTCCTAATGATGCGGAACAAGTGAATGTTCCGGTCTGCCCAACCCTAATTCGCACCCTAAGCTGTACAGTGCGCAAGTCAGTCGATAGCTTTCAGCAGGTAATCTCGGCAAGATCTCCTGAATTTAGGTAATGAATCACTGTCACTGACACTGATTGGTAAGGAATTCCAAAGTCTGAAACCGGTCACAGTTATACGTGGAGGAATGGTGAGGGGGAATAGCAAGGGTAGTGCCAGCGCACATTACATTCATGAAAGGAGGAGGAAAAGGGAAATTTAAGACGAAATGTGCTGAGCTGAGTTCCTATGTACGAGTTTGTTTATTAATGCAAGTCTTTTTCTTTCTTAATCCGTTTAACGTCCAAGGTTGGTTTTCTCGTCGGACTCAGGGAGGGACACCTCTACCTCCTCGAAGGCAGTATCCTGGAGCGTGAGACTTCGGGTCGGGAATAAAGGAAGAGGGAAATAGGTGGCCGTGGTATTAAGTTAGGTACCATCACCGCATTTATTGCCTAGAGGAAAATCCAAAACCATGGAAAACGCATTCGAGGATGGGTATTGACTTCCCGAAGCTGAGTGGTCCCCGTTCCAGTCCTGTACTAAGTTTTAAATTTCGTGGCAGAGCTTGCGGGTGTTGCAGCTAATCACACCAACCACTGCACCACAAAGGCGAACATGAATACAAGTATGCGATATTTACGTCTTTGATGAGGTTTTAGCCAGTGGTAATAATAATAATATTAATAATAGTATAACAGTATGGTCTCAGCTAGCATGCGCAAGCATTTTAATTTCACGCCATTTGGCTGCTTGCTCGTCAATATCGACGTACCGTTTTACTCTAGGTCTACTAAACGGCAAAGTACACCGAATCTCTCTTTGGCGTCTACGGATTTCTTAATTAATGTTGTCTGGTAAGCACCAAATATGTCACCAGAGATCTTTTACAAGCCGTCATACGACAGAGTGTCGAATGAACTTTCCACCGCCCTTTAAAAATCCGTCCACCACTGCCGGGTTTGAACCCGCTATCTTCGGATCCGAAGGCCGACACCCTAACACTGATCCACAGATGGTGTTACTGAGGAGCTCTATGCACATCACAGCTCAACCCATCTACAGTTTCTTGTCGTTCATTCTGTCGCTCTGCCTCGGCTAATGCAACTCTGAAAGTGTAACTTGTAGAATCAATTGGCTAATGTACTTCAATACCCTTAGTACACTGATAGTACACTCGTTCTGATTCGGAGAGGAAGGCAACGGTAAAATATTTCACTCCTTTCCTTGGTTGCCTCTTCAGTGACTCCTGCGTCACGATGCCATTTGATGTGACAATTGTTGGCGACAGTAGTCTTCTAAGTATTGCGGAACGATCTCTGGCCAGTCCAGTTGAACGAGAACCCGTTCACAAGTGGAAGCAATTGCCACGCCAGTAGATGACGAGAAATAACTGAGTGCACAGCGTCTGTAGCATCCCGCGACGAACTAAATTTATTTTCTAATTACATATGCCGGGAATTCATTGCTGAGTCATGGAAAGTTTTGACCTGAATCTCACTGAATCCTTGAATGTCAATTTTATCGGTAATCTCAGAAAGTGCCGCTTGACGATCATTCTTGTCATTATGCAGGTCTTCAGGTCTTCGTGCTGGTCACAAGAACATCCCCATTCCCTAAAGAGCTCACATAATTTTACGTTGGTATCGTCACCCTACTTTGGAGCCAGAATTACGCGAACAGCTTACAAATAATTTAAAAATTGAAGTATTTAAGTTATCAAGATCACCACTCGCTTGACACAAGCGAACTGGCGCAAAATAAATATACAGTTACTGGCCTGTCACATTCACAAGGCGCCAACTGTCCCGACAATACTGAGCTCCGGGTGGTGACGGTTGCAGCAGGGCCCAGTTTGTTGCCCTCAGCAGTAGCGGCGATTAGGAGCGGAGTGGGGGGCAATAGACCCCACTTTTTGGAGGAAACATCCCAGTTTTATTCCATTTCAGCCTGCTGAAATGAGGAATTATATGAATTATTTTTCTTTCTTTCTTTCTTAATCTGCTTACCCTCCAGGGTTGGTTTTTCCCTCGTACTCAGCGAGGCACCTCTACCGCCTCAAGGGCAGTGTCCTGGAGCTTGCGACATTGGGTCGGGGATACAACTGGGGAGAATGACCAGTACCATGCCCAGGCGGCCTCACCTGCTATGCAGAACAGGGGCCTTGGTGGAGGATAGGAAGATTGGAAGAGATAGACAAGGAAGAGGGTAGGAAGCGGCCGTGGCCTTAAGTTAGGTACCATCCCGGCATTTGCCTGGAGGAGAAGTGTGAAACCACGGAAAACCACTTCGGGGATGGCTGAGGAGAGAATCGAATCCCCCTCTACTTAGTTGACCTCCCGAGGCTGAGTGGACCCCGTTCCAGCCCTCATACCACTTTAAACTTTCGTGGCAGAGACGGGAATCGAACCCGGGCCTCCGGGGGTTGGCAGTTAATCACACTAACCACTACACCACAGAGGCGGGCATTGCCGCACTTAAGTTGGTAAACTGTTAAACTTTACATCTCTGTCGAAATTCGCTCAGAGAGCATTAAAAACTTACCATTTTGTACCGCTTTTTCTTTCAGTTTTGATGTATATAACCGTTATATCCCCCAAACCCGGGTACTGTTTGTTGTCTGTATATTCTTTTGCCCCCCCCCCCCGCCGCACTTTTAATTGCCAATCGTCGCTACTCCTGGAGACAATCGATTGCCGGGGCAATTGTGAGGGCAGTTGCCTAGACAATTGGATCGAAGTGTTCGCACGTAATCCGGTGAACTGTCTTCTGACCTCATCAACTGGCTTAACAGTGGATAGTGGAATCGTTGGATTTCCGACCAGACTTCGTGCTGAGGATTCAACATATACGCATGCTCATACAGGGGGCGAATGATGTCGTCAGGAGTTTCAGCTGCGGTATCTCTAAATTCGAAGTCATCCCAAGGTGAGAGGTAATCCCCTGAACACCTCCGTTGTGAGGCAAGAGTTCAAGATTATTCCCTCTTTGATGTCATTTAATGGAGCGAAGATGCTAAGTTGTGCCGTTAAGCTTGTGCCAATATGTGACTAAAAAGAGTTCACAGTCAGACGAGCGTGACGAGAAACAGATGCGTCATCACTTCCTCATCACTGGCCGAACAGAAGCTTATCATTAGTAGAGACTGCGGCTCGTTTACGTCGAATAGTGCGGGTCTCATCAGACACAAGAGGAGTGCCGACCTTATCAGTAGCAGCATCATTTCATGGCTTACCTCCTCCTCAATCGAGTCCTTGTTCTACTCGCTTTCACGTGCTGCACTGTGGCCATCCAGCTCTTGTGCGATCGATCACAACTTGTGCCCTTGGCTAAGGAGAAGTTGGCACGTATAATTTGAGGGATCTCAGATACAACTGTGGTGAGACATAGAGCCTATTACAGAAACGGTATTTAGACGGTGTTTACGGTTTAAAAAATGTCTAAATATGGCTGCCGCATGGCAAAGCCATTGTTTATCACTTATACTCTGTCTAAAGCCGATATACAAGTGGTACACCGCACACAGAGGATTGAAAACCGTAAATGAACGGTTCAAACCCCACGGATGGCAACGCTGAGATGCGAGCAAAGATTCAAGTGGACCCTACACAGTGCGGAACAATACTAAAGAGACAATGAAACCAATCACCACCGATCTGCCCAGGTGGCCGATTGCCTATCTGATTTTTACCTAGTCTTTTCTTAAATAATTGCAAGGAATTTGGAAATTTCTTATAATCCCTTGGTAAATTATTCCAATCCCTAATTCAACTTCCTATAAACGAATATTTGCCCCAATTTGTCCTCTTGAATTCTAACTTTATCTTCATATTGTGATCTTCCCTACTTTTATAAACACCATTTACTAATGTCATTCCATGCCATCTCTCCACTGACAGCTCGGAACATACCACTTAGTCGAGCAGTTCGTCTCTTTTCGCCCAAGTTTCCCAAGCCCAAACTTCGCAACATTTTCCTAACGCTACTCTTTTGTCGGAAATCACCCAGAACATATCGAGCTGCTTTTCTGTGGATTCTTTCCAGTTCTCGAATCAAACAATCGTAGTGACAGGGACCACTAGGAAAGAGAAATTTAGAGTACAGGATAGGAAGAGAGAGGTGGAGCATGGTAGTGAGAGGGAGAGAAGGGAGGGGGAGTGGTGGGATTGGGTGACAACGATAATACACTGGAACCATACTCTATTTGGGGTCTTACGAGAGATATATGCCCTCTCCTTTACATTCTTCCCACAACTCCTAAATTCTTGCATAAGCATGTGCAGTGATCTGTACCCTTTATTTACAATACCGTTTATGTGATTACCCCAATGAAAATCTTTCCTTATACTAACACCTAGGTACTTACAGTGATCCCCATAAGAAACTTTCACCCCATTTAAGGTCAAGGAAAACGAGGGCGAAGGTTTTTCTTCAGGCAGTGGGCCAAGGAGATGTATCGTTGAGGAATCGGTGTGAGTCACTGCAGGTAGATCACTAGAGGGAAGATGGAGATCAGGGAAGTTATACAGAGGGAGGTGGGGAGTGGCAAGAGGAAAGGGACCACGAGGAAAGAGAAATTTAGAGTACAGAATAGGAAGAGAGAGGTGGAGCATGGTAGTGAGAGGGAGAGAAGGGAGGGGGTGTGGTGGGATTGGGAGACAACGATAATGAATGGGTTAATGTTGTGTAAATGTAGAGCAATACAGTATTATTTGTAAACGCGACAATGTCTTTATTGCAAAATGCATGTGTTAATTGGCGCTGTTCTCTATTGGTTTGTGCTCTAACAGTTCTAACAATATTGGTTGTGCATTGCGCAGGAAACCTTCGGACGGTTTTCTCGTTAGGCCTAGTATTACCCAGTTCACAGCAGATCACGTTGTAGTCGATTTCACGGAAAAATTCCTGAATCTCCGTATTCCTTAAAACGTTTCTGTATTTGAAGCCAGTTGTGATATAGTTTATAACAGAACAAATATTCCTAAGCTCCCAAGAAAAGTGGTAGCTTTATGCATAAAGAATTCATTTGCATCGGTTCATATGATTAGCTAGTCCCCATAGTTATCCATATTTCTTCCGTAATTATATTGAATTTAGAATTAGAACCAGTCGTTCTTGTATCTCCTCTTAGTTAGGTGTTTTGTCCGTATTTTTTGTAAAAGGCTCCGTTTAACCTCAAATTTTAGGAGTGAACCACAATCAGAGATTACGTACCACGAAATGTAATATAACTTTCTTCCTATTATCCAACTGAGACGATTCCAGAAAGGAAGGTTTGTCCGACGGCCTCTGCTGCGAAATTGGAGTAATTCATTTGAAATGTACAGGGAGGTACAGTTTGAATAGTTTTCCTATTTGAAGATATAATATAAGGGACTTGGTTCTTTAGCCTAGCACAAGGGACAGTCCGGTAACAGTTAACTTGACTACAATTCTTGGCAACCGATCTATTTTCCCTGGAATAATAGGCCTCGTCGAATAACCTGCCTCGATCGTCAGAGGGCTGTCACCTACATTTTTTTTTGTTTTTTGTTATTTGCTTCACGTCGCACCGACACAGATAGGTCTTATGGCGACGATAGGACAGGGAGGGGCTAGGAGTGGGAAGGAAGCGGCCGTGGTCTTAATTAAGGTACAGCCCCAGCATTTGCCTGGTGTGAAAATGGGAAACCACGGAAAACCATGTTAAGGGCTGCCGACAGTGGGGGTCGAACCTGTCACCTACATCAACCAGAATGGATTCTATTAGGCCTATATTATATTTATCGCCAAGTAAGCACACATAATGGTGGCACTTCAAAGTAGGTTGCGGGTGTGGGTTTTAACATAGACTTACGTGCCTCGACAACGTGTACATGGACAAACAAAATTTAAGACGCTTTTAGTGTTTGGGCAGGACGCGCTCATCGCCGAGTGTATTTAAGTTAGATTATGTTTAATGTCTCAATTGACAATTGCAAAAAAAAAAAAAAAAATGTGAAATGTAGTTTTCTTGAAATAGCGCTTCAAATTACTGAAAGGCAAAATTTGTCCTGAATATGTGACGTCACGCGCATACTCTGTTATAAGATGGCGGCAGGACAAATATTCAGGACAAATTTTGCCTTTCAGTAATTTGAAGCGCTATTTCAAGAAAACTACATTTCACATTTCTTTTTTTTTTTTTTTTTTTTTTTTTTTTTTGCAATTGTCAATTGAGACATTAAACATAATCTAACTTAAATACACTCGGCGATGAGCGCGTCCTGCCCAAACACTAAGAGCGTCTTAAATTTTGTTTGTCCATGTACACGTTTTCGAGGCAGGTAAGTCTATGTTAAAACCCACACCCGCAACCTACTTTGTAGTGCCACCATTATGTGTGCTTACTTGGCGATAAATATAATATAGGTCTAATAGAATCCCTTCTGGTTGATGTAGGTGACAGGTTCGACCCCCGCTGTCAGCAGCCCTGAAGATGGTTTTCCGTGGTTTCCCATTTTCACACCAGGCAAATGCTGGGGCTGTACCTTAATTATGGCCACGGCCGCTTCCTTCCAACTCCTAGGCCTTTCCTATCCCATCGTCGCCATAAGACCTATCTGTGTCGGTGCGACGTAAATCCCCTAGCAAAAAAAAATCCAAATAGAACCGCAGGTCAAAATCATATCCCTGCTAAAACAGGTTTTTCAGTGGTTAAGATGTACCGAAACACGAGGTACTTCACGGTTTGGAACCTAAAGAACTACTCACAAACGTATCTTTCGATAAACATTCTCTCACAGTCAAGCTTCCTTGTATGCAAGAATGCGTTTGCAACTCCCGTGCACTGAAATCGCAGACAGCTCCTATGACGCCGATATGAAAGACACGGGTCGTTTGTTTCATAGTCAAAATGCTCTCAATGTATAAGGCGCGATCAAAATGTTTCCGTTTGAGGGCGTTGCTGCAGCGGACATGCAACGTAGCGGGACTCTGATACGGGTATATAAGCACAGATTGAAGGCAAAGAGAGTTTTGAGGTGCTATCAAAGGATGTCAGGTTTTACATGTAGACTTTTTCTATTTTCTGCCTATTTGGTTTTCCCTGACCCTTAATACCACGCCTTAACACCACCTTACCAACACAAACCTTGCCTGGTAACGCGTCTAACGTGCAAACGGGCAGGTACTCCTGTAGTACCTTTCCCACTCTTCCCTGCTATCTCTTTTCTTCTTAGAAATTAATAGCATGTCGGAGGCAATGTAGATTGTGTCGATAGCCACGCCGGGGGAGCGGACTTCGGGGCCCCCCTCCCGAAGAAAAAAGAAAAGAGATTAGTATGGCAGTCATGTCGTACCGAAGTGCGCGCGTTAAATGCGGCCACGTCAACTATGGCGACGTTAATACCAAACAGGACCAACGTGCTATTATTCTTTTCTTGGCCGCCGAAGGACAAACATCGGTGGACATCTATCGGAGAATGAAGCCTGTGTATGCGGCAGCATCGAAAACCACCATTGTGGAATGGTGCACCAAGTTCCGTAAGGGTCGCGTTTTAACACAAACTCCGGTCGATCCGGGAAGTCAGCCTCATCCATGGCGGACAACAATAAGTGGGCGGTGGATGAGACGGTTAGGGCGGACCGGCGCATAATCATTCGTGCGCTAGAAATGGATCTCGGCATCACCTTCAGTCGACGCTTCCAGTCGGACAATGATGTGCAGCAGGCGGTTACGGACTTCTTCATGCAACAGGACACAGTGCTATACCACGCGGGGATCTTCAAGCTGGTGCGTCGGTGAGATGAGTGCCTCAGTGCTCACGCCAATTTTGCCTGATTGGCATCCCCATTCAGAACTGTACTGCCATCGAACGGAAATTTTTTGATCTCCCCTTATACTTACTTATTATCGACAAGCAATCACCAAAATCTAAACTCTTAATTTCTCATTAACAGGAAATGTTCATGTTGAATTTGCTATGAAGGCGACTGGGATGAGGTTTAGAACAGGCCTTCTCGTCTGGAATGTCCCGCCAGCGATAGTCCAGTTGATTAAGGTCTGGTGGGGCTTCCTGAGTACCAATTGACAGTGGTGATAAACATTGCTCTCCAACAAGCATTGTGTGGACTTTGCAGTGCGAGTGGGTCTTTGAACCCTGCTGAAATATCCACTGCTTACCCACAACTGACACCTGCTTTAAGGCAAATAAGATCCCCGAGAGACAAGAGACTACTGGAGAAGCATGCGAATGATATATACCGCTACATTCTCTTCACGGACGAGAATATTTTCACCGTGGATGGAAAACTGAACCGGCAAAATGACCGGATGTATGCTCACATCTATAAGGAAGCTGCTACTAAATTTCCAGCGACCGTGATGGTTTGGTTTGGAGTACCATGTGAAGGCATCGCATCGTTCTTAAAGGCAGATTCGATGAAAGCAACAGTTCAGTACCCCTAGATGTGCTGCGGCGATAGAAACGTTTTAAAAGGTGTGTCGCGGCAAAGGTTGGACATTTTGAGTGATTTCTGTATTGTATAATCTGTGTTAGTCTTCAATGTTTCCTTCAATACATACATTTGTTTTAGTTGTCATTCCTGTAAACACTAGCAGCCAGTATATGCGACAGAAATTAACACAAGACTAAGTCTAATAAAAACAATGTTATTGTATTTACGTCCCACTAAATACTTTTGACGGTTTTCGGAGACGCCGAGGTGTCGAAATTTTGTTCCGCAGAAATTCTATTACGTGCTAGTAAATCTACCGATGCAAGGCTGACGTATCTGAGCACCTTCAAATACTACTAGACCGAGCCATGATCGAACCTGCCAAAATAGGGTCAGAAGGCCAGCACCTCAACGGTCTGGGCCACTCAGCCCGGCTAGGCCTATAAAAGTTCAAAGAAGAACTAGTACATAATTTTTGAGGATTTGTCTCATTCTCAGAGAATGGCTTATCAAATTCCACATCTGTATAAACAGTCTTGCAGGCAATACTTACAACTTTGCCAGGTAAAATAAATTATCTATCTATCTATCTATCTATCTATTAAAGGGGAATTGCAGACTTTGGGCTGGGAAGGCTGTGAAATAAGGAGACGAACAGCGGAATGTTCCGAGCTGTCAGTGGAGAGATGGCTTGGAATTACATTAGTAGACGCATGCGCTTGAATGCAGATTTTACAAGTAGGAAGATGATAAAATGAAGATAATAATATAATTTCGTGTGGCTATTTCTATCCGAGTGCAGCCCTTGTAAGGCAGACCCTCCGATGAGGGTGGGCGGCATCTGCCATGTGTAGGTAGCTGCGTGTTATTGCGGTGGAGGATAGTGTTATGTGTGGTGTGTGAGTTGCAGGGATGTTGGGGACAGCACAAACATCCAACCCCCGGGCCACTGGAATTAACCAATGAAGATTAAAATCCCCGACCCGGCCGGGAATCGAACCCGGGACCCTCTGAACCGAAGGCCAGTACGCTGACCATTCAGCCAGCGAGTCGGACATAAAAGGAAGATAAAGTTAGAATTCAAGAGGAACATTTGGGGCAAATATTCGTTTACAGGAAGAGGACTTAGGGATTGGAATAATTTAATAAGGGAAATATTTGATAAATTTCCAACTTCTTTGAAATGATTTAAGGAAATACCAGGTAGACAACTGATAGGGAATCTGCCACCTTGGAGATAGCCCTAAATGCACATCAACAGTAATTGAAAATGAAATATTTCTTTAAGTACCCACCCATTAACACGTCCGTTCTTAATTAGGAATACCTAGATGTTGATTTTGATTATTTTGATCAGTTATACAACAATGCAACTGTGGCTGGTGTGATTCATTTTATTAAATGTTACATTGTAGAAATATGCTTGCAAAACGTGCAGGTTAATGATTATTAAATAGCGTAGTGAAAGGAGGAGGTCACCAATAATTTCATTTTCGAAAGGGGGGGAGTGTGTACAAGAGTTTTGGGAACCGGTGTTAGTTATTATGTCAGTCAGCTTCCTGAAGTACATCTATTCAGTTGCGGTTGCTATAGTCATCAGACACACAGCGCACACCTATGAGTAACAGGGAATACTGATACTAAATACACCGGGTGAGTTGGCCGTGCGGTTATGGGCGCGCAGCAGTGTGCTTGCATCCGGGAGATAGTGGGTTCGAACCCAACTGTCGGCAGCTCTGAAGATGGTTTTCCATGGTTTCCTACTTTTCATACCAGGCAAATGCTGGGGCTGTACCTTAATTAAGGCCACGTCCACTTCCTTCCCACTTCAGTCGTCGCTATAAAACCTATCTATGTAGTTGAGACGTAAAGCAAAATGTAATAAATAAATAAATAAATAAATAAATAAATAAACTAAATGTATGAGCTGGTGTTTCGTCGAGGCGTAAAATAGTTGGACCCGAATGTGATTCTCCGGTGTAATAGAATTGTAACTATCTGCCATGAGCCTTCCATATCCCATTTGGACCAGCCGCCGTTCTATGTTGTAATACAATACTGAAGGCCGTCTTCTAACGAGCCCTTACAAGCCTACTTCTTAGAAAGCTTCTCTAATGCAAGGCATCTCTTCGTGCATCGCCACTTTGGTCTTGTATAAGATCAAACTGCACATTTCAGTAGCCAAGTTTATAGGCCAATAAAATGTTATTGACTAGCCATTTACTGGTGATATCATGAAACATGCACGGGTATAAAACACAGAAGTGGGTGGCTCACAGTACCACCAACAATGATGTACAACACTTGGACTTGACAATTTATACAGTCGTAGGAGGCTTGAAACCTGAAAAACAACCATCAAGTGAACTGAGCCAACCTCAATTATTGTCCTCCTGGTCCCAAGATAACTAGTTCAACCCGAGCTGGGATCAATGGCATCCGAAGTGTTCTAAATGCTGATTTGAACCAACAAAATGTACCTCAAACCTTGTACATCAAGCCCTATCCAATAAATATAATCACAAGTGTTAGATCGAGAATCAAATGTCAGTTTAGGTATGAAATGGTTTTTTATTTTTATTTTACTCTTTCATGGAAAGATAAATTGGATGTGAAATATTCTTTCTCATTTTAAAAATATTATGTTAGAATAGTTTAGTTTAGATATTTGGTTATTAGACTGATTTGAAATATTGAAAATTATACATATGTAAACAATTGCCACTGTAATTGGGATTATAAATCTTATCTTATAGTGCCCAGTAACTAACTCAACAAATAACTAATTAAAAAAGGAAATAAATAAATAAATAAATAAATAAATAAATAAATAAATAAATAAATAAATAAATAAATAAATCTCTGCGTTGTTGGCTCGCCACATACTAACGAATTCCTGTGGCATAACATCCCGACGTTGTATAGTTTCTTTTAGCATTAGAAGGGAAAGCCCTAAATGTAGGTTAATGACGATTATTTGATTGATTGATTGATTGATTGATTGATTGATTGATTGATTGATTGATTGATTGATTGATTGATTGATTGATTGATTGATTGATTGATTGATTGATTGATTGATTGATTGATTGATTGATTGATTGATTGATTGGCTCAGTCCTGTTGTATTTGACGGTGCTCAAATACCCCAGCCTCGTGTCGGTACATTTTATGGCTCGTGAAAGATCTCCTGGGAAACAAAATTCTGGCAATCTGAAGTCTCTGAAAACCGTGAACTATTGGTGGGACGTAAAATTAATTATATTATTATTATTATTATTATTATTATTATTATTATTATTATTATTATTATTATTATTATTATTATTATTATTATTATTATTATTATTATTATTATTATTTTAACTGATGACAAGGAGAACTCGTGGCGACGAACTTCCTCATGTTATGACCAGTATTCATGAGAACAATCTTTTGAAGCTCTATGTAAGTGGATGATTGAGTGTAGCTAATGAACTGTGCAGAATCTCGGGAATGGCACCGGTACGTAACAGAATTATCGGAAGGTTCGTTGTAGAGTGAAGCTTCCACAATCGCTGTGTTTCTACTGCCAGTTCCGTGCTCTTTGATATATTATTCGCTATTGTTGTCTGCAGGTTGCATGTGTTTGCGCAGGTATTCTAAGTTATATGAGAAATGCCGAGGCGAGTAGCTCGGAGGGGTAGGGAGCTGGCCTTCTGAGACCAACTTGGCAGGTTCGATCCTGGCTCAGTCCGGAGGTATTTGAAGGTGCTCAAATATGTCAGCCTCGTGCATTAGATTTACAGGCAGGTAAAAGAACTCCTACAGGACAAAATTCCGGCTCCTTGGTGACTCCAAAAACCGTAAACGTAGTTAGTAGGGCGTAAAACGACATATTATTATTATTATTATTATTATTATTATTATTATTATTATTATTATTATTATTATTATTATTATTATTATTATTATTGGAGGTGCATGTGGCCCTGAGGTTCACTCAACCTACACCAAAAATGAGTACCGGGGTACCAGGTTAATTCCTGGGGGCAAACGGCCGGGTGTAGCGCTAACCACTCTACCCTATCTCGTGCCGAGGTTAACAACGGTGGAAGCCTTTACCTTCCACTCCTCCAAGGACCTTCATGGCCGTACGGAGGTGACTTTGCTTTATTATTATTATTATTATTATTATTATTATTATTATTATTATTATTATTATTATTATTATTATTATTTATGAGAAATGAAATCTTCCTTACCTGATCAACAAACATGATATCTGGTTTGTTGGTACTGACGATGACATCCGTTGTAAGGTCTCTATCCAGTACGAGATTGTAGCTGAATTTTCAAACACTACTTCTGGTATTTGAAATATTTTTTCTGAGATACAAGTTAATTTTTATTGCTAAATCTAATTGTCCAACTATAAACATGGCATTTTATAAAGTGATAAAGTGGTGATTTACTAAAAATCACAGTTGTTTCATCGTTGCTGTAGTCTTGTATTGCAGCAACTACGTCGAGCCTTATTTAGATAGCATTCCCTTCATTTCATGAAATGAAAGTAAGTAGAAGTATGGATAAAATGTTATTCTTGATGCACCAGTTCTGTCGTGGAGTACGGTTTAGCACATTCGGCTACCAGATTGACAATGGAAGAGAAACAATTCCTCGAGAATCCGTCCTCCTACCAATGCTTAACACCTTGCGCGCCACAGCGGACCGCCGGGAACGCCGGCCGAATTTTCCGTCAGGCCACGGCGGTCTGCAGCGACCAAGCACTAAGCTTACTGTTTCCTGGAGACCAGAAGACCGCTGCTAAATTGATATAACTTAATCTACGGTCCACTGTGGTCCCTTGCGGAAATTTCGGCAGGTCTGGGGTGGGAGTAAGAAAATTGTGAAGTACAAAATAACGCTATCTTATTGTTTTACATCACGATCATAATCTTCAACATTTTATTAATATTTTTGTTGATCCAGTATTACATACAGGTTGTAACAGAACTATACTGACCAAAAAATCGGGGATGCTCTTCGTGTTAAGAACGATGGTGGAATCGGATTGGGGGAGAAAATATTTTTCCCGAGAAAATTAGGTTACTGTGTTACTTCCCAGCGCGCGATTCAAATTGACGAACTTGACGTATTTCCTATGCCAGAGCAGAAGCGGCTGCTATGCTTCAGGGAAGATTACAATTGAATTTACGTCTCACCGACACACAAAGGTCTTATAGCGACGATGGGATAGGGAAAGGCTAAGAGTGGGAAGGAAACTGCCTTGGCCCTAATTAAGGTGTAAAAATGTGCCCTTAACCGCACAGCGCACTCGGCCTTCAGGGAAGAGAAGGGGTAGGAGGGCAAGTGGGGTGCATTATGGAGACAAATACAAGTTTCCTCGTTCGACTCACACAGGATTGTCCTTACAGAGAATATCCGCAGTTCGTTTATTAAGCAGGCGTAACTACACACACAGTACAAGAACACACTTATCAGTCAAGGAACGCACCAGATCGTTTCTCTTCTCGTATGTTGGTTGCAGTAACGTTTTTTATTATTTAACATGCTCGAGGATGGAACGCTGTAACCCCACGATTGTGTATTCCTTCACTCACAACATTGTAAATGGAATGAAATACTGAACGAAGGAAACAATACGGCCAATGGTTTGATTACAGTAGAAGTTCTATATGCCGCCCTCCTACTTAGATGCACAGTTCACAGCGGTGCAGTAGTGACCTTTGGACTCCGTTCAGAATCTGTGGTGTGCCGCGAACTACCTGGAAAGCTGCCTGTTCATCTTCTCTTTCTACGGTAGTCAATTTTTGCAGAACAACTGCACACTGCCTACTGGGACTGGGAAGCGACTGAGCGAAACGAACGAGAAAGTTGTGCATTCGCACCGAGCATTAGCTCTGTCTCCCACTTCCCACTTCCCCTCCCTACTCTTCCTTCCTCTGACACAGAGCAACAGGCAGCGGTTGGCTCTATGGCATAGCAAATACGGCAACTTCGACAATTTGAATCGCGCCCGGAAGTAATGAATGAACCTCATTTTCTCGAAAAGAAAAAATGTCTCCGCCAATCATATTACACCATCGTTCTTTTTTTTCTATTTGCTTTACGACGCACCGACACAGATAGGTCTTATGGTGACGATGGGACAGGAAAGGCCTAGGAATGGGAAGGAAACGGCTGTTGCCTTAATTAAGGTACAGCCCCAGCATTTGCCTGGTGTGAAAATTGGAAACCACGGAAAACCATCTTCTGGGCTGCCGACAGTGGGATTCGAACCCACTATCTCCCGGATGCAAGCTCACAGCTCCGCGCTCCTAACGTTTTTACAACATGTTCATGGCGGGCCCTTAGGAGCGGGTAAGAATATTGTTAGAAAAAAAAATTCATTCCATTTATTCATATTTTGTACTGTGTGAATTGCGCACAAGTGTGCATAAGGAAAAATCTACAGTTCTAACCCTTCAGACAAGCAACTTAATGTTGAAACCACCCTAGGGATATAAACTACGAATTTTATATAAATATATAATAAAGCATGAGAATATATTCTTTATTTATTCATAAAAAAATGATAATCCTTTTCTTGATCATCGTTATACGGTCGATTAGAAGCAGTTTGCCTTTTTGTACCATTACGAGTGCTAATGTGTGTGCTGTTTCACTCAAGCACTACGAGTGCTAATGCAAGTCAACGCAGAGTTTCCCCTAGGCCCTTATAACTACATTCGGTCTGGACATTTTTCAAAAAATAAAAAAGACGCCTGAGGGTATTGAACCAAGGAACACATTACAGAAAGAATTATGTAAATAAGTTAAATTGGCTAGGATTTGAACCAAAAAGAAAACGAGTAAAGAAACAAGATATTTTAGCCTGATTTTCCTTTTACAGACTGCATTTAGGCCGGAAGTGATTTTCGATTTTTTTTTTATTTTTTTTTGCTTGATAGAGATATCCAAGACTCACAATTTAAAACCTTTCCGGACCATTTAGCCCTTCAACTTTCGGCACAACTGAGGAAATTACCTAATTTATCGTTTTCCGTAGTATGGAGACCGTGCTTTGCCTTCTGAGAATTTTTTTCAACATTAAATTATTACGTCTTACAATATGAGCCCACCGTTTTCTACATTTGGGAAGAGATTTATCCAAAAACACAGTCCAACGGTAAGGTTTAAAAAAGTTTGGCGTAAAAGTGTGAAAAAAGAAAAAAATATCACGCCTTACAATATTAGCCCACCTTTTTCTTCACAATACCCAAAAATCCACGGTCCAACCATTTCACTATCAGTGTGTACGTGTATCAGTAAAAGCTGTGTTGTGTGTCATCAGTCCAGAGATTCTACGACATAGTAACATTGTCTCGGAAAGTAATAAATAGCATTGGTAATCGAGAGTTTTATGGCCCTTGCGACATTCAGTTGTTAACCCCTTAACACAATTTAGAACCTGAGAGCTGTTATTACCTCGCCACGCCTTTTACATAACCGGGAATAAATTTGATCTCATTCTCACTGCCGCCAGCTAACATCAAGTGGAGGGATCTCCAAAAAATGTGATGATTTTACAGCAGTTTTAAGGCGCAAAGTAACGGGTATTCTGTCCTTTTTATCGTATCGTATCGTATCGTAATCTGTTTACACTCCAGGGTCGGTTTTTCTCTCGGACTCAGCGAGGGATCCCACCTCTACCGCCTCACGGGCAGTGTACTGGAGCTTCAGACTCTGGGTCGGGGTTTACAACTGGGGAGGATGACCAGTACTTCGCCCAGGCGGCCTCACCTGCCATGCTGAACAGGGGCCTTGTGGAGGGATGGGAAGATTGGAAGGGATAGACAAGGAAGTGGGAAGGAAGCGGCCGTGGCCTTAAGTTAGGTACCTTCCCGGCATTTGCCTGGAGGAGAAGTGGGAAACCACGGAAAACCACTTCCAGGATGGCTGAGGTGGGAATCGAACCCACCTCTACTCAGTTGACCTCCCGAGGCTGAGTGGACCCGGTTCCAGTCCTCGTACTACTTTTCAAATTTCGTAGCAGAGCCGGGAATCGAACCCGGACCTCCGGCGGTGGCAGCTAATCACACTAACCACTACACCACAGAAGCGGCATCTGTCCTTTTTAATTCAACGAAAACGAGGAAGAGTTACGACTTCTTCCTATAGATCGCACACATCTTGGGCGTATATGGAGTTGACTTTGGATTTACTATACTCTTACATGTCCTCGAATCCATTGTTTACAACATCCTCAAGATGTTGAAGCCACGTGTAAATCGTTTGCTTCACACATCCGATGTTTTCCTCACAAGAAATTGTTATTTTATCTGAGTCTTCGGAAGATCTGGAGGAATTACTGAAAGTGTCGACAGACTCTTGGATACTCTGCCTGAATGGTCAGCGTCAATGCCTTCGGTTGAGAATGTTCCGGGTTCGATTCCAGGGGGGGGGGGTTGAAGACTTGGTGTTTGTTTTCTTCCCAATATACACTCAAAACGCATTACACTAAGAAATACCACAGAAAATAAGCAGTAGTGAACATATCCTTTCACACAGGGTTACCGTTAGAATGAGCATCAGGTTATAAAACAGGGCCAATTGTACTGTACATGTGACCCAGTTCTGACCCGCGACCTTGCCAAGGTGGGAGAGAACCGGTAGGAGAATCGACAGATTCTTGGAAAGTAAGAGTATGAGTTGAAAATAAATAAATCCAAATAATAATAATAATAATAATAATAATAATAATAATAATAATAATAATAATAATAATAATAATAATAATAATAGCTTTAAGTCGCACTAACTACTTTTACGGTTTTCGGAGACGCCGAGGTGCCGGAATTTAGTCCTGCACGAGTACTTTTACATGCCAGTAAATCTACCAACACGAGGCTGACGTATTTGAGCACCTTCAAATACCACCGGACTGAGCCAGGATCGAACCTGTCAAGCTGGGCTCAGAAGGCCAGCGCTTCAACATTCTGAGCCACTCATCCCGGCAAAAAAGAAAAAAAAGAGAAGAAAGATGGATATGGTCGAACGACATTAGGTAATCCAAAAAATATAAGCTATTAGTTTTACGTCGCACCGACAAGGATAGGTCTTATGGCGACGATGGGATAGGAAAGGCCTAGGAATGGGAAGGAAGCGGCCGTGGCCTTAGTTAAGGTACAGTCCCAGCATTTTCCTGGTGTTAAAATGTGAAGCCACGGAAAATCATCTTAAGGGCTGCCGATAGTGCGGTTCGAACTCACTATCTCCCGGATGCAAGCTCACAGCTGTGTGCTCCTAACCGCACGGCCAACTCGCCCGGTAGAAGTATTAGATTAGGAAACAAAGTATTAAGGGAGTGCATTGTTATTTGGGTTTAAATGGAATAGCTAACGATGGTAGAAGTAAGGAGAACACAAATCTGCACACTACCGCATGCAAAGAAATGCTTTCTTAGGAAAAGAAATTTGCTGACTTAAAACATAGATATGCGTATGTTTCTTAAGACTTCTTTGTGGAGCGTACATCTTACATGATTCAGAAACAATAAGTAGCTCACATAAAAGGAGAATATAAGCTTTTGAAGTATGATCGTATAGAATAATGCTGAAGGTCATGATCATGAAGATAAATTTGGAATTCAAGAGGAAAAATGGGGCAAATATTAATTTATAGGAAGAGGTTTTAGAGATTGTTTTAATTTATTAAGGACAATTTTTCAAACACTTCCAAGGTTCCTGAAATCATTTAAGAAAATGGTAGGTAACTAATTGATAGGGAATCCTCCACCTGGTGACAGCCCTATATGCAGATCAATGAATTAGAAAGCAAGGAGCCTTGCACAGGTACCGATAACTAAAATCATTGCCAGGCTCAGCAAGAGGGAAACCCCGTGCTGACCAACCAACGCTCCCAATTGAAAGCCAATGGATTCCACTTTTGGTCGCCTCTTATGATATCATGAATGTATTCTAACGCCTCAAACCACAAAGGAAAATCTTCGGCAATGGTTCTATCTCTACAATATGGCACACCTGGTGCTGGAAACACAAAATAGGAAAACAGTACTCTATGACAGTCCACCAAACTCCTGCCAGAATATGGCAGAAGGAAAAAGAAAAATAATTTTCTTTAATTGTTCTACGTCACACCGACACAGATGGGGCTTTGGCGATGATGGAACAGGACATGATCAAGACAAGGGAAGAAGTGATCGTGGCCTTAATTAAGGCACAGCCCAAGCATTTGCTGGTGTGAAAATGGGAAACCATGGTAAACCTTCTTCAGGGCTGCCGACAGTGGGATTCCAACCTATCATCTCGGGAATGTAATCCCACAGCTACAAGACCCAAACTGCATGACCAACGCGTTCGGTAGAAGAAGAATTCATTATTTCTCTATGTTCTAATGTGAAAAATTGTGAGACATCTGACACTACTATAAATACTGAACCCATGATGTTAACACCAATATTCGAAGGGCTTCCCAATGACTAGCATTCTTTTGTCTGAGCTCTCCGGGACTCTCCGTCGAAAGAAAGATCTACAACTTGAACGCGAATGTAATATCTTTATCGACATCATTCCATCATTTTGAAAGACTGATGTTGTCTTTTACTGTTTATTGTACCGAGTCCTGGAATATATTATTCATACGACTAAGCTAGTGTTTCTGACAGGAAATCAATGTTGCTTCCAAAGAATACAAATACCAACTTAGGCATGCTATTTCTTAGAAGCAAGCACTGTAAACAAATTCATGCGGTAGTTAAGTGCACTGGAGCATGAAAGTACTTGCGGCACAGAATGGCAAAAACTGCCATCTGACGAAACACAGCAGGTAATGCCGGTTTATACATGCTGCTCTGGTTGTAAAGGAACAAGAATTCGTTACCTCATTATTTGACTGCTACTGAATAGTATGTAGAGTATATCAAGTGAAGGTTGTCGAAGATTACCTTTTGAGAGCAGCATCAATCAGGTAGTAGCAGTATCACTTAGCAGTCATTCTTGTTTTTGACGTAAATATATCGAATGACTGGGGGTTATCTGAAATTATCGATTCAAAATGTGTGATGCGATGTTACTTAGCAACCGTCATGTGAAGTATTGATGGATGGCCATGACTGTGAGACATACAGAACGCTCATTTACCAAAGAAGTCTCATCTCATCATACTCTAGCAAACTCATTATTCCATTCGTGGTTGTTTTAGGCCATGAGTCAGTTTTCCCCTTTCGATGCACTGAACCCTACACTTTTCGACTCAAAAGTCTATACAGGGAGTGATCGTGGCCTTAAATAAAGTACAGACCCAGCATTTTCTTCTTCTTCTTCATGTGCCATGTCCTCGCAGAACGTTGGCGATCAGTAGCATGATCTGTTCTTTGTTCATAGCTGTTCTGAACAGAGTAAGCTTTGTCACCCCAAACCACTGGCTCAAGTTGCCGAGCCATTATGTCCTACTTCTCCCCGGACCATGTTTTCCATTAATTTTCCTTTGGAGTATTACTTGCGGAAGGTGGTATTTAGAGTTCCGCATCACATGACCAAAGTATTCTAGCTTCCTTCTCTTGATGGTAGTGAGAATTTCTTGTTCTTTGTTCATACGGTGCAAAACGTCTATATTGGTCATTTTAGCTGGCCAAGGTATCTTCAGCATCCTTCGGTACGTTCACATTTCAAATGCATTTTGCTGGAATGAAAATGAGAAACCACGCGAAACCTTCTTCAAGGCTGCCGACAGTGGGACCGAACCCACTGGATCTTGATTTCATTATTATCACTCATTAGTCATTACGTTTCGGCCGCCAGTTATAGATCACGTCTTCCTCGGACTTTTATTGGTCGGTAGGTGCAGAGTGGGTCTCGGCCCGTAAGTGGCCATGGCTGATCCATGGTCCAACAACTCTGCACTCTGACCGGTCAACCGAGCGGAGGAGGGGTGGCCACGGCTCTATCGTTTCTCTACGCCTCTGCATTCGGGATACGGGACAGGGCTGGACCTAACGGCTGGACAACCGTCGGCTGTCCTGAGAATGGTTTTGCGTGGTTTTCCATGCTCCTGTACGGAGGCGAATACCGGGACAGTTCCTAGTATAGGACACGGTCGCCAATCCCCCCACCCTCTCCGAGCATCTCCTTCACCGTAACAAATCTCCCGGCCTGAGAGACGGCGTCATCGTCTAAGAGGCCCGCCTCCCCCTTCAGGGGAGGAATTAAAACATTTTAGTAGTAGTTGTCGGACTTTTACCTAGTACTCTCGCCTTCGTTTTCGGTGTTGTTCCTTTCTCTCTTCAGTCCACGTCTTTTCCACTTTTAGCTTCGGCTCTGTTTGTTTCTTCTTACGTGGATCGCGCTCCAGGGTGCAATATCCTTGAAATACATATTTTTTGTCAGTTTACCGACCAGATTTGGTTCCCCCCGGACTTAGTGAGGGATCCCACCTCTACTGCCTCAGAGCAGTATCCTGAAGCGTGATCATTTGGTCGGGGATAAAATTCGGGTAGAGGACCAGTACCTCTCTCAGGTGGCCTTACCTGCGATGATGAACAGGGGTCTTGTGAGGGATGGAATGATTGGAAGGAATAGGCAAGAAGGAGGGATGGAAACAGCGATGGCCTGCAGTTGGGTACCATCCCGAGGCTGAGTGGACCCCGTTTTAGTCCTCGTACCACTTTTCAAATTTAGTTGCAGAGCGGGAATTGAAACCGGGCCTCCCAGGGGTGGCAGCTAGTCACACTAACCACTACACCATATAGGCGCATACTATAAATCTCCTACTTACCTGAACCAGAATCCCCTTGGTATTTCTTGTTCTGAAAATAGGTCAAGTTCCGGTTGGTTATATAAATAATAATAATAATAATAATAATAATAATAATAATAATAATAATAATAATAATAATAATAATCTACAATTTGTATTTTTAAAAATAGTCTTCAGTGATAAGAATCGGGGGCCTTGAAAAAGAAGCAGCATTTCAGAAAGGAGTGAGGCAAGGCTGCAATTTGTCCCCCTCCCCTCCTTCTCAATGTTTATATAGAACAGGTGGTAAAGGGAATCGAAGTGGAATTTGGAAAAGGAATTGTCATCCAAGAAGAGGAAATCAAAACCCTGAGATTTGTCGATTATATTGCTGTTTTATCCGAGTCGGCAGAAGATCATGAGAATTTACAGTATGGTATGGACAGAGTCTTGGGGGAGGAGTACAAGGTGAAAGTATATAAGCCCAAAACAAAACTAACTGAGTGCGATCGAACGAATTTAGGTGATGCAGGAAATATCAGATAGCCCAAGGAAATAAAGCCATAAAGGAAGCAGATGACCATTGTTACTAGGGTAGTAAAATAACTAAGGATGGCAGAAGTAAGAAGGACATAAAATGGAGACTAGCACAGCAAGGGAGGCGTTCTTGAGAAAATAAATTTGTTCACTTCGGGCATTGATATAGGAATTAGAAGTTTTTGAAGACTTTCGCCTGGGGCGTGGCATTGTATGAAAAACCAGTTCTAGGATGGGTAAGGTGCGATTCAAACCCCCCTCTACTCAGTTGACCTCCCGAGCCAACTAGCTCAGAAAGAAAGAGAATAGAACTTTTGAAATGTGGTGTTGAAAAATGCTGAAGATGAAATGAGTAGATCGAACTACGAATGCAGGGATACTGAGTCGAATTGGTGGGAGGAGATTCCTTGGCTAAATTTGAGGAGAAGAAGAGACATAATGATAAGACAATTTTTAAGACACCCAGGATATTTTAAATTGGTTTTTTGAGGGAAGTGTAGGCGCTACTAACGGTAGGAGTAGTCCAAGGTATGAATATGACAAGCAGATTTGAGCAGATGTAGGATGAAGTAGTTAGGTAGAAATGGAAAAATTAGCACATGATAGGGTGGCATGGAAGGCTGCATCAAGCCAGTCGATGGACTGATGACACAAACAACAACAATGACAGCATTATTATTATTATTATTATTATTATTATTATTATTATTATTATTATTATTATTATTATTATTCAATACTCCTTCATCTGCTCACTATGCCTCCTTTTCCTCGTCTCGGACCATTTTGAGCCTGTTTTCTTTCCCTCGCGACATTGGAATCCTTCCAGTTTTTATATTATTTCTAAAAATTTCTCTCTCTGTTGCTTCTTCTTCCCTTATATTGTTTCTTTACAAATCGTTTTTGATTTCATGAATCCAGGTTGTTGTTGACATCTTGTTCCAAAAATATTTGAAGATCTGTTTAGTTAACCTGTTGACATACATTCTGAATAAAAGTCAAAAAAATGTCTATCGCCTCTTCCGCATTGTATCTGTTGTTTTCTATGTGCCGGTATATTTTATCATTACTTCTTGTTTTCCAGAGTTCTGCGCTAGTGGCTTGACGTCACACCGACACAGATAGGTCTTATGACGACGATGGGATAGGAAAGGCCTAGGAGTTGGAAGTGGCCGTGGCCTTAATTAAGGTACAGCCCCAGCATTTAGCTGGTGTGAAACTGGGAAACCTCGGAAAACCATCTTCAGGGCTGCCGACAGTGGGATTCGAACCCACTATCTCCCGGATGCAAGCTCACGGCCGCGCGCTCCTAACCGCACAGCCAACTCGCCCGGTTTCCAGAGTTCTGTAGTTCTTAGCAGACCGAGTATAATTTTTCTTCCCAGAACTTGTAATTTATTCCGCTTGTAATTCAGTACTAGACATTTACTCGCGTGTGGGAATTCCGGTTTAACTACTGTGTTGTAGTGTTGTACTTTGAGGTTTTTAGATAAACAATTTTTGTTGTAGATATTCCTAATTATACCGTATGCTCTTTCCATCTTGTGTATCCTGTCCGACTCGTTGGCTGAATCGTCAGCGTACTGGCCTTCGGTTCAGAGGGTCCCGGGTTCGATTCCCGACAGGGCCGGGGATTTTAACCTTCATTGGTTAATTTCAATGGCCCGGGGACTGGGTATTTTTTGCTGTCCCCAACATCCCTGCAACTCACACACCATACATAACACAATCCTCCACCACAATAACACGCAGTTGCCCACACATGGCAGATGCCGCCCACCCTCATCGGAGGGTCTACCTTACAAGGGCTGCACTCGGCTAGAAATAGCCACACGAAATTATTATTACTATCTTGTGTATCCTTTCTTCTAAGGCGGATTTTTCCAAACCATTTTCTTTAATTGTTTCCTCGTTTATTTGAATATTTTACCTTCATTATTCGACCCTTTTCTGTCATTAGAAATTCTGAAGTATTATGTCATATTTTTTCCTAATTCTTAACCCTGTTCTTTCGCCTATTTCTTCCAAGAGATTGACTTGTATTGCTGCATTTTTCAGATTTTTCTGAAAGTATGGTAAAATCATCTGCAAATGCTGGACAGTTTATTTGAACACCTTCGTTCTTTCTTCCCAGTGTTATCGGCGATAGCTTATGTTCTCTCAGTTTTTCATTCAAAAGTCTTACTATTTTCTCCAGAACGCCATTGAATAGGAGTGGAGATAAACCATCGCCCTGCCTTACAGCTGTATTTATTCTGAATGGTTTAGATATTTTACCCAAACATTTTACTTTTCACATGGTGTCTGTGTGGGTTTCACGGATTAGGTTTACCAATTTGGTTTTACCTCTCCGTACTCTCGGATTAAGTTATCTAGCTTTTCCCTATCAACAGAGTCAAAAGCCGTTTTAAAAACCAGAAATGCTACTACTATGTCTTTGGAATTCATTAATCTGTGACGGATTATGGACTTCAGGTTGAACATCATTTCTGAGCAAGATCTGCCGTTTCTAAATCCACTCTGATATTCATCCAAATGAGTGCCAAGAATCCCTTCTATCCCGTTCTGTAATATTGTTGAAAATATCTCATAAGCCTTTGGCAAAAGGGATATACCTCTATAGTTGTTGACATCTTACTTGTTATCTTTCTTATGCAAAGGATGTATAGGAGCCATTTTATTATTATTATTATTATTATTATTATTATTATTATTATTATTATTATTATTATTGTTATTATTATTATTATTAAACTTATATAACGTAACAGCAAATGTTATAACTTTTCGATAAACCTTGTCCATTTACTGAGCTCGAACGTACTTTATATCAAGTACCACTTGTACTCTATT
The DNA here is from genome assembly GCF_040414725.1 of Anabrus simplex. NCBI lineage: Eukaryota > Metazoa > Arthropoda > Insecta > Orthoptera > Tettigoniidae > Anabrus > Anabrus simplex. The sequence continues at coordinate 1,669,381,185 of NC_090265.1, forward strand.
CTGGGACAGTAACTCTGCATGTTCTTTGTACCTGTCACTGGATCCATGTTTACAGACATTGTTTACCACCATGCTGCTTTATATTATAGCCTTTCAACATCGCTATATTGCAGAGCTATTTAGATCCATCCTGACAGTTGTTTGTGCTGCTCGTGGGAGACTTTGGTGCTAAGCCGCCAAAGACGAAGAAATCTCTTTAACTCGTTCTTGTTTATGGTCATGGCACGGCACTTACATCATAATTTTTGTAGAATTGGACAGGCTGTAGCTACAAGTGTATATAATGGAAGGTAGAACATGCTGCCATGAATACATATAGCAGCCATTTAGCGGCCTTTTTCCTGCAAAAGGCTCGCAGTAATTTCTAACTTCCCAGCAACAAAATATCCCCTTTTATGGCGCCGTAGGAACCTTTCCTTATCCAGAAGGTTGATATATTATATCCTCACGTCCACTTGATGTTTGAAAAGTGTAGATGCAAAAAGTGTAATTGTTGGGTGTTTTTGTGCTGTCTGATCATGCTTGACCTTACAAACAGCGTGGCAGGTGATTACACTTCGCTGTGAGAGGTGTACACTTTAAATGCCAGTTTACTACACAAAGCTTGCAGCGAATTATTGCCAGCTCTTTCCCAAGCTTGCAACAAGATGAAGGAGAAGAGAGTGGTTACCCGGTACCTATAATTTGGAAGAAGCAATCAACGCTCAGTTCACATGACACCTTGAGCTCTTCAAAATGTCAAGACACGCAACATACAGAAGCTGAAAACAGCCGTCATTCTGCTCCTCGCCAACACGTACCTAATCTGCAACACTCATCTTATATACTGTAGCCCGCTTGGTGGCAATGATCGCTAAGGCGTCAAGTCTACATAGTCTGATAGCTTGTTCGAATCACGTTGGCGGAAAATATCCACCATGAGAATCATTGCCGGTTGAGTAGGAGGGGCGATGGTATACAATTTCTAATCCCTAGTTTACGTACGTATTGAGATTTCTAGATCATCTTTCCAAAAGATGAGGCCATTCTTTTATGAAGATAATCGCTTGTCATTTCGTTTGTCACTATCATTAACCCAATCTCATTATCATGATCATCATTATTAATGCAATATTGTTTAGCATAATGTACTGATACGTTTTCAATTTGTAAAGTATACTGTAATATTGTATCCTCCGTGGCTCAGGCAAGAGTGCGCCGGCCTCTCACAGCTGGGTTCCGTGGTTCAAATCGCGGTCACTCCATGTGAGATTTGTGCTGGACAAAGCGGAGGCGGGACAGGTTTTTCTCCGGGTACTCCGGTTTTCTCTGTCATCTTTCATTCCAGCAACACTCTCCATTAGCATTTCATTTCATCTATCAGTCATTAATCATTGACCCAGACGAGTGCGACAAGCTTCAACAGCCGGCACATTTCCTAACCTCGCCGCTAGATGGGGGGATTCATTCATTCCATTCCTGACCTGGTCAAATTACTCGAAACAGGATGTGGATCTTCATTCATACTGTAATATTGGAGACTTGCTCTCCGTTGTACGGTTTTCATTTAAATAAATAAATAAATAAATAAATACATAAATAAATAAATAAATAAATAAATAAATAAATAAATAAAACTCAAACTCAGGCAAAAGCTGTTGAAATGTTACATCTGGTAAAACCCTGCTTTTTAACCACTACACCACAGAGGCGGACGTAAAAACTAATAATTGTCATAAAGTAATTTTAGGTAGAACTATGATTTAAGCTTTGCATATTATTTCAGTCAGTTTGTTAGTTCATGGGTAAAAGTACACCTAACAATATTCATTTTTAAAATACGAATATGTTTTTGAGCTGGAGGTCTATCTGGAATTAGCGTCATCAATTTCCCGTCACAATTGTAACCATGGTAACCAGTGTTAGTCTATGTTTACTAGGCCAGTAGCGTCATCTTCTCGCTGTGCACTTTCTTCCTGTAAGTAAGAACTTGGGGAAAACCTCGCATCAAATGAACTCCGTTATACGCCTCAGTCCTACCGAGCGAGTTGGCTGTTCGACACAGATACTGTCGGTCTTATGGCAACGATAGGACAGGAAAGGCCTAGGAATGGGAAGGAAGCGACCGTGGCCCCAGCATTTGCCTGGTGTGAAAAGGGAAACCACGGAAAACAATCTTCAGGGTTGCCGACAGTGGGATTCGAATCCACTATCTCCGGGATGGGAGCTCACAGTTGCGCGCTCCTAACCGCACAGCCAACTCGCCCGGTAATTTGGGAATTGGAGGAGGATAAAAGAATGGCATTCCAAGATTGTATAAAAAGGAAGTTGCCTAACACGAAAATACGAAGTGGAGAAGAAGAGTGGGACAATTTAAGACAGACATTTGTGAGGTATGGGGAAGAACAAAAACAAAGTTTAAAGGAAAGGAGACACGGTGGTGGACAGACAAAATATAGAAAAGAAATAAAAGAAAGGAACAAGGTGAAGAATGAAATGGATAAGGAAAAGGAAAAAATGTATCAGAGGGATGAGAATAAGATAGAAAGGTTACATGTGGAATACAAAAGATTGAAACTACAAATAAAGAGGAGTATCAAGGAAGAAAAGGAGAATTGTTGGGGAGAGTTTACCAACAAAATTGACCAAGATAGTCGAGGAAATCAGAAACTATTGTACAGAGTAATAAAATAGAAAAGATGGCATAAGAGAGGGAAGATGGATCCATAGCACATGACGAAAAGGGTCTTCAGAAGGTGATGGCAATTTTGAAAAACTTTATAACGAGGATGACTGCTCGGAGGAAGAAGGAGATAAGAAAAAGGGAAATAATATATGAAGAAAACGAAGATAACCCGATAACATGGTTGGAACTTGAAAGGGCAGTGAAAGCAATGACCAAAGGTAAAGGAAGAGGAAAAGACGAATTCAAAGCTAATAAGATTAAGGCAGCAGGAAGCATTGGACTACAGTGGCTATACCAAGCCCTCAATGCCATATGGAAGGATGAAAGGATACCTGAAGATTTTGTATGACGGAATCTCTATGAGATTCGTGGTGCAGTAATCTTTATAGAGCAAAAAGCTGTTGACTATTGCTACTTCCAATAGCCAGAGGTACAATTTCCGCCACCGTTTCCAGCCTTTCACTACAAAAGCGTAGCTTGATGTGTGGTGGTCCGAGCGATCAACGCCTCCCATATGTGACGTGTAGTCAACAATTACGTTTGGTTTCTCTAATTGTTCTAATTGTTCAACACAGTTTCTCTTCTTTCTGACAATAACTGAGGTTGAATTGTTTCCAGATGTTGAAAGCATCAGCACTGTGCGCTTGTCATGCCATCCCATTATTATTATTATTATTATTGTTATTATTATTATTATTATTATTATTATTATTATTATTATTATTATTATTATTATTATTATTATTATTATTATTATAGAAATATATTTACGAGATCTAGGAAGTTTTTCATTTTCCCACAGTTCATGAGCTTTACCATTCTTTTCTGAATACACTAATATTTATTTCGATTTAACAGAACACTTTTTTCCTCTCTGAGTGGAGTCAAATGATGCATTATCTGCGCCTCCTGCATGTCACAAGAGGCAGCTAAGAGGGAAACAACCAATGAACCTGCACTACCTCTCCCGTCTTCGAAGTCCGAAAACATATCTATGAGGCTATGCTTTTACGTGTAGCTGAGGAAATGTACGATTAGACTAGTACTTTTTTCCGATGATGATATGCATTTAGCTTTATACTAGAATTACACAATGCATATGATTTTGGTGCAACGGATGAGTTTTAATAGACTAATATTTGTGGAAATGATGGAAATGGACTGCCAGAATTGTGGGAAAATACTGTTTGTCAAGATTCATTCTGGGTTCTTGGCAGAATGATCAGAAGTGGTACCTTCACTTCAAAAGGTCCAAAATTCGCATCTGACTCATTCCTCTGTGGGCCATGTTTTCTTCTTTGTCTTCGTTCACACCTATGACAGGTGGTGGTGGTGGTGATTATTGTTTTAAGAGGAAGTACAACTGGGCAACCATCCTCTATATAACACTAATCAGAGAGAAAAAATGGAAGGGGTCCGACACTTCGAAAAATGAAGATATCAGCCAAAGAAAGACAAGGGCCACGAAGGGCGTGAAAATGAAAGACTCCCTAGCCCTCGCAAACCTAATAGCGTCGGGGTCGGAAAAAAACAAGAGTTGACCAAGGGAGGTCGGATAGGATAGATGAAAGTGAGGAGCCTGGCACAAGTAAGTGGAAGCAATGCCAGGACTCAGCTGAGGACCCCGTGGTCGCCAACCCACGCTCCAAAGTTCAGAGCTCCTGAGGCCCCTATTAGTCGCCTCTTACGACAGGCAGGGGATACCGTGTGTGTTATTCTACCGCCCCCACCCACAGGGGGATCACACCTATGACACTACACTACTAACGACTACACAAACACGCAATAGTAAATATATCACTCTATTTAGTGTTGGCGGCAAGGAGGGAATCGGACTGTAAAACTCGACCAGGTCTACATATGCGACGCATGCCGCACCAGCGACCCCTCCAGGATGTGGAAATTTGTGAAAGGAAATTATTTGTTTGTTTGTTTGTTTGTTTGTTTGTTTGTTTGTTTGTTTGTTTGTTTATTTGTTTGTGGTACTTTCATCGTTTCCCTGACCACAATCAGTTCTCGGTTATCTTGCTAACCCAGAATGGAATTCAGTGCTTTAGAAATAGGCCACCAATAAACTTAGATCTCTAAGAAATACACTTCAAGGAAACTGTCTCTCCCACGTTATTCTGACATTTTAAGTGCAGGAATAGATATTTTAGGTGTAGATAGTAAATGTTGTCACTCTGAAACAGGCGATTGGAACGGAGAACAAGTTCATTAACTTTAATTGGTCACATTGACGTTGAATGTCCTCAAAATTTATGCTGAGCTATCTGAATATAGCAAAGCTACTTTATTACACGTCTTGTTACAGAAATACTACTGTCTTCAACAGAGGAGTGGCAGCCAGTCATAAAAGTAAAATTATCGTTCAGGTTAAAAAACACAGCAATATCTAACTAAAATCCAAACGTATATTTATTGCCAGATTTTTTCCAATAACGTTGCAATGAATTACTTTATGAGCTTGTCAACAGATGAAACAGAGAGCCAGCGAATAAATTACAAAACATAATAAACATAAATCTGTTCATGAGAATATTTATGACCAGTGAACCCCATACGTGTGGAGATTGAAGAGTCTGATGATTATCATTCCACTGATGAATGATGTAGGATCAGGCCTTTAGTTGTGAGCCTCGTGTTCTTTCAGTTTTCAGCCGATTATACGAGTAGCTCTAGTTTCGGCGTGTCTCTTGGATTAATGTACACATATTTATAAATCTGCTAACGTTATTGGAGTTTTCTCCACTGCCAAGTTGATCCATAAATTTGCAACTTAGATTGAAAAAGTGTAACGATTATTGTATTTACACCCATAATGGATACAGTTGTGTTTCTTTATAGGTTAACAACCGGCAACTCAAAGGGCTGCCTAAAAGTGAGTGGAATGGGGAGAGGAGTTGTCAGTTTTCTTTGTACAGTGCAATGTTTATTTGTTTCAAATTTGCTGCTCACTTCATATTTATTTTATGGTTTGATCAATTGAGTTGCACGTTGTGAGGTATGAGTTCCTAAGAACTCAAATCATTTAAATGGAACCTATGAAATATGTAATAGGGAGACGCCCAGGTGGAAAATTCCATATTTGTTTACGTACTGTTTTCTTAAATAATTGCAAAGAATCTGAAAATGTATTGAACATCTCCCTTAGCAAATTATTGCAATCCCCAACGACTCTTCTTGTAGACGAACATTTGCCCCGATTCGTCCTCTTCAATTTCAATTTTATCTTCATATTTTGATCATTCACACTTTTTGAAAACATCATTAAAACTTATTCCTCTACAAATGTCATTCTACGCCATCTGTCTACTGACAGCTCGGAACATACCACTTAGTCGAGCAGCTCGTCTCCTTTCTCCCAAGTCTTCCTAGCCCAAACTTCGCAACCTTTTTGTAACACTAGTCTTTTGTCGGAAATCACCCAGATCAATTCGAACTACTTTTCTTTGGATTATTTTCAGTTCTACAATTAAGTAGTCCTGGTGAGGGTCCCGTACGCTGGATCCATACTGTAATTGTGGTCTAACCAGAGACATATATGCTCTCCTTTAAATCCTTACTACAACCGCTAAATACCCTTATACCCATATGAAGAGATCTGTAACCCTTATCCCGTTTATGTGATTATCCCAATGAAGATATAACACTTAGGTATTTCCATAAGGAACTTTCACCCCATCACCGCAGTAATTAATATTCAGAGAACTTTTCCTCCTTGTGAAATTCATAACCTTGCTTTACATCCCGTTTAACATTGTACCGTTGACGGCTTTCCAACATTGTCAGGATCATTTTGCAGTTGCTAACAATCATGTATCTTAATTATTACTCTATACAGTAAAACATCTTCGGAAAAAGCCTTATCTCTGATTCAAATTCTTTATTCATATCATTTGTATATATAGGAGGAATAAAGGTCGAATAATGCTGCCTTTAGGAATTTCCCTCTTAATGATTACAGGATCATCTAATAGTTCATCTACTATAATGCTCTGAGTTCCATTTTCTAGAAATGTAGGCAGCCATTCAGTCACTCCTCTATTGTATCTGGTCCAATTCCACTCATTTTGTTCAGTAGTCTTCCATGATCTAACCGATCAAAATCATCAGATATGTTAATCGCTATCCACTCCACGCAGATAACAAGAAACTGTCATCCCGCATTCTCAGTTTTTCACTGGCTACCGCACGGCTCTCACTGGTGCGGTTTGAGTCAAAGGATATTTCCCTCTTGTCTACCGAAGCTGTCATTGGCGCGGTGCAAGGCAAGGAACATCGAAGCCGCACCGCGTGGTAACTAACGTTTAAAGAATTGTTTTAACTGGTACTTCCTCATTTTCCAGCCAGCCATTCACCATTGATCATTTCAGCCATTCGTAGCCTCCGGACTGAGCAGTTCTCCGAGCCTTCTCCGTTGTTCTGCCCAGCCTCCGCCTCTGCTAACTGGTGTCAGCGCATTCTTCGTGGTCTCCTCGGTCGTCCCCAGCCTTTGCCTGGACTGCCAAGCCGCTCCCGGCCAGATACTGCTGCCTTCAATTGACTTCACCTACCCGGAACTCATAAGAAACGAGGAGGTATTCCAACTGGTAGTTGGGCTGGTTGCCTACCTGCCTCTCCCCTGCGGGCCATTCTTCACGGCTACTCACCTCTACTGGGACGTGACTTCACGCCTGCTACCCACGGTCATCCGACCCTCGCCTTGCTGGTTGCCTACCTGCGCCTGCACCTCGCCTTGCCTTGCGGGTTGCATACCCGCTCTTGTCTCCGCTTCGCACTTCGTCTTCGTCGCAGCCTCCTGACTGCCACCAGCCCTCCATCCTCGGCCTGTTTCCAGGCTGACCAGAGCAATTTGTCTTTATAGCGGACCTGGTTCAATCCATAGTCCAGCTATAGCCCTCCGGTCTCCGAAGCAGGACTGGTAGTGTAGGTTGAGCACTTAGCGTCCTGCTTCGGCCTCAGGTCCCCGCTAAATCTTTTCTCTGCTGTACCGACAGCCTTCGTAACTTGTGTCGCCTGTTGACCGCAGCTCGCATCCTGTCAGTGGCCCCAACCACTACCAGAAAAACTCGCCCTGGTGCGACCTCGACAACAGGAAGACACTTTTCTGACAGTCCACTCCTGGTGTGTGACACTCCCCCCCCCCCCCTGCTGCTCGCTCTTTTCCACCCTGCCCGACTGCATAGCTGTTATTTTGGCTGCCCCCTCAGCCCTAGTGACTAAGGCCCCTGCCTTGGCAGGGGCTAACTTTCATTTTTCACTCTAACTTACTTATCATGACTAAAGTCGGCAAGAACCCTTCTGGTTCTTTGCAGTCTGCTTCCACCTCAGGCCCTTCAGGCCCCTGTAATCAAAGAATCTTCAAAATGAAAAACCCTAATAGAAACAGCCCAAGTGTGCTGTCCAACGCCAATCCTGCTGCAGTGAGCATTATGCCCGAGAGGACAACCAATTGTTTAAGAGTTGAGGTACCTCCAAGTATTACCCCGCCTTTTCTACGCAAGACTCGGTCACCTCCCCCCCCTCCCCCCCCCTTCTGTCACCCCTACATCCTCGGTGGTCACCACTACAGCTGATCCACCCGATTCTGGTCCTGAGTCGGAGCCGCCTCCAGCCACCTGTTTGAGGATAAGATCTTCTTCGCTTCCACCTCCGTTGTCAAGATCCAGGTCCCCGGCCACCCAGTCTGTTAGCCTGGACAACCTCACTCCAGACTCCGATGATGCTGCCTCCACGGATGGTTCTTCTGATGACTCATTTACGTCGCCCACTGGACGTTCCCAAAGAAGACGTATGAAATGCCATGATGTGAAACCAAGACCACTGGTTGTGTCCAACAAATTTGATATCTTCAGTAAACCTTCTGCTCCCCCCACTTCGCCCCCAAAAACCCCCGCCGTCAAGCCCTCCACTCCCTCCCGTTCTTCCCCCCCACCTCCCCTCATTGACAATAATTCTTTCCAGCAATCTAGAACTGATTCTAACTCATCCCCTCCTGCGCAAAACTCCTCCCAGACTTCCCGGACTCCAAGAATCAAGATTCCCCCTGTCTATGTCAGGGACGTTAAGGACATTAATCAATTCACCGACCTTCTGAAGGCAAATCAGATTGAATACGCAATCAAAGTACTTCACGACGGCATCCGGGTTCAAACCCGCTCTTTAGAAGACTTTGAAACGTTGAAAGCCCTCATCCGAAAATGCAACGGGCAATATCATACTAGACTCCTAGTTGACAAAGCCTACAGGAAGGTGGTAATCCGTGGCCTCCATCACTCTCAATCCCTGGAAGAGATCGCCGAAGAATTATCGTCCATTGGTTTTCGCATAGCATCAGTAGCCCAGATGACGTCCATGAAGACCAAAAGGAAACTCCCGCTCTTTCTGGTCACTTACTTCGATGACCACGACGACGATCTCAAGATCTTCGACATCAAGCACCTCCTGCGCACCGACGTCAAAATTGAGAAATATAACAGCCCTTCTGGTCCAGTCCAGTGTTTCAAATGCCAGCGCTACGGCCATCTCTCAGGAGGTTGTCACTGCCTCTCAAGATGCGTAATCTGCGGAGACTACCACACCACCAACGACTGCCCCAAAAGAGGCGACCGCTCCCAGAAGCCTCGCTGCGCCAACTGCGGTGAACAACACACCGCAAACTACCGAGGATGTAGTCACTACCTCCGACTCCTGCAATTGCACAACTCCAGGCTCCCCTCTGCCCGCAAAGGCCCCTCCGGTCCCCCTCCGTCAAGACTTAAAGCTAACATAACTTACGCCAATGCAATGAACCCCCAGCCCTCCGAATCAAATCAGACCACCACTCCCAATCCGATAAACCTTTCCCTTTCCGACTTCCCTCTTCTACCAGGAACTACGGCCCCCTTACCAGAAAGGGAAGCACCGTTAAACCTTACCTCCACCTCTAGCGCTTCTGACATACTAGAACTTTTCAAACTTCTCACAGATCCAACCATCAAAAGTTTAATCTCACTTATCAAGAACACTCTTTCTCGCATTGCTGCTGCCCCTACACCTGCTGCTAAAAAACAAGCCCTCTTTGAAGCCTTACTTGAGTGGTTCCAAGATGCCTAAACTTTCCACCAACCGGGCATCCCCCAGGGAACTGAGGGTCCTCTTTTGGAACGCCGAAGGCGTTCAACGTCAACACGTCGAATTGTGTGAGCTAATCAAGGAACTGAAGGTCGACATCGCCCTTATTTGTGAAACCTGGCTCAAACCCCGCCACTCCTTCCACCTTCCCAACTTCAAGTCCTACAGAAACGATCGTCCCAACCGAGAACATGGCGGCACTGCCATCTTTATCAAAAACACCCTTTCCCATCAACGTATCCCTACTCCACCTGACCTTTTCTCACTTGAAGCCACAACCGTCGAAGTAGCCACACACAAAGGACCCCTCAGTCTCTCTGCGTGTTACATCTCACCTAATGCAGTATTTGACTCAGCTGATCTGGATAAGCTCATCCGCCCTGGCCACCAACACCTGCTTGCTGGGGACTTTAATGCCAAGAAACCACGGTGGAACAGTCGCACCTCCACTACTAGAGGCAACCAACTGGCCCGATACTGCGACAGAAAACTCCTGCTTACTCACGGTCCTGATAGGCATACCCACTACCCCCATAACCCCAATCATATGCCCGATACTCTAGACATTGCCATTTCCTCTAACATCCGTCATTATATCAAATTGACTACCATTGATGCCCTAAATTCAGACCATTTACCAGTTCTTATCAATATTGCTTCCAGTCCCATTCACTCCCCAATCCCCATCCCCATACATCTACGCAAGATCAACTGGCAATCCTTTCGAGACTATCTACAAACGCATGTCAACGGTAACCCCAGCATAAAAGGTCCGGAAGACATCGATGCCCTTACAAAGGAGATCACTACCGCTATTATCTCTGCTGCTGAAACTTCCGCCGTGGGACCCTCGGTGGCCAGGACCAAACCTGAACCTCTACCAACTGAGATTCTACAACAAATTAAAATCAAAAACCGCACCCGCAAGCAGTGGCACCTATCCAGAGACCCATATCTAAAATCAGTCTGGAATCGCCAGAAAAGAAATCTGACCACCCTCATCAGAAACCACAAAATTAGTTCTTGGAAATCCAGATTAGCTGAGCTCAGTGCTGCAGATAACTCACTGCACAGGATGGCGAGACGATTCACTAGGAAAAGGACTGGCATCCCTACCCTACATGGTCAACAAGGATTGGCTCATTCAGATTACGAAAAAGCTAACGCTCTTGCAGACACTCTTGAAGAAACTTGTACCCCCAATGTAGACCCGTCCGATGACGATTTCATTGACCTTGTCGAGGAGGCTATTGACAACCTCGACGATTTCAATCTCCCCCCCGACTTCAAATTTGTCTCACCTTCTGAGCTCCAGGCTGCTATTCGCAAACTTAAAAACCGTAAAACTCCTGGTTTAGACAACATCTCAGCCACGTTCCTAAAAAACTTACCCAGGAAAGCCTTAACTTTTATAACCAAACTCTTCAATGCCATCTTCAGATTTGCACACTTTCCCAAACCATGGAAACTGGCAAAGGTCATCATGATCCCCAAGGCTCTCTCTGACCCCACTTTCCCCCAAAACTACAGACCCATCTCTCTTCTCTCTATTCTCTCCAAACTTTTTGAATCTATCCTACTTTCTCGTCTGCAAGCTATCATTGAAGCCAAACACCTCCTCAATGACGAACAATTTGGTTTCAGAAGTGGACATTCCACAGTCCACCAACTTATGCGAATCACTGAGGAAATTACAAAAAATTATAATCATAGGAGGCACACAGGAGTCTGTTTTCTTGACATCTCGCGTGCGTTTGACAAGGTATGGCACGAAGGACTAATCTATAAACTCAATCTTCTTGAGATTCCCAAATACCTGATCCACCTTCTCCATAGCTATCTTTCACAAAGAAAATTCCAAGTGCAAGTCGGCAACTCCCTGTCGGATCCCCGCCCCATCAACGCTGGGGTCCCTCAGGGAGGGGTCCTCTCACCGGTTCTCTTCAACCTATTTATGTCAGACATACCTCGTCCACCGCACGCGAATGTCTACATGTATGCGGACGACACCGCTATCTCTTCTGTATCCTGGCAACCACCCAGAGTACAAAATTACCTCCAAGAAGCCCTCTCCACTATCGAACCTTGGCTTCGACAGTGGAGAATCAAAATTAATGTTACTAAGAGCAGTGCTACTCTTTTCTCCAAAAGAACTCATTCTGACCCACTACCACTGGTCTTTTTCGGCGAGGTGATCCGGTGGTCAAATGTTACTAAATACCTGGGTGTTTCCCTCGACAGAAGATTAACTTTCAGACACCATATTGAAAGAATTTTGGCCCAGGCATATAAACGCCTGTACGAAATTATACCTCTAATGAAAGCCGACAATGGGCTCAACTTAGAAAACAGGCTCCTGCTGTACAAAACCTCCATACGGCCAATCCTTGAGTATGCCAGTCCTGTCTGGGGGATCGCAGCCAAAACGCACCTAAACAAAGTTCAGCGCTTTCAAAATCGTGCACTTCGCATGATCAGCGGTGCGCAATGGTACGAACGGAATCGCGATATACACAATGACCTTCATGTGGACGAAGTTTACTACAGAATTCTGATCTCGGCACAAAGATTCTACTACAACCTGACCTCCAACCCAAACCCACTCATATCCAACCTGGGTAACTACGATACTGATGGTCTTATCCATAAGCGACCAAAGTCTCTCCTAAGTTAAATCCACCCTCCGGGGTGCAGGTCATATCCTGACCAGTGCGATTCCGTTCAAAAAGTACCACCTCATAACATCTATGCAGTCTAGTTAGAAACCTATCGAAAGTTGCACTCAAGGCCCCTAAGGCCGAAGGGCTAAAATTGCTCACGGGATTGGGTTCCGACCCTCTTATCCCACGAGATGTGTGGTCTACTACTACTAAATCCTTCGGCCTATACAAAATTTAAACATAGCCTACATTCATTAATTACCATCAAAATTAAATCTCCCGAAAAGGCCCGTTTCTTAATAAGGAGAGCTTTCCTCCCTCCCCTCTTTTCAGTACCGTAACAAAATCAACAATACCATTTGAATTTCGAAATTATTAGCGACTAGCGAATGTACCCGTGCTTCGCTACGGTATTCTACAGTGTATTCGGTTATCGAAGTAAATAGTGTACATGCAGTAAATAAGATTGTTTTAAAATTGCATGCCTCTTAGCGTTATCCGAGAAAGAGCATGGGGAGTTCCCCGTACGTTGTTTCCAATGTAAAGTGTTTGTTACGGATTTGTGATGATAACGACAGGCTCACTTCCCTACTGCGATTCACAATCGAGTTGGGAAGTTTACATTATAATTGCAGGCCTCATTGCCTACTGCGCGGTCACAATCTATTTGGGGAGTTTCCGTTACAATTGCAGGCCCCCTTTCCTACCTCCAGACATATTACAAATTGAAGAGTTTTTATTATAATGGCAGGAAACTTCCCTACAACCAGTCAAAATTGAGTTGTGCAGTTATCATTATAATGATAGGCCCCTTTTCCAACTGCCAGCCAGCTTCCTGCCAGTCACACCAAGTTGATGAGTTTCCATCAAAATAGCAGGCCAGTATGCCTAATGCCAGTCACATTTTAGATGGGTACATCTGTTTATAACTGCGGGAACGCTTGCCTACAGCCAAAGACTGTATGCTGCATGCTCCCTTGCCTTCTGAAAGTCAAATCGAGAAGTGAATTATTCATTACAATGGTAGGCCTGCCTCATTAATGCCAGTTACACAGGAATTGGAGAAGGACTCCATTCCTACTGCCAGTCATAGTCGGTGTGCGGAGTACTGATTACAATAGCAGACACACCCTTTCTCGATCGCTACAAAATCGACATCAGTGAATATATATAGTTCGACATACGAAAGTATGTGCTTGTTTACAATATTGCAGACCTTCATTTACAGATTAACTGCTTCTAAACGGTACATCATATCGAGAAAAGATTGTACCATAAGACGCCGGATTTAGCGGCCTAAATTGCTGGTCATATGATATCTCATCTATTCATGGGTCAGATTGAGTTAGAAACTTGGGTAAAATTTGTGTAAGATTATCTCACATTGCATTGCTTTTCGGATAATTAAGTGACAGCTACATACATAGCATTTGGCTCACATATGGCTACTGGGTGGACCAATTTTCGTGTAGAGTATGATGATTCTATCTTTCCTCTAAGTGATGGAAGGTATGAATTATGTATGTGAAAAGTACTACTTTACTTAAGATCGAGAAATAGAGAAAAGTCAAACGTAAAATGGATATAAATACGACAAAAAGTCGTACGACCAAGGTTGTAGATCACTCCAAATTGAACGGGGATTGTGCCATCCGTTATGTGATGATACTTCCCGAAGGTCTGCACCATCATTAAAATTGCCTCCATATTTCGATATTCTTCGGGATAGAAAGGGAAAAATTTAAAGCTCTTGGAAGTTTTCCGCCCGTTACAGGCTAAGTCGTAAAATTTTGCCAAATTTCAGTTTTCTTTCTCGACTGGCAGATTATGCCGCAATCTGGGTTTTCAGTGAGAAGTGTAAAAAGTAGAACTTTCAAGATACTAAACCAAAAAATATGCAGATGATCATTATTACCCCTTAAGCGTGTAGCTGTACGAAAATTTCGACAAAATAGTCTATGTACAGGCACACAGTAGTTACGATTTTATTTACATAGATAAATAAGGAACCTGCTCCACGTACAACACCTTTTGGGCTATATCCGCTGGACTTAACCGGAAAAACGGACCGTTTATGATATCTCCCTTATTAATCCTCCTGTCGAAAAAATGCACATGAAAAAAAGTTTTAGAGATGGAATTCCATCATGTTTGGTCGATTTCCAGTCAGGTTGGTCTTGTACTGTATATATTCTGGAAGAGTAAAATCACCATTTCGGTTCCCTATAAACCGCCAGTCCATTCCGGGAACATGAAATGTTATTGACGATTAACACCTACCGTTGGACAGGTGGATGTTAATATAAAGTTTGACTCAAATATCTTCAGTAGTTTTCAAGTTGTAAAACATACGCTTTACACGCACCCGCTCTTGAGTTAAGTCCGGTGGGACTTGTACCGGAAAACGGTCCGTTAATGATATCTCCCTTATTAATCCTCGTATTGAAATGATGCACATGAGGAAAAAGGCCTAGAAATGAATTTCCATTACGGCAGCTAAATTTACATTAAGTTTGGTTGCAAAATGACGGTTTCGGTTTCGTATAATCCCCCAGTCAATTCAGGGATTCAGAAACAATACTTGCCCTAAAACCTACCAAAGGACAGATGGATTCTAAATATCAAGTTTGGTGGAAATATATCCAGTAGTTTCCAAGTTTTAGACAAACAGACAAACAAACAAACAGACAGACACCAAAACAGAATATATGCAGATGGTCATTATTACACCTGAAACGGATAACTGTACGGAAATTTCGCCAAAATTGTCAATGTACAGACATACTCTAGAAGTGTAGACCTTTATTTCGATAGTTACTGCTTTGCAACTGTACGACGTATCTACAAACGGACTTCACCATCAGACGCCCCTTTCAGTGCTCTACATGGTTGGTCCTATGACATCTTCTCGTATCTCCTTTATTTATGGGTTAGATTGAGTTAGAGTCATTGAATGGGGTGAAATCTTGTACAGTTTTTGAATGCTACTTTATATTTTTGATTCTCATGTGACAGCTAGAATCATAAAATTTGGCTATAACATTGCCAATGGTCATGTCAATGTGCGTGCCGAATGTCATGATTCTACCTTTCCTATAAGTGTGCCAAATGATAACATATACGTGTAAAAGTACAAAATCAACTTGTGTTTAATGTATTAGGGATAGAAATACGACGAAAAGTCACAGGACAAAAGTTGTAGATCTCTCCAAAATGAAACGCAATTTGCTTTGTGACTTTTGATACGACTTACTGATTAGCCACCAATTACCCCGAAACGAAGGTCTGCACCGCCGTTAAAATTGCATCCATATTTCGGAATTTTCCTGGGCCAGAAGTTATACATTTGCATAGCTTAGAATATTTCCTCAAAGGAAAGAGTGTACAGCATTCGGGATTAGCACTCGCATACATACGTGGTAATTAAGGAAGAAAGTAATACAGTTTAGTAAGTTGAAATTAATAGAAAATAGATTATAACAGAGGACATCCGGATGACGACAAATATATAAATACCAAGTGAATGTATTGGAAAATCAAATGCTCCTCAATAAATTATGCCGGAGTGAGTTATGGATATAAGAAAGCGGTAATCGGAGAGAAATTTAGGCGCAGGGATTCTTAGGTAATCAGATAAGAAGATGAATATTTGTGTTATTACTTATGCTATTCGAGGACGGTTATAACCTCCAATGATATTCCGCCAATATCCCGCAGAATGGCCGATTGACGACTCTCTTGCTTTCTACCCAAGGAACAACCACGAATTTAAAGGAATGATGAGGAAAATGACAATACGTTACTTCCCTGCTGGCAAGCAGTCAGAGACGTTGCCATGGTAACCCATATATTCGTTATCGCTCTGTCGGTCCCTCAATGCCGAGCATGGTATCGGCAGAAAATAGTAAATTTCTCCGTCATTTGAAGAGTAAGGTAAATTATGAACACAACGAAAGTTGTTTGTGATGAAGAGACCTTTCACATACGGTCCACAGAGTTTGCAGAAAATCAATAGTATAAGAGAAAATGGAGGAAGACCGTTGTGGTTTTCCTATAGACCCCCGTCTTTTCAAAGATTTTAAAATGATATGCATATCGAAACCTTCCCCGGGGTGAGTATACTCTAAATATGAAGTTTGGTTGAGATCTATCCAGCCCTTTCGACGTGATGGTGGAACAAACAAACATTTTTATTCTTTTTATTTTGCTAGTTGCTTTACGTCGCACCGACACAGATAGGTCTTATGGCGACGATGGGACAGGGAAGGGATAGGAGTTGGAAGGAATCGGCCGTGGCCTTAATTAAGGTACAGCCCCAGCATTTGCCTGGTGTGAAAATGGGAAACCACGGAAAACCATTTTCAGAGCTGCCGACAGTGGGGTTCGAACCTACTATCTCCCGAATACTGGATATTGGCCGCACTTAAGCCAAACAAACAAACAAACAAACAAACAAACAAACAAACAAACAAACAAACAAACAAACAAACAAACAAACAAACAAACAAACAAACAAACAGACAAACAGAAACGAACAACTTTATTTATAAGATTATTTTTATACCACTCCCCTCGCCCCCTGCCAAAAGGGTGCTAGGGGTGTCTTACCCTCACGCGGTTTGTCTCCTGATACTAATTGATAAGTGTACCACGTTTGGTGAAATTGCTCCAGTGGTTTAGGAGGAGATGTGTCATATACACACCCACACCCACACACCCACGCACACACATACATCAATTTTTATATATAGTAAGAAGAAGAAGATAATATTTTTATATGTAGTTTTTCGATTAATTTTATATCTCACCCCCTTCGCTCCCCACTTGGATTTGCAAAAAATCCGGAGTAATACTATTCATCTCAGAGACCCTGAAATCTATGGATTCGAAACTGTTTTTAATTATTTCTATATCTCACCCCACCCCCCCACCCTTTGCTCCCAACCTGAAAGGGGGCTGGATTTTAAAAAAATTCTAGAGTATCACTTTTCAACTCAGCGACCCCGAAAACTATGAATTCGACACTATTCTCGATTATTATTGTAACTACCACCCCCCTGACCCTCTCCCTTAAGGGCGCTAGGGATGGCTTACCCCCCACAGTGATCGTCTCCCGATAGTAAGTGATTCGTGTACCAAGTTTGGTTGAAATTGCTCCAGTGGTTTAGTTGGAGATGTGTCATTTACACACACACTTCCATTTCTATATATAGTAAGATTTTTACACTCGTTCTTCACCCCCTTTCCATCCCCGCCCAAAGGAGTCCTATCAGTGCCTTACACAACAGTATATTTTTTTCCCAGATATTAAGTCTTATTTGTACCTATTTTGGTTGACAGCTATGCCCAAACGTACATGCATAATCTCACTGCTCTAGAATCCTGGAGCTGACGTTGCCATGGTTACGGCAGTTCATTTCTTTATCCGATTCCTAGAGCAGGGGTAGTGTGGTGCCAATATCTCCGTAACGGTTGGTTTTAGGGCCTTAAAACATGGTTTTCGGGCCCGTAGGGCTTACCGAGTTTTGTTCTTTGCGTAAAGAGGATTAAATTGAGCTTTGTCTCGTCCTTATACGACAAATTCGATATTTTGCCTATAATAGTATAAGAGAAAATGGAGGAAAACCGTTTTTCCTATAAAACCCCCGTCTTTTCAAAGATTTTAAAATGATATGCATATCGAAACCTTCCCCGGGGTCAGTATACTCTAAATATGAAGTTTGGTTGAGATCTACCCAGCCGTTTCGACGTGATGGTGGAACAGACAAACAGACAGACAAACAGACAAACAGAAACAATTTTATTTATATAGATGAGGGGGTTTCATCTCTGACGTGGGGGTAAATATCGCTTCCATGACAGATAGCTTAAGCCCCCGCCAGTGTAGTGCAATTGATATTTTCCGACTCATCGGTATTTCTCGGACACAGATGAGTAGAAGGGCTCTGGGACCCTCATGTAGGCCTGCCTACTCGCTCTCGAAAAAAAAAAAAAAGTTTCATCCTTAACCACTGAGGTGTACAATGCTGGACATGCGAGACACTGATCCGCATACTCGATTGTTCCTTTAACACGGTAAACGTGCACAGTTTTGACGAACCGTTCGAGTTACGAAGAAACTGCTTATCGTCGTTGCGCCTCGAAATACCGTGATGTGATAATGTTGAGGGGAGAAAAATTGAACCGCAGCACATGTATCACTTAGAACGAAAATTCCTTGATACAGTTCATGCAAAACTGAACTTTCTGGTCAGAGTTCTAAGCTGAAATATATAGCGGTTTTCAAAGCACAACGATGAATGCATATTTTTAAAAATAGAAAATTGAATTATAAATCCTGTATGTATGTTCCTTTTCTCGACACAATATCAGAAATTAAGTATTAGTAAGCAATGGAAAACTACCTCACTCCTCGTCTTGCCTAGTACGCCTCATTTTGGTGCTGCCATTGGTTTTTGCGGTTTCCTTATAACCGCATAACCTTTGGTGGTGCTATTTGAGGATCCAACCAGCCTCTGGGCTGATGACCTAACAGACAGACGAAGCATTAGTAGACTGGAAATAACATGACACTCATCGCTTTGCGTACATCACATATTCTACAAAATTAGCCATAGTCACCCAATTGCAGGATCAAGGAATCAAATTCAATGATATCGTGAAATTCTGTTCACGGGCATCAATTCCCAGAGGCTGCAGGACACGCTCCTTCAAGGTATAACTCGTGAAACAACTGCTCTGCTGCACTATTACTACAGGATTCACGAAGAAGACCCATTTAGTGAGCAAACTATTCAAGCAGCAAAAAAGTGTTATTTCCTCTATCTCCCAGGCAAGAAGGAGACGTGGATGAAGTTGATGTCTGAAGTCGATATGGGTAGTAGCAGTCAAGAAGCTTGGAGACTTTAAGGCGCTTGGGCAACGATACTACTCAAGCTAACACACATGCCAATGTAAGTGTAGATCGAACAGTACACCAACTTTTGCTTAATGGAAAACCGAAACTTTCCATGAAAGAAGCAGGTGAAGGATACAGAAGAACGGACTACCTCAGGGAAGCGTGTTGGCATCAATGCTTTTCAATATTTACACGAATGATCAGCCTTTTCCTGCCGGGACGAAGAGTTTCACCTATGCTGATGATCGTGTCATCACTTCTCAGGGGGATAACTTTGAGACGATTGTACAAACATTGTCCTAAGCTCTAGACACTGTCACTGGCTATTACAAGAAGAATCAACTGACACAAAACCCAACTAAGATGCAAACCTGTGTTTTTCATCTAAACAACAGAAAAGCTTCCCGAACTCTGAAGGTAACTTGGTAACTGAAGGTAACTTACAACACTGCCCTACCCCGAAGTACCTCGGAGTCACTCTGGATCGTGCCTTAACATTGTTTGAACATGCTAGAAACAATATTATGCGGAAGCTAACTGGTACATATTGGGGAGCACAACCAGACACAGTGAGGACATCTGCCATTTCGATCTGCTATTCTGCAGCTGAATACGCATGCCCAGTGTGGTACAAATCTTGCCATGCCAAAGCAGTTGATGTAGCACTCAATGAGACCTGCCGCATTATTACTGGATGTTTAAGACCTACACCTTTGGAAAAAAAGTGTATTGCCCTGCAGGGATAGCACCTCCCGATATCCGCCGTGAAGTGGCAGCCAAGAAAGAAAAAAGAAAGGTGTTGACATCGGAAGCCCATCCTTTGTTTGGATATGAGCCACCACGCCAGCGGCTTAAGTCTAGGAAAACCTTATTGAGAGTAACCGAAACACTTGCAGGAACAGCGCAGCAAGCAAGAATTCAAGAATGGCCAGGAGTCAACATACGAGTATCAGTCAAAGGATGACCCCAAAAGAGGAACTGAAGAATTTATATTATGTTTTAGGTTCTTTCCTCATATTTATTTTAAAACTTATGTATGCCTCTGACACGATATATATATACATAGGGTTCTGTCAAAACGACCAATATCAGTTGGGTTTCCAGCAAGTAGCGTAGTAAGACCAGACATCGCTGTGAGTAGCCAAGGACAATGTTTTTAGTTTGCCCTGTCATCGGGTAGTAATTGTGAGCCCAAATTATTAGAACTGACACTGACATCATTCGTCAATCAAAGAAAAAAATGTCGTATGGCTTTTAGTGCCGGGGTATCCCAGGACGGGTTCGGCTCGCTAGGTGCAGGTCTTTCTATTTGACTCCCGTAGGTGACCTGCGGGTCGTGATGAGGATGAAATGATGATGAATACAACACATACACCCAGCCCCGTGCCATTGGAATTAACCAATTAAGATTAAAATCCTCGACCCAGCCGGGAATCGAACCCGGGACCCTCTGAAAAGAAGGCCATTACGATGACAGTTCAGCCAACGAATCGGACGTCAATCAAATGAGAACACAGAATAGACAAAATACGCTGTAGTAGAAAATGCACAAAATAAAATAAGACAAGCACTAGACTTCATTGAGAACATGAATGACCTCTTACCGGACTGGGAGAACAATTTAGGTCTAATTAACAGTGATAGCCGCAGTGTTGCAAAGGAGTGTTTGATTTATTATCTAGGAGGATATATAGTACACAATGTATCCAAGGTCACAAAATGTCATAAATGTGTCAGCCTGCTTCACGGAAAGCCTACAGAAGAAATACTTGCCGAAGCCCTCACATTTATTAGGGACTATAGCAATAAATACAGCACTGGGAGCACTTTCCTCACCCATCCTTCAAGAGCAGTTTATAATGTGTTCGTGCAAGTTGAAAGTGTAGTGGAACAAAAACTCTCCTCTGAACATAGTCTATGGGGCGATATATTTTACGATTGTTTGGAAACTTTGCACAGTATCACTATTAATTCGGAAGAATTAAGATGCTGCGATGACCATGTTGCGTACATTAGCCCTGAACTTGTGTTACATTATATGAAATGTCGATTTTATTTTGTAACAAGACAGATGATAAAGAAACGGAAATCTTCTAAGACCACAAATTCTACCCGAAAGCTATCTAAACTATCTGACAACTGATTTCTGGAATGGTAAGCAAAAGCATAATATTTTGCATGCAATAATATTGTCTTTTATTCGTATGCTGACTTGTAAGCTCAAGCTCAAGAGCGGCCTAGCGGAGGAACCGATGAACTAGGGGAGTGATCACACTTCTTCCTTCTACTCGCTATGATTATACTTATGGATAAGAATCAAACAAAATTTAGATTACTTAAAGACAGTGGCAGGTTTCTACCCCATGAAGTTTTAAAATCCCTGGACCAACTGCAGATCAAACCTCCGGGTAAGAATGCAGATACGCTGAAACGGGGCAGACATAACCTATCGTTAGAGTACCCATAAAGAAGGTTTCAGTATTCGTGGATAACGAGGCAATATGTCGAAGAGA
This sequence comes from Anabrus simplex, assembly GCF_040414725.1. Lineage (NCBI taxonomy): Eukaryota > Metazoa > Arthropoda > Insecta > Orthoptera > Tettigoniidae > Anabrus > Anabrus simplex. The sequence goes on from NC_090265.1 coordinate 1,669,403,037, forward strand.
GTAGACCCACTGGACGCCACATTACATTTCAAATGCACTGACATTTCGCATTGGTTACACGTAACTAAATCCGTTATGTCTTATTGAAGGGAACTCATAATTGAACATCCAAATAATGTTATTAGAGTCGACGAGGAAAACGCTAATTCCAAGACTTAAAACTTGTAAGGTTATAATAGTGGGTTTATAACATGAGTAGATCACAGGCTTAGGAAAGACGTTGGTGGTCTCAAAGAAACCAGAAGCAATAAAGTGGTCAGACTCTCTATTTTTTTTTAGTTGTTTCTTCCCATCCGTCAGTGCTGTATAAGTTATAGGCTGTAGGTAACATTGGTACTCTTGGTAACCAAGCCCTATTATATAGTCATCAACTTTACGAGACAAGGGGGCAAGCAGCGGATCCAATTGCGAAAGTCATATTTGCATTTAGATGTGGTTCCGTCCGTAACGAAGTGATCGCATCAAGAAATTCAGCCACGCCTCTGCTAGGTAATACGGCTAAATCAGAATGATTTATTGACCGACTGCTTATTCCCTGCAATTCAATTACTGCCTCATAATTAAGGTGAACAACAGTTATCTCCCTACACGAATGTGATTGAGAAACAAGGTCATAATTGTGAAAGAATTCAGAATGGTTGCTACGCCTCAAGTACATTCCAATTTGCTTCCTAATAAGGTCTGCCAGCTTATTGAATACGTAAATCAGATTTATACTCTATGATTCATGTTTCCAGAGGCAAAACCCTGGGCAATTTAAAAAAATAGTATTTACATTTTTATTGCCACTGAAGGATTAAATTTGACACTTGCCGGTTAACTGGCCTGGACTCGACGCCACGTTCTGACCTACTGTATCTCGAATTTAACACCCGTTCCTTACCTTGTTATACCCAGTCCCGGGAACACAGACTGCAAAGAGAATACGAATTAAAATAATAATAATAATAATAATAATAATAATAATAATAATAATAATAATAATAATAATAATAATAATAATAATAATAATAATAATAATAATAATAATAATAATAATAATAATAATAATAATGCTAATAATAATAATCTTTACTCTTCAACTGCGCCCTTGAAAAAGTGATACAAGAATGGTATAAACTAAAAATAGTCCACAAAATTCACCAACCAATCACTTTAGGCAGAGGACAACTAGCGATAGGTTGCCTAGCATTTGTGGACGACCTAGTAATATTAACCCGAGACATTTCAACATCCCAAAATTTGACTGAAATCCTGAAAGGAATTGAGGGAAAAGTCGGCCTTCAGATATTTTTTGAAAAAATAGAATACATGACATGTAACAAACAAGCACCAACATTCATGGAGTCAAAATATGGAAAAATTAAACGAGTATCACAATTTAAGAATCTTGGTGAAACAATTCAGGAAAATGTACTCGAAACCAAAGCCAATTAAATTAGATACCAAAAGATGGAAATTGCATATCGACTAAAGCAACATACGGTACCTATAACAAAAAATGTATCTCCAAGCACACAAAATTAAGACATTACAATACGATTATTAAACCAGAATGTCTTTACGGATCAAAGACGCTAATTTTGAAGAAGAAAGCAGACCTTAAAACGTACAGAGAAAGGAACGCAAAATCATAAGAAATATTATACGCCCAAAACTCACCGAAGGACAATACCAACTTAGAAGAAGACAGGAAATCAAACAATACACAAATATTCACAGTCACATTAGAAAACTTAGAAGACTTACCAAACAAATAGTAGAATTCTATGAAAAAAGGAGTAATGTTAAATGAGAGACAATGAAATGGATTGGCGAAATCAAAACCGATTTGAAACAGGCAGGAATTATACTAGCAGATGTCCAAAACAGGGTAATCTTCAGATCCAAAATTCACAAATGGCAAGTTGACCAAGAGGAAAGATCAAACAAAGGACTGCAACAACCTGATCTGAAGATAGAAAGGAAGCCCACAGTAAAATAATTAAAAGAAATTTGGACACAAAGAAAGGCAAATGCACGCCTCTTAAGTGCAGTCTCTTAAGTGCGGCCAGTATCCAGTATTCGGGAGATATTGGGCTCGAACCTCATTATCGGCACCCCTGAAGATGGTTTTCCGTGGTTTCCCATGTTCACACCAGGGAAATGCTGGGGATGTACCTTAACCCTTTCGTGGCCAAATTATTTAAGAAATGAATTTTTGGGAACTAAACATATTTTTGTAGTGGTGGAATGTCAAAGAATGAAGGGCTATTTCTTAAAAAAAATTCAAACACTGGAACTGTGAAAAAAAATATGTAGGAGCTATATATCCTAATGGATGTCAGTTTGCCTAAGTGACACAAATGTGGGAACTATACTTCCCAATAACCAAATGCTAGCATACAAAAATTAGGACATAGAATGTGAATATGTGCATTTATCTTATACCACACAGAAGTATAACTAATTTACAGTGAATACAGCTGTAACCATAATTTCATGTAGAATAAGGGGTGTATAAAGTGAAGACAAACGAATAATACATCCACAATTATATACTGGAAAGGTAATATGACCATATTTTTCATAAAACAAGCTATTAATACATTACATTTTACTTTTCGTGGAATTTCTGGAACTCAGTAACATAGTAAAATGAAATAAAATAAAGTAACAAAATAATTCTGGAGATGAGTAATCATGGCAATATGAAGAACTTATGTTCCTGTGTTTCACCTTTACATTAATACTATTTATTTACACATACGGAGACAAAAATATGCTCAATCTATGTCCGAAGCACTACAGAATATTTATGATAACGTAAATAGCTTACAATTCCTAATATCCATCTTTCTGGTGCAGAATATCACTTCACTTCCCAAAAATGCGCGGTCCTGGCAGTCATTACACTACACACATGTAAACAAACACGTCCACCAACCTAGAAACTGCAAATATACCCGAGCAGAATTTTTCCTAGATTTTCTGACGTCCACACCAGGTAGCAGCACAAATCAAATGTGGGAATCAGGTCACCCTATGGCCCAATAACGGAAAAGAGTTAGTGAGAATTATATCACCCACTGGCCACGAAAGGGAATTAAGGCCACGGTCGCTTCCATCCTATTTCCATCCCTCTCCTGTCCCTTCGTCGCCATAAGACCTATCTGTGTCGGTGCGACGTAAAGCAACTTGTAAAAAAAAAAATGTACTTTGCGTAGTCCTAATCGGCTTGTTCGCATAGCCCTAAATATAATAAATGATGGGCATGGGTATTGCTACACACCGACCAAGAGAATTAGCTGCGTGGTTCGCGCTTACATTTGAGAGATAGTGGGTTCGAATCTCACTGTCAGCAGTCCTGAAGATGGTTATTTCCCCACACGAATGCGATTGACACAGAAAGGGCCTGCGCGGGCTGGGTCACGTAGGTATCAGCTTGCATTCGGGAGATAGAGGGTTCGAATCCCACGGTCGGCAGCTCTGAATATGCTATTACGTAGTTTCTCATTTTCACACCAGGCAAATGCTGGGGCTGTATCTCAATTAAGACCACGGTCACTTCCTTTTGTTGTCATCCCTATACAGCTGTAAAGGAGGATGAGCAATTTATCTTGTTTGGAAAACCCACTCCTAGCCATTTCCTATACCATCGTCGACATAACACCTAGAATATCTGTGTCGGTGCAACGGAAAGCAGAATGTGAAGGAAAATGTGATTGATAAACAAGGTCATAATTCTGAAAGAATTCAGAATGGTAACTAGACCTCAAGAATATTCGAATTTGTTTCCTAAAATTAGGTCCGCCAGCTTATTGAACACGCAGTTTCCGATTTTCCTTTCTTTCTTTCTTTCTTTCTTTCTTTCTTTCTTTCTTTCTTAATCCGTTTTCCTTCCAGGGTTGGTTTTCCCTCGGACTTAGCGAGGGATTCCACCTCTACCGCCTCAAGGGCAGTGTCCTTGCGCGCGAGACATTGGGTTGGGGGATACAATTGGGGGAATGACTAGTACCTCGCCCAGGCGGCCTCGCCTGCTATGCTGAACAGGGGCCTTGTGGGGGGCATGGGAACGTTGGAAGGGATAGACAGAGGCCATGGCCTTAAGTTAGGTACCATCCCGGCATCTGCCTGGAGGAGAAGTGGAAAACCACGGTAAACCCTCGTACCACTTTTCAAATTTCGTGGCAGAGCCGGGAATCGAACCTGGGCCTCTAGGGGTGGCAGCTGATCACACTAACCACTACACCACAGAGGCGGACTTCCGATTTTCCCACCAGGCAAATAGTTGGACTGTTTCTTAAGGCGATGGACGCTTCGTACACTGTCCTGGCCCTTTCCTACGCCTCCGTCAGGCGTTTGTCTACCCCTTAGTCCCATTTATTGATGCGGGGTCGGGTATGAGGCGAGATGAATTTATATGGCATGACTTTATGGCCGGATGCCCTCAGGCGTTTGTCTACCCCTTAGTCCCAGTTATTGATGCGGGGTCGGGTATGAGGCGAGTTGAATTTATATGGCATGATTTTATGGCCGGATGCCCTTCTTGACTCCAGCCTCAGAGGAGCAAATAAAGAAAAAATGAATGTTGTGAATGTAATTGGGTAAGGAGGAGTATGGAATCGGCTGTGCACAGTGAACCGGAACTGTCTCGGCATTTGCCTGGATATCAAAATTGGAAACCACAAGCGAAAAAAATGTCAGGGCAGTCTACAGTGGGGTTCGAACCCACGAATCTCCGAATGCTTGCGTCAACACGCGCGGCCACTCCGCTCGATCTACGCCTCTCTCAGGCAATTCGGATAAATCAGAATGTTTTAGAGATACTGCCTGAGTTAGCGATACGTGTGATGCATGGTGAAAGCCAGGTAAGTATGCCTTGGCGCCGTACTCCAGGTCGAACTTCACCAATTAGATTCATTTGAATGGCGTCGTATCGTAGCCAGTCGCAGGGGCCGTTCGGTTACCACTGGTACACGCTGTGTACAGACGTGTATACGCACAATTCATACGTCACGTACTTGTCCCATCAGATCTTCCAGATATAGAGGAGATCGACGTACAGTAGAAAGCAGTGATACACGCATGTACGGAAATGGTACCTGACATAAACAATCAACACTGCCCCACTGCAGAACTGAAAATGAGGAAGGGAGTGAAGGGGTAGTGTTTAAGGTCACTCCAGTATCGGAGGGAAGGGGAACGGAGTGAACGGATAGTGCTGAAGGCATAGTGAGTGTATTGCTATACATCCACCACTGTGCCCATTTCACTCACAACGGTATTGTAGTGGGCTGTCTAACTGCAGCAATGCGTTAAGCGAGGAGGTGGGGGGACGCCATGCTTTATTTATATCGGGACACCATTTCTGTTTCTGCAACTACCCCATCCAAGAAGGTTCTGCAGTCTGTAACGCCTGCACTGCATTTGCCGATATTAAAAACCATTCATCGGTTGCCTGAATTAGTCTGGAATAGAGGCACGGCTTCCTCATTAGTTTATCTTTTACCTCTGTGTATTGTACAGTCCGTTTTCACTTGTGAATGAAGATCTCAATGGGAACGGGCATTGGAACACATTTCTACTGGTGATATATATCTTGATTCCCATAGCGAACCTGAAATATTTGTTCCGAATGAGTAAATTTATAATACCGATATAAATGGTCCGTTATTGGACATTATAAATTTTCCAGCTAACTCATTCCTGGTTGCCAGCGTTTCGCCCGAGTGTGCTAAGTTGGGCTCATCAGTTGGTACATAGCACACCTACCAAGACGCATGACTAGCGCATACCGTGCAGGCCACTGCGTAGGCTACTTGGAGCCACCGGCAGGGCAGGCATTATTTTTTTGGTAATGAGAGAAAGTCTCTCGTAGTGCATTGGCACTGCCGGAGGCCCCAAGTAGCCTACGCAGTGGCCTCCACGGTATGCGCTAGCCATGCGTCTTGGTAGGTGTGCTACGTACCAGCTGACCAGCGCTATGCTTCAGGGAAGGGAGGGGGAGGTGCGATTGTGATAGACGGAGACGGAGATAATGCTCGATGAGAATGTACAAGTTTCTCCTTCATTTAGTGCAGTCATTTCCCAGCCTCAGTAGGCACTACAGTTTGTTGTATCCATGTGGGCTACCAAGTTAGTGGTAGGTATAAATTGGTAAGAATGGCTCCCTTGGTACACCAGCGAAGAGTTGGCTGATATGATCCTCGCCTATGGCGCAGGAAATGGCTACGGAAGAGAAGCCTCACTGTTTTATGGCGTCCGGCACCCTAAACGCCACGAACCTCTCCATTCAAACTTCGTGTCCATTGGCAAGCGACTGTGTGAAGCAGGATGAAAGAATCGGTTTACTGTCAGTATTTGGGCAAGCGTTGTTAGTGACTATTCACTTGCTTGGGCCGTATGTCCTTCCTCCTGCTTGAACAGTGAAGAATGCTACCGTTTATCGGTTTAGTCACTGCCTGGATTATTGGATGATGCTCCTTAGTATAATCGAAAGCGTATTTCGCTGTGTCAAGATAGCGCTCATCGGATGTCACTCGCCGTGTCACACAGCACTTAAATGACCATTATCCAGCGAGATGGGTAGGCCGTAGTGGGCCAGTTAAATGGCCTCCGCACTCGACCGATTTAATTCATGGACTTTTCTTGTTACCTGAAGATCGAAGTAGAAGAGGGAAATATTGACGATTTGCTGTAATCAAAACATAGGGCGTATTATTTCGTTCAGTATTTCATTTCTTTTAAAATGTTGTGAGTAAAGGAATGCACGATCGTGTGGTGGAAGCGATTGGTGGCCATCCGTGAGTGGGTGAGAAGAGTGTTCGCTCATTCATACATGCACGAACACAATTTAATCATAAAATAATTCATTCACCATTTTTGCAGTCATTTAACCATTCAATTCAATTACAATGTACGTTGTAATTGTATGATAACTCTATAAAGACTTGTGACACAAAAGTAAGTACTAATTACACTTATGAAGTGTAAGATGCATATTGTCCTAGACTATATAACACTGTTAACATCTAGCAAATAAATAAATAAATAAATAAATAAATAAATAAATAAATAAATAAATAAATAAATAAATAAATAAATAAATAAATAAATAAATAAATAAATAAATAAATGCATTAATTAATTAAATTATTAATTCATTAATATATTTTAAAATTAGAATATAGATTTTTTTTTGCTAGTTGCTTTACGTCGCACGGACACAGGTCTTATGGAGATGATGGATTAGAAAAGGGCTAGGAGTGGGAAGGAAGCGGCCGTGGCTTTCATTAAGGTACAGCCCCAGCATTTGCCTAGTGTGAAAATGGGATACAAATGGGATACTACGGAAAACCATCCTCAGGGCTGCCGACAGTGGGGTTCGAACCCACTATCTCCCGGATGCAAGCTCACAGCTACGCGCCCCCAACCGCACGGCCAACTCGCCCCGTTTACAATTTAAAAATTGGATGGAAATATTTAATAAGTTTAATTGTAATGTTTAATGTAGCACTAGATAAACAAATACCGCAGTAATAAGTAAAAGAATGGATGCACAAAAACACATTTTGGATTACAATAAAAGATCACTCCCTCCCCAATTTCAGGTGATTCAAAACTGGGGGATGGGAGTATTCTATTCTATTCTACTGCAACCGATCCCTGAACTGGGATAAGATGGCGGAGAAGATTAAATTCAGACTAGAATTATGATTGTACATAACATATTTTAGCACATTCATTGTTCAGAGTTTCAGAACTTTACACAAACTTCTGTAATTGCCACAGAAGCATTCCATCTGGCGAACCGACTGCAGTCTTGTATCCTTGGTACTATTCTTTATTTTTCCCGTCCCTAGACATTGGTAGATGAGTTCAGAAGCCACCATAAAAAGACAGCGCTGCCTCTGAACAAACAGCAGTGAGAGCTTCAGTTTTATATGCTTATGACTTTACAAACCATAAACCAAACGCAAGTCTGGGGGTAGTAAAATGTTATATTCCTCGAGCCATAATTGTAGTTAATGAATATTTATTACTTCCTCAACGTGTGTACTGTATTTACCCACCAGCCTGCGATTATCTGAGTCTGTAGATCATCAGCATGTAAGCGTCCTGTTGGGTAATTTAGCTTTCAACTTTTATAGAACAGTCTAGTGCTTTCGAAACCAAATTCAGGGTTCGAAATGCGGTTTCACTTAAACGTGGTGAAGATGGAAACACTGATCATTGATCAGTTCAGATGTTGACCTAAGTGACAGAACAATTTCGTGACCAGCTCCGTTATACAAAAATTATTATTATTATTATTATTATTATTATTATTATTATTATTATTATTATCATTATCAATTGCGGATGAACTAGTAGTTATGGGTGAAACCTTAGCTCAAATGACTGCTGACATGTCCCGAAGACAAGGAAGGTAGGACTGTTAGTCAAGGACAAAAAGGCGATGTGTATGGTGTTTCAAGTCTACAGAATAATGAGGATGATATCAGTATGAATGGACACAATTTTGAGATAATGGATACTTACAAGTACCCAGGTTGCATACTCTCGAGCAGAAGTAAAAGAAACCTCTGTATTAGCTAAATTCACTTGTTTCATCACACTTCGTATCCCAGAGGAGCAAGATCCATCTTAATATTAGTGTAGTTCGGACTGTATTGATATATGGGCGTCAGATACTAGATTATCCTAAAACATTTGAAGAAGAATAGATGCATTTGAGAAGAAAGTGCTGAGAAAAATATGTGATGCAACATATGACGGAGTGTTTAGAAGGTGGGAAGAACGACGTACAGATGCTCTTTATCAACGCTTTGGGTAGACAAACATTAACAAGAAAATAGGGAAGAACATTTTCTCCGCTACACGAAAAGTCATAGAATTATGGATATGTGTTTGAGTTTAGAAGATGAGAGAGCAAGTAGGCCTACAGATTCGTTAATTATTTCCCATTTTAGTAGCCTCTTACGACATACAGAATGTACAATTACTGAATCCATTAACTCTACCCACAGGCGAGATAAAGAGTTCCAATAAATCAAAAGGAAATTTAATGTACCCATAAAATAATGGTAAGGCTAATGAATTGTGAGAAAATGAATGGCATACTAGACCTCGTAAATATACTACTACTATTATTATTATTATTATTATTATTATTATTATTATTATCATTTGCACCCGTCCCTACACATAATGGCTCCGGCATGATATCTACAGGGCGTTAACGGGTTGGAATAAAACAAATAGGCGCTTAACTAGACTTAGCTTAAAGGCATACAGGGTAGGAGACGGATCATACCTAATTACAATGAGAACACATTCGGGTTAAAGTTTAGATTAATACAAGTGGTTTATTAGGCCTTAATGATGATGATGGTAATGACGCATTTATATACAAATGAATTACATAGATTATTATCAATTGTTGTTGTTTGTTATCGACTTTTAGTCGTATGTGATGGATCCGAGTATTATCTATCGCAGAGCGATCCATTATGACGAGATTCGAACGGAAAAACACTTATCATAGACACTGAGGCTATGTGATATCATTGACCAATAGGATTAACATGCATGCAACGAATCTGAGCAATCCCTATACTAAACACACAACCATTCCCCAACGAAGTACCAAGAAGGAACTCATAAAAATGTGGAACAAACGCCCGGGTTTGAACCGACCCTCACTTGTAAAAAATTCACCACCCCGATGGTCAGCACCATCGGCAACTCAATTATAATCACAACAAGATACATAAACACTCAGAGAACACAAATTATATACAGTAAACACGTGAGACATCCAGCCATCGGTTGAGCATTGGGGTACCAATGCCGCTGTCGGGAACTGAACTGACACCCCTTGGGATGGAGGTGGGACTCTGAAAACCCTAAGCTACATTATACTCAAGTGTGTAATGACAGTAAACTAACAAGTACTGGTAACAATCGCCGTGTCATTTATTAGCGACTACATCATTCTGGCGTGTTGAATATTCCATTATTAGGCGATTCTTCCGGCCCTCGTTCTCTTTAACTCAAGGCTCCCCCTTATACGAGCGGACGAGCATACAAAAAAAAAACCAACACTTCTCCTCACTAGGTCAACTGCCCCAGCCCCTGCACGGCGGGTGGTCAATGGCCTCGGCCTTCACAGGCATAACGCCCCTTCTTAACAAAACACCCCATCTCGGGGATCGTTCACTAATAAACTGAGCTTCATTGTTCATTAAACAAAATTACATCGGCTCTCAATACTTCACTTCAATTCAACACACACATTCGTTTACAATATCATGATCCCGCGACGCGACATCGGTTTCTATGATACCAATACTTGCATGATTACCATAACTACAATTTTTTATTATTATTATTATTATTATTATTATTATTATTATTGGGTTCATCATTACACTATCTCCCTACACGACTTACCTGGAAATTAGACCATACTGCGTGATTTACCAGCCATGCATTATCAACGCTGGACTAACTACAGCCTAACTTGAATTACTCTGAATTACAAAAAATTGGTTTCCTGACGCATCAATAATTACAAGTTTCCCGAAATAAAATGATTAAGTCAATCTACTACTGCATGCAAACTTATCGTATTACCCCTTTATTTACAATTGATTGCTCAGACGTGTTACTAATTAAATAAAGTAAATAGAAGCTACGTGTATCATGGTAGCACATCTACATCTAGAGTTACAATCTCTAACATTATAGCGTCAGGTAATGATAACTGTTCCCCGCCCAATCTGATTACGTCATATTAAATATGATTGATACTCATCTCCATCACTCGATGACCCGTTGTCAGCTCAGGAAGTCCATTGCTGGTTTAGTGCTGACCCATAGGCACCAAAGCAGTTACTGGAGGCACCATTCTTCTTTCCAACCGGGAGTCCATTGTTCTAGGTTGACGAAACCGCTGGCAGTATTCCTGAGGCACACAATACGTCACTATTTATTCCAAGATTTGTTTAGTTACATTCAGTGTGAACGTCCAGCCACGATATCGGACCTCACTCTGCAATCCGCGGTTCAGTATCGGATTCCGCGTACCTTTGTTACTGCTCGACACAGTAGCGCCGTAGTAATAATAATAATATTATTACAAATTATATTTAATGTTCGCGACACGTTCCTGATCTTTAAAGTTTAGACACTAGCATCGCGTCTATCCAATCTCTGCAATATTTACGTACAGTACGCGATTTCACTTGTAAATTAAATTTAAATTCACTCAAACAAAAGATCGCTGGAAGCTCGAATGCACATAGCTTCGCCGTCTGTAAGCCGCCAGTCCAGACTGACTCTTGTCCCTTCCTGCAGTAGTTTTTACTAGGGAGCGATACCCCTTCCACTAATTTGCGTAGCGCCTATTCCCGGCGTACTCGAGGTAAAATAGTGCGGGTGACCGGTGACCAGTATCTAGTTGGTGCGATTGAGACATAACCACTCAATTATCCTTCGGTGAATCTCTTTAAATTAATTAAAATATGTTCTGCTTCCCCTACCACACGGGGTGAAGTCCCTCCGTCGAGGACGTGTCATGAGACTAACCAGATGGCCACAGTACTTTTCCACGCAGAAACAACACAGTATTCTTTCTTCTGCTGAAAGTTATCACGGAAGAGGACATTAAACACTCTAAATAAATGTCCCAGTAACATTTATCCCTTTTAAATCGGGAGATGAGCCCCTAATTCGAGTTTTGTTAATTTTCTACCTCGTAGGTAATTAAGTTGGCCAGTCCGATTCCAAGATGGCTTCTATATTCCGTTTCGAAAAAGTTAGTTTCCCCTCATTCTGTGAGTCTTGAGGAGGGATGTCTTCTCTCGAGTGATGTCACAGGGAATCCCCATTCGTAACCCCTCCCGGGTCTAAGTTGGCTTGGCTTCATCTGCAGGGCCCCCGCTACACAAAGGATAATACTGCGCAATAAGTCGCAGACAAAGAAATCTCGTAGAATAATTTTAAAATACACAATTTATCCATCTCAATGATATGAATATTAATTAGTTTCAGTATGACCTCTATTAATGATATGAATATTAATCATTTTCTGCGTTCTTTCCCTTTAATAGCATTGCGTGCATAATTACGGAGATCGATATCAACCCAAGGTCCTTGGATCATGCCCCTGTCGGGTTCATATTCCCCTCTCCCCGAGAAGAAATGGGTACAGGCACTGGACACATTTCGTCGCTAAACATTCAATTGGCAATATCGATTCACAACTGTTTCCAAATCTTTGCTTTCTGGCGAAGTTCCTGGTTCTCTCTTTCCAGATAATATGCTATCTGACGCAATGCTTCTCTGTAGTTCTCCAGGTACTGACATTCTGGACATTCTTCATCCCCAAGATCTCTCTGTGAAAACAAATTCTCCAAATAATTGACTTCTTCGGCTTCCTCATTTGGTCCCGACTCTTCATCTGACACGTCACGTCGATCTTCTTCTCCGTCTTCCTCATCGTCTTCTTCTTCCGTTTCCCCAAGTTCTTCAGCGTTGTCCCCGTCTTCTAAGTTGCCTCCGGACGTATGGTACAACTTCAGATTTGCCGCGTTGTAGATGGTTTCGGTCGCGCCGTGCATGCTTTGCACCTTGTACGAGTTGTTGTCGAGGTTCTGGATGACTCGGTAAGGACCGATGTACAGTTCAGCGAACGTGTGGTGGAACTTGTTAGGTGGATCGGAAACTGTTGGTCGTTTAACGAGAACAAGTTCCCCTACGCGCAGTGGTCGATGGTACCTCTTGTTACGGAGACGACGTAATCTTCGTTCTGCTTGGGCCTTCAAATGTTGTGCTGTCTCCTGTATGCATAGCTCAACCGATAGCCTAGGATCCTGCGGACATTTTAAGACCTCGTGCCATGGTCTCTTCGGGAAACTGTCGAAATGAATCACTGACGGAATTTGGCCGGTGGATTCGTGGATAGTGCCGTTGATACTTTCTGTGATAACAGGAATCACGTCCACCCAACGCCAATGTTGTCTAGGACAGTAGATACGGCAAAAATTTGCGATTTCTCGCATTATCCGTTCTGCGGGATTCGACTCCGGATGCCTAATTGAACTTAGATGATGTTTGATGTTTAAGTTGTCGATGTCTCGCTTGAAGTTTCCCGATGTGAACTGCGACCCATGATCCGTGAGAACACATTCGGGCTTGCCCATACGTGGTATGATTTTAGTCTTCAACTGATTTATAACGGCTCTAGTATTTGCCTTCTGGATTGGACAGAGAGTGACGAATTTTGAAAACACATCCACGCATACCAAAATGTATTGAAGCCCTCTCTTTCCCTTGGGAAGTGGTCCGTAAAAGTCTAAAGCGAACAGTTCCCGAGGTTTACTTGGCAACAACGGCTTCGGTTTTTGCTTAAGTAGGTATGGATTGGGTTTTACCCGTTGACAAATGTCGCAAGTAAGGAGTACCTGCTGAACAGTTTTCCTCAAATTTTTCCAGATAAAAGTTTCCCGAAGTGTAGCAATCACTTTATCTCTCCCTGCGTGACCTGTAACGTGATGAGCGAGCCAAACTAAATCAACCTGCAACGTCGTTGGAACCACGAACCTGAATTGCGTGTGGTCCTCGTCCACGAATTTATGCAGCATGCCATTAAAAAATTGGTACTTCTCGGATCTTTTCTGAAGTTCACGGTACTCATCGGTCCCTGGCTGTATTCTACGTTGGAGGAAATCGATCAACTTCTTCATTTCCGGACACTTCTGCTGTTCTTCACCAATAGTCCGCAGCCTTTCTATGATTTCGCGGTCCCCTTGTTCTATCAACTGTATTTGGTTAACCACGATAGGTTCCGGATCTGGATTTCTACTGAGGGCGTCTGCAATTACATTTGCCTTTCCGGCGCAGTGCTCAACTGTAATGTCGAATTGCTGCACAAACAAACACCACCGGCTGACTCTCTCGCTTGTTAATGCAGATTTCATCATGAACGTCAGAGCTTTGTGATCCGTTCTCAACACAATTGGGTACCCATAAATGTATTTCTTCCAATGGTTAAGAGCGGTCACGATGCGAGCATCTCTAGTTCGGTCACGGTGTATTTCAACTCATGCGATCTTAATTTGCGACTCATGAAAGCCAAATAGGTGATCCTCTGTTCGGGTTCGGGCGTCTCTTGATACAGCACTGCCCCGACTCCTATAATCGACGCATCAGTTTGCACAATAAACTTTTGTGTATAGTTCGGATATCCTAATTTCACACTATGGGCCAACAGATCCTTTGCTTTAGCAAATGCTTCATCGCATGCAATGTCCCATTTCCACCTATTGTTTTTCTTGAGGAGATCTTGTAATGGTGCAACTATACTGGTGTAGTTCGGACAATGATCCGCGAAAAAGTTACAAACTCCTAAAAATTGCCTGACATGTTTCACCTTCGTCGGCTTTGGAAAATTTTGATTTGCCTTTAATTTAACAGGATTGGGCATGATTCCTTCTGAGTCGATCACATGACCTAAAAATAGGATACTCCTTTGGCAGAAATTAGACTTGGGTAGGTTTACCTTGAAGTTGTTCCTTTCTAAATCAGCTAATAGTTTATCAAGTTTCTCCAGGTGCTCTGGCAAAGTTTCTGATGCAATGAGGATGTCATCCACGTACCTCACCGTAAACTGTTTAACTTCGTCACTGAGGTTACGATCTAGTGCCCTAATGAGGGCTGACCCTGCTGTTTTCAATCCAAAGGGTAACCGGTTAAAAACGTAGGTTTGCCCATCACACAGAAACCCGGTCAAAATTTTGGTGGCTGGGTCAAGTTCAACGTGATGAAATGATGATGTCAGATCAACTCCACTAAATAGTTTCATGCCCCGGAACTTCTTAAGGACCTCTTTTATACACGGGGCCTGGTCATACTCAGGGATTAATCGCTGGTTTATTGCTCGCGCGTCGAGGCAAACCCGCAACGAACCGTTGCCCTTCTCCACCACGACCAACGGATTCAAAAATGGTGTAGGTGATTTTGATATAATTCCGTTATCTTCCATCTCCTGTATAATTTTCTTCACCCCAGCGTGAAACTTTTCAGGTATCGGATATGGTCGTTGCCGGAATGGTTCCCAATTGTTGACGACTATGGAATATCTGAAATTTGGAATTTTTCCTGGACGTGAACCAAATACATTTTCGTGTCTCTCTATGACTTTCTGTAATGTGCCTTTGTCTTCCTCCCCTATCTTCGCTTCGTCGATCTTTTCTTGGACTACCTCCGCCAATGATGGTCCTTCATTCTCCGCTTCTAACTTGAAAATCATCCCTTCAGACTCCTTGATCATCTCGTCCCGATAGGCATCCCAGTTTGGGAAGCAATCTCCTCCTTCATGTTTCAATTGTTCTATCTCCATGGTCCAAATTTTCTCCTCCCCGTGTTGTCCCTCGAAGTCGTTCAACCTTACATCTCCCTGAATTGAATCGTTCCTGAATCTAATTTCATTCTTGTCCATGTCAATGACCGCTTTAAATTCCCGGAGAAAATCAGCTCCAATGATGATATTATATTCCATTCTAGTCAGAATTATGAACGGATGTGATATAAGGTTTTTTGCAATTTCCAAATCTACATAGGCCTGGCTATTGCATGTAGTTGTGCGGTCCGGAATTATTCCTCGAACCTTAATATTGGAAATCGGAATGATTGGAATACATTGCTTCGATTCCAGTTCTTTGACTAATACTTTAGATGCCACGCTGACGCTCGTGCCTGTGTCTACGAGGCAACGAACCATCAACTGGTTGACACGGACATAAACGAGGGGTAACGCTCTAATTGGTTTTGGACATGCCTGATCGGGATCTTCAACGAGATCATCGGGCTGGACTATCCAAGATGCGATGGTCACGGACTCCACGGTTCCCCCTTTGCGTCGGTAGTCCTCGAAAATCCGACTATCTCCTCACTCGGTTTTCCTAATTTTTTTTTAGCTGACCTCCGCCTCCACTTGAATATGGTGGTGCGCGGGCATCAAGATCACTGGCACGGTTTGCAGCATTATGTGCCTGTAGTTCGAGGCTCTCTGCCCCTCGACATTCATCCGACTTAGCAAACTGCTGCATCGAATATTTCCACCTATCGTTTCCGGCCTGGGTATCTCGCAGATCTCTGACATAACGGCGTGACTCATTTCTTCTGTCGTTCAGGTCACCCCGATAGTGTTCTCGCGGTCTGTTGTTCGGTCGACCACGGTTATCCCAACGTGAATTTTCTGTTCTCTCGTAAGGCCGTCGCCCTCGTGCGCCGATTTGTCCGTGGTTGTATCTCCCTGACTGATACCACTGACTCCTACCCTGGTCATTTCGATACTTCCACTGGTGGTTTTCCCACTTCGGAGATCGCCAATCCCTACTATTCCTGTTCTGGTTGCCTATCTGAGCATCAGTCTGAGTACTTGTCACCGGAGTACTCCGGTTTACCGACTGATCTCCCTCTCGAACGTTTAACGTGTTGATGGCTTCTACGTTTCTAGCTCGACCGTGCCCGACATGAGATGTCTGATCCAACTGTCTTAACACGTGCTCGGCTTCCACTGCCGTACGAATATTTGCCGCAATCAACATGCGCTGGACGTCAGCTGGCAACTGCTTTGTGATGGCGGTTATTAATTCACTTTCAGTCGGCGGGCTGTCCAGTTCGCGCATCTTCACCAGCTGGGACGTGAAATAATCGCAGAACCTTGTGGGTCCTCCCGAAGCGTACCTCCTCGAGTAAAGCTCTATCCTAAGCCCTTGCTGCGTGTCCAAACCCCAGTATTTTTCCAAAAATAGCTTCTTAAAGCCTTCGTAGCTATCGAAACAGTAGCGGAAGGCTTTAAACCATTCAAGGGCCTGGTCTTCCAAGAATTTTTCCACTACCCGTAATTTCCTATCCGCTGGTACCCGATGATCCGCCATATAATCATCTACCTCGCGGAGGAAACTTTTTGGCGTAGTCCTAGTGCCTGGTTTGAATTTCTTTGGCTTATAATCCGCCGAACGTAAGAGGCTATACATCGGTATTGAATTTTGGCCAAGCAAGGTCGACGTTCTCTCGTTCATCGTCGGTAATTTATACTCTTCATTGCCGGGTAGTTGCTCCTTGAACAGACTGTAGCCCAACTGATGTGATCCGCTACATAATTCCATTTTCTTCATTCCGGCCGTTTCCATTTTGAAATGTGGTTCATCCCGAATGTCTAATTTCTTCATTCCCTCTATTTCTTCGCGAAGCGCGTTAATTTGTTCTTCGTGGATCTCCAATTTCACCATCATTTTCGAGCCTTTCTCTTCGCTCCATTCGTGGATCTGTTTAGCAGTCTCTCCTACTATTTGTCCTGACACTTCCTTCCGTAACCTGGCAAAAGTTAGTTTCGTATCGGACTGCGCTGCTTGCGATACTGACGTCATCTTTTCGTCCAGGGCCTCGATTACCGCCAAGGCTTTCTCCGTCCTTTCTTCAACGATCCTGATATTTATCCGGTTGTCCGTGACCTGCTCCACTATCTCTTCGATCTTCGTGTCGCGGTCATTCGCTTTGGACCTGACCTGTTCCATTTCACCATTCAGCTGATCGATTTTCCCTTTGACATCCACGATTTCGCCATTCACGCGAGTTATGTCTCTCTCGATACTGGTCTCAACCTGATCAAGCCGCTGAACTATTCCCTCGACCTTTATTTCAACAACGGCATTGAGCTGAGAAACCGCGTCTATTTTATCGCTTAGTTCCTTAGCCCCCTTTTCGCATTGTTGTTGACCTCCTGATTTTTGTTCATTAAACTACTGCATTTCTCCTCAATCATCTTACTAGTCTCGGTTCGGTTTTCTTCCAATTTAACCTCAAAATGTGTTAATCTACCGTCAAAGTTCTCTAGTTGTTCTCTGACCTCCGCGCGCCCCTGTTTGCATTCATTTTCAAGCGTCTTAATATCGTCCTTCACGCTGTCCCTAATTTGCGCATAGTTCTCTTCCATCCTATTTTCAAGTGTCTTAATATCGTCCTTCACGCTGTCCCTAATTTGCGCATAGTTCTCTTCAATCTTATTTTCAAGCACACTCCGCGTCTCCTCACTACTTTTCTTTAAATCGTCCTTCACACCGTCCCTAATCTGCGCACTAATCTCTTCCATCAAAGCCCGCATGGCTTCACTATCCATGTCGCTATCCTTTGAGATGACAGGACCCCCCTCGCTAACGTCGGCGTCAACAAACCACAACAATATATAATTATTATTTATTTTAAAGGAAAAGATCCCTCTATCCAGACTTTACGTTCTTCCAGCTTCAAATAATTTTTACTTTAATCATCATTGCAAATTAAGCCTCAAAAACGGCTATCATTGAAGCTGCCTAACTGCCTAACATCATTAAGGTTCATGAAATTTATAGGAAAAGCAACGGGAAATTTCCGAAAGTGATTCTAATATTAGCCCTCAAATTCAGTTAATAAAGTTGCCGGTTGACCTGTGATTCTAAAATTGGGCTCGATTTTAAATACCAACACCTGTGGTATAGTGCCAGTAAATCAACCCATGCCTTCAACATTGAGGTCCTTCAAACACACAAAGTCATCAGAATCTCAAACTGAACCCATAAAATCAACCTACTGCCACTCGAAAAAAGAAAAGTAGGCGTGAGGTTACCTCTTTTCATCCACGGTTATACTAACGTAAAATATATTTCCTAATAGCAGGTTGTTTGGTGACGAAACACGCACCACTGGCTAACATCCGTGAATAAATAGGCACTAAGAAAAAGCCATTATTCACTTCAAACCTCACTTATGGGAAATTCATTTTATTGTTTCCCGGGATTCGAACTAATCCCCTTTAATTTTGGATGCGGCCCTGCTTACGCGAATGTCATGGCTCTGCCCATATCATTGGACCATGACTGTGTTCTCATTCATAAAACGATTTAAGATTGACATCAAGGTATCACTTATTCAACTATAATGAACTGGGCCTCGCGTGGAAATGTCAAAAGCAGACCTGGGTTACCAAATAATCGTGCCCACTCCTGGAAGCCGCACAAGTATGCCTTGCCTAATAAACAACACGCCCCTATCTTCGCATTAATGGTATGCAATAGGTGGGATAATTATGCGCCTATTAAACATGAAAATACATCCATTAAACCGTAAAACATGTCCCACCTGGAGCGTCATTCTATATGGCAGGTAAAGTAAATATGCGCCCCTATTTAACAGTAAAACACGTCGGACGTTGGGCCGACATTTTATATGGCACTATGGTAACCCTTTACGGAATTTCGGGCCACACGTTGCTCGGCAACCATGTCTACTATGGCGCTAAATTTCCTAAATCTGGGTAGCCCTTATTTACGGACATATCGAGCCCCCACAGATCACTTACGTCCTTTTATCTCGCACCACGTTGGACTGACTTTTTAGTATGTGCGCGTCACGTGGAAATGTCAGGTAATATAAATATACGCGCCTATTTCAATATATGCACCACGTTGGAAGCGCCATTTTTAGTATGCACCCGTCCCTACACATAATGGCTCCGGCATGATATCTACAGTGCGTTAACGGGTTGGAATAAAACAAATAGGCGCTTAACTAGACTTAGCTTAAAGGCATACAGGGTAGGAGACGGATCATACCTAATTACAATGAGAACACATTCGGGTTAAAGTTTAGATTAATACAAGTGGTTTATTAGGCCTTAATGATGATGATGGTAATGACGCATTTATTTACAAATGAATTACATGGATTATTATCAATTGTTGTTGTTTGTTATCGACTTTTAGTCGTATGTGATGGATCCGAGTATTATCTATCGCAGAGCGATCCATTATGACGGGATTCGAACGGAAAACACTTATCATAGACACTGAGGCTATGTGATATCATTGACCAATAGGATTAACATGCATGCAACGAATCTGAGCAATCCCTATACTAAACACACAACCATTCCCCAACGAAGTACCAAGAAGGAACTCATAAAAATGTGGAACAAACGCCCGGGTTTGAACCGACCCTCACTTGTAAAAAATTCACCACCCCGATGGTCAGCACCATCGGCAACTCAATTATAATCACAACAAGATACATAAACACTCAGAGAACACAAATTATATACAGTAAACACGTGAGACATCCAGCCTTCGGTTGAGCATTGGGGTACCAATGCCGCTGTCGGGAACTGAACTGACACCCCTTGGGATGGAGGTGGGACTCTGAAAACCCTAAGCTACATTATACCCAAGTGTGTAATGACAGTAAACTAACAAGTACTGGTAACAATCGCCGTGTCATTTATTAGCGACTACATCATTCTGGCGTGTTGAATATTCCATTATTAGGCGATTCTTCCGGCCCTCGTTCTCTTTAACTCAAGGCTCCCCCTTATACGAGCGGACGAGCATACAAAAAAACCAACACTTCTCCTCACTAGGTCAACTGCCCCAGCCCCTGCACGGCGGGTGGTCAATGGCCTCGGCCTTCACAGGCATAACGCCACTTCTTAACAAAACACCCCATCTCGGGGATCGTTCACTAATAAACTGAGCTTCATTGTTCATTAAACAAAATTACATCGGCTATCAATACTTCACTTCAATTCAACACACACATTCGTTTACAATATCATGATCCCGCGACGCGACATCGGTTTCTATGATACCAATACTTGCATGATTACCATAACTACAATTTATTATTATTATTATTATTATTATTATTATTATTATTATTGGGTTCATCATTACACTATCTCCCTACACGACTTACCTGGAAATTAGACCATACTGCGTGATTTACCAGCCATGCATTATCAACGCTGGACTAACTACAGCCTAACTTGAATTACTCTGAATTACAAAAAATTGGTTTCCTGACGCATCAATAATTACAAGTTTCCCGAAATAAAATGATTAAGTCAATCTACTACTGCATGCAAACTTATCGTATTACCCCTTTATTTACAATTGATTGCTCAGACGTGTTACTAATTAAATAAAGTAAATAGAAGCTACGTGTATCATGGTAGCACATCTACATCTAGAGTTACAATCTCTAACATTATAGCGTCAGGTAATGATAACTGTTCCCCGCCCAATCTGATTACGTCATATTAAATATGATTGATACTCATCTCCATCACTCGATGACCCGTTGTCAGCTCAGGAAGTCCATTGCTGGTTTAGTGCTGACCCATAGGCACCAAAGCAGTTACTGGAGGCACCATTCTTCTTTCCAACCGGGAGTCCATTGTTCTAGGTTGACGAAACCGCTGGCAGTATTCCTGAGGCACACAATACGTCACTATTTATTCCAAGATTTGTTTAGTTACATTCAGTGTGAACGTCCAGCCACGATATCGGACCTCACTCTGCAATCCGCGGTTCAGTATCGGATTCCGCGTACCTTTGTTACTGCTCGACACAGTAGCGCCGTAGTAATAATAATAATATTATTACAAATTATATTTAATGTTCGCGACACGTCCCTGATCTTTAAAGTTTAGACACTAGCATCGCGTCTATCCAATCTCTGCAATATTTACGTACAGTACGCGATTTCACTTGTAAATTAAATTTAAATTCACTCAAACAAAAGATCGCTGGAAGCTCGAATGCACATAGCTTCGCCGTCTGTAAGCCGCCAGTCCAGACTGACTCTTGTCCCTTCCTGCAGTAGTTTTTACTAGGGAGCGATACCCCTTCCACTAATTTGCGTAGCGCCTATTCCCGGCGTACTCGAGGTAAAATAGTGCGGGTGACCGGTGACCAGTATCTAGTTGGTGCGATTGAGACATAACCACTCAATTATCCTTCGGTGAATCTCTTTAAATTAATTAAAATATGTTCTGCTTCCCCTACCACACGGGGTGAAGTCCCTCCGTCGAGGACGTGTCATGAGACTAACCAGATGGCCACAGTACTTTTCCACGCAGAAACAACACAGTATTCTTTCTTCTGCTGAAAGTTATCACGGAAGAGGACATTAAACACTCTAAATAAATGTCCCAGTAACATTTATCCCTTTTAAATCGGGAGATGAGCCCCTAATTCGAGTTTTGTTAATTTTCTACCTCGTAGGTAATTAAGTTGGCCAGTCCGATTCCAAGATGGCTTCTATATTCCGTTTCGAAAAAGTTAGTTTCCCCTCATTCTGTGAGTCTTGAGGAGGGATGTCTTCTCTCGAGTGATGTCACAGGGAATCCCCATTCGTAACCCCTCCCGGGTCTAAGTTGGCTTGGCTTCATCTGCAGGGCCCCCGCTACACAAAGGATAATACTGCGCAATAAGTCGCAGACAAAGAAATCTCGTAGAATAATTTTAAAATACACAATTTATCCATCTCAATGATATGAATATTAATTAGTTTCAGTATGACCTCTATTAATGATATGAATATTAATCATTTTCTGCGTTCTTTCCCTTTAATAGCATTGCGTGCATAATTACGGAGATCGATATCAACCCAAGGTCCTTGGATCATGCCCCTGTCGGGTTCATATTCCCCTCTCCCCGAGAAGAAATGGGTACAGGCACTGGACACATTTCGTCGCTAAACATTCAATTGGCAATATCGATTCACAACTGTTTCCAAATCTTTGCTTTCTGGCGAAGTTCCTGGTTCTCTCTTTCCAGATAATATGCTATCTGACGCAATGCTTCTCTGTAGTTCTCCAGGTACTGACATTCTGGACATTCTTCATCCCCAAGATCTCTCTGTGAAAACAAATTCTCCAAATAATTGACTTCTTCGGCTTCCTCATTTGGTCCCGACTCTTCATCTGACACGTCACGTCGATCTTCTTCTCCGTCTTCCTCATCGTCTTCTTCTTCCGTTTCCCCAAGTTCTTCAGCGTTGTCCCCGTCTTCTAAGTTGCCTCCGGACGTATGGTACAACTTCAGATTTGCCGCGTTGTAGATGGTTTCGGTCGCGCCGTGCATGCTTTGCACCTTGTACGAGTTGTTGTCGAGGTTCTGGATGACTCGGTAAGGACCGATGTACAGTTCAGCGAACGTGTGGTGGAACTTGTTAGGTGGATCGGAAACTGTTGGTCGTTTAACGAGAACAAGTTCCCCTACGCGCAGTGGTCGATGGTACCTCTTGTTACGGAGACGACGTAATCTTCGTTCTGCTTGGGCCTTCAAATGTTGTGCTGTCTCCTGTATGCATAGCTCAACCGATAGCCTAGGATCCTGCGGACATTTTAAGACCTCGTGCCATGGTCTCTTCGGGAAACTGTCGAAATGAATCACTGACGGAATTTGGCCGGTGGATTCGTGGATAGTGCCGTTGATACTTTCTGTGATAACAGGAATCACGTCCACCCAACGCCAATGTTGTCTAGGACAGTAGATACGGCAAAATTTTGCGATTTCTCGCATTATCCGTTCTGCGGGATTCGACTCCGGATGCCTAATTGAACTTAGATGATGTTTGATGTTTAAGTTGTCGATGTCTCGCTTGAAGTTTCCCGATGTGAACTGCGACCCATGATCCGTGAGAACACATTCGGGCTTGCCCATACGTGGTATGATTTTAGTCTTCAACTGATTTATAACGGCTCTAGTATTTGCCTTCTGGATTGGACAGAGAGTGACGAATTTTGAAAACACATCCACGCATACCAAAATGTATTGAAGCCCTCTCTTTCCCTTGGGAAGTGGTCCGTAAAAGTCTAAAGCGAACAGTTCCCGAGGTTTACTTGGCAACAACGGCTTCGGTTTTTGCTTAAGTAGGTATGGATTGGGTTTTACCCGTTGACAAATGTCGCAAGTAAGGAGTACCTGCTGAACAGTTTTCCTCAAATTTTTCCAGATAAAAGTTTCCCGAAGTGTAGCAATCACTTTATCTCTCCCTGCGTGACCTGTAACGTGATGAGCGAGCCAAACTAAATCAACCTGCAACGTCGTTGGAACCACGAACCTGAATTGCGTGTGGTCCTCGTCCACGAATTTATGCAGCATGCCATTAAAAAATTGGTACTTCTCGGATCTTTTCTGAAGTTCACGGTACTCATCGGTCCCTGGCTGTATTCTACGTTGGAGGAAATCGATCAACTTCTTCATTTCCGGACACTTCTGCTGTTCTTCACCAATAGTCCGCAGCCTTTCTATGATTTCGCGGTCCCCTTGTTCTATCAACTGTATTTGGTTAACCACGATAGGTTCCGGATCTGGATTTCTACTGAGGGCGTCTGCAATTACATTTGCCTTTCCGGCGCAGTGCTCAACTGTAATGTCGAATTGCTGCACAAACAAACACCACCGGCTGACTCTCTCGCTTGTTAATGCAGATTTCATCATGAACGTCAGAGCTTTGTGATCCGTTCTCAACACAATTGGGTACCCATAAATGTATTTCTTCCAATGGTTAAGAGCGGTCACGATGCGAGCATCTCTAGTTCGGTCACGGTGTATTTCAACTCATGCGATCTTAATTTGCGACTCATGAAAGCCAAATAGGTGATCCTCTGTTCGGGTTCGGGCGTCTCTTGATACAGCACTGCCCCGACTCCTATAATCGACGCATCAGTTTGCACAATAAACTTTTGTGTATAGTTCGGATATCCTAATTTCACACTATGGGCCAACAGATCCTTTGCTTTAGCAAATGCTTCATCGCATGCAATGTCCCATTTCCACCTATTGTTTTTCTTGAGGAGATCTTGTAATGGTGCAACTATACTGGTGTAGTTCGGACAATGATCCGCGAAAAAGTTACAAACTCCTAAAAATTGCCTGACATGTTTCACCTTCGTCGGCTTTGGAAAATTTTGATTTGCCTTTAATTTAACAGGATTGGGCATGATTCCTTCTGAGTCGATCACATGACCTAAAAATAGGATACTCCTTTGGCAGAAATTAGACTTGGGTAGGTTTACCTTGAAGTTGTTCCTTTCTAAATCAGCTAATAGTTTATCAAGTTTCTCCAGGTGCTCTGGCAAAGTTTCAGATGCAATAAGGATGTCATCCACGTACCTCACCGTAAACTGTTTAACTTCGTCACTGAGGTTACGATCTAGTGCCCTAATGAGCGCTGACCCTGCTGTTTTCAATCCAAAGGGTAACCGGTTAAAAACGTAGGTTTGCCCATCAAACAGAAACCCGGTCAAAATTTTGGTGGCTGGGTCAAGTTCAACGTGATGAAATGATGATGTCAGATCAACTCCACTAAATAATTTCATTCCCCGGAATTTCTTAAGGACCTCTTTTATACACGGGGCCTGGTCATACTCTGGGATTAATCGCTGGTTTACTGCTCGCGCGTCGAGGCAAACCCGCAACGAACCGTTGCCCTTCTCCACCACGACCAACGGATTCAAAAATGGTGTAGGTGATTTTGATATAATTCCGTTATCTTCCATCTCCTGTATAATTTTCTTCACCCCAGCGTGAAACTTTTCAGGTATCGGGTATGGTCGTTGCCGAAATGGCTCCCAATTGTTGACGACTATGGAATATTTGAAATTTGGAATTTTCCCTGGACGTGAACCAAATACATTTTCGTGTCTCTCTATGACTTTCTGTAATGTGCCTTTGTCTTCCTCCCCTATCTTCGCTTCGTCGATCTTTTCTTGGACTACCTCCGCCAATGATGGTCCTTCATTCTCCGCTTCTAACTTGAAAATCATCCCTTCAAACTCCTTGATCATCTCGTCCCGATAGGCATCCCAGTTTGGGAAGCAATCTCCTCCTTCATGTTTCAATTGTTCTATCTCCATGGTCCAAATTTTCTCCTCCCCGTGTTGTCCCTCGAAGTCGTTCAACCTTACATCTCCCTGAATTGAATCGTTCCTGAATCTAATTTCATTCTTGTCCATGTCAATGACCGCTTTAAATTCCCGGAGAAAATCAGCTCCAATGATGATATTATATTCCATTCTAGTCAGAATTATGAACGGATGTGATATGAGGTTGTTCCCAATTTCCAAATCTAGATAGGCCTGGCTATTGCATGTAGTTGTGCGGTCCGGAATTATTCCTCGAACCTTAATATTGGAAATCGGAATGATTGGAATACATTGCTTCGATTCCAGTTCTTTGACTAATACTTTAGATACCACGCTGACGCTCGCGCCTGTGTCCTCACTCCTCCTCACTCGGTTTTCCTAATTTTTTTTGCTGACCTCCGCCTCCACTTGAATATGGTGGTGCGCGGGCATCAAGATTACTGGCACGGTTTGCAGCATTATGTGCCTGTAGTTCGAGGCTCTCTGCCCCTCGACATTCATCCGACTTAGCAAACTGCTGCATCGAATCCTTCCACCTATCGTTTCCGGCCTGGGTATCTCGCAGATCTCTGACATAACGGCGTGACTCATTTCTTCTGTCGTTCAGGTCACCCCGATAGTATTCTCGCGGTCTGTTGTTCGGTCGACCACGGTTATCCCAACGTGAATCTTCTGTTCTCTCGTAAGGCCGTCGCCCTCGTGCGCCGATTTGTCCGTGGTTGTATCTCCCTGACTGATACCACTGACTCCTACCCTGGTCATTTCGATACTTCCACTGGTGGTTTTCCCACTTCGGAGATCGCCAATCCCTACTATTCCTGTTCTGGTTGCCTATCTGAGCATCAGTCTGAGTACTTGTCACCTGAGTACTCCGGTTTACCGACTGATCTCCCTCTCGAACGTTTAACGTGTTGATGGCTTCTACGTTTCTAGCTCGACCGTGCCCGACATGAGATGTCTGATCCAACTGTCTTAACACGTGCTCGGCTTCCACTGCCGTACGAATATTTGCCGCAATCAACATGCGCTGGACGTCAGCTGGGAACTGCCTCGTAATGGCGGTTATTAATTCATTTTCTGTCGGCGGGCTGTCCAGTTCGCGCATCTTCACCAGCTGGGACGTGAAATATTCGCAGAACCTTGTGGGGTCCTCCCGAAGCGTACCTCCTCGAGTAAAGCTCTAACCTAAGCCCTTGCTGCGTGTCCAAACCCCAGTATTTTTTCCAAAAATAGCTTCTTAAAGCCTTCGTAGCTATCGAAACAGTAGCGGAAGGCTTTAAACCATTCAAGGGCCTGGTCTTCCAAGAATTTTTCCACTACCCGTAATTTCCTATCCGCTGGTACCCGATGATCCGCCATATAATCATCTACCTCGCGGAAGAAACTTTTTGGCGCAGTCCTAGTGCCTGGTTTGAACTTCTTTGGCTTATCGTCCGCCGAACGTAAGAGGCTATACATAGGTAACGAATTTTGGCCAAGCAAGGTCGACGTCCTCTCGTCTATCGCCGGTAACTTATATTCTTCATTGCCAGGTAATTGTTCCTTGAACAGACTGTAGCCTAACTGGTGCGATCCGCTACCTAATTCCATTTTCTTCATTCCAGCTGTTTCCATTTTGAAATGTGGTTCATCCTGAATGTCTAATTTCTTCATTCCCTCTATTTCTTCGCGAAGTGCGTTAATTTGTTCTTCGTGGATCTCCAATTTCACCATCATTTTTGAGCCTTTCTCTTCGCTCCACTCGTGGATCTGTTTAGCAGTCTCTCCTACTATTTGTCCTGACACTTCCTTCCGTAACCTGGCAAAAGTTAGTTTCGTATCGGACTGCGCTGCTTGCGATACCGACGTAATCTTCTCGTCCAGGGCCTCGATTACCGCCAATGCTTTCTCCGTCCTTTCTTCCACGATCCTGATATTTGTCTGATTGTCCTCGACCTGCTCCCTTATCTCTTCGATCTTCGTGTCGCGGTCATTCGCTTTGGATCTGACCTGTTCCATTTCACCATTCAGCTGATCGATTTTCCCTTTGACATCCACGATTTCGCCATTCACGCGAGTTATGTCTCTCTCGATACCGGTCTCAACCTGATCAAGCCGCTCAACTATTCCCTCGACCTTTATTTCAACAACGGCATTGAGCTGAGAAACCGCGTCTATTTTATCGCTTAGTTCCTTAGCCCCCTTTTCGCATTGTTGTTGAACCTCCTGAATTTTGTTCATTAAACTACTGTATTTCTCCTCGATCATCTTACTAGTCTCGGTTCGGTTTTCTTCCAATTTAACCTCAAAATGTGTTAATTTACCGTCAAAGTTCTCTAGTTGTTCTCTGACCTCCGCGCGCCCCTGTTTGCATTCATTTTCAAGCGTCTTAATATCGTACTTCACGCTGTCCCTAATCTGCGCAATGTTCTCTTCCATCCTATTTTCAAGCGTCTTAATATCGTCCTTCACGCTACCCCTAATCTGCGCACTGTTCTTTTCCATCTTATCTTCCATCGCCTTCCTGCTCTCCCTAATCTGCGCACTATTCTCTTCCATCCTATTTCCAAGTGTCTTAATGTCGTCCTTCACGCTGACCATAATCTCCTCCATCAAAGCCCACATGGCTTCACTATCCATGTCGCTATCCTTTGAGATGACAGGACCCCCCTCGCTAACGTCGGCGTCAACAAACCACAACAATATATAATTATTATTTATTTTAAAGGAAAAGATTCCTCTATCTAAACTTTACGTTCTTCCAGCTTCAAATAATTTTTACTTTAATCATCATTGCAAATTAAGCCTCAAAAACGGCTATCATTGAAGCTGCCTAACTGCCTAACATCATTAAGGTTCATGAAATTTATATGAAAAGCAACGGGAAATTTCCGAAAATGATTATACTATTAGCCCTCAAATTCAGTTAATACAGTTGCCGGTTGACCTGTGATTCTAAAATTGGGCTCGATTTTAAATACCAACACATGTGGTATAGTGCCAGTAAATCAACCCATGCCCTCAGCATTGAGGTCCTTCAAACACACAAAGTCATCAGAATCTCAAACTGAACCCATGAAATCAACCTACTGCCACTCGAAAAAGAAAAGTAGGCGTGAGGTTACCTCCTTTCATCCACGGTTATACTAACGTAAAATATATTTCCTAATAGCAGGTTATTTGGTGAAGAAACACACACCACTGGCTAATATCCGTGAATAGATATGCACTAAGAAAAAGCCACTATTCACTTCAAACCTCACTTATGGGAAATTCATTTTATTGTTTCCCGGGATTCGAACTGATCCCCTTTAATTTTGGATACGCCCCTGCTTACGCGAATGTCATGGCTCTGCCCATATCATTGGACCATGACTGTGTTCTCATTCATAAAACGATTTAAGATTGACATCAAGGTATCACTTATTCAACTATAATGAACTGGGCCTCGCGTGGAAATGTCAGAAGCAGACCTGGGTTACCGAATAATCGTGCCCACTCCTGGAAGCCGCACAAGTATGCCTTGCCTAATACATAACACAACACGCCCCTATCTTCGCATTGTTGTTGCGATAGGTGGGATAATTATGCGCCTATTAAACATGAAAATACGTCCATTAAACCGTAAAACATGTCCCACCTGGAGCGTCATTCTATATGGCAGGTGAAGTAAATATGCGCCCCTATTAACAGTAAAACACGTCGGACGTTGGGCCGACATTTTATATGGCGCTATGGTACCCCTTTACGGAATTTCGGGCCACACGTTGCTCGGCTACCATGTCTACTATGGCGCTAAATTTCCTAAATCTGGGTAGCCCTTATTTACGGACATATCGAGCCCCCACAGTTCACTTACGCCCTTTTACCTCGCACCACGTTGGACTGACATTTTAGTATGTGCGCGTCACGTGGAAATGTCCGGTAATATAAATATACGCGCCTATTTCAATATATGCACCACGTTGGAAGCGCCATTTTTAGTATGCTCCCGTCCCTACACATAATGGCTCCGGCATGATATCTACAGGGCGTTAACGGGTTGGAATAAAACAAATAGGCGCTTAACTAGACTTAGCTTAAAGGCATACAGGGTAGGAGACGGATCATACCTAATTACAATGAGAACACATTCGGGTTAAAGTTTAGATTAATACAAGTGGTTTATTAGGCCTTAATGATGATGATGGTAATGACGCATTTATTTACAAATGAATTACATGGATTATTATCAATTGTTGTTGTTTGATATCGACTTTTAGTCGTATGTGATGGATCCGAGTATTATCTATCGCAGAGCGATCCATTATGACGAGATTCGAACGGAAAAACACTTATCATAGACACTGAGGCTATGTGATATCATTGACCAATAGGATTAACATGCATGCAACGAATCTGAGCAATCCCTATACTAAACACACAACCATTCCCCAACGAAGTACCAAGAAGGAACTCATAAAAATGTGGAACAAACGCCCGGGTTTGAACCGACCCTCACTTGTAAAAAATTCACCACCCCGATGGTCAGCACCATCGGCAACTCAATTATAATCACAACAAGATACATAAACACTCAGAGAACACAAATTATATACAGTAAACACGTGAGACATCCAGCCTTCGGTTGAGCATTGGGGTACCAATGCCGCTGTCGGGAACTGAACTGACACCCCTTGGGATGGAGGTGGGACTCTGAAAACCCTAAGCTACATTATACTCAAGTGTGTAATGACAGTAAACTAACAAGTACTGGTAACGATCGCCGTGTCATTTATTAGCGACTACATCATTCTGGCGTGTTGAATATTCCATTATTAGGCGATTCTTCCGGCCCTCGTTCTCTTTAACTCAAGGCTCCCCCTTATACGAGCGGACGAGCATACAAAAAAAACCAACACTTCTCCTCACTAGGTCAACTGCCCCAGCCCCTGCACGGCGGGTGGTCAATGGCCTCGGCCTTCACAGGCATAACGCCCTTTCTTAACAAAACACCCCATCTCGGGGATCGTTCACTAATAAACTGAGCTTCATTGTTCATTAAACAAAATTACATCGGCTCTCAATACTTCACTTCAATTCAACACACACATTCGTTTACAATATCATGATCCCGCGACGCGACACCGGTTTCTATGATACCAATACTTGCATGATTACCATAACTACAATTTATTATTATTATTATTATTATTATTATTATTATTATTATTATTATTATTATTATTATTATTATTATTATTATTATTGGGTTCATCATTACACTATCTGCCTACACGACTTACCTGGAAATTAGACCATACTGCGTGATCATAATTAACTTCCTCGTAATAACGGTGTAATTAATCCATATCTAAATTGTGATTTCTGATAAAATCGTCACACGGTAATACAATTATGAATTAAATATTCCTCAATTTGCACTTAAATTGTGATAAGCCTGCCAATTAAAATCGTACACTTCCTATCTAAATATATGTCAGTGGAGGCCTATGGTGTCAGTTCCGAAGTCATATCTCGTAGTTCTGGGTGCTCACGGAATAAAATTACACTATTTACCAGCCATGCATTATCAACGCTGGACTAACTACAGCCTAACTTGAATTACTCTGAATTACAAAAAATTGGTTTTCTGACGCATCAATAATTACAAGTTTCCCGAAATAAAATGATTAAGTCAATCTACTACTGCATGCAAACTTATCGTATTACCCCTTTATTTACAATTGATTGCTCAGACGTGTTACTAATTAAATAAAGTAAATAGAAGCTACGTGTATCATGGTAGCACATCTACATCTAGAGTTACAATCTCTAACATTATAGCGTCAGGTAATGATAACTGTTCCCCGCCCAATCTGATTACGTCATATTAAATATGATTGATACTCATCTCCATCACTCGATGGCCCGTTGTCAGCTCAGGAAGTCCATTGCTGGTTTAGTGCTGACCCATAGGCACCAAAGCAGTTACTGGAGGCACCATTCTTCTTTCCAACCGGGAGTCCATTGTTCTAGGTTGACGAAACCGCTGGCAGTATTCCTGAGGCACACAATACGTCACTATTTATTCCAAGATTTGTTTAGTTACATTCAGTGTGAACGTCCAGCCACGATATCGGACCTCACTCTGCAATCCGCGGTTCAGTATCGGATTCCGCGTACCTTTGTTACTACTCGACACAGTAGCGCCGTAGTAATAATAATAATATTATTACAAATTATATTTAATGTTCGCGACACGTCCCTGATCTTTAAAGTTTAGACACTAGCATCGCGTCTATCCAATCTCTGCAATATTTACGTACAGTACGCGATTTCACTTGTAAATTAAATTTAAATTCACTCAAACAAAAGATCGCTGGAAGCTCGAATGCACATAGCTTCGCCGTCTGTAAGCCACCAGTCCAGACTGACTCTTGTCCCTTCCTGCAGTAGTTTTTACTAGGGAGCGATACCCCTTCCACTAATTTGCGTAGCGCCTATTCCCGGCGTACTCGAGGTAAAATAGTGCGGGTGACCGGTGACCAGTATCTAGTTGTTGCGATTGAGACATAACCACTCAATTATCCTTCGGTGAATCTCTTTAAATTAATTAAAATATGTTCTGCTTCCCCTACCACACGGGGTGAAGTCCCTCCGTCGAGGACGTGTCATGAGACTAACCAGATGGCCACAGTACTTTTCCACGCAGAAACAACACAGTATTCTTTCTTCTGCTGAAAGTTATCACGGAAGAGGACATTAAACACTCTAAATAAATGTCCCAGTAACATTTATCCCTTTTAAATCGGGAGATGAGCCCCTAATTCGAGTTTTGTTAATTTTCTACCTCGTAGGTAATTAAGTTGGCCAGTCCGATTCCAAGATGGCTTCTATATTCCGTTTCGAAAAAGTTAGTTTCCCCTCATTCTGTGAGTCTTGAGGAGGGATGTCTTCTCTCGAGTGATGTCACAGGGAATCCCCATTCGTAACCCCTCCCGGGTCTAAGTTGGCTTGGCTTCATCTGCAGGGCCCCCGCTACACAAAGGATAATACTGCGCAATAAGTCGCAGACAAAGAAATCTCGTAGAATAATTTTAAAATACACAATTTATCCATCTCAATGATATGAATATTAATTAGTTTCGGTATGACCTCTATTAATGATATGAATATTAATCATTTTCTGCGTTCTTTCCCTTTAATAGCATTGCGTGCGTAATTACGGAGATCGATATCAACCCAAGGTCCTTGGATCATGCCCCTGTCGGGTTCACATTATTATTAGTAGTCAGCTGTGTGGTATAGAGGTAGTATGCTTGTCCTTATTTCAGGGACCTGCATTCGTTTTCCGGACAGTTCAAGGATTTATTAATACTGGACTGAAGAGTAGAACGGCGTTCACTTGATACGAGATTTTCTCAACATCTTAGTTACAGGAACAAAAAGAGCACAGTGAGAAGAAGACGTTGCTGACCTAATGGAGGCTTGTAGTAGTGTCTCAACGGCGCACTAACGGCAAGAGTCTTGGAAAGGTGTAGCAATCCAACTGATGAGCCTACTGCTACACTGGGGTGAAACGCCGGTAATTTCGCAACTGAAAAAGCCTAACGAGTTTAAATGTTTCTGACATTTTCAATAGATGCAATTAAATTGCGGTCTCCTTCTGGGAACTGTTTTCAAAGAACTTACTCCTCGTCTTATAAATGAATATTCCCCCAATTTGTCCTCTTTAATTCCAACTTTATCTTCATATTATGACCTTTCCTACTTTTTAAAACTCCACTGAACCTTATTCACCTATTAAAGTCATTCCACGCCACCTCTCTACTGAAATGAAATGGCGTATAGCTTTTAGTGCCGGGAGTGTCCGAAGATACGTTCTGCTCGCCAGGTGCAGGATCTTTGATTTGACGCCGTAGGCGACCTGCCCGTCGTGATGAGGATGAAATAATGATGATTACGACACATACACCCAGCCCCCTGTCAGCGGAATTAACCAATGATGGTTAAAATTCCCGACCCTTTCGGGAATCGAACCCAGGACCCCAGTGACCAAAGGCCAGCACGCTAACCATTTAGCCATGGAGCTGGACATCTCTCTACTGACACCTCGGAACATACCGCTTAGTCGAACAACTGGTCTCCTTACTTCCAAGTCTTCCCAGCCCAAAGTTTGCAACATTTCCGTAAAACTACTCTCAGCCTAAAATGGGACTGAAATTTTGGTGGAAGTTACAGATGCTGAAATACCCTGCGATACCCATCAACAAATAATAGCAGACGGAATTGCTAATATGCAAATATTTTCCTGTAGTTGCTGTTAAATGGAGAGCTAAGTCTGATTATCTTGAATAAATAGTTTTCCAGATAAGAATCTACAAAATAATCCTTAAAACATGCAGAGTGAGAGAAAGAGAGAAAATCCTCAAGGGATAGCTGCCAAGGAACAAGAGATACAGTAACAACATCAAGGTACAATAATAGTAATGTAGTGTAATGCCATTAAAATTTTTCATAAGTCAGCGCTAATCTCAGTGGGTGGTCCGTAATTAAAATGTAAGAACAATCAATGCACAATCTTTCCTTTTATTTTTACTGCTCATTTCTGTTTTTTATCGATTGTAATTATTTCATTGGAAAACAAGAAATGAAATAAACTCGTGTATCATCATGTTGCCAGTTGAAGCAACGCCTGATTAAAACAGGTACGTATCTACTGTATAACCCCTTTATTGATCCCTAAAGATCTCCATATTCATGTTGAGAGGGCCATATAGTAAATATACAACTCAATAAATGATGTAAAATTGCCCCAAGCCCATTACCATTACAACTCTCCTTCGCCTTCTAGTAATAACCCGCTGAGGAGGGAGAAGGTAGTGGGCAGGTAAGATTACCGTTCTGAATACTGTGTTATTAACGAGGCTGATGGTGCAGAATAGTGATTAATTATTCCACTACTTCATATCAGTGTGATAAGATCATGTATGTCTGCGACGATGTCCCGTGACAGGCGACCTGTTCCGACTTCTCACTGGAGCAATTTTGAATTTATGGTGCCTATTTAGCTCACGAAGGGGCTGCCTGGCCGAGGCGGTAAAGGCGTGCTCGGTTCGCCCGTAAGGATGTGGGTTTGAATCCCCGTCAAGAAGTCGTAAACCAGCTCGATAGCTGCAGTCGCTTAAGTGCGGCCAGTATCCAGTATTCGGGAGATAGTAGGTTCGAACCCCACTATCGGCAGCCCTGAAGATGATTTTCCGTGGTTTTCCATTTTCACACGAGGCGAATGCTGGGGCTGTACCTTAATTAAGGCCACGGCCGCTTCCTTCCCATTCCTAGCCCTTTCCTGTCCCATCGTCGCCATAAGACCTACCTGTGTCGGTGCGACGTAAAGCAACTAGCAAAAAAAAAAAAAAAAGTCGTAAAATTTAAGAAACTAGATTTCCACCTCCGGAGGTGCATATGGCTCTGAGGTTCACTCAGCCTACACCAAAAATGAGTACCAGGTTAATTCCTGGGGGGCAAAGGCGGCCGGGCGTAGAGCTAACCCCTCTACCCCATAACGTGCCGAGGTTAACAATGGTCGAAGCCTTTACCTTCCACTCCTCCAAGGGCCTTCATGGCCTGTACAGAGGTGACTTTGCTTTGCTTTGCATTTAGCTAATGACTCCGACGATCAACCTAGTTTGAGGATATCAGCAACTTCAACCAATCAACAGCTATCTATCATCATAATTCTATCGTCTTCGTGTTATAATTTCATTTTACATCACGCACGTGCACTTGTTTTTATATAAATTCCTCAGAATTGTGCACCGATTCATATTCAGTACTACAGTACATTCGACCACAGATCGTACAATCAATAGGAATGGAATTATTCAGATGAAGACGAAAGCCGACATATTGGGAGACTGCGGTCGCCTGCCTATTAGCGTGCTTCATTCTTCCCATGCGGTATTTAAACCAATCCTACAGTCTCATTAAAACGACGATAACACTTAAACTGTAACTTAGAAGCTGTAAAGGACAGTTTTTATCTAATAATATTATAAAGATGAAATAAATGAAATGGCGTAAGGCTTTTAGTGCCGGGAGTGTCCGAAGGCAAGTTTGGCTCTCCAGATGCAGGTCTTTCCATTTCACGCTTGTAGGCGACCTGCGCGTCGTGATCGGGACATACACCCATCCCCCGTACCAGCGGAATTAACAAATTATGGTTTAATTCCCGAACCTGCCGGGAATCGAACCCGAGACCCTGTGACCAAAGGTCAGCACGCTAACTATTTAACCATGGAGCCGGACATTATAAAGGTAAGTATAGGCTAAGAGGTGTTTTGATAAGAATTACGAGAGTTATTTGAAAATTTAATTTCTAATTTTCACGTTGCATTTTAACTGCAAACTATAATGTAACAAGCCCTGTTTGAGTGGGTTATGCTTTACAAATAGGTACAGTATACACTGACATGCCAAAGTTATAGGATACCAGTATTTAAAAGAGGTTCCACCGTACCTCGACGTCTTGCAAGTGCCCAGACCGGTCTTACCATTGACTTAAACGTCCTCTCCTTCAGATCCTTTCTACAATCCATAAACCTTGTGAAGAGATCTGCAACCTGTATTTATCTTTATTTTTGGCTTTATTTTATGAGGACATTTCCTTACATTGACTCTTAGGTAATGGGAGCCATCCCATCAACTTAGCATTTAAAACTTGAGAGGACTTCAGCTCCTGGTGAATCTTACAACTTGACTTTTCACCCCGTTTACTATTACACCATTGTCTGCTGTCCATCTCACAACTTTGTCGAGGTCTATTTGCAGTCGCTCACAATAACACGTGTTCCTTTTTTAATATTTAGTACTTTTGACTATGACGTGTATTTATTATTATTTTTTGTAACTAAAACAAATAGCAAAAAAAAAAAAAATCATAAATTTTGTCTTAGCTCTGTGGATGATTAGCGAGTTTTTATCCACCCATGCTCTGAGGTTATTGAATGCAGTCTTGATATCCGTGGGATCCTTGGATATCAGCGTCATATCGTCTGCGTGTGTTATTAGCTTGACCTTTTCGGTCCCCAGTTCGTTTATGGTGTCCGATGTCATCAAGTTGCTATTTGCTTTACGTCACATCGACACAGATAGGTCTTGTGGCGACGGTGGGATAGGGAAGGCCTAGGAGTGGGTAGGAAGCGGCCGTGGCCTTAATTAAGGCACAGCCCCAGCATTTGCCTGTTGTGAAAATGGAAAACTACGGAAAACCATCTTCAGGATTGCCGACAGTGGGATTCGAGCGCACTATCTCCCGGATGCAAGCTCACACCTGTGCGACTTTTACCGCACGGCCAACTCGCCCGGTGTCATCAGGTTGAATAGCATATGGCTCATCGGGTCTCCTTGCAGAACTCCTCTCGTCTGCGTTAGGGCGGGCGTGGTGGAGGTTCCGTCATAGGTTTACACCTGGTTTGCATTAAGTAGGCTATGGCTTTTATTATCTCCATTCGTATTGTAAGACTGGTAGTGCTTTCTCAAGATTTTTATGGGTATTTTTCCGTCAATGCTGTTAGATGGTTTTGCGTAGTCGATGAAAACGGCGAACAGTGCGCTGGTTGGTTGGGTTAGTGCGCTGTCTAATTCGACTATGATTTCTTCTTCGATGGCCTGTAAAGCCGATTTACCTTCCAAGAACCTGTACTGGCTTGGTGGCATCTCTCTTGCTATTCTTGGTCGTATGCGACGTACTATGATCTTTGAGAAAATCTTGAAGACATTACATCTAGAGCTTATTCCCCTGTATGAACTGGGGTCGTTCTTGCTACCTTTTCCTTTGTATAGCGTGATTGCCTGTTTTCTTCTTCTTTTCATGCATTCGCTGAATTGTAGTGGAAGACATCAAACAAACATTAGGACTACCAGACACCACCACATCGATTGTCGTACTTGAAGAAAGGAAACAGAAATCCCAGCAGATACCTAAAGGTTTCTGCGAAACGGAAGTAATGAAGAACAATGAATGGAAGGGCCCAGACTGCAAAATATGCCATGTATACACACGCTTCGGAGTCCTCGGATTCCAAGGGAAAATATGCCTAACCACCAGATTCCACGCCCCAGACGAAGAATGTATCTGCCGTCTCTGCGGCATGACCTGTCCTAGGTGCCACCTGATGAACTGTAGTAAACAAACACAGGGCATCAGCACACTTGCTAAGGACTGGTGAAAACGGAGTGACGTACCAAAAGAAAAATAATGACAAATTGTAACCTTTAACATACTGTGTTTTCAATTTCAATAAAATTATTTTTTGGTCATGTACACATATGGAAGTGATTGTATAGCCCGCCTGGTGGCCTTGATCGTTATAGAGCTGAAGTCTAAAGGGTCTGACACCGAGGTTAGCCGGTTCGAGTCCCGTTGGTCGAAAACAATTTTCACCATCAGAATGTTTGCCGGCAGAGTAGGGAAGGTGGTGGTATACAATTTCTAATCACTTTTTTTTTGCTAGTTGTTTTACGTCGCACCGACACAGATAGGTCATACGGCGACGATGGGACAGGAATGGGCTAGGAGTGGGAAGGAAGCGGCCGTGGCCTTAATTAAGGTACAGCCCCAGCATTTGCCTGGTGTGAAAATGGGAAACCACAGAAAAGCATTTTCAGGGCTGCCGACAGTGGGGTTCGAACCTACTATCTCCCGAATACTGGATACTGGCCGCACTTAAGCGACTGCAGCTATCGAGGTCGGTAATTTCTAATCACTAGATTGCGTGCTAAAAGCCTGGATTGAATTGCAAACCTCTCCGCAGTGTTCATATGGATTAAGGGGATATGACGCTGTTGATGGTGATTCGTCCGTCGGATGGGGACGTTAAGCCTTGAGCAGACCCCTTGGTGCTATTCGACAGGAGTAGGCTATGTGCCAGCACCGGGTTTCACCCTCTCCCTACTATCATATATCACGTCATTCATTTCATCTCATTAACTCCTCTGATGAGGTTGACGTCAGGAAGGGCATCCGGTCATAAAAACCCGCCACGACGGATTCATCTCACCTCATACCCGACCCCGTAGGGGAACGGGACAAGGGTTGGACAAACAATATGGAAGTGATTGTATATTTAGTGCTTTTAACTATTATTTATTTATTTATTTATTTATTTATTTATTTATTTATTTATTTATTTATTTATTTATTTATTTATTTATTTATTTATTTAACCGAATAGCACTTTTACAGAGCACGTTAAATAAATACTTCATTTCTTGCTATGTTCCTTTTTCCTCTTCGCCCACATCTGTTTCATTCGTTCGGATCTCTGTTTCCGGAGGTTTTCCATGTTAAG
Source organism: Anabrus simplex (assembly GCF_040414725.1). Lineage (NCBI taxonomy): Eukaryota > Metazoa > Arthropoda > Insecta > Orthoptera > Tettigoniidae > Anabrus > Anabrus simplex. Next base: position 1,669,442,088 of record NC_090265.1, read on the forward strand.
TGGATGATTTCTACTTCTTTCTTGTTCATTCCTGAAGATCACTTTTTGAATTTTGTCCCTAAATTACTTCCTATTATGTGTGTCCTTAATGTCAATGTTTGCTTCTTTGAGACCACTTACTGACTATGTAAACCGTGCTGTTGTACTTTTAGCTTTAAGATTTTCTTAAAAATGTCTTAGCCTGTCATTATTCATTGTGTTAAAATGCCCGAAAAAGCCAACATTCTTTTACACATAGTGTGTTCTATATTCTCCACATGTCCATAGGTTTCTTTAGCAGATCGTGGACTGTTATATGCTGCTTATGTCTTCCTTGGACCAAGAATGCTTTTAACCAGTCTTCCTTCCACGGTATGTTCATAACAGTGACGGCGCGTTCTATATGTTCAGTGGTTCAGTGAACCCCCTAGAAATAGATAAGTCTAGGTAAAATGGTTTACCAGAGCCTATTCCTTAAATGTACTCTGTACATCAGCGCACGTACCGGTATTTGACATCAACGCTCGGTTGCTCTCCGGAATCAGCGAAGAGGTTCAATTTCAGGACTCATGGCACTGGGCCGTGAGACGTAAGGAGGGTGCGCAAGACGAGGGGTTATGAGAAGCAGGGAAAACATAGCCTAGGAATCGCTGGCAACTGGACCAGCGATAGACACGAGTTACATCGAGCAGTTCCGAAATTAGCCGAAGCATTGTCAGAGCGCGCGGTTAAAATTTGCCGTTTGTGGTAGGTTTTGAAGGGATTTTAATTTGGCGATTTTGCCATTCTGATGTAATTAACCGCAATGAGCCAAAATATTTTGCTAACTACGGTTTGTATAGCATCAATAGGCGTACGTAGCCTAAGTTTATGTAATTAAATGAAACTTTTCATTAGTAATACGTGTTTTATGAAAAGTAAACAGCAAAATACGTCAACACATAAATAACAGTTGTCTGCCTAACACGTTCTTGAAGAAGTTATTCCTACGTAAGCAACGTCTTCAAAATGAGGGGAAATTGGATCAATTTAAAGTAATTGCACCTCATATTCTCTGTCTTTCATTCTTCATTGTTTTGGTAACTTCTTCGAGCTGTAGCCGTATCTCTGCAAAGCAAAGTCACGTTTCTAATCAATAATAATTTGAACACGTTATTTTCCATAGCAGTGAACCCCCAGACATTTTATCCACGCGCCGCCACTGGTTCATAATGTTCTTTATTTCATCTCTCCGCCTTAGTTTTAGTATTTCGGCTCTATAGAGAGCCACAGACTTCATCACTGCATTGTGCAAGTGTTGCTTTTTTCCATACGAAATATAATATATAAGAAGAAAGAAATATGATATTATTATTATTATTATTATTATTATTATTATTATTATTATTATTATTGTTAAAATTATTATTAATATCGCTGGAATCTGTACCCTTTGAACGGTATCTTTTCAGTCTTACCGTCGAGGCTTACTTAAATTAATGAATATGACTGAGATATAGGAAGTGTTACTGGCTACAGTGGAGTATTCCTGATGTAAAATGTATGAGGCACGTGGACTTGGGTCGTCTGCTCACTCGATACCACTCACATCTTGTAATAACTTACAGGAGTGCTGAATAATGACCTGAGCCTAATGATATACGTAGCTGTTTGTGTTGGAGCACTGTACTTATACTTTAAAGACATAACTTATTTCTTTTCTAATTGGCATCGACCACGACAGGTCTGTTTGTATTATATACATCTCTTAATAGCAGCAATGTATTATACATGACGTTAAGATGTCATCTGTAATGTAGTTCTTAATTATTTTGACAAATGTTTCCTCGGTATCATACATATGTTATCTTCGTACAGGAACTTGTTTACAGATCATTTTTCTTACATTTTTAATTCGGTATTTCAAGGACGAGTTACAAGTTTAGAAGAAATCTCTTCCGCAGTGATCAGGAGGTAAAAATAAATAATATTTTAAGATCTCGATTGGGGAATGGAAGATATTCGACATGACTTCTAGATGACTTGCCCGACTAGCATGTTGCTAAGTAAGTGGTTAAAGTTGAGTTGGAAGAAGATCAGTATGACTTCAGAAGAAATGTAGGAACACGTCAAGGAATTCTGACTTTACGCCTGATCTTCGAGGATCGAATTAAGAAAGACAAGGCCACATACATGGCAATCGTATATATAGAAAAGGTATTCGATAACCTTGATTGGACCAGGCCATTTGATATTCTGGAGCGGATCGGGATCAGATAGGCTATCGAAGAAGAATAAGAAGAAGAGGAAGAATAAAAAGAATTAACTACAACCTGTATTGAAATCAGTCAGCTGTGTTAAGAATCGAAGATTATGAAAAAGAAGTAGCATTCCAGAAAGGGTGAGGCAAGTCTTCTGTTTGCCCCCTCTTCAATGAATGCTTAGGTCCTACATAGAATAGGCGGTAATGCAATGGCGTATGGCTTTTAGTGCCGGGAGTGTCCGAGGACATGTTCGGCTCGCTAGGTGCAGATCTTTTGCGTTGACTCTCGTAGGCGACTTGCGCGTCGTGATGAGGATGAAATGAGGATGAAGATGACACAAACACCCAGCCCCCGTGGCAGCGGAATTAACCAAAGATGGTTAAAATTTCCGACCCTCTCGGGAATCGAACCCAGGACTCCTGTGACCAAAGGCCATTATGCTAACCATTTAGCCAAGGAGCCGGACAGATAAGGCGGTGAAGGAAAGCATCGAGGAATGTGGAAAACGAATTACAATACAAGGAGGGGAAATCAATACTCTAAGATTAGCTGATGACATTATTTTATCTGAGTCTTCAGAAGGTCCGGAGAGATTATTGAATGGTATGAACACATTCTTGAAGGACCCAGGGTGTCTTAACTTGGGAGCGTGAGTTGGCGACCATGGGACCCTTCGCTGAGTCCTAGCATTATTTTGTTTTGTTTTAATCTTAGTCATTTCATTCCCACGTAAATTGATTCCTTCCTATTGGCAGAATTTCAGACAATTACTCTAACCCCTCGTTAATCATCATCAGCGTAACTCCATATTGCAACTAGTTACACCAATTTCATTGTTTATAAGTTAGTACTTAAGGTTAACCATTGTATATTAATTTTATGTAGTTTACGTTTATAACGCTTAACCTCAACCCTAGAACACTAACCCTATTTCGCCACGCATTATTACTAACCCTTCGTAAATTTGACTACTCCAATTTATAATTGTTATATTTTCTACGTAACAGCTTATATTCGGCAAAATTTTGGTTATTTAGAGTTCCTATAGTGTCGTAAACTTAACAGGAATCAAAATAGGTAGATATTAAATAATTTTATGCGATTATTTATTAAATATAGAAAACTTGACACATACAAAATATTAAATGAACATGTTTTATAAGAAGTAAATTTCATAACACAATATATTCAAATAAACCCTTAAAATTATGAATGTGGGTTATTTACATCGCAAAGAAACCAATACTACCAAGAAAATAAGTATAAATGTAAAAAAAAAGGCATGAAGATACATTATACTTATAAGTTCACACTATCACTAACCGTTCGTCAATATGAGACACCCACCCAATTATTACAAGAATGAGGAAAGTTATCAACAATCGCACCTGCCACAGTCAATAAATGCTCGAAAAAATCAGCTACACAAAACGGCGGCAAGCACGCATGCGCGGAAGGCAATAAACTATACCGTTCTGCTACCTACCGTCGTAAAATTTACGAAGGGTTAGTGTTCTAGGGTTAAATCAATTTGCCCCTTAGTAATAACAGATTCCATTAAACTATACATTTCAAAGGTTAGTAATTCAATATATATATTTTTTAAAAACATGAACTACACCCCATACACCACTGACGTAATAATTCCAGACCACATGCATATTATAAAGCATAAAAACAGAAATATAATTTGCGTCCATAATCTACATGTTGGGCCTCTATATCAACATTTATCATCATCATCCCAATAAAATAATTTTAATAAACATACAGTATTTACCTCTTCCGTTTAAGGAATCGGAGTGGTGTGCTGAGGTTTTCTAAATCCCCGTAAGAAGTTGTTTCAACTGCAGCTCACGAAGTATAATCAACAATTAAGATTACAAAAACCACTGGCCGACCTTTATTGACACCAGTTGGCAGCTAGCTTGAACTACAAAGCAGTGAGATGTGCCATCTAGGAAATATTTATAGAATATGGGGTGAGCAGAAACCCAACACACCACTGCCGGGTTAAGTGTAAGTTCCTCAGATTTCAAACTTCAGATTCTATTTCAGTTTTCTCCCTGTTTTTTCTGTAATAATTATTACGTGTACTGTTTTCAATGTACACTGACTGACAGAGCAAATGCAACACCAAGAAGGAGTGGTTCGAAAGGGATGAAAGTTGGGGAAAAAACAGAGACGGCACGGACGAATAATTGATGTTTATTTCAAACCAATATGCAGGTTACACAATGCGCACGGCATCGACTCAGTAGGATGTAGGACCACCGCGAGCGGTGATGCACGCAGAAACACGTCGAGGTACAGAGTCAATAAGAGTGCGGATGGTGTCCTGAGGGATGGTTCTCCATTCTCTGTCAACCATTTGCCACAGTTGGTCGTCCGTACGAGGCTGGGGCAGAGTTTGCAAACGGCGTCCAATGAGATCCCACACGTGTTCGATTGGTGAGAGATCCGGAGAGTACGCTGGCCACGGAAGCATCTGTACATCTCGTAGAGCCTATTGGGAGATGCGAGCAGTGTGTGGGCAGGCATTATCCTGCTGAAACAGAGCATTGGGCAGCCCCTGAAGGTACGGGAGTGCCACCGGCCGCAGCACATGCTGCACGTAGCGGTGGGCATTTAACGTGCCTTGAATACGCACTAGAGGTGACGTGGAATCAAACGCAATAGCGCCCCAAACCATGATGCCGCGTTATCTAGCGGTAGGGCGCTCCACAGTTACTGCTGGATTTGACCTTTCTCCACGCCGACGCCACACTCGTCTGCGGTGACTATCACTGACAGAACAGAAGCGTGACTCATCGGAGAACACGACGTTCCGCCATTCCTTCATCCAAGTCGCTCTAGCCCGGCACCATGCCAGGCGTGCACGTCTGTGCTGTGGAGTCAATGGTAGTCTTCTGAGCGGACGCCGGGAGTGCAGGCCTCCTTCAACCAATCGACGGGAAATTGTTCTGGTCGATATTGGAACAGCCAGGGTGTCTTGCACATGCTGAAGAATGGCGGTTGACGTGGCGTGCGGGGCTGCCACCGCTTGGCGGCGGATGCGCCGATCCTCGCGTGCTGACATCACTCGGGCTGCGCCTGGACCCCTCGCACGTGCCACATGTCCCTGCGCCAACCATCTTCGCCACAGGCGCTGCACCGTGGACACATCCCTATGGGTATCGGCTGCGATGTGACAAAGCGACCAACCTGCCCTTCTCAGCCCGATCACCATACCCCTCGTAAAGTCGTCTGTCTGCTGGAAATGCCTCCGTTGACGGCGGCCTGGCATTCTTAGCTATACACGTGTCCTGTGGCACACGACAACACGTTCTACAATGACTGTCGGCTGAGAAATCACGGTACGAAGTGGGCCATTCGCCAACGCCGTGTCCCATTTATCGTTCGCTACGTGCGCAGCACAGCGGCGCATTTCACATCATGAGCATACCTCAGTGATGTCAGTCTACCCTGCAATTGCATAAAGTTCTGACCACTCCTTCTTGGTGTTGCATTTGCTCTGTCAGTCAGTGTAGATGCTTCATAAAGGATCTCATTCACATCAGTCACAATTTCCAACCAATGAAATCAAATCCAAATTCAATCAGCCTTTCTTAGATGAAAATGATGCCATATTCTCGAGAACAGGATTCTTGTAATATTAACCACTAGCAAATGTACCCGTGCTTCGCTACGGTATTCTACATTGTATACGGATATCGATGTAAATTACTGTACATGCAGTGAATAAGGTTTTTTTTAAATGTCTCTTAGCGTTATACGAGAAACAGCATGGGGAGGTCCATACGTTGTTTCCAATTTAAAGTGTGAATTGCACAGTTGTGATAATAACAGCAGGCTCACTTGCCTACTGCCATTCACAATGGAGTTGGAAAGTTTACGTTATAATGACAGGCCCTATTGCCTAATACGGGGCATACTCGATTTGGGAAGTTTTCGTTACAATCGCAGGCCCCCTTTCCTACTTCCAGACTGATTACAGTTGAGGAGTTTTTATTATAATGGCAGAAATTTCCGTACTGCCTGTCAAAATTGAGTTGTGCTGTTATCATTATAATGACAGGCCCCTTTTGTAATGCCAGCCAGCTAACTGCCAATCACGGAGTTGCTGAGTTACCATTAATATAGCAGGCCACTATGCCTAATGCCAGTCACATTTGAGATGGGCACATTTGCTCATAATGGGGGGTATCCTAGCCTACAGCCAAACACAATCGGGTAGAGGAGGTTTGAACAAAATTGCATGCTGCCTTGCCTTCTTCAAGTGAAATCGAGAAATGAATTATTCATTTCAATGGTGTGCCCTCCTTACTAATTCCACTTGCACAGGAGTTGGAGAAGGTCTCCATTCCTACTGCAAATCAAAGTCGATGTGGGGAGTACTGACTACAATAGCAGACACACCCTTTCTTGATCGCTGCATATTGACATCAGTGAATACATATAGATCGACATACGAAAGTATATGCATGTTTACAATATTGCAGACCTTCATTTACAGATTAACTGCTGCTAAACGGTACGTCATATCGACAAATGATTGTACCTTAAGACGCCGGATTTAGCGGCCTAAATGGCTGATCCTATGATATGTCATCTATTTATGGGTCGGATTGACTTGGAAACGTTGAATAGGGTAAAATTTGTGTAAGAGTATCTCACATTGCATTACTTTTCGGATAATTATGTGACAGATACATAGATAGCATTTGGCTCACATATCGCTACTGGGTGGGCAAATTTCCATGTAGAGTTTGATTATTCTATCTTTCCTATAAGTGAGTGAAAGTATGAATTATGCATGTGAAAAGTATAAATTTACATAACATGAGAAATGAGACAAAGCTAACATATAAGGGATAGAGATACGACAAAAAGTCATAGGACCAAAGTTGTAGATCACTCCAATTTGAAACGAGATTGTGCTATCCGTTTTGTGATAGGACTTACTGATTAGCCACGAAATACCTCGAAATGAAAGTCTGCACCGTCATTAAAATTGGCTCCATATTTCGATATTCTTCGGTGATAAAAAGTGAAAAATTTAAGGATCTTGGAAGTTTTCCTACGGATACAGGCTAAAAGTTTGCTAAATTTCAATTTTCTACCTCGTCTGGCAGATTGTGTCGCAATCTTGATCTTGGGGGAGGGGCTAAAAATTAGGATTTTCAGGAAACTAAAGCTAAAAAATATGCAGATAGTCATTATTACCCCTTAAACGGATAGCTGTACGAAACATTCACCAAAATAGTCAATGGTACAGACACGCGTTCGTTACGACTTTATATAGATAGGTAAGGAATCTGCTCCACGTACAACACTTTTTGGTCTATGTCCGCTGGACTTAAACTGCAGAACCGACCGTTCATGATAATTATCTCCCTTATTAATCCTCCTATCACCGAGCTCGATAGCTGCAGTCGCTTACGTGCGGCCAGTATCCAGTATTCGGGAGATAGTAGGTTCGAACCCCACTGTCGGCAGCCCTGAAAATGGTTTTTCGTGGTTTCCCATTTTCACACCAGGCAAATGCTGGGGCTGTACCTTAATTAAGGCCACGGCCGCTTCCTTCCCACTCCTAGCCCTTTCCTGTCCCGTCGTCGCCGTAAGACCTATCTGTGTCGGTGCGACGTAAAACAACTAGCAAAAAAAAAAAATCCTCCTATCGAAATTATGCCCATGAGAAAATTTTTTTAGATATTGATTTCTACTGAGGATAGTACATTTCCATTAATTTTGGATGTGCATATTTTGCGGGAGTGCAAATTCATGGTTTCGGTTTCGAATAAACTCCCAGTAAATTTAGGTATTCAGAAGCACTATTGGCCCTAAAACCTACCCAAGGACAGATGGATTCTAAATATCAAGTTTGGTAGAAATATGTCGAGTAGTTTTCAAATTGTAAGAACTCACACAAACAAACAGACAAACAGTCAAACCGACAAACCGACAAAGAGACAAACAGACACCAAAGCTAAAAATATGGAGATGGTCAATATTACACCTGAAACGCATAACTGTAGGCACATTTCGCCAAAATATTCAATGTAAAGACACATGGTCGTTACGAATTTTTAAATATAGATTTTGCTTCTTTTGCTATTTGCTTTACGTCGCACAGACACAGATATGTCTTATGGCGACGATGGGATAGGAAAGGCCTAGGAATGGGAAGGAATTGGCTGTGGCCTTAATTAAGGTACAACCCCAGCATTTGCCTGGTGTGAAATGGGAAACCACGGAAAATCATCTTTAGGGCTGCCGACAGTGGGGTTCGAACCCACTATCTCCCGATTACTGGATACTTGCCGCACTCAAGCGGCTGCAGCTATCGAGTTCGGTAATATAGATTTTGAAAGCGGGCTATTTAATCCAATAAATTAATTTTCACTGTAAAAATAAATATTGAAGTAAAATATGCATATCTATACTATCTAGTATCTACTCCAACCAACTCACAATTCAATCACCTGAGCGATTCAAGCAGGAAATAAGCGTGATTGTGTGCGCAACCCATGCCCGCTTAACAGTTAGCGGAGTCAGCTAGTGTTGCATATCGCGTTGTTCCTTTTAGACTGGGAAGGAAGCTGCCGTGACCTTGCTTAAGGTAAGACCCGGCATTAAACTGGTGTGAAAATGGGTAACCACGGAAACATTCTTCAGGGCTGTCGAAGTGCAAACATACAGCTACAAGCCATGTAACGCACAAACAGCGCGTTTGACCACCAACTATAAGGCTTCGGTTCGTATAATGTGTCAAATTCCCTCACACCGGATGATGAAACATTCATAAAAGAAAAATCCCCAGTTCTAGCCCTTCAGGCAGTCCGGCAGCGCGGTGTAGGGGGAAACGCGCCCGCCTGTTACCTGGTTGCCCCGGGTTCGACTTCCGGCCGAGCCAGGGGTTTTTAATTGTAAATTATTAATATCCCTGGCCTGGGGACGGGGTGTTTGTGTCGTCCTTAACGTTCCTTTCCTCACATTCAACACTTTACACTTCCGCAGTATCCACATACACGCGGGTTCATAACATATGGTGCAAGTAGGGGCAAAAGATCTTTCTAGGTCGACGCCCCGAACAAATAGCATTTTAAAAATCAAATAGCTGTTCAGGCAAGCAACACCCTAGTAAAAAGTAAAGCAAAGTCTTCTCCGTACAGGCCATGAAGGCCCTTGGAGGGGTGGAAGGTAAAGGCTTCCACTATCCGTAACCTCGGCACTTGGTGGGGTAGAGTGGCTAGCTCTACGCCCGGCCGTCTGTGCCCCCAGGAATTAACCTGGTACTCATTTTTGGTGGAGGCTGGGTGAACCTCAGGGCATATGCACCTCCGGAAGTGGAGATCGCGTTTCTTAAATTTTACGACTTCCTAACAGGGATACGAACCCACGTCCTTCCGGGCGAACCGAGCACGCCTTTACCGCCTCGGCCAGGCAGCCCCTAACACCCTAGTGATATGGGCTAAAATTTTTAGATAAATAAACTATGAGAGTATATTCTTTATTTGTTCCTAAAAACTACAATCCTTTTCTTATTCATTGTTAAACGGTCGATTAGATTAGCATTTGCCTTTTTCTTCCACTACGAGCGCCAGTGCGAGTCAATGCAGAATTTCATTTAAGCCCTTATAACTACATTCGGTGTGGATATTTTTCAAACAATCGAAATTCGCTTGAAGGTAATTGATCCAAGGAACACGTTACAGAAAGAATGATGTAAATAAATTTATTTTACTAGAATTTGAATCAAAAAGAAAGCGAGTAAAAAAAACGAGCGAATTTAGGCTTTTTTCCGGAACTGAATTTAAGCCGAAAGTGATTTTCGAAATTTGCTTTTATTTTATTTTTAGTCTGATAGAGCTATTTCGGAACAATTGAGGAAAATGCTTTTAATTTTACGTTTTTCGTAAAATGGGGCCCCCCTACCTAGCCTGCTAAGAATTGTTTTCAACATTAAAAACAAGGAATGACGTTACAATGTAAACACAGATTTTCCTTCTCTGCTATTTACTCATTTACGGTAACAAGGTAACATCACTATTCAAAATGTGATAATTTGTTCTGTCACTATTTTGTTTGTTTCTTCAACGATAATAAATAACGGCCTGTGGCCTCCGGATAAGCCTAGTGCTGGTCTTTCTTTTAGACGTCGTATAGCTGACCTGCACGTCTGTGAGGATGGCGCCCTCCCTACGATGAATTCTAATGAATTCTACGACGACACAAACACTCAGCCCTCAAGCCAGAGGAATTAACCAATACAAATTAAAATCCCCGATTCGACCGGGAATCAAACCCGAAACCTCATGGACTAAAGACGAGAGTGCTAACCATTTTGGCATGGAACAGGACTCTTCAACAATAATAGTGCATTAGAGTCTGCCCAGAAAATGTGGTAAAGAGATATCTGATTCACCCAGAACGACGTGGGTTCGATTCGCCTTAAGGAAATCGAAAATTTTAGAAACGAGCTTTCCATCTCCACATGGCCCTGAGGATCGTTCAGCCTACTCCAAAAATGAGCACCAAGTTGATTCCTCGGGACAAAGAGCGGTGGGTATAAAGCTAAGTCTATGGCTAAAAATTCCCTCGGCGCAAGAGGCCCGAAGTGCCATGGCCTACCAAGCGACCGCTGCTCAGCCCGAGGGCCTGCAGATTATGAGGTGTCGTGTGGTCAGCGCTACCATTCTTCTCGGTCGTTATTTTTGGCTTTCTAGACCGGGGCCGCCGCCTAACAGTCAGATAGCTCCTCAAATGTAATCACGTAGACTCAGTGGACCTCGAACCAGCCCGCAGATCCAGGTAAAAACCCTGATCTGGCCGGGAATCGAAGCCGGAGCTTCCGGTTATGAGGCAGGCACGCTACCCCTATGCCGCGGGGCTGGCATAAAGCTAAGTACTCTTATCTAATTCAGTTGCGAGAATATGAATAGTGAATGCCACTAATTTCCCCCTCCAAGGACCTTAATGGCGTGGCTTTTATTTGCTTTGCGTGATGGTCTTGAGTTACACAAATATAAGCTAATCACTTATACAAATGTCGGAGTGAACAAATGTCAAGTATAAGCTCTTTACGTCAGGGCGGATGGATGATTTCCTTTGTGCAAAGAATTCAAAATGAAGGTTCATTATTCTTTATCGAGTAAAAAGCTCACGTCACTGGATTTATGGACCTCGATTTGGTATGAAGTCCGTCAGGTATTGCCATTCCGCATTTCAATTGTGCGAGTCGGTAACTTTCAATCCAATGTGTGCAGGTGATTTGGTCGACTGCAAGGTGCGTCAAACAGCAGACTGGTCGGTTCGTGTTGGCATTCAGCACACAATAGGACGGTATAGTGTTTATCATCTGCGTCAAAAGATCTACCGTTAGTAGCACTGTTGCCTGATATTAGGAAAATAATAATTCATGCAGACAATAGCAAGAGGCTAAGACGACTGCCTGAAATTCCTACTGTGATCCACCCCCTTTAAAATGTATTGAGTTCCTCTTTCCTTTAGCTTCTTTCGTACGAAGTACATCTATTTAAAATACAGTGGAACCTTGGATTGCGAGCGTAATTCGTTCCGGCAACATGCTTGTAATCCAAAGCCCTCGTATATCAAAGCATGTTTTCCCATAAGAAACAATTGAAACGCGGATGATTCGTCCACAACACAAATATATGTATTCGCATACCATTTCTAAAACAAAATATAATGTAAAAAAATTACAGTGCACTTTTCCTTGCAATAGAATCATTGCTGGTGTGAGGGAGACGAGAGATGACACAAGAATAGTTACTGTGTAGCACGAATTTCACTAACGGAATCACTGCTATCTGTTAGCTCACTGGCATTGTTTTCTTTTCCTGCAACTTTAACGGGGAACCTGTCCAATGACTGGTGCTTTTGCCTCTTTTTGAGGATTTCACGAAAATGTGACATTGCATTGTTATTGAACTGATTCATCGCTCGCACTGCTACAGCCTTATTCGGGTGGTGTTTTTCTACAAACTTTTAGCACCGTTTCCCACATTTTGCACTTTTCCTGAATCTCAGTTGAAGTGAGAGTTTCCACTGACTTTTCCTCCTCCTCTTCCCCGGACGAGATCTCCTCCATAACCTCCTCCTGTTGTTCGCGATGGAGGTCCATCAGTTCGTTGGTGGTCAGTTCCTGGCTATGTTCTTCCACCAGCTCTTGAATGTCCATGTCATTCACCTCCAGCACCATAGTCTTCCCTAAGGACACAATTTCATCGACAATCTGCGGTTCATTGTCACCAACAATTCCCTCAAAGTCACGTCCAAGATCAAAGTCAGGCCACAGCGGAAGTGAGAGTTCTCATGGTGACTCCATCCCAGGCTTTATCGATTATCTTTAGGCAGTTCATTATGGGGAAATGATTTCTACCAAACTCTCGGAGGGTAAGGTTTGTTCCTTCGGTCAGTTCGAAGCATCGCTGAAATAGTAGTGCTTTGGTGTATATCTTCTTGTAGTTCGAAATGAATTACTGATCCATTGGCCGGAATAGTGGAGTAGTGTTGGGAGTAAGGAACTTAACCTGGAACTTGAATTCCTCCAGTAAGTTGTCCTCAAGGCCTCAAGGCCTGGAGGATGAGCAGGAGCATTGTCCATAACCAGCAAGACTTTGAGCGGGAGATTATTTTCTGAAAGGCATTTTTTTCACTACAGGACCAAAGACCTCGTTCATCCATTCAACAAAGGAACAGGGTAAGGAAAAACGTAATCACACGTGACGCGCGTATTGCGGAACCTCACTCGCTTATCAAGTTACAATTTAGTATTTAGTGTGAATATCTGCCACCCCTAGAGGCCCGGGTTCGATTATCAGCTCTCCCACGAAATTTTAAACGTGGTACGAGGACTGGAAAGGGGTCCACTCAGCCTCGTGAGGTCAACTGAGTAGATTGTTTCGATTTCCACCTGAGCCATTTGCAAAGTGGTTTTCCGAGATTTTCCCACTTCTCCTCCAGCCACATACCGAGATGATACCTAACTTCAAGCCACGCCGCTTCCTCCCTACTTGTCTGTCCCTTTCAATCTCCCCATCTCCCCACAAGGCCACTGTTCAGCACAGCAGGTGAGGTTGCCTCGGTTGTATCCCCGGCCCCAAGTCTCACTCTCCAGGACACTGCCTTTGAGGCGGTAGACGTGGGATCCCTCGCTGAGTCCGATGGAAAAACCAACCCTGGACTGTAAACGGAGTAAATAAATGAATTTCCTTTATTATTAGCTTATGACACTACACATTGTATAAGTACATTAAACATAATCCTAATACCTAGATAGATAAAAGAACAACAACAGCAATACTAATACTAATACTAATACTAATAATAATAATAATAATAATAATAATAATAATAATAATAATAATAATAATAATAATAATATGGTCTCAGCTACCACGTGGAAGTATTTTAATTTGACGCCATCTGGCTGCTTGCTCGTCAATTTCAACGTTCCGGTTTACTCTAGGCCTACTAGATGGCGGCCAAACCGAATATCTCTGCGGCGTCTATGGCTGATTTTTAAATAATTCCGTCCGGTAACCACCAAATGTGTTACCATAGGTGTTTCAGGTCCTACATGCTGACATCGTACAACATGGAGTGTCGACCTAACTTTTTCTGCCCTTCAAAAATCCGACTACCTCTGCCCTCGAGCTGTTTGAATCGGTGGTGACCTAGACTTGAGGCGTTTAAATCCATCAGTTGTGCCGCTGTGGAGAGGAAGAGACTGGTTCATAGTTGAATACTCTTGAACCAAGTTGTTAAATATTCATTTTAGATTGTTATGCCTGTTAGCGTTCTGTCTGCATGCCTCTGGGGACTATCCAAGTGCCTCCAAAATCTTCTAATTCATCCATTCCAAAAATGTGGTCCGCGACGATAATCCAAGACATCCGCAATAATAATGTAAGTTGTATTTGAAGAGTGAAATGTTATTGTACACCAACAATTCATGGACGATTATAATAAATTTTTGAAGTATGTCTGTTGTATTTACGCTGATAAAGCTTTCAGCGCATTACGGTAAATTGCTTGGCGGGAGACAAGCTCGCAGAGCTGGCGACTGTACGAGTAAAAATTCCCTGCATAGATGTAAGAATATCCCTGTATTATTTTACTTGGATGAAGAAGTAATTGTAAAAGCAAGAGTTGTTGACATGCAGGTTGCATAAGGAGTTTGAAGAAGAGATGTACTTCTTCTTAAAATAATAACCACCACCACCAATGGAAGGAAACTCAACTGAAAGCCGTGGTTGCCGCAGAATTCTCGCTGTGACATTCTGGGCTGAATGTAGCACTGATGTAGATCTTTCTGGAAAATCTGGGAGAATTATTGAGAGTTTATTGATTGTAGTACGAAGGGATCACATGAAAGTAATGGCGCAGAACATTGGCTCGCTACCTTAGCTAATATCTCGTCAGTAGCCGTGTTCAGATAGACATCACGAGCTACTTACTGGTCACCGAAGTGGCAGTCAGCCCGACTGCTTTATATTCCGAAAGTGTTCACCTTAATCTTGATATGTCCAAGCCAGCTAACTTAGTGATAGCGACAAACTCACGGCCAAAAGCGATTATTTCCCCCGTACGTGATTCTCAAGAGAAGGAGCCAGCGAGGTCACTCCGCGGCGGGTGGACTGTGTTATCGCCCAACTGGACGAACCCTTCCCTCAACTCCACAACCTATTTCTTCACGTACATGTGACGTTGTCATTGATATTCTAGCCTTAAGATTTCCGGGTAGATTTATCGAAATTCTAAACGCTTATCATCGAGAGCAATCCGCCACACACGACGACAATACGTGTAGCATGAAGTGAGCATTAATAGCAAACAGGATGTGTGCAAAGTAGAATATAAATTTCACAAAATGACGTGTCATTCTATTATTTTTATTGAATAAGGGAAGAAGAAGCAACAGAGAGAGAGAGAGAGAGAGAGAGAGATTGTTAGAAAGAGAGGCTTGAAAATGGATTCCAAGGTCGGAAGGGAAAGAAAACAGCCTCAGAATGGTCCCAAAAGAGGGAAATGAGACACAGTAAGATGATGAAGGAGTACTGGAGGAAAAAGAAGGAACAAAGAAGAATGAAGCATTTAAATTGGCACGTAGTCCCTAGAAGACACTAACGGAGAAAGAAATCATAATAATAATAATAATAATAATAATAATAATAATAATAATAATAATAATAATAATAATAATAATAATAATAATAATAATAACAATAATAATCTATATATTAAAAATATGATGAAAACTAAAGTCAGTCAGTACGGCCATTCTATCCGGTCGATTTCCTTCATTTTTTAACTGAAAGGTATTCATGCACAGATTTGTCATCAGGCACTATAAATCACTTAACTTTCGTCTTCCTCAAATTATTTGATTTTTCAATTTTTTGTCTCTTTGAAGCTATCATATCTTTTGCTCTAATTGAGGTACGGAGTTCGTTTTGACCTAAGAACACTCAGTGGATCAAGAGATTTCATTTCATCTCTTAACTATTTAAATTGGTTGATTCTGAGGAAAGTTATGAGTGCACATTCAATTTGACGTCCCATTTCTTCAACATTTTTTTTTTCTTATTGAAGCAATTAAATTTTCCGTTCTAATTGAGGTACGCAGTTCGTTTTGGTCTAAAACGCACAGTGGATCAAGCGCTTTCTTTTGAGGTAATAACTACTTAAATTGCTATATTCTGAGAAAAGTTATGAGTACATTTGTCTCCATGATGAAGATCTTTCAAGGACTTTCCGACAATTCAGCGCGTAGTGTTGTTCCAAGGAACGTTTAATTCAATTTCTTTGTGTGATGTATTTTCAAGTGTTTTGTTGACATAATATTACATTCTATTACCGCAGCAGATCATGTGCTTTATTTCATTAAGTCGGAACTTTGCAAATACATCCATGAGGATAGTAACGAACAACACCATACTTTGTACATTGCGGGCGGAGCCAGCGGGAAACTGCTAGTAATAATAATACATACATACATACATACATACATACATACATACATACATACATACATACATACATACATACATACATACATACATACATACATACATACATACATACATACATACATAAATACATACATACATCATCATTATAGACCATTATGCCTTTCAGCGTTCAGTCTGCAAGCCTCTGTGAATTTACTAAATGTCGCCACAATCCTCTATTTGCAACTAGTGCTGTGGCCTCATTTAGTTCTATACCTCTTACCTTTAAATCGTTAGAAACTGAGTTTAACCAGCGTCGCCTTGGCCTTCCTTGTACTTCTCTTACCCTCCATAACAGAGTCCATTATTCTCTAGGTAACCTGTCCTCCTCTATTCGCCTCACGTCGCCCCACCACCGAAGCCGGTTTATGCATCCAGCTTCATCCATCGAGTTCATTCCTAACTAAGCGTTTATCGCCTCATTCCGAGTACCCTCCTGCAACTGTTCCCACCTGTTCGCAAAAGCAATCATTCTCGCTACATTCATGTCTGTTACCTCTAACTTATGAATAAGATATCCTGAGTCCACACAGCTTTCGCTCCCGGAAAGCAAAGTTGGTCTGTAAACAGACCGATGTAAAGATAGTTTCATTCGGGAGCTGACTTCCTTCTTACAGAATACTGTTGATCGCAACTGCCAACTTTTGCTGCACCTGAATACAATACCCTTACTGCACTGACTGACAGAGCAAATGCAACACCAAGAAGGAGTGGTTAGAACTTTATGCCAATTGCAGGGTAGACTGACGTCACTGAGGTATGCTCATGATGTGAAATGCGCCGCTGTGCTGCGCACGTAGCGAACGATAAATGGGACACGGCGTTGGCGAATGGCCCACTTCGTACCGTGATTTCTCAGCCGACAGTCATTGTAGAACGTGTTGTCGTGTGCCACAGGACACGTGTATAGCTAAGAATGCCAGGCCGCCGTCAACGGAGGCATTTCCAGCAGACAGACGACTTTACGAGGGGTATGGTGATCGGGCTGAGAAGGGCAGGTTGGTCGCTTCGTCAAATCGCAGCCGATACCCATAGGGATGTGTCCACGGTGCAGCGCCTGTGGCGAAGATGGTTGGCGCAGGGACATGTGGCACGTGCGAGGGGTCCAGGCGCAGCCCGAGTGACGTCAGGACGCGAGGATCGGCGCATCCGCCGCCAAGCGGTGGCAGCCCCGCACGCCATGCCACGTCAACCGCCATTCTTCAGCATGTGCAAGACACCCTGGCTGTTCCAATATCGACCAGAACAATTTCCCGTCGATTGGTTGAAGGAGGCCTGCACTCCCGGCGTCCGCTCAGAAGACTACCATTGACTCCACAGCATAGACGTGCACGCCTGGCATGGTGCCGGGCTAGAGCGACTTGGATGAGGGAATGGCGGAACGTCGTGTTCTCCGATGAGTCACGCTTCTGTTCTGTCAGTGATAGTCACCACAGACGAGTGTGGCGTCGACGTGGAGAAAGGTCAAATCCGGCAGTAACTGTGGAGCGCCCTACCGCTAGACAACGCGGCATCATGGTTTGGGGCGCTATTGCGTATGATTCCACGTCACCTCTAGTGCGTATTCAAGGCACGTTAAATGCCCACCGCTACGTGCAGCATGTGCTGCGGCCGGTGGCACTCCCGTACCTTCAGGGGCTGCCCAATGCTCTGTTTCAGCAGGATAATGCCCGCCCACACACTGCTCGCATCTCCCAACAGGCTCTACGAGGTGTACAGATGCTTCCGTGGCCAGCGTACTCTCCGGATCTCTCACCAATCGAACACGTGTGGGATCTCATTGGACGCCGTTTGCAAACTCTGCCCCAGCCTCGTACGGACGACCAACTGTGGCAAATGGTTGACAGAGAATGGAGAACCATCCCTCAGGACACCATCCGCACTCTTATTGACTCTGTACCTCGACGTGTTTCTGCGTGCATCGCCGCTCGCGGTGGTCCTACATCCTACTGAGTCGATGCCGTGCGCATTGTGTAACCTGCATATCGGTTTGAAATAAACATCAATTATTCGTCCGTGCCGTGTCTGTTTTTTTCCCCAACTTTCATCCCTTTCGAACCACTCCTTCTTGGTGTTGCATTTGCTCTGTCAGTCAGTGTATATACTTCTATCCGGAAAAAAACACACATCCTAAATACTTGAAATTATCTACCTGTTCTAGCTTTTTATCACCAATCTGACATTCAATTCTGTGTTGCCGGTAGGCAACGATATGCAGTACCTACACCTCCTTTTTTGAAGTTAAATAATTGCCATTTATTGACAGGGAAATTTATTATAACTATTCCAGCAGATGGTATTATATTAACAAGTTGGGTTTCCACTTTTGATTCTCTTAAGTTGGTATCATGCCTTCATGGTTAATTGGCTCCATGCGTTGGTATCGCAGCCAGAAACAGGAAAGTGTGTTCACTTCCAGTGTTTCCAAAGTCATAATCAGTTCTGTATTCGCTCTTGAAAATGCAGCAGTTCACGTGTGCTTTGCAAATCAGTGCAATTATTGTCAAAAAATTAGTAAAATAACTAGTTACTTGAGTAAAATAAGAAAGGCTGAAGAAGTAGAAATTGTGAAGTCTACTTGTGATCCTGTAAAACACAAAACTAGCACCGAAAATACAGGTGGTGAAAAGGATCACGAAGACCTAAGATCCATGGAGCCAAAAGGAAATAGATTCTTATAATGAGTGGCCAGAACGTTTAGCAATTTCGCAAAAAGATGGTTTCTGCGAGAGGAAGAAGTGGATGGTGACGACGAGGGTATTTCTGGGTGCATGTTTGAAGTGTGGAAGTTGCTGTAATAGTACCTACATTATGAGTACCAGTATCTAATCTCACAGAAAGACAGCACCGATAATAATAATAATAATAATAATAATAATAATAATAATAATAATAATAATAATAGTTTCGTATTAGCTGCGATTAGACAACTTACATAATTTTCTTAAGTTCTCTATCCCTTTCCCCTTTCGCCAGTACTCCTTCATCCATTGGCTAACTCGTACTCGTTCTTCTGCGGAGAATACATTGTTCTTTCTCCTATTTTCTTCGGAGAGATCCTTCATCTCTGCAACTTTTCTTCTAAATACTTATCTGTTTTGTATGTCTTATGCCCTAATTCCACACTTCAATAAATCACAAATCACAATCAATCTTCGATTCTTCTTGAACGTTTTCAAAGAAATTGGAAGTTAATCGAACATTTTCTTGGATATTTTTTTCCAATCCCTTACTCCTCGTCCTAAACATTAATATTAGCTCCAATTTGTCCTCTTGGATTCTAATTTTATCTTCATATTTTCATCTTTCCTATTTTTAAAGATCCGCTCAGGATTATTCGTCTACTAATGTAACTACACGCCTTCTCTCCACTGACAGCTCGAAACATACCACATAGTCGTGCATCTAGTCTCCGTATTCCCAAGACTTCACAGCCCAAAGTTTGTAAAATTTTCGTAACACTGCCCCTTTGTCGGAACAAATCGTGCTGCTTTCCTCTCGATATTTTCCAGTTCTCGTATCAAGTAGCCCTGGTGTCTTACCACAGACTTATACACCCTCTCGTTTACATACACTATTCTTTATAGTTTATTCGTCGGAGGGAGCCTTCACCTCTACACATTTTCTTCTGAAGACTTCTCTTCTGGGCTTCTTTCATCCATGGGACTGGCGTTTTCCTGCTCGCCTGGAATCCTGTTGGCCAGCATTTCTTATATCATCATTTTAATAAGACCATAGAAAGCCCATTTCTTTTTTCTTTCACAGTGGTAATGATATTTTTGGTATAGTTTTTCATTTGTTCTTAAGCGGAAAATAAATGCATTTGTTGGTTTCCTCGATCCATGAATCTCTCAAAGAGACGTCCCTTCTTTCTTTTCCAGGTCTGAGAGTCCCTCACTAACTACCGTCTCAGTGGCATATAAGCATTCAGATTTGCCTACACTACTGTAAAGTCTGAATTTGTCCTGATAGGAGAGTGGTTTCTATTTGTAAGTGTTGTGACGTAGTCTGAATGCCTTCTAGCCCGTATCATTCTATTATTTAATATATTTCATTTTAAAATGAATCATATTTGAAGACCACACTAGGGAAGAGCTCACGATGCAAAAGTACATGAGGAAAGGATGCATTTTCTATCCAGGCCTTCGTCATTTCTACTCTGGGGCTATTGTTTGAATTGTTCTTTGTCAATATACTAACTGGAAGTGAATCAACACCATCCACAAAGCAGAATACAGTGTGATACTAGCTATCGATTTGTACAGAGTGGTGATTCAATACGTGTTCTTCAAGAGTGCAGTGACTTTGTTACTCGCAGGGCAAGTTAAAAGTCTGTTTAAGACATTTTTTTTTTTTGCTAGGGGCTTTACGTCGCACCGACACAGATAGGTCTTATGGCGACGACGGGGTAGGAAAGGCCTAGGAGTTGGAAGGAAGCGGCCGTGGCCTTAATTAAGGTACAGCCCCAGCATTGGCCTGGTGTGAAAATGGGAAATCACGGAAAACCATCTTCAGGGCTGCCGATAGTGGGATTCGAACCTACCATCTCCCGGATGCAAGCTCACAGCCGCGCGCCTCTACGCGCACGGTCAACTCGCCCGGTAAGTCAAAATTAAGTTTTACTAGCAAATTATATGGTGAATCACGAATTAGGGTATTATATCATGAGTACTTCGGTCACCAGTGTACTGATTTCATACAGAAACTTCGCTTCATGTTACACTGTTAAAACTCTAAGCCATAGGCCTAAATACACTGAATATCCAGTATTCGGGAGATAGTAGGTTCGAACCCCACTGTCGGCAGCCCTGAAAATGCTTTTCCGTGGTTTCCCATTTTCACACCAGGCAAATACTGGGGCTGTACCTTAATTAAGGCCACGGCCGCTTCCTTCCCACTCCTAGCCCTTCCCTGTCCCACCGTCGCCATAAGACCTATCTGAGTCGGTGCGACGTAAAGCAAAACAAAAAAACACTGAAGAACATGGAAACTGCAACATCCAGAAGGAGTGGTGCTACATTGCTGCAACTGAACATACAGGACGAGTGTTCGGTTGTGATTCTATGATTACACTTTCAGGTCCCTCTGACCGCAAGTTTGGACAACAATCAATACAGGATGTGCCCACCACGAGCTGCAATACTTTGATGAAGTCGTCGAGGCATGGAGTCAATAAGGCCCTGGATCGCTTCCTGAGGAATTGTGACCCATGCTTGCTGCACTGCATGGGTCAGTTGTTCCACAGTTGTGGGTGGCTGAGGACGCTTGGCCAGTTATCGACCCATCATGTCCCACACATGCTCAATAGGATTGAGGTCCGGGGATCTGGCGGGCCATTCTAAGGTTGTGATGTCGTGGAGAACTTCTCTGGAGCTGCGTGCAGTGTGAACCCGGGCATTGTCCTGCTGAAACATCCCATTAGCAATGTTCGCCATCATAGGGACAACCACTGGATTGAGTACCCTATCAACGTACTGTCGAGCAGTCATGGTGCCCTCAACTAGCACTAATTGTAATTTCACATTAAAGCCAATAGCTCCCCAGACCATAATGCTTGGTGTTGGTCCTGTGTGCTTCTCGACAATAAGATCTGGGCGGCCCCTCTCGCCGGCATGTCGGCGCACACGATTCCGGCGATCACTGCGGGCAAGACAGAAGCGCGATTCATCACTAAAGACGACCCTATGCCATTCGTCGACCCACGTCGATCTTTCTCGACACCACGTCGCTGTTGTGGGGTCAATGGAACACCTTCTGCAGGGACACGGGCTCGTAAGCCAGCTGCACGCAGGCGAATACCAATTGTTTGTTGTGTAACGTGGGGTGCCACAGCTGCTCGAATTTGCGCTGCTGTTGCATGGGGTTCCATCCGGGCCATCCGAATGATGCGGCGATCCTCTCTCACAGTTGTCCGTCGCGCTGGGCCTGTGCCAGGTCTACGAGTGTGGGTACCTTCATTTGACCATTGCTGCCATACACGTTGTACCGTAGATGCCTGTTGGCCAACACGTGCAGCGACAGTCCTTAGCGATAATCCAGCCTCACACAGCCCAATGATCCGAGCCCTCTCAAACGGCGACAGTTGTTGATAGCGTGCTCTTCTCTGTCGTCGAAGCATGTTTGATTTCCTCTTTCGGAAGTGCACATGGCCCTGAGGTTCACTCAGCCTACACTAAATATGAGTACCAGGTTAATTCCTGGAGGCAAAGGTGGCCGAGCTAACCACGCTACCCCTTGAAGTGCCGAGGTTACGGATAGTAACCTTCTATCCCTCCAATGGCCTTCATGGGCTGTACGGAGATAACTTTTCTTTTGCTTTTTATGAAATACTGTAAAGAGCAATACATAATTAGGGCTTTTCTATGTGCCTGTGAGGATTGCAAAGACTAGATGGCTTCGAATGTTGGTGACGGCGCAAATACCCTTCTAGAGGAATTATCAATGAAGGTTAAAATCCCCAAACCGCTCAGTAATCTAACCCGGCACCCTTTGCACCAAAGGCCAGGATGCAAACTACCTAGCCATGGAACCAAAGTGGACTCTGTAACAGATGAACCTGAATTGTTATAACATGCCTCCTGATTTCTACAGATCTTGTGATACTCTCGAACCAAAGCCTTGAGCCGTCGGAGGTGTGGCGGAGGGACGTGACTGAAAACAGGAAGCCATTGAGTCGACTTGAATTTTATCGTTCCCGAAATCAGCCTTGAGGTGTTGTTCAGATAAATATAGATTTTCTTGGTAGAAGAGTCAAACAGGTGCTCAAACAAAATCAGTCACCATTGATCTGCACTTACAGCAGTTGCCTAGGTGGCAGATTCCCTATCAGTTGCTTACCTAACCTTTTTTTTACGGCTCCATAGCTAAATGATTAGCGTGATGGCCTTTGGCCACAGTGGTCCCGGGTTCGATTCCCGGCAGGGTCGGGAATTTTAACCATAATTGGTTAATTCCCCTGGCACGGCGACTCTGTGTCCTTCATCCTCATCACAACGCGCAGGTCGCCTACGGGTGTCAAATCAACTGCACCTGGCGAGCCGAAGTCTTCGGACACATGCCGACACTAAAAGCCATACGCCATTTCATGCCATTTCGTTTAGCTAACCTTTTCGCAAATAATTTCTAAGAATTTAGAAATTTGTCGAACATCTCCCTTGGTTGGGCGATGGCCATAAATGCAGATGATTGGTGACTGATTGCTTACAAAATGACCGAATGAAAAAATCTGGCAAATTGTGTGAGAGTTTGAAGAATGTGAGGAGACTAAGATGGATCATCTATTTAACATTCATGTATACTGTTCGTATAGTTTAGTGGTAATGTCCTAATCAATGTCACTCAATTTATGATTAATTTCAAATTGAGTAGGGAAATTAACAGTAACAAGAAAGGAAAAACAGGACGTTGAGATTTCTGACGATACCGTCAAATGTGCCTTCAAATGCTATTAGATCTGCTAAGCGTATTGAACCATATCGGAAAAAGGCGTACTTTGTTAGTTTGTTTGTCTGTTAGTTATTGTTTGTTCGTTATTTATATTATTTTTATAACATTTCTTTGTGTGTACATGTGTGTTTATTTGTTCATTTGTTTGTTAGTTTCCGTTTATTATTTGTTAGATACTCTTTATTTTATTTCTTTATTTATTTATTTACTTATTTATTTATTTATTTATTTATTTATTTATTTATTTATTTATTTATTTATTTATTTATTTATTTATTTATTTATTTATTTATTTATTTATTTATTTATTTATTTTATTTATTTAGTATTCGGGAGACACTGGGTCCGAACCCCACTGTTGGGAGCTATGACATATTTTTCTGTGGTCTCTCCATTTTCAATTCATGCAATTGCCTGGTCTGTACCTAAATGAAATCCACGGTCGTTTCCATCCCACTTCTGCCGTTTCCTCACACATTGCCGTCACACCTATCTGTGTCGTTCCTATGTAAAGCAAACTGAAAACAAATTGGATGTCGCTGTTTGAGTCATCAGTCCATAGACTGGTTTGATGCAGCTCTCCTCGCCATCCTAGCCTAAGGCCCGATATGGTCAAGTTTGTCGATCCTAGCCTGGTCTAATCTTTTGATTTCTACGCAACTACTACGCCCTACATCTGCTCTAATCTGCTTGTCATATTCATACCTTGGTCTACCGCCTACAGTTCCCTCAAAAATCAACATGTCCTGGGTGTCTTAAGAGGTGTCTTATCATTCTATGGCATCTCGTCAAGTTTAGTCTAATCGATCTCCTTTCACCAATTCGATAGTCGATTCAGTGTCTCTTCAATAAATTATTCTATCTATCCATCTCATCTTCACAGTTTATTTAATTAATTAATTTATATATATATATTTATTTATTTATTTATTTATTTATTTATTTATTTATTTATTTATTTATTTATTTATTTATTTATTTATTTATTTATTTATTTATTTGATAAGGTGGTCGTTTGGCTGTCCTCGGCTCATCTTGCAACTTATACTTGGAAATATAGTTTTGTTCATAATGTGGTATTATTTCAAGTTTTTCGTTTGGCAGCACCGGCTGTTGCTATCCCTGATAAGAACTAGTCTCGTTCGTCGAGGCCACTGGCAGTGGGCACGTGTAGCCATGTCGTGGGCTGGAGACTGATGGATCTTTTGCAGTAGCAGCTAAGTCCAGGTCTGTTCGGGTATCGATGGATCTGATATGTTCGCTCACCACGAGTACTGTGTTACAGAGATAGTATCGGTAGCGTATAATGTACCCACTATCTGACAGAACTCTCCCCTAATTCGGCATTAGTTTTACTATGCTATTATAACTCACACACGTCTTGATTATAATCTCGACAGAGAGCTAGTGGGTGTCTTACAAAGCACCTCCTCAGCTCCCAATAATGTCTCACCTGCACTATATTGTTCTTGTTTGCGCAGACAAGATTGTTTTTTATTGTTGTTGTCTGCTTCTGCTGTTGCTTCATAGAAGTGGCTTGGCACATCATGATTAGCAAGCGAGTTGCACAGTCGAGGAAAAAGGTTCCATCTTTTCCGCATCGTTTAAATGTGATTGAGAAGCTACTGAGTAAATCGTTAATTTTTCCGTTGCGCGGGAAAAGCATAGAAACATGGATATGTTTTGGGGCTAAGAAGACGAGAGAGACAGTACAGATTCTTTCGTTGTTCCCCTCTTAGTAGCCTCTTACGACATGCAGGAACCATCCTTTCACTCCGCCCATAGGGGAGATACTGTAAGGGTAAGGGTGTATTCTGTCCGAAAGTAGGTCCGAACCTCCGCGAGGTGTGCCTGAGCGGGAGTTTACGTGCGGTAGGGTGGCCAGTTCCTTTCCGCTCGTCCATTCCCTTACCCCCCCCCAAAAGCGCGTGGCAACCCATCCAAATCTTGACCAGACTCAATGTTGCTTAATTTCGAAGATCTCACGTAATCCGGTGTTTCAACACGGCCACGGCCGTTGGCATAGGGGAGATAAAGTGTTCGATAAATAGAAAGAAAAATGTAGCATCATGATTGGTATCTAACAATTTGGCAGCTAATCCAGCACGCAACATCCTACCTACTGTATACAGGGTGTTAGGTGTATACGTGCAGATATTTATTGTAGCAATAGAGAACGATGTGACGAACCACTATATATCAAACTTTTAGTAATCCTCGGAAGTTATTTTCGAGAGCAAAGTGGTACGATGTTTTTAGAATAGGTAGTATGCCTTGTTCTTGTGAATGAATAGCTTTCCTTTGATAACAGGCAAGTCACGCGCCATCCCTGCCAAACTGGTTTCTGTTCTGTTTATGTTTAAGAGCAAATGTACTACTGTGACAGCTGAGGGCTCCCTATTCCATGCCACGAGATGTTACGTAATATACTTGCCAAACTGGTTTTATGTTTACGAGCAACTGACCTACGGTAACAGCTGAAGGCTACCAGTCTACAACATGTTACGTTACATTATCGCCAGACTGGTTTGTTGTTGTTAGTATTTAGTTTCCGTCTTAGGGGTTTCAGACAACACTAGTTATCGGTTTCGGACCCTGGAGATGTATTGAATTCTCAGCGTTAATACTGGTTCATTTGCTGTTACGTCCTTTAGGGGATAGGGATATCTGTGGTCGTCAGCCCTGTGGTCTAGTGAGTATGGAAATGACCTGAAAACCTGTGCCGGTGCGCGACCTGTACGAGCTTGTGATATAATTATTGGTTGGGATACGCACGCCGGGACGTGAAATGCGGTACGATCCCCGTTGTGCATTGCGTAAAGGTAGAAGAAGGAAGACAGCTCCTTGCGCCAACGAACAAATGCATGGCATAGGATATCCATATGAGTAGAATCAGAATTGAATTATCGAAGCACATCGAACGTTTTGTTTCAAACGAAAAATGGACATATTATACAACTAAGTAAATTAAACGTACCTACATTTCGTACTTCCTGCCTGGTTGAGTGGCTAAAACGGTTGAGGTGCCAGCCTTTTGACTCCAACTTCGCATGTTCGAACCTGGCCCCGTGCAGTGGTATTTGAAGGTGCTCAAATACGTCAGCCTCGTGTCGGTATATTTACTGGTACACCGAGCTCGATAGCTGCAGTCGCTTAAGTGCTACCAGTATCCAGTATTCGGGAGATAGTGGATTCGTACCCCACTGTCGGTAGCCCTGAAGATGGTTTTCCGTGGTTTCCCATTTTCACACGAGGCAAATGCTGTCGCTGTACCTTAATTAAGGCCATGGTTGCTTCCTTCCCACTCCTAACCCTTACCTGCCCCGTCATCGCTATAATACCTATCTGTGTCGGTGCGACGTAAAGCAACTTGTCATTCGAGCCAAGACACCACTGTGGTTCAGAATATCCTCTGGTGCTTAAACATACTTTCACGGAGGTCATCCGAAGTGGTTACCTCAGTTCGGTATACTTTGTTTCTCATGTCCCCCCAGGCATAACAATCCACTGGAATAAGGGCTGGCCAATTGATAGTTCCACATCGTCCTGTCTACCGTTGAGGAAATGTCTGCACCATCGTGTAAAATCCACGTGGTTCGGCGTAGTCGAAGCGACACGTCCTCTGAAAGCTCCAGTAACGTACTGTATCTACTGTACAGGAGCAAGATAACATTAATAAAAAGATGTAACCGACCTCCAACTACACCCATCCTGATATTAATTAGAACCGGTGCTGGACACTGCCTTGTCCTATTGAATGGGGATATTCCACAGCTCATGAGTGGGATATAGTGGGTTCCAACCCCTCTGTCGGCAGCCCTAAAGGTGGTTTACCGTGGTTTTCCATGTTCACACCAGGCAAATGCTGGGGCTGTAACGTCATGAATGCCACGATCGCTTCCTTTCCCGTCCCATCGTCACCATAAGGAAAGCTACACCGATCAAATTTATGCAAGTAAGGTGATTGGTACCGGTCTGAGTGTCTGAGACCGTTGAGGTCCTTATCTTCCGACCTCCAACTTGGAAGGTTCAATCTTGGCTCAGTCTGATGATATTTGATGGGGCACACATACGTCAGTCTCGTGTCGTAGAAATACTGGCACGTAAATGAACTCCTGCGATATGAAATTTCGTCACCTCAGCATCTCAGAAAACGGTATAAACAGTATGTGGGACGTAAAGCAAAATAACGCTAATAAGAAGACGATTGGTCAAAGAGACAGACTTCCCACTGCACCCATCCAGATATTAATTGAGAGCCGGTGCTAGAGGTTGCCTTGGTATACTAAATATTAAACACTCCTTCTATAAAAATTGCCTCATGTGTCACTAATACACTTGACAGAAATTCTGGATTGAGTGCTTGATCAATTAACCAGCGGCAGAAATCCACTCTTAAATCATCACCGAGCTTGATAGTAGCAGTCGCCAAAGTTCGAACAGTATCCAATATTCGGGATGTACTGGCTTCGAATCCCTCTGTCGGCAGCTTTAAAGATGATTTTCCGTGGTTTTTCATGTTCACACCAGGCAAATGCTAGGGCTGTACCTTAATTAAGACCACGGTTGCTTCCTTCCCGATCCTAGTCCTTAGTTATATCTGTCGCCATAAAACCTATCTGTGTCGGTGCGACGCACCGATACAGATAGGTCTTATAGGACGATGGGATAGCAAAGGCCTAGGAGTTGGAAGGAGGCGGCCGTGGCCTTAATTAAGGTACAGCCCTAGCATTTGCCTGGTGTGAAAATGGGAACCACGGAAAACCATCTTCTGGGCCGCCGAGAGTGGGATTCGAACCCATTATCTCCGGGATGCAAGCTCTCAGCCATGCGTCTCTAACCGCACGGCCAACTCGCCCGGTAATAATAATAATAATAATAATAATATTAATAATAATAATAATAATATGTTTTGCTGCCGGGCAGAGTGGCTCAGACGGTTGAGGCGCTGGCCTTCTGACCCCAACTTGGCAGGCTCGATCTTGGCTCAGTCCGATGGTATTCGAAGATGCTCAAATAAGTCAGCCTCGTGTCGGTAGATTTACTGGCGCGTAAAAAGAACTCCTGCGAGACTAAATTACAGCACCTCAGCGCCTCCAGAAACAGTAAGAGTAGTTAGTGGGACGTAAAGCAAATAACATTACCGGTATTATTATTAACAAGTCATTAGGAGCTGAAAGGCAGGGAAGAAAATAGTAAAATATGCGTGGTGTAGGAGGAAACAAGATGAAATGTACTTCACCCGTGCCTACATCGCTCGCAGTAGTTTACTACAGGATAGTATGCGTAAGACCAGAACCAGGTCTCTTTGCGATGAGTCAGGTGTATCTTCGTATTGTGGTTAGCACTAGAGGACAAAGTGTGACAAACAGGTTTTGTGTATAAACATCAAACATGCACATCAACAGACACACACACGCAATGTACCCAAACCAGTACAGTGTAGAATGAAGAACTGCCATGCTGTGTTCAAGGTCAATATCTAGCGTTTTAACAAGCACGTCTTCCGTGTGTTGTGTTCAGCTTGCGCCACGTACAAGGCAATCGTGAACTGAAACTCTAGATTTATAATTTTTGTTACCGGTACTTCAATTTTTCTGCTCGGATTTATGAGAATATCGAACTATCGAGACTCAAAATACTACATCGATTGAGAACTGAACTCCCAACTCAATACGCTGCAGAAATGGTGTAACATCTGACATACCAATGTGAAACACGTAGCAATTGTTCAAGTGACCTCCCTGGACTACTCTGCAGGCTTCACTTCTCCGTACCCGGCGAGTTGGCCATACGGTTAGGAGCGCACAGCTGTGAGCTCGCATCCGGGAGATTGGGGCTTCGAACCCCAATGTCGGCAGCCCTGAAGATGGTTTTCCGTGGTTTCCCAAGTTCACACCAGGCATTGCGGGGCTTGAAGCTTAATTAAGGCCACGACCACTTTCTTACATTTCCTAGGCCTTTCTTGTCCGATTGTCGCCATAAGACCTCTCTGTGTTGGTGCGACGTAAAGCAACTAACAAAAGAAAATCACTTCTCCGAATCCAGTCTTCCGTAATATCCATTGGAGATCTGGCGGGCCAATTGATGGGTCCATGTCGTCCTATTCGCCATAGACCAAAGGACTGATCCAAATGATCACGCAGTAAGCGGCTTATATCAGGTGGTGGACCATCGTGTAAAAACCACATGTTTCGGCGTAGTCGAAACGGAGCGTCCTCTGAAAGCTCTAATAACGTACCTATGAGGAACTCCAGTTAAGATACCCCTATGAACTGTGCAGGTAAGATGATGATAATAATGTCATTGGCTTTACGTCCCACTAACTACTTTTCACGGTTTTCGGAGACGCGGATTTGCAGGAATTTAGTACCATAGGAGTTCTTCACGTACCAGTAAATCTACTGACACAAGGCTGGCGTATTTGAGCACCTTGTCAAGACTGGACTCAGAGGGCCAGTGCCTCAACCGTCTGAGCCACTCAGCCCGGCAAGATGATTGGTGCAGCACTGCGTAAAGTGCTGGCCTTCTGAACCCAACTTGGGAGGCTTGGTCTTGGCTCAGTCCGGTGGTATTTGAAGGTGCTCAAATACGTCAGTCTCGTGTCTGTAGATTTATTTGCATTAAAAAATACTGCGATAAAAAATTCTGGCATTTCAGCGTCTCCGAAAAGCGTGCAAATTAGTTAGTGGAACGTAAAGATATTATTATTATTATTATTATTATTATTATTATTAGTAGTAGTAGTAATAGTAGTAGTAGTAGTAGCAGTAGTAGTAATATTATTTTTACGGAAGTTCTAATTAAACGGGTCCATTACAGTCATCATTTTACCTATCGGTACTTACTGTTCAGTAATAAGCCTTCCGTCCGCCTCTGTGGTGCAGTGGTTAGTGTGGTTAGCTGCCACCCCCGAAGCTCGGGTTCGATTTCCAGCTCTGACAAGAAATTTGAAAAGTGGTACGAGGGCTGGAACGGGGTCCACTTAGCCTCGGGAGGTCAAATGAGTAGAGGTGGTCCGATTCCCAACTCAGCCATCCTGAAAGTTGTTTCCCGTAGTTCCCCCTTCTCCAGGCAAATGCCGGGATGGTACCTAACTTAAGGCCACGGCCGCTTCCTTCCCTCTTCCTTGTCTATCCTTTCCAATCTTCCCATACCCCCGCAAGGCCCCTGTTCAGCATAGCAGGTGAGGCCGCCTGGGTGAGGTACTGGTCATTCTCCCCAGTTGTATCCCTGATCCAATGTCTCACGCTCCAGGACACTACCCTTGAGGCGGTAGAGGTGGGATCCCTTGCTGAGTCCCATGAAAAACCAACCCTGGAGGGTAAACAGATTAGGAAAAAGAAGAATAAGCCTTCTATTAGAAATGCCCGGCGGCAATTCCACAGTAGGTCTTTTTCGTTCGAGCAATGTTCACGATGGATACAACTACGGTTTTTGAAATTTGTCTCATTAATAACAATTTCACTGAATACTTATAGCCTTTTCTTTCAGTGCCCATCGTCCTTTCAATGACCTAAAAAGTTTATGAATAAGCATAGACAACCCGCATTGTCTATTGTCAGAAATTCATCGTAGACTGTCGCAATAACAGCACAGAAATGTTGCGCCCATATTTCATTTACTTATTAACCATTTCCTTTCATTTTGTCAGCTTGGATCACTGAGTAATGCCATTGACGTCTTAAAAATCGTACACAAATACACAACACTTGATTCGCACGTATGTGCTTGTACGGATCTTCGACGTCACTGTAAGGATTCTGTGTACTTTTCACACAGAGTACCCTACACCGGTTTTCGAGTACAGCAAGTGACCTGGAACGTGAGTCATCCTCTTCTACTTGCCAAGCCTTTAGGGGAAGTGCACAACAACATGTGTTGGCCTGCGATAAGAAACAGGTTCAACAAGCCCTATACTCGGCTCCTGTACTTCCGCTACGCGTGGACAGAATGACATCACCGGCGTATCCTGCTACGGCCGTTCAAAACACATTAGGTCCTGAAATATTTGGCTCAGTTATGGGCAAACTAATAGGACAAGGTAAAAAGTACATAGCATATATTATGAGATGTATTTTTCTTAGCCGACTAGCTTAATATCTGCACGTATACACCTAACACCCTGTATACACTGAAGAAAATGGAAATTGCAACACCCAGAAAGAGTGGTGCTACATTGCTGCAATTGAACATGCAGGACGAGTGTTTGGTTGTGATTCGATGATTACACTTCCAGGTCCCTCTGACCGCAAGTTTGGACAACAATCAATACAGGATGTGCCCACCACGAGCTGCAATACATTAATGAATTCGTCGAGGCATGGAGTCGATAAGGCCCTGAATAGCTTCCTGAGGAATTTTAGCCCATGCTTGCTGCACTGCATGGGTCAGTTGTTTCAGAGTTGTGGGTGACTGAGGAAGGTTGCCCAGTTGTCGACCCATCATGTCCCACACATGCTCAATAGGATTGAGGTCCGGGGATCTGGTGGGCCATTCTAAGGTTGTGATGTCGTGGAGAGCTTCTCTGGAGATGCGTGCAGTGTGAACCCGGGCATTGTCCTGCTGAAACATCCCATTAGCAATGTTCGCCATCATAGGGACAGCCACTGGATTGAGTACCCTATCAACGTACAGTCGAGCAGTCATAGTGCCCTCAACAAACACTAATTGTGATTTCACATTAAAGCCAATAGCTCCCCAGACCATAATGCTTGGTGTTGGCCCTGTGTGCCTCTCGACAATAAGATCTGGGCGGCCCCTCTCGCCGGCACGTCGGCGCACACGATTCCGGCGATCACTGCGGGCAAGGCAGAAGCGCGATTCATCACTAAAGATGACCCTATGCCATTCGTCGACCCACGTCGATCTTTCTCGACACCAGGCCAGCCTTACACGTCGCTGTTGTGGGGTCAATGGAACACCTTCTGCAGGGACACGGGCTCGTAAGCCAGCTGCACGCAGGCGAATACCAATTGTTTGTTGTGTAACGTGGGGTGCCACATGTGCTCGAATTTGCGCTGCTGTTGCATGGGGTTCCATCCAGGCCATCCGAATGATGCGGCGATCCTCTCTCACAGTTGTCCGTCGCGCTGGGCCAGTGCCAGGTCTACGAGTGTGGGTACCTTCATTTGACCACTGCTGCCATACACATTGTACCGTAGATGCCTGTCGGGCAACACGTGCAGCGACAGTTCTTAGCGATAATCCAGCCCCACACAGCCCAATTATCCGAGCCCTCTCAAACGGCGACAGTTATTAATAGCGTGCTCT
Organism: Anabrus simplex; assembly: GCF_040414725.1. Classification (NCBI taxonomy): domain Eukaryota; kingdom Metazoa; phylum Arthropoda; class Insecta; order Orthoptera; family Tettigoniidae; genus Anabrus; species Anabrus simplex. Next base: position 1,669,475,068 of record NC_090265.1, read on the forward strand.
TCTCTATCGTCGAGGCATGTTTGACGGGGAACACTTCACTGCACAGACTGCAAGTCAACTACGCTACAGCAGAGTCCATATACTGGAGTTGATTCCTCCGCGACCAATCACGTGGGGAGACCTGTAGCAACAATCCAATGGGTCTGAAATTTTGATCGTTTACATACCTACATGGCATCGTTCCATATCTTGAAAATGAACACAAACGACCAATGCTTTCATGGTGTTGCAATTTCCATTTTGTGTAGAAACATTGCCTTCGTGATGTACAGGCTGTACTGTAGAAAACGCGCCAAGCCCATTAGCTTATCGATTAGGGCTGTCTAAATGAATGTTATAAGTTGTGCTTATGAATGTAATACATAGTGACTGAGAGCATTCGTTGTATAATTGTGGCTGTTGAAAGACAGACCTTTATTTTTGAGCATGTTGCATGCCTTTCATCATCATCATCATCTGTATACCCTCCAGGTTCGGTTTTTCCCTCGGACTTAGCGAGGGATCCCACCTCTACCGCCTCAAGGGCAGTGTCCTGGAGCTTCAGACTCTTGGTCGGGGATACAACTGGGGAGTATGACCAGTACCTCGCCCAGGCGGCCTCACCTGCTATGCTGAACAAGGGCCTTGTGGAGGGATGGGAAGATTGGAAGGGATAGGCAAGGAAGAGGGAAGGAAGCGGCCGTGGCCTTAAGTTAGGTACCATCCCGGCATTCGCCTGGAGGAGAAGTGGGAAACCACGGAAAACCACTTCCAGGATGGCTGAGGTGGGAATCGAACCCACCTCTACTCAGTTGACCTCCCGAGGCTGAGTGGACCCCGTTCCAGCCCTCGTCCCACTGTTCAAATTTCGTGGCAGAGCCGGGAATCGAACCCGGGCCTCCGGGGGTGGCAGCTAAGCACGCTAACCACTACACCACAGAGGCGGACTGCATGCCTTTTCTCGATATTTATCACGTCAAGAATTATGTAAACAGCTCTTATTGAGAGAATGATACCTCATAGTTCATGTTAGTCCGACTCGTTGGCTGAATGGTCAGCGTACTGGCCTTCGGTTTAGAGGGTCCCGGGTTCGATTCCCGGCCGGGTTGGGAATTTTAACCTTCTTTGGTTAATTCCAGTGGCCCGGGGGCTGAGTGTTTGTGCTGTCCCCAACATTCTTGCAGGTAACAAACCACACATAACACTATCCTTCACCACATTAACACGCAGTTACCTAAATACGGTAGATGCCGCCCAGCCTCATCGGAGGGTCTGCCGTACAAGGGCTGCACTCGGCTAGAAATACTCACACGAAATTATTATGTTCAAGTTAGGTATGGTATTTTCACGTGATGGGTAGTGTAAACTCAAGCGACTTAACGTTTCTCATGAATTCTTACTGTATAGCACGTTTCTGTGGGAATGTAATATGTTGCGAATTTAAATAAATTGACACAATGCCAAGAGGTTGTACGCACCGCGACGAAAATTCCAACCGAAAATGTACATATTACGAAATAATAAAAAAATATTAATAATAATGATTTAACTTGATTTACATCCCACTAACTACTTTTTAAGGTTTTCGGAGACGCCGAGGTGCCGAAATTTAGTTCCGCAGGAGTACTTTAACGTGCCAGTATGACGACCGTACCAACACGAGGCTGACGTATTTGAGCACCTTCAAATACCAGTGGACTGAGCCAGCATCGACCTGCCAAGTTGGGGTCAGAAGGCCAGCGCTATTCAGCCCGGCTATTACAAAGTATACAGGAGTATTTTTCACTCAATTTCCCGAACTGATGGTGAGTTCAGCTTTTGACTTTCTTCTTCTTACATACATTTTGGCAACGCGTTTTATTATTGATACGGAACACGTCTAAAGGTAACCCAGATTATCAGTAACTAAGTGAACCTATATTTGTGTTATTACTTTCATTATATAATATTGAGAAAGTGCGAAGTAAACGCAAAACCCGGTCCTAAATTCCTTTATTGACAAAATACGGATCTTGATTTGTATACCTAATATTTACATTTTTTGCTAATCTAACGTATGCCACTCTTCTCTAAGTGGCATCGCCTTGAGTAGACATGCGTGAAACAGTAGTGGTGAACATGCGTTTACTTGTGCTTTCACTTAGTTTTTGAAAGAAATATTACAATCCTGCCCACCCCGCCACTCCTCAGTCACTCAAAGTACGGCCACACTGAAAGCTTAGGATCTATTCCTCAATCCGGACGAACGCTCGCCCAGGAAGGGAGAGGAGAGGTGAAAAGGCCAAGTTAAACGAGCAGTAATCATTATACTACGTAGAGGTTAATATGTTTTACTTTGTCCGTCGTAGCACCTGCGATTTGAGTGAATTTTTATTTATTTACAATACTGCCTACGAATGAAGGTAGCCCCAAAGGACTCAGTATACCCACATGATAATAATAATTAGCATTACAATCATAATTACAATTTTAATTTTTTTTCGTGCACCTCTGATCTGCATTTAGGGCAGTCGCCCAGGTGGCAGATTCCCTATCTGTTGTTTTCCTAGCCTTTTCTTAAATTATTGCAAAGGAATTGAAAATTTATTGAACATCTCCCTTGGTAAGTTATTCCAATCCCTAACTCCCCATCCTATAAACGAATGTTTGCCCCAATTTGTCCTCTTGAATTCCAATTTCATATTGTGATCTTTCCTACTTTTAAAGACACCACTCAAACTTATTTGTCTACTGATGTCATTCCACGGCAGCTCTCCACTGACAGCTCGGAACATACCACTTAGTCGAGCAGCTCGTCTCCTTTCTCCCAAGTCTTCCTAGCCCAAACTTTGCAACATTGTTGTAACGCTACTCTTTTGTCAGAAATCCCCCAGAAATATAATAATATGACCCAGCCTAACATTTCAAGCAACACTTAGAGGCGTAGATGGTGATTCAGAATTTGACAACTCTTCTTTAGTACTATGGTGACTATCTCATCTCGTACTGAAGTTGTAATAAGATATTCTTTTCGAAACTCCTAAAACAAAAAGGAGGTATATCACCTCGTGATCCTATCCGCGGACCTATTTCACGATGACTTGAATAGTTGTGGTCTCTCTATTTGCGTGAATAATTGGTATTTCTAGCGGCTAGCATGGGGAAGGAAATGGAAGTTGTGTGTCTGTGGTACCTTCTTTCTATGGACATGATCATCATCGTCATCACATAAGGAAGACCAACGAAGTACGCGATTCCTCACAGAGTTTCCTTATCAGCTATCCACTTTTTGACTTTCCCTCCAGTCTTCAGTAACACCTATCTTCCGAAGATCTTTCATATTCTACTTAGCTACCTCGTTCTTGTGCACTCTGATGATCTCCTTCCATTAGGTTTGAACTTCGGAATGGCTTTCAGTCATTGATCGTCGTTCCTTCTAGAAACATGGCTCATCTACTTTCAAAATCCCTATAATGTTCAAGTCTTATTGTACTTCGTCATTTTCGGTGCTGCATCTTACTGTTCATTCTCTGGTGTCTGGGTCTTTCACAGTAGCAAAAGTCCGGGTGTTGTCCACGATTACCGAGCTCGATAGCTGCAGTCGCTTAAGTGCGGCCAGTATCCAGTATTCGGGAGATAGTAGGTTCGAACCCCACTGTCGGCAGCCCTGAAAATGGTTTTCCGTGGTTTCCCCTTTTCACACCAGATAAATGCTGGAACTGTACCTTAATTAAGGCCACGGCCGCTTCCTTCCCACTCCTAGCCCTTTCCTATCCCATCGTCGCCATAAGACCTATCTGTGTCGGTGCGACGTAAAACAACTAGCAAACATATATCCACGATTATTTACGCGTCAAGTCTATATGATCTGACACCGTGGATGTCTGGTTCGAGCTCCGTTGTTGAAAACAGTTTCACCATCAGAATGTTGGCCGGCATATATATATTCGCTATTTGCTTTACGTCGTACCGACACAGAAAGGTTTTATGGCGACGATGGGATAGGAAAGGCCTAGGAATGGGAAGGAAGCGGCCGTAACCTTAATTAAGGTACAGTCCCAGCATTTGTCTGGTGTGAAATGGGAAACCACGGAAAACTATCTTCAGGGCTGCCGAGAGTGGGGTTCGAACCCACTATCTCCCGTTTACTGGATACTGGCCGCACTTAAGCGACTGCAGCTATCGAGCTCGGTACTGGCCGGCATGGTGGGGAAGGTAATTGTATACGACTTCTAATTACGAAGCAACGAGGTCATGCGTTCTCAGCGGGACGAATCGTCTCGGCCGTTGTACTTAGCTTTCTAGACCGGGGCCGCTATTTCACCGTCATATAGTTCCTCAAGTGCAGGTCTATATGCCTACTAGTTCAGCGGATGGTGAAGAAATTGAAAGAATATATGAGGAGATAGAAGATTTAATACAATATGTAAAAGGTGACGAGAATCTAATTGTGATGGGAGACTGGAATGCAGTGGTAGACCAAGGAAGAGAAGGTAGTACAGTAGGAGAATTTGGATTGGGACAAAGGAACGAAAGAGGAAGTCGTCTGGTTGAATTCTGCACTGATCATAATTTAGTCCTTGCCAATACTTGGTTCAAACACCACAAACGACGGCTGTATACGTGGACGAGACCTGGAGACACTGGAAGGTATCAAATAGACATTATGATTAGGCAGAGATTCAGAAACCAGGTGTTGGATTGCAAAACTTTCCCAAGAACAGACGTGGACTCTGACCACTACTTGTTGGTCATGAAATGCCATCTGAAGTTGAAGAAATTGAAGAAAGGAAAAAATGCAAAAAATGGGATCTAGACAAGCTGAAAGAAAAGCGTGTGAGGGATTGATTCAAGGAACATGTTGCACAAGGACTAAATGAAAAGGCTGAAGGAAACACTATAGAGGAACAGTGGAGAGTCATGAAAAATGAAGTCAGCAGGGCTGCTGAAGAAATGCTAGGAAGGAAGAAAAGATCAACTAAGAATCGGTGGATAACTCAGGAGATACTAGACCTGATTGATGAACGACGAAAATACAAGAACGCTAGAAATGAAGAAGGCAGAAAAGAATACAGGCGATTAAAGAATGAAGTGGAGAGAAAGTGCAAGATAGCTAAGGAAGAATGGTTGAAGGAGAAGTGCAAGGATGTCGAAGGCTGTATGGTCCTGGGAAAGGTAGATGCTGCATACAGGAAAATCTAGGAAACCTTTGGAGAAAGGAAATCTAGGTGCATGAATATTAAGGGCTCAGATGGAAAGCCACTTCTAGGGAAAGAAGACAAAGCAGAATGATGGCAGGAGCATATCCAACAGTTGTATCAAGGTAACGATGTAGATAATTTGGTTCTGGAACAAGAAGAGGCTGTTGATGCTGATGAAATGGGAGACCCAATTTTGAGGTCAGAGTTTGACAGAGCTGTGAGTAACCTAAATAGGAACAGGGCACCTGGAATTGATGATATTCTCTCTGAATTACTGACTGCCTTAGGAGAAACCAGCATGGTAAGGTTATTTCATTTAGTGTGCAGGATGTATGAGACAGGAGAAGTCCCATCCGATTTTCGGCAGAATGTTGTTATACCTATTCCCAAGAAAGCCGGTGCTGACAGGTGTGAAAACTACCACACCATTAGTTTATTATCTCATGCCTGCAAAATTTTAACACGTATTATTTACAGAAGAATGGAAAAAAAAAGTTGAAGCTGAGTTAGGAGAAGATCAATTTGGCTTCAGAAGAAATGTAGGAACACGTGAAGCAATCCTGACTTTACGTCTGATCTTAGAGGATCGAATGAAGAAGGACAAGCCCACGTACATGGCATTCGTAGATCTAGAAAAGGCATTCGATAATGTTGATTGGAACAAGCTATTTATGATTCTGAAGATGATAGGGATCAGATACCGAGAACGAAGAATTATCTACAACCTGTATAAAAATCAGTCTGCAGTGATAAGAATCGAGGGCTTTGAAAAAGAAGCAGCAATCCAGAAAGGAGTGAGGAAAGGCTGCAGTTTGTCCCCTCTCCTTTTCAATGTTTACATAGAACAGGCAGTAAAGGAAATCAAAGAGAAATTTGGAAAGGGAATCACAGTCCAAGGGGAGGAAATCAAAGCCTAGATATTTGCCGATGATACTGTTATTTTATCTGAGACTGCAGAAGATCGCGAGAAGTTGCTGAATGGTATGGATGAAGTTTTGGGTAAGGAGTACAAGATGACAATAAATAAGTCCAAAACAAAAGTAATGGAGTGCAGTCGAACGAAGGCAGGTGATGTAGGAAATATTAGATTAGGAAACGAAGTCTTAAAAGAAGTAGATGCATATTGTTACTTGGGTAGTAAAATAACTAACGATGGAAGAAGTATGGAGGACATAAAATGCAGACTAGCACAAGCAAGGAAGAGCTTTCTTAAGAAAAGAAATTTGCTCACTTCAAACATTGATATCGGAATTAAAGATGTTTTTGAAGACTTTCGTGTGGAGCGTGGCATTGTATGGAAGTGAAACATGGACGATAACTAGCTCAGAAAGAAAGAGAATAGAAGCTTTTGAAATGAGGTGTTACAGAAGAATGCTGAAGGTGAGATGGATAGATCGAATCACGAATGAAGAGATACTGACTCGAATTGGTGAGAGGAGATCGATTTGGCTAAATTTGACGAGAAGAAGAGATAGAATGATAGGACACATCTTAAGACACCCAGGACTTGTTCAGTTGGTTTTAGAAGGAAGTGTAAGTGGTAAGAACGGTAGGGGTAGACCTAGGTATGAATATGACAAACAGATCACAGCAGATGTAGGATGCAATAGTTACGTAGAAATGAAAAGGTTAGCACAGGATAGGGTGGCATGGAATGCTGCATCAAACCAGTCTATGGACTGATGACTCAAACAACAACAAACAACAGGCTGAGAGGACCTCGAACCAGCCCTCAGATCCAGGTAAAAATCAGGGAATTGACCTCAGCACCTTCGAGTAAGAAACAATCTCGCTACTCGCAGACACTGGAGCCGGCAAAGAAACAGAGCAGACTAAATAATTAAGTCCCATATTAAAAAGTTGCACTCTTAAAGGAAGTGGATGAATATTGTTACTTCGGTAGTAAAATAATTAACGACGGCATAAGTAAGGAGAACATAAAATGCAGGCTAGCAAGTCCAAGGAAGGCCTTTCTTAAGAAAATAAATTTGCTCACTTCGAATATTGATATAGGAATTAGAAGTTTTTGAAGACTTTCGTTCGGAGCGTGGCAATGTATTGAAGAGAAACATGGACGATAACTTGCTCAGAAAGAAAGAGAATAGAATCTTTTGAAATGTAGTGTTACAGAAGAATGCTGAAGGTGAGATGGATAGATCGAATCACGAATGAAGAGATACTGAATCGAATCGGTGAGAGGAGATCGTTGTGGATAAATTTGACGGGAAGAACAGATAGAATGATAGCACACGTCTTAAGACACACAGGACTTGTGCAGTTGGTTTTTGAAGGAAGTGTAGGGTGTAAGAACGGTAGGGGTATACCAAGGTATGAATATGACCAGCAGATTAGAGCAGATGTAGGATGCAGTAGTTATGTAGAAATGAAATAGGTTAGCACAGGACAGGGTGGCATGTAGAGATGCATCAAACCAGTATCTGGACTGATGACTGAAACAACAACATTAAAGCGTGTACCAGATCCTCCGTAGCTCAGGCGGAGGGCCCCTCACCTGTGGGTTCCGTGGTTCAAATCCCGGTCACTCCGGGTGAGATTTGTGCTGGACAAAGCAGAGGCGGGACAGGGTTTTCTCCGGGTACTCTAGTTTTCTCTGTCATCTTTCATTCCAGCAACACTCTCCAATATCATTTCATTTCATCCGTCAGTCATTAATCTTCGCCCCAGAAGAGTGTGACAAGCTTTGACAGCCGGCATAGTTCCTATCCTCGCCGCTAGATGGGGGCTTCATGCATTCTATTCCTGACCCGGTCGAATGACGGGGAACAGGCTGAGGATTTTCATTAAAATATTGGCATAGATAGTTCGGAAAATATTTTTCTATTAAAAGGGATGTACTATAGGACAAACGAAGGAGCTAAAATTATGGATAGTTGGCGAAAGATGCAGCTCCTCAGGATGTAAGCAGGTAAATTTGTTTCCTCATTCAATTACATGGAGCGTATCTTAGAGTACTCAATTCTCTTTAGGAATTTTCGATTATAATTGCATATTCCTTGGAGTACTATTTGAATTAATATGAACAGGTCGGAGAAGTGAAACAGACACTAATCACCATAACACGTTTTCTAACACCGACATAAGCAGCCAGACTTGTGACTACCAGTGTCTTAGTGCTCATTGGAACGTCAGAATGATGGACCACGCCCGACGTCCGTCATAATCCAACAACTGATAGACAGTAAAGATTGCAGAGCTCTAATGTCGACAAAACACTTCTGATTGTGTGCCACCTCGTTACGAGACGAAACGGCTGATCGGCCCACTCACCTACAACAGGACACACCAGAAGTTAATGAACATCAACTAGTTACTTGAAATCTCTCTATTAAATATAAATATAAATAATAATGACTAATGGAATTTGGGAGCCATAAATATACAAATAAATAATTCTTAAACTTTGCCGGCTGTTGAAACTCATCTTCAGGGTCGTTGCCTTGTGACAAGGAGATCTGAATCACTTGATACCTAAAAAATTAATATTGGAAAAGGAGTCCATCTGGTAATTTCCCCCACCCATAGAAATTAAACAGAATATATATTAATCTCATACAATATACTTAGTCAATTAAACCTGTATTTACCTAGAAATCCGAGCAGAGCTCGTCGTGATACACCCTTGAACATATATAACAAAATAAAGAGAATATTGATATAAATAATAAATGTCTTAATTTATGAAATAACTCTCTCTCTATAACTGGTACTCAGTTTATTCCGCAACGCAAAATATTCACACGCAGTCATGACTCATTTTTCAAGAATGGACTCCACTTTGCTGATGGCGTTGGTATAGTTTGAAAAGGCCCAACACGTTACCTTACGTAGACTCCCCGTAGAATTATATATGGCTAACATTCATAGCCATAGAATGTTGTTACACTCCAGCATCTTTCTCCCTCGTTCCTTCAACAGCAGATCTCGAACTCCCAACATGGCATGGGACATCTTCCCACAACTCGTACAAAACACCTCTCCGATTACCACCAGTATCACATCTGCACACTGCAAGCTGCAACTTCCAAATCTCGACGCGTGCTTGCACCACACTAGCCCAAGCCAACACAACAGCATCTTAAAATAGCCCAGTTCCTGGAATTTTCCACCTCAGCTCCGTCAACACGTAAACCCCCGCTCGGAGACTCGTCACGTACACAACCGGGAGATAAACTGAGTGATCGAAACACACTATACTAGACTTAACTAAAGTTGGCGTCTGACAGGTAAGGTTGGAGGGAGGAGCACTGCACGTGCCATTTCACGATGTTGCCACATTCCAGCATTCCTTTCTACATGCTCTTACCCCTCGCTTCCGGCTCACTTGTTCCCTCCTTCATTCTGACCGCTGTGATCTGTTGTAGACTACCTGGCCAGGCGGTGCCGTCCCATTTGCGATCACTCTCATACAAACAATCAGGTTCTTATCAGAGACACTGACAGGCTTGGCAACTCCCAGCAAGACGAGCTGCCCTGAAGTTTTATCTCCATGGCAACGGCAGTCGCCCCACCCTCGTTTCCATGGCGACCACACAGCCACTCCCTTTATCCCGCCTCGGCAGGCAGTAAACGGACCTCCCTCTAAGAAATGTCAGACGCCAACTCTTATTATTAGCAGTATAGTCCCAAATAAAATATAGAGAGTATCCATAATAACGAGAGTTCCAAAAAGAGTTACTAAGCCGCGACGGCTAAATACACACATAAATGAAATATACACATGAATAAATAATAATAATAATAATAATAATAATAATAATAATAATAATAATAATAATAATAATAATAATAATGACAATAATAATAATAATATCTGACCGGGGTTTGTCAGGTTACATACTATTCCCATTATTCGATAGGCACTATCAACATCGATAATCCGATGTTCTAATTCTTAGTGACCACAGTGAACGAATAAAATAATTTAACGGGTCTGTGTGAAGGTCATGGATAATAAGTACCACGTGCTTGGTATTACATTTAGGGAGTTTCCGAAATACTCGTACAGGGGTGATCAACGTACGGCCCAAGGAGGCATTCTATGTGGGTCTCCTAGACGAGTTTTTATAATGTGCTTAAATTTTCCGCTTACATTTTTAGTGGAAAAACCTAGTTAATAGGAAAATTGTCATAATTGTAACTACAGGTCGAATTAATTGAACTTCAGTTTTGTTTAGAATTAAGGGACATTTCGCGATGTGAAATACTTTTTTCACAGGGCGCTTTGCAACGAAAATTTCCCGCCTTTCTTAAAATTTAGGAAAACAAATACTTGTTCTCGTTTGCGAGTACGGTCCTTACATTTGTGAACAAAAGTTTTTAAAAAATGTTTATAAGATGAAATTACATTCCATTCTGAGGGTGGCTATGTCAAATCTATCTCCAGACATTTCAAAACTGTCACTTCAACCGAAGGCCCAGGCCAATTGTTAATGTGTAAGTTGTTCCAAAGATAGGGTATTGTTTACTTTTCTCCTATTGTTACGTATTGTGTCAGATTACTGTATTAAATTTATATTGTATTTTTATTGTCGAATAGTCGTGTGAGAGACTGGTTGGTTAATTGGTTGATGACTGAAGAAGGAGGCATCTGGGTGTGTGGATGTTTTTTTGTGTTAGGAACGGACGAAGGGGGAGGGGGGATGATGTGTACCGCGGTTCATTTACGAGTCCGCCATTCGGCCCGCCCGCAAATTAAGTCGAGCACCCCTGTACTACAATATCGATATTTCATTCTATATCGATAATGTAAGTATCGGTATACCGAGATTGACAGAGCAAAATGTCGATATCTCTCGATAGCGGATGACTTCTTTTCCAAAACACAAGGATTTGACTAAGACATGTGGTATGGTGGCTAATGGGGATGGGCGAGTTGGCCGTGCGGTTAGGAGCGCGCAGCTGTGAACTCGCATCCGGGAGACAGTGGGTTCGAACCTCACTGTCGGCAGTCCTGAAGATAGTTTTCCGTGGTTTCCCATTTTCACACCAGGCATATGCTGGGGCTGTACCTTAAATAAGGCCATGGCCACTTCCTTCCCATTCCTAGGCCTTTCCTCTCCCATCGTCGCCATAAGACCCATCTGTGTCGGCGCGACGTAAAGCAAATAGCAACAACAGCAGCTAATGGGGATATACAAACATAAGGGTTTGAGAAAGAAACATACCGGTAACGAAAAATCATTGTTTATTTTATGGAGAAATAACGGAAGAGGCGCATCTATTGAGAGTATGTAGAACATCTGACCACTTAAATTTAAATATTTGGGAGGCGAATATGCAGTAAATCAAAAATGGAAAGAGAAAAGGAATTCTATACAATTGTCAAATTAATAAACAAAAAATGAATTACACCAGGAAGAAAATCAATTTCGTTTGTATTTAAATGAATATGTGGCAAAAGGGAATGAAAAAGAAAATCACTAATTATTTTTATTTGCTTTACGTCGCACCGACGCAGATGGGCCTTATGGCGACGATAGGAGAGGAAAGGCCTAGGAGTGGGAAGGAAGCGGCCGTGGCTTTAATTAAGGTACAGCCCCAGCATTTGTCTGGTGTGAAAATGAGAAACCACGGAAAATTATCTTCAGGGCTGCCGACAGTGGGAATAGAACCCACTATCTCACAGCTGCGCGTTTCTTATTGCACGGCCAATTCGACCGGTACAATAACTAAAAGAATGAAGGCAGACTGCGTGGAAAGAGAATTTCTACCTTACTTGCATACCTTACTTGGGCGTCCATCTTGTGACTCTGTCCTGTACATTACGCCATCTACCGATGTCACGTCTTATGCATTCATCTATATACTTTTTATAGTTATATACGAGGGTTGGGACTTAAGTCATTTCAACCATGTTTTCCTCGCATTGTCAATGTGCTTCCATACAATGGTTATGTGTACTGGAAAGCATGACACTGATATGAAATGGCGTATGGCTTTTAGTGCCGGGAGTGTCCGAGGACAAGTTCGGCTCGCCAGATGCAGGTATTTTGATTCGACTCCCGTAGGCGGCGACCTGCGCTTCTTGATGAGGAAGAGATGATGATGAAGACGACACATACACCCAGCCCCCGTGTCAGCGAAATTAACCAATTACGGTTAAAACAACCGACCCCGCCGGGAATCGAATCCGGGACATCTGTGGCCAAAGGCCAGCATACTAACCATTTAGCCATGGAGCCGGACATGACACTGATAGTAAATGGACACAGAACAAGTTGGTGTTGCGTTGGACAGGTACCTCCCACAGGGCGACGGAACTGCAATGGTGAGACAGGCTCCACGCAGAATGGATGTGACAACAGCGTGCGTACATCAAACTGGTCATTCGCTGGGGTTACAATGCTGAAGAAATCATAGAAGTCTTGTGGAAGCTGTGGGGAATAATATCCTTCCGTACCTACCCATTGCGAGATGGCACTTCATCACAAATGTGAAACAAGCAGGGACATGCAACAGTCCGGAAAACATGTTAGTGTCCAGACTGATGTGTCACGTACAACAATTACCTACAGTATGAAGATGGATACTACTTGAGTTAATAGCCTAAACAAGCACGGAAAAAATACCCACTGAATGTTACAGGAAGATTTTCATCTGCGTATGAGTAAAATTGAATCACGGTTAGGGTCACATGCGCTCACTGACGTGCAAAAGTGACCGTATGCCATATTATCTGACCACTAGATACGCCATCTACAGGAATGCGAGCAAATGCTACAAAGAATAGTAGATGATTTTTTGGCGAAGGCGTATGAACTAGAGCTCAAACATCAGTCTGCATATGGCGACAAGCAGGATCACCAAGAAAAACCCTTCCCCCGTGAAGCTCATGGTCATTGTAGCTTACGACATTAGAAGCGTGACTGCGTGTCCCTTCGTTCCACATGGCACATCAGTTATAGCGACGTACTACGGAGAGAGAGTTACCACGTGACAATAGGGAAAAACCTCCCGGATATTCTCAACAATGTCATCCTTCTCCATGACAATGCCAGACTGCATCCAACAGAGACTGTAACGGAGAAAAATTCAGCATTCGAGATGGAAAGTAGTGGAATAGTCTCCATACTCACCGGACCTATCTCCGTGCGATTTTGATCTCACCATTGCGTGGAAGACGGTTCTGGAATACGAGAAGACATTGCCAATGCTGCGGAACATGAGATAGCAAAATGCCACATAGTCAGGCGACTGGTATTCGACGTCTTCCGCATCGTTGGCAACGTGTTGTGCACAATCTAGGGAACTACTTTTGAGGGTTTGCTGCAAACGTTATCGTAGCACTGAGAATAAACGTTATGCAGCACAAAAATATTATGACTGACAGGTTCCTCGCTTTATGTCCTGCACCTGGTAAACCTATTCGGTATTGTTCATACTTTTCACAGCACCTTACGCTCCCCACTCTCACATGTATATTTCCATTTGTCTGGTAGATCCCGCATTCGTGAGAAAAATATACTTGCCATGACTTATGCCCCTACCCTCGTATAAAACATTCCCGTGTAGGCTATGTAATGTTTTTGAGGTATAGTAATTTATTCCTTTTCATGAAAAGCGTTACATCGAATTTTCACCTGAGCCCTTTCCCGACCCCAATTTGAAGGACGTTTCACGTCAAAACGCCGCACTGAGCTTCGTAAATTCATAGGCTGGAGTAAAATAAGGCCTATTACAGCAAATTCAAGGCTGCCCCCATAAGAAGCCAGGGCGGGTCACCGGTTTATAGATAAGTTATATAGAAGGTGGCTAGGCCAGGAATTCACTTGCAGCTTCTGTCAGTAATTCAATATCAAAATTTAAGACTGAATGCAGAGATTACCTGTTGAATACCGCTGATTGTTTCGTTTGATTGGTTACGTCTGACAGGTTGTGTGATTGTTGTAGGTAGGTTAGTAACATTGCCATTTTACTGTATAGCTATAGAACACTGTTGTTTCTTTTCGTTTATATTATTATTATTATTATTATTATTATTATTATTATTATTATGTAAGTGTACATAATATTTAGCTTTAAACACATATACAGTATATAGATCACTATTTTAGGCCATACTTATATTTCCAATACTTTAGAATGTATTTGTGTTCTGTTTATGCATTGCTTATATTTTTCAGTTTGTATGTTTTTTCATTATGACTTTTACTCTTTCTTAGTCCGGATTTCTTTTCATTTTATTTAATTTTTTGATCTTTACTTTTTTTCCTCTTTATATGTTCTTTAAATCGTTATTTTTAGGTTAGTTCTCTTTGATTTTATAATAGAACAGTAGGCTTACATTTCATTTATATATGTCTTATCTTGTAATTAACGTCGTTAACTGAAAGAGAACCGGGCGAGTTGGCCGTGCGCGTAGAGGCGCGCGGCTGTGAGCTTGCATCCGGGAGATAGTAGGTTCGAATCCCACTATCGGCAGCCCTGAAGATGGTTTTCCGTGGTTTCCCATTTTCACACCAGGCAAATGCTGGGGCTGTACCTTAATTAAGGCCACGGCCGCTTCCTTCCAACTCCTAGGCCTTTCCTATCCCATCGTCGCCATAAGACCTATCTGTGTCGGTGCGACGTAAAGCCCCTAGCAAAAAAAAAAAAAAAAAAAAAAACTGAAAGAGAGGGCCACGAGCCCTAAATTCGCCCCTGCTACTGTCAAGTAAATAAATAAATAAATACATTGATTTTCATAACCCCATTTAATCACAATATGAAACATAATAAATATTCAGTGAAAAGCACGGGACTTTCTTAAAATCCCCAATAGCCTAATAAGCATTCCAAAGCCGTGCTTCTCTTTTTGTTGTTGTATCATGTGAACGTTAATTTCCGCGTTCGTACCTGTCAAACTGAAAGTCGCGATGGGAACTGCTAATTAGAACAGAACAACTTTTCAAACTTCGCTGAAGTATTTTAAGGTAACTTTAATGCGTGAACACTAATAACCATTGCAGGAATGGCCGTGAGTATTTGGCTAATGCGACTACATTCCAGCGATGTGCATGTAAATGTGTTACATTATCTTACTGCTCAAGACTGCAGTGTAGTTATGTGTGAAGCATAGCACATTCATTACATTATATTATATTATATGGCAACTCTCCATCATGTGCTGTAAACACTATTAAGAAGCATGACTACAGCAATGACATTAATAATATCTCTACGACTTCTGCTTCATGTTAAACAAACTGCTCCCACGTACCTGTCAATAGAATTGCTGAGTGCATTTAATATATCTTCAATTACTTGAAGGAAATGTTTAATCATTCCAATTGCTAATTGCAATCATTTTGCATCTGTATGAAGGAGACACTTCATCACAACTACCTGATTCTCTAAGTGACTTAGGAGTTAACGAAGTTAGAGTTCGATTGCACTATTTCGCCAATACTGAAATCACCAAATTTATATTCCTGTATTTTTAAACCTTTCTGTAACTCTTCCTTCCATTCCATTCTTTCTTTTTTCTTTCTTTCTTTTCCACGCTCTTGCCTGCTGCTACAGGTAAGCGACGGAAAGTCCCTTTATACTAGCCCATGATAACGTCAACGACATGTTTATGATGGTTATAATCTCCAGTACACCTGTGGACGTAGTAATTTTTCATACGTATTTTCCTGCATCGACTGATAGCCAAGAACGAGTGGAGAATTTGTAGGAAGATACTGAAGTATTAAAACTAACAAAATAAAAAGCTAGTATTATTGTAACGGGTGATTGTAATGTAGTATTTGGATCCCATACTGGTAAAGATAGACTTCTACAAACAAAATGAGATGGTTATTTCAAACACATTACTTAAAGTTAGTCTTAGAAGGAGACACACATGGAAGGCGCCAGACAAAGGAAGACTTCTGTTAGATTATATACTAATGAAACAAAGATACAGAGATCAGGTAAAACACAGCCACAGTTATCCAGGACCAGACAGAGGTAGTGACCATACTCTTTTGTTCGGCAAGTACAACATGATTTAAAAGAACCAAGAGATCTGCTATAAAGAAATGGCGAGTAGAAGAGTTGAATGCAGAAACATCAAAAGAAAAACCTCGAATCCATTAAACATTACAATATAAAAATGTAGGCCACAAATTTATGTTAATTATCTTAACCTCGTATTAAATATAACGTTTATTAACAACAAATCCCCACAGTGGTGCATCAAAATGCTTAAGAATATTAAAATCCTAATAAACATATACGAGTGCTCATCGCGTATTGATGTATCTGGTTTTGATCCTGAATTGCCGGCAATTATTTGTGTTTGAAACCAAGGCGTATTTTTGTTCAATGAATAATGAAGGATATATCTTTTAAAAGGTCAGTATTTCAGGCTAAGGCGTAGAATCATGTAAGGATATTAAAATAGCAAACCTAAAATTCTAAAAAAATCAATGTGTCCTGTTATGCAACCATGTGTGCAAATGTGTTGCCGCCTCTCCCGCGGAATGTGTGTTAAGGAGGATGTTCGGTTTTCATTTGACTACCCCTTATACTTTATAATTGGAAGAAATTGAATTGAAAGAAGCTCGAAAGGGTATTCGCACCTCTCTCCGCGTTCAGCAAACCTACAAAGTGAATGCTACACAAGTTGTCGTCATTCCTGACTGCCGAGTGTCGGTAAACGACAGCATAGTCGCTGTCATATCGTTCCCACACGCCCCGTTGAAAAGCTATCCATTTCGATGAATGGATCTTCAGATTGAAAAACAGGTAGAAAAACAATAAAAACCTACCCCATTACAGTGTGTTGTTAGGCGCTGATATTCCGGTTCTCCCTCTGAAATTCAGATACATGAATCTATAAAATTTCGGTGGGATTGGATTTTTTGTTTTGCTCTGCTATGGTGCGGGGTTACTTCTACACACTCCGTCTTTCGAAATACCACATAAATAGAAAGTCGCAAGTTTTTAAAACTTGCACTAATTATTCTGACTCCGAAAACATTACGGACTGTATTAATTGAATTACGAGCGGAATCTAATGTAGCACAGTCTTACCGGAAATATACGAGCTACCTTTCCTGTACAGCCAGTTGATGAAAAATCTTGTTCAGTATTAATTCCTTATTTTTATTCTTACCTTTTCTTTGCAATATACATTACATACCACCTACGCGACGAGGATAGAAAAGTGTTGTGAGGGGGAAGGAAGGGACATGGCTTTAATTACCGTACAGCCTCAGAATTTACTTGGTGTGTAAATGACAAACCACGGACTACTATCTTCAGTGCTGCCGACAGTCGGGTTCGAACAGCATTAATTCTATGTACCGATGAGGATTAATGGCGTCGTTAAAAGAAATTGGCCCTACAATTTTGCTGGAGTTTCATGGATTATTCTTCGATTATCACGTGACCAGTGCAGGTTATTTTGCAAATTTAAATGTCCATGCAAATAAAACCATGCCTCATCAGAAGGCAGCTCTAAATCAGTGTTTAATTCTCCAGGGCTGATGAACTGATGAAAACAATTAAATAATGTGTTCTTGCGACTGGATCTCTTGGGCTCAAAGTTCTCAAAGTTTGCAAGGTCTGAATTTCGGTTTCCTTACCACCTGCCGTACAGAAGAATATGAAAACACTTGATGAGCCAATCTTCTTAAGAATTTTCTAGTTGATCACACAAGACTATCACAAATATCCTGAAATTTTTAATCCACAATTTTGAATTTATTCACAACTTTCTTAATTTAGTGACGCACTGGAAACTAGTTTTATTCAAAGTTCTTATAAACATGCTCGAAGACCGCCTGGAATATTCTTATAACTATCTTTCAAAATTGTATTGAAGCCTTATCGACTCTCTTTGAAATTTGACTGGAGTCAGCTCAAAATTTACAAGAAACGGCATCATTAAAAGTTTAATTCATGCGACATTTCTTGGATACTGTATTTCTAAACTATTGACGAATTGCTTAAGGACTTAACTGTAACTTTCATTGTTACAATAGGTCAAGATGGGTCAAGTCACATGGTTTTGAAGATCGGAATTTCTGTAAAATCTTTCCAATCAACATCTTCTTCCTTGCAAAAAAACATATAAATCACTCAAATGGTTTGTAATATCCGCTAAAATGGCAAGATCAGCAACCGACAGCGTGCATTCTTATATCACTATAGCGAAAGAGTAGTCGGAGGACAGCCCTGGCTAGACACCGGGCAGAGCCAGGGCTGCGCAGCCCTCAAACGCTGATTTGGCAGGGCCTCATTAAATTAACCGCCTTTCCAAAGAAATTTGTAACTTTATCGCCCTGTAAAAGACTACGCTTCATCCACTTAGGAACACAATTAACACCTGACCGCTTTTCTGAATTTTAAGTAGGCAATTCCTTCTGCAAGCGAGTTTTTGCTTCGCTAAAGACACTCCGTAATTTGAAATTTTTACATTTCGGTTAAATATTTTTAAACTATTTGAAGCACTTATTTTCCAACATGTGATCGTTGCCAAGTTGTATTCCTAGATATCAGTACGGGAATGAGTTTAAAGCTGGAACGCGCACAGAATACCTGCATTAGTTTTATTTGTAACTCAGAATACACGGATCACTTGTATAAATCCTACGACGAAATTAACTGGTAGTAAACTTCACACACTTAGTCTACTACACCTCACGCTTAATTTATACTCCCCATTCTACCTGTATGAATGATTCCACAATCTCTCATACCACTATCAAAAGAACACCAGAACACAACATACAACTCTTTTCTGCAACTCCAAGACAATGATTCTCAGCATTCGAATCATTCTTCACTGTGCCAGGTAACTGGGAATGGAAACATTTTCCTCAGGAGGTCAGAGAGATATCTGAGATGAACAGTTTCAAACGGACTCAGTCTATACAAAAAAACTCTAGGAGAAAAGTTATCAGGAAGGCAACAGGTAACTTTTTCTTATTATTATTCTCCCACTCCGACTAATCACCGACTCCAAAAATGTAATTTCTCCCTCATTCCCCGCTTGACGTCGTTCATACTGATTTATTAATCTGTTATGTAACTATGAATAAATTTTCACGACCACATTGTAATCGAAATCGACTTTCAACCTGTTAGGTCGTGTTGCGCACATCGGGAGGATATGGGTTAGGATCCCACTGGTGTCCGGTTGACCATATTTGTTCTGTACTTAACATCTCTTCAGCACGTACTACATGTGGGTAACCCGACCAAATAGGTTGAAAATCGATTTCGATTATTACGGAACTGCTTCCTTTTTTCCAGAATTGTTAATAATCAATAGGGCAACAAAGATTGTAGCATCATCACCAATTAGGTTATTATCATTGTTACTTCATTTCATCATTACCCCCATCTGGCTTAATATCAGTGATAGTTGACTCATATACAGGGTATCTCATATAAACCCAAATCGAACGCACAGTCTTTGTATTCTGGGCTACGACAGCTGCAGTATGGGAGGCGCGCGAATAGTTATTGACCTTGCAAGCAGCCTGCACGTGTTCGACCTGGCAAGCATGAGTCGCCAGTCCGAATCTCAACTTCCAGCACGATAAGACAATAATCATTGCAACACCATATTTTCGTATGTAAAAGTTCTGGTTTCATCTTAATGGTCGTGTGAATAGTCATAACTATCGCTATTGGTGTGCAGAAAATCCTAATGGTATTTGTGAAGTCTCGCATTTTGATAGGATGATTGGTGTTTGGTGGTCTGTTAGTGCAAGACGAATAATTAGGTCTACTTTTGTCGAGATGACTGCAAATGCAGAGGGTTACGAAGATGACATTTTGATGCGGTTCTTCCATCAGTTAACGGAATGCGGTTTCACTGAATTTAATAATTAAATAAATTTAAATGATATAATGAAATCTCAAAGAACAACAAATTCTATCTCCGCGGACTCTGGTTTCTTCACAAATTCCTACGCAATTGTGATGTAAAATTTTTAATCCTGTGATGTTTATCTGTTAATTCCGATAGCTGGAAAAGAACTATTAGGTCATTCATGTCCAGTTTCATGACCTCACACTTCAAGTCTAATCTAATCCTAGCCATTATTAACACTTGGATAACCCTAATAATCTACGTACAAACCATAAGCAACTCGCCATATAATTACGATGTCATATCTCGTCATAACATTTTATAAAGACAAACAATCATCACTACCATCGCTCTATATTTTGGACAGCCCTGAATTTGGCTAATCTTGCTCATTATACTCTAAGTCCGTGGCATCAAATGCACATTACGTTCCCAATTAAACACATTTTACAGTATCTAATAACACACAGGTTATTCCCGGATGAAAATTTCAACTAAATCCAACATTTAACGTCATCCCCTGCCGAGAAATACAATCTCCATTCAATGCGTAACACACTCTGCCTGTTCCGCTATCCCAACGGCGAAACCATATCAGCTGACGGCATTTCGCCCCAAGCCCGCTTGGCAGTGATGTGAGACATCTGTCGTTCTACCTAACTGGCCTCTCAGAATGCAACCTTTTAACTCTGCCGACATAATTAAACAAATACGATATTTCTAACCAACAAAATGCACATAGATTGTACTTCAAAATGCCCACACTTATTGTATACGTCGCAAATTAATACCGGCATGGATTCCCTACTTATACTTTCCATCCCCAAACATTATACAAAACCTTCCTCGGGCTTCCACAAGTCCCGGCTTCATTGACAGGTCTTCAACCTGATTCACAAATCTCATCTCGACTCACACGACAAAAATAACCTCTGTTTTCCAAACTCACGACTATCACTGACAAATGAACCGGAATAAAATCCTTACTAGAATCCACGACGTCTAATACCGCACAGTGCATTAATAATGAATAAAATTATATCGTATTTTAATAACTGGATTTTCACGAAATTACTGAAAAATTCTACTAAATCTTTTTTTATTGTCAGTCAGACACAGTTTAAATGGGCCTAGAAAAACGTTTCACTCCGTGACCAAATTCGTCACTCTATACTCTCACCCGACACCGCGCTTCCACTCGATTGAAAATGGGTAATTATGGATTTCTCATATTGTTTACGTCAAAATTTCAGACAGAAAAATTTTACGTCGAATGAACATCTTAATTTGACATCACAAAGTATAGGCAATAAACACACGGAAATGACGATCTACATTGGACGTGATATCACTTCGAAACCCTATTTAATAACGTTTTACAACATCATACTGCACTCGCAAGACTTCAAAATTTTATCCAAGTGGAAAATAAAACAAATGACCCTTTTTTTTTCGTATTCTGACGTTTACAAAAACCACATAGTGGCGACCAACTGTGTCGTCTATACTCCCTTCAATTACACATATTTAGACATCATGAAACAAGATAATAGGTGGTAAGATGGTAAGTCACATACCTTATGTCACGCCATCGTTCATCATTGGGCTCACCTCTGACCCTGGCATTCTTATTTAGCTATTTTTACAGGCTGTAAGATCATTTTACTCTTCCGGTTTCCTGGAAATAAAGCATTAAAAAATGCCCTTCACTCGTTTTTGTTCAACGCACACGATGGACTGTAATTATTTCCGCACAAGAATTACTTTATTTATCACTACCAATTCATTCGGTCCCTTGACCGTCCTTTTGGTACAATTATTTCCACTCAAGAAAAACTATCTCCAAATGGAGTCAAGACCCCAGCCACAATGGCTAAAATCTGTGGGTTGGACTTAGTCTACTTTTGTCGTTCGATTTTACAGAGCAGCTCAACACTCTGTCTTTAGCCTCGTGATACAAAATGCAGGGGGCTTCGTCATGGAGTCAATTCTTATATATAGAAACTACCCCCTCTCTCCGGGCATCTCCCCTTGCCGCCAAGAAAATTTCTGTAACTTTTCTGACTTAACTAAACTGTAATTACAAGAGTTCTGAAAGTGACTACATACTTTCTACATTTCCGGCGATAGTGTTCATGGACATTTAAAATTTAAGCATGTTCAGTTAGCTGTATAAATGACCTCATTTGATAGGCACTGTATTTTCGACTTGGCTTGGGCACGCCATATACACGCGGTCTTCTGAAATAGTTCACAAAATGACTTAAGATTCTTCCGCCCTTGACACGTGCGACTGACGTCACGTATCCCAGAGCGTGGGACAGAAGGTAATCACCCCCTCGCCATGTGTCAATTCCGTGCTATCAAAAATCGAACTTCTTATCAAATTGACAATTTAATACATAATATTCTTAGGGTACAAAGGTCATGGGTTCAATACAATGCCTGTAATAACCCAGGAAGGACTATAGGTCTACTTTCAGCATCTTTTATATGGTGAGATTGTATACACGCTTATAGTTGGCGGCCACGCGCAACATTAAGTTCGGCTGAGGCAGCTGCCGTAGCGCAGAGTACAAATACCGTGCGTTTGGTCTGATTTTATAAGAGAGACCATGTATTATTATTTTTCTACTCTGTAAATTACTACTAATTTCTAGAAATCCATAAACGCTGGTTAGGTGTAGGACAGGGACAAAATATTTCTAATTTTGCTAGATTAAAGAAATCATTTATCTACCTAGCTGTCTATCTGCCCATCCATCTATCCATCTTCTTGTCGTAGAATACAGTTCTTCGCTCTTCGGACCAGTTTGCATCAGTTCTTCTCACTCTCCCCGGTATATACTTTATCCCGTGTACCCAGGTCCTGACCTTACTTCTTTCTCGAGTCAGTTGCTCAGAGGCATCAGGCAGATCTTCTTTCACGGAAATTGCAAGTGGAATGGTACATTTCTGCTTAATGTGAAGAATTTGGAACTAGGAATTCGAGAGAGAGATGGCTGTAAAACACGTGACGACGCTGCGCTTCCTTATAACAAGCGAGGGAAAAGGAATGGCAGCAAAGGGTGTCGAAGGTTCTTAATATCTGAAATGCGATATCCTGCACATTTCTTCCATTTCCCTAAAACAGAGATCAATATAGTTCTTTCTTTCTTTCTTTATCTACTTACCCTCCACGATCGGTTTTTCCCTCGGACTCAGCGAGGGATCCCACCTCTACCGCCTCAAGGGCAGTGTCCTGGAGCTTCAGACTCTGGGTGGGGGATACAACGGGGAGGATGACCTGTACCCCGCCCAGGCAGCCTCACTTGCTATGTTGAACAGGGGCCCTGCGGGGGAATGGGAAGATTGGAAGGGATAGACTAGGAAGAGGGAAGGAAACGGCCGTAGCCTTAAGTTAGGTACCATCCCGGTATTTGTCTGGAGGAGAAGTGGAAAACCACGGAAAACCACTTCCAGGATGGCTGCGGTGGGAATCGAACCCACCTCTACTCAGTTGACCTCCCGAGGCAGATTTTATAGCCCTCGTACCACTTTTCAAATTTCGTGGCAGAGCCGGGAATCGAACCCGGGCCTCCGGGGGTGGCATCTAACCACACTAACCTCTACACCACAGAGGCGGACATCAATATAGTTAATGCGTATATCATTGTTATTGTGCGTCCTGATTTATCGTATTTTCCTAACAGGTAAGTTAAGGGTGTATTCTGCTCGAAGGCAGGTCCGAACCTCCGCAGAAGTGTACCTGAGCCGGAGTTTACGTACGGTAGGGTGGGCAGTTCCTCTCCGCTCCTCCATTCCCTTACCCGCCACCAACAGCGCGTGGCAACCCATCCAAATCTTGACCACTTCCAATGTTGCTTAACTTGAGAGATCTCACGGCATCCGGTGTTTCAACACGGCTACGGCCGTTGGCTATTTTCCTAACAAATAGCTGTTAAAAATATCATTAGTGGTAACGTTCGTCGTAAAGCTATGGCTAGGAATTAATCTGAATCCTGTAGCTAACGTGGACTGTCGTATTTTGAATGTGTAGTCCTGGGATTGATAAAACGAACAGAGTGTCCATGCTGTCTGTCTGTCCGTCCAATGCCACTTTGCTTCGCTTGGTCCCCAAAGTAACATCCCCGAAGTAACAAATGGTCACTGTTCTGTTGGGGCTTGTAGAATCACGGGTGACAAATGACTGCCGTAATGCGCATCGTGACGACGCCAAACGACGAGCGTCCACAAATACAAAGCTGCCGTCCCCCTGCCCCTTCCCTTCCCCTGTCAAGTGGCAACCAGGCGTGCACCTGTCAGCAGCCCCCAGGGGGGTAGCACGCTCAATACGCAGTCGACAAATAGCAATTTATCAAAAAGTAGACCCGAGGAAGCACCGCGCATTAATCCTCGTCCAGACAGCATTGCATGGGAAATATTAAATAAACACTGTAACTAACATTATCCCTTCACAGTTTACACCTTGGTGCATGCAATAACTCATTACATATCGTTCATGTATTTGACGGCTGCTCTCCCTTAACCTTCAGGCTGTGGAGAGAGACACAGGCGGGACTACCCTTGCCACTATGGAGAACCACTTCAGCTCATACATTGCTAAAGCAAAAATCCCAACTAAACTGGTTTTATTTAGACATAATAATAAGCGTTTGGGCTTTTGCCATGTCGAGAAAACAAGGTGAAATTTTTTACGTTTCGTAGAGAACTTTGCTTCACGTCTTCAGAAGAAAATATCGTGTGTTCACGAACAAGACTAATAACAAAAGGCTAAATTTAAGAATTATTTACAGTTGGTCTACAACACTGATTTACAAGGGGTAGATATCTGACATGATGTTTATTGTTTCCATTGCAGCTTTTCATGCTGATTTCAAATCTGTAAACCGTTTCGCTCTATCATGTCAGATTTTGAACATGCTGACAAGGTTTTATCTTTCATGGAACAGCCTTCATTGAGAATTGTTTTCATAGCTTTTCGTAATTTTTAATGCGAAGCAGAATATTTTCATTTGCTTCTTTATTTTCAGCGGCAGTGGACATTATGGGGTTTAGACGCAGTTACAATGATAAGATAAATATAAATGCACGATTATGACGCTTACGTTTCTGCGATTTATGTTATCGATGAACAAGTATCAAACCCCAATGCGTGGAAAAATACAAAGGGCTATAGAAAAATTGTTCTTGGCAATTTCTTTAATTGGAAACAAAAATGCGCAAGTGATTGCACAGTGCAAGCTTCAGTAGAATTTCCGGTTGTACCTTGTGCCTTATCTGGGTGAGTAGATGACTCAATAGCCACCTGGCCCATATAGCTCGCCCTGTCATGCCATGGTCTCTGCTAGTCTGCGATAAGCTTCCGTACATCGCACAGCGTGATTGCTTCTTATACAACAGCAGTTGATTTCATGGCTTCTAAATTAAGTGTTGAGAGGCGCATGTTCGTGCTTTCATGCAAATGAAGTATTAATCGAAGCAATTGGCCACAATTCTGGTGGGACAAGCTGTAGGTCCCTCCATGGTGCTGAAACTGAAAATAATGTGTGGATATGATCTGATTACAGGTCCCTGTATCGTTCCCTGGTGAGGGTTGTTGGCAGATAAACCGCGGGCTACATTTCGTCCTACGGGCTTCGTCTCCACACAAGGATACCACCATCACCAGCTTGAACTGCATCCTCATGGCAAGAGGGATCCTTTGCCTTATGTGCTTGGCTACGCACTCGTACGCTGCTATCGACGTGTACCAACTGGTACCTCAAATCATCTATCCAGGTGATCTTCCATTATGCTTCGAGAGTTCAATGGCGATGTTCCTATGCATATGCTAGTCTTTGTGCCTTACGGCATGCGATAAGGGGAGGTCCTCTAGTGAGACGTCGGCATGTGTACGGCATTGCGAGGATGGTACGGCTGCTCACACCTCGCTGTTCTCCAGCTTTATATTCGCGGGTGATATGCCTCACTGTTAATGTCTACATTCTCTCTTACCATGCGCGCTAGGTGACGGCGACCGCTGAAATCAACACATTGTACTCTATGGGACTTACTCTGACGATGCCCTCTTGACACAGTAGACTGCGGAAAAACCCTGAACGCCATCGATTGTGCTAAGATCTCATGTCTTACCTTGTGCGCAATTCTTACTCATACGACCAGTAGGAGGTCTCCTGTAATCGAAGTCATATATCACGTTGTATTGTTACACCCTCCAGACCGACTACAGCGCCATTTCTAGAAAACGGCAGGTATTCAACCACCACCGAGCAAAAAGAGAACTTAAAATATCCTCTCACATGTAGCGTAACGTAGGCTAATTACAATGAGACCACTCATGAGTTCACGCAAACGTTATAAAACAATAACTGCAGCATCCGGCTATGCTCGGCTGCACTTTTTTCATTTTAGGCTTTTTATTACATGCTTGAAGTAAATTTTTGAAGATTTCTTTATTGTGAATGTTTAATAATAACTCTTTTGTAGATTTAAAGTTATTGTTACGTCTTTTATATTTTTTAGTCCGGCTGCATGGCTAAATGGTTAGCGTGCTGGCTTTTGGTCACAGGGGACCCGGGTTCGATTCGCTGGAGGTTCGGGAATTTTAACCATCATTGGTTAATTTCGCTGGCCTGGGAGCTGGGTGTATGTGACGTCTCGTCTTCATCATCATCTCAAGCTCATCACGACGCGCAGGTCGCCTACGAGCGTCAAATCAAAAGACCTGCACCTGGCGAGCCGAACATGTCCTCGGATACTCCTGACACTAAAAGCCATACGCCATTTCATTTATTTATTTCCAGTTTGGGATCATTTAGTTTCGCGTTAAATTTTGTCCTTATGGCAGCCGAGATTGTCTGGAATAAGCTGATTCTTTCAAATAAACAGTAACAGTAAGTTATAACTATGTATTTACACGTCTAGCAATAGATCACTACTACCACCACCACCGAGGAAAAAGAAAACGTAACTTAAAATATCCTCTTACACGTAGCATAACGTAGGATGATTACAATAAGAACACTCAGGAGTTCACGCAAACTTTATAAAATACTAACTGTAGTACCCAGCTGTACTCGTATACACTTTTCTTTTTAATTTTAGGATTTTTAATACCTGCTTGAAGTAAATTTTTGTGGATTTCATTATTGTGACGTTTAATGATGCCTGCCCCGTGGTGTAGGGGTAGCGTGCCTGCCTCTTACCCGGAGGCCACGGGTTCGATTCCCGACAGGTCATGGATTTTTACCTGGACCTGAGGGCTGGTTCGAGGTCCATTCAGTCTACGTGATTAGAATTGAGGAGCTATCTGATGGTGATATAGTGTACCGTTCCCGTCTGAAATACAGTCTACCGGCGCCAATCGGAGAGCTTCGGTTCTTAAAAAATTGATCGGGCTAAAATAAATGAAAAATCTCAGGATAAAATAAATACCATGGGTATATGAACGGGAAACAGTATCATATTTCCGAAATAAAATACAAAATAAAGGGGTAAGATGGATTTATTGACTAATAAACATTATTGAAATTCGAGATAAACAAAAAAATGGAAAATAATTAAAATATGGCTCAAATAAATGCAAAAAAATTAATATGTGCCGGGCACATAATTAACATAAATTACACCAATTTACAAAAGACGGGCAATGTCCCGTTTCAAAATGAAAACATTTACAAAATAAACGCAACGACCTGGGGTAGAAATTCACACTTCGCTTCGACTTACGCAGTTAAATTCATTTATAACGCATCCTGACGGATATCATTTAAATTATAATTACAGGACATACCGCGACAGAATAAAATTATGCTAAATCCGATCCATAATAAAACTATATGTACATCACTTATCATCAAATCAATATTTCAGGGACCTTAGCTTACATCTACACTGAATTTACTTAACAGACCGTTCTGTTATAAATTGGATGGCTTGAAAGCCTACTTCCCAATAGAATGAGTTTCGGACTCATATTTAAGAACAAATCCTTTTCAACGCTGGCCATGACATAATCAACAACAATCCAAGTAACACATTAATACAAAATACACTCTCGGAGAAACCTGTAATGACATGCAATAAAAAAAATTATATCATCTGTGTATTCAATATCTGAAATATAAACAATAAGATACTAGACTCCTTCATATAAAAAGAACACCGAACTCCAGGCTCAGCTATCCGTCTGTTGATCTTTCACTAAGCACGCTGTAATATAAATCACGGAACACTTCTAATGCGCCAGCTATGAAACATCTTACTTCGCCAGAAAAGACTCTAACTAATTGGTTTGGTAAATCTTGCCTGAGAAATTCTAATATATTTGAAAACATAAATTACGCTGCCATTCACTTCTCTGTTCATTTAATTAACACAAGGCCTCGAACTCAAACAGTGGCACCCATACACATTCCTATGGCCTTAACTACATATTCCAATATAACACGGCTTGCAGATATGATACTCAACACATCTGGCCTAACACTTTGGGGTCCGTGAGTTCGATTCTCACAATCATAATGAACACTTGAGGCAAATCAAACCTCTCTCTTTTCATGCAGCTGACACCATTATATCTTTCCGATATTTATTTCCACGCACGACCGTCCTGTAATAACACACATTGTAATCTCAGTATCAGGCTAATCTTGCCTTTTTCTCGTAAAAACATACCTCAATACCAATTAGCTAGTTCTATCTGCGGATCTAAAAGATATTAGTTCGACGGTGCACTTTTACGTTGGTCATCACTGCAATGTACTCCTATAAACGTGCTACATGCAGGAAAAAAATACCTTGCTAAATTTTATTCCCAGACCAAACTTTAGGCTGTGTAGCCTTCATACTAAAAGAGTCTACATCTTGTACCAAAATGGAATACACAGTTACCTTTAGACATATATATCCTCATCTACACCTAATCATTTCCCTCTTTCCCATCTTATAAAAAGGAAATAAAGTCATATATAAAAAACAGGGTTCCAAACATGCATTTCCCTGAAACATGACACTAATCTATAAAAATACAACATAGCTCAGTCACAACAAGACTGACATTTACATTTACATTACACTGGGATCGAATTAGCCTAATTCCTTCTATCTAAGCATGCCTATAATTAAAATGAACTTAACTGGTAGCGTCTCAGTTTCTCAATGATTCCAGGCCACAGCGTCCAGCAAATTACGCCATTATTGCACCAAACTGCATGGCGTTATCAAATACTCTGCAAGTCTTTTCTTCTCTCTTCATCATGTAGTAATAGTGCTTCGTACACACCATTTAATTGTACCAATACGATGACGACGGTTCGTACAAGTCCTTCGCGAAACCGAACGCGTACCGAACACGGTATTTGCACAAACCGTATGCGAATTACGCATACACGGGTACGGCAATATCGACAGTAACTATCGTTTATTGATATTATCCCCTGTCACCATCGCACTTTGACATACGTGATGCCTGATATTATTTATATAGCAAAGGTAATTGCTCTGTTAATATACTATGCACACTCGTAACTGCATTCTATCATTTGCATTCATGTAATGCATATTTTCATAAAGGAAAACGTTTCAGCTTCACAAATTGACTACTTATATGTTCAAACTGGTCACTAAAAAAAGTTACTTTCCTATACCACTGGCTTAATATCAAAAACACCGACCCGCGCGGTTCACACTTCAAAAGCAGAGTGACTTTCCATTTCCAGAGGCTGCTATATACCCCACACTCCGGTATTAGTCATATCTTATGGGATTCCACTGGCGTGATGACGTTACTGCTCACCCACTACTCTGCAAAAGCGCTGATTCAATAAAAATATGTTAATTACTTTATTAATTCAAATTAAGTATTGCAACTGTCTACAGGTAGTTCTTTTAATGTTTAACTGGCTTCTATTTCATATTAAAACCGTGGAGTCTAGCTTTATAACAAATTGCCTAATAAAATAAAGAGTAGTGCAGCACTGTAAATTTAGAAGTTGGTAAGACTGACTTAATTTGTTTTGTACATCCCTTCATTCTGCCATATCGCTTCCAGGGCTGTGATTGGTCCTTTTATAATCGGCCGCTCTCAAACACTCTCGTGCATCCCCGATTGACTCATACGGAATACCCGAGTTATTCACTGTCGCTATGCATAGATAAGAAGCTATTACTGATGTCACGCGATGACGGAATACTGCATTACGCAACTTCTAGGTCGCATCATGACTCCTGCTTGTATTAGATGCACAATGTTACACCATATTATATAATTAATATTTGGGGCATATTGAACCATACTGTTCATGAGCCAATAGCATCGATTTTAGTATTAAGATTGGGATTACATGAGACCACCCATGAAGTCATTGTCTTATAGCATATTTCATAAATGAATCCAGAAGACGCGTTCTTGTGTGAAGTGAGCTAGAGCATCATTATGAGAAATCTCCAGAACCTCATTAAAGGGAGTTATGTCCCAAGCCAAGCCTCTTGATGAAGATTGGGGACTCTTCCCAGATCCCGGCAAAACTTATATTAGGAGGGAAGAAAGAATTAAATTAATATCTTTGGTTACGGAAGAGTTGCATTGGATTTTATACAAGAATTGCAACATGCATAATTTCTGCTTAATTTTGATATGCATTAGGGCTGCATTCATAAATGCATTCGTTAAATAGAGTACATGATGTACTTTGTGCGGGAAAACTTCGCGGGCGCGCGGATCCTGCAGGCGATCAAGCGGCGTGATGACGCTAAACGGGATTATAAAAATAAGGCCGCCTGGCATATCAGGCTCATTCTTGGACCAGAAGGCCGCTTGAATGAGTCGTCATACTGCGTGTTGGTACTGAGAACAACGCTTTGTCTTCAAGCTGCACATACTACTAGTACTACTGTATCTGCGAGGAAGTAAGTAATCTACTTGAATATTCAGCTGAATTTAAGATTTTACCTGTGAGGATAGGCTATGGGGAGATGAGGTACTGCTTGTAAGAGACTAATGAACTAGTAGCTTCATATTTCTGTGAGGTCAAGGTTTTACTGACGAAAAGCTAGAATTAATATTGGCTCAGGATAGTAATTCAAAACGACATGTTGTCCGAGTGAAGGGATGAAATAACAGTGACTAAAAGTAGTGAAGAAACTGTGTACCAGGTTTAAAACTCTGAACGAGACTTGGTCAATGTGACGTGTGAGACACGATAGTAGTGGGAACAGGCATCGAGTTTGGACAGTCTGTAATGAATGAATTTGTTTTCAGTTACCCCTGCATCAAGTCAGAACGAGTGTTTGACATCATCATTGCGAGGAAGCCACAACCAGGAGCTGAAGCCAACACGACAACGGGCATCGATCCAGGAACGTTGGGAGCACCTGATCAGCGCGACGCCGAAGGGGACATCTTCCAGCCACATAGGGAGCTGTACGAAGGAGCCACACAAGAAAGAATGTCTCCAAGTGGTCAACAGTATCAGATGCAAGCGCCGCAGTCTATCATGATGTGGTAAATTCAGTGGTCCACAGGGAGGGCCGCTCCGTCATGTCATCAATAACATAAGGTCAGAGCTTTCCAATTCTGTTTCATGTATGTCATTTAAATTTAGATAGGAATAGGGGGGCCGTCAGTCAACAGATTAGTTATGGTAGGAAATTTTCTTGGTAATAATGAGCTAGGCCTCAAGCTCGAACCCCGTACATTAGGGTAGATGATATTTTGTAGATTCCTTGTTAGCGTGTTTATATTTCATTTCGATTGTATTATTTTTACGTACGTGTGCTTTTTATGGGTCTGATCGAACTCCTTTGGTCATAGTAGGTTAGTCTAACAGACAGGCACTTTTTATTATATCGCATTTAGGCATTTGTTTCTGCAGACGTAGATACGTATAGTTGAGACCAGGATGGAACCCGTAATTCACCCAGCTTCACTGATAGAGCGAGCGAGTCCGAATATTTGAGAGATATGAGCCCATGAGAGGCAGAAGTAAGATTTGCGATTGATATGAGAGAGCCCAGCACAGTTGAGAGTATATTGGATGTATTGGAGATGCCTAGTATGGGCATGTGACTATCGCTTAATGATTAGTGTTTTGTAGCACCAAGGTTGAGCCCGTGAGAGGCGGAAATAAGATTTGCGATATTGCTGGTGATATTGAGACGAGGGCAAATCGCCCAGGTGTATTTAAAAGAGTACTTTTTATCAGCCAGGTTACGTGAGGTATTTTGAGAGGCGAGATGTTTTTGCTGGCAGTCAGCTGAGCTCATCAATTATGTGGACTGTCGCTGGTGAAGTGGTTGCAGGGGTGAGGGTGCTGTGCCTGACGTCACAGTCTTGAGAATTGGTTTTTGCCGTCTGCAGCTTGTCAAGTGTGCGAAGGGGAGGAGGACCTTGATGTTTTGAAAGCAGGATGAGATCTTTTTTATGTCCTATTTGTTCTACGTTAATTTTTAACACTTGCCCGTTTGATATTGACACCCGTGGATATGTTGGTTGTGTCCTTTTTATATAGTTTGCATATGATTCTTTTACGCCTTACTCGTCATGGGACTAGGGTTCGTGACCGAGTCAGGTCATTGTACATTCTGTGTTGAGATTTGTTAGCACCAGGGTTCGACGGTTCGAGGCATAGTAAATTTTTTTTGGGAATCACTGTTTGATGTGTATTTCAGCAGATATCCGTTTTTCTAGAGTTCGTTACTTACACTATTGTAACATGCTTGTTACAGCACAGCTGTTTTCGTAAAGGCAGTGAACTGGTTGTCATCGGCGCAGCATTATCTTGACCCAAGCATTTAAAAAGCTATTATATTTGTAAATAATTCAATTTTATGTAATAAATCCCTATTTGTTATACTTTGAATGCAGCGATGTTTTCTGTTAGATATTTTATTTTATTTTAATTTAGCGAATTCTTACCTGAGTAGGCACATGTCCTAGTGTTTTATCTTTATGTTGCCCAGTTATCCCCCTGTTATCCCTGAGAAGAGCGCTCTTATCCGGCTGAGTGAAGAGGAATGTGTTCAGGTAAGACTATGTGCACCAGCTCACGTCTGTGAGAGTTCTTTCACTACTGTACTCTGGGTTTGAGACCGGCTTTCGCCTGGCCGGAACTTTAGAGTCCAGTAGGGCACAATATATGATATGGCACAATAGCGGCCCCGGTCTACAAAAGCAAGAATAACGGCCGGCAGGATTCGTCGTGTGATCACAAAACACCTCGTAATCCGCAGGTTTTCGGGCTGAGGAGCGGTCGCTTGGTAGGCGACCAGCGCCCTTTGGGGCTGTTGTGCCATGCGATTTTGCTTTGTCTGCTGTAGGTACGTTGTATACGATTCTCCTTCTTCTTAATCTGTTTACACTCCAGGGTTGGTTTTTCCCTTGGACTCAGCGAGGGATTCCACCTCTACCGCCTCAAGGGCAGTGTCCTGGAGCTTCAGACTCTGGGTCGGGGATACAACTGGGGAGAATGACCAGTACCTCGGCCAGGCGGCCTCACCTGCTATGCTGAACAGGGGCCTTGGTGGGGGATAGGATGATTGGAAGGAATAGACAAGGAAGAGGGAATGAAGCGGCCGTAGCCTTAGGTAGCATCCCGGCATTTGCCTAGAGAAGGAGTGGGAAACCACGGAAAACCACTTCCAGGATGGCTGAGGTGGGAATCGAACCCACCTCTACTCAGTTGACCTCCCGAGGCTGAGTGGACCCCGTTCCAACCATCGTTCCACTTTTCAAATTTTGTGGCAGAGCTGGGAATCGAACCCGGGTCTCCGGGGGTGGCAGCTAATCACACTAACCACTACACCACAGAGGCGGACATGTATACGATTACATCTGTAATATGGGACTCCCCCTAATCAGCCTAGCGACTCCGAAAACTGTGCGTTCAACACTAATTTCGGTCATTTTGGACATTTTCTTTTTCGCTCTTTCTCAACCCCTATGCCGATGGAGGCTGAACTTGGACCAAACACCAGCATGCTAACCATTTAGCTATGGAGCCGGATTTTATTATTGTTATCATTTTACCACTATTTATAGTAGTCTGAGTTGTAAAATAACTCACTACTGATTTAACGTAGTATTTTCAACACTGTCACATGGAAATGAAGCAATAATATTTCCAATACTACTAGGCCTACTACAATGGCAAGTGCAACTTCCTACACCATCAGTTCTCTGCATGGAATTTGATATCCACTGGCTACAGACAGTGAGAAAATTTGATAAGTGGGCTTAGCCGCATGTGTACAATAAGGAAACTGCTCTTCATTGCTCGTGTGGAAACTGAATTGAGGTACTCGTTCCCACTGTTTGATTGTGTGTCATCCATACATTATGGAAGGACATAAGAGAATGGAGAAATGTCTGTTACAGGTGACGTGTGGTCTGGATTGTTTATGTTATTGTGTATCAGGTATCCATTCTTCTTCTTCTTATTTTTCTACCGCTTTTCAACACCTGTGAGGTCGTGGGTGCGAACTATGGAGCACACGTGTATTTGGCGCAGGTTTACGGCCGGATGCCCTTCCTGACGACAACCCCATGTGGAGGGAAGTAGACCCTAATCTGTTTGTGTGGTGGTTGGTAGTGTAATGTGTTGTGTGTGAATATGAAGAGGAGAATATTGGGACAAACAAAGACACCCAGCCCCCGAAACAGAAGAATTAATCAGACGCGATTAAATTTCCCTACCCGGTAGGGAATCGAACACAGGGCCCTCTGAATCGAAGGCCTTAGCGCTGACTATTCAGCCAAGAAGTCGGTCTGTATCAGGTATAAATAATAATAATAATAATAATAATAATAATAATAATAATAATAATAATAATAATAATAATAATAATAATAATAATTCGCGGAAATTCACGAAGGGTCGAATCATGTCAAGCATATTTTCAACAAAAGTTTTTCCTCAATAGGGACTATCTAGCGAGGCAGTAAGACAGCGTCCTATATTCACACACAGGGACGTATGTTCGATTCCCCGTAAGGAAGTCTAAAAATTTAACAACGAGCTTTCGGAGGGGTGCGTGGTGCCGAGGTTCACTCAGCCTACACCATACTGTAAATGAGTATCAGGTTAATTCCAAGGAGCAAAATTGACAGTGCATACAGTTAACTACTCTCCCCTACGTTATGCCGAGGTTATGGGTTGTGGAAGACTATACCTTCCAGTGCTCAAGGACCTCCATGGTCTGATAAGGAAAAAACAGCTCCTTAAAATTATTTCCGAACTTGAGCTACCAAAGAGCATATATATTGGAAAAAAATCTCTACTTGCAAGAAATTATTGCGTTAGTTGCTAAGGTTACAGACATTACAGACATCAAGGCAACCAAGATGATAGCTACTCTCCTGGAAAATCGTCGCTCTTTTGTCGAATTCCAAGGACGCCGAAGCAGATGGAGGAATCAAAGGAATGGACTACCTCAAGGCAGTGTACTGGCTCCTATTCTTTTCAACATCTACACTAATGACCAGCCATTACCAGAAAATACTAAAAGCTTTATCTATGCCGATGACCTTGGACTTACTACTCAAACTGATACGTTTGATGAAGCAGAGATCTCTTTAACTGCTGCATTAGAAGAGCTAGGTACCTATTATGAGAAAAACCAACTCAAACCAAATCCAGCTAACACTCAAATTTGTGCGTTCCATCTGCGGCATGCGCAGGCCTCTCAGAAACTCAAAGTACTATGGAAGGGGAACTTACTGGAACATTGCTTTACACCAAAGTACCTGGGAGTTATGCTGGATCGCACATTAACATATAAGAAACATTGCCAAAACCTGAAACAAAAGATAGCTGCCAGAAACAACATTCTACGAATGTTATCAGGAAGAAGTTGGGGAACACAACCACAAACGATTAGAACATCAGCTCTAGCTCTATGCTATTCTGCAGGAGAATATGCCTCCCCGGTTTGGTACAGGTCAGCTCATACGAAGCAGGTCGACATCGCTTTAAACGAAAGCTGCAGGATCATTACTGGATGTCTGAAACCTACACCCATTGAGAAGGTCCATCTTTTAGCTGGTATTGCTCCCGGTGAGATTCGTAGGGAGGTAGCAGCTAACAAAGAAAGGCTCCAGGCATCTTCTTCAGAAGCACATCCTCTCTATGGATACCACCCAGCCACACAGAGGCTAAAATCTAGGAAAAGTTTTCTCCGCTCATCAGTTAACCTTGAGGGGAAAGCAGAGAATGCTAGAGTCACAATGTGGAAAGAAATAATCCACCACCTTTCCAACTGGATAGAGCCGAAGGAAAGTCTTCCATGTGGACACCAGGAGAAGTGGACAGTATGGAAAGCCCTTAACAGACTCCGTACAGAAGTCGGCAGAACCAAAGTAAACTTGCGGAAGTGGGTCTTCGCAAGTGATTCATCACTTTGTGATTGCGGAGAGCAGCAGACGATCCAACATCTATGTCAGTGTGTTTTATGTCCTTCAATGTGCACTATGAAAGACTTGATTGCAGCCTCCCCCAACGCTATTGACGTCGCCCAATACTGGGCAAGCATCATCTAGCTCTCGAATATTGTTGCTCTATCTGTGATTGTATAATAGACTTGTATATTTGTATAGTAGGAATGTAGATATCTTGTTGCTTTTTGTTAAATA
This sequence comes from Anabrus simplex, assembly GCF_040414725.1. Taxonomy (NCBI): domain Eukaryota; kingdom Metazoa; phylum Arthropoda; class Insecta; order Orthoptera; family Tettigoniidae; genus Anabrus; species Anabrus simplex. The sequence continues at coordinate 1,669,511,666 of NC_090265.1, forward strand.
TCTGTAAGTAAAGTTGATACTTCTGACACGAATAAAGATTTAACCAACTGATTCCATGAAGGTTGATGTATATTTACCGATGTATTTACCTCGCATAAATAAGTAGTAGTAGTAGTAGTAGTAGTAAGAATAAGAAGAAGAAGAAGAAGAAGAAGAATTTATCCTTCAAATATACACAAAATGACCATTAGATGACGCTGAACAGCAACACGTCAGTGATGCCGCATCAGACCCGTGTACGGTATAAAAGGAGCTGGCATGAGAGAGGGCATCAGATGCGCCTGCAATCGCGGCATGTTGACGTCACCAGGAAAGGGACTGTTAGTGAAGCTTGATTTACTTTATTTTGGTATCAATAAAACCCCATGTCATGTCAATCATGTTTGTCAATTATTACCTCTCTACCTCCAATATTCCGTGAAGTACTGCCTCGTCAAATGTTAACGAACTTTACGGTCATCCTGTACATAATCGTAATTATAATTTATTTATAACTCAGGCTTTCCAATCGGTCATTATTGTTTAACTAAGCAACACTGAAATTCGTTGTTTCCAAACAGACCTGAAATTCCTATATATGAATTAACGTCCATAATACTATTCTAAAACAAGAATGTTACTCAATAACTGAGCACTTTGAGATGTGGATGCGCTGGCGCATTCTCCGTAGCTGTTGGACTGAATTCGGGAAGAATATGCAGTGTATGTGCTAGAAAAAATGGGTATCCGGACAAGACTTCTCCAGCGGATGGATATAAAGTTTACGTCACAATACTGGGTCTTTTATATTAAAAAGTGCGGCCAATACCAAGTATTCGGGAGAAAGATGGTTCGGCAGCCCTGAAGATGGTTTTCCGTGCGTTCCCATTTTCACACTAGGTAAATGCTGGGGCTGTACCTTAATTAAGGCCACGGCTGCTTCCTTCCCACTTCTAGTCCTTTCCTACCACATCGTCGCCATTAGACCTATTTGTGCGGCCAGTATCCAGTAATCGGGAGATAGATGGTTCGGCAGCCCTGAAGATGGTTTTCCGTGGTTTCCCATCTTCACACCAGGCAAATGCCGGGGCTGTACCTTAATTAAGGCCACGGCCGCTTCCATCCAATTCCTAGGCCTTTCCTCTCCCATCGTCGCCGTAAGACATATCTGTGTCGGTGCGACGTAAAGCAAATAGCAAAAAAAAAAAAAAAGTACCTATTTGTGGTCCGCCTCTGTGGTGTAGTGGTTAGCGTGATTAGCTGCCACCCCCGGAGGTCCGGGTTCGATTCCCGGCTCTGCCACGAAATTTGAAAAGTGGTACGAGGGCTGGAACGGGGTCCACTCAGCCTCGGGAGGTCAACTGAGTAGAGGTGGGTTCGATTCCCACCTCAGCCATCCTGGAAGTGGTTTTCCGTGGTTTCCCACTTCTCCTCCAGGCGAATGCCGGGATGGTACCTAACTTAAGGCCACGGCCGCTTCCTTCCCTCTTCCTTGCCTATCCCTTCCAATCTTCCCATCCCTCCACAAGGCCCCTGTTCAGCATAGCAGGTGAGGCCGCCTGGGCGAGGTACTGGTCATACTCCCCAGTTGTATCCCCCGACCAAGAGTCTGAAGCTCCAGGACACTGCCCCTGAGGCGGTAGAGGTGGGATCCCTCACTAAGACCGAGGGAAAAACCGAACCTGGAGGGTAAACAGATGATGATGATGATGATGACCTATTTGTGTCGATGCAACGTAAAGAAGCTTGTAACAAGAACAAAAATCAACGTAGCAGCGAAGTGTCGAATATCTGCTATTTTTCTTCTGATTGGTGTCAAGTTGTCGACCAGCTTTACTACTTCTTAAAACAGAAATCACCACTACCACCACCGTTACGTTCGTCGAAGTCAACCAGTTCCGTAATGATGATTCGGTTATAAATCATAATTGAATAATTGTCTCGTACTCTGCCTTACTGTTTCGTTTGGTCAATGGACAGGTGACCGTGCCACGTGTAGTCATACCATCAGGCCAACAGTTGAACGGGGTGTTGAAATGTTAATATGCAAGAGAAATAAATGAAAGCACCTTATTAACTTCGTCTTGAGGCCACCACATACAGAAGATAAGCTACGTTAAGCTACGCTACGCTAAGCAATGCCAAGCTATGTTGTACTATGTCACGAATATAAAGCTAAGCTAAGCAGTGTTAGGCAGCCTTTTAAAGGTGGCGGATTAATTGTAGAGGAGGCTTTTTTATTGGTCTCTTGAAGATGGAGAAAGGGGAAGAAACAGAAAGAGGAGACGATGCTGTATTCATGAAATTAGAACGATAACAATTCATGGTGAATTCCATCATTTGATTCTAGCATTGCGTGGAAACGATAAAGAATAAAAAATTAACTTCCTCTAAATCAGAACAGAGTCATGAACTTCCCTCTATTAGTGATTTTAAGAAAATATGAATATGAAGCAAGCTTATTATACAATGTAGAGTAAGAATGCATGTAAAAGCAATATGATACGCACAATCAATTTCTAGAGTTTCATTTATTTCTAGAAAGTTGTCCTTAATGGTCAACTTTAATCATTTGATAGACAAGTGTATTTTTGGATCACTTCAGTCAGTCTTTCTTCCTCCCGCCTGCTTTCCATGATAATTAACAAGTACAGAAAAAAATAAGCAATATAATAGCTACCGTATTCAGGTAATTCACGAAAGCCACGCCCACATTATAAATAACGGGGGAAAAAAGTGATTGTGCTCATGCGCGAAGCAAGCTACAGCTATGGAAATCGCCTCCTCGGCGATCTGTAAAATTAGCTTGGCATTGCTTACGTTAGCGTAGTTTAACCTAGCAGTCTGTGTGTGCCATTCCATGTAACTCCACTGGAGCGATTTTTTTTCCGTTGGGGTGCGTAACGTACCGTAGATTAGCTTAGCTTTCTGTGTGTGGTGGCCTTGAGTGTCGTGGCCATCGCCCCAAAATTAATAAAATCGTTTATCTGGCAGTGTATTTCCTGAATTAATACTTTTAGTACACTGTTACATAAAAAGTTGTGTTTGCAATAGAGTGAAGTGTCATGAGAAATATTTCAATTCATTTACTAGTTTTCTAACGCCCACAAACGTCACACAAAAGTAAAACTACAGAGGAACATCCGACAAGTTATATCGAACTTCTCATAGGCTGGGGGTTGCCCGAAATTGGCTGAGTATCGGATGCCAAACGTAAGGAACGTCAGTTTGAGCATTTCCTTTAATGCCAGGTAGGTTTTTAGTCTCTTAATTTCACCAGAAACAGCTTTCTATGACTGTTATTAATGTTTAGTAGGAGCAGATACTGGCCAGCGGATGAGTGTCAATACGGCAACATATTACCTGTGTCTTCTGTGATGCTGTAGCATAAAGACCATATATTTCGCACGCGTCGTCTGGAGAACAGGGAAATTTGTGATAGGGGGCACGCTTACTGCTAGATACCATGAGGGATCTTCCGAGCGAGTTGGCCGTACGGTTAGGGGCACGCAGCTGTGATTTTGAATTCGGGAGATAGTGGGTTCGAACCCCACTGTCGGTAGCCCTGAAGCTTTCCAATATTACATCACGATCGCTTCCTTGCTACTCCTAGCCCTTTCTTATCCCATCGTTGCCGTAAGACCTATCTGTGTCGGTGCGAAGTAAAGCAATTTGTAAGAAAGATAATGATAATGATAATAATAATAATAATAATAATAATAATAATAATAATAATAATAATAATAATAATAAAACGATCTATCCAATTTGGTGAGTGGACTGGCGATAGCCACTGGTATGCATATCTCTCCATCAGTCTACCCACATAGCGCTAGTTGGAAGGGTCAACACATGAGACCACTACTAAAATGTTAGACGGTAACGGCGTGTCTCAGGGCGGGTTATTTGTTACGGTGATGGAGATGCACGGGGATGGTGAGGGGGTTGGCGGCCGTGGCCTATACTAGGAACTGAAAACCATTCTCAGGACCGCCGACGGTTGCGGCCAGCAGTGAGGTCCAGCCCTGTCCCGTATCCCGAATGCAGAGGCGTAGAGCCACGGCAGAGCAGTGGCCGCCCTGCCTCTGCTCGGTTGGCCGGTCAGAGTGCAGAGTTGTTGGACCACGGACGAGCCGTGGCCACTTACGGGCCGAGAGCCACTCTGCATCTACCATCCACACAGGAGACGCTACGAGGCCTTGTCAAATTCTAAGGACTGAGGTGGAATAGCGAGTGACAAGATTTCTAATATCGTACGATAAAAATTTCATTATGAGCCGTATTGACAGTTGTAGTTACACTTCGGGGGGTAAAATGGGTCCACCTATTCAAGTTTTCTATCACAAATTGTTTTTAATGTGTACCTTTTTCGCCGGACTGAGTGGCTCAGACGGCTGAGGCCCTGGCCTTCTGACCCCAACTTGGCAGGTTCGATACTGGTTCAGTCCGGTGGTATTTGAAGGTGCTCAAATACGTCAGCCTCGTGTCGGTAGATTTACTCGCACGTAAAAGAACTCCTGCGGGACAAAATTCCGGTACCTCGGCGTCTCCGAAAACTACAAAAGAAGTTAGTGGGACGTAAAGCAAATAACATTATTATTGTACCTTTTTCGGATGTCTTTCTATGTTTCATGGACTTTTATGTTTCTAGATGTGCAAATTTGTTTTAATCTATACGGCTGATGATGGCCCAAGTGGCCGAAACCGGTCACATGTACTAATTATATGACAATGTAACTGATTTTTGACCAAATATAATTAGAATACATTGAATAGGTTGACCCATTTTACCTACCAATTGTAGATATATAATGGTAAAATTATACCGCAATCGTGAATTTTAGAGAAATTAGATGATTATTTCACTAAAAAAATATTTTGGTAATGTTTACAGAGTTTTAGATTTTGACATATAGCTGAATCTATAAAGCTCAGCAGCCATCACGCTAGAATGGAACAATCGTAGTACGGTTCTCTAATAGAGTCATTGTTACAGATGTCAATTTAAAATTCCATAACACATGGAGTACCACGTAATGAGGAATATGGCTCAATTAAGTGATCGACCGTGATTTAACAATGGAAGGTAGTGGACGGTTTTTCGGTTTAATAACCTGACCGCTGTTTGTACGTTACGCTTTGCTTACTTTACGACGAGCTATGTTGTTCTTGCAACATTCCCCCAGGTTTATGGATACTTGCAGCAAAATGTAATGGTCTCGTCTTCATTCGTTCTTACATAATTAACACATTCTTCTCTTTTCTTATTAGTAATACAAAATAAGTGCGATTCTGACCTGAATTGTTGTTTTAGTACGTGAACACAAGCTCATTAGTGAGGATAACTACAGAACATGACGACTTACCTGGTCAAATAAAGAGCTCTCTAATGGTGATATTCATCGGCTTTTTTACACTGTAGCTTTACGACTTGCAGCCCTCTTGATGGTCAAGGTGATAGAAGCATTCCTTCAGAATCATGCTGGAACGGCGTGCTTCTCAGAGTGAGTCCGTTGCAACTATTTTCACTCTTACACACCGCACATTTTGAGATAATTTTAACGTAGACTTAGGTTCCTCGACAACTGGCACATGGCAAGAAAAAAATTTAAGTCGCTTTTAGTGTTTGGGTGGAACGCGAATATCGCCGTTAGTATTTAACATACGACTGTGTTTAATGTCCCAATTGACAGATAGAGACGAGGCTACACATTGCAAAAGAAATAATAATAAAAAATATAAAAACGCAGTCTTCATGAAATAGCTCTCCAAAGAGGCAAAATTTGTGCATACTCTGTTATAAGTAGGGCCCGGATTATTTTTAAATGCATATCCGCATATAAAAATGCATATTTTGAGCGTTAGTGCATAGAAAGACATATTTTTCTCTTATGTATGCTCAATTATCTAAGATTTCTGAATGAAATGAAAAATCTAAAGAACTCTGTATGTTGTATTACCTTGTCAACATAAGAAGCATTCCCTGATCAAGGAAAAAGGTTTCATTGTCGCAGTACAAGCAGGTAAACAACAACTATTTCCTTTTTCTGACATTCATTCCTCCTCCTTACAGTAGCTTCCCAAGATTTGCTTATACAAGTGCATTCATCTTGTCTATAGCAGTGTTTCACCAGAGTAAACTGTAAAAATGCCTAAAGTCTTTGCCAGAAAAATGTGCCGAGCAGTGAGTGCCAGTGTAGAAGTATTGCCCAGTTACGTCCGTCGACGTAAAACGATCACTTTCAGCGTACAAATTAATTCTGGCTGACAACAGAAAGTCATTGACTCCTGACAACATTGAAAAACTGTTGAAACCTGTCATGCATCATTTTGCAAAGAATTATTTCATGTTTATCAATTTAACAGTGAGTTAAAATTAAATAATGCTTCTGGTGAGTGTATTTTGTTTTGTTGTAGTGCATATTTTTGTGCATATTTACAACATTCTTAGAGCATATGTGCATGCATATTTTCGAAGTTTTTAGTGCATATGAATCCGGGCCCTAGTTATGAGGTGACGCACTGTGTTTACTCGCACGCTCAGTTGGAGGTTGGCTGTCGTTGTGAATACAATGTGTTCAGCTGTAAACTCTAACCTAACCCCATGGCACTACAGCCATTGAAGGGCCTTGGCCTACCAAGCGACCGCTGCTCATCCCGAAGGCCTGCAGATTCCGAGGTGCCGTATGTTCAGCACGACGAATCATCTCGGTCGTTATTCTTGGCTTTCTAGACAGGAGCTGCTATCTCACCGTAACATAGCTCATTAATTCTAATCACGTAGACAAAGTGGACCTTGAACCAACCCTCAGATCCAGGTAAAAATCTCTGGCCTGGCCGGGAATCGTACCTGGGGCCTCTGGGTAAGAAGCAGGCAAGCTACCCCTACACCACGGGGTTAGTTGTATAGAATAACACATTTGATAATAGAAAATAAAGATAATATTAGAATTCGGCAAAAAAGTCCAAACGAAAGAGCTGAAGTCCGCCTCTGTGGTGTAGTGGTTAGTGTGATTAGCTGCCACCCCGGAGGCCCGGGTTCGATTCCCGCTCTGCCACGAAATTTGAAAAGTGGTACGAGGTCTGGAACGGGGTCCACGCAGCCTCCGGAGGTCAAATGAGTAGAGGTGGGTTCGATTCCCACCTCAGCCATCTTGGAAGTGGTTTTCCGTGGTTTCCCACTTCTCCTCCAGGCAAATGCCGGGATGGTACCTAACATAAGGGACGGCCGCTTCCCTCCCTCTTCCTTGTCTATCCCTTCCAGTCTTCCCATTTCCCCACAAGGCCCCTGTTCAGCATAGAAGGTGAGGCCGCCTGAATGAGGTACTGGCCATCCTCCCCAGTTGTATCCCCCGACCCAATGTTTCACGCTCCAGGACACTGCCCTTGAGGCGGTAGAGGTGGGATCCTTCGCTGAGTCAGAGGGACAAACCAACCCTTGAGAGTAAACAGAATAAGAAAGAAAGAAAGAAAGAAAGGAAGGAAGAAAGAAAGAAGGAAAGGCTGAAACGAGAAAATTGAATGATGAAGGAATAAAAGAAGTGTAACGAAATGTATTATCCACATAATATTTGTCTTTTATTTCTAGTATGTAAGTCTAAGAATCCCTCAAAACCCTGCCACTGTTACAAATTTTGAAAAACTTCCGAATGTCCCGCTCATTGGCTAAATCGTCAGTGTCGGGAATCGGGGTTCGATACCTAGTCGGACAGCGGATTTTTATGTACGATTAGCTAATTCCTCCGTTTAACTCAGTGCACATTCAACACGTCATTCTACCAATCACCACAAAAACACACAGTACGTTCCTCCAAATAAGACTGGTGTAAATTAATTGTCAAGTCCACATGTGAAAGCTTATGTCCAAAACACAAAAAAATCAAAATTAAGATGATGGAAAACATACGTTAGTAGGAAGCTCCATAAAAAGAAAGAAAAATAAATCGTCAATACGTTCGAAATGTATGTCAGACACGTAGCACGTTTGATACTACGGTAATAAGTACCGCTACCAAATCCCACAGGGTGAATTGGGCAAAACACAACGTATCCATGAAGACATTGAGGAGCCATTTCCGGGTCACGTGACCAACAGCAGAAGAACACTTCGTTTAATTTACATCGTTGTGCTCTTCTTCTTCTTATTCTTCTTCTTTTTCTTTATTTGTTTACCCTCGGACTCAGCGAGGGATCCCACCTCTATCTCGGCAGCCCTGAAAATGGTTTTCCGTGGTTTCCCATTTTCACACAAGGCAAATGCTGGGACTGTACCTTAATTAAGGCCACGGCCGCTTCCTTCCCACTCCCAGGCCTTTCCTATCCCATCGTCGCCGTAAAACCTATCTGTGTAGGTGCGACGTAAAACAATTAGCCCACCTCTACCGCCTCAAGGTTCAGTGCATCGAAAGCGTAAGAAACTGGCTCAGGATCGATGAAACTACCATGAATGAAATAGTTCTCTAGAGTATGATGCGATGAGGCCTCTTTGCCGGCAGGGTTGCTAGGTAACATCACCTCACACATTTTGTACTGCTGATTTCAGATGACCCTTGCATTTTAGTCCAATGGCATTTGGTCAGGCTTTAAAATGGTATCCTTCCTCTTGTTCTCCATCGCCTGTTTTCCTCCTTGGCCTTTTCAGATTTACAGCCGGTCCGAAGACATTGAGTAACAATGCCCAGTGTCATGGGCATTATCTACAACAACTCAATCAATCAATCAATCAATCAATCAATCAATCAATCAATCAATCAATCAATCAATCAATCAATCAATCAATCAATCAATCAATCAATCAATCAATCAATCAATCAATATTGATCTGCATTTAGGGCAGTCGCCAAGGTGGCAGATTCCCTATCTGTTGCTTTCGTAGCCTTTTCCTAAATGATTTCAAAGAAATTGAAAATTTATTGAACGTCTCCCTTGCTAAGTTATTCCCATCCCTAACTCCCCTTCCTATAAATGAATATTTGCCCCAGTTTGTCCTCTTGAATTCCAACTTTATCTTCATATTGTGATCTTTCCTACTTTTATAAACGCCACTCAAACTTATTCGTATACTAATGTCATTCCACTGCATCTCTCCGCTGACAGCTCGAAACATACCACTTAGTCGAGCAGCTTTTCTTCTTTCTTTCAATTCTTCCCAACCCAAACTTTGCAACATTGTTTTGTCGGAAATCACCTAGAACAAATCGAGCTGCTTTTCTTTGGATTTTTTCCAGTTCTTGAATCAGGTAATCCTGGTGAGGGTCCCATACACTGGAACCATATTCTAGTTGGGGTCTTACGTGAGGTCTCTGAGACTACTTAATGATAATGCCAAATATTTTAACTATCTTCTTCTTTTTCTTTATCTGTTTACCATCCAGGGTCGGTCGGACTCAGCGCCTCTACCGCCTCAAGGAGAGTGTCCTGGAGCTTCAGAATCTGGGTCGGGATACTGAGCAGTATCCTGCCGGCTCATAAGAAATATTCAGAGTATTATTTGACAATATATATATATATTGAACCGTACTGTTCATGGACTAATAGTATAGATTATAGTATTGGATATTGGGATTACATAAGACCACCCACGAAGTCATTGTCTTCTAGTATACTTCATAAAAGAGTCCAGAAGAAGCGTTCTTTTGTGAAGAGAGCTAGAGCGTCATTATGAGAAGTCTCCAGAACCTCATTAAAGGGAGTTATGTCCCAAGCCAAGCCTCTTAATGAAGATTGGGGACGCTTCCCGGATCCCGGCAAAACTTACATTAGGAGGGAAGAAAGAATTAAATTAATATCTTTGGTTACGGAAGAGTTGCATTGGATTTGATGCAAGAATTGCAACCTGCAAAATTTCTGCTTTATTTTGATATGCATTAGGGCTGCAATCATAAATGCATTCGTTAAGTAGGGTACTTGACGTGCTTTGTGCGGGAAAACTTCGAGTCGCGGGCGCGCGTATCCTGCACGCGATCAAGCGGCGTGGCTACGTCAACCTGATTATAAATGCAAGGCCGCCTGGCACATCAGCCTCATTCTTTGACCGTAAGGCTGCTTGAACGAAGTCGTCATGCTACAAGTCGGCACCGCGAACAACGTTTTATCTTCGAGCTGCACATACAACTAGTACTACTGTATCTGCGAGGAAGTAAGTAATCAACTTGAATATTCAGCTGAATTCTTGATTTTACCTGGGGTGATATGCTATGATGAGATGAGGTACTGCTTATAAGAGACTGATGAAGTAGTAGCTTCATATTTCTGTGAGGTCAAGTTGTAACGGATGTAATGCTAGAATAAATATAGGCTCAGGGTAGTTCTTCAAGCACTACATGTTGTCCGAGTGAAGGGATGAAATAACAGTGACTAAGAGTAGTGAAGAAACTATTGTGTACCAGGTTTAAAATTCTGAACAAAACTTGGTCAATGTAACGTGTGAGACACGATAGTAGGGGAAAGAGGCATCGAGTTTGGACAGTCTGTAATAAATGAATTTGTTTTCAGTTACCCCTGCATCAAGTCAGAACGAGCTTTCACATCATCATTTCGAGGAAGCCACAACCGGAGCTGAAGCCAACACGACAACGGGAATCGATCAAGGAACGTTGGGCGTACGTGATCAGCGCGACGTCGAAGGGGACATCTTCCAACCATCTAAGGAGCTGTACGAAGGAGTCAAGCAAGAAAGAATGTCTCCCAGTGGTCAACAGTATCTGCTGCAAGCGTCGCAGTCTGTCATGATGTGGTAAATTCAGTGGTCCACAGGGAGAGCCGCTCCGTCATGTCATCAATCACTTAAGGTCAGAGCTTTCCAATTCTGTTTCAAGCATGTCATTTAAATTTAGATAGGAATAGGGGGCCCGTCAGTCAACAGATTAGTTATGGTAGGAATTTCTTGGTAATAAAGAGCTAGGCCTCAAGCTCGAACCCCGTACATTAGGCTAGATGATTGTTTGTAGATTCGTTGTTGGTGTGTTTATATTTCCTTTGATTGTATTATATTAGCGTACGTGTTACCTTCATGGGTCAGGTCGAACTCCTTTGGTCATAGTAGGTTAGTCTAACAGGCAGGCACTTTTTATTAGGTCGCGTTCAGGCATTTGTCTCTGCAGACGTAGACTGTATAGTTGTGACCAGGATATAACCCGTAATTCAACTAGCTTCACTGACAGGGCGAGCGAGTCCGTATATTTGAGAGATATGAGCATTATGCATGTAGCTGACTGTATGTATTGCTATGAGAAAGCCCAGCACAGTTGAGAGTATATTGGATGTATTGGAGATGCCTTATTATGGCCATGTGACTATCGCTTAGTGATTTGTGTTTTTGTTGTACCCAGGTTGATCCCATGGGAGGCGGAAGTAAGATTTGTGATATTGCTGGTGATATTGAGATAAGGGCGGATAGCCCAGGTGTATTTAAAAGAATGCTATTAGCAGCTGATTATGTGAGGTGTTTTTGAAAGGCGAGATTTCTTAGCCTGCAGCCCAGCTGAGCTCGTAAATTATGTGGACTGTCGCTTGTGAAGTGGTTGGAGGGTGAGGGTTGTTGTGCCTGACGTCACAGTCTTGAAACTGGGTTATCTTGCCGTCTGCAGCTTGTCGAGTGTGTTAAGGGTAGGAGACGACCTTGATGTTTTGAAAGCAGGGAGAGATATTTTTTAATGTTCTATTTGCTCTACGTTAATTTTAACACTGGCCCGTTTGATATTGACACCCTTGGATATGTTGGTTGTGTTCATTTTATATTGTTTGTATATGAATATTATACGCCTTACTCTTCATGGGATTAGGGTTCATGACCGAGTCAGGACACTGTACTTTATGTGGTGATATTGGTTTGCATCGGGGTTCGATGGTACGAGGCATAGTAAATTTTATGGGAATTAATGTTAGATGTGTATTTCAGCAGATATCCATCTTTCTAGATTTCGTTACTTACACAATTGTAACATGCTTGTTACAGCACAGCTGTTTTCGTGAAGGCAGTGAACTGGTTGTCATCGGCTCAACATTATCTTGACCCAAGCATTTTGAAAGCTCTTATATTTGTAAATGATTCAATTTTATGTAATAAATCCCATTTGTTAAACTTTGAATGCAGCGATGTTTCCTGTTAGATTTTTTATTTTAATTTAGCCGATTCTTAACTGATTAGTCACTTATCCTAGTGTTTATCTTCTTGTTGCCCATTGTCCACCCATGTTATCCCTGAGAAGAGCACTATTATCCGGCTGAGTAAGGGTAAGTGTTCAGGTAAGACTATGTGCACAAGCTCACGTTTGTGAGAGTTCTTTCACTACTGTACCCTGGGTTCGAGACCGGCTTTCGCCTGGCCGGAACTCTAGGGTCCTGTAGGGCACAATATATATATATATATATATATATATATGTTATTCATATAAATTAAAGTCAGAAATGGTAGAGTATTGAATCCCAAGATAGCTGAGACAGGAAATCGATGGAGACATCAAGTCGCTGAACATTGCCTAACACTTCCTTGTGAACATGAGAATAGCTTAGCGTAACCAAGCGTTGGGAAGGATCGGCACGTGTACAAGGTGATGACCAAGCAATATTTTGGCCAATGAGAACGTGAGGATTTGGCAAGCATGGAGTCTACAACGCGCCAAGTCTTAATTCCCAGGTTGACCAACGTGTATAGTTGCTTGAGTTAATTTCTGTCATTCATCGGTTTTCCATAGGTCTAGAAGCAAAATATAATCGGAAATACGATATAATAATTAGAGGAAGAGATTTGCTATTGTTTGAACCGTGTTTCATAAATATATTATAATTAATATTGTGTCATCATACATAGCAAGCTTTCTGATTGGTGGTTGGTTTAGACAACCGGGAACCCCAGTGTTGAAACGGCGTTACCGAGGTTTCCTCAGTACCCAAGCTCTGGAGAGCGTCACTCTGACTGCATAGTTTGGAGAGTGTGGAAGTGTATTCTGATCGAATAGCTTGGATAGTGCAGAAGTGTATTCTGATCGCGGATATTGAAGTGTTATACCAGTAACAGTATATGATTTCAAACAAGTGTTTCAGTCGTGCAGCTGGAAGATATAACTGTTGCAGAGTAAATTGCAAATTACATTATTTCATAACATAAAATCAACATAAACGTTGATAATTAGCCGCAGTGTAGCAAGTGCAGGGGAGACGTGCTATTGTCTCACATTTTCGTTGAAGTTGAAGTTTGCATTATGAATGTGTCAGTGTGTTTGGATCATTTTATCACCCAGGGTTGTTCGGCTCGTGTAGCATTAAGCGGTGAAGAGATATCCATCCCAAGATTTCTGTGTTCCAGTGTAAATAACTTTTCAGCAAGAAGATGGCTTCGCTTATGGAAGAAGGAAGTGCATTTCCACGTGTTGAAGCTGTGATCGACATGGAGTAGATCTTTATATATAGCAGGGATGTGAGCTGCTACCATGTATCCCGGGAGTCGCCATGAATTTAAGATAAGACGCATGTGTTAATTATGGAATGTTATATGAATTATGCTAGAGTAGTAGGGCAGTTTAGATAGGGTTTTTATTTCATGTAAAGTTTGCCTGACGGCATGTGTTTGATTCACTTTGATATTGTTGTATATACGGATAAGAGAATAATGCATGTACATTTCATTTTCATTCTGATTTATGACTAGATAGTTGGGATAATGAGGGATTTGTTAGGATTAGTTTGTTGTTCAGTTATGCATATTCCGAGTTTTCCTTATATATAAATGCTAGGAGAATTAGACTGACAAGTTCATCCAAGATTAAAGTTATATACTTACTGCGTCATTTTATTTTGGTTATTCAGGGAGACAGGTATAGCTAATTGCATGACGCATGGTATTTCAGAAGCTCTCCCGAAGGAGCTGCATAACGACGTTTAAAGAATAGGATCTTCGAATTTAGGTTGGAATCTGTTTTCGCCCAATGAGTTGCACAGGAAACGAACCGGATCTCAAAATGTAGAAGGCCAATGTGATTCATAAGAGATATGAGAAATAAGATTGGATGCGGAATGATAAAATGTTTATGCAGGCCGATTGCATGCCTGATATGTGAGAGAATAATGTGCAGTGGATATGTACCTGCCAATTGTCTTCTGAGAGTATATTGTTATCAGAATTGACGGAATGAATTCCAGACTAATGAGTTTGATGTGTGTTAAATGGTAAAAGCATGCTAGGAAGGAATGATTATACGTGACTTTCCGTATAGCCGACGAAAGACGTTATCTCATTGCAAGCTGATATATTGACCGTGTTTGTATTAGACGGCGCGAATGAGATGGTATTTCCTTGTGACAGTCTTGGGAGGCAGAATCCATACTTTAGTATTGTGTTGAGTTCAACATTTCCTTTCAGCTCGCAGCCTACCCGGAAATACACATGACGGATGATCGCGCTGTTGAGCGCTCAAATGCAGCAGAAGGAGGCAATGTTGCTCATTGCTTTCTACATGATATTGGTGGCCATATATATGTTTTCCCTTTCAGGATGATGTTGTATATTGTTTCTCGTTGTTTGAATACCTTATCTCGTTGTTTTAATGGGGAGCAGCCCGAGTGCTAAATTTCATTGATGGTCAATCTTGTTCTGACTAGATCCTTTGTGGTGAACCGCGATTCTCGTAGAATCTGTGTAGCATGTAAGACTTTTCTCTTTATCCAAGGTAAATAGATGTGTTTAGTGTCGCTTATTTGATTTGTTGTAAATATAGCGTAGGAAATGCCACTAGTATTTTACATAGTTCATATCACGTCCCGTAGCGACTTAGTTTTTCTTTTTCATCGTAACTTTTCTTTTATTGTAATTTTCTTTAACGTTAGAATCTTTTGGGGCGACTGTCGATTTAAATTAAATTCATAACCATACCGTTGTGATGAGTTAGAGTGTGACTCCATGCGAAATAACTACATAGCAGTGTATGCGTACACATATGATCATATATCCCATGAACTATGGACAAATTTGAAGAAGATCAGTTTGAAAGTATGCAAGTATTCAATGTTGTGCTTGATACTTTATTTCAATTTTGTTTTCTTGAAATAATTAACGTTGTAAATGTTCAGATATTTCTTTTATTTTTGAAATTTTATAATGCTATATTATTATTTGATTTTATTAATTTTTCAAGTAGAATGATTTGGGGGTATTTATAAATAAATTCATCTTATCCCATATGATTGTTTCTCATTCGTGTTATACCTCCATTTTCCTGTCATTTACTTATATTTAGAGTGGAACTTCGACTTTTATCCTGACCCAACCGACAACCAGCCCACTCTCTGCCCAACCCTGAGTTAGTCGGAAGTTCATGCAGGAATGAAGGAATTGTCCTAGAGGGTATTTACCCTTGGGTACGGTACAATACAGCTGGGTAGGATGACCAGTACCCCGCCCAGGTGGTATCACCTGCTATGCTGAACACGGGCCTCGCGGGGGGATGAGATAATTGGAAAGTATAGACAAGGAAAAGGGAAGGAAGTGGCCGTGGCTTAAGTTAGGTACCATCCTGGCATATGCCTGGAAGAGAAGTGGGAAACTAGGGAAAACCTCTTCCAGGATGGCTGAGGTGGGAATCGAACCCGCCTCTACTCAGTTGACCTCCCGAGGCTGAATGGACCCCATTCCAGCCCTCGTAACACTTTTCAAATCTCGTGGCAGAACCGGGAATCGAACCGGGCCTCCGGGGATGGCAGCTAATCACACTAACCACTATACCACAGAGGCGGACAAACTATTACATTCACAATATTATAATTATTACCATTGCTAACTTTTAAAAACATTTGTGTTAATTCTAACCACGACAATCAGATAGGTTCAAGTTGAAAGCATTGACGAAATTGTAGTATTTTATTGTCCTAGAATTAGAACAAACTCTCTGTTAATAGGAATCATATGTCCAGCAGACGGTCGTAAGACTTCCCCACGGCTATCTTCTCTTCTTCCAAGGTCCTAATGCATTTACATTAAAAAACTAGTTGATTGCCCTGTGAAATGGAAAACTGTGCACCAGTACCAACTTGCATTTTTGACATAAATAAAGACGGTAAATAAGGGTTACATATCTCTTCATATGGCTACGAGGGTATTTAGCGGTTGTAGTAAGGATGTAAAGGGGAGAACGTATAAGTCATTGGCAAGACCCCAATTAGAGTATGGTTGCAGTGGATGAGTAAGGAGACGAACTGCCAGTAGAGAGATGGTGTGGAATGACATCAGCAAAGCAACAAAGCATGCATGGAGTTTTTAAGTTTAGGATAGAAAGTGCGAAGATCAAATTGGAATTCAAGGAGTCCAACTGAGGCAAATTTTCGTTTATAGAAAGAGGAATTAAGTATTGGAAAAATTTACCAAGGTAGATGTTCGATAAAATTCCAGCTTCTTTGAAATAACTTAATGAAAGATTAGGAATCTGCCACCTGGGTGACAGCCCTAAATAGTACTGACGTACCTTTTATGCATTTTGCCTTAGCAGACAAAGTAGGGTTCAATTGTGCTGAACATTGAAGGGCTAAATAGCCCGGAAAGGTTTCCAATTGTGAGTTTTGGATAGCTCTATCAAACTAAAAATCAATTTTCTAAAATCGCTTCCGGCCTATATTCAGTTCCTGAAAAACTGCCTAAAATAGCTTGTTTCTTTGCCAGCATTCCTTTCTTATTCAAATCCTAGCCAAATGAACTTATTTGCATAATCCTTTCTGTAGTGTGTTCCTTGGTTCATTACCCTCAGGCGTTTTCTGTTTTTTTGAAACATGTCCACACCAAATATAGTTATAAGGGCTTAAGTGAAACTCTGCATTACCTCACATTAGCGCTCGAAGTGGTGGAAAAGGCAAACTACTGATCTAATAGACCAGATAACGATGATTAAGAAAAGGATTTTTATTTTTAGGGATAAATAATATATTCTCATACTTTATTTTATTTTCCTACATTTCGTAGCTCATATCCCTAGCATGTTTTCATGTTGCTTGCTTGAAGGACTGTGGAATTTTTATGTTTTGAGTTTTCCAGTAATTTTGTTCCCTCTATCGATTTTTAATACAAAAAAAATTTCATTCCAATTTCTTTTCTTTTTTCTGTGATTTCTTTTAAGCTTTGCTTTGATGTGATTGAAATCACATTCTTAAAGGAATTAAGGAGAAATGTATAATTTAATTGCAAATATGTGGGATATAACAGGCACAGTTACTTTACAAGAAGATATGATACTAGCTGAGAATTAAAATCTTTCATCATTTTTTATTTTATTTGCGTCGTGTAGAAAGGGAATATTACGAGTTCTCAGTCAATATATCAAGACTGTATGGTACAGGTTATATAAGATCAGTCACTCTCCACTGTTCTCTGTTTCCAGCTACAAACCATGGACGTGTATTCACTCGGACAGTTATATAACGCAACTGTTTGTTATCACATACACGTTTATACTAACAGTAGCAGGACCAACATGGGTTATAGACCTGATAAAAACCCATTTTATCAACAATTCCGTTGAAGGATACTTTTTGGAGAGTAATGTCAAATTCTTAACATTTAGATTGAATTTGTCGCATGAAATAATGTGCGATTGCTGAGTCAAATCACCAGTCGTAAGACAGGCATCTGTATAAAGCACGAGTATATTTATCCACTGTTTGTGTCCCCCTAGGAAATTACAAGGCCGGACCACTAAGTAGTTGCTGAAGTGGTTTAGTGTTCGGTAGCGGGGAAGAGAACAAAAGAATCCTGTGCTTGGTGTTGGGTTTCTCTGCACTCAGACTGTTGTCTGGGCTTTGGAAGAGCTCAGCATGGTGCGAGACATAACACACTGGCGGCCTGGCGGGCTCATCAAAGAGGGGCGACGAGAAACACAGTGCAGCTGCTGGGATATCACTTCATAACCCCTCTGTTTGTTCCTTTGTAGCACATTACAACATCATTTAGCTGCCGTGTTTACCCTGCATGACATATTTAATTATACTCCTTTTATAATGGAAGGAATGTACTGTTCGCAGCTCGCAAAATACAGTATGCGGCAAAACGAGCAGTGCGAAAATTACAAACATGGCCTGGACCTCATTTTTAACACTTTTTTTGTTTGATAGTGGTTTAACGTTGCACTAGCACAACGAAGGTTTTCGACGACGAAAGGATGGGAGGGGTTAGGATTGGGAAGATAAGAGACCGTGGCCTTGATTAAGGTACAGCCCCAGCATATACCTGGTTTGAAAATGGGAAACCACTGAAAACCATCTTCAGGGATGCCGACAGTGGGATTCGAACCCACCATCTCCCGAATACAAGCTTAAAGATACACGATCCTAACCGTGCTGTCAGCTCTCTCTTTACACTTCTTCTTCTTCTTGTCATTATTAAAAATAAAATACAATTACAATGGCTTGATTAATGAAAAGTAATAACTTGAGCGCCTAACCTAAAGCATTGGCTTTGATGTTCCACCAGTACTCTTACATGTTCTCCCTTGTCTTCTTTCTTCTGAAAAAGAACACCGAAAATCACTTCCGAATTCTTCATAATATACGAAAGCACAACAGTTTATTGTTATATTGGTACCTATTCTGTTCGACAGGGGCCACTATGGATCAAGGAGTGATAACTTGTGAACAGAAAAACTTTCAAATGTTGAGATAATTCTTTTGTTATGTTATGATAACCTGAACCTCACACTCAGGCAAAAGCTGTTGAAATGTTACATCTGGTCAACACTGCTTGATGGAGTGGAGAGTAAAGAAGTGGAATCAGAGGTAAGGCTTTTTGCGGATGATGTTATTCTGTATAGAGCAATAAATAAGTTAACAAGTTTGTGAGAAACTGCAAAATGACCTCGATAATGTTGTGAGGTGGACAGTAGGCAATGATGTGATGATAAACGGGGTTAAAAAGGGTACAGATCTCTGCAAATGGTTATGAGGGTATTTAGGGGTTGTATTAGGGATGTAAAGGAGAGGGCATATAAGTCTCTGGTAAGACCCCAAATAGAGTATGGTTCCAGTGTATGGGACCCTCACCACGATTACTTGATTCAAGAACTGAAAAAATCTAAAGAAAAGCAACGTGATTTGTTCTGGGTAATTTCCGACAAAAGAGTAGTGTTGCAAAAATGTTGCAAAGTTTGGCCTGGGAACGATTGGGAGGAAGGAGACTAGCTGCTAGAGTAAGTGGTATGTTCCGAGCTGTCAGTGGAGAAATGGCGTGGAATGACAATAGTAGGCGAATAAGTCTGTGTGATGTGTTTAAAAGTAGGAAAGATCACAATATGGCGATAAAGTTGAACTTCAAGAGGACAAATAAGGGCAAATATTCATTTGTAGGAAGGGCAGTTAGGGACTGGAATAACTTACCAAGGGAAATGCTCAATAAATTTCCAATTTTTGTGCAATCATTTAAGAAAAGGCTAGGAAAACAACAAATAGGGAATCTGCCACCTGGGCAACTGCCCTAAATGCAGATCAGTAGTGACTGATTAATGACTTAGCCCATCAAAGCTTCCTCCATGAACAGATTAGAGGTCTTTGAAGTGTGATTACATAGGAGATTGCCAGAATACCCAAGAGGGATTTCGTGACAAATACTGAAGTGTTAAGGAGAGCTGGAGCTAAGAGAGAGCTGGCAAACGTCATCAAAGCCAGACCATATTTTAAGAGGTAATGGAGGAGCTGGTAGACCACCGACGTCATGGCTTCAAAACATTCTAGACTGGACTGGCTTCCACATCACCGAACAACTCTTCGGGTTAGCTATAGGAAGGGGTGCTCTCTCTGCAGTGATCGCCCTTTGAGGTATCGGATATGGCACATGAAGAAGAAGAAGAAGAAAGAAAGAAAATTTGAATTAACTTTCTTCCTTCATTGGCTTTGATGTTCCACCCGTACTCCTACATGCTGTCTCTTGTTTTATTTCTTCTAGAAACACATTTGTAAGTTTCCTTCCAACTTCTCGGAAATCCCTTCAACTCTGACACTATTCACCGGAAACATTTTCTCTGTTGTTTTTTAATTGACGGTAACTTCTTGCCTGAGGCTCATTTTTTACATATCTAAATAGACTTAAAGCCTTCTGACGGATAACTTTGTTTTTTCCCCTCAAAGTGCATCAGTATCTTTCACGTGAGTCTCTCTTCGTTCATTCTAGGAAGATGCCCACAAACATGTCTCGCCTCTTTTTTCAATGATTGACCAATTCTTTCGGTTTATGTGAACATTTCATTATTAGATTTTAGTCTCCGTCGTTCATCAGCATACCTAGGTTCTAGAATAGGGCGACCAGACGTCCCAGATAAGATGTCCCTCTGAACGGATTTTTGGCTATAAGTAGAGTTTAACTTATTTTCTGTTATTGGTACATGCATTTTCGATAGAATGCAGGGTTTAATGTATTGTTATAAATCCTGTTCAACTACCGGTAAAGGTATAATAATAATAATAATAATAATAATAATAATAATAATAATAATAATAATAATAATAATAATAATAATAATAATGCTATGGATTTTACGTCCCACTAACTAATTTTGAGGTTCTCGGAGACGCCGAGGTGGCGGGATTTTGTTCCGCAAGAGTTACTTTACGTGGCAGTAAATCTACGAAAACGAGGCTGACGTATTTCAATACCTTCAAATACCACCGGTCTGAGCCAGGGTCGAACCTGCCAAGTTGGGCTCAGAAGGCCAGCACTATACCGTCTGAGCTATTGAGCCTGAAAAAATGTATTAAAAGAAGAAACAATGCGCCACACGAATTCACCAAACTGTAAACTGTACTGCAAACTCCACAAATTTTCTGAACCGCTCTTACCTTAATACTAGAATCTACCTCAAGATCCTTCTTTGTCTCTCTCCCTCTCTCGGCATTATCAGCACATTACAATGTTTCCCTTCTATTCTCAGTCTGATAGATTTCTTGTTGTATGCATCATTCACTTGGTATGCCACTTCCATCTTGAGGATTCTTGCTATAATATTGCTTTCTTCTTAAACCAATATACTGGATCGTCCCACGAAAATATCGTACCTGAATCTCTAGATTTCTCAATAATTATTTCTCGATCTTCACGATTCTTTTCTTCATATTGTGCCCGTCTTCAGTTATAACTAGAGCCCAAATTTCTATGCACAATCAAATCTCAGGACATGCATGCATTCATGCACAATCATAAGAAAAAAACATGCACAGTAAATTGTAAAATATGCTCTATCAAAATGCATTTCCTTCTGAAACACTGTACAACAACTAATTTCTCCAAATTGTCTTGATTCAAGCTCATCCGTTTATCTGTCAGCACATTATTAAAGCAGAGAAAATTACCTTACTGCATCATAAGAAGTGACAGATGCATACGTAATTGAAGACATCTGGGACAAAATGACGTCAAATTTTACGTCTTTGCATTTTCACCAAAATATGTCTATTTTAAGCTTCAAAATCAGGATTTGAACGGATTACTTTGTTCAGCTTATTTCTAGTTGCAGCACCTACTTCTCCGTGCGATGATTGCAGATGATGTTGATGTCTTCAATAACTGCTAACGATTGTCTGCTGCGGTAAAAAAGACGGCTGACGAGTGAGAGTTCCGGATAGGTCACCCCAGGATAACAACGGGAGAAGGTTCAGTTCTAAACCAAGGTTTTTAAGCTGCTATCTCAGTAACGCGGTATGTCCTAAGTGTGATACAAGTTTTGTTTTAATCGTCTAACATAGAAGAAAAAATGAGCCGTCATTTAGGAATGTACAATTTACGGTTCAATTTATACGTGGGACACATCATTCCTAAGAATTACAGAGAGACCGACGTGGGGCCTTTCGGCTTACGTCAATGTTTACTCAAGCAACAGAAAAAAAAATGCTTGGTTAATTGGTTTATAGGACTTCTACCGTATGTACTCATTTTGGTTGCCAGATAGGATGCCAGAAATACATTTTCTCCGTCTCTCAATAATAGACACTCTATAACGTGGAAAAACAGTCCCAAATTCTGAAAACCACCATTCATGAAAGGCACTGTCATGCAAGTTAACATTATATATGACCGAGCTCGATAGCTGCAGTCGCTTAAGTGCGGCCAGTATCCAGTAATCGGGAGATTGTGGGTTCGAGTCCCACTGTCGGCAGCCTTGAAGATGGTTTTCCGTGGTTTCCCATTTTCACACCAGGCAAATGCCGTGGCTGTACCTTAATTAATACCACGGCCGCTTCCTTCCAACTCCTAGTCCTTTCCTATCCCATCGTTGCCATAAGACCTATCTGTGTCAGTGCGACGTAAAGCAAATAGCAAAAAAACAAAAACAAAAAAAACATTATATATGCGCCAAAGTCAGAAGAAAAGTCATATTACTCAATGTAAACATCCAAGTATACACTGTTAAATCCAAAAACTTCAAAATACGCGTTATGCATAAATTTTCTCCTAACAAGGCCAAAACATGCAAGAAAAGCATAGAAAAAGAATGGTTATTTGGAATCGTTAAATCATAAAACGAATATTTGCAAAGTTTGTAAAGTGTAACCAGCTCATTTAGAAATATACATTTGCATGGAAATCGGGGCTCTATTTATGACCAGTTAGTACTATACGAGGTATTGCTGTATTAAGAAATACAGTAATCAAGAATGTCTCAGTTATTCTAACCTGACTCCTTAGTAAGAATCTATTTATTCTCAGATGACTGTGCGCGTTCGTTTTCGCCTGTCATTCGGGAGGTGTGAATCTGCAGCTAATAACTGTGCCCCTGCTGTGGGGCAGAAGGCGGGGATGGCGGCTATAAATTAGGTGGGGACCGGATGGGCAAAGCACATGTCAGAGACTGGTGATTAGAACACAATTGAGACAGGAAGCTGTGTTGACATTGACGTGGGAATGAGGTAAGCTGGACTCAGTGATTGATACACTATACCAAGCAGTTAACAGCCCGTATACAGACCGGGCGTGAGGAACACTATTTCCTTCCATTATGAAACTGACAGTTCAGTTGAGAACTGCAGAGCAAAGTATAATTAACAATATCTCACGTTTAAACACTCTCATCTCAGAGCACTAAAATTTTTATTTTTATTATTTGTATGCTGTAGAGAAAGACTGACAAGAAACGTTGTAATCTAAAATAATACATTATTACCACCGAAAACCTAACGATTCATGTGCCATTTTCATTAATACACATGCATTTAGTTCAGTTATCACGTACGTTCGTAATCTGTTTACCCTCCAGGGTCGGTTTCTTCCTCGGACACAGCGAGAGATCCCACCTCTACCACCTCAAGGGCAGTGTCCTGCAGCTTCAGACTCTGGGTCGGGGGATACAACTGGGAAGGATGACCAGTATCTCGCCCAGGCGGCCTCACCTGCTATGCTGAACAGGGGCCTTGTGGGGAGATGGGAAATTGGGAAGGGATATACAAGGAAGAGGAAAGGAAGCGACCGTGGCCTTTAGATACCATGCCGGCATTTGCCTGGAGGAGAAGTGGGAAACCACGGAAAACCACTTCCAGGATGGCTAAGGAGGGAATCGAATCCCCCTCTACTCAGTTGACCTCCCGAGGCTGAGTGGACCCCGTTCCAGCCCTCGTACCACTTTTCAAATTTCGTGGCAGAGCCGGGAATCGAACCCGAGCGTCTGTTGGTGACAGCTAATCACACTAACCACTACACCACAAATAAATGTTCTTTCATTATTAAGGTATTAAGTTCCCAGCAGAAAACTGCAATCATTTCATCGGTTGCAAATACAGTATTAAACGCATTCAAGCTCTTGAGACATTTTCAATTGTGAAATTACCAGCGTTTCGCCTCAGTGTAGCAGTGGGCTCACTCGGCGTCCCCGGGTTCGATTACCGGCCGGGTCAGGGTTTTTTAATTGTAATGATTAACATCTCAGGCCTGGGGACTGGGTGTTTGTGACGTCCTTAATCTTCCTTTCCTCATACACAACACTCCATACGACGCCATTCCAATTACACGCAGGTTCATACAATGTGGTGCCAGTAGGGGCAAAAGATCCACATGGGTCGACGCCCCGAACAAATAGCATTTTTTAAAAAGCAGTGGGCTCATCTGAATTTAAAAGGCCTCAAGAGCTTCAATGTTTGTAACATTTGCATGCGATGAAATTAAATGTCTCCTTCTGGGAACTTAATGTTTGGTATAAAAACTAAGGCAATTATACTAGTGCAGGTACATACTTACCCTGGTGCACCGTCACTTCATTGTCATGCAAAGAAGACCTGCAGTGATGTCTGAATGCTCGGTGGTTGCAGAGGCCTGCAAGTGGCCACGACTGGTTCGTAGTGCGACAGCTCTGCATTCCGACCGACCAACCGATCAGAGGAAGTGTGGCCACGGCTCTGCCGTAGCTCAACGTTTCTGCATTCGGGAAAAGGGGAGGGACTGGTCTCCGCCGTCGGCTGTCCTAAACATGGTTTTTCATCTTCACCGTATCAAATCTCCCGGGCTGAGAGACGACGTTAATAGGTAACCCGCCGTCACCTTCAGGGACGGAATGAAAACTTTTTGCGCACTAGTCACCAGCGTCTTGGATAAGGTAAGGGTGTATTCTGCCCGAAGGCAGGTCCGAACTTCCGCAGAGGTGTGCCTGAGCCAGAGTTTACGTACGGAAGGGTGGCCAGTTCCTTTCCGCTCCTCCATTCCCTTACTTCCCGCCAACAGGGCGTGGCAACCCATCCAAATCTTGACCACGCCCAATGTTGCTAATCTTCGGAGATCTCACGGGATCCGGTGTTTCAACACGGCTACGGCCGTCTTGGAAAGGTATGGCAATTCAACTCAGGAGCTCGCTGTTACACTGGGGCGAAACGCTGGTGATTTAATGATTGAAAATTCCTCCAGAGAACACTAGCGCAGGTCTTTCGACTTGACGTCTTGTAGGCTACCTGCGCGTCTGTAAGTATGAGGCCCCTACCTATGATGAATTCTAATGCTTGAAGGCTGAACACACACCCAGGCCCCGAACCATCGAAATTAACCAATAAAGGCTGAAATCCCCGACCAGGTTGGGAATCGAACCCGCGGTTCCTTGGATCAAAGGTCAGCACCTTAACCACTGAGCCATTGAGTCGGACTATAATACACTGCGTCTGCTGATATGGGCTAGAACTAATTCGTTACTTTCGTTGATCTGTTTCACTCTCATCCTTAGCTTCGACAACATGAAAGTGACTTAGGCATGACCGATGCTAGTAACGCCATTCCTTATACAGCCAGTCCCTGTGATGGATGGTGTGGAAATGTCGCTCATAGGGTCGATTGGTGTGCGTTCATGTCAGTGGGTTTGGCACAGTGGCAACACCATCTGCTCAGTGAGGAAAGGTATGGGAAAATCTATCACGTCTAATTTCCCTAGCATACCTCTTACCGAGCTCGATAGCTGCAGTCGCTTAATTGCGGCCAGTATCCAGTATTCGGGAGATAGTAGGTTCGAACCCCACTATCGGCAGCCCTGAAAATGGTTTTCCGTGGTTTCCCATTTTCACACCAGGCAAATGCTGGGGTTGTACCTTAATTAAGGCCACGGCCGATTCCTTCCCACTCCTAGCCCTATCCTGTCCCATCGTCGCCATAAGACCTATCTGAGTCGGCGCGACGTAAAACAACTAGCAAAAAAAAAAAGCATACCTCTTTATTGAAGCCTATGCTATTTATTTCAGCCGACGGTGGAACTATTGAGGATCCAAACAGACTTCGGGCTGAGTACTAAATATGCATGCTGATTTGAAAAAATTATATATCTTATTTAAAATCTAAAAGATTAGGATGAAATAATAATAATATCACTACACCCGACTCTCGATTAATCGGGATAATGTAGGGTTAAGGCTTCCCGGATAAGTAACATCGCGGTCAACCCGCAAAAAGTTAAAAATAGAACAGGCGTACTGAAAGTACAGTTAAAATTATAATAAATGATACTACTGTATTGTTTTTTAATAACTTACCGAATACGTTCCAGTAAAAGTAGCACTTAGCACAATTAATAAATAGAAAAATAAACAGCACTACTCGTTGAAACTAATAAGGCAAAAAAAAAAAAAAAAATTAGACTACCTAACTTTACTGTTTCTGAAATAATCAGTCGTGGTTTTCTGCTTTTGTACCGAGAAACACTTCAGTTTGCTTCCCAAGTTTCTCAAAACAAGATTTTCGGTGATGCGAGCATCATCCTGGCAATGTTATCCCGACCCTTTGTAATTCTGTATTATTGTAACCCCTAACACTCGTGCATTTTTAGTGTTTTTGATATCGCGGTTAAACTGCAACGCGGTTGATCCGATTACGGTAAATCGAGAGTTGAGTGTATTATGAAACTGCTCTCTGCCAGTAATTGGCACTTCTATGCCAACCAGCCATCTGTCACCATTTCTTGGGTGGATGTAATATTTTTATTCTCTTTATTAAAACAAACCAGAGTAAAATATAGCCTCCCCCGATGTTGCAGTCTCATTTCTGGTTGTGACAGTACGGAAGCTGCTGAGATGTCCGGGGTGCAGTGTATTTACATTCGGAGTACGACTTGAGCGTCTGGAAGTTATGAGAATTGCTGCTCACTAGGCTGATGGTGCTGTAATAACATTTTCTGACCCGTTGATGAAAAGAAGGAGCGAGCAGTGGCCGCGTGGTTTGGGTCACGTAGCTATCAGTTTGCATTCGGGATATAGTAGGTTCGAACCCCACTGTCGGCAGCCATGAAGATGGTTTCCGTGGTTTCTCATTTTCACACCAGGCAAATTCTGGGGCTGTTCCTTAAGTAAGGCCACGAGCGCTTCCTTTCCATTCCTAGTCCTTTCCTATCTCATCGTCCTCATAAGAACTCTCTGTGTCGGTGCGACTCAAAGCGAATTGTAAAAATGGAGAAAAAAAAGAAAACAAGGGAAAAATAACTCCCTCAACATCCTGTCTGGTATGCCTCATTTTGTCACCGGCGTATTTTTTTTTTTTTTGCGATGTGCGTGTTTCTGCATAACCTGTGATGAGGCTATAGTATTTGAAGATCCAACCAGCCTTCATGCTGGACAGATTTAAACCAGGTGCATACACCCATCCTCGTCACGGAATGTATAAAAGTAAAACTAATGCTTAGACACACGGCAGATCGAAGCATTATGGTGTAATGATAGGTAGAATGAAATGAGTGATATGCCAAACCGTAAACCTGTGAATAAGTCGTCCCATCTACACGGTTTCCGCAGCGGAGTGAAGGATATACATTTGAACTGAGGTGTCTCAGATAAAGGCCGAGTTCTTAGTCAAGGAATAGTTTAAATTGCCCAATTTTATACCTATAGTCAGGCAGATAGCGAAAGCTTCTGCCCACGACTTGTGTAATACCGCGATCTCGCGTCCCATAAGACCTGTGGACCACTTCTGCTAACACATCCCTGGGGAGAATGGGGATTCAGAGAAACAATATCGCTCCATCCACTCACCCTTTCCAATCGCACTTACCAACCCAGATAGGGAAGTCAATACATTCTCAATAGCGTCCTGGTAGAAAATTGGCCGAACACATGTTCAGTATCATGACACCAAGAGCGTAACACCTTTGACCTCACAGACCCTCATAATTATTTTTAGTTCATTTCTTTTAAGTCTAACTACCGTACCCAAAATTTTAACAAACACATGCATGCCAAGTAGCCCAAATATGAATTCAAAATTCTGTTTTACATACCTAAAGGTTTCAGAAGCTCTACTTCCTAAGTCACTCGTTCACAGATACTTGACTGGTATTTGATGGTACATATAAAGGAATATTCTGGGCATATGGCTTGCATATTTTAATTTCTGATGTAATTGTCAAATTAATTTTTTGCGGCTCAGGCGTAACCTCTATACTTTTTGGCGGAAATCCCTACTTTGAGCCGAGAGAGAAAATGTATTCTTCGCGTACTGTTAAAACAAAATGCTAGTCTGTTCAAGTAATAATCTCGCCCGACTTTCAGCATGGTTTTTAGCCTGAAATGAAATGGCGTATGGCTTTTAGTGCCGGGATATGTCCGAGGACTTCGGCTCGCCAGGAGCAGGTCTTTTGATTTTGACTCCCGTATGCGACCTGCGCGTGGTGATGAGGATGAAATGATGATGAAGACGACACATACACCCAGTCCCCGTGCCAGGGGAATTAACCAATTATGGTTAAAATTCCCGACCCTACCGGGAATCGAACCCGGGACCCCTGTGACCAAAGGCCAGTACGCTAAACATTTAGCCATGAAGCCGGACGTTTAAAGCCTTGTATAATCTTATCTCTAATGTGAATAAACTATATTTTTGAATACTCAATTAAAACTCCAATTTTCTTTTGTTTCACGAACTCAAGCTGATTTTACTCGATGAAATTCGTTTTCGTTTTCAATCAATCAGTCACTACTGATCTGCATTTAGGGCAGTCGCCCAGGTGGCAGATTCCCTGTCTGTTGTTTTCCTAGCCTTTTATTAAATGATTGCAAAGAAGTGTGAAATGTATTGAACATCTCCCTTGGTAAGTTATTCCAATCCCTAACCCCCCTTCCTCTTTCGCACTAAGCGGAGCATTTCAGTGAATCGAAGAAGTGTTAGGTTTCTCATGTGTGGGGAATGCAGCCACAGTTACATTCCTTGATGTAACATAAGGTGTGTTCTGTGCATTTCGAGTAAATTCCGATCATAACTTTACCAACCAGTGGTGGCTCCTTTTCAAGTGCTCAGGAGCAATAATCAATTTGAAACTAAACAAAATTACCACTTCTCGGTGCTTGAGGGTCACGTCCCTTATCATTACTTACACATTTATTTAGCCTATCTATATATTTATCCCCTTACCGTTATATTTACTCATGTATTTACCTTTTTATTTATTTACTCATGTCCGCCTCTGTGGTGTAGTGGTTAGCGTGATTAGCTGCCACCCCCGGAGGCCCGGGTTCGATTCCCGGCTCTGCCACGAAATTTGAAAAGTGGTACGAGGGCTGGAACGGGGTCCACTCAGCCTCGGAAGGTCAACTGAGTAGAGGTGGGTTCGATTCCCACCTCAGCCATCCTGGAAGTGGTTTTCCGTGGTTTCCCACTTCTCCTCGAGGCGAATGCCGGGATGGTACCTAACTTAAGGCCACGGCCGCTTCCTTCCCTCTTCCTTGCCTATCTCTTCCAATCTTCCCATCCCTCCACAAGGCCCCTGTTCAGCATAGCAGGTGAGGCCGCCTGGGCGAGGTACTGGCCATACTCCCCAGTTGTATCCCCCGCCCAAGAGTCTGAAGCTCCAGGACACTGCCCTTGAGGCGGTAGAGGTGGGATCCCTCGCTAAGTCCGAGGGAAAAACCGACCCTGGAGGGTAAACAGATGATGATGATTTATTTACTCATTATGTATTTAATAGCAACCACAAGTGAATGACAACGTTGACAAATTTGTAGTTGCTATTAAACATGTCATTTCGCTTACCATTATCTACTCCCGAACCCCTCAATTGCCAAAAGCATATCCATGAATCTAAGCTTTTCCGTCAAGCGGAGAAAATGTACGAGTGGGAAGTATTTGTTGCAAGGCCAACAAGAAAGATAGGCCTTGGTGCGGGATTATCATGTGATTAAGTCAGTCTCCAGTATGGCGAGGTGGTGGTGGTGGTGATGGTGGTGATGAATGTGTTAAGAGGAAGTGCAACTAGGCAACCATCCTCTATATAACACTAATGGGAGAGGGAAATGGAAGGGATCCGACACTTCGAGAAATGAAGATATCGGCCGAAGGAAGACAAGGCCACGAAGGGCGTGAAGATGAAAGACTCCCTGGGCCTCGCAAACCTAATAGCGCTGGGGTCGGAAAAGAACAAGAGTTGACCAAGAGAGGTCGGATAGGTTAGATGAAAGTAATTTGCCTGGCACAAGTAAGGGGAAGCAATGCGAGGACTCAGCTAAGGGCCCCGTGGTTGCGAACCCACGCTGCAAAGTTCAGAGCCCCTGGGGCCCCTTTTCGTTGCCTTTTACGACAGTCAGGGGATACCGTAGATGTTATTCTACAGACCCCACCCATAGGGGGAAATATGGTGGGGGTTCATGTTTTCTTGTGTATGTCCGTTGCTACAAGAACATAAAATGATCATATGCTTGTTATTTGCTTTACGTCGCGCCGACACAGATAGGTCTTATGGCGACGATGAGGCAGGAAGGGGCTAGGAGTGGGAAGGAAGCGGCCGTGGTATTAATTAAGGTACAGCCCCAGCATTTGCCTGGTGTGAAAATGGGAAACGACGGAAAACCATCTTCAGGGCTGCCGACAGTGGGGCTCGAACCCACGATCTCCCGAATACTGGATACTGGCCGCACTTAAGCGACTGCAGCTATCGAGCTCGGTATGATCGTATGTAATATAGGCCTATATTATATATACACTCCCGTCCATAAAATTCAGAACACCTTGAAAGACTAGAGGTAGGAAGATCATATTCACTGGACATGTGTACTAGTATGTTCTGAAGAAATGGTTAGCATTTGAACCATGTCGGTCCTCAGGTTCAAGGTCCACATCGATATTTCGGCGCACCACCACCGACTGGTAAAATGTTCCTGCGGCTCTCGTTGTCACTATAAACCGAAGGTGATGGATCAGTGTGACTTGAGCAGACATGTAGGATGCCTCGCAGACGCATGCGAGAACCGTACCACCAAATGAGTGAGTACGAAAGAGGGCGCATTATTGGCATGAGGGAACATGATGCGTCCATCCGGGAAAGTGTTGCTCGTGTGGGACGAAGTGTGTCGCCAGTTCAACAGGTGTGTACAGAATAGTTCACAGAGGGCCGTAGAACGCGACGAGATGGGTCTGGCCGCACCACACAGACGAACCCCCGAGAAGATCGACATCTCATCCGAATGGCATTGCAGGACAGATCTGCATCCTCCTCAGCTCTAGCGCAACAGTGGAACAGTGTTACACATCGTACACTATCAGGAGTGACAGTCCGTCGCCGTTTATTACGGTCTAGGTTACCGGCGCGTCGTCCACTTCTCCGCCTACTTTTGACCAATGTGCACAAACAAGTTATCCTGCAATGGTGTATCAAACGACATCACTGGGGACAGGAATGGCAGCAGATAGTGTTTTCGGACGAATCAAGGTTCTGTTTGTTTGAAAATGATGGCCGCATTTTGACTCGCCGCAGACAGGGGGAGAGATATCACATTGACTGCATTCAACACAAGACATACAGCGCCAACTCAACGCCTTATGGTGTGGGGTGCTATTGGGTACAAACACAAATCAAAGTTGGTGTGTGTCCAGGGCACTGTGACCAGTTTGACCTGCGTGAATGACATTCTGCTGCCGTAGCCATACCCTTCTGCACGACTTCCCGGCCGCCATATTTCAGCAGGACAATGCACGACCACATGTTGCTGCACGAACACGTGCCTTCTTGTTGTCACAGGATGTCAGACCGTTGCCCTGGCCCGCCCTATCACCGGACTTGTCGCCAATCGAAAATGTGTGGGATGTGGTGAAACGGTGGGTGCGGCGCTGTGGCCAACCACTAAAGAAAACTGTGGAGCCAGGTGAATGCAGCATGGATGGCTATACTCAGGGACGCCATTCGCGTCTTGTACCCTTCGATGCCATCATGCATGGAACACGTTATCAGTGCCCATGGAGGACCCAGTGCCTACTAGGCAACAGCACCCATGCTGAACCTAGGTGACTGAAATGCTAATCGTTTCTGCAGAACAGACTAATGAACATGTCCTGTGAATATGCTTTATTTTTTTGCTAGGGGCTTTACGTCGCACCGACACAGATAGGTCTTATGGCGACGATGGGATAGGAAAGGCCTAGGAGTTGGAAGGAAGCGGCTGTGGCCTTAATTAAGGTACAGCCCCAGCATTTGCCTGGTGTGAAAATGGGAAACCACGGAAAACCATCTTCAGGGCTGCCCCGATAGTGGGATTCGAACCTACTATCTCCCGGATGCAAGCTCACAGCCGAGCGCCCCTACGCGCACGGCCAACTCGCCCGGTTCTGTGAGTATGATCTGCATATCTCTAGTCTTTCAAGGTGTCCTGTTTTTTATGAATATGAGTGTATTTTAATATTCAAGTATCGTTTCAAGTAAATTCAATGAGTAATTTTGTTGAGAAGAAAGTAACCTGTCCATGTGTAACATTATTTGTTTATAAATGTGTGTACGTATAAACTTATGGCGTAGGTAAATTTCGTTATTTTTCGAGCGGTATAAACAATTCAGAAGCGTGTGCAAGATTTAGAGCTTGAGAGGTATGGTAAATGGGATACATGTATGTTCTTTCTGATGATATACCTCTTAGCAGTCGTGCACACTCGTCCGTGCAATATGCTATAAATTCCGATGAATTACTGTTTCAGATAATGCTGAGATTGTGTTACCTAACCATCAATGCAGCATTCCTCGTCACTGTAGCGTGAAAGGGTGCAAGTCCAATTATACCCCAGGAAAGGGGCTGTTTCTACGTTTGCTCTTTCCTAGTATGAAAATTTGAAGGATCAGTGGCTAAGAAAAATAGCAGCCGATTTCAGAGGTCTAAAAACCCCGTTTGTCTGTATCAGACATTTTCAGAAAGTGATATTATAATTGACAAGTGCATTGTTAAAGGTGAACTAAAAGAATTTCTTCGAAAAATTTCAAAACTAAAAGAAGGTGCAATTCCTTGTGGTTTTTCAAAATGTGCCAATAGTATCCAATTGTAAAAACAAAAAAGGGTACCAAAAAGATTAGCAGATGTTGAGGAAGAAATACTGAATACAGCAATTGCACTGAGTCTCAAGTCAAACTAAGTATTTATTAAAGCTAAGCCAATTTTTAGTGTTGATGATGTCGTTTTTCATGATCATAAAAGTCTGTCTGAGAAAGGATGGACACTGCAAATTCATGATGGAAGAGTGTATTTGCTTTTAACAGATTTAACTGCAGTGCCAGGTCCCACTATTTCAGCTTCTATAGTTATCGGCAGCAACCTTGTGTTTGTAATGAACAAGAAGTTAGGGTTAGATAAGATTCCCAAGCCTTTACATAAATATGTTCAGTGGATGTACTTGATGAGCTTGTAGATTTTGTAAAAATGAATGCAGTAATAGGTGTTAACAGTGGCAATGTAGTAGATAATTTGGTTATAACATTATGTTAAATTGATAGCAACTGAGAAACTTTAGATTTCCTGAATGAGCAGGTGGTTTTATGGAAAACTTCTGCCAACAATAGGCGATATGTAGGTTACACAATGTTACTTGCTTGTTCTCTTTCGCTTCACTCAACAGCTGCTTATATCACTCTGTACAATAGCAAATTGTTACTTTTACCCCATCCGAGGAACATTAGGAAACTGACAGGTGCTTTTTCTCTAACTGACTGGAGTGTTGAAGGTAGCATCGATTACTTGAGGAATAAGGTAAGGCTCCTAAAGGAAAATGAGTTAATTGTGAATGTACATATTAATGAGATATATGTAAATCCTCAACTTAATTTTAAAACCAGCACAATTTTCGGGTCAGTTGAAGACAAGCCAACCTGTGTAGCTAAAAGTACACAAGTATGCATGATATCTGGTGTAATTTCAAATTGTTAAGATGTAGTGACAATTGTACCTGTTAGCCACATGACAACATTGCAACTGTACGGTTTGTCTGTGAAGGTTATACAAGAAATTGAGAACATAGGATTCAGGGTAATAGCTTTAGTTTCTGACAATAACTACATCAATTTCCAGATTTCAATAATTTTGATGCAACTTCTCAAGCCAAATTCAAATATTTGGAAACACTCTATCAAAATTAAAAGAATGTACTTGTAAAGTTTGGACATACTTTATCCTATAAGGCTGCCTATCCAACCTCAATCGAAAAACAAAATGTAAACATAGCTCTGGCCATTTTCTATGAAAACATATAGCAGCCCTTGATCTGAGGGCACTTGCCAGTTTCTACATATTATTTGTTCATGGTGGAAAGTAGCTAATATAAAACGAGCATTTGAAGGGAAAAGGTTTTAATGAAAATTTTAGAGAACCAATTAGACAGGATGGGGATTGTCGATTACACTTTTTACAAAAATTGCCATCGTGGTTAAGGACATGGATAATTATTATGTCTACAAATGAATACCTCCCTTTAGAAACTTTTCAGACATTCATTATAACTGTAGATTCATTCATTCATCTCATACAGTATATGTTTTCTGCATTCAAGATAGATAACTTACTACTTAGTAAGTTTCAGAATGATGTGTTAGAGGGAAGGTTTGGATGCTACAGACACATAAGTGGAGATAACTACCATATATCATTCTTGCAGTCAGTTGAGAGCGAGAGGAAATTCAGGTTCAAGTCTGTAGTGGTGTTAGCAGCCAGGAATGGAAATGTTTAATTAACAACACTATTACCATGCTCTGATGAACTAAAGACCTCTGTGGACGTTACACCATTCAGTTCAGTTTTGAAATCAGAATTTTAAATACAATGTACACCCGCAGGAGTACTTCCAGTTATAAGTTACATTTCAGGATATGTAGTCAGGCATGAAATACGACAAACAAATTGTGAATTATGTGTTTCATTGCTTCGAAGTAAGAAAGCTGTGGATGTTCAAATACCACATGAGTTCAAATTAATTGAGGCATTAGACAGAGGTACGCTTATGTTACTCTCAGAACTGTCTCTAATTGCAATCTATGTTGTATGGTTTGTAATATAGATCATAGTTAATAATTTTAAGGGCAAGATTTTAGCTTGCATGAATCAGCTGGGACATCTGCAGAGACTGACTTCACAGATATTGACCAACTATCTGAAAGATTGTAATACTCGGATGGTAATAGATTCTGAAGAATCTTGTTTGTGTTCCTGCAAAGTAAATGTAAATTGTAATTTAAATGAACATTATGAATAAAGATGCAAGATGTAATGCTGCCGCCTCTGTGGTGTAGTGGTTAGCGTGATTAGCTGCCACCCCCGGAGGCCCGGGTTCGATTCCCGGCTCTGCCACGAAATTTGAAAAGTGGTACGAGGGCTGGAACGGGATACACTCAGCCTCGGGAGGTCAACTGAGTAGAGGTGGGTTCGATTTCCACCTCAGCCATCCTTGAAGTGGTTTTCCGTGGTTTCCCACTTCTCCTCCAGGCGAATGCCGGGATGGTACCTAACTTAAGGCCACGGCCGCTTCCTTCCCTCTTCCTTGCCTATCCCTTCCAATCTTCCCATCTCTCCACAAGGCCCCTGTTCAGCATAGCAGGTGAGGCCGCCTGGGTGAGGTACTGGTCATACTCCCCAGTTGTATCCCCCGACCAAGAGTCTGAAGCTCCAGGACACTGCCCTTGAGGCAGTAGAGGTGGGATCCCTCGCTAAGTCCGGGGGAAAAACCGAACCTGGAGGGTAAACAGATGATGATGATGATGATGATGATGATGATGGAATGCTGACAGTAAACTTAAGAAATTTAAAACAGCCTAGTACGGGGTGTGCGAAGTGGCAATCCTAAATAAATTTATTTTTACTTTCAAATTTTGTACGGTCCTGGCCGAATTTTATATGGAATGGCCGTGTTTAAACTTATATTGTACATAATTGGATATACGGCAAACACCATTGTTTTATTTCAGCCTGAATGCTGACTCAATTAGTTACCAGAGTTGGGAAGTAAATTCAGTGTCATAAAATGTTTCAGTTCATATTGTCATGAAATTATAACATGAGTTTCATATCTAATATTGTAAAATATTTCAAACTTTCTGAGTAAGGTTTTGGTTCTCAACTGTGCTTTGTTCCCTTTATTTTGGTGTACCTTTCTCCTGTGTTATTAATGCTTTTCAAAAATGATAGTTGGCAGTAATTATTTCACCATTTTCAAAAACAATCAATTATTATCTTCTCAAAACCTCCCATTCCTCTCTCAGGAACACCAACTGTAGTGTACTCAACTTAAATGTCTTCACTCATGGAAATATAAATGAACAAATACAGGAAAAGAATGTTACTTCATGTTGTGAGCATTCCTGAAATAAGACCGAAGAGAGACAATGGACGACTGGGGTAAGTTGGTAAGTTATTTTGTTCTCATGCAGTAACAAATGTGAAGGAAGTGTATTGTATGAAATGAATCTAATTAATTCATCTAACCAGTATATGTCAAATTACTAAAAAAGTAAAATTTCCAATCACGAAGAATTGCACTAATTATTTTATTAAAATAAATATGTCTAGAGATAACTTTCAATCCTCAAATTAAGCTGTTCATTTCCCCTGTATTTTTCACGACGATTCCTCTTTTTTCAGTCGCTCGCGATTCGTTAATGTAGCTGGCCCTGGAAGATGCAGAGATTACTGTTACAATGTACGAATGCTTGTAAAATAAAAAAAGGATATTCATGTGAGGAAATCCAAGTATCATTCATATAAGCGCTGTTCTTCGGCAAAGACTGGATGGTTAACGTGACTTCACTCGTTCGTGGGCTCGCCCGGGTCTGACTTTCTTGTTGGCCTTGATTTGTTGTGTACCTGATACGCTGTATTCGTATGTACGTATTGTGTATTAGTTAAAACTAATTCAGTTAAATTACAAATATATAATTTCTTCCTCTTTTTCGGTTGATTTGCAGCAGGCTTAATTTCTTTTCCCCTTCCGGTCCTCTGTTTCAGTTCCGTGTAGTTTGCACATTTTATATCTGACATGATTTGACTCATGTATTATAGACGAGGGCTTCTTTGCCCATTTCACCTTTCTATGCATCCCTCTACAATTTTTCTCAGCATTGTGTTATGCTACAAGAGATGACCTACCAGTCGGTCCCGTTTAATCTGAATCTGACGCCAAAGACATCTCGATTGTCCTGCTCTAGCAAATACCAAATTATTCGTTACTCCGTCCAACCAGCAGATTTCGAATATTCTCCGGCAGCGTCAGGTTTCCGAAGATTCAAGTCTCCTCCTCTCTATTGCCTCCGCTGTTCATGTCTCGCAGCCGTAAAAGGCAACACTCCCAATATACAGTATACCTTCATCAGTCTGCAGTGAGAGAAGCCGGCTGCAGAGTGGGCTTCGGCTGATCTGACGGCTCGGCACTCCGACCGACCAAACGTGCAGATAATTGATTGCCGCAGCTCTGCACTCGGGAGAAGGAGAGGGGCTGATCTCCTGTACTTAGGCGGGTGCCGAGACAGTTCCTAGTATAGGCCACGGCAGCCAACCCTCTCATCTTCTCCACACATCTCCTTCATCGTAGCATATCTCCCTGACCTGAGAGACGGCCTTACCGTCTAGGAGGTGCACCGTCCCCTTGAGGGACGTAATGAAAACGTTTCGGTTGTAGTAGTGTGATTCCAGAGTGGGTCTCAGCCCACAAGTGGCCACGGCTGGTCCGTGGTCCGACAGCTCTGCACTCCGACCGGCCAACCGAGCAGATGACGGGTGGCCACGGTTCCACCGTGACTCTACGCCTCTGTATTCGGGAAACGGAGAAGGACTGGTCCCCACCGTCGGCTGTCCTAAGAATGGCTTTCCATTCTCTTTCTCTGAATCGAATACCGGGACAGTTCCTAGTAAATGCCACAGCCGCCAAACCCCTCATCTTGTCCGCACATCTCCTTCTCCAATACAAATCTTCTGGCCTGAGAGACGGCGTCACCGTATAAGAGGCCCGCCTTCCACTTCAGAGAAGGAATTAAAACATTTTAGTAGTAGTGTAATCTTCCTTTGCAACTCTACCTCAATTTGTAAAGCAACACCGTCCACGACTATCACACCGTATCACTTAAATTACTGTGTCAACCATGCTACGAGAGAGAAAGCCAATTCCCTGGCAACACACACTTCCAGTTAAACCACACCAAACCGAGCCACCACACATAAATACTAACACACAGGCAAAACGTCAAAACTCAAACAGACAAAACACACCCACAACAAGACCGATAGAGCAGCGCAAGAACGCACCGGTATCGGTACTTCTCATACGACCTGTCTCTTCGAAGGTAGGTGGCATATACTGTACGGAGACCAGGTTTTCTTAGTTCAATTCAAGAAAATCTTATTTATAACAAAAAATAAAAGATAAGTCCTAGCCCGAAATAAATAATGGTATCACATAAAAATGTGACGAAAACTGATAAATATATTAATTAATAGCCTGGTTGGTGCAAATTATAGAAAGTCGTCCCACATAAACCTGCTAAGTAAGAAATGCTCCCTTCTAATTATCAAAAGCCGGAGGCTTCATCAGCCATGAAGACGTAAATTGTGATGTGAGAGGTGCATCGATCGTCTGACGAGGGAGGGAAGAAGTTGACAGGAATCCAATAACGTCTGGCAGCACCAAATATGCATGCGAGAATGTGACCCACCATTCTTAGTCTCGAGACTGGAATATGAACTTGTGCCAGCAGAGTGGACGGAGTAAGGAAAGTGATAGACTCATCGAACATTTAAAAGGAATGGAGTAATGTCTGTCTTGAGTACTGTCCCTTCATGATAGTCTGTTCTTTTATGTGTTAAACTGATCGACTAAGGCTGCCTTCCCACGTACCAGTTTGCAACCACACCACAACCACACTACAGTGGTTGGCTGTGGGAGGTCTCAAAATCTTATGGAAATGCAATCATGCCTTCACACGTACCACACGCTGCAGTCAAATTCAACCATTGTCGCAATCTCTCGGCGATATCACCCACAAAAACGTCGCTGGCAGTGGTTGAACGCAATTCACATGTACCACTTTGCAAGCACACTCAAACTATACCGCTTTTCACGAGATTTTAATCCTGATGTAAACAAATAGGCGGGGAACCTTGCCTTTGCACGTGGACATAGACGCAGTTCATTGGAGAAGCAACCGTCGCACTCACTCGACTGTATGCGAGCTCGAAGAAAAGTAGCACATCGCGTTCATTTTATTTTACTTTATTATATTTAGAGAGTTTGGTAGAGTACGCAATCAAATTAAAATATGGTTGACATGTATACCGGTATATGTATATATATGCCTTTTTATAACATAGTGATTAAATAACGAGAAATGAAGGCACAAGGCGTGGTGTAATACAGGAAGTCTTCTCGTAGCGGAGGAAAGTCCCAAGCTGTACGCTGCAACGTGGAGATGAGGTGTTGCATCGTGCAGCAGAGTCAGCTACTGTAGTATTCATAGTGAGAGAAATGGAGCAAGAGGTGGGACCATCACGTGTAGTGAAGCACAAAAGAGGAAAACCGCTCAGAAGTGACCATAGGCAGTGCATTGCGAACGTGTTCAACAAACTAAGTGAACAGAACCAAGGTTTAGTCGTTTATTCAGAAGTTAAGATCTTCGCACTGTTGTCGTATGCGATGCGTAGCCCTGTACGTCCGAACACGAGACGTTGACGGGATGCAGATCGGTACTACACGCTCAGCGAATCGCAACTCTTTCTTTGGCGGAGGCGTGGATATACCATGTTTACATCAGGATTAAACTCTCGTGAAAAGACATATACACGCCAGTGATAGCGCTGCGATCACGCTCACCCACCCATTTCAGTCGCTCCCTTCGTTTTCAGCCGGTGATTCGTATTTCTGTCCTGTTAATTATTATTATCATTCATTAAATCATTGAAAAACTTGTAATCATACATTATCAAAGACTGATACAGTAAATAAAACTCACATTCGCTTCTGTTTTCTATAATTATATGGATCCAATAAATTCTATTTCAATTACGTCCTCTCCGTCGACGTAATAAATACAACAGCAATGCTTCCTCTTCGAAATCTATTACACTACTGTGTACTTGCGGGTGTAGAGTGTTCGATACTAACTTCAAACAACCACATAAAACCACGGAATTGTGGTTAAGAGTGGTCGATTGTAACCACAGCTGAACCATTCAAGAATCACAATTTTGCAGTTGCAAATTGCTACGTGTGAAGGCATACTAAAGCGGTAGGTTCTGACCTGTCAGTTGAGAGATGGCGTAGAATGATGTTAGTAGAGGAATAAGCTTGAGTGGAGTTTTCAAAATTAAGAAAGATCACAATATGAGGTTAAAGCTGAAATTCAAGTTGACAAATTGGGACATGAAATCATTTACAGGAAGAGGAATTATATCAATTGTATGATTTCTTCTTTGAAATTATTTTTAAAATTCTAGGTAAACAATTGATAGAGCATCAGCCACCTGGGTGACAGTCCGACTTACAGATCATTGGTGATTGTTTGAATGATTTGGATTTGAAGTACTGTAACTGTTTGGTTCCGTAACTCGTGGAATTTGACGGTATCGGAAATGAATTCTCGATGTTGAAGTAGCCGCCTCTGTGGTGTAGTGATTAGTGTGGAGGTCCGAGCTCGATTCCCCGGCTCTGCCATGAAATTTGAAATGTGGTACGAGGGCTGGAACGGGGTCCACTGAGTAGAGGAAAGGGGAGGGGGTTCGATTCTCACCTCAGCCATCTTCAAAGTGGTTTTCCGTGGCCTTCACTTCTTCTCCAGGCAAATGTCTGGATGGTACCTGTCTCAAGGGCAGGCCACTTCCTTGTCTAACACTTCCCATATTCCCATCCCCCACAAGGCCCCTGCTCATCACAGCAGGTGAGGCCACCTGGGTGAGGTACTGGTCCTCCCCCAGTTGTATACCAAACCACAAGTCTCGCGCTTCAGGACATTGCCCTTGAGGAGGTAGAGGCGGAATCCCTCTCTGAGTCCGGGGGGGTGGGGGGAACCAACCCTGGTGTGTAAATGGAGTAAGAAGGAAAGAAAGAAAGAAAGTTATTGATGTTCAATTGTAGTTAGTGTAAATTAGGGTGATTTTTAAATATAAATTATTTTAGTCATACTGAGCATTATGGGATAAAAGGTAGGTTATTACAGAAAATCGAAGACATTTATTCATGTTGACAGTCAGGCAGCGAAGAAAATTGTTAGTCTAATGAGTTCTTGGTTTTAAGAAGTTTCTGGGTTTCTAAGGGCTAATAATCATTCACCATTGTTGTAAATTGTTTACCTGAATCATTTACTGTTGGTATAAAATTACAGGGAAAAATTAATTTTGGGTGAAAGTGCAGTAAGAATTTTAGCCCATGCCGTCGACTTGGTCTTAATGGCGCTATTTTTAAAATCCGAATTTGGCCAAGTATGGAACTACGGAACCTCAGGCTATCTGGTCAATCTCTTCTTATTATTATTATCCTTAGAACCTCTTCATTCATCCACTTCTGATTTTTCTCTGATGTTCGAATATGGTCAATTTGGCTCGAAATTTTGGTGGTCTCTCTTCTTGATGTAAATTCACCTTCTGAACTATTTTCTATTGTTGATCTCATATGCTGTAAGCCCACTTTCCTGAGCATCCCTCTTTACCTCCTCTACCCACTTCGATGTAGTCTTCAGTCCTACGGTGTATTTAAAGATCTTCGTCGATCCGTTCTCGTCCATTCTCACCAGATGCCCATAAGTAATTCAACTTTAGTTTCCGCATTGTGATAGTGAGATTTTCGGTGTGTCTGTAAAGACATATCCCAACAGTATCTCTCAGTGGTCCTAGAATTTTTCTTAACATTTTTCCTTTCCTATTTCTCGACTTCCAGCAGTTCCCCATTCTTATTCAGTGTTAGGGATTCCTAGCCATACAGACCCTCTGGTTTTACTGTACTTGCAGGATATTTCTCTCTTGCTTTACCTATTGTAAATTAATTCGTAGGCCAGTTCCAGTTTTCTAGCTCTTGTTTATTTGCCTCTTTATATTGTATATCAATTCGCCCATTCCTTCACTTATTTATTTCTTCTTCTTCTTCGTTTAGGCCTACGATGGACCACGTGGTTCTTAACTCTGGTGAGCTCTTTTCTTCCTCTTAGCCCAGTATTCCTTCATTCTAGCGCTATGGATGTCTTTTCTTTCTTGAGTCCATTTCACTCCTGTTCCTGGACGCAGTGATTTAGTTGATAGTGACTGGAGAGAGTCAGATGTCTTGACTAACTTTCTGAACTTATCTCGGTTGTAAATGTCAATGTGATCAATGTTAAGGTATTGTAGGTCTTTCCGCACTAAATTCGTCCATTTGGCATTGGTTACTTTCCCTCTAGATACAGTGTTGAAGATCCTTGAAGTGAGTGGCTGTCCATCCTGACTACGTGACCATAGAACATTAGCTGTTGTAATGCTCTCTATTTTACTGTACAGTTCCTTGTTGTGCCTGATTCTGTAGCCATCTCCTTCTTTAATGGGACCCATAATCCTTCTGAGGATCTTTCGCTCTTTCAATTCCAGATTTCTGAGTTGTCCTTTCCGGGTCATGTTAAGGCATTCTGAGGCGTACAGTACAGATGGTCTTATTACGGTGTTGTAGTGTCTAAAGATTCAAGGAGAGGGATTTAGACTTGTATATGTTTATTTATTTATTTATTTATTTATTTATTTATTTATTTTTATTTTTGTCCCCTTACTGACCACAAATACCAAAGATAAAACAAATGAAGAAATATTACAGCATACAAATAGCGAGAAGAGTACCGGTGCAAATTGGTCCGAAGAGCAAAGAACTGCATTCCCCACTATGAAGGAGGAGTACTGGAAATCCAGAAAAGCTAATAACTCTTAACCGTGGTCCTAAGCGGGCGAAACAGAATATTTAAATAATAATAATAATAATAATAATAATAATAATAATAATAATAATAATAATAATAATAATAATAATAATAATAATAATCATCATCATCATCATCATCATCATAATTCTGGGATTTAGTGGATCAGAGAGTTGTAAGAAGGTGCTGGTGAGAATGGGTGGACAGAGACAAGATGAGAGCATAATTTCTTCTTCTTCTTCTCCTTCTTTATCTGTTTACCTTCCAGGGTCGGTTTTTCCCTCGGACTCAGCGAGGGATCCCACCTCTACCGCCTCAAGAGCAGTGTCCTGGAGCTTCAGACTCTGGGTCGGGGGATACAACCAGTACCTCGCCCAGGTGGCCTCATCTGTTATGCTGAACAGGGGCCTTGCGGGGGGATGGGAAGATTGGAACGTATAGACAAGGAAGAAGGAAGGAAGGAAGCGGCCTTCGCCTTAAGTTAGGTACCATCCCGGCATTTACCTAGAGGAAGAGTGGGAAACCACGGAAAAACACTTCCAGGATGGATGAGGTTGGAATCAAACCCACCTCTACTCAGTTGACCTCCCGAGGCTGAGTGGACCCCGTTCCAGCCCTTGTACCTGTTTTCAAATTTCGTGGCAGAGCCGGGAATCGAACCCGGGCCTCCGGAGGTGGCAGCTAATCACACTAACCACTACACCACAGAGGCGGACGAGCATAATTCAAAACACTAAATTTTGAAATTGTATTTCTTTCTATTCTTTCTGTTTGAGTTTTTAAAATTTGATAGATGATCTGAATAAGCAACAACATATAACAGTTAAAGAGCTTGTCAGCTCGAATAACAAGGGGGACTATAAGTCCCAAAATCAGTTACAATAGAGAAGATTTTCGACACAATAGTTTACAAAGGAATGAGCATTGTAGCTCTGAAAGTACATTATTTCACAAGAGCATATTCGCTGAACTCACCTTCTACGAGGCTGAGCTCCAAAATGTGCTACAATCCAGCCTCTCGCAGGCACAAGCTGATTTCCAAATTTACACTAGATAAACTTCAAAAACTGCGCTTACTGTCATTTCAGGTCTATTACACACTCGTCTATAAATAATGATAATTTAAACAGGGGCAATGAAAATTGCTAGGAGCCGAAACACTTGAACTCCTTTTGAAATACACTTAAAATCCTACAAGGGCTTATGGCCCGAAGTTACAGAGGCGAAGCCTGTACTACAGAGGGGTAACTAGATGGCGAAATGTAAGTAAAACATGGTTT
The DNA here is from genome assembly GCF_040414725.1 of Anabrus simplex. Classification (NCBI taxonomy): domain Eukaryota; kingdom Metazoa; phylum Arthropoda; class Insecta; order Orthoptera; family Tettigoniidae; genus Anabrus; species Anabrus simplex. The sequence continues at coordinate 1,669,555,479 of NC_090265.1, forward strand.
TGAAGAATTTAGGGTTTTAGAAAATCATAGTTACCCCCATACCAAGTTGAATGGGAATTAATAGAGGGTGAACTCTCTTTATTGCCTAAGTTAAAAATTTACATTAAAAATTTGAAATTAAACTTTAGAATTTTACATTAAGCAAGAAGTTTGAAACCTTCCCCTCAAGTTATCACATACTAAAGGATGTCTGCCATTACCTTGAGTTACCGGGCCTTCCGACTACGGCGAGGCTGTCCCTGCCCCCAATTACGCCGTACACACACTTAGACCTGAGCGATGAAGATGACAATACGGCCCAAAATGCCCAGCTTTTATAGCAGCACAGAGGGAGAAGTTCCAGAATTATCTTGACCTAGGCAGAATGCCTGTACACACCCCCAATTTGAATTGGCTCGGAAAATATATATAAAAGTTTCTGATTGGTTCATAACTTAAGAAAGAAGGAAGCCGTAGTAGTGCTGACAACCTCAGCACATAAAAAACAATCTACAAACACCTAAGGTTTACCACTGTAGAAATTTGAAACTTCCCTTAAAAATAATTGTCAGTCCTCCCGCCATAGGGGGCACATAAGCCGATAGTAGAGACATCTAAAGATTACAGGTCTAAATATGTTCAGATACATAATTTATGATTCACTTCCAGAAGGCGCGCAGTTCAAATGGACGGGAAAGATTTACCTACGATACAATAATAGTAATAATAATAATAATAATACTAATACTAATACTAATACTACTACTACTACTACTAATAATAATAATAATAATAATAATAATAATAATAATAATAATAATAATAATAATAATACATGAAATGTATAGCCCATCAAGGGCTTTTACCTGTCAAGATGACTGCCTCTGAGCGAATCGAAGTAGAGTTACAGGGAAAGATAGACGACCAACTCAGACCTAGCAGAAAATTATCTTCCTGGTATATGGTATTGATACGAAATGACTGCCAATTCATATTTCCGCGTAGCAACCTCTGCAGGAGAAGTTGTCGAGATAATCACCAACCTTCAATGAAGACGAGACTAGAAGAAGAAGGAGAAGAAACAGATGTATTTGTGGAAATATCTGAGTAAAAGGAGTTTGAATTATAAAGTCATATCTTCATGCGTACATTTCCTCACGTTAATATGACACATCAGCAGTCCCATGTTCTCATCTCAGTTTCGTACACAGTTCCAATTCTCGGGAACGATTTCAGTAAAAAAATTAAAAAAATCATTGTAGTTTGGATACAGCTGAATTTCTGAAATCTTTAATTATGTAACCGTATCATTTTGCAGCATTACAAGCTTGTTTATGCATTTGTCTAATTATCTATTGTAACTGTCGATGTGGTGTTTAAAAGTCTGAAATTACATAACATTTCAAAGATATTAAAACAGAGTGAGATAATCGTGCGATGCGAGCTTACATCCGGAAGATACTGGATTCGAATCCCACCGTCGGCAGCCGTAAAGATGGTTTTCCGTGCTTTCCCATTTTCACATCAGGCAAATACCGTAAATTTACCTTAATTAATGCCACGGCTGCTACATTCCCAATCCTAGGCCTTTCCCATCCTTCCGTCACCGAAAACCTTCGAGGTGATAGTGGGATGTTAAAACAAGTAAATTTGTTACAGTCAACTCAAGGACGTCCACGATGTACGCAGTAATAACGATAAGATGAGAGCAATAAGTCGCATACGTTCTTCTGTCTTGTTGATACCCTAGTCTCTCAAGATTTCAATTGCAATTAGACAATCTATTCCTTCTAAATAGGTCGTGAGAAATGCGGTGCTACCACAGTTGCCACTTAGCTGTCTGTTAATATATTCCTGAACCCTCTACTGTAATTTTTTTTCTCCTAAGAAGGTATTTAAACTCTTTATTTCCAGATGAAGGGTCATTTATTTTACAAATGGCACTCAGTATGAAATCAATAAGAGTTTATCTTGACCATTTTTCTTTATATTCGAAAGTCTGACGTTTTAATCACCCTACTCTGAAGCTAATTAACTTACAACACTTCTCTAGCACTCGGGAGCTCTTAGTTAGTTCTAATTGAACACATAAACTTAATCTGATTATTGACAGCACGCTGTGAGTTAGAGAGACGGCGTGTATACGTCGTTCTTTTATCTCTTGAATACGCGATGCCCACATTAGCATTCGCTGCACGTTGCGGGATATTGTATATAAACTAGAACCAGACGGTGTAGCGATATGGGGGCAATATTACCACCGTTATTTCTACGACCGTATGATAGCTCAAACAGAAGGGGGGAAGGATATAAAAGAAAAGCATGCATTTGGGAAAGTAATCCGCGCTCCTCGGTATACAGTAGCTTCTGCTCTTGTGAATTTGATTACCGTGGTAAATCAAATGTCATGCTTAAATTTGCATCCTATTTCAGTTTCTTTGTTGCTTGTTTGCTAAAATCATTGTGAGCTTGCTCGGTAGATATTCTCCCAGGATGATGGAATAATAAGCTCTATCTTATGCTTGTACTTTAACGTCGCGCGAGCTGAGATAGGTTTCCGGCACGGTGTGGTGGGAAAGAGCTAATTCTGGGAAGGAAGTGATCTTGGCATTCGCCGGATGTAATAATTGGTAACCACGGAAAACCATCTTCGGAACTGCAATTGGTGGGATTTGAACCCACCATCACCCGAGTTCAAGCCTACAGCCGAGCAGCTAACGCGCACGGTACTCGAAGTTGTGATTCTGTAATAATGTATGCGGAGGATTAAGGAATAAAATAAAATAAAATAAAATAAAATAAAATAAAATAAAATAAAATAAAATAAAATAAAGGAGGAATAAACGGCAAAATACATTATTTTACGACGTGCACCGACGACGCACTCTTAAGCAGTTCACAAAGCACTGACAACGGGACACAATGTCCTAGAACATTGCAGAGCCTAGGAGGGGAGAGTGACCCGAGGAAATCACAGCTGTGTTGACGTTCTGTTTAGCAGAGGGGAGTATTTAGTGCGTATAGACTTCTCAAAAACATTGATCGAATATTTGTGATTTATCTTTTCCCACATTAATTAAAAACTAACCCCATGGCACTACAGCCCTGAAGGGCTTTGTCCTACCAAGCGACCATTGCTCAGCCCGAAGGCCTGCAGATTACGAGGTGTCGTGTGGTCAGCACAACGAATCCTCTCGGTCGATATTCTTGACTGTCTAGACAGGGGCCGCTATCTTGCCGTCAGATAGCTCCTCAATTATAATTACGTAGGCTGAGTGGACCTCCAACCAGCCCTCAGATCCAAGTAAAAGTCCCTGACCCGGGGCCTCCAGGTAAGAGGCAACGGGGTCGCCTCCTACACTAATTAAGATAGTAGTAAAATTTTTGAAGATATTTGCTTAGAATACCATCTTCCACCACCAATTCGAATGATGCACCTTATTTCATTTACATCCTATAGAGGGTGAAGCGAAATTCGCGCACTCGGGCGTCGCAGCGCGACTCCTCACATGCCAGCAATAAAAAAATGTGTCACAAAAGTTCGTCCTGCAAGTATATCCGGGAGAAAAAGGACGTTGAAGAGTGGCAATCTGGCAACACTGTAACCACATGTAGGGTAACTACCTCTGTCAGCACGCAACAGTCGTGCTGTATTGTTGGTGCAGTGGATAGAATTCTGGGTTAGCATGCAGGAGGTCGAGGTGGTCGATCCTGGTTAGAAGCGTATGTTTTTTTTATTTCGTAAATGTAGTCCAGGTGGTATGGTATCTGGCAACTTAATCGTCAACAGCGATTGCAGCGCGTCCTCTAGAAACCATTTGCACTTACATACTACGATCCTAGAAATGGACGAACATTCGTTTTCATTGGTCAGCTTTGAAAGACGCCCTTTCTACGTCGTGGGCGTGAATTTGTTCGCATCTCTTCATCTACTAGATGCGTTACAACTATATTTTGTAAATATTTTATTTTACTATATTTTACTATGCCAGCCTCGTGGTGTAGGGGTAGCGTTCCTGCCTCTTACTCGGAGGCCCCGGGTTCGATTCCCGGCCAGGTCAGGGATTTTTACCTAGACCTGAGGGCTGGTTCGAGGTCCACTCAGCCTACGTGATTAGAATTGAGGAGCTATCTGACGGTGAGATGGCGGCCCCGGTCTAGAAAGTCAAGAATAACGGCGGAGAGGATTCGTCGTGCTGACCACACGACACCTCATAACCCGCAGGCCTTCGGGCTGAGCAGCGGTCGCTTGGTAGGCCAAGGCCCTTCAAGGGCTGTAGTGCCGTGGGGTTTGGTTTTTTGGTTTTTATATTTTACTATATTTTGTAAATGTAGGATACATGTGACCTAAGACACGTTGTCTTACTGTATTACAGTATGTAATGTCCGATGGAAATTAGCAAATAAAAAAGTGCGCCTCTACCCAGGATCGAACCCTCGAGCTCCTGCATGCTAACCCAAAACTCCATCCACTGCACTAATTATACAGCTACAGCCCGTCTAGTACGTGCTGACAGAGGTAGTTACCCTACATGTGGTTACAGTGTTGCCTCATTGCCACTTTTCAACGGTTTTTTTTTTCCTGCCGGATATACTCGCAGGACGAACTTTTGTGAGAGAGATTTTTTTATTGCTGGCGTGTGAGGAATCGCGCTGCGACCCCCAAGTGGGCGAATTTCGCTTCACTCTGTATAATGAAGACTTGCAAGCATGTAGGTATATAATTCTGTTTTTCTTTGCTATTTGCTATTTGGCGACTATAAATACGAAAGAGAAGGAAAAGGACTTTGTAGGAAGCGACCGTGGCCTTAATAAAGGAACGGCCCCAGAATGTGCCTAGTGTGAAAATGAGAAAGCACAGTAAACTATTTTCAGCTCTGTTGACAATGGAGTTCGAAACCACCATCTACCGAATGGAAGCTCAGAGCTAAGCGACTCAAACCGCGTGGCTAACTTGTTCAGAATGTATATATGTATGTTGCTTTCTTGATTGCTTGTTTTAGAAGGTAAATAAAACGGTTTCATCAACTTTGGCGTGTGTGAATGATGATCGACCGTGTGTATTATTGACATATCCATCCCTGTGTTTTTAAATTAGAAGGTTCTACAAGATTTGAACATATCCTACCTACATCATAGGCACAAACGGTTAGTTGGTACCTTCCATTCCCAAAACTGTCGGTTCGATCACATCTCAGGTCAACGACATTTCAACTGAACCGATACTTTTAAAAAATTCGATACTTAGATTAATTAGGTAAATACGATGTACTATATTAATAAACGATCATATTACATTTAATTAACCATGATAAATCTAAATGCATGATTTTTCTGGGTTGAATAGCTGATACGTAGACCACTCGCCTCCTGAATTCAAATTAGCGACCTATATATATATATTTGGTGTGTTTTCAAATTCTTCCCCCACTTGGAGGCTGCCTAAGGCGAATAATATACTGAGACAATTTAATCAATTTTTTAAAGTAAATTATGTTTCAGCCTGTCGAATAGAAATGATATCTGAGGATCAAAAGACAACCCCTGAGCACTTTCAGTCCCCAATCGATGAACTCCTTGGAACTGATGCTTAAGGTCCATCAGTTCTATCTTCTCCTTAGGGACTGTCCCTCTCGCACCGATCATGAGACCCCTCACTTCGTCGTCCAGCTCGTTTTTATTCACGTAAATTGGCACACAGTAGGCAGGTAGATAGACTCTGTATAATGAAGAATTCGTAAAGTATACCGAAACGTAACTTCAATTTTAAATTGGGCTTAGAGGGGATAAGGTACGGAATTGGATCTGACATCAACCTGAGCCGAGAAAGCAGACAGCCGATAGAAAAAATTATGCTTTGATCTCTGTCGTCGAAAAATGACCCAAACCATGTAAATAACCACATTTCCCGTCATGATAAGTAGCAGACAGTCACTCTGCTCGTTTTCGTATGGACTGGATGTTACTGACAGCAGCCTTGAATTATAACATTTCCTCTCACCGACACAGATGTCTTGTATAGTATATTAAGATTGGTTGAAGTCATTTACAGATACCGTACTAACAGGTGTATTTCAGCTGTCTCTCTTTCTAGTTAATTGAATGTACTACAAAGTTCTTCTAATCTTATAAAGAATGTTCTAGTTGCCAGGTGATTTTAATGCCTGTCAGTATTTAATGCTCTCCGGGACAGAGGCAGTAAATTTAGTCGACATTGAGATTAACAGCTGGTAGAACAGGAAATGTATAGCCGTATGACAGATACTAGTTCAACATAACTTTGTAAAAGAGATTTGATTTTCCACATTACATAGTAACCATTCGCCATCAAGTGTGACAGCGATACTTGAACAGTCATGAGGTGGTTTACCCATGTAACTTGTTACTTATTACCATCCTTGTCTGCAGTTAGGCTTACCTTTTTTTACACTCAAGGTTTTCTCTCAGAACCTGAAAAAACACAAAATAATATTTGAGATACTTAAAGATGGAGGTTTGATATTATTGCAACCACGATCGTGGATCTTGGTTTTCGGTCTTCGGGGCCCCAGTTTCGATTTCCAGCAGGGTCGAGTGACATTCTTTGACTTCGGTACTAGCTGTTCGCGGTGTCCCCACCATATCTGCAACTCGCATGTGATACGCAATACTACTACTACTACTACTACTACCACAGTGCAACCTGGATAATTCGAACCTTCTTAATTCGAATTCGACAATAATTCGAACTCTTCCTGTAGTCTCTTGAATTTCCTATTCATTATGTTAAAATATTGTCTCTACTTGGAATTTACACTGACTGACAGAGCAAATGCAACACCAAGAAGGAGTGGTCAGAACTTTATGCCAATTGCAGGGTAGACTGACGTCACTGAGGTATGCTCATGATGTGAAATGCGCCGCTGTGCTGCGCACGTAGCGAACGATAAATGGGACACGGCGTTGGCGAATGGTCAACTTCGTACCGTGATTTCTCAGCCGACAGTCATTGTAGAACGTGTTGTCGTGTGCCACAGGACACGTGTATAGCTAAGAATGCCAGGCCGCCGTCAACGGAGGTATTTCCAGCAGACAGACGACTTTACGAGGGGTATGGTGATCGGGCTGAGAAGGGCAGGTTGGTCGCTTCGTCAAATCGCAGCCGATACCCATAGGGATGTGTCCACGGTGCAGCGCCTGTGGCGAAGATGGTTGGCGCAGGGACATGTGGCACGTGCGAGGGGTCCAGGCGCAGCCCGAGTGACGTCAGCACGCGAGGATCGGCGCATCCGCCGCCAAGCGGTGGCAGCCCCGCACGCCACGTCAACCGCCATTCTTCAGCATGTGCATGTTCCAATATCGACCAGAACAATTTCCCGTCGATTGGTTGAAGGAGGCCTGCACTCCCGGCGTCCGCTCAGAAGACTACCATTGACTCCACAGCATAGACGTGCACGCCTGGCATGGTGCCGGGCTAGAGCGACTTGGATGAGGGAATGGCGGAACGTCGTGTTCTCCGATGAGTCACGCTTCTGTTCTGTCAGTGATAGTCACCGCAGACGAGTGTGGCGTCGGCGTGGAGAAAGGTCAAATCCGGCAGTAACTGTGGAGCGCCCTACCGCTAGACAACGCGGCATCATGGTTTGGGGCGCTATTGCGTATGATTCCACGTCACCTCTAGTGCGTATTCAAGGCACGTTAAATGCCCACCGCTACGTGTAGCATGTGCTGCGGCCGGTGGCACTCCCGTACCTTCAGGGGCTGCCCAATGCTCTGTTTCAGCAGGATAATGCCCGCCCACACACTGCTCGCATCTCCCAACAGGCTCTACGAGGTGTACAGATGCTTCCGTGGCCAGCGTACTCTCCGGATCTCTCACCAATCGAACACGTGTGGGATCTCATTGGACGCCGTTTGCAAACTCTGCCCCAGCCTCGTACGGACGACCAACTGTGGCAAATGGTTGACGGAGAATGGAGAACCATCCCTCAGGACACCATCCGCACTCTTATTGACTCTGTACCTCGACGTGTTTCTGCGTGCATCGCCGCTCGCGGTGGTCCTACATCCTACTGAGTCGATGCCGTGCGCATTGTGTAACCTGCATATCGGTTTGAAATAAACATCAATTATTCGTCACTGCCGCCTCTGTTTTTTCCCCAACTTTCATCCCTTTCGAACCACTCCTTCTTGGTGTTGCATTTGCTCTGTCAGTCAGTGTATATTGGTTAATTCGAAGTAAAAAATTCGAACATTCTAAAAGAGTTTTTATTTCTGAATAGTTTTCGTCCACCTCTGTGGTGTAGAGGTTAGTGTGATTAGCTGTTTCTCCCGGAGACCCGGGTTTGATTCCCGGTTCTGTCACGAAATTGTAAAAGTGGTGCGAGTTCTGGAACGGGGTCCACTTAGCCTCGGGAGGTCAAATGAGTAGAGGTAGGCTCTATTCCCACCTCAGCCATCCTGGAAGTGGTTTTCAGTGGTTTCCCACTTTTCCTCCAGGTAAATGCCAGGATGGTAGCTAGCTTAAGGCCACGGCCGCTTCCTTCCCTCTTCCTTGTCTATCCCTTCCAAACTTCCCATCCCCCGGCAAGGCCCGTGTTCAGCATAGTAGGTGAGGCCGCCTGGGCGAGGTACTGGTCATCCTCCTCAGTTGTATGCCTACCCCAAAGTCTGAAGCTCAGGAACACTGCCTTTGAGGCGGTAGATGTGTGATACCTCTCTCAGTCCGAGGGAAAAACCGACCCAGGTGGGTAAGTAAATACAGAAGATGAAGTAGAAGAAGAAGAAGAAGAATAGTTTTCATTATTTATACAGTTGGGTTCTTGTGCTCCAGTGTGCGGCGAGCTGAGTGATGCAGACATCATTGTTGATGTAACCGAGAATGAAGGTTCAACTGAAGACGATGAAGTGGAGGAATGAAATGCCGGTCATAACTGCTATTCAAGCTTCAAACTACGTTCAGGAATTAAGGTCGTTTGTACGGGGGCAGAAAAATGTAAGTGAAGGCTTTTGAAGGCCCTTAATTCACTTGAAGCACTGCTGTTCGGTGTATGAAACAAAAAACAGTCAAAAACCTCTCGCTTTTCTAAAGAGACATGAAAACGCTAGATGTGAATAGTACGTACCCTTTATATTCATGTTTTATTGTACAGAACTGTACAATAACTGTTGTGATCCATGCCCTGTAATTTTTATACCGTGTACAGTACCATTATTGCCATTTGAGTTCAATAAACTGTTTATTCCTTGCTGTACCCATTTTAGACCTAGTTTTTCTTAATTTTTTCTAATTCGAATTTTGGGTAAATCGAATTTTTATTGCGGTCCCTTCAGCTTCGAATTATCCAAGTTACACTGTATTACTAAATGTAGTTCGCTTTGTGGGTCAGTGGTAGATTGTCGGCCTCTGGATCCCAAGATAGCGGGTTCAAACTCAGCAGAGGCAGTCGGACCTTTTGAAGGGCGGGAAAGTGTCCATCCAAGATCCCGTGTCGTACGATGTCGAACAAGTAAAAGATCTCTGGTGACACATTTGGTGTTCACCCGACAAAATTAATAAAAAACTCAGCCATGGACGCCCAAAAAAGATTTGTTTTACTTTGTATTCTTCCCCTGAAGTGGGAAGCGGACCTCTTAGATGGTGACGCCGTCTCTCAGGCCAGGAGATTTGCGGTGAAGGTGAGAGAGTTGGCGGCCGCGACCTATACACTACTAGTAACTATGCAGGGGAATGAAAAACCACCGAAAACTATTGTCAGGACAGCCGACGGTGGGGAACAGGCTCTCTCCGTCTCCCGAACGAAGAGCAGAGCTGTTGGACCACGGAAAACTATTGTCAGGACAGCCGACGGTGGGGAACAGGCTCTCTCCGTCTCCCGAACGAAGAGCAGAGCTGTTGGACCACGGAAAACTATTGTCAGGACAGCCGACGGTGGGGAACAGCCTCTCTCCGTCTCCCGAACGAAGCCGGAAAAGCCGTGGACGCTTTGTCGGCCGGAACCGCTGACGTACTACTCCATCTTCCACATTTTCCTATGCAGTGCAGATGTCACCCACCTTCGTCGGACAGACTACGCGTCTCGACAGATTGGGGCGGAGTCCGTGCCCATTGTACAATTTTAGCTTTGGGTGCTTTGAGTGCACTTTCCGACAGGTTTGGTTAACTAGACTGCATAGATGTGGTAAGTGGTGGTACTTGTGAACGGAATCGAGCTGCCCAGAATGTGACCTGCAGCCTGAGGGGTGATTAGTTTAGAAGGGACTTGGGCCTCTTGTGTCGAAGACCTTCAGTATCATATTTGTCCAAAGATTAGATGAGCTGGTTTGGGTTGGGTTGAAGTTTATACCGGAATAGAATTTCCAGGAAGTCTTCTGTAATCTGGTATAAATTTCATCAATTTCGTTGTGGACGTCTCGATTCCGTTCGAACCATTGCGCATCGGTTATCTTGCGGAGTGCACGATTTTGAACTTGTTGGACTCAATCCAGATGCGTTTTAGCTGCGATCCCCCAGACGGGACTGACATATTCCAGGATTGGGCGAACGGAGGTTTTCTACAGAAGGAGCCTGTTTTCTAAGTTAAGCCCATTGTCGGATTTCATTAGAGGGATGATCTGTCATAGAAGGGCAGAAAAGCAATTGCCACATGATGTTATTAATAAATAATATGCCTGCAGCTCAAATTCCAGCCAACAGATAAGAAATAGCAGAAACAATGTACCTCAAATGACAGAAATCCGAAAGCTTTCCACCGGTGTTCAGTTGGCAAATATTCCTGTTTGGAGAACACGAGAGCAGCCTTGACTTTGAAATTGTACATGCCGGTGTCTTCTGGGCAACGAACTACTAGGACACATCCTAGACGGCTGATTCTCTCACACCAGAAGCAAATACGTTATCATTATGAGATCAAATCAACGGCAGCTTTCAGAGCCAACCCTCACTATAATACCTATTAACATCGAAGGCATATCATGGTGCAAAGAAATATTACTAAATGATGTATGTCGAAACAAGAAATGCGATGAATTATGTATTCCAGAAACCCATGGGGATTCACATCAGAGACGTCCTAGAAAAGCTGGAATGAAACTTGTCGCCGAAAAACCCCATGCTCAGTATGGCAGTGCCATTTCTGTAAAACCCGAGCTCCAAGTTGACATTATATATCAAACAAACTCTATCGCCTTAACAAGAACCAGACAGCATTAAGTGACACAAATTACAAGCAAAAGTTGCTATTGGTATTACATCCCACTAAATACTATTGACCGTTTTCGGAGACTCTGAGTTGCCGAAATTTTGTCCCGCAGGAGTACTTTTTCGTATCAGAAAATCTACTGACAAAAGGCTGATGTATTTGAGCACCTTGAAATATCGGATCTGCCAAGTTGGGGTCAGAAGACCAGCGCTGTACCGTCTGAGCCACTCAACCTGGCGGAAGCGACATTTGGAAAACCCGGGGCTCCTGTGACCAAAGGCCAGCACGCTAACCATTTAGCCACGGAGCCAGACAAGAATGACGTGTATACTAACATCTAAAATCATCGGCATGGAGGTACAAAAGCACTTCGTGAAAAGTTTTGTATGAAGTGTTGTAAGCTATCGGCCAGAACACGGACCCTGCGAAAAGTGGAAATATGTAAACTCAAAGCCTCTGAGATGGAATCCTGGCGCCCAATCCTAATAATTCCTCCGACTGGTAGAGTCACAGACCAGAGCGTCCTCAAATGAGCAAATGAGACACGAACCTTGGTTGAAATATTATATAAATAGCTTTGTTTTGCCACTTGCTTCCTTATTCTGACTGGTGCACCACTCTGTTTGAAAGAAAATTGGAAGGTAGATTGAGCAAAGGAAGACCTAGAATACAATTTATAGATAGCAATGTGAAAGCACACCTATTGCTACTTGAATCATAGGGTTGAAAAGAAGAATAAGTTGATTTATTCTGTAAGGACAGACCAATGGAATACTGGACGAAGAAGGAGTAGAACGCATTTTATGTACTACTGGCATTGCAAAAATTGTGTAGAAGGCGAGAGATATGATGAAATAGAGAACAATGATCGTCAACCTTTGAATAGGAGACGCCACTTCACCTGATAAAATCTGATCAGATCTGTTTGTGAACATTCGTTTTCAGTCGGAGTAGATACAACGTTTCTCTGTGCTCCTTAGGCGGCTCTTCCTTTGTAAACTGATGCCCTCTGATGAAACCTTGAACTATTAACAAGCTTTAATTGCTGGGCGGGAGAGTGAAACCCGAACATTAGCATTTCGTAACAGGTTAGACTCCAACCCACTGCCTCATAACGATGGGTGTTACCGTTAGCTGGCCATTAACAGGATCACCGTAGTACAACTACACGGTTTTTACATTCTGAAGTTGTTAAATGTCATTTAACTTTGCCGAAAGAGAGATAGGTCTTATATAGATCCCACATTTTCCAGCGTCGTACAGATTTCTTATTCTTCTTGAACTTTGACCCATTTCATTGGGGGTTGGCTTTTCCAGTCTGAATTCGCTCATCCCTCCTCACTCGTGTTATTGTTGGATTAAAATAATGATGTGATATTTCCGGTTATTTAACGCATTATGAAATCATAAGCTCAAGTCCGAATCGTTCGTTGGCTGAATGGTCAGCTTACTGGCCTTCGGTTCAGAGGGTCTCGGGTTCGATTCCCGGCCGGGTCGGGGATTTTAATCGCTTCTAATTAATTCTCCTGGCTCGGGGACTGGGTGTATGTGCCCGTCCCAAAATTCTCTTCACCATATTCAGACAACATACTACACTACTAACCACCAGTGAAACAGCAATAGTGTTTACTTCCCTCCATATAGGTTTGGCGTCAGGAAGGACATCCTGCCGTAAAACAGGGCCAAATCCAAATGTACGACGCAGTTCGCACACGCAAACCCACAGGTGTGGGGAAAATCTGTAGGAAAAGAAGAAGAAGAAATTCTATGCTCTGTCCGGCTCCATGGCTAAATATTTAGCGTGCTATCCTCCGGGCCAAGGGATCCCGGGTTCGGTTTCCGGCTGATTCAGGGATTTTAAACTTGACTGGTTAATTCCGAAGGCTTTGGGGCTGCGATTGTGCGCCTTCTTCAACATTAGAATTCTCTATAGGAACGGTCCCATTCTCACAGACGTGCATGTCGCCTTTCAGGCGTCAACTTGAAAGACCTTCACCATGACTCTCCGGCGTTCATACGCCATTATTATTATTATTATTATTATTATTATTATTATTATTATTATTATTATTATTATTATTATTATTATTATTATTATTATTATACATACAAACATTATCATTATAGACTGTTATGCCTTTCAGCGTTCATTCTGCAAGCGTCTGTGAATTTAATAATCGTCGCCACAATACTCTATTTGCAACTAGTGCTGAAGCCTCATTTAGTTCTATACCTCTTGTCTGTAAATCGTTAGAAACTGAGTCTAACCATCGTCGTCCTGGTCTCCTTCTACTTCTCTTACCCTCCATAACAGAGTCCAGTATTCTGCTAGGTAACCTATCCTCCTCCATCCGCCACACATGGCCCCACCACCGAACCCAGTTTATGATTACAGCTTCATCAATCGAATTCGTTCCTAAATTAGCCTTTATCTCCTCATTCCGAGTATCCTCCTGCCATTGTTCCCACCTGTTTGTACCAGCAATCATTCTTGCTACTTTAATGTGTGTTACTTTGAACTTATGAATAGGCTACCCTGAGTCCACCGAGTTTTCGCTCCCATAAAGTAAAGTTGGTCTAAAAACAGACCAATGTAATGATAGTTTAGTCCGGGAGCTGACTTCTCTCTTACAGAACACTGTTAATCGCAACTGTGAGCTCACTCCATTAGCTTTTCTACGCCTTGATTCAATCTCACTTACTATATTACCAACCTGAGAGAACACACAAATCAAATACTTAAAATCACCTACCTGTTCCAACTTTGTATTACCAATCTGGCATTCAATTCTGATGAATTCATACCTACTGACATCAGTTTAGTCTTCGAAAGGCTAATTTTCATACCATACACATTGCACCTATTTTCAGGTTCTAAGATATTATACTGTAGGCTTTCGGCACAATCTGCCATTAAGACCAAGTCGTCAGCATAGGTCAGACTGCTTACTACATTTCCACTTAACTGAATCCCTCCTTGCCACTTTATACCTTTCAGCAGATGATCCACGTAAACTACGAAAAGCAAAGGCGAAAGATTACAGCCTTGTCTAACCCCTGTAAATACCCTGAACTATGATCTCATTCTACCATCAATTCTCACTGAAGCCTAATTGTCCACCTAAATGCCTTTGATTGATTTTAATAATCTACCTTTAATTCCATTGTCCCCCAGTATGGCGAACATCTTTTCCCTCGGTACCCTGTCATATGCTTTCTCTAGATCTACGAAACATGAACACAACTGTCTATTCCCCTCGTAACATTTTCCAATTACGTGGAGCATACTGAAAATCTGATCCTGACATCCCTTCTGTGGTCTGAAACCACACTGGTTTCCATCCATCTTCCTCTAAACCACCGATCGCACCCTTTTTTCCAAGATGCCAGTGAATACTTTGCCTGGTATACTAATCAATGAGATACCTCGATAGTTGTTGCAATCCTTCCTGTTCCCTTGCCCTTAGATAGGTGCAATTACTGCTTTTGTCCAATCTGAAGATACCTTACCAGCACTCCATGCTAATCTTACTAATCTATGAAGCCATATTATCCCTGCCTTCCCACTATACTTCACCATTTCTGGTCCAATTTCATCTATTCCTGCTGCTTTATGGCAAAGGAGTTTATTAACATCCTTTTCATTTCCTCAAGCGTAATTTCACCAACATCATTTTCCTCCTCTCCATGAGCTTGGTTGTTCGCCACACCACCAGGAAGATTTCCTTTCGTTGAGAAGATTTTCAAAATATTTCCTCCACCTATCCAGTGATTCCCTGGATCTACTATGAGTTCACCTGAATTACCCAAAACACTGTTCACTTCCTTTTTCCATCCTTTGCTAAGATTCTTTATTCTTTATTACTGTCCAGAAAGGTTTCCCTGCTACTTGACCTTGCCTTTCCAGGTTATTACCAAAATCTCCCCCTGAATTCTTTTTGGATTCAACAACTATTTGTTTCGCTCTGTTTCTTTCATCTACGTACAATTCCCTGTCAAACCGGACCCGTGGTGTAGGGGTAGCATGCCTGCCTCATACTCGGAGGCCCCGGATTCGATTCCCGTCCAGGTGAGGGATTTTTACCTGGGTCTGAGGGCTAGTGCGAGGTCCACTCAGCCTACGTGATTAGAATTGAGGAGCTATATGACGGTGAGATAGCGGCCGCGGTCTAGGAAGCCAAGAGTAACGGCCGAGAGGATTCGTCGTGCTTACCACACGACACCTTGTAGTCTGCAGGCCTTCGAGCTGAGTAGCAGTCCCTTGGTAGACCCAGGCCCTTCGGGGCTGTTGTGCTACGGGGTTACAATTTCCGGCCTGCATCGGCCCTTGTTTGGAGCCGTTTCTGATAAGCCTTCTTTTTACGTTTACAAGCTGCTCTCAACTCATCATTCCACCAAGATGTTCACTTTTACCTATCTTTACATACAGTTATTCCTAGGCATTCCGTTGCTGTTTCTACTACAGCATCTCTGTATGCAACCCATTGTCTTGCTATATCCTGAACCTGCTTACTGTCCACTGTTCGATACTTCTCACTAATCATATCCATGTACTTCTGTGTAATTTCCTCGTCCTGGAGATTGTCTACTCTTATTCGTTTGCAGACATATTTCACTTTCTCTATCCTAGGCCTAGTTCACTACAGACAGATAGTGGTCTGTATCGTGAGTTCGAAGTCTGTTAAGATATAGTCTATTATGGACCTGGTACCGGTAGCTTCCCATGTGTAGCGGTGAATATCCTGATGCTTGACGAGTGTGTTTGTATCTGCTAAACCCATACTAGCACAGAAATCCAGAAAACACTTCCCATTCCTATTAGCTTCTATATCTTCCCCACATTTACCAATCATCCTTTCCTATCCTTCAGGTCTATTTCAAACTCTCACATTGAAATTGTCCATTAGCACTATCCTATCCTTGCTGTTGACTCTGACTACGATGTCACTTAATGCTTCATAAAACTTGTCAACTTCACCCACATCTGTACCCTCACATGGTGAATACGCTGAGAATATTCTCGTTCTAATTCCTCCAACTGCCAAACTGCCAAATCTACCCACATGATTCGCTCATTTACGTACCTAACAGAAACTATGTTGCGTGCAATTTCATTCCTGATAAAGAGCCCTACCCCAGACTCTGCCCTTCCCTTTCTAACACCCGTCAAGTGCACTTTATAATCTCCTATCTCTTGCTCATTATCTCCCCTTACCCGAATATCACTTACTCCTGCCACATCCAGATGCATCCTCTTTGCTGACTCAGCCAGGTCTACCTTCTTTCTTCCATAAGCCCCATTAATGTTGATAGCTCCCCATCGAATTCCATTTCGTTCGCCAAGTTGTTTCCAAGGAGTCCCTCGCCTGTCAAATGGGAGTGGGACTCCATTACTCCCATAGGTCCGAGGCTTGCTTAAAGTGTTCTGAGCTCGGTAAATTCATGAAGCAGGATGCTGCCCTACTTGCACATAGTCCAAGTGAGGATCTCTCCTCTAACGGGTTATGGGCCACCGGTGAATTGTATAGTCCTAGCCGCCTGAGCGCAAGGAGGGCCATGAGTCAGAATATGTCCGAGATGCCCACTCCCATTCCATAGCAACTGGTATCCCGACTCTCAGGACCCCTTTCTAGGCCACTCAGCCGTTGTCCATGGTTCACGAACTAGGATGTGACTAAAGCAAATTATTATTATTATTATTATTCTTATTATTATTATTATTATTATTATTATTATTATTATTATTATTATTCGCTAATCGATCAACTACGGACCACGATAAGTTTCATTATACATTCTGGAGTTTATTCAACTTTCCACTGATCCAGTAAGTTTTTACCAGCTCGCTGTGTCTAGCACGGACGTCATCCGACCATTTTGCGCCATTTGTCGACTTCTTATCCCGGGAATTCCCGTAAGTCACGAGGATTGTTCTGAAAAGGTTTCGTTTTTGCGCTTCACCTGCTCGTTTGGCCCATTTCTTCGAGGTATTTCTTGATGTTAACTTACCAGAGAAATGTTATTTTTGTTTTTGAGTAAAAAATTTTTAAAACACGTTTTGTCCATCGGGAGTTGTCCGTCCGTCGTAGGTGACCTTTTGTGCATTGTATCCGTGATCTTCTCTATCATAGAGTGTATTCTTCTTCTTCTTCTTCTTCTTCTTCTTCTCCTCCTCCTTCTTCTTTCTCTTATACGACCTCATTGGCCCACTTCAGTCAAACATTTTCTGGTTATCTTCTTCGATAAATTTTAGGAGCGCGCATCTGTGATTTTGCATCCAGGAGAGTGTGGGTTCGAATCCCACTGTAGGCAGCTCTGAGGATGGTTTTCCGAGGTTCCCCACGTTCATACCAGGTAAATGTGCCTAAAGAAAGGCCATGGCCCCTTCTTTCAAACTCCTAGGCCTTTCCTATCCCACTGTCGCCGTAAGGCCTATCTGTGTCGGTGCGACGTAAAGCCACTATCAAAAAGAAAAACAAAATCTTTCACCTTTGTTGTTCATAGTTTATGTGGGTCATCTACTAAAATGTATGAAGTGGCAGGGAGGGATTCAGTTAGGTGAAAATGTTGTAACTATCTTTACATCGGTCTGTTTCCAGACCAACTTAGCTTCGCTTTACGGGAGCGGTAGATGGTTGGACTCAGGATATCACATTCCCATACTAGAAGTAACAGATATGAAAGTGGCGAGTATGATTGCTGGTACAATCAGGTGGGAACAATGACAGGAGGGTACTCGGGATGAGGAGATAAAGGCTAAGTTAGGAATTAACTTTATGAACGGGGTTGTCTTCGGTGGTGGGATCATGTTAGGCGAATGGAAGAAGATAGGTTACCTAGGAGAAGAATGGACTCAGCTTCGGATGGTAAGAAAAGCGTAGGGAGACTAAGACGACGATGGTTAGACTCAGTTTCTAACGATTTAAAGATAATTATATAGAACTAAACGAGACCACAGAACTAGGATCGTGGCGACGGTTAGTAAATTCACTGAGGCTTGCAGACTGAACGTTGCAAGGAATAACATTCTATAATGAATTTGTATGTATGTAAGTATCTCAGTTCACAGTTCATCAATACTTCACGTCACAGCTAGGTAACATGGCGTCACACGTTTTGTATCACAGACTTAGTGACGAAAATTGTCAGGTGACCCCACAGCCATGACATAAATTTAGTCAAACGAAAATTGTTCTGATGGAATGCATATCCATGTCGCCGCTGTTAATCTAAAACCTCGTATCTCCAGAAATCTTAATTTTTTGGGGGAAGGACAAAAATATTGATGGAACGTAATTTTTCGATACGAATTGGAAAATATGTAATAAATACCCCATTAATGATATAAGAAAACTCTATTATGACCAAAATTATAAATTGAAAATACAGGGTGTTTCAAAAATATACGGCATAATTTCAGAGCTGGATTCCTCAGATATAAGGAAGGAAAAAATTCCATATAAAGATGGGACCAGAACTGCGTACTTTCAGAGATATCAGACTAAAACCTCAGGTGGTGTGGGCTAGCTGGCATGCACCGATGTGCTCCGCTCATTACTTTACAAGAGGTGTTCAAAATGCTTACCTCCTGCCATACTACAGGCTTGTAGTCGTCGCATGGAGTTTCGATTACGCTTGATATGCCCGGTATTCTTTTCTGAAAGTACCTTACAGTTCTGCCATGAAGCGTCCACCAAAGACTTTAGGTAACCTCAATGAAAGATGCCCAACGGATTCAGGTTAGGTGATCGTGGAGGCTAAGAAAGTTCGTATACGCTTTTTTCCTTATCTGTGTGTGAGGAATCCATCCCTAGAATTATGCCATGTATTTTTGAAACCCCTGTATAATAGAAAAATATACAACGTAGCCTATCGGCAGAGCCTTGCGATATCTGTACTTGGGACAAAGGTGGTTCGAATTGCCCGTCGCCATTCTCGAAATGTTTTTTTGTGGTTTCCCATTTCAATTCCAGGTAAATACCTCGATGGTAGCTTTCCCAAAGCCACAGCTGCTTCTTTTCCATTCATAACCGATAGAATACATCGCACTAAAGACAACACTCACTCAGCGGTATACACAGCAGAACTGCCGAGCCGAACATATCCATGGACACTCCCGGCACTAAAAGCAATGCGCTATAATAGGCTACTACGATTATTATTATTACTATTATTACTATCTGGAGACCCTAATTAAGGTATGGTTCCAGTGTATGGGACCCTCATCAGGATTACTTGAGATGAGAACTGGAAAAGATTCAAAGGAAAGCAGGACGTTTTGGTTAGGATGATTTCCGACAAAGGAATAGGGTTACATAAAATAAAGATCAAGTTGGAATTCAAGAGGACAAATTGGGATAAATATTAATTTATTGCGACAGGAATTACGGATTGAAATTATTAATCAATGGCGATGTTCAGTAAATAATTTATTCAACTTCTTTGAAATTATTTCAGAACAGCCTAGGTAAAGAACTGATAGGAAATCTGCCACTTGGGCGACAAACCTAAATGCAGATTAATGGCGATTGATTGATTGATTGATTGATTGATTGATTGATTGATTGCTTGATTGATTGATTGATTGATTGATTGATTGATTGATTGATTGATTGATTGATTGATTGATTGATTGATTGATTGATTGATTGATTGATTGATTGATTGATTGTGGGAGGTTTAGTGACGTAAATTAATGTCTGAAGTGAAGCTCAAGTCATAAATTTGTCATAAATGTTGTGTCCATCGTCGTCTTCATCATAATCATCATTTTTCAGTCTAGTTTCCCGGTTGTGCTGAAGTTAAGTGTTAACGCATTAAAATCTCGTACATGAAAGGCTTACGATTTTGTTTCCTAATAGAAATATGCGTTTTAAAATTGACGTGGTTATTATTTTGTTTTTGTATTAGCATTTGCACAAAAATCGATATTTAGTATTGCACCAATATGAGATAAGAAGGGTACGGTATATTGCTGTGTTAGGTTCCGCAGACATCTGAAAACTGATATTTTCCATTCCGGCGTGACCAGTCTTAAGGAAAATAATGGATGGGAGGAGCGTTGTCATATACGCAGTATTGTTTCATCAGCTACGGTATATTCTCATAATCATTTTACTTAAATTTAACATGAATTTTAGACACATCCTAGGGTCGTATAATGTTTACATGTTAACAGCTCCATTCTCTCCTCTTCAACATCTTCACGCTAATCTATTACTCGACGTGACCTGGAAATTGTTGATAATATACTCAACAGTTGTTGCCAATACCCAGTGCCTCAAAAGGTCCTGTCACAATTTATTCCTCTTATCTAAACCAGATCAGAATGTGTGCTGTTTATCATAATCAGCTGTTGTTACTGACTATTGTTCGTGTATAACTTAGAGTCCTGTAAATTATCGACACCTGAGAACCAGTGGGTGGGGGAGCTGTAACAAGGTGCGAAGACTCGAACTGTGGTTTTCTACAATGATAGGTTGCACGCCTTCACCAAGTGGGCATAATTATGCCTCTAGGGCTACTCCCTTCTTTTTCCTGTTAGCCTTCGCTGTACGAAGAATGTATTGGGTGGGAAAATACGACAAGAAATATGCGGTGTATGTGTGTGTGTGTTTATCATACAGCTTCGCCCAAGTACACCCTATCTTGATTTACAGTGAAATTTGTGGTGTACATACAGTATATGAACACTCCTTACTTGATTTATGCTCTTTGCGAGGGGAAGCTCTTTCTTAACATATTCCTAGCTTTACCTTCTACAGTTTCGTACTTCTTACCATGTATCAAACTATTCTAAATTTCTATCCAACCGAGGTAACGTAAACATTGAAATTGACAGGGTTTTATTTAGGGATAGCAATCAGAGCAAACGTCCTGGGTAGCAGGCTTTAAGTGGTTTGCAAATTCCTAGAATCTCATGAAAGGTTAATTGTAACAGAATGTATTATCACTTCTGGTGGGATCGTAAATTTTAAAATGTAAATATTTCAAACCTTAATATACATGAAAATTTGCCCAACATATTGTGTTGGTTTGTTGTCGAATCTTTGTATCTTTGTGAGTAAGTGTTGGCTCCGATCGCATGCTGTGCCTACCTAAAATTATTAGGGAATGCTTTTATTCGTGTGTTAATATTGTGAATGTATATTTGAACATTGTTTATTTCATGATTACTTCGTGATTTTGTGAGTTTTGTTTGGATCTCGTTAACCTACGTTATGAAGAATGATTAGAAACGTCTGTTATTTAATATGTCTCGTACTGTATGTAGGATGGATGAGCATTGTATACTGTTAATGAATTCGAGTCATTTTAATTACATTTCCGATCCGAAAACGCGCTATACACAAAACATTGGACAAACTCTTTTCTTTAAAGTGTGTTGCGGTGCGAATTGCCATTATTTATACCTTTATACTGTATGGTGCAGCTTCAAAGTGGACTTTTTCTTTCGCCCAAGGGTGTAAGAATACCTGAAGATGGGCCTTTCCCGTAGTCATGAAATAGTCTTCAATTTTCGAAGTATTAGTCCTTAGACTGGCTTAATGCAGCAGTCCATGCCACCCTATCCTTTGCTAACCTTGTCATTTCTGCGTAACTACTACATCCTACATCCACTCTAATCTGTTTAACTGAACAAGTCCTGGGTGTTATATATTTTATTTTAGAATTTGCTTTCCAGACAGGTCTTATGGCGACGATGGGATAGGAAAGGTCTAGTAGCGGGAAGGAGCGACCGTGGGCTTAATTAAGGTACAGACCCAGCATTTTCCTGGTGTGAAAATATAAAACTACGGAAAAACATCTTCAGGGCTGCCGACAGTGGGTATGAGCCCACTACCTCCGAATGCAAGCTGATAGCTATGTGATCCAAGTAGCACGGCCACTTACACGGTGGGCGTCATAAGATGTGTCTTATAATTTTATCTTTTCTTTCCCTAACATATCACTAAATCGATCTCCTCTTACCAATTGAATTATTCAGGATCTCTTCACCGTTATTCGATCCGCCCATCTTACCTTCAGCTTTCTTTCTTATGTAAGACCCCATTCCAAAACCTTCCATTCCTTCTGAGCTATCGTCCATGTTTCACTCAGTTCAATGTCACAGTGCAGACAAAAGTCTCCATAAACATCACTACCACTATCACTATCACTATCAGCCATATTCAATCGTTTTTACGATGTGGCCTCTTTAAGTCCGAAGCAAGGTAGGTTTTCATGAGGTCTCTCCATCTGGGACGGTCTTGAGCGATGTTCTGCCAATTGATCCCAGTAATCTTACGGATGTCTTTATCCCATCTGTCCGGTGGTCTTCCCCTTGGTCTGAGATGATCTTTCGGACACCATAAACATATTTCTAATTTATTTTCAAGAAAGGACTTCCTTGCTTGTGCTAGTCTGCATTTTATGTCCTTCTTACTTCTGCAACCATTAGTTATTCTGTTACCTCGCAAGTAACAATATTGAACCCATGACCTTGTGCCCTAAGAATATTATGTATTAAATTGTCAATTGGATAAGAAGTTCGATTCTTGATAGCATGGAATTGACACGTGGCGAGGGGGTGATTACCTTCGGTCCCACGTTCTGGGATACGTGACGTCATTCGCATGTGTCAACGGCGGAAGAATCTTAAGTCATTTTGTGAACTATTTTAGAAGAAGCGCGTGTATATGGCGTGCCCAAGCCAAGTCGAAAATATAGTGCCTACCAAATGAGGTCATTTATCCAACTAATTGAACAAGTATAAATTTTAAATGTCGACGAACACTACCGCCGGAAATGTAGCGGCTATGTAGTCACCTCCAAAACTCTTGTAATTACAGTTTAGTTAAGTCAGATAAGTTATAGAAATTTTCTTGGCGGCAAAGGGAGATGCCCGGAGAGAGGGGATAGATGCTATATGTAAGAACTGACGCCATGACGAAGCCCCTGCATTTTATGTTACGAAGCTGACGACAGAGGGTTGAGCTGCTCTGTGAAATCGAACGACAAACGTAGACTAAGTCCAACCTACAGATATTAGCCATTGTGGCTGGGGTCTTGACTCCATGTGGAGATAGTTTTTCTTGAGTGGAAATAATTGTACCAGATAGGACGGTCAAAGTACCGAATAAATCTTTATGTGATAATGAAAGTAATTCGTGTGCGGAAATAATTACAGTCCATCGTGTGCGCTCAACAGAACAAGTGAAGGGCATTTTCTTTTTTTTATGCTTTATTTCCAGGAAACCGGAAGAATAAAATGATCTGTAAAGCCAGAAATGTAAAAATGGCTAAATAAAAATGCCAAGGTCGCAGGTGAGCCCTATGATGAATACTGGCGTGACCATCTATGGTATGTGACTTACCATCTCACCACCTATTATATCTTGTTTCATGATCTCTAAATATGTGTATTTGAATGGGTTATATACGACGAAGTTGGTCGCCCCTATGTGGTTTTTGTAAATGTCAGAATACGAAGAAAAAAGGTTCATTTGTTTTATTTTCCACTTGGAGAAATTTTTGAAGTCTTGCGAGTGCCGTATCATGTTGTAAAATGTTATTAAATAGGGTTTCGAAGTGATATCACGTCCAATGTAGATCGTCATTTCCGTCATTGACGTAAATAATATAAGAAATCCATAGTTACCCATTTTCAATCGAGTGGAAGCGCGTTGTCGGGTGAGAGTATAGACTGATGAATTTGGTCACGGAGGGAAACGTTTTTCTAGGCCCTTTGAAACTGTGTCTGACTGTCAATAAAAAAGAAGATTTGGTAGAATTTTCAGTCATTTGCGTGAAAATCCAGTTATTAAAATACGATATCATTTTATGCGAAGTTATTCATTATTAAAGTACTGTGCGTTATTAGACGTCGTGGATTCTAGTAAGGATTTTATTCCAGTTCTTTGTCGGTGACAGTCGTGAGTTGGGAAACAGAGGTTAGTTTTGTCGTGTGAGTCGAGATGATATTTGTGAATCAGGTTGGAGCCCTGTCAATGAAGCCGGGACTTGTGGAAGCCCGAGGAAGATTTTATAATGCTGGGAATGCAAAGCAGTATACAAGGATCCGCGCTGGTATTAATTGGCGACGTATATAGTTGTTGTGGGCATTTTGAAGTATAATCTATGTGCATGTTGTTGGTCAGAAATATCGTATTTGTTTATTTATGTCGGCGGAGTTTAAAAGGGAGCATTCTGAGAAGCCAGTCAGGTAGAACGGACCAGATGTTATATGTCACTGCCAAGCGGACTGGGGTGAAATGCCGTCAGCTGATAAGGGTTCACCGCGGGATAACGGGACATGCAAAGTGTGTTACGCGTGGAATTGAGATTGTATTTCTCGGCAAGGGATGACGTTAAATGTTGGATTTAGTTGAAATTTTCATCCGGGAATAACGTGTGTGTTATTAGATACTGTAAAATTTGTTTAATTGGGGACGTAATGTGCATTTGAGACCGCGAACTTAGGATATAATGAACAAGATTAGCCAAATTCAGGGTTGTCCAAAATATAGAGCGATGGTAGTGATGATTGTTTGTCTGTGAGGGGTGCGCAAACTTTATAAAATGTTATGACGAGATATGACATCGTAATTATATGGCGAGTTGCTTTTGGTTTGTACGTAGATTATTAGGGTTATCCAAGTGTTAATAATGGCTAGGGTTAGATTAGATTTAAAGTGTAAGGTCATGAAACAAGATATAACTGGACATGAATGATGTAATAGTTCTTTTCCAGCTATCGGAATTAACAGATAAACATCACAGGATAAAATTTTTACATGACAACTGCGTAGTTGTAAAGAAACCATTAGTCCGCGGAGATAGAATTTGTTGTTCTTTAAGATTTCATTAAGTCATTTAAATTTATTTAATTATTAAATTCAGTGAAACCGAATTTTGAATTAACTTTAAATCAAGCGAATAACTTGGAGATGCATTCTGGAAATCTTAGTTTGTTTTCTGGGGAATGTGTAAATGTTAACGTAACGTTTAAGGGGACATATCCGAAGGTAATGGATTTTTCTGCCACAAAGTATTGTGAGCATTGCTATTGATGTATTATTTAACTTTGATTGATTGAGCAGCGAATGTGCTGGGGATAGTAAAGTGGAAACTTTGGTCATCAACCGATGTAACTCAATTGTGTTTAGCCTTCAGCTTAGAAACTTGGATGGTCAGGGGGTCATCAACCTCAGTGACTTATAGATTAGGGCCATATGCCACTGTAGCATCATTTTCCTTGCGGTCATCATCCACAATGACTTTAAAATAACTTAGAAGTTTAGATGTCGGTCCATTACATAGTCGCAGGTCACATCGATTCAATTAAGGGTCCATGCCGTATAACCACTGTGTGGCACCGATTGGACTGCCTTAATTATACCCAGAGTCCAGAGTTCGTGTTACGAGGGCTGGACCATAAAGAATCACTATGATGGTACATGTAGTCTCACATGGAAGCCGAATTTGAGGATTTCCAGACTTTCCTTTCTTTATTTAATAATTGAGACAATGGTTTCTAGTAAGAATGCCCATCAGGCAGTTACGTCAAAGGCTCACACTAGTGTTCTGACCCTCTATGTAAAATAATTGTGGTGTCCAGTGGACACAATTGAATCAAATGATACCGTGGATATAGCAGAAATGCTACATGAAGAAATTGAATAAATAGGAACATTTTAAACCAACCTTTCATTTGAGTAGATAGATTAGAATTACTGAACCCTACCTTTACCTCAGCAAGTGACGAAGAACCCGATACGATACGACGCAAGAGACAGATCTCATGAACTTTGCTGATAGATAAGAAAGCTAGGTATCCTCCAGTATGGACCTAAAGGGTTCAATATGCATCTACTTCATTTCTTAATCTAGACCTAATATTTCCTGCATCAGCTAACTTCGATCGACTGCAATCCATTACTTTTAATTTTGATGTATTTATTTTCATCCTGTACTCCATCTGCTCTACTCCAGATCTTCTGAAGACTCAGATAAAATAACAATACATCAGCATGACTCACGCAAAAATCTGAATATCTATACCTATCAATTAGAAACAGTGACGTATGGGACAATGTATCGGAAGAATTATATTCCAACTACTAATAAATTTAAAAGTAAACGTACAACATAAAACGTAAAACATATTCCTGTAAATTAATAAATGAAATCATGTACATTTTTGTTATTGCTTAGGCTGTAATTTAATAATACTAATGTTATTAGCTTTACGTCCCACTAACTACCTTTACGGTTTTCAGAGACGCCGAAGTGCCAGAATTTAATCCAGCAGGAGTTCTTTTACGTTCCAGTAAGTCTACTACACGAGCTTAAGTATTTGATCACCTTAAAATACCATCGGACTGATCCAGGACCGAAATAGCCAAGTTGGGGTCAGAAGGCCAGCTCCTCAACCGTCTGAGACACTCAACCCGGCAGGCCATAATTTAGTTTCTTTCAATTTTATTCGATTTTTTGTTTATATTATTACGTGTATTATTGCAGTAGTTTTAAATTTAAGTTCCCTTGTACCTCATTGATTTCTCACACATCTCGAGTTTGTTACAATTTTATCACTCGCATATTGTGCATATGTCCGATGTATACAGTCCCTCAAAATGAGTTTTGCTTGTTGGAGCCTCTCATAAATAAATAAATAAATAAATAAATAAATAAATAAATAAATAAATAAATAAATAAATAAATAAATAAATAAATAAATAAAATAAATAAATAAATAAATAAATAAATAAAACGCATCAACCGTAAATCTCAGAGGTTTTTGATTTCAGCTCCTTGGATTGTAATTTCCTTTCCAAATTCCTCTTTGATTTCCTTTACCACCTGTTCCAGCAATTATACTGTAAGTAGACTGCAGTTTTCAGCATAGCAACCAGTACTGAAATTATGAACATGCTCAAAACATGATGATACACCATCATAAAGTGCAAGGTGATAGATGAATACATAGAAAGGGGAAAATGTACGAGTTTGGGCTTCATAGGACGGAATGAAGTGGGACAAGATGATGGACATCCTAAAATCCAAGAAGATGAACTGCAATGACGGAAGACTAATTAAGGAGTTGTATATGAAGTTAAGAAATGGTATGACAGAATGATTTAGAATTGGAAGAGGAGTAAGACAGGGATGCTCTCTTTCGCCAATTCTATTCGCAATATATAAGACCGGATAAGGAAGACTTTAGAAGTGAAGGAGAAGACAGGAGGAAGCATAGGAGACCAGAAGATCACTTGTATGAGGTATGCTGACGACGTGATACTGCGTGGAGAAGAAACCATTCTTCCTCCAAAGAATGCTATCCAGACTAGAACAAGGCATGAAATTGTATGAAATGGATATAAGCACAATAAAAATGAAAGTGACGAGAGTGTATGACATATAAGATATGAAGGTGAAATTGTCCAGGTTGCACAGTACAGATATTTGTGGAGCATGCTGACAACTGGATGAGTGAGAAATAAAAACAAGAATAGCGATGGCAAAACAAGATTTCAAGAAAAGGAAAGAGTAATAGATTTAAGAGCTACTTTTTTAATGTTGCACTAACACACCGAAAATTGGAAAATACGGAACACCATCTTCAGGGCTGCCGACGGTAGGATTCGAAGCCACTGTCTCCCGAATACAAGCTCACAACGGTGCAACATTAACCGCACTGCCAGCTCGCTCGGTGATGGAGTTAAGAAAACGAATTGCTAAATGTTTCGTGTGCAGTTTTTTTTTTCTACACAACTGTGAAACCTTTGACGTTGAAGAAGAGAGAAAGATGCAGAATTGAAGCAAACAGGATGTGGGTTCGGAGGAGAATGGATAAAATAAAATGGGTGGATAAAGTGAAGAACAGTACTGGAAAAAATCAAGGAAAAATTGAACTCTCCTAAACCTGATTATAAAGAGGAAAGCAAACTGGATGGGACATATATATTGAGAGAAAAATGACTTCTAACAACAGCGGAAGGGCAAAAGGAACTAGGTGGGAGAAGAATAACAATTCCGAAGAAGTGAAAAGGAGAAGATACCAAACTACCAAACAGTTGGCCTGGGGCAGGAGCAGATAGCGACAGCTATGGTGTCAGGAACCTACCAATAGGCAGAAAACCTTATGATGGTGAAGATTCCAGGTGACGACCGTAACACGTATTTAAGTGCGTTGGTACAGCATGTGTTCAGAATGTGCAACCTCACGTCTCACACATTGTTAATAACGATCCTGAAGATTGTCAAAGAGTTGACTGATGAACGCAAGGAGACAAAGAAAGACTGCTCTCCTCTCGTAATTTGAAAACCTCTCACCGTCAAACGGGTCCTTTCATCAGTGGGTTATTTATTTTGTTATTTACCTAGCATTACAAACATCACTAACATACAAGAAAATGATCTAGCTAATGTATTAAACTATAGGTACTAATATTATAAAGAGAGAAAGTTTCTGGGTTGGTTCGTTTTAGGAGGCTTTTTTTCTGAAACCACTCAACCATTAGAAAGCTTATATTTTCTATATTCTACTTCTTCTTCTTATTATTCGATTTCGAACGTCGTTTCCCTTCACGCAATTCCATGAATAATATTGTGCCATATACTGTGGTCTGCTGCTGTGTGTATTATTCTTTGAAGTGACAAATTCATCAAACTCTTTATCTGCTCAATGTACCGGGTCAGCCATTTTCCATCAATGCCGCCTCGGCGGATGACATAGCCGAACAATTTAAATATTTGCCTTTGGTTGTTGGACTTGAAGGATACCAGCAAGATATAGCAGATGTTTTTGATTCAGGAGGTCAAATGGACTTTATGCTATTGACTTATTCAAGACTTTTCATAGGTATATCATGGGAAGTTACGGACGAAAATGAAGGCTATTGGACTAGACGAAGTAGTTGAATGAACGGCTAAATTTCTAGAAAGAATTCAGGGAATTAGAGTAGGTGAAGGGCTATCTGATCCTGTTATTATTAAGAGTGGGGCCCACATGCGGCATTATTGGACCTTCATGTTTTCTAGTAGGTTATGCATATTCAGTCCTACGCCCGAGTGGGTCCTCAAAGCTCCACCATTAGCTGTCATAGATGGCCTAGGCATCACTGAAGATATGTACTATGGAAAGGAATGAGGCGTGAGGTAGTTTCCCGCTGCTTTCCTCGCTGAGCCAGAAGTTGTTATTACGTACCAGTCTGCCAAGCCCACTGAAATGCTTGCACCAACCGACCGTATGAGCAACATTTTCACACCATTCAAAGCAGGGACTGGATGCATAAGGAATAGCATTACTAGCATCGCTCTTACCTCAGTCACTTTCATATTCTCAAAACCAAGGATAAGACTGGGACGGATCAACGAAAGTACCAACATTGCTCTAGCCCATACCAGAAGACATAGTTGACTGTAAACACTAGGTCTCGCCAGCAAAGGCATTATGTTTTCTTTTATATAAATGATTTGAGTAAAAAACTGACCACAGATAAGGCTATTTGTGGATGATGTTATACTGTCTACGTGTATAGAGTAATGAATGGATTGCAGGATTGTGAGGAACAACAGGGGGACCTAGACAATATTGTGAGATGGACAGCGGACAATGGGATGAAAAGTCAACCATTGGGTGCGTGGATTCTGTATAATATGAAGTTTGCTTGACATAATATGTGATATCCAGTAGTTTTTCAGTTATAAGAACTCAAACAGACTAAGACAAAAAATATGTGGGTGGTTATTACTACACCTGAAACGGAGAACTATACGAACATTTCGCCCAAATAATCAAGGTTTAGGCACTCGGTCATTACGAATTTATTTATACAGAAGAAGCCAAGTGCGTGTGGGTGCAATCAAATGGAAGCGATAACGAAAATGATACAATTTTAGGTATAGTTGCTGATTGTTTGAAATTTCCAATGTTCTTATACCGGCTTGATAACTTGACCCCTGAACTAAAGGTCCGTCTGCTCTTAACGTTTTATTGCTACTCTTGCATGATCAGTTAAGGCTGACGGATAACACTGATGAAAATAAAAACCTCCAGACTTGACTGCTCAGTCTTTACGAGGATAACCATAGATGTTTTTTAATCATTCTCTAGGCCAGGGCCTCTCAAACATCCGAAATCTCACGTGTGCAAAGTGAGGCGCAGAGTTCCTGTGCACAGTGCATCGGTCCCACTCGGCTCTGCTCGGACCAACGCTTCGTCTCTGGGCTACTCGGCTAAGCTCGGCTCAACTCGGCTCAACTCGGCTCGGATTTGGTGCGCTACGGAGCAAGTGAGGAAGAGGGAGACAGTGGGAGCGAGCGAGACAGGCGTAGGGGAAGAGAGAGACAGCTCTATTGCTCCAAATCCAGGAGTGGGGCTCTGCACTCTGGTCAACCAAGCGAAGTCATCTTTTGCACCGTACACAGTGCATGCACCCTGAGAGGCCCTGCCTAGGCAGTTCTTGATCACTGAAAAGAGAAAGCAAATCTAAGTTCGTGAGCGCATGTTTATACACCTGCAGAGGCCCCAAGAAGGACTGACTAATTCTCTTTCAACACATCTTTACGATGAACAGCGCGGAAAGAGATGGACCATTTCAAGTATTTAAGATGTGCATTCTCGCAGGATGGTAACATAGTAACCAAACCAAAACCAAACCCCATGGCATTACAGCCCTTGAAGGGCCTTGGCCTACCAAGCGACCGCTGCACAGCCCGAAGGCCTGCAGATTGCGAGGTGTCACGTGGTCAGCACGACGAATCCTCTCGGCCGTTATTCTTGGCTTTAGAGACCGGGGCCGCTATCTCACCGTCAGATAGCTCCTCAATTCTAATCACGTAGGTTGAGTGGATCTCGAACCAGCCCTCAGGTCCAGGTAAAAGTCCCTGACCTGGTCGGTAATCGAACCCGGGGCCTCTGGGTAAGAGGCATGCACGCTACCGCTACACCACGGGGCCGCGTGGTAACATAGTAAGTGAGATTAAATCAAGGTGCATCAAAGTTATCGCAGTGAGCTCGTAGCTGCAATCAATCGTATTCTGTAAGAAAGGAGTCAGCTCCCGTAAATATATTTACACCGGTGTGCTTTTGGACATACTTTGCTGTACGGCAGTGAAATCTAGGTAGACTCAGGATATCTTATTCAAGTTAGAAGTAGCAGACCTAAACGTAGCGGGAATGATTTGTGGTACAAACAGGTGGGAACAATGCCAGATGGGTATTCGAGAAAAGGAGATACAGGCTAAGTAAGGAATTAACTCGATTGATGAAGTTGAACGCAAAAACCAGTTTCGATGGTGGGGTTATGTGAGGCGATTGGAGGTTACCTAAGAGAATAGTGTTGGGAGCTTGCATCCGGGAGATAGTGGGTTCAAGCCCCACTGTCGGCAGCCCTGAAGACGGTTTTCCGTGGTTTCCCATTTTTACACCAGGCAAATGCTGGGGCTGTACCTTAATTAAGGCCACGGCCGCTTCATTCCCACTCCTAGCCCTTTCCTATCCCATCGTCCCATAAGACCTATCTTTGTCGGTGCGACGTAAATCATGTTGTAAAAACAGGGGAGTATAGTCGACTCAGTCATGGTGGGTAAGAGAAGTAGAGGGAGTCCAAGATGACGATGATTAGACTCAGTTTATAAATGGTGTAGAACTGATGACGATGATGATTGTTGTTTAAAGGGACCTAACATCTAGGTCATCGGTCCCTAAGGTGTAGAACTAAAGGAGGCCACATAACTAGTTACAAATACAGAAGGTCGTTCGAGATCTCCGGTGACGAGTTTGAAGGCCGCTGGCGGCGCTGTTATCAACTTGAGCACGTCAAAACGGGGAGTGATGATTCACGTCAATACTGAAGACGTGTGTGTAGAGTTTCGTGATATTAGCTGCAACGATGCCGAAGCGGATTGACCTTACAGCCCTTTCCGATGCTAAATATAGCTATAGTGCAATCTAAGGAATGTGCAAAAAGCGTGATTTCTTGATATCAAATGACGGTATCAGTGCTGTATTGAATAAAAGAAGACAAAGGCCAACTGGGCTTAATTTCAGTGGGGAAAACAGGAAAATCCACGACCAGCCACCAGCCGTACACCAGAAGTGGTGAGGAAAGTGCAGTGAAGACCCTTGTCTCAGGTGGTAACCCTGTTCCCCAAAGGACTATCGCATGTAATTTGGTGATGTCTGTTTCAACAGTTAACACCATAATTGATAAGGACCTGCAATTAGAAAAGCGGCATAAGCATCGAGTAGCTGTTGCCTCGTCATACTTCGCAAGAAAGTTGTATGAGGGTTATCTGGCAGGGGATAGAGAGAAAAATTGGGTGACGTTAGAGTATTAGACGAAGCGTATGTGTACCATACTGACTGCAACAAAACCGTGCTCGATTTAATACAGCCCTAGAGACAAAAAATATAATTATTAATCATTGTATAAAGAACGCCAGTAAAGCTTTCCATTGATCATCGCTGGATACTGCTACAATGGCAACTTAACTATTCACACCGTGTTGCTAATAATGTGAAGGTGAATTCTACATACCATCTGCAAGAGGTTTTAACTCTCATTTGCGACACAGATGTCCCAGCACTGTATGGGAGCTCGAAAAATCAGGCATGGGTACTGTAACCTTTCCAAGGCATCAGTACATGAACCAGTTACCATTGTTCATAAATATGACGTTAGAATGGAGCACCATCGGTGAGCTTCGAACTCAGCCCGGTTTGTCGAAGCCTCACCCTCCCCTACTGGAATAGTTCGCTAGCCGAGTCGGTATTGCATTTTCGGGTCTGTGGACTGTCCGATGGGGCGGTAAGTCCTTTAGTAATAGTCTCTATAGTAGGGGGAAAAGTTAATTATGAGAGGAATACCATTTCATTACTAATGAGAAGAGAGACAATATCTTGTATAACAAATTTTACTTATACTAGTGAAACACATTATTTACATGGGTATGCCATACAAACACCTTACATATAGTAACTTGGGTGATCTTGACGTTTAAATGTTCGGTAGTCCTTTTCTACACTTCATTATACGTTTAAATATTCAAACTTAAGAAGGCGTTCCCTCTCGAACTATGACACTACCTCAGACTTAGAGAGGCGTTTCTTCTCTAATTATTTCACTCTACACTTATATTACATCACACACATATTTACTCACTATGGACACACCCCGCTGTAAATCTGTTTACCTACCAAGAATTAATATATTCAATTTGCCTCAAATTATGATTTAAGTTTGCTAGTATCGTATGAACTGAAATAGGCAATTTACACTCCCAATCCTTTGAAAGTCGCGTTACAACACTACCTTAAGGTAAACGTTGCCAAATATGCAGTATGATAAACACGCTCATTTCATTAGGATTTTTATCAACACATATATCAGGACATTATTTACACAACGATGTTACCTATGGACAAGCATTGAGCGACTTCAATACCAGACATCATAAACAAAATATTATAGCACTACCTGCAACAAATGGACAAGAATATACATTTCACATACACACAATGGGCCGCAGGTGGCCTTATTTACCTGCCGCTTGTGACAGTAAGCTTTACTGTCTCCTGCAATGAACTCAGGACCTTCTGAGACAGGGTATATCTGACCTGGAATTCCCTATACGCTGTGAATAATTAAAGAAATAAATTGGAGGGATCCTTCATTTAATGCTCATTTGGAATCTCTGCGACGTTGGCTCTACTTAAATTAACACGCGTAATCTTTGTGCCGAAAGGAAAAGAAACTCGCCACTTGTATCTGTTCTATTTCACTGAAGAAAACGCCTTCACTCCCCCGTTTAAAGGGGCTCATAAAACTCCCGCTGTGAGCTGTCCGTGACCCACTTCCAAAGAGCGGTTCACTAAGCCTTATCGGGCAATGGCTTCACGGCAAATAATCTATTCACTTCTTTCTATACTGGCCACAAATGGCATCACACAAATCACGGCCCTATATCCGGCCTAATCAACATATTCACATCGCGATATGCGCCTCGCGTGTCTTAATGACAGATTCCAAGGAGACTTCACATTTCATTTCACAATATATCTTGTGGCTACAGCCTGTTCAGCCATTTCATTTCCTCTCGGTACACTGACCACGATGCAAATTTAATGATGATCTCCTGCCACCAGGGTCCAAGTTAACTTGCGTATTCGCAAACTAATTAGCGATGTAAGATATATACCCCAATCTCATGCTCTCTTCGTTGTTCCAGCAGCTTTAATTTCTAGTAAGGAGGATTTCCTAAGAGCTTGTGAAGTACAAAAAAAATCAGTTACTGAGATATCTTTGAGGACTCCTATTGGCTGTAGAAAGATGATAATTGGAGTCGTTTACGTAGAATATTTAAGCCCTTTTACTTGACAGTACTTCACGTATAATTAATCTGAGGTCCTTAAATTTACGTCATGCATTATCAAACCCTTGTAAAAAAATGGAAGTAAAGTATGGTCGTTCCCAAACCATGAAGAAAGTATTCTATAAAAGACCCAAATAAAATGAAATTATAATTATTATCCCTCTGAAATGGCGTGCTTGCAGTCTACGTTATATCTAAGTGAAAAATTTACATATTTACAATGGGACACGACCTTCAAAGAAATAAATACTTGGAAATGTACTCAGCCTTCTGGATACCACGTTCACAGCTTTACAGGAGGGCACTCCATGGATTTAGACTGCTTGCATCACGTCATCGGCGATGTGAAGACCCATGATGACTTCCTGGCAGGTCTTACACATGACAGCGACGTTCCAGACGTTCTCGGCTACCAGGCGAAATTCCGGCAAACAGCTAGATGACTCGTTCACTCCGATACACAGGCAAAATTCTGGCATTCAACTGGACGTCGGCGTTCACTCCGGCGTTCACGTAGACATGTAAATGAGGGGAAATTATCTCAAGTGAATACGTTAGTTTATCACACACCACAATTTGAACATATGGTTGGATTTGCTCAATAGCACGAGCATTCCAACCCAATGTCGGTAATGTCCCAGAAGCCCGACATTAATCCCTTCTCATTTATCTATTCTTCTTGTAGGCAGCGATTATAGGCCCAGAAATTTCACTAGCTTCCCTAGAAACGACAGTGGTTAGGCCACTAATGTATTAGCATTCTCGTATTCATGATGCTAGTTCAGGCCTGTTCTAATGCACTTAGCCGTAAGTCGAGCTCTCAACTGTACTACGGATTACTTTAACGTGGCGCTGTCCTCAATTAGGTCTACACTGAGCCGTTTACTGACTTTCTTGGTAATTCATATTGATATCAAGCACGTTCGCTCCACCCACTTCGCTAAGTACGTCCCTATATATGTTAACTGAGCCGCATTACCTTAGACACATAGGAGGCTCGATGTACGACCTTTTCTACACACGGACATCGGTTATTACGGTTTCGTACCGTTCCTATTTATTAATTTGCGGCACACTGTACACGATAACATCTCACTCAGAGGGTGATTATTCCCACATACTCACAGACTTTAATGAATCACTGTATTACACTGCTCAAATTAGAAGATTATTTCTTCACAAACGACTCACACACGAACCACGACGAAATACTACCGTATTGGCGCTACATTGCAAAAGCACTGGGTAGTGTCTCCTCCTCAGCTCATGAATATATAGGCGCGCTACGCTAGAGACCCGAATGCTGAGGGTGGGGGAAAAAATGCAATCCTTTCTCACACATTGGTCCGTTAATACGCAACGTACAGTGACGAACAGGATATCAAAATGTAGCTCTTGTATTCCCATCTCCACTGAGTGACTGTTATTAAAATAACTTCGTAGGTTTTGAAGCAATCTTAAAAGCGTCCTTTAGTCTCTGGCGGTGAATGATGACGAGCACAGGGGATTCCTTGTGTTCCTTGGCACGGTTAGGGTCCAACATCTGTTAGACATTAAGACGCGCCCTTGTTTACAGCGTAGTTACCGCTATGTCAGTTAAGTAGAGCACTTCTCGGTCCCATAATTATGCGTAAAATTCCCTGATTCAAATGAATGTTTGCGCTTAATTATCCATTGGGTATTTTGCGATTTATGAAAATTAACAGAAATAAAACAGTTGAATGCGTTAAGTTGGCAGTGGTGAATAAGCGAGGAAAACAGGGTATAATGTTAGTTTTCACGTTGTATCTACTCTCTGGGCTCAGCTAGTGACCTAGATTCTTTGTCACGTGATAACGCGTATCGTTTCATCTCGCTTGCGGTGGGAGTGAGAAAACTTCCCGTACAAGCGCTCTTGCACCGCCTTGCTGCTAATTACCAGCAACTAGAGCTGGGTCGCGCGACTCTGGATATTGCAACTCGAGTCCTGGAGCGGGCAGAAAAATTCTAACTTGGGCAGTTTTTATCGTAGAATAACGCGGAAAACGGCATATTTCATCTCCTGGATATCATGACATACCATAGGTGACGTTGTGAACGGTCACAGTACATCAAGATAAAACATCCAGCTACTCCTCCCGTTCGACACGTCTATTTTTAGAAGAAATGGAGATGTAAACTGAAATCCGTGCAATTCCTTTTGCTCACATTCCGATGAAGGCACGTATATTTGTGCATTTGTACTCCTAAAAAGGACCTTAGGGAATAGACGTCCTCGCACTATTAATGGCCTCTGGAAAGCTTGTCAGGAGGAGTGGGATAGGATAGACATGCGAGCTTTGCAAAAACGTCTGCTGCAATGGAATTTACGTTAGAAATAGCTAGAAATGCTGGTTTTCCAATTGAGTACGATCCTTGGTGAAGACATGGCTCGTCATAAGCTAATTACCCTTCAAAGAAACTTCCTCAGAGATCCCAAACGATCTTCTGTAGATGATTTACTGAAGCTTTTAGTGAATACACAGAGGCTTGATGACTGAACGCTGAGGTGCATAACAGTCTATATTTAAGATGTATCTCTCCTGGTCCCTCGGTCCACCTTCTTACGCTTTTTAACCAGCAAGGCATGTGTCTGACTTTCTTACTTCTGTCACTTCAAATCCTCCGATTGTGGATACTG
The DNA here is from genome assembly GCF_040414725.1 of Anabrus simplex. Lineage (NCBI taxonomy): Eukaryota > Metazoa > Arthropoda > Insecta > Orthoptera > Tettigoniidae > Anabrus > Anabrus simplex. The sequence goes on from NC_090265.1 coordinate 1,669,592,658, forward strand.
CGGTATAAATCGATGAACTCTGTGAAAAAGTCACGAGACATTGTCTTAAATATGACATCCTTAAGCGTAGTAAACGAAAGCAATACACAAGCTAACCTATCAATCCGTTAGCACTTGCAGCTGGTGCAATAACGAGCATGATTTGACGAAAGCCCATATACTCGCAGCCATTTGTCTTCCGTCTTGTATGAATTCAAAGCTGTCACCTACCAGTCTTTTGCATGCTCACCAAATGTCTTTCAGTTAATGCACAACGCCATATTTTCCTTCCGTGTATGTGTGTGTGTATGTGTGTGTGCGCGTGCATTTATTGGGTCATCCTGAAGCAAGTAAAGTCGAAACCGGTTATAACGACTTCAAAGGGACCACCAATTGTTTTTTGATAGTTGCTTTACGTCGCACCGACACAGATAGGTCTTATGGCGACGATGGGATAGGGAAGGGCTAGGAGTGGGAAGGAAGCGGCCGTGGCCTTAATTAAGGTACAGCCCCAGCATTTTCCTGGTGTGAAAATGGGAAACCACGGAAAACTATTTTTAGGGCTGCCGGACCACCAATTAACGTCGTTATAGTCGATAGTCGTATTAACCGTTATGTTATATTGTTGCTAAAAATGCACACTTACATGGTTAATTAACAGAATAAAGTGAAACCTTAAAACAAAATAAGTGAAATAAGTCCTGCAATACAGTATTTATGCACTGGGGCTGAGAGGAATTTTTCTTATAATGTTTACACAACATGAACAGCAGTAATATGCCAACAAAATGTACAATAATAAGTGAAGAAGTAAATAGCAGTAATGTAAATTGATGAATAACGTCGCACACCAACTTGGTTAATAAGTGAGGTATTCTCTCTGTGCTTCGAAATCGTAGAAATCGTTCAATGTTTTACACCCAATCCCTTCAATATGCTGACGTTAATTCCCCATTTTTTAATAGCCATATTATGTGCGATTTTTTCCATATTGAACACTTTCCCCTTCTTTTGCGATATCTTCACTGCGTTGCTTGCCTTGACTATTTAACTATTTATATTACAATCTACTAAAAACAAGAGTTTGCAAATGATATTTACAGCAAGTCCCAAATATTCAAAAAGCAAAAATCATCATTGGACGTTATAGCCGATACATTTATCTGAAAATGTGACAAAAATACGTCTTTTTATACGATATGTCGTAATAAGCGATATCGTACTAAGCGAATTTTTAAATACACCATTTATATAGGATTTAAACGGGAACGTTAGATTTCGCTGTTTTATCCAATACGCCGCTACGTTAAAAGCGATGTCGCATGGTTAGGGAACCCGTTTGCAACGTCAGACTTTTTTGAACACTCCCTTCCTACTGCCTCCTCCTCCTCCTCCTCCTCCTCCACTTACGCTACATCCCCTGCCTCATGTTTAGGTTATTTTCAGTCATCGAGCATTCTTGTACTTTTGTGGGTTATGGGCTATCATAATGTACACTTGCCTGTTCTAGGCCCCCTAGTCTGTGATATGCTTTTGACAAAAGAGAGCACAGAGGAAATAGCTATTGTTTATGATAGTCAGTGGCGTACGCAAAGAGTGGGGGTGTTACCTGGTTTAACCCACGATTCTCCTTTGAACATTTGAATTTCTCTTAAATGAAAATTTAAGAAAAAGTATGAAATATTAATTGATTCTCTTCATTAGCTTCTCAAATTTGAGGAAACACCTGCGGAGAAAAGTAATAACAGCCTAATAATAATAATAATAATAATAATAATAATAATAATAATAATAATAATAATAATAATAATAATAATAATAAAAAATTCCGCCTGCAGTACCTACTGGGTGGATTGAGTAGCTCAGTAGTTGCTGTTGCCGAGTCCAAGCCCGGATAAACAATATTAAGATTTTTTTTTTTGAAAAATCAGCGTTCATAATTTCAGACAAAAGCAGATGACACGGACAGAATTGTAACTCAATTTGGGGACATCCAGCACGTTCATACATTGAAATACCTGGGAGATATTCTCATTTCCAATGGAAATGAAAAAAAAAATGTTTAAAAGAGAGGGTCAGGAAGATGGAGATGGCCATGACACCTACAAGTCCAAATCCATCTTCATCCAAGCCAAATTTAAACATTAGTATCGAACGAGTGTCCGCGTGGCTTGGATCATGTAGCTATCAGCTTGCATCCGGGAGATAGTGGGTTCGAACCCCACTGTCAGCAGCCCTGAAGTTAGTGTTGCGCGGTTTCCCATTTTTCACACCACGCAAATGCTGGGGCTGGACCTTAATCAAGACCACGGTCGCTTCCTTCCACTCCAAGCGCTTTCCTATTCCATCGTCGTCATTAGTCCTATCTGTGTCGGTGCGACGTAAAGGAAATTCTTTAAAAAAAAGCAACAAAAAGTCCCTTAGTGCACAGTGTTCAGTATGGAGTGCTTACGTATATTGAACGGAAACGCTGACAAGTGTGGCAGACTCAGACCTTGAAAAATGGAGAAAGAAATTTCCTTCAAAATATGTTGGGTCCTAGAAGACGCAAAATGACCAACATACCTTCCGGTTGAGATCGAACCACGAATTCTATATAACCATCGAAATAAATACGATGACGAAGAGGAAAATGAGACTGGCCCTTTGCAGACACATTAAAATTATGAATCAATAGAGGTTCTACAAGAAAACTGGAAAACACAGCCTGGGTGGGCTACACAGATGCACAAGAACCTAGCAAAAATGGATGTCAGGAAGGAAGAGATACAGGACAGAACAACATTTAGGAAGAAGGTAGCGAGAGTGATGGATGAACCCCAAAAGCTACTGACCAACTAAAGGAACATCTCGGCACAAGAGCGAGAAAGGACAAACTAAAGACTTAATGACCTTTGGCGAGAGTGAGAGTGACGTGGTACAAGGGGTAGGTAGACTATGTTCGATGAATAATAATAATAATAATAATAATAATAATAATAATAATAATAATAATAATAATAATAATAATAATAATAATAAGGAAACTAAAAGACCACCAGGGTTTTAATAAAGGCCAAAGTTGAAGACGGGACAGACTTGGACGGAAGAAAGAAAAGAGGAACACGGGCAACGAATGAAAGAGCACTAGGCAAAGATCAAAGCCCAGAGAAGACAGCTGAAATAGTAGGCCGATACGAACAAATAATAATAATAATAATAATAATAATAATAATAATAATAATAATAATAATAATAATAATAATAATTATAATAATAATAATAATAATAATAATAATAATAATAATAATAATAATAATAATAATTGTACCGGGAGGTACACCTCTACGCCGCACATTTAAATCTTGCGCCTAAAAGAACTCCTCTTCTGGAGAAATAGTGAACTTGATACTGATGCTTGTTGTTTAAAGGGGCCTAACATGTAGGTCATCGGCCCCAATAGTGAACTTGAAACTACACCTACTTCAACCATTACTCACAAGATGTCACTACAGTAACTGGACGTAATTTTCTTATTTTGAAGTTTCATGTACTGTATGAAATTCTACGTGTTTTGTTTTCCGCTCATCAAGAAGTTTGGCCATTCTCTCATAGATGTCACTGCTAGAAAACTATGATCATGCACCCTGGTGCGAAGTGAAAGAACTTTTTTGAAGAAGTTTTGTATTCATAAGTTATTTTTACTAATTGATATCCTTTAATGTTTGGCTTGGCAATGTTTATCTTTTCTTTCCGCCAGTTTTGAATCCAGCCAATCCCTAATTTTTGTAATTTATTTCCAACCAATCCCGTATTTCTTCTTCGACTTTGAGTGTAACTTTTGTATTGACCAATAAATTGAGAGGGTGTGGCTAGTTTATTCATGAAAAGTCTCGAACCTTCCCCGAGGGTTTATAAACTGCGGATTTTCACGTCTCTTGGCCATTTGATCAACATTTAACTTAGTGTGTGTGTCAAGTAGGAGGCGGGAGGCGCCTCTTTCATGAGGCAGCAGGTCTTCAGCAAGGTAATGGCCAGTTATCATCTTTATTTCTTGCTAGCTCCACAGTTTAACCTGAGGGAAAGGTCCGAAATTTTAACCATGTAACCTACTTTTCTACAAATGTAATTTTCTGCCGGCTTATGTAAAAATTTCATAATATATTTAACTGTAAATCGGGGATAGAGAGTGCTGTAGCCTCTCGAGCTCCCCTTCACATTGGTTTGAGGTGACTACGTTTGTAACTGGTCTTTTTCCTTTCCGTAATATCTTAATTTATTTTTATACGAGTCACCTCCATAGTTTGGGAATAGCCCCTGTTTCATCGGCCTAGTGCCCTTTAGGTTTTAAGAAGTCACATCGAGGAGTGCACGTATTCACCTCCTTTCATTTTGTGTTCGGGCCATTTATTTAACTGTTATTTCTTTTACACGAAGGCCCTATAGGTTGGGTACGAGATACACCTGTTTCAGTTTGTATGCTGGGCCATGGAAGGCCAAAAAGGTGTAAGATATTTTTGGTGTTGCCTTGAATTGGCTTGAAAACTGAGAACCTGTTAGCTCTTTTTCAAAGTAAGATTACTGAATGCCTTTTGAAGGCTTGATATTGTGAGTTGGGAGCCAGCGCTGCTTGTATTAGGGGATTTCTGCCCTTGTGTAAAATTGTACTCTTTTGTAAAGTTGAGCTGAGAGCTCAGGAAATGTAAAGCGAGAGGCTGAAAGCCCTGATTATCAAACAGTCACTAAAGTTCGGGTTTTCTTGCTTTGTCTAAACTTTATCATGGTGTCTGATATATCATTGTTATCTCACTGAGTGAGAATTTTGTTAACTTGTTGCTTTTTGAAGATATAACCTTCCATTTCAGTTTAAATTCTTTCTTCACATAGTAGTTAGACCCATTCACCCCGGCACCTTCTTTTACCTCTGCTGGTCCACGGGTAACCCCGTAACAACAATAATAATAATAATAATAATAATAATAATAATAATAATAATAATAATAATAATAATAATAATAATAATAATAATAATAATAATCATAATAATAATAATAATAATAATAATAATAATAATAAATTCCGCATTCCATACACGTATCATTAAGTGCTGAAAATAAAAACACAAATTCTTATAAATGATCAACTATTGGTAGGGAAATTTATAGAAATACTGCTGAACTGCATTTGTATAATCAATCTTAAAATCACCCTCCTCCCACTCTTAACAAAACTGTACGCAGGAAACTTATCAGATCATTTTGTTCTTATCCGCAGTATAAAGTGAAAAGAGAAAATGAAATATACCTCCTTAAGATATGTTTGCCGAAGCCGCCTCGCAGTTGAACAGGGAAGTTGTAAAAGTCTTGTCAAGGCTACAAATAGTTTGGGTCGGGCCAGTTGACGTGGGCGAGAACATTGAAGCTCGAATCCATTAGCGTTTTACGATTTCTCGATAACTTGAATGAGCTTGCTATTTATTGTCCAACTTAAGAAAGTTACTTTATTGCCACTTTCAAAGCACTTACCAGCTCACTGAGATAAAAATTAACGGACGACTATTAAGTGAAGCAATATCTAAACAAATATCACTCCTGCTAATTTAACATAGTAATTCTATTAGAATCATGTTACAGTCGTGGAATGTTTCAAGGTTTGATGATAACCAGGTGTTCGGACTAGTGCACGAACCGGAGCTGCCCAGGCGTACCGCGGTCCGGAAATAATGTGCACAGCGTAAATACTTCCAAAATAATGGAAAGCATCAGAAGATACTAAGCACGACTGCACAAATAAAATAGAGTAGCTGATATGAGGCGCCTAGTATCAAAATCAGCCAAATCCACTTACTTACATTTTCGGCAAATTGCAAAAAAATCTGTTCAGAATAAATCATTATCCAGAGTAACATATATTTAATCCTTAAATGTGCAATTTATTATTTCTTTTAGATATGATGGTTTTTCATTCCAAAAGTAATACATTATTATCAGAAATAATATTTAAAAAGTATTTGTCAAAATTAATAATTTATAATATAATTAATTATAATTAATTATTTATTTGGATCAGTAAAAAAGCCTCCGTGGCTCAGATGGCAGCGCGTCGGCTTCTCACCGCTGGATACCATGATTCAAATCCCGGTCACTCCATGTGAGATTTGTGCTGGACAAACCGGAGGCGGGACAGGTTTTTCTCCGGGTACTCCAGTTTTTCCTGTCATCTTTCATTCCAGCAACACTCTCCATTCTCATTTCACAGCATTTATCAGTCATTAATAAATCACTTCGGGAGTGGCGACCCCATCGTACTAATAGCCTATATCTGCTTCATTCATTCCATCCCTGACCCGGTCAATGACTGGAAAACAGGTTGTAGGTTTTTTTTTCCATTCATTATTTGGATCAGTCAAATTTTGAAGAATTTTGAATGTTTTGTGTACCGATATTTGCTAGTTGCTTTACGTCGCACCGACACAGATAGGTCTTATGGCGACGATGGGACAGAACAGGGCTAGGAGTGGGAATGAAGTGGCCGTGGCCTTAATTAAGGTACAGCCCCAGCATTTGCCTGGTATGAAAATGGGAAACCATGGAAAACCATTTTCAGGGCTGCCGACAGAGGGGTTCGAACCTACTACCTCCCGAATAATGGATACTGGCCGCACTTAAGCTACTGCAGCTATCGAGCTCGGTACCGATATATGCAAAGCTGTACGATTACTGTAGCTGCTGCCACACTTCAATCTCAGAGATATCCTTGCTCACGAATTCTCTGAGGTAAACAACATTTATTAATATACTAGTGACCCAGAGCGACTTAGTCTGCAAGGTGGAAGTAAATGCTCACTTGCAAAATTGTAAAGCAGATATAACAAGCAAGAAACTTCTCCTTTGCACATATGCAATGCTGTGCATTTATGGGTTAACGTTAATATTTTTTATTAGCCATTTAACGTAAAATTTCAAAATATAAAATTCTTATGGAATATTCTTTATGAAATATTTAAGAAACCAAGTTTGGACGGGGTGGTGTTTGATACTGAAATTAGGGTTTAGCGGGTTCTCAAGCAATGGAATGAAAGATTTGAAACTACGGGTAACTCTGAAAGAGGTGATATTGACTGTGTATTACAATAATTACATTAATATTTAATGGTTACTAGTTTAAATGATTCATTTTTCTGAAAAGCGATTTTTTTCTTACCATCTTATAAAGGAAGGTGTCATTTCATTACAACACAATGAAAATGAAGCTTGGTATATTACACTTTTTCTGCACTTACTATACATTTCTTCCTCATAAACTACTACGACTTCTTTTTCTTCAGCCTGGAGTCCTAGATCTTTCTGTTCTTTTCTGAACAGACTAATACTGAAGCAGCTTATTATTCCTCCATTCTTCTCCACAATTTGTTATTAATTTTGACACCACACTCAATCCGAAGTAAAGCCTTCGACAGTGTAACATGCGCAGTAGCTGTAAACGCACACGCAGCGCATGCTGTGAAGACACGGGAAGCGCTGATTGGCTGACAGGAATTTGGCGGACTTTGACACTACAAATGTCATAATAATGTTACTTGCTTTACGTCCCACTAACTACTTTCTAGCGGTTTTTCGGAGACGCCAAGGTGCCGGAAATTAGTCCCGCAGGAATTCTTTTACGTGCCAGTAAATCTACCGACACAAGGTTGACGTATTTGAGCATCTTCAAATACCACCGGACTGAGCTAGGATCGAACCTGCTAAGTTGGGGTCAGAAGGCCAGCACTTCAACCGTCTGAGCCACTCTGCCTGGCTCCAAATATCACGATAGGTGTTGAATTTGACGGATATTGAAACTCAGACTCGTATTTGACTATGCATTTTAATGAGATAAAACTGTTTTTAATCCAAAATCATGGATGCATGGAGTTCCTCGGGTTAAAAACTGTCCATAGCGATGTGTAACTCCATTTTCTCAACAAAAAGTAAATATAAATAAAATAGATCTGGCGGCTTTTGATACTGGGTGCCTCATCTGTCAAGTGACACTGACGTACTGATAACGTAATCCGATAATCATTATTGCTTCCGTTTCTTTAATTTAGCTTAGTCTCTTTGTGTATCTTTATTTCTTAACTTTTCTTGTTTCATTGCTGATTATGAGATAATTATTCACAATTTTTATCATTGTTATTAGTGTCTATTATTACTAGGGGGCGGATCTTGTTGTAATGTTATCTTTTTCCCCTTTGCATTAGGACGTCGCTCAGTGGGATAGAAATTCATACTCGTACAAATGTTCAATTACTGATAATATTAATGGTCAAATACTGGTATATTTGGAGACAAAACATGCCGGCTTCAGTTCCTGGAAGCGAGCTGGAAGCCAGCAGCCAATCCCACCTTGCACCCTGCTGAGTTAACGAGTTCTGAGTGACCTTTTTCTGGTGTGGAGAGGTTGCCAAACCACTTCCTTCAAACTCTCTTCAGTCTTTACCCGTTCTTCGTGCCAAGCGCAGTAGAGTGTTTGGCAACTCCGGCTACAGTAGACATAGTAAATCCTACAAGCCGCTAATAGACACCGGACTGTCGCTAGAGTGTCGTGGTGTGACACGTGGTCGTCATGTTTTGTCCTCAAGTATACTTAATTGATATAGTTCTATATATGTTCATATTGTTAAGGAATTTATTTTTGTAACTGTTTGTATTATTATCACTAATATTGTTAATATTTCCCTAAATGTTATGTAGGCCTAGTAGCCTGCCAACATGCATTTTAATTGGGATGAAATATTTTTCTAGTACCCACAGGAACTACTGCAAATTCAATTCTAATCTGTTGGAAGCATCTATGGCTTTAGTAACAACATTGGCAGCTTCAAATTCAGTTTCAACATTTGTTTTTACAAATGGAGCTATCACATTAACTGCTATGGCCTCACTTTTTGTTTTTCTACAAGTACTTTGTTTACCATATAATTTATTTAGCAATTTCGACTCACAATCGCGCAAATTGTAGCTCAAACCATTTTGCGAAGAATGACAAACAAAACTTGCCTCTTCAGGCTTTACAACTTTATTATAAAACATATATCCACTACCTTGCTTACACCAGAAGCTCTAACAGTTTTGCAATGCTTCTGATATACCATGTGCTTATTTATGTCTCTACGGCCACTAAATGCAATTGAAAATTGTCGATTACAACAGTGCATATAACCTCATCTTTCTCCCCTTTTTCATTATTTCTATTTTGCTTTAGAAATGGATATTCCTTTTCAAACTCAGTTAAGAAGATACACTTCATCCTCGACATTTTAAGAAGAACTTGTTAACTTGTTATACTAATTTTATAACCAATAACTAAAAGAAACTTTATCTAACAATCATTATGTAAATACGCTTTGGCTTGGCGTAGCTTGCCTAGCGAAGTGAACGCAAGGAGCATATTGAATACGTTGCAAAATTATTAAAATACTATTTTACAGAATATATAAACATTTGCCGAAGTAGAAACAAATGAAAGAATTATGAAATTTGCTTTCAAAAACATCGTGATCGGATTTATAATACAAATAGTGATGTCATCTAGTGACTGAAATTGAAACTAAGTAACGTTAAATGTCCAGACAATATTAACATTTTATTTATACGGATAAATGTTTTTATTATTACAGTATTATCACATACCCTCATTGCTCTCAGTGATGTAGCCAATTATTGAAGATGGGTAGGGATCATCTCTAACTACTTGTGCATGTTTGTGACATAAAAGCTTGGGTTGGTTGCATCTGAGGATTTACAAATAACGGAAGAGGCGTAATTTTCACGTTCTGTCTCGTTAATTTCTGCCAATTTGCATTGTTTACTGTTTGGAAAAAAATAATATTAAAAAAATTATTTTGAGTTCACTATCAAAATGGACTAATGAACATAGAAACCTGCCGCTGATTGAGCTTTCAAAAAGCAATATTATATAGTAGAATATCAGCTAGGTGTAGCTGATTGCAATACACCCTTTAAAGAGCGTCTGGAAACCGATTGCTTTGATTTGGGACGCCACGTCTAATTAACAAAACTCGAGTTACATTTGACATTCGCCGAATCGAACGTAGGGCAAAAATAATATATGTCTTAGAGCTGGAGGTCATAAGAAAATTTGTGTAAGGAAATAGTGTTATATAGCAAACTGTGTGACGCGATGTTACCTAGCAACAGTACCTTGAGAGCTACACAGGCCTTGGATCTGCATAAAGACAGCTGCAGAGGCCGTGGATCTGTATCAATACTTCACATCTTAACGTGCACGTTTGCTAGGTAACATTCCGTAACACATTTGAGGGATTCACAACCAAACTCTGCCTGCTGTCATTTCTTGATGGATACAGTACTTTTGCATCCATCTCTTGGCACAGGCCAGAGTAAAGTGTAGCTTCCACTGAAGTCCCAGTCAACATCCATGGCTGTGACAATATGGAAGTTGCTGGGGTATGGGTAGTGCTGAGTAATGACATTCAGAGCATGACTAGTGCATCTGAGGGTTATGAAAGGTGCTGCTCATAGGGTCAGTCGTGCTGCAATAGTACTTTCTGACCCAGTGAGGAAAGCAATGGCAAACTACCTCACTCCTCATCTTGCCTAGTACGCCTCATTTTGGTGCTGCCATTGGTTTTTGGGGTTTCCTTATAACCGCATAACCTGTGGTGGTGCTATTTGAGGATCCAACCAGCCTCTGGGCTGATGACCTAACAGACAGACAACCAAACTGGACAACGTCCACCAGTGGTCAAGTTGGGGATTAATGCAATCTGGAAATAACAATACTTCGATTTATTCACTGCGATAACAAACTAAGTCCATAACTCATTTGCTACTTCACAGAGGGCAACACTTCCTGTCAAGGTGAAGGTTGCTATGCATTTGTCATTGCCATAGTGGACCAAGTCCATTAATCTACAGTCCATCATTATTTGCCATTGTATATGTTTTATTTGGTCAATATCTACTGATGATATTTATGTCTCTAATTCATCCTAATTCCTAATTCATCATTTGACACATCATCTGATTCAAACTAAGGTAGGTCAATCGGAATTATTACTAGTTTTAATATTTTGCAGAATGGAAATAGAAACACTTAATTTTACAGTGATCAAGATAAAGAGGGATGAATTCTTATCAACAAAGGCTTTGGAGGAAGCAATCACCAATAGGTAAAATATTGCTGATGGTCATGCCTTCAAATGGTCACAAATAAGGTGGTTAAGAGTGACGAAACCTTTCGAAATATTTTTCAAGGAATCTCTGAATGAAGGTATACCTTTCTTGGAGGTAAAACTTGCGCAAAACCAGAGTGCAGGACGATCATTATTATCATTGTGAACTGTTATTCTAAAGCCCATATATTGAATTCAACGACGAAACTTTCCAGCTAAGAAGAAGCATATGATGGCCTACTGCTCTGTATATCGTGAAGTAATCATCACTTCTTCATGAATCTCCGAGCTGAGAGTACTGCAAGGTCAACCGATGCTGTAAACAACGAAGATTACAAAGATGAATTTGTACGCACTGATTGAGCTGAATTGTGCTGATATGAGTGTGTGATATAAATGTCAAATTTCTATCCGAGTATTAAGGTAAGGGTTATTCTGCCCGAAGGCAGGTCCGAACCTCCACAGAGGTGTTCCTGAGCCGGAGTTTACGTGCGGTAGGGTGGCCAGTTCCTTTCCGATCCTCCATTCCCTTACCCCCCACCAACAGCGCGTGGCAACCCATCCAACTCCTGACCACGCCCAATGTTGCTTAACTTCGGAATCCGGTGTTTCAACACGGCTACGGCCGTTGGCTTCGTATATTAAAATACTCGTATAATACAAGCACAAATAGTCTGATTCTGGTGACTATTACAATGTAAATTTAACATTTCAATACACTGCTTAAATTGTAATTATTGTTTAACCTAATAAATTAAAATTCACAACCAGAGTGAAGTAAGTCCATTTTTTTAGAAAATGAAATTGTTCACCAGAATTAATAACGTGTAATAATATTTGTATGCCAAAATGTAAGTTAGAAAATACCATATTTAGTAAGCATTTTCTAAAATTAATATAAATTTCAAGGAATTAATTTTGAGCTAGAAATTTTACGACCCATTTTCTCTAAACTATTCCAAACGGACTTGGTTCACTTTGGTTGTGAGCCCCTCAACTTGCTGAATGACATATTTATGACCATTTAATTTTTCCAAAGGAAAATTTAATAATTATTTCTTATATGCCACATGTGATATGGATTTACTTTTAGCAAATTGAAAGGATTTGGTCACTAGGTCCTTGAGAAGAAACCTAAGCAAGTGTTTGAGACTAGATGTGAGGGAACAAGAAGAAAAGGAGACGGGCGTCCACGAATGAATTGGGATCAGATGGTCAGTGAGATTGCGAAGTACTGAGGGAAAGACCTCAATGAATTAAGGTGATATGAACGGGAGAGAACAGAGTACCCAAGATGGTTGAACGCCAGACGCCAAGGGGCAGAAGGGAGCGGTGTATAATAATAAAAAGACGAAGAAGAAAAAGAAGAAATAGCTAACAGAACCGGTTTCTGAATATCTGTAGAAAAAAAAATGATATAAATAAAAATGTCCGCCTCTGTGGTGTAGTGGTTAGCGTGATTAGCTGCCACCCCCGGAGGCCCGGGTTCGATTCCCGGCTCTGCCACGAAATTTGAACAGTGGTACGAGGGCTGGAACGGGGTCCACTCAGCCTCGGGAGGTCAACTGAGCAGAGGTGGGTTCGATTCCCATCTCAGCCATCCTGGAAGTGGTTTTCCGTGGTTTCCCACTTCTCCTCCAGGCGAATGCCGGGATGGTACCTAACTTAAGGCCACGGCCGCTTCCTTCCCTCTTCCTTGCCTATCCATTCCAATCTTCCCATCCCTCCACAAGGCCCCTGTTCAGCATAGCAGGTGAGGCCGCCTGGGCGAGGTACTGGTCATACTCCCCAGTTGTATCCCACGACCAAGAGTCTGCAGCTCCAGGACACTGCCCTTGAGGCGGTAGAGGTGGGATCCCTCGCTAAGTCCGAGGGAAAAACCGAACCTGGAGGGTAAACAGATGATGATGATGATGATGATGATAAATAAAAATGCTCCAGAATTTATAATGACAGAAATTGGTCGAATAAGGATAGTAAAGAAATTCAAATATTTTGGAGAAACAATTCAAGAAAATGGTTTCGAAAAATCCGCTGTAGAAGATACACAAGATGTTCTTTTTTTTTTTTTTTGCTAGGGGCTTTACGTCGCACCGACACAGATAGGTCTTATGGCGACGATGGGACAGGAAAGGCCTAGGAGTTGCAAGGAAGCGGCCGTGGCCTTAATTAAGGTACAGCCCCAGCATTTGCCTGGTGTGAAAATGGGGAACCACGGAAAACCATCTTCAGGGCTGCCGATAGTGGGATTCGAACCTACTATCTCCCGGATGCAAGCTCACAGCCGCGCGCCTCTACGCGCACGGCCAACTCGCCCGGTGTATACACAAGATGAAAAGAGCATACGGTATAATTAGGAATATCTACAACAAAAAGGGGTTTGATCTAAAAACCTCAACACTACAACACAGTAGTCAAACCGGAATACCTATACGCGAGTGAATGTCTAGTACTGAATTACAAGATAAATAAATTAGAAGTACCGGGAAGAAAAATTTTACTCGGTCCGCTAAGAACTACAGAACTCTGGAAATCAAGAAGTAATGATGAGATAGACTATACCGGAACATAGAAAAAACAACAGATACAATGCGGCAGAGGCGATTGATGTTTTGGATATTTATGCAGAATGGATGACAACAGGTTAACTAAACAGATCTTAACATATCTTTGGAACAAGAAGTCAACAACAATATGGATTCAAGAAGTCAAGAATGATTAGGAAAACAACAACATAAGGGAAGAAGAAGCAACAGAGAGGGAGATTTTTAGAAAGAAATGATTAAAAACGGGAGAATTCCAAGGTGGGGAAGGAAAGAAAACAGGCTCAAAATGGTCCGAGACGAGGAAAAGGAGGCATAGTGAGCAGATGAAGGAGTGTTGTAGGAAGAAGAAGGAACAACAAAGGATGAAGCGTTGAAATCGTGACGTGGTCCCTAGAAGAAGAAGAAGAAGAAGAAGAAGAAGAAGAGGAAGATGGACAAGAAGAGTAAGAAGAAGAAGGAGAAGAAAAATAAGGTCAGTTTCAGATTAAGATAACATAGCTACTGGGATTTTAAACAGACATTTCAGTGAGGTCATTGTCGGAAGAAACATAGAAACCATTTTCAGTATCATGCACGTAACACTAAAAATGTTCTGTCATGCTTCAAATCTTATTAATACTTCTGAATATTTCTATGGAAATGGAGGGGGATTCAGTTAGGTGAGCCCCCTCTGTTAGCACCACTGATTACTTTTCCTCCTCTTGTCACTAGTGCTGTTTCGTCGTGCGTTGTGGAGTGGCGTGCGTATTGACTTAGTTGCTCTAGTCGCTGAACAGTTTCTTCTTCTCGTAGAATATATTGTTCCTTCAGTGGTCTGTTCTGACATATTTACTGACTGCTTTACTCGGTCAGGTGCCGTTCAATTTTAAATAATAACCAATTAAGTTGTCAGAAATGTATTTACCTCGCATAACATATAATGCTGGTCATCAGCAGTCTTAATCTCCCCGAGTCACCCACGTCCAGCCTGTGGCCTACATAGAAATTAGCTGTCTTGCTGAGCCGGCAATAAATAAAGAACAGCCGTATACTTACGGGCATATCATCATGGAACACATATACCTCCTGCAGACACAAACTGGTTGCTGAAGACATAATGACAAGACAAATGTGCAGGAAATACCGCTGAATAATCAAGTGTTGGATAACTAGCATGGCTCTACGTAACTTCACATTTGTCACTGTCAGAATAAAACAGCCATTACTTTCGGCCCGTGTTTTCACTAGATGTAATCTAGTTGATGGTACTGCATTACTCTGAGAAGAGGTTCGCAAGTGGGTTCAGCCATTATTCAGGCCTTTCCCTGGTCCAGTCAAAACTCGATATTATATCGAATCGCCAGGTGATGTCAAAATTATTTTACCAACGCCCTATGTAATTTACAGGCCGTGAGGTTCAGAGAATTGGAATGTGTAGGAAGGCTGGGAGGAATGAAAGCAGAGAATAGCCCACGTGTTAATATTTGATTAAAAGTACTGTTTGATTGAATTTTATCGTACCTATAATCGAGTTTAAATCATTATTACAAAGCAAAGTCAAGGCCCACGGAGTGGAATATAAAGACTTGTATCCATAACCACGACTGAAAGTGGGATACTACGGTTAAATGCCAGCCTTTGCTTCTGGAAATTAACATATGTGTATATAAAGGCTTGTATTCGTAACATGACTGAAAGTAGGATACTACGGTTAGTGTTATAAATGTCAGCCTTTGCTTCTGGAAATTAACCTTGTTAAAGTGTTTACCCCAGTGAAAATCGTTTCTGATATTAACACCTAGGTACTTACAGTGATTGATCCCTTTGAGGTACTTTCACTTCATCAACACAATGATTAAAACTGAAAAGACAACTCCTCTTGGTGAAAACTACAAATATACTTATCACAGCGTTTACTGTCATATCCTAGTCTGCTGATCATTTCACAATTTTGTCCAGGTCTTTTTGCAATTGCTCTCGATCCAGTTATTTATTTATTTATTTATTTATTTATTTATTTATTTATTTATTTATTTATTTATTTATTTATTTATTTATTTGTTTATTTATTCATTTAAATTTTTAGCCACCATAGGACTACTCAGGTGAGGTTTAAGGAGCTTTTCCTACTTGTTATCAGCCCAATACTGTTTCATCTTTTCTGAATGTAATTTTTTCTGCTTCTGGAATCACTCTTCCTATTCTCAGTTTGTTGATCTTTGTCTGTAGTCTTGTGTGTTTATCTTTCAATATCTTGAGTGTGTTTTTTCTGTATTTTAAACCTTCTATTGTAATATGTAACTCTCTCATGTCTTCTTTAAGTTCTGTGATCTATCTAATATTATTCTTACTCTTCCATATTTTTTCTATTATTTTTATACTGATTCTATTTTCTGGTGACAGTATTAGATACCCTAAGAATGATATTCGTTTCTGTTTACATTGTGTTAGTCACATGTTCTATTTCCTTATAAACTGTTTCATTGGTAGCAGGTCTCCAGACTCCGTTTACTTGATAATTTTTATTTAAACAGGTTCTCACTATTCTCCTTTCTAACTTGAGTACTATGTCTATTGTAACTGTGTTTGTTGTTTTGAATAACGTTTCACATACATATGAAATTTATGGCTGGGTGACTGTTTTGTAGTGTTTCAATTTGGTTGCTATTGAGAGACCCATTTTATTATATATATTCTTGGTAACATGCTGTGCAGTAACCAGTTTATCTATTCTATTTTGCCATGCTGGTTTCTCGTTCAGGTTGTATGTGATTATTTCACCTAAATATTTAAATTTTTCTACAATTTTTATTTATTTATTTATTTATTTATTTATTTATTGCTATTTGTTTAACGTCGCCCTAACACACCACAGGTTTTCGGCTACTGAAGGATGGGAAAGGGCTAGGACTGGGTAGCCACCGTGGTATTAATTAAGATACAGGCCAGTATTTTTCTGGTGTGAAAATTGGAACACCACGGAAAACCATCTTCAGTTTTGCCGACGGTGGGATTCGAACCCACTCTCTCCCGAATGGAAGCTCACAGCTGCGCGACCCTAACCACACGGCCAACTCGCTCGGTTCCTGTTGTGCCTACTTATTAATTACTCTTTCTAGTATAACATTATCCGCAAACAGCGTTACCTGTGCCTCCAGTTCTGTGCTTATATTTAAGTACATACAGAAAATACAATATAAAAGTCAAGTAAAACTGCCTTTCAGAATCGTAAATATTACAGGATCAGATAATGTTTATCCTACTCTAATTCTCTGAGCTATCTATTTTGTAGACTACAAATAATTAGAGTTTATTCACTACAATTGCACCTGTTCAATTAAGCTTACGTTTAGTAGTAACTGGAACAGACCTTCCTCGCTAAGCACGCTCTACATCTGAGAGACGACGGTCAGTTCATTTCTGCCTTTCAACAGATGTGATCATTAATGGCGCTGGGCTAATCTTGCATTTTAACTTCTGACAGGTTGACAGGCGAGATGTTGGCCTCTTAACGTGCATAATTCTGACATTTAAATGTTGTGATGAAACAAGAAAAATACTTGTAACACTTAACCTTTCCTTCCAATGTGCCTTGCAACTGCGAAACATATCGACCGCTTGTGACGTTAGACATGAGCGAAAAGGTTGCAATAATAGCATACTCATGTCTCATCTCAGTCAGTCCAAGTTGACCATTTCTCTTTTCGTACCAGAAAAGGATTAAGACAGATACCCTACCCTTCTTCTTCTTCTTTTTCTTCTTTATCTGTTTACCCTCCAGGGTTGGGTCTTCCCTCGGACTCAGCGAGGGATCTCACCTCTACCACCTCAAGGGCAGTGTCCTGGAGCTTCAGACTCTGGGTCGGGGGATACATCTGGGGAGGATGACCAGTATCTCGCCTAGGCGGTCTCACCTGCTGTGCTGAACAGGGGCCTTGCGGGGAGATGGGAAGATTGGAAGCGATAGACGAGGAAGAGGGAAGGAAGCGGGCGTGGCCTTAAGTAAGGTACCATCCCGGCATTTGCCTGAAGGAGAAGTGGGAAACCACGGAAAACCACTTCCAGGATGGCTGAGGTGGGAATCAAACCCACCTCTATTCAGCTGACCTCCCGAGGATGAGTGGACCCCGTTCCAGCCCTCGTACCACTTCAAATTTCGTGGCAGAGCCGGGAATCGAACCCGAGGCTCCGGGGGTGGCAACTAATCACACTAACCACTACACCACAGAGGTGCACTGGACTAATGTTTGCTTTATTGGAAAGTTTAATTTCATTTCATTTACATAAGATACTTTATAAATGCACAGAAATTATAAAACAATGTGACGCTTGGCTAATAATTACAACACTCTGGATTTGGAAACTTACTTGAAAATATTCACTTGTTGCAGTTGTTGGATCAATGGAACCTAGTGTTTTACAAGCATAATTACTGGAATGAAAGATCAGCATCTACATTAACTGTATTACTATATTTCGTTTTAATTTGTGTGAGAGCAGGACAGGTACACTGTTGTCATCAAAGGCATTTCATTTCTAGAAATTATAAGGTATATGGGAGTCATGGACTCAAAAGTCGATCAAAAATATTGAGTTACTGTGAGCTAGCATCCGAGAGATAGTGGGTTCGAACTCCACGGTCGGCAGCCCTGAAGATGGTTTTCCGTGGTTTCCCATTTTCACACCATGCAAGTGCTGGGGCTGTACCTTAAGAAAGGCTTCCTTCCCACTCCTACGCCTTTCCTGTCGCATTGTCATTATAAGAACTATGATACATTCATGGAACTTCCTGGAGCTAAACATGCTACTCCATCTCATTCTCCACCCATATCGTACTTAAATTTATTCTTCATTTTCTCTCGGCCAAAATTCTTCGGCTAGTTGAACTTCCTAAAGAGAGGGCAGTTCACCTTCAGTTTCAAAGAAGGGGTTACTGATCCACGAGATGTTCTCAACCAGAGACAGAAAATATGGTCTGAGTGTGGATATTAGCAATTCCAAGTGGCTCACAATTACATCACTTACATTGCCTTGCAGAAGGCCTATTTCTTCATTTTCCGCTGTTAACATGTGCCATATATCGGCCAGGTTAAGGGTAACATATACCTACTGTACCTAAGATATAAAAGAGTGAAGACATACAGTAGTTCCTAAGTTTAGTTTAATGGTGTATGGATTTTGTGTGTACAATAAAATTTCACTCTTTAATTACAACTTACATTAACATGGATTATCGTAGCTCCCCCCACCTCCCAGGGGTCCGCAGTCCACAGTTTGGGAATGGCTGCTCTAGAAGTCGCAAGACTAAGTAAATTATATTTGGAGTACTCATACAAGTAATTTGAGCCTCCGTGGCTCAGGTGGCAGCGCACCGGCCTCTCACCGCTGGGTTCCGTGGTTCAAATCCCGGTCACTCCATGTGAGATTTGTGCTGGAAAAAGCGAAAACGGGACAGGTTTCCCTCCGGGTACTCCGGTTTTCCCTGTCATCTTTCAATCTAGCAACACTCTTCACTATCATTTCTTTCCATCTGTCATTGAATAATCATTGCCCCAGAGGAGTGCGACAGGCTTCGACAACCGACACAAATCCCATCCTCCCCGCTAGATGGGGGCTTCATTCATTCCATTCCTGACCCGGTCGCATGACTGGAAACAGGCTGTGGATTTTCATGCAAGTAATTTAGTTTGCTTATGATCAATTCATTCTACCTGGCAGCCTATTTACGTTGCAGGCAATGCTACAGTGCAGACATATGGAATGAAAATAATCTCAAAGACAAACATTTAAGACAGTTTCACACTTTCAAAAACCTCTTCGCTTAAATATCGATGACTCAGACACTCAAAAAGTCAAGTCACTTACTTACCTGGGTTGGAAGACTATGGAGGATGAAGTTAAACATCAGGCCTGAACAGCTGTTATGCAAAAGGAGAGATTACTGTGCATCAGTCAACTTTCGACTGAGAATATGTGGACTGTTGCATGTGATGCCTCTGAAACCTGGAAATGAAAATAACCACCTCGATGTTTTCGAAATGTGATGCTATCGTAAGATCACAAATTTGACCTGGAGAGATAACAGTGTGTCTAAAAGGTACGGTGAACAAAATGGCAACGCGTGGTAACACTGAGTGGATGCGCATGTGAATAGAAAAATACATCTCGAGAAGTGTCTAGTAGCGTTGAACACACGGAGCTGAAGCATGTTAGTCTGCTGCGGCCAGTGGACTGCAAAGCGTGTGAAGAGTCTTGTCACAGTGTAATGGAGCAATGCATAAACACCAAGTTTTGTTACAAATTGAGAAAAACGGCGACGGAGACGCATGTGATGGTGGTGCAAGTGTACGGAACAGACGCCGTAAGAAGAAAATATATTTACGACTGGTTCTAACGCTTTCGGGATGGGCAGGAAACTATTGATGATGAACCGCGTCTTAAACATCCACCGTACTCTCCGGATTTGGTGCTTTCTTGTTTCTCCGCCTCAAGGGAAGCCTGAAAGGTACACTCTCTGCTGACATACCGGACATCCAAAGACGTATGACATCAGTGCTTTGATCGATTCCAAAACACCCCTTCACTGCCAGTTTCCAGCAGCTGTAGTCAACTTGTCCAAAGTGTATTACGGCCAACGGGGGATACTGTGAAGGCGACTAAAATATTTTGCATGTAACTTCAGTTTTCATAGTGTTATCGTATCATTTACCAAACTTCTTAAACACACCTTGTATATCAAAATTCATGGTTCCAGACACTGCGAATCAACCTATATTAAACCTTCACATAATCCAGAATCGAAGTCTCGCACAATGTGCCACTCTAAGGCTTCGTTGAAGGAAAACAAAGACGGGGAAGACCTGGAAATATCTTCTTCAAATTATAAATAACATCTCAGGCACACAATTATGTGTCGATGAAGGAAGCCTCAAATTATAGACCTAGGATTGCAAAACCAATTATGGATATTTTCAAGGACAGCCATGTGGCAGCGTTTCTTAAAACTAATGAGTCCACACAGAACATGCATGAATAATGACTGAAGTCTGTGAAAAAACACACGCACAGATAAAGAAAGAAAAATCCACAGTTCTAAACCTTCAGGCAAGAAACTCAATGTTGAAAACAACCTCGGGATATGAGCTACGAATTTTAGGTAAATGAAATATAGTAGTGTATGACAATATATTCTTTATTTATTTCTAAAAATTAAAATCCTTTTCTTAATCATCCTTATCCGGTCGATTAGATTAACAGTTTGCATTTTTCTACCGCTACGAGCACTGATACATCGTTTCTTTTAAGCACCACTACGAGCGCTAATGTGAGTCAATGCACAGTTTCATTTAAGCCCTTATATTTACATTCGGTGTAGACATTTTTCAAAAAGTCGAAAATACCTGAGGGTATTGAAACAAGGAACATATTACAGAAAGAATAATGTAAATAAGTTAATCTGGCTAGGATCTGAATCAAGAAAGGAAAAAATAAAGAAACAAGCGATTTTAGGCTATTTTCCCGGAACTGCATTTAGACCGGAAGTAATTTTCGATTTTTTATTTTGATAGAGGTATCGTCCTCCTCTGTGGTGTAGTGGTTAGTGTGATTAGCTGCCAGCCCCTGAGGTCCGCGTTCGATTCCCGACTCTGCCACAAAATTTGTAAAGTAGTACGAGGGCTGGAACGGGGTCCACTCAGCCTCGAGAGGTCAACTGAGTAGAGGTGGGTTCGATTCCCACTTCAGCCATCCTGGAAATGGTTTTCCGTGGATTTCCACTTCTCCTCCAGGCAAATGCCTGGATGGTACCTAACTTAAGGCCACGGCCGCTTCCTTCCCTCTTTCTTGTCCATCCCTTCCAATCTTCCCATCTCCCCGCAGGGCCCCTGTTCAGCATAGTAGAAAATGGAAGAAAATTATTCTGGTTTTCCTATAAACCCCAGTCTGTTCAGGGATTTTTAAATCATATGCATATGTAAACCTTCCCTTGGATGAGTATACGCTAAATATGAAGTTTGGTCGACATCTATCCAGCCGTTTAACCGTTGATGGTGGAACAAACAGACAAACAGACGTAAAAAATAAAAACCACTGATACGTTCTTGAGTTGACCTAAAACAGTTAAATATCTGAAAAAATGGCCAGAAAACGAAATTACAGACAGCGGAGCCCCTACAACTTTATTTGTATAGATTATTATTATTATTATTATTATTATTATTATTATTATTATTATTATTATTATTATTATTATTATTATTATTAACGATTTTCAAAAAATTAAATCTTAACACCGAAGAAATTGTTATGAAGGTTCCAGCTTTCAGTACTTAACAACTAGTATTCAACACTTCGAAGAATGAAGGCACAGTATCTGCAAAAGAAAGGGGTCACGAAGTCACGAAGAACATGTTTCAGCCTTCTTGTGGCCATCTTCAGGTAGTTTCAAATATTATTTTTAATCATATGGCTTGACACGTTAAAAAACGGGATATCACATGAAAATATTTTTTTGTACATGTTAAACTGAATGGACACATTATTCGATAAAACATTTAGTTGTTTGTTTGATAGTTTTAGATTAAAATTTCGTGCTTACACCCGTGGCTCTGGCAGTGTGTTCCTGAACGTTGTTTAGTGGAAAATTGTTCAACTTGTCACTGATAAAAATAACAAAAATAAAGTAACAGTAAAATTAATATTCGGATACAAACATGTAAGTTCAGACAATAACAGCTAACACAGTACGATTCCGCATGATAACATAAAATTGATTCAGAACAATCTCAACCACGTGGCGATAGCAACGCAAAAATGTGGCATTGCTGGGCTCGTTGCCATGGTAACAGACCATTTTTGGGAAGAAGCATTAGTCAAATTTTCTCGCTGCTGGCGCCAAACGTGAGACTCGAACTCCCGTGGGCCCTACTGTAAAATCTGTTGATCATATGTGTTCGTCTCTTCACCGAATTATTGACGAAATTTTAATCAAGAACGTTTTATATAAACAAACAAACAAACAAACAAACAAACAAACAAACAAACAAACAAACAAACAAACAAACAAACAAACAAACAAACAAACAAATACACACTTTTTATAGAATAAATTGTCCATTTATTTTAACTTTTAAGAAATGTTGTAAACTGTATATCCTTTTTTAATGTACCATAGTCATGTGATTAAGAAAAATACTGTATCTGAATCTAGCTGAAGATGGCCACAAGAAGGACGAAACGTGTTCTAGTTCAAGCATGACTACTTAATTGTTGAATAGTAGATATTAAGTATCGAATAGACAGAACATTCATACTAATTCATTTTTGAATACTGAGTTTGACTCCTTGGATGAATGGTCAGCGTTGAGGTTCTCGGTTCAGAGGGTCCCGGGTTCAATTCCCGACCGGGTTGGCGATTTTAATCTTCTTCTTCTTTTCTTCCATCGCTTTTCTCACATCTGTGGGGTCGAGGTTGCGAACTGGTGGATATGGTCCTGTTTTACGGTCGGCTGCCTTTTCTGACGCCAACCCTATATGGAGGGATGTAATTACTAGTGCGTATTTTTGTGGTGGAATGTAGCGTAGTATGCTGTATGAAGAGGAGAGTGTTGGGACAAACACCAACAGCTAGTACCGGGCCAGAATAATTAATCATACGAGATTTAAATCCCCGACCCAGCCGGGAATCGAGCCCGGAACCCTCTGAACCGAAACCCTCAACGCTGACCATTCAGCCAATGAGTCGGACCGGGTTGGGGATTTTAATATAATTTATTTAATTCTTCTGGCTTGGGGACAGGCCGTTTGTGTTTGTCCTAACGCTCTCCTCTTCATATTCGAACAACACAACACACCACACTACCAACCAGCACAGAAACACGCAGTAATGATTACATTCCTCCACATAGAGTTGGTGTTTGGCCCGTTCAGGTCCTAAAACAGAGTCAAAACGACATGTGTGACAAAGTTCGTACCCGCGACCCCAGAGGTGTGTGATAAAGCTGTAGTAGTAGTAGTAGAAGAAGAAGAAGAACAAGAAGAACAAGAAGAAGAAATTTTGAATACAGAAAAGTGTGTAAACAGAGGGGAGAAGTCACATTACACCATAAAATAAGTCGACCAGGCCTGATCTGGGGATCCTTTGATTAAAGAGGCTTTCTTTCTTTCTTTGGTGGAAAATGCGGCGATCCATTTCATCTCCATGAGAATGGAGTGAGATGGCAGGTGCGAGGTTTGTATCTTGCCACACACGAGGCTTCTGTTGTTTCCTCATTGTACCCTATATTAGCTCTGCAGGAGACCAGAGAAATTCGATATGCAGACAGGCTGATCGAAGTTCTTCCTAGAATACACTTCTCAACTTGCGCTCTACTCGGAATCCAGTATAAAGAATCGCCATTCCCAGCCGTAGGAGGTGATAATTCCTCTCTGTGGGAAAATTGATGTCTGAACTAAAAGCTAGGAACGAATTCTAATACGAAACACAGAGTAACCTTCTCATGCGTTTCATATTCCATGCTTTCATGCTTCAGGACAAGACTCCTATAACAACGATGAAATGGCCGCGGGTTTTGGGTCACGTAGCAATCAGCTTGCATTCGGCAGATAGTGGGTTCGAACCCCAATGTTGGTAAACCTGAAGATTGTTTTCCGTGGTTTCCCACCATCACACCAGGCAAGTGCTGGGGCTGTACCTTAAACAAGGCCACGATAGCTTCCTTCCTACTCCTAGCCCTTTCCTATGCCATCGTCACCATAAGACCTGTCTATAACTTATCCGTGCGACGTAATGCAAAATTGCAAAAAGAGGAGAGGAAAGAGTCTAACAGCCTACAAACTTTGTATATTTTTATGTGATGATTTTGTATTTACATTGTTAAGCGTCTTTGTTCTTCATGAGAATACAACATATCACACAACCAAAAACCACAGGGACACGTAGGCTAGTAGAGATTACATTTCGCCATGTTGCGTTAGATTTAGGAAGGGCATCTGGCCGAAAAACAAGGTCAAATCCACATGTGTGACACAGCTATCACGCACGACCAAACCAAGATGAGGGAAATGCGTATAAGAAGAACAAGAAATGGTTAGATATTTAATATGAGTAAAAACGCAGTGGCGCAAATTGCTAGCCTTGGTCCGAGATTTAAACTTACAATTTCTTACTTCTGAAACAATGACTAGCAAGAAGTAATTTTGTTTTTAAATATAACGTATAAATGGGGAATGATGTCGTGGCTTATAGGAGTTTATAAAAATAAGGCATTTAAAGAAGTTGGGATTGTTATGCGAGAAGGAGATAGGAGATATACATTTCTTGAGACATTGTGAGTGTACAAGGGCTTTACGGATTAAATATTTAGGATCAAGAGAGATAGAACTAAAATATTATACTATTGTTAAAATGATGAATAGGAAATGGAGAAAGATAAATTGTCGAAATTGTCGAATGTTTATGAATGAGGAAATGGTACTTGCAGTCAAAGGCGGGATTAATGAAGGACTTAACCTTGGCAAGTATCATCTGAAAATTGTGGAATAAGCAAGAGTACAAATGGTTAAATATAGCAGAGTACAGTTATACTATACATACAGAAATGTATACTAACGTGTCAGGAAGAACCAAGTCTCGTCTCTTCTGCCCCAGTCAGCCGAATTTGTAAGAGAGAGACTTCAAAATTGATCTTTTACCTGTACAGTAAATTTAAAAAAAAGATTAAATAATGGCTATATTTGAGTTGAAAATTAATATACGGAAAATTATGATTCAAAATGGAACAATATAGAGCCTAGGACAATAATGATCATGGTCGATAATAACTGAAATTTTAGTATCATGTTGTGTTCAAATATTTGATCATATTTGATCGTCTTTTATATACTACTCTCTGTTTCTGTTTACCGATATGTACCCCGTAGTTTATTTTTCCAAATTATACTTGTTTATTTGTTTGTTATTTTTTAAATTTTATCAATTATCAATATTTTTGACAATTTCCTCGTCTTTCTCCATTCCCTGCTCATGATTTTAACAACAGTCTCTATGTTCAGTCCTCAGCTCTGAGTTTAATATTCGTAATCTCCGTCTGTATGGTAAATAGTTAACGTGCTGGCCTTTGGTTCAATTCTTGCCAGGGTCCGGAATTTTAACCATCATTGGTTAATTTCGCTAGCACGGGGGCTGCCTGTAGGTGTCGTCTTCGTCATTTAATTCTCATCACGACGGGAGTCAAATCAAAATACCTGCAGCTGGCCTCGGACCTTCCCGGCACTAAAAGGCATACACCATTTCATTTTCCTCTTTCTGTTTTATTTCTCTCTTCTCTTTCTAAATATTTAATCCGTAGTGCCCTTGTACTTTCACACTCTCTCAAGAAACATGCGTTTCCTACCTCCTTCTCGCAATATAAAATATATTTTTTCCCCAAATTCGTCTCTTCAGCCCCGGTCACCTGAAGTTGGAAGAGTGAGCCTTCAAAATTGATTTATCTGTAGAGTAAATAAAATGTTAGACATTGGCCATATTTGAGTTCAAAATTAATATACCAAGTCTCGTCTCTTCTGCCCCAGTCAAACGAAGTTGGAAGAGAGAGACTCCAAAAGTGATCATTTATCTGTACAGTAAGTAAAAAGTTAGATATTGGCCATATTTATCCCAAATAAATACATACCAAACTGCCTAATGAACCTAATAAACAATTCTCTTCTTTTTTCTTGTTGTTGTTGTTGTTGTTACTATTTGCTTTACGTCGCACCGTCGCAGATAGGTCTTATGGCGACGATGGGATAGGGAAGGCCTAGGAGTGGGAAGGGAGCGGCCGTGGCGTTAATTAAAGTACAGCCCAAGCATTTGGCTGGTATGAAAATGGGTAACCACGGAAAACCAGTCAGGGCTGCCGACGCTGCCGGCCTACCATCTTAAGAATGTAGGCTCACAGCTAGGCGATCCTAACTGCACGTCCAACTCGCTCGTTGATTAACCGTACTCTGAGCAAAATTTTAAACGCGTCCAGGTAACCATTATTTAGGTGTTTAGTAAATCTGTTGGCATATTCTTACACAGTCATTCTGTGTCCGGCTAAGAAAGGGGTAAGGGAGGTATGAAACATCAATTGTAGTTTTATTTCGTACCTAAATTATTACTAGGTGACCAGATGCAAATAGATAAATAAAGAGGACAAAATTATTTAGAAAGTGGGACAATGCCGAAAAAAAGGAAACAAAAAAATCCTTCATTGAGATTCTGAATTTTCTGAGGTGTAGTGGTTAGTGTGATTAACTTCCACCCCCGGAAGCCCGGGTTCGATTCCCGGCTCTGCCACGAAATTTGAAATGTGGTACGAGGGCTGGAACCGGGTCCATTCAGCCTCGGGAGGTCAACTGAGTAGAGGTGGGTTTGATTCCCACCTCAGTTCCTCAGCTATTCTGGAAGTGTTTTTCCGTGGTTTCCCACTTCTCGTCCAGGCAAATGCCGGGATGGTATCTAACTTAAGGCCACGGCCGCTTCCTTCACTCTTCCTTGTCTATCCCTTCCAGTCTTCCCATCCCCTCGCAAGGCCCCTGTTTAGCATAGCAGGTGAGCCCGCGTGCGCGAGGTACTGGTCATCCTCCCCAGTTGATATCCCTGACCCAGAGTCTGAAGCTATAGGACACTGGCCTTGAGGCGGTAGAGGTGGGATCCCTGGCTGAGTCCGAGAGAAAACCCGACCCTGGAGGGTAAACAGATAAAGAAGAATAATAAGAAGAATAAGAGATTCGGAATTTAAACATATATTCTAATTCTTACATAACCAAACCAAAAATCCATGGCTCGACAGCCCCGAGGGCCGTGGCAAACCAAGCGACCGCTGCTCAGCCTGAAGGCCTGCAGATTAAGAGGTGTCGTGTGGTCAACACAACAGATCCTCTCAGCCGTTAGTCTTGGCTTTCTAGACCGCGGCTGCTATCTCATCGTCAGATAGCTCCTCAGTTGTAATCACGTAGACGGAGTGGACCTCGAACCAGCCCTCAGATGCAGGTAAAAATCCCTGACCTGGCCTGGAATCGAACCCTGGGCCTCCGCGTAAGAGGCAGGCACGCTACTCATACACCGTGGGGCTGGCCTAATTTTCGCGTACATAAACAAAATGTATCCATTTCTTTATTATACAGTGAATTCTTACAAAATTTAAGCAATGAAACTAATTTACACACCTTACTGGTACTTTTCAGTTGCCATCAGGAATTTTGGCGTGTCTAACAAACAAAAAGATATAAATGTAAATTTCTTTAGATTTTATTGAACCATTAAGATGATTTTCACATATTCTACATTGAAATGGTCCTATTACCATTCCATTGTGTTGAGATCAATGAAATAGTCTTTCTACACTTACATTGTGCCCTGATACAGAAAAAAGTATTCTGCAAGTTTTAGTAACTCTGAACTACAGTCAACTGACCTACGTGAATTGAAATACTTCGCCCATTTCTGACTATAAGGTAACTGGTTCAATTCAGGGTCAATACTACTCTCATTCAGGGATTGTTTGAAATTACAGAACTGATCAAAAAATTTCGCATTTTCAGTTTCAATGGATATAGAATTTGCTTGCAAATACAGAATTAATTTTTTCAACATAACGATAATATTAATATCGCTTTTCAGCATCATCCATATTAAACCTTCCTTCCATTCCCGGTTATCTCCTGTCGCTTGTCACACATTAAACTAGCAATGTTCTGGCGGTGAACTGGTGAGAGAGTAGCATACATTATACATAATGTTAAACAGCATCTATTATCGCAATCCAAGGCACGCTAAGAATAATCGCAATCACTGAATATCCACAATCACATTTCTATACATATCGATACGATATTGATGATGCCGTCGCGTAATGAAGAATACGTGTAAGAACGAAGTAGTAAAACAGATTACCTCGAAATAAGTAGATTAACTAAAATAGGAGGACATTTCGGTTTTTTAAATCATCCACCCGGACCACGGACAGTGGTCTAAAAAGGAGGACATTTCCCTTTTTTTAAATCATCCACCCGGACCCCGGATAGTGGTCTAAAAATGAGGACATTTCGGTTTTTTAAAATCATCAACTCGGACCCCGGACAGTGGTATAAAAAGGAGAACATTTTGTTTTTTAAATCATCCATCCGGACCCCGGACAGTGGTCTAAAAAGGAAGACATTTGGGTTTTTTTAAATCATCCACCCGGACCCCGGACAGTGGTCTAAAAAGGAGGACATTTCGCTTTTTCAAATCATCCACCCGGACCCCGGATATTGGTCTAAAAATGAGGACATTTCGGTTTTTCAAAATCATCAACTCGGACCCCGGACAGTGGTCTAAAAAGGAGGACATTTT
This sequence comes from Anabrus simplex, assembly GCF_040414725.1. Classification (NCBI taxonomy): domain Eukaryota; kingdom Metazoa; phylum Arthropoda; class Insecta; order Orthoptera; family Tettigoniidae; genus Anabrus; species Anabrus simplex. The sequence goes on from NC_090265.1 coordinate 1,669,621,702, forward strand.
GGTTTTAAAAAATCATCCACCCGGACCACGGACAGTGGTCTAAAAAGGAGGACATTTCGCTTTTCTAAATCATCCACCCGGACCCCGGATAGTGGTCTAAAAAGGAGGACATTTCGTTTTTTAAGTCATCCACCCGAACCACGGACAGTGGTCTAAAAAGGAGGATATTCCAGTTTTAAAAAATCATCAACTCGGACCCCGGACAGTAGTCTAAAAAGGAGGACATTTTGGTTTTTTAAAATCATCCACCCGGACCCCGGACAGTGATCTAAAAAGGAGGACATTTTGGTTTGTCAAAATCGTCCACCCGGACCCCGGACAGTGGTCTAAAAAGGAGGACATGTTGGGATAAATGACGACGCCGCTAGACTGCTTCAAACTAACTTATACGACGAGTGAAATGCGAATGAGCGCATGAATGAGCATATTTTCCGTAAGAATTGGAAATGTATTTGCTATTGGTTTATCCTGCCATTTCTTCTTTTATTACTACTATTGATCTTATAATAGTCATTATCTTCATTTATGTAGTCATGTTGTGAATTCCATAATTATTTCTGTTATTACCCTCTCCATTGAGACCACCCACCAAAACATATTCTTTTCTGTGTTGTTTCCCGCATGGTTGATTATCTTACCAAATAATTGTAATGTCTTAAGACTAACGTAGAGTGGGGCTCCTTTCTTCCATTTTAAGGATTTTCAAATGTAAATTATAAAAATTTATTGTAAACTAGATACAGTACAGTGAAACTCAAACAATAGAAACTTGAGCATTTTACAAATACATTGTGGTGTGCAATCGGGGGCCGTGAATCGCGCAGTGATGATTTTCGAATCCCTGTTGATCTCGGGTTGGAATTTTCAGCTGAAAACTCTTGTGGTGTCAGGAAAGGCGAGGAATTTTTCCAAAGCAAGATTTGTCTGGGACTCTCCAGCTACCTCAGAAATAATTGGGATAGGCTGAAGAAAGTGCTTTAAAAAATATTATTGTGGTGTGCATTTGAATTTTTATAACTTTTCATAGTTGGCATATTATTTCTAAGCAACAGTACAAGGTAAATCGTTTCAAGGTCACTTTTGGGGACTATCTAATAATAACTATGGAAGCTAGTTTCAAATTACTCCAAATAAAATTAGAAGAGTTATCAATGAACAAATTTCATCTTAATTCTTTCCATGCATACGTTAGAACCCACAAGGAGGGATATTCCATATGAAATAAGTCTTACAGTGGTTTACGATATGACACGTCTACAGTTGTACGCTAAATCCTACCAGCTGCTGAAGTATATGTGTCATGTCTACAAATTAGTCTGCCACTCAACCACTGATCAACTGAGGCAGCTACTTTGACACTGTTTATTCGTGTCCACTCAATGAGGAACAACAACGGTTTGTGAACAACGTGTGTTTATTAAGAGACGTAAAACATTTTAAATCCAATGTGATTTTTCTCTTTTACTTTTTCTCACACTGCCTCAGCACCTCGGCGGGCCACAGACAAGTGCGAGACGCCAAGTGGCGCCGCGCGTCGTTCTGGACAGGCGCAATTTGTCGCAGCCTACGTGTGAGTTATAGCTGAGCAGCTGTCCTTTGAACGGACCCAAGGGTCAGGGGGCGCGCGTGAAATATGGGGCGCCCTCAATCCTCAGCGACCGCAATCACTCATCCGCATTCAAGGTCCTCCTTCATTTGTCCAGCAAGGAGGGGGAAAAAAAAGTCGAAATGATACATCCATCAGCACCGTGAAATTAACTACACTTTAGATTAGCGATCTGCTTTTACAACCGAGGGCCTGCAATTTGAATAAGAAATAAGGAAGGTACGCCCAAGAGGGGAAAAGAAATATTATTCAATACAAACACAAAAAATGGCCTAATATACTTGAACTTAAAACTAGATTTAACAAGAAGGTAGATTTGACATTCATTCTAGGTCACAAATCGCTTTAATGAATGTGGACTCAGATTGTCTGTACGCATCATCGACCTCATTATTAGCAGTGAGCCCCTTTTCTTGCAGTCTTTTGTGACCCTTCATCCGCTTTCAAGAAGACCTGAATTTGAATGGCGGTTACACAAACAACTTCTCTGTGGCCCGGTAGTTAACGGAGCGGAAGATAAACATGTCCTGAAGGAAGTTGAGATTAGGGGTGATAAATCACTGTTCAAACTGGAGAGGTAAGCATCCATGTGAACAAACCTATTTAACCGAACGTTCCATTCTCAAAGGCGTGTATAATTAATTCCATATGTCGTAACTGCAGAGCTATAAAAATTCTCTGATGCCTTAGACTAACGTACAGTAAAGTGGAACTACTTCGTTCCATTTTAAAGGATTTGTAAATTATAACAATTGATTTTAGTCTAAACTAAATATTGTGAAACTTAATGCAAACGTAAGCATATCGGAAACAGATTGAGGCGACCGTTCGGGTTCCGTGATTCGAGCAGTGTCTGAGTTTATATCCCAGTCAATTTCGGGATGGAAATTTCAACTAAACATCCACGTGCAGGGAACTGATTTAATTGTACTAACAGTAAATCAAATATTTACATATATATTCTTACATTTATTGAAATATGGAATTAAAATTACAAACCTATCATTTCCATTCAATATTTAAGTGCAATGAAGCTAAACAAAGCTGGCCTACATGAAAGATAATGTTACACTTCTCATTTTAGCATGAAATTCCAAGAACACAAGGTCGTTTCTTCTCTGTAATCAAAACAATGGATTAAAATGTTATTTTAATTGCTGGAAAATGAATATTCTGTTCTCTCCGAGGACAGATTTACGGTATATTGGCTGAAACTGCGTTTAGCAGAAGAGGTAATCGGGGTATATTTGAACTCCACGGGAGTTTAATCCTGATGTAAACATGGTATGTACACGCCTCCGCCAAAGAAAGAGTTGTGATTCGCTGAGCGTGTAGTACCGACCTCCACCCCGTCAATGCCTCGTGTTCGGACGTACAGGGATGCGCATCACATAACGATAACAGTGCGAAGATTTGAACTTCTGAATAAACGACTAAACCTGGATTCAGTTCACTTAGGTCATTGAGCACATTCACGATGCACTGCCTATCGTCACTTCTGAGCGGGTTTCCTCTTTTGTGCTTCACTACACGCGATGATCCTACCTCTTGCTCCATTTCTCTCACTATGCTTACTGACAATGACTGCTGGTGCAAGATGCAACACCTTATATCCACGCTGTACAGCTTGTGACTTTCCCTCACTACGAGAAGACTTCCTGTATTACACCACAACTTGTGCCTTCATTTATCATTGTTTAAATCACTATTTTATAACAAAAAGGATATCTGTATGTATATACATGACAAACATATTTTAATTTGAGTAATTACTCTTTCAAACTCTCTGAATGTAATAAAATAAATAAAAATTAAGCGGCGTACTAGTTTTCTTCGAGCTCGTATACAGTCGAGTGAGTACGACGGTTGCTTCTCCAATCAACTGCGTCTATGTCCACGTGCAAAGGCAAGGTGCTCCGCCTATTTGTTTACATCAGGGTTAAACTCTTGTGAAAAGCGATATAGGGTTAAATCTAACGCAAACTTCACACTTAACTTTCCACACAACATTGCACCAAGTTTCCAATTTCTTCATATCCAGGGTTCTTTGAAAGTATACTGTCCATATAAATACTTGCTACATCTGTAGCTTTACCTCCACCACGAATCAGTTGTTCTGCAGTGTAGTTCACATTTTCGAAAATTTCCGAAAATGACAGATGAAAGCTCTGGAGCCTTTCGAGTGTTTTTGTGATGCTTGAAAAATTATGCTGAATGTAACGTATGTCATTCCTCAGGCTTGTGTCACAGACTACTATTTTTGCAGTTATAGTTGAGGCTGATAGAGTCCATGGCTTGCGGAGCGTATTTAATAAAGTCCAATGAAGCAATGAAAGGGAATGCCCGAATGACGAAATAATCGGGAAACCACTGGAACAGCTGGTTGTTAAGCTGCCCACAAGTTAAAATATTAAATATATGTTGTTAATTTGTTTCTCCATTGTTGCGAGGACTGTTAATTTTATATAATTTAATACTTTTTAGCCGAAATGTGGAATATATTGATTTTCTTAACATTGATGCTTTCACGGCCCGTACTTGTACACATGATATGGGCTTTTGAACGTATGCCGTGTCAAGGAGAACGAGTGTCCACAAGGAAGACTTCCACAATAATGAGCGTTTGAATTTAAAAGGGTATTACCGTTGGAGCTGTAGTGGTACGCTCATTCATCACCAGGTGGCTATTGATTTTAATGACTAAGAATATGGAACATGTGCTAAGCTCCAAAATATGTAAAACAAACACAGCATTTTTTCAACTCCACACGTCATGATTCGTTCATATGACAGAAATAATGTATCTACTTAACCCTTGAACTTACCATCCCATCGTTGGTCGGCCACAGCTGCTGCAGTAGAGCAATATCGAACTCTTAAATCTTGGGGTCGTAGCGGGAATATTTCGGCCACGATCTTAACCAAACGATGGGGTTCAGAAGAGAGCCTAACTACTTGAAATAAGGAGCAAATATGTGCTTAGACCCTACTGACTTTTATTGAAACAATTAAATGCAAAAAATTATTTATATAAAATCATTGATCAAGAAAAAAATTAATTATTTAATGTTTCAAACGCAGTCACATTGCATGGCGTTAGTTTTATTAGTTACAGTATCGAAGAATTTTCTTCGGAGAAAAGTAGAAATATCACAGATTAGTGGACAGTGAAAACTAGAAAAGTGAAAGAAAACCTGAAAATCGGGCACCTATTGATCCAAACGATAACTGAGAATTAATCCACACGATCCGTGGAAAATCTGACCTTCAACAAGTAGAATTCCAGATTACCTTTTAACTAAGGTTATCCACCAGTCAAATACCCTGTCGGATATGGGAACATCCGCCGAATGGACCCTTAATCGAACCAAATTGACTATCAGTTGCTTTGGATAGGTTGCGAAACACTACTGGAAAGCATGGTGTTCACTACAAGTTAACAGCAGCATTCTTAATTGAAAATAAAATTCCACCATGTATTGTCATCTCATGACACCCTTAAGTTATAGAATAATCCCGATGCTGAAACGTGCATCACCCAATCAGCTGTTCAGAAGGAACCAACAACAATTCGATCCGAGAGGATCTTACGTTACGTCGTTCTGAAGGAACAAAAATGTGAAATGCAGGAAACACTTATTCATCACGCATTTAGAAGAAATGCCAAACACTGAAGTTAAATAAAAAGTGGTAAATCATTTGAAAAATATTCTTATAAAACCAACTTTCAGGTAATAAACGGTTACGTTAAGCTTAATAAAATTACAAGTCCACATGATAAAATAAAATAAAAACATCTAGGAATTCTTTCGTTTACAGCAACGACTACCATTACAGATCCATCTACTTATTGTTTGTCCCAACAAACTAACCACAATCAACTACTACAAAAATGAATGAACGACACAAATGAAAATAAAATATATTCTCGGCTGACGAATCGCACCCGCATTCGTAAATCAAGACTCACATAAATAAACTAAGTGTCAGCACGCACACTAGCAAAGCAATTGGACGTCTGAACGACAAAACAATAAGTTTGTGAATAAATTAAAAATACAGAAGTTCACTGAACTCAAACACGCGTAGCAAACCGCAGTAATACTCAATCACCCTTAGCTCAGTATCCAATATTGGACAACCCTCACGTTCATGCCACTAGTGGTTCCATAATCTTATGTAAACACCTTCCAGCTGGTAAGGGCTGTCGAAATATGGCCTCAATATTACTTAGCTAACACTCTTCGCATTGCATACACTACTGCAGACACTACCATCGCTCAAGTCACTTCGCAAAACTACCGAATCTAAGACTTCAGTATATACAGCCGACACCCTAAAGCTATCGTCGGGCCTACATAATGTCTACACACCCTAACACTAACCTCTATGTACACACACACACACACACACACACACACACACCTTCCTAAACCTATCGTTGAGCGTAAACTGGGACGTCTTATCATCAATATACTCCTAGGATAACATGTGACGTCCTAAATCTATTGCCGAGCGGAAACTGGGTTGTCTACGCTTCCTCTAAAATGTCAGGCGAAATCGTAACTTCGAACATACTCTTTGATATTTTAGCTGGAAACCTTGTCGAAACTATAGCACACAATGAAACAAATCTTGCCACTGAATGAACGCAAGTCGGGAAATGCAACTAAATCCTTATCTTGTCAATAAAACGTAAAATTGAAAAATGAATAATGCGTGGCAAGCAATCCACAACTCAAACACGATCTCGACATGCGCAATAAAGTTTGAAAAAATAATATTGAATTTCAGCACACATCTAACATTACGTGAATATCGCCCAAAACAGTAATCATCACCACCGCAAAAATCCACACTCTAATTCTAGGGTGAGGCCCAAACTTCGCCTACCATCTCACTATTCCAAACATCCATACCCATAAACTATCCAGTGAAGCGAAATTCAATGAATCTACACAGCCAAACTATCGCTTTAATAACGTCCAATATCTCATCTCACAATGTTTCCGATTTAATGATAAATTATCGTCTCGTAATTTATGAAATTTACTGAGTGGAAATTTGTTATTGCATCGGTAGGTACACCTCTACTCTGCACATTTAAATCTTGCGCCAATAAAACCTCCTCTACTGGAGGAACAGTGAACTTGGAACAAGACCTCCTTATATTTTTACTCAGAAGATGTCACTACCTTAATTTTGTGATTGTGAAGTCTCCAGGACTGTGTGAATTTCAACGTGTTTTGGTTACCATTTATCTAGAAGTTTGGACTTTCTACAACAGATGTCACTACAAAAACTATGATCATACACCCTGGTGCGGAGTGAAAGAACTTTTTTTTGAAGAGATTTTGTATTCATAAGTTTTTCTTTACTAAATTTCGTTCATTCATTTGTGGGTTGGCAATATTTATCTTTTCTTTCCGCCAGTTTTGAATCCATCCAATCGCTAATTTTTGTAATTAATTTCCGACCAATCTTGGATTTCTTCTTCGACTTTGAGTGTAAATTTTGTATGGTCTAATAAAATTGAGAGGTTGTGGCTTGATTATTCATGAAAGGTCTCGAATCTTCCCCGAGGGTTTTTAAACTGCGGTTTTTCACGTTTCTTGGCCATTTGATCAACATCTAACAAAGTGTGTGTATGTGAAGCAGGAGGCGAGGGTGCCTCTTTCTGCAGGCAGCCGTTCTTCAGCAAGGTAATGGCCGTTTAACATCTTAATTTCTTGCTAGCTCCGCAGTTTAACCCGAGGGATAGGTCCGAAACTTTAATATGTAACCAACTTCTCTAAAATGTAAATTCTGCCGGCTAAGGTGAAAATTTCATTAAATCTGTAACTGTGATTCGGGGATAGAGAGTGATTTACCTCCTCGAGCTCCCCTTCATATTGGTTTGAGGTGACTACGTTTTGTAACTGGTTTCCTTTCTTTCCGTAATGTATTAAATTATTCTTATACGAGTCACCCCCATAGTTTTGGAATAGCCCCTGTTTCATCGGCCTAGTGCCTTTTAGGTTTTAAGAATGCATATTTAGGAGTGCAAGTACATGCCTCCATTCAATTTGGGGTTTCGGGCCATTTACTTAACCTGTTCTTTTCTGCTAAGGCCCAGTAGGTTGGGTACAAGATACACCTGTTTCTTTTTTGTAAGTTGTGCCTTGATGGCAAATAATTGTTTCTGGTATTGCCTTAAATAGGCTTGAAAAACTGAGAGCGTGTCAGCTCTTTTCTAGTGTGGTAACTGTGCCTCTGGGAGGCTTGATATTTGAAGTTGGGAGCAAGTGCTCCAGGGATTAGGGGCTTTCTACCCTTTGAACAATTTGTGCTCGCCTGTAAAAGTTGAGTTAGGAGCTCAAAATTATAATACTAGGGCTTGTAGCCCAAGAGTGTTAAAATTCTGAAATCTTGTATCTTTCTAAGTCTATTTTCTAATTGATATGTCATTGTAATTTCTCTAAGTGAAAAGTTGTTAAAATTTTGTCATTTTTTTGGGAAAATATAACCTTTGTTAAAATTTTAAATTAGCTTTGATCTTGTAGTTTTACCCATTCACCCCGGCACCTTCTTTCACCTCTGCTGGTCCACCAAACCACGGTTAACAGTTATAACAATCAAATCACACCAACCGTGTGTCCAGAATGCTCTTTTACCCTTGAGGTCGCCTATAATGTTCATTATGCTGACTTTATATAATCGTCACTTGGACTCAACTGCAAGAGCTACAATCTTCTACAGAATTATTTTTCCCCTAGGAGATCTTGACTTGAAATCTTAATGTGTATCACAAAGTACTCATTTCGAACCAAACTTCACCCGGTCACCTGTTCCGGATTGTTAGCGGAATTTCACTACAACTTGCCTCAGAAATATCACATTTAATAAACAGCCTATCTCAAAAATTCTTCGCCATCAACAAAATATAGCCTGCCTCAAAAATTCATCTTCATCGCCTATCACGGCGGCATTACTCATTAAATACAGGCTTCCTCTGCCTTCAACATCCATACAACTGTTCTCTCAACAAATCATTCCGGCACAATCCATTTCTTCCTATTTCGCAACTTTTCACCTTAATACTCCCGTGACGAACGTTATAAGAATCCTTTCCATTCATTTTTATTTTTACTACAACTTTCGTACCTCAAGAATACAATAACACACTGTGATTTCCTATATAACCGACATACATGATGTCACAAAATTACCTTCCCACGAAAAAATATACTTTACCAGACTTCACTGGATTTCGAGACAAACGCAAATCATACTGAACATATCTGTTAAATACACTTTTGACATAGACAAATTTTATCCCGCTGTAATTATTATTATTATTATTATTATTATTATTATTATTATTATTATTATTATTATTATTATTATTTCGCCAAAAGTTTCTGAACTCACACGAAATTCGAAATTATGGCATTCACCACGACTATATTATCGTTGTCGCCTTTCTAACTTTACTCAGTTTGAACACTATCTCAAAGAATATTAACACATTATTTAAACTTCGCATTTTATAGTTTCTCGTCGTGAATTTTACTGCCCTGAAGAGTTTCACACGACGAGCAGAAATGTAACACATTCCCCTGCTCATTATTAAATATTAATTCGACACACGCAATGAAAAATTATTGGGACTAACAAATTCTCTACTACAACGTTAATGAAAATATAGTCACAGACCTGTAATCATAGTCGTCCTGGAGATTCCGGCCACATTTAGCCAGCTGCCCTCTTATTTAGCCTTTCTTGGCTACAATGGATATCATCTTCTTATATATATAACTTAAGCTACACAGATTTTACACTTGGTATCGATTAACACCGCAAATACCGCACCTTCTTCGCGTTTAACATACGACCAGCACGCATCTCAACCTGTGACTGCCACTGTATTCCCAGGACTCTGCTTTCGTAACTTTAATGCTGTCCAGGTGTTTCAAATAGATAACAAAAAATCAGCTCACACCGGCTAGCCTCCAGACTCCCTTTGACAAAAATGAAACACACACAATTGTAATACGGAGAGAAACTCAGCCCCGTATTTTAAACATATCATCTAAGCCTTTACAGTTTTCATCGGCGGAAGCTCAGGAAAATTTCTATCACCTTCCATTTAATATTCTACTTGAACCATTGACACGAATATATATGACAAGTTATTTTGAGAACTAAACCTCGCACTTTCTTGCAGACGGGTGACGTGGGTTTCACCGTCCAGACCTTCAGACAGAGTGTGTGAAATAGGTGGAGGGTGTTTCTTATATACCCTCCGGGAGGAACGCAACCCTCTCCACGAGGCTCGGTTGTGCAATCTGGTAATTCCACATCCACTGGACAATTTACTTAAATTTATTCCATAAATTCGGACAGACTTATAATTCATTATTGAGTTAATTTTATATTTTTCCCATACTTGCAACGGGCGTAATGAATTTATTTCTGACATGTAATTTCGCGGTCTTTCTTCAGGAAAATGACCCCGCCACGTGTCGCAAATCCGCGAGTAGGACGCCAAATTTCCTCCAGGCTTAACTGAATTTATATTTACCCAGGGATTCTATCTTCACTCAAGATTTATTAATAATTTAGATCCATTATTCCTGGATTTACCATATCGCCAAAGTCTCTCGGTATGAAGGATTTTTCGAAATTGATAAATTATTCAATACTCGAGGTCAACCGAAATATTCCGGCATTTCACGAGCTCGCTTGTCGCGGAGAGCGCTGTTCCCACGAGATAGCGAGGCTCTTAAAATAAAAACATGGCTACTCTCAAAAATGTTGTTTGTAGCTGAAATAAATATCTGGAATTATTTTTCATCGCAGAATTATGGGTTCACTACATAGAAATCCGTTCCCTGCTCATGTGGTATCAGGAAGGGCAGGGCATTCGTCCAAAATAAAATTAGCTTGGGACACTCCAGCGACGCCAGAAATAATTGGGATAGGTTGAATAAATACTTGTTTTTTTGTAACTATTGATGCTTGACATTTTATTTAGTTGTGGGTCGTAGTTGCTCATAAAGGCAGGTTAATTGCTCAGTTCTTAAATGTAATTAAATTCAACTACAGCTAAACGGTGGAACAAAGAAATACCTCTCCCATTTCAGATGCAAATGATCACGAGCATGGAGGAATTTAAGAAATCATAGAGTAATATTCCAGTGTTCTATATTGCTCACGCATACATTTATTTATTACGAGAGTCCGGATGTTTAGGCATTTATAGGTCAGAATGCAAACTTACTGAAGCGAGTAAGAAGTATACTCTAGCCTGCACAGAAGTTGTGCTATGATATTTGCATAAATATTAGGGGTACTGCCCATTAGAACCCGCACAAATTATGTTACTCTCGCTGCATTATGGACTAGTTGGCTAGCCGACACTTCCTACTAGCCAAATTAGTCTGCACCTATTACTATCTAAACATCCAGAATCTAATTATCACACATTTTGAAGTCACTCTAAATTTTTTGTACAATTGTTTCCATGATATCAAGAGTTTACAGTTTCCGAGAGGCGTGTTATATACGGATTCCTGTTCAATTACAGCAAATTATGGGACGTAGTACCATAACAATTCTAAGAATTTACTTTTCAGCTGCTCAGTTAAAATTTCAATACCGAATTTTAATTTTAGAACTATAATTTTAAAACTGTTTAATACATTTAAGCCAAAGAGGTAAAATCACATTTTTGTGGAGCTTTCACCTACATATAGAGAGTATGGTTGCTCAACGGTACTTAGTGATTGAGAAGGTTCGTTTCAACTCGTAATCTGCAGGTCTTCGTGTTGAGTAGTCGCTTATTAGGCCAAAGGTCATCAATACTGTAGTGCTATGGGGATTCAATGCGGTTTGACACCCATTAATGTGGCCTATTACTATTGAAGGTCATTATTCCTACACTCTGTATATATTATTACGTACCATCCATCAGTATTCAGCCCCTTCGGTATTTCCTGGAAGGAAATCTCGTGTCAGCTTGAGCTCTCTTCCTCAGGGCACAGTAATAGCCTCTCCCCTCTATTGTTTTCTTCGTCTGGTTACCCCGTGCACCTTATGGAGCACGAAACGATAATGCTCCAATTGTGGCCACACCCGAATATTTTAGTACTCCATAATCAGGATATAAAAAGGAGGCTAGAAGTGAAGTCAGTGGTTGGAACTAGACGGCATTAGTGCTAGCTGCCGTCAGTGTTGGTGTGGTGGGTGTCCCACCAAAGTCACTGTCAGAGCATCGTCATGTTGGAAGGTTGTTGATGTACAAAGTAGCGTAGTGTGTGTGTACTGCCTTGGAGTACTGAGAGGAGTTTAATGCCTTGTAGTACTGAACGGATTACTGTGTGTATACTCCTTTGGAGTTCTGAGCTGAGTACTGTGTATATACTGCCTTAGGATATTGAACGAGTGCACTGCCTTGGAGTACTGAGTGGAGTACTGATGTGTACTGCCTTGGAGTACTGATGGAGTACTGGGTATTTAATATACTGAAGTACTATATGGAGTACTGTGTGTATGTGTGTACATCCTTGGAGTTCTGAATGGAGTACTGTGTGTATACTGCCTTGAAGTACTAAGTGGAGTGCTGTATGTGTATCGCCGTGGAATCAATGTGTGGAACAAATGGTGTGTGTCGAGTTGGAACAGTGGTAATTTTCGTTGTTGTGAAGAATATTGTACTACTAGTAAGCAATGTTCAGTTGTTGCTGTTGTGTGACCACTGTTTAGTTGCCAAAGTTGAGTAGTTAATTGTGTGGAGCGGCCACGTTTTGACTATGCTGACTTTACGAGTTACCGTATTCAGGTGGAGTCGAACAAGAGAACAGCAGTGGTGTGTCGTGATTGTTAACAGACTGTATGTTCGTATCTGTCTGCATGCAGCTGCTGTGCGGTATGACTGCACGTGCGGAGAGAAGCGAAAGTTAAGTGAAGCCTATCTACAAGGATTATATCCCTTTCCAGCTAATGACTTATCAGTGAGAGTCTTGCTGTGAGAGAAATGTAAATAGAGAGCCTTAAGTAGGGTGTGTTTATTCATGGTTGAATATGGTTGCATGACACTAAAGTGTCACTGAGTATAGCAGTCAAATTTCTTGGAGTTATGTTTGATGCAGGCCTCTCGTGGGCAGATCATATAAAATATACTTGTTCAAGAGTGTATCGATGCCTCCATCCGTGTCAAAGATAAAATAAAATCTACCTCCAGCAACAAAAATTGACCTAGTCAAAACTCTGATAATACCCTTATTTGATCACTGTGATATTACTCACAGTAATACACAGAAAGTCCAAAATTCTTGCATTCGTTTCATCTCCATTGTAAAACCACGCTAAACCTGCAAACGAGAAGGAAACTTCATGGCTAGTTTCAACTTCGCAATATTCTAGAAACGTCTGCACTTCAGCGAATAGCATCCAGGTTTACCAAGCTCTCAGAGACTCATCAACTAAACACTCACTCTCACAACAGGAACATCCCGTCCATCTCCACACATACCACCAAAAGATACTCTCACTCTTTTACAGGGGGGTGGGGGGGGGTGTGGCTGCACTGGTCTGGAACTCCATATCGGGTGAGTTACGGAGCCTGATGTCGGTCTTGTCATTCACAAACCGGTGCAAGAAATAATATTACTTTCCATGTAATTGTGATTATTATTTCTGTTGAATTATTATTATTATTATTATTATTATTATTATTATTATTATTATTATTATTATTATTATTATTATTATTATTATTATTATTATTAGTCTATTATTAGGGTTTGGAAGTTTATGACCTAAAGAACTACAAAACATGCAAGCAAATATGCCCTATATTCTAGCTAAATTTGACCCCCCCCCCCCAGAAATAACCTAAGCATTGTAGGGATAGGTAGCAAGTATTACTAACATGAAATGTGCCAAAGAGTGATTAGCGATAATACAAGAGAAACATTTAACCATACAAACATATAGAGCTACAGTAAAAAGTAAAGTCACCTCCGTACAGGCCATGAAGGCCCTTGGAGGACTGGAAGGTAAAGGCTTCCCCCATTATTAACCTCGGCACGTGATGGGGTAGAGTGGTTAGCTCTACGCCCGGCCGCCTTTTCCCCCAGGAATTAACCTGGTACTCGTTTTTGGTGTAGGGTGAGTGAACCTCAGGGCCATTAGAGCTACAGTAGGTACGTTAAAACTGTATACATTCATTTTAATAGTCCCGAGGCGCAGTTCTCGCTCTATTTTCCTAAAAAAAAAAAGAACGAAGAAGACGAAGTATTAGCATGCTTTTTAGTATCTGTCGGTGTTCGTTTGTACAGCACCACTTCCTTGGAATCATGTCTTCTTTTGTTTCCCTTTTTTTACAGCTTGCTTTACGCCGCACCGGCACAGATAGGTCTTAAGGCAACGACGGGATGGGGCGTAGCCTTAATGAAGGCACAGCCCCAACATTTGCCTGATGTGAAAATGGGAAACCACGGAAAACCATCTACAGGGCTACCGATACAGTGGCGTTCGAACCCACTATCTCCCGAGTGGAAGCTTACAGCTGGGCGCCCCCTAACCACACGGCACACTTGCTTGGTCATATCTTGTAAACCTGATACTTATATATTTCGGGAAAACAAAGAAAAATACACCTACTAGAGTATTTTGAAATACTGTGTTTAAAATACGACACTGATAATAATTTATGTACCTTGTTACGAACGACGCTTCAGTTTAAATAGAAATGGTCAAAATATAACCAAACATGGTATCACTAAAAATGAACAAAATATGACCAAAACAAAACAAAAATTGGCCGAAATATGCATTTTTATGCCACATAAAATTGCTTTAATCGGAATCAGGGGCCCATTATTCACAATTGTTTTCTATACTTCGGCTAAAATTACCTCAGGAAAGAAATATCTTTTCCTAGACATTTGTTTTACAAGTTGCTTGACGTCGCTCCGACACGGATATGTTTTATGGCGACGGTGAAATAGGAAAGGGCTAGGAGTGGGAACGAAACAGCCGTGGCCTTAATTAAGGAACATCCCCAGCATTTGCCTGGTGTGAAAATGGGAAACCACGGAAAACCGTTTTCAGAACTGCCGACAGTGGGGCTCGAACCCACTATCTCCCGATTACTGGATGCCGGCCGCATTTAAGCGACTGCAGCTATCAAGCTCGGTTCTAAACATGTAAATCCTTATTATTATTATTATTATTATTATTATTATTATTATTATTATTATTATTATTATTATTATTATTATTATTATTATTAACATAGTCAAATTCGTACTACAGTTGCCTTTAAGTTATGTGTCATTTCTTAAAATTATCTCCAGGTAACTTCAATTGTATCAGTTTCGTGTAGGTGTTACCCTTGGTTTGGTCTAAGAAAAAGCTTTGCAGCCTTAACTTTGCGAAGCAAAACAATGTAAATAAATAATTAAACAAACAAATAAATTAATTAAATAAATAAATATGTGTGTGTAATAATTTTGACATCCTGAATTAAATTAGATTAATAAATCAGTGTTTGAATCGTAACAATATCATCCTCATATTTCAGAGGTCCGGTCTTTCCTCTGTGGATCTTATTTCTTTCAAATTTATCTTTCATTTTCTGTACTGCCTGTTGTGTATACACGTTCCAAGGAAGTTAGGACACTCCTGGTAACAGCGAGTTGAAAGGTGAGCAGAGACCCACGTCCACATTTGAACTGTCGAAGCGTTTATTACTGGCGGACCAAGCATACCTTATTACCACAATGACATGTTCGGATTTATTTGTTGTATGTGGCTGTGTGTTGAATATTTTCAGTTTCATTTCGTGACTGAAATTGATCAGATTTCTATTATTTGTAGCCGCGATAATGTTATGTAAAATGATCGCTGCTGTGCACAGAAATTTTACACGTATTACATAGCACTAACACATTACACAACAGTTTTGTATTATATGACGTGTCAAAAGGACGACTAACGACCAACATTCACATTTACATGCAAAACATAATTGACCAAAAATGTATAGTTAATTTACAAAACAAATAAAGTTTATGTAATCCTATTCGGAAATAATTAAAACAGCGATATTTGCATAAAATAAATTCATTGCCAGAACGTGAAGCATTGGAAATGAAACATGCAAACTAACGATCAAAACTTCGTTATAACGGTGATTAAATTACGGGCAAAGTGGAATATCAGCGCAAGTGATGTATTTTAATGTTGTTAGAGGGTGGGGTTTGGATAGCCGGGGGCTGCAAGAAAGGACCATGTCATCAGTCTGACAACGGAAGTAAAGTTACTTCGGGTCGGCTCATAAGGCGAACACAAATGACTCATCTGTGAGTTTGCATTCATGGTCTATTGATGATATCACTTGTGTGATTCACTGTGTTTTGAAGTTCTGTTTATTAGAACAAGACTTCCAACTTTTCGACTCTCGACATCACGACAACTCCTTGAAAACTTCCAGGTCGTCCAAAATCCTACTCCTTCTCTCCTGGAATAGGTCAGAATAGAACAAATATGAGATTAATAATAATAATTATTATAACTATAATTATAATCATTTTCGTTTCGGCCGTCTATGGGCCACGTTTGACAAGCTTTGCTGCATTTTCGCCTTTTCTGCCTTCACACTCTGCCAGTAGCTAATCATCCTTTCTGCAACTTCCTTCTTCTGCTCTTCCGTATAGGACCTCCCTGTTTCACTAGTGTTTTTTCAGTCTCCTGGAAACCACGGAACTTTTCGATGGGTTGTTTAAATTGATATAATCATATAATCTTCCGGAACTCCCATCTTCGCCAAGTCCAACCTCACTTCTCGAAACCATTTGAGCTCTGTCTTCCTTTTCCTGAAGAATTCAAAGTTTCTCTTCGTCAGTCTGTTGTTGTCCATCCTCAACAAGTGTCCACAGAATTGTAACCTTCTCGTTCTCATAATAATAATAATAATAATAATAATAATAATAATAATAATAATAATAATAATAATAAATACGTGTTTATGTTTAAATACCTCGGTGAATGCATCCAATCAAACGGACTAGATACAAAGGCCTTGTCGGCCAGAGCAAAAACACGTATCTGGAGTAGTTTTTCAAACCATCTGGAACATATATAACAAAAAATGCTTTTCCATAAATACACTGGGTTCCGTGGTTCAAATCCCGGTCACTCCATATAAGATTTGTGCTGGACAAAGCGGAGGCGGGATAGCTTTTTCTTCGGGTACTCCGATTTTCCCTGTCATCTTTCATTCCAGCAACACTCTTCACTATCACTTCATTTCATCTGTCAGTCATTAATCATTGCCCCAGAAGAGTGCGACAGGCTTCGGCAGCCGGCACAATTCCTATCCTCGCCGCTAGATGGGGGCTTCATTCATTCCATTCCTGACCCGGTCGAATGACTGGAAACAGGCTGTGGATTTTCACCAAAATTCATCATTACAACACTGTCGTCAAGCCCGTATCTCTCTATGAGTCATAATGCCGTGTCCGCTCTCAGATAAGTGTGCTCGCTAAGTTAGAGCAAAAAATGGGAGAAAAATTTGCCAAAATTACAAAAACAGGTTCTAAATAAGAAAATTCAAACAACAAATCTACTATAGGATAGTAAAGATCACGGACACAATGCGCAAACGCAGGGCTTGCTTCTACGGTCCCTCACGACAGACTGGCGACTCTCGATGCACAAAACCAATTTTTAACAATATTTTGACTGAAAACCAAAACAAAAAACAATTGCCCGTCACGTTAACGTCAAGAAAGACCTCTAAGAAATGGGCCTACAACAGAAAACGCGCACAAACGAGACCTTTTCAGAACAAACAACGTGACTTTTGGGACTTTCCATAATGAGAAGTGGATAACTGGTGCAAAGTGATCGGATGAACGCCGTGTTCGACACAGCAAGCTAATAGAAACCTACTGGATCAATAAAAAGTGAACAAACGCAAGAATAAAACTTATCGCTGTACATAGTTGGCCGATAAGCGGATAATAAATAAATAAATAAATAAATAAATAAATAAATAAATAAATAAATAAATAAATAAATAATAAGTGTATTCAGTAGTGTGTTCAACTTCTTGGCTGGGTGGACGGCGTCGCATCCTTCGGTTCGGAAGATCCTAGGTTCGATTTTCGATTGGTTAGGGTCTTTTGGCCGTGTGTGGTCGATTCTGTTGACTCGGGGAATAGTGGTTGTGTTTATACCAATACACATCTCTTCATATACACACAACACACCACAGAGCAAACAAATACTATTTGTGCTTGTGGTTCAACGTCATACTCATTCATATAAGTTTTCGGGGATGAGGGTTCAGGAAAGGGCAGTGTTTCGGAGAACCAAGTCGCAAACTGTCGCTGTTATCGTGCACTCCTTCACGCTTGGTGGCTTCGATAACTCTTGTCGCTGCTTTCTGTACATTCTGGCAGATGAGGCAGTTGGCCATTCCACTTTTTGTTCTACTCTGTTGGTCAAGACTGAAGGATTCTAC
The DNA here is from genome assembly GCF_040414725.1 of Anabrus simplex. Lineage (NCBI taxonomy): Eukaryota > Metazoa > Arthropoda > Insecta > Orthoptera > Tettigoniidae > Anabrus > Anabrus simplex. The sequence goes on from NC_090265.1 coordinate 1,669,639,824, forward strand.
GTGTCTGACGCCGCACATGCTTTGGACCCTGGATCATCTCTCCTAATGGTTTAGTTATTTTGTTACGATAACTTAAAACTGCCAGTATAGTTTATTTGGAAAACTACATTTCTCTTTTTCGAGTCACTTGTCATCATTTTAATTTAATAAACGTATCAAGTCATATCAGTTGGCAAGGGGACGTGTCAAATAAAATAAACCTTTCAGTTTATACCGCATCAAATTACACTGTTAGTAAAGGGGAATGCAAAGAAAACTCCAAACGATAAGGCAATTATTAATATATTCTAGTGGCGTTTCTCTTCACATCCTGTTAGACGAGAATGATTATTTGATTTTTTCTTATATGCAAATGTAAAAGACCACTTTTTGGTTAATATAACAATCCTCCGTGCAGAAACGAGTAATTCCGTAGTATAAGGATAATTGCTTCTAGCAGCTCACTTCTTTCTTACATATTTCTTAAATTCAAAAGTACAGGCAGTCTTGCTTTATATGGAGTGTAATCCGAGTGACGTAAACGAGAGGTCTCTGGTTCACACATTACAGCACATAATCATCGTCATCATCACCATCATCATCATCATCATCGATCTGCATTTAGGGCTTTCGTCCAGGTGGCAGATTCCCTATCAATAGTTTGCCTAGTTTTTTCTTAAATGATTTCAAAGAACTTAGAAATTTATCGAATATTTCCTTTGAAAAATTATCCCAGTCCCGAATTCCTTTTCTTATAAACGAATATTTCTCCCCAATTTGTCTTTTTGAATTTCAATTTTATTTTCATATAATGATCCTACTTTTGAAACCTTCATTCATGATTACTCGCCTTCTAATATCATTCCATAACGTCTCTCCATAGACAGCTCGGTAGATACCATTTAGTCGAGAGCTCGTTTGCTTAGTTCGAAGTCTTCCCGGTCGAAACTTTACAACATTTTCGTAGCACTACTCTTTTGTTGGAAATCATCTAGAACAAATTGCACTACTTTCCTTCGGATACCTTTTCCATTTCTAGAACCAAGTGTTCCTGGCAAGGGTCTATACACTGAAACCATACCCTAATTGGGGACTTACCAGTGACTTTACGCCCTCTGCTTTACATTCTTACTAAAACCCGTAAATATCCTCATAACCGTATGAAAAATAAATAACCATCTTATAGTGCCTACAGCCTCGTTAAAACACATCAACTCTTGAAAGTGAATAAGTGGATTACGTCATTAACTAATCGTGTAATATTATTAAGTAAACAATTAATTAAGAACATTCACAATGTCACCGGGCGAGTTGGCCACGCGGTTAGGGGCGCGCAGCTGTGAGCTTGCATCCGGGAGATAGTGGGTTCGAATCCCACCGTCGGCAGCCCTGAAGATGGTTTTCCGTGGTTTCCCATTTTCACACCAGGCAAATGCTGGGGCAGTACCTTAGTTAAGGCCACGACTGCTTCCTTCGCATTCCTAGGCCTTTCCTATCCCATCGTCGCCACAGGACATAGTACGTAGCAAAAATTATCACAATGACGCAGTGAGTGTTGAAAAGGATCAACTTTAGTCTGGCGACTAAAGAAAACAAGCGTCCTCATAAGGAGCAAAGGAAGCATTTCCTTCTGCGAAAATCGAGTGATTATAAATATATCTTGGTCATGGCCATCCATCAAGACATGGCCTGCACGGTTGCTAGGTAACAATGTCTGGCCATCCACACATACCTTTCATCACATCCTGCACGGTTGCTAGGGTTACACTTCCATCACACATTATTTTGCTGACAAGACCTAGTGTTTACAGTGCACCATGTATTCTGGAGCGGGCAAGAACAATTTCGTTACTTTCATTGTCCAGTCTCAGTCACATCCTTGGTTTTGACAACATGAAATTGACGGAGGTAAGAATGATGCTAGTAATGCCCTTCCTTATGCAGCCAGTCCCTGTTGGGAACGGTGTGAAGATGTCACTCGTAGGGCATTACAGTGGGTTTGGCAGGTTGAGATTTAATAGCAACTTCTAGCTTAATGAGGAAAGCAACGGGAGACTACCTTACTCCTCATTTCCCTAGTACGCCTCTTCAGTGACGCCTAGGCCACCTATGATGGCTGATGGCGGAGCTGTTTAGGTCCAAACCATCCTCCGGGCTGAGTACTCAACATACACACAATTTCTGTGAAATAAATCTTCAGATGACCTCCATTCGTAAGACATAGCCTACTGATGTCAGGAAACGATAGTGCACTTCCACTATTCCTTCCGTTCCTTGAGATCCACTCTCCTGCATTTCTATTAGTATACAAGAGTACATCACAACTATTGTAGTGATCGACAGTTGCTATTATTTAATCACATACTTCGTTTTCATGGATAACCTGTTCTGAAAAATATTCAGAAATGTAATAATATTTTCCTTTAAATGCCCCCATCACCAATCCGGTTAGACAGTGCAGTTAACGATCCAGCATTATGCCAATTTATATTCTGATAATAAACTACTAAACAATATGAAACCATTCTATAAGTGAGGACTCCATTAAGATAAGATCCAAATTTTAAATATTTAGGAAATAAAATATAAATGTTTATACGTTACCAAATATTTTGAGTGTTGTTTGATGTAATCTGATGATGTTCTTTCAGGAACGAAGTTGTTTCTTTTTCAGGCATAATTCTGGTATCATACCTCATGTTTTATTATTCAGGTAGTTTATTAATTAGTTTATTCAAAGCCTAACAGTTGTAAATTAAAAAAGAAGAAGAATTATACAACGCAAACTCCATAAATATAAAGATAACCAATCAAATAGAAGAGTCGTAACAAATGAACTTCTATTCAAAGTGAATACTTCCCGTTAAATCAAAATTACTGAATCAGATATAATAAAGTAAAACCCTATTATAATTAAAATCATTGACACAATAAACAAATATAATAACCAAAAAAGATGTTAATGGCCATAAATGATTTAAATTAGAGGTCTACAACTACAATATTTTCTATATAACTATCTAAAAGTAATCACAATTTATATATCCTCCCTCACCACGAAAATATTTAAGACAACCAATGCTACAAGTTGTAATTTGTAAAGAAAATGGTATTGAATTGGCTATCTCCTGTGTTATTGCTGGCCGACATTGTCACGAAAAAAAAAAAAAAAAAGAAAAACAGTGATAGTTCTTCTGCTACCACTTTTGATGTTTTTCAGTTCTGATATGTTTTGTACATCCATCTTCTGCAAGATAGCCATAACTGTTGCACTTTGTTTCACTTTCAGTACGCCCTACTTTAAATCACAGTTTATTTTGCCTGAAGTATGTCGGAAATTTTACATTCTCTTGTCCGATTTTCGATTCTACCACTGATTTTGACATATTCGTATTGTTCATCTGAAGATACCACAATGTCTGAAAACCAATACGTAACACAAAAATAGTAGCCTACTTTACACGGAAAGAACTCATTAAATTGCATCTCGTTTATTAGCTCAGGAATGCACTTGAAAAAATCAGTGGGGGACTGAATTTGTTACTAAAATGTGAGCCATGAATCAGTATGTCTAGGTGAAGGTAAAACTATGAGCGGGATTGCCCTCCACATCCCCCTGCGCGTATGTTAGAATAATATGCACGGTATCCTCTGCATGTCGTAAGAGGGACTCCAGGGTCTTTCAACTGCTAGCGAGCGTTTGCAACGACGGGGCCTTTATCTGAGTCCTGGCATTGCTTCTACGCACTTGTGCCAGACTCCCCACTTTCATCTACCCTTTCTGACCTCCCTTGGTCAACTCTTGATATTTTCCGACTCTGGCAGTATTAGGATTTCGATGCCTAAGGGAGTCTTTCATTTTCACACCCTTGTCTTGCTTTTGCCGATACCTTTATTTTTCGAAGTGTCGGATCTCTTCCACTTTCCTTCTGATTAGTGTTAATGGAAGATGACTCCCAATACACCCCTCCCAAATCTCCACATGGCGCAACAACGCCAAAGGGCTTTGGCCTACCAAGCGACCGCTCTTCAGCTCGAAGGCCTGCAGATTAAAAGGTGTCGAGTGGGCAGCACGACGATTCCTCTCGGCCGTTAATCTTGGTTTTCTCGACCGGGACTGCTATCTCACCGTAAGGTAGCTCCTCAATTGTAATCATGTAGGCTGAGTGGACTTCGTTCCAGGCCTCAGATTAAAAATCCCTGTCGTAGCCGGAAATAGGACCTAGGGCCTCCGGGTAAGAGGCAGGCGCACTACCCCCTACATCGTTGGCCCGCCTCGATAAACATTAACATCACAACTTTCTTTTTCTTTCTTTCTTTCCTTCTTTCTTTCTTTCTTTCTTTCTTAGTCTGTTTATCGTCCAGGGTTGGTTTTGCCCTCTACCTCTACTGCCTCAAGGGCAGTGTCCTGCAGCGTGAGATTTTTGGGTCGAGGATACAACTGGAGAGGAGGACCAGTGCCTCACCCAGTTGGCTTTACCTGCTGTGCGGGACAGGCGCCTTGTGGGGGATTGGAAGATTGGAAGGGGTAGACAAGGAAGAGGGAAGGAAGCGGCCATGGCCTTAAGTTAGGTACCATCCCGGCATTTGCCTGGTGGAGAAATGTGAAACCACGAAAAACCACTTTCAAGATGGCTGAGGTGGGAATCAAACCCTTCTCTACTCGTCTGACCTACCGAGGCAGAGTAGACCCCGTTGCAGTCCTCGTACCACTTTTGAAATTTCGTGGCAGAGACGGGAATCGAACCCGGACCTCCAGGGGTGGCAGCTAATCACACTAAGCACTACACCACAGAGGCGGACATTATCACTAGGTATTTAATTAGATTTTAAAAATTCCTGTCGGGCGTATGGACAAATGATGAACAACAGGGCAAATGCGGCTAATACCCGAGGAATTGAAATCCTATGTTGAAAACATCGATCCAAAGCAATTCTCCGCTTGATTTCAAGTGTGTGAGAGTTATCGTCGACTCTCACTTATTACCGTAAAGGCTGTAACATGGCACCTCTTTCCTTGTTGCTAATTTGGTTCCATTCAAGTTAGCAGCTGAAGATGTAATCAGATGCATGCCTCGGGCGATGTGATCCAGTACGAGTTCAGTGTGTGGGTGAGATAACGCGGCTAGTTTATGTTGGCTGCCTCTAGCTCGCGTAATCGCATGCAATTCCGCGTGAAATCATACATTAACTGCACCTGAGACGTGAGCGAAGATCGAACACGTATCCATGCATCTGTAATTTTCTCCGACAGCTGGTAATTTGAGTTGAAGGTTTTTCGCCGTGACAGAGGGTTTTGAAAGGTCTACCTGCATATTTTGAGCACGCAGTTTACTTAACACGTCACGACATGACATACCATGGCGTGCAATTTTCTCAGAACTATCATCAAACATATGATCTATTACATGTAACGCATGATACGGATCGCAGGTCACCATGATTGTATATTAATATGCGTAGTCCTTCACCTCACCGAATTTTACAGTATTTACCATATTTTTTCCTTTTCCTTTCCGCCTGTCACCCGGCGGCCGCGGGTTCGATTCCTGGCCGGGTCAAGGTTTTTTAATTGTAATGATTAATATCCCTGGCCTGGGGACTGGGTGTTTGTGTCGTCCTTAACTTTCGTTTCCTCACATTCAACATCATATGGTGAAAGTAGTGGCAAAAGATCTGCCGAGGTCGACGCCACCAACACATATCATTTTTTTTAAACGCGACAAAATGTGTGACGGAAGTGTATGGATTGATGGCCAGACAATGTTACCTAGCAACCGTGCTGGGTATGCCTTAGGACTGATTGCTATCTGAAATTAGCAGCTTTGATGGGCGTCCATGACCGGAAGACATAATTATTTATAATCATCAGCTTTTCGCAACGGGATAACTGGTTTCTTTTCTTCTACTTGTACCACTATTTTTCCCCCGTTTTCCCGCCTCTTCTTTCACGCCCTAGAACCGTTCTAGGTGTGAAGTGTGTGACATGTGTAGACGCAATCCTGTTTCATTGTCGGATGCCCTTCCTCTCCCCAGTCTTATGTGCATAAATTATTCACTATTGCGTGTTCTTACAATGGCTAGTAGGATAGTGCGTTATGTGTATATGAAGAATTGTGCATTGGGATAAACAGAAACACTCAGTCTCCGAGTCAGAGAAGTTAACCGCACGCGTTTAAAAAACATTAAACTGGACGAGGATCGAACCCATATTCCTCTGAACCAAGACGCCGACTCTGATGATTCTGGCAAGGAAACGGACTTATAGAATATTTATGTTTAAATTTAATTGTTCACAGTATAATAATAATAATAATAATAATAATAATAATAATAATAATAATAATAATAATAATAATTAGTAGACCCTGCTGCTCCGCAGCATTCGTTAAAAATAGGCCAGGTAAATCTTTTCAATAGTTTTACGAACATTTAATACTGGTACACAATAACTGATTCAATCATAATGTAATGCAGGGCCTCTCAGGGTGCATGCGCGTGGTGCATGCACTGTGCACGGTGCAAAAGACGACTTCGCTTGGTTGACCAGAGTGCAGACCCCCCACTCTTCGATTTGGAGCAATAGCGCTGTCTCTCTCTTTCCACACGCCTGTCTCGCTCTCTCCGCCTGTCTCCCTCTGCCCCACTTGCGCCGTAGCCCTCCAAATCCGCGCTGAGTTGAACCGAGTATAGCCGAGTAGAGCCGAGCTTAGCCGAGTAGCCAAGAGACGAAGCGTTGATCCGAGTCATGCCGAGCGACACCGATGCACAGTGCACGGAGGTCTTGCGCCTCGAGCTGCACGCGTGAGATTTTGGGCGTTTGAGAGGCCCTGATGTAATGTATAACACTTTTCAGGCCTCCTACACGGTAACGCAGTTTCTCAGACTAGGGAGGTTTGATAAGGTGAAGGTGAGAGGGTTGGCGGCCGTGGCCTATACTAGGAACTGTCCCGGTATTCACCGTAGTGCAGGAGAATGGAAAAACATTCTCAGGACAGCCGACAGTGTCCGTCTCCCGAATACAGAGGCGTACAACCACGGTTAGCCGTGCTCACCCCTCCTCTGTTCGGTTGGCCGGTATGAGTGCGGAGCTGTTGGACCACGATTAAGCCGTGGCCTCTTGTACGCTGAAACCCACTCTGAATCTGCCGACTTAGCATTCGAGCTAATCTGGTTTTAATATTTCCAAACGATCTTGCTGCGGATAGTTCAGCATACAATTCGCCGTGACTGAATACTGATTCGTCCAAAACAATCTCAGCAGTATCATCGGACGTTACTGGTGTCTGTCTATCGGAAATAGGCGCTGTTGTACGCAATTCCTAAACGTATTTGTGGCTGGTTGTGGTCTGTGGAAATCTCTTACTGTAGGCGTTGTGGTTTGCGATCGCACTTGCTTCGCTGTAGGCCTATATGAGGCGCTCAGAATACAAGTGGTGTAAGTCAAAGAAATATTGTTGTTTAGAATATGGGCGTATTATACTCTCTAGTATGGAGCTTTCCAGAGGACTATGGTATGCAGTCCATAACTGAGCTGTTTGGATCCAGGTGGCAGCACTTTACATGGCCACTGAAGCAGGTGTTTATTATTTCAAAATATAAGTGAAGCGAGTCCACACTCCATGTTGTGTTTTGATGTTTTGTTGCTATAACACCAGTTAATCGTTAGTATGGACAGAGAAGACTGTTTCTAAGAAAATAAAGGTAAGTTTTAAAACTGATGTTATTAGCCACATGAAATCATTTCCTGCCTATCAGAGTAATTACACCAGAAACAAAAATCCTGAAAAAAAAAATTGAACCCAGATTTGTCCATCTGAAAAGTGGACAATATATTCGTCCAGGAATGTAAAGAAATAGAAAACACCAGTGAAAGAGAATTTCTATTAGAATGTTTTCACGACCAAATTTAATCTCCATTATCATAAAGATTTCGGTGGAACAGAATGAAGCTACACTGATGTCCCTGAAGCAGCAAATAGAATGCACTTAAAAAGAACTGCTCAGGCTAGGGAGAATTTAAAATTAGAAGCAACTAATTTTTCAGATGAATGTTATGCTTGCTCAAAAAGACGTAGATGCTGAAGGCAAAGACGGATTTTTCTATGTGTGAATGTGTAAAAATGAAGTGACGTATGGCTTGTAGTGCCGGGAGTGTCCGAGGACATTTTCGGCTCGCCAGGTGCAGATCTTTCGATTTGACACCCGTAGGCGACGTGCGCGTCGTGATGAGGATGAAATGATGATGAAGACGTAAAGATATGTTATTGATACAAGAACTGCGAATGGAAACATTAGAGTGGTGTAGTTTTTAGATGCATTTTGTCAATTACAAACTTCAAATAAAAATGTTATATTGTGTACTGAGTTTTTTGTAATATATTTCAGTAGACAAATGAAGCAAGTTCATAATTTCTATATCAAAAATTATTATAATTCAAAATATTTATTCTGTGTACCAAAATTCACATGGAACGAGTGAGGAAGTACTATTTTCTCTTTTTTTCAAATAGACCAAATTTAAATTTGTAAAATATGTTATGATGATGATGATGCTTGTTGTTTAAAGAAGCCCAACATCTAAGGGCATTGGTCCCTTGTAAAATATGTGCTCAGTTTTTTATTTCCATGTATCTTTAACTCCCAATGTCACAAGAACAGTTTATCTGGACTTACACTACTTATTCAGAACGTCTCGTATGAAGAACATTTCGACGTACTCGTCTGTCGAATACAGGGCGAAAGAATGAACAATGCGACTCGGGACGCACACCAAACGAGTCTGAGCAGTATAATCCACATCTTGAGGAAAACGATGTGGTATTCGTAGAATGTAACACGATCAGCCTTGTGTTTGATTCTAGAAGCTCCAGATTTGAATAGAAATGTTTGGCTCTGGTGAGATTCAAACTCCCCACTGAACGGTTCACGGGCCACCACTTCCGGACTTATTGCACGGCCCCACCCTAACAACTCTTACAGGCCTTCCAGAAACGATGCATAATATACTTACACCCGTTTCCTACCGCTGGTATCATGATTTTCAGCGTTACTTTCATCTCCTATTCAACTTGAAATATTTATCTCGCTGTGCGACAGTTTGATGCAGTAGTAAAATTTGGCTAAACCTGACTCGCTAGGTACCACAACATATTTCCGTTTACGGGGTTACCGTTTTATGTTAGCCTCCGTAGATCAGGCGGCAGCGCGCGGGCTCTCATCACTGGGTTCCGTGGCTCAAATCCCGAACACTCCATGTGAGATTTGTGCTGGACAAAGCGGAGGCGGGACAGGTTTATCTCTGGGTACTCCGGTTTTCCCTGTCATCTTTCATTCCAGCAACACTCTCCAATATCATTTCATCTCTCAGTCGTTAATCATTGCCTCAGAGGAGTGCGACAGGCTTTGGCAGCCGGAACAATTCGTATCCTCGCTGGTAGATGGTGGCTTCATTAATTCAATTCCTGACCCGGTCGTATGACTGGGAACAGGCTGTGGATTTTTATTTTCATAGGGTTTCCGTTTTGCGCAAGATTAACAATAGGTGATGCTTAGTTCTTCTTTCAGTTAATGTATTGAAAAACAGAATTTGGAGAATTTTCTTTGAAACGAACAAATATAGATTGCGTGGCAAAAGCCTGTGTGCAATTCCAAACCTCTCCTCACTAAACGGAACAAGGGTTGGGCACACAAGGTTGTAATAAAGATAATATAGGGATGCGATTACTAGAGATTTATCGTCAGTTTAACAAATCGGACAGTAATTTTTTTCTCACTTTGAGCACGCGTTAATAAAATAAGCAGAAATGATAAACGCAATCTTACTCTTGGCGTATATTGTGCCGACCTATAAAGTTTATGGTTCGGCAAGTTGTGAAGAGGAGCAATGTTAATGGCATTGTTTGTCGATCCGTCTTATGTGTCATTAAAACCTGCCTTTCTTTCAGGAGCATATTGGACATCATAATATGACAGTTTGAGGGAGTCATTAATATATTGAACTATGGATAAGCAGGGTTGCCAGACGTCTCGGATTTCATGGGACAGTGCCGTATTGGTGTTCTACGTATTTCCCGCGTCCCGGAGAGTTCCTATTCAGGATGGCAATTGCCCGGTACTTTTTACTTCGAGAGTAATACGCCAGTGTTTCCACCTCTGAAAAGTACCAAGAGCGTTTCTTCAAAATCAAATCAAATCAAATCAAATCAAATCAAATCAAATCAAATCAAATCAAATCAAATCAAATCAAATCAAATCAAATCAAATCAAATCAAATCAAATCAAATCAAATCAAATCAAATCAAATCAAATCAAATCAAATCAAATCAAATCAAATCAAATCAAATCAAATCAAATCAAATCAAATCAAATCAAATCAAATCAAATCAAATCAAATCAAATCAAATCAAATCAAATCAAATCAAATCAAATCAAATCAAATCTCTTTATTTGCAAATGAGGTGTCTACCTCGGTGGCAAATGTTACACTAAAATACATTATTGTCAAGCACTAAATATTAAATTAACAAGAGAATAAAATTTTCCTATAATATTATATAATTTGCGCTAACAATTTTTTCTATTAAACACACAGCTCATCCTTAATAAATTTACATTGTTTACAAAATTCTACTTATAATATCTCCTGTACTACTTACAAATATAGCCAACTGATATACAGTATGTGGAATTACTTCAAATGATACTATACAACTGGTATACGATTAAAATTTACATTGCATTTATTTACTTTTTCTTTTCTTTATCCATTCTGGACCCTAAGTAGCATAACGACCTGCTGCGTCTTAACCAGAGCCCTTTTTACCACCACTTTTCAGAGTTCCTTCTTCTTTCTTTCAAGGAGGATACATTTCTTCACTCTTTATCAGGTGTGAGCTCGTCGATTTTTACGGACAAAATTGTTTTTATTTTATCGATTGCAGTTCTCGCGTTGTCCATCTTGGTGAATAAGACGTATAATAGCGGACAACTACCTGAGGCAGTTCGAGTCCACTGCATGTCAGCTGTGCGAAATATTATGTTCTCTTGACTTGGTTAAGTCTGAGCTGTTCATTTCTGTAAAATTTTCTTCAATGTCATGCAGACTTTTATGAAATTGCTAAGAATGACAAAAGACTGTTAGCAGCACTTCAGAGAAATGAAAGTATATTGATAATGAAAGAACTGATATGAATAATTAAATAAACTAAGTTTATTTACCAATTTGTTTTACGTCGCACCGAGGAAGGCAGTTCTTACGGTGACAATGGGATAGAAAAGGGCTAGGATTGGAATCGATCGTGGCCTTTTGAATGGTGTAAAATGGGAAATCACGGAAATCCATCCTGAGGGCTGCCGACAGTGGGGTTCGAACCCACCGCCTCTCGAATACAAGCTCAAAGCTACATGACCCAAACTGCTGAGCCATTTTGCTCGGTACAGTAAATTTTAGTCTGTGTATAAAAATTAAAGCATGCATTAATAAACTGCACTATGATGCCAACATAATAAGCGTATCATTTTGATCCCCCTGTGGGTGGGGGCGGTAGAATAACACCCACGGTATCTCCTGCCTGTCGTAAGAGGCGACTAAAAGGGGCCTCAGGGGCTCTGAACGTTGGAGCGCGGGTTGGCGACCACGGGGCCCTTATCTGAGTCCTGGCATTGCTTAAACTTACTTGTGCCAGGCTCCTCACTTTAATCTATCCTGTCCTACCTCCCTTGGTCAACTCTTGTTCTTTTCCGACCCCGACGCTATTAGGTTTGCAAGGGCTAGGGAGTCCTTCATTTTCATGCCCTTCGTGGCCCTTGTCTTCCTTTGGCCGATATCTTCAGTTTTCGAAGTGTCGGACCCCTTCCATATTTTCCCTCTGATTAGTGTTATATGGAGGATGGCTGCCAAGTTGTACTTCCTCTTAAAACTATAATCACCACCACCACCCGTATCATTTTGAAACGAAGTTTATAACTAGTAGAATACGAGCCCGTTGATTTCGTCGATTGCACATCTATCCCGTGCTTTGATTTCAGGTATTTGACAACCCTGTTAAGATAAGTATAATTTACTCTACTCAAATCCCATTTATGTTCAGGAAAAGCGTAGCATTCTCTTACAGTCATCCCCAGTTAAGGTGCTCAGTATGCCCGAAGCTGTCCACCGGGAATCAAGATATGTACCTTCCCAGCCATCCCAGCGAACTCTGACGGACTGACAAACAAGCACTGAAAAGTGCGGCGAGATTAAAAAAGGCTAGTTCAAAGCCAATTACACTCCGGGAGTGGGTCGGAGAGAGTGCCTGGGTGGTCCGCGAACCTAGCGCAGTCTGCCGGCAAGCTGTACAAAGAGAGGCCATCGCCACAGTCAGACTGGACCCGCACCGACTAAGACTTGCGGAGAAAAAAATTAATCAACAAAAATAACGGGTCTCAACAGGTGGTCCGCATGCTAAGCACGTTGTTATCTGTAGTCTATTGTGTTCTTAAACTGTGAACGAGCTTAGGTCAGATTTTAAGTCACTCTGGGAAGAATTCATTCACCAGGACTGTGGTATTCAACTGGGATGCGAGAAGACACCTTAGGAGATGCATATTAGTTTTATAATAATAATAATAATAATAATAATAATAATAATAATAATAATAATAATAATAATAATAATAATAATAATAATAAAATAATAATAATAATAATAATAATAATAATAATAATAATAATAATAATCGTATGGGCTCAGCTAATGCCTGCAGGCATTTTGATTTAACGCCATCTAGACTGCCTGAGTTGCAATTGTGACGTTCCGTTTTTTTTACACTAGACGGGAGAGAAGCCAAAACATTGTCGGGTGATCTATCGCCGATTTATACCGTAATTCCATATTTTTCGCTTAAATTCCAACTGTTTTACCGACATCATACGATATAGCATAGTGAATGAGCCTGTTTTCTCTCCTGGGATATGGATACCGAAACCAAGACTTAGACAGAGCTATAACTATCGCGTTTCATGTCAAATATCGATACTCATCAAATTACAAGTGCGAGCACGCCAAGTAGCCTGAAGGAAAACAACATTTGTACTGCAACCTGCGGCAACAGTGTTTTTCTCTTCACTTTGCCCCATGTATGGGCAACAAATTTAATGCAACCTATTGGTGGCCTCATAGTCCTAATTCTTACCAAGGTCCAGGTTGGACTGATAAAAATATAGGTATCACCATCGCGCTGTACTTCCTCATACTTCACCTCAAGTTGTAGTACTAATTTAATATGATGTTGCCCGTGCAATATTTCCACTTACATGTTGCTAATTAACTATGCGAAATCGGGGATGGATATACCAATCAAACGCGGTGGTTGCATGTCCATATTAAGTCAATATCTCAGGGTAAAAACATCTATATATATTCAACAATACTATTTACCTTCGCAAGTTCCGTTGAAGAGGGTGTATAGTTCAATGTGTTACTCATTTACTCCGAAATCCTACCGTAGAATTAATATAAGCCTTTAAATATCATGACTCCGAAATATCAGCCTAAATGTATCCTTACAACTAATCTTCCTATCTCTACCTTTGAAAATAAACGCTAGAATAAACTTAAAACTAATTTATTAGCATGCCAATATTATAATTAACAAAATAATGATCATCTTTGGTAATAGAGGAAAGTAAATCAAAAAAATCACATATTATTTTTCTTGACAACTAAAATTGACGAATTGACATAATTAAAATTGGGCAGGTATCTTTAATTCATCTGGGCAATTATTATTTTGTTGCGTGACCACACTTCATCACTTTATTTCAATATGGGGACGACTAGGATTTACTCTTTATTAAAGGAGGGAGTGGTCTTTCTTTCCTTTAGGTCTATTTGCACTACTCTTTGGAATTGGTTTGGGAATTTGCGTATTGACTTGTTTATGGCATGAGATAAGTAACTCTTTCCAATGATGGCTTCAAAATGCCATTTTAAGTATCTAAAAGAAATTAATCCTAACCATAAATATAAATTCCAACATCCTATATATATTAAAAATGTGTGCCAAAAATAAAATTAAATATCTTCATTTACGAATGCCATCGTTCTTCAACCGTCATGACCTGTCAGAATCGTACCGACCGATTAATTATTATGTGTATTTTCAATTAAAATTACTCCTTCTACTGCCTACTAATTTTACCATTTTCAGGTTAACGCGTGCTCCACTGCTATATATTCATTATATGAGACGAATATATTACTAGGCGGCTATATCTCTTTTCTATATACACTTCAAATACATGTAAATTACGATCCATCTATCTCCATATTCCATATAAGTTCGACCAATAGACCATTTAATCTCACTGCTTCACTTAATATATTCACGTATCTAGGCCTTAATTTCACTGCTTGCCTCATTTTCAATCGCAACATAACTGTAGCTAAGAATAAATTCGCACCTATTTCCATCAATCATTTACTTACACAATACCTATTCAACATCTCAAATCTCCAACAACATATTATCATTTATGCATTTAATTACTGCGATTCCTCCGCATACAACAATATCTCTACTCAGATTCCACGTAATGTCTACCACGTCGCAGTAAAACATTCCTTTTACTTAAATATCTACTCAAAACACCGCAAGCTGCTACTGTTTATTTCAACTCATCGTAAATGTAGACGATATTGGCCTAGTTATTCAATCTGGTCATTGGGTAGCCTAGGTTTATTATTATTATATTGCACTTCACTATCTTAGCCTTGCCTAGTTTAATATATATGACGTTCTCGTAAGCATATAGGTTCAAAAACATCAATTCTCTTCCCGATACTGCTCACATTAACCTCATATCAAACTTATGAGCACGGCAGTATATTACTACACATAAATAATACGTATCTGTGGTTATTTTCTCCGGCATGTGCCTTAGAATTCACACAATGGCACAAACAGGTCATATCTTTGGCATTTCAGCATTCCTACAATTATACTACACCAAATGAAATACTTTATAGTTAAATTTACTAGAACGTTACTTATCTCTGGCCATGTTATGTCCGACTCTGCTTTCTTCTTCCTCGTCACGGCATCTCGGAATGCTTAGCCTTGCACTGGATCACGTCATGCTGGATCTCTAGGTCTTCAGGCTTGAGCTTACGATGATCTGGTCAGCCTCCCTCCATCGCTTTAGGCTAGCTCCATTTCGTGTCCAATTTCCATGCAACGAAAAGACAATATTAAATTGATAGAATACATCTTAATTTTCAGTATATAAAGCTTTTCCAAGTACTTTCTCTAATTGTATATATATTTCTTTTCCTCTAAAGATACTGCTCAGATTCAATTTTATTTTCATAAACTGGCTCTTCCTTGGTCTTTTTTATGTTGTCTGAATAATGTTCTTTAAATCTTATCAATGGGCAATACGTATAATTTGATGAAAATTTGGCCGTTTATTAAGTCAGTGTAGGCCTTATTTACGAATGCCGTATCCCAACACCTCTTCTTCCGTACAGTATTTGAAATCTATTATGCGTGTTTCCCTGCCGTTTTTATGTATTTTCCAGTAGTTTGTTTCTGGATTCTTCCTTCGTATGGCTCCTATTATGGTTATATTGATTATGTCAGCTAATCTTCTGGTCAAGTAATCGCAATTCACAGTCCGTTTACGATGAAAACTCTTCTTGCCAAAGTAGATAATAATAGACCGTTTTTCAATTTTTTTTTACGTATAATGGTTCATTTCTCATAGAGTTTCCTTTCCATCTCGCCAGGCACTGCCTCCTAATTGCGGTCAACTTGTCACAAAAAGTTATTCCGTGCATTCTTAACGCTTGAAGCTGATCTGCGCCATTTTTCTTCCGATGTATATTCATGTAAACTGACGTCAATCGTAACGTAATGGTACAGTACCTATTTTTGAATCTGAAAATAATGTACATATTATTACCATAACGATTTTATATTGCGTCACTTCTGATATTTATGACTGTAATATATTTCACAGTAGAGTAAATTCAGTGATATTTCACTCATTACACCGAAGGATTTCTATACTCGATCTTCACTATCAGCAGATCATTTTCTTAGTTTCCAAATCAGACAAATATCGAGGCTGTACCTTAACTGAGGCCAAGGTCGATACCTGTCTCTTATTCGGTGGCACCGAGTTCGATTCACCGCTATTCCAGTGATTTTAATTCTGGTCTGAAGGCTGGAATATCGGTCGCCCAGCCTCGTGACACGAACAAAGGAGCTGTGTGATTCGAGAGGTAACGGACACGGTGATGAAGGTCAAACAATACGGCTGAGGATATCATCGCGCTATAATAATAATAATAATAATAATAATAATAATAATAATAATAATAATAATAATAATAAAAAACTGCCTCCGTGGCTCAGACGGCAGCGCGCCGACCTCTCACCGCTGGGTTCCGAGGTTCCAATCCCGGTCACTCAATGTCAGATTTGTGCTAGACAAGGTGGAGGCGGGACAGTTTTACCTTCGGGTACTCCGGTTTTCCCTGTCATATTTCATTCCAGCAGCACTCTTCAATATAATTTCATTTCATCTTTCATTAATTAATCATTGCCCCAGAGGAGTGCGACAGGCTTCGACAGCCGGCACAATTCCTATCCTCGCCGCTAGATGGGGGCTTCATTCATTTCATTCCTGACCCGGTCGAATGACTGGAAATAGGCTGTGAATTTTCTATAACAATAATAATAATATCCCCCACGGCACTTAACGCCCTTGAGAGGGCCTTGGCCTGCGCAGCGACCGTTGCTCAGCCCGAAGGCCTACAAATTACGAGGGTGTGGTCAAAACGACGCATCCTCTCGGCCGTTATTCTGGGCTTTCGAGACCGGAGCCGCCATCTCACCGTCTGATAGCTCCTCAATTCTAATCACGTAGACTGAGTGGACCTCGAACCAGCCCTCAAATCGAGAGAAAAATCCCTGACCTGGCCGGGAATCGAACCTGGGGCCTCCGGGAGAGAGGCAGGCACGCTACTCCTACACCACGGGGCCGGCAATAAGATTAAGAATAAGAATAAATTGCCTCCGTGGCTCGGACGGCAGCGCACCGACCTCTCACCGCTGGGTTCCGAAGTTCAAATCCTGGTCACTCTATGTGAGATTTGTGCTGGACAAGGTGGAGGTGGGACAGGTTTATCTTCGGGTACTCCGGTTTTCCCTGTCATATTTCATTCCAGCAGCAGTCTTCAATATAATTTCATTTCATCTTTTATAGATGGGGGTTTCATTCATTCCATTCCCAGGTCGAATCACTGGAAATAGGCTATGGATTTTCAATAAGAAGAAGAAGAAGAATTCGAAGAATTCGAAGAATTAGAATAATAAGAAGAAGAATCGTATGACCTCTGCTGCCGCGTGCAGGCACTTTAATGTGAGACCTTCTGGCTGCTTGCTCATCAATTTCGACGTTCCGTTTTATTCTAGCCCTACTAGATGGCAGAGTGAACCGAATCTCTCTTGGGCGACTATGGCAGAGTTTTAATTAATTTTGGCGGGTTAACATCAAATGTGTCATCAGTGATATTTTGCACGCCGACGTCGTACAACATGGAGTGTCAATAGGATATTTTCCACCCTTCAAAAATCCGGCTGGATCTGAACCCGCTATCTTAAGATCAGGAGGCCGATATTCTACCACTGATCCATCGTGCTGACCGCATGTAGCAAAAGTATCTGAAGGCCATCTGAGTGGGTAGTAGTCGACCAAAGCCCTGATGGGCTGCTGAGACACAGGATTGATTCGTTTGTTTGTTACCTTCTTCGGCGTATCTCTTTTCTATCTCACTTTTAGCCTGTATTGTTTGTGGGTCGTTCTGACGAATAGGAAAATGACTACACACCTATCGAGTAATCAGGGCTGATGACCGTGATATCCCAAGCCCCATAACTTCCAGCAATAACAAACATCACTTGTGAGTAGTGAACAGTAACAGTCTGACAGCAGAGCGCAGTCTTGTGATTTGTGAGTGAGACACACATGCCCTCTCAGTCTGCGGGCAGAATAAATCACCGGTTCGCTTATGATTGATGATCAAGTGCGAATCGGATAGCGGAGGATGGATGGAGCAGACAGGAAGCTAGATAGATGTCAGCCAGAGCAGTATTATTAGGTATTTATAATGTAAAATATGTGACATACAACAGGCTTTGTCAGTGAAAGGCTGTCGCATTTATATTTCACTTTTTGTTAAATATAACAATTTATTAACATGTGCTCATTTGACGTCTATATATTTCATTCGTGGTTATATATTCACAAAGTATTTTTCGTCTGTTGCGTCATGCAATATTTATTAGGGCGACGCCTAACGTCTCTGTGACTGGTTATAGAACGCGTCCCCTGGGGAAAGAGTATCTGTACTTTCAGGTGACAATATGAATCTGTTTATAACACCATTATGAGGTTCATGGTACGGCACATCGATACATTCTCATAGCCTCATTTTATAATGTCAGCGTGTGAGTCTATATTTCTCCTAATTTACTTATGACTATGAATGATAGTAGTAGGCTATAGTCGCAGTTGTTGACGTACGCAGAATATCGTCGAGGTGGAGTGGGGGTTCTTTTGTGATCAAATGCAATTTAGCGATAAAGAATTGTTTACTACTACTGAAAATAATAGTAATAATAATATCAGAATACGGAAGTTAGATCGGGCTTATGATCTCATGAAGAACACATACAACAAGAGGACAGTGAGTGTATGAGCCAAGTTCAAGTACTCCAATACAGTTGTTAAGACGGAGCGATTATATGCATTAGAAATCTTGACTATGAATATACAGGGACAAGTCAGCCTTTCTTTCTTTCTTTCTTTCTTTCTTTCTCTTTCTTTCTTTCTTTCTTTCTTAATCTGTTTACCGTCCAGGGTGGGTGTTTCCCTCGGACCCAGCGAGGGATCCAACCCCTTCCGCCTCAAGTGCAGTGTCCGGAGCGTTAGAATTTGGGTCGGGAGTATACAACTGGGAAGGAGGGCCAGTACATCACCCTGCTATGCTGAGCAGGGGCCTTGTAGGGGGATGGAAAGATTGGAAAGGGCAGACAAGGACTTGGGAAGGAAGCGGTCGTGGCCTTAAGTTAGGTACCATCCCTGCATTTGCCTGGAGGAGAAGCGGGAAACCACGGAAAACCAGTTCGAGGATAGCTGAGGAGGGAAGCGAACCCTCTCTACTTAGTTGGCCTCCCGGGGCCGAGTAGACCCCGTTCCAGTCCTCGTACTACTTTTCAAATTTCGTGGCAGAGCCGGGAATCGAATCTGGGCCTCTGGGGGTGACAGCTAATCACACTAACCACTACACCACAGAGGCGGACACAAGTTAGTCAACTGGAAAAAAAAAGGGAAGGCAGGGTTTAAGGAAGATCTTAGGTAACAGATGCATCAATGGACAGGTACGATTGAAAAGGTGTAAAAGAGAGAACCAAATACAATTGACAAAAATAATATGGAATTTCATCATGCCAAAGCCAGGAAGGCCGTTGTTCCAGGAATGTCAAAAGGATCTGAGACCGATCGGTAGCCCTGAAGGAAATAATAATGACCGGGTCACATTTAAACAGATGATAAAGAGGTACAAAGGCTTTAAGGTGGAACCAGAAAGAAAAAAAAAAAAAAGACGGGGACCTCAACCTGGAAAACACAAGAAGGCGCTGGCTGATGGGCTCAATGAAAACCGGGAGGATGTCACAGCCGGAAGAAAAGCAAGATCTAGAGAAAAAATTAAATTGATTGTTATCATGCAGTCCATAGAGCCTCAATTCGATACAATAAAATACATTGTATATTGAGTGCTCAGCCCGGAGGCTGGTTTGGACCTCAACAGCTTCGTCATCAGCCGTCATAGGTGGCCCAGACATCACTGAAGAGGTGTACCAGGGAAATTAGGAGTGAGGTAGTTTCCCGTTGCTTTTCTCACTGAGCCAGAAGTTGCTATTGCATATCAGTTTGCCAAGCCCACTGAAATGCATGCACCAACCAACCCTATGAGCGACATTTTCACACCCTTCATAGCAGGGACTGGCTGCAAAAGGAATGGCATTACTAGCATCGCTCAGACGTCAGTCACTTTCATTTTGTTAAAGCCAAGGATGAGACTGAGACAGATCGATGAAAGTAACAAAGCTGTTCTAGCCCACACCAGAAGATATAGTGCACTGTAAACACTAGGTCCTGCCAACAATGGCATATTCATAAGTAATAATAAGTAATAAGCAGGGGCAGAATGTTGATGACCTAAAATTAAAAAAGAAAAACCGGCATAAATCCAGTAAAGTGATCGGAAAACTTAAAAACTGACATAAATTTCAAATGAAAATTTTAAAATCAATTTACTAATCGTGTTGGTATAGCCTATATTTATGTTATATACATTACTAGCTGATGTACCCGTGCTTCGCTACGGGATTCTCAGAAAGACTGACTTGGTGGTTTTCCTAACTGAATTCAACATAGGTCATTACAAAAACGTCAGTAGGAATGTAGCGATTGAAAGCAATGTTATCATATAAAATACTCGATCAAATGAAAAACCGCACACTTTCTCACTTTCAACGAACAGTACTACGGTGCCGATCTAAGAGTCCAAAGTTCCAGAGCTGGAATAACCAGGTCGCAGACTGCCGTGAACACTCATCTGTCATTATTTCGTTAAATATGCACACTACTCATTCCAATCAGTGCCTCAGAGTAGGGATTGAATAGCTCGAATACTATGATGAACCAGTGTGTTACGTACCAGATATATCAGAAACTGTATGAACCAGAGGAATGGCATGCTAAAGAAGAAAGTTATCTTACTTCCCAGCTACTTCCCGCCAATATACAGGCAGGCTGTTACAGTCGGTACGACCAGGCGAGTTGCCCGTGTGGTTAGGGGCGCGCAGCTGTGAGCTTGCATCCGGGAGATAGTGGATTCGAACCCCACTGCCGGCAACCCTGAAGATGGTATTCCGTGTTTTCCCATTTTCACACCAGTCACACCAGGCTGTACCTTAAAGCCAAGGCCGCTTCCTTCACACCACTGTTCATTTCCTATCCCATCGTCGCAATAAGACCTACCTGTGTCGGTGCGACGTCAAGCAAATTAAAAAAAACCTTGGTACGCTGCAGTAATCCTATCTATCGGGGATGAGAGGAAACAGAAGACAAAAAGCACATCACAACAAACAATGGTCAATGTAATGTTATTGTTGATAAAGTTTATGAGCTTTCTATATTGCAGGCCTTCACATTAGTTTTCTTTCGACTCTGTGATATTAGGGTGTCTTACAAAATTATTGATATCATAGACTGTAGTTCCTTATTCTCAGACTTTACATACCGATTTTCACTAAATTCTGTTTACCCATTTTCTCGTGACTCGGCGCTGATATGGACCTAGTAACAAAAATCCAAATTCATGAATATCTCTGATTATATGAGGTACAGTAACAATGTATAAGACATAAGTGATCGGAAGTTTAATAACTTCTTACATAACTACTACGAACTTACGACATAACTAAAGTTATGTTAGTTATGTAGTATTTATCGTTACGACCACTAATAACTATTTATTGAGAATTACATTTCAGGCCTTCCCCTAAACTACCATTTCACTCAACGTGAATAAAATAATTTGTAGCCTAGATTGCAGTGGTTCATCACCCGACATTACATGCCGATTTTCATTAAATTATCTTCAGTCTTTTTCTATAGATGCGTGTACAGACAGACAGACAGACAGACAGACAGACAGACAGACAGACAGACAGACAGACAGACAGACAGACAGACAGACAGACAGACAGACAGACAGACAGACAGACAGACAGACAGACAGACAGACAGACAGACAGACAGACAGACAGACAGACAGACAGACAGACAGACAGACAGACAGACAGACAGACAGACAGACAGACAGACAGACAGACAGAAATTACGGAAAAGTAAAGAAATGCATTTCCTTGTTACTGTGGACATGACAGATACAGAAATATCATTCATTTCAAATGCTGAGCAATGCACAGGCAAGACACTTATTTTATATATAGATTACATTTCAGGCCTTCCCCTAAACTACCATTTCACTCAGTGCGAATAACATTATTGATAGCCTAGATTATAGCGACCTATTCCTCGACTTCTCATACCAATTTTCGTGAAGATACGACCACTAATAAATTAAATATTTGACAATTAAATTTTAGGCCTTCCCCTAAACTACCATTTTTCTCAGCATGTATGACCTATATTGTAGCGACTTATTTCCCATCCTTGTCTAGCGATTTTCGTTAAGACACGACCGCTAATAACATAAATATTTGAGAATTAAATTTCAGGCCTTCCCCTAAACTACCATTTCACTCAGCGTGATTAAAATAATTTGTAGCCTAGATTGTAGCGGTTCATCACCCGACTTTACATTCCGATTTTCATTAAATTCTCTTGAGCCGTTTTCTCGTGATGCGTGTACATACATACAGACAGATAGACAGACAGACAGACAGAAATTACGGAAAAGTAAAAAATGCATTTTCTTGTTACTGTGGACATGACCGATACAGAAATACCATTCTTTTCAAATTCTGAGCAATGTACAGACAAAACTCTTATTTTATATATATAGATAATAAGCTTTTGGTCGTTTACCATGTCAAGAAGGTGAAATCCTTTACATTTCGCAGAGAACTTTGCTTCGCGTATTCAGGAGAAAATCTTGACTATTCACAAGGAAGACTTCTCCAATTGGAGGCGTCTCTCCTAGAACAAGCATATTGCCAAGAAGAAAGTGGTGAGCAA
Source organism: Anabrus simplex (assembly GCF_040414725.1). Classification (NCBI taxonomy): domain Eukaryota; kingdom Metazoa; phylum Arthropoda; class Insecta; order Orthoptera; family Tettigoniidae; genus Anabrus; species Anabrus simplex. The sequence continues at coordinate 1,669,662,625 of NC_090265.1, forward strand.
AGTTTCTTTAGTCCCCAGATCGAAAAAACGTTGTAAAGATTCTCAAATTTCCGTAGTCATCCTCACTTAAAGTTGCGATAATATCCAATATCACAGGCGTAAATGCTTCAAAATCCTCAGACATGTAAGAAAATGATTCACAGAGTATAAAATAATCGAATAAATTCCATAAAATGGTCAATTTATAATTTTAGAATATTACTTAAAAGTACTAAATGAAAAATCTAATAAATTAGCATCTGCAATGTGGGAACTATGATCGGGATTTCTGTATAAGTTAGCAATGTCTGTTGTGAACCAATTAAAAGAAGACATGACATTAAAATCCTAGCCCTGGTATTATCGGAAATAATAATTAAAAATTAATAAAATGGCATCAGCTACCGTGTGCAGACATTTTAATTTGACACGATCTGGCTGTCTGCTCGTCAATTTCGATATTTCATTTTACTCTAGGTCTACTAGATGGCAAATCTCTCTTGGGCTGGCTGAGTATTAATGAAATTTGTCGGCTAAACATCAAATGTGTCACAAGATATCTTTTACATGCCGACATGGTACAACATGCAGTGTTGAACGGACTCTCTTCCGCCCTTCAAAATTTCGACTAACTCTGCCGGGTTCGAACCTGCTGTCTTGGGATCCGGGGCCGACACACTACCACTGATAAATTGATTGAATTTTCGGAAGTATTTTTACGTTCTCATGCGACTGCCAGCCCTCTGGAAGCCTTCTTCGGCGTTTCCTCGAACTGACTAGTGAGTCAGCCCTCTGGAAGCCCCTTCGGTATTTCCTGGAATTGATGAGGGAGTCAGGCCGGGGACCTCCAAGCCAGTCTGAGGGCGTGTGACGGCCTCTCCTTCCATTGTGATTTTCGTCTGGTCTCTCCTTAGATTTACTGGAAGGTGAAGCCAGAAAGTTCATATTCCGGACATATCCCGAAGGTACCAGAACTTCATCAGCTGGCATATAAAAGTAGAGTGTTGAGAGAATGTCTCGGTGGTAGAGTTGTTGTGGTTGTTTAGTGGTTGGTTTTGGGCTGTGTTGTGTTGCCGTCTTGCCGAGCAATACATGTTCAGTATTTTAGTGTGAGGAGCAGTCGCATGAGATGATTGTGCAAACTATCAGTCTTGGCTGGAGAAGAACCAAGAGTGTACATTAGTCGTGCATTGTGATAGACAACAGAACTGTATTCGATTCTGTCTACTGGAGCTGGTGTGTGCGAAGAAAAGTCAAATGTGAGATCTGTCAATTAAGAATACGGAAGGATCGCCCGTTCCAAGTGAATACTGGCCAAGCAGAGATGTACTCTGAGGAACAGCAACTTTTGAAATATATAAGTGCTGTTTTCTGTGTCAAGTGTAATTGTGTGTGTACTGATGATGTTACTGGTTTTATGTCCAAATAATTACTTTTACGGTTTTCGGAAATGCCGAGGTGCCCGAATTTAGTTCTTTCGGGGAATTCTTTTACACGCCTGTATATCTTTTGACATGGGGCTGACGTATTTGAGCATCTTCAAATACCACCAGTCTGTGCCAGGATAGAACCTGCCAATTTGGGCCCAGAAAGCCAGTGCTCTACCGTCTAAGCTTCTTAGCCCGGCGTGTGTGTACGAATTAGACAATGGTAATAATAATAATAATAATAATAATAATAATAATAATAATAATAATAATAATAATAATAATAATATTTTCGTTTGGATATACTTAGAACCGTGGGGCTCGTTTTAACTCAGTACATGGATCTTCTCCCCCTGTGTGTGGGGAGGTAGAATAACATCCCTGCCTGTCGTGGGAGCTACTAAAAGGGGCCCAACGGGCTCTTAACTTGGAAGCGTGGATTAACGACCTGAGTCCTGGAATAGCTTCCACTTACTTGTGCAAGCCTCCTCACTTTCATCAATCCTACCCCACCTCTTTTGGTTAACACTAGCTCTTTTTTGACCCCGACGCTTTTAGAGTATTCGAATGCTAGAGAGTCTTTTATTTTTACGCCCTTCGTGGTCCTTGTCTTTCCTTGTCCGATATCTTTTTAGATCCATTCCATTTTTTTCTCTCAGGTTAGTGATATAGAGGATGTTTGCCTAGTTGTACTTCGTCTTAAAACAATAATCACCACCACCACCACCACTTACATGGATCTTCTGCTCTTTCTGCGCCCAGAAAGTTTTCATTTTCTCCTCTCCCCTGTCCACTTAGATCTCATGGTCTCTGTGTACTTCTTGTTGGTGATGGACACTGGGAAGGTACTCTGCATAGTGATCGGTGTTGTATGGTATTCAGTAGAATTTCTAACTGCTCTAGGTCCGATTTCACTGTGGTAATCCATTTGTTCTTGGATGCTTTCAGTCTACCCGTTCTGCTGAAAATCTTGCTGGGGAACTTGCAGAGGTCCATGCGGGTCAAGTGACCGTAGAAGGCCAGTCCCTTTTTCCTCATGGATGTGATGAAATGAAATGTCGTATGGCTTTTAGTGCCGGGATATCCCAGGACGGGTTCGGCTCGCTATGTGCAGGTCTTTCAATTTGACTCCCGTTGGGGACCTGCGCGTTGTGATGAGGATGAAATGATGATGAAGACAACACATACACCCAGCCCCCGTGCCATTGGAATTAACCAATTAAGGTTAAAATCCCCGACCCGGCCGGGAATTGAACCCTGGACCCTCTGAACCGAAGGCCAGTATGCTGACCGTTTAGCCAACGAGTCAGACATGGATGTGATTCTGTATGTATTATGTATTCCTGATGATTATGGAGCTCATTGTTGTTTATGACCCTATAGGTGCCAAACTCTTCTCTTACGGGTCCAAATATCCTCCTTAAGTTGTTCCGTTCCTTGAGCTCTATTTTCCTGAGTGGGCCTTTCCTGGTCATCAGGAGACATTCAAAGGCAAACAGCACAGATAGTTTATTACTGAGTTGCATTGTTTCATTTCAACATTCTTGGAGATATATTTTTATATGTAAATGCTCATGCAGGAGTGGTAGCAGATGATACCTTCAATGTGAGAAAATAACAAATATACTCAGAATCTTCTTTCTATAGGCTACGTATAAAAGCAAAAAGTCTGTCTGACTGTACCATATGGCTGATAAAACAGGCATGAGTGGGTTTAAAAAAAAGTAACTATGATAGGTGAAAAACGGTAAATAAAAATGTAAACAGACTCTGGGATGGATTTAATGCAATTGTTGAGGAATGTGAAAACAAGCGTGTACTTTTAAAGGTGGTAAGGAATGGTAAACACCCACTATTGCAACCATACCACTCACGCCATTCCCCAAAAGAACCACATGACAGCATCATTGTCCCCAAAATTTTGGGCTACCGCCATATAGCACCATACGCCAAGGCGTTCGATGTTATGGGACCTTTTTAGTCTTGAGTCAAATGCCACCTCGTCTAGGAAACGAAGAGAAATAAACTTCAAAGTGATGGGTGAGCAAAAGCTCTTTCGACCGTGCAAGGATCAACTGCACTCCTCCGTTCCAAAGAAATAAACCAACGGCTTCCCAGGGCCATGGTGCGTTCGCAACGAAAGATCATAAAATAACATTTAACTAACTTAAAGGCATAAATGAACGGAGGGAAATTTTAGGATGCAATGTTTTTTCGGCAAAATGACAAGCAAATAAAAGTTTAAAAACCTATTTATTATTCCTTGATAAAATCACGATTAATTGAAATTAACCCTGAATAATTCTACTATAATGAAAATAAAATATACAATGTCCGATGAACTAAATACAAATTTGGAGATGTCGGACCTTTCATTGATAGATTATAATGATTCATAATTTGTTAACGTTTATCGATTAAATGTCGAAGTTGTTTGTTCCATTCCCTTTTTGACATGAAAATAAGTATTACATTAAATAATCGGTACAACATCCTTTTTAAGAACAGATATATGCTCATAAATGCGACGGTTTTCATTACAATCCTTCTTCGCTATTAGAATAAACAATTATCTATGCGAAAAATTGGAGACATCTTGGAGTGGTCGCCTAAATAAATAATTATACTATTAAATGAATAGACAAAAGAATAAGCAAACACTAGTGGATAAAATCATGTTCATCAAAATAAAATTTGACTGATGTCGGGTCCAGAAATCGAACCCACATCACAATGAATCCGATGACAAATAACGAGACAGAACCCGTTTTGGAATCCAAAATAATTGAACACAACTCAAGGAGCATATTCAAAAAAAGATGCACACATATTTTAAAACAAACTATAAACAAATATACGCATGCAACAGGCTGTATAACATAAAAGAAATATTGTGTGACAAAGAAAATCCATGGTCTGCCTTGGAGTTCGAACCGATAATCACCAAGATACCATCGACAAACGGGTCTCTAAAAACTCCCTATCTCAATTATTCATAGGGTCAACAAATCAATAATAATACTGGCATTCCAATTATTTAATTTATTTATAGAAATAAACATGAACAAGTTAAAAGTATCCTTTAAATGTAATCGGGTTTATGTGAAACTCCCAGCATTCAGTCTTAGTGGACAGGCTTGAACAATAATACTGGCATTGACCCTACTCACAAGGGAAGTGCTAACGCACCCTTTCTAAGATCATAAATCATACAACGTCTAACCACACCAAATAATGGTCGGCTGCAGAATACTCCTTGTCAACAACTCAAGGCGAGTCCGATCGTCTCCCTGAAAATACATCATGGTAAATAATATCATTTCAACTGATATCCTCATATCATATTCCAAAGCTCCACTGGCTTATTAATTCACTGCCCTGTTAAAATTCTTTAATTCAACATCAAGCCACTGTTCATCTTTTCAATTTCTCATCCATGGACTTAGAATGTCCAGGTTCACATCCATCCGATTACATAGAATATCTCAGCCTATGTTTTCCTACAGTTTGAACTCGGACAAAAATCAAATATGGATCTAAACGTATCCATAATGTTATTCTCACATTACAGAAAAGCAAATACTTGACATAAAAGGGAAACATTTATCTAAAATGGGAGGTCGTTTGTTCGTTGTCCAGGCTTGTCACAAGTTGCGCTTATAATTAATACAGCCACCTAAATATCATGCAAAATTACATTAAAACAAGAGTGCCTTCCTATCTTCATGATTATTATGCCGATAGTGCATTTTGAAGACACTGTCACCGTGCATTACCAAAATAGGCTTGAATATTCCATAAAATAAAATATACATATCACGGTTTGAAATCACCAATAATACAAATCTACATTTTCCCCTCCCAATCTAAAGCACTTTCAGACTTACTGATATTTTTCCATTAAATCACGTACATGCTTTACATTAAAATTATATTTCCCAGGCCCGAAATTTTAGCCCATATAATAGAATTTCAATTCCCATCTAGATGAATATATAAACAATATGAAGATCACTCACAAGTTCTCTCTCTCTAATTCAAGAATACATGCAATTTAAATTACTAACCTATTTTATGTGATCTACATATTACATAACCGTGCATTTATTTAGATAAAAATTTATATTTTCTGTACTTATCATCATGTCGTGAAATCTATGGTTCGGGCCCAGGAAAAGGTCCTTATCGTCGCTTAGCCTCTCATGGCGCTGACGTGGATCACAGGTTCGAATCCACTTCTATTCCTGCTGAGCACGTTCATGATCCCAGGGTCCTCTTCCTCACTGTAACAACTCTAATGACTTTGAAATAAGTTGCGTCACTCAAAACACAATTTTTCAAAACTGTAACACAGTTCTCGCGGTCACGTTACTTAAATACTTTCAATACTATCAGTTGGACAAGGTTTCTCACACCGCGTATTTGCAAAATGTATATTATCACTCCCAAATACAGGTAAGGTTAGAACGGACCGTGGGTCTGCCTTCAATCTTTCGCGTCAAGTGGATATTGTATCATCATGGCTGCCCCTTTTATAGCATTACCCCTACACACACAATAGACGGCGGTCAGTCCCTACCACATTTTTTAAAAATTAGTGGTTCTACGTGTTGTATGACATCGGTAATGCGCTCAAATGTGTGACTCAGACTCATAAGTACACTTGTTATGTGCGGAAAACGCATCGGTCGGCGGTTTATTTAAAGTTTATTATCAAAATGATGCCTTTACGAGGATCCGTCGTGCGCAGTCTGCGTTCTTAGCGTGGGTAGGCTACTAGTGGTTATATAATCAGATGGTAGCGTATTTTTCCACATGTTTATATTTTATAAACAACTCGAATTTTGGCGAGGTCTGTTATGAAAACATATGACATGCCGAGGTTTCCCTTACTAATTGTTATGCATATCTCGAAATATTACCATACAAATCAAGCTTGCACGTTGGCATTGCCGTGTTTCGGCCATTTTTAGTGGGCGGAGTTATTAGTATTGATTTTCTTTCCTTGTCATTTTTCATAGCTGGGCTGATAACCTTCGATGTAAGGCTCCTTAAAACAACAAGCATCATCATCATTTTTCATTGCTCGCTCTCTATCTGGGGATTCCTCCAGCTCTGACGGACTCGTGTTTACCAAGTTAGAGGCGTTGTGCAAACAGACGCAACATAATGCAACATTCTGTAATATGTACAAAGGAGCTTAACAAAAGTTTTCACGCCTAAAATCATTATTAAATAAATATGTACATGACCGATACGGTCACACTATATTATAACATAAAGAGACTAAGAAGGAGGTGCATATTGGAAAGAAATAGATTTAGAAATGTCTGTGGAAGTACGGAGAAACTGAGGAAACTTACTAAGAAATTGAATCTGGAAAATAATTCAGCTAAGGATAACATGATGGCGAATATAATTGGAATCAAACAAATTTTAGTGAAAAATCGAATGGTATGCATAGGTACTTTAAAGCAGAAGCAGGTTCCAAGGAGGACATTCTAGGAATCATTAATGACCAAGGGGAGTATGTAACTGTGTATGCGAGGATCTTCAAAAGGCAGAAGTTTTCAGTCAGCAGTATGTAAAGATTGTTGCTTACAGGAAAAATATCCAGTTAGAGGTGGTCATTAATACTAAAGAAGTATTAAAATTTACCAGTGATAACAATGACATTTACAGTAAGATACAAAAGATGAAATCTAGAAAAGCGGCTGGAATTGATAAGATTTCGGGGGATATACTAAAGACAATGGGTTGGGATATACTACCAGAACTGAAGTACTTATTATTGTTTGCATGAAGGAGCTATACCAAATTAATGGAGAGTTGCTATAGTAGCCCCTGTGTATAAAGGAAAGGGTGTTAGACATGCAGCTGAAAATTACAGGCCAGTCAGTTTGACATGCATTGCATGTAAGCTTTGGGAATGTGTTATTTCTGATTATATTAGACATGCTTGCGAAATTGATGACTGGTTCGATAGAAGGCAGTACGGGTTTAGGAAAGGTTATTCCAATGAAGCTCAACTTGTAGGATTCCAGCAAGATATAGCAGATATCCTGGATTCAGGAGGTCAAATGGATTGTATCGCGATTGACCTGTCTAAGGCATTTGATAGGGTGGATCATGGAAGACTCCTGGCAAAAATGAGTGCAATAGAACTTGATGAAAGAGTGACTGAATTGGTGGCTGTATGTTTAGAAAGAAACTCAGATAATTAGGCTAGGCGAAGCTTCGTATGACCCTGTAATAATTAAGAGGGGAATTGCTCAAGGACCTTCATGTTTTCTTACATATATAAATTATATGAGTAAAGAAGTGGAATCAGAGACAAGGCTTTTTGCGGAAGATGTTATTCTGTACAGAGTAATAAATAAGTTACAAGATTGTGAGCAACTTCAAAATGACCTAGACAATGTTGTGGGATGGACAGTACGCAATTTTGTGATGATAAACGGGGTTAAAAGTCAAGTTGTGAGTTTCACAAGTAGGAGAAGTCCTCTCAGTTTTAATTACTGTGTTGATGGGGGGAAGTTCCTTATGGGAATGTTTGTAAGTAACTAGGTGTTAATATAAGGAAAGATTTTCATTGGGGTAATCACATTAAAGGGTACACATCTCTGTACATGGTTATGAGGGTATTTAGGGGTTGTAGTAATGATGTAAAAGAGGATCTCTGGTAAGACCCCAAATAGAGAATGGTTCCAGAGTACGGGACCCTCGCCAGGATTACTAGATTCGAGAACTGGAAAAATCTAAGAAAAATTAGCTCGATTTGTTTTGGGTAATTTCCGGCAAAAGAGTAGTGTTACAAAAATGTTGCAAAGTTTCGGCTGGGAAAACTTGGGAGAAAGGAGACGAGCTGCTCGAATAAGCGGTATGTTCCGAGCTGTTAGTTGAGAGTAGGCGTGGAATGACATAAGTAGAGGAATAAGTTTGAGTGGTGTATTTAAAAGTAGGGTTGATCACAATATGAAGATAAAGTTGGAATTCAAGAGGACAAATTAGGAAAATATTCCTTTTATAGGAAGGGGAGTTAGAGATTGGAATAACTTATGATGAGAGATGTTCAATAAATTTTCAATTTCTCTAAAATCATTCAAGAAAAGGCTAGGAAAACGACAGAATCTGCCCCCTGGGCGGCTGCCCTAAATGCAGATCTGTAGTGAGTGATTGAATATGAATTTGTCCTACAAGTACGTGACAAAGCTTTTAATCCTTACGAAGCGAGGAACAAAATTCGACCCGAAAACCAAGTTTTAATAGTTTACAACCAACCACACTACTCCTCGCCCCCTTCCCTCTTTAGGAATCGGATCAAGAAATAACGGGCTGTAACCGTGGCAATATCAGTTCATGGAATCCCATTCACTTTTCCATTGAGAAAAGGACTCCCTGCGTATAAAATCGTAGTGAATCATTACATTTTTAAATGGAAATATATTTGGTTAATCCCTGAACGAGAACTATCAGAAATAATTTTATGACTGGGGCTCGGAAGTTGGGGAAAAATCTTTTTTTTCTCGTGTGTCTGAAGACTTGGCCAATTGGATCACTGTAGGCTGGAAAATGGTGGGTTCCTTTGTCATTTTTTGATTTTTTTGGCAATTTTTTGTCTTATTGGTTCTTTTCAGCCTTTTTTTTAAGGCTCTACGGCTTTTCTTTGCAACTTCACCATTTTTTGATTACATTTTTACTGCCCATTCTCAGTTCGAATCATCATTAGTTCATTTTTCACCTCATAAACATCCTTCTTCTAGTAAATACATCCAATAGAACCATACCTGAAAAGAGAGGAAATGAAATGAAATGAAATGAAATGAAATGAAATGAAATGAAAAATCAAACTAGTGCTTGAAATAACCAGGGGTATGAAATTATGTACAAGGTAAGAAATATTGAAAGCAGAAAATTTTGATGTAAATGTTTTAAAGAGGAAGATCTCACTTGCTTCAAGTATGAACTCTTAACATCTGTTGATGAGGAGATAATTTTCTGGATGTTTCGCAACGTGCTGTCTGGATACCGACGATCGTTTTCACCTAAGAACCTGGAGATGGTTACTGTGATACACTGCGAAGCCAACTGAGGCAAGGTTTCCAAATTCCTTTTTCTCTAACCCTAGTGTGGTTAAGCCAAATACGATTCGAGTTAGTATAACTTAAAGTTCTTAATCCATTGCGGGTTCGCTGAATTCATTCCAGGTGGAAAGATATTTTATTCTAAATTCTGAAAAGAATTTGTTTAACAAACATGGAATTCCTATTTTTTTACTTATGCTAAAAATATATAGCGGTACTGTCTGAGAAAGGTATTTTACTCATACATGTTAGCACTGTATGCTCTCCGACTCGTTTGCTGAGTGGTTAGCATACTAGACTTCGGTAGAGAGGTTCACGGGTTCGATTCCTAGCCGGGTCATGGATTTTAATCGCTTCTGATAAATTCTTTTTGCTCGGGGACGAGGTATATGTGTCCGTCCCAACACTCTCCTCTTCATACTCAGACAACATACCACGCTACCAACCACCACAGACACACGTAATAGTGATTATTATCCGCACACTTTATCTTGGTGCATTTACACCCTAGTGCTGAATCGGTCGACCTCGGCGATCTTCGAGATTCATACTGGCAACCTTTGAAACACAAACTATGAATCGCTTAAGCATCGTTGTGCGACATCTGGCGTACACTTTACGTACTAGTACTGTTGTTGTTTACACAACAAAGCCAAAGTATAGAATTCATGCTAGGAACAAGATTCGCATCGAGAAATGTTTTATAATGTTATATAATGTGTATGTGACATAGTTGTTGGATTAAGATGATAATGGTTTAGAAATTTCATATCGATCAATCATATTCTCGATTCAATTCAGATTTCATTTTCAGTCAGTTGGCAGCACCAGGCAGCACTATCGATACCGGGACAGCTCCCTGCTTACTTCTCATCCCCGTATACAAATGCACCAAGTGTGCGGATAATACATCCCTTCATATAGGGTTGGTGTCAGGAAGGGCATCTGGCCTTAAAACAGGGTCAAATCCACATGTGCGACGCAGTTCGTACTCGCGGCCCCACAGCTGTGGGAAACAGCGGTAGAAAAATAAGAATAATGTTTGCACTGTATGTTGCATACCACCAGACGTTTGCTTTTTTAAACATATTCCTTCATTAATTATGTAATTAAAATTAAAAGTATAAATTAATTTAGATCGCAATTTTACGTCTTTTTTGCCAGTCTTGGGTCCCTTTTTTGGATATCTTTAGGTCTTTTTATAGGTCGTTTTAGGCAATTTGTAGGTCCCGAGCCCTACTGTACATCTGCCAAGGACGTCATGATAATTTTCGTACCAAGTTTAGTACTTTTCGCGCCTGGGCAATGGCACTCTTCATGTACTGCAATATCAAATAGCATGCCATATCAATCATAGGGACTGATTACCCCACACACGTATGAAAAACAATCAGTGAGATGTTCCTTTTTTATTTATTTCTAGCAGGTCTTTTCTTAACGTGTGTGGAACAGAGGTTTCCTTTGAGAGGCGCAGGAAGATAGCATACTACAGTGAGTTTTTCTTCTACTCTTGGCACCTTCTGACCAACCATACGAAGAAGCATGCACAACCATTGCAGTCCGGACTGATGCGGCAAAACCGATTCGTTAGCACGCCAGCACCCTCATAGACAGGTTTCGTGTCACTTGGTTCTCATCAGATCAAGACCATCCAATTCTACTGATTAATTAATACTTCAAGGAGGAAAGCAAAAGCCAGTATATATCTCTTGAAGATGACTGTACGTGTAATGTATATTAAACCCTGGGTCTGGTGTAACTCATTCTCTATAATTAACACACTGCACCGTCCGATCAACAACAGCATTACATGTCTCATTACTTACGTAAACTGCGACCCAACGTAGTTATATAAAATATTCAATACAACCGGTTATTACACGACTGGAAAGCCCACTGGTTACTTTACTAAAATACTTCAAGTGAGGATGTGGAATGTCCTGCAGGTGGTAATTTAAAGAGCAATTGAGTCGTAAAGATGCCAATTACTTGATATTATCGCGGGTGTGCTCTTCATACCTCTTAAGGGCAATTTCACAGCGGGGCTTCCTGTTGCAGATAAAATATATACTAATTTTATACAACAGCTTATTATATAAATGCGATTTATTTACCTCATTAATAACTAAATCTCTAAAGTAATTCCCTATCATCTGAGAGGTTTGAAGGTTTTACTGATAAGAAAAAGATTTAATCACTACAGATAATTCCGAGTGAACGTAGCTCATCTATACAAAACATCAATCTTCATTGTAACAGCCTGCGGCATTCTTTCAGTGGATTTCCTGTAGTCGATCGCTTGATTTATTTAAATTTAAAATCAATAATGTAAATATTTATTACAAAATTCTATCCACCATCCTATATTAAGATCACCAAAGGTGAATCATACGTTCACCATCACGAAATCTATAAAATTAAAAGTTTTTTTTGTTTGTTATACAAATCTACACACCTCCACCGATCAGAACCAAAATATACACCAAAGATCCTGGGGCACTCGGAAGTGTCGTAGAGTTAGTTATATCGTCAAAAGTTTCATAAAATAAAATTGGTCATAATATGTGGTATACGGATAGAAGGTTTTATGTGTTGACGCCATTTCCTATACCAAAGCGTTTAAGGAACAGACTGGACACAAGAAAGTCTTATCCTATAGCACCGTCCTCAGGGAGCGTGTTTTGTACTTCCAAACTGAGTCCTACAAACTAGGTTTCTTTGCACGTTCAGCGCGGCTTCGGAACGATTCCCCCGCAATATTACATGTAAATATAATTAAATGTTAAGTTAGGAAGCACATGCGATGAGAAAATGTGTGTGGATATATACGAGTATACATTACACTTTGTTACTTTATCTGTAAATAGCGCACATCATCGGTGAAGAAACCAAACCTCGTATGTCACTACGCTCTTCCTATCCATCATGTTTCTTAAGACCGGTCCAGCCTCCCAGCCATATATGGATATGCAGTCCATCAGAACAATGTTCGTTGTGACCATTTCCCTATGTGAAGGTGTAAAGGAAAGTGAACCTTAAATACAATATACAGTAGGAGTGAGTAAATTTATAGCGCAAACATAAATTTCTACAGTACGGTACGGTAAGGTTCATTTTCCTTTACACATACGCATAAGAAAATGAACACAACGAAAATTGTTCTGATCGACTGAACATCCATATGTGGCTGGGAGGCGTGACCAGTCTATGGAAAATAATGCAAGGGAAGGGCATTATGACATACGAAGTTTAGTTTCTTCAACGACGATATGGTTCCTTTAGTTTAGGATTTAGGAATCATTTCAACAGGTCAGGGGGCACTACGTGTAGGGGACCTGCCTTGTTACCCTGGTCTTCCATAGATACTGTAAAGGTTTATGCTAAATAATAAATGAATGTCTTAAAACAGCAAAGGATAATAGCCTGGACATACGAAATGCATGGAACTTAGACTAGCAAGGAATATAGTGAAACCACAAACAGAGGTACAGGACAAAAGTGTTCGACGGTACTTCCCTGCATTATGTACTATTATACAACGTAGCGATTTGTTATCAGGAAAATTAAACCTCAGTCCCATAAATGAGACGTGCGGGTCGCAGACGTAGTTATATCGTCAAAGATTAATTCATGAAACTGGTCATAATACGCGATCTACGGCTAGAAGGTTTTTATGTGTTGACGCCATTTTTGATACCCAAATTCTTAACAGATAGACTGGAGAAATGAATAGCATGGAATTTTAAATAGCAAGGAATATCTATGATACAGTCTAGCAATTAATTGTCTGAAAAGTTAACCTGAGATCCATGAATGAATATGGAATGATTGCTTCTAGGTGTAGATTACTTGCTTCAATCGTATGTACCGTACTTTGCATTCCTGTTCATTTATTGATTCTTAAATGATGACTTTAATACGTGTTTCCTTGACTTTGTTTATTCTAGCCTATAGAGACTTAATTTAAGTTATAGATTGGAAAGTATTTCATCTCACCTTCATCATTTGGGGAAATAATAACTACGTGATAGGGAGTAGAAACAGTTATTGGTTTATGAGATTGTACTACATCGGTGTGTGTGAAACATAATATACGTAATACTGTTTATCATTGTGCGTGAAACGTAATATTGGTTATCTTACGGCACTGGATTCATGATGTCACAGTTAGAAAAGGTGTACAAACTTACTGAATCTATATCAATCATTCGCAATAATTTAAAAAATTACCAAACTGCAGAAAAAATGAACGTAATACAATTTCTCATTGTGTTGTACTTTCAAGCGTTTCTTGATATAGTATTGCATTCTATTATCACAACAGTTCATGTTCATTATTTAATTACGTCAAAACTTTGCAAGAATATCCCTGGGGACATTAATGAACAACATGATACACTGCGGGCGGAGCCCGCGAGTAAATGCTGGTGTTAATGTTTAACACTAAATGTCAAACATGGTCTTATGTCGTTTTTCTCATCTATTTATTGCACCCGCCCCTACCTAACTGGCACCGGCTGACTCTCTCGCTTGTTAATGCAGATTTCATCATGAACGTCAGAGCTTTGTGATCCGTCCTTAACACAATTGGATACCCATAAATGTATTTCTTCCAATGGTTAAGAGCGGTCACGATCGCGAGCATCTCCAGTTCGGTCACGGTGTATTTCAACTCATGCGACCTTAATTTGCGACTCATGAAAGCCAAATAGGTGATCCTCTGTTCGGGTTCAGGCGTCTCTTGATATAGGACTGCCCCAACTCCTATAATCGACGCATCAGTTTGCACAACAAACTTTTGTGTATAGTCCGGATATCCTAATTTTACACTATGGGCCAACAGATCCTTTGCTTTAGCAAATGCTTCATCGCAGGCGAGGTCCCACTTCCACCTATTGTTTTTCTTAAGGAGATCTTGTAATGGTGCAACTATACTGGTGTAGTTCGGACAATGATCCGCGAAAAAGTTACAAATTCCTAAAAATTGCCTGACATGTTTCACCTTCGTCGGCTTTGGAAAATTTTGAATTGCCTTTAATTTAACAGGATTGGGCATAATTCCTTCTGAGTCGATCACATGACCTAAGAATAGGATACTCCTTTGGCAGAAATTAGACTTGGGTAGGTTCACCTTGAAGTTGTTCCTTTCTAAATCAGCTAATAGTTTATCAAGTTTCTCCAGGTGCTCTGGCAAAGTTTCTGATGCAATAAGGATGTCATCCACGTACCTCACCGTAAACTGTTTAACTTCGTCACTGAGGTTACGATCTAGTGCCCTAATGAGCGCTGACCCTGCTGTTTTCAACCCAAAGGGTAACCGGTTAAAAACGTAGGTTTGCCCATCAAACAGAAACCCGGTCAAAATTTTGGTAGCTGGGTCAAGTTCAACGTGATGAAATGATGATGTCAGATCAACTCCACTAAATAGTTTCATGCCCCGGAACTTCTTAAGGACCTCTTTTATACACGGGGCCTGGTCATACTCTGGGATTAAGCGCTGGTTTATTGCTCGCGCGTCGAGGCAAACCCGCAACGAACCGTTGCCCTTCTCTACCACGACCAACGGATTCAAAAATGGTGTAGGTGATTTTGATATAATCCCGTTATCTTCCATCTCCTGTATAATTTTCTTCACTCCAGCGTGAAACTTTTCAGGTATCGGATATGGTCGTTGCCGGAATGGTTCCCAATTGTTGACGACTAAGGAATATTTGAAATTTGGAATTTTTCCTGGACGTGAACCAAATACATTTTCGTGTCCCTCTATGACTTTCTGTAATGTGCCTTTGTCTTCTTCCCCTATCTTCGCTTCGTCGATCTTTTCTTGGACTACCTCCGCCAATGATGGTCCTTCATTCTCCGCTTCTAACTTGAAAATCATCCCTTCAAACTCCTTGATCATCTCGTCCCGATAGGCATCCCAGTTTGGGAAGCAATCTCCTCCTTCATGCTTCAATTGTTCTATCTCCATGGTCCAAATTTTCTCCTCCCCGTATTGTCCTTCGAAGTCGTTCAGCCTTACATCTCCCTGAATTGAATCGTTCCTGAATCGAATTTCATTCTTGTCCATGTCAATGACCGCCTTGAATTCCCGAAGGAAATCAGCTCCAATGATGATATTATATTCCATTCTAGTCAGAATTATGAATGGATGTGATATGAGGTTGTTCCCAATTTCCAAATCTAGATAGGCCTGGCTATCGCATGTAGTTGTGCGGTCCGGAATTATTCCTCTCACCTTAATATTCGAAATCGGAATGATTGGAATATGTTGTTTCGATTCCAGTTCTTTAACTAGTACTTTAGATACCACGCTGACGCTCGCGCCTGTGTCTACAAGGCAACGAACCAGCAACTGGTTGACACGGACAAAAATGACGGGTAACGCTCTGATTGGTTTTGGACATGCCTGAACGGGATCTTCAACGAGGTCATCGGGCTGAACTATCCAAGATGCGATGGTCACGGACGTCCACGGTTCCCCCTTCGCGTCGGTAGTCCTCGAAAATCCGACTATCTCCTCACTAGGTTTTCCTAATTTTTTTTTAGCTGACCTCCGCCTCCACTTGTATATGGTGGTGCGCGGGGATCAAGATTACTGGCACGGTTCGCAGCATTATGGGCCTGTAGTTCAAGGCTCTCTGCCCCTCGACATTCATCCGACTTAGCAAACTGCTGCATCGACTCTTTCCATCTATCGTTTCCGGCCTGGGTATCTCGCAGATCTCTGACGTAACGGCGTGACTCATTTCTCCTGTCATTTAGGTCACCCCGATAGTATTCTCGCGGTTTGTTATTTTGTCGACCACGGTTACCCCAGTATGAATTGGGTGTTCTCTCGTAAGGTCGTCGCCCTCGTGCGCCGATCTGTCCGTGGTTGTACCTCCCTGACTGATACCATTGACTCCTACCCTGGTCATTTCGATTCTTCCATTGGTGGTTTTCCCACTTCGGAGATCGCCAATCCCTACTATTCCTGTTCTGGTTGCCTATCTGAGCATCAGTCTGAGTACTTGTCACCTGGGTACTCCGATTTACCGACTGATCTCCCTCTCGAACGTTTAACGTGTTGATGGCTTCTACGTTTCTAGCTCGACCGTGCCCGATATGAGATGTCTGATCCAACTGTCTTAACACGTGCTCGGCTTCCACTGCCGTACGAATATTTGCCGCAATCAACATGCGCTGGACGTCAGCTGGGAATTGCTTTGTGATGGCGGTTATTAATTCACTTTCAGTCGGCGGGCTGTCCAGTTCGCGCATCTTCACCAGCTGGGACGTGAAATAATCGCAGAACCTTGTGGGTCCTCCCGAAGCGTACCTCCTCGAGTAAAGCTCTAACCTAAGCCCTTGCTGCGTGTCCAAACCCCAGTATTTTTCCAGAAATAGCTTCTTAAAGCCTTCGTAGCTATCAAAACAGTAGCGGAAAGCTTTAAACCATTCAAGGGCCTGGTCTTCCAAGAATTTTTCCACTACTCGTAATTTCCTATCCGCTGGTACCCGATGATCCGCCATATAATCATCTACCTCGCGGAGGAAACTTTTTGGCGTAGTCCTAGTGCCTGGTTTGAATTTTTTTGGCTTATCGTCCGCCGAACGTAAGAGGCTATACATAGGTAACGAATTTTGGCCAAGCAAGGTCGACGTCCTCTCGTCCATCGCCGGTAACTTATATTCTTCATTGCCAGGTAGTTGTTCCTTGAACAGACTGTATCCTAACTGGTGCGATCCGCTACCTAATTCCATTTTCTTCATTCCAGCTGTTTCCATTTTGAAATGTGGTTCATCCTGAATGTCTAATTTCTTCATTCCCTCTATTTCTTCGCGAAGTGCGTTAATTTGTTCTTCGTGGATCTCCAATTTCACCATCATTTTCGAGCCTTTCTCTTCGCTCCATTCGTGGATCTGTTTAGCAGTCTCTCCTACTATTTGTCCTGACACTTCCTTCCGTAACCTGGCAAAAGTTAGTTTCGTATCGGACTGCGCTGCTTGCGATACCGAAGTAATCTTCTCGTCCAGGGCCTCGATTACCGCCAATGCTTTTTCGGTCCTTTCTTCAACGATCCGGATATTTGTCTGATTGTCCTCGACCTGCTCCCTCATCTCTTCGATCTTCGTGTCGCGGTCATTCGCTCTGGACCTGACCTGTTCCATTTCACCATTCAGCTGATCGATTTTCCCTTTGACATCCACGATTTCGCCATTCACGCGAGTTATGTCTCTCTCGATACCGGTCTCAACCTGATCAAGCCGCTCAACTATTCCCTCGACCTTTATTTCAACAACGGCATTGAGCTGAGAAACCGCGTCTATTTTGTCGCTTAGTTCCTTAGCCCCCTTTTCGCATTGTTGTTGAACCTCCTGAATTTTGTTCATTAAACTACTGCATTTCTCCTCGATCATCTTACTGGTCTCTGTTCGGTTTTCTTCCAATTTAACTTCAAAATGCGTTAATTTGCCGTCAAAGTTCTCTAATTGATTTCTGACCTCTGCACGCCCCTGTTTGCATTCATTTTCAAGCGTCTTAATATCGTCCTTCACGCTGTCCCTGATCTGCGCAATATTCTCCTCCATTTTATTTTCAAGCGTCTTAATATCGTCCTTCACACTACCCCTAATCTGCGCACTATTCTCCTCCATTTTATTTTCAAGTGCCTTAAAGGCGTCCATCAAAGCCCGCATGGCTTCACTATCCATGTCGCTATCCTTTGAGATGACAGGACCCCCCTCGCTAACGTCGGCATCAACAATCCACAACAATATATATTTATTATTTATTTTAAAAGAAAGGATTCCTCTATCCAAACTTTACGTTTTTCCAGCTTCAAATAATTTTTACTTTAATCATCATTGCAAATTAAGCCTCAAAACGGCTATCATTGAAGCTGCCTAACTGCCTAACATCATTAAGGTTCATGAAATTTATATAAGAAGGCAACGGGAAATTTCCGGAAATGATCACAATAGTAGCCCTAAAATTCAGTTAATAAAGTTTCCGGTTGACCTGTAATTCTAAAATTGGGCCCGATTTTAAATACCAACACATGTGGTATAGTGCCAATAAATCAACCCATGCCCTCAGCCTTGAGGTCCTTCAAACTCACAAAGTCATCAGAATCTCAAACTGAACCCATGAAATCAACCTACTGCCACTTGAAAAAGAAAAGTAGGCGTGAGGTTACCTCTTCTCATCCACGGTTATACTAACGTAAAATATATTTCCTAATAGCAGGTTGTTTGGTGAAGAAACACACCTCTGGCTCATATCCGTGAATAGATATGCACTAAGAAAGAGCCACTATTCACTTCGAACCTCACTTCTGGGAAATTCATTTTATTGTTTCCCGGGATTCGAACTAATCCCCTTGACTTTTGGATACGCCCCTGCTTACGCGAATGTCATGGCTCTGCCCATATCATTGGACCATGACTGTGTTCTCATTCATACAACGATATAAGATGGACATCAAGGTGTCACTTATTCAACTATAATGAACTGGGCCTCGCGTGGAAATGTCAGAAGCAGACATGGGTTACCAAATAATCGTGCCCACTCCTGGAAGCCGCACAAGTATGCCTTGCCTAATACACGACACGCCCCTATCTTCGCATTAATAGTATGCGATATGTGGGATAATTATGCGCCTATTGAACATGAAAATTCGTCCATTAAACCGTAAAAACATGTCCCACCTGGAGCGTCATTTTATATAGCCACACATTAGATGTCATTTTATATGGCGCTAAATTTCCTAAATCTGGGTAGCCCTTATTTACGGACATATCGAGCCCCCACAGTTCACTTACGCCCTTTTATCTGGCATCACGTTGGACGTGCCATTTTGTATATGTGCGCGTCACGTGGAAATGTCAGATAATATAAATATACGCGCCTATTTAACAGTAAAACACGTCCCACATTGGGCCGCATTTTGTATATGGCGCAACGTGTACAATTCATGTAGAATAAATATACGCGCCTATTTATATACGCACCACGATGGAAGCGCCATTTTGTATATGCACCCGCCCCTACCTAACTGGCACCGGCATGAGATCTACAGGGTCGCTAACAGGTCAAGAAGTAAGAAATAAATAGGCGCTGAACTAAAGTAAGCTTAGAGGCGTACAAGGGAGGAGAAGCGGGGCATATAACTAAAAATGAGAACACCTTCGAATTAAAATATTTGACTCACAAACCGGTTTATTGAACCTTAATGATAATGGGAAATGATGCATTAAATTACCCTAATGAATTACATTAACATTTACAAATGCTTGTTGTAGGTTGTTTGTGGACCTCAGTCCGTTATACGTGATAGAAACGAGTACGTTATCACGAAGCGATGTATCGTGACATATAGCGAATGGAAATTTTATCATAACACTGAGGCTATATTATCGCTAACACATAAAACTAACATGCGTCCGACCACACGTCTGAGCAATCCCTATTATAATAAAGACCTAGATTTCCCAATGAAATGGCAAAAAAATGAAAATACACACATATGATACAACACCTGGGATCGAACCGACCCTCGCTATTCTAGGCATCGTCGAGCTGATGGACAGAACCACCACTGACCTTATGTACAACAACACATGACACAAAAAAAAAACACATACATGGTACATGATATGCAAGAAAAACACGTAAAAGGCACTTGATCTTCCTTCTGACACTGTAGGCCTCCAATGCCTACGTTGAGCATCGAACTGACAACCTCTTGCGATGAAGGCAGGGTCCTGTAATCCCTATCTAATTATACTGGTACAATTAACAACGATTCATTGGCAAACATTACCATTATCGGCCGGGTCGTGTGTTAATTATTTCACAGCTCTGCCGTGTTAGGTAGATCACATTATTTCGCCGTTCAAAGAAACTAACTTCCCTTTTAACAGCCACGTCCTTCCTTCCTCCGCTTACGGGACATTCAGACAAAAAAATACACGCTGGGCCAAGGCCAGGCGGTGATTCACCCTCCCCTAGGGGTCAACAACCACATTAACAGGCGTAACATTCCCTTTCAAAAGGAAACTGTAACACATCACTCGGACGCACTTCCACAATAAACTGCGGTCTTAAAATGACTCGCGCTAATCACCTTAAAATAAACACACATCTACCCAGCAGTATCATATCATTCTTGCAACGCGACTCCCGCCCCATAATGGTAATCTTTGCCCGATTGTTATTATCATTATTATTATTATTATTATTATTATTATTATTATTATTATTATTATTATTATTATTATTATCGTCGTTCTACATAGCTTACCCGCTACCTTACTTATACGTGGCCATTGCGCGGAATCTATACAGCAATTACAACACAATTAAGCACTCGCGCGGCAATTAACATCTGATTACTGACTGCTAATTAATCGATGGCCGGCACACGGCTACACTATCGTCACACGGCAATACATGCATTAATTAGTTACTTTTCACACGAATCGATGTTTAATACACTTATTATGATCACTTCCTGGCATATTTAATCACAGAATCAATTTAAACTTATCACTCCTTATCTAAGTATTTCAAAGGGTGGAAATTTTGAGGTTGTCACGTTGGCCGCTGGGTCTCGTAGTGACGTGCCTTTGCATACCGCAGTACTTACCGTTTTATATACCATGCACTTATCAAATTAATGAATACTCTAATAACTACTCTCACTGCACTCCCATAAACTAATTATTACTGGTCTTCTGACGCAAATAAACAACAGAATCTCCCAAGAAAGAAATAATTGAATGAATCACTATCCTAAGCAAAGCTAAAGTATTATATTCCCTTAATTATTTACACTCGATTACTCAGACCTGTAGTCGGTTTCCTAAGCTAAGAATTAATTACTACGCGCCCATTCCGGCGCTCTATTTCCACAGGACTACATCTTTAAATCCCTTATAGCGTCAGTTTACAATAAATATTCCCATCCCTTCTATGCATGCCAGATATTAGAACTTTGTACTCATCTCTATCACATGGTGGTGATGCCTTTGTCAACTCGGGAAGTCCATCCTGAGTTTACTCCTCCTCCATGGGCACCACGGTGATGATTTCCATTAATATTCCATCTTGAAGTTGCTGAGCCATTGTTTGATGATGTTGGAGCCGCTAACACTTAATCCTGCACAGACACAACGACACTGTTTAAATCACACTCCGGTTAACAGCGTTCAATGTGAACGTCCGGTCACGATCTCCTATGCGACTATATAAGATTCTTATATTATAGTAATCATAATAAGATGATTTTCCACGTCACGGTTTTCCAAAAAGTTAACACTGGCGTCACTGAGATCAAACTAAACACTGTTTATGCAAATTGGATTATTTCACCTTAAATAGGAATTAATTTCTATTGAACAAAGACCTAACGAGGGCTTAAAAGAGCGTAGCTGCGCCGTCAATGAACCGCAAACCCGGACTGACGCTTGTCCCGTCCGGCAGTAGTTTTTACTAGGGAGCGGTACCCCTTCCCCTAATTTGCGTAGCGCCTATTCCCGGCGTACTCGAGGTAAAATAGTGCGGGCGACCGGTGACCAATATCTAGTTGGTGCGATTTAGACATAACCACTCAATTATCCTTCGGTGAATCTCTTTAAATTAATTAAAATCTGTTCTGCTTCCCCCGCCACACGGGGTGAAGTCCCGATCTCGAGGAGCTGTCGTGAGACTAAACAGATGGCCCCAGTACTTTTCCACGCAGAAACAACACAGTATTCTTTCCTCGGCTGAAAGTTATCACGGAAGAGGACATTAAACACTCTAAATAAATGTCCCAATGACATTTATCCCTTTTAAATCGGGAGATGAGCCCCTAATTAGAGTTTTATTAATTTTCTATCTCGTAGGTAATTAAGTTGGCCAGTCCGATTCCAAGATGGCTCCTATATTCCGTTTCGAAAAAGTTAGTTTCCCCTCATTCTGTGAGTCTTGAGGAGGGATGTCTTCTCTCGAGTGATGTCACAGGGAATCCCCATTCATAACCCCTCCCGGGTCTAAGTTGGCTTGGCTTCATCTACGGGGCCCCCGCTACACAAAGGATAATACTGCGCAATAAGTCGCAGACAAAGAAATCTCGTAGAATAATTTTAAAATACACAATTTATCTATCTCAATGGTATGAATATTAATTAGTTTCGGTATGACCTCTATTAATGATATGTATATTAATCATTTTCAGCGTTTTTTCATTTTAATAGCATTGCGTGCGTAATTATGGAGATCGATATCAACCAAAGGTCCTTGGATCATGCCCCTATCGGGTTCATTATACAAAAAAATTCTCGCAACATTCATGCCTTCTATGTCTTCCTGATATCCGGAATAAACTCCGATTTCTCTCCTGTGTCTCAAAGTCTGTCTGAAATCAGACTGATGTACGAATAATTTAGTCAGCGATTCCACACAGAACCGAACGAGTTAAATGCGCAGTTCGGACCACATGGCTGTGAGCTTGCATTTGGGCGATAGTGGGTCCGAACACCACCGTTGGTAGTCCTAAAAATGGTTTTCTAGGGTTTCGTATTTTCTCACCAGGCAAATACTTATGCTGTCATGGACGCTTGCTTCCAAGTCCTAGCCCTTTCTTATCCCATCGTTCCCCAAAAGACCTCATTGAGACGCTGTCAGGTTAAGACACTAGAAAAGCAGCCAAACAAAACACTGTTGACTGTAAATGTTAAATGTTAGTTTTACTGCCCGTGTCTCTCACTACAGAAACAAACCAAACACACACAAATCACTTTGTCAATGTGGTCCTTCAGTTCCACTTTCGTATTACTGTACCAACCTACAGTCACTCTTCTTCAGTCTCTTCGCTAGCAATAACACCTCAGTCTTGAATATTAGAGTTGAAATTTTTTTTAAAAAATGAATTAAAGCGCATTTAACGCGTTAAATCGTTAAATGTACTAGGTAAAAATAAATTATCCATTTTAAATATTTTTCACAAAAAGTGCTGTGTGATCTAAAACCCATGACAACCTCAGAAATAGCGAAAGGTACTTAAAGCTTCGACAATGGGAAGGAGTGTTTACTGAAATTGCAGAGTACCAAGGGAAAGTCTCTGATTCTACGGAAACTGATATTAATCAGTCTTATTAGAAGAACCGACTGCGAGGAGGAGAAGAATGTCCCTATCTAAGGCGTGAAGAACCGACAAACCTCGGACATGTGTTCGGTCGACGTAACAATGTGCCTCCTTGCAACGATACTGCTCTACCGAAAGCTTAATGGGATGTCTAAGAAGAAATTCACGGCGTTGAGGAAGATGGTTCAACTAAGAGAGAGGATATTTTTGCCACCAACTGCAGGAATAAAACGTCTTCTCTTGGATCTTTTAATAGGCCTACACTTTGTTTTCATACCGTATTGTGCATGCGAGTAGTGTTTAGAAATCTGAGCTTATTTGTTCCTAGTTGGTCGTATGAAAATCTCTAGGGCTAGTAGGAAGGTATTTGAAAGGCGAGTGAATTGGCAGATGAAAATAATATCCTGTTTACAGATAGTAGAACTTTTCTCAGCACCTTCTATTCAGAAACGCGAGACAGCCTCTGTAACGAATTAAGTTTAACCCATCTTCAGAGACCTTGCTGATGTAAATCGGCTGGAGAAGTGTCTTCAGGGTACAATCCAGGTCTCTGAAGAGGGTTTCATCAGTGTAATATGGAGGCATCTCCCTAAAACAGTGTTTGTGGACAATGACAGACTTCATTTATGAGTCTACGAAGCTGTGACATCATTTAACCTTGGAAATATTACCAAATGCCAGGTTCTTGAGATGCTGGGTTTGAAGGTTGGCTTTCAGGCAGTGCGTGCCATTTTGGCCTTAGATCAACGCAGGCTAGGAAACTCTTAGTCACAAAGGCAAGAAAGGTAAACTAGAGAGCAGTAAAAATACTGTATGTGATGAAAAACGGGTTTAAAAGTCAGCTTGTGAGTTTCACTAATGGGAAATTTCTCTCAGTTTTAATTACTGGGTTGATGGGGGTGAAAGTTCCTTAGTGGGATCACTGTAAATACCTTGGTGTTAATGTAAGGAAAGATCTTCATTGGGGTAATCACATAAACGGTACTGTAATATAAGGGTTACATATCTCTGCACATGGTTCTGAGGGTCTTTAGGAGCTGTAGTAAGGATGTAAAGGAGAAGGTAAGACCCCAACTAGAGTGTGGTTCCAATGTGCGGAACCCTCACCAGGATTACTTGATTCGAGCAGATGGAGAAATCCAAAGAAAAGCAGCTCGATTTGTTCTGAGTGATTTCCGACAAAAGAGCTGCGTTACGAAAATGTTGCGTAATTTGGGCTGGAAAGACCAAGGACAAGTTCGGCTCGCCAGATGCAGGTCTTTTTATTTGACACCCGTAGGCGACCTGCGCGTCTTGATGAGGATGAAATGATGATGAAGGCGACACATACACCCAGCCCCCGTGCCAGCGAAATTAACCAATTAAGGTTAAAATCGAACCCGGGACCCCTGTGACCAAAGGCCAGCACGCTAACGATTTAGCCATGGAGCGCCGGACAACGAGGGAGCAGTAAAAATACTGGACGAAGCATTTGGAGACCAAGAAGATGTTGCAAAGTACGAAGCAGGAATGTTCGAACTTCAAAGTAAATTTTCCTTTAGTTTTTTGTTATTTTCAAATTTAGGTACCATTTTCTAAGCTTACACTAAATCTGGTAACCAACAAATTCTAGGATCTGTTCATTTAAGTGCTTGACATATGTTCGCTGTGCGAGCAAATCTGCTTAACTGACAATACTCTTCCTATGCATTACGTTTCTTAAGACTTGCCAACTCTCCCAGCCACATATGGATATGCAGTACATCAAAACAATTATCATTGTGTTCATTTTCCTATGCTCGTGTGTGAAGGAAAATGAACCGTAAATACATTATATTGTAGGTGTGCCTAAGTATCTCTTGCAAACGTGCATTCCTACAGTGCCTTACGGTAAGATTCATTTTCGTTTACACGTAAGCGAAGGAAAATGAACGCATCGAAAATTGTTCTGATGGACGAAACATCCATATGTGACTGACCGTTCTTAAGGGAAATAATGGATAGGAAGAGCATTGTCACAAACGCGGTATTGCTTGCGGAGTGAAAATGTACTGAAACAACGAAATTTTTATCGAAACAATTTCAATAAATTAAGAGATAAATTCGTTATGTAGAAAGAAAGTTTATAATCGGCAATAAACTTTGCTATAAATGATAACTTCATTATTGACACACAGCATGTATGATAACATCGTCTGTCTAGCTCAAGTAGTTTCATAGAAAAAGGTTGCTATAGTGCATGCAATTTTATATTGTAGAGATTCCCCTAAGGTCACAAGGTCCATTTTCATGAAGCTGGGATTCACTCTCAAAATTGGTTATCTATCCCTTTTGGTTTTGAAGGATCCATTTTATCAATTAACTCATATTTGTGTTAGTTGTGGTCAGTTTTTAATTTTCTGTTCTGTAGTTTGGAATGTTTTTATGATTTAGTAATTTATGTTCGGTTCTTCACCATTGCTATAGGTTTTTTCCTTCGACGGATCTAGATGGATACCAGTACGATCGGACGTTTCTTGATAATTCTATATCATCGAAGCTTTATTCAGTCCGTTAGTGAGGCAATTTTCTGGGTACAGCCCTGCAGGCAGCTGATAATTAGTTTTAAATAGTGGAGCTATTTTGATTGTACTGGAATCCTTACTGGGCTGACAACCTGCTGTATAAATGCATAGACCTGCACGTGTTACTCATTCCAATTCCATTTGAGAAGCGCCATTTGTCTGTGAGTTCTCCCGACAGGTTACTTAAGTAAGCTGCATTTAATTACTATATCCCTAATAAGCCGAGGCATTATCCTTGATCGGAGATGAAGGAATGTAACACATTTCATCAACGCTGTCCATATCGCTGTGCACTAAGAACAGGAACAATATCGTCTGTGGAGAGGCTAATTAGAAAGTAGAATGGTACAACGTCATCAGTTACTGAAGTGGGTCTGTAAAAACAAGATATTACAGTAGTTGAACCAGGTTTATGTGTTACAATTAGAGATATTTTCACATAAACATGACAAAATATTCTTCAAGCGAGTTTAGAATCTTAGCAAATCATACGAATTGATCAAGGATATAGTTATATATATATATATTTTAGAATTGTAGCGATAAGCCAATATTTTCTTATTTTATATCATCTCTAAATGACAGTGATTAGACTATATCTCGGATTTGTAGGTGGTAATAGGTTAGATTGCAAAGTAATTTGGTGTGTAGGAACTGTCATGCAGCCCGTTGTACCATAGTGTAGGAGGAGTAGCATAAATTCGAGGAGTTCTATAGGCTGTACCCCTAATATCTATGCAAATCTCATAACATAACCGTTGTACAGTGTAGGGTATACTTGTTACTGGCTTAAGTAAGTTTGCATTCTAACCTATCAGCACCTAATAATCCGGACTCTAGTAATTACGTGTGTTAAGACTTGACAGAATCACCCACTAGGCTTAATGTTCTACGAAATCTCTTCATGATTTGATCACACGGGACAGAAAGGGTAGAAAAAAACCCTTCTCAATTAATCAGACACAAATATCGTTCCCTCATTGGCTCTTGGCCTCTTCTCAACTGCGCTATTTTGGAGGGTTGGGTTCACTTCACTTCAGGTAAAAGCTAAGGTTCTTGAAAACATCTCATGGCATCTATTACAGGCTGTACTTCCATATTTTGGTATTTTTCCTTTGATCTGGAAATGATGTATGAAAATCCATTTGGGTTCCCTGTTGAACCGTTGAAGAAGGGAGATTCTTTTCAAAGTACACTTTCATTGTCAATGATAGGAGGCGACTAATGAAAGAGATATACTATGTTGCGATTGAGATTGACAGAGAAAAGAGAAATATGTACGAACCATGTCTCCCATATTTAAGCGAATATTACAGCATCCAACTTGAGCATTTGTCAGTTAAAGGATTGCTTTTTGGTAGTAGAGATGGTACTACAAAATACCCCTGGAAATCATGAAAAGGTTAGGTATCCACAGAAATACACTCAACATTATCGAAGACTCGTTAAGCATTCTGCACCACCACCTTTATGCTTCATGATTGTTAATCTAGGCCACTTTGTGGGATAATCCTCTATGAATGTGTTGCATTCCGTAAAATCCAAGCAGTTTTTTATTTGTGCCTACGAATAGTTTATTTTCTTTCCAATTTGTAACATTACGTCTACTAGTGCAGGGTCAGCCAACTGGCTGGCGTGTGGTGTAAGAGGGCCCGTGTGACGTCGGAGAGCACATGTGACGTATGAGCGCAGAAGGTGGGGAGACGCTGTCGTAGAGTGAGACGAAGAGACAGCCTCGCTTTTTAGTAAACACGTGCAGTGCCATACGTAGTGGTGGTGGTAGTGGTACAGTACGTATGGATGAACCTGGCACATCATGGTGCGACAAGCTACCTACCCCTCCGATCTTTTTATCTTTATGGGAAGATCTATATTTATTTGTTGAAAATGATAGGAATGATACAGCTAAATGTTTAGTTCGTATATGTAGAAATAAAGTTGCTTTTTAACTCTTATGCTAGTTCATAACACAGTTACGTTACAATAAGATATGTAGAGAGAAATATGTACTACACATACCGCATTGTACCTGCAGCCCATGGGCCTCCCCCTACGAATGACGTTGTGTTTCCCCTCGCCCCTTCTAGCCTTCACTTCTCAGTTACAGTACTAAGTACTTCGTTTCACTGCCCGAGGAGAGTGTGTGACGTGTTACCTGACATCACACGTGCACGCAGTTGGCTGACCCTGTACTAGTGTTTTTTCTAAAATTCAGGATCCTTATGGTCACATACAGTATGTGTGCTGATGTTCTTGTGAATATATGTATGGATTCTACGATGTAATGAAAATGTGTTACGTGAACGCTATTAGTATTATACTAATAGCACATTATGCAACAAGCTTATAATGGCTCGTATGGAAACTATAAAGCTCGCTTCGTTCGTTTTATAAACATACTCGTGTCTTAATTACCATCATAGGCGAGTTGCATACGACTGTTTACGCTCGGCGATAATTATACCTCTTCTTCTTATTATCATTTATCTGTTTACCCTCCAGGGTCGGTTTTTCCCACGCACTGAGCGAGGGATCCCACCTCTACCGCCTCAAGGGCAATGTCCTGGAGCTTTAGACTCTGGGTCGGGGGATACAAATGGGGAGGATGACCAGTACCTCGTCCAGGCGGCCTCACCTGCTATGCTGAAAAGGGTCCTTGCGGGATAATGGGAAGATTGGAAGGGATAGACAAGGAAGAGGGGAGGAAGCGGCCGTGGCCTTAAGTTAGGTACCATCCCGGCATTTGCCTGGAAGAGAAGTGAGAAACCACGGAAAACCACTTCCAGGAAGGCTGAGGTGGGAATCGAATACCTCTACTCATTTGACCTCCCGAGGCTGAGTGGACCCCGTTCTAGCCCTCGTAACACTTTTCAAATATCGTGGCACAGCCGGGAATCGTACCCGGGGCTCCGGGGGTGGCAGCTTATCACACTAACCACTACACCGCAGAGGCGGACTAATTATAACTCTATTTTTAAATATTTATGAATTTCTGTCGATATGTCGCTTGACAGTTGAGTTTACTGAACAGAGCGCAGAGCGCGTGCGCTCGGTTATTGATTTTCCGTGAGTGGATCAGAGTATCGTAACCTATCTTTATTTCAAATCTAATTGTTTATTGTAAAGTTGGTGAAGTGAATTTGCGGGAATATGCCGTGTGGCTGTGGAATATTGGAAGTAGAAGGTGCATTGATGTTAATACGTGCGTTTTGTTTTCCTTACCTAATTGATCAAACAGTTGTATCATAATGAATATCTGAACTCTGATTTGTGGAGAATCTGTATCATGATGATAATCTGAAGTCTGACTGGTGGAGAACCTGTATCATAATGAAACTTGAACTATAATGAGCCTCATTAAGATTCACTTTTCTGGCATATAATATTTATATTTCGGTATTATCGAGCATAAAAGTTATAACGAAATGATCATCAATATTATAGCTAATTACATATATATTTTCACATAAATAATCCACAAATTACGGTTATGTTGCCTTCTGTAAAAAATTATTGGTCTAAAATAAAAACAGAACGATAGAGAAAGTTGTATTTCGCGAAATAATACGATAAGTGGCTTCGTTTGTTCATGCGATGTCGTGCAACAATAATTAATGTATAAAGAGAAGACCAAAACAAAATTGGCATTGCAATAAGTATGTTTCTGAAGTAGTATGCATTTTGAATACTCAGGCCCAGGGCCGGATTAAGAGGGGGGCTAAAGGGGCTGCAGCCCCGGGCCCCGCGTGCGAAGGGGCCCCGGCCCTTGGCCGAACCTAAAATTGTATAAAAAGGCCTGCTGTTCCACCTCCGTGCATGTATATGAATATTTACGCTCGCAAAATATCGAACACTCACTCTTCCTTCCTTCTTATCAGTTGTCCGCGTTAGTATTTCATCACTGCTAGAATCAATTAGCGTCCGGAGACACGAATCCTCGCTACTTACGCACTGTAATTATTGTAAAGGTTATTGTTGACGAAAATTTAAATCTGGCAGCTTGCGAGTACGGGCAGAGGGGGAAGGGGGTGAAGAGGTCTAGGAAGTGAGCGGGAGGGGACAGGGAAAGCACGGTGGAATGTGCATGTTATAGGCTACTATATCTTTGCATCAGGAAGAGAACTTCCAGTTCACCTCTGATTATTGAACCATTCGTAAGTTACAACTGTAATGATTTTGTAAAATGGATAGAAAGTATCATAGTGGTGCCAAAAAACGTAAGTTCCGTTTTGTATGTCGATTTGATAGTGATGATGAGACAAATGTAAAATATGTTTTGGCATTATGAAATATTAACATGAAAAATAGAGAAAAATTGTAGTCTATTTCAATACTTCCCTATTCATCAATTTACAGTAAGTGCAAGTAGTTATATAACGACTTCAGTATGCTAGTCTTACGTGATGTTACGAAGAAGGGACCCCACATTTTTAAACAGCCCAGGGCCCCCACACACCTTAATCCAGCACTGCTCAGGCTAAAGGCTGTTGCATCCTGAACAGCTCTGCCAGCACGGAAGAGGCAACATTCTTCTACTTTTCCCACACCTGTGGGGTTGCGGATGCAAACTGTGTCGCAGATGTGGATTTGGCCCTGTTTTACGACTGGATATCCTTGCTAACACCATTGCGTGTTTCTGTGGCGGTTGATAGTGTAGTGATTTGTCTGAATGCTATAAAAGAATAATTGCAATGACTTTTGCCCCAACTCTCGTATGAAGAGAAAAGTGTTAGGACAAACGCAAATGCAAAGTCCCCGAGCCTGGAGAATTAATCCGAACGATTAAAATCTCCGACCCGTCCGGGATTCTAACCCGGGACCTTCTGAATCGAAGGCCCCAACACTGACTATTCAGCCAAAGATGCAGACTGGAAAGG
This sequence comes from Anabrus simplex, assembly GCF_040414725.1. Taxonomy (NCBI): domain Eukaryota; kingdom Metazoa; phylum Arthropoda; class Insecta; order Orthoptera; family Tettigoniidae; genus Anabrus; species Anabrus simplex. The sequence continues at coordinate 1,669,693,649 of NC_090265.1, forward strand.
GCAAACATTGTATTAAATAAATTAATCTTGTCATATTCTGGTGTCCGCCTCCGTGGTGTAGTGGTTAGTGTGATTAGCTACCAACCCCGGAGGCCCGGGTTCGATTCCCGGCTTGTCCACTCAGCATCGAGAGTTCAACTGACTTGAGGTGAGTTCGATTATCACCTCAGCCATCCTGGAAGTGGTTTTCCGTGGTTTTGCACTACTCCTCCAGACAAATACTGGGGTGACACCTAACTTAAGGCCACGGCCGCTTCCTTCCCTCTTTCTTGTCTATCCCTTCCAGTCTTCTCGTCCCCTCCAAGGCCCCGTTCAGCATAGCAGGTGAGGACACCTGCTCGAAGTACTGGTCCTTCTCCCCCGTTGATTCCCCCAACATAATGTCTCACGCTCCGGGACACTGCCCTTGAGGTGGTAGGGGTGGGATCCCTTGCTGAATCCGAGGGAAAAACCAACCCTCGGGGGTAAACAGATTAAGAAAGAAAGAAACAATCTTGTGGTACCAAAATCTGTTAAGGCGATATAGATTGCATGTGTTAAATTTATTTGTTAATATGGTTTGAGGGGCCCCATTTTGTTTTCTGCATATCCGTTACAACTCTGAGCGTAAGTTGTCCTCGGTAAGGAGGAAGTGCTGATCAGTTATTTCCAGGTGAGTGCACTCAGAAACACAGGAACAATTGCCACTAGTACGTCATCACTCAGCAGCCGATGTCATATATAACAAGGACAAATAGCTGATCGCAGACAGCAGATGGTAGCACTAGGCAGCGCGAAACACTACCATAACATCGTCTACAGAAGGACAGTATATGTCTGTGCCTGCTTCCTCGAGCTGATTTGTGATTCACTATCGGTGATAGGAACACCAGAATTTCCTTTCAGCAATGCATTAAAATAACGTTAGAAGTACGTAGAAGAGATAGCCTACGAAATGAAACACCCAGCCCGTTCGGTCCCATGGTGTAATGGTTAGCACTCTGGACTTTGAATCCAGCGATCCGAGTTCAAATCTCGGTGGGACCTAGCTGAAATTTTTATTCAATACTTGTGTAAGCCATATGGAGGGTATGGTCTAATGTTAGGTGTCCAAACTAAGTAACGAGGATTACGACAATCAGAAAACAAAAACGAAATGGTGATAGATAAAGTGACATATCTAGAGAAACAGAGCTTCGCGTCATCTCGCAATAAATCTTAATGACCTATCTTTAACAGCGAAAGAGATAAAAGTCCGCCTCTGTGGTGTAGAGGTGAGCGTGATTAGCTGCCACCAACGGAGGCCCGGATTCGATTCCCGGCTGCCACGATATTTGAAACGTGGTACGAGGACTGGAACGGGATCCACTCAGCCTGGAGAGATCAACTGAGTAGAGGGGGAGGGGTTCGATTCCCACCTCAGCTATCATTGAAGAGGTTTCTGTGGTTTCCCACTTCTCCTCCAGGCAAAAAGCGGGATGGTACGTAACTTAAGGCCGCGGCCGCGGCCGCTTCCTACCTTCTTCCTTTGTTTAACCCTTCCAATCTTTCTATCCCTCCACCAGGTCCCTGTTCAGCATAGCAGCTGAGGCCGCCTAAACTAGGTACTGGTCCTCATTCCCAGTTGTAACCCTAACCCAAAATTTCACGCTCCAGCACACTGACCTTGAGGCGGTAGAGGTGGGATACCTTGCTGAGTCCGAGGGAAAAACCGACCCAATGGTAAACAGATTAAGAAAGAAAGAAAGAAAGAAAGAAAGAAAGAAAGAAAGAAAGAATAAATGGCCGTGGTCCTAGTAAAAACACAGAGAAGCAGTTTATTTGAGTGATACCTTCCTATACGACAAGAAGAGTCTGACGGAGGCGGAAATGATTATTCATTTAAGGTGTGGCTAACCATGGAAAACCGTCTTCAGGCCTGCCGACAGGGGGAATTCAACCCACTATCTCCCGAATGCAAGCTCACAGCTGCGCGACCCTAACCGAACGGCAAACTCGCTCGGTCCGTCAATAAGTATCTTGAGTATTATATTCATGATTTGCCATTTTTCCTGTTCTGTCTAGCTCATTTTTAGATGTGGTTCGGGTGTTTATAAAAGCTGGATAGTTTAGTGTTCTTTGTGAGATAATTGTGAACTTTTTTTGTATCTAGTGCGATGGCATGGAAACGACGGCGGCATAGAGATGAATCACAAGGTAATTATCCTTTGTGCCTAGGGGGCCCCTTAATAGTCAGGCATGTGAATTAGTGCGGAGAAATTCGTGAAATTTACAAGAGGGAAAGGGAATTCGCACGCATTTATGGCCGTCCCTCTGTTCCTACAGATCAAATTGGGGATAGCACATTGTGAATCAGGTGAGATGAATCAATTAATTCATCGCTGAGCGTTATGCCTCATTTGACTTCACACAATATTCTCGACTAAGCGTCGCCATCTTTGATGGTGCTCAGTTTCCTTAAAGCCTGCTGAAGAGTCAAATCGGTGGTGTGTTCGACTTGATCAATCCACCTTCTCGATGTCTTTCTTCGCGGTCTCCTGCCAGAAAACTTGTCTTCCATGATAGTACTACTCTAAATTTTTACCAGTCCGCCTCTGTGGTGTAGTGGTTAGTGTGATTAGCCGCCACCCTCGGAGGCCCGGGTTCGATTCCCGGCTCTGCCAAGAAATTTGAAAAGTGGTACGAGGGCTGGAACGGGGTCCACTCAGCCTCCGGAGGTCAACTGAGTAGAGGTGGGTTCAATTCCCACCTCAGCCATCCTGGAAGTGGTTTTCCGTGCTTTCCCAATTATCCTCCAGGCAAATGCCGGGATGGTACCTAACTTAAGGCCACGGCCGCTTCCTTCCCTCTTCCTTGTCTATCCCTTCCAATCTTTCCATCCACCGGCAAGGCACCTGTTCAGCATAGTAGGTGAGGCCGACTGGGCCAGGTACCGTACTGGTCATTTCCCCCAGTTGTATCCCGACCCAGAGTCTGAAGCTATAGGACACTGCCCTTGAGGCGGTAGAGGTGGGATCCCTCGCTGAGTCCGAGTGAAAAGCTGACCCTGGAGGGTAAAGAGATTAAGATGGTGAAGAAGAAGAAGATTTTCACGATTCCTTCTTACTGTATGCCCAAAGAACATGACAATTCTCCTTGTATAACTGACGCATTGGTTCTTTTCTCCTGCCAAAGAATACGGAGCATCCTTCTCCAAGAGCACATCTGAAAGGCGTCGATGCGGCTTGTATCTCTTGCCTTGATAGTTAAGTTCTAGGAACCATCGCAGAAGATGGAGAACATAAGTGATTCATCCAGTGGAATCCTTGTCCTGTCCGTTATGGCTTTGTTCTACCATAACTTAGTGAGTGTGTTCAGGGCAGCTCGACCTATATACGTCTCCTAATCTCTTTGTCGGAACATTCTTTATCACAGATTGTTGCCCCAAGGTATACAATGTCATTGCCGGCCCTGCGGTGTAGGGTTAGCGTGCCTGCCTCTTACCCGGAGACTCTGGGTTCGATTCACGGCAGGGTCAGGGTTTTTAACCTAGATCTGAGGGCTGGCTCGAGGTCTACTCAGCTTACATGATTTCAACTGAGGAGCTATCTGACGGTGAGATGGCGGCCCCGGTTAAGAAAGCCAAGAATAACGGCCGAGAGGATTAATCGTACTGACCACACGACACCTCATAATCTGCAGGCCTTCGGGCTGAGCAGCGGTCACTTGGTAGTCAAAGGTCCTTCAGGGCTGTTGTGCTAAGGAGTTTTTTTAATACACAATGTCATTCATCACATCCAGTTCCCTTAATCGACCTGTCATCTGGATCTGTGCTGCTCCATCAATTAACATCAGTTTGGAATTGCTCAGGTCGATCGCTCGTCCTTATTTTAAACTTGAATCCTTTACTCTTTCTAGTAATTCTGCAAGTTCATCTTTACTGCTGCCAAGGAGAATGGTGTCATCAGCAAAGCACAGGTTACTGATTATGCATCCAGGAATCGACATACTTCCAGTCCAGTCATTGAAAGATTTCTTCATCACATACGTGGCATAGATGTTATGAGGAATGGCTAAGAAGAATAAGGTTTCTAAATTTTCGCAAATTCAGTAGATTGTGACTGTAACCTTTTGTGATGGCACTGGTGTATATTATTGTAACATATATTTATGTATTTAAAGTGTGATACTAGTCTGTCGACTTTGTCTGTGTTTTGCACCGCGATAATAAGATCCCCTCAGTAAATTTATCTAGTATCATTATGTGTGGTAATAATTTTATTATAACCTCAATCGGTGTGTTGAAAGTGTGATTCTGGTATTCGGCAGATAGTGGGTTCGAACCCTACTGTCGGCAGCCCTGAAGATGGTTTTCCGTGTTTTTCCATTTTCACACCAGGCAAATGCTGGGGCTGTACCTTAATGAAGGCCACAGCTGCCTCCTTCCAACTCCCTTTCCTATCCCATCGTCGCCATAAGAAAGTGTGTTTGTCTTCGCCGATTTCGTTAGTATCGTGTATCATCGCGATACCTTTGAAAGCATGTTTCTAAAACCTCATCGTGTGCTGCAATGAGCTGTTGTTAAGACGGCAACATCGCTTCGGATGGCCTTTTCAGTGTGACCAACATTCTGCGCAGCCGTCATGTGCAACCTTACGCTGACCCACCTCTATGGTGATAAAAGCTATAACTAGCATAGAGATAAAAAAACATAATTATGTCCAGAATAACTAACTCAGGTCCGCCTCTGTGGTGTAGTGGTTAGTGTTATTAGCTGCCACCCGCGTAGGCCCAGCTCTGCCACGACATTTTGAAAGGGTACAAGGACTGGAAATTTTGTCCACTCAGCCTCGCGAGGTCAAGTGATTAGACGGGGTTCGATTCCCACCTTAGCCATTCTCGAAGTGGTTTTCCGTGGCTTCCCACTTCTCATTCAGGCAAATGCCGGGATGATACCTAACTTAAGCCCACGACCGCTTCCTCCCTCTTCCTTGTCTATCCCTTCCAATCTTCCCATCCCCCCCACAAGGCCCCTGTTCAGCATAGCACGTGAGGACGCCAGGGTGAAGTTCTGGTTCTCCTCTTAAGTTGTATCCCCGACCCAAAGTCTCACCCTTAAGGGCATTGCCCTTGAGGCGTTGGAGGTGGAATCCCTCGCTGAGTCCGAGGATGGCAAACGGATTAAGAAAGAAATAACCAACTTAACAATATTAACTTTCACACAGAACGAGAAATCAGTGGGAGGAAATCTTGCAAACGGGAAAAGAATAGGTCAAATATACGCTTAAGGATGGTAACATAGGATATGATAGTGTTTTACATTGTTCGTTTTTTTAGTTTTACATTAGTTTGTTTTACATGTTACTATTGCGTGGTTGTCAAGGCATACTTCCGTCAATCACATGTCACAGAGAACAAAGAGAAACACTCATTTTATCGTAGGAGTAATAAGTCGTATGTTGGAACTTCATATAATTCTCTTGTGTTTAGTAAGGTAATGCTGATGAAGTATGCTATACCGTTTCTTCGTTTCCCGTGTATATTTTATCAATCTTTTATGTTTTTATGTGGATTTCATAACTAACAACTTACTGGCATACGATGTAGCTAGCGAAAGTCATTATTCATTGTTGCAATGTCTTAGAAAGGAACGCCCTCGTAACTTGGAAGACATCAATAAAGTCTGAGTTGAATATAATGTCAAGAAAAATTTATTACATGTCTGAAAACAAACACAATGAGGTTTGAAAAACAGCTACTATTTCCATTCCTTGACAGGTTATTAATCATAATTACAGAGAGTAAGGATTTGATGTGGGTTATATATGGTGACGGCAGCAGCGAGGCCATAAACGTCTAATCAGGCGGATGGTGCTCGGCAATCAAGGCAGACTCACTTTATTAGCAGGCCGGCTTCATATACGGTCAGAGCGACCAGCAAAAACTGGTGCTACCGACCGGCCTCACATTGCTGACCTGTTCATCGCAACAGAATACAGAGATATTTGATCCTCTAATGTTCGCTTTCCTCGACGGTGGTTACGGGACAGGTACATCTTTAGGGGCAAGATATTCGCACTCGTGTATTTTCTCCACAACACGGAAAAAAAACAGGATCATCGATGCGTTTAGGCTTAGAAGACGAGAAAGAGAGCCTCTTTGGCTCACGCGGCAGAGCACCGGCCACTCACACCGGGTTCCCTGGTTCAAATCCCGGTCACTCCATATGAGATTCGTGCTGGACAAAGCAGAGGCGGGACAGGTTTTTCTCCGGGTACTCCGGTTTTCCCTGTCATATTTCAATCCAGCAACACTCTCCAATATAATTTCATTTCATCTGTCAGTCATTAATCATTGCCCCAGAGGAGTGTGACAGGCTTCGGCAGCCGGCGCAGTTCCTATCCTCGCCGCTAGATGGGGGCTTCATTCATTCCATTCTGACCCGGTCGAATGACTGGAAACAGGCTGTGGATTTTCAAGAGGAGAGAGCGAGTGCAGATTCTTTGGCTGTTCCCCTCTTAGTAGCCTCTTACGACATGCAGGGGAACAGAAAATGCATCCACTGGCTCCATCCAAAGGGAGATAAAGAGTTCCGATAAACTGAAGGAAAAATGAGTGTATCCACAAAATAAAGATAAGGCTCATAAAATGTGAGAAAATGAAAGACATTTTAGACCTCGTAAATATAATAGAAGCCTACTAACATTATTATTATTATTATTATTATTATTATTATTATTATTATTATTATTATTATTATTATTATTATTATTATTATTATTATTATTATTATTATTATTATCCATCTCTTGGCAGAGGCCAGAGTAAAGTGTAGCTTTCACCGAAGTCCCAGGCTCATCCATGGCTGTGACAATATGGAAGCTGCTGGGGTATGGGTGGTGCTGAGTAATGGCATTCAGAGCACGAGTAGTGCATCTGAGTGTTATGAAAGGTGTTGCTCATAGGGTCGGTCGTGCTTCAATAGCACTTTCTGACCCAGTGAGGAAAGTAATGGCAAACTACCTCACTCCTCATCTTGCCTAGTACGCCTAATTTTGGTGCTGCCATTGGTTTTTGCGGTTTCCTTATAACCGCATAACTTTTGGTGGTGCTATTTGAGGATCCAACCAGCCTCTGGGCTGATGACCTAACAGACATTATTATTATTATTATTATTATTATTATTATTATTATTATTATTATTATTATTATTATTATTATTATTATCATTATTATTATTATTATTATTATTATTATTATTATTATTATTATTATTATTATTATTATTATTATTATTATTATTCATCTGTTTACCCTCCAGGTTCGGCTTTTCCCTCGGACTCAGCGAGGGATCCCACCTCTACCGCCTCAAGCGCAGTGTCCTGGAGCTTCAGACTCTTGGTCGGGGGATACAACTGGGGAGTATGACCAGTACCGCGCCCAGGCGGCCTCACCGACTATGGTGAACAGGGGCCTTGTAGGGGGATGGGAAGATTGGAAGGGATAGGCAAGGATGAGGGAAGGAAGCGGCCGTGGCCTTAAGTTAGGTACCATCCCGGCATTCGCCTGGAGGTGAAGTGGGAAACCACGGAAAACCACTTCGAGGATGGCTGAGGTGGGAATCGAACCCACCTCTACTCAGTTGACCTCCCGAGGCTGAGTGGACCCCGTTCCAGCCCTCGTACCACTTTTCAAATTTCGTGGCAGAGCCGGGAATCGAACCCGGACCTCCGGGGGTGGCAGCTAATCACGCTAACCACTACACCACATTATTATTATTATTATTATTATTATTATTATTATTATTATTATTATTATTATTATTATTATTATTATTATTATTATGCGTGAATGGTCCGTTTCGGAACACACGAAGCTTCATTTATGATTTTCTTTGCGGAGGATCCAGGATGCTTTCATCTGTTGATTAAAGATCCTTCCTTTCTTCCGTCCACTTGGTACCTGCTCTTTTTGATACTTTATTCCCTGGAGTAACTTACCACTTGTCAATTTTCTTTCTGTGTATATATTTCGATTCAAAATTTCTTCAGGTTGAATTTGTGCGTTCTTCATGTCCACTTTTGTTTGTGTCCAAAGGAAATTCTTCAGTTTATCAACTCTTTCAAGAATTTCGTAGGTTATTCTGGTTTCTGGAAGCCTCTTAACATGTCCATAATAGTTTAGTCTTCTTTTCCTGAGGTCTGCCGCAACATTAGATAATGTTTCTGTGGATTTCCGGCTTTGGAGGCGGTATCCTTCTTCCGTGCGTCTTGGTCCTAAAATTTTCCTCATGATTTTTCGCTCTTCTTTCAGGAAATTTTCGAGCTCGCCCTTTGTATGAAGCGTTAGAGTTTCCCCTGCACACAAAGCCTCTGGTTTGATTACAGTATTGTAATGTTAACGTGGAGAGACATACATTATTTGTTGTTGCCGGGCTGAGTGGCTCAGACGGTTAAGGCGCTGGCCTTCTAACCCCAACTTGGCAGGTTCGATCCTGGCTCAGTCCGGTGGTATTTGAAGGTGCTCAAATACGACAGTCCCGTGTCGGTAGATTTACTGGCACGTAAAAGAACTCCTGCGGGACTAAATTCCGGCACCTCGGCGTCTCCGAAGACCTTAAAAATTAGTTAGTGGGACGTAAAGCAAATAACATTATTATTCTCTTGTTGTCCCATACGCTCTTCTGAGTTTTTGGACATGGTTGTTTTGGGCTATATGTTCTTGTCCGGTTGGTTCGAGGATTTCGCCCAGGTATTTGAAGTGAGGGACTCTGTTGATTTGTCCGTATTTTGTATTGATACTATGGATGTCTAGTTCTGAAAAGAAAAATCCAGTTTTCTGGAAGGAGATATGAAGTACGACCGTTTTGGTACATTCTTGGAGAACTTCAACTTGCTTTATCACTGTGACTTCATCGCTGGACAAAAGGGCCAGGTTATCCGCGAAGGCTAAGCATGGAATTTCAAGCTTGTTTTTGTGTCCAATGTTTACTGGGTTCCAGCTATTTTGCACTTTCAGTTCTTTTTCCCAATCCCTCATCACCTTATTTAGGACGAGGTTGAAGTGGAGGGGTGACAATTCATCTCCTTGCCGGACACCAGTTTTTATCAGGAGTTCGTCTGAGATTTCTCCCATGAATATCACTCTTGACTTCGTGTCAGTGAGGTCTGCTTGGTCAAGTTTAGCGTTTTAGAGTCTAGTCCCTGTTCTTTCAGGAAGCTGAACAGAGGTTGACGATCAACTGAATCATAAGCCTTCTTGAAGGTACAGATGGTTGGGAGGTTTCCGAGGGCCCTGAATTTTAGAGCGGTTTTGAGGTTGAATATCTGTTCAGTACGAGAACTGTGAGGGTGGAACCCAGCTTGATATTCACCAATCTTATGCTCGAGTTGTTCTTGTATTGTTTCCAACAGGTATGCAGAGAAAATTTTGTAGCCGACTGCAAGGAGGGAGATTCCCCTATAGTTGTTGACATCAGTTTTATCTTTCTTTTTTTTTTTTTTGTGAAGTGGGTGAATCAAGGCACATTTCCAGTCTTCGTGGTGTTTTTCGTTTTTCCAGATTTTCTGTATGATTTCTGTAAGTTCTTTGAGTAAATTTGGACCAAGATAAGGAATTCTACAACAGTTCCGTCTCTTCCTGAGGTTCCGTTGTCCTTTAGTCGTTTAATGTGGCTCTGAATTTCTTTCTGATTTGGTGGAGGTGATTCTGGCTGAGTGAAACTGGATGTTTCTTCAAGAAGTCTTTCAGTGGGTTCGGGGCAGTTAAGCAGTTCTGAGAAGTATCGTGCAAGTTCCTGCCAGTTTTCTTTATTAGTAAGCGCCAATTTTCCGTCCTGTTTCCAGAAACATAAGTTCTGTGGAATGAATCCTCGGATTTTTTCTGTGAACATTCTGCATAAATCCCTTGTGTTGTCGTTTCTAATGCTTTCTCCACTTGAGTCAATTTGTTCTTTCAGGTGTTTTCTTTCTTATTGTCTGATGGTTTTGTATACTTGTTTTCTGGTATTTACTACTGTTCTATTTCTGAAATGCAGATTTTCTTATCCTTAGGGCTTGGTAGCAACACCAGGGGTGTTTTGTATTCCTTTTTACGGGTACCATTTCTCGTGCCTTCTGTATGATTTTGGTGTGGAATTCTTCCCATGTTTTCGTTGGTTGATTTTCCCATGCTTTTTTTAGATCGGTAACAGGAATCCTTTTTATGTCAAATTTCTGTTGTTGGATTTTCTTGGGGTGGTATGTTCTTGTAGTAAATTTTACTTTAACTCTTGTCATATAGTGATCTGAATCGATGTTTGCTCCTCTTCTCACTTTTACATCGTGTACCTATTTCTGTAGCGGATATGAGATAGCTACATGATCAATTTGAAATTCGCCAATGGATTCAATAGGGTCCTCCAGGTTTTGTTTTTGTTTTTTGGGGTGCTTTCTGAGGGATGTGGGCATGATTTTAAGGTTGCACTGTTGACATAGTTCAATGAGTCTTGAACCGTTTTTGTTGGCAAATTTGTGCGCCGGGTAGAGTCCGACGGTTTTCCTACGTACCTTTTCTCTGCCAATTTGTGCATTGAAATCGCCTAAGACAATGTCGACGCCATCCTCTGGAATTTTAGACATTACCTTTTCAAGTTTGTTCCAAAATTTGTCCACGTTTGGGGGTTCTTCTTGTTGTCTAAATTTGTAGGGGCGTGTGCATTTATTAATGTATATTTTTTATTGGCACACTGAATCCTCATGGTCATTAGGTGATTGTTGATGGAGTTTACCTCTTGGATCGAGTTCAGTATACATTTTTGTACTACGAAGCTCACACCAAACAAAGGGGTCCTGCTTAGAATCTTTTGGTCTGTTTTACTCTTGAATATAGGATAATTTCCATAATCCAAGGTGGCATATTTAGTAAATCAAATTTCCTGCAGGGTATGGAAAATTTTTTTTTGCCGATCAAGTTCTGTGTCTAAATTTAGTAATTTTCCTGGTTGAATCAATGTGTTGATATTGAATGTACCAATGTATGTGGTGGTTTTGTGGGACAGTTTACCAGAGAGCTCCAACTCTATCCCATGTTTTCGTGGTCGTCCAGGCTCCCCAGAATCCGAAAGCCTGGTTGCCGTCTCTATACGACGGGTGGATTGGGTACCACCTGGGGTTAATGTTGTTACTACGCATACGAATCATGTTTGGCTCGTAATAGGAGATCCAGCAGTGCTGGGTGCTTAGAACCAGGGATCGTTTATTCCACAATCTTGCTATTGCCGCTGCACCCACAAGGTGTCAAACGCGGACCAGGAAGCCGATGGATACCTTTCAGACGCACCTGGATTTTAAACAGGCTTTTTAATACTATCCCAAAAAGCAAGGATGTTTCTTCCGCCGGTTTCGCAGTACCAATGATCTTCATCTCCGCATTATTATTATTATTATTATTATTATTATTATTATTATTATTATTATTATTGTTATTAAGTCCGGGTCCAAGGCTAAATTGTTAGCGTGCTGGCCTAGGGAGCCCCGGATTTGATTCCCGACCGAGTCGGGGATTTTATCCTTCTTTGTTTAATTCCAATAGCTCGGGGGCGAGGTATGTGTGTCTTCTTCAGCATTAGAATTCATCACAGGTAGGGCCTCATCCTCACAGACGCGCAGATCGCCTATACAGCGTCACCTCGAAAGACCTGAACCAGGCCTCCTCGGAGGCCACATGTCATTATTGTATTACATTATTAGTCAGCGCTGTGTAGCCCCCGTAGCTCAGACGGCAGCGTGTCGGCCTCTCACCGCGGGGTTCCGTGGTTCAAATCCCGGTCACTCCAAGTGAAATCTTTGCTGGACACAACGGTGGCGGGACAGGTTTTTCTCCGGATACTCCGGTTTTTCCTGTAGTCCTTCATTCCAGCAACACTCTCCAATATCATTTCATTTCATTTCATTTGTCAGCCCCAGATGAGTGCGACAGGCCTCGGCAGCTGGCACACTTCCTATCCTCGCCGTAAGATTGAGTCATTAATTCCAACCCTGACGCGGTCAATGGCTATAAAACAGGTTGCAGGTTTTCATTTTCATATTTGTGAGGCCTGTGTTGTAGATGTAGCATTCCTGTATCGCATTCCAGTGGTCTAGGTTCGATTTCAATAATTTTAATTCTGGACTAAGGAGTAAAACGGGGTTGACTTAATAGGAGATTTTCTTAAGCTCTTAGATACAGAAAGAAAGCGCACAGGGAGAATGAATTTCACATCGCTGGGTTCGTTTTCCACCCAATTCAAGGAATTCAGTTCTAGATTGAGGAACAGGACGGGATTCACCTGAAACGAGATATTCACAAGTAGAAAGGGTTCTTTTTGTTTGTTTTACAATTTGATTTAGGTCGCACCGACACATATAGGTGTCGTGGGGAAGATTGGTTGGGAGAAGGCTAGGAGTGTGAAGAAAGTGGCCATGGCCTTAATTAAGGTACAGCCCCAGAATTTTTCTGGCGTGTAAATGGGAATTCACGGAAAACCGCCTACAGGGTTGCCGACAGTGGAGTTCGGACCCACCGAATTCAAACTCACAGCTGCGCGCCTCTAACCGCACGGTCAACTCGCTCGGTAGGAAGACGGCGCACAGCGAGATGATGCTGCTGCTGATCTAGTATACATAGGTGAACAATGGTTGCCATGGTTACTATGGTGTCGGTAAATTGATGGTGCTAATTCCAAATAGACCTCCTAACAAACACAAAAGGGTGTATTCTGCCCGAAGTCAGGTCCGAGCCTGCGCAAAGGTGTGCCTGAGCCGGAGTTTACGTGCGGTAGGGTGGCCAGTTACTTTCCGCTCCACCATTCCCTTACCCCTACCAACAGAGCGTGGCAACCCATCCAAATTTTGACGACGCCCAATGTCGCTTAACTTCGCAGATCTCACGGGATCCTGTGTTACAACACGGCTACGGCCGTTGCCTAAAAACATATAAATGTAAAAAGAAGCGTTCAAAATGTAGCGTGTTGCGATATTTTGGGCTGGGAAGTCTTTGGAGAAAGGAGACGAGTTGCTCGACTGAGTGGTATGTTCCGAGCTGTCAGTAGAACGTAGAACGACATTAGTAGGCGAATGACTTTGAGTGGTGTCTTTAAAGGTAGGAATGATCACATTATGAAGATAAAGTTGGTATTCAAGAGGACAAATACGGGCAAATATTCGTTTATAGGAAGGGGAGTTACGGATTGGAATAACTTACCAAGGGAGATATTGAATAAATTTCCAATTTCTTTGCAATCATTTAAGAAGAGGCTAGGAAAACAACAGGTAGGGAATCTGGCACCTGGGCGACTACCCTAAATGCAAATCAGTATTGATTGATTGATTGATTGATTGATTGATTGATTGATTGATTGATATTAAAGTAAGCATTTCTAGGACTAACGCGGTATTCAGCAGGGAAAACCCTAAGAGAATTGAATGTCGTGTAGGGATTACAAAACTGGAACAGGTAGATCATTTCAATTATTTTGTCGGGCTGTGTGGCTCAGACCTGTGACGCTATGGCTTTCCGAACCAACTTAGCAGGTTCAATCCTTGCTCAGTCTGGTGCTATTTGAAGATGTTGAAATATGTTAGCCTCGTTTCGGTAGATTTACCGGCATATGGGACAAGATTCCGGCACCTCAGCACCTCTGAAAACCTAAAAAGTAGTTAGTTGGACGTATAGCTAATAAAAAAAGACAAATCCCACGGCACTTAACGCCCTTGAAAGGGCCTTGGGCTTCTCAGCGACCGCTGATCAGCCCGAAGGCCTGCAGATTTCGAGGGGTCGTGTGGTCAGCACGACGCATCCTCTCGGCCGATAATCTGGGCTTTCGAGACCGGGGCCGCCATCTCACCGTCAGATAGCTCCTCAATTCTAATCACGTAGGCTGAGTGGACCTCGAACTAGCCCTCAGGTCGAGGGAAAATTCCTTGACCTGGCCGGGAATCGTACCCGGGGCCTCCGGGCGTGAGGCAGGCACGCTACCCCTACACCACGGGGCCGGTGTAAAGCTAATAGCAGTTTTATTTTTCATTTATTAGTGCGCGTATTCTCACAGGATGGTGGTTTTGTAGCAGAAATTGAATCAAGGAGCAGTAAAGCTAACTGTATAGCGTTTGCTGTAGCGGTAAACTGAATTTAACAAGCAACTCACCACACTATCTATCGCCATACGCAATAGGGAATACATTCCTTCAGATAGGGTTGGCGTCAGAAAGATCATCCGACCGTAAAACAGGACCAAATCCACGCGCGCGCGCGTGTGTGTGTGTGACACAGTTTACACCCGCAACCCCACCAGCGTGTAGGAAAAGTGGTAGAATAATAATAATAATAATAAGAAGAAGATGATGATTACATACCGACAGAGATACAGTAGGTCTTATGGCGACGATGGGACAGAAAAGGGCTAGCAGTGGGAAGAAAGTGGCCGTGGCCTTAAATTAAGGTACAACCCGAGCATATGCCTGGTGTTAAAATGGGAAACCAGGAATTAGCGTCTGGTAAGGATAAAACATTATAGCACCGGGCGAGTTGGCCGTGCGGTTAGGGGCACGCAGCCGTGAGTTTGCATTCAGGAGATAGTGGGTTCGAACCTCACTGTCGGCAGCCCTGAAGATGGTTTTCCATGGTTCCCCATTTTCACACCAGGCAAATGCTGGGGCTGTACCATAATTAAGGCCACGGCTGTTTCCTTCCGCTCTTAGATCTTTCCCATCCCATCATCGGTGCTACGCAAAGATAACTGTAAAAAAATCTCCTGACTCGGGGACTGGGTGTTTGTGTTTGTCCCAATACTCTCCTCTTTATATTCAGACAACACACTACATTACCAACAACCACAGAAACACACAATACTAATTACATTTCTCCACATAGGGAGGTCATCCGGCCGTAAAACAGGGCCATATCCACTTATGAGATACAGTTCGTGCCCGCGATCCCACACAAGTGGGAAAAGCGGTAAAATAATAATTTTAATGCTGGCATAATCCCAATGCCAGACTCCGAGCTGCTTGCGATGTTTTCTCTGAAGTGTAGAAGGGTTAGTATGAAGAGCAGATCTGCCGTGTCTTGTTGATCGTGATCGTAGAAATACTGGTAGTCAAGATTACATGAAACCTACATTTTGTTGTATTATGACGGCACGCAATGAGATATTCTAATATAGGAAGCAGGTGCTGGTGTCTGTCAAGGACTTTCGGTCGTGGACTGCCTTTTGTCACAGAAAAAGTCAACTAATTACATATCCGAATAATTACAGGTCTGGCTGGAGGAGCCGGCGGACCGGACAAGAATAATGAACTGCCCCTCCCTCAGTTTCTTGTTTCATACAAAAGATGAGCTGAAAGTGTGCCACCTGTGTCTGATGTTACTCTGTGGTTATTATACTGCTGAGGTTAATGTTACAGAAGACGAATTGTCCTCTTCCACAACGTCTATTACTCACACGAAACTACAACACAAATCATTGTCACCAACTGTACAAGAAATAGAAGGTAATGAGAGTTTAAATCTGGACATTCTCCCGCTTGCTGGACTGGACTCTAACATTTCTTAATTCATGTCTTACTCCAGTGTTTCACAAGCTACTCTATTTCACCAGCCGAACATCATTTAGTGGCCAGACCTGAGCCTTGTGACGTCATAACTACCTGTGCTGTGACTCGGTTCGCTAATGATCCTTTCACACTATTTACACATTCACTGGACATGAAAAGTAATCTGAAAATCAAAATTTTGCTTTTAACTTCCTTGAACAAACTAAGCTTTCTAGAATCAAAACATAAATGAATAAATAAATAAAAATAAAATTCTGTATGATATGCATGTTTCTGCAACAAAAGTGCGTTTCAATACTTAAATTATGATGGCACCACTGCCATTACTCTTCACCTATCATTTGCGAAAGTGATATTTTTCAATTCGTCGTCGACCAAGAGAGTCGGTTTTGGCCGTACCGGTGGCCATTGCTCTACCGTGGCTTTACAGCTCTGTATTATGACCGACCAACCAAACAGAATGAGTTATAGCTTACCGATGGCTGCGGCTCTACCATGGCTCTACATTTCTGCATTCCGAACGACCAACCGAATAGAGTGAGCATCGTCTTACCGATGGCTGCGGCTCTACCATGGCTCTACATTTCTGCATTCCGAACGACCAACCGAATAGAGTGAGCATCGTCTTACCGATAGCTGCGGCTCTACCATGGCTCTACATTTCTGCATTCCGACCGATCAACCCAACAGAGTGAGCTTTGGCTTACCGGCTGTGACGGCTCTACCGTGGCTCTACAGCTCTGTACTTCAACCGACCAACCCAGCAGAGTGAGCTTTGGCTTACAGATGATTACGGCTCTACCGTGGCTCTACAGTGCTGCATTTCACCGGCCAGCCCAGCAGAGTGAGTTTTGATTTACCGATGGCTACGGATCTATCGTGGATCTACAGCTCTGCATTCTGACCGCCCAACCGAATAGAGTGAGCATCGTCTTACGGATGGTTACGGCTCTATCGTGGCTCTACAGCTCTGCAATCCGAACGACCAACCGAATAGAGTGAGCATCGTCTTACCGATGGCTACGGCTCTACCGTGGCTCTACATTTCTGCATTCCGAACGACCAACCGAATAGGGTGAGCATCGTCTTACCGATGGCTACGGGTCTACCGTGGCTCTACATCTCTGTATTCCGACCGACCAACCCAGCAGACTGAGCCTTGGCTTGCAGATGGTTACGGCTCTATCGTGGCTCTACAACTCTGCATTCTGACCGAACAACCCAGCAGAGTGAGCTTTGGCTTGCAGATAGATGGTTACGGCTCTACCGTGGATCTACAGCTCTCCATTCCGAATAATTAACTGAGTAGTGTGAGCATAGTCTTACCGGTGGCGAAGGCTCTACCGTGGCTCTACAGCTCTGTATTCCGGTTTCCAACCGAACAGGGTGAGCCTCGGCCTACCGATGGCTACGGGTCTACTGTGGCTCTAAATCTCTGCATTCCGAACGACCAACCGAATAGAGTGAGCATCGTCTTACAGGTGGTGACGGCTCTACCGCGGCTCTGCGGCTCCGTATTTCGATCGACTAACCGAACACAATGAGCCTCGGCTTACCGATGGCTAAGGCTCTGCCGTAGCTCCACAGTTCTGCATTCTACTCGATCAACAGAGCAGAGTGAGCTTTGGCTTACCGATGGCTACGGCTCTACCGTGGCTCTACAGCTCTCTATTCCGATCGACCAATCGAGCAGAGTTAGCTTCGGCTTACCGGTGGCCGCGGCTCTACCGTGGCACTACAGCTCTGTATTCCGATCGACCAATCGAGTAGAGTGAGCATCGTCTTACCGGTGGCCACGGCTCTGCTGTGGCTCTATAGCTCTGCATTCCGACCAGCCAACTGAACAGAGTGAACTTCGGCTTACCGGTGGCCACGGCTCTACCGTGGCTCTACAGCTCTGTATTCCTATCAACCAATCGAGCAGAGTTAGCTTCGGCTTACCGGTGGCCACGGCTCTACCGTAGCTCTACAGCTCTGAGTTCGGGAGATGAAGAGGTGATGGTTCCCATTTTCGGCTGTACCGAGAATAGTTTTCGTGGTTTTCCAATTTCCTGCACTTGAGCGAATGCCGGGACAGTTCCTAGAATAGAACACGGTCGCCAACCCTATCACCTTCTCCAGACATCATCTTCACCATTCATTTCTTTTTTTGCTAGGGGCTTTACGTCGCGCCGACACAGATAGGTCTTATGGCGACGATGGGATAGGAAAGGCCTAGGAGTTGGAAGGAAGCGGCCGTGGCCTTAATTAAGGTACAGCCCCAGCATTTGCCTGGTGTGAAAATGGGAAACCACGGAAAACCATTCTTCACCATTCAAAATCTCCTTTGCCTGAGGGAAGGCATCAACTAGACAGGAGTAAATTTTAACATAATGAGTACCTATATTTCTCAAACTACAGAGCGGAGAATGCACACATTTTCTTCAATGCTTTAAAACAATTGAAGATGATCATTGAACTAATATCGTAGCAAAAATGTCTCAAAAATTAAGTTTCCAAGTGGAAACCTTATTTAAACTCACCGATTGCGAATATTAAAACATTCAACCCAGAGACAGAAAACATTTTATAGTACTTTGAATCCTTCAGCACATTCTTCTCTGGAATAATGAGATCTAGAACAACACACTTCTTTAACTACCTATGAAAAAGCTGCAGGGGAAACCTGCAAGCAGTATATTTTTCCTAAGCAATATGACACTAAATACTCCCTACATTTTTGTGAGGAAAATTCATGTTCTGAGTGACAATTTTTGTAAATTAAGTTTGTGTACATTTGTATATATTATATTCTTCATACCGGGTGAGTTGGCCGTGCGGTCAGGGGCACATGGCTGTGAGCTTGCATCCGGGAGATAGTGGGTTCGAATCTCACTGCCGGCAGCCCTGAAGATGGTTTTCCATGGTTTCCCATTTTCACACCAGGCAAATGCTGGGGCTTCCTTCCAATTCCTAGGCATTTCCTATCAAATCCTTGTGATGAGACATATCTGTGTCAGTGCAACGTAAAGCAACTTAAAAAAAAAAAAAGAATATTCTTCATGACCTTTGCCCCAATTTATTGGGGCCGGCACTTGGATTGGATTTTGCCCAGTTTTACAGCCAGATCCCCTTCCTGACGCCAAACCTACTTTGTGGGATGTATTTCACCATTGTGTGTTGTATGCAGACGAGGAGGAGAGTATTTAAACAAACACAAACACTTAGTTCCGTAGCTAGATGAATTAACCCAATCATACGGAGTTAAATTCTCCGGCCCGCCCGGAAATCAACCTCGCGTTCTTTTGAATCGAAGGCCAGAACGCTGATCATTCAGACAAGGAATGTAAGTCTATTGTTATGAACTTCTACGAAAATAATTATGGCTCATTAAGTATTATCTTACAAAAAATTGTTCCTCAAAAGTGACAGAAAGTTGAATACTTAAATGTCATTTGTTGCCATAACTTATTGATGAACTAAGGAAAACAGACAGTTGACATCGTTCTTATATTTTTTCCTAACTGATGCAAAAGGTGAACAAATTAGAGTATTTTACTAGTTTCCTAGTTTTGAATCTACACATAGGCCTTATAATATACTGGTTTTACGTTCTGGTGCCCATTAGGGGAGTTGGAAAATTAATGGGAAAAAAATGACATATTTAGATTTTTCATTCCACAAACAAATTGACAATTTTGTGGTTAAATTGGCGTAAGAAACTCGTTCCAGAGACAGATTTTAGATGTGTAGCTCAACCCACTGCCGTCTTGCAGACTGCAGTGAGATTGATACGCTCGGACAAATGCCGGGCTCATGCCCAAAAGGTGAAAAGCTGGTGAACGCAAGACATCACTAAGTGAGAAATGCTTTAGCCCCATTCTTGAGGTCATTAGAATTGGAAACCCATGAAGAAGTACGCTGTGAATCCTCTAAAGTATGTTTTAGACGAGTTGGTATACTGGAAACGATCCAGCAATTCGCTCGAAAGGGACCACCATCAGGCAGATGAAGTCGACCAGGAGAAGAGGTCCATCTACGAACCCTGTCTACCATACCTCTCTGATTGATATCATGTTCCATTGAAAATCTTGTGGGTTGTAGGACTAGTGTTCGGCAGTAGGGGTGCTCTGCCGCTGTTGACCTGGAAATATATGAAGAGCTTCGGATTGCCTTTAACTTGTCTAAATGGCATCGCATTAAACGTTTTTTTGCTTTACGCCGCACCGATAGGTCTTATGGCGACGATGGGACAAGGAAGGGCTAGGAGTGGGAAGGAAGCGGTCGTGGCCTTAATTAAGGTACAGCCCCAGCATTTGCCTGGTGTGAAAATGGGAAACCTCGGAAAACCAGTTTCAGGGCTGCCGACAGTGGGGTTCGAACCTACTATCTCCTGAATATAAACGTTATTAAAGACGTGCGTAAAATGTGTACTGCACGTGGTTGGGAGTCTAACCTATTACTAAACTCTACATACTGATACTCAACAATGCAAGTAATTTTGTTCTTGTCTCAGAATCCCTATTGTCACTTACTAGATGTAAGCTGATATCTCTCTTGGAGATTAAATAAAAAATAAGTTAGAGATTTGACCATACTACTCCATTTTTTCATGTTTTCCTTGAAACCGGCACATTTTCAAAACCAAGTGATAGACAAGGCTTTTATTTAAACTAATTTGTAGAAGCAGTTTTGTTACTTACGTTGGTAGCAGTGCAATGAAAATATGGCTGCTTAAAATGAGACGCTTCGACAGTAATTCAGTGCTTCAGTCTACGAGTATACAGGATGAAATACTTCGGTAACGACTTTCGACATTTCAAATTTTTAATTTAATACTTACCTGTATATCTCAAACTGCAGAACGGATGCTGGGATACATCTTTTTATAAACCATGGTAGTACCCACCTCACCCTTCTCCGAATATCAAGTCAACGTACGACATCTCCTGGATTGGTACATGGCGTAATCCTCTAAGTGTACCCCTTCAGGGTACGGCATGAAAACGTTTTATTACTAGCTGTGAATATTCAGGTGCCATTTGTGTGTGTGTGTGTGTGTGATGTGTCAGTTATATTAAGTGAAATGAATCAGGTGAATCAGATGATATATTTACAAACTAAAATCGTAACTTTGTATAACTCAGGTATTTATGGATAAAAATAGAACATATACCAAGAGCTTCAACAAAAACGAGAAATGAATTAGGTGAAGTGTTGTCTAATACTGTAATGATTAAGAGTATTTGGGGAGGGGGGTCTTTAGGAAAGTATTTTTTTTACCTTTATATTTTCTTTCCACGAGGAAAAGTCCTCTCAGTTTTAATTACCATGTTGATGATGTGTTAGTACGTCAAAGGGATCATTGTAAGTATCTAGGTGTTACTACGAGTAATGCACATTATTGAGACTGTAAAGGAAGGTTACATATCTTTTCACATGATTTAAACTTATTTACGGTTTGTAGCAAGGATGTAAAGGAGAGGGCGTATAAGTCTCTGGTAAGATCCCAGTTAGAATATGATTAGAGGCTTACTTGTTACGAGAGGTGGATGATATCCAAAGAAAAGCCGCACGATTTTCTTTCCGACAAGGCAGTAGTGTTACGAAAATGTTGCGAACATTGCGCTGGGAAGACTTGGGAGTAAGGAGACGAGATGCTCTATTAAGAGGTATGTTCCGAGTGGTCAGTGGGGAGATGGCTTGGAATGAGTTTAGTAGATGAATAAGCTTGAGAGAATGTTTTAAAAGTACGAAAGATCACAATGTGAATATGAAGTTTGAATTCAAGAGGGCAAATTGGGCCAAATATTCTTTCATAAGATAAGGAGTAAGGGATTGGAATTTATCAAGGGAATTGCTCCATACATTTCCAAGTTCTTTGAAAACGTTTAAGAAAGGGTTTGATAGGGAATCTACCACCTGGGCGACTGCCCTAAATAGAGATTATACATCATTGATTGATTGATTGATTGATTATGTGTGGTTGCCCATTAACCAACCTAACCCCATGGCACTACAGTCCTGAGAGTCCTGTCCTGGCCGGGAATCGAATCCGAGGCCTGCGGGTAAGAGGCGGGCCCACTGCCCGTACACCACGTTGCCGGCACTGTCCACTAACTAACTCACTATTTTGCTTTTCATGTATTTCGTTAGGTAGGGGAAACTAAGACCGGCGTAAAGGACCTAAAACACTGTGCCCCATCTCTTGAGATGCCCACTGATTGACGGGGCGGCTACGGGAGACTGTGAATCTCCGACCTTGATAGAATTGCAATGTAGTATAGTCAAGTCATAGCATCAAATGTAATGTTCATTAATTCAAGTGTGGATGATGGTTGATAGTGCTAGTCAAATTTGAATTAGTGTGGTCTATCTAATTTGGTATTATACTGAGTGAAACTAAAGTGAAATATTATAAACAAAATTTCGCGATGAGTGGTTAAAAACCCGAAATACTAGGAATAGCTTTTAGGAGCTGTATATGATACGAATACGACGTGATTTTGCAAAATGAACCGTTGCTCTATGCGAGCAAGGGTGACAGAATTCGAAAATCTCTGTGAGGTAAAATAATACAAAAACGCTGCCAAAGCCTTTTCATGTGAAGGCAGTCAAAAATCATAATCGCTTATAAGGCGACAAAGTCAGTTTTGTGATAATTATAAACTTCATGAATCAATTATTGCTAAAATGGGAACAAAAGATCTGTACCAAACAACTTCCACTAAAGCGTCAACTTTTGTCGCTGCAAGTGTGTAAGAATATGATGATGATTTGTTGACCTTAGATTCTTCAGTAAGCTTTTGAAATATCTTGATTTTTGAATCTTTATTTCAGAAATTCCTGAGGTCTTCATTAACATTACAATCGTCAATGAAATATATACAACATAATCTACGCACATAAAAATCCTAGTACAGTATCATATATTCATCAAAACGTATTATAAATTATGCTATAATGGTATAGACACTCACAGTTGCTGTTTTTCAACCGAGTTACCTAGCTTAAAACTAATGGTACTATTAGGTTTGCGTAATCTCTTCAGCCAAGAGGTAGAATCTGTGTTATTAATTTTTTATTTAACTTTATTTACCCTCTACTTTGTCAATAATGTAACCCGTTCATGGAGCAAAATCACAACAACGGGGTTCGAAGAACTTTTGTGTATACGCCCTAGCGTTAATCAACGGAGATACCATGCGAATCAACTCGTGGGTGTAAAGGCTCTGATAGGCACCGGTTACTGTCCATAATAATCATCACCATGCATACATTGTCATTATTGACTCTTATGGCTTATAACTATATGAGGTTGAGAAAAATCATAGTTCATAAATAAAACAATTAGCATCTGTTTCAATTGGATGTTCCAATTTAATGGTACCAAGTTATAATTTAAAAAAATTAATTAACAATAAAACGTATCACAACATGGGTGGACAATTAGCATATGCTGAATATGACAAATGGCATAGAGTATACACTTAAATTCTCTTGTTGGTTATTGTTTTTCCGGCTCGTCTGGCGGCTGGGACATGATCCTGCCGTTAACAATCATGGCTTGCTGATCTACTATCAAAAGATAAACATGCACAAGTCCAGCAAGATCTGAATGAAGGTAGGTCAATGAAGTTCAATTAGTAAAACAAAAGTTGCTGAAGGCTTAAATATGAAGTTAACGGCGCAGTTATATTAGTTCATTTCATCTGTTGCAATATAAAGACTCGTGTTCATGTCTATTCTGGGCAAAACCTTGTCCTTTAATGTTTCATCAAAATAACGTTTACAATAGTTACGTGAAACAAGCGGCTTCTAATTAACAACTTGAACTATCACAAACAAACAAAAAAAAAAAAAAGTGCAACGCCTTGGAGTCTCAAACGAAACAAGGATCACAACACACGTAAGACTTGACTCTGCAGCTAACCGCGGATCATAAATCGATGACATGTCTAAGCATAAGAACAAAATAATTATGGTATCCTCAGGCTGCTGCACCCTAGAAGAAAATGGATATTCAAATCCACACAATGCCATAATGAAGAATCATGAATTGAGATAATCAAGTCACCGTAACATCTAAATTTGTCCATGGTCTCTACTCCTGGTTGCTGAAATTTCCTGCCAAAATCTACAAAAGGCATGCACAAATACTACGGCCAATCCAAGGAAAACAAATAGATTGTACATTGGGTAACATGCCCCTAACCTTACCATTATTCATAGCGCAACTTAAATATCTTATTGGAATAGCATTACGTTCGAAGAACTTCGCACTGTTTATGTCTGTTATCATTCATAGAAGACCTGTCCCATTCTCATGTATCACATAAATATCAAGGATAATTATTCACATGTTCATTTCGTAGACTTTATTCTGTGATCAGCACACTCACGGCACAATTGTAACACCATACTTGCCTGTCTATTTCGCAATATCACCCTTGGGATTTGCATGACGAGCATTTCCTCCACCGTATTCAAATATCAACATTTTGAGAGTTATCGAAGATCATTTTACATTGTACATAATACGTACTCCCCAAGAAATAACTAACACTGCAGTCGTGCACGACATCATCATAAATCATATCAATTATCGTAACGTTCAACAAACTCTGTATATTCTCATATGCGCATCATGCAGATTTAAACCTTCCAAGTAAATATCATCATCATAAGTCGTGTAACTCATTGCCGAGCGTCGTGACCCCATTTGACTTCACACAATATTCTGGATTAAGCGGCGCCAACTTTGACGATGTCCAGCTTCTCTTAAAACCTGCTGAAGAGTCAGACCGGTGGTATGTAGAACTTGATCAATCCACCTACTCGATATCCTTCCTCGTGGTCTTCTGCCGAAAACTTTGCCTTCCATGATACATTTCTCCAGATTTTCACTATTACGTCTTACAATATCTCCGAAGAATTGGACGATCATGTCTCGAGAGGAGAGACGTTCGGAGATATTCAGTTCTTGAATAATAGATGCATTAGTTCTTCTTTCCGTCCAAGGTACACGGAGCACCCTTCAACACCACATCTGAAAGGTCCAGGTCTCGGAACCATAAAGGAAGAAAGAGAACACAAGAGAATCAACTAGTCTAATCTTTGTACTGTTTGTGGTTGCTCTGCTCTGCCATATTTTTGTGAGTTTGCTCATGGCAACGCGCCCTAAGGTGATACGTCTCCTAATCTCTTTGTCAGAACTTCCAGTATCACAGATGTTCGACCCAAGGTATATAAAGTCATTTACCATTTCCACTTCCCTTAATCGACCTGTTAGCTGGATTTGTGTCGCTCTGTCCATTATCATTAGTTTGGACTTGCTCAGGTTGATCTCTATCCCATATTCTAAACTTGCATCTTTTACCCTTGCTAGTAATTCTGCAAGTTCATCTTCACTGCTGGCAAGGAGAGTGGTGTCATTAGCAAAGCGCAGGTTACAGATATTTCGTCCACCAATTGATATGCCTCCAGTCCAATCATCGAGGGCTTTCTTCATCCCATATTCAGCATAGGTGTTATATAGAATAGGTGATAATACGCAGCCCTGTCGGACACCCTGCGAAATATTGAAAAATTCTGAAATATCGCCATCTACCTTTATAGTTGCAATGTTGTTTCCATACAGACTTTTCAGTAATGATATTATCCGAATCCATACGGTTTAGTGAAATATTTCTCTAATGATGAATCAGTCAGGCCATAGGAGTTATCCGGTTTGTAAAGGAAAACTTCCTAACCTCTACAATATAATAAATGCGATTCGAAATATTACCAATAAGATTATTGATTCATGAAGTAATTGGCAAATTAAATTCACCGGGAAAGCCGTATCACTGAGGCGATAGGCTATATCACAATGAAAATCCCATATAATACAACCAATAAAATGAACATTTGAAATTTAGATGAAACCGGTACAACATTAATTTAAATCCCAATCATAATATAATTCAAGAGATACAGTGATCCTGACAACATTATGAAACATATGTATATATATATATACAGATACAGATGATTCTGCGGCGTCGTCCAAGTTGCATCTATGTATAAAATATTATAATAATAATTTAAAGAGAGAAAATTTAGCTACACAGTGTACAATGTATTAGAATAGATAAAGGACAACATTTTTGTACACATATTGACTGGTAAGTTCCTGAAGATGTGACCTGTACACCCTGACCCTCGGGACATTACGATATTCCCTCATCCAGGTGTTACTTCGATATCACCGCATTTTCCAGGCCCGGTGGGACTCCATCCCGGCTTAGGCCTGCATGTTGATATTGGATAACACTTCAATAGGACGATCCTTCCTCCGTTCCTTCATGGATTAACCTGCAACTTGTACAGTCAAATATAAATACAATGTTATATCTAAATAAACACAACAACATTCTGGTACAAAAGTCACCTTATTTTTAGAAAACTAAAATTTCACACGTAATGTTTTCCTCGCTTGCACAATCAAAACACATATTCAACTAGATATTTCCACTTCTTGAAAACGATACTCGTTCGTTTTTTAGCATATCCCATTTCATTGATAACAAAGGTGTGGATGTTGGCGTTTCTGACTGAGAGTAATTCTTCGCGACTAAACTTTTTTTCATGGCACATCAGAGACTTGAGTAACATTTCTCTTTGAAATAAGACGATTTCACTTGCGGGAATGTTCGACTGACAATGGAATACACCCAATAATTCATATCCCGTTCTCTCTTCAATTCTATTTTAATCAGTTTTCCCTAAAAGCGCTCTAAATCAATTGTAGATGTCCATAGGTGAGCAGATAATATATAAATATGCAAGAGGATTGCAATCTTGACATGTATAATTCCCATTATTCAACCCAGTCCATAGACTGCCTTATAGAAACGGTCATTGAGAAGGAACATTACCCATTAGTACTCAATTCATTTTCTTGTCAGATATGGTCAACTTCACTCAACAGCAGTTGACGTCGCTTCAAAATATCGAAATTCAGGACACGGATTTCTTGGGTACCATGGAGTTCTGAGCTTGTAAATTTTCATTTAACAAATATTTACTTAAATGTAACACTCAGCTGAGCGAGTTGCTCCGAATTATCGACATTCTGAACACATAAATTGACTGGATATTACGTTTTATGATTTCAACTGACTTCTATGTTATCAGGAACTTCAATAATTCCCTCATGTTTGGCTCAGAATAAGTTGAAAGGTTATAAAGAAAATGTCTTCATGTCTGGAGCTGTCAAGTTGCCTGTGTTAAGATAAGGCTCCTAGTTAGATTTGTTCATTTCCTCATTTACTACTTCGCACATTGCTTTATTTTTATTTCGTGACTGGGTAATAAATAAATCACTCTTCTCCTAGTTCCCGTCATTATTGATAAGAATTTATTTTTGTGGAATTTGTAAAGCATGTTTAAGTCATCAGAACCTGCAATCATGTAGCAATCATATGCCCATTTAGACATGATAATAAGCTTCGGGCTTCTGAAGTGTCAGAAAAATAAATATGAAATTCTTTACCTTTCGCAGAGTACTTTGTTCCGCCTATTCAGAAGAAAGTCTCTTCTGTTCAAGAGGAAGATTTCTCCAGTTGGAGGTGAAATGAAATGAAATTGCGTATGGCTTTTAGTGCCGGGAGTGTCCGACGACAAGTTCGGCTCGCCAGGTGCAGGTCTTTTGATTTGGCACATGCAGGCGACCTGCGCGTCGTGATGAGAATGAAATGGTTAGGAATACGGCACATATACCCATCCCCCATGCTAGCGAAATTAATGATGGTTAAAATTCCCGACGCTGCCGGGAATCGAACCCGGGGCCCCTGTGACCAAAGGTCAGCACGCTAACCATTTAGCCATGGCGTCGGACAGTTGGAGAGCCCCAGGGGCTCTGAACTTTGGAGCGTGGGTTGGCGACCACGGGGCCCTTAGCTGAGTCCTGGCATTGCTTCCACTTACTTGTGCTAGGCTCCTCACTTTCATCTATCCTATCCGACCTCCCTTGGTCAACTCTTGTTCTTTTCAGACCCCGACGGTATTACGTATGGAGGCCTAGGGAGTCTTTCATTTTCACGCCCTTCGTGGCCCTTGTCTTCCTTTGGCCGATACATTTATTTTTCGAAGTGTCGGATCCCTTCCATTTTTCCCTCTGATTAGTGTTATATAGAGGATGGTTGCCTAGTTGTACTTCCTCCTAAAACAATAATCACCACCACCACCACAGTTGGAGACGTCTCTCTTGTAATGTAGTCATTACTAAGAAGTAAGTACTGAACAAATTTTCTTTAGTCCCCAGAATCACAAAGCGTTGTGACGATTTTCAAGTCTCCGTATTCATCCTCACTTAAATTTGCGATAATATCCAATACGACCCGCATACATGCTTCACAGTCCTCAAACATGTAAATAAATGACTCAAAAGGGACAAAATAGACTGATACATTCCATAAAATGACCAAATAATGACGTACCATTTTAGAAAATAACCTAAAATATGAAATGGCAAAAAATGACTAAGAATGACCTAATAAATTAGCATTTCTACAATGATGAAACTATGGTCAGGATTCCTGTACAAGTAAGCAATGTCTGTTGTGAACCAATTAAAAGATGACATGGCATCACAATTCTAGCCCTGGTCATCACTATTATTAGCTATTTAGGTTCCCTGAATTTCTATTCGTGTTCTGGTTTTGTCCATAGTCGAAACGTATAACTGAAATGAATTTGCGATACCACTCAGTTTACAGTATTCAAGGGAGTTTTATTTGCACAATTTGCGTTAAAAACTCGACATGAAAGTAACCCTTCCCTAATATTTACAAACGTCCTCTAACTGTCTCTAAGTATTTACGTAAGTTTGTTTGAAATGTTGGCTGCAAGATAATTACAATCTAATTCTAGTTGTTAAACGTATAATTCTAATTGTTTTTGGCAAACGTTTCTGTTCGAAAACGTTTACATTTGCAAGGTTATTTACATGAAAAATAGGATAAAAATAAATTCTAGTGTTAAAGTTATTATTTTAGTTCTTTTTGGCAAAGGATTTAGCAGGAAAATTTACAAACTGTTGGCAACACTGAGACAAATCTCAGAGTTTTGATTTCTTCCTCTTCAATTCTGATTTCCTTTCCAAATTACACTGTGTTTTCCTTTACCGCGTGTTCTATATAAATATTGGAATTGAGAGGTGATAAAATGCAGCCTTTTCTCACTTCTTTCTGTAATGCTGCTTCCCTTTCACAGCCCTCAGTTATTATCATCGTTGACAGTACTGTTGTTGCGTCATCTGATGTAACTTTCATGCTTGCACTGACGCGTCCTGGCGGTATTTGAGATTGCCATAACTGGGGCTCAGCTGGCTTTTCCTTTTTGACAGAGGCAAATGAGTTGTAAATTGTAAGTAGAGGTGGTGTGAAACATATGTGTACGCACACCCAGTTGGGTGTTTGCTGGAAGGAAAGTCTAAGCCATACAGGGATCTCCCAGGCTGCACGAGGACATGTTTCAGCCTCTCATCTATGGCTACCTTCGTCTGGTTTCCTAGTACGCCTTCTGGAACGCGAAACCGGAACCTTCCCTCTCTAGTCACACAGCGAATATTTCAGTACTTCATCACCCGAGATGTAAATACAAAGTCGCCACGAACCAGGAATTGTTGTTGTAGTTGTATTGGAGTAGTTGGATTGGAAGGCAGTAGTGCTACCTGTCGTCAGTGTCTCACCGGAGTCGGAGTATCTGAGTATCTTCGTGTTCTGAGCGGAGTACTGTGTATGTGTGTCTACAGCCTTGTAGTACTGTATGTGTACCGAGGTGGGCTCAATGTGTGGAACAGTTACTCTTAGTAGAATTGGAGCAGTCTTAATTGTCGCTGTTGTGAGTAATATTGTAGCGCTGGTTAGCACTGTTGAGCTGTTGCTGTTTAGTTTTCAGTGTTCAGTAGTTCACCATGTTGAGCGGCCACGTGATCTACTGTGTTAACTGGGTGAATGGCGGACTTTCTCTGGAGTCAAACCAAAGAATAGTTGTCTTCTGTTGTGGTGGTTAGTATCCCTCTGTTCGTATCTGCCTGCGTACAACTGTTGCATGTGAAGGGACTGTGCGAGTGAAAGGATGAGCCTGTCAATGAGGGTTATGGCCCGTTCCAAGTAAAGACTGTCCAGCTGGAGTTCTGCTGTGAGAGACTTGTAAGTAGACACCAATTAATGGAGTATAGTCATTGTTGGTTGAATATAATTGTCAATTGGGTCATCTTGAATTAAATTAGATTGATAAAACAGGCAATGTTTTAGACATGATATAGGCTTTTGGGCTTATGCCATGTCAAGAAAATAAGGTGAAATACTTAACGTTTCGCAGAGAAGAAAATCATCCGAAGAAAATCTTGACATTCCACGAGAAAGGCTTCTCAAGGAATGAGGTTTCAATTTAGACTTTATAATAGAAGTGGAAGAGGTACGTTCATTCGTCACCAGTTGGCTCCCCGGACGCAGTACAGCGCTACCGTTCGAAGCGGAAGTTGATGGAACCATCATAATCAGTCTGAGCGGGTCACATAACATAACAGATGTACGCACATATGTATGACATTGACACAAGCCTGGAATGAAACATCTGGCTATGAGGAACGTACGAATTTGGAAAATACTGAAACGAAATAACAATAGTGAAGGGACAGGGAAGGGAACTAGCTACGTAAATCCTTAATGACTGGCCACCGCGTATTACTAATTGATACCCAGTGTCCCTGTTGAAATTGTAAGGATTTCTAGATATTTCCACCGCTTTCCTTATACTCATGGACCTGTAGTGTCTAGTGTGGGTAAAAGCTCGAGCATGTTTTATTCATAAATATACAGTAGGCCTACACCTTTCAGAAACATTCTTATTTTCCCAGACAGAGCAATACGATTTGACTGATAATGTTGAAAGTAGTATTAAAGTACTAGACTGCCAACTAGCCCGTCAACCAAGTAACGAGAAATATTTCCGCTAACGGCTCTTGGTGAAGTGAAGTTAGCCGTCTCATTTATCAACAATATTGACGTTCGTTTCCTGGGACTTTCTATCTTAGAAGAAAGATGGAGTGCACGAGGTCGTTAGAATCAACACCAATCTTTCTGAAAGTTGGTTCATTCAATGGCCACGGTAATAAAAATTACTTTCCTGCCGCCACATATAAGGGAACTTCTCTTTTTTTATCGACCAGAGTTGTAATGTAGACCCGTGATGAAATGCTGCAGGTGAAAGCAGTAAACCATCGCGTGCTCCACAAATATAAACGTAAAAACCAATTTAGTCTCTGGTTTGATGGCCTGATGATATCCAGAATAAGAACTAACCACAATCTCTTCCGTCAGGTCAGATGTAACAATTCTGCGAACGTCTTAATTCTTAGCCATTGAGGTGTATCAGAATGTAGACTCTGAATAGTGCTCCAACTAATGACTGAAGCCACTGAAACGGAAAGAAAAGACATTTAAATCGAGTACAAGCCTCTCCTTTCTTATTACTGTCCCGTTATTACACAGTACTTTTTCAACGTGCAAACTATTATTTTTAATCCTACTGTGTTTTTACCGGGCGAGCTGGCCGTGCGGTTAGGGGCGCTCAGCTGTGAACTTGCATCCGGGGGATAGTTAAATAACTGAGAGATAATTTTAGCACAATAACACCAACAATACATAAGTTAATCACTTAAATAATAGAGACAGGTATTTTCCCAAAGGATCTGAAGACGGCCGTAGTGATACCTATTTACAAGCAAGGTTTACATTTACAATATGAAAACTATAGACAGATATATATTCTTCAGATTATAGGAACAGTAACTGAAAGATACATTGCGATCACCTAATCTCGTATCTAGAAAAATGTTAAATTATTGATGAACAGAAATTAGCTTATCCAAAACACAAGAGTACAACTAATCTTCACGAGGAATTCACAAATCTGATCAATGGGTAGCTAAATCAAGGTATGCACCTTTGGACTATTTTTATTGATTTCCCATGACAAAATTATAGCAACCTTAAGCAAATTTGGGGTAAGAGGAATATCATTAAACTTTTTGACTGGCCAAACATATAGGGTAAAAACTGATCATATATATGGAGAAATAATTTATATTCAAAAAGGTGTTTCTCAAGGAAGTATCCTAGAACCCATTTTGTATATTACTTTTGTCAATGATATAAACTCATGTTTTAAAAACTGAAAATATTTCATGTATGCAGATGATGAACTAATTGTATCAGTACATAAAATGGTCAAAAGTGACAGAGAAGCATTTACAAATGGAGTACAACTATTTTGAACAATGGTGCAATGATATGGGTCTAATAATTAACACTTAAAAAACAGAAGTCATGTACATTAGAACCCCAAAAAAGCTGATAGAATACATTAGAATAACAGACCATTTAGTTAAGTGCATTCATGATGGTGAACAAAACCATGAAATTGTGACTATATAATAGAGGAAGTTGAAAACATGAAATATATAGGTATAATAATAGACAGATACATTTCATGGACGCAATAAATTAGTAAGTTGCGTGAAAGACTGAGGCTAAGGTTGTTCAAAATGCAAATGGTTTTTATAATACCTCAGGATAGCTTAAAAATAGTTTATCATTTACTTGTTGAGTCACTCATATCATATGGTGTAAGCGTGTGGGGATCGGCTTCGGTTACAGACAAAAACATGGTACAAATGTTACAAAATCGTACTGTCTAGACTTTCTCATGGTACGAAAAACAGAGGAATACTTAGCTGAAGTGAAAATATGTTAATAGGGACGTACCAAAAAGAAAGGTTATTGACTGTTAAACAGCTTTATATGTGCGGCATAAAAAAGAAAATTACTGGAATCCACAATATAAAATTGTAAGTGAACATACACATGGAACAAAACTGAGGCACAGACGTTATTTCATCAGGCACTACAAAAAATATAGTTCCACAACGTTACAAGTCGTAGTTCCTACATTTTTCAACAAGTTGCCCTCAGAAATGACACACTTGAAAACAAAATATCAACTGAAAACTATGTGGAACTATGGTTCATAGAAAATAAAATTACAGTTTAAATATTTTCTCATCAATGAAAAATGTATCACGGACTTACCTATTTTGAATGATACTTTCAGCGATTGATAAAAGCCCATAGTACAGGGCGAAATAACTATGCTAATTATGCCAATGAACATGTACAAAACTTATTAATGTTGTAAACAGTATGGATTGCTGAAAGGTAATAAAACATATGGAATATCTTCACCGGCAGATAAGCACATTAAGTGCTTTGCAAGTGTAAATAATTGCAAGGATAATGTACAATATCCTACCAAACATCTGAAAATGTATTTTAGATAAGTTATAAGTAAATAAATAATAAGAATATTATCATTATGTTTGCCATCCTCTAGTAGCTAATAAATTGGAGTCCATTTACATAAGCATTGTTGTTGTCTACGTTCTTTCTAACAACAGGCTCTCCATCTTCTACTGGGCGGAATTTAAAATATGAAAACATAATTTTACGAGACTGTTGCAAATTTTGGGCTGGAAAGACCTGAGAGTAAGAAGACGAGTTGCTCGACTAAGTGGTATGTTACGAGCTGTCAGTGGAGATACGGCGTTGAATGATATTGGTGGACGATTGAGCTTGAATTGAGCTTATAAAAGTAGGATATATCATAATATGGAGATGAAGCTGGAATTCAAGAGGTCAAACTGTGGCAAATATTCATTTATAGAGCGAGGAGTAAGATATTGGAATGATTTATCAAGGGAAATGTTCGATAAAACTCAAAGTTCCTTGAAAGCTTTTAAGGAAATCTAGATATACGAAAGATAAGGAATCTGCCACTGTGCGAATTACCTGTAAGCAAATGATTGATTGATTGATTGATTGATTGATTGATTGATTGATTGATTGATTGATTGATTGATTGATTGATTGATTGATTGATTGATTGATTGATTGATTGATTGATTGGTAGGTGATTCCGTTATTGGATTGCGGTAATCTCGTCTTTCTCTATAGGTAAACAACTGGCACAACAAAGGGTTGTCCAGAAGTGAGTGGGATGGGAAGAGGAGAAAGCGGAATTGTCAGTTTTCTTTCATCGGTGCAGTGTTTATTTGTTTCAAGTTAGCTGTTTACGTCATGTTTATTTTACTGTTTGATCGACTGAGTTGCACATTTTGAGCGTTAAATTCCTTAGTACCCAAATCACTTATACTGAACCTGTGAAATATTTATAGTAAGAATACAACTGACGTAATAACCTTTAATTGGGTTACGAATAATATCGTAACCGAGCGCGTCACTCCACGTGGACTTGGCAAGAAAGTGTCATGCAGCATTCTCAGGTTTTCATTAGATACCGCATGGTACTCACTGGTGTGGCTTGAGTCAAAGAAGTCCCCCAGTCTATTGACGCTGTTGTAGGTTGTCCCTAGTGGACTTTCACTTAACTAAAAACCGAAGATAACCGACCTTTGACGCGGGAGAAAGGCGGTAGAGAAAGCAAAAGTGGAGTAAGCTATTTTTGTATATTTATGTATAACGATATTGTGGTGCAAAATTAAAGTGTAGCTAGGGTGGATTCTGTGTTTGTGTACTTCACTACATAATTGGTGACCGCGATCTGATTCAGTGACAGAAGTGCGTAATAAACATCGCGAAGTGCATAAGTGTAGTGTAAGCGTGAAGAACAATGGATGAAAACAACACAAGGGGTACCCCGACAGCAAATAAATCTCATTCAGGACACATGAAGGGTGAAGATAACAAGGTAGGCATCAAGATCCCTTCTCTCTGGATAGAAAAACCGGAAATATGGCTCTTTCAAGTGGAAGCTCATTTTTCTATCTCAAGAATAATCAAGAGGACACTAAATTTAACCACTTCGTGTCTCAGCTCGAACCTAAATATCTTGAAGACATTTGGGACATTATTAAAAATTAAGAACTGAATAAATATTTCGCGTCTGAATAACGCCTTCTAAATATCTTCAAGAAAGCGAAGATAAACAAATAAAACTTTTGGTAACAGGCCTAGAATGAGGCGATTTGAAACCTAGTCAGCTTTAAAGGAAAACGCAGTCCTTAGCAGGCGTAAATGTTTCCGAAAAAGTGCTTCGTACCTTGTGGCTTGAGAAATTACGGGACTCTACCAAATATGTTCTAATCGTATCCGACGAAAACTTGGAAAAAAATCGCAATTATGGCCGACAAAATTATTGAAATGAATCCCTGCAGTAAACGTTACAGTGTAGAAAATAGCGATGCTGATGCGTCCGGAAGTAACGACGCTATCACGTAGCTATCTGCACAGATAACCGCCCTAGAGCAACAGATAGCTTCTATGCGCACTTTTAGGCCCCGCAGTAGAATTTTGAGCCGAAACCGAAGCAAAAAGAAGTACGATCCAAACGGAAAATACCACTTCAGATTTCTTAATAAGTGCTTCCCTGACAAATGCAAGCCTCCACCCGTAGAAAAATTTGGAAAACACCAAACGGTAGTAGATTTGGCAGCAAGCTCCACTACTGAAAATAGTAAGGATTGCTGTAAACCCCTTTTATTTTTACGTGACAAAAGCATGGGTTTGCACTTCCTAGTGAAGCCGATGTTTCCATAATCCCTGTCACTTCCAGTAATAGAAGCTGTGACACAGATTTTAAATTATTTGCTGCTAATGGCACAGAAATCCCAAGTTTTGGACTTAGAACACTGAATATCGATTTGAGACTCCGTCGACACTTCCAATGGACTTTCATAGTAGCTGAAATTGACAAGGGAATTTCAGGTGCTGACTTTCTGAAGAAGTTCAACTTACTAATTGGCTTAAATAAAAAGCAGTTAACTGATGGCGAGACTAAACTCTCTGCCATGGGTGAAGTAACAGCCATCACAGCTGATAATGTTATTAGCACAATGTCAAAAGGGCCAAAAATTTACTGATCTATTGTACCCTGATGAGATAGGCCCTAGTTTCATGATTTGGTTTTTTTGAAGATGAATACAGATATAAAGGAATATTAAATTGAATACAGTGTCAGTTTTGTGTGGACGGTAGGATTTCAACATGAGCTAGACATATCGCGACTGTCCGTCGCCACAGTAAGCTTGTCATTAGGGGGAGAATGTTTCTTGGCCAGAAGATAAGAGGATTAAAGCTAGAGCTCACAACAACGAAGTAATGACTTCGAGGAAGTGAAAGAGTATATATTTCGGACCAAGGGCGAGCAGATGTATCACCAATACCGGGAATATGACGTACCAGTTTTTCACGCCCGAGGCATTTGGTGTTGTCAACGTTACAAGGAAGAGATTTCAAACTAACCGAAGCGGTGTTGACCAATGAGAAAATTTATCATAGGCCCGCAGATAAACCAACATAAGAAAAACTCAGAGTGACCTCCAGTTAGCTTCTCCGATAACAATAATTAAATTATTCCAACCACATAATTGAATAGAGGGGATTTTTGTGATATCATTCCCATGTTGATTAAATGTAATCGTAATAAATTCAAGTAATGAATTCGTGGAAATGACCCACGCTATCTCGCCATTGGTCGAGATGAGCACGCCATCAGGGACGCCGAGTTAGCGCGCGAAAGGTGGAGGACAGAAATTAAGTGATATTTCCATGATCACCGAACGATATGAGTTCAGAATACGACACATGAATGTGTATCGCCAGTGTATTAAGTGGGATAAAGCAAGAGATCTAAATCCACCTGCACATGCCGATTTAGGATAACCAACCCCCCTCCCCAGGAGCTGACCGCGGATGACCCCGGCGGGAAACCATATCGTCCATAAAAGTCCAGTAGTAGAACCTCACATCACGCAGTCGTTTGAAGTCACCAGTTGTGACCGGTCGGATGAAGTAGTTGAGACTCTGACACGATGACGCTGTAAGTCAGTACCTCGGGACGTATTTGAAGTCAGTTAGAGCTGAAAGTGCGTGAGTTATTAGGAGAATGAATACGAACAGTGAAATTATCCATAGGACCGAGTGTAAATAATCAGTACAACTGCATGTTGAATTTAATAAATGTCATGTGATTGAATAATAAATAATTAACGGAACGCCGATAGTACCTTTGGAAGGCAGTGTGCGGAGCCTGAAGTAAACACTTCAAGATAGACGGTGAATAACTATCCGAGCAGGGAATTATAGGAGCTAGGCGATTATCAAGACGGCTTAGAAATAAACCAGGAAGTGCCGGTTGAAGACGCGATACGCGCCGGTTCAAATGAACGACATTTCGTCGTAATGTGTCACGACGTGTGTTTCGGGCGTATATGAAGAGTATATTGTGCGAGTGTCAGGGGTCTAGGAGCACCTATAAGTGTTTTTTTGTTATTAGTATTCTTGTGTAAAATAGTGTAATAAGGTATTAATCATGGGTAGTCACCCAGAAGTGTTTTATTGTGTTAAATTTGTATTGTGCGACATGATGGACGAGTAGATCACCATGGGGCCGTAAGGCCTATATCTCATCCGCTACGAGACAATGGAATTCTACATAGGAATGAGTACACAATTTTGATATTTGGGGGATGTTATCGCGACTAAACGGGGTTCAGTGTAAATTAATTATGGTTACTTAACATGGTCCGCCTCCCGAGTCCATGATTTTATTTTTTTGTTAGATGGACGAACTAATTTATATTAACGTAATAATGGGTTAGATTAATTAATTTGAGTATTTGTTTGTTGTATATAATGTAAATATGGGATATATTTCTGTCAATTAATGCATGCTGTTCGTAATACTTTGACTTAAGTTCATTTCAAGTGTTAAATTCCTTTTTTTGTGCTAACCCATTTATTTGATTTTCAATCACTGCGGTGATCATTTGTATGTTAGTTAGGAATATTTTCTATTAGACAGCCAGATTATGAAAGAGCCAGAGTATGTAAAATTTGTGTTGCGTACGGAAGGTCATTAAAATACTAATAATAATAATGTTTGTGAGTTGACAAAGGAAAGTAAATTAATAATAATATTTATGTGTTTGCAAGTTAAAGTATAATAATAATGACAGTGCTTCGTGAGTTAGCCAGTGCAAATATAATAATCAATGTGGAGATGACATGTAGCGTTAAAGACTTTCATTCGCGTAATCAGTTTGATTTTACGTAAATTTTTGATTTTACGTTTTTGGACTTTATTTTAACCATTAAAATTTGTTTAAAAGCGATATAGGCACGTGAATTAGAATGGTCACGATATGTTAAAAGCCCAGAATGGTTTGAGCCCATATTTAGAGTTGGAAGTCATGAGGGACGAATATCCGGCGTGAAATACATTGAGCCGTATTGTTTGTAATGATGAAATAGATGAATCTCAAGGCCTAGGATTATATAAATGCATATGCCGGTGTTATTAGTGGTAGAATCCACGCACCGAGGATTAATTTATGAATTAAATGTTTAAAGAGTTCCGATGAAAGGAAATGGACTTCAAATTGGAAGGAATAGTTTAGCAATCGCCGGCATTGGAGGTATTTGCCCAGCCGCGATGTGCCATAGGTTGTGAGATGTGTCTTGGGAGGACGTGTGTCCCCATATAAAATTTAACGGCAATACGAAACTGAAGGTACGGTCCCGAATACCGTGTTGTCCCGACCGATATAAAGCAGATCTTAGTGTTTCATAACGGCATTTAACATATGTGACTAAATTCTAAAGAGTGGAAACTAAAATATCATCTTTCCATTTTTAATAATAATAATAACAACAATAATCATACTCCAATTGAATCTTGTCTTAAATCAAGTGCTTAGTGCCAAGATAAATCGGAATTGTAAAAGGGGTTATGCGTTAAACATATTAAGAGTGGACTACCGTGTAACAGGCGAAATTAATTTTTTTAATTAATAATAATAGTAAATATAAAAAAACTACTTTTTTAGAAGAATTTACTTTTTTTATATTTTGGACATAATAATGATGTTGGGAGTTGAAATGAAAAATTTGAGATTTTTAACTAATAATAATAATAATAAATAAAATATTTGAATAAGGAGAAGAAGAATAACCAATGAAGCTACTTTTTTTGAATTTTATTTTTTTGATGAAAATAATACAAGCGGGAAGTTGAAGTATTATAGCGAGGATGATTACGGGTTACGATAATCACGATATCCACTATTAATAATAATGTTAATAATAATAATAATAATAATAATAATAATAATAATAATAATAATAATAATAATAATAATGAAAAGTTGAAGAAGCAAAAGATGAAGAACTTGCAATAGTAATTTGAGAATAATAATTATGATGAAAGGAAATTAAGATGTATAATGGGCGATGATTCATTGTTACGAATATAATAATAATAATAATAATAATAATAATAATAATAATAATAATAATAATAATAATAATAATAATAATAATATTTATGAGGAAGCTGATCATTATATTGTACGGATAAATTAGGAGGAAGAATGACCTTTCGTTTGAAACGTCGGCAAGGGTTGGCATATAATCATCCCGGATGACAAATGATAATAATCAAATACAGGATTATAATTGAAATTAATGATAATAATAAAATTAATTGATGGTAGTCAAAGAATATGATAATGATCAGATAAAGAATGGTAATTATATTATTTAATAATCATAGGAGGATATGATAGGGACAGTCGTCCTGTGTCGAACTGCTCAGAACCACATGTTGGGTTTTCACGGGGAGATTGTTAGCGGTAGATACGTAAATAACCCACGGACGGCACATGTCTTCAGGGTCAGAGCATAGTAATGAACCTTTCCGTACGTCTTGTCGTATTGACAAGTGTAAATATTGAAATAGGCTTTGAGTTAATGAACTCTAGCTGGCGTGTTTGTGAATCTGGAAATAATAGGCTAGAGTTTGTCCGTATTATAAATTCCCGTTTTTTCTCGAGGCGATAACATTTTCCACGGTGGGTATCCGGCTCACCAGAATGTACATACCGGAAGTGTCTCATGTCCAAACGGAACGAGGAGACGACAGTAAAAAGTTACTGTCGTGCCCTCGTCTCCGAAAGAAGATCTCCAGCGGTGAAACGTCCAATCATACGGATGTGAATTCGATCCCCAGTAACCATTTGGGGCGAATTCACCAGATGTTTTACACTACCAGAGTAGTGAGGTAAAATCCAAATATTATGTCATTTATTTTTCAGGATGAAAGTGTCCCAATGTAAAATTGTCATCATGTGTAGTATGCAAAATAAGTGAATAAATTGCTTCTCATTGCAATTTCAATAGGAAACAGTTTCCATATCTTTTCATTGTAGTTAGTCCAGTATGCCCATGGAATTTAAGTTGTCACTTCACAGTCCTATTGTGGAGTCAAAAATTTGTATCCATGAATGAGTCGTCCCCCGTAACCTTAATTTGCATGCCCCGTTCATCCCTGTGTTCATTTGATGCGCCGATATATATTTTTTTGATTTTCTTCATATAAATTTTTTTATCGTTTTCGAACTGATCACCCCTGAGATAAATGCTAGTCTGGGACTCAGGAAGTGAGCGGGTGCACTATTATCCAGTTACTCAGATTTAACGAAACCAAATTTACTACCTACTCAAATCAAACACAATATTCAACACTTCATCAAAAGAGAAGGCAAACCAGTATATTTCAAGCCCAGACAGCTGGATCCTCGGAAGTTACACATCGCTAAACAGGTATTTCAGTTTTTACAAAACAGTGGAATTATTCGACCATCAAAGTCGCACTGGGCTAGTCCTCTCCAACTCGTCCTCAAGAGGGATGGACCTTTTCGACCATGTGGTGATTACAGACGACTGAACGCATAAACTATCCCAGGCCGAAATCCGATTCTTTGGATTAAGATTTTCAACATATTTTGAGAGGTAAGAAAATATTTAGCAAGCTCTACCTCTTCAAGGCATATTTCCAAATCCTTGTAGCAGACGAAGACAAACTTAAACCCGCTATTATTACCCAGTTTGGGTTATATGAAGTCAGTGTCATGCCATTTGGACTCCGTAATGCACCAAGCAGTTTCCAATGTTTCGTTAATGAGGTATTTAGACGCTTAGATTTTATTTTTACATGTCT
This sequence comes from Anabrus simplex, assembly GCF_040414725.1. Classification (NCBI taxonomy): domain Eukaryota; kingdom Metazoa; phylum Arthropoda; class Insecta; order Orthoptera; family Tettigoniidae; genus Anabrus; species Anabrus simplex. Next base: position 1,669,734,283 of record NC_090265.1, read on the forward strand.
TGACGACTGCCTAATTGCTTCAGCATCAGTAGATGATCATCGTGAGCATCTTAAAATTGTGTTTGGGAAGCTACATGAATTTGGCCTCCGAATTAATGTTTCCAAGTCTGTACTTGTTGTAGAGCAAGTGGAATGTTTGGGACACTTAACCACCACGGAAGGCTCAGACCCTTACCGGACAAAGTGAAAGCGATTGTTGACTACAAACTAACACAGGCATTTCATGGTCTTCGTGTATTATTAGGTACTGTTAATTTCTACAGACGATACCTCAAAGATGCAGCAGAAACACAGTCTCTTTTGCATGCTTATCTGAAAGGTGCTAAGAAAGATAAGCGACAAATTAACTGGACCCCAGAAGCTATCAAGAAATTTGAAAAATGAAAGCAGGACGTGGCAAATGTAGCACTGCTTACATTCTCAGACCCAACATACTAGCCAGTCCTGGCAGTTGATGCAAGTGACTTTGCAGTAGGAAGTGTCCTGCAACAGTATGAAGAAAAAGAATGGAAACCTATTGGATTCTTTTCAAAGAAGCTAAGCGATACACAGAGAGCGTATAGCACCTACGACCGTGTACTACTTTGGTATCTACCTCTCTGTCAAGCAGTTCAAACATTTTCTCGAAGGATGAGACCAACAAACCACTCATTTTTGCATTTAGTCAGAAAAATTAGAAGGCATCTCCACGGCAGCTGCGACATCTGCAACACATTTCCCAGTTTAAAACAAACATCCAACACATTAGTGGCAAGGACAATATCGTTGCGGATAACCTGTCACGGATTGAGTCTATGACTGTCATCGATTACGACACAGTCACTGACAGCCAACGTCAAGACAGTGAACTGAAACAACTTTTAAGAAGAAAGTCAGTCACTCGTGTTCAAGAGCTACCCACTGCCTTCTGGAAAGTTACTGTGATGCGATACCTCAATAAACAACATAACACCATATATTCCAAAAGAATTTCGCAAAAAAATTCTTTCTCCAGATCCACAACATGGCACATCCTGGGATAAAGTCTACTGTTAGGCTGATGACTTTTAAGTTTATCTGGCCTGCTATCATGAATGACGTCAGAAAATGGATACAAGCCTGCACGGATTGTCAAAGAAACTAAATAACAAGACATACAAAATCATCAGTCAGCCATTTTCAAGAACCTGATGAGAGGTTCAGCACTGTTCACATAGACATTGTTGGCCCTCTTTCACCTTCTGATGGCTACCTCTACTGCCTCACATGAACAGACTCCTTCACCAACTGGATGGAAGCAATACCAATGCAAAATATAACAGCAGAGACCGTAGCAAAATCATTTAATGATCATTGGGTCACGCTATTTGGAGTCCCAGCAACTCAAGGCCGACAGTTCGAAAGTGAGCTCTTTAAGAATATTTCCGAATTGTGTGGTGTGAAGCTTAACCGTACGACACCCTATCATCCGCAAAGCAATGTTAAAGTTGAACGTCTGCAGCGAACAATAAAAACTGCTATCAAAGCTCACAACTCTATAAAGTGGACAGACTCCCTTTCGACCGTGTTGCTGCAGTAGGTCTACGCGTATCACTCCGGGAGGACTCGAAGAGTTCAGTTGCGCAAATGGTGTTTGGCACGCATATTAGGCTTCCAGGTGAGTTCTTTGATAACCCTCATTCTTAGATCGAACCAGAAACTTTTGTCTCCAAACTTCAGCAGCACATGCAGCAACTCAGACCTGTGGAAGTTAAGCACAAAACTTCCCGAACTGTGTTCATCCATAAAGACGTGAGTAAATGTGCTCATGTATTTATGTGAATCGATTGAGTGAAGAAACCTTTGCAACCCCCATATTTAGGTCCTTTCCAGGTAACTGCCAAAACTGATAAATATTTCACGGTTACCATAAAAAAATAAGTCTGTGAATGTCTCCACTGAACCCCTGAAACCAGCCTACTTCATAGCAGCAGATGATGAGACTTCTACAGTTCGTCATGAAGAACGATCACGTGTCTTGCAAGGACCCTGCCCCCCTGATAGATCAACGACGGATTCCCAGGACAAGTTCGTGGTGCAAAAGTAAAGTGTATCTAAGGTGGATTCAGTGTGTTGTGTACTTCACTATGTAATTAGTGTAGATCACTACACAGTCATTTGCGCGGCACAAGGCACGGAAAAGCGCAATAATAACGGTGAGTGTAGATTGTCGGCCTGTGTAAGTAAGCAAGCAAGCAAGCAAGCAAGCAAGCCAACAAGTAAGTAAGTAAGTAAGTAAGTAAGTAAGTAAGTAAGTAAGTAAGTAAGTAAGTAAGTAAGTAAGTAAGTAAGTAAGTAAGTAAGTAAGTAAGTAAGTAAGTAAGTAAGTTTACCAGGCGAGTTGGCCGTGCGGTTAGAGGCGCGCGGCTGTGAGCTTGCATCCGGGAGATAGTGGGTTCGAATCCCACTGTCGGCAGCACTGAATACGGTTTTCCGTGGTTTCCCATTTTCACACCAGGCAAATGCTGGGGCTGTACCTTTATTAAGGCCACGGCCACTTCCTTTCAACTCGTAGGCCATTCCTATTCCACCGTTGCCATAAGATCTGTCTGTGTCGGTGCGATGTGAAGCCACTAGCAAAAATAAGTAAGTAGTTAAATAAGTAAGTAGGTAAATAAGCTAATTAAGTAAATAGGTAAGTAAGTAATTAAATTAAATAAGTAAGTTAGTAGGTAAATAAGCAAGCAAGTAAGTAAGTAAGTAAGTGAGTGAGTAAAATAATATCTGAAAGCTTAGGGAATAAATCGGCCGTAGGCCTTTGAAATGTGGGTGTATCGCAGAATATTCAAAACTCAATGTTTCACGCTTGATGAAAGTCCTCAAAAACAGTTTTTTACTTCCTATAGGTCCCTGTAGCACAACTCAGGAAAGGAATCTATTTCGTTATCATCTTCCGAAATGTCAAATACCACTGATATTGTTTGGACCGCCAGTCCATAGGTGACATCCATGTCTTAGTCTGTCAATCTTATGATTGAAACAGTAGTTGAATTATTTGTATGAGAATGTATGTATACATACCAAAAATCTAAAGATGTTAAAAACATGAAAACTGGTATTTGGTGTCTCCTTTAAAAATAAGAAACAGGCACGCATTTGATGGGGGGAATCAACTTGGTTGGAGGGGTGATGGGATGAAAGGGAGATGAATTCCTTTTACGAGGATACATATATCTCAAAACTGAAGATGTTACAATCGTGATAATTGGTATTTGGAAGCTCTTTTAGAGAAACGGGTACTGTTTGCTTATGGATAATTCACTTGAGTGGGGAGTGTGAAAGAAAGTAAGAAAATAGGAATTCCTTTCAGGGGACACTTATATCTCAAAACTGAAGATTACAGACGTGGAAGTTGGTATTTGGAATCTCCTTTAAAAATAAACACACATATTTGGGTGGGGGTAACCAACTTAACGGGTGGGGTTCGAGTGAAAAAGGAGTTGAATTCTTTTCATGAGGATACTTATATCTCAAAAACCGAAGATGTTACAGACATGAAAATTTGTATTTTGAATTTCCTTTCAAAGTAAAGAAACACGTAATCTTTTGTCTTTGGAAAATCCATTTAATGGGGGATTGACACGCATTTTTTTTGGGGGGGGGGGGCGTTCCACTTGGGGGCGTGGCGGTGGAAAAGGAGCTTCATTTCTTTTCAGGAGGATACATATATCTCAAAACAGAAGATGTTTCAGTCGTGATAATTAGCATTTGGAAGCTTCTTTATAAATAAAGAGACACGTTTTTTTTGGTTTTCGGAAACTTCACTTAAGGGGGAGTGTGAAAGGAAGAGAAAAAGTTTAATTCTTTTTATGGAGAAACCTATATATCAAAAACTTTTTACTCACGTGAAAATTTGTATTTGGAATCACCTTAAAAGTCAATTAAAACAGCACGCATTTTTTGGAGGGAGGAATCAACTTAAATGGCTGGGGTGAAAAAGGAGTTGAATTATATTTATGAGGATACTTATATCTCAATAATTGAAAATATTAGAGGCATGAACATTTGTATTTTGAATATTCTTTCAAAGAAAAGAAAGACGTGTTCTTTCATCTTCAGAGAATCCACTTAAGGGGGGTGAATGAATTGAAAAATTAATTAATATCTTTGTGTGAGAATATCTCAAAACTAAAACTAAAAATGTTAAAGACGTGAAAATTTGTATTTGGAATCTCCCTTAAAAATAAACACGCACCTTTGGGGAGGCGGGGATCAATTTAAGGGAGTAGGAGGGGGGTGAAAAAAGAGTTGAATTACTTTTATGAGTACACTCATATCTCACAAACTGAAGATGTTACAGACGTGAAAATTAGTATTTGGAATCTCCATCAAAAATAAAACCCGCATTTGTTTTCTTCGGAAAATCGACGTAAGGGGTGTGGGGTTGAAATTAAGTAAATAAGGAGTTGAAATATGTTGATGAGAATACTTTATCTTAAAAACTGAAGCTGTTACAGATGTGATAGTTGGCATTTTGAATTTCCTTTCAAAATAAACATGTATTTTTTGTTTTCGGAAAGTTCGCTTAATGGGGGAGAGGGGTCGAATGAAATCAAGAAGAAGTTGAATTATTCTTATGAGTATACATTTATCTCAAAAACTGAATGTGTTACAGACTTACGGGCATGAAAACTGGTATTTTGAATCTCCTTTAAAAATAATGAAACACGCATTTTTTGTTTTCGGAAAATCCAGTTAAGGGGCTGTAATGAATTGGAAAAGCGGGTGAATTTTTAAAATGAGTACCGGTATATCTACGTTATACTGTAACTTAACATGTTAGGGACAAGAAACTTGGTATTTGGAAAGTCCTTTAAAAATACAGGAACCTGTACTTTTATTTAGGAGAAAGCACTTAACAGGGGTGAAAAGAAGTTAAAAAAGTAGAATTATTTTTTATGAGGATACTTATATCTTAAACACTGAAGATGTTTCAGACGTGAAAATTGGTATTTGGAAAATCCTTTAAAAATAAATAAACATGCATTTTTCCTTTCGGAAAATACGCTTAGATGGAGGAGAGGGTGGGGGAAGGACTAATAAAGGGGTTGAATTCTTTTTATGGAGGATACTTACGTATATCTCAAAAACTGGAGAAGTTACAAATGAGGGAATAGGTATTTGGAATCTCCTTTAAAAATAAAGAAATATTTATTTATTTTTTCGACTTGAGAGAAGACTGTTTCTCACATATACAGTTCTATATCGCATGGTCGTCTTAGCTCCAAACGATAACACCTGTACCACAGACATGGTTTACGAAGAATTTCTGGGGAAAATGAAACTCAATTTTTGGGTGAGTTTTTATACTTTAGGAATTTTCAGATAATGTCTTAGTGCAGTGTCCAGGAACGATTACTTTGATCAAATTACGAAATCTACGCGAGCGATGCCGCGGGCAATTGTTAGTTATCTAATATTGCGGCAGAACTCAGGAAAAGAAGGCTAAAATTTTATGGACATGTTAAGAAACAAACCAGACTAACCCACCAAGTTCTTGAAGGAGTTGATGAACTGAAGAATTTCCCTTGGATACAACAAACAAAAGCGGACATGAAGAACGCACAAATTGAACCTGAAGAAATTTTGAATCGAAATATATATAGAAAGAAAATTGACAAGTGGGAAGTTACTCCAGAGAATGAAGTACCAAAAAGAACAGTACCAAGTGGACGGTAGAAAGGAAGAGGATCTCTTTTTTTTTTTTTTTTTTGCTAGTTGCTTTACGTCGCACCGACACAGATAGGTCTTATGGCGACGATGGGCTGGGAAGGGCTAGGAGTGAGAAGGAAGCGGCCATGGCCTTAATTAAGGAACAGCCCCAGCATTTGCCTGGTGTGAAAATGGGAAACCTCGGAAAACCATTAAGAGGATCTTTAGTCAACAGATGAAAGCATCCTGGATCTTCCGCAAACGAAATCATAAATAAAGCTTCGCGTGTTCCGAAAGGGACCATTCACGCGTAATAATAATAATAATAATAATAATAATAATAATAATAATAATAATAATAATAATAATAATAATAATAATAATAATAATAATATATTTCTTATTATCAATGGAAACCGACAGACCAAAGTTAGCTGACTAGTGGATACACAAAAGGACCTCGCAGAAGTCGACTTTGATCTAATAGCAACCACCAGGAATACATACAGACAAAAGATCAACCCAACTATAAATCTGAGAAATGCTTGAAACTCAAGAACTCATGGACACAAGGAAGACGGCAGGCCCATAATGAAAGGATGAGGAAGTTTTGGGAAGATAAGAAGAACAAGAAAATGAAGAATACCAGTGCTATTTAACGGTTTCACGTGCTCCTTAAGGGGCTAAACGAATGTGTATATATGATATACTGATTGTTTTATTCAATTTTATGGATCATTTCGAAATCTGACTCGAATCAGAAGAATGTTTATTCCTCCATGACTCAAGATAATTATTCTCTAACAGCTGGTTTGTTTCAGTGCCCTCGGCGATGTCACTGTTCTACACATAAAGACAGATGTGTAAAAGGATTAACGAAATAATTATGTAGCGTGTTGAAGAAAAGCCCCCGGAATTTTTCTTTCCTTCTGACACGGTGACCTTGCAGCAGATATTGAGTCCTCAAGCTAATATTGAGACAATGACTTACATTCGAAATGTTGCATGGTCTAAAACTCATTTTAAAGACGCGAACCCTTTCATTAACACGCTAGTGAAAACAAAGGAACATCCGATCAACGACACTTGCAGGGATTATTTTAATTGTCGAATACATCTCACCTGTTGTATGTAACATGCCAATCGTACATGCAAACCGAGTTCGAAAAACGAATTATTTTAACAACCACATCTTGCAATCTGTGACAAGAAGAAGTATGCCTGAGGCTGTCATGGACACTTCCAAAAGACAATTACACTTTATTCATTGTTACATTCACAGCATTTGGTAAGGGGAATAGCAGGTGCCTCTGACAGGATAACAAGCGAGCTATTTTAAATCTTCCACCTGGAGTTTAGAGTGAGTAAGTGACCTCCGAAGCGTCAGTGGGAGGATTTTTGTATCTAGTGGAATAATCAATGTTTAGAACAGCTGAGAAAGCGGTGATGTCCTTGCTCCATTGTTTCCCAAATCATGAATATGGTACTAATATCCAGTACGATGTCAAACTACCTTTAAGTGCGGTAAACAAATTAGGCAGGTCAGAGAAATTACGCTGTTGCCAAGGTTATATAGCATCTGGCGAAGAAATATCTAATTGAACACATCATTTCGGAGTGCGAGGCAATTTGTGCTCTCCCAGGCTCCCGATGTTACCTTCCTATAATATTGCAAACCGAATTATACTACAAGCTTCAGGAAAAATTGTTGATTTCAGTTGTATGATTATTTTCGGCATAAACAAAATAAATTAATCATTAAGAATTTAAATGTACGTTTGCATTACGTATTTGCGCACTCCTAGTGTACAATGCATGTAAGGTTCATTTTCGTTTAATCGTCGACATAGGAAAACGAACACAACGGACATTGTTCTGATGGACTGCGTATCCATATGTGGCTGGGAGGCGTGACCAGTCTTAAGGAGAATAATTGATAGGAAGAGCTTTGTGGAATACAACCTTTTACCTTTCCAGCGACGATATGTTGGACTGCGTAATATAGAAAAGAGACCTGCTTTGAAGAATACGTGTACCTGGAGCGGACCGGTTTCGACTAGATAGCATTGCACAGTCAGCGTTACCACTGTCTTCGTGATGTACAGGCAATACTATAGCTCCGATGACGTCACGCAAAGAGGCGAAATGTATCCTCCGTCCGACCCGTGTAATGCAAAGACTTGATACGCCTCTACTTTGTAATTATGAAATAATCACAAATTTTGTACAAATATGACAGGTGAGATCACTAACACCTGTAATCGCATCGTAATTCGTAAGTCAGGTCTGTGTACTTTTAGGAAAAAGTAGGTTTGAAGTGCGATCTACGCTGTCAAAGCTTGAGTGCTTTACTCGTCAATGTACCAAACAAATAATTATTAGGCATTAATACAAATGTGGGGAGAGCCTCCGTGGCTTAGACGGCAGCGCGTCGGCCTCTCACCGCTGGATACCGTGGTTCAAATCCCGGTCGCTCCATGTGAGATTTGTGCTGGACAAAGCCGATGCGGGACAGGTTTTTCTCCGGGTACTTCGGCTTTCCCTGTCATCTTTCATTCCAGCAACACTCCCCATTCTCATTTCATAGCATCTATCAGTCATTAATAAATCACTTTGGGAGTGGCGATCCCATCGTACTAACAGCCTATATCTGCCTCATTCATTACATCCCTGACCCGGTCAATGACTGGAAAACAGGTTGTAGGTTTTCATTTTCCTTTTTCACAAATGTGGAGACAACAAACGTACATTAATTGTAATAGACTTTACCTCCATAACTCTAGATGGCCATATATATATAGTACCGTTCTTGTTTCTTTTCCTTGACACTTCTTTAAGATTCCTTCGAAAACTTTCTTGAAACACTTTCTTTCACACAAACATTTGTATCAGCTTTTGTTTAGGAACAGCCCACATTTTCCCAAATATTAATGCTGTGACCAGCAAGATCTGTTAGTTACTTCCCACATTCACGGAAATTGCCGAGGAATAATTCTATATTCTTTTTTATATTCTATATTCTTTATTATAATTTTTCTCCAGATCACAGTAACCAAATACCCATTTGATGCATTGAATGAGAAAAATAACTATGTTCAACCTAAGCCACCAACTCCACAAACAGAAATAGACAAAACACACTACTAATAAAATAATAATACCATAAATAAATAATAATAAACAGAAATAGACAAAACAAACTACCAATAAAAATAATACTACCCGCAATAAATGTTAATAGTAGTGATCATCCCAAACGTACTCCTTAGACATGCCATGAAGCCCGTCGGATACCCCGGAAACGCGACCCCTAAAGATAAGGTCACCACAGTAGTCATCCGAGGAATAATTCCTTAATTATAAAGTATTAATTACTTCATTATTAAGGTACATACTTCCAACATCTAAATGTTATCTATCAGCAGTCGTTTAATTTTAACATTTTAGAGTGTATACATAAAAATGCTAAAATCATTTAGCAGAAGGTTAGGTTTTAAAAATTGCGTTTTGTTCAACATTTTTAGACTGGGTTTTGTTTTTACTGACATTCATTTTGCGGATAAAAGGCAGCGTGTAATCAACATGACTAAGCCAAACAATTAACCATATGTAAGTTCGATTGGTTTCTGTCCACTTTTTGATTGTTCTGTATCAAAAATAAAATGCGCTACTGTAAATCTGTGTAACAAGAAAGTCAAAAGAAGAACTCATCAGCTGGGGAAAATGAGTGAAACATACTCCTTTATTCGTCGTAACAGGTACATTCTCGGTTGGAGTTTTCGTTTTTCATAAAGGTAATCTGCCCTCATACGAAGAAAATGAAAACATTAATTTTATAGTTGTATTTTCGCCATAGTACGTACAAGTTCTTAGTATTGTGGTAACTGCGAAATTTCACACACTGTATTTAAATTCACAACACATTATATTTAAACAAAAATGTGTCATTGGAGAATAATTAGCCCAAATGAATAAACTCCACGAGAAGTATTAGATCCCTTGCACGTATATTACTCAACACGTGAAGGTGCCATACCTAACCTAAACTATGAGATCTCATTATTTTAATAACGGCTGTTTACGTAAATCCGGATATGATAAATTTAAAGAACAAACATGCAATATATTCAATGTAAAGTTGTGCCTTTCAACAGTCGCAATTATCCAAGGAATTTTCCCAATGCTTATGAATTACATTCGCAGGTACAATTTATAACATTCGCTTAGCTTGCCTCGGTTGATCAGCTGATGGACTTGGCGCGCTTTTTACAGTACGGCCTGTATATTACGAAGGAAGTGGTGTTCCCAATCCGCGCTCAGAGGTAAGCGACTCTGGACTATCTGACACGTCGCCGTTCCCAAATTTGACAACAGCATAGTTCTCCTCACCCACTTACTTTAGAGGCCGCAGGTTTAGGTGTGAATACAATAAAATATCTTCATTGAGGTAATCACATTTAGAAGGTCGTTAATAAAGGCTTTTATATGGTAAGGAGGTAGTAGTAATAATCTAAAGAAGAGGGAGTATCCCTGGTTATGGTTCCAGTTTATGAGACGTTCACCAGGATTACTTGATTCAAGAACTTGAAATGATTCAAAAGAGAACAGCACGATTTGTTCATGGTGATTTCCAATAAAACAGTAGCGTTACGAAAATGTTGCAAACTTTAACTGGGAAGAATTGGGAGTAAGGAGACGAGCTACTCGGGTAAGTGGTATTTTCCAACCTGGAAAAATGGCGTATAATGAGATTAGTAGAAGAATACACTTGAACGGAGCTTTTAAATATCATTACAGTGAAGATAATGTTGGAATTCAATAGAATCAGTTGACGCAAATATTATTTTAACCCTAGGACTACTGCAGGTTTTTCTGTCAAATGCTGCAGTTATTTTTCTCAACATACACCATGAAAATAAAATCATGCCTGTAATCCCATATTAATCCTAATTAATCCATATTATATTGAACCCGACAGGGGCATGATCCAAGGAGCTTTGGTTGATATTGATCTCTGTAATTACGCACGCAATGCTATTTAAGGGAAAGAATGCTGAAACCGATTAATATTCATATCATTAATAGAGGTCATGCCGCAACTAATTAATATTCATATCATTGAGATAGATAAATTGTGTCCTTTAAAAATTATTCTACGAGATTTCTTTGTCTGCAACATATTGCGCAGTATTGTCCTTTGTGTGGCGGTGGCCCGCAGATGAAGCCAAGCCAAATTAGACGCGGGAGGGGTTAAGAATGGGGATTCCCCGTGGCATCACTCGAGAGAAGTCATCCCTCCTCAAGACTCACAGAATGAGGGGAAACCAACTTTTTCGAAACGAAATATAGGAGCCATCTTGGATTCGGACTAGCCAACTTAATTACCTACGATCTAGAAAATTAATGGAACTCGAATTATGGGGTCGTCTCCCGATTTAAAAGGGATAAATGTCGCTGGGACATTTATTTAGAGTGTTTAATGTCCTTTTTCGTGATAACTTTCAAAAGAAGAAAGAATACTGTGCGGTTTCTGCGTGGAAAAGTACTGGGCCATCTGTTTATTCTCACGACACCTCCTCGAGAAAGGGAGTTCACCACGCAGGGTGGGGGAAGCAGGAGAGATTTTAATTAATTTAAGGAGATTCACCGAAGGAAAGTGAGTGGTTATGTCTCAATCGCATCAACTAAATACTGGTCACAGATTAACCGTACTATTATACCTCGAGTACGCCGGGAATAGGCGCTACGCAAATTAGTGGAAGGGGTATCGCTCCCTTGTAAAAACTACTGCAGTAAGGGACAAGCGTCATTCAGGGCTAGCGGCTCATCGACGGCGAAGCTATGCTCGGTTAAACCCTCGTTAATTCTTTGTTCAAGTGAAGTTAACTCCTATTTTAAGTGAAATAATACAATTCGCATAAACAATGTATAGTTTTGATCTCTGTGACGCCAGTGTTAACTTTTTAGAAAACCGTGATGTGTAAAGTAATATTATTATCATTACTATAGTATAATAATCTGACGTAGCAGCAGACTGAATAGGAAAACCGAGAGATAGACGAGATTCGGTACTGAACCGCGGATTACGTAGTCGCTTACGAGATCGTGACCGGACGTTCACATTGAACGCTGTTAACCGGAGTGTGAATTAAATAGTGACGTTGTGTGTGTACAGGATTAACTGCCAGTGGCTCCACCAGCATCGAACAATGGATCTTCAACTTCAAGATGGAATGGAAATGAAAGTAATCACCGTGGTGCCCATGGAGGAGGAGTAAGCTCAGGATGGACCTCCTGAGTTGACGAAGGTGTCATCATGTGATAGAGATGAGTACAAAGTCTTATTATCTGGCATGCATAGAGGGGATGGGAATATTTATTGTAAACTGACGCTATAAGAGATTAAAGATGCAGTCCTGTTGAAATAGAGCGCCGGAATGGGCGCGTAGTTATTAATTCTTAGTTTAGGAAACCGGCGACAGGTCTGAGTAATTGATTGTAAATAATGTAGGGAATATAATACTTTAGCTTTTCATGGGATAGAGATTTATTCAGTTATTTCTTTCTTGGGAGATTTTGTTTGATTATTTGCGTCAGAAGACCAGGAGTAATTAGTTTAGGGGAGTGCAGTGAGAGTAGTTATTAGAGTAATCATTAATTTGATAAGTGTATGGCAAGTAAAACGGTAAGTACTACAGTGCGTAAGGCACGTAACTACGAGGCTCAGCGGTCGAACTGACAGCCAAAGAAGAACTCCACCCTTTGAAATACTTAGATAGGAAGTGATAAGATTAAATTGATTATGTGATTAAATTTACCAGGAAGTGATCATAATGCGTGTGTCAAATATCAATCCGTGTGAATATTAAGTAATTAATGAATGTATTGCCGTGTGACGATAAAATAGCCACGTACTGACCATCGATTAATTAGCAGTTAGTAATCAGATGTTAATTGCCGAGCGAGCACTTAATTGTGTTGTAATTGCTGAATAGATTCCGCACGATGACCATGTATAAGTAATGTAGCGGGTAAGCCATGTAGGACGGCAGGAATAATAATAATAATAATAACAATCGGGCAAAGATTACCATTGTAATACCGGGGTCGCGTTGTGAATGTGACGTGATACTGTTGGGTAAATATGTGTTGAATTCGAGGTGATTTGCGCGAGTGTTTTAGACCTCGGTTTATTGTAGACTTGCTTCTTAGTGGAGTGGTCTTGCGTCCTTTTGAAAAGGAAATGTTACGCCTGTTAATGGTGGGTTGTCGACCGCGTGTGGAATGGGGAGCATTTCGTCTGACCTTGCTCCAGTTGTGTTTCCTTTCTTTTTTTTTTGTTTGGGGTGTCCCGTAAGCTGAGGAAGGAAGGACATTGCTGTTAAAGAGAAGTTGGCTTCTTTGAACGGCGAAATAATGTGATTTACCTAACACGGCAGAGCAGTGTAATAATTAACAAGCGACCCGGCCGATAATGATAATGTTTGCCAATGAATCATTGTTAATTGTTCGAGTATAATACAGATATGGATTATAGGACCCTGCCTTCATCGCAAGAGGTTGTCAGTTCGATGCTCAACGTAGGCATTGGAGGCCTACAGCGTCAGAAGAAAGATCAAAGTGCCTTTTACGTATTTTGTTGCATATCATGTATCATTTATGTGTTCTTTATGTCATGTGTGGTTGTACATAATGCCAGTGGTGGTTCTGTGCATCAGCTTGGCGATGTCTATAATAGCGAGGGTCGGTTCGAACCCAGGTGTTGTATCATATGTGTGTATTTTTTTTCTCTTACGTCATTTCATTGGGAAATCTAGGTCTTCGTTAGAATAGGGATTGCTCAGACGTGTTGTCGGGTGCATGTTAGTTTTATGTGCTAGTGATAATATAGCCTCAGTGTTATGATAAAATTTCCATTCGCTACGTGTCACGATACACCGCTTCGCGATAAACGTACTCATTTCTATCAAGCCTAACGAACACATGTTCACATAACAAAACCAGAACAAACATTTATAAATTTTAATGTAATTCGTTAGTGTTATTTAATGCGCCATTTCCCATCATCATTAAGGTTGAATAAACCGGTTTGTGAGTTAAATATTCTAATTCGAATGTGTTCTCATTTTAGTTATGTATGCCCCGCTTCTCCTCCCCTGTACGCCTTTAAGTTTACTTTAGTTCAGCGCCTATTTATTTCATACTTCTTTACCCATGTGCGACCCTGTAGATTCCATGCCGGTGCCATTTAGGGAGGGGGCGGGTGCAATATACCAATAGAAAGCTAAGAGACTGATCTAAATGAAGATAATACATGTAACGAAAAATTTTTCCACGATTTCTAACTATCGTAAAATGAAATTTAAATTTTTTTGACAAAGGAAACTGTTGAAATATTTTGCTCAAATAAAGCAATTTGTGATAGATAATTTATTTCTGAAACATGATATTCTGAAACGAACAAGTATTTCTTAAGTATTCCTCCACACTTATCCACTTTTCATTTCGTTTGCAAAATAAAACTCAAATTTTCTTCGAAACAAATTTTGAGTTCTTTTCACGAATTTCGAACCTACAGCTTATCTTAGTTTTCTTAGGTCAATTTCTTCTTTCCTGTGTTATGATCAAATTCCTTATAACAATCTGCAAAAATATCAACAGTTCACACTTATCCCTTCGCTGGTTTCTTCAAATATTGACGTACTACCAATAATAACATAACCTGCACCGACTTGAACATCATTCCGGTTATCGGAAATTCCCATTACTTCCGAGGCATCTTGTACTTCGCTGTCACTTTCACTATTTTCAGGAATAATTTTCTCGTCGGAATTAAAACAATAACCACTGTCACCATCAGTATTATCACTAAGATCTTCGAAAATCGAGCGCTTGATTTCAGAATCGTCAACAAAGCTTGCTGCCATCTTGATTCTAAGAACATGTGAAAGTACTTTCACTTCTACAGCTAAATAAACTTGTCCAGACCGATGTTTGAGTTTCAAAGACTTTCAATATTGAAGATAAAAGTATAAGTATTCAGCTGGTATCTATATTATTGCCATCTGTGACCAATTATAAACCCACGCGGAAGAACGACACCGTCTCTTAGAAGGACGGTCCGCAGTTCTAGGGTTAAAGGAAGAGTAATTAGGAATAGGAAAATTGTTGGATAAATTACCAACTTCTTTTAAATATTTTAAGGAAAAGTAAACAAGTACTGCGCGCATTGGCCGCGTCCGCGTGCATTCATGCGCTGCTGCTATAGAGCCACGGTCTGCATTTGGGAGACGAGTGCATTCGAACCCTTCCGTCGGCTGTCCTGAGTATGTTTTTCTGCGGTTTTCCTCACTTGTATACTTCCAGGCGAATGCCGGGACAGTTCCTATTCATAAGCCACCGTCTATTTCTTCCAACTCCTTTCCCAGTTTCATCCACCATCGTTAATTTCATTTTGATTAGGTCCTCAACTGAGGATGGTGCCAGCCGTAGAAACATCGAATATAATTTCATTTCACCTCATCGCCGACTCCGTGTCATGAAGAGAGATAAATGGTTAGACACACTGTACCGTATGTAAACAAGTAACAGGGAATCTGCCAACCGAGCGACAACGCTTTACTTTCTGCCATGTAAGCGCATACACTAAGACCCCTGTTGATTAGGACACTGGTGGCGCCACCAGAAACTGGTGTCCGGTTGGTGGACTAGCCCGGCAACCGTTCGAGACACCAAGAGAGTCTCGGGACACCCGCCAGGCATTGGTTCAGATGTAGCCTATCATACGTTAAGAACGCGGATTGCTCTTATGGACCTACAAGGAGTGAACCCCCTCTGAAACACCCACAATTCCTCATGATTAAGGAATATTATGCTGTAAATGTCACCGAATGAGTGTGCTGCCTTAGGCACCTGACACATTTATAAAACACTACTTACACACTGACACCACACACACACACACACACACACACACACAGACAGTTAAGCAACATTGGGAGTGGTCACCCACTGGATGGGTGACCAGAACACGCACGCACACACAAATTCACTGCAACACGAAATCAATCAATATACTGAAAATCTAAAACACAACAGATAAATTACTTATATTAACAAAATACACAACAGAAAACAAACACAATAGGCCGACAGAGGAGCGCGGAATAGCGCAACGGTACCGGCACAGCACAAACATCTATCCCTTTATAATGTAATAAAATGTAATAATGTCATAAAAATGATGAGGCATTTTGCCAGTGAGTTATTAAAAACTACGTAACATTTCCTTTTTCATATATTTGCAGGGAGCAAGCACAATGGCGGAAGAGTCATTGCTTTGTTGCCTTCGTTCATTTTCCTCCTGTGTTGCTCTGGTACAAGCCTCGTGTAGTCCCTCACTCTGTGAACCGCCGGCAGCTAACTTCTGTAGTGAAGTCATCTACAGTATTTATTTTTGCGTGTGATTTTAGGCTTTAAATCAGTGAGTAATTGTCTTGTGTTGAGTTAGATAAGTCTTCGTGTGTGATTTTTTCTTTAACACTACTGTGATCTTTTGTCGAGTCATCTACAGTATTTGTTTGCAGTGGCTGTTTTCTAGCCTTTATATCAGTACGTACTTGTCTTTTGTTGAGTGAGTGTTATGTGATTAGCCTACGGGTGCGATTTCTTTCTTTTAACATTAATACAGTGATTTATTTGTGTTATGGCTGAGAACGTTACGATACGACAGCACAGTAGTACCCCGCGTTGCCTGGAGAATTGTATTAAATGCAATTAATATATCTTTCACCCCTCGAGCCCATAAAAATTATTTGTCTATTTCCTCCCCCAATTTGCCGTAAACTTCTTTTATGTGTTTTAGTTCACCTATAATTCTGTACAATCAAAAAATGGGTCCTGTAAGCCCCCCTTCCTTTAAGTGCATAAAAATAATTTTCTCCTCAGTTTCTTCCGCGTTTTGTCTTGAACTTAAATACTGAATTTCACATATTTATGTACCGCCAATTTCCCGTGATGGTCTTGAGCAGAGCCGTTCGATACGACAACCCTGTTGTCATAAGATCAATACTGTTTTCTTAACATGGAATGACCTACAGTACACTGGTGGAGCGCCACATGGTTGTGACCCATTCCCCCCTCCATACTAGCTTTCTCACCAGTCACTTCCACTCTATTCAATATTGTGCTCATGATGACTGAGAGAAACGTAATGAAGTAGAATAGTGATGCGGATAAGATGAAAGAGTTTACTAACTTAATAGAAACGCAAGTGAATATTAGCCAAAGATGAAAAATACCCAGTAATCTGGAGCAATGCAACCGACGTGTACAGTGATGGAAATGCTAAAATAAAAGCGTGGAACGCAATGATGGTGTATTACTTACCCGATTTTGAGGACAGGGATGTTGTTGACAAGAACATTTTAGGAATAATTAATTTCACAAAACAGAATCCTGACTTGAGAGCAACGAATTTCAATTCTGAATAAATTTCTATAAACGTAAGTGTTTCATTTTCTTCTTCTCCTTCTTTTCTAATGGCGCCTCTGAATATTAGTTCTTAATTAGCGTCGTCCTCTATGATCTTTTGCTACGAAAGGGAACTGAGCCAACAGCACGTGGTTTTCCCAAGCGGTCACCCATCCACGTACTGACCACGCCCAATGTTGCTTAACTGCAGTGATCGAACGAGAACCGGTGTATTCAATATGGTATGGCCGTTAGCTGCTTCATTTAGAAATCAACAAAGTCACGTTATAAACAAACGACATCTTTTCAAATGGACCTATACATGATTTCTGGTGGCGAAACCAGTGTCCTAGTATAATAGAGGCCTCTCTTTCTCCCCTGTTAATTCTGAAGGTGGTGATTTATAGTGATTTTCTAACTGTTGGGTTAGATTCATTGTCGCTAACCATACAGTTTAGGGACCCTAGTTCCCGATACGGCGTCTTACAGTTACTGTTAATCTCGCATGTTGGCACTGTGTAGGCATGATTTTTTTGTGACTTGCGAGATTATAACTACTGCTACTGCCCTATTGTGAAAATCACTAGTGTTGCATTTGCGGGTATAAGTAAAGATATTTTCTTTTTCTGTAGGATTATAAATCTGTTCGGGCAATGAAAGGTAAGTAGAAGTGTGGCAACTTCGAATAATGCATTTAGTAACGTAGCTGGTAATGACGAACACGACATTTTATAACACGGTATTATTTCGTCCAATTAGTATGTACAGAATTCAGTTAGGATGTATAGTGTAAGCAGCAAGAAAAATCTGCGAGATCACCTCCGAAAAGGACAGCAACGTTACCTCTTTTATAAAGATCAATTTAGTTGAAATGGAAGAATTTGCGCCGGCCCCGTGCTGTAGGGGTAGCGTGCCTGCCTCTTACCCCGAGGCGCCGGGTTCAATTCCCGGCCAGGTCAGGGATTTTTACGTGGACCTGAGGGCTGGTTGGAGGTCCACCCATCCTATCTGATTAGAAGTGAGGAGCTATCTAACGGTGAGATAGCGGCCCCGGTCTAGAAAGCCAAGAATAGCGACTGAGAGGATTCGTTGTGCTGACTACACAATACCTCGTAATCTACACGCCTTCGGGCTGAGCAGCGGTCGCTCGGTAGGCCAAGGCCCTTTAAGGACTGTAGTGCCATGGGGTTTGGTTTGGTTTGGAAGAAACTGTATTGTTAACCTAATCCTGTCTTGCCAAAACTTTGGTAGGGTTTGCAGACTAAGCCTTTGTGTATTGTTATTGACTTACGGCATATGTGCATATAATAGATATATTTTCTTGTTTGTATCAGTACAGCTTGGTTTTGCTTCAGTCCGACAAATAACGGCAAATTTCAAAAAGTGAGCTGAATTATTTGCACCAAGCAAACACCGAATAATACGTTTATAGCAATGCGTATATGAAAATAAAGGCAGAAGTATATCACATTAAACTGAGTGAGGGCGAGAGAGAGTGTTTATTTCCTTAATTCCTCACTGAGTTCGAAAACCGACTCAATTTTATGAATACGTTGATTAATTATTTACTTGGGTAAGGGATCTTCATTATTTATACATTGAGGTTAGTTTATTGATGGTCATATTTAGTGATTTCAATGTATCTCGAGAAGTTACTGAATGGTATGGATGAAGTCTTGGGTAAGGAGTACAGGATGAAAATAAATAAGTCCAAAACAAAAGTAATGGAGTCCAGTCGAACGAAGGCAGGTGATGTAGGAAATATTAGATTAGGAAACGAAGTCTTAAAGGAAGTAGATGAATATTGTTACTTGGGTAGTAAAATAACTAACGATGGCAGAAGTAAGGAGGATATAAAATGCAGACTAGCACAAGCAAGGAAGAGCTTTCTTAAGAAAAGAAATTTGCTCACTTCAAACATGATATCGGAATTAGAAAGATGTTTTTAAAGACTTTCGTCTGGAGCGTGGCATTGTATGGAAGTGAAACGTGGACGATAACTAGCTCAGAAAGAAAGAGAATAGAAGCTTTTGAAATGTGGTGTTACAGAAGAATGCTGAAGGTGAGATGGATAGATCGAATCACGAATGAAGAGATACTGAATCGAATTGGTGAGAGGAGATCGATTTGGCTAAATTTGACGAGAAGAAGAGATAGAATGATAGGACACATCTTAAGACACCCAGGACTTGTTCACTTGGTTTTTGAAGGAAGTGTAGGCGGTAAGAACGGTAGGGGTAGACCAAGGTATGAATATGACAAACAGATTAGAGCAGATGTATGATGCAATAGTTACGTAGAAATGAAAAGTTTAGCACAAGATAGGGTGGCATGGAGGGCTGCATCAAACCAGTCTATTGACTGATGACTCAACACACATCAAGTCAAGTTGGCTGCAGTGATGAGCAATTAAAAAAAGAGTATTTGCTTTTCAGTTTATAGCATTACGAGCCAAATACTAGGCCCTATGTATAGGTATGCAGATCAGTGATGACTGGTAGCTCTATACTCGGCCATCGGCGCCCCTGTTTTTGGTGAATATTACAAGAGACCTAAAAGACAAGTACAATTGTTCATTTCCCAGATGGAATGATCGGTTATTTTTCTTAAGTTGTTGAGCTGTCCTGGTTGCTGAGGGTTGCCTTGACGGTGATTAGTGCTGACAGTGACATCCCGGTAAAAGAATTTCAGCGGAGATCGTGTTTGTCACACAAGTTAGAATGGTTTATCTGTAACACACCAACTTTATTTATAAACTGCAACCAACCTTCGGCATTGTGATGATCTACGATGGGAAGAGATAAAACATTAAATATAATGCAAACTACTTCTTTGATTTAAGCGATGCTTTTCAATGTCTACTTGTGAACAGTGAAAACGTATTCGTTTTGTCATATTCCCACATTCTATTTGTTAGGGAAGAGTGTGAGGAGAATCTAACATAATTTGAAAACCATTTTATTTATGAGTAATACTAAGAATGAAGCCATACTTTTAGTGTCGACTTAACAAAGGTATTGCATTTATTCCTCCCCACAACCACAGGGGGATGCATTACATAAAATCTCTTTTCTGCAGATTCACCTTAATTATATTAACTCCTGTTCGAAATCTATTGAGTGCCTTCCATATTAACCAATTCTCCTTGTGGCTAGGCGGCTTCCTTCAGTTCCTTGCTACTCAAGAGATAATCAGTATTTTTCTTCCGCATTTTGGTCCTGGCGTCATTTGTCATCCCTTCAAGACTGGTGGTTTTTCGGACGAATGTTTTCCTATATTAAGCTTTTGTTTTTTGCTACTGGTTTTACGTCACACCGATACAGATAGGTCTTATGGCGACAATGGAATAGGAAAGGGCTAGGAGTTGGAACGAAGCGACCGTGGCCTTATTTAGGATCCAGCCGCAGCATTTGCCTGGTGTGACAATGGAAAACCACGGAAAACCATTTTAAGGGCTGCCGACAGTATGATTAGAACCCACTATCTCCCAGATGCAAGCTCACAGCTGCACGCCTGTAACCGCGCTGCCAATTCCCCCGGTATATTAAGCTTTGGTGAGGCAGGGAGGTACTCAAAGAGAAAGTGTGTTTCTGATGGCTTGAATTCTTCCCCGCTCGCCGCTATATCTCTTCAAATCAGACCTCGAATAGTCAGTTACAGAACTGAGGTATTCAACCAGGCGATCCAAGATAAAGTAATCTCCACAAAGAGTCTAAAGAAATAAATCCTCAAAGATCTCATTGCTAAAAATGAAGAGTGCAGCAAATGCAGCAGTAGCCCAGACGTCATTGAGCACAACACTAGCAAACTGCAGATTCCTAGCACCAACATCCTAAACTGGCAAACATAACGATGTAGTCAAAGTTATACAGCAATACATTTCCTGGCCGAACTTTGATCGACAGCAGAGTGCCTTACTACAAATACTCCCACCACGTGTACTGGAAAATGAATAGTTTACACTACACCGGGATCGCACGATACAAAGGTACAAAACAACTCCGCACAATAGACCAGACATAACTTTATCAGATAAAAAGAACCACTACACATATCTCATTGTCATCGCAACCCCGAATGATCACAATATGCAACAGAAATACAGCGAGAAGATCGACAAATATACTCCTCTGGCCATGGAAGTAGCGAGAATTGGAAACAAGAGAGAACGACAATTTTTCCTTTCCTTCTCCCACTGGTCTTACACCAAAACCATTTCCATAAAACCTAATGATACTAAAGCTCCCCATCTATACTCACAATATGGCACAAAAGACTGCAACTGAACATTGTCAGAACATTTCTGAATGTTCACCATGGACTGTAAATACAAGAGGCTAAAACCTATATAGAGAAGAAAATAGTGTCGAGACACTTTGGAATTTTATTGCCAAATTCTCACTGCATATATTGTAAATATGGATACATAATGTATCGAAATACGAGTTGTGTTGTGAAATAATAATAATAATAATAATAATAATAATAATAATAATAATAATAATAATAATTGTACGGTTGGTACACCTATACGCCGCACATTTGAATTTTCCGCCTTAAAGTACTCCTCTACAGCTAAAACTCTGAACTTTAAAACTGAATTAATTCAACCGTTTATCAGAAGATCTCACTGTGTTAATTTCGAATTGTTTTTGTTTACCAATTATCAAGAAGTGTGGACATTCTCTCACAGATGTCTCTACCAAAAACTATGATCATGCACCCTGGTACGAAGTGATGGAACTTTTCTTGAAGATATTTTATACTCATAAGTTTTCCTATAACTAAATTTCGTTCTTTCATTTTTTAGTTTGGCAATATAAATCTTTTCTTTCCGCCTGTTTTGAAATTAGCCAATCGTAAATTTCTGTCATTAATTTTTAGCCAATGGCGTCTTTCTTCCCCATTTTGGATGTGTAACTGTAAGCTATCCAATAAACGACTGTGGGTGTGTCTTAATCATTCATGAAAGGTCTCGAATCTTCCCCGAGAGTTTAAAAACTGCTGATTTTCCTGGCTCTCGGCCACTCGTACAACATCTTGCTTAGTGTATGGAAGTATAGCAGGAGGCGGGAAGCGCCTCTCTCACCCGCCAGCAGCTCTTCTACAAGGTAATGGCCTTTTAACATCTTTAATTCTTGCTAGCTCAGCAGTTTAGCCCTCGGGGAAGGTCCGAATCCTTTTCGCGTAAACCTACCTTTCTAAAAATGTAACTTAGTGCCGGCTTATGTAAAAGTTTCTTATTACTTTAACTGTAAATCGGGGATAGGGATTGCTTTACCCTCTCGAGTTTCCCTTCATCTTGAGTTGAGGTGACTACGTTTGCATAACCGATTTTCTACTCTTAATGTCTTAAATTTTTCTTATACGAGTCACCTCTAGAGTATGGGAATAGCCCCTGTGTATCGACTTAGCGCCACTTAGGTTTTAACAAGCTTTCATGTAGGAGTGCAAGCAAACGCCTCCATTCACATTGGTATTTTGGGCCATTTAATTATTATTTTTCCTTTAAGGCCCTGTAGGCTGGGTACCAGATACCCCTGTTTAATTCTTGTAAGTTGCGCCTCGATGGCAAGTGATTGTAAATCATTGTATTGTGCACTACTGGACTCTGAGGTTCCGGCCAGGCGAAAGCCGGTCTCGAACCCAAGGTACAGTAGTGAAAGAACTCTCACAAACGTGAGCTGGTGCACATAGTCTTACCTGAACACACATCCACTCTCAGCCGGATACAAGCGCTCTTCTCAGGGATAACATGGGGATTAAGGGCAACATAAAGATAAACACTAGGATATGTGACTAATCAGGTAAGAATCGGCTAAATTAAAATAAAATATCTAACAGAAAACATCGCTGCATTCAAAGTTTAACAAACAGGGATTTATTACATAAAATGAATTATTTACAAATGAAAGAGCTTTTCAAAATGCTTGGGTCAAGATAATGTTGAGCCGATGACAACCAGTTCACTGCCTTCACGAAAACAGCTGTGCTGTAACAAGCATGTTACAATTGTGTAAGTAACGAATTCTAGAAAAACGAATATCTGCTGAAATACACATCTAACAGTAATTCCCATAAAATTTACTATGCCTCGTACCATCGAACCCCGGTGCAAACAAATATCACCACATAATGTACAATGTCCTGACTCGGTCACGAACCCTAGTCCCAAGAAGAGTAAGGCGTATAATATTCATAAACAAATAATATAAAAGAACACCACAAACATATCCAAGGGTGTCAATATCAAACGGGTCAGTGTAAAATGAATGTAGAGCAAATAGTACATTAAAAATCTCTCCCGGCTTTCAAAACATCAAAGTCGTCTCTACCCCTTACCACACTCGACAAGCTGCAGACGGCAAGATAACCCAGTTTCAAGACTGTGACGTCAGGCACCACACCCCCAGCCTCCGACCACTTCACCAGCGACAGTCCACATAATTTACGAGCTCAGCTGGGCTGCAGGCTAAGAAATCTCGCCTTTCAAAAACATCGTAGGTAATCTGGCTGCTAAAGCACTCTTTTAAATACACCTGGGCTATCCGCCCTTATCTCAATATCACCCGCACTATAATAAATCTTACTTCCGCCTCCCATGGGCTCAACCTTGATAATACAAAAACACAAATCACTAAATGATAGTCACATAGCCATACTAAGGCATCTCCAATACATCAAATACACTCTTTAACTGTGCTGGGCTTTCTCATATCAATACATACAGTCAGCTGTCTGCATAATACTCGTATCTCTCAAATATTCGGACTCGCTCGCCCTGTCAGTGAAACTAGGTGGATTACGGGTTATATCCTGGTCACAACTATACACATCTACGTCTGCAGAAACAAATGCCTGAACGCGACACAATAAAAAGTGCCTGCGAGTTAGACTAACCTACCATGACCAAGGGAGTTCGACCTGACCCATAAAGATAACACATACGCCAACATAATACTTTCAAAGGAAATATAAACACACCAACAACGAATCTACAAACAATCATCTACCCTAATGTACGGGGTTCGAGCTTGAGGCCTAGCTCTTCACTACTAAGAATTTTCCTACCATAACTAATCTGTTGACTGACGGCCCCCTATTCCTATCTAAATTTAAATGACATGCTTGAAACAGAATTGGAAAGCTCTGACCTTATGTTATTGATGACATGACGGAGCGGCCCTCCCTGTGGACCACTAAATTTACCACATCATGACAGACTGCGACGCTTGCAGCAGATACTGTTGACCACTTGGAGACATTCTTTCTTGCGTGACTCCTTCGTACAGCTCCCTAGATGGTTGGAAGATGTCCCCTTCGACGTCGCGCTGATCAGGTGCTCCCAACGTTCCTGGATCGATGCCCGTTGTCGTGTTGGCTTCAGCTCCGGTTGTGGCTTCCTCGCAATGATGATGTCAAAACTCGTTCTGACTTGATGCTGGGTTTATTCCTCGCAGATACAGTAGTACCAGTTGTATGTGCAGCTCGAAGACAAAGCGTTGTTCTCAGTACCAACACGCAGTATGACGACTCGTTCAAGCAGCCTTCCGGTCAAAGAATGAGACTGATATGCCAGGCGGCCTCACTTTTATAATCAGTTAGCGTAACCACGCCACTTGATCGCGTGCAGGATACGCGCGCCCGCGACTTGCCGTTCTCCCGCGCAACTCCCGCCAAGTACTCTATTTAATGAGTGCATTTATAATTGCAGCCCTAATGCATATCAAAATTAAGCAGAAATTATGCAGGTTGCATTTCTTGTCTCAAATCCAATGCAACTCTTCCGTAACCAAAGATATTAATTTAATTCTTTCTTTCCTCCTAATATAAGTTTTGCCGGGATCCGGGAAGCGTCCCCAATCTTCATTAAGAGGCTTGGCTTGGGACATAACTCCCTTTAATGAGGTTCTGGAGATTTCTCACAATGACGCTCCAGCTCTCTTCACACAAGAACGCGTCTTCTGGACTCTTTTATGAAATATGCTATAAGACAATGACTTCGTGGGTGGTCTCATGTAATCCCAATCTCAATACTAAAATCGATATTCTTCGTCCATGAACAGTATGGTTCAGTATTGCCTTTAATAGGTTTGAAAGGTTGAGAGCCGGTCATCTCTATCTTGTGTTTGAAAAGTGCCTTTGGGAGGCTTGAGGTTAAAGTTGGGAGCAAGTGCTCCATGTAATGAGGGGTTTTCTGCCCTTTTGGTAATATGTGGTTGTGAGCTGAGAGCTCAGGAACTGTAAAAATTAGGGCTTGTGGCCCAGATTGTTAAAGTCTCTCTAAATCTCGGATTTCTTGGTCTTGTACCTGATTTGACATGTTGTTATTTGTAAAAATCTGAAATTTTTATGTGAAAATTGTTCAGTTTTGAAAATATAACCTTTATTGAAATTTTAATTCATCCTTCGGCCTTGTAGTTAGACCCATTCCAGCACGCACCTTCTTTCACCTCTGGTGATCCACCAAAACACGATAATAATAATAATAATAATAATAATAATAATAATAATAATAATAATAATAATAATAATAATAATAATAATAATAATAATAATAATAATAATAATAATAATAATAATCTAAAAACCAATAGCATTGAAACCGAAGTGCATACGGCAAAGGGCAAGGTATGTGAAAATATTCTTTTAAGTGTATCGTGGTTTTCACAAATCCAGATCCGTCTCCGTCCAGGCAAAACTGAGACACTGACTAACAGCAATTCAAGCCGAATGCCTCAACCCTGCGAGAACGCTGTGCAAATATATAAGATCCTGTGATTAAGGGAAAGGAAAGAAAGTTCCTTAGGAATATTTTAGAACCCAGAAAAGGATCAGAAAAATGGCATTCCACTGCAGGTCTAAGAAGGACTTAGGGTAGGCCTATGTCCGAGGATGGGAAAATTTACCACCAAGCTATGTAAGAGGAGGTCTTTACGGACATCTGAAGAATGTGAACCCATAGATATTGGCTCAAAAATGACTATTGCACAAGGAGAAATAAAAAAAACCACCAACTTGGGCTAATAGAAGTGCACAAGGATTTGCGTCATGGTCGTTTAAAATCAGCAGAAATTGAAGACATACTTGTTTTCCGGAGGAAAGTTGCGGAATTTAGGGGTAATTCTGAGTAAGAACCTGCTAAACAGGGGGACATCTCGGCGGAGGAAGAACAGATGAGTCGCCTGAGACTGAAAGACTTATGATGAACATGTAAAGGATAATGTGTATACTTCAGAACAAAAAATATCGTGTAACCCATGTAATCGTACTCATAAATAAAATGATCCTTCAATTGCTATAAAATTTTACCAGATATCGGCGATGTCGAGAATTTCTCCCGCATGAGCTCTTTAAAAATCTAGCCGCCAATGAGACAGAGTTGTTAAATGGCACTGACTCATCAAGGATCGAACTCAACCCGGTGCGCCACTAAGATAGGCTTTCAGAAGATTAAAAATTTAATAAATAATTACCCGCTCGCTTACTAATAACTTAGCTTACAACCCTCCACTTGAACCCCTACTTCTAGGGGTTCTGTTCTACAGCAGCAGTAGGTACAATTTATTTTCATGCGTCTCGTAACAATTTTAAGTGAAGTTTAATGTCTGCGACGTTGAGAACCTCAATCTGTCATCCGGTGTCTTACTCACTTATTTTAACGATTCTTCTTGACAGAAGCGTGAGCTTGTATGGAGAATAAATGAAAGCTCCAAGCACTGAGCAACCAAGCAATTAATCATCTGCGACATGAGCCACCTCGAGGGGAGGTGTATAGACACATGGCTTTGTGTCTCACTGAGGAGGATGATTGCCCAGTCGTACCTCCTCTTAAAACAATAACCACCACCGCCACCTGTCTCACAGTGGTATTGTTACCAAGTACTCGAATGTTGTCAGAGACGAACGCTGGAGCTTTTGTTGATTGTTAAATTATACTAAATTTCTTTAGGTCGTAAGGTATAGATTTGGAAGTTAATCAGTAATGAGTAGATTAATTCGTAAAGTTGAAAACATTTCTTAACAGACAGAGTAAGGGTCCTTATAATATGTAAAACGTAAAATTAAGCAATTTCCTCAATTATGCCATAAAAAGCAAGGAAAAGTTTCAAAAATGAATCTTGGTTGGCTTTATAAAAGTAAAAAAATTCCAAAACGACTTCCGGCCTAAATGCAGTTCCGGAATATCAGCCTAAAATTGTTTGTTTCTTTCTTCGTTTTCTTTTTTATTCAAATCCTAGCCAAATTAACTTATTTACATAAATCCTTCTGTAATGCGTTCATTGGTTAATAACTCTGAGGCGTTGTTTGACTTTTTGAAAAAATTTCACACCGAATGTACTTATAAGGGATTAAGTGAAACTCTGCATTGACTTACATTAGCGCTCGTAGTGGTGCTTAAGTGAAACAATACACTGACTCACATTAGCGCTCGTAGTGAGAGAACTCCTAATTTAAACGACCGGATAACGATGATTAAGGAAAGGATTATATTTTTTAGAAATAAATGAAGAATATGTTATACCCTATGTATGTATGTTCAGTCCGTCAGCGATGCCGCTGGTGGGATCCTCAACAGCTCTGCCATCAGCTGTCATATATGGCCTAGGCATCACTGAAGAGGCGTACTAGGGAAATGAGGAGTGATGTAGTTTCCCGTTGCTTTCCTCACCGAGCCAGAGTTGCTATTACATATCAGTCTGCCAAGCCCACTGAAATGCATACACTAACCGACCCCATGAGCAACATTTTCACACCATTCATAATGCAGGGACTGGCTGCATAAGGATTGGCATTACTAGCATCGCTCATACCTCAGTCACTTTCATATTGTCAAAGCCAAGGATAAGACAGAGACAGATTTATGAAAGTAACAAAATTGCTCTAGCCTAAACCAGAAGACGTAGTGCACTGTAAATACTACGTCCTGTCAGTAAAGGCATATATTATACCCTACAGGGCATAAAACAATAATGGATTACCGAACTTACCTGCTTACCTGTCAATAACTGCACGAGCCTAGCTGCAACCGGCAGACGGTCGATTTGGGGTTCTTGTGACGAGAGTATCATGGGACAAGGATACTGCACTATTAAATTTTAATTACAGAAATGAGGAACTCCATTATTATTTCACTCTTTACTAGACAAAGCATATTCGATTTAAAAAATGGAAAAAAATCAGTTATCACAATACCTCTTTTACAATGGCCGCAATCGTAGTGCAAAGATAACTGCCGTAAAGGCTTACATCTATAATTTTCACAGAATAGAATGAATGGCGTTACAAAATAAAATAGCGTGAATATGCCTTGCGTTGGAGTAGATAAGTAAACCAAAAATAGGTCCTTTATATGGAACAGCACCAATAGACCTCTAAAATAAAAAAATCTGATGCTAGGATTAAGGACGTTTCGCAGAAATAAAGCTATTACTGAAGGTTCCCTCCCATTTTTGGGACATATTTACATGTAAACAGCCACTCGGCGTGTTACAAATGACGACTAAGGTAAACCAAACACTGAAGCTAACATGCTACCCGACTACATATAAAAATTCATAGGGATGTGAACCCATATCCTGTGAGCAATCTTTGTACATACTAGATAGACTAACAGTACTAATCCCGTAGTACTTAGACATCATATATACAAATACACATCAATATTGACAAGTAAGTGGAAAAGAAAAGGGGAAAACAAAAAGAAAGAATCGCTGTCACAAATAATTCTCTGCCTGAAGAAGAATATCTTACCACACTTGGATTTTGAAATGGCTGTGGCTCCCTGGGGTGCAGGGTTGGGACGTTGACCTGTTCGTCTCGCCAGTAAAGCCTCCCTAATCCCCCACAAAATATCATAATTAAGAGTACCAGTGGCCTAGTTTCTCTGCGACCGAGCTCGATAGCTGCAGTCGCTTAAGTGCGGCCAGTATCCTGTATTCGGGAGATAGTAGGTTCGAACCCCACTGTCGGCAGCCCTGAAAATGGTTTTCCATGGTTTCCCATTTTCACACCAGACAAAGGCTGTACCTTATTTAAGGCCACGGCTGCTTCCTTCCCACTCCTAGCCCTTCCCTGTTCCATCGTCGCCATAAGACCTATCTGTGTCGGTGCGACGTAAAGCAACTAGGAAAAAAAAATTCTCTGCGTTCTGGACTAACATCACAAAAGGGCTTTTAATCACGTTTTCTCTTGACAAACCAATAAGCCATAGAACAAATAAGGAGCTAATTCTCATTCTGTATATCGGGCTCTATAACTGACCACCACGGGAGTAATTTATTTCACATAAAGTACTATACCGTGCTGTTTCTTAAAACCACCCTTGTCTATATTTATGACGTGCACTTGGTAGCCTCTAGGTCCAAGATTGAAGTCGATGTTTGGCAGAGTAAAACGGAGTCAAAGATTTTAATGACACAATCTACGATGTGGTTTAGTTTCACCCGGAATCGATCAAATAAATACATGCATATAAATGGTATTCAGGCAGCATGCAAACACTACGTTTCGCAGATCTATCTAGCCTTCCAAATAGAGAGAATGATAAACTACACCAAATAATCCTTACTTACAACAAAT
This sequence comes from Anabrus simplex, assembly GCF_040414725.1. NCBI lineage: Eukaryota > Metazoa > Arthropoda > Insecta > Orthoptera > Tettigoniidae > Anabrus > Anabrus simplex. The sequence continues at coordinate 1,669,764,007 of NC_090265.1, forward strand.
TTTTATCTGACGACAGACACTAAGGAATCTAATATTCACAAAACATCCTTAAGAACTTTGGACACTCTTCTTCCCACCACGCAACACACTCACGTAGCTATCTGCTACATAAATTATTTATACTTTACAATTTTAGTACTTTTAAAACCATTTTAATAAATATCCTGACGGGCTAAAATCGGGTCATATAATAATATTTACACATTTACCTACTACATTTCTGCGTAACGAACCCCCAATCCCAACACATGCCTACAAATACGGTTCACTTATCTGGCATTTGATGAGCTCCTTATCCCTCTGTCAGCGTTAGGCTGTACCTGTTCACCCCATCATGGTAGCGATGTGGTCCTGGGTCGATCCTCTGGGTCCAGTCTCCATGGGTAGCTCGTTCATGAGGCCGTCTTCTTGAAGGATGGCTCGTTCATGAGGTCGTCTTCTTGCAGTTGTGGTCGGAAGGTCTCGTATCACACGCCTCTCGAAACACGCCATTTTTTCATGTGAGATGAATGACGTTACAAAATAAAATAGCGTGATGATGCCTTGCGTTGGAGTAGATAAGTGAACCAAAAATAGGTCCTTTGTATGGAACAGCACCAATAGACCTATAAAATAAAATAAAATCTGATGCTAGGATTAAGGACGTTTCGCAGAAATAAAGCTATTACTAAAGGTTCCCTCCCATTTTGGAGACATATTTACATGTAAACAGCCACTAGGCGTGTTACAAACGACGACTAAGGTAAACTAAACACTGAAGCTAATATATTACCCGACTACATATAAAAATTCATAGGGATGTGAACCCATATCCTGTGAGCAATCTTGTACATACTAGATAGACTAACAAAACTAACCCCTTAGTACCAAGACATCATATATACAAATACACATCAATATTGACAAGTGGAAAATAAAAGGGGAAAACAAAAAGAAAGAATCGCTGTCACAAATAATTCTCTGCCTGAAGAAGAATATCTTACCGCACTTGGCTTTTAAAATGGCTGTGACAACCCGGATTGCAGGGTTGGGACGTTGACCTGTTCGTCTCGCCAGTAAAGCCTCCACCATCCCCCATAAAAAAATCATAAATAAGAGTACCAGTGGCCTAGTTTCTCTGCGACCGAGCTCGATAGCTGCAGTCGCTTAAGTGCGGCCAGTATCCAGTATTCGGGAGATAGTAGGTTCGAACCCCACTGTCGGCAGCCCTGAAAATGGTTTTCCCTGGTTTTCCATTTTCACACCAGGCAAATGCTGGGGCTGTACCTTAATTAAGGCCACGGCTGCTTCCTTCCCATTCCTAACCCTTCCCTGTCCCATCGTCGCCATAAGACCTATGTGTGTCGCTGCGACGTAAAGCAACTAGCAAAAAAAAATTCTCTGCGTTCTGGACTAACATCACAAAAGGGTTTTTAATCACGTCTTCTCTTGACAAACCAATAAGCCCTAGAACAAATAAGGAGCTAATTCTCATTCTGTATATCGGGCTCTATAAACTGACCAGCACGGGTCTAATTTATTTCACATAAATTACTATAACGTGCTATTTCTCAAAACCACCCTTGTCTATATTTATGACGTGCACTTGGTAGCCTCTAGGTCCAAGGTGCAAGTCCATGTTTGGCAGAGTAAAAGGGAGTCAAAGATTTTAATGACACAATCTACGATGTGGTTTAGTTTCACCCGGAATCGTTCAAATAAATACATGCATATAAATCATATTCAGGCAGCATGCAAACACTACGTTACGCAGATCTATCTATCCTTCCAAATAGAGAGAATGATAAACTACACCAAATAATCCTTACTTACAAGAAAATTGTATCTGACGACAGACGCTAAGGAATATACCGATCTAATATTCACTAAACATCCTTAAGAACCTTAGACACTCTTCTCCCAACCACGTAACACACTCACGTAGCTATCTGCTACATAAATTATTTATAATTTACTATTTTAGTACATTTAATAAATATTCTGATGGGCTATAATCAAGTCATATAATAATATTTACAAATTTAACTACTACATTCCTGCGTAACGAACCCCCAATCCCAACACATGCCTACAAATACGGTTCACTTATCTGGCATTTGATGAGCTCCTTATCCCTCTGTCAGGGTTAGGCTGTGCCTGCTCACCCCATCATGGTAGCGATGTGGTCCTGGGTCGATCCTCTGGGTCCAGTCTCCATGGGTAGCTCGTTCATGAGGCCGTCTTCTTGAAGGATGGCTCGTTCATGAGGTCGTCTTCTTGTAGTTGTGGTCGGAAGGTCTCGTATCACACGCCTCTCGAAACACAGCACAGGTCTTCACTAGAATGGAATGCCTAATTTATTAACAGCAGATCACTCCCGGTACTTTTATTTAATTTTTGAGACAGAAATCAGTACTGGCGATCTGCAACGTTAAAAATCATTGTTCCCCTTTAGCTGCTTAACCGCGCACGAATGTATGTAGGCAATATATCTACTATCTGGAACCAGCAACTTAATCGGTCGAGCGAATTGTCATTATCTCATGCTCGACTAATTCAGACTCGTAAGTCTAGCGGAATAACACAAGAGTGGCCTTTCTTTATACTTGCACTTCCTCCGCACTTCGCAATATATTTGCGGGGTTACCCGTACCGCTTCATGATTAAGTCTATATGCACGGCATTGTCTACAGTCGGTCAATTAGGCACTCGCGACCTCACTGTACAGCGTCTAAATACCATCATACAATTGAATAATTACTGGAAAGTTTATGCATCACCGATCCACAGAATAAACGTTAGCACAACTGCACTAAAGTAATCACAGTCTTTGTCCTAAACAAAGGTTTCTGGCGCAAATACAGACAAACACGCGACATGCACTAGCAGCAATCTCACCGTCGAATGAACAACCTCCCTCCACATCTCTCATCTCTTATAGGGAGCAAAAAACGAAGCGACGCGAGGGAAAGTTCCTCGAAACACTCTTGAGTTTGGTATGCAGCCACTAAAGAGTTTCCCACGGTGGTCGGATTATTACGTAGTTATTAATCTCATTACTTGTTAACAGCAGTACACGTATCATTGGCTTCATAAAATTCTGGAGATAATTTTCATTTTTTTATTATTCTGGAAAGCCTTCAGATAGAGGAGATATCACTCGATTCCCGTGATGTGGTGAACCTGACTACCCCCGCTTAAATTATTGTTAGGGTGGTATGGTACTTCCCAAAACAAAATTCTTATCTCTCTTTCCTTCTCCCATATATCTTCTGTTTCACGTGTGCATAACCTCACCCTGCCTAGGGACTCACCTGAGTTCCCGCGTTCTATATGGCAGCATCGCCCTTACAGTTGACGTCATGTTGCGAAATATTACTTCTGCATTAAATATCGCTTATTAATGAATGAACAGAATGGTACAATATATCATCATACGTTACTACATTTTTTTAAACATAAAATTCGTACATGATATCCCCAGGATGTTTTCAACACTGAGTTGCATGTCTGGAGGACTAGAACTGTGGATTTTTATATATTTACTTAACCACATTATTTCTTATTTTACTTCTTCTTCTTCTTCTTCTTTTCCTACCGCTTTCCCACACCTGTGGGGTCGCGGTTGCGAACTGCATCGCACATGTTGATTCGGCCCTGTTTTACGCCAGTGTGCCCTTCCCGACGCCAACCGAGGGATGTAATCACTATTGCGTGTTTCTGTGGTGGTTGGTAGTGTGGTATGTTGTCTGAATATGAAATGGAAAATGTTGGGACGGACACAGACACCCCGTCCCCGAGCCAGAAGAATTAATCAGAGGCGATTAATATTCCCGATCCGGACGGGAACCAAACCCGGGACCCTCTGAACCGAAGGCCAGTACGCTGACCATTCAGCCAACGAGCCGAGCACTTAACCACATTACTGTAGAGAAAAACATATTAAAATTTAAAATATTAAAAAAACTGATTTGAATAGTGTTGTCTCACTTCAGAGTCAAGTATTTTCTCCACATGCCCCACATTCAGGACTGAGCACTTCAAGGATCTTTTCTAATCCGCCTCCCAACTCTCTTTAAAGCTATTAATAGGAGATAACATGTAGATATAGCGTCAAGTGAAAGTATACTCCAGAGGGGTGTACCCAAACAATATCTCAAGAATAAGTTGATGTGCACTGGTTATACAACCATCTTGCCAACGGCGATTTGGCTATGAACATGGACACTCTCACGGTTTTCGATTTGGACAGTTGTTGTTTTAGACCGTGTACCCGATCTTGTTTCATTTATTATGTTTGTTATATTTCATTATGAAAGGTTATATTTGTTTTGTTGAGAGTACAAGCCAAATATGCTCAGTGTAGATGCACCTTGTGCTCTGTGAATAAATAAATATGCAATAGCGAATACATTTCCCGCATAGATCATTCGGGTGTAAAACTGGGATTAATCAAAATTAGTGCCGAGCCAAGATAACTGAGAGAATGGCCAAGAAATCTTCTTCTCCTACCGCTTTTCTCATATCTTTGTGGTCGCCGGTGCGAACTGTGTCGCACATGTGGATTTGGCCCTGTTTTATGGCCGGATGCTTTTCCTGACCCCAACCGTATGACATGGGATTTAATCACTATTGCGTGTTTTTGGTGTGGTTGGAAGTGCTTTTTTTTTGCTATTTATTTTACGTCGCACTGACACAGATAGAGGTCTTATGGCGACGATGGGATAGGAGAGGCCTAGGAATGGGAAGGAAGCGACCGTGGCCTTAATTAAGGTACAGCCCCAGCATTTGCCTGGTGTGAAAAAGGGAAACCACGGAAAACCATCTTCAGGGCTGCCGATAGTGGGGTTCGAACCCACTATATCCAGATTACTGGATACTGGCCGGACTTTAGCGACTGCAGCTATCGAGCTCGGGAATTGGAAGTGTAGTGTGTTGTCTGAATATGAAGAGGAGAGTGTTGGGACAAACAAAAACAACCAGTCCACGAGCCGTAAGAATTAATCACACGCGATTAAAATTCCTGAACCGGCCGAGAATCGAGCCCGAGACCCTCTGAACCGAAGATCTGAACACTGACCATCCAGCCAAGGAGTCCGACAGAACGGCCAGGATATATGAAAGTATATTTACGCCTTATGCGGCAGATTAGCAACCAAACTAAAGTTAGCAACGTTACTAGCAGTAGAAAGCAGTGACAGATATTAAACTGTCTAAAACCTGAATAAACAACGTTACATTCAGGTGTTGGGAACCTTTATACAGGCTAGGAATCGATTAATGTCGGGCTGAATGGTTGTATTTACAGGATAGCATTCAATTATTTAAAGGCTTCATTTGTAATGACGCCTTCACTCGTTCAAAATAACCTCTCCACCTCCTTCCCCTCTGTTTCTGCTCACCTCCCTCCAGCAGTGCCACCATCATCATTACCTTCTGCTCATTCTGCGGCTTGAGTTATGATCGCTGTCAAGCCATTCAAATGGTTAGCTCCGCCTTCCAAGCGCCAGTATCTTCTATAATGAACCAACAAGGTAATATATCGTCTGTCTGCATAATAACAACAGACTGGACTGTAGGAAATTACTTATCACCTGCAATTATGTTCATTTGTAAAAAACTTAGGGCTAGTACAATCGTCGTGATACATCATATCAGATGTTCCACTTGGCCCTTATCTCCAAGGAACAAAGCCTCATTAACTCAAGAGGGAACAAGGAACATTTTAACGTCTGTGTTATGGCAGCACTGCCTGTTAATGGAAGGTGTTCGTCCCATTCATCTACAGTGTCCTACCATATCTGATCCTATACCACAAAGTCTACGTCACCACGAGAGCAATGGGAATGTCACCTCCCTTCACCTAGTACCTTCACCTGAACTAGCACATTCAAGAACGCTGAGAATATTGATTCCATGATTTAAAAAATACTTGTCATCTGCAGTATATACTACCAATTACTGGTGATAAAATGAAACTCAAAAGTAGGAAAGATCACAATATGAAGATAAAATTGGAATTCAAGAGGACAAACTGGGGCAAATATTCATTTATAGGAAGGGGAGTTAGGGATTGGAATAACTTACCAAGGGAGACGTTCAATAAATTTCCAATTTCTTTGAAATCATTTAGGAAAAGGCTAGGAAAGCAACAGATAGGGAATCTGCCACCTGGGCGACTGCCCTAAATGCAGATCAGTATTGATTGATTGATTGATTGATCAATAATCAATAGTTTATCGACCATATTAACTAAAAAAGTGATTCTTTATAACCCTTTGTTTGTCCAACCCTTGTCCCGTTTCTGTACGGGGTCGGGTATGAGGTGAGATGAATCTGTGCTGGCGGGTTTTTATGACCGGATGCCCTTCCTGACGTCAACCTCATCAGAAGAGTTAGAGATGAAATAAATGGCGTGATATATGATATTAGGAAGGGGGATGGTGAAACCCGGTACTGGCACATACCCTACTCCTCTCGAATACAACCAAGGTGTCTGCTCAAGACTTAACGTCCCCACCCGACGGACGAATCACCATCAACAGCGTCATATGCCCTCACTCCATATGAGCACTGCGGAGAGGTTTGGAATTTAATCCGGGCTATTGGCACGCAATCTAGTGATAAGAAATTTTATACCACCGCCTCCTCAACCCAGCCGGCCAACATTCTGATGGTGATTTTTTTACGACCAACGGGACTCGAACCGGCTAACCACGGTGTCAGACCGTTTAGACTTCAACGCCTTAATGATAAAAATGAATGACCTGCAGCGCGCTAATTACGTTTAAGTATGCCTACATGCTGTGTGTTACAGCAACCTTGCTGAATCAAAACATAATAATAATAATAATAATAATAATAATAATAAATAATAATAATAATAATAAATAATAATAATAATAATAATAATAATAATAATAATAATAATCTTAATCCGTTTACCCTCCAGGGTAGGTTTTTCCTTCGGACTCAGCGAGGGATCCCACCTCTACCGCCTAAAGGGCAGTGTTCTGGAGTTTCAGACTCTGGATCGGGGATGAAATTGAGGGGAATGACCAGTACCTCGCCCAGGCGGCCTCACCTGCTATGCCGAACAAGAGCCTTGTAGGGGAATGGGATGTTTGGAAGGGATAGGCAAGGAAGGGGGGAAAGAAGCGGCCGTGGCCTTAAGTTAGGTACCATCCCGGCATTTGCCTGGAGGAGAAGTGGGAAACCACGGAAAACAACTTCCAAGATGGCTGAGGTGGGAGTCGAACCCACCTCTACTCAGTTGACCTCCCGAGGCTGAGTCGACCCCGTTCCAGCCCTCGTACCACTTTTCAAATTTCGTGGCAGAGCTGGGAATCGAACCAGGCCTGCGGGGTGACAGCTAATCACACTAACCACTACACCACAGAGGCGGATAAAATAATAATAATAATAATAATAATAATAATAATAATAATAATAATAATAATAATAATAATAATAATAATAATAATAATAATAATAATTGTTCCGGAGGTATCCGTGGAGCAGAAAGAGGTGAAAGAAGGTGCGGGTGTTGAAAGGGTCTAACTACGATATCAGAAATTGAGTTTAAACTTTAACTAAAGGTTATATTCCTTTCGGAATTCCAAACTTAACAAATTTTTCACTCAGTGAAATAATGAGGTTACAGGTACAATGACAATTTCAAAAATTGGAAAAATCAAGATTCAGAACTTTAACAATTCTGGGCTTCAAGCCCCTAGTTTACAATTTCAAATTGGTATTATTTAGGCAAATGGGGCCGAAGGGGTAGTATGTGGTCCCGTGGGTTCACTTCTTGCTGGTGGAAGTGTACTAATGAAACACAGGAAATGCCATTTATTCCTACCAAGTCCGATACATGCATGTCCACGCCGTGGCCCCTGGGCAACGGGTACACCGCGTGTACACGGCTAAGTCATCTAAGAGCGAAAAAGCGAGTTCCCGACTCTTCAAAATGGGGATCCACCAGCTACGGGAGACAAACCCGAAAGAAAACATCGGCCCTCCAGGATTGCTGGGTGTTGGCGTTGGGCTGACAACCCAATCTGTGCAAAAACTCTCGTTACGAAATCTAAAGAAGGAATAGCCGGCCTGACCTTTTTACGACGACCTCGCAAACGTGTAAAGGACTTGAGAATTGGTTCGTGGAGAGGATCTAAAGATAATTGGAGTCAAGAATTGGAGGAACTCTGCACTTAACAGGAAAGAATGGGGAAAACTTCTTCAGAAGGCCAAGGCCCACAAAGGGCTGTCGTGCCAGTGATGATGATGATTATTTAGGCAAGGGCAGAAATTCCACAATTCAAGAGCACTTTGCTCCAACAAATTTACAGCCTTCCACAGGCACCCCTCAATATTACTGTAAACTAGGAAAGAGCTTACTTGCTCTCCAACATTCATCCAATTTTAACCACCCGTTTAAGGCAACATTACACAATACTTTATGATCTCTTGGCCTCTCAAGGCACAATTTACAAAATTTGTATTACACAGGGGTATCAGTTACCCAAACTACTGGGCCTTTGTGAAAAAAACCAGGTTAAGTAAATGGCCCGAACACAAAAGGAATGGAGGCGTACACTTGCGCTCCTAGATAATGGAGTATTAAAACCCTAACAGGGCTCTCGGCCCGATGATACAGGGGCTAATCCCAAGCTACTGAGGTGACTCGAATGCAAGTTAATTTAATACGTTACAAAAAGGATAACGGTACTAAATCGTAGTCACCTCAAAACCAAGTTGAAGGGGAACTCGAGAGGGTAACGCACTCTCTATCCCCAATTTACAGTTAAAGACTTTATGAAGTTTTACATTAGCTGAATAAAATTTACATTTCAGGAAAGGTTGGTTACATAGTTAGAAATTCGGACCTACCCTCGTGTAAGTCGGCGGAGGGGCTACAAAGAGATAAAACTGATGGCCTTTACCTGGGTTGATGAACTGCCTGGCGAAGAATGAGGCGCCCCGCCTCCTGTCTTAACACACACTCTTAGAAATTCGGCGATCAAATGACAAGGTAGCCAGAGCAGCCGTAGTTTATATACACGAAGGGAAGGCTCGAGTGGATTCTGAACTAATCCGGACACACCCTTTCAATTTTATTGGCAGAATCCAAAGTTGCACCCAAAGAACCAAAAAGAAGTCTGTGATAGGCTGAAAAATAATTACAGAAAATTCCCATTGGCCTGATTCAAAACTGGTGGAATGAGAAAGAAGTGTTGCAAACTTTGAAATATATAAGAAAAACAAATGAAAGTTGATTTACTAGAGAAAACCCATGAACACAAATTTTTTTTCAATAAAATGTTCTGTTCCTTTGCACCAGAGTGCATGACCATAGTTTTTGGTAGTGGCCTCTATGGGGAAATGTCCAAACCTCTTGAAGTAAACTAACACAAAGCAAATAAATCCAGTCAGTTTAGGCAACTTCACAACAACACAATTACTCAGTACTTCAGTAGTGACATCTTCTGATTAAAGTCCCCACTTCTTGTAATAGCAGTTTCACATTTTGTTGGTTAGATAGAGATCATTAAGGCGCTTCTTTTGAATGTGGAGAGTTGAGGCGTACCTCCCGGTACAATAATAATAATAATAATAATAATAATAATAATAATAATAATAATAATAATAATATATAATTTCGTGTGGCTATTTCTAGCCGGGTGCAGACCTTGTAAGGTAGACCCTCCGATGAGGGTGGGCGGCATCTGCCATGTGTAGGTAACTGCGTGTTATTGTGGTGGAGGATAGTGTTATGTGTGGTGTGTGAGTTGCAGGGATGTTGGGGACAGCACAAACACCCAGTCCCCGGGCCATTGGAATTAACCAATGAAGGTTAAAATCCCCGACCCGGCCGGGAATCGAACCCGGGACACTCTGAACCGAAGGCCAGTACGCTGACCATTCAGCCAACGAGTCGGAAATAATAATAATAATAATAATAATAATAATAATAATAATAATAATAATAATAATAATTAATGGCGTGTGGTCCAGGAAGAGGCCTGGTGCAGGTCTTTTAAGATGACGCCATGTAGGCTACCTGCTTATATGTGAGGATGCTAAAGACGACATACACATCCAACTCCTGAGACACTGGAATTAACCAATGAAGGTTAACATTCCCGACCCGCCCGGGAATTAAACCCAGGACTCCTTGTGCCAAGGGCCAGCACGCTAACCATTCGGCCATATATAATACTAAAACCGGCCCTTAGCTTACTAACCAACCACTGCGCATCCTATAAGCATGCAAATTATGAGATGACGCGTGGTCGAATCCTCCCAGACTTGGCTTTCTACAACGGGGGATCAGCTCACCTTCAGACAATACCTCAATTTATTGTAATCAAATGAGCTGAGTGGAGCTCGAACCAGTCCTCAGATCCAAGTAAAAATACCTCACCTCGTCGGGTATCGAACCAGGGGCCTTCAGGTAAGAGGCCGGTAAGCTACACCAACAGCATTATTCTTGTTCTCGTCATATGTAACAGCCGCATATTATTTGTACTTACAAAGAGAATTGATTTTTTCCGGGCTCGGAAGGTAGAGCGCTGGCCTTCTGAGCTCAACTCGGCAGGTTCGATCCTTGCTCAGTCCGGTGTATCTGAAGATGCTCAAATACGTCAGCCCCGTGTCGATAGATATACTGGCACGTTAAAGAACACCTGCGGGACAAACTTCCGGCACCTCAGCTTGTCCGAAAACCGTGAAAGTAGTTAATGGGACGTAAATTCAATGACATGATTTATTATTATCATCATCACCATTTTGTTTGAATGTATCATATTTACTTGTATTTATCGGATGTTATGAATAATCACCGTCTCTTGATGGTAAAAAGTAATTAATTATCCTCAGATGTTGACAACCGTCACGTTCCGGTGTTAATGATGTAAGAGAGGGGCACTTCATTTCATTGGTTGATGAAGCAAAGGAAACAGTGTCTCACAGGGAGTGTGCAAATACTGTAAGTCTTCCTAGAGGGTCAATTGCGTGAAAGATACACTTGCAAAGGAAATTTATTTTCAAACGAATGTTAATACTGTATACATGTAGCCTAATAAACGTAATTCAAAGTGCCAAGTGTAAATAAGGCATAGAATTTTTGTAAACATATAAAAATGTTCTGTTAACTGAACGAGTAGGATGAATAAACTCTAAAAGAATTTCTGCATACCGTAAATTATTGTTCGCTCTTTAAAGACTAAGCAGATTTGTGTATATGATTCAAGTGTTCATTCAGTTTTAGACATCAAAATGCGAACTTTTATATAAGGAGTAAATCACATTTGTTTATTTATCAGATATTTTCCTATAACTCCGGCAATGTAAAGCATAACTTTGCCCAGTTAATGTGAAAGTTTAGATGTATTATAAAATTTGCAATTATACTTTCAGTGAACCTGTATTTCTAATTATTATTTTCGATACACAATTTGTTAAATAAATCAATTCATTTTGTAAATTATGTGAAATGATAATCGGAAGTAACGAATAATTAGACTACACTTCAAACATACACACATTGTTAGTGATTGATTATACAATAAACGCCTATTATGTATACTTGCAAATTGATATTATTTACCGTAGCGTATTGAAAGAAATCATCATTAAAAACTGTTATGCCTTTCCATAAGTCTTTGCGAATGAACTCACTGCTTCCACAATCCTCTATTTCCAATTAACTCTGTAGCTTCATTAAGTTCCGCACGTCTTATCTTTAAATCAACTCTTACGTTTATGTCAATAATACTGTGTAAATTCTTTAAGCTGCAGTAGTCAGTCAAGAATGAAATAGTAAGATACCATCTTGGATACATTTATAAATCTAAGGAAAACATTGGGTATTCATTTAACTAAAAAGTCTTATAAAATCCGTGTGTGTTTTATCACTAACCCTGTCTCATTGGAAAGAAGTAATCATTAGAAACATTTCAGCTGGCATCTAACACACACGTTAACGTACTAACAATAGCCAATAACTACTAAGCGTTTCTTTATTGCGTATTGTGTTTCTAGCAGGTGCAAGGCTCATGATAAGAGAAACATGTACAGGTTTTGTAATTGGAGACTAGTGAATAATAATAATAATAATAATAATAATAATAATAATAATAATAATAATAATAATAATAATAATAATAATAATAATAATAATAATAATAATAATAATGTGTTGTGTTGTGTTTGAGTTATCAGTCCATAGACTGGTTTGATGTAGCTCTCCATGCCACTTTATCCTGTGCTAACCTTTTCATTTCTAGGTAACCATTGCATCCTACATCTGCTTTAATCTGCTTGTCATATTCATACCTTGGTCTACCCCTACCGTTCTTACCACCTACACTTCCTTCAAAAACCCACTGAACAAGTCCTGGGTGTCTCAAGATGTGTCCTATGATTCTATCTCTTCTTCTCGTCAGATTTAGCCAAATCGAGCTTCTCTCACCAATTCGATTCAGTATCACTTCATTCGTAATTCGATCTATCCATCTCACCTTCAGCATTATTCTGTAACACCACATTTCAAAAACTTCTATTCTCTTTCTTTCTGAGCTAGTTATCGTCCATGTTTCACTTCCATACAATGCCACGCTCCACACGAAAGTCTTCAAAAACATCTTTCTAATTCCGATATCAATGTTTGAAGTGAGCAAATTTCTTTTCTTAAGAAAGCTCTTCCTCGCTTGTGCTAGTCTGCATTTTACGTCCTCCTTACAAATATTAGATTAGGAAATGATGTCTTAAAGGAAGTAGATGAAAATAACTAACGAATAATAATAATAATAATAATAATAATAATAATAATAATAATAATAATAATAATAATAATAATAATAATAATAATAATAATAATAATAGTAATAATGCACCCGAGTAGACAAATTCAAATACCTGGGCGAGATCATCATGAAAAATGGACTGGACAAAGAAGCACTTCAGGAGCGAGTACGCAAACTGGAAATAGCCTACCAAACATCCCGCACAATCTACAACAAAAAATGCCTTTCCCAAAACACCAAGATACGTCACTATGAAACCGTTCTGAAGCCAGTAGTTCTATATGCAGCCGAAACCCTGTCTCTAAGTGCCAACAAAGGACTCCTTGAAGAACTGGAGAAAAGAGAACGCAAAATTCTGAGAGGAATCTTGGGATCAAAGTACAGAAATGGAATCCATCAAAAGAGATCCAACAAGGAAGTCTACAGCAAAATAGAGAAAATTACCGACACAATCAGAAAAAGACGGGCACGATTTTACGGTCATCTGAAAAGAATGGACGGAAGAAAGTTAACTAAAGAAATCCTTCACTTTTTTGATTCAAACCCCAAAACCACAATTCCCTGGTTTAGAAATACCAACGAAGACCTGCAAATGCTACATATCTCAGCTGAAGACGCCCTTAACAGAGATCTCTTCCGCAAGAAAATATTGACGAATGGGCTAAATCGAGACGAGCAACGGAAGAAAAGACACGGTGCCCCTTGAACAGAGGAGCGTAAGCAGGCCCTCACAAAGAATGAGGAAATTTGGGCTTTAAAGAAGGCCAAGTTCAGTGTCAAATGCAACAAGACTTAACGTGGTCCTTGATGGCCCCAGCGAATTATATAATAATAATAATAATAATAATAATAATAATAATAATAATAATAATAATAATAATAATAATAATCGTGAAGAAAATAAGGAGAAGTTCTCAAAATTACAGAAGGCATATAGACTCATCTGGAACATTAATAACAAAAAATCAATATCCAGGAACGCAAAATTAGGACTTTACAACTCAGTTATCTAACCTGAAGCACTATACGCCTCGGGAACTTTGATCACTGGAGGAAAATAAGTTTTTAAAATCATAGAAAAAAAAGAGAGGAAAATATTGAGGAAAATCTTTGGTCCAGTTTACTCAGAAGGGATATGGATGGAACGGAAGTCTCGGGAGCATTATCAGCATTCCGAAAAATCACCAACACCATCAGGGAAAGGCGATTAAAGTTCTATGGTCACATTCTCAAATTGAACAATGACAGGCTCACTAAATTCTCAACCTTGCTGTCTCAGTGCAAGTCAAGAAGAACTGGCCTAATAAAAAAGAAAAAGCCCTTCAAGAAATTGGCATTCCACAGGAAATAATTCCAAATCGACCCCAATTAAAAAAACAGTCAACAACCATCATTTTGTGAGAAAATAAATACCAGGACCAATAAATCGCGGACTGAAGGAAAGAGGAAAATTTTCAGTCCCCAGATGAAGAGATTTTGGGAGAAGAAAATATCAGCATCTGACAAATAATTTCTATCGGGCTCCACAGATGGGCATAACGCTGTAAAAAACAATTGGGCGTGGTTAGAGCAGTGACTTACCTCCTAGGTCTTCACCATGCGGCTCAGATTCAAGTCCTGGTTAATTCTTGATTGGAATTTTCACATAGTAAAAAACATACCGTCGCTTCACCGGTAAAACGTTGTATCCCACAATACTCTTCCTATCCATTATTCTCCTTAAGACTGGTCACGCCTCCCAGCCACATATCGATACGCAGTCCATCAGGACAATGTCCGTTGTGTTCGTTTTCCTAAGTCGACTGTTAAATGAAAATGAACCTTACATGCATTGTACACTAGGAGTGCGTAAATATGTAATGCAAACGTACATTCCTACAGTACGGTACTGTAAGGTTCATTTTCCTTTACACATGGGCATAGGAAAATGAACACAACAAAATTTGTTCTGATGGACTGTATATCCATACGTGGCTGGGAGGCGTGACCAGTCTTAAGAAGAATAACTGATAGGAAGAGCTTTGTGGAATACAACCTTTTACCGGTCGAGCGACGATATGGTATCAGGAATGACATCTGGTCCCAAACCCCGGTCAAAACAAAAATGAATCATCGAGGTTCCAGCAACCCAAGAAATACCTGGGATAAAATGAAAAATATTTAATAATTATTATTATAGTAAGACTTCAGCTATCATGTGCAGGGAGTTTTCGTATGGAATGAGAGCATCTGCAGTTTGGTGGTGATTCGTCTATCGGATGGGGACGTTAAGCTTCGAGCACATCCCCTTGATGTTATGCGACAGAAATAGGCTATGTGCTGACACAGTGTTTCATCCTTTCCCTTCCCCCATTATCACCATCTCACACCCAGGCGCGCAGGTCGCCCAAGGACATCAAATAGGAAGACCAGCACCTGGTGAGCCTAGCATGTCATCGGACACTTCCGGTACCAAAAGCCATACAATAATAAATAAATAAATAAATAAATAAATAAATAAATAAATAAATAAATAAATAAATAAATAAATAAATAAATAAAAATAAATAAATAAAAATATTATGCAAAACGCTGACTGATTGTCAATTAACGCGTAGGCAAATCTACTGGGCAAAAAGACATTACAGTTCGGTGATACATTTTTATTACAGCATGGTTGCTCACTAAGGTAGGATTCCCTAGGGGGATAAAACCCTAAAAATCAAAACATTCATTCCTACGAAACCGTTTACCGAACAAAGTGTAAATTTCACTCAATGATTTCTTCTTTATGTACTTGACGTTCAGTAAGACAAGTTTGGTGTAACTCAGCCCTTAACGATTAAAATAGGAGTTTATACGCGAAAACAAATTATATACAAACATTTCCCTGATAGCGTTTGACATAAGAGGTTGAAATTTCACATGATGGTTCCTCCTGCATGTCAAATTTTAAATAAGAAATGGTCACAAATTGATACAGTCCTAAAGGTTTTTTTATTGAGGATGAAGGCTGAAAACATATATATTCATATCTCTGAAAGTTTGACACAACGAGACTGAAATTTCACATGACAGCTGTTGCTCCTCTATGTATTAGATTTCAAATTAGAAGTAGGCAGATATTATCCGTCAAAAAATGCATTTTTTGTTTTATGTCTTAAATGATTCGTCATGTTTTTCTCTGCAAGCCTATATATTTTTTGGTTGTATTTATCCGTTTAAATGGCATACACATTGGGTTTTTTAAAATGGCCGCCACTAGCTGACACGCCCATTTCCTCATTCCAGTGTCTTGTTCTCTCGGTATATTTTCTCACATAATACATGTATGGTAAATGAACATTTTCTAAACCAAACCAAAATCTCTTTATTTGCAAATGAGGTGTTTACCTCGGTGGCAAATGGTACACTAAAATACATTATTGTCAAGCACTAAATATTAAATTAACAAGAGAATAAAATTTTCCTATAATACAATATTATATAATTTACGCTAACAATTTTTTCTATTAAACACACAGCTCATCCTTAATAAATGTACATTGTTTACAAAATTCTACTTATATCTCCTGTACTACTTACAAATATAATCATCTGATATACAGTATGTGGAATTACTTCAAATGATACTGTACAACTGGTATAAGATTAAAATTTACATTGCATTTATTTACTTTTTCTTTTCTTTACCCATTCTGGAACCTAAGTAGCATAACGACCTGCTGCGTCTTGACCAGAGCCCCTTTTACCACCACTTTTCAGAGTTCCTGAAGGGCCTTCACAGCTACCGTAGCGGTCCCAGGGCCCTCGAAGTCCCCACTGTACTTCACCCCTACAGGCAGTCCCCTACTTTGGCTCTCCAAACTCCATAGACCAGGGGATGGAATTAATTTATTCACACACATTTTTTATTTACATTAACCTGCACTGGTTGAATGCCCTCTAACATTTCATTTATTTTCTCTGTTGCTGTTTATTCTCTTCTTGAATATCTGTACAGATTTTGGAAAAGGATCAAACACTACCCCTGGTAAACTGTTCCACTCCTTCACACCCTTCCCAATGAATGAAAATTTACCCCAATCGCTTCTGCTAAAATTCCTTCTAATTTTATATTTGTGGTCAGTCCTGCCGATATAATTATTTTCCAACTGAAGCCTCTCACGGATATCTCCCCATGCTGCTTCTCCTGTATAGGCTCTATATAAACCTATAAGTCTAGTTTTCTCCCTTCTCTTACTTAAAGTTTCCCCCCCTAGTTTCTTTAACATTTCTGACACACTACTCTTTCTCCTGAAATCCCCTGTTACAAATCTTGCTGCTTTCCTCTGCACACCATCTAGTTCTTTTGTTAGGTATTCTTGGTGAGGATCCCAAACACTGTTTGCATATTCCAATAATGGACGAACCATACTTAAGCAACTTCTCTTTTAATTCTTTGTTGCATCCGTTAAGTAACCTCATTATGACATGTAACGATCTGTATGTTTTCCCAACAATGTCATCCACATGACCCTTCCAGTGCAAATTACTTTCAAATCTTACACCTAAGTATTTGCACTTGCCATCCTTTTGGATAACTACCCCATCCAAAGTATATTCAAATTCAGTTTTAAAACTCCTGTTTGTAAATGTTGTAACAGTTGATTTGCCTCCATTAACCTTCATATTATTCTCTTCAACCCATTGTTGGATAGTCTCAAGGTCCCTTTGTAATTCTGAACAATCCTCAATGTTGTTTATTTCCCTATAAACAATTATGTCATCTGCATACAATCTTATTTTTGATGTTATATTGTTCCCTAAATCATTTACGTATATTAAGAAAAGTAACGGACCGATTATACTACCCTGTGCAATTCCCTTCCAAACTTTCTCTTCCTGCGATACGTTAATTCCTACTTTGACTTTCTGAAACCTTGAATTTAGAAATGTTTTTACCCAACGTGTAACCCTTACGTCCA
Source organism: Anabrus simplex (assembly GCF_040414725.1). Classification (NCBI taxonomy): domain Eukaryota; kingdom Metazoa; phylum Arthropoda; class Insecta; order Orthoptera; family Tettigoniidae; genus Anabrus; species Anabrus simplex. The sequence continues at coordinate 1,669,781,738 of NC_090265.1, forward strand.
ATCCTATTCTCTCCAATTTCTTTAATAATATTCCATGTTCCACTCTATCACAAGCTTTGGAAAGATCTATGGCTATGCAATATAACTGGCCTCCTGAATCTAACTGATCTGATATGTCCTGCTGAAATCCCACCAGTTGTGCCTCACAAGAAAATTTCTTTCTAAATCCATACTGGCTCCGCATGAACCAATTTTTATCATTACATATCCCTCTGATGTACTTTGATATTAAACTCTCCAGTATTTTACAAACTATACTGGTCAGCTGATTGGTCTGTAGTTCTCTGGTTTCCTTTTATCACCCTTTCCTTTATAAATTGGTATTATTATAGATTCCTTCCATTCCTTTGGTATTACACTATTATTTATGACATAGTCAAAGAGAAATCTTAAATAAGGCACTATGTACCACCCCATTGTCTTTAACACCTCCCCAGTAATTTGATCACTTCCTGCTGCTTTTCCTTGCTGAAGCAGTTGGATTTCTCTGAAAATATCTTCATTTGTGAACGAGAAGCTTCTTGTTTCCATCTGTGTCTGTCCCTCTGTAACTTCTGTTTCGGTTTCCAACTCCTGATAATCATCTACTGAATCTCTAAATTCCCTACTAAAGAGGTTTGCTTTCTCAGTATCTGTTAAATAGTGTTCACCCCCTTCTCCCACCATTGTAGGAATTTGGATTCCTTTTCCTTTTTGATTCCTGATATATGAATACAGCTTTTTCCATTTCCCTTTGTGGTCATTACGCTCTTGAAGAATGCCATTCATATAATTCTCTTTTGCTTCCTTTTTCACTCTATTCAGTTCCCTCATTAGCTGTTTTCTACTTTCTCTACTCTCCCTACCTTCTTTGATTTTCCTGTTTACTATTCTACATTTTCTTTTTAATTTTCTTATTTCCCTTGTATAATAAACAGGGTCTGAAGTCATTTTACCCTTCTTAACAGGTACAAATCTCTTCTCTCCTTCCCAAACGATTCCTTTGAATTTAGCCCAAAGTGTATCCACATTACTCCCTTCACTTATCCAACAACTGAATTGTGATTTAAGGTAAGTCCCAAATTCATCAACTTTAGTTTTTCTGTACAATTTCTTGCCTTGTGTGACCCTCTTATTAAGCCTTTTTGGTACCAGTCCTACATCCATTATTACAGCCTTATGGTCACCTATTCCTTCAATTACCTCAGTTTTATCAACAATTTCCCATGGTTTAACCAAGAATACATCTAGTAAGTTATTGAGACGAGTCGGTTCTTGTACTACTTGTGTAAATCCTTCCTCCCAAATTAACTTATTTGCCAGTTTCTGTTCATGGGCTTCACTTGCAGCTCCATTCCATTCAACCTCAGGCAAGTTTAGATCTCCCCCAATTATTACCACATAATTATTATTGTTTTTATGAGTATAATCTATTATTTTCTCAAATATTTCCATGTCTCTTTCCTCTCTTCCAGACCTGTATGTTCCTATAATTCCCACCTCCTTCATATTATCACAAATTAATTTTATCCCTAATATTTCATCTCTTTCATCGGTAAACCATTCATGTGAACAATATGTTTCCTTCACCAGAATAAACACCCCCCCCCCTCCCTTTTTATCTCCTCGGTCTCTACGATAAACTGTGTACCCTTCTAGAAATACTTCTCTATTACCCACCCCTTCTCTCAACCACGATTCCACTCCTATCACCACATCAGTCTCATAAGATTCCATCAATGTACTGAATTTTAATTGTTTATTTACTACACTCTGACAGTTTACCAAGAGCAATCTCAGACACCCTTCCTCCCTAAAAATTGACTGTTGCAATTGGGTAACTTGAAATTCCTTAATTTCCTGAGTTTCATTTTCTAGTTGGCTGAGCCAGCTTGAAGTACAGCTGGCTCTTTCTACTAGTTTTCCTGGTCAGTATTATAACTCAAGGGAGTTGCCTTTTTTACAGTACATATTTTATAATTAATAAAATCTAGAACAACATTTGCTATCTTTCGTTTACCTGAATTGTTTAGATGAAGGCCATGCTTTGTGTAACAGTGTCTCTCGAAACTGCTGCTATCAATTACCTGTGTATTACTGTTGGTACTGGCCTTATGTACAGATGATAGTGAAGGCTGCATTTGTTTAGTTACATGTGGTTATTGTTTGTTTTGATTCCATAGGAACGTGTGCTGTAGGCTTATAGTTCTTTTATGCAAAACGTATACGTTTATCCGTACTCTGTGTTACTATTCTATTGTTTTTTGTGATGGGTAGAACAAAGAGGTTTGGTAAATGAAAGTTTTACGGCAATTTATACATTAAAAAATCAGGCAGTAGTACTGATAGGGATGTAAACAATAGCTCTAACCTCACTCCAGTAGTTGTTCATCTGAAACAGTGGATAGGCCTAGTTCATCCAAGAGGAAACTTTCATATATACAGGCTGAGAGTAAGGATGATACATTTGAAGGTGAAGCTAGTGAAGGATATGTTGTAGTTGATATTGGTTTGTTATCTGAACTTATGAAACAGTTTGTAAAGTGTAAATATTGTGAAGGTGTTGAATGTATTAATTTGTTTGAAGACACTACAAGTAGAAAGGGACTGGCCACTAAGTTAACTATAATCTGTAGTTCATGTAGGGCTTCAGCTTCATCTATGATATCTAAGAAAGTAGATAGAGGTTATGATGTGAACATTAGACTTTTCTACAGTATGAGGTGCATAGGAAAAGGTGGTAAGTCAGCTCAGACTCTTTGTGCTATGATGGATTTGCCACCTCCACCAAGATTCTCTCTTTTTACTGACATACTTCACAATGCATTAAAGGAGGTAGCAGAGGACTCTATGCTCAGAGCAGTGAGTGAAGCAGTAGCCCTGAATGATGACTGTAAAGATATGGCTGTTGCCTTGGATGGTTCTGGGCAAAAGCGTGGTCATACATCACTGAATGGTGTGGTCACTGCAACTGCTTTAGAGACTGGGAAAGTGATTGATGTTGAATGCTTGACCAAATATTGTCATAACTGTACAAGGGATAAGGAACATAATCACAACTGTGTCAAAAACTATGATGGGTACAGTGGGGGCATGGAGAGTGAGGGTGCAATGAGAATATTTCAGAGATCAGAGACCACACGTGGTGTCAGGTACATACACTATCTGGGGGATGGTGACTCCAAGGGCTTTGTAAGGGTGAGTGAGGCAAATATATATAGCCCAGAGGTGAAAATTACCAAACTTGAATGCTGTGGCCATGTTCAGAAACGAATAGGAGCAAGACTGCGAAAGCTGCGCAAAGACATGCAAGGGAAAAAATTATCGGATGGGAAATCACTGTCTGGACGGGATCGACTAACTGATGCGCAGATTGATCTGCTGCAACAGTATTATGGAATGGCAATAAGGAGGCACACAGGGTGTACAGATGAACGTGAAATGAGGGAGGCAGTATGGGCTACTTATTTTCAAAAGTTATCGACTGATAGTAACCCGCAGCATTATCTTTGTCCAAAAGGTGCTGACTCTTGGTGTGGCTACCAAAAGTCAAAAATGACAGGAATGGAATACCATCATGAACATTCTCTGCCATTAGCTGTAATGGAAGCAATCAAGCCAGTGTACAGGAATCTAAGTGATAGGGACCTTCTTCGAAAATGCTTGCATGGGAATACCCAAAACCCAAATGAAAGTTTTAACCATTGTATCTGGGAAAGGGTACCCAAAACAGTATTTGTTGGACTGAATACTCTAAAAACAGGTGTACTGGATACAGTTATTTGCTTTAATGATGGAACTGCAGCCAGGAAAACTGTGTTGAGGAAGTTAGGCATAAATCCTGGAGAAAACTTGACAACAGCTCTTCACTCCATTGATAAACAACGACTCATGAGGGCGGAAAAAGATGCTCAGGCCCTGACTAAGGAATCAAGGACCAGGAAGAGGATGGAGATAAAGAAGAAAGAAGAAGAAAGCCAAAAACAAGCTGAATATATGGCAGGAATGTTCTAGATACTTGTCAGTGATATTTATTTTATTTCTTCATTTACTCAAACATTGAGTTTTCAGACATTCAGATGCACATTTCTCAGTAACTATTGAAGGTAAAGATCTGACTTCTTCTATGTTGTACCTTGGAACCACCCTTAGAGAGGTGAACATAAAATTATGCTACTGCAATCAAAAATATTTGAAATATAAAAATAAAATGAGTAATTTTTTATGGAAAATTAAATTATGAACTTTAATTTTTTGATAAACAGTTGGTCACTTTAAAAATAATTTTATGTTTAGTATATCAAATTTCTTGTATTATATGCTATCAAAAAATTAGGTACCAGTAAGAGTTTTACTTTTAGAGAAAAATGCACCTAAAGACAAGCATGCGTGAAACAAAATTAATTTCATATGTTTTCAAAACAAATCGATTATGAGTGATCAAATTAATTCAGGATTTTGAAATTGTACAATAACAGTCGGAAAGACACTACAAATATGTGGTATAAATTTAATTAGTATGTTATGACTAGGATCCTGGCTGTATTAGTTTAAAATTTACCCAGAATGGAATTGCCAAATGGTGGTGATTACCTGCCTTCTGTCCTTAGCAATACATCCTTAAGGGGTTTTAAATGAGAGTGTGGCCTGAAGACAAAATTATTAATTTCCCTGAATCAGTTTCACTTACGAGGTTAAAAAAAGAATTCACATGATGCTTACTCCCCGGTTATCTGGACTTTGAGCAAGAAATGACCTTAAAGCTGTACACCTCTTAGAGGTTTGGTTGCGGGGTGAAGACTGATGAAAGAAATATTCGTCCCTCCAAACCGTTTAACGTACGATGTTGTAATTTTACAAGAAGGCTGTTCTTTTCGGTCGTAGGTGTCAAATATGACATAATTCAAAATATTTCATGTAGGCAGATATGAGGGTTGTGATCGTGTAGAAGTTGTTGAATGTCTATAACTAACCAAGGCTTCACACGAAGCAATATATTGGACTGAATTACCGCCCTTATTTTATCATTATCATCAAAATATTTTGTAAACTAAGGGATTTAACTGAAATAATCTTATTATAGAAAACACGGCTGGAAGATAAATTGTTGAGACTGTGTTGTAAACGAGGACATAGAGCTAGTTACAAACAGAGGATTGTGGAGAAACTTCATAAAATCACAGAGGTTTCCGGACTGAACGCTGAGAGGCATAACCGTCTAAAATGAAGATGATCCCCAAGATTTAAAACTCTGAAAAATTACTAAAACAATTTCCACCAGATTAATACATATATCTAATTTTAAATGAGGTTTCATTTCCATTATTATCAGAGTAATTGTGGCTTCCCTCTATACACACACAATTTGTCTTAGTATATAAATAAGAAGTGGTCTTAAAATGATACGCCCCTAAGGGGTTTCACCGCGGTTTGAGGCCTGTTCACAAAAATATGACAAAAATATGGGTATATACTTTAAATCCTAGGTGTGAAATACCAAATATTTAAAAATATTCTTCCCCTAAGGGGTTAAATTGGGTTAGTTTCGGAAACGAAATTATTCATCCCTCAAAAAATGTTTGACGTAGGAAGTCGTATTTTTACAAGAAAGCTGTTGATTTATGTTCTAGGTGTCATATATGTTACTTCAAAATATTTCTCACTTAACGGATTAATTTTCAAAAGGCACAATATTCATTGTTCCTAAACTGTTTCACTTACGAACTTATATTTTACATAAATGTTGATCCGCTATGTTCTAAATTACACCCCTTCATTACTGGTTGACGTACGAAATCAGTATTTCACAGGTTGGTTGTTTCCACGTCCTAGATGTTAGATAAGACAAGACATTAAAAACATCAAATTCTATGGAATTCAAATGAGTGTTAGATCCGAAAATAATTCCTCCAAATCAGTTTGTCGTACAAACTGAGTGTGTATTTTACAGGGTCAGCCGACAGTAATCTTTCCAAAATTTAAAATTTTGAATGATAACTTTCAGCTTAAAACCGTAGCAAAGCATACATATCTTGCCAGTAAGTAAATAAATAAAAAATACATACACAAATATATGTGCAGGCGGATTAAATTCCCCGACCCGACCGGGTATCGAATCCGGGACCCTCTGAACCGAAGGCCTCAAAGCTCACCATTCAGCCAATGAGTCGGACATTTGCAGGCCTTCGTGTCAGTTTGTACCTTCAGCTTCCCTCTAACAGATGGCAGAGAAACGAGAACTGATATCGGTGACCTGTGCATACTTATTTCAGTTGACTACGACCTACGACATGGAGTCCTGAATAGAATCTTCTCCGGCTAACTCTGCCGGTTTTAAACTCATGATCCATAAATTAAGTGAAAAGTGGCTGCAGCCACAACCTTTAAGACAATGAACACTTTGAAACATAAGTTTAACCCTTTGCGGACTTATGGATCGGAGAAATGTCTGCAGCCACAACATACTTATTTTAGAGTAAACAAGCAAGTTTATAAAATGTTACGGTTTTACGTAATATAAAATTTGTATGCACTAAAAATACTCATTTCGATACCTAAAAACCCACATACTTTCCAAAATGGTGACCTTTCCAATTAATATACAATGCATAGGTTTTACATCTATCAATTACCCCAAACTACTAATTGTCAAAAAGTTGCGAAGAAATACTCAACAGGCTCTGCATCAAGTGGTAGGTTCGCCTTTATAGGTTCGGAATTATTACAGAACGTGGATTATTTAGGTTTCCTGTCATCACGTTTTACTTCCTTCCACGCGTCAACATCCGATCAACTTCCCACGCGTTCATCGCTACTGATGCTTTCATCGCTCGATTATTCTTATATACCTAGAATTTTATCCTCAAAATTACTATAATCACTGCTGGCTTCTTCTCCTAAAACTAAATTTATCTGTTCCTCATCTAAAATATTATACCGCTTTCGATTCAACCCGGAAGGGCCAGCTGGAACCTGGTCTGATGCCATGTGATCAGGCACTGGACATGCTTGTTCTCGTAGTTTATTTTGTTTTCAGATTTCCTGGTAGTTGCAAATATATTCCGCGGAGATTGCAGCAGAAGCTACCCAATGGCTCCTTGAACGAATCATTTTGGAGCCGCTGTGATATATAATCGACAAGGGACCATACAGAACGGAAAAAGTGATATGTCGACTGTATATCCACAACCGACTGTGGAAGCATATTACGCTTGTCGATTATATCGACATACGTCCGTAAATGGTTAATGCATCAAAGCGAATTAAAGTGTTTGCAGTATCTTTAGATTTTAAACGCTGTACTTTTAAACGGCACTTTAGTGCTTCAAACCAGGCTGATGACCTAAAATGGCATAGCCTCTTGATTAAAGAGCGATTCTATATTGCCATTATAAATAAAAGGCCGAAAGAACATAAATTCCTATCATAAAAGTATTTCAAGTCGTAAAGGAAAGCAAGAAGAACGATTCTGTATTGCCATTATAAATTAAAGGCTAAAAGAACACACATTCCTGTCATAAAATTATTTCAAGTCGTACAGGAAAGCAAGCCTTTAGCTGTACGATATTGATGGTGTTATTATCACAACTACGGGTCATCCAATTTTAAGCAGAATGTGAGACATAGGAACGTGACTTAAAATTCTATTTAAATAAATCACACGGTCTTCGTTTACTCAAACGAAAACAAATGTGCTCAAGTAAGAAATCAAGATAGGATATCTTGTTCTACAAGATCAGAGCGAAGAGAAAGCAGCGTGGAGCCATGCCGAAGAACAAGACAGATGGGAAAAGTTTGAAGGAATCGAGCAGCTCGAAGATTCATTACCACCAAGTTGTTGAAAGTTATCTTGTTTTATGCCAGGGCATCAATTATCTCTTGATGTTTATTTCGTTTGTTTCCAGGCCTGGTTTATTTTAACTCTTCTCGAGCAGCGCCAACTTCAAAGTTCACCAGGAAGACTTAAGTCTTAATGGCCTCGTTTAATTCGTCAACAACATTTTGTAAGAGACCTTAATACGGTCATAACTTTCACCGGCTGGCGTCGCTGTTGCTACTGGCTCTTCGACATCGAACTACAAATGAAGATTCCAGTTTCATAACACAGTAACAACTAGGAGTCGTCGCATATGATTTTTCCAGTGTTGTCTGTAATGTTAGATTTTGTCTTTCAACAGGGGTTAGTCGAGGCAGCAATCTTTGTCGTTAATCGTTTACATGGATCATCTAATGGAAGGCATATAGTGGCAGGGAAGGATTCAATTAGGTGAAAATGTAGTCAGCACTTCTGCCTATGCCGAGGACTTGGTTTTAATTGCAAATTGTGTTAAAAGCCAGCAGTCTAACATCTTAGAACATGAAAATAGTTGCAATATGTATGATATGAAAATTAGTCTCATCCATGGCTGTGACAATATGGAAGCTGCTGGGGTATGGGTGGTGCTGAGTAATGACATTCTGTGCATGACTAGTGCATCTGGGTGTTATGAAAGGTGTTGCTTATAGGGTCAGTCGTGCTGCAATAGCACTTTCTGACCCAGTGAGGAAAGCAATGGCAAACTACCTCACTCCTCGTCTTGCATAGTACGCCTCATTTTGGTGCTGCCATTGGTTTTTGCGGTTTCCTTATAATCGCATAACCTTTGGTGGTGCTATTTGAGGATCCAACCAGCCTCTGGGCTGATGACCTAACAGGCACTCAAGGCAAAAGTGATGTTAGAAGGTAAGAAAACTGATAGAATTGAATGTCAAGTTCGGAAAACAAACCTGGAGAAGGTAGATTACTTCAGGTATTTAGGATATGTATTCTCCCAGGTTCCTTTGTTCAAATCCCGGTCACTCCATGTGAGATTTGTGCTGGACAAAGCGGAGGCGGGACAGGTTTTTTACTGGGTACTCCAGTTTTCCCTGTCATATTTCATTGCAACAACACTCTCCAATATCATTTAATTTCATCTGTCATTCATTAATCATCGCCCCAGGGGAGTGTGGCAAACTTCGACAGCCGGCACAATTCCTATCCTCCCCACTAGATGGGGCTTCATTCATTCCATTCCAGACCCGCTCGAATAACTGGAAACAAGCTGTGGATTTTCATTTTTCATTTTCATTCTTCCAGGATGGTATTATATAGTCGTAATATTGAAAGATGCATTCTGAGACTTCATAGAGGGAGGTCCGTTTACTGCCTGTCTGGGTGGGGAGAAGGGAGTAGTAGGGGTAAGATTGCCATGGAAACGCGGGTGTACCCACTGCGGTTGCCATGGAGATAAGCCGCTGGCCGGCTTGTGTTGCTTGGATTTGGTAGATGTCTAACTTCTGAGTTGTGTGTAACATAACACAGCTATTTGAAGGAACAAGTGAGCTGGAAGCGAAGGGGAGAAGAAAGGAATGCACGAATGTGGCAACACCGTGCAATGGCACGTACAATTCTCCTCCCTCCAGCCCTGTCGGTCAAAACACTTCCTTTAATATTACGGGTATAGAAAGTGAGATAGAATGAAGGTGAAACAAGGTTAAAGCAGTGAGTTTGGAGTTGCGATAAACAGTATTCTCTAAGAAGGAAGTCAGCTCACGGTGAAGCTATCTTCGAAATGGTCTGTTTTCAGGCCAACTTTGCTTTACGGAAGTGAAAGATGGGTAGACTCAGGATATCTTATTCATAAGTTAGAACTAATAGACCTAAAGGTAAAGAGAATGATTGCTGGTATAACCAGGTGTGAACAATGGCAGGAGGGTACTAGAAATGAAGAAATAAAGGCTAACCTAGGAATGAACTCAATTGACGAAAGTGTACGCATAAATCGGCTTCGGTGGTGGGGTCATGTGAGGCGAATTGAGGAAGATAGGCTACTTAAGAAAATAATGGAGGGTAAGAGAAGTAGAGGGAAACCAAGACTATAACGGTTAGATTTACTTTCTAATTATTTAAAGATAAGATGTTCGGAAATAAACGAGGCCACAGAGCTGGTACGACCAGCAAATTGAGGATAGTGAGGGCATTTAGTAGATTCACAGAAGCTTGCAGACTGAACGCTGGAAGATGTGACAGACTAAAATAATAATAATAATGAAGATGGAGTGATGCGTATCAAAATTAATCTTCTAAACAACACGAATTGATTTCTGAAATAGAGAGAAGAGAAAACGCATAAGGCAACATGGGCCGAGAAATACCTAATTGTGGAGTTATTCGACCTTTTCTTGATCATCACGCTCTACTAACTTAAAGCCCCTCCACTTTTACGTTTGAAGATATGTAACATTTTCGTGTATTCAATTGCTGTTGGTGATGAACTAACTCTCCGTGTGAGGAATGTGGCACCCTACCAGACAGTACACACTATTAGGCATTTTTTCTGTCGTGCTCGACACTCAGTGAGAGAATTGAATGATGGGACGCATTTTTCCCAACCAGTAATGTCAGGATTGATGTAGTTTTATATAATTTTACCACCGGCAGGAGGCAGAAGGAGGTCACTTTGAACATTTCATCTGATACGTGAACAAAATGTTTCAGCTGGAGTTATAGACAGTGTAACAGTGTTGGGAGTAGCGGATTGCACTAACGTTAATAAAGGCCGGAACTATGTAATTATGCATCTACGCACCCATATTTTCATAATTATTTTCCCTTCTCTTTACGTGAGTAATCCATTCCTGACATTTTTCCGTTTATGTTCAGGTCGTGACTTATGCCTCCATTTGTTAATTTATATAATCCAGTGCAAACATTAAGTTTGTGTAAGAATTTCTTATGAGCTACCTGCTGTCTGAGTTTATTTTTGAATGATAGGACACACTTTTCACAACCAGTAATGCGAGGATTAGCGTAGTTTTATAGAATTTCATCAACGGATTTTCTGGTTTTCTTCTTCAGTGTGCGATAAATTGTCAATAGAAGGGCGCAAAGAACCAATTTAAAAAAAGAACATTGATTATTTGCTAAAAAGGTGCAAAGGTTGAAGGAGTATTATATATAATCAGAGCTAGGTCCAGAGAAGTGCGTAAAGGGTTTTTATGTCCATCAAAAGATGACAAAGGTTTTAAGTTTCCAAGCTTTAACACATATAAGGTGCAATGTGGCATTCATTTCTTTTGATTAGCGTTCCTTTTTCTGGAAGCAAATGGGTTATTTGAAAGTATAAAATAACAGTTTCTTGTTAGTTGGCATAGCTTCCGTCCTTGTGATCCTGATTTTACTCTCATGTAAAACAGGGAAAATAGTCACACATACATATGTTTCCAGTGATCTCCATGATACATCGAATATTTCCTAATCTGTCATCGTCAGCTATGACTCATCGGAATATTAGCATGTGTCCATCTGAAAGAATGATACAAGAGATTGTGATTGGCCTTAAGTTAAAAGTTCTGGAAAACAGGAAACACGTAATGGACATACAATCTGCAGTATTACAAATTAGCTTCTTTATATGCTCCCTCTCACTCGAAAGAAAGAAATAACGATTTGAAGGCCATGATTCTATTTGGTGAAGCAAGAACGCAAAGAATAGTATTTGCACATCTGTGACAATAATTGTACAAAGCAGATATGGCATATTAGCAAAACTTGGCACCTTTCGTAAATTGTGATTTTTGTTTATTTCTCACTGAAGTAATTTTAACTTCATCGTCAATCTATTTTTAAAGGTCGATCAAAATGTGTTATTTGATCCTTTAACTCAAAAAATAAATCCTCTAAATCCCTTAACTGTTCTTCGGAGACAATTTCTTAACAATAAATTACTGTTCATAAATTTCGTACTTTGCACCCTTCTACTGATAATTATCGAATTTATTGTACACTCCGAAAAACATTACATTTCTTTGCAACTGTCTGAGGGATTTCCTTGTAATTTGACACACAAACTCGCGAGCAAACAATCTGGCCGTTACCCGGAGATCGAAATAGTGTTTTATCTTCCGTGCGGGTTGCGCATTTACCTAACTAACCTTTGATTCCGCCCTGCCTTTACTCCTCTCCATCATGAGTTTGTAGTAAATCTGGAGAAACAAATATGAACCACTGAACGATGTTACATTCGGTGGTAAATGAAGGGTGGGTCAGAAGTATCCTTCCTTAATGAAATGTGCTATGGCTGGGGGGAACAGTGAGATGGGTATGGACTAATGTGACATGATTAGAGGATATATCGTAGAGGGAGGGGTGGGTGCTACGCTCCACTCAAATTTTTGACGAGATGTAAGCAGCTTTGAAAAATTTTCTTCCATTATTTTTCAAAAAACGGAATATCCCACAATGTGGGAACAAAAACAGATATACTTTTCACTTGTGTTCAAAACAGTTTTCTCCTTTAGGATGAACCCCCACAAAATGTATTTATTTATTTATTTATTTATTTATTTATTTATTTATTTATTTATTTATTTATTTATTTATTTATTTTGGATAGTTAGTTAGTTAGTTAGTTAGTTAGTTAGTTAGTTAGATCCGGGATTTTTGGTAGCAATAGGTTGGAATGCAAACTAAGTTGGTTAGTAGGCAACGTCGTTCTGCCCACTCTTCCATAATGTAGTGAGAGTAACATTAATTCTATGGGTTATGATAGGCCGTACCCCTAATGCTTATGCAAATCTCATAACATTGCCTTTGTGCAGGTCAGAGTGAATTTGTTACTCGCTTCAGTAAATTCGCATTCAAATATATGCCTATTACTGCCTACAATTCCGGGTTCTAGTTATTTTTTTTCGTTACTACTCCTCAGGATCACCAGTGACGTTCAGCGTGCTTTCTTTCTTCCCTGTGGCTCTCCACACTCTCGCTCCTCCTGTATCTCTCTGCTTCCGTGATCTGAATCTTAATCCTGGTGTGTGTCGATCCATTAATGACCTTCCACCAGTCTCTTGCAGCCGGACATATCTTGTACTGCCATCTATAGATTATTTTCCTTTATACCAATTGATTTCCAATCCTCCTGACTTCCTACAGCCAATCATTTCCCGTTAAGCATGTCGTGCCTCATATCTTCTTCGTAAACCTGTTGACATACATCATCATCATCAGGTATCTTGTCTAGATATATTGTACAGTACCCTCAATTCACCTTGTATTTTTCTGTCCCATACATATCACAGATCTTTCTTTTCTCCTTCTACAACCGTATCCAAGCTTTCTTACCCAATATCAGGGTCTCTGTTACATACAACACTGCGTTCCTCTCGGTCGCCTACAATGTCGCAGTTTGGCGTTCCTCCGAAGATTCTTTCTTCCTGTAATTAGTCGCGCATAGTACTGTATTTTCTGCACCCTTGACAGATAAACATTCCCACCTTTCTCGGCGATACTGAAAAAAATGTTAGAACTGCCGCAATTTGCGCCATATATTTGTGGGGTTCAAAATCAAACTGGGCCAAGTTCACTAGTGGTCGGTTTCCTAATGCAATGTAGGACTAAAAATACATCCATTTATTCACTGCCATAGCAAACTAAATCCATAACTCATTTGCTACTTCATAGAGGGAAGCACTTCCTGTGCAAGATGAATGTTACTCAGCATTTGTCGTAGCCATAGGGATCAAAGTCCATTAATCGACAGACCATCATTGTTTGTATGTGTTTTATGTCTGCCGATGAAGATTAGTGTATGTCCCTAATTCATCATCTGACGCATTATGTGATGCGTAACAAGGTAAGTCAACAGACATTTTTACTAGTGCTATTATTTTGCAGAATGAAGATACAGCTTTGTTCATTTTAAAGTGATCATGATGAATAGAGGGGAATTCTTGTCAGCAAAGGCTTTAGAGGAAGCAATCACCAATTGAAAAAAGACTGCTAATGGTCAAGCTTTCAAGTGGCTAAAAATAAGGTGGTTAAGAATTATGAAAAATTCCACTTTAAAATGTTTTATAATGATAATGTTATTTGCCTTACGTCCCACTAACTTCATTTACGGTTTTCGGATACGCCGAGGTGCCGGAATTTAGTCCCGCAGGAGTTCTTTTACGTGCCAGTAAATCTAAAGACACGAGGCTGACGTTCAAATGTTTTTCAAGGAAACTCCGAATGAAGATATACCTTTCTTGGAGGTGAACCTTGTGCTAAACAAAATTGCAGGACGATAATTATTATCACTGTTATTCAAAATCGTCCATATGGAATTCAACGCAGAATCTCTGTAACTAAGAAGAAAATAAGAAGAACATGAAAGACCTCTTGCCGTATACAAGGTGGTCGGAAATAACGTGAACTGGGTATATTATGAGCGTTAAGTGTTTGGTCATACTGATAAATCATTTCAAGAAATTTATTCGATATCTCGTGCCGATGTAATTTTATCAGCTTTTGAAGTTAGCCAATCAGATCACTTCGCGGGCGAATTTAAATGGGCTTTGCGAGGTGATGCTGCTGGATCTGCGCGTGGGTTAGACGGGCTTGAGAGACATGACGGGAAATCAGCACTAAACACTAACATTCAGTGAGTGTCGCCGTAGCGTATTTGCTAAGGTGCGATTGTGTGTCAGCATCGAGGTCCGTGTTCAAAACCCTCCCATGGCGATTCGTGCTCTCAAGCCGGTCTTAGGCCACGTATTGGTTTAGCAACGCAGTCGGGCAAAGCCCATTTGAATTAGCTGAAGAGACCTGAATGGCAATTGATAAAATGACAACGGGGTGAGATAGAGCATTATTTTTTTTGAAATTATCTATCAGTATGACCGACTCTCTAACGCTCGTATACCCGGTCATGTTGTTTCCGACCATCCTGTATACCTTCAGTTCATCATCAATCCTTCAAGAGGTTCGAACCCCACTGTCGGCAGCCCTGAAGATGGTTTTCCGTGGTTTCCCATTTTCACACCAGGCAAATGCTGGGGATGTACCTTAATTAAGGCCACGGCCACTTCCTTCCCATTCCTAGGCCTTTCCTATCACATCGTCGCCATAAGATATATCTGTGTCGGTGCGACGTAAAGCAAATAGCAACCTCTTCAAGAATCTCCCAGATGAGATTACTAGAAGGTCAGGTGATATTTTAAAGAACGAAGGTCACAATGATGAGTTTGTGTACACTGATTAAGTTGAATTTTGATGATATGGTTATGTGAAAAAATGTCAAAATATCTCTATTTTTCTATTCAATTATGTTGTAAGCACAAATAATGGTCTGGCTGCGATGTATATCATAATGTTAAATTGAACATTTCAATACATTGCTTAAATATTGTGATTTCTGTTTCATCCAATAAATTAAAATTCACAACCAGAGTGAATCAAGTCCACTTTTCTCTTTTTTACAAAATGAATGAAGGGTTAATATCTCCACATTTCGTGTGTATGCGAAAATCTAAGTTAGGAAGTATCGTAATTACAACACATTTCGTAAAATTAATTTAAATTTCAAAGAATTAATTATGAGCCAAAATATTTAGGACTAAATTTCTTTTGATTTCAGTACAAACATAAGAATATTTTTAAAAAATTTACGACAGTAAGAAAGGCTATGTAATTGATCCCATAGTCAGAATAGAGCATCGCACCGGCCAGCATTTATATTCCGTATATATTCCAGTTGTCCGCCTCTGTGCTGTAGTGGTTAGCGTGATTAGCTGCCACCCCTGGAGGTCCGGGTTCGATTCCCGGCTCTGCCACGAAATTTGAAAAGTGGTACGAGGGCTGGAACGGGGTCCACTCAGCCTCGGGAGGTCAACTGAGTAGAGGTGGGTTCGATTCCCACCTCAGCCATCCTGGAAGTGGTTTTCCGTGGTTTCCCACTTCCCCTCCAGGCAAATGCCGGGATGGTACCTAACTTAAGGCCACGGCCGCTTCCTTCCCTCTTCCTTGCCTGTCCCATCCAACCTTCCCATCCCTCCACTAGGCCCCTGTTCAGCATAGCAGGTGAGGCCGCCTGGGCGAGTTACTGGTCATTCTCCCCAGTTGTATCCCCCGACCCAAAGTCTGAATCTCCAGGAGACTGCCCTTGAGGCGGTAGAGGCGGGATCCCTCGCTGAGTCCGAGGGAAAAACCGACCCTGGAGGGTAAACAGATTACGATATATTCCAGTTAATGTCCTAATAAGCAATGTATTATTCTTTAATATTACTTTTTGTGTTTTAAAATGTTAATGCTGTACATGGGGTATACTGTATACTGTGATATTAATTGTTATTAATTGTGATACTTTTATTTATGTAGTTAATATTTGTCCTTATGGCAATTCAGAATGCCTAGAAAGTCATTCAGTTTTTCAATAAAAAGGATTAGATTAACATTAGTTTAGAATAGATTAGAGTTAGGCTAGGTGACTTTAAGTAATAATTATTTGTAATTTGACTTTGTCTCACAAAGAATGCAGCTGTAATTGGGACGAAGTTCCTGTAGCATGCAATAACTTAAATTAAATTACATTAAATTAGACTATTCCAAACGGACTTGGTTCACTTTGGTTGAGAACCCTTCATATTATATTGGTATATCCCCTTAACAACAAAACTACAGTGAAATTCTCATTACAACAATTTTTGTATTTTTTATAGCAAAACCTTGAGTTCTGTCAACTTCCACAACACTGCTATGTTGGCCATCATATATGAGATGTTGAAAGGAACTTACCATCTTCACTGTTCTGGTGTGTTGTTGTTTGAGCCATGTCCATAGACTGGTTTGATGCAGCTCTGCATGCCACCCTCCTGCCTCCCTACATGCTAGCTCTCCTGTGCTAACCTTTTCATTTCTACGTAACTATTGCATCCCACATCTGCTCTAATCTGCTTGTCATATTCAAACCTTGGTCTACCCCTACCGTTCTTACCACCTACACTTCCTTCAAAAACCAACTGAACAAGTACTGGGTGTCTTAAGATGTGTCCTATGATTCTATCTCTTCTTCTCGTCAAATTTTGCCAAATCGATCTCCTCTCACCAATTCGATTCAGTATCTCTTCATTCGTGATTCGATCTATCCATCTCCCCTTCAGCATTCTTCTGTAACACCACATTTCAAAAGCTTCTATTCTATTTCTTTCTGAGCTACTTATCGTCCATGTTTCACTTCCATACAATGCCACGCTCTACACGAAAGTCTTCAAAAACATCCTTCTAATGCCTATATCAATGTTTGAAGTGAGCAACTTTCTTCTTGCTTGTGCTAGTCTGCATTTTATGCCCTCATTACTTCTGTCAT
The DNA here is from genome assembly GCF_040414725.1 of Anabrus simplex. Classification (NCBI taxonomy): domain Eukaryota; kingdom Metazoa; phylum Arthropoda; class Insecta; order Orthoptera; family Tettigoniidae; genus Anabrus; species Anabrus simplex. Next base: position 1,669,798,861 of record NC_090265.1, read on the forward strand.
CGTTAGTTATTTTACTACCCAAGTAACAATATTCACCTACTTCCTTTAAGACTTCATTTCCTAATCTAATATTTCCTGCATCACCTGCCTTCGTTCGACTGCACTCCATTACTTTTGTTTTGGACTTATTTGTTTTCATCTTGTACTCCTGACCCAAGACTTCATCCATACCATTCAGCAACTTCTCGAGATCTTCTGCAGTCTCAGATAAAATAACGATATCATCGGCAAACCTCAAGGTTTTGATTTCCTCTCCTTGGACTGTGATTTCCTTTCCAAATTCCTCTTTGATTTCCTTTACTGCCTGTTCTATGTAAACATTGAAAAGGAGGGGGGACAAACTGCAGCCTTGCTTTCTTTTCAAAGCCCTCGATTCTTACCACTGGAGACTGATTTTTATACAGATTGTAGATAATTCTTTGTTATCGGTATCTGATCCCAATCATCTTCAGAATTTCAAATAGCTTGGTCCAATCAACATTATCTAATGCCTTTTTCTAGATCTACGAATTGCTATATACGTGGGCTTATCCTCCTTGAGTGGATCCTGTAAGATCAGACGTAAAGTCAGGATTGCTTCACGTGTTCCTACATTTCTTCTGAAGCCAAATTGATCTTCTCCCAACTCAGCTTCAACTTGTTTTTCCATTCTTCTGTAAATAATACGTGTTAAAATTTTTCAGGCACGAGATATTAAACTAATGGTTGCAGTAGTTTTCACACCTGTCAGCAACGGCTTTCTTGGGAATAGGTATAACCACATTCTGCCGAAAATCGGATGGGACTTCTCCTGTCTCATATCTTACACACTAAATGGAATAAGCTTGCTATGCTGGTTTCTCCTAAGGCAGTCAGTAATTCAGAGGGAATGTCATCAATTCCAGGTGCCTTGTTCCTATTTACTGTAGGTCGCTGGCGTATGCAATAATATTTCCTCCATCTTAATCCAAGAGTTTAATCTGGGGAATGATATCTAACAAATTTTGATGCTGGATTATTCGTTGTAGGTATTTCCATGATGGGAATATAGTTCTGGAATGATGAAATTCCACATATTTTGTTTATTTTCAACATTATCTCATTCAGTAAGCGAGATTGTCGTTTTAGTGGAAGTAGCAACATTAACATATTATGTAACAGCTATGAATGGCGACTCTGTATATGTTACCCATCAGACAAATTAAGATATTCATTTCAAATTTCCAGTTACTTTTCACGTAGTATCTTCAGCTATCGAGGACAGACTTGCATATCAGTGTATGTACAGGCTGGTTCAAATTGACCAAACGAAATCACCAAAAGTGTGAAAGGTAGCATCGAAATAACCATATTAAATGTAGAAATACACACTCAACTACCACATTTGTCACGTCGGTTTAATTTGGCATGTGAATTTTTAGTGGTTGAGTCATAACGAACATACTTACATGCTAACGTAATACACGCCTCGATTGATCACCTCCTTTCTTCATCTGTGATCATGTCTGTTTACATTCGATAAAAAGATGTCCTAGAACTACGCACCACACTTTACAATATCTGAGTATCCCTAGTTCAAATTTACTTCCTACGACAATCCAGTGTTCTCCCTAGGGCCATTTTAGTGGTCGTACGGCCCTGGTAACATAACCTAGATATGTGCTAGTCACATAATATTAATACATATTTGAGTCATTGGGTATTCTAAATTTAAATACTGTAATTTTTTATTTAAATGATGAATCTTCATTATTGTCAGCATAATTGCATTAATGGCATCGAAGTTGAAATGTTTAGCTTGACTATCATGTATACAATATCGTGCGCGAGCGGTGTCTCGATTAGTGTGGAATCGCATGCGAGTACTCGATTCCACATGACATCACGAACCCGTATGGCTTTCCACAACAACCGAGTGGTAAGTTCCGGTGTTACGTGATTATGAATGAGCAGTAGAACTCCAGAAGTTCAAAATACTCATGTGTTGGTCCTGATTCGTGATCAGTTGATAACATAAACATACTTCAATTTTGCAGTTAATGTTCACCTGTCTGATATTATTGTCAATGCCCTGAGGGGAGTAAATTGAAATTTTATCATATTCCTTTTGCATGGTATTTCCCACCCAGTTACTTATTCCTTGCCGCCCAGCTGCCGAAAATTTCTGTTGAGAACACTGCAATCTCTTTCATATCCTGCCAATTTTTCTGTTATAATGACATGACTATGTTTTGGAGCTGGAGTTCTATCTGAAATGTCATCAATTTCCCGACACCATTTAACCATGGCAACCAGTGTTGGTCATCTTTGTGTACTAGGTCAGTAACGTCATCTATACGTTGCTATAAGAATGAAAGCTGTTAGTTAGTTATATTCTTTATACGGAAGCTCCTATAGCTCATTCCATGTTAAGAAAAGAGTATTGCTCTAATGACAGCAGTGTTGCCATATCGAACGGCGCTGCTCAACAGCATCATGGGCAAACCATGATACTGGTGAAACTCAGAACTAAAGTTCAAAGTAAAAGAAAAAAGAAACTAAGTTGAAATTTATTATTTTGAAATGTAGGGTACAGATGTTGTAGGACCGGGAGAGGTCTTATTTAGGTTTTTACAGCAACATGAATAAACTACTGCACATAGAAAACCTCAGTATTGAAGTTCAAGGCAAAGTGGGAAAAAATAATCATGTAATTTTAATAGGCTCGGGGTGGGGGCATGCTGTTAATTGCTTTTAATAAATTTGCCCAGGCAATGTCGGGTACTACTGTGCCGTCATATTGCCCCAAGAAAAGAATGGTAACATTTAAATGCGTTCGTGAAAAAGTGGAAAAAATGTGGCCAAAATAAAAAGCGCTTAAGAAGCAAAAGCTAAATAACAAAACCAGGAACAGATAAAAATCATAGCGAATTTCTGTATCAGTACAAGTCATGCTGTGATGTATCGCTGCACACCACACCACCAAAATCTTCAGTAACAACTGTTGTACAGTACAATAATATTAGAAAACATACTAAATAAATAGACGACTTCTCTTCAACAATGACAAGCTGCCGGCGATTCGCAACGTAACGGATTACGCGAAACATATACCATACCAGACCAACTCGGAATGAAGATGAAGGAACGCAACGTAACGGATTACGCGTAACATGTACCGTACCGGACCAACTCAGAAGGAAAATGAAGGAAGGCAACGTAACAGATTACGCGTAACATATACCATACCAGACCAACTCGGAATGAAGATGAAGGAACGCAACGTAACGGATTACGCGTAACATGTACCGTACCGGACCAACTCAGAAGGAAAATGAAGGAAGGCAACGTAACGGATTACGCGTAACATGTACCGTACCGGACCAACTCAGAAGGAAAATGAAGGAAGGCAACGTAACAGATTACGCGTAACATATACCATACCAGAGCAACTCGGAAGGAAAATGAAGGAAGGCAACGTAACAGATTACGCGTAACATGTACCGTACCAGAGCAACTCAGAAGGAAAATGAAGGAAGACAACGTAATGGATTACGCGTAACATGTACCGTACCAGAGCAACTCGGAAGGAAAATGAAGGAAGGCAACGTAACGGATTACGCGTAACATGTACCGTACCAGACCAACTCGGAAGGAAAATGAAGGAAGGCAACGTAACGGATTACGCGTAACATGTACCGTACCGGAGCAACTCAGAAGGAAAATGAAGGAAGGCAACGTAACGGATTACGCGTAACATGTACCCTACCGGAGCAACTCAGAAGGAAGATGAAGGAAGGCAACGTACCGGATTACGCGTAACATATACCGTACCAGAGCAACTCAGAAGGAAAATGAAGGAAGGCAACGTAACGGATTACGCGTAACATGTACCGTACCGGAGCAACTCAGAAGGAAAATGAAGGAAGGCAACGTAACGGATTACGCGTAACATGTACCGTACCGGAGCAACTCAGAAGGAAAATGAAGGAAGGCAACGTAACGGATTACGCGTAACATGTACCGTACCGGAGCAACTCAGAAGGAAGATGAAGGAAGGCAACGTACCGGATTACGCGTAACATATACCGTACCAGAGCAACTCAGAAGGAAAACGAAGGTAGGTAACGTAACGGATTACGCGTAACATGTACCGTACCAGAGCAACTCAGAAGGAAGATGAAGGAAGGCAACGTAACGGATTACGCGTAACATGTACCGTACCAGAGCAACTCGGAAGGAAAATGAAGGAAGGCAACGTAACGGATTACGCGTAACATGTACCGTACCAGAGCAACTCGGAAGGAAAATGAAGGAAGGCAACGTAATGGATTACGCGTACCATGTACCGTACTGGAGCAACTCGGAATGAAAAGGAAGGAAGGAAACAGAGCGATGGTTGTTCCCGTCATTGTGCTTCCTCCCTGCGAAAGTATTTATTAAACAGAGAATATTAAGTAATTATTTCAATAACAAAAAAGCACCGAGCTCGATAGCTGCAGTCGCTTAAGTGCGGCCAGTATCCAGTATTCGGGAGATAGTGGGTTCGAGTCCCACTGTTGGCAGCCCTGAAGATGGTTTTCCGTGGTTTCCCATTTTCACACCAGGCAAATGCTGGGGCTGTGCCTTAAATAAGGCCACGGCCGCTTCCTTCCCACTTCCAGCCCTTCCCAGTCCCATCGTCGCCATAAGACCTATCTATGTCGGCGCGACGTAAAGCAGCTTGCAAAAAAAAAAAAAAAAAAAAAAAAAAAAAAAAAAAAAAAAAAAAAAAAGCAAAGTCATCTCCGTACGGGGGTTAAAGTTAAAGGCTTCCACCATTCGTAACCTCGGCACGTGAAGGGGTTAAGTGGTTAGCTCTACGCCCGGCCGCCTTTGCCCCCAGGAATTAACCTGGTACTCATTTTTGGTGTAGGCTGAGTGAACCTCAGGGCCATATGCACCTCCGGAAGTGGAAATCTCGTTTTTTAAATTTTACGACTTCCTGACGGGGATTCGAACCCACGTCTTTCCGGGCGAACCGAGCACGCCTTTACCGCCTCGACCAGGCAGCCCCTAATTATTTTAATAACTCACGGGCAAAAACATGCCTCATCTATTTTCTTTCATAATGCAAAATAAGGTACATTATAATTTCCTTAATCGCAAAGAATTATGAGTGTCTAAGAGCGGGTGTGTTCACTCCTTGTAGATCCATAAGAGAAGTACTGTTTTCTTAACATGAAATTATAGTTCGATTTCAGATGATAAGGAATTTCTACATGAAGTGCTTCTCGCTAAGCAACACACACTAATGTGGACGGAGGACAGGTACGTATATAGATCACTCACTATGCAAAAAAAAAAAAAAAAAAAAAAAAAACCTCATTGTCGCTCCTTTATGCAAACAGTAATCAGGTAAGTATTTCGGATTTGGCGCTGTATCCCTTTAATATGTCCCCTGAAATGTTATAAATCCTTGCTGCTTTTCTAGCTTTCAAATTTTGTATCTTTTTGTAAATGTCTTTGTTATTATTGGTAAGTTTCAGTAATTCGCTATAATTAGTCACTTCTCTGTCTGAACATTTTAAATATGTCCAACTAGCTTTACAAACAGCTGACTGAATACTTCTGCCTTCTGTAAATCCTCACATATACACTTCCCTTGTTCCTTAACGAACCCACAATGTCCTTCCTGGAAGTATAGGATGTTCTTAATTATTATCCATTCTGTCATGTTGTTTTTGTTGTTGTTGTAAGTCATGGTGCAAAATGTTGAAATACTTAAGGTACGTGTGAATTTTTATATGACGGTGTTGTAATGTTAAGCTGGTAGTAACCTCAACCTATAGCATTGTAAGCCGTCCGGCTCCAAGCCTAAAGGGTTAGCGTGCTGGCCTTTGGTCACAGGGGTCCCGGGTTCTGAGTGTGTGTGTCGTCTTCATCATCATCATCATCATCATCATCATCATCATCACCACCACCACCACCACCACCACGACGCGCAGGTCGCCTACGGGAGTCAAATCAAAAGACCTGCATCTGGCGAGCCGAACTTGTCCTCGAGCACTCTCAGCACTAAAAGCCATTCGCCATTTCATTTTTCATTGTAAGCTGTAGTGTTAAGCACTGGAAATAGTGAATTTGTATATGATGATGCTGGATTTAGAATGTTAAACTAGTAGTATTTCTATGTCCACCTCTGTGGTGTAGTGGTTAGCGTGATTAGCTGCCACCCCCGGAGGCCCGGGTTCGATTCCCGGCTCTGCCACGAAATTTGAAAAGTGGTACGAGGGTTGGAACGGGGTCCACTCAGCCTCGGGAGGTCATCTGAGTAGAGGTGGGTTCGATTCCCACCTCAGCCATCCTGGAAGTGGTTTTCCGTGGTTTCCTACTTCTCCTCCAGGCGAATGCCGGGATGGTACCTAACTTAAGGCCACGGCCGCTTCCTTCCCTCTTCCTTTCCTACCCCTTCCAATCTTCCCATCCCTCCACCAGGCCCCTGTTCGGCATAGCAGGTGAGGCCGCCTGGGCGAGGTACTGGTCATACTCCCCAGTTGTATCCCCCGACCAAGAGTCTGAAGCTCCAGGACACTGCCCTTGAGGCGATAGAGGTGGGATTCCTCGCTAAGTCCGAGGGCAAAACCGAACCTGGAGGGTAAACAGATGATGATGATGATGATGATGATGAAACTAGTAGTATTTCTATGGAATTGTTGTTGTAGGTAATTACGTTTTAACTTTAATTTATTATCAAACTACTGCAATTTATTAATGCCAACGGAATATTTCCCAACTGCGATGTATTTTAATAATAATAATAATAATAATAATAATAATAATAATAATAATAATAATTGCAATGCAATGTCGCCGAAGCTTCCCTTCTTAGTCATTTATTCTTCTTCTTAATCTGTTTACCTTCCAGGGTCTGTTTTTCCCTCGGACTCAGCAAGGGATCCCACTTCTACCGCCTCAAGGGCAGTGTCCTGGAGCTTCACATTCTGGGTTGGGGGATACAACAGGGAAGGGTGAAGGTACATCCCCCAGGTGGCCTCACCTGCTATGATAACAGGGGCCTTGTGGGGGGGGATGGGAAGTTTGGAAGCGATAGACAAGGAAGAGGGAGGGAAGCGACCGTGGCCTTAAGTTAGGTACCATTCCGGCATTTGCCTGGAGGAGAAGTGGGAAACCACGGAAAACCACTTTGAGGATGGCTGAGGTGGGAATCGACCCGCCTCTACTCAGTTGACCCTCCGAGGATGAATGGGCCCCGTTCCAGCACTCGTACCACTTATCAAATTTCGTGGCGGAGCCGGGAATATAACCCGGGCCTCCGGGGGTGTCAGCTAATCACACTAACCACTACACCACAGAGGCTGATTAGTCGTTTATGAACGAACCGGTTCAGAGGGTCCCGGGTTCGATTCCCGGCCGGGTCGGGGATTTTAACCTCAATTGGTTAATTCCAATGGCACGGGGGCTGGGTGTATGTGTTGTCTTCATCATCATTTCATCCTCATCACGATGCGCAGGTCACCTACGTGAGGCAAATAGAAAGACCTGCACCTGGCGAGCCGAACCCGTCCTGGGATATCGCGGCACTAAAAGCCATACGACATTTCAACGAACCAAACAAGTTCTAAGTGACTATTCATACTGTGATCATAGCCACGGGATATTCGTGGAATCTGAACCACGGTATTACGACATTTATTTCAAAATTACCGCATGCATTTACCGGAATTTGAACCAGGGCCACAATTATAATCCGTCCATAGTTATTAAACGCTCGGGAATTAATCATTCTGACCTTGTCTGAAATATATGTAAGGTTTATCATGCAGCTGTATGAACAAGTTGCACGTGTGATTATATTGCCATTTCACAGTAACAATTTTATCAATTGAACATGTCAATTACATCGTGGCTTATATATCACCTGTATCGGTGTGGAGTGGCCGACATCAAAATTACCATCAAACCTTGATTTATCTAGCAATACATCAATAACTGTTCTCTAATTACTGGTGTTACCAGTTCCTGTGTGCAACAAATAACCGACTGACAAACCTGGAGACAGGCTCACCTTATACAGCCATGACATATGTGGAGATGACCGGATAAGGCAGCGAACAACTTGTCCACTCTTACGACACGTTCTGACTGGTGTTCTTATTATGTTATCTGAGATGGAGACATTATAACTGACATTACTTATTAACGCTGGAACTAGATGATAACTTTACAGATGGAAATTATAAACTGGAAATGAAGCTGAAGTATATTTTGGTATGAGAATAAGTATTTTATTTGCAACTTGTGGTAGACGTACCATCGTGCATATGGTAAAACTTACTCACTTCTCCGCAAAACATACGATCCGGTCTGAGAAAAGGGATAAAACTACGGAACTCTTAATTTTACAGCATAGCGAAAAAAAAATCCTGACCCGAGTGAAATATATGATTTCCAGATATATGCGAGGACAAAAACATTTCTGTGTAAACAGTTGTCAATAAATACTTTTAAAATGTTATTTTATTAAGGACTGCATGGCTCGAAAGATGATCGCCAGTTCACAATGGAGATTAAACATTGCCGAATTCGCGTGGGAGATTTTGGAATTAATTGCAACTGCTCCCAAGCAACATGACTTTCTCATTTCAGGAGCTCTCGTTGTGAAAATGGGAGCCAACGCCATCATAATTATGCTTCATTACTATCTGCAGAACTACGGCTATGCAGAAACTCACGTATATCTTCATGATGAAATAATAGCAGTTCAATATGGGTGAAGAGGTGAAGAGAATATATATATATTATTATTGTTAATAAATTGTTATTTTTGATAGTATTAAATATGTGTTGTATAAAATTTATAGCACCTATTCAATCACCAACAAAAATCTCGTAATATTTTCTAAGATATTTAAGGATTAATATAGCTTTAAATCAATTTTCCCTGACACTTCCTGTTTTGTGATGTTAACGTTAAATCTATACAAAATGATCAACTATATTTTTTATATAAAAGAGCAAAGTTTTTAATGTTCAAAATTTAATTCCGAATCAGAATCAAACAAAACAGAAAATTGAAGGTCCAATTTTCTAGCAGGGGTCACATATGGGTTCACTAGTGGCCTAAAGCAGCAATGGAATAACTGTTGTGTAATAATAAATTAGACAAAAGAAAAGTGAATTAAGAGTTCAGCTACATCAGGTCGATTTGCTCTGGGTGATTTCCGACAAAAGAGTAGCGTTACAAAAATTTTGCAAAGTTTCATTTGGGAAGACTTGGGAGAAAGAAGACGAGCTGCTCGACTAAGTGGTATGTTCCGAGCTGTCAGCGGAGAGATGGCGTGGAATGACATTAGTAGATGAATAAGTTTGAGTGGCGTCTTTAAAAGTAGGAAAGATCACAATATGAAGATAATGTTGGAATTCAAGGGGACAAATTGGGGTAAATATTCGTTTATAGGAAGGGAAGTTAGGGATTGGAATAACTTACCAAGGGAGATGTTCAACAAATTTCCAATTTCTTTGAAATCATTTAAGAAAAGGATAGGAAAACAACAGATGGGTTATCTGCCAACTGGGCGACTGCCCTAAATGCAGATCAGTATTGATTCATTGATTTATTGAGTGTTCTCACCTGTTTGTTTTGCCTTTAGCATACATAACTTGCATAACCCTCAGAGTTGTTATTTATCAATCAATCACTACTGTTGTTTATTGAATATACTAATAATTTGAACCCTATTTCACGTGAGTATCTTAAGGTTACAGTTTTTATCAGTTAATTATTTATTGGTCCTTGATACTAAACTAAGAATCCAAGTGATTGAAGACGAGATGATTGAACTTATGGAACTGTTTGTAGCAGCAGGATTTCCTAAACAGGTGGTATACTGCCTTTGAGACTTCCACATTACAATTATTTAGGTGACAGTCAAGATCGAATCTTGTCCTTCCAAACTTGGATAATTTTAAAGCATTCAAAGTAGCACTTTAACTTGTCATGGCCGGAAAGGAATTGAGTGAGAATGAATTCGAGCATTAATGTTTTGCACTGGAGTCGTCTGTGTACGCCGGGAAACCCAGTTTCTCTTGTGACAGACCCCTTTGTACTTGATGTCCAGAGGTTGTTCCGCTGTCTTATTAGATATGTTTTGATTTGGGCTTTTGAACAGTTTGGGGGTGATTTGTTGTAGATAATTTCTTTGCTGCATGAGGAGGCTGCTTTTGCGAGGACGTCTGCCTTTTCATTTCCAGGAGAACCGGTGTGTCCTTGGATCTAGGAAGGACAGACTTGGGGGTACTTCTGTGCTCTATATCTTATAGTAGTAGCTGTTGGGTTGACATTGTGCTTGTCGTTGATTGTTGTTGCGAGCTGTTTGTGCTTACCTTAAAAAAAAAAACTCCCCTTCGAATTGGTGCTCTTTTCTCCGGCTGCTTCTACTACTGCTGTCACTGCTCGCCTGCATGGCGCATCCACTCTGACGTCACGCCTATAGTATGTTCTCGATCTACCCCGCTGGCATATACTGTATGTATGGCCTTGTGTCGTTCATTCGGCAGGAGTTGTGGTATAACCTTGTTAAAGACAGTGGGAGCTGGAACTTTGTACACGGCTGGACCGTGTCCATTTTACTGTAAAACTTCGTGCTGGATTTCTGTCAAGGGTGAGCAGACACTGTTTTCTTTCTATCATTTAACGTGCCCTACCTTGCTATACTTGGGCTTCGCCGTAGTAATGAAAATTGAACTTTGGTCCCTTCAGGACACATCTGAGTATTCGTGCAGCGCAAATGTTCTGCCTTTTGGACATTTATATTCCTAAAATGTGGCGTAAATGGTGTACTGGACAGCTGATCTAAAATTCTAGCCCATACACATTCCTACCTTCTGAGATGAACTTTTGCATCGCGTCTGTTAGTGCTGGGGACTTGGCGGCTTGATCCTTATCCTATTCCTTTCCTCCGTTTCTTATTTCCTTGTTTTCTTTTCTTATCCTATCTATCTGTTAACTTTGCGTAAAAATGGTGCTTGCTCAGAAGATGTGGTCTGCTAATTTAATTTGTATGTTCATCGGTTAGCTTCAATTTTATTATCGCTTCTGCGCATGCATGTGTGTTTTAATCCCTTCTGGAATCACTTGTTAGAATTCCTATTTTTTTCTCTAATCTACCAAAAGGATCACTCCCTGGATTGGAGATTGGTTTATTTCTATTCTGAATCTCTAGAATTGTTTGGCATGAGGTTACATTTTTGATGCCCTATTGTAAACATTGTATCAATTTGTGAGCTTATCTAGCAAGTGTATGACACTACCAACTTTGTATTCTACTGGCACTAGCCTGAAACTTTATTTGATGTACCTCCCTTCTAGCGTATTGTGTAATATAATGCAAAGAAACTGATTTCAGAATCTATGGGTTCCCTCCCCCTTTTTATCTTTCCCCTAATTGAAGTGTCGGAATATATGTCCAAAGATTGTAGTGATTGGTGCTTAGGAATTCGATTATGACGATGTAATCAAATTTTGTATCACCTACGTGTTTTAAAATCAAACTTTAATGCTTTTATTACGCCATATGCTGGTTCATACTATTTGTTCTGATGTAAAGATAATTTGTTACCCCTTTGAGATTGGTATAATATATTTGTTATTTTCAAACTTGTTTTCCAAAATTCTCTTTCACGAGTTCCTTTCCCCTATTACTTCTGTTTTCACGTGTACCTACCACGGCAATTCTCTTGGGTAGCGGCCCTTTAACTTCTTTATGCACATGTATGGAGCTCTGAATTGCACTGTTTACGGTAATGTTGACTGGATTCCAGGAAGTGACAGTTCTTCTCTAACTGTTATATTCTCATGTTGCACGCTTCTCGGCACTCTGCGTGCTTGTGTACTGCCAGTTCTGAGTACTTTGATATCTTGTTGTCTAGTATCCCGATCAAGGGCACTCTGCTAAAAACAAATCTCAATTACAACGCTATTTCTAGCAAGTTGATAGTAAGCAAAGTCACTATCAAGTACAAAGAGCGTTACATTGTGTTTAATGCAACTTGCGTGTCACTTAGTATCCGAGCACTGCTGTTGCGTTCACACAAATTTACAGCAGACTTCATGCACCATAGCTCGGCTAGAAATACTGAGCGGATGGATGACAATGTATACTGCTCTGAAAACACATCGCATCCCACTCTGTCAGATTCTAAATTATTAGGTGTGCGAGAGCCGTCTGTGTAAATGTAGTAGTCGTGGTTGAGCGAGCAGCTATTGCAAACATAAGTCTTGAAGATACTTGGGTGACTGGATTCCAGGAAGTGACAGTTCTTCTCTAATATGGTTTCGAGAATTGGTACAGGAGATGTTATGTTTTTCTTCATTAACGTGACTTCAGCCGTTCCGATGGCAGATAAAAACAGGATCTCTATTCCAGTGAAAACAAGGGCTGCTTGTGTATTTATTGTGCAATAGGTACGATAAATTTGAAGGACGATTCCTCTCTGAATCTACAGAAATTTTTCCTTAGTCAACTGCTTTTTCGAGTATAGGACGAAATGATGAAGCGTAATACAGTATTAGTAGAACAAAGACTGTGTAGAATATAATGCGGAGTACTTCTGAGTTTATTCCCCATGACTTCCTGCATACAATAGCAATGGCCTGAAGAAATATATCTAATTCAAGCTTTAATTTACTGAAATGTGGCCTAATGTTAAATGCTTGTCTAGTAGGACTCCTAGTTGATCTTCTGGTGCGATTTCCTGTCCGTTCATCGCGAGTTTTGGCTTTATCAGATGTCTTCTTCTTGTGACAACCATAGCCTCAGTGGATTAATTTGTAGCTGGTTTTTGGAACCGCAGACGAATAGAATTTGTAGCGCTGTGCTCGCTCGAGTGTTTAAGTCTGCATCATCGTCAGTTTCAATTAGCAAAATTGCGTCGTCAGCATAAGTAACGATCTTCCAATCCGTAGGAAAAGGTAGTTTGGGGATGTCGTCATACAATATATTTCAAAATCCTGGGCTGCAGGTAGATCCCTCGGGGTATCTTTTGTTGATGTTTTTAGTTGAAATTGCTGTTCTGACTTGAAGTGTCACTTTTCTGTTGCTGAAGTACGCTTGAGTGATTTTATGAAGATTACGTAGACATTGCTTTTTCTTTAGTTGATACAAAATTTTCGGCCAACAGGCGGTATCAAACTAGTTATGTCCAAAGAGATTAATAAGCAAATCTTTCGTCTTGAGAAGATGTTCTGAATCCATTCAGTTACATTGAGATTTTTGTAGTGAAGCTGATAATAGGCCGTGATGGTACCTGTGGTACATAATACTGTCGAAGTTTTTCTCTAGAATCTTTCCTAGAACTTGCAGGAGGCAGACTGGTCTGAAAGACTTAACTGTAACCTTTGATAAGGTACTTTCTTTAGGAATTACCTTCACTACTACAATTTTCCAATTAGTAGGAAAATGGTTCAAATATAGGCACTTATTCAACAGTCTGACAAATAGGGCTGGAAGACAGAAGTTAATATATTTGATTATGTTGACCGATTGCCATTTCAGCCAGGTGCTTTCTTATCATTTTTTTGCAGAATCATTCGCTCAACTTCTTCATGTGAGAACAATACATCAACAGTTGTATGAGGTAGTATTGTTGATGAAATTCTCACTGTTCTTTGTGCTTCTGTATCCTTTGTTTCAAAGTGAGTCTTGATTGCTTTTCTTTTATTTCCAGTTTCTGGGTGGTTTTCCAGAAAGTTTTGCGTGAACTTAACCGTGTTGGTGCTGGTTGGAGTCCATAGCGGATGAGTTTAGGATTTTAATGATGTGGTCTTCTTTGCTTGAGCTGCTACCTCACATTGGATGTCAGGAGGTGCGATGCCAGTAAGATAGTACAATTGTTATTGCGGTGCAGATATTAGACAGCCTTTGATGATGCGAAACGTTTCACTAACTGCCACGTCTACTTCTTTGGTATGGCAAGATCTATACCATACTGGGCAAGCGTACTCTGCTGTCGAGTAACATCATGCTAGCTCTGAGGTTTTGGCTGTGTCTGGCTGGCTCCTTCATCTCCCGTACCACATTAATCCTGAAGGCCACTTTGTTCTTGGTGTTCAGACAATGTTTTCTATGTTATCTCTTAAGAATTTATCATAATGAGATTTAACGAAGCGTGTGTTGTTGAGATTAGAATACACAACGAAATACAGACAGATACTCCGCGCTCGATACGACTGTCGCTTCGCGTCATAGGCTGAAGGATGTGAAGCCAAGCTGGCATCCGTGATCTACACAGGTGGTATCGTCCTGTAAAATAAACACATGTTCCACAGTCTCCGCATAACAAACTACGAGTCGGAGACCGTTATTCCACATCGCACATCAGCAGTGAATGGAAAACTGGAAAGACGTGGGACCCGCAGACGGGGCTGGCCAGCGCCTTCTCCGGACATGAACGGCATAAATCATGCTTGTACCTTTCTTAAAAGAACAATTTACAACCATATGTACACTAGGTTTACCTAAGTGCAGATTTTCCCTTACATTAACACCTACGTACTTACGGTAATCCCCATGAGGCACGTGCACCCATCAATAAAGTAATTAAAACTGAGAGGACCTTTCCTCTTGGTGAAACACCATGACCAATGGAACGACAGAGAGAATAAGAGAACTGTTTGAGGGTTGTTTTATTACTTTATATTGTTAAAAATCATTTATCACTGTCATTAACGGCCGTAGCCATGTTGAAACACCGGATCCCGTGAGATCTCCGAAGTTAAGCAACATTGGGCGTGGTCAGAAGTTAAATGGGTTGCCACGCGCTGTTGGTGGGGGGTAAGGGATTGGCGGAGCGGAAAGGAACTGGCCACCCTACCGCATGTAAACTCCGTCTCAGGAACACCTCTGCGAAGGTTCGCACCTGCCTTCGGAAAGAATAACCCTAACCTTACCTACTGTCATTAAAATGATTTCAAGTCTGCCCCTTGTTTTCCTTTGCTATTGGAATACATATCTTACTATTCTGACTTCAGTAATTAATTAAAACTGACTGTTTACCGAACGCGGTTTTGCACTTAGAATGCAGTGCATTCACATAATATTGTTTTTGCTTATTACGTTAAGCAGGCCTGTTCCTCTCTTCATGCGGAGCTATGAGAAGTACTGCGGACACAAATGGGTGCTATATTATAAGGATTCTGATTGTTAGAGCCTCTTTTTACCTCCTCTTTACTGTTATCGTAAAAATAGCTAGCAACGAAATAACCGTTATGTGCTTTAGCACCTACCATTTATAGAGATTATACCCCCTCCATCTACTGCCCCCCGTCCCCGTCAGTGACTGCTTCTTTCATAATCGGATTAGTCCTAATGTTTTAAAGCTTGCTTTATGTTTAATTCTTTTTAATTTTTATTCCTTTAACACTTTTTGTGTAGAAATAAAAACACATTAAAAATGTATAAAACTCTTTTTTTTTTTCTGGAGAGGGACTGTTATTGCATATTATGCAGTGGAAAGTATGAAATTAACTGCCCTTTGTATGTTTCATGTTCACTCTACCCTATAAGCAATGTGGCTGTGTGGAAGTCTAATTGCAGATAATGGATGGATTACCGTTATTTTCACGCTCTCAATTATGCTCAGCTGAAATTTTATGTAGAATTAAAACAATTTTATGTCGTTGCTCCTACGCTGTAATGAATAGCCTCGTTGTATACTGGAGCTCACTGAATGGTACTTACGTGTTAATTTCATCTTCTCTTCTTTTTTCTTTCCTTCACGGACTGTGTACGAAATTCTTCCATTTAATACATTAGAAGATTAGTGGGAGACTCTTTTAATAGAGAGATTTATTAAAGAAATAGGTGACCATTGGGATTCGAAATACCACCGGGTTACAACTTCAATAGAATTTACAAACATAAAAAAGGGGAGGAGTGTTAATCATATTCTGAGTTACAGATGGAAATGTATGACTTGCAGAGAGTTCCTCAGAATCTGTATTACAACTTTTTTGTATTTCGCCGAATGGAACTTCCAAATTTTGAAGTGCCTCTGACAATCCATATATCGACACTTCTTTTGTATTTTGCTGACAGATAAGGCAGGCATGGTATATAAATAGCTTGTTTTTCTAGGTCCACATCCTGAGCGTGATTCGAGTCTCTTTCAAAGTGAATGGCGGGATCGAAACCATTGGTTTGCTGTCCTTTCGGCTGATGGCTATGATGCCAGCCCTCTGATGAGATTCATCGATAGAGATGCAGTGAGCCTCCTCGTGCTGTCTCAAGGCTTGAGCAATCGACGTTCGTAAACGGTGGTGGCGATTGGTGCGCATTAGTTCAGAGCACCAATATAATCCCAGCACATATCCAAGGGTTTCTGTCTCATTGCAGTCATTTTGGCGACAACAGGTTGTGCTGAATGACCTAGCGGATGTCCGATCTGACTGCGGTGAGGTTGCATGACATCTTCAGTGCGTCTGAGTGTTTTGAAAGGTGTTGCTCATAGGTTTAGTTTTGCTACAAGAGCACTGTCTGGCGCAGTGAGGAAAGCAATTGCAAACTACCTCATTCTTCATATTGCCTAGTCGCCATTGGTTTTTGTGTTTTTCCTATAACTGCATAACACTTGGTGGTGCTATCTGAGGATCCAACCAGCGTCTGGGCTGATGACCTAACAGACAGACACAATACTCCACTCTACCAATCACCACCGAAACACATAATGGGGTAGGTGTCAGGAAGGGCATATAGCCGTAAACCTGGTATTTTCCACATTAATGCCGACCTGAGATAAATGAGATGAAGGCCAGACAAAAGAAGTATGATTTATACAATATTCCTTGGCTGAATGGTCAGCGTACTGGCGTTGGGTTCAAAGCGCGCTAGGCTCGATTTTCGGCCGGGTCATGGATCTTAACGCTGTCTGTTTAATTCCTCTAACTCGACGGCTAGATGTTGTGCTTGTCTTAATACACATAAGGGGTCTCTCATATAAATTCAGACCGAACGCAGGGTGTTTGGACTCTGCGACACGGCAGCTGCCTCAGCCGAACTAACGTCACCTGCGACCGCCCTGCTTTAAGCTTGTATACAATTTTACCTTAGAAAAGATGTTGTAAGTGTCGTCCTCCCCGGGTTATACAGACATTGTATCTGGTAACCAATTTCTGGCTGACGCGAGTGAGGTTTGTCACTGTAATGTTTCTGATTTAATTCGTAATGTTTTCTTTCAGTTCTTTCAATGTGTGAAGATTTGTTCGATACACTTTTTCTTTCAGTTTACCCCACAAGTAAAAATCACAGACCGAGCACTGATCATTCTGTCTTCAAGCACTTCCGAAATAGTAAGAAGGGAATCTTATGCTGTATGAGCAGGTGCTGAATCTTGTTGAAACCACCCACGCTATTTTTCTTTTCGTTAACTGATGGAAGAACGGTGTCAACATATAATTTTGGTACCTCTCTGCATTTACAATCGTCTAAAAGTAATTAGACTCAATTATTCGTCTTGCACTAACAGCACACCAAACACCAATCTTCCTATCATAATGAGGGACTTCATAAACACCATTAGGATTTTCTGCACACTGC
Organism: Anabrus simplex; assembly: GCF_040414725.1. Taxonomy (NCBI): domain Eukaryota; kingdom Metazoa; phylum Arthropoda; class Insecta; order Orthoptera; family Tettigoniidae; genus Anabrus; species Anabrus simplex. The sequence continues at coordinate 1,669,816,413 of NC_090265.1, forward strand.
CATTAAGATGGAACCAGAACTTTTACATACGAAAATACGGCGTTGCAATGATACCTGTCTCACCATGTTTACAGCTGAGATTCAGACTGGCGCCTCATCCTTGCGGGGTACTGTAGAACACGTGCAGGCTGCTTGCAAGGTCAAGAACTATGCGCGCGCCACCCATCCTCTAGCTGTCGTAGCGCAGAGCCCAAACACTGTGCGTTCGGTCTGGGAGACCCTGTACTCCTTTACGTGAGTACAGCACATCACAATGAAATCAATGGAGTTTGTTATTTCCCCTCCTTTTATGTCTGCACTCTTTCTCTTAAGATCCAGAGAGTACTAGGTTTGTAGAGCCTGGATACGTTCCCATTTTCCCTCCTCTTACGACTCTTCCTTTCTCCTGAAAACTGTTGACCTCAAATCCCTCCCACCAATAAAAATTCTAGATTCAGATATCCATTATAGTGACACCGTTAACAATCTAGGACTCATTTTCGACAGAACCCTATCCTGGTCTGATCATACGTCAAATGTGATCAGAAAGGTTGTGTCATCCATGCATATTTTGAAACGTAACGTGTCATGTACACCACCTTTTATGCGGAAACTACTTGTTCAAAGTCTTATATTCCCCATAATTGACTATGGATCAGTCGTATACAACGACTTATCCGAAACTTTGAACATACAACTACAGAGGGTGCAAAACGCATGTGTTCGTTACGTGACAAATGCCAGGCGTGATGAACACATAACACCCTATTACATTCAGCTGCAATGGTTGAAACTCCATGAACGACGGGAAATCTCAGTAGCCGTTGCTACGCACAAAATTCTCAAACTGAAGACCCCACCCTACCTATATAATGCATTTAAATCTATGGAGTCAGTACATAACAGAGATAATAGGTTTACAAAAACTACCCTTCAAATTCCCCTTCATCGTACCACTAAATTTAACAAATCTTTTGTTTGCACTGCATCCCGTATCTTCAATGTCTTTAACCTTCACCGTTTCGCAAATGACAGGAACTGCACCCAACTAAAGCAGTCCTTAACATCTATCTTCCTGGAGGAGTACGCAAGGGGCTGAGATCAGGTATTCTTGTGTCCAATAATAAGAAATATGTATATTTCTAAGAAAATTGTTTCTGTTTTTTATATTCCTGAGATTCTTGTAGCCTAAAATATTAAAAAATCGAATGATATGCTTTTCTACTTCTTATATGATTTATGTTTTAACTTTATTGGAATTGGTATCTGTATTTTAATTTTAAGTTTAATTTTTAAGTTTAATGTTTAATTTGATATTTTAATATTCTAAAATGTAGTTAGTATATTCATAAACTTGTATTGTGTTATAAGTAGACGCTACATAAAGGGGCTTTTCAGCCTCAGTGGCATGTACATCATCATTATCAATAAATTCAATTCAATTCAATTCAAGACCCAGGCAATATTAGGTTTGTGAATCCACGGAATCTTAATTTTTCCCTTTCTCAATAGCATAATCACTCTTCGAAGAAATGGAAATCTAATAGTCTCATTGTTTCACTTCTCAACACGACAGTTTCATCGTCATCCTTGAAAGCTGGAATTATTTCCAATTTCTTTGAAAACACTGAAGGAAAGGCTAGGTAAACAACTGGAAGGAATCTGCCACCTGGCCGACAGCCCTAAATGCAGATCATTGATGACTGAAGAATGATGCCGTTTTCCTTAATAAGGACAATAAGTTTGGTTTACAAGATTCAGTACTACTATTCTTATTTCTTCAAGAGCTTTTCTTATGGCTCTTTGTAGTAACAGGACCTATTAAAGTAACCTGAGGCCAGTTTATAGCATATCTGTCCGAGCACGTCCTTGTGTTAACCTTTACCGTAACGTATCAATTACTTAGCCAACAGTGGACTTTAATGCCTCGATATTTTCATAACGACTTCCAGAGTGTCTTTATATTGATTTGTTATCCTATGAGCGAGACTGAAATACCTGCCCTTCCCGGTGGCTATTTCTGTTAGTGACCAGTGTCCGCGCCATGCCAGGGTTGAGAGGTTCGAGATTTATTAGTGGTTATTGCTCAAGGCTATTTCTGAAGATAATCGGCATCAAATACTATATCTATTATCTATACTTTCTACAAAAAATTCAGTCTGTAGTGATAAGAACAGAGCACTATTACAAAAAAAAAACAATTATTCAGGAAAATGAGGTAGGACTACGGTTTGTCCCAATCAATTTCACTTTTTAAACAGATGGTAAAGGAAATCACAGAATAATTTGAAAAAGTTCAGTTCAAGAGTATGTATATTGAGTGCTCAGCCCGGACGCTGGTTTGAACCTCTACAGCTCCGCCATCAGCCGTCATACTGTAGGTGGCCTATACGTAACTGAAGGGGCGTACTGCGGAAATGAGGAGTGAGGTAGTTTCCCGTTTCTTACTTCACTGAGCAGAAGTTATTACACATCAGTCTTCAAGCCCACTGAAATGGCCGCACCAACTGACTCTATGAGCGACATTTTCACAACATTCATAACAGGAACTGGCTGCATAAGGAATGGCATACTAATATCGCTCATACCTAAGTCATTTTTATATTGTCAAATCCAAGGATGAGACTGAGACCGGTCAATGAAAGTAGACATAGTGCAGGGTAAATACTAGGTCTTGCCAGCAAAGTCATATATATGATTTGCCGATTATATTTTTGCTTTATCTGAGTCTACAGAAAATCTGGAGGAATAATAATAATCGTATGGCCTCAGCTACCGTGTGCAGACATTTCAATTTAACGCCATCTGGCTGTCTTCTCTTCAATTTTGACGTTCCGTGTTGCTTTAGGCCTACTAGATGGCAGATCGAGTAAACCGAAATTCTCTTGTCTTCTATGGCTGAGATTTAATGAATTTTTTTCTGCTAAACACCAAATGTGTCACCAGAGATCTTTTACCTGCCGACATCGTACGATATGGAGTATCGAATGGACTTTATTCCGCCCTTCAAAAACCCGACTGCTTCTGCCAGGTTTGAACCCGCTATCTTGGGATCCGGACGCCGACACTCTACCACTGATCCACAGAGGCAGCTATGTGAGTGATATGGACTAGTCTTGGCTACCGAGTATATGATTCGAAGCAGTGTATCGATTCATTCTAGTGTCCGAGTAAACTGAGTCGCTGGAACGGCGATCTCACGGCACACAATTCGGCTGACTCGCAGCGGACAGTGCTGAGTGGTACAGTGGCGGATCAGTGGGACACAAGACACACACGGTTCATTATCGGCACACTGGACATCGGCGAGAAGCCGAACTTCCGCTGCAGCGAGACATAAAGAGCCATGGGACACTGAAAGAATCGTACGCTATAGCGGACTCCCGCTCTCAGCTCATTTGAAAATAATACCCACTTACATTCACTGTCCTTTTCTTACAGGGTGGTTTAAATAATAGTTGGATTTATTTGCAGTATTCAAAATATAATTCCAAAGTAGCTAGTAAGTAGGTAGGATATTAAGTTATTCTATTTAATAGCTTGATGGAACTTTGTATTATAACTTAGTTGACATTCGTCAATTACAATTCAGCTCTCTAGCCTAGTTCTAAATCCACACATCTGACAATGCTGTTCATATCCACTTTTTTCCTTTAGGCTGGTCACGGCTTCCAGCCGCATATTGATAATTATACAGTACATCGGAACAATTTTCGTTGGGTTCATTTTCCTATGCTTTCGTGTAAAGAAAAATGAACCTTGAAAATAGTATTCTGTACGAGTGGGTAAATGCGTTACACAAATAACTTTCTACTGTGCGGTACAGTAAGGTTCATTTTCATTTGCATCTGCCATTTCTTGATGGATACAGTACTTTTGTATCCATCTCTTGGCACAGGCCAGAGTAAAGTGTAGCTTCCACCGAAGTTCCAGTCTCATCCATGGCTGTGACAATATGAAGCTGCTGGAGTATGGGTGGTGCTGAGTAATGATATTCAAAGCACGACTAGTGCATCTGAGTGTTATGAAAGGTGTTGCTCATAGGGTCCGTCGTGCTGCAATAACACTTTCTGACCCAGTGAGGAAAGCAATGGCAAACTACCTCACTCCTCGTCTTACCTAGTACGCCTCATTTTGGTGCTGCCATTGGTTTTTGCAGTTTCCTTATAACCGCATAAACTTTGGTGGTGCTATTTGAGGATCCAACCAGCCTCTGGGCTGATGACCTAACAGACACACAACAGCATAGGAAAATGAGCACAACGACAATTGTTATGATGGACTGCATATCCACATGTGGCTGGAAGGCGTGACCAGTCTTAAGGAAAATAATGGTTAGGAACAACGTTTTCAGATACGTGGTATTAGAACTAGGCCGTCGATATACGCACATATTCACTTAGCCCTGGGTTGCGGGTCTTGACGATAAGAGTCGGGAGCTTGAAAGAAGGTGAAGCCAGTATAATAAGAAAAGCTTTTTCAAGACTAAGACTAAAAATACGTCAGTTGGCAAGAAAGAGTTAAATGTCAATTAAGGAATAAAACTCTGGTAACGGTAAATAATAATAATAATAATAATAATAATAATAATAATAATAATAATAATAATAATAATAATAATAATAATAATTATAATGGTAATAACAAACCCCATGGCACTACAGCACTTGAAGGGCCTTGGCCTACCAAGCCCGAAGGCCTGCAGATTACGAGGTGTCGTGTGATCAGCATGAAGAATCTTCTCGGCCGTTATTCTTGGCTTTCTAGACCGGGGCCGCTATCTCACCGTCGGGTAGCTCCTCAGTTGTAATCATGTAGGCTGAGTAGACTTCGAACCAGCCCTCAGATCGAGGTAAAAATTCCTGATCTGGCTGGAAATCGAACCTGGGGCTTCCGGGTAAGAGGCAAGCATGCTACCCCTACACCACGGGGCCGGCTAATAATAATAATAATAATAATAATAATAATAATAATAATAATAATAATAATAATAATAATTGTTACCGCGTTTTTGTGGTAGTTATGCATGAAAGAAGGTGCTGGGTGGTGAATAGGTCTCAAGCTACTAAAGTGAAATTAATTTTAAAATTTAACAAGGTTATATTTTCTTTGCAAAATTAGGTAACAACAAATAGAACAGGTACTTAGTAGCCGAAACACAATTGAAAAATACATTTACATAGGTACCCCATTTGGGGCTTCAGAAACATAATTCTTGGGCAATCAGCTCAGTTTTACCCCAAACACAATTTTAACAGAGGGGCAGAAAACCCCATTCATACCTAGGAGCCCTTGCTCCAAATTACACTGAAAAGCCTCCTCGAGGCATACAATATACCATTTTCAAAAGAGCCACTCGCTCTCAATTTTAAGCCTCTCCCAGGCCACACCAAAACTCCACCTTTAAGCTGTCCTCAAAGGACATATACACAGGGGTAAAATACCCAACCTACTGAGGTCTATTAAATGAAAAGCAGGTTAATTAAATGACCTCTAAAACAATTTGGGAGGAGGCGAACTTGCACTCCTAATACACTTTGATTTTAAGACCTACTTTGGCTCTTAGGCCACTGATGCAAGGGCTAATCCCATACTACGGAGGTGACTTAGAAAAGAACAATTTGTTTTACATTATCGAAGAATAGGTTGAGAAAAATAAGTTCACCTCAAAACAATATGAGTGGGAGCTCGAGAGGGTTAGCACTCTCTATCCCAGAATGTAGCTTTACAAGAGAATCGAAGAAAAGAGTAGTTACATTTTAGGAAAAGGTTACATGGTAGAACGCTTCGCACCCGCCCCGAGAGTTAAACTGCTGAGCAAGAAAAGAAAGAATTTATTAATCGGCCATTACCTTATTGTTGACCGCTGCAGAAGAAAGAGGCGCTACCCGCCTCCTGCAATGTACTTAATACACTGAAAGATGGAACAGAAGTGGCACGGAGACCCAAAAATCAGCAGTTTATAACATCTCGTGGAAGGTTCTAGGCGTTAGGGGAATGAAAACACCGGCCCACAATATTTTATTGGCTAGGACCCCGCAATCGATTCAAGTTGGGGGAAGATACATCTGATTGGATAGAAATTAATTTAAGAAATTCGGGATTGGCTACATGCAAAACAAGGGGAAAGAGAGGGGTATACAGCCAACTTAAACAATAACAGAAAGAAATTTAGCAAAGAACAAACATTTGAAATAAAAATTTCTTCAACAAAATAGTTCTTTGACTCCGCACTAGGTTGCACTATTGTTGATCTTCAGTAGTGTCCTCTAGAAGAGAAAGTTCACACTTCTTACTTCAAGCTAAACAAAAACACATCAAAAGTGACACAGTTCAAAAACTCAAAATTTTCCACGTGGTGACATCTTCTGAGAAAGTAGAGAATTAATAGAGTAGATAAAGTTCAACCTTCCTCCAGAAGAGGAGTTTCAACTGGCGCAACTTTTAAATAAACGGTGTAGAGGTGTACCGCCCGGTACAGACCTCCCCCCCCCAAAAGTTCCTCCAGGGGTGACGCATGAGATCAGTTTGAAACAAAGTCCAAGTAATGATGTTGATATGAAGATAGATAGCAGGAGCATTTACAAGATTTCTTAATTCAGTTTCAAAATGTTGTTGTTGCAGGTGAATGAAAGTCTTTATGTTTGTAGAATTTGAATTTCTGAAGATAAACTTTTACTACTTAAAAGTGAAGAAAATTTTGCAATGTCCACCAAATATTGTTGTTGAATTCAGAAGTGTAATTATTGCTTATGGTGACTGTCCATGTAGTTGATGTAGATTAAGTTGGATGGCCAGACCGGCCGTTGCAGCTTGCGTCGAAAGGAGGCCGCTCGGACCCCTCGAGTACCCTGAGATACCGCTCGCCCGCACTATGAGGGGAGCAGAGGTGTTGAAATACGCCGCGCCCGCGGTGAACATATACAGGCTGCGGGCCAGTAGCAGGTCGTGCGCCGCAGATCAGCCTTGGCCGGGAGGAGAGCTCCGGCTCGCCGTACACATGTCGTCCTCGCTGGAGAGGAGGGGGCCCATCCCCCTCCCCAGTTGCTGCACGGCGCTGCGCGGCTGCGGGGGCACTGAAACATACAAGCTCGGCGGCAAAATTGTGTTGGACCATCATCTTTTTTTTTGAGGGCACAGGCATGTAGATTGAGGGGCCAGCGGCGTGGCGATATCCATGGCATTTCATCTAAGCCAGCCACTGTATTTAGTGGAGCAGGAGACGGGAGCGTGGTAATGGCCGTGACAAGGACAGGATGGCAGTTTAACAATCGGGGGAGGTTTACAGAAATGCTTACATATAAAATAAAATAGAAGGAGCAGAATGCCTTAAAAGTGGAACTCAAAAAAAAATATAACCATCATATTCCTTTCAAATTATATGAAGCAAGTTGACACAAAATTTACACCGGTTTCACCTGGGACAGGTGAACCCTAAATATCCTCTCGGTGGCTGGATTGCTTACTAACAATGTAACCGGTGTGAGAAAATCGAGAATGATGCATGGCCCATGGAATCTGGGGGCAAGCTTGCCCGCGGGAACAAAATTTTTGACCATAACCTGGTCACCTACCTTCAAAGGGGTGGATCTCCGTCCACAATCATACCTTTCCCTAACCTTTTCATGAGACACTTTAAGATTGGCTTTAGCCTTCTTCCAAAGATCTTTAATGTTATCCGGATCTATTGTCTCGGGTAGAATGTCATTCAGAGACCAGAGGTTAGAGAGCGGCGAGTTGGGAACAAACTTGAACATCAAAGAAGCTGGAGTAAACTTGTGAGATTCATGAACCGCCGAATTCAAAGCAAAAGCTATCCAATGCAGGGACGTGTCCCACCTGGAATGATCTTCATGATGATAGGCAATAAGTGCAGACCTGAGATTACGGTTAACCCGTTCAGCCAGAGATGGTTGAGGGTAATAAGCAGAAGTAGTTACATGAGAGATGGACAAGTCAAAACAGAATTTACGAAAAAGATTTGATGTGAACGCCTTAGCATTATCAGATACAATATATTGGCACGGACCAAAAGAAGCAAAAATGGAATTTAGACAGGTAATGGTGGACTGAGCGGTAGCCAGCTTAGTCGGAAATAACCAAGAAAATCTGGTAAAACCATCTACACATACAAAGATGAACTTGTTGGCATTACCCTTTGACTGGGGGAAGGGTCCTACATAATCAATATACAGGCGTTCCATGGGGCGCGACGCTTGATGCGAAGACAAAAGGCCTACCTTGGTGGACATGGTGGGTTTACTCAGCAAACATGATTTACAAGCTTTTACAAGTTCACGGATTTCACCGTCCATACCTTTCCAGATGAACATTTCACGAATCTTTTCACGGGTTTTAAAGATTCCAAGATGCCCTCCTAATGGGGTCTCATGATAATACTTGAAGATCATAGGTACCAGAACGGCTGGAACGACAACTTTCATCATCTTATCATGCCTCGATGGGCAACATAGAACACCATTCCTCAGAACATAAGGGACAACCTGTTCCCCAGAAGAAAGGGTTTCCATTATCGGAGCCAGCGTCGGATCTTCACGTTGGTATTTCTCAATATCTCTAAAAAGCATGGGAGCATCTGTTAGGATGGCATTAACCTCGGATAGTATGGACTCGGAAGGTGATGAACTGTCGACCGGTTCGTGGGTCTCGACCTCGTTTGAAAACATACGGCTGAGTCCATCAGCAACAACATTTTCAGTACCTCTGATATGCCTGACATCGAATTGGAAGGCAGAAATACGAATGGCCCAACGGGCTATACGACCAGTACGACGCGGCCTACCTAAGACCCAGCTTAAGGCTTGATTATCTGTCTCCAGGTCGAATTTGACATGTTCCAGATAGAGACGGAACTTTTCTAAGGCAAATAAGACTGCCAACCCTTCGAGCTCATAGATGGAATACTTGGCTTCTTGAGCCGATAGAGTCCTAGATGCATAGGCGATGGGTCGCCTCCCTAGTTCAGTCTCTTGAAGAAGGACTGCAGCTACAGCTGACGATGACGCGTCCGTTTGGACGATGAATTTCTTTGAGAAATCAGGCATAGCAAGGACAGGGGCATTACAGAGAGCTAATTTCAGATCTTCAAAAGCGGCTTGTTGAGAAGGTCCCCACTCGAATTTGATGCCTTTCCTACGAAGAAGGTTTAAGGGCGCCGCTCTATTAGCAAAGTTAGGAATGAACTTTCTGAAGAAATTCACCATACCAATAAACCTGGCGATGCCTTTAATGTCCTTGGGAGGTTTAAAATCACGGATGGCCTGTGTTCTAGAATGATCGACTGCTACACCATCAGGTGACACAATATGCCCTAGGAAAGACATAGAGGGCTTAGCAAAGGCAACCTTGAACAACTTAACAGTTAACCCAGCCTTACGAAGGCGATTCAGAACTTCTCGCAGATGATCTAGATGTTCTTCGAAGGTCTCCGAAAACACGACGACATCATCCAAGTAGTGATATAAGTATTCAAATTTGATGTCGGAGAAGACCCTATCTAGTAGCCTAGTGAGCACAGCTGCCCCCGTGGGGAGCCCGAAAGGCACGCGGTTGTATTCGTATAAATTCCAGTCCGTGGCAAACGCTGTAAGGTGTTTAGACTCTTCGGCCAGGGGAATTTGATTATAGGCCTGATTCAAGTCCAAGATAGTGAAGAACTTGGCCTTACGAAACCATGAAAAACAAGAATGAAGGTCAGGAAGGGGCACAGATTGCAACACCACCTTCCGATTGAGAGCCCTGTAATCAATGACAGGCCTGAAGCCTCCTTGGGGTTTCGGGACTAGAAAAATAGGCGATGAATACGCCGACTTAGAGGGCCTAATAATACCATCCTTCAACATCTGATCGATGATTTCTTTCAGAGCCTTCATTTTAGGTGGAGATAGCCTATAAGGTGGAAAACGGACAGGAATCGAATCCGTGACCTCAATTTTGTATTCAATAAGATCAGTAACACCAAGAGTATCAGTGAATACCTCTGGAAATGACTGACATAATTTACGAATACTATTAGCCTGCTCCTCAGGTAGATGTCTAAGGTCTAACAACATCTCATCCTGGGTAGGCGAAATAGAGAAACATGACACAGAATTACACGTTAATAGTGGGATTTTACAACTAGAAGCAAATTTGAATGTGCACGACCTAGACTGGAGATCGAGCACAAGACCAGTGTGAGAAATAAAGTCCGCTCCCAGTATGATGGGGCAAGACAAGTGCTTAGCCACAAACAGTTTGATTTTCCATGTAAACTTAAAAATACGAATTTTGACCAGTAAAGAACCTAGAATTTCTAATGGAGATGTATTAGCCGAAACATATTTAACAGGAGAAGAGTCATAGACAGGTAGTTTACAAACAGATTTCAATTTGGAGTACCATTCAGCCGAAATAATGGAACAAACACTGCCTGAATCTAATAGAGCTGTTATAGGTTCGTTATTTATCTCAATCTTAAGAAAAGGAACAGGTGCGGGGATATCCGCCGCAATCCTAAGACACTCTTTGGGGCATTCAAAAGATGTATTCGAAGACTTATCGTTCCCTGAATTCTCGACCTTTTTGCCAGGGGCTGAGCCTTGGGAAGATGGATTAGTTGACTCAGCCGAAGCCACTAGTCACTTTTGACTGTTGTTGGAAGTTACCCCAGAAGTTGAGCAGGAGGGGGTGCTATTCGAATTGGGACAATTCTTGGAGATATGTGAGAAAGCCCCACATTTAAAACAGCCCTGTGATGAACCAGCTCCATTATTTGTCCTACTAGACTTGATCAGAGGACACTTATTGCGCAGATGGTCAGGCGACCCGCAAGCATAACATTTACGAGGGGTGACTGATCGGCGAGGTGGAGGCCGAGTGTTACTAAAGGAAGGCGGGGGTTCTTTCGCAACACGCAAGGAATCGGCATATCTAACTCCTTCCGCTGAGACGGCCAATGCTTCAAGTTCCGAGAAAGTTTGCGGGCATGCCGCGAAACACAAATATGACCTGTAGGGTGGGGAGATCCCTTCAACAATAGCTTGCACGATCTGATCCTCAGGGAAGTGAAGAGCAAACACCCTAGTATAAAACTTAATGTCCTGTATTAAATCAGCCAAGTTTTCATCCAAGCGCTGTACCCGATAATAGTATTTCTGAATCAGAGATGACCTCGCGCGGGCAGGAATGAAATTTGCAAGCAAGTGTGCGTGAAAATCTTCAATAGATGACTGTTCAGCAATAGCTCTTACTATTTTATCTGAGAGAACACCAATAGCATAAGGATAGATAATTTGCAAAATTTGACAAGGGGAAAGAGAAAACACAAGGGCGTGATCCTGAAATTCAACTAGAAATCTTAAAAATGAAATTACATCACTGGTGGTGTTAACAGAAAACTTAGAAATACCTCTGAGCAACATTGCCAATGGATGAGGCAAGCTGCTAAACCCGGGTGACAAAGTAGGTAAAGGTTTCAATGGTAAGGAAGTTAATTCAGAACGGATGTTACTCAACGATGCACGGCGTTCAGATTCGGTGTCCAATGGGGCCGGGATAGTTTGAGCAGCAAAGGTTATCCTATTGACTTCTCCCTTGGGAGGCGCTTCCTCACTACCTGCATTCACTATGGTGGGCTGATCAGATTTGGGAGGAACTACCCCAGTTAACAATTGAGTGACTTTACTAGACAATTCAGAAATAGTTTCAAGGAGCGTATTAGCTTCCTTCCTCTGAACGTCATTCACCTTTAGAGACAACAGATCATTAACTCTGTTTGAAAAGTGATATAGTCTGCCTTGCACACGCTTAATTTGATTAGGAGACGGATCATTTTCATCAAAAAAACTAACCACAGATGCTAGCCCAGAAATATTCTCGACGATCGTGGAAAGAGAGTCATCAATTTCTTTCTCTCCCAAATTGGGGATGGAAATGGGCAAATCAAGGGACTCTCTAAGTTTGTTAGTGTCGATAGCAACCGTGCCTCCAGATTGCACGTTTCTAATAGTTAATTCGTAGATCAACTCCTCTTTGCGCAAATAGTTAAGGAGGAGAACATCGCGAGGGCCGGGCATGATGACGGAAAAATTTTGAACAACCTCAATAAAAAATTTCCAGCAACTGAGAAAATGGTTAGAGTTCGGATCAAAACAGTGTTTAGCCGTCAAAAGGGGCTAAATTGAGACCCTATTCAACCACGCTCTGCTACCACTTGTTACCGCGTTTTTGTGGTAGTTATGCATGAAAGAAGGTGCTGGGTGGTGAATAGGTCTCAAGCTACTAAAGTGAAATTAATTTTAAAATTTAACAAGGTTATATTTTCTTTGCAAAATTAGGTAACAACAAATAGAACAGGTACTTAGTAGCCGAAACACAATTGAAAAATACATTTACATAGGTACCCCATTTGGGGCTTCAGAAACATAATTCTTGGGCAATCAGCTCAGTTTTACCCCAAACACAATTTTAACAGAGGGGCAGAAAACCCCATTCATACCTAGGAGCCCTTGCTCCAAATTACACTGAAAAGCCTCCTCGAGGCATACAATATACCATTTTCAAAAGAGCCACTCGCTCTCAATTTTAAGCCTCTCCCAGGCCACACCAAAACTCCACCTTTAAGCTGTCCTCAAAGGACATATACACAGGGGTAAAATACCCAACCTACTGAGGTCTATTAAATGAAAAGCAGGTTAATTAAATGACCTCTAAAACAATTTGGGAGGAGGCGAACTTGCACTCCTAATACACTTTGATTTTAAGACCTACTTTGGCTCTTAGGCCACTGATGCAAGGGCTAATCCCATACTACGGAGGTGACTTAGAAAAGAACAATTTGTTTTACATTATCGAAGAATAGGTTGAGAAAAATAAGTTCACCTCAAAACAATATGAGTGGGAGCTCGAGAGGGTTAGCACTCTCTATCCCAGAATGTAGCTTTACAAGAGAATCGAAGAAAAGAGTAGTTACATTTTAGGAAAAGGTTACATGGTAGAACGCTTCGCACCCGCCCCGAGAGTTAAACTGCTGAGCAAGAAAAGAAAGAATTTATTAATCGGCCATTACCTTATTGTTGACCGCTGCAGAAGAAAGAGGCGCTACCCGCCTCCTGCAATGTACTTAATACACTGAAAGATGGAACAGAAGTGGCACGGAGACCCAAAAATCAGCAGTTTATAACCTCTCGTGGAAGGTTCTAGGCGTTAGGGGAATGAAAACACCCGCCCACAATATTTTATTGGCTAGGACCCCGCAATCGATTCAAGTTGGGGGAAGATACATCTGATTGGATAGAAATTAATTTAAGAAATTCGGGATTGGCTACATGCAAAACAAGGGGAAAGAGAGGGGTATACAGCCAACTTAAACAATAACAGAAAGAAATTTAGCAAAGAACAAACATTTGAAATAAAAATTTCTTCAACAAAATAGTTCTTTGACTCCGCACTAGGTTGCACTATTGTTGATCTTCAGTAGTGTCCTCTAGAAGAGAAAGTTCACACTTCTTACTTCAAGCTAAACAAAAACACATCAAAAGTGACACAGTTCAAAAACTCAAAATTTTCCACGTGGTGACATCTTCTGAGAAAGTAGAGAATTAATAGAGTAGATAAAGTTCAACCTTCCTCCAGAAGAGGAGTTTCAACTGGCGCAACTTTTAAATAAACGGTGTAGAGGTGTACCGCCCGGTACAATAATAATAATAATAATAAGCCTAATAATAATCTTCATCTTCCCCTTAATGGAGCAGGGTCCGCAGTTTTGCAAGGCAATCTCCACTTGGTCTTATTAGGCCTTAAGCGCATCATTTGGAACAGGCCTATTTCCAAATGCCGTGATGTGAAGTGACGTCTGTACAACAGATGAACCTTCTCTATGAATTACGTGTCCATACCACCGAAGTCGGGTCTCACGCATCTTGTCTACGATCGGGGCAAGTCCCATGATTTTCCGGATTTCTGGGTTGCTGACATGATCTAGCCGGGTCAGTCCATGTGACCAACGAAGCATGTTCATCTCCATGACATTAAGTGTTTATCGGTGCTTGACTCTTGCTGGCCAACAGTCAGAATCATACAGAGGGACTAGGGATCTACAGTCCTGTAGCGGATTGGTATCCGACGATCGCAGAGAACACCAGTAGTTTGCCGCCATTTCAACCAAGCCGCATTTACACGTGCACGGGCATCTGAAATAGTGTCACATTCAGCGTCAGTATAATAATAATAATAATAATAATAATAATAATAATAATAATAATAATAATAATAATAATAATAATAATAATCATAATCATCATCTGTTTACCCTCCAAGGTCGGCTTTTCCCTCGGACTTCGAGAGGGATCCCACCTCTACCGCCTCAAGGGCAGTGTCCTGGAGCTTCAGACTCTTGGTCGGGGGATACAACTGGGGAGTATGACCAGTACATCGCCCAGGCGGCCTCACCTGCTATGCTGAACAGGGGCCTTGTGGAGGGATGGGAAGATTGGAAGGGATAGGCAAGGAAGAGGGAAGGAAGCGGCCGTGGCCTTAAGTTAGGTACCATCCCGGCATTCGCCTGGAGGAGAAGTGGGAAACCACGGAAAACCACTTCCAGGATGGTTGAGGTGGGAATCGAACCCACCTCTACTCAGTTGACCTCCCGAGGCTGAGTGGACCCCGTTCCAGCCCTCGTACCACTTTTCAAATTTCGTGGCAGAGCCGGGAATCGAACCCGGGCCTCCGGGGGTGGCAGCTAATCACGCTAACCACTACACCACAGAGGCGGACAATAATAATAATAATAATAATAATAATAATAATAATAATAATAATAATGTTATTGTTTACGTCCCGCCAACTACTTTTGGCGATATCTGGAAACGCCAAAGTACCAGAAGTTTGTACTGCAGGAGTTCTATTATAGGCCAGTACAGTAAATCTACCGGTACGAGGCTGAAGTATTTTAACACCTTCACCACCGGACTGAGCCTTGATCGGAGTTGACAAGTTGGGGTCAGAAGGCCAGCGCCTTTACACTTTGAACCACTCAGCTCGGCAAAGGTAGATCATTTCCAGTAATAAGGTTGTGCATTTCCCCATAATGATAGTTTCATGGTGTAACAAAGCTAATGCACTGAGCTCGCAGTTGCGATCAACGATATTCTGTAAGAAGGAAATCAGCTGTCGGATGTAACTATCTTTGCACAGGTGTGCATTCATACCCCGTAACAGCGATTGGGAATTAGAAGTGGGGGCAGGGAATGCGCAGAGAACAAAAAGTACCAGAGTTTGTGGGATATAGTGGAGGGGGTAGAGTATATACATCAAAACTGAAAACAAAACTTCTTCATCTTATTCTTTATCTGGTTACCTTCCAGGGTTGGTTTCTCCCTCGGACTTAGCAGCGGGGGATCCCACCTCTACCGCCTCAAGGGCAGTGTCCTGGAGCTTCAGACTCTGGGTCGGGGGATACAACTGGGGAAGATGACCAGTAAGTCGCCCAGGCGGCCTCACCTGCTATGCTGAACAGGGGCCTTGTGGGGAGATGGAAAGTTTGGAAAGGATAGACAAGGAAGAGGGAAGGAAGCGGTCATCCCGACATTTGCGTGCAGAAGTGGGAAACCATGGAAAACCACTTCGAGGATGGCTGAGGTGGGAATCGAAACCACCTCTACTCATTTGACCTCTCGAGGCTGAGTGGACCCCGTTCCAGCCCCCGTACCACTTACCAAATTTCGTGGCAGAGCCGGGAATCGATCCCGAGCCTCTGGGGGTGGCAGCTAATTACACTAACCACGACACCACAGAGGTGGACGGAAACAAAACCTCTCTGAGCGAATTTCGTCAGAGGGGTAAAGGTTGTTGACTTTACGAACTTAAGTGCAGTAATAATTTTTTTTTTTTTTGAGATTTTGATCCAATGCTACTAAAACTTTCACCAAATAAAAAATCACACATGTATTACAATTAAATAGAAGTACCGAGTGATTATGCCATTAAAAGTCATTTAGTATTTGACTACACACTTCTTCTTCTTAATCTGCTTACCCTCCAGAGTTGGTTTTTCTCTCGGACTCAGCGAGGGATCTCCACTCTACCGCCTCAAGAGCAGTGTCCTGGAGCTTCAGACCCTCGGTCGGTGGATACAACTGGGGAGGATGCCCAGGACCTCGTCCAGGCGGCCTCACCTGCTATGCTGAACAGGGGCCTTGCGAGGCAATGGGAAGATTGGAAGAGATAGACAAGGAAGAGGGAAGGAAGCGGCCGTGGCCTTATGTTAGGTACCATCCTGGTATTTGCATGGAGGAGAAGTGGGAAACCACGGAAAACCACATCCAGGTTGGCTGAAGTGGAAATCGAACCGACCTCTACTCAGTTGACCTCCCGAGACTGAGTAGACCTCGTTCCAGCCCTAGTACCACTTTTCAAATTTCGTGGCAGAGCCGGGAATCAAAACCTGGCCTCCGGAGGAGGCAGCTAATCACACTAACCACTACACCACAGAAACGGACATTAAATAGAAGTACCGAGTGATTATGTCATTTGACTACACACTAACATTAAAGGTGTATGGCCTACGGAGAGGCCTGATGCAGATCTTTTTCCTTTGACGCCCGTAGTTGACCTGCGCGTCGTGATGAGGATGAAATGATGATGAAGACAGCACATACACACAGTCCCCGTGCCAGAGGAATTAACCAATTATGGTTAAAATTCCCGACCTTGCCGGGAATCGAACCCGGGGCCCCTGTGACCAAAGGTCAGCACGCTAACCATTTAGCCATGGAGCACTGAAGAGAGACTGTCAGACTGACTAATGCGCGTGGCAAGCGGGTGAATCATACCTCAGTGGCAACAATATACCCCTGTCACATTTCCTCACAACACATACAAAGTCTCCACTCCTTGGTGTGGCGCTACACAAATCGTTTAGCCGTGATGAACGATATTTTGTGCGTATTTCCGCGAATAATATTGTTAATGATTACTTTCTCCTTGGCTCAGGGGGCAGCGCGTCGGCCTCTCGCTGCTGGATTCCGTGGTTCAAATCCCGGTCACTCGATATAAGATTTATGCTGGACAAAGCGGAGGCGGGACAGGTTTTTCTCCGGGAACTCCGGTTTTCCATGTCATCTCTCATTCCAACAACACTCTCCAATATCATTCCAATTCATCTGTCAAGCATTAATCATTGACCCGGAGGAGTGCGACAGGTTTCGGCAGCCCACACAATTCCTATCCTCGTCGCTAGATGGGGGCTTTATTCATTCCATTCCTGACCCGGTCGAATGACTGGAAACGGGGTGTGGATTTTTTTCTTCTTTTCTCTGTTTATCCTCCAGGGTCGTTTTTTCCCTCGGTCTCAGAGAAGGATCCCACCTCTACCGCCTCAAGGGTAATGTCCTGGAGCTTCAGACACTGGGTCGGGGGATACAACTTGGAGGATGACCAGTACCTCGCCCAGGCGGCCTCACCTGCTATGCTGAACAGGGACCTTGGTGGGGGATGGGAAGATTGGAAGGGATAGCCAAGGAAGGGGAAAGAAGCGGCCGTGGCCTTAAGTTAAGACCATCCTGGCATTTGCCTGGAGTAGAAGTGGGAAACCACGGAAAATTACTTCCAGGATGGCTGAGGTGGGAATCGAACCCACCTCTACTCAGTTGATCTCCAGAGGCTAAATGGACCCCTTCCAGCCGTCGTACCACTTTTTAAATTTCGTGGCAGAGTTGGGAATCGGGCCTCCGGGGGTGGCAGCTAATCACACTAACCACTACACCACAGAGGCGGACGTGGAGTTTCAATTTTGTTAATAATTAAAGAAAATAAAGGAAGGAATTAGCTGATAAGACAACAGAGCTTGTACAAATTCTTTTTTTTTTTATAATCGTAGTTTCATCCGGTTAAAATGGAATAAAATGGAATAAAATATAATTGTTTCTGCACAGGGTGGGCGGAGGACTGCCTCCCTCCTGTCCCTCCTAATCGCCGCTACTTTTCATAACGATTTTACTGTATGGGAGTAATTAATGCGTGGATTCAGATATCTTTTCATAATGCGGATATACGAGACATGAAAGTAGCGAGAATGATCGGTGGTACAAACAGGTGGGAACAATGGTAGGAAGATACTTTGGATGAGGTGCAGGAAATGGAGGCGAGTTGGTTGGTTAGAAGAATAATGGACTGGTAAATGGTGGGTAAGAGGAGCAGCGGGGGACCAAAGCGGCGAGAGTTATACTCGTTTTTAATTATTAAAATAGGAAGAGTGAAACTAAACGTGGCCTCATATCTAATTCCAAACAGAGGACTGTGAAGGCCTTTAGACAATTCGCGGAAGCTTGCAAACTGAACGCTGAAAGGTATAGCAGCATATAATGAAGATTAATGTAAATGTCGATGTAGTGTAGCGGTAGCGTGCATGCCTCTTACCAGGAGGCCCCAGGATAAATTCCCAGCCAAGTCAGGGCTTTTTGCCTGGATCTAAGGGTTGATTCGAGGTCCACTATCACTACATGATTACCATGACTACGGTTTTGATGACCTGAAATTGTTTAAAATATGATCTATAAAATTACGACGAAATTCCAGTAAAATGATCCGAAAACGTTAAAAAAATGACATGAATTTTAATGAAATTTTACAATCAGTTTACTCATCGGGTTGGTATAGCCTATATTTGAATGGCTAAATGCAGAAAGGGAACATGTCCACTTTTTCACGAAACTCGTTTTTAACCGGAAATGGCATCCTTGGACGTAGCCGCTTCGTTCCCTACAGAAAGGGAATCTCTTCCATAAGTAGACATGTATGAAATAAGCATGAGGAATATGCATTTGATACAGAAAGGGAACATGACTTGTACGTGGCTACTTCAAGTGATGAAGGCAGGTGTAGTTCTCCAGACAGAAAGAGAAAGGAATCCCGATACGTAGAAGAGAAATTTAATTCGGGTTGCTAGGGTGAAGGGTGGGGCTTACGTGAAGTGGGCAGGCACAAATGTTCCTGGAAGAAAGGAATATGTTGGATGTGGGTACGTATAACCTAAAGGTGTTTCTTCATATTATTCCAAGTCCTGTTGTTCTTGGAAATAGTGTTGTCGTATGTAAAAGCTGACTCCCCTTTCAACAGATGTCGACGCGGCTGTTTGGTTGACGGTACGGACGAAGAAATGCTGCATATCATGGAAACATTCAATGGAACGAACACAAAAGACGAGTAGGATATACACCTACAACGACTCATAGAAATGGAAGAAGTGAGACGGAAACATACTCATTAAAAGAACAAACAAGATCTCTCTCTGCTTTGTGGATCGCGCCGTGTTCCAGTTTGCAAAACTGCATTTCAGCAAGCTCATGGTGTAACAACTAAGAGGGTTTATCGTTTGCTGACACTTCTAAAATAGGGAAAATCACCCAGTGATTTACGTGGTAAATCATCAAGTGCAAATGCTATTTCAGGAAATGTGTGCCGTCAAATTCATGATCATATATCGTCTTTTCCCACAGAGTCTTCACATTACGCGGGAACAGAAATAAAATATTTAGATGTAAGATTATCTGTTAAGGAGATGTATGAAATGTTTATGGTACTGTATCCTGATTCTAAGGTAAAGTACCAGTTTTACTGGAAGTATTTTAAACAGAACGTTTCTCTGCGGTTTAGCAGACCTGAGAAGGTTACCTGCAGTACTTGTGAAGAACTCACTTGTAAAATCGAGAGTACGTTTCTGTGTGATAGTGCCAAAAGAGTTGCTGCTGGATTCTATCGTGCATTAAAAGAAGTGACTGCAAGATGTGAACACGAGGAAAGTGTGCTTGGTCTGTGTTTCGATTACATGGCAACAGTTTCGTTGCCACATATTCCTGTGCAAGACATATTGGGACCTTTCCCACCGTCACCCATGACTCATGGGACCATGTGACAACAAACCAACCCTTTCGGGTCACGAACACATGGGACCATGCTCCACGGAAGTCGATAGTCAAGGGATCTTTTTGGTCTGTGCCGATTTCTCCTCATTGGGATTGTATACTTAATCCACTCACATGAAGAGTTATCGACCATTCGACTCAGCTAGATCAGAGCTACTCTCCCGTTCCTGAGGTCTGAACACGGACTCCTCAGGGCCGAAGAACGTTCGCGGCAAATACAGGCTATCAAACATATACTACCTTAAAGGCCTACAATGAACGGAAGAGGATTTTTGGATGCTCGTTTTTCGGCAAAGAATAAGCACAAATAAGTTTTCCAAATTTACTAAGGCGCTCGTTGAAATATACACATACACTATGACATCCTTGGTAAATTAATATACATTGACAAGTTGAATACAAATATTTAGCAACGGTAAAATCCGTGCAACCATCCATCAGTTAAACTTCATCCACATTCCATAAGAATATTTATGTGGATGACCACAGTTCCTAAGGATATTTTCAAATGCAAGAACACTTCCATCCGAACTAACAAGCTGATGGATACCTGATTTGACATACACAGAAAAAAATATACATCCCCGAGGGATGACCAATCTCGTTGACATACTACGTTCATACCATCGGTTTTGTCTGTCTATCTCCCGTTGGATATCAAAAACTGTTGAGTGTTACACAAACAAAATATAACACAGATTACCTATTTACAGTTGCAATTCGAACCATTTTCCTCCAAATATCAGTATTCCCTGGGACCGAATCCCATATCATGAAGTTAAACATTTACTTACACTAATTCAACTACCCCGGAGTGGTCATTTTATCTTATATCTACCGCCACCAAATATCTATACGTTAATAAAAAGTATACTAGAGAAATAAACCTATGTTTACGTAAACCATGGAAAAGACAATAACATTGCGCGTCTCCACCAATTGGAAGACAAATGAAATAAATCACACGAACACAGGCTCGACAACGAACCCGTCACTTCCAACAACTACCAGTGAAATTTCACGAAGTCTAAACTCGCCCAGAACAGTACATAACATAAAACAAGATCACACTCTGAAAAGGAACACACATTATATAACAACACGAAGTATGAATGGCTGTATTTCATCTCGTAGCGCCCGCTACTTGAGCGGACTATCGGTCTCTTCTGTGCTCTATTGAGGTTCGAACCTGAGACTCTGGTCGTCTCCATCAGGGACACTGAAATAAAAACCCTAATTAACCTAATCATGTCATTGACAGTCGTAAAATATTCTACATTGCTTTCGGGTCATGGCTCACGGACTGGGTGTGGTGGTTACATCAATATTCTGTCCCTCTTCTCACAGAAAACTGCAACGTTTTAAAAGAAACATTCTCTGGCGAGTCAAGTTCTCTAAGCTGCTTCTCGCTCTGACCTGCCTCCTCGGGCAATAACTTACTGCTTGTCAAAGCTCCCTTCCACAACACGGGCGAAAGGACATTTAGCACGCACAATAGCGGCAGTCACGGGCTCGATAAACCCATACAATTGAGCTAATGCAGGGTACACCTGCTCAAATCAACTCATACTATCATTATGATCCAACAATACACTTCTCAAATTAAGCAGCCATATTATCGCAAAATTCCCTAATTTTGCCAGGAGTCTGGAGTTCAACCACACATTTCTTCCCGTAGCCTTATCGTACATTCGTCAGCCTTTACCAAAAAGCAATGTCTCCTAATCTCTCCCCTTAGAGGCGAGATTGTGTACCTGTCAGATACTACCCTACTGTTCAAGATCTATCGGTATCAAATCACCGATCAAAATACTTTAAGAAATTAATAATAGTAATAAAAAATAATAATAATAATAATCCATTAATCTGTTGCTTAAAAATGTATCGGTATAAAACACTGATCAAGTTACATTAAGAAAATAATAATAATAATAATAATAATAATAATAATAATAATAATAATAATAATATTCAGACATGATCAATCTCAACTAGAAAACCTCTACTTTATTAGCCTAGCTAATGTGTAGGGTGGGCCAGGTTTGAACCTCCGCACGTATTTCTCGAACGTCTTCAGTTACAGCCAAACTTATACACTAGCATGCAAAAACAAACTACTGTCTCTACTTTTATGAATTGAGTGCTGTCACTATCCCACATTAACTTCTGTATAGGCACATGTTAATGATACTGACACCTACTAATCCCTGCTCGTATTATGCAGTCACGCAGATGAAATTATGGCATTAACCTGGCCAAATTTCTATTCATTTTTCCCCCCTCAAATCTTTCTCAGCACTCATGACAAAATATATAATATAGCATGTGCATGCAGCTTCTAAAAGGGGTCCCAAACTATATACATCCTTCCTGGTTCACTTCCTTCCCATATCTACTTACAAAAACAAATTAAACAAGGGTCATCCGACCACTCCAGGTAATTAACCTATCAATTACCTCATCATTAACCCTATCCTTACAGTAACTCTATTTACAAGGGGAAATACTAACATTGGAAGAAAATAGCTCAATACTCAACAGTTTATGATGTTTTCCGGCCCCCGCCCGAAGTTTTCAGGGGCCTGCCATCGGTGCTCACTCCATGTCGCTGGCTCGTGCAGTCCTTGGTTCTAGGAGTGTGATGACTCTGCTGGAGTAATCCATCTTCCTGGTAAACAAATCACTGCAATTATATTTACACAATCTTGCACACTTGTTGATCACTCGACACCACCCAACTTCCCCTCTATCGTTCTAGAGCGATGCTAGTTACGTGATGCTAATTATTATGGATATCTCAGCTAGTCTATTTCGTTATATCAGGCAAGCTGTAATTCATGGTCTCCTCCTTCCCAAGTCTATCGCCTCCTACGTCCGTGACTTATATCAACCGTCCTTTTCTTACTTTCTTGTCTCGATGAAATCAGATCCTGTACTTATCATTCCCCTTTACTTGGTGTTATAATCTGTTCCGGAAATCCTGCTCTCAATGTTACATGGATTTAAACTGATAGTATTTCTTCACACGATCTGGTTTTTCATTTGAATTTTTTTTATACCAAATCCCAAAGTTAGACTGCTCGAAAAATGAGCCCCCTTACTGCTATAGTCATCAACCTCGCGATGAGCGTTCTCCGTCTAGAGTTCGTTCCCCCACGACGTACTCACCCTTTCGCAGTCACTACCTACGACATACTGACAAATATTCAGAGTTTACTTCGCGATCGGATGTCGCACAAATACCTTTGTCATATAGTTACATTTTCTACTATCACTGCACACTGGAAAACACTTTTAAAACTTCACTCCCGTTTCTTTGTGTCAGTTATTCAGACAAAGAAGAGGTAGACCTTGCTCGCGGACCGCACGTAGTTCCACCTTCTGAAGCTCGTTTCTGACTCATCCCTCCTCGAGAAACTGCAACCACTTATAGCCAAACCGGGAATAGGGGTGGCTAGCGTGTCCTTCCCCCACTCTGATTCTGGCCTTTCCTGGATAAACCAGCCTGTCGAAATTAGCAATACGCTAGACTGTGTGACTTGGTTATGCACAAGTACGCTATGATATGCGGAGTTGAATATGTTCGGCGGATCTGCCTAATTAATTAATAACATCGGAGGGGAAGTGGTGAATCCCCAAAGGCATCTGGCTTCAGCCATCGCGTCCGTACGCTATGGGTCTTATGTAAGTTGTTTACCAACGCCTTTCGCTTGGAGAGTATTCTCTACCAGAACTCCTGACTTTATAATTCCACCAAAATTCAGCACATTACTCTAACGGGTGCAGTATTGTTAATTAAGCCTTATTTATGCCGAAAATGCATTAAAATTTGCCCGATTGCTTTGGCATCGCTGTACGCTGGCATATGTTTTCCAATATGGAGTCGCTAAATAGTGTTCTTCTCCTGCTTCTTCTATGACGTGTGCCTAGTTCGGGGATTCCTTAAGCCACCCAGTGGGCGGGTGAAGGCGCCTCTCTGGCGGGCTTCGTATTGCGCAACCTGACGATACCCCCGGCATCCACACAAAGAAAGCTTGCTGCCAGCTTCCTTACCAAGCATATCACTTGAAATAAATACTAATTGTGCCGGTACGGTCACAATATACTATTACAGGCCGTTAAGTGCGAATATGTTTGACATACATAATTTGAGAACGCACAATATAAAATGTTATGTGTATCCTGAAGGGATAGCTAAAAATTCACCAGATGAATTGTGTAGTTTCCTGAAAGACTACATTGACAATGATGTAACCCCAAGCGTATCAGAACTTCACTTGTTGAGTGATAACTGTCCTGGACAAAATAAAAACTATACTTTAGTGAGATTCTTGATGGGTTTGGCTGAAACAGGCCGGTGCAGGGTAATAAAACAGTACTTTCCCCAGAGGGACCACTCATTTCTGTTCTGTAATAGGGACTTCGGTCTCATTAAGAGAGTACTTCGTAAGGCAGATAGAATATACACAGTTCAGCAATACTGTGAACTCATCAAGAAGAACAAGTTCAATGTTTTCGAAGTTAATCAAGACAGTATTATTAACTGGAAAGCATGGTGGCCACGTTTGTTTAAGAAAACTTGGTATACAGATTTTCCAATGGGAAATAATGTTCCAAGTCGGAACAAGGAATCGTTTGGTGTTTCCAAGTTATTTTATTTTGAATATTGTTCCACCAAACCAGGGTATGTGACGACTAGCGATTTCATTGGTGGCTTAATAAGCCATACTTTCAAATTTAGGAATACTGCTTGCGGAAAAGTTGAACTGCCGACAGAAAAAGCCTACTCTGGGAAACTTTCCCTCCTGAAGCAGAAAAGAGAAGATCTACGGAAATGTGAACAGTACATTCCAGACACATACAACTTTTTTCTGGAGAGAGTTGTTTGATTGGCCAACAGACTAGTGTAACATCATACACCATGATGTCATGACGGTGACATACAAGGCAACACTTCCCTAACCTCCAGTGGGCGTAATGGCATATAACATTTCTTAAATGTAACATAATCTGAAATCAAGTGTATTTTATGCATAATTAAATAATCACATAACCTTAATCTGTGCTTTTTGTACTCCCCGGCCAAAAAAATTAAATATGGATGACTAAAAATCCATGTAAAATGATTCCGATAATATGCCTTCAATCTCCCATACTAAGTACGTACGTAATACGTAATACGTAATACGTACGGATGTAATATTGTTTTTAGTAATTTCCCTAAAATTTGTCAAACTGGACATGTTTCCTTTCTGCATTTAGCCATTCATTTATGTTTTAGACATTATAATCTTTGGGCTTTCACCATGTCAAGAAAACTAGGTAAAATTCTTTACGTTTCGCAGAGAACTTTGCTCCACGTCTTCAGAAGAAAATCTCGACTGTTCTCCAATTGGAGGTATCTCTCCTGGAATATGGACAAGAAGTAAGTGGTGAACAACGTTTCTTTATTCCCCAGACTGACAAAGCGTTGTAAAGAATCTCAAGTCTCCTCATTCATCCTCACTTAAAGTTGCGGTAATATATAATACCACACGCGTAAATGCTTCAAAACCCTAAAAATGAACGAAAATGACTCAAAAAGTATAACAATAATATAATAAATTCCATAAAATGGTCAATTTATGACGAATAATTTTAGAAAATGACCTAAAAATACAAAATGGCAAAAATCACAAAAAATGTGCTAATAAATAAGCAGTTCAATGTGGGAACTTTGATCAAGTTTTCTGTACAAGTTAGCAATGGAAATGAAATGAAATGGCGTATGGATTTTAGTGCCGGTAGTGTCCGAGGACAAGTTCGGCTCGCCAGATGCAGGTCTTTTCAGTTGACTCCCGTAGGCGACCCGCGCGTCGTGATGAGGATGAAATGATGATAAAGACGACACATACACCCAGCCCCCGTGCCAGCGAAATTAACCAATTATGGTTAAAATTCCCGACTCTGCCGTGAATCGAACCCGGGACCCCTGTGACCAAAGACCAGCTTGCTAACCATATAGCCATGAAACCGGACACAAGTTTTTTATGTCTTTTATGAACTAATTAAAAGATGTCATCAAAATAGACTACTAGCCCTGGTGATTACAACTGAGGAGTTATCTGACGGTGAGATAATGGTCCCGGTCTAGAAAGCCAAAAATAACGGACGACCACAGGGCAAATCGTAATCTACAGGCCTTCAGGGTGAGCAAGCGGTCGCTCGGTCGGCTCAAATCATTCGGGGCTGTTGCACCGTATGGTTTGGTTTGGTTTGGTAAATGCATGAATGTACTGTGGTGGTGGTTGAAGAAGTACTGCTAGGCGAGCATCCCCTCGTAACATTAGCCAGAGGGAAAAATTGGAAGGTGTCCGACACTTCGAAAAAATGAAAAATAATTGCCACGAAGGGTGTAACAATGACAGACTTCCTAGGCCTCTCAAACCTAACACCGTCGGTATTGGAACAGAACAATAAGTGACCAATGGAGGTCAGATAGGAAAAACTGAAAACAAGGAGCCTGGCACAAGTAAGTGGAAGCAATGACAGATTCAGCTAGGGACACCAGAGTCTCAAACCCACGGTCCCAAGTTGAGAGCTCCTGGTCCCACTTCCAGACACCTTTTACGACATGCAGGTGATACCCTGGTTGTATTCTACCGCCCCCAACCAAGGGAGATATATGTATGTATGCGTGTATGTAGTTCATACATTTTTTTTTTTTGCTTGTTTGCTGTTTTTCTTAAGGCAGTAATAGTGAAGGCATAAAACACTGTGCAGTACGGTCGGCTGATATTCTGCAGGTATTTGACAGGCTGCAAGGAGTGGCCTCTTGGGAAGAGCTATTCCCACGACAGTGGACTGCACTTGAACGCCACTGAGCTCAGAGTGGCGCCTGTCGCCGAGGCGCGGTACCTCATTGGCGCCGGCCACACCACCTCAATTTACGAGTTTCTTTCGTTAAACTGGCATCAAACAGACACCATATTCTTATCATCTGGTTTACGTCTCTCTGTGAGGGTGCGGACCGGCAGGCCATGTGCTCTTAGCCCACCCGGGAATGAGGTCCGCCGTGAGAAACATTTTGGCATGTCCTAACCCTGCCCCAGTACTTTTCCACTTCTAGCATAAAATGCACAGTTGATAGATATAAATTTTGCTTTTCCATCTAGTAGAGACGAATAGCAGCAAGGGGAGATTTTCATGAATTTAGATTGTTATTACCAAGTCTCTCCTCAAGAAGCAACGGTGACGTGCAAATATTGTTCACTCCCCATCATACAGAGCTATCTGACGTTGTTACTGCGATTGTTTTATTTAAAAGCCACGTGGTCATTAACTCTTATAAATATCGGGATGAGAAGAATACCTTAATGGCGCTATCACTACAAAAATAGGGAGAAAAAGGAAACATAAAATAGAATTGAGGGCATAATATCACCCAGCTGGAACATGTGATGGAGATGGCGGTGTTTACTGCTAATGATGTCACCACGTTGACAACATAGCACTCTTACTATCTGCGGGCTGGGTCGTCTTGGCCCGGCAAAGTGCTTCGTTATTATTATTATTATTATTATATAATTGTTATTTCATTTTTTTAGAATTATTATTTTGGAACAAGAAAGCCTCCATGGCTCAGGCGGCAGCGCACCGGCCTCTCACCGCTGGATACCGTGGTTCAAGTCCCGGTCACTCCATGTGAGATTTGTGCTGGACAAAGCGGAGACAAGACAGGTTTTTCCCCAGGTACTCCGGTTTTTCCTGTCATCGCTCGTTCCAGCAACACTCTCCACTATCATGTCGTTTCATCTGTCAGTCATTAATCATTGCCCCAGACGAGTGCGACTGGCACAATTCCTATCCTCGCCGGTTGGGGGCTTCATTCAACCCATTCTTCACCCGGTCATTTATTGGAAAACAGGTTGTAGGTTTTCATCATATTTTGGAACAATGAGAAGCCCAGAAATTTGAGAGAAAGATTCTCCGCAAGGTAATGGGTCCATAAATCTTGGATGGCCAGTATAGAATGGATGAGAAGAGGCTGACGAAACAACATTTGATAGCACTTGACAGTAAATCTAAAATTTCCGACAAATGTTTCAAGGAGGTAAGAAAGTATCTTGAGCAACCTGAATTAACCCGGGAGGACATCCTAAACGAAGCAAAAATAGATCAGTGGTCGATAGCTCCAGAGGCTTCCATGATGAACAGAAACTGAATAATGGATGAACAGAGGAAAGAAGACACCGCTGCAAAAGAAGGAATGCAAAGATTTTTGGCTGCAAAGAAGGCTTCCAATAATCCAATAATGTGTGTGATTGTTCTTTTACGTGGTCTCAAATTGCCGGAAACGAGTATAATAATAATAATAATAATAATAATAATAATAATAATAATAATAATAATAATAATAATAATAATAATAATAATAATAATAATAATAATAATAATAATAATAATAATAATAATATCATACATTATAGACTGCTATGCCTTTCCAGTCTGTAAGCCTCTGTGAGTTTACTAAACACTACCATAATCCTCTATTTGAAGCTAGTTCTGTGGCTTCATTTAGTTCCATAGCACTTATCTTGAAATGATAGGTACTGAATCTAGCCATCGTCGTCCTTGTCTCCCTCTGCTTGTCTTAACAACCGTCGCCCTCCGGCTCCATGGCTAAATGGTTAACGTGCTGGCCTTTGATCAGGGGTCCCGAGTTCGATTCCCGGCAGGATCTGGAATTTTAACCATCATTGGTTAATATCGCTGGCAATGGGGCTGAGTGTGTGTGTCGTCTTCATCATCATTTTATCTTCATAACGACGCGCAGGTCGCCTACTGGAGTCAAATCAATAGACCTGCATTTGGCGAGCCTAACATATCCTCGGACACTTCCGGCACTAAAAGCCATACGCCATTTAAATTCAACTTCCGTGGCCGAGTCCACCATTCTCCTAGGTAACCTATCCCCTTCCATTCGCCTCACATGATCCCACCACCGAAGCCGCTTTATGCGTACAGTTTCGTCACTCGAATTCATTCCTAACATACCATTATCTCCTCATTCCGAATACCCTCCTGACATTGCTCCCTCCTGTTTATACCAGCGATCATTCTCACTACTGTTATGTCTGTTACTTTTAACGTATAAATAAGATACCCTCTGTCAACACCCAGATTTCACTCCCGTAATGCAAAGTTAGTCTGAAAACAGAGCTGTGTAAAGATAATTTCCTTCGAAAGCTGACCTTTTTTCTTACAGAATTCTGTTGACGGCTACTGCGAGCTCCCTGCATTAGCTTTGCTGCACCTAGAGCCATTCTCACTTAAAATATTGCCACCCTGGTAGAATGCAAGTATGAAGAATGAGATTTCCACCTAATCAATACTTTATTACAAAATGTTTGAAGTTGTCTACATTGAAACAGTACCGGTTTCGACCTGTAAAAAGATCATCATCAGCTGTTGGTGAACCTGCTTAACAGCGATAGTACGTTAAGCAGGTTAAGCAGGTTCACCAACAGCTGATGATGACCTTTTTATAGGTCGAAACCGGTACTGTTTCAATGTAGAAAACTTCAAACATTTTGTAATAAAGTATTGATTAGGTGGAAATCTCATTTTTCATACTTGCATTCTTAATTCATCAATACGGACAATGAAGCTGATAGATTATAGTACCCTGGTAGAATACACATCCTAAATACTTTATTTGGTGTATCTGTTCCAGCTCTGTATTCCCAGCCTCACAATAAGTTTCTTACCTACTGACATCACCAATAATAATAATAATAATAATAATAATAATAATAATAATAATAATAATAATAATAATAATAATAATAATAATAATAATAAACATATAATAATAAAATAATGATTAAAATATAAAGTATCAAAGGGATTAGATACAGAGACCTTAGGGGCCATAGCAAAAACATTGAGGTAGCTTTGCAAACCTCCCGGAACATACATAACAAAAGGTGCTTTTCTATAAATACCAACATTCACAATTATAACACTGTCGTAAAGCCGGTATCTCTCAATGCGTCAGAAGGCCTTAACCACTCTCAGAAATGTGGTCTTGCTAAGTTAGAGCAAAAAGAGAGAACGATTCTCCACGACATTCTGGGGCCAAACTACAAAATTTGCATGTACATAAGAAACTCTAGACAAGAAATCTGCTCTAAGAGAAGATCACGGACACAACCCGCAAACGCAGGGCTCGCTTCTACGGTCATCTACGACGGATGCACAACTCCCGAAGGACAGAGCGGATTTTTAATCATTTTGACTCAAAACCAAAAATAATAGTTTCCTCATAAGTTAACGTCAAGGAAGACATCGAAGAAGTATGCCTACGACCAGATGACGCGCACAAAAGAGACCTTCTCAAAACAAGCATCGTGGCTCTTGGGACTTTCCGGGATGCGAAGTGGACAAGTGGTGCAAAGTGGTCGGATGAACGCCGTAATGGACACAGGCGAGATAATGAAAACCTGCTGGATCAGTCGAAAACTGAGTAAACACCAGAATGTATAACGAAACTTATCATGGTCCCTAGTTGGCCGATTAGCGAATAATAAATAAATAAATAAATAAATAAATAAATTGATATAATACTATTACTACTACTACTACTACTACTACTACTACTACTACTAATAATAATAATAATAATAATAATAATAAATACTCCTTTCTTGCGGCTATTGCGAGCCTGGTGCAACCTGTGTAAGGTAGACCCTCCGACGATGGTGGGCCATGTGTAAGAAATTGCTTGTTGCTGTGGTAGAGATTAGTGTTGTGTGTGGTGTATGTATTGTAGAAATATTGGGTGACAGCACAAACCAACTCAATCTCCGAGCCAAAGGGTGGAAATTAAAGACTAAAATCCCTCTACGCGGCCGGGAAGCAAATCCGTGACCGAGATGGTGTAAATCCAAAAGACCGACCACTCAGCCATGGCGCCGGACAGTAGTTAAATAGAAGAGATGAATTAACGGTCCCATTCTTTACGTCTAAAATAAATCTAAAATATCATGTACTTCCTTTGTGACTGCATGTGATGAAAATGAAAATCATTCGACCGGGTCAAGAATGGAATGAATGAAGCCCCCATCTAGCGGCGAGGATAGAAATTGTGCCGGCTGCCGAAGCCTGTCACACTCCTCTGGGGCAATGATAAATGAATGGCAGATGAAATGAAATTATATTGGAGTGTGTTGCTGGAATGAATTACGACAGGGAAAACCGGAGTACCCGGAAAAAAAAACCTGTCCCGCCTCCGCCTGGTCCAGCCCAAATCTCTCATAGAGTGACCGGGATTTCAACCACGGAACCCAGCGGTGAGAGGCCGGCGCCCTGCCGCCTGAGCCACGGGGGCTACACTGCATGTGATCTGTACCTTAAATTATTTGAGCAAAACTATCTACAGTAATGTATGTATACACTAGTGTCAGACTCTATTGCCACTGTTCCTCTGAGCAATATTAGTTTAGTGTAGTTCGACAATCCTGTTTGTCTTTTAAAGCCAACGTTTATTCTAAGCAATAGCCTTACTGCTGTAGAGTGAACTGACTCAGAGCTATTATTCCAATATTCATGGCAACGTTTTAATTCTGAGTCTCTTCAGATGCAACTCCATTACGCGATATTTATTGGCTATAAAGCTGTTGCAATATTGTTCTCATCTTCCTGATCAAGAGCCTGTTAACTCTAATGTTTCCTGCTCCATGTTTTACGAGCGGACAAATAAGACTTTTATTAAACTGCAACTCATAAGTTTGATAACTGGACACGTTCAAGAATAAGAGATTCAGTAATTCAAGCTGATACACAAAAGGAAGTCTAAACTGGAATATCTTGGTTCCTTTAAGCTATACAATTTTCTTACAACACAAACCATTTCGAGTCTGCGATATCTTCCGTACACATTGCCTTAATCATGTTGGTTTGCAATCTTTTTATCCCACTTTTATATTGTCTCATTCTCTGTCCTCTTCTGCTCTCGGCCTCTTCCTCTCGTCCGCCCTTCTGGGCCGGGGACCACTTCATCATCTTTATGAGTGTAAAGAGGAGAATGGATGGCCGCATCTTGCAGATAGCCAGAACGGATGTCGTACATTCAAGAAAATAAGCTTGTTTTATCTCCACCATAAAGCGTAATTTATCGTGGGTCGTGGCGATGAGATCAAGGAATTTGTTTTACTTCATTTGTATAAGGCGGCTCGCCGAGATATTACCTACCTTACTCCTAGCGAAAGAACGAACGATATCCCATATCCTGTCACTCCGCTATCTCACTCCCCCATGCACAATGCCTCGTCTTCCCTCCTCTCTCCCCTCCCGCAGCACTCTTTCCTTATATCGTTTTTCCAAAGAATAGAGCGAAAAATATCCATACATCTTTCGATTTATACGGTGATGCGGTTTTCCAGAAATTGGCACTTTCACACGCGGGCAGAAGGAATGAGAACCATTACGACAGACACCTCGAAGTGTTGTGTGCCGTAAGAGAGGACAAGATATGAGCTCAATGTTTACACCAGAACACTTCATGCCTCACTAGCGCAAGGCAATGTAATCTTCTCGCCCCTGAAACGTGCTTGTAACAGTTCATGAATTGATTAAAATTTTACACTGTCGTACTGGCTTTCCTGCCTTGTAATGTGCATTCCTGACCTGGAGTTGTATGATCACATCATAGAGAAATGGCGTATGGCCTCCGGGGAGGGCTGTACAGGTCTTTCGAGATGATGATAGTAATAATAATGATGATGATGATGATTATTATTATTATTATTATTATTATTATTATTATTATTATTATTATCCTTGTTGTTTAAAGGGCTAACATCCAGGTCATCAGCCCCGTTTCGTTCGAGTTGGAGCCCTACAAGTGCCCTGTGTGTCTGTAGGAATGGGGCCCTACTTGAGTTATAATATTGCAGACGGCACAAACACCCAGAATTAATAAATAAAGACACTTCGAAGTGTCTGTCGTAATGGTTCTCATTCCTTCTGCCCGCGTGTGAAAGGAATAAAGATTAAAATCCTGGACCCTGCTGAGAATCGAACCCAAGACCCCTTGAACCAAAGAACCCTCCCCTTTAAGGGGAGTCCTTTCTTTCTTAATCCGTTTACCCTCCAGGGTCGGTTTTTCTATCAGACTCAGCGATGGATCCCACCTCTACCGCCTCAAGGGCAGTGTCCTGGAACGTGAGACTTCTGGGTAGGGATACAACTGAGTAGGAGGACCAGTGCCTCACCCAGGCGGCCTCACCTGCTATGCTGAACAAGGGCATTGAGGGTCAATGGGATAGACAGGAATGAGGAAATTAAGTGGCCGCGGCCTTAAGTTAGGTACCAGCCCAGCATTTGCCTGGAGAAGTGGGAAACCACGGAATACCACTTCGAGGATGGCTGAGGAGGGAATCGACCCCTTCCTTCCCTCTACTCAGTTGACCACCCGAGGCTGAGTGGACCCCGTTCCAGCCCTCGTACCATTTTTCAAATTTCGTGGCAGAGTCAGGAATCAAACCCGCGTCTCCGGGAATGGCAGCTAATCACACTGACCACTACGTAAGGGGAGTTCAAAAGGCAAAAATGTGAATATTTTAACATTTTACTGTATATGTCTTACAATGTATTTAGTGTTTCCTGAGTAAAACGGTAAGCCGACCCCATGGTGTAGAGGTAGCGTGCTTGCCTTCCTCCCCGGAGATCCCAGTTTCGATTCCCGGCCAGGTCAGGGATTTTTACGTACATCTGAAGGCTGGTTCGAAGTCCACTCAGCTTACGTTATTACAATTGAGGAGCTATCTGACGGTGAGATGGCTGCCTCGGTCTAGAAAGCCAAGAATAATGGCCTAGGGGATTCATCGTGCTAACCATGACATCTCGTAATCTGCAGGCCTTCGGGATGAGGAGCGGTCGCTTAGTACGCCATGGCCCTTCGGGGTTGTTACGCCGTGGGGTTTGGTTTTACTTTGAATAAGACGGCATATAATTTCTCTCTGTGCGATCTTTCGAAGTATTTAATTTTTTATTTCATAACACTCCCTGTATATCTGTGAGGCTAGTTAATTTCCGACATGCATTTTATATACATGGATATCACTGAAACTACTCCACGTAGAAGGCTGTGGTTTTCGTCTATCGATAGCGTAGAGTATTTTGAACACAAGCATTCTATTACTGAATCTGTTATGGAAGCCATCGAGCCAGTCTATAGGTAACTAGCTTATCAAGACCTCTGAAAGTGTCTACATGGGCACACTCAGTCGTTCAACAATATTATCTGGACTCGAGTGCCCGGGAATATATTTAAGGCATTGAAATGGTGAGTCAAAGATGATGTGTTCATTTAATGATGGAAAGATTGGAATAATAAGTACGGTAGTGAATTTCAACACCAACCCTGGCTGTTATGCTCTACAGCAACTGCTACTTTTAGACAAATTAAGAATTGCCAAGACACAGCGTGCACCGAATTAAACACCAAAGAAGCAAGGACGGACCGAAGGAAAACGTTTTAGAGAAGAAAGGAAGAAAGATGACAAGGAAGAGGATTCTGACTATGCTGGTGGATGTTTTTGAGCCTACATTCCAAAATATATGAGTGAGATTTTTATTTTCTCAAAATTACTAGTTTTACATTTAATTTTCCTGTATCTGAAAAACTTCTTGTGATTGCTATATGAAACTCAGTGAGCTGATTTATTGTAACTTACTTGCCCTACTGAAGCATAATTATAGTATAGATTTTTATAGACAAGAAATCAAGGGTTTGCATGTAAAAATATTTTGTGTAGAAACAATGTTTAAACAATTAATATCTGCAGTTCTTTAGCTTCTAATTTATTAATTCTGCTTCATACCTCATAAATAAAATGGAAAAGTCAGCTGTGAAAATTCAGAGTCTCATATTAATTGGTTCCAAAGACACAGGTACATAAACTTGTCTTATTTAACATTGGCCAGAAAGGCATTTCAAACTGCCCTCGACCACGGAGCTGGACGTATGATCACATAATAAATATATCTCTTTGCTAGTGGTTTCATGTCTCACTAACTCAGGGTTTCGGCGATGTTCGGGTAGGGAAAGGGTAGGACTGAGTAGGAAGCGGTGTTGACAACAAAACAAATTTTGATCACATTTTGTTACCAACAGATATTGGCAACACGTTTTCTAAACAGTATACCTATGTGTCTTTGTAGAAACACTTTCACACACTGCTTTTCCTACCCACCGTTATCATCACAGGATCACGTGATCATCATCAGCCTCTTTCCCCCCCCCCCTCCTTCCAACAAACGAGTGCGAGAGCATTGTTTCTTACAAGGAGTGTAGATGACATTCTGTGTAAACGTGTTTAGCACTAGAGGGTAAAAATAATTTTGCTAACTTCCTGTGGTCTTTACTGACTTTACTGACGGAGTGAAAAATTTATGTTGGCAACATGAGAAATCTATTGTTAACAAGACATCTTGATAACAAATTAACAAGCGTTATTCGAAATAATTCCAACATTTGTTGATAACATGAGCTAGCAACATCGGTGTAAACGCGGTTTTAAGGTACAGCCATAGAATTTACCTGGTGTGAAAATGAGGAATCACGAAAAAACATCTTCAGGGCTACCGATAGTGGGTCTCGGACACATCATCTCCCGAATACGGTCTGTAGCACACAGCCAATTAATATTTTTCTCATCTGCGATGCTTATCCCCATAAATAGTTTCAACATGATTTACTTAAATTTGATTCACATACGTAGGATAAACATATAAACATAAGTTCGCTAACATCATTTTATTCAGGGATCGCTGAAATAATCTTCTTCGAGTGCCGATCCGCTACCGGATGCTGGTGATCCGCATGAAAATTTTACTTTTGTTGACTGCAGTTTGGAGTAGTTCTGTCGTTGAAATACTGAACTACAACTCCAAATGTTTTAATCAAGTCATCCGAGGTCTTCCACGCATAGGGCTGCCAGCTCCTTTCCATTTAAATATTTAATGGTTCGCAAACTTCACACGATGTCTCTTTATGTGATTCAGACATTCAAATCTTCTTTTCTTAACAGTTTTAATAATTTCTACATCTTTGCTAATTCTCGGTTTTGGACAAGGTTTCAAATCCGGGTTCTTTTTTTTTTTTTGGTGTTACCTGAGTTTTTAGATTTAAAAAAGCGTGTCCTCACCTCGAGATGGTGAACTCAATTGAGTTCAGCTGCATGTATCATTTTAAACAATTACCAGCACTCTTGCCTCTCTTAAATCTCTGGCATTACCGAGAATCGAGCCCGGGACGGCAGCTAACAGTACTAAGCGTTACTCAACTGTGGCGCTCAGTTCTCAGGTGAAAAATGTTTTTCTAGTATCGACCGTGATTCATATCACAATCACTTGGGTGTGAGGTTGAAGATAACTCACTATATACTGTATCAAAGTACTTAATGTACCGTACATATGATTAAAGAAAACTGATGGGTTTGTGGCTATTTGCTCATTTGATCGTAAATGAGGTTACTTAAATGTCTGGGTCATTTTATAACGATTACGATCAACATCTAAATATTTCTCCGTATATTTTGTTTGTGTCCGCCTGTGTGGTGTAGTGTTTAGTGTGAATAGCTGCCGCGCCTGGAGGCCCGGGTTGGATTTCCGGCTCTGCAACGAAATTTGAAACGTGGTACGAGGATTGGAACCTGATCCACTCAGTCTTGGAAGATCAACGATGTAAAAGGGGGGTTCAATTCCCACCTCAGCTATCCTCGAAGTGGTTTTCCGTCGTTTCCCACTTCTTTCCAATACTTAAGGCCACGATTGCTTCCTCCCCCCTTTCTCTGCCTATTCCTTCCAATCTTCCCATCCCCCACGTCCGGCTCCATAGCTAAATGGTTAGCGTGCTGGCCTTTGGCCACAGGGGTCCCGGGTTCGATTCCCGGCAGGGTCGGGAATTTTAACCATAATTGGTTAATTTCTCTGGCTCGGGGGCTGGGTGTATCTGTCGTCTTCATCATTTCATCCTCGTCACGACGCGCAGGTCGCCTACGGGAGTCAAATCGAAAGACCTGCACCTGGCGAGCCGAACATGTCCTCAGACACTCCCGGCACTAAAACCTATATCCATTTCACTTTTTCATCCCCCCACGACAAGGCCTCTGTTTAGCATAGCAGGTGAGGTCTCCTGGGGGAGGTACTGGCCCTTCACTCTAGTTTTATCCCGGACGAAATGACTCACGCTCCAGGACATTGGCCTTTAGGCGGTAGAGGTGAATAATCAACCCTCGAGGTAAAGGGACTGAGAAAGAAAGAAAGAAAGAAAGAAAGAAAGAAAGAAAGAAAACAAAGATATTTTATTCCTTTGTAAGTTTGTTTGTTTGTTTGTGTGTTTGTTTGTGTGTTTGTTTGTTTGTTTGTTTGTTTGTCATCTCGATATGTAAAAAAAAATCTTATATAATTCACATGAATGTTCATCTTTCAACGTCAATAACTTGAAATTCAGGCTACATTTTTCTCATTAGTCAACAGGAAAAGTAGGAGGGGCTTAAAGTTCTAAATAGGGTATAAATAGTGGTGCAAGCTTAAGAAAACAGCTTTTGTTAGAAATACTGGTAGAGTTACAAGGGGAGTTAATGGAATTAATTCTTGAAACAACCCTGTCTCAATTTTCTAGAATGTAGGCTAACTACGTTTCCACTCTGCTTCTTGGGGATACTAAATAGACTGTTAATAAAAAGATACAATAATACGTTCTTTTGCTGTAGTCTGGGAGCAATGTGAAGCCAATAACATCCTTCCACTCCAGTTTATTTAGAAGAGGCATTTATTCCGGTTACTCCAGGTTGAGAATGCTCAAGAAACAAAGCTTAGCCCTACTAAACGAACAACTTTTCAAATATTATGTCTGTACTGCTTATTGCTGACAGGTTACCGAACAACTTACAACGACTGGGTTAGCCGGAGAAGTTACAACTACATTTAAGCTGGTTTTGCTAAAACATTTCAAAAAACGAAAAACATTCTTGACTTTGTTATCAAGAACTCATGTTAACAGCAGATTTTTTTTGTGCTGCTAATTTTTAAAAAGTCACTCCACAAGAAATCGGTAGAGATCAATGAATGTTAGCAAAAATGTTACAAACACATGTTAAGTCACGTTTACATCGAATGTTACCAACACACTTCGTACGAAACGTTACTCTCACAGTCATTGGCTGGGTTTCTTTGGCGGTCAGGTGCTGGTGGTGGTGATTATTGTTTTAAGAGGAAGTACAACTAGGCAACCATCCTCAGAGGGAAAATATGGAAGGGGTCCGACACTTCGAAAAATGAAGGTATCGGCCAAAGAAAGACAAGGGCCACGAAGGGCGTGAAAATGAGACTCCCTAGCCCTCGCAAACCTAATAGCGTCGGGGTCGGAAAAAACAAGAGTTGACCAAGGGAGGTCGGATAGGATAGATGATAGTGAGGAGCCTGGCACAAGTAAGTGGAAGCAATGTCAGGACTCAACTAAGGGCCCCGTGGTCGCCAACCCATGCTCCAAAGTTCAGAGACCCTAGGGCCCCTTTTAGTCGCCTCTTACGACAGGCAGGGAATACCGTGGGTGTTATTCTACTGCCCCCACCCACAGGGGATCTTTGGCGGTCAGTCACGTGTAAACGTTATGAGTAGTGGTGTGCAAGATGGGACAGCGAGGGAAATGTTGCTAACATGGAAAGTGGAAGTTAATTTGTTGTTCTGTTACCAACATCTGTTGCTAACATGTGTTGGTAACAAAAGGTTATAAACATTTGTTGGTAACATTCCATCTAATTGCCGCTTAATAGATACCGCTCGTGTGGACACTGATCAATAGGTGCTGACTACCGTGCTCTTTCAAAAGTATAGAATAAACAACTACTATTACCTCCAGTTCTCGTAAAAATGACGATTGAATTTTTTTTTAAAATCGGCTATGCTTACCGCTGATTGATGTTGAAATGAAAATCTAGAATCCTCAATATTGCAAGGGTAACTGTGAACACGACACAACATTTTGTGAAATACATTTTCATTCGCCTCTGTGGTGTAGTGGTTAGTGTGATTAGCTGCCACCCCTGGAGGCCCGTGTTCGATTCCCGGCTCTGCCACAAAATTTGAAAAGTGGTACGAGGGCTGGAACGGGTCCACTCAGCATTAGTAGGTCAACTGAGTAGAGGTGGGTTCGATTCCCACCTCAGCCATCCTCGACGTGGTTTTCCGTGGTTTCCCACATCTCCTCCAGGCAAATTCCGGGATGGTACCTGACTTAAGGCCACAGCCGCTTCCTTCCCTCTTCCTTGTCTATCCCTTCCAATCTTCCCATCCCCGCAAGGCCCCTGTTCAGAATAGCAGGTGACGCCACCCGGGCGAGGTACTGGTCATCCTTCCCAGTTGTATCCCCCGACCCAGAGCCTGAAGCTCCAGGACACTGCCCTTGAGGTGGTAGAGGTGGGATCTCTAGCTGAGCCCGAGGGAAAAACCGACCCTGGAGGGCAAACAGATTAAGAATTACATTTTCTGTTAGATTATACACAGGTATTAAAGAGAACTGATATTTAAGGAGATGATTGGACGTTTGTAATTTTTTAACGTTTCTCTTTCTGGTATAGGCCTAATACTGCTACCATATGTTTCCTTTTTCAGGAAGTTTATTAATTTATTACTCAAAATTAGTTTCGAAAGCCTGATTAATCTAGAAATATTTTAACAAAGTTTGTAAATATGTATCTCCTGACAAAGAAAGTTCCCATTTCTTTGGTTCTTTCAGTATTTTACTTTTGTATTCATTCACAGAGGCCCAAAACCAAACCAAACCCCATGTCGTAACAGCCCCGAAGGATCATGGCCTACCAAGCGACGCTGCTCATCCCGAAGGCCCGCAGATTATGAGGTGTCATGTGGTCAGCATGACGAATCCTCCCGGCCGTTATTCTTGGCATCCTAGACGGGGGCCACCATCTCACCGTCAGATAGATCCTCAATTGTAATCACGTAGGCTGAGTGGAACTCGAACCAGTCCTCAGATCCAGGTAGAAATCCCTGACCACGTCGGGAATCAATCCGGGGATTCCGGATAGGAGGCAAGCACGCTACCCCTACATCGCGGGTCTGACTACAGAGGCCCAGGATGAAAATAATTCCAAATATATGACACATAAAGAACCTATTTGTTGTTATTAAATGATTGTTTGATTGTTGAATATATGAGCAGAATCCTTCAAGAATCCTCTTAAAATGCTCTTATACTGCTGGTATAACAAATACCCAGTCTACTAAGTGCCTTCCTGGGCCACAGAAAGCATGTCTCACGAGCACCGAAAAGGGACTGTACAGTGGTCTTGTTAGGCTAAAAGCTCTTCTGGGCCGGTAGTGCCAGGGGTCACTACCTGACTTCGTACGACATGGAATGTCGAACGGAATTCATCCCATCTTTCGAAAATTGCACTTCTTCCCCCAGGTTTGAGTTGATTCTCTTTCAGTGGATATTGTACGTTGAAAATTGACTGTTACCTAGATACATTTTGTTGTATTAGATTCTTTTTTTGCTAGTGGCTTTACGTCGCATCGACACAGATAGGTCTTATGCCGACGATGGGATAGGAAAGGCCTGGGAGTTGGAAGGAAGAGGCCGTGGCCTTAATTAGGGTACAACCCTAGCATTTGCCTGGTGTGAAAATGGGAAACCACGGAAAAACATCTTCAGGGCTGCCGACAGTGGGATTCGAACCCACTATCTCCCGGATGCACACTCACAGCTGCGCGCCTCTAACCGCACGTCCAACTCGTCCGGTGTATTAGAATTTTTGGACAGTTTTTGCTCAAACTTGGAACAGCTTTCACACACACATCTTTGTTTTGAAATCAACAAAATCAATGAGAAGATCGTATTAAGTATTATGGAGTACGACGGCGTTCACTTGATACGAGACTTTCTAGCTGTTAGTTATACGAAGAAGGCACAGTGAGATGACGCCACTGACGTAGTAAACTATAAATTGATGAGTAACACTGGTTGCAATGGATACAATGGTATCGGAGAATTAATGACTCTATACTAGACTTAACTAAAGTTGTTGTCTGACAGGTAAGGTTGGAGGGAGGAGCACTGCACGTGCCATTTCACGATGTTGCCACATTCCAGCATTCCTTTCTACATGCTCTTACCCCTCGCTTCCGGCTCACTTGTTCCCTCCTTCATTCTGACCGCTGTGATCTGTTGTAGACTACCTGGCCAGGCGGTGTCGTCCCATTTGCGATCACTCTTATACAATCAGGTTCTTATCAGTGACAGTGACAGGTTTGGCAACTCCCAGCAAGACGAGCTGCCCTGAAGTTTTATCTCCATGGCAACCGCAGTCGCCCCACCCTCGTTTCTATGGCAACCACACAGCCACGCCCTTTATCCTGCCTCGGCAGGCAGTAAACGGACCTCCCTCTAAGAAATGTCAGACAGCAACTCTTATTATTAGCAGTATAGTTCCAGATAGAACCCCATCCCCAAAATATATCCATGTTCATAAACCAATGTATGATATTATGCCCTGGGATCAAATGAAGAAGGGGTTAGAAATAGTCTCCTTTAATACAATTTATAATGATTGGAGTAAATACGGATAGAACTAGCCCAAAAGTAATATGATCAACCTTGTGAAGTGCTCATCCACCGACCATGTTGCTAGAAGTATACATGAGGGAGAAGCCGATTCATGCTGGAGAAGGCCGGTTGTTTGAGGCTTCATATCCGAACTCATCGTTTCTTCCTAGGAAATATTTTCTGCACGCAAATTTGTCTGGTGTGGAAATGTGAAACCACTGAAAACCACATTCAGCACTGGCGACAGTGTTGTTCGAAACCACCATTTCCCAAATGTAGGTTCACAACAACGGTGCAGTCAACTGGTTCGTTAGTTCAAATCACCTTCAAGAATCGAACTCAGGGCTCTTTGAACCGAAGGCCAATACGCTGATCATTGTGCCAGGGAGCTGCACGCCATGACTTACGAAACGACCCTCTTATTTATACACATATCAATTAATTAAAACGTAAGCAAAGCAAAGTCACCTCCGTACAGGCCATGATGGCCCTTGGGGGAGGTAAAGGCTTCCACCATTGTTAACCTCGGCAAGTGATGGGGTAGAGTGATCAGCTCTACGCCCGGCCGCCTTTAACCCCAGGAATTAACTTGGTACTCATTTCTGGTGTAGGCTGAAAGAACCACAGGGCCAGATGCACCTCTGGAAGTGGAAATCTCGTTTCTTAAATTTTACGACTTCCTGACGGGGATTCGAACCCACGTCCTTCCGTGCGAACCGAGCACGCCTTTGCC
Organism: Anabrus simplex; assembly: GCF_040414725.1. NCBI lineage: Eukaryota > Metazoa > Arthropoda > Insecta > Orthoptera > Tettigoniidae > Anabrus > Anabrus simplex. Next base: position 1,669,858,660 of record NC_090265.1, read on the forward strand.
GCCTCGGCCAGGCAGCCCCTAATTAAAACGTAGTTTAGATACATAATTCGTTTGTTAAGGTTTAGGGAAGTCACTAAAGCAACCAATTAGATAGTCGGGGAGAGTGAAACCCGCTGTCGGCACATAGCCTATTCCTGTCAAATAATACCAGTGGGTTTGCTCAGGACTTAATGTCTCCATCCGATGAAGGAATCATCATCAACAGCGTCATGTGCCCTCTATATATGAACACTGGAGGGAAGTTCGGAATTGAACCCAAGCTTTTGACATACGATCTAGTGATTAGGAAGTGTACAGTATACCACCAACTCTGCTACCCTGCCGACCAGCATTCAGAAGGTGATTTACTTTTGCACTGAAGGGACTCGAACCGGCTAACCACGGTCTCAAACCATTCCAGGCAGGCTTTCGTTATGGGTTATAGTGACTGATAGATTCCTTGAAATTAAAATCCCTGGAGAATGAGCGGACTTGATTGGTGCTTGTGAACACATGTAATAAAGTAAGGTGTGCCCCAGATGTGTTTCAGTCTGGTTCAGGCAGATAAGATTTAATGCCAGGCTGAATTTTAGCCAACGCCCGAACGTTGAGATAAGGGTGGGTGTGTAAACTGTATCGGAATTATGAGGGATTCAGTTCGTCCAGATGTGGTATTACTTTAATGATGATAATAGCATTGACGTACATAAATATCTAGTGAATCAATTTTATAAACATGTAGGATTTTCAGACGTAATTTTCAATGCAAGCCTCCTATTATACCTCTGTGAAGAAACCTGAAATTGATTCCTTATAATTTCTAAGACTATTTGGTTTCTTTAACGTACTTCCAGGGATGACCAAATCTATAAATGGTCTTCCTTGTCCTGTTCCTTCAATCAAAACATACTACGTTTCCTTATTACCTGAAGTCAATGATTGTATTTATTTATTTATTTATTTATTTATTTATTTATTTATTTATTTATTTATTTATTTATTTTCACTGTTTTAGTGGTGAAGTTAGGATTCGTGGCCCTCTCATAACCAAGTAAATTACAAGATAGTGCGTATATAAAATAAATACAGTATACTATTCTATTATAAAATCTAAGATAACTAAGACAAATAACAAATATTGAGAACATATAATAAAGAAGGCAAAGCTCAACAAATAAAAGAAAAAAATCCGGAGAATAAAAGTTAAAGGAGAAAGGTAAGTTCCTAGTGCAAAATAAGTAAGATACAAAATAAAGAATGTAATAAAGGACACAATGCATAATAAAGTAACGGAAAACCAAGTATGACTTTGAACAGTGATCTATGTACACGAATTAGGAGCTAAATATTGTGCATATTTACACTATAACAATAAAAGTAACCTAATATTAATTATGAGAAACAACAGTGATTTTCAGATGAACAATAAAATAGCAGTGTTATTAGCCTACACACCACAATCCCACAATTTAGCATACGTCACCAATCACACGAAACCATCAGCGGTATTCAGCAGGTAATCTCTGCATTCAGTCTTCAATTTTCATATTGTCTCAGAGTTCCTGACAAGGAAGTATGCAATATACATAGAAAAGTGGTTGACGTGAATAACGACGAAAGTGTTACAATTATGTTATGACGATAAGAAATGGAAGAAATTGGAAGAAATTTATTTTGGTAGATTTTCATTCAAATTTTGAAAATATTTCCACCGCCTTTCAGATTTCAGCCAGGAAAGAGCTGTGTATCTAGGGGTTACGTGAGTATTATAACTCAAGTTAAATACAAATCGAAGTCCAGAGTTCAATGCTCGTTGAAGTTTCGTAGTTTGTTCACGGGTCGTATCAACGAGGATAGTGTCGCAATAGTCAAGTATTGGTAGTATAGAAGTTTGTAGGTAGACTGTTTCCAGTAAAACGGAAACCTGCTTCTTCCATTTAAATAATTTGCAAGCGAATATCACCTTGAAAGTGCCACTTAATGGAAGTCTTCTCCCTCACAATGCCAACCCCAAATACCTTGGAGTTACTCTCGACCGAACGCTATCGTACAGGAAACATTTAACAAACCTAGCAGCCAAATTAAGGACACTCAAAAACATCATTCACAAACTTGCTGGCTCCACATAAGGAGCTTTTGCGTCTACTTAGCGTACTTCAACTATGGCGCTGGTGCTTTCCACAGCTGAGTGAGTACTGTTCTTCAGTTTGCATCAACAGCTATCATGCTAAAAAGATGGACACGGTCCTGAATGAAACAATGCGTGTCATAAGTGGCACAGTAAAATCTACTCCTCTTTTCTGGTTGCCAGTGCTCAGCCACATAGAACCTCCTAGAATTAGGAGATTGAATAACTTGGTTAGAGAATACAACAAGATATTGACCAATCCTGATCTCCCCATCAATGAAGATCTTAACGTCAGATTCAGCCGCCTCAGATGAAGATCTCCTCCTATTCAAACAGCACAGGAACTTGTTAGGGGGTAATTTCAATCCAAAAACTGATTGCCATCATGAATTAAACAGCGTAGCTCTGACTCAACGGAAGACATTGTTCAATCATAAGAATCTTCCAGATGAATTTTATTTGCCCCGTAAGACAAGAGTAGCCCTCAACAGAGTCCGTACTCACCGTGGGAGATGCGGATCGACCATATTGTCACCGAATGCGTTGGAAGGGCATTCGTTGGATCCATCCAGGACTTTGTGGTGGCTTCCACTGAGGCCATATGATGGCTAGAGGATATAGATCTAACTCTTTGAACCCTTTTGCTTGCATGATTGTTTTCGCTGTTATAATGTGTATATTTTGTAATTGTGTATATTTGTGCTTACTGTCCATGTATATTGTTTTGTGTACGTTACCATACGCTAATAATAATAATAATAATAATAATAATAATAATAATAATAATAATAATAATAATAATAATAATAATAATAATAATAATAATAATAATAATAACCGGGTCAGGAATGGAATGAATAAAGGCCCCATCTAGCGGAAAGGATAGGCATTATTTTTACAACTTGCTTTACGTCGGACCGACACAGATAGGTCTTATGGTGACGATGGGATAGGAAAGGCCTAGGAATGGAAAGGAATCGGCCTTGGCCTTAATTAAGGTACAGCCTCTCCTCTTGCCTAGGGTGAAAATGGGAAACCACGGAAAACCGCCTTCAGGGCTGCTGACAGTGGGACTCAAACCCACTATCTTTCGGATGATGCAAACTCACAGCTGCGCGACCTTAAACGCACTGCCAACTCGCCTGGTAGGATAGGAATTGTGCCTGCTGCCGAAGCCTGTTGCTCTCATCTGGGGCAATGATTATTATGACTGACAGATGAAATGATACTGGAGAGCGTTGCTGGAATGAAAGGTGACAGGGAAAACCGGATTACCTGGAGAAAAACCTGTTCCGCCTCCGATTCGTCCAGCACAAGCACTCTACCCCATCACGTGCCGAGGTTAACAATGGTGGAAGCAGTTACCTTCCACTCCTCCAAGGGCCTTAATGGCCTGTACGGAGGTGACTTTGCTTTGCTTTGCTTTGCCTACGTTTTAATTAATTGATATGTGTATAAATAAGAGGGTCGTTTCGTAAGTCATGGCGTGCAGCGTATTGGCCTTCGGTTCAAAGAGCCCTGAGTGACCGGAATTTAAACCATGGAACCCAGTGGTGAGAGGCCGGCGCGAGACGATTTGAGCCACGGAGGCTTCTCCTGTGCCTCTGTTCCCCTCAAATACGGTTTTGTCGTTGTTTATGTGAATGTGTTTCTAGAGTCTTTAATGAATCATGTGTACACTCGTGTGCTTTAGTCTTAGTTCGAGAGTAGCGACACCGCTACTGTAATAGGCAGTTTCAAGGGGACCAGATAAAATAACGTCCAGAAAACTGTATTGGTCTCAATGAGGTGCACCAGCTGGCAAGTGATTACTTACATCAGAGGAATCTGACATGTTACAGGAAGATATTCGGGAAGGTTCCATTGATCTACGAAGGGACCAGGAATAAGACAAAAAACTTTGTGCTTAAAACTGTCCGATTGTATCACAGTTTCCAGGTGACAAAGGCAAGAGCCGGGCTCAGTGGCTCAGACGGTAGAGAGCTGGCCTTCTGAGCTCAAGCTGGCAGGATTGATCCTGGCTCAGTCCGATGGTATTTGAAGGTGCTCAACTACTCAAGCCTCGTAACCGTAGACTTGATGATGATGATGATGATGCGTATTGTTTAAAGAGGCCTAACATCTAAGGTCATCGGCCCGATTTGTAGATTTACCGGCACGTTAAAAATCTACCGTGGGTCAAAATTCTGGCACCTCGGCGTCTGCTAGAAAACGTGCAAGTGTTTAAAGTATTCATTGGAACGTAAATCAAATTATATTATTATTAGAACTGCAAGAAATCCATTATTATCAAAATCAATTAAGAGCACTCGAATCAACCCGAATTTAAATTTTCAAAATGTTGGAGGTTTGTTCAGTAAACAGGCGATACAAACTCGGTATCTATTGTGTTTAATAAGGGACTGTACCGAGCACAGGCACGGAGTCTTGTATCTATAAAGTCTTGATAGGAGAAGTACACGCATATACCCTAAGGATCCATCAGGGGCTTGCTGTAGCACCTATCTCAGAGCAGAGCGCCAAGAACTCATAAAGGCATATCTAAGAAGATACGACGACAGCCAAGTAAAATCCAATGATGCTGCTGTGAATAAGAAATGGGCCCTAGTGGCGCTATCTGCAGGTGACGAGAGAGAACAGCGTCGTTACGGCGTCTGGTTCCATCTACCTTCATATTCCAAGAGTCATTTAAAAATTACTTCACACACCATGAGCAAAAAAAAATCTTAAAAAATAAAACAACTTAGCAGAATTTGTCGAGCAGTAAACTGGATACGTTTTACAGTCATACATTTTCATTATCGTTTATTCTTCCTTTCAGCATTCGGTCTGCAAGCCTCCGTGAATGAACTAAACAGTTCCATTATTTTCAGAATGTGATTTGTTCATGTCATGCGAACAGTTTCATCCCTTGCTTCCTTTTAGCCTTCTTCTTGCTCGTCCTCTTCTGTCACTTTTCTGGCGCGCAGTGCAGTCTCAGGTGCATCTATGTTATATAGACCGTATATGAACTTGGTTTTACTGCCAGATACTCTTCTTGACACCGATTCTGTGTGGAGGCGTGTATTCGACTGTTATGTATTTTTGTAGTGGTTAGTAGTGTGGTGTATTGCGTGTAAATGAACGTGTGTATTAAGATAATTACAAATATTCAATCAATCAATCAATCAATCAATCAATCAATCAATCAATCAATCAATCAATCAATCAATCAATCAATCAATCAATCAATCAATCAATCAATCAATCAATCAATCAATCAATCGAATTATGCAGTCTCTTTTTAAATCCCCGATGTTGCATGGAATCAAACCTTGGACCCAGCATTGACCATCCAGAGAAGGAGCCGGATTGTACGGGTTCATATCTAATTTAGCTCTCTTTCTATCTCAGAGGTTCACTAGTACAGCATTCAAAAATATGTACTCCAATTTCGTGGGTACGATCCCATGCTAACTAGGCGATTATTTGAAGGGTGGTCAAAAATGTTGGGACTCCATCTTATTGTTAATCGTCATGTTAAAGACCTCAGCGTCACTCTACAAAATTATTCCAGTCATAGGAACAATCCAAAAGCTATTTCAGATTCAAGTGGGACCCATCTTGCACTGAAGTGATGAATATAGAAGACAATTTACGGGCTTGTTAGGCCATAGTTCAATTGGGTTCCTAGCTTTCAACGTTTCACCTGACACTGCGCTGGGCATTTTTAAGTGTGCGGTCTCTCCAAAGCCCAGTTGTGGACAGAAGCTATGGCTTTCTTTTCAAATGTGTTCTGGTATGCGAGAACTATAGGATGAAAATAGTGTCCTACTCATATCATCGGTGAAGAACTCAAACCTCGCATGTGGCAATGCTCTGCCTTTTGATTATGTACCTCAAGACTAGTCACGCCTCCCAGCCACTTAAGGATATACAGTCCATCAGAACATTGTTCGTTGTATTAATTTCCCTATGCGGAATTGCAAAGGAAAATTAATCTTAAATACAGGATACTTTAGGTGTGAGTAAATTCGTCGCACAACATACGTTCCTACAGTACAGTAAAGTTCATATCTCTCACAGGAAATGTCGCGATTTAAGGAGACTTGCTGGCAATGCCTTTCGCCCATTTCTGCGTCCGAATCAAAAAACATTTAGCCAGTGAGTAAGGCAGCTATAGATATGGCTTTAGTATCTGCCACCGTAAGATCTTCTTTTGAATATTTGTCCTTCATCAACAGCCAACCAGCAATTGTACTTGCTCTTGTGAGATACCGCAGTCTCAGAGCTCATTGATGTTTTTGAGCATATTGTACTTCAGGTTGGTCTTCAGCGTGAAACTCCCGACCTCAGCCTGTTAAACGATTTATGAATATCAAATGGCAAGATGTAACCTGTTGTCATTTTCTCTGAGAGAAGGATGTTGGGTCCCCTTGACTTCTGTCTTCCATATCGTCATATGGGCAGCTTCTTGTGGAACATTATAGGCTGCCCAAAAAGCTGCTCGGGACTCAAGTTTCTGTCGGGCTGATTGAAAACCAAACATGTATGTCTTGAGTCAGTTTCTTGCCGTTTTTTCTCAGATGCCGCAGCTGTTAATCATCGGATGTTGGTCTAAGACATCCAGACATAATCGTGGAAGTCTCATTCAGAGCTATATCACTTTACTTGGGAAAGTGAAGAAAACAGCCAAACGTGCGCTGCATATTCATCAACTGAGAAACACAGTCTATGTGACAGTGTTCACTTTGCAGAGTATGGGCCGAACGGAGCGAGCTTCTCTGACTCCTCCCATAAGCGAGTGACGTCAGAGCTGAGCTACTGGTCGCTTCCTGCGAGATCACTACAGGAAGTAGGGGCTTGTGGTTAGATGTGCCGAACGTTCTCTGTTATCTCTGATAGCCTTTGCCAATTAACATAAATCTCGAGACGATTGAGGGGCCGACATATTTCTGGGCGTATCCATCTTTCGGACTGGACTGAAAAACTGGTCTCCCCATTTAAGGCGGGCCAGAAGAGTCTAATGTGAAGTGCAGTCAGTCTGAGAGAGAGAGTGCTGCTGTGGACAATGACAGTTCGAGATAAGGTAAAGACTGAGTTAAGGTGTCAGTTTGTGTGTCAGTCTCTGTGTGTGTTCTGCCCGCGCAACTGAGTGTTCGTTCTGTCTGTCTGTCTGTCTGACTGTCTGTCTGTCTGTCTGTCTGTCTGTCTGTCTGTCTGTCTGTCTGTCTGTCTGTCTGTCTGTCTGTCTGTCTGTCTGTCTCTGGAGGAGTTGTGTCTCTCAGTCCAAGTGCAGCTGCTACGTCGTGTCAGGTGCAACGTGGAAGAGTTCGACGTGGGGTCGGCAAGGGGCAATCGATAAAGTCTACTGTATTGGGAGTGAACGGACAGTATTCGTCATACAGCATATTGACACTATTGTGCGCGGGGTGCGAACTGAGAGGCTGCTATAGCGATGGCGGGAATAACTGTGGACTGATTTAGACAGGGAGTGTCAGTTGTGGAAATGTGAGTATGATTTGTATTAGTCTGTAAAAGATAGCGTGACTTAACAGTGAGAACAGAGGGAGACGGAGCGTGAACGTGTATACGTGTGTGTACTATGTTAGCCTGAGCTGAGGCCCTGGAGTGCCTTTATATCTGAGTAAGGATTAGTACTAGTTAAAAAATCCGGGAGTAAACACCACCAGTTGAGTTGTATTCATCCACCACGGCAATAAGTTACACCATGTTGATAGGTGCTACATAGAACAAAATGTGTGCTTTTAAGATGGAACTTCCACTATTTGAAAAGCAATTACGGGAGAGAGATTTTGAAGAATTATCTTCTATAAAACCATGTGACTTGTCCCATTGTAACTCTGTAAGTAACTGCGAACCTCTTAAATAACTTGACATTGGTTCAGAAATATCAAGAACGTCGTCTTAATTAAACATTATTAGTGATGCCTATTTCTGTCAAAATCTGACTCCCGTCAAATTTCTTAGTGAACTTAATGAGAGTAAAACTGGGTCAAGTTTTTCCTATGTTTCGCATTAGTTGATGAAATTAAAGAAATCTCAGGTATCATTTTCATTTATTTTGTATTTTTTCTAAATGACTGATTTGTTTCTTTTTTAAATATTCTTCATTTGGATAATAGAATGTGCCATCCATGCACCTCAATCTGAGCCCTGAAAGATCAGGCATGCCCTGGGCCAGGAACGAGGCTGTTTCTTGGAATGGCCGAGTTAGGCGAATAGATGCTCACATGGCGGGGGAAAACTGCTATGTCCTATCAACTGAGAGTTTATGGGTTAGAAATGGAAACCACTCTTCAGTAGGAGTGTTGCTTGTTCATTAAAAAACAAAATGGAAGATCTTCTTTGGGGTAATCACATTAACGAGATCGCAAATAAAGGTTAAAGATATCTTCATGTGGGACCCGTTGCACGAAAAGGCACCCAAAGTTGGCAATATAAATTTTACAGAAGACCTGAACGAAAGTGATGCCACTAGATATCATGATAAATTTGTACAATTGGTAAGAAAATGAGTGAAAGCCCTGACTTCATTTTTCTCAAAACACAGTTTTCTTAATAAATTAATAAATTAATTAACATATTCTAAACTACTGCACCTAGACGCATGACTCTTCTTTAAAATTATCTGTACCTCATGCCAATTTTTGAACCACATAAATCTCAATAACGATGAATTCGACATTAGGTCCCTTTCCGCGCAATAGGTCCCATTTGGTAATTGGGGTATTGATGGTTGTAGTAAGTTTGTAAAGGAGAGAGTGTATAAGTCTCTCGTTAGACTCCAATTAGTGTGTGGTTCCAGCGTATGGTGCTCACACCAGGATTCGAGAATATGAAGATAAATTTGGAATTCAAGAGGACAAAATGGAGCAAATGTTAATTTATAAGAGGAATATGTTTGCCATGTTACTTGATATTATTTTAAAAAATACAAATGATAGGAGAAATGCTACCTGGGCGACTGTGCTAAATGCAAATCAGTGGTGATTGACTGATTGTAGCATAATACTTACATAAAAATACACAATTAATTTCGATAACTACAATATCTTAACCCGCTTTACGGTATACAGTATAAACACTTACTGCTAACTTATGTTTATAACACAATCGCATATAAATTTACAATATCGTTACGGCTGTGCCAAAGCCGTGAATGTGACAATGTTCTTCATATCCACTATTTCCCTTTTAAGAATGGTCACGACTCTCAGCCACACACTGATATGCAGTTCATCAGAACAATATTTGTTTAGTTCATTTTCCTTTGGTGCAGTGTAAAGGAAAATGAGCCTTAAATACATCATACTGTAGGAGTGGGAAAACATGTCAAGCAAACATGCATTTCTATAGTATGGAAAGTAAGTTTCATTTTCCTTTACACACGCTTACAGAAAAACTAACTCAACGAAAATTGTTCTGATGCACTACATATCAGTTCCACGTATGGTGATGGTAACTATACATTCAAGTGATCTGGAAAGCCAAGAATAACGGCCTAGAGGATTCGTCGTTCTGACCACACGATAGCTCATATTCTGCAGCCCTTCGGACTGAGCAGTGGTCGCTTGATAGACCAAGGCTTTTCGGAGCTGTTGAGCCATGAGAAAATAAATCAAAACCCAATGCTGTTCGTAGGATAATGGAATCTTTCCCAGAAAAACGCTACACTGGCTGAATTTTTTTCCTTATTTAATAAAATTGTATATATTTTTTGTATTTGCACATTTATATATTTCCACTAAAAATGAAATTTATTGGGATTTATTGGGTAAATAAAAGGACATTTTAATGCAATAGCCTTTATATGCATGTGTATTTTCCTGCCAGCATTCGAAGCATTGCTGAGATTTCTCTTAATTCCTGAAAAACACTTACTGTCACTTTTAGAATAAAACCATTTCCTCGTACAGACTAACATAAATAACCGTGGACATTAAGGGAACACTGTAATTATGGTTTAACCTTAAACATTTATGAGCGGTGTAAATTACGCATACAATAATACATTAATAACCCATCGAGCCCTGTCCTTGTGAGCTAGCAATAAAGACGAAATATGGTAATCAGTCTGCTGTAATCTTCATATTTCACATTTAACAAAATAACTGATTAACATCTCAATTTGCTGACTAATGACACAGCTCTTGACTGTGTGTTATTATCCCATTATGTCAGAACAATAGCCTATACGCCCCAAGGTGAACCTCTATGAAGGATTTATCACCGTATATCAGGCGGCTGGACATGAACCTTACATCACACATATCTACGACTGGTTCAATTGAATTTTATCATCATAAATTACCAAGTTCAGCCAGTGACTGTTCAATATACACTATATTAAGAGGGTCACTTGATCTCACCTCATGGTAGGTACAGATTCTTTCCTTATTCGAGTCAGAACACTGCAACATTAAAAGAACATACCCTGCACTACATTACACTATATACAGTACATACAAGTGTTACAATCTCATCATTAGGGCTCGGAATTTGAAGATCTATAAATTGCCTTAAATAGACATGTAAAAAACCTTCCAAAAATAACTAAAATCTGGCAAAATGGACTAAAATGTGGTCCAAATTAATCATAATTTTAGTTTTAATTACATATTTAATGAAGAAATATAATGTTTTAATATGCAGCGCAAAAATATGTGAGTGAAATTCTTCTTCTGCTTCTTCTTCTTCTTCCAGTCAGTATATCTTTAGATTAACATAAAAAAGAAATTCCGTGTTTATTATAAGATTTTCTTGCAGAATTTAGAATGAAATACTTTTTCCACTTAGAATGAAATCAGGGAACCCGCAATGGGCATCCTGGAGAAAGAAATTGAAATTAGTATAACTGCGAACATATTCGGCTTAACCACACTAGGGTTACATAAATTGGAATTCGCAAACATTATCTCAATTGGCTTTGCAAGATATCACAATAGTCATCTCCAGGTTTTAGACATCACGTTGTATACATACTATTTATTAATAACGTTTCTGTTGCCTCTTACTTCACATGTTTACGTATTCAAAGTCTCTGCCAAACATAACCTATAATCATATTGTGACCGTAACGTCACTATGAATATGTAATACGAAATTAATATGTGGGGAGTGTGTATGCTTGGAGCTTCTTTGTCAGGACGGGACCTCAGTTTCATCATATTGCGTAACGTCCTGGCCAGCAAGACGCCAAACTCACGCGGATTGTAGCTGATAAAACCCCCAAAGTGAGAGCGCATGATGAAGGAAGACAAGGAGGAAAAATAGATTTAGCTGACTCCGCCCCTAAAACAAATGCCGACTTACAGTAGAGCCAACGTGAGAAGGTTATTTTGGACCTACTTTTGGCAAAATAACGCTTAAATTAAACATGAAGCACACGTCGGAGTAACTGTAAGAATATTTGGTCATTGACAAAATTATAAAACAAAATAATACAACATTATTTATGAAATTACTCTTCAGTGGAATTACGTAAGCTGCGGGAGCGTAATAACGCTAGATACGAAGCAGACAGCCAATATGGATTCCCCACTGGACCCTTGATTTAGACGGCCGAATTATTATTATACTACTGATCGTTTTGCGTTGCGCATTACATCAAATATTAGTGATTGGCGAGCCACACCATCTGACGCATCGCGGATTTCCATAGATCTGGAGATCTTAAATTTGGAGTGGGGACCGCATATCTGTTCACCTCCCCCCCCCCCCACTACATTTGAGACCATATATGCTTGCACTTCTGAGGGTGGCGATTCAGTCGACAGAGAGTCTATGAGGCAACCGTATGGCCGTTCTGTGGACGGACTTCCTTTCGTCTTTGTGTAGAAAATGTGGATATACACGAGAGTGCAAAAATTGTGCAATTTCTCATTCGAATTGTCAGTAGAAAACTGTAATTGAGTGATAGTGCTGTATGAATTACTGATCGGCCGCGACGCGCCCCGTAATTACGTGAACTATGTCGAATGTTCGCATCGTGAAACTGTAATATGCCGAATGTCGGACGGGGAAAACTGTCCCTTAATTAATCCCTGGTGGTAGAGCGCGAGACCGTGGTGTGTGCACCAGTAAACTGAAAATTGTGGGGATAGACACGTGAGAAAGTAGAAGTCCGTGTAATAAAATATAAACATAATTACAGGTCTAAGTTATCCTGCAAAACGACGGCGTCATTGTAGTTGAGTACAGAGAAACAGACATACGAGGCAGGGTTTAAAAAACATAGGAACCCAATGTCACGTTAGTACAGATTATTAAACTATCGCAGTGACGAAAGCGTGATTTCTGTACTAACATGGACTGCTTGAGGTAGCCTTGCTGTGACCGGAATCAGATTAATAAATATGTAACTTTCATTCTGCGGAAGGTCGCAGTAATAACAATATAAAGGAATTTAACTGTGACGTGTGAAGGTATCTTTGTGAAACCCGGTGTGAGTAGTATCTTTCCAGTGTTCACGACCCCAAGATCATGGATTCTTCAAGAGTCATCGAGGGACATCTGGTACCCGTGACCTCCCACCGAGGCGATATGGAATAGACGCATCCTGCGGGTCCCTCTGGGCTCAAACCAAGGAGGACCAACCAGCTGTTGAATACCCAGTTATGACTTTGCAGTGCTAATATTCTATTTGTAAATAGATAGTGAATGTAAGAATAGGGTTAATATAATTTTATAAATGTTGAATTGTTCATCGTGCCCGGGGTTCGAAAAACTACCCTCCTCACACTAGCTAGGCCCCCTGTGTAGTTTTTTTGTTTGTATTTTTATTGGTAGTTAAGTTTATTTGGTTTGATATTAAGTGCCGATTTACTGAACGTAGATTCACTTCATTTCAAATATACGTTATTATGTCTCTGTTTTGAAGTAATGGCAAATGTTTGCCTGTGAGATGGGGAAACAATGTTAACTATGCGGTGTATGGAACTGTGTCTGAACTCTGGCCTTCTGTGAGGTTGAAATATATTGAAATGATATAGCGGTATGATATTGAGAAATATTCATAGGGTATGATGAACGCCCGAGCTGATTTTAGCATATTAATAAATGCATCAGTATTATTGCGTTAAAATAATGAGCCACTGACGATGCATTGAGAATGTATTAATTTGTGGAGAAGTTTTATAAAAAATAGGCTCTTGTCCTGTATTGTGAGCGCTGTCCAAATAGATTTATGGCGGTCCGGGCGAGGGGTTTGCAGCATTTTAAAAAGAAGCAGGCAAGCCGAGATCTCCACACTGACTGTGAAAGAAAATGTGGGTTCTCAGACACAACATTCATTTTTAGTAATCGATGTATTCTTAATTGGTTTCCACATTTGTAACGAGTTATGATGAAATTAATGTAGGAATATTTAATTGGTACCCATAATGATGCGATAGATAGGGTTTTGTTTACAGGATACCTAATGATGGCGGAACCGTGGTCACCACTTCAAACCTTGTGGGCACAATGACGATCGTTAGTCACACAGCAACGTGTAAATAAAAAAATTCAGCCATTATTTGTGTTAAATGTGTTTTTCTCTTCCAGATGGTAGAAGTGTTTGAATATGATGTTTAAGATAATTATTGTTCATTTAAAGCTAGATTTCATGAGAATCCATTGTTAGTTTTGTTAAATAGAAGGGGTTCAGACCCTTGTGATGGTTGGTCTTCAATGTGGTGATCCGTATTCACCAGAGTTCGGTTCACTTTTATTATTTGTGGGATTATGTTGTGATTGCGTGGAATTTGTTCATTGCTTCTCTTATATTATAGTTTTCATATAATTTATCGTGTTATATTTAAATTAGGCGGTCACTCTAACACTAATCTCAGAGTAAATCAGTGTTTTGAATATGTAAATTGGGAGTCTTCGTGAGGGAATATATCGCATTGGCAAGGTCGTAACTTATCACTGTAAATAGTCAAATGTTTTATAATGATAATGTGAAAGGTAATTTTTTGTCGTATTCAACAGCTGAAATGAAATGTAGGGTCGATCAACAACAAAACCAATTATACAAAGTTAAAAGTTTTAGAAAGGTAATTCTTCTTCAAATTGTTTGAATCGAATGAAGGAACACTTAAGTGCTTAATTAAAATATGTTTGGATTGTTTTGTCATTCAGTGAAATTCGACGCAGTGATTTCAATAGTCCACATAGAGACACCTGTGAAGGTGTGGACTGAAAGTTTACTTAAATGACGGCGTGGAATTGGATTTCCGTTGCATTATTGAGTGTCAAATATATTAATATAAATTAATGAATTTAATCATTAAGGTTGTAAAGTGTTAATTATGTGTTGCAACGAGAGTGAATTAAACCTGTAGAAAACTTTATTTCTTTTGCTTATCTTTGCCGATAATCGCATCCTTATCTCTTCCGTTCATTTTATGTCTGTAAGTTAGATTTAAGTTGGTTGTAATTTGTAGCCGCGGACGCACCATGGCCATGAGAGGCTCGTGCTCATATCTCGGAACGGAAGGGTCGGGGTTGACCTCACTATGTCATAAGCGCATGTGTCATCTCCTGTGTTCGGATTAGTCATTTCAATCCAAATGAGGCGGCATTTGTCACTAGAGAGGAAACGTCCCTTGACTGTTAATTTGTGTGGCGTGTGGTCCCATGTGTTCATGACCCGATCGGGGTAGATTTTCGTCGTCACATGGTCCTATGAGCTATGTGGGTTAATGGGAAAGGTCCCAATATCAACAATGTGTGACAAGTACAGTTCAACTACACCACTCTGGGCTCTTTATATAAGTAAACAAAAGACGCTTACTGCCAAATGCGTTCAGAAATCACACAGAAATGTTTTTAAAATTATTTCGTAACAAGTGTTGGAAGTGTGTTTTTGAAACAGGGGACCCTTAACCGAAGTGTTAAATTGATAACAATTGTTAGTTAACATTTTAACGTAAAATATTGCAGGTAGTGTATTTATAATTGACATGAACACTACAGTTAATGTTCAAAAATGTTGACAAGATGTTATTTAGATATTTCATTCTCAGTTCTGGATTTCCCTGTGTTGCAGGGTAATTGAAAATCACCTCCTAAGCGTGAAGATAACTTCATAGATTTTAAGGAAGAAGTAATATGTGCCTCGCAGCAGGGGAGATCTCAGGCAGAGATTGCTTGTACGTTTAAAATATCAAGACAACTGGTATCTGTTTGGAAAAAATCGTTACAGTATGTGGTCAAGTGCACAATAAACCACGCGATAGTCGACCTCAAAAGACAACCGAGAGAATAGACAGGCTAATTAGAACGCAATCAGTAACAGACCCTAGCAAGACAGCTCGACATGTCACTGGTGTTCTGAGGCAGAATTACGAAGCAGATACCCATGTATTTACTGTAACACCTAGGTTAAAATATTAGGATTTGTAAGCTCACCGCCCTTGCTAGAAGCCCTTAATAAGTGTACGCTACAGAAAGAATAGAATTACCTTTGCAAAAGAACACCGTAACTGGACACAGCAGGAGTGATTGAGGGTGTTCTGGAACCACGAAAGTACCGGTATTCAGTATGTTCGCCGCCCTTGAAATAAAACATACTATCCACGCTGCCAGGTTTCTACTGTAAAACATGGTCTGGGGATTCTTCTCCGCTAAGGGTGTTGATCCATTACTGGGCATCGGCGATATAATGAAAGGTCCTGACTCCAAAAATATTTTGGACAAGCATATGTTACCATTTGAAAGAAAAATTATGCCTCTACAAAGGTGTTTTCAACATGATAATGATCCGAAATATCAATGTAAATGTGTAACACATTATATCGTTGGCTTATTACTAAGAAACCTCGTAATTCCCAATGCTCTTCTTAGCCATTCTTTTCCTTAAAACTGTTCACGCCTCCTAGAGACATATGAATGTACAGCCCGTCAGAATAATTTTCGTTGGGTTCATTTTCCCATGTTAAAGAGTAAAGAAAAATTAACTTTGCCGTACCATACTGTAGGAATGTATGTCTAGGGACGTATTTACGCACTCCTACAGTACAATATATTTAAGGTTCAGTTTCCTTTCCACACTCGCATATGGAACTGAACACAACGAAAATTGTTTTTATGGACTACATAGCTACCGTATATATGGCTGGGAGGCGTGACCTGTATTAAAGGGAAATATTGGATAGGACGAGCATTGGGAATTACGAGGTTTTCTTAGTAAGAATATACAAATGAAGAATATAAAAAAATCGACAAGTCAAAGTCCTGAGTTAAGTCCAATAGGTTACAAGTGTGAGCTGCTGGATACACATGTAAGTACAGGGCCATATACAGTGTGAAATCTGAATGGGCAAGAAAACTGTAAAAATAAATTACCTCCCTTATTGCTTCCATGCCTGAGAGATGTGTTGCCGTAATACAAGCAAACGGCTATGCAACAAGATATTAGTTGGCAAGGTCAGATAATGAACATTTGTGTGATGTATTTGCCCAAATGATTTATTTGTCTAAAAGATCTTCGTCGAAATATTATAAGCTTTGACGTTCACAATTTAATTTTGTTACAAACAATATTCTACCCCAAAAAACGTTAGTTTATCCTGATGTATGTTTTTGTTGTTCACATTTTGTTATTTATTGGTACAAGAGGAAAAATAATGCTGTGAATAAAACTATTGCGACAAACTTTGTTGTCAAAATACTTTTACTGGAGGTCTTGAAGGGCCTTGGAGTACCACTACGATTCAACATTACTAAGAATTGAGGGGTGCGTGGGTTTCAAAAATATGTAGTGCTCTAACTTAGTTGTTCTATTTTCCTCACAAGCTTAATAAAAGCCGTGAAAGCATCAATGGCAACATATAATGATCAAATAAATTGTACGTAAATTTGGTGGCCAGAATTCACCAGCATGGATACCAGGAATTTCGCTAATAGAGAGCATGATAATTTTCTCTTCTCTCAGCAGGTTGAGTACCTATACATTTGCTACGAGTCTTTCCTCACTCTCCCTAAAATTATTAAAAAATATGGGAGCTGTACCTCGGTTAAGAAAAGGCTCCTCCATTGTAACTCTAAAATAACAAGCTATAGCCTAACACTTAATCTATGCGTACACGCATCATTAATTTACATATATGGAACAAACATGGTGATCGACCTTTGCACATAAAAAACAGTGGATTGTTCTCTCTAACATAAAATATATAGCATGAAATAAAGTGCATGAGAAATACAGCTGAACTAACTACTAACATTTGTAGAGATTATTTGGAACAAACAACGGTGAATATTTATATTGCTTCCCCCTTCACTTTGATTGTGTAGCATACACAGGGTTTAAGAATTACACCGTCGCCTCATGATGTCCTGTTTCGAATCACATTATTTTATTTTCAAAATCTTCTTCCACTTGGAGGCTGTCTAATACAAAGAATACACAGACACAATTTCATTCAAAAATAAAGAAATTAAAGTAAATTATGTCTCATTCTGGTGAATATAAGTGGTGTCCGAATATCAGAAGAGAACCCCTGAGCGATTTCAGCCCCCAGTCGATGAACTCCTTGGAACGGATGTTGAAGGCATTCATCAGCTCTATCGTTTTCTTAGGGACTGTCCCTCATGCACCGATCATGAAACCTCTAATTTCCATGTCGTTCAGCTCGTATTTATTCATGTAATACGGCACTGCAAGCAACTAGGTAGACTTCGTTTCTCTGTCTACTTCGTCTGGTTGATCGGAGTGCGTTTCGTATCTCACTGCGGGATCTAATATATATCCTTTCTTCCCTTCAATGGCGATTATGTTTATTCTTCTTGTGCAGCCTTTTACTCCGATGCCATGAACTTCCCCATACACTTTGAAATCCTTTCCTACGGAGCGTCTGTGCTATGGACGACGTAATGCTGTGATATCTGGTGTTTCGAAGAGCTTTACCGAAAGCACTGGAACCCAAGGCGTGAGGTAATGTTTCAGTCTCACTGCACCTTCAACATTGGTTATCATAAAGGGACGTTCGTGGTACAGCTGTTACAGGTGTAACGGGACATGCCGTTTTCAGCGCGTCTCTCCACTCCGTGCTAGAAAGGCCATCGTGGCTTCTAATCCGGTGGTTTGCAGGAGGGAACTCCTTGTAAAGACACACTCCCCCTGAAATTTATTCTCACCTGGTACCATTTCTCAAATTCAGATTCTCGTAATGTATTTCTGAGTTTCTTGGTGTCATACTCAGCGTGCCTGTTCTTCATACCTTCAGTCGTATCATTTACGTAAATCATCTGTTAATTTTTACATCTAGATTTTTAGTGGCTTCAATATATTGATTCCACTCCCGTTTCAGAATGTTGCAGCTGTTTATATGCTGAAGGAAGGCTTCCCAGCTTGACCTAAGAACACCTAACCCTTGTACTGTGCTTTACTGTACATGGGCGTATCCAGCTCAAAACGAAAGATAGATGGTGGGGGTTGGGTGCAGTTTGCGGATTTCAAACTCTTCGACGGGAGAAGCGGGAGATGGGAGGAGGGTCCATTGTGCCATACAATAATTAACAATAATAAAACATGGAACATTATTTCTATAAGTGAACAATAGTTTGTGAGAATTAGTTACAACATTTCTAATTAGGGGACCTTGCTCGTTGTGTGCGTAAGACCATCCATGGTCAATGCTTAGCATGGCTAGCCTATTTAACCTTTTTTCACCAATAGTGCTTTTTACCCATGTTTAATTCGGCAAGGGGAGCTGAATGGACGCTCTGTTGTACACGGCAATGAGAGTAATATCAGCAGCGCCTTGCTAAAGGCCGGGTAAAAAGTTCGCTCTCTTTTTTAAACCTCATTGATGTCTGACTCTTCCTGTACTTCATTCCACGTTTTGAACCACAATTTCCTTTCCCCTTTCATGCCTTCCTAATAGTAAAATGTTCCACAAGATGAAGTACTTTCTTTACATTCCTCCAATGAAACATCTCGCATATTAGCCGGATTGTAGTGTGTTTGACAAACTGAATTTTTTTTTACATTGAACTCAGTCGACACTGAAAAGTATGGCTTCATTCCTAACATATTAGTCGGATGGAAATATGTCAATAAAAATGCGAGTTAATTGTCTGAAGAAAATCTGACTTCTAAAACTGATATGATGGAATATTGGCAAGGGATTATTTCGTAATTAGTTTTCTATGTGTTGAAATACCAACAATCAATCTGTTAATATCTTTTTCAGGAATGTGTTCTTTATATTATTATCTTCAGATTTTTTCCATCTTGTTCAGATAAACAATCTGTACTCTGAAGCAGGGCTGCACTCGAAAATTATTTTTAAAAACCTAGATTGGCTACTGAATTAAACCCAGATCCAACGAGAGAAACACAGAAAACAAATTTGCTATCAAAATGCAAATAAAACAATATATTTAAACATTTTCAATATTACTGAACTAATGTAACAAAACATTTTGAGTACAATATTTCAGTAAATAAACAGAGGCACCTCTACGTAAAATTCTGAAATGTCACTTATTTTTCACTGGTGGTAATCTTGATGATGATGATGATGATGATGATAATGATGATGATGATGATGATGATTGTTGTTTAAAGGGGCCTAACATCTATGTCATTGGCCCATTAAATCGCGCATACCGAAATGGGACAACGTCACATTCAATAAATAATCACATTTTATTTACTTTCTAATATTTGCTTAAATACGTCTAAGCTTGCAGATAGATACAAAATCATGATGAAACTAACTGTCGCAGTGGATTGAAAGTGAAGAGTTCGACCGGTAAATGAACAAGGAAAGACATGAGAAGGGAATTCCCTCCCCCTCACTAGGCATAAGGTAAGATCTCGCTAAAGAAATACGAGCCATATTTTTCTCATAAGATCATTTCTTAAAATAAAAACCCAGATTTCTCATATTCTTATTTTATAAACCCACGCCGCAACTAAAAACAAAAAAGAAAGATCTGGGTGGATAAACATAGGAGTTGCAACTCTGCTCTGAAGACTGATCTCTATTATGTATTTAACTGTGGAGACAAAGGCCAAAACTTGATAAGCATGGATAAATGCGCCTCTAAATTAGTCTGAAAACAAAATGGTGTCCTTATAAGTAGCTTTGTGTGCTGCCCTTATTGATAAATATATTAGCTTCCAAATATGGATAAAAGGCTGGGAGAAACCGTATTTCTCACGAACAGCTGCTGCAAGTTGCATGGGATCAGAACATGCTATAGAAGTGTATAAGACAAATATGTAGTAATTATTTATAATGTTAAGTTTGCAAGAAGTAGGTACGTGATGATAAGTCTTAACACAATAATCCTTATGTATGTTCATAAAACATATATCAGTACTTTAAGTGGACTACATAATGTGTCATGTGAACATCCGCAACAGTACATGAACAGGAATCAGGTGTCAAATACCTGAACATTATTCAGCGAATAATACGTACAAGCCTAATATGAAACCACGAGGCGTTCACGACGCAATTGGTCTGTAGGTGCTCCAGTAAGCAAGTTCTCTGAAGTCCTCTGATGCACTTTTTGTTTCAATTATGCAATTTCCCGCCATATCAGAGAATGTACACCACTACTTCTGTTCACGACTTAACATCGAACCTCACATCTACAATACTTTTTTTTGTATGTGTGTGTGTGTGCATTTTGTGACTTTTATTTTGCAAGTGGTTTAACGCCGCACTACCACATCATAGGTTTTCGGGACCCAAGGATGGGCCGTGGCTTTAAATGAAGTTCAGCCAGAGCATTTGCCCGGTGTGAAAACGGGATACAACAGAAAAGCGTCTGCAGGGCTGCCGACGTTAGGATTCGAAACTAACATCTCCAGAGTGCAAGCTCACTGCTACGAGACCCTAACCGCACAGCCGACTCTCTCGGTCTATTCGAGTGTCCCTGTATGAACAGCAAAATGGCGATGCGAGCGAAACAAAGACTTTTGTCATTCAATGTCAATGGTATTGTTGACAGTGCACGAATATAGTAGGAAACAGAAGTCTATCAGCAGATAAATTAATATTTAAAAATAATTATTACTGACAAGAAAACGAGAATCATAAGTACTCGAAATACTTACGTTGTATGTGAATTTGTATACGATGATGCTGGATTTTGAATGTTAAGCTAGTAATATTTACTGTAATATTTTCTTGCCATGGAATTGATTGATGTTCTCTTATTGTTGTTGTCGTTATTGTTGGGTAATTATGTTTTAACTTTACTTTATTATCACTTATAATGTTAAGCTAGTAATAACCTCAACCTATAGTATTGTAAGCCATAGTGTTAAGCACTGGAACTACTTGTGTGTGACTTTCTATGCGATGATGCTGGATTTAGAATGTTAAACTAATTGTATTTCTTGCAATATTTTCTTTCCATGGAATTGCTTGAGAAGGCCTGCTTGGCCGAGGCGGTAAAGGCGTGCTCGGTTCGCCTGGAAGGACGTGAGTTCGAATCCCCGCCAGGAAGTCGTAAAATTTAAGAAACGAGATTTCCACTTCCGGAGGTGCATACGGACCTGAGGTGCACTCAGCCTACACCAAAAGTGAGTACCAGGTCAATTCCCGGGGGCAAAGGTGGCCGGGCGTAGACCTAACCACTCTACCCCATCACGTGCCGAGGTTAACAATGGTGGAAGCCTTTACCTTCCACTTCTCCAAGGGTCTTTATGGCCTGTACGGAGGTGACTTTGCTTTTTGTGGAATTGTTTGAGGTATTCTTTGTAGTAATAGTAGTAGTAATTGTTGTTGTTGGGTAATTATGTTTAACTTTATTATCACATTACTGTAAGTGGTCATTGCCACCGGCATATTTCCCAATTGCGATGTATTTGTTAATAATAATAATAATAATAATAATAATAATAATAATAATAATAATAATAATAATAATAATAAAATGGCCGGATACTGTACATTTTTAACAGATTCCACCAGTACAAGCTTTTCTACGTGGTCCTGCATTCACTGTTTCCCTGACTGATATTATGAAATATTAAAAATATGGAGAACTCCTGCTTCAAAATCATAGATATACTTGCCAATAAATCTTCTCCACTTCATTAAATTAATATCACTTGCAAAAGTCCCAGTATGCACCTTCTCATTCTCCCTTTCATGACGTCACCGTAGATTGAATTATAGTTCCATTTTGCTTGTCACTGCAGCATCACGTTAGCAACATCAAAGTCATCGTTAATGTGGTCTCCGTCAATTTACGGCCGCAGGTTCGCCTTCGCTTTAATTGCATCACATGTCGCTGGGGAGAGCTACCGATGGAGTTCCTCTAAAGGATATGAGCATCAACAAGGCGTAAAAGATAGCGGTTAGACCCCTCTCATTCATTCTCCACATAACAGAGAAATACACTTCAGTGGTCTGATACTTATTTAGATGATAGAGACTAGAAGTGAACCTTTGTCTCACTACGTAGTCTTCAGCTTCCCGGATATTCACTGCTATTACTACTCTCCAATATATTGCGAGCTTCTGGCTTTGCATTCTTTTGAACCCCACCCCCCTTTTTGTTTCTTGCTATCTTGTCTAAAGTCGCACTCCCGGACTAAGTCGCTCAGAGATTGGACCGCTGGCCTTCTCAGATCGATTCTTCGGGTTCGATTGTAGCAGGTGCTCAAATAAGTTAGCCTCATGTCAATAAATCTACCAAACACCTGCAAGATAGAATTCTGGCACCTCAGCGTCTCCGAAAGCCGTAAAAGTACTTAGTTGGACGTAAAACGTAGTAATGCATTATTTATTTATTTATTTATTTATTTATTTATTTATTTATTTATTTATTTATTTATTTATTTATTTATTATCCACCTCTGTAATATGGTGGTTTGTGCAATTAGCTGCCACCCCGGAGGAGGTACTCTGTCGAAATGAAATGACACAGCCTGA
Source organism: Anabrus simplex (assembly GCF_040414725.1). Lineage (NCBI taxonomy): Eukaryota > Metazoa > Arthropoda > Insecta > Orthoptera > Tettigoniidae > Anabrus > Anabrus simplex. The sequence continues at coordinate 1,669,881,661 of NC_090265.1, forward strand.
TACAACTGATCTTACGAGGCAAGGTCGAAGGGAAATATGGACGTCTGCGGAGATTCTGGACTTGGAATTTACGACAATGGTTTCACTTTCATAATGCCGTAAGTCTGGTACAGGGAAAACAAAGCTGGGCTAAGTAGCTGAGGCAGAAGAGTGCTGGCTTTCTCAACTCAAGTTGGCAGGTTCAATCCCGGCTCGGTCCGGTGTTATTTGAAGGTGTTCAAATACGTCAGCCTCGTGTAGTTAGACTTACTGTCGTGTTGAAGAACTCCCGAGGAACAAAATTCCCGTACCTCAGTGTCTCTAAAAACCTCCAGTGTCTAGTGGGATTCAAAACCAACCACATTATTATTAGGAAATACAAAATAAGAAAACGACGGTTACTGTCTGTGAAGAGACAGCACAAGAAGAAGAAGAAGAAGAAGAAGAAGAATGAGAAGAATGAGAAGGCAAAAAAAATATTGCGATACCACGCATGTAGCTGTTGTATTATCCTAATACGGTATACAAATATGATTTATACTTTACTGTATTTTCTTCCTTGTTAAAAGTCTGTGATTAATTTATGAAGTAATTAGCTAATGGAAGAGAAAATATTGTATTTTTAAAAAGTGCTATGATTTAGAAGTTTTGAGCATCGTGAGTTTTAATGTTTCATGGTCAGTAATTATGCATACGATTTTCAATTACATATTCATATTTCTCAATCTGAGAGCAAAAGGTTTTTGTATACAGGGTGTTTGGGAGGTACTGTAGGTATAAATAATCTCACGGAAGGTAGGGATGAATGTCCCTAGTTCATAAATTTAGCCAATGCTTTGTCCGAGGGAGAAGCCAGAAGTAGTGTAAAATGTTCGTGGAATAGGTAGTAGATTCGTTTACCCCTCAGCGTATACCACCCGCCGTACCATGCTTCAGGCAGTGTGCATGCGTAATGTGTGAAAAGCAAATTCCAAATGTGGCTACCGTTCTTTTAAAATGACACCTGACACTCTTTTACTATTTGTCAGTCACTGTTGCTCGCTATACTGATATCGGTTTAGCAATGTTTCAGTATTAGAGCGAAAGGTATGTATTTGTACACTACCCATTTTAATTTAGCTGAGTGAGTGTACGAGTAATGTGTGTGGTATGCGTCTATAAACAAAACCCAACTATTACAATCACGAAAGTCAACGTGCGGAGACGAATTGAAATTTAATAATTGTTGGAAGTAACGCACTGATTCTTTTTTCATACTTTCTCTCTTGTCATGTAAGTGTTGTAAGTATGTATGTATGTATGTAAGTATTATACAGAACCTTTGCTTTCGGGAGAAAGATGGTAAATTGGCCTTAACAAATAAAGAACATTGCCATTAACTAGCCAGGTATTTTTCACAGCTTTCAAATTGTCCAGAGCCTACAGACAGATTCCTGAAAATACATTCAGAAATCACACTAGAAAATTCGTCACCACCAACACAAGAAGAAATGTATTCACACATTAATAAACTTAAAAACAACAAAGCATCAGGGGTCGACGAAATTGTAGCTGACCTTTTGAAAAGTTTAGGTCCGAATTCACTCAAAGAAAATACACAAATTATTCAAAACTTTTGGCAAACTGAAAAGCTCCCGGATGACTGGAAGATTGCTCTAATTCATCCACTACATAAAAAAAGGTGACACATCAGATAGTATTAGGGCAGTGACAGTTCTATGACCACGGAGGGTCTGCCCTTGCGATGGAACCTGCATAGCTCCCCTACCAGTCCAGTGGAACCTGCATTGCTCCCCTACTAGAGGTTACTGACCCGGGGTCATTGACCCCTAGTAAAGTACCTAGGCCGGTTCTAACTCCGCAGTCATTAACCTGAGGTCATTGACCCATAGTATAGTAGGTGAGCAATGACGATTTGGGGATTTTTGCGTAAGAGAGCGAGCCTAACCTCACAGTCGCCATCTTGAGAGACCTAACTACATTTTAACGGCTAGTTGCCCTTTCCGACGCCTAAGAGAGCAAGCCTAACCTCATGGAGGGGCCTAACCTTAATTTTACGGCTAGATGCCCTTGTCGAAGTGGATAGTCGTTATCTTGGAGGGGCTCAACCTTACAGGACGTAGTTTCACGGCGAGATGCCCTTCCCGACGCTATCTTGAGTAGTGGAACAATGATGATTCTCTCGAAGTTGTTTTAAGTACTAGGGCAATGGGGGTTGACATAAGTAAGCAGATGGGGAAGTCTAACTACACAGGGCCGTAGTTTTATGGGAAAATGCCCTTCCCGACGCCAATTGCATAAGATGGCGGCTATATACAGCTCTTTATGAAACGGCTTAGGGGCTTCTTGTCCAAGATGGCGGCTGTTCTTATGAGACGGCCTAGGGGCGCTTGGGTAAGATGGCGGCTATTCACGGCTTCTTATAGAGAAAGATGCCGGCCATGAGCGACTGCACAAGTTGGCGGCTATAAACGGGCTATTATGGAGAGATATGACGGCTATGGGCGATTGCGCAAGATGGCGACTATACATAGGCTCTTATGGAGAAAGATGCTAGTCATGGGCGATTGCACAAGATGGCAGCTATACATGGGCTCTCATAGAGAAAGATGACGGCCATGGGCGCTTCCGCAAGATGGCGGTTTTACACAGGCTTAAATGGAGAAAGCTTGCTTAGAGGCTACTGCGCAAGATGGCGGCTATACATAGGCTCTTATGAGACGGCTTAAGGGCGCTTGCGCGAGATGGCGGCTATACATGGGCTTTTATGAGACGGCTTAAGGGCGATTGCGCAAGATGGCGGCTATACATAGGCTATTATAGAGAAAGATAACGGCCATGGACGATTCCATGAGATGGCGGCTACACATAGGCTCTTTTCAGAACGCCTTGTGCTATAAGAAATACATTGGTTTCATTTAAGCCCCTAGCAGTCGAACAAATTATCGGATAAACATGTAACTTGGAATTTCGGTTCGGAAATATACTATTTGAATCGGTTGGCATGGGTTATAAGCATGTAGCTCATGAGGAGAGCGAAATTAAAAAGAACGCCTACTGTTTTAAGAAATACATTGCTTACATTTAAGCCACTAGCAGTCGAACAAATTATCGCATAAGCATGTAACATGAAATATCGGTTCGGAAACACATTATTTCAGTCTGTTGTCATAGGTTATAAGCTTGTACCTCATGCAGGAGCGAAATTAAACAGAACGCCTAGTGCTAGAAGAAATACATTGGTTACATTTAAGTCCCTAGCAGTCGAAAAAATTATCGGATAAACATGTAACATTACATTTCAGTTCGGAAATATACTGTTTGAATCTGTTGGCATGGGTTATAAGCATGTAGCTCATGCGGAAAGTGAAATTAAACAGAACGCCTAGTGCTATAAGAAATACTTTGCTTACATTTAAGCCCCTAGCAGTCGAACAAATTATCGCATAAATATGTAACATGAAATATCGGTTCGGAAACATATTAATTCAGTCTGTTTTCATAGGTTATAAGCTTGTAGCTCATTCAGGAGCGAAATTAAACAGAACGCCTAGTGCTATAAGAAATACATTGGTTACATTTAAGCCCCTAGCAGTCGAACAAATTATTATCGGTCAAACATGTAACTTGAAATTTCATTTCGGAAATATACTATTTGAATTTGATATGGGTTATGAGCATGTAGCTCATGCGGAAAGTAAAATTAAACAGAACGCCTAGTGCTATAAGAAATACATTGGTTACATTTAAGCACCCAGCAGTCGAATAAATTATCGGATAAACATGTAACATGAAATTTCAGTTCGGAAATATACTGTTTGAATCTGTTGGTATGGGTTATTAGCATGTAGCTCATACGGAAAGTGAAATTAAACAGAACGCCTAGTGCTATAAGAAATACTTTGCTTTCATTTAAGCCCCTAGCAGTCGAACAAATTATCGCATAAATATGTAACATGAAATATCGGTTCGGAAACATATTAATTCAATCTGTTTTCATAGGTTATAAGCTTGTAGCTCATTCAGGAGCGAAATTAAACAGAACGCCTAGTGCTATAAGAAATACATTGGTTACATTTAAGCCCCTAGCAGTCTAACAAATTATTATCGGTCAAACATGTAACTTGAAATTTCATTTCGGAAATATACTATTTGAATTTGGCATGGGTTATGAGCATTTAGCTCATGCGGAAAGTAAAATTAAACAGAACGCCTAGTGCTATAAGAAATACATTTGTTACATTTAAGCACCCAGCAATCGAATAAATTATCGGATAAACATGTAACTTAAAATTTCGGTTCGGAAATATACTATTTGAATCTGTTGCAATGGGTTATAAGCATGTAGCTCATGCGGAACGTGAAATAAGAAATACGTTGCTTACATTTAATCCCCCGTGCGATTATTCTGTTTTTAACTTGCAGTGTTGACGTAAGCATGGTTATGCAAGTTTAGACTTGTACTTTCTCAAGGGTACTTACTCAAGCCTTTATAGATGGAATGAGTAGGTGTTAGGAGGCAAAGGAATGCAATAAGTACAACATTTTTAATGCAATGAAATATTTATTGTATAATGGTTTGCAAAATTTTAACAACCATATACAACAGTCTTGGTTTTGCTGCCATTAAGGTTAGCTTTCTGGGAAGAGGTAGCATGATTCCAAAATTGTAATGCCTCCTCCAACTTTCAAATTAAACAAAACATTTAGTGTTTATGAAATATATTATACTATGTATCTTATGCTTTACAAAGAAAGTACTGCAGTTCTTATCTTGTTGTTATTCATGTGGTTTGTTCCTTTTCTGAATCATCGTCATCATGTACTGGAAAAAGTTCATCCATACACTGTGTACAGTGTTCAATACTCGCATGTGGTCCATCCCGATCATCATCACTATTTTCACCTCGATGCTTGTAATGACGTTGACAGGTTCTGCATAAAGTTACATCGATTGACATCTTACCATGGAGAGGAAGGATGTCCCGAAAATTATTTAAGAAAGGAGCAGCGTAGGTAGATAAAAATCCTGGTGGTAAAAATTGAATCAGATATTTCGGCATCTGAGATAAGGTTCGATGTTTATAGAACGTCTTAATAGCCTTACTTACTTGCATGAGATAAATAAGATGTTGCGTATTAGCATGCGAACAGCATGCGCATTGCCAGTTTTTGTTTTTAAGACGATTGACTGTAACCGTGTAGACATTTCCTTCTTTCTGTTCCATAGCGTACGATGTCGAAGCACACAATAATGTTGATGATAAAGGACTATCCCGTAGGAGGAGAGATTGAGCTAACCTCAGTAACTGTGAGGAGGAGGAGGAGGAGGAACGTAGCTGACCTGTGAGGCGGAAGAGAAGGAACACGACTATGTCCGGTTGGAGGAGGAGGAGGAAGATTTTATCTTAACAGCTGTTACATTTAAAAAATAGCGTCGGTGAGGGATTATATTACACAATAATACGCTTATGGCGTAATTCGTCTTCTATTATTTGAACCTCTTGTACATACACTGTCTATCCAAAATTTTGATAAGCGCTCAGGAGTTGTAATCGTTCAACGAGTAAGTTAACGTTTTTACAGTACCTTACATCTGCATAGGGTAACAGAGTTTTGATAATACGTGTAGACAGTTGATGTGTAGGAAACAGAAGAACTTGTTTTGATGCTGTATGTACTTCTGCAATGTTGCTGCAGGTAAAAACTTAACATGGTTTGATTGAAAAGAAGCGGTTAAATCTTCAATGTTTTTACTTCTACTGCTGCATCTTGCTTTGCTTCTTGAGATGTTTGCACAGCTACAGAACATGTTGTTGGCTTAGAAAATAAAGTAGAATGAAAATGCTCTGATGGAAAAGAAATGTTGTGTTCTTTTTTTTCTCTTTTGCATCTTTTCTCTTTTGTGAGGTTAGTAACAGAACATGTATTAAACTGAAAAGACGTTATATCGTTTCGATTACGCTTCTTTATATCGCGCATTTGACATAAAGTTAATGTCTCTATGCGTTCTACTGGTAAATTATTTAAAGAAATGTATTTAGAATTTATATGTCGTGTGAGATTATCATGTCTGTTGAATATAGCAGTACATTGTTTGCATGCATATATTTCGAAATTATGCTTTACAGCTTTATGTCGTTAAAGATTGTCAAGTCTTGAAAAACTCACACTATAAAGATCACACATAAACATAATAGATGTTTTACAGGTAGATATGATGTATAGTTTTACATTGCAACCGGATAATAACAACAACGGCAAATAACAACTGCGTATCTATCTGTAAAGCTGCGTCAAATATGGAGGAGGAGGTAGCTGCTCTCTTTACAGCTGTTTAATGTACACCCTGCTACACTAGGTTTTCCAAGCAAACACTATAAACAATGTTTGCACTGCTACCGAAATAACGTATGAGCTCAAATGGAGGAGGTAAGTCTCCATAGCTATCGAAATACCACACTTTAGATTTACGTTTTACTTAGGCAACGTAATGAGTTCCAGGTCCGCGACTGTTGCCTAAGTTAATTATGGCACTTTCACGTTCACGTGAGCACGCTAGTAGTTGATCGCGCATATACACTCCTCGAAAATAATGAATTCCTAGTTGTTTAGCAAACGTAAAAACTTCTTCGTGCGTCAGAGCTTGATGTGGCAGTGCATTCAGTAGACGTTTCTTGAAGTTATTTAGATGCCAAGCCCCTTTTTGTACGGTGTACACCTTTGCCTCGTAATTCAATTGCCTCCATCGTCTTATTATGACGTTCACTCCCGTTCCACTGTAGTTTCGCTTCTTCTACAGCTTTAACAGTTCTTGCTACAGCACTAGCACCACCCAGCAATGAACCTAAAGCTGCTAGTCCAGCAAACAGCGCAAGAAGAAATCCTCCTCCTTTTGGTACAATAATAATTCGTGCACGTCTACTAAACATTGCTCTGCACTTTGGAGAAATTCTCACTGTTGCTGCGTGTAGTGCCTTAGTAATAGCTACAGGCAGATTGTATTCCCCTCGAACAGCTTTTTGTGCAGCCTTTATAACATCTTTCCATCCAACAGTTTTTGCTTTTTTTCTTCATATCGTTTGAATATCGTTGTTTCGCCATTCTGTACACGAACATACTCGTCAAGAGCAAATTATAAACTAACCGTTACCTCTTGTTTCGTTTATTATATATATTACTATTGCCTACTTTATTATTCAGTTACCGTGAAGATTATAAAGCAGCAAGACATACTACCTGTTAGAGACATTGTGCCACATCTCTTACCTAGTTCTAGTACAACTACAAAAAATGTCATGGAACGTTGTTCCCTTTTACTGTTCGGTGTATTATATCAGGCCCATCGGGATGCGGGAAAACAAATCTTTTACTTACACTTATTACTTCTTTAAATGGTATACGATTCGAGAATATTTACGTTTTCGCGAAGTCACTCTATCAACCGCTATATTCTATTCTACAAGCTGTAATGCACGATCTAGTTAACGATGGAATAAAATATTTTGAATTTAATTCACATGAGCAAGTACCATCACCAGACGGTGTGCTTCCTAATTCTCTAATGATCTTTGACGATGTCGGAACAGAACCAACAAAACGTTATTCGTGCAATCTTTTGTATGGAACGTCATAAATATGTAGATTGCAACTATTTATGCCAAACCTATTTTCGTGTGCCTAAGCAGTTGATACGCGACAACGCAAATGTTATTGTGCTTTTTTGGAAAGATGAGCGCAACATGCGACATGTGTATGACGATCATGTCAAAACTGCTATGACATTCAATGACTTTAAACGTATGTGTACTACATGTTGGTCATCACATCGTTACAGCTTTTTAGTTATTGATAAAGAAAGTGATGTTCAACATGGACGATAGGTTTCGATCATTTTATATGAATTAACACAGAATTACAGTGACTACTTGATCAAAAACCATCATCATGTTAACATCTAGCAAGGAGATTACAAAACATATAATCCATGCTCGAAATAATATTCGACGGAAATTTATAGAGCTTAATGGTATTCAAGGAGACACGGATTTATTTTTAAAAACACAAGTAGGTACACCACTAAAATAAATTTTTAATTCTACTGTACTTCATAGCCGCAGTCTACTTCAATGCAAACATTATATCACAAAGAGAAGCACGGAACAGAAGAGAATCATAAACAAGATAAGCATAAAGAAGAAGAGAAGCAGGATTAGGAAGAGAAGAAGCAAGATATAGATCAAGAGGAGGATAAGGAAGAATGAAGATAAGGAAGAAGGTCTTAACGATACTTCACCATCTAAGCATGTTGAGTTTTTAACTACAGATGTTATAGCTGAAACACCTACTACATCGACACAGGATCTACCATCTTTGTCTGAGGTTATGATCACGCCAGGGTATCGTAATCTGTTTAAAACTTCTATTCATGATACCTATGGATCTCTCTTTGCACCTTATATAGAAAAACTCTTTACAGGACTAACTGACACCACTTACGGTATTCGCTAAGAAGACGACTGTTTCTGGATAGGAAATTCAAATGTTGTGATTAATAGCAACAAACTTATTGTAAAGGTGTTACATATAAACCTACGAAAGGACCTTTCGAACTTCTTATTTCACGAATACCTGACAAGGATATAATTTTACAAGATGATCTTAAAAATATAAAGCAATACTTTTCGCTACTGACGCAACACGACGTAAGTACAAAAGAACAGAAGATGTAAATGAAAATAATAGTTACAAGTATCGTGAGTTTATTTCTAAGCTGTTTTCGACTGCACGTGATCTTCATGTTATCTACAAGCCTTTATTGCCGAATGTAGACGTAAGGTACTGGAATGACCCAAACTTACTCGTTGAACGATTACAACTTCTAAGAGCATCGCAAGATGCTGGTCACACAGGTCAAGAATCAGAAATTCTAGAAATAGAGAGAGAATTACAACATGCCTGTATTATTTTGTAATGGCTCGTCAAGATAAGATCTCACCTGTAAAGGTAAACATCGCACATAAGTTACATGAACCAGTACGTCGCACCTACAGTCGCCGACCCGTTATTACGCAATGAAAAGATGATCTCTGGCAATCAGTCTCAGTAGAAATTATTCCATTTGCCTCTAGCAATAAGGGGTATAAGTATCTACTTACTGTTAGCGATGTGTACTGGAAGTTTGCTTTTGCACAACCTGTGCGTACTAAGACGGCAGCTCTAGTCAAAGAACCATTTAAACATATTGTTGAAGAATCCAAACGCTGCCCAAGGCTTCTTCAAACTATCAAGGTAAAGAGTTTTACAACAAGGATTTTTCTCCTTACCTCAAGTTACTTGGCATTAAACACTACTCTACGTTCAGCAATCTCAAAGTAAGTGTTGTAGATCGCTTTAATCGTACACTCAAAACAATGATGTGGCGAGAATTTACAGCTACATAGACGTGTATCTATGTACAACGATAGCAACAAAGATGATCTTCATCTTGTAATTAAATCAGCTGATCCGCGCCGCAGTCGCTTTAAAGAAGGTAGTTTTGTTCGCATCAGCAAACACAAGTCTATCTTTGCAAAAGGATACACTCGCAACCGGAGCACTGAAATGTTTCAAATCAGGAGTGTTAAGCTTACTAATCCAGTTCGTATTTACCTCGCGATCGCAGAGGACAGCCTATTGAAGGAGGATTCTACATCGAAGAACTGCAGAAAACAAAATAACCTGATTACTATTTCACTGAACTTGTTTTTCGACGTATGATAAATGGCTTGGTTTTAATAACACCTTTAATTCATGGATTAATAAAGAGGATGTACTTTAAATTTTGTGTGTTTCTTAATTCTCGATCCTCTACCTCTCCTTTCTTCTAAGTTAATACACGGCCAGATTATTACTACTAGGTAATTTAGGACATGGTTTAGGATTAATATTAAACAACACCTGTATTATGTTTTGACAATTCATATTTATTTTATAATGTATACATTTTTCTTCAAGTAAATCTGTTTTATCCTTTCTTTATTTTACTGTCTTTGCTACTACGTACGAACAGTTTTCATCTTATTGCACTGGCAATAACAAGTGCTGCTATCTTCTCAGCAACTGAAGCACTAGGTGACGACACACGCAGCATAGCTTTACGAAGCAGATTTTGATCAGCTACACGTCTTAGTTAAGGATTTTTTAAATAATAAACAATGTCATGCTTTTTGCAGGCGGCATCTAACATATAAATACCAGGAACACCACGTGCCAACCGAACTTCAGGTCGTGTTCTAAGGCCGCAGTACTGGTAACTAGAAAGTTGAAGCTCGAAGAGAAGAAGATCAATCACTTTATTGATGAGCCCATGCCCAGCATGCTTCCTCACCTTTATCCCAGCATATTTTTCTACCACAACTTGTTTACTCTTTTCGCAGCCATGATAACTGTTTATAAGCGATGACAACTCGTTAGTTTTAGGTCCTTGATACAGTTTAATTAGTTGACATGTACGACACTGTCTCACTGAAGGTCTCCTACCGAAATTCACTTGTTCATGATGTAAACTACACATTTGAAGATTTGACAAAACAGGATCTTGAGTCCACTCACGAGGACTGGCAAATCTTCTGTACAGCATTCGCAGCTACATTAACCAAAAATGCCTTTGGTAATGCATTTAACTCTTCTTCAGTAAAAGTGTTTAGTTTCTTTTTGCATGCATAAAACTTTAATGATTGCGTTTTCAACTGCGTTACACATAGTATCAGTTAGAAATGACATGATGTCTTTACTCTACAAATGTTTCTTTCATACTAGAGTTATTTTTACACTGCAATTTACATATGTTCTTCAGCTCCCGCCATGCACTGCAACACAACCAATCAAAGAGTATGCACACATGTTGCAAAGACTGTTTACTTGTTTCTCTACTATGCTCCTTCAGAAGAGTTTTAAATGATGGACACAATAATTCATGCATGTCGATAATAAATAATAGATAATAGATAGATACTCTCGCAACCATTCTTTCTTTTCACAACCCTTTAAAGAAACAAGATATGCTCTCGACAAATGTGCGTTCATGATTAAAGATAGAAATCGACAAGGTATTCCTTTTTCTTACCACTACAAACCTAATTTTTTTCGATCCATTGAGCCTGCTTTCTATCTTCATCTGTTTGCAAACAGTAAGGGAAAGGTGGATTAAATACAAAACTAACATGTTTTGGAGCCCACAACACACTGCAATCCAACACAGCCACCTCTTTAAACACAAGTTTGTTGCCGTTTACTTTAAGCCTTGTACATCAACTATTAATGTTCTCGTCATGTTTGAATAAAGCGCTCTACTCTCTATCCCTGTATCTCGGAGACTAAAGAAAAATTCTTACTCATGTTATTTATAAAGCCCTCCGTCAGTAAGTAGCCTTCATAACGAATAAGTCTAAGCATGCATAACTATGATGACGTCATCACTGCAGGTTAAAAACAGAATAATAGCACGTGCTCACTCTAGCCTTAAGCATAAGATCGCATCATTATAGTAATGCATGTTTAAACTTGATCGATGGAGACATAAAGCTATGCCTTGACTTGCATAGCCGCTATCTTGTTTAATAGCGTATAAGCTAGCTTTCTTCATAAGAGCCTGTGTATAGCCGCCATCTTGCCCAGTAGGCCCCTCAGCCAGCTTTCTCATTAAGAGCAGCCGCTATCTCTCGCAAGCGCCCTTAAGCCGTCTCATCAGAGCAGCCGCCATCTTGCGTAATAGCCTCTAAGCTAGCTTTCTCCATATAAGCCTCTCTATAGCCGCCATCTTGCGCAATAGCCTCTAAAGTAGCTTCCTCTATAAAAGCCTGTGTAACGCCGCCATCTTGCGCAAGCGGCGTTGGCCGTCATCTTTCTCAATAAGAGCCCATGTGTAGCCGCCATCTGGTGCAATCACACATAGCCGGCACCTTTCTCCATAAGAGCCTACGTATAGCAGCCATCTTGCGCAATCGCCCATAGCGTCATCTTTCTCCATAAAAGCCCATCTATAGCCGCCATCTTGTGCAATCGCCCCTGTCCGTCTCATAAGTGCCTATGTATAGCAGCCATCTTACGCAATCGCCCATAGCCGTCATCTTTCTCCATAAGAGCTCATGTATAGCCGCCATCTTGTTCAATCGCCCACGGACGGCATCTTTCTCCATAAGAGCCTATGTTTAGCAGCCATCTTGCCCAATCGCCCATAGCCTTCATCTTTCTCCATAAGAAGCCGTATATAGCCGCCATCTTGGGCAAGCACCCCTAGGCCGTCTTATAAGAGCAGCCGCCATCTTGCGCAAGCGCCCATAGCCGTCACCTTTCTCCATAAGAAGCCGTTTATAGCCGCCATCTTGCGCAAGCGCCCCTGGACCGTCTCATAAGGAGCTGTGTATAGCCGCCAGCATGTGCAATTGGCGTCGGGAAGGGCACCTTGCCGTAAAACTAAGGATAGCCCCCTTCAAGAACCGTTGAAACATTCAAACAGGCTTAAAACAAGGTGATGGACTCTCTCCTATTCTCTTCAACGACGTCCTAGACAAGGTTATTGAATTGAATTGAATTGAATTGAATTGAATTTATTGATTATGATGATATACATGCCACTGAGGCTGAAAAGCCCCTTTATGTAGCGTCTACTTATAACACAATACAAGTTTATGAATATACTAACTACATTTTATAATATTAAAATATCAAATTAAACATTAAACTTAAAAATTAAAATACAGATACCAATTCCAATAAAGTTAAAACATAAACCATATAAGAAGTAATAAAGCATATCATTCGATTTTTAATATTTTAGGCTACAAGAATCTCAGGAATATAAAAAAACAGAAACAATTTTCTTAGAAATATACATATTTCTCATTATTAGACACAAGAATACCTGATCTCAGCCCCTTGCGTACTCCTCCAGTAAGATACATGTTAAGGACTGCTTTAGTTGGGTGCAGTTCCTGTCATTTGCGAAACGGTGAAGGTTAAAGACATTGAAGATACGGGATGCAGTGCAAACAAAAGATTTGTTAAATTTAGTGGTACGATGAAGGGGAATTTGAAGGGTAGTTTTTGTAAACCTATTATCTCTGTTATGTACTGACTCCATAGATTTAAATGCATTATATAGGTAGGGTGGGGTCTTCAGTTTGAGAATTTTGTGCGTAGCAACGGCTACTGAGATTTCCCGTCGTTCATGGAGTTTCAACCATTGCAGCTGTATGTAATAGGGTGTTATGTGTTCATCACGCCTGGCATTTATCACGTAACGAACACATGCGTTTTGTACCCTCTGTAGTTGTATGTTCAAAGTTTCAGATAAGTCGTTGTATACGACTGATCCATAGTCAATTATGGGGAATATAAGACTTTGAACAAGTAGTTTCCGCATAAAAGGTGGTGTACATGACACGTTACGTTTCAAAATATGCATGGATGACACAACTTTTCTGATCACATTTGACGTATGATCAGACCAGGATAGATTGTTAACGGTGCCACTATAATGGATATCTGAATCTAGAATTTTTATTGCTGGGAGGGATTTGAGGTCAACAGTTTTCAGGAGTTTTGAGTAACCCATGCAGATAAGCTGGGTCTTAGCCACATTTAATTGGAGGTTATGATTTGCACTCCATTCGATCAATCGAGATATATCATGGTTGAAATGCATTATACAAGAAGGTGCGTTAGTGGGACTGAAGTGGAAGTAAGCTTGTAAGTCATCAGCATACATGTGATATGTACTACTTTTAAAGACTTCAGAAATGTCATTAATATAAATAGAAAAGCATAAAGGACCGAGGACTGATCCTTGTGGTACGCCACAGTTTACTGATTCCCAGATAGAGGATCGTCCGTCAACAAACGTAACTCTTTGTGATCTACTTGATAGATATGATTCAAACCAAGATAGAGCACTCTGCGAGAAACCAATTGACTTCAACTTTGCAAGAAACAACTCGTGATTAACAGAGTCAAATGCCTTAGAGAAATCAAAGAGACATAAGATAGTAAGCTGTCTCTTATCGATGGCCGCGCGTATATCGTCCGTAACTCTCAGCAGAGCCGTAGTAGTACTATGGCCTTTCTTGAAACCAGATTGGTAGGGATTTAGGATGTGATATTTAGACAGATATTCACATATCTGCTCATGAACAATTCTTTCTAATGCCTTACTAAGTGCACAGAGGATATTGATAGGCCTAAAATCACTACAGACTGTTGGGATTTTCTTTTTGGGCACAGGACGTACATTGGCACGCTTCCATTCTCAGGGATACACTCCATTCTGTAGAGAGAAGTTAAATAAATGCACAAGGGCAGGAAGAAATATGTCAATGCAATTAGAAATCATGGATATTGAGATATTATCTGGACCTTTAGCTTTAGTTCGAATTGATCTGACTGCTTTTTCTACCTGTAAAGGGTGTACGTACATGAAATAGAATTTATCTCTGTTACTTGGAGTGACAGATCTATAATGTTTGGTAGTTTCTGATACTTTCGGAGAGTTGAAGTTAGAGACTGATGCCATATAATATTCACTTAATTCGGATGGAGTAACAGGCATCCGGCTATCTTGAGAGTGACTGACTCCAATACCAAGTGATTTTGCAGCACGCCAAGAAGCTGAGGTGCTCTTACAGTTACGGAAGATGTTGTACGTATACTTCACTTTAGCGTTTCTGATGACTTGTTTTGTCTCATTACGCAAGACCCTGAATTGCTCGTAATCATCTGGAAGTTTTGTTTTAATAAATTTCTTCCTAGCTCTGTCCCGTTTACTTATCAATTCCTTAATACGCTTATTGAACCATGGTGCTGACTGGTGTTTTACGAGAATTCTTTTTGGGGGCGCATGCTTGTCATAAAGAAAAAGTACAAAGCTGTTGAAGAGAGAGACCTTTTGATCTATGTTATTAGACTGGAAAAACACATTCCAGGGTAGTAATTCAGCGTCAGCACGAAACTTGTTTACGTCAAATTTACTGAAGTCTCGAACAAGAATTGTTTTCGGAATTTGTTTTGGCGTGGATAAATTGAATACAGCATATAGAAAATCATGACCAGAAAAACCGGCAGCTGGTTCCTGTCCGTATTCTACTACCAACTCATTGCAGTTGGATGAGATTATGTCAAGAGTGCTATCGGAAGTGGCAGTATGAAAGGTTGGATTGAATGGAAGGCAGTCGAGGTTACAAGCGTTGAGCACATCGCGTATGTTATTGCTTTCAAACGTCCCAGTTCCGAAACGAGCATTAACATCTCCCACAACGAATACATATTTATAATTCATAACATGAGAATACATATCGTTCAAGAATGTATCCATGAACCCTACTTTTGGTGGACGATATATACAAGCGAAAAGAATTTTAGTGTCTGAAAGGGCTATATCAAGGATTATGTACTCAGGTTTCTTATTGTACTCTCCAGGAGATTTGCTAAGTACACTACATTTTATGCTGGGAGAATGAACTCAAGAAATTTTAGTTCTTAGGCCAATCCGACTAGACTTTCCCTAAGATAACCTCCATATGCTGTGACCATTCATGGAACGCTAGCTCAGAGTTCGAAAAATTTTTTATTATTATGATATGCCTCGGCTGGTGTCAACGGAGATTATGAAATTCCACTCATGGGCGTGCAAGTTCTACGAGTACCGGTCACAGTTTACACCATTTAACTGTTGAGCTATTATCGACGTCCAAAATGTATATCTTACAACTATCTGAACTATTCTAAATCTTAGTTTATAAATACGAATATCGAGAATTATTGTCTTTTGGAAGGATATTCCGTTTATTTAAAATCATCTTTCTAACAGATCATTAATTGACAAGTTAATCGGAATAGCAACATGACTGGATAACAAGCAAAACTGAATATTAAGATAATTAATCACAGGTCCCTACACTTTGGTTGGTTATAATAAATCGTACCAAGATATCCTAATATAATATAATTAATAATGGAAATATTATTGATAATTATATTCACATTAAGTCATGTCCCATGTATTTCATCAAAACAAAAATAGTGGTGCTGAAGGCTTAAACATTAAGTTATAATTTTACTTTTGTTACATTATTCATTTCTTCATCAACCAAATAAAATTCTTTTGACATTTATCCGTTTGTATCTGTCATTTGTTGGCCTAAACAAATGCCATTCCGTGTTCTATTATTTTCTTAATTCATCGCGCCATTTAAAAGAATCTAACAACTTGATTATTCCGACAGCCTACATTGAACGTCGTGATATCTCTATTAACAGCATGACCGGAAATAATTTTAAGATAAAGCATGGCTCATCTCTAAATAATGTAAATCAGGTTGTGAAACAGATGACAGCATACCCTAGAATCATGTGATTGCTGCATCTAGATGAATAAATGTCTAAGTATCAACATCATTAAGAAATAATAAATGATTTAGAATTAATTACGATTTGGCATCGTTCATAGCTCATGTAATGTCTACATTCCTAGTAAAAATGCAAATTCTATGTGCTACTGGAAACAACCACTCAGCCGAAAAATTACTGAATTATGCATTACGTTAGATAACACTAAGATACTTCCAATCACAACACGGTTCACACTTCTAAATGATGTCATTTGGTATCGAGGTTTCTAGTAAAATGATTACAAATACTCAGAAAATTCGCTTAAAATCACATCATGGATTATCGCAATTAACGATTATTCATACGACCCATATCAATATTTTTCGGGAAAATATCATTTGAATATCAAACATCAACTTTAAAATGATTGCCTATTCTCAATATCATTAAATCACACGCATGACGAACATCAAATCCTATTTCTTTCAACTTTATATCTTCGGAATTCACAAAGATAGCATTACCTTGTCCAATGCTCAATTCCCATTGAACTATTACATCACAAACATCACACATTATTCTTTGACTTCATCGACGACCCTATTTCCAATATTCATCTATCACATGTGCATTATGCTAATTCCTAATTCACCTCCTAAAATATATGAACACATATCGCCGAAGACTATCTCATTCTTAAAACACGTATGAAAATCGCCACACCAATACGTAAATATGACTATCATTGTCGCGAAGATCTACGTATATAACGTGGAATTGTTATATAGGAAGAATTCAACCTCGACACACATTAATTACTTTATGGTTATTCCAAATAAAGTATACTTATGCAATAATTGGTACGTTAAGTTTCAATTTACGATGACTATATTTCATAAAATATGACCGACACCTTCCGATAAAATTCCTGCATAACATTTGAATATATACTCGAAGTTAAATGAGTAACACAAAGGAAAAATCAGGACTCCAACTAAGCCATTCTTAAAATAAATTCACCGCACTCCACTATTGTCATGGATTTATTTAATGACGATCCTACTGTATCACTCAAGTTGTCAAATCAAATATGTCACATTCTGACACCATGAAATAATCTACTCTACTTAAAAAAAGTAGCTACCTGATATAATAAAGGAAAGACACTCATCTGGGTACTTATTTTGTTGATGGAATCACGAAGACAGCATCTCCAACACCTAGGCTGTTATATTTTATGATTTGGTTTCCTTCCAACATTATTCCAGGCCCTCCACGACACCATCATTGATTTAGACCTACATGATTTGTTATTTGATATCAATACAACGACAATCCATTATATAGGTCAGCTTCATGATCCCTTTAACTTGTACAATAAATATTAGTACAATGTTGTATACTATAAATAAATCCACTAGCGTTTTGAATTAACACTCGCCTTATTATCTTCTAGTAAAATCTCTATTCTGTCTTTACAATTAAAATCTCGTATCTTATATACGATAGTTATTCGGATCTTAGAAATTTTTGGCTTAGCTTCCTTCTCGTTTGTATGCAATACTTTTTATTCGATGTTCGGACACTTTCTTTCATTATAACCACATTATTTTCACGAAACAAAATAATAGTATCAGCTTGCGTTTCATAGTTCACCATAAATCATTGGTCTGTAATCTCCTTCGCATATGACTTTGACATTTAAGAACTAAATTCTTTGATACAGAACGCTCTTATGATCACTAATCCAGGTAAAGGAATATGTTTAACAATCCATCGTCTTCTCAAATTATGTACCAATCGACTACTTTACACTGGTTTCTCGATTGCGCGAACTTATAGCTATATAACTCATGACCAGCGTATACAAAATTGCACTTGGCCTGTATCGTTTAATCCATTCCATGACCTCCGTCGTATCTCTCGTTATTGAAGTTAAACGCCATTACATCGCTACTTATTTCTCTTCCGTTGAAATACAACATTTCATTTAATATTTCTACTCGTACAAGGACTAGTACAAGTAACTCATTTGAATACCACGGGGTTCTGATCTTATGACTTTCTCTATACCTCCAATTTTCGTTAGATTTATTGTTTAACTGAGCGAGTTATTTCAACTTACTATGTATCTGGACGTATAAGAGCTGGACGTATACCTTCATGTGATCTTCCTTAAGTTTTCAATTACCATAAACTTTCAATGGATCCTTTCTTCCCAATCTGGAACCATTGGCCGGTTATAATACCATACCTCGCTTTTTCAGGTGGTCTGGCGATACTAACAGAGGATGAGGAGACTGCCGTTAAACAGTTAGAGATATTTAAAGAAAGTGCAGAAAAGGTGGGACTACAGATATCGTTCAGGAAAACTGAATTCTTATGTTCAAAGACAGGTATCAAGAGCCTCAGAACAAAATATGGTAAAAATGACAGTGTCCCTTATTTTAAATACCTCGGATAATTCATCGAACCAGCAGGCCTTGAAAAGTGTTCACAGCAAACCCGTCTCCAAAAAATTATAAAAGCATTATGTTTAATCCAAAACATCTACAAAAAATCCATGTCAAGTCATACACAAATTCGGCATTACAACACAGTAATAAAACCAACAGTTCTTTGCACAAGTGAAATATTGGCACTCAACAGAAAACAAGAACTTCAAGGAATCAAAATAGAAGAGAGGAAGATCATTAGGAAAATCTTAGGTGCAAGATGCACCCAGGACGGTTACAGATTACAATCAATCAAAACAAGATAAAAGTTCTCAACCATCGAAACTGACAATAGGAAAAGACGAATTAAATTGTTCGGTTATCTTACTAGAGTACCAGAAAATCGAAATTGACAATAGGAAAAGACGAATTAAATTGTTTGGTTATCTTACTAGAGTACCAGAAAATCGAAATTGACAATAGGAAAAGACGAATTAAATTGTTCGGTTATCTTACTAGAGTACCAGAAAATCGAAATTGACAATAGGAAAAGACGAATTAAATTGTTCGGTTATCTTACTAGAGTACCAGAACAACGAAATTGACAATAGGAAAAGACGAATAAAATTGTTCGGTTATCCTACTAGAGTACCAGAAAATCGATTGACAAAAAGGATAATTGATTACGTAACTTCACTTAAGAACTCCACACCTTGGCTTAACGAACTTCGAAAGGACCTAAAAAAATTCAAACATAAGCTCGGCAGACATTCTAGAAATAGACTTCTTTAGACACAAAGTGAACAGTTGGGGAGCTATACCAGAGCGACCACAGCAAAAGCAGTACAGACCAAAGTGTGCGGAAGAACGAAAACAAACCGTCTCGGGAAGAATGAGAAACTACTAGAAAAACAAGAAGAACTGACAGAAGAACTGATTGAGTTATTTGTTTAACGTGTTTCGATATTCGGAGAATTCGCTAATAATAATAATAATAATAATAATAATAATAATAATAATAATAATAATAATAATAATAATAATAATAATAATAATAATATTTGAGCGTTCATTCGATGGTAATATATGTTTGCTGCCACGTGCCTCTTGAACCAGTATAGCTCTACTAGAATGTTTTAAAGACATATGGTCTAAATCCAATTAGGTAAAAGTATCAACCCATGGACAAATAACAAGGTATAACTCTTGTCGGGACTGTACCGGGGAGGAATGTGGCTGGGGGCTTGACTTGCCAACTCACTCCACTTCACGTAATGGGTGTCACAACCCACTTATTTTCCACCTGCTTTATTGCCCGGTAATGTGGGGGTCCGCATGGGCACGACCATTACCACCGCCAGGTAATGGCGCTGCCGCCGGCTCTCCACTCACTGACTGATGATTTCAAAATGGCAGTCTCCCGCAATTAGGACCAGCCATGTTTACCAATCAACTTGGTCCGCCCTCTCCCTGCCTTCAAAAGTAATAAAACATGTGAACAACTACAAGAACTACTCCTCATTGAGTATTTTACAAATTACATGGATTGTGTGTCAAGCCTGTTCATCACTCATAACGTGTTACCACGCCATGTTGCACATTATGATCTGAACACTAGGGCGAAAACCTCAGCGTACACCTTACCGCACACTAATGTGGACTATGTCTCGAGGCCTGGTCATTTTCACTGCGTTTATGCTCCGCTTTGGCGATATTATTATCGTCCCTCCGCTCGAAAGGAAATGTCTTCTCGCAGTAGCTATGGACGTTGGCAACGAAATAAACAGGATTTTTGACATTGTGTCTTATGGCTGAGGATCATCTGAAAATTTGCGTCATGAAATTTGCGATACAAAGTATGTGACAAGGTGTTACCGAGCAACCGTGCTGGCTGTAATATGAGGTATTTATGGATGGCTATGACTGAGAGACATATTATCAAGAGCGTTTGAGTACAGGGGGTCGGTGTGATCTTGCAGGCTGTGATGTGAAGTTTTGATGGATGACCATGACTGAAAAGCTTATTATCAGAGACGAGCGTTAGAGTACACGTGGTTGATGTGATCTTGCAGTCTGTGATATGAAGTATTGATGGATGACTATGACTGAGAAGCATATTATCAAAGAGGAGCGTTAGAGTATAGGACGTATAGGTGGTCGGTGTGATCTTGCAGGCTGTGATGTGAAGTATTGGTGGATGGCCATGACTGAGAAGCATATTATCAAAGAGGAGCGTTAGAGTACAGGTGGTTGATGTGCTCTTGCAGGCTGCGATGTGAAGTATTGATGGACTGCCATGACTGACAGACATACAGGAGGCTCTTTTATCAAAGAAGTCTCATACTCTACAGAATTGCTTATTTCATTCTTGATAGTTTCATAGGCCCTTTGCCAGTTTCTCCCTTTCGATTCACTGAATCCTACACTTGTTGACTCCAGATTCGAAACAGTTGTCTCTCTTCAAAACGATGCGTTTCACTTATTGAAAGACATGTATTATCATTTAATTTTCCCGAAGATAAATTTTAAGCGTTTTTCTATTGATTTCTTGTCTCACCAGCTCACAGGTCTTACGGCAACAATGTGATAGAACAGTGTAAGTACTGGGATGAAAGTTATTTTTTACAATCTGCTTTACGTCTCGCCTGGATTAACTAACATGGCTTTTTTAGGCAATTGCTTAACCCTTAGCTGACAGGTATTCCTGACCAAGCAAACGAGTCTTCTTCCGCAATTTGTTCTTGGGAACTGAATTTTCATTTTTCTTCCCAATCTGCCCTACAATTCGAGCCTGAGGCTTTATGGTTTAGTGTGAGTCTCTATCCGAATCTTAGTCACTAACTTCAAGGAGTTTCAGATCGGCAGTTTCGTGTTCATCGTTTGAAGGACTGAAAGGTACGAAGGAATCTTGCCGTTTATTGTCTTGAAAGCCAGTGTTTCTCCTTCCAGTCGCCAAATCATCAAGTATCTTCGTGGAAAATCCCCATCAAGAATTACTGTCATACATTTATTAGAGTTCAACATTTCATAATTTTCCAACTGAGGCAGCATTTCACGCTCAAATACACAATCTTATTTCGTTACTTCATTACTCTTCCTACTATCATCTCGGTCCTCCGAAACACTTGGTAGAACAGAAGTGCTAATTTGAATGTCACACTTTTATTGTCACCTTCACTGTTCAGTTCAACATGTCCAGCATTTTCTCTCTGATGAATTGACTCTTTCAGGGCAAGCTCCACCAATATTCTTCCTCTGAATGAAGACATGTTGAAAATGTTTCCGCACTGAAGACCAGATTATCCTAAGTAAGCAATCATCTGCGATTAGGCAAAAGAGCGTTTTATCTTTATAAAATTTCTTTCATTAGGAGGTACTACCATTCAAGTATTGAAAGATACAAAATCGGTTCTCTTCAAATTCAGCTAGATGAGATAATCGAGGACCTTAAAGAGATAGTGTGACGTTTGTAAGGTAGGTAGTAGCTTCGTTTGCCCCTCAACTTGCATCACACCCCGTACCATCCATCAGACAGTATTCTACCACCCCCTTAACCTGCTACCATTACACATCAACACAGTACACGACATATACGCGCAGATACTTACCTCGCTTACCTCTCTTCGTAAATTGCCGTGGATGGACTGGAACGAGCTAAAACAGCTTGGAGCTGGATCCGTGCGTAGACAAAGGGAAGCGAAAGGACAGAACGGCATGAACCCGTAACCCCCATGAATAAAAGAATGGATCAAGGAAACTGGGCTTTATTATAAACACACATAATATTAGAATGAGAACAAAAATGTGAGGAAGCATTAAAAGTTACTTACATAACTGTAGAAAATTGAAACATCAAGTAGTATCCCGTTCAATGACATAGTAAGTTTCGTATAACACGCCGACAGTACACACGATCGCACTACACACCTACGTATGACTACATAGAATTTACAAATTCGTTTGAGAAAAATAACGTGGCGTGAAACACAATATCAAAGGAATCAGAAAATGGAACCGCTAAAGGAATAATACAGTCGCGGTAATACGGGCCGCGCACATATCACAGTTTGCATCCGCGCTCCAAGCGAGCGTCCATTCGATGCCAGCGCGTGCCAACAAAAGCAAAGCACAGCCTCCCAAAGGAGCAGAAGCAAAAGAAAAAGATGTTGCCACAGTTACAAAAACAAAAACTAATCGCCCACAATGGACCAAATAACGGCCTAGAAATATAAAATAGCACACTACACATGGCCCAAATCGGCCAACTAAAACGAAAAGTAAAATAAAATAAAGAAAAATTAAATTTGAAATTACGAGATACGGAGAGTACTATAGACCGTACACAAGCAGACAGCACAGGCTCGCACGCACGCGCACACACACACACATACACACACACACACGCGCGCGCGCGCGCGCGCGCATGAACAAGAAGAGACCCAATATTAAATCGACCCAGATCAGGCCGGAGTGTAAAGGCACGCGACGTATACTATCGCACAGGATAGCGAAGGATATCATGGGCTCATGAGCATGCATCGAACACCGTAGATACAATGCTGGACCGCCGCAAAATATAGGCAAGGCTGATCCAAATATAATCGTAGCAATCACAACACTCGTCGACCCGTTACACGGGACATCCAAATTGCCTCACGTGGACAAACATGGATTAAACCCCGTAGCGTCAAATCGCACAATACACCAATGCTCAGCCATGATTTCAAATGATGAGTAAACAAAAATGCATGGTCTCAAAACCCACAAACACACACAGGCCCAAACAAACAGATAGGTAAATACCACTCTCCGTTCCCACGGGTGTGCACACAAAGAAAGAAAAAATTAAAACACACACATAAAATGAAGTAATTAAGAGCCCGCAAAGACAGGTGATAAAAGACTACCGAAATACAATCACACAGATCAGTTTTTGCAACTGGCATGAAAATGAAATAAAATGAATGAATACCTGGGAGCAGCAATCAGGAGTCTCGAAATATATACCTCAATCAAAATAATAACTTCAAGCAGAGAACCGAGCCTTGAAACAAGTAAATCCACGACAATAGCAATTCGCAGATCAAGAAGCACTTATTAAATTCCAGTCTGCTTATCACATTTGATCCGACCATTGTTGGCATCGCGAGCAGACCAACTTAACACTCGGAGAGCGAGAGACAGACTGTGTCAAAGAGACTGTGTATAAACACAGATGGCTAGAGCGCCATCTTCTATGAGAAACTATAAGTTTCACGTCACATTCGGGTAATGTTATCGCTAATGGCGACAACGACAGTCAAGGAGAAGTAGGAATAAAGGAAGTGCACCACCAAGGCAGGCTTGGTTCGGCACAGTATGCAGTCGTATTCTGTACGAAGTAATAAAAAAATACACTGCACTGCAGCTGTACATATCTATCACTTCACAGCAGGACTTATTCTGAATGCGTAATATGTTCTAAGTACATCACTGCACTGAAGTATCAGGTAGTATGCATACGTAAGTTGTATGGAAACGTTCTACGTACAGAGGCGTAAGTTTTAGAACTGGAAAATATTTTAATGTATGTCAGCAAAACACTAATTTTATTATTATTATTATTATTATTATTATTATTATTATTATTATTATTATTATTGTTGTTGTTGTTACGGAGTTTTCCGTGGTAGTTAGAGGTGAAAGAAGGTGCGGGGGGTGAACAGGTCTCAGGCTACGAAATTAAAGTGAATTTAAAATTTAACAAGGTTATATTTTCTTAGCAAAAAACAAGAAATAACAATAATGGCAGGTACAGAGTAGTAAAACCACTAATCGAGAATGTACAATTACAGGATTTGGGCTCCGAGAGCCAGACACACAATTCTTGAGCAATTAGCCCAACTTTACGATATACAGAATTCAACAAAGGGGAATAAGACCCCAATCAAGCCCAGGAGCACTTGCTCCCAATTACATCATAAAGCCTCCTCGAGGCGCGCAGAAACAAATTTCAAAAGAGCGACCTGCTCTCAAAGATTAAGCCTATCAAAGGCCACACCAAACTCCACCTTCAAATTGTCCTCTAAGAACATAAACACAGGGGTAAAGATACCCAACCAACTGAGTCCAATTAAGTGAGAAAAGTTAATTACATGGCCTCTAAAATACCAATTTGAGAGGAGGCGAACTTGCGCTCCTAATACACTTTGTTTAAAACCTACTTGGCACTAGGCCGTTAATGCAAGGGCTAATCCCATACTAAAGAGGTGACTTTTAGAAGGAAACAATTTACATTACATTAAGGAAGAAACGGTTGTGAAAATAAGTTCACCTCAATGCAATATGAAAGGGAGCTCCAGAGGGTTAAGCACTCTCTATCCCAATATGAAGCTTGAAAGCGAATAGATACAAGGATTCTTTACATTTTAGGGAAAGTTACATGGTGGAAAAGCTTCGGACCCGCCCCGAGAGTTAAACTGCTGAGCTAGCAAGAAAAGAAGTTATTAATCGGCCATTACCTTGTTGTTGAACTGCTGCCCGAAGGAAGAGGCGCTTCCCGCCCCCTGCTATGTACTTTACACACTGAAAGATGTTACTGAAGTGGCACCGAGACCCGAAAATCAGCAGTTTATATACTCTCGCGGAAAGTTCGAGGCGTTTTTGGAATGAGAACACCCTCCCACAAGGATTTTATTGGTTCACCAAGAAACCCCCTACACAATACGAAGAAGAAACATATTATTGGTGGAAAATTAATTCGAGAAATTCAGGATTGGCTAAATTCAAAACAAGGGGAAAGAAAGGGGTATACAGCCAACTTAAACAATAACAGAAATAAATTTAACAAGAAACAAACTTTTGAAATAAAAATTTCTCCAAAAAACAGTTCTTTCACCTTGCACTAGGGTGCACTATTGTAGTTCTTCAGTAGTGTCCTCTAGAAGAGAAAGTTCACACTTCTTACTACAAGCAAAACAAAAATACGTCGAAAACGACCCAGTTCAGAAACTTCAAAATTTCAAAGTAGTGACATCTTCTGGGTAACTTGAAAATTAATACATTAGATAAGGTTCGGACTTCCTCCAGCAGAGGAGTTTCAATTGGCGCAAATTTTAAATAAGCGGCGTGGAGGTGTACCGCCCGGTACAGACCTCCCCCCACCCCAAAAGTTCCTCCAAGGGGGTAACACGGGAGAACATAAACTTTTGTTTGAAAACAAGGTCCAAGTTATGATGTTGCTATGGAGATTAATTGCAGAAGTATTTATCAAAATAGTTGAAATTTGATTTGATCCAGTTTCAAAAATTCTCGTAGTAACTGCTGAAGTAATGTCTTTATGTTTGTAGAAGTAGAATTCAAAAGGAAAACTTTTAATACTTGAAAGTGAAGAAAAATTTTCTAAGTCCACCAAATATTGCAGTAGAATTCCCAAGTGTAGTAATTGCTGATAGTAAATGTCCATGTAGTTGATTAAATTGGATGGCCAGACCGGCCGCTGCAGCTTGTGTCCAGAGGAGGCCGCTCGGACCCCTCAAGTACCCTGAGATACCGCTCGCCCGCACTATGAGAGGAGTAGAGGTGTTGAAGCACGTCGCGCCCGCGGTGAACATATACAGGCTGCGGGCAAGTAGCAGGTTGTGCGCCGCACATCAGCCTTGGCCGGGAGGAGGGCTCCGGCTCGCCGTGCACAGGTCGACCTCGCTGGAGTAGAGGGGGCCCTTCCTCTATCCCAGTCGCGGCACAGCGCCGCGCGGCTGCGGGGGCACTGAAATATTAAAGCTCGACGGCAGAATTTTGTTGAACCAGAATGATAGTAGGGTACATTCATTGTGGTGAGGTTGAGGGGCCAGCGGCGTGGAGAAATTCTTTTCATAAACAAGCCACTGTGTGTAGTGGAGCAGGAGACGGGAGCGTGGTAATGGCCGTGGCAACGACAGGATGGCAGTTTAACGGTTCGGGGAAGGTTTTACAAAAATGCTTACATATAAAACAAAATATTATAAAAGGGGCAGAAGGCCTTAAAGGTGAAAACCTCAAAAAATATATAACCGTCATATTCCTTTCAAGATTATATGAAGCAAGTTGGCACAGAAATTATACAGGTTTCACCTGCGACAGGTGAACCCTAAATATCCTCTCGGTGGCTGGATTACTTAATAACAACGTAACCGACGTCAGGAAATCGAGAATGACACACGGCCCATGAAATCTGGGGGCAAGCTTGCCCGCGGGAACAAAATTCTTGACCATCACTTGGTCGCCTACCTTCAAATTGGTAGGTCTCCGTCCACGATCATATCTTTCCCTAACCTTTTCATGAGACACTTTAAGATTGGCTTTAGCCTTCTTCCAAAGATCTTTAATGTTGTCCGGGTCTATTGTCTGCGGTAGAATGTCACTCAGAGACCAGAGGTTAGAGAGCGGCGTGTTGGGAACAAACTTGAACATCAAAGACGCTGGAGTAAATTTATGTGATTCATGAACCGCCGAATTCAAAGCAAAAGCTAACCAATGCAGGGACGTGTCCCACCTGGAATGATCTTCATGATGATAGGCAATAAGCGCAGACCTGAGATTACGATTAACCCGTTCAGCCAGAGATGGTTGAGGGTAATAAGCAGAAGTAGTTACATGAGAGATGGACAAGTCAAAACAGAATTTACGAAAAAGATTTGATGTGAACGCCTTAGCATTATCAGACACAATATATTGGCACGGACCAAAAGAAGCAAAAATAGAATTTAGGCAAGTAATGGTGGACTGAGCGGTAGCCAGCTTAGTCGGAAATAACCAGGAAAATCTTGTAAAACCATCTACACATAGAAAGATGAACTTGTTGGCATTTCCCTTTGACTGGGGGAAGGGTCATACATAATCAATATACAGGCGTTCCATGGGGCGCGACGCTTGATGCGAATACAAAAGGCCTACCTTGGTGGACATGGTTGGTTTACTAAGCAAACAAGATTTACAAGCTTTTACTAGTTCACGGATTTCACCGTCCATACCCTTCCAGATGAAACTTTCACGAATCTTTTCACGGGTTTTAAAGATTCCAAGATGCCCCCCTAATGGGGTCTCATGATAGTACTTGAAGATCATAGGTACAAGAACAGCTGGAACGACAACCTTCATCATCTTATCATGCCTTGATGGGCAACATAAAACACCATTCCTCAGAACATAAGGGACGACATGTTCCCCAGAAGAAAGGGTTTCCATTATCGGAGCCAGCGTCGGATCTTCACGTTGGTATTTCTCGATATCCCTAAAGAGCAGGGGAGCATCTGTTAAGATGGCATTAACATCAGATAGCATGGACTCGGGAGGTGAAGAACTATCGACCGGATCATGGGTCTCGACCTCGTTGGAAAACATAAGGCTGAGTCCATCAGCAACAACATTTTCGGTCCCTCTGATATGCCTGATATCGAATTGGAAGGCAGAAATACGGATGGCCCAACGGGCTATACGACCAGTACGACGCGGCCTACCTAAGACCCAGCTTAAGGCTTGATTATCTGTCTCCAGGTCGAATTTGACATGTTCCAGATAGAGACGGAACTTTTCTAAGGCAAATAAGACTGCCAAACCTTCGAGCTCATAGATGGAATACTTGGCTTCTTGAGCCGATAGAGTCCTAGATGCATAGGCGATGGGTCGCCTCCCTAATTCAGTCTCTTGAAGAAGGACTGCTGCTACTGCTGACGACGACGCGTCAGTTTGGACGATGAATTTCTTTGAGTAATCAGGCATAGCAAGGACAGGGGCATTACAGAGAGCTAATTTAAGATCTTCAAAAGCGGCTTGTTGAGAAGGTCCCCACTCGAATTTGATGCCTTTCCTACGAAGAAGGTTTAAGGGCGCCGCTCTATTAGCGAAGTTAGGAATAAACTTCCTGAAGAAATTCACCATACCAATGAACCTGGCGATACCTTTAATGTCCTTGGGAGGTTTAAAATCACGGATAATGATGTTCTAGAATGATCGACTGCAACACCATCGGGTGACACAATATGCCCTAGGAATGACATAGAGGGCTTAGCAAAGGCAACCTTGGACAACTTGACAGTTAACCCCGCCTTACGAAGGCGATTAAGAACTTCTCGCAGATGATCCAGATGGTCTTCAAAAGTCTCCGAAAATACGACATCATCCAAGTAGTGATACAAGTACTCAATTTTGATGTCGGAGAAGACCCTATCTAGCAGCCTAGTGAGTACAGCTGCTCCCGTGGGGAGCCCGAAAGGCACGCGGTTGTATTCATACAAATTCCAATCCGTGGCAAACGCTGTAAGATGTTTAGACTCTTCCGCTAGGGGAATTTGATTGTAGGCCTGATTCAAATCCAAGATGGTGAAGAACTTGGCCTTACGGAACCATGAAAAACAAGAATGAAGGTCAGGAGGGGCACAGATTGTAACACCACCTTCCGATTGAGAGCCCTATAATCAATGACAGGCCTGAAGCCCCCCTTGGGGTTTCGGGACTAGAAAGATAGGCGAAGAATACGCCGACTTAGAGGGCCTAATAATACCATCCTTCAACATCTGATCGATGATTTCTTTCAGAGCCTTCATTTTAGGTGGAGATAGTCTATAAGGTGGAAAACGGACAGGAATCGAATCCGTGACCTCAATTTTGTATTCGATAAGGTCAGTAACGCCAAGAGTATCAGAGAACACCTCTGGAAACGACTGACACAACTTACGAATACTATCAGCCTGCTCCTCAGGTAGATGTCTAAGGTCTAACAACATCTCATCCTGGGTAGGCGAAATAGATGAACATGATGCAGAATTACATTTTAACAAGGGGATTGTACAATTGGAAGCAAATTTGAATGTGCACGACTTACTCTGAAGATCGAGCACAAGCCCCGTGTGAGAAATAAAGTCGGCTCCCAATATGATGGGGCAAGACAAGTGCTTAGCCACAAACAATTTGATTTTCCATGTAAATTTAAAAATACGAATTTTGACATTTACAGAACCGAGAATTTCTAATGGAGATGAATTAGCCGAAACATATTGAACAGGAGATGAGCCATAGTCAGGTAGTTTACAAACCGATTTCAATTTTGAATACCATAGATCCGAAATAATTGAACAAACACTGCCTGAATCTAATAGAGCTGTTATAGGCTCATTATTTAAATCAATTTTAAGAAAAGGAACAGGTGCGGGGGTATCTGCCACAATCCTAAGACACTCTTTGGGGCATTCAAAAGATGAATTTGAAGACTGAACGTTCCCTGAATTTACGACCTGTTTGCCAGGGGCTGAGCCTTGGGAAGCAGAATTAGTCGACTCAGCCGAAGCCGCTAGTCACTTATTATTAGTGACATTGGTGGAAGTTGCACAAGAAGTTGAGCAGGAGGGGGTGCTATTTGAATTTGGGCAATTCTTGGCGATATGTGAGAAAGCCCCACATTTAAAACAGCCTTGTGATGAGCCAGCTCCATTATTTGCCCTACTAGATTTGATCAATGGACACTTGTTCCGAAGATGGTCAGGCGACCCGCAAGCGTAACATTTACGAGGTGTGACTGATCGGCGAGGTGGAGGCCGAGTATTACTAAAAGAAGGCGGGGGTTCTTTCGCGACACGCAAGGAATCGGCGTATCTAACTCCTTCCGCTGAGACGGCCAATGCTTCAAGTTCAGAGAAGGTTTGCGGGCACGCCGCGAAACACAAATATGACCTGTAGGATGGTGAAATTCCTTCTACAATAGCCTGTACAATCTGGTCTTCAGGAAAATGAAGAGCAAAAACCTTAGTATAAAACTTAATGTCTTGTATGAAATCAGCCAGATTTTCATCCAATCTCTGTACTCGATAATAGTACTTCTGAATCAGAGATGACCTCGCGCGAGCAGGAATAAAATTTGCAAGCAAGTGTGCGTGAAAATCTTCAATAGATGACTGTTCAGCTATGGCTCTTACTATTTTGTCTGAGAGAATACCTATTGCATAGGGATAGATGATTTGCAAAATCTGACATGGAGAAAGAGAAAAAACAAGGGCATGATCCTGGAATTCAACTAAAAACCTTAAGAAAGAAATAACTTCACTGGTAGTGTTAACCGAAAACTTCGAGATACCTCTGAGCAACATTGCCAATGGATGAGGCAATCTGCTGAACCCAGGTGACATCGTAGGTAAAGGTTTCAGTGGCAAAGAAGTTAATTCAGAACGTACATTATTCAACGATGCACGGCGTTCAGACTCGTTGTCCAATGGGGCAGAGATCGTTTGAGCTCCAACGGTTATCCTATTGACTTCTCCCTTAAGGAGGCTCTTCCTCGCTACCTACATTCACCGTGGTGGGTTGATCGATTTTGGGAGGAACTTCCCCAGTTAACAATTGGGTAACCTTACTGGATAATTCAGAAATACTTTCAAGCAACGTACTAGCTTCCTTCCTCTGAACGTCATTCAACTTCAGAGACAACAGATCGTTAACTCTATTTGAAAAATGAAATAGCCTGGCTTGCACACGCTTAATTTGATTCGGAGAAGGATCATTTTCGTCAAAAAAACTAACTACAGATGCTAGCCCAGTAGTATTCTCGGTGATCGTGGAAAGAGAGTCGTCAATTTCTTTCTCTCCCAAAGTGGTAATTGAAATGGGCAAATCAAGGGACTCTCTAAGCTTGTTTGTGTCTACCGCAACCGTGCCTCCAGATTGCACATTTCTAATAGTTAATTCATAGATCAACTCCTCCTCTCGCAAATAGTTGAGATGGAGAACATCGCGAGTGCCGGGCATGATGACAGAACAATTTTGAAAAAGAAAAAATCAAAATTTCCAGCAACAGATAAAATTGTTACAGTTCGAATCAAAACGATGTTTAGCCGTCAAAAGGGGCTAAATTGAGACCCATTCAACCACACTCTGCTACCACTTGTTACGGAGTTTTCCGTGGTAGTTAGAGGTGAAAGAAGGTGCGGGGGGTGAACAGGTCTCAGGCTACGAAATTAAAGTGAATTTAAAATTTAACAAGGTTATATTTTCTTAGCAAAAAACAAGAAATAACAATAATGGCAGGTACAGAGTAGCAAAACCACTAATCGAGAACGTACAATTACAGGATTTGGGCTCCGAGAGCCAGACACACAATTCTTGAGCAATTAGCCCAACTTTACGATATACAGAATTCAACAAAGGGGCAGAAGACCCCAATCAAGCCCAGGAGCACTTGCTCCCAATTACATCATATAGCCTCCTCGAGGCGCGCAGAAACAAATTTCAAAAGAGCGATCTGCTCTCAAAGATTAAGCCTATCAAAGGCCACACCAAACTCCACCTTCAAATTGTCCTCTAAGAACATAAACACAGGGGTAAAGATACCCAACCAACTGAGGCCTATTAAGTGAGAAAAGTTAATTACATGGCCTCTAAAATACCAATTTGAGAGGAGGCGAACTTGCGCTCCTAATACACTTTGCTTAAAACCTACTTGGCACTAGGCCGTTAATGCAAGGGCTAATCCCATACTAAAGAGGTGACTTTTAGAAGGAAACAATTTACATTACGTTAAGGAAGAAACGGTTGTGAAAATAAGTTCACCTCAATGCAATATGAAAGGGAGCTCGAGAGGGTTAAGCACTCTCTATCCCAATATGAAGCTTGAAATCGAATAGATACAAGGATTCTTTACATTTTAGGGAAAGTTACATGGTGGAAAAGCTTCGGACCCGCCCCGAGAGTTAAACTGCTGAGCTAGCAAGAAAAGAAGTTATTAATCGGCCATTACCTTGTTGTTGAACTGCTGCCCGAAGGAAGAGGCGCTTCCCGCCCCCTGCTATGTGCTTTACACACTGAAAGATGTTACTGAAGTGGCACCGAGACCCGAAAATCAGCCGTTTATATACTCTCGCGGAAAGTTCGAGGCGTTTTTGGAATGAGAACACCCTCCCACAAGGATTTTATTGGTTCACCAAGAAACCCCCTACACAATACGAAGAAGAAACATATTATTGGTGGAAAATTAATTCGAGAAATTCAGGATTGGCTAAATTCAAAACAAGGGGAAAGAAAGGGGTATACAGCCAACTTAAACAATAACAGAAATAAATTTAACAAGAAACAAACTTTTGAAATAAAAATTTCTCCAAAAAACAGTTCTTTCACCTTGCACTAGGGTGCACTATTGTAGTTCTTCAGTAGTGTCCTCTAGAAGAGAAAGTTCACACTTCTTACTACAAGCAAAACAAAAATACGTCGAAAACGACCCAGTTCAGAAACTTCAAAATTTCAAAGTAGTGACATCTTCTGGGTAACTTGAAAATTAATACATTAGATAAGGTTCGGACTTCCTCCAGCAGAGGAGTTTCAATTGGCGCAAATTTTAAATAAGCGGCGTGGAGGTGTACCGCCCGGTACAATTATTATTAAGCCATTCATCAGTATATACGTCCTGAGATATAAACATCAAATTTTCTACTTAACTACTTAACTTTTTTTTTAAATAGATTAAATGAGAAAGGGTTTATATTTCTCTGCACATCTGCGACAGAGGGTTGATTCTCTGCTAAACCCGGGTACGGTACTCCACGAAGATTGGCATAATTCGTGTTTAGTTTTATATCTGCTGTTTATTCTGAAGAAGGGAATCCTTAATTCAGCAAACAATGCTGTTGGCCTTTTGGAATACCTGGAATTTATTTCACAATACCTATTCTCTGGCACTTCCGACAACTCCAGTGTTGAAGGGACTATTGAAATATATTGGCATAAGTAAGAAGAACATAGACTCATTGGCTGAATGGTCCACGTTTCTCGCAGTTCTTGGTGCATATCTTCGGACCACATTTCGTCATCAAAGTCCAGGAGTTTCATCAAAGGTAAAAGCAAGCCATTTAGGTTGCAACCGTTCAATACCATGTTAATAGACATGTCGGGAACCCTAGTGAGTTATATGTGGCGTTTTTCGCATCAATTTGTGAAGTATTTGGTTGTAAATAGCATTTTATGCGTTGTCCGGGATACGAATGACGCTGGACGATTTCGGAGGCTGACACCCTAGTTACTCTTAAGGAGAGAGCTAAGCCCTGGGTACAGGGTGACCTTGGTATCACCCCCTCTGTCGTGCAAGAGAGTTGACGAGGCGCAAGGCTTAGGATGCTGCATGTGTCAGAAGGAGTGGATAATTTAAAGGGATTCAACCTAAGAACTGTAAGTTACAATCACGTCCATGCCTATTTCGTCGATACCAACGCACAGATTTCGCGGGCTCACCAATAATAATAAAATAATGATAATCCGCAATAAGCCTAGGAAAACTGCATAAGAAGGATCATTTGCGGTACCCAATGATGTAAAACTGTAGTTTCCTTCTTTTGACGCAGCTTTAATGACGCCACTTAGAACAGAATCGCAGTGATAAATACCAGATGGCCCTTGGGGGTTTCTTAACTCAGAGTTGGGGAGTCCCCGTTGCCCACAGCGCGCGTGCGTGAAATCCAAAATATGCTTTCGTAATTACTCTGAATTGCACGATCAGATTTGAACGAAAATTGTTCAGTAGATATAGTGTATAAAGAGCTACAAATTGAATATCCATTCGAATTTGGAGGACAACTACTAACGGAGTGAATATACAAAATTGTCAGGGGCGTACCCTTTCCCTAGTGAACTCGTGCGAATCAAGTCACAGTGCAGATTAAGCGCATCGCAGATGCGTGACTTTTTTGTGCGCAAATATATAGTCATTGTGTGATAGTTGTGTGTGTGTGTGTGTGGTATCGACAATATTACATGTGATCAGTACACTTCTTCTGATTGAATGAGCATGAAAGATGATTACAACTGGCATTGTAGACAGACTAAGGAAATTGAGCTTTAGTTAGAGATCGTGTCGCGCTATATGTGCTCGCCAGTGTGCAGTTGAAACCGTGATTAGTGAGAACAAAATATCATAGTGCTGTAGTGAGCTCGTTTGAAGCTACCATTGGTTATAGAACCAAGTTGATAAAATGAATCGTACTAGCTAGAGACGAAAATGATGGACTGAATTTATGTATTGATAGCTGAATTATCGGGAAGGCCGTGAAAGATTAATAGGACATGAATAGTGACCTCTAGAGACAATACTCGCTATTCGGGGTAATCTACCTCGAATCTATGAGGGGATACCTCCAATACCATATCGCATTTTGAAGTCAATAAACAGTACATTTTAGATAATACGGTATATCATTTGTTCACATGCATTTGAGTGCCCTTTGAACCCAAGACCAGACGACGGACGCCATAATTAAGAAGACGTCGCGGAAGTTCGACGGGTTGGAGATCCGTAAGAGGACAACGTTATACCGTAGTTCAACAAGAGGACATCACGACTCCAAACGAACTCAGAACTCTCAACTAGCGGAATGGCAGTCATGGAACAGTAAATATTCATGAGAGCCTCTGGATGATAGCCTGGTTATACACAACACGGTAATTACAGTCCACTAGTGATGATGATGATGATGATGATGATGATGATGATGATGATGCTTGTTGTTTAAAGGGGCCTAACATGTATGGTCATCGGCCCCAGGAATCCACTAGTCTTGATCATGAAAAACCCTTTAGGTAGCCTTTATATGATTATTTAACGTGTATATAGATTTGCCAGCATGCATTTCGATTTCATGATAGCGGGTGGATAATGAGAGAAGCACGTCTCAAAGGGGTGTGGTTTGTTTATTAGCGCTTGTCTTCAGGATGATTTCTTAGACATCAT
Organism: Anabrus simplex; assembly: GCF_040414725.1. NCBI lineage: Eukaryota > Metazoa > Arthropoda > Insecta > Orthoptera > Tettigoniidae > Anabrus > Anabrus simplex. The sequence continues at coordinate 1,669,917,157 of NC_090265.1, forward strand.
TGAATTTCTTATGGGGATTGCATGATTTAGTATTAGTGCCCTGTACGTTGCTATATGCACCAGTGAAGTACCAGTAGGATGGAAACTCAAGTAAGTGGGTAGATACACATTGTATTTATATTAAATAAATAGGTAAGGTCTTCCTAAAATTCAATTATTACGTTGTGTTAAACACAGACCTGATACTTTACAGATTAAATATGCATGATGCTAATGTCCACCTGTAGTGTAAGGATGGCTGTTATGTGAAGACAGAAGACTCCCGGCTTGCGATGTGATCTTGGCCTAGATAAGTTGCGTGCATGTTAGTGTTATAACAGAGTTTCCCATTGATAAGGATCATCTAGATATACTCTAAACACATTTGATTAGGATGAATATTAGATTCCGATGTGCGTGTGAATGGTGATACGGATGTGTATAATAAGTACGTAGTAGACGAGGCTGGATGATAATAATAATAATATAGGCCAGTGGAAAGAATCCCGATAGCGCAAGGAAATTGAATTATAGGCTACGTGAATGATGTCCATCGAGGATAATTTGCCGCGGTAGAAATGAATTAATAAAGTTGCCCACTCTCGAGGTGATATGTGTAGCCGGCCAGCTATTTGGGTGCTGGGCCATTCTGCTCAATGGGTGGAAACATATGACCCTCTTAAGATGAATGAAGGAAGGGATAGGAAGCTTTCTCGCCCCCTCCGCTTAAATTTTTATTTTTTGCTGGCTTGGACCTGAAGTATGTGACTTCTAGTTTCCACCAGGAATGTGTCCATCCACCTAATATTCATTTGGAAGTAATTTATTGTGATAATCGAAGGAATGTGTATATTTAATGAGTCAGTAGCATAGCGATCCTTTCCTAAGTAGGGTATTATAATAAATTCGTAGTTAGGGAATTTCAGCTAATATCTCAGGCCGCAAAGGCGTGGTTCGATGCCCGATTGGTACCGAAGTTCTTGGATCGATTTCGGAAGACCTTTGTGGGGTCACAGACTGCGGATAGCATTGAGTGTATTTATGTCTTTGTTTGCAGGAGATATGTTCCGCCGTATTATGTATCTCATTGTTTGTGTTTTGTGTAATTGATTGGAGATTAATTTCTGAAGTTGAAGGCTCACCAGCGTTGTAATGTCCACGTTGTAAATATTAGTAATATGTTTGACACCCCGGAGAGACATGTGTGTTCGGTAGTATAGTCATTTGTAATTGTATGTTATGGGAAACATTATTAATAGGCGACAGCGAGATTTTAATGATTAGGTATTTTGATGATTCATGTGGAACGTACTTATTAAATACTCTTAAAAACGCAATAAACCATTTAGAAATATCAATTATACGACAGTAGTTTACAATTAAAGTATATTTGTGTAATTTATGTTTCCTTTTCCGGTTATAAGTGGATGGTGTATTTGCCATAGGGACAAACGGGGTCATTGACCCTTGTAATGAAGTGTGAATATCTACATGATATTCCTTCTGCAGCCAGTCCCTGCTATGAATGGTGTGAAAATATTGCTCATAGGGTCAGTTGGTGCATGCATTTCAGTGGGCTTGGCAGACTGATATGTAATAGCAACTTCCGGCTTGGTGAGGAAAGCAACGGGAAACTACATCACTCCTCATTTCCCTAGTACGCCTCTTCAGTGATGCCTAGGCCATCTATGACAGCTGATGGCGGAGCTGTTGAGGATCCAACCAGTCTTAGGGCTGAAGACTGACCATACACACACATCATTATAAATTATAATATTTGCGCAACCAAAACGCCATACTACCTTTAAAGCTAAATTTTATGTACGAACGACGGTATTGTTATTTGTTATACGTGGTTAGTACTTTGTGTATTAGTGCATCTCCCGCATGGGGCAGCTTAGCTTAGTTTTTATGTAATTAAGTTGTTCTTTCTTCTTCACCTTCTTCGGGAATGGGTCACCTAGGACCACTCGGAATCAAAATTTCTTTCGGCTTTTCCTCCTGCTTCAGCAGTTCGTCATTCTTAAGGACTGTGCAGGTTTCTGTTCCTCCGATCATTTATCTAGTGTAAGTTCCTGTTCTTCCTCCTCAAATCCCCATGTTTAAACTATAAATATGATTTTGTTCCGATCTAGAAGATTTTTTTTCTTTTGCTAGTTGCATTACGTCGCACCGACTCAGATAGGTCTTATGGCGACGATGGGACAGGATAGGGCTAGGAGTGGGAAGGAATCGGCCGTGGCCTTAATTAAGGTACAGCCCCAGCATTTGCCTGGTGTGAAAATGGGAAACCACGGAAAACCATTTTCAGGGCTGCCGATAGTGGGGTTCGAACCTACTATCTCCCGAATACTGGATACTGGCCGCAATTAAGCGACTGCAGCTATCGAGCTCGGTGATCTAGAAGATCTAGAAGATTTGGTCATCCAGTTCAATAAGGCCTTTCTCCATTATTTTCTGCCAATTTGGTCCAGTAGCCTTGTTTCGCAGAAATGTACACATTTTATGGGAAAGACTGGTAGAGCCCATTCTTTTTAAATGGCCTGAAAATTGGATTCGTCGCAGTCACAACGTATCTGTGATTTTGGTAACACGTTGGTATATTTCACAGTTAGGTTTAGGGTAATGTATTCCATTTTTAATTCTTGGCCCTAAGATTCTTCTCATACTTATTTGTTCCTTAATCTCTACTTGTTCCTCGGGGTAAACAGGGATAGATAATGGAAAAACTAAAGCCTGTGTTAGACGAAAAAGACAGATCTTTAAGTTCATAGCAAGCATCATCCGAGAAAGTACAATCAGAATCCACGATGGCCTAATCCAATCCAAAGGAATCCAGCAAACAAACGGAGTACTCCAGGGAGATCCTATAAGCCCCATTATGTTTAACGTACTTACCCATGATGTGATACAAAGGATACAAACAGAAGAAGTGAGGATGTGGTTGTACGCCGATGACATGATCCTGCTCTCAGAAAGAAGAGAGCTCCTACAAGAAGCCATAAACAAATTGGAAGAGTGGTCCCAAGAAAATGACCTAGTTATGAGTAGGGAAAATTCGAAAATAATGAAATTCATAAAAGTAGGAAATTTTGCGAACACTGATAGATTCACTCGCGGGGTAGAAGTACTAGAAATAGTCAAAAGCTACAAGTACCTAGGACTCACACTGCACGTGACAGGACATGCCTTTTTAAAGCACATTGAAGACAGAGCTGTAGGAGCAATAAAGGCGACTTTCGAGATAAAGAAACTGAATCTACTATCCGTCACAACAGCCCTGAGACTATTCGATATAAGGATTGATCCCATTGCCTCATACGGCATACAGCGTATATGGAACCACCTCACATACTCGAATCTGAAGCGATTAGAGGGAATTAAAACAGCCTACCTGAAAAGAATGCTATGTGTCTCAAAATACACGCAAAACAGATTAACGTATATCCTGGCAGACACAACCTTCTTTATAGAAGACCTGATCAAAGCTCATAATCTGATACCAACACCACAAAGCACCAGATTCCTAGAAGACAGGCGACAGAAAGCGAGGGAAATCAATCCCGGACTCCTCACCACCCCAGCGATGACAACCAACGAATGGAAAAAGGCAAACTACCAACTGCGCCATTTATATACGAGAGTGGCAGCCCACGGACTACATCACCGAAGATGTTCAACCAAGGGATACCACAGCCCCGCCGACAGATGTCAGTGCATCATATGTCGAGGACCATGCAACACGTATCATATCAATGAGTGCAAAGACAGGACATTGACTTTGTCACACTATGCAAATGATGCTAATTCCGTTTAATTAATTAACACCTTGTACATAATGTGTTTAATAAAATTTATAATATATATATATATATATTATAACCTTCCAATGTATGTCAGGATGAGATTGGTGGACACATTGGAAGCTTATGTCGAGAAATAACGTCAATGAAATCTTATGTCCGGTTATCACACCTCCAGATGAATTAGAAAGCAGTTGATTTGTCTAATTACGTGAACGGCATCGCTGAATTGAAGAGATCAACGGATTGATAACAAGCTCTAAACCCCGTGGTATCTTGGAAATGTTGGTAGATAGTTAATATTGTGAAACATAGGGCAGGATTATATGAATAATACGCATTCTTCAAGTAAAGTTTCCGGAATGCATGAACGGCAGTATATCTGCGACAGAATGTTACTGAGGGCCATGAAATATGTAAACAATAAATTTATATGAGAGGGCCATACCTTGTACATCTAGTCTCGCACGATCCAACGATCGAGATGAAGAAAGGAAACTGTCGATTACTAACCTAAATACGAGGCGGCAATTATTAAATAAGTTCCTTTACTAGTACAGCTGATTTGTACGAGATCGTCTTACATTATGTGTCAAATGTTTCCAATTGTCAGAAACATATGGGAGCTAGAAGCTGAGAAGAATTCTGAAAAGCAAACCGTCTGCAATTATTATGTTGTAGAAGAATCTGTTTTGTCTCTGAAGAAGTTGACACTCTCAATCTGCATCTCAAAACGAACGGAAGCAAGAATTCATAGGGAAAAGATTGTATTGAAAGGAGTTACTAAAGAGATATTGGCATATTATAAACATACAATATTGTAAAACAAGATATCTTGTTATTGAATGAAAAGGCAAGTGTATCGCTTGAACTGTTAAAATTGTATTAAGGTGTATGACCTTGTTCTAATTGATATCTTTGAGTTTCAGGTAACATGGAACCGTCAGCAGTTATTTATTCAGATACAATGTGTGCACGTATCAACATGAACAACTAAAATAGAGGGACCTCAAAGGATCTGATCAGAAATGTGATGGACAATACTTGATAATGTTATTGAGTGAGAGCTGAACTCGGAAGGTGACACCATCGTGGAGCAACAACCCAGGATGAGTACTTGAATATCTTATACATATTCCGCCACGTAATTGCTTATTGTAGTTGTAGAGTAGTATTTATTTTGTTGTCAATTTTGACATGAACAATTTTAACTTGAAAGCGACCGTTATTTGTTGGACATTGCGTTGAAATATTTATGATCGTTACGTCTAGTGTGGAGAGTCAGACTACGTTGTGATAATATGCGATAGTTGTGTAAGATTTCTTTAATGTTTGCTAGCAAGATTTTACGAAAGTTTCTTCGACATGGATGTTATTGGTACCGTAATGATGTTATGGTATTGAACGCTAATTTAACTTGGAGCTCAGAATACCTCGGAGGAGCTCGGTATTTTGCGATGTGCGATTCTGTGGTCATCAAAATGTTATATGCTTGTGTGGAAATACAGTGTTTTGATAATAGAAGTGTGATACTATTGTGGTGATATGATGTTAATGCGGCAACGTATTTAGTAATTTTACGTAATTGCCTGAATAGATTGTTCTTTAGTATTGTGAATTCGCTGTGCATGACGAGTTGTGCGATGTAATAAGGTGTTAGTTACGGTAGGATCTTTGAAAATATTTACGTGGATAGAGTGATGTGATGATTATAGACGTGTCATTAGGATTGCGAATTTTATGATGATGTTATGTGAAGGTCCTGATGATGGTATTGACGGTAGGAACTATGTTGGTCATGCGTGAATTTTGATGTTGTCGTGATGAATAATTTATTTAGGTACGAGGCCGTATTTTAGAATAATATTATAGGATGTTGCACTCACGAACACTAGTAGTTGGTCGTCACATTTATCCTATTTAAATACAAGATTGACCAGAGCGCACGATTTTTAAAGGGATGTTTAGGATCTTCGCAAGATAATCGGTAACGTAAAGATATTGAGGTCATGTCGTAAAGGAAATATGATCTTCTGTGGTAAGTAAACCATTTCTTTGCTAGTTGGATTTTGTAGATCATTTGAGTTGACGCCTAGTGCTAATGTAGTATTCCAGGTCAAACGTCGCAGTGGTATCCGGAGGCGCAGAATCAACGTAGTTAGACAAAGTTATCGTAGACGTTGCAATGTCTCTTGATGTTTTTTTTTTATCTAGGTGCAGTCACCGATGAATGTACAGGAGGATCGAGTCTGTCTTGTAAAGCATGATTTTGATGGATGTCATATTATGTTACGATCCTGTGTTTTCAAACATTTCTATTGCATTTATGGTGATTTTATATGGTTAGAATAACGGTAATTTTCAAGTTGCTAGATAGACAGATACTGACATATAGTGCGATGATTTTTAAAGGAGAAATGACGGAATATTATAAGATGTTTGGGTAGGAAATAACATTCTGAAGTGGAAGATTCTATAATTCCCAGTGATTTATTTTGAAAAATGCGAGATTGATAACTGATCTTTCCATGTAAGCCTTCAGCAGAGGGGCACTTTGTCTCTTTTATTTCGATTGATGATGTTGTATTTATTTGTAACAAGAGCTTGAAGTTAGGTATTTATTTTCAATTTAACATAATATTTTCCATTTATGTCCGTTTTGTGTTGCCAATAATTTGTTTTAATGTAGTTGATGCATTTAAAGTTATTTTTAAAGTCATTAAACGGGAGATCCTTCCATAAAATAAAAACATTTTACGGAGTTATCATTTAAAGTAGCGTAGGAACATTAGGTTAGTTAATTAATTTAGGATAAGATAAATGTTGGTCAATGTGTCTCGTTGAATATGCCAATATCTTCGATCTCTTAATACTTTATTGCGGAATATTCACGTAATTTAGGCAGAAATGATGATTACATTCCACGTTAAAAGCCACGATGATAACAGTCCACTTATTTTAACCTGTGTCCCAACTCGTCGGACTTGCACGTCCCTTGAGTGGAGCCTTCATGGATCTCCGACTGCATTGCTTCGCCGCGGCTTAACCCAACACTGAGATACTAAATTAAAATTTACAAAATGGTCACAGGGACTGCTGTCAGGGCACATATAGGTTATATAATTTTACTTGACACCCAACTGTGGGGCCAGAGTTGAATTATTTTATTACCGAACGACTAGACTCGAATTACTTATCGCGTGGCAGTGGACTTAAAGAAAGGAAAACTCGAAAAGACATTGGTAATCAGGGAACATTGAATCTACAACATTGTTGGTGAAGAATGTTTGAAATATTTATTTAATCATATATTTTATGAGTAATATTGGAAGGATTTGACCGTTAATCAGTACTACGATTTTTTACTTAGTTTCATTTATGACATTATGGAAGGATTTTCCGTAAAGTTTCAGCTCTTGTTAATCGGGATAATGAATCATTTAACTCGGATAGAGCGATAGGTTGTTCCGTGTCACTTATTGTAGGATGTCCGTCATATTTCGGGTCAGATCCGGAGAGACCCATACGTTCATTTATTGAATCTAATTCGTGAGGTGCTAGGCAGGTATAGGTGTTGAGGAAACACTAGATAAAGACTGTAGAGAGATATTGAGAGTGATATATTCTTGTTAAGGAACGATATAGGAAATTACGATGGCGTCTCTTGCTCAAGTAAAACTGTTATTGGAGGAGCTCGCTGGAAAAATGAATAAAATGCAGGAATCGCAAGAGAGTACAGAAAAAAGAATTCAAGAAGTACGAGAGTCACAAGAAAATACTGAGAAAAGGATTCAAGAAGTACGAGAAGCACAAGAAAATACAGAAAAGAAAATTCAGGAGGCACAAGAAAGTACCGAGAAAAGGATTCAGGAGGTACGTGAGTCGCAAGAGAATACTGAGAAAAAGATTCAGGAGGCACAAGAAAATACCGAGAAGAAAATCCAGGAATCACAGGATACTACCGAAAAGAGAATTCGAGAATCACAGAAAAATACTAGAGCAGAAATCCACGAATCCCACGAGAAAATGCAAGGAACTTTTGACAGAATCACCGATATGGTGCAAGAAAATATGAAGGTGATGCAAGAAGAGATTGTATCACTAGGATCGAAAGTCGCTGAGGTACAAGGAGAAGTATTAAATTTAAAAGAAGAAGTGAATGCGGCGATGATTGAGAATAAGAGGAATTTTCAAGAAAAATTCGAAGAATTGAAAGATGATTTTAAGTCGAGCATCCAAGAGTTGCGAGTTCAAGTCGACTATGACCTTAAGGAGCTCAAAGAAGAAGTAGACGGGATGCAGGAGAAGATAAAAGAGTCTGATAATAGTTGGGATGGAAAACTCAAGAAGGTATCGGATGAAGTCATTATCACCAATGAGAATATACGGAAAGAGATAACCCAAGCAAGAGAGCAGATCAATGACAGGTTCAATTTGATAACGGAAGAAACTGAAGAGAATAAAGCTTTGATGAACCAACAAATAAAAGGATTAAAAGACGACTTAAATGCTATTCAAAAGGACGTACAGAACCTGAGGATTGAAAACGAAACAAATAGGAATTTGGTATCATCGTTGAACGACCGGCAGACGATAATTGAGGATGGAAGGAAGGCTGAAGTAAACAGTCAATTTGAGATACCTCAGTTTTGCGTTGATATTAATGACAACGGGACAATTCATACAGGAAGTGGAACCCAGATTGTTAACATTATACGCACTTATGAAGATAGGCCTAAGAAATTTAACGGAAATATAGGATCCAGTATGACTCCTCGTGGTTTCCTAAGAGAGATTGAGGAATACTTTAGGGAGACAAAGGTATCTACAGAGCGCCAGTTAAAGACAGTGGAGAAACACCTAGAGGGTGCACCACTCATTTGGTTTAAAGCTTTTCGCTACGTTTTTGAGGATTATGCAGGCTTTAAACAAGCTTTCTTGGATAAATTCTGGGGAATCGACGTACAGCAAGGAATCAGACTCGATCTATACTCAAAGAAATATTCTTTAACGGGACCGAGTAGGTTTGCCGAATACTTCACGATGCAATTTCATCGACTGAAGGAGCTTGATTCTCCACCTACAGAAACAGAAATGGCACGAGCAATAATCAAACAGTTCCCTGCGGATATACAGAGATTATTGACGGCGGCAAACATTCAATCAGCCGTGCAAGCGGAGTCGATACTTCGGCAAATTGACAGCACGTCAACACATACTAGTAGCCGCATAGTAAGACACGTCGATCCGACGGTAAATGTTGCAACACCAGCAGGAGATGAAGGTGTAGAAAGAAATCAGGGATACAACAGTCATGGTCAAGGAGACAGACCTAGGACGAATGAAGGCTACAGAAGAATGGAACATAGGGACGAGAAGAATGACAAGACGCGCCAGAAGTGGACACCGTTTCGAAACGAAGAGCGGAGATATCCTAGGTATTACAGAAATACAAGGTGGATTCGAAACAGAGATAAATGGCCGTACCGCAGAGATAGGTATCGAGAAAATTCAAGACAAACAGATACTCGACAGGACGAGGAGATAAGCAAGGAAAGAGAAAGGTACCTTGGCGAATTAAGAAAGCAGCAGGAGTGCAAGCAATGGGAACGAGCGATATTGAATCAAGATATGAACGCTGATTGCGTGGGCGCGACTAGTCTGTTGTATCAGCAAGAACAAAGAAAAGAAGGTACTGATAAAACGTTAAATCCCGCAGCCACACCATTTGACAAGAATAATCAAGGCAATGACGGGGTGAAAAAAAAAACTTCGTTTTGGAATCAGTAACAAATAATAGAATTAGTAAGTTAAATCCAAATTGTAGGCAACACGAATGGGTCATAGCAGGAATCGAATCGTGGGAATTTGAACCCGAGGAATTGTTGCACGAAGATGGTCTACCTAAAGGAGTGAAATTAAAGAGAGGACTGCCCGTTATTTACGTCACAATATTGGGTATTCGAGTATTGTCATTATTGGATACTGGAGCAAGTATAAGTATCATCTCCAAACTACTATTCTCAGAATTACAAGACAAAGCACACTTGCCTGTAATTCCGATTGCTAACATGAAAATCAAGGGCATAATTCCAGACAAGGTCACGAGATGCAAGATACAAACTTATTTGCCAATAGAAATCGGAGGAAATTTAATGGAACATCCATTTGTAGTCATGGACAAAATCCAATATAACTTAATTATTGGATCAGATTTTATCAGGGAAAACAACATAGTAATTGATTTAAAGGAAGAAGAAATAAGGATCAGATGTGACGGTGAAAGAGGACAGGACATTACAGCTAGAATAGAAAACAAGGAAACGAGCGAGCTACAGAAAACCATGAACATTTCAATAAATGAAGCTGCCCATGTTGCCGAGAAGATAATGGAAAGATACGACACAGAAGATGCTGAATGTGGACAGATAATCGACAGTGGAATAGGAGGAAATCCTGAACAGCAAGGGATAATTGAGAATCTGCTGAGAAGGTATAGCAATGCTTTTAAGAGCCAGCCTGGAGCAATAAAGAACTTTGAGTACAAGTTATTAGTGAAAGATTGGAGGCCGTTTAAGATTAAACCGTACCCTATACCAGATAAATTCATGCTCGAGGCTAGGAAGGTAATACAGGAGATGATGGATAATGGTATAATATCTAAAGCACATACACCATTCGTTAGCCCTCTGGTAGTGGTAAGAAAAAGCAACGGATCGATTCGCGTGTGCATTGATGCAAGACAGGTCAACTCCAAATTAATTCCTGAGTATGATAAAGCCCCAGTAATAAAGGAGATAATAAGAGGATTTCGGAACAAGAGATTTTTCACGATTTTAGATTTGACTTCCTCATACTTCCACATAGTTTTGGAGAGTAAATCCAAGCTATTTACTGGTTTCATGTTTGATAATCAAACGTATATCTTTGAAAGACTCCCATTCGGCATTTCTAACTCTGCGGCTGCATTGGTACGAGCTTTAGACAGGAACTTGAAACCGGAAGTAAAGGAATTTATAACCATTTATGTTGATGACATCGTACTGGCGACAGCAACTTTCGAGGAGCATGTAGTCAAGTTGGAACAGCTGCTAAGAAATTTAGATGAGGCTGGATTCAAAATCAATCGATCCAAGTCAAAGTTCTGCCAATCTGAAATCTTGTTTGTTGGACATGTAATTGATGGAACTGGAATAAGACCAAACCCAGTTAAGATACAGGCCATATGTAACTTTCCGAAGCCCAGAAGGATTAAGCATATCCGACAATTCTTGGGAATGACGAGATTTTTCGCTAGCCACTGTCCAAGGTATACAGAGATATTAGCTCCCCTGCAAGATTTATTGAAGACTAATAATCGTTGGCGGTGGAATGAGAGTCATGATCGAGCTTTTGTTAACGCGAAGGAATTACTAGCTAACAGTATAAAACTTGGATATCCGGACTTCGATCGTGAGTTTATCATTCAATCTGATGCCTCAGCAGTTGGAGTTGGAGCTGTATTGTATCAGGAGAGTAATGGGGGGAATAATATAAACTATTTGGCCTTCATTAGTAGAAAATTAAGAAACCATGAACTTAAGTATACGACCACTGAGCTTGAGATGTTGGCCATTGTTTACGCATTACAACAGTGGAGGAAAATAGTGTATGGGTATCCGGTAGTTATTAGGACGGACCATAAAGCACTAACGTTCGTGTTAAAAACCACATTATCCAGCGAGAGAGTATCACGATGGGCACTTTATGCGCAGCAATTTAATTTAAGAATTGAGTTCTGCCCAGGTAAAAGTAATGTGTTGGCAGACAGTCTAAGCCGAAATCCAACAGAAGAGCCTCTGGAGGTCAATGTTATTGAAATAACTCAAGAGGATGAAGAATGCTTGGAAAGCCTAAAACGATTGCCGGAGCTGCAACTTGAGGATTCATCTCTGAAAGAGATTATTGAATATTGTCTAAGAAGGTCAGCTGATGATGGACCCGAAGATCAAAAAAATGATTATGTGCTGACGAATAACATCTTGTATAAGTACATAGACAAAGATCGGAAGAAATTAAGAGTGGTGGTGCCACGCAAATTAAGATGTAAACTCATATGGTACATCCATAGAATGATTGGTCATGGTGGTCTAGATAAATTAGCGGCTACAATAGGAGAGACTTTCACATGGACTGGATTCCGGAGAACCATAGGGAGAATAGTAAAAACCTGTGATATATGCCAGAGGGTGAAATACAACTCCGTATTATTGTATCAACCACCGATAGCCGTAATACCAGACCGACCTAGGGAAGTATATGCCATGGATTTGTATGGGAGTTTACCCGTAGGTAAACGTGGAAACCGTTTCGTATTGGTAGTCCTCGATGTGATGTCAAAATTTGTATCACTTCAGCCCATTAGAAAGGCCAACTCTAAGTCCATAATTAGGAGTTTAGAAAGAGTAACGATACCAAAGATGGGTAAACCAAAATGCATAATAACGGACCATGGAACACAGTTTACGTCAAACGAATTTGCGGAAGCCTTAAGGAAAATGAACATTCAACACCGATTTAGTTCAATAAGGCACCCTGAATCCAATGCAGCTGAGAGGGTCATGAAGGAAATTGCGAAATATTGTAGGATTTTCTGCCATGAACGTCATTGGACATGGACTTCTTGTTTACCGACAATAGCCGATTGTATAAATTTTACATGGCACGAGTCTATCGGCAATATTCCAAGCGTTCTTCACATGAACGAGCAACCAAGACGTCCCTGGAACGAGATCATTGCTAGACCAATCGAAGAAAGTCCTAGCGTCGAAGAGAACATAAAGCAAGCTCAGGCGTGTATGAAAAGGCAGGCCGAAAAACGTCTCAAGAAGTTAAGGCATAAGAGATTTCGAGAACCTTTGGAGGTTGGAACATATGTTCTCGTAAGAAAACCAGCCGTATCTTGTCCTACGGAAAAATTCTATTCCAAGTTTGCACATTTGTACATCGGGCCGTTCAAAGTTATTGAAGCACTGGGCAATAACGCATATAAAATACAGAGTTTGGAGTCCAACAACATTGCTATTTTCAATGCTTCAAGTCTTAAACAGTACAGTTTCCCGATCGTTGAAGAGGAGGAAGTCAATATCATCGTGGAAGACGAAAGAAACGGAGATGCTTGGGATGTTTATTCGCTGACCGATGGATCAGATGACGAATGATGAAGTCCAGACAGGATTCGAAGACAGGATATGGTATAACAGTATCTCAAGACCAGAGTTATTTTCGTTCATTTCAGACGTGATAAAGAAGATTTCATTGAAAAAGAGAATTATGATAAGATCTGGCATGAATATGAAATTTCTCCTTTCATACGAAATTTCATTTTTGAGTAGAGGAGGAATATAACCTTCCAATGTATGTCAGGATGAGATTGGTGGACACATTGGAAGCTTATGTCGAGAAATAACGTCAATGAAATCTTATGTCCGGTTATCACACCTCCAGATGAATTAGAAAGCAGTTGATTTGTCTAATTACGTGAACGGCATCGCTGAATTGAAGAGATCAACGGATTGATAACAAGCTCTAAACCCCGTGGTATCTTGGAAATGTTGGTAGATAGTTAATATTGTGAAACATAGGGCAGGATTATATGAATAATACGCATTCTTCAAGTAAAGTTTCCGGAATGCATGAACGGCAGTATATCTGCGACAGAATGTTACTGAGGGCCATGAAATATGTAAACAATAAATTTATATGAGAGGGCCATACCTTGTACATCTAGTCTCGCACGATCCAACGATCGAGATGAAGAAAGGAAACTGTCGATTACTAACCTAAATACGAGGCGGCAATTATTAAATAAGTTCCTTTACTAGTACAGCTGATTTGTACGAGATCGTCTTACATTATGTGTCAAATGTTTCCAATTGTCAGAAACATATGGGAGCTAGAAGCTGAGAAGAATTCTGAAAAGCAAACCGTCTGCAATTATTATGTTGTAGAAGAATCTGTTTTGTCTCTGAAGAAGTTGACACTCTCAATCTGCATCTCAAAACGAACGGAAGCAAGAATTCATAGGGAAAAGATTGTATTGAAAGGAGTTACTAAAGAGATATTGGCATATTATAAACATACAATATTGTAAAACAAGATATCTTGTTATTGAATGAAAAGGCAAGTGTATCGCTTGAACTGTTAAAATTGTATTAAGGTGTATGACCTTGTTCTAATTGATATCTTTGAGTTTCAGGTAACATGGAACCGTCAGCAGTTATTTATTCAGATACAATGTGTGCACGTATCAACATGAACAACTAAAATAGAGGGACCTCAAAGGATCTGATCAGAAATGTGATGGACAATACTTGATAATGTTATTGAGTGAGAGCTGAACTCGGAAGGTGACACCATCGTGGAGCAACAACCCAGGATGAGTACTTGAATATCTTATACATATTCCGCCACGTAATTGCTTATTGTAGTTGTAGAGTAGTATTTATTTTGTTGTCAATTTTGACATGAACAATTTTAACTTGAAAGCGACCGTTATTTGTTGGACATTGCGTTGAAATATTTATGATCGTTACGTCTAGTGTGGAGAGTCAGACTACGTTGTGATAATATGCGATAGTTGTGTAAGATTTCTTTAATGTTTGCTAGCAAGATTTTACGAAAGTTTCTTCGACATGGATGTTATTGGTACCGTAATGATGTTATGGTATTGAACGCTAATTTAACTTGGAGCTCAGAATACCTCGGAGGAGCTCGGTATTTTGCGATGTGCGATTCTGTGGTCATCAAAATGTTATATGCTTGTGTGGAAATACAGTGTTTTGATAATAGAAGTGTGATACTATTGTGGTGATATGATGTTAATGCGGCAACGTATTTAGTAATTTTACGTAATTGCCTGAATAGATTGTTCTTTAGTATTGTGAATTCGCTGTGCATGACGAGTTGTGCGATGTAATAAGGTGTTAGTTACGGTAGGATCTTTGAAAATATTTACGTGGATAGAGTGATGTGATGATTATAGACGTGTCATTAGGATTGCGAATTTTATGATGATGTTATGTGAAGGTCCTGATGATGGTATTGACGGTAGGAACTATGTTGGTCATGCGTGAATTTTGATGTTGTCGTGATGAATAATTTATTTAGGTACGAGGCCGTATTTTAGAATAATATTATAGGATGTTGCACTCACGAACACTAGTAGTTGGTCGTCACATTTATCCTATTTAAATACAAGATTGACCAGAGCGCACGATTTTTAAAGGGATGTTTAGGATCTTCGCAAGATAATCGGTAACGTAAAGATATTAAGGTCATGTCGTAAAGGAAATATGATCTTCTGTGGTAAGTAAACCATTTCTTTGCTAGTTGGATTTTGTAGATCATTTGAGTTGACGCCTAGTGCTAATGTAGTATTCCAGGTCAAACGTCGCAGTGGTATCCGGAGGCGCAGAATCAACGTAGTTAGACAAAGTTATCGTAGACGTTGCAATGTCTCTTGATGTTTTTTTTTTATCTAGGTGCAGTCACCGATGAATGTACAGGAGGATCGAGTCTGTCTTGTAAAGCATGATTTTGATGGATGTCATATTATGTTACGATCCTGTGTTTTCAAACATTTCTATTGCATTTATGGTGATTTTATATGGTTAGAATAACGGTAATTTTCAAGTTGCTAGATAGACAGATACTGACATATAGTGCGATGATTTTTAAAGGAGAAATGACGGAATATTATAAGATGTTTGGGTAGGAAATAACATTCTGAAGTGGAAGATTCTATAATTCCCAGTGATTTATTTTGAAAAATGCGAGATTGATAACTGATCTTTCCATGTAAGCCTTCAGCAGAGGGGCACTTTGTCTCTTTTATTTCGATTGATGATGTTGTATTTATTTGTAACAAGAGCTTGAAGTTAGGTATTTATTTTCAATTTAACATAATATTTTCCATTTATGTCCGTTTTGTGTTGCCAATAATTTGTTTTAATGTAGTTGATGCATTTAAAGTTATTTTTAAAGTCATTAAACGGGAGATCCTTCCATAAAATAAAAACATTTTACGGAGTTATCATTTAAAGTAGCGTAGGAACATTAGGTTAGTTAATTAATTTAGGATAAGATAAATGTTGGTCAATGTGTCTCGTTGAATATGCCAATATCTTCGATCTCTTAATACTTTATTGCGGAATATTCACGTAATTTAGGCAGAAATGATGATTACATTCCACGTTAAAAGCCACGATGATAACAGTCCACTTATTTTAACCTGTGTCCCAACTCGTCGGACTTGCACGTCCCTTGAGTGGAGCCTTCATGGATCTCCGACTGCATTGCTTCGCCGCGGCTTAACCCAACACTGAGATACTAAATTAAAATTTACAAAATGGTCACAGGGACTGCTGTCAGGGCACAATATATATATATATATATTAATATTTTCCTTTCTAGGTTGAAGGTTTCTAAAGCATAAGATGTCTCTGCCTTAATAACTGTTATGTATGTTGAATATTACTATTCCAGGAGAGGCATTGTTTGTTATGATCAGTTTTTGATAACAGGAAAGCTAAATTATTCTTATTATGGTTTACTTTTCATTGCCATTCTCCTTAATCCATTCACGTAGGTACTTAAATTCCTTCACTGTGGGGATTCTATTACAAAAAACCCATGGCACTACAGCCCTTTTAGGGCCTTGGCCTACCAAGCGACCGCTGCTCAGCCAGAAGGCCTGCAGGTTACGGAGTG
Organism: Anabrus simplex; assembly: GCF_040414725.1. Lineage (NCBI taxonomy): Eukaryota > Metazoa > Arthropoda > Insecta > Orthoptera > Tettigoniidae > Anabrus > Anabrus simplex. Next base: position 1,669,933,689 of record NC_090265.1, read on the forward strand.
TCGTGTGGTTAGCACAACGAATTCTCTCGGCCGTTATTCTTGGCTTTCTAGACCAGGGAGATTCTAATAGTACCATTGTTAATTTCCTGCGGCACAGTTTTGATGCCAGTCATAACTAGTTTTTGATACTATATTTGAAGTCCAATTTTCTCCGCTTATCCTTGTAATATACCAAATTGTTTTTATGCGTTCGGGGTGTGTTTAACAGTTAGTACCGTGCCATCAGCAAAGGCTAGACCGTCTATTTTAATACCTTGAATCTAAATTGTGAGACGATCCGTCTGCTTTTCTCCATTCTTTGCCCTTTTTTTTCATGTACACAATTGAAAAGTAATGGAAAGAATCCATCCTCTTGTCGGACTCCAGTGTTTATTTGAAATTCGTGATTAAATTTATTTATTTATTTATTTATTTATTTATTTATTTACGTGGAATTGCCCACCGCCAATTCATTCCCGTCTTCTGTATTTACCATCGGCCACTTTTAATATTATTTGACTTAAATGAATAATTTATTTCATCCAAAGTCAGACATTGTTGGCTGACATTTTCACGAAACCTCAGCGGAATAGTCTCTTACCTGTCCCAAATATTTTTTGGTATTTTTTGTATTTGTAAATGATGTATAAGTCTGCTGTGGTTTTGAAGAAAAATAGTTGGGTTTTAGCAGCATTGCTTGTAATAAAGTGGTATGTACTTCCGTAATAGGTGAGTGGATGAATGTAATTGTGGTTTTCCACTGGCGATATTCACTGTACGTGACACATTACAGTAAAATACTGTTGTCTCTTATCTCACTTTGATCACGCAGCTGAGCTGACAAGTGGCTTGCTCGGGTGTGTCAATACAATAATACCTGACTGTTGTATCTTAACACAACTACTGGGTTGGGATACATATTGCACCTGTCCAGGGTTCCAGTGCATAACAATTTACCCTAATTGGCTTATGAAGTGGCTGTAAGGATTTATTTGACGAGACCCTCGAACAGTCCCTGGAATCGAAGTCCATCACCCATACTTGTGTCTTTCTTCGGCTAGCTCAAGAGCTTGGGTACGCGGTATGTCCGGATAGGGGCTTAAACTATTTAATTCTAAGTAGGGGAAAGAGTCTCGGATATCAGAGGAATACGATAACACAACTAATGAGAAGGAAAAACATCTATTTTTGTACAAACACTTTTAATTAGATAAGGAAACACTCGCATATTACATTACATAAAGATAAACCGAGATATTTGCCGATACAATACATTGATTCATAAATTAGGCTTGAGCTTTGGATGTCTCTTTCTGTCTATCTCAGATAGGCATCTATCAATTCATAACTATCAAATTCAAAATCTATCAAAAGGACGTCCCCTTTCAGAGCCACTCAACACACGGAAAAACCTTATTATAATTATATCCTATGATAACACTGTACACATATCCTTCCAAAGGCATATCTCTTTTACGGCATGAATTATTTCATTCAGTTTATTCAGATCATGTTAATTGAGGTTTACTACAAGTCCTTCGCCCCAACACCAACTTCCCTACCCTATAAAAACTTCCCACCGGCACCCATAGCTACCTTCTGCTAAACCCCGCACCGGAATTCCACATCCCCCGCAATATTTTCAGTACCCTCATCATATTTAATTTACGCAGACATGAAATAGCTGATATACGCCCCACTAGTAATGGGGTAATAATCATGGTGAACGGAGAGGATGCCGCACGCCGGTTTAACCACTCAATAGGTGCTACCCAGTTAGGTTCTTTATCACCCCTCAAACCTCTTCCCTCCCCCACAATCAAAACACTACCCCGTCCCTCGGGACAGTTTTTTGGCTGTGTTATTCGAGGTGTGGATCCTGATATCCCAGAGGAGGCTATTTTCGAAGAACTCGACGCGGAGGGGGTTTCCGTTCCGAAAGCCTTCCGCGTTAAGAACGCCAGTTGGCCCACCTTGATGGCACGGATTCTCCTCCCTACAACTGAGGATGTCAACAGGGTGCTGAACAGTGTAGTTTCCATTCCGCCACCACCATAGAGTGAAACCCTACCAAGCCCCAGCTCCCCAACCCATAATATGAGAAAGATATCTGGTCTATAACCAATATACCAGAGCGCACTGCACCGCGGGCTATCCGGTGTGTGGTCACTGCTCGGAAGCACATTCCACATTCCGCTGTTCTAAAGCTCAACGCTCCGACCCCAAATGTAACACCTCCAGGGAATCCCATCCCGTTTATTCCCACCGATGTAAGTCCTGCCCCGCACCAACTGAGAACCGCCCTGAACTGGTTGCACCCGTCCTCACCGTTGATACACCCACCCATCTCCCTCCTTAACATCCATCCCTATCACCGTCCCTTAACCTTGCACAACTTCAAGCCGCTGGTAACCAAACCCTCAACATGCACTTCCAAACTTCTCACTCCAGTCTCAACACACATTTCAACTTTACACCATCGAAATAATAGTTCGATCATGGCACTAGTCCCTTCCAGAAACCGCTCCCATACACCCATCTCCATCATCCTCCTCAACATCTAATCTTTCCACTCCAAGTGTCTCCACCTCTAAGCTTTCACCACCCAATAACCCCTCACGCGTCCTTCTCCTTAATGGAAACCTGCTGCGCCACCCTCAGTTTGACAACCTCCCCAACTTTACATTTCACCGCGCTGACAACCCCCATGACGTAGGCCATAGCGGCACAGCTATCGCCATACGCTCATCCCTTCCTATCCGTAAACAAACCCCCTTCCCCGAATTCATCGCTGCAACTATTTGCTTCCGATCCCGAATCCTTCACCTCGCTACCATCTACCATCGGTCACACATTCCCCTACCTCTCAACTACTTCATCTCTCTCTCTGACACCTTCCCCCACCTCCTGCTCCTCGCCGATCTCAACCCAACTACGGATTCCGCTGCGAACTCAATGACCTAAATCCGATCTTACTGACAGAGGTTGTTCCCTCGTCCCCATCCCAGGCCATAGCCGCCCTACCTCCAACACCACACCGGATGCCATCATTGCCCACAACTCCTTAGTTCATCTCCTGTAAGTCCAACTCCTACCCAGCATCGGCAGTGATCACCTTCCCGTCGTCCTCCATATACCTTCCATCTACAACCACCCTTCCCCTCCACCATCAATCCGCAAAGTTAAATTTTCAAAAGCAGACTGGCCGTCCTACCGCACCCATCTATCTCAAGCCCTAGAAAACCCTCCTCTTCCTCTCTACGACCAGCAATCCGTACAACCTCAACACATTCATTCTTTCCGTTATCTCCTCTGCTTCTGCTTCCAGTATCTCAACCACTCTCAGATTCCCCTCAGAGCCCAGACTTCCACCGTGTTTCGTCCACCTTCAGAAGCTCTCCCAGTCTTATCTTCGAGAATCGACATCCTCCCGTAACCCATATTTTCTTCGCCTTCACCGCCAAACACTCCAGTCCATCTGCAAATACCTTGCTTCCCATTCCCATTTGTTCCTGGGCCCAAACCTGTGCCACCCTCTATTGTCATTACACCCATCTCTCTAAATACTGGCGAAAACTCAATAGTCTCTTAGGCTCCAAGTCCACACCCCTATATCCATTCTCCATCACGGAATTGCTCCAGCCAGCACCACAGAAAAACTGGAGATCTTTGTCGAACACTTTCACGACCGCTTCAACACACATCTAGATCCCGATTTCGAATACTTCGACTCACAACTTTACCCTACCTTAGCCTCCTCCCCACCACTCACTACCTCCACTTCCCATATCCTTTCCAACCACCCCCTAGACACGCTCATAATACCATCCGAAATCCAATCTGTTCTCTCTAAATCCCAGAACACCGTCCCAGGCCTGGACAAAACCCGTTACCTTCATATCTGTTAAGCCCCATTACCCCTTCTAACCATCGTGGCTACGCTTTATACCCTCATCCTCAGAACCGGGTTTTATCCAACCCCTTGGAAACACACCACTACGCTCCTCTTTCCAAACCGAGAAAACCACTTTCCGCACCTGACTCATATCACCCCATCACCCTCATCACTGTCCTTGCCAAAATCCTAATCTTTCGTCTGCACCATCAAGTCCGATGTAACTATTTGCTCCTCTCCCGTCCCAATTCGGGTTATGTTCTGGACTATCCACAACCGACCAACTCCTACACCATGTCCAGATCACGTCGAATAATTTCAACCGTACCCGTCCTACTCATCACTTTTGACTTTCACCTTACCTTTGACTCCATTTGGCACCCTGCACTCCTGTTCAAACTCCGATTCTTTGCTATCCCAATTTCCTACGTAGGGCTCATTTCATATTACCTTTCCAACTGAACCACCCAGATCTCTATCAACTACCAGCTCTCCTCACCCTTTCCCTTCAGCCTGAGTGTTCCCCAAGGTTCTCCTTTCTCCCCCCACGTCTTCATACTGTTCGTCGCCGACATTACCCAACCTCCTTAACCGCTTCAACTGTTTCAATTTGTCGATGACACTGCCATCTTTGCTCCTCTCTATTCCGTTTAGTCAATCAACCGAGAAGTCCAACTCTACCTAAATTCCTTCATATCCTGGTGTCACCGATGGCACCTCAAGCTTAATCCTACGAAAACCCAAGCCATTCTCTGCCATCACCGTCGTGGTATGTCCCATAGTACTCGCGACCCTAACCAACTTCCACTGCTCATTCGCGACACAACCATCCGAACCCAACCCGTCATTAAATACCTCAGCATACATTTCGACCAGCACCTCACCATCACCTCAAAACGAAGACTGCCATCCGTGCTCGACTGGAACGTCGTCTGGCTGGCACCCTGTGGGGTCTGAATTCCTCCCTCCTCCTCACTTACAAGACCTTTGTTCGACCCCCTGTCTTTTACGGCCTCACCGTCTGTGCAGCCGTGGCCCATACCCACCCCAATCTTTTCCGCCCCCTCCGTTCCATCGAATGTCGTACCGTCCGCCTTGCCCTCCGCCTTCTATTCACCAATCACACTTCGGATCATTACGACATCTTCCCCTTCCCGAAACTAGCCAGCGAACAATCCAACGAGCCCTGGCCCGCGATCATCCCCTCCTGAATCAGCTCCTCCATGGTCCGTTCACTCCCTCTCCGTACTTCATACAGACCCCCTATCGCCTCTTTCGTTCCCTCCCTCACCCTAAGGTGGCGACTACGCGAAGACCATGACGGGGACCCTAGAAAGTTTTCCCACCTGCCCCTACTCATAGCACTCATACTCCAGGTCGCACTCGGCACTTATGATAAGAATGGGGGTCCAGGATGTCATCCTCCACGTTTAACTCATTCAGCTAAATTATATTACTAACTTATTCTTGTTTATTTTTTATTGTTACACTATTACATAATATTGTACTTTTTAAACAATTTTAAAAATTACCAATAAAGTTATATTTATCTATTACTGAAAATGTTCATGTGTTCATGTATTGTAAATCAAATTATTATTACCTTCATTGCTAGTATTATTACTGTTACGGAGTTTTTCGTGGTAGTTAGAGGTGAAAGAAGGTGCTGGGATGAACAGGTCTCAACTTACGAAATTAAAGTTAATTTAAAATTTAACAAGGTTATATTTTCTTTTCAAGATCAAGAAATAACAAATATAACAGGTACTCAGTAGCCTAGCAACAAATAGAAAATGTACAATTACAGTGTTACAGGATTTGGGCTCCGAGAGCCAGACACATAATTCTTGAGCAATTAGCCCAACTTTAGCCAGATACCAGGTTTGACAAAGGGGCAGAAAACCCCAATCATGCCCAGGAGCTCTTGCTCCCTATTACTCAGTAAAGCCTGCTCGAGGCACACAGAAATCAAAAATTTTTTGGAAGAGCAACCCGCTCTCAAAGTTCCAGCCTATCAAAGGCCACACCAAATTCCACCTTCAAGCTGTCCTCTAAGGACATAAACACAGGGGTAAAAATACCCAACCTACTGAGGCCGATTTAGTAAATAAAGAGGAAAATTACAAGGCCCCAAAATACAAACTTGAGCGGAGGCGTAACTAGCACTCCTAATACACTTCTTTAAAACCTACTTGGCACTAGGCCACTAATGCAAGGGTTAATCCCATACTAAAGAGGTGACTTATATAAGAAAACGATTTACATTACATTAGAAGGGAAGAAACGGTTGTGAAAATAAGTTCACCTCAAAGCAATATGAGTGGGAGCTCGAGAGGGTTAAGCACTCTCTATCCCAATATGTAGTTACAGAGGCAGAATTTAAACCAAAAGTCTTTTACATTTTAGGGGAAAGTTACATGGTAAAAGATTTCGAACCCGCCCCGAGGGTTAAACTGCTGAGCTGGCAAGAAAATAAGTTATAAAACGGCCATTACCTGGTGGTTGAACTGCTGCCCGAAGAAAGAGGCGCTTCCCGCCCCTTGCTACATAATTTACACAATGATAGATGTTACTGAAGTAGCCCGGAAACCCGAAAATCAGCAGTTTATATACCTTCGCGGAACATTCGAGACCTTTCATGAATGAGAACACCCGCCCACAAGCCTTTTATTGGACGACCAAAAGATTACATGTCAGAACTGAAGAAGAAACCCAGGATTGGTGGAAAATTAATTATAGAACATTATGATTGGCCTGTTTCAAAACTGGCGGAAAGAAAGGGTTAACATTGCCAACTTAAACAAAAGCTGAAAGAAATTTAATAAGGAACAAACTTATAAGTACTAAATTTCTTCAAAAAAGGGTTCCCTCACTTCGCACTAGGGTGCACAATTGTAGTTCGTAAGTAGTGTCATCTAGAAGAGAATGTTCACACTTCTTGCTACAGAGAAAACAACATTGAATCGAAATTGACATAGTTCAGAACACTTCAAAATTTACAAGTAGTGACATCTTCTGATAAACTTGAGAATTAACCTGGTAGTTAAAGTTCAGGTTTCCTCCAGTAGAGGAGTTTCAACTGGCGCAAGGTTTGAATTAAGGGCGTGGAGGTGTACCACCCGGTACAATTACTATTAAACTAATTATGAAGCTCCACATATATATTTAGAAAAAAACGGTTATGCGTTACTCTATTATTACACACTAGTATTTATAAAATTATAAGAAAAAATTTTTAAATGAAAAATATAGTAAAGAAAAAGTAAAAAAGGAAGGAAGAAAGTCCCACACACACCTCCCTCTTCCTCACTTCAAATTCCCATCTTCCTAATGCCCTTCAGGGAAGGGAATGAAAACTTTGGGTAAGACAAGAAAAAAGCTACCCTCATATCTTCAACGTCCTCCTCCTTAACTCTGTAGACCCCAGAATGAAACACGCTAATTATAACACGACCTAATATCCACAAAAAGGTATACATTTTATTCCGTTACTGAACCTTAAGAGGGGCTGCCAGGCCAAGGCGGTAAACGCGTGCTCGGTTCGCCTGGAAGGACGTGGGTTCGAATCCCCGACAGGAAGTCTTAAAATTTAAGAAGCGAGATCTCCACTTCCGGAGGTGCATATGGCCCTGAGGCAGTGGCGGCGCGTTCTATATGTTCTGTGGTTCAGTGAACCCCCTAGAAATAGATAAGTCTAGGTAAAATGATTTATCAGAGCCTATTCCTTAAATTTGCTCTGTATATCAGCGCGCGTAGCGGTTTTTTTGACATCAACACTCGGTTGCTCTCCGGAACCAGCGAAGAGGTTCAATTTCAGGTCTGAACGCGCGGGGCCGTGGGACGTAAGGAAGGTGCGCACGGCGAGGGGCTGTGAGGAGCAGGGAAAACATAGCCCAGGAATCGCTGGCAACTGGACCAGCGATAGACACGAGTTACATCGAGCAGTTCCGAAATTAGCCGAAGCATTGTCAGAGCGCGCGGTTAAAATTTGCCGTATGTGGTAGGTTTTGAAGGGATTTTAATTTGGCGATTTTGCCATTCTGATGTAATTAACCGCAATGAGCCAGAATATTTTGCTAACTACAGTTTGTATAGCATCAATAGGCGTAAGTAGCATAAGTTGATGTAATCAAATGAAACTTTTCATTAGTAATACGTGTTTTATGAAAAGTAAACAGCAAAATACGTCAACAAATAAATAACAGTAGTCTGCCTAACATGTTCTTGAAGTTATTCCTACGTAAGCAACGTCTTCAAAATGAGGGGAAATTGAATCAGCTTAAAGTAATTGCACCTCATATCCTCTGCCTTTCATTCTTCATTGTTTTGTTAACTTCTTCAAGCTGTAGCCGTGTCTCTGCAAAGCAAAGTCATGTTTCTAATCAAGCAATGTCACTATTTTACATATATGTAAACATCAAGTAACAATAATAATCTGAACACCTTATTTTCCACAGCAGTGAACCCCCAGACGTTTTATCCACGCGCCGCCACTGCCCTGAGGTCCACTCAGCCTACACCAAAAATGAGTACCAGGTTAATTTCTGGGGGCAAAGGTGGCCGGGCGTAGAGCTAACCTCTCTACCCCATCACGTGCCGCGCTCAACAATGGTGGAAGCCTTTACCTTCCACTCCTCCAAGGGCCTTCATGGCCTGTACGGAGAAGACTTTGCTTTGCTTTGCTTACTTAATCTTAAGGGGACTGCCAAGACGAGACGGTACAGGCGTTGTCATTTCACTCACAACGACGTGTGTCAAAAAATTCGAAAAACGAGATTTCCACTTCTGCAGGTGCATATGGCCCTGAGGTTCACTCAGCCTACACAGAAATGAGAACCATGTTAATTTCTTAGGGAAAAGGCTGTCGGGCGTATTGCTAACTACGCTACCCAACCAAGTGCCGAAGCTTTTTCAGTTTTTGCTCTACGTAGCACCGGCACAGATAGGTCATATGACGACGATGGGGCAGGAAACACCTAGGAATGAGAAGGAAACGACAATGGCCTCAATTAAAGTACAGCCCCATCATTTGCCTGGTGTGAAAATTGGATACGATGGAAAACGATCTTCAAGGCTGCCGACAATGGGATTCAAACCCACTATCTTCCAGATACAAGTTCACAGTTGTGCGCCCCTAACCGCACGGCCAACTCGACCGGTAGTGCCGAAGTTACGGGTATTATTATTAATAAAAAATATATCGCAGTTGGGAAATATCCTGGTTGCAATTGTCATTTACAGCAGTGAGATAATAACATAAAGTTAAACAATTATTATCCAACAACAACCACCACAAGAATTAAAACAAAGGGAGTACAACAAGCAATTCCATGGAAGAAAATACTACAAGAAATGTTACTAACTTAATGTTCTAATTCCAGCATTATTACATACAATTTCACACACAACTGAAGTATTTCCACTGCTTAAAACTACGGCTCACAATATTACAGCATCAACAACAACTACAACAAGGCTTTACTTTCCACCCGTCCCAGGGCCTTCATGGCCTTTACAGAGATCGACTTCGTTATTTTTTTCTTACTGAACCTTAGGTTAATCTGCATTAGCAAGGCCACCATCTCCTGTCTATAATTCATTTCCGTATTGTAACCGTTCACCACCATGCCATAGGCATGTTAGGAGGTTTAGTCAACCATATATGCCTTTTTCCGCAACATTCTGCGACATATAATGTCGTAATTAGCAGTTTACGTTCCAAACCGGGACACGAGTTGCGATACGCAAGTTCAAAGGGGGCAGGTTTCTGTGCTGTATCGAGAGAAGGATAGCGTATTACCGCGGAACCTTGAAATTGCGCTCTCACTCGGTCCGAGAGAGGAGGAGAGGTGACGCTACGCGTGAAAATGTATTTTGTCAGAGGGTGGGGTGAATTAAGGTGTGTTAACCCCCAGGAAATACAAATCCTTACTGATTCAACACCTCATGCATTGGTGCCAATCCACCATATTTAACTAATAAGAAGGAGAAGAAGAACTCTTTTTTCTGAGATAATCTATGGAAATCTTATTCGAACCGACGTATTTTATGCAAATTGTTGATGCCTATAAACGCAATACTTTAATAGTGGATCGGTAATGACGCATGCCATATAGTGGTGCGCAGACTTAAACTAAGCGCTAAGATTTTGCAACTTGAGGAAAAGAGTGGGAGTACTTACGAGATAAACCATGACGCGTGAATTTATAAAAGGACGCTTTTGAGATTATGAACGGCCCGCTGATCGGATAGACTTAAAACTAGATCAGTATAAAACAGGAGTCACGTTACTGAAAGATTACGTTTAGCGGAGTCGAATTTCGATTAGGGATGTGGTTTACCACCTCTCCAACCACTCATCCAGGTTACTATAAATACAACACGGACCTAGATGCAGGAACCCATTGTAATTTGTGCAGCCGCAGTACTTAGGTGTCAGTTATGAACTATGCAAAAGTGGATATCAGTGTGTGAAGTGCTGTGTCGAAGGAAAACATATCAGTGCGGTGTATATATCGCGAAATAAGCCGTGCGGTACGAGATAAAGCACAGTAGTTTATTTATTTATTTATTTATCGTATGGCATATGTATACAGAAACAAGAAAGCAAGTACATTATATTTTGTTGTTATCCATTCTAGAGCCTCTGTATTGGTCTCTAGAAAATCAAACCAATCTCCAGGATAGGCTCTTCTGCTACACTCCTTTACAATGTGTTCGATGGTTTGAAAAGAAGCACCACAATCACACTCGGGGGATTGTATCCTTCCCCATTTATAAAGGGACGCAGTATCGACACCATGACCACATCGAATCCTATTAAGGATGGTCCAAGTTCTTCTTGGGAGATCAGACCTCGAATTAGATGGGAAGAAAATCCAGGGATGTTCACCTGTTTTTGAGATCCAATCTTTCTTCCATTGGGCATAGGGGTTGAAATTGTCTTCTGTGAGCTTCAGGATGAACTTAACTGGTGGATGTCTAGATTTCAACCGCTTCCTACACGTGAACCCCGGGTGGTGCTAAGGAAGCAACAACATTGGGTGCTGGACCTATCGTCTAAAGATCTCCCAGCAATATGCAAACCGTACGAAGCACAGTAGTGATTAACAGAGATGTTATATCAACATTTAATCCTTTAAATATTGCTAACTTCAATACGGCTCCTGATGCAATCATCAGAGAACGAGCAAACGCATCAGATTGTTTAGAAGTAGTGAGAAAGCCGATTGCATTCAGTAATTAATAGTGGGCGATTTAAAAGCATTTAAACAGTGAGTGACGCTCAGTAAATTAAAAGAACGGTGTTCGTGATAGGAAAAACGTTTGCATACTCCATGGACACTCGTGGTAACAATTAGTCAGACTGTGCGATTAAAGGGAAAATGAATACTGATTCATACAAACTTATAGCTATTCGGATTAGTCCATTTAAATCAATAAATGGATCTAATCACCAGTAGGTTCCTTGAAAACACATAAACAGTGTTCATTAACCAATGTTCCCATTTTTGCCTGTATATTCGTGAGTGATTGTCGAACCCAGGGTTGGAATCAACTAGAGTCGCGCCTAGTGCCAGCATTCATCTCTTCAGGGAACGTCTAGAGATTCCAACAGTAGAAGACCACAATTCAAAACATGGACGGTACCGGTACCGCAAGGGAAAGGAACCAAGGACTATTTAAGAGTGAAGCTGTCGTTATAAAGGTCTGAAAATCTCAGATGTACCCTCAATATGGCAGAAAACCACACGCAGTATCGATAGGTACATTTTTAATACACCAAAACATGAGATTTGCACGTCGCTATCGACTTTTATTTGTAAACTAGCGAATGTACCCGTGCTTCGCTACGGTATTCTACATTGTATTCGAATATCGAAGTAAATAGTGTACATGCAGTAAATAAGATAGTTTTAAAATTGCATGTCTCTTAGCGTTATCCGAGAAAGAGCATGGGGAGGTCCCCGTACGTTTCCAATGTAAAGTGTTTGTTACCGATTTGTGATATAACGGCAGGCTCACTTGCCTACTGGCATTCACAATCAGGTTGGGAAGTTTACATTATAATTGCAGGCCCCATTGCCTACTATGCGGACAGAATCGATTTGGGGAGTTTTCGTTAAAATGGCAGCCCCCCTTTCCTACCTCCAGACAGATTACAGTTTTATTATAATGGCAGGCAATTACCCTACTATCACTCGAAATTGAGTTGTGCAGTTATCATTATAATGACAGGCCCCTTTTCCTACTGCCAGCCAGCGTACTGCCAGTCACACCAAGTTGGTGAGTTTCCATCAAAATAGCAGGCCACTATGCCTAATGCCAGTCACATTTTAGATGAGTACATTTCTTTATAATGGCGGGCACCCTTGCCTACTGCCAAACACAATCGGGTAGGGGAGTTTTAAACAAAACTGCATGCTCACTTACCTTCTGCAAGTCAAATCGAGAAGGGAACTATTCATTACAATTGTAGGCCTTCCTTACTAATGACAGTTACACAGGAGTTGGAGAAGGAACCCTTTCCTACTGCCAGTCAAAGTCGGTGTGGGGAGTACTGATTACAATAGCAGACCGACCCTTTCTCGATCGCTAAATCGACATCAGTGAATATATATAGATCGACATACGAAAGTATATGCGTGTTTACAATATTGAAGACCTTCATTTACAGATTAACTGCTACTAAACGTACGTCATATCGACAAAGGATTATACCATAAGACACGCCGGATTTAGTGGCCTAAATGGCTGGTCCAATGATATGTCATCTATTCTTGGGTCAGATTTAGAAACGTGGAACAGGGTAAAGGTTTTGTAAGATCATCTCACATTACATTACTTTTCGGATAATAATGTGACAGCTACATACGTAGCATTTGGCTCACATATGGCTACTGAGTGGGCCAATTTTCGTGAAGAGTTTGATGATTCTGTATTTCATATAAGTAATTGAAAGTATGAATAATGCATGTGAAAATTCCAAATTGACTTAACATCGATTAATAGAGAAAAATCAAACGTAAAAGGGATACAGATACGGCATAAAGTCATAAGACCAAGGTTGTAGATCATTCCAAATTGAACGGAGATTGTGCAATCCGTTACGTGATAGGAATTTCCGAAGGTCTGCAGCATCATTAAAATTGCCTGCATATTTCGATATTCTTCGGGGATAAAAAATGAAAAATTTAATGATATAGGATTTTTCATTCGTTACAGGCTAAAACGTATAATTTTGTCAAATTTCAATTATCTTCTTATTCTTCTGGCAGATTATGCCACAATGTGGATTTTGGGCGAGGCGGGTAAAAATTAGGACTTTCAGGAAATCAAAAATTATGGAGATTGTTATTATTACCCCTTAAACGGAAAGCTGTACGAAAATTTCGCCAAAATAGTCAGTGTAGAGGTACACAGTCGTTACGATTTGATTTATATAGATAAGGAATCTGCTCCATGTAAAACACCTTTTGGGCTATGTCCGCTGGACTTAACCTGCAAAAGTGACCATTCATGATATCTCCCTTATTAATCCTCCTGACGAAAAAATGCACATGAAAAAAAAGGTTTAGAGGTGGAATTCCATCAGGTTTGGTCGATTTCCAGCCAGGTTGGTCTTGTTCTGTATATATTGTGGAAGAGTAAAATCACCATTTCGGTTCCTTATAAACCGCCAGTCCATTCCGGAACATGAAATGTTATTTACGTTTAAAACCTACCTTTGGACAGGTGGATGCTAAATATAAATTTTGTTTCGAATGTCTTCAGTAGTTTTCAAGTTGTAAGGAATACGCTTTACACGCACCCGCTCGTGAGTTAAGTCCGATGGGACTTGTACAGAAAAACGGTCCTTTAATGATATCTCCCTTATTGATCCTCGTATCGAAATGATGCACATGAGAAAAAAAGGTTTAGACATTAATTTCTACCAAGGTAGGTAGACTTCCATAAACTTTTGTTGTGTATATTTTTTGGAAGTGCAAAATCACTGTTCCGGTTTCGTATAAACCCCCAGTTAGTTCAGGGATTTAGAAACAATATTTGCCCTGAAACCTATCAAGGACAGGTGTATTCTAAATACGAATCTTGGTGGAAATGCATCCAGTAGTTTCTAGCATTCACGTACATACGGCGTAATTAAGGAAGAAAATAATACAGTTAAGAATGTTGAAACTAATAGAAAATGGATTATAACTGAGGACAGCCGGATAACGACAAATAAATAAATGCCGTGAGTTATGGATATAATAAAGCGCTAACAGAGGAGAAATTTAGGTTCAGTGATTCTTAGGTAAACAAATATGAAGATGACTAATGGTGTTATTACTTAATCTATTCGAGGGCGGTTATAACCTCCAACGATATTCCGCCAATATCCCGCAGATGAGCCGATTGATGCCTCTCTTGCCATCTACCCAAGGAACAACCACGAATTTAAAAGCATGATGAGGAAAATGGCAATACGTTACTTCCCTACTGGCATGCAGTCAGAGACGTTGCCATGGTAACCTGTAGGTTCGTTGTCGGTCTGTCGGTCACTAAATGCAGAGCATGATACCAGCAGAAAATTGTAAATTTCTCCGTCATGTGAAGAGTAAGGTAAATTATGAACATAACGAAAGTTGTTTATAATGAAGAGACGTTTCACGTACGGTAAACGAAGTTTACAGAAAATCAATAGTATAAGAGAAAATAGAGGAAAACCACTGTGGTTTTCCTATAAACACCCCGTCTATTCAAAGATTTTAAAATTATATGCATATCGGAACCTTTCCTGGGATGAGTATACTCTAAATATGAAGTTTGGCTGAGATCTATCCAGCCGTTTCGACGTGATGGTGGGAAAACCACTCTGGTTTTCCTATAAACCCCCCGTCTATTCAAGGATTTTAAAATGATATGCATATCTAAACCTTCCCCGGGATTAGTATACTCTAAATACAATGTTTGGTTGAGATCCATCCAGCCGTTTCGACGTGATGGTGGAAAAACCATTCTGATTTTCCTATAAACCCCCCATATATTCAAATATTTTAAAATGATATGCATATGGAAAACTTCCCCGCGATGAGTATCCTCTAAATATGAAGTTTGGTTGAGATCTATCCAGCCGTTTCGACGTGATGGTGGAAAAACCATTCTGGTTTTCCTATAAACCCCCTGTCTATTCAAGGATTTTAAAATGATATGCATATAAAAACCTTCTCCGGGATGAGTATACCCTAAATATGAAGTTTGGTTGAGATCTATCCAGCCGTTTCGACGTGATGGTGGAACAGACAAACAGACAGACAAACAGAAACAATTTTATTTATATAGATTTTTACACTCGTTCTTCACCCCCTTTCCATCCCCGCCCAAAGGAGTCCTATGAGTGCCTTACACAACAGTATATTTTTTTCCCAGATATTAAGTCTTATTTGTACCTATTTTGGTTGACAGCTATGCCCAAACGTACATGCATAATCTCACTGCTCTAGAATCCTGGAGCTGACGTTGCCATGGTTACGGCAGTTCATTTCTTTATCCGATTCCTAGAGCAGGGGTAGTGTGGTGCCAATATCTCCGTAACGGTTGGTTTTAGGGCCTTAAAACATGGTTTTCGGGCCCGTAGGGCTTACCGAGTTTTGTTCTTTGCGTCAAGAGGATTAAATTGAGCTTTGTCTCGTCCTTATACGACAAATTCGATATTTTGCCTATAATAGTATAAGAGAAAATGGAGGAAAACCGTTTTTCCTATAAAACCCCCGTCTTTTCAAAGATTTTAAAATGATATGCATATCGAAACCTTCCCCGGGGTCAGTATACTCTAAATATGAAGTTTGGTTGAGATCTATCCAGCCGTTTCGACGTGATGGTGGAACAGACAAACAGACAGACAAACAGACAAACAGAAACAATTTTATTTATATAGATAAAAGTCTTGCTTATTTTATGTAATTAATAATATTAAATGTAGGGGACACTATACGCGTGTGACTGGGAAAGATTTTATCAATTTAATTAGGATTTCTTCTGTGATTTAAGAATAATAACTAATACTTCAGCGGGCTTATTTGCATGAATTAATATATAATGTCCCATAAAATTTTAGTGCGAGTGAAGCATATATTTTAAGGGAGAATGGCACTTCAGCTAAATTTATAATTTCTTCCTAATGTTACTAACTGGTAAGGATCTTCATAATATTTTGAATATAGGTTCTGTGTTCGCTTCACAGGGTAATGCATGTATTTGATAAATCCCATAATAATAAAATTATGTCCGGGAGATAGTAGGTTCGAATCCCACTATCGGCAGCCCTGAAAATGGTTTTCCGTGGTTTCCCATTTTCACACCAGGCAAATGCTGGGGCTGTACCTTAATTAAGGCCACGGCCGCTTTCTTCCAACTCCTAGGCCTTTCCTATCCCATCGTCGCCATAAGACCTATCTGTGTCGGTGCGACGTAAAGCCCATAGCAAAAAAAATGATAATTGAAGATGTTCAAGCCGAGATGCAATTTGTGAATTATGTAGATGCGCGAGTGACATGGATATTAGTTAAATGACGTGTGGGAATAGATTCTTCGTTGTAAATGAATAAAATGGATTTGAGATGCAGTAGCGTGACAATGGGGAAGATTAGACTTGTGAAATGTTTGAGATGACTGAATGACAAAAAAGTAGAATAATGATGGCTATCGCGACGTATTGAATTAGGCTGTTTATGGCCGGAATAATGAGAAATAACTGGCGGCCCTTAAATAAATGTGCACTTGGAAACGAGCCAAAAATGAGAAGAAAGGAAGAAAGAAATGAAAAAGAAAGAAAGAAAGAAAGAAAGAAAGAAAGAAAGAAAGAAAGAAAGAAACTAGAAAGTGCCTTTGTGGCTGAAAGGTAGGACACTGATCACTACCAGAAGGACAGATTTATGATGAGAGGGGATTTGTCTGGTCCCAAGTGCGGACGGAGTTGTCTCTAAAAGCCTTCAAAATTTTAGTCTCAGTAAGCCCGTTCGCTTACCACTGCATTAATATTCCCATGCTAATGATATATTACGAGTAGCGTTGATATATTTATGATTCTGCGAAGGACGTCTTCCTCCCCATTTTTATTTATCAAATTGGCTCGTGATAGGAGTTTCAGATTTTCGCACCTTGGAAGCTGAAGAACGTGGGTTCGACCCACGTCAAAACGATGGATTTAACCTGATACTATATGGCTTGACTAGGTCATATCTTCAAGATGTATTGTTTGCTATGTGTTTAATATCTCTCTGTGTAATGTAGGCCTATTTATGTATTTCTGTTGTTCTCGAGTGTTTATTGTGATGGGTAGGATACCAACGTTGTGTTGATTCGCTTCGAATATAGCAGGGTCTGGTAAACCCAGGATGCGTGTATGTGTTCAGTATAATATGTAATTAATGTGGTCAAATAGACCATGTGTTCGATATGCCGCGATGTAATCTCGTGCGTGAAAAAGTAATGTGCTAATTTAATCTGCCTAAATTCCACAACCACGACAGCCAACTAATAATATGACTTAATGAGAGAGTGCCATCCTGACCTTGTGGTTAATCCTTTCAAATAATAGATACCATCGAGTATCTATATTGTGAAAAATGTATATGGTATTAGTGCGCGCTAATAAGGTGATTTAAAGTATGTCAAGCGATAAACACAACAGTGCACGAACTGACAAAGACGTTGAGGCATACTGTATACAAATGACTGCTTACTATTGATTTGTTATGTGTAATAATATGGCATTATCTCATGTACTGATCGTGTGGTTCTATCAGTTTAATAAAATTCTTAGTAAACATTGGGAACAAAACTTTTCTCATTTAATAATATTTGTAACCGTTACTACAGCGGTTACACTAAACAAAACACTAAACACAGTAAAGGGAGGAAGGTAAGTGCAATTACACAGTACTAAAAACCACTACACACTTAGTGAAACATCGGCTGAAACTACGCGGATCTCCGCCGATAACAACATTAGTAAATATCAGTAGGGCCAACTAGATGACAATAAACCAGGAAGGTGGGAAGGAGCTGGGAACCTCCCAAGGGCATGGAGATGGCTTAGGTTGCAGTTTCGGAAATGATCAACCTTGATCCTTAATTTTCAAAAATATTATTTACCAAAGGACTTTACAAATGAATTCCGAACAAAATCCGCCATGCGGAAGGTACCGACACATAACGATCGTAAAATACAACCTGCATGTTCTGCTGAGACACAGCAATAATTAATACACGCTCTTTGACAATAGCTTCCTATAAGTTCAAAGATTCAAAAAAACTACAAATCCAGTTGTACAATGCAGTATAGTAGGTAGGAAGAAACGTAATACGCTATTACAATTTACAGTGAAGTTAAACGTACTTTTCAAAAACTCTGTCATACATCAAGTGACACCGAACTACCAGAGGCAAAACCCCAAGGTTAAACATATTAAACTACAATTTACATATTTAGCGAAACAAGGAACGGGGAATGCCTCAAAACAAACAGCTAAGCCCAGCTGAAAAGCTAAGGCATCATAAATAATGAAGTGGCGAATCTAGGTGCGGTTAGGGCAGACTCCTATATGAAAAGCAAGCGAACATTACAGGAAATTTAAGCTGGAACAGAAATCAAGAGTGCTTACCCCTAAATGGCCCATCCCGGTAGCGAGACGACGTCAAAACTTCGGACAAACAGACAGACGGCTCACAGACCACAGACAGACAAAGACCACACAACAGTGCACGAAATGAAAAAGACGTTGAGGCATACTGTATACAAATGACTGCTTACTATTGATTTGTTGTGTGTAATAATATGGCATTGTCTCATGTATTTATCGTGTGGTTCTATCAGTTTAATAGAATTCTTAGTAAATATTGGGAACAAAACTTTTTCATTTAATAATATTAACGTATTCCTCTTTCATTATAGAGAACCCTAATTTCATTATATTTACTGTAGTGACCATTTTTCTTTTACGAATATTCCATTATCCGTATGCTTCTGAGCTTTTAGCCGTTGACGCAATGAAAGTAGGGAGGATGAGACTTCGAGCCCCGGGATGTGATTTCCGAAGGTTCTCATCCGGGAATTCCATTTATATATTTGTGTGTGAAGCCGAATTATGTTATTGTTGCCTTGATATACTCGGGATGGGTACAGTATAATGGAATATATATACAGCGTGGTTCACTCTGACATAACAAAGAGCGTGCTTTTAGCTTTCGTTCAGTGTTACTTGGTTCAGTTAACATAATACCATCCAATTAAAAAAGATGGACATCTGTAACCATCAACGTTGTTGCCTTCTGCTTCTTAACCCAAGTGTGATTCCTTGCCATGGGGCTCGAGCGAACAGTGCTTAACAGCCAGCACCGTTGCAAGTAATCAAATGATAATGCACCCAGTAAGCGTAAGCAAAGAGTTCGAAAAACAAAAGAAATTCAGTGTACACAAACACAAGTGTAGTATTTGGAAAATAAATAAAAGATCTTACTTAGTAATGAGCTAGCGTTACCCATGTGTTCCTGCTGTCAAAATACTCGGCCAACTTTTTGGACAAGCTCTGAAAGCTTGTCGGTGGAGTTCACTTCCGCTCAGAGCAGAAGTGCTTAGACCCCTGAAAAAAGTTAAAATTTCGCTGAACTCACTTGAGTTCTACGGAAGATATTCTCTCATATATTCAAATATTTTAAAATCAAAAGGTACAATTGCAATATTTTTTACAATTTGTTTCACGTAGTTCCGACACAAAAAAATAAATGAAATACGTACGGCTTTTAGTGCCGGGAGTGTCCGAGGACAAGTTCGGTTTGCCAGTTGCAGGTCTTTTCATTTCACGCATGTAGGCGACCTGCGTGTCGTGAAGAGGATGAAATGATAATGGAGACGACACATACACCCAGCCCGCGTGCCAGCGAAATTAACAATTATGGTTTAAATTCCAGATCCTGCCCGGAATCGAACCCGGGACACCTGTGGCCAAAGGCCAGTACGCTACCCATTTAGCCATGCAGTCAGACGCAGCGATACAGAAAGGTCTTTGGCAACGATTGGATAGGAAAGGGCTAGGAGTGGGAAGGAAGCGGCCGTGGCCTTAATTAAGGTCCAGCCCCAGCATTTGCCTGGTTTTAAAAATGGGAAAAAGCTGAAAATCGCCTTCAGGAATACCAACAGTCGGGTTCTAACCCACTATCTCCCCAATACCAGCTCACAGATGAGTGCTCCTAACCGCACGACCAACTTGTTCGTCAATTTTAATACGAATAACATCAAAGGCAGTTTAATGGGAACAATGAGTCCGCCTTTGTACGATTAGTCCTCAAATGTTAGGTTTAATATAAGATGATTTCAGTATTACGTCGCTCCCAAATTATGTTTATTTCTTGACTTTGATTTCAAACACGTGGGGTACAAGGATTGGGCTGAACACATATTGGTAGTGGGGAAAAAAATTAAGCAATTCAGAGCTACTCTTGAGAGCTCAGGATATTCCGTCATAACATATAACCAAAAGTCAGCTAGTTTTTACTGTGAAAAGTGTTTTAATGAATTAATAAAAATCATAATAATAATATTAATAAGGATATTTGCTTTATGTCCCACTAACTACTTTTAATGATTTCGGAGACGCCGAGGTGCCGGAATGTTGACCCGCAGGAGTTCTTTTACGTGCCAGTAAATCTACCGACACGAGGCTGACGTATCTGAGCACCGTCAAATACCACCGGACTGAACCAAGAACGAACCTGTCGAGTTAGGGTCATGAGGCCAGCGCCTCAAGCGTCTGAGCCACTCAGTCCAGCGGTAATGAATTATCAGTTGATAGTTCTGCCAAAGTCCGACTCGTTGGCTGAACGGTCAGCGTACTGGCCTTCGGTTCAGAGGGCCCTAAGTTCGATTCCCGGCCGGGTCGGGGATTTTAACCTTAATTGGTTAATTACTACGGCACGGGTCTGGGTGTATGTGTTGTCTTTATCATAATTTCATCCTCATCACGACGCGCAGGTCGCCTACGGGAGTCAAATAGAAAGACCTGCACCTGGCGATCCGAACCCGCCCTGGGATATCCCGGCACTAAAAGCCATGTGACATTTCATTTCAGTTTTGCCAAAGAATCTCCTTCCTGTAGCGTCGGAGAGCGGTTGGTTGATAGTCCATCAGATAATGGATTCGTTATTCATGTGTCACTTTTACGAGCCATTGGGAAGTTAATCCATATGTGACTTAATAACATTAAAGATAATATATATATATATATATATATATATATATATATATATATATATATATATATATATATATATATATATATATTTTTACTAGTTGCTTTACGTCGCACCGACACAGATAGGTCTTGTGGCGACGATGGGACAAGGAAGGGCTAAGAGTAGGAAGGAAGCGGCTGTGGCCTTAATTATGGTACAGCCCCAGCATTTGCCTGGTGTGAAAATGGGAAACCACGGAAAACCATTTTCAGGGCTGCTGACAGTGGGGTTCGAACCTACTATCTCCCGAATACTGGATACTGACCGCACTTAAGCGACTGCAGCTCTCGAGCTCGGTAAGGATAAAATTCAGAACAATTTCACCTGGTATATGGTCCGCCTCCATAGCGTAACGGTTAGAACTATTAGCTGCCGTTCTCGCGGACCCGGCTGCAACTCCCGGTACTGTCAGAAATTTAAGAATGGTAGGAGGGCTGATATGTGGTTAAAAATGTACATGCAGCTCACCTCGATTAGGGGTGTGCCCGAAAATAACTGAACTACCTTGGGATGATATCTGGACGAAATCTATCATAGAAAGGATTTGCTTGAATATTTCATTATCTAATCTCTGAATTCACATCCTCAGTCTATTTTAATCATTCCACCGAGCAAGTGGCTGTGCGGTTTGGTTCACGTAGCTAAGAACTTGCATTCGGGAGACAGTGGGTTCGAACCCTCACTGTCGGCAGCCCTGTGGATGTTTTTCCGCATTTTCTTCATTTTCATTCCAGTCAAGTTCTGGGGATTTACCTATATTAAGGCCACGGTCGCTTGTTTCCCCACTCCTAGCCCTCTCCTATCTGATCGTCGCCGCAAAACCTATCTCTGTTGGTAAAGCAGCTTATTTTGTTTCAATCCCTCAGTTTTTAGAAAATCTCAAACGCCAAAATAAAGGGTATAATGGTATATTCTATTTTTGAAGGTGTCTATGGAAATTCTTGCCGGCCCCGTGGTGTAGGGGCAGCGTGCCTGCCTCTTACCCGGAGGCCCCGGGTTCGATTCCCTGCCAGATCAGGGATTTTTACCTGGACCTGAGGGCTGGTTCGAGGTCCACTCAGCCTACGTGATTATAATTGAGGAGCTATCTGACGGTGAGATGGCAGCCCCGGTCTAGAAAGCCAAGAAAAACGGCCGAGAGGATTCGTCGTGCTGACCACACGACACTTCGTAATCTGCAGGCCTTCGGGCTGAGCAGCGGTCGCTTAGTAGGCCAAGGCCCTTCAAGGGCTCTAGTGCCATGGGGTTTGGTTTTTTTAATGGAAATTCTTAAACGTAGCTGGAAGTTCCGCAGACCCCAGCTTGGGTACCTCAGCTCAACAGTGAAATTCGACCTTGACGATAAGCAGCTGAGCACACAAAACTCGTTCTTTTGACGTATTTACCAATCAGTTGGCACCGTATGCAACATCAAGTCTTTCATACATGTTACTAAAACAAACATGCTCTAATTAAATCGAACAATTGTTACAAATTCTTCTTCCGTTGGTAGCAGGCCACGTGCCGGATCGTCTGTCAGTCATCCTGTCGGTGCATGTACGCGCCATCCATCAACACGCTCGTCGACAGGTGCCCTTCAAGCTATCCGTCAGATTTGATTGTCTAATGCCCCTTTCGTGCTAGTGTATCATTATACTCAGTCTAACGTGAAGAATAGCTGTTGGGCCGTACAGGGTAATCATACACAGACTTCCAGCGATATCGAACGAGAGCGTTTTATGTTATCGACAAATTGGAGACATAATTCATGGTTTAGGGAGAAATTTTGGGTGTTAGAAGAATCATATAACTTAGTTCCTCCCCATCAGAAACCTCTAATTATCCTAGCAATGGGCGTGGTCTTACCACGGGCTTATTCATGGAAATCTGAAATTCGGAAAGGATTTTACGATGCTTTGAAAGAATGAGAATTCTATTATCTGTTTAACCCCGTTAGCTCTCATAAAAGGAGGAAAATTTTGACAATAGGGTGATTATTTTATAGGAACTGATTTCTTGTACATGGAAAATTGAACGTTATATATATTTAATTGGTAAATATTTCACGTTTCTCATTTCTGATTCTTCCCCAGTCATGATATTTCTTAAAAACATTTAAACTCTTTAGGCCTTTTCAACAGTGAAATTACCAGCATTTTACCCCAGAGTGACACGGGATTGTTACACATTTCCAAGACACTGGTGGCTAGCGCACCGTTGAGACGCCACTGCAAGCCTCATAGGTAGTGACGGTGCACTAGCGGAAGTATCTACCTCCGTTTGTATAAATGCCTACCTTTGGCTTTTGAGCAGAAAATTAATTTCACGATGAAAAGGGCGTGAAAAGCTGATTTTTTTAACGGTTATAATCAATTATTTGAAATTATGGTTTCCTTCTGGGAATTAATTTTTTTGTTTGAAATTTCCCGCCTCTGTGGTGTAGTGGTTAGTGTGAATAGCTTCCACCCTCGGAGGCCTGGGTTCGATTCTCGGCTCTGCCACGAAATTTGAAAAGTGGTACGAGGGCTGGAACGGGGTCCACTCAGCCTCGGGAGGTCAAATGAGTAGAGGTGGGTTCGATCCCCATCTCACCCATCCTGGAAGTGGTTTTCGGTGGTTTCCCCCCACTTCTCTTCCAGGCAAATGCTGGGAAGGTACCTAACTTAAGGCCACGGCCTCTTCCTTCCCCTACCGAGCTCGATAGCTGCAGTCGCTTAAGTGCGGCCAGTATCCAGTATTCGGGAGATAGTAGGTTCGAACCCCACTGTCGGCAGCCCTGAAAATGGTATTCCGTGGTTTCCCATTTTCACGCCAGGCAAATGCTGGGGCTGTACCTTAATTAAGGCCACGGCCGCTTCCTTCCCACTCCTAGCCCTTTCCTGTCCCATCGTCGCCGTAAGACCTCTCTGTGTCGGTGCGACGTAAAATAACTAGCAAAAAAAATAAAAAAGCTTCCTTCCCTCTTCCTTGTCTATCCCTTCAAATCTTCCCATACCCCCACAAGGCCCCTTTCAGCAGAGCAGGTCAGGCCGCCTGGGCGAGTTACTCGTCATTCTCCCTAGATGTATCCCCCGACCCAATGTCTCACGCTCCAGGACACTGCCCTTAAGGCGGTAGAGCTGAGTCCGAGGGGAAAACCAACTCTGGAGGGTAAACAGATTAAGAAAGAGAGTGTGTAATTCCTTGTTTAGATGTAATGCCGGGGCCGATGACCTTCGATGTTAGGCCCCTTAAAACAACAAGCATCATCAGATGTAATGCCGAGTAATATATTGTTTTCATGTAACTGCTCATTGTTATTTCCTGTTATTAAATCACTTTTGAAGCCGACAGTTTATCGAACTGTACTGCGACCAGTGGTTAATTATGGTTGTGAGTCATGGTCGGTAACTAGAGCAGGCAATGATCTGTTGAAATGGCAGATAAAAATGATGAGAATGATTTTGGTGCAGCAAAGCTGAACGTTGAAATTGACACGAAGGCAGCTTGGATGGTGCCATATTAAAGTGTCTGTATCTCTACCCGTTAGTCCCGCTTCCAGATACAGTGTCGGGGATGAGGTGTGATGATATTACACTGACTGACAGAGCAAATGCAACACCAAGAAGGAGTGGTCAGAACTTTATGCCAATTGCAGGGTAGACTGACGTCACTGAGGTATGCTCATGATGTGAAATGTGCCGCTGTGCTGCGCACGTAGCGAACGATAAATGGACACGGCGTTGGCGAATGGCCCACTTCGTACCGTGATTTCTCAGCCGACAGTCATTGTAGAACGTGTTGTCGTGTGCCACAGGACACGTGTATAGCTAAGAATGCCAGGCCGCCGTCAACGGAGGCATTTCCAGCAGACAGACGACGTCACGAGGGGTATGGTGATCAGGCTGAGAAGGGCAGGTTGGTCGCTTCGTCAAATGGCAGCCGATACCCATAGGGATGTGTCCACGGTGCAGCGCCTGTGGCGAAGATGGTTGGTGCAGGGACATGTGGCACGTGCGAGGGGTCCAGGCGCAGCCCGAGTGACGTCAGCACGCGAGGATCGGCGCATCCGCCGCCAAGCGGTGGCAGCCCCGCACGCCATGCCACGTCAACCGCCATTCTTCAGCATGTGCAAGACACCCTGGCTGTTCCAATATCGACCAGAACAATTTCCCGTCGATTGGTTGAAGGAGGCCTGCACTCCCGGCGTCCGCTCAGAAGACTACCATTGACTCCTCAGCATAGACGTGCACGCCTGGCATGGTGCCGGGCTAGAGCGACTTGGATGAGGGAATGGCGGAACCTCGTGTTCTCCGATGAGTCACGCTTCTGTTCTGTCAGTGATAGTCACCGCAGACGAGTGTGGCGTCGGCGTGGAGAAAGGTCAAATCCGGCAGTAACTGTGGAGCGCCCTACCGCTAGACAACGCGGCATCATGGTTTGGGGCGCTATTGCGTATGATTCCACGTCATCTCTAGTGCGTATTCAAGGCACGTCAAATGCCCACCGCTACGTGCAGCATGTGCTGCGGCCGGTGGCACTCCCGTACCTTCAGGGGCTGCCCAATGCTCTGTTTCAGCAGGATAATGCCCGCCCACACACTGCTCGCATCTCCCAACAGGCTCTACGAGGTGTACAGATGCTTCCGTGGCCAGCGTACTCTCCGGATCTCTCACCAATCGAACACGTGTGGGATCTCATTGGACGCCGTTTGCAAACTCTGCCCCAGCCTCATACGGACGACCAACTGTGGCAAATGGTTGACAGAGAATGGAGAACCATCCCTCAGAACACCATCCGCAATCTTATTGACTCTGTACCTCGACGTGTTTCTGCGTGCATCACCGCTCGCGGTGGTCCTACATCCTACTGAGTCGATGCCGTGCGCATTGTGTAACCTGCATATCGGTTTGAAATAAACATCAATTATTCGTCCGTGCCGTCTCTGTTTTTTCCCCAACTTTCATCCCTTTCGAACCACTCCTTCTTGGTGTTGCATTTGCTCTGTCAGTCAGTGTATGTAGCATGTTTTTACGGCCAGACGCGCATCCTGACACCAGTCTCACTTGAGGAGCTAATTGAGACGAAATTAATGATGATGAATGCAAGTGGGTAAGGAAGTGGAAGGAATTCATTGTAACCTATGAATAGGAACTGTGCCGGCATTTGACTGGAAGTGAAAACGGGAAACCACAAGGAAACATTCTCAGCGACAACCGACTGTGGGATTCGCTCCCACTCATCTCCCGAATGTAGAGTTTGGCTCATATACAGTACGTAGCTCGTTAGCACGTACGGCTACTTCACATGATTATTATTATTACTATTATTATTATTATTATTATTATTATTATTATTATTATTATTATTATTATTATTATTATTATTATTATTATTATTTTCTGCTAGAATCTGAAATCTGCTTACATGTAGGAATAAAATCTATTCGATAGGTGTACCAGTTATCATCTCATAATGCAACATTTGTGTTCATATCGTTGCTGTTCAGCCAAAAAGGTATATCTCCCAATCCATTATTTTCCTTAAGACTGGTCACGCCTCCCAGCTACAAATGGATACTTAGTCCATCAGAATAATTCTGTTGTGTTCATTTTTCTATGCTTACGTGTAAAGGAAAATGAACCTTACCGTACCGCACTCTAGGAATGTATGTTTGCATGATTTATTTACGCACTCCTACAGTATAATGTATTTAAGGTTTATTTTCCTCTACACATTAGCATACGAAAATGAACACAACGAAAATTGTACCGATGGACTGCATATTTATATGTGGCTGGGAGGCGTAACCAGGCTTAAGGAAAATAATGGATAGGAAGAGCATTGTGAGATACGAACTTTTGCCCGAATAACAACGATATATTAGGAATGTAGAAACTAGGTGTCAAAACAGCCCCCGGGCGAGTTGGCCGTGCGGTTAGGAGCGCGCGGCTGTAAGCTTGCATCCGGGAGATAGTAGGTTCGAATCCCACTGTCGGCAGCCCTGAAGATAGTTTTCCGTGTTTTGCCATTTTCACACCAGTCAAATGCTGGGGCTGTACCTTAATTAAGGCCGCTTTCTTCCAACTCCTAGGCCTTTCCTTTCCCATCGTCGCCATAAGACCTATCTGTGTCGGTGCGACGTAAAGCCACTAGCAAGGAAAAAATCAGAATAATTGACGAGTAATAACTTTTACTTTCCCTGGATGAATATGTGTGCAGTGTGTTCACTCTCCACTATAACTCAGGGTAGGCTGTCCTGTTCCTGAATCTCTCTAACTGGCGTGTGTTTCCTAACGTAGAGAAGTTCTCTGTGAAAAGTGAAATATTTCAGCTTGTTTTCTTCACATGGCAAAAGCCCTAAAGTTTATTATGATGTGTATGATTAAAGGTTCTCAGTTTTTTGGCAAAAATATCTTTTTTCATTATGGTATTATCAAGTAATAATAATTTCTTGTGGCTTTATCTAGCCGAGTGCAGACCTTGTAATGCAGGCCCTTCGATGAGGGTGAGCGGCATCTGCCATTTTCAGGTAACTGCGTGTTGTGGTGGATAGTATTATATGTGGTGTGTGAGTTTCAGAGATGCTGGGGACAGCAGAAACACCAAGCCCCTGGTCAACTGGAATTTACCAATGAAGGTTAAAGCCCCCGATCCTACCTGGAATAGAACCCGGGACCCTCTGAACCGAAGGCCAGCACGCTGACCATTCAGCCAACGAGTCGGGCGTAGTGTACGTAAGATTGTATTATGCACAAATTCTGCTTATCATTTAACTTTCTCACATATGTACAGTATTTATTCGACAAGGTTGTAGACTATAATTCCAGCAATAGCTTGGTGTGGTAACAATCAGTCAACTCAGTTTCGAATGAGCTCTCTTTGTGCGAAGGTAATAACATGGTATACTTACAGCAGGGTTAATAATAAGCTTATCATTTACGCGTTTGAATATTTTTCAAACTTCATCTGAGCAGTTGTTCATTAAATTTTGTTCGTATATTTTTCTGGGTTGTAATCGATTAAATTTTCATAACATACTTCGGTAATGGTTCTGTAGTTTCTGAAAAATGAAGCCAAATTTAAGTACGAATATCTAAGTGGTGTACGGTTGCTCTGGCGGTTCTGCTGTTTAGCTGTTAAACCACGGAGGCAGACAGATTTAAACTTTATTTTTTAATAATCTTACAACAGTGAATAATCCCTTTGTTCACATAATTTGACAATAGATTGCATTAGTTCTACATGCCGTAATTACATTTATATTGATTTTTCATCGGTTTTACATTTCATTTGAGGGGGCCCGAAATTGTATTTTGTCAGGCGGGCCCCCGTCACATTCGTAACTCCCCTGGTGTTTCCCATGTCGGAGTTGCCGTATCATGGAGGTCGAACGAATGTCGGAGGTTGCGCGTCCTGGAACGTCTTCGTCGCCCACGTCCACATTCCTCGTCTATGATCAGTTCGATGAAGTACTCACTAGAAATTAAAAGCCTAGGGCAGTATAAGATGGGATAGAGAGTTGTTTCAAACCAGTCTATGGACTGATGGTCCAAACAGCACAGCTGATGGTTGATGAACTCTAAAAGCATCCATAACGCTACTCTGTCGTGCTGTGTACAAACGACATTCCTCAGCTAACCCCGTGTATACGAATACTAATATTACATCGCTCATCCATCAAGGCAACTTAATATAACCGCTCTCGGCACTCACCTTTCAGTTGAGATAAAATCCACAGCCAATTATGTTGTCACCCGTCTAACTCAACCTGTTATATTGCCTCGTCTGGCAGCCATTGAACCTGTCTCTCTGCTTAGAGGTGTTGTTAAGTGTTACTTGGCGGCCATATCGACGGAGAAAAACATGAAACTGTGAAGTAAAAGACTTCTGATTATTTTAGTATACAGTAAAATGAACAAAAGTGCGAAAGCTCGCGTTTGAAGAATAGCAATATCAATATGGCAGACTTCGAAACCCCGATTATTTACTCTTAGGCCACTTTATTGAGCACGATGTAAATATTGATGGTAACAGTTCGGGTGTGGACATGTGAAGAACTTTTTCTCGCTGGGTTTTAGTGACATCGTCACCCAACGAAGTCTGACTTTGGATGAAATGAAAGAGACGGCAGACAATCAATTAAATACATTTTATTTAAAAGTGTCCGATAACAAGTACAGGGAGAGAAGAATGGCATCGTACAGTACAATTGATACGCCAGTAAATAAAAAAAATAGGTCATTTGAGAAGCAACACAAATCAAGAATTTCTATTTTCGCGAAATTGAAAAGACTTCCTGGTGCCTTTCGGTTCAATTTTAAAATTAAAAAAAATGGAAGCACACTTCATAACTTTTCTTTGAGTACATTGTAAATTAGAAGTACTGTGCTCTAATTAAGAATAAATTACTTTTCAAAATATTGAAAATTCTTCGTTTTTCAAATGGTATTAAATTTATGCACAAAATATTTTTTAAATATCGTCCCTGTTCTGCCAAAACGGCGAATGTAATAATGCTCGTCCTATCCATTATTTCCCTTAAGACTGGTCAGGCCTTCCAGCTATATATTGATATGCGGTCCATCAGAACAATTTTCGTTGAGTTCATCTTCCTATGCGCGTGTGTAAAGGAAAATGAACCTTAAATATATATCACACTCTAAGAGTGGGTAAATGTCATGTAAACATGCATTCCTTCAGTATGGTACAGTAAGGTTCATTTTCCTTTACACACGCACATAGGAAAATGAACTCAGCGTAAATTGTTCTGATGGACCCAATATCAGTATGTAGCTGGAAGGCGTGACCAGTCTTAATGGAAATAATGGATAGGAAGAGCATTGTTACATTCGCCGTTTTGGCAGAACAGGGACGATATAGAATATTATTCTTAGCAATTCTCCTGTTATATGTAATTTATTTTATTTTATTTGATTTGGTTTTATGATTTGTTATTAGTATTTATATTATCATCCATTTAATGTAATTATTGTAATTAAAACATTATATTTACACACGTTTGATGACAAGCACAGGGAGAGAAGAATGACATCGTACAGAATAACTAATACATAAATAAATAAATAAATAAACTGGTCAATTGAGAAACAACATATGTCAAGAATTGAGTCGTATGCGCGAACAAACGTCTATGTTACATTCCCTATATATTGAGAAAAACGGCAATAAAGATAATTTTTGATCGCGGGACATGGCTACGCGAGAGAATGTAATATAGACCTTTGTTCCGTAAATCAACAGGTTATAAGTACACGCGCTCACTCATTCGTACATAATGTATGCATGCAGAGGAGAATAGTGTTATTTTAAAGTTTTAGCCTAATTATAATGATTTGGTGCGCACATCCTTCCACTCGCTAGGGTCACGTTTCCTTTTCCTGCATCTGTTTATCGTCAACTTGTGTATACTGCCTGGGGACAACAGTACATTACGATCACTACTATCGTCTGATTGCATGATTATGATTTCGATGAGTAACTAAATAAACTCAGACTGAACAAACCAGGACTATGTCCGGACAAGAATGTGTTCATTACATTGCATTCAATTCGTGACATTGTCGAGCGCTCGCTCGGGAAACGATGTAACATAGACTTTTGTTTCATTATTTTTCAAGTGCATTTCTATTCACAATTTCCGGAATACCATAGCCATCTGTTGAGATATGCTCAAACTACCTGCAAATACATATCCAGGACACATCATAGGTGTTTGTTCCTTGAATATCTCAAATGCCACAAAAATATAACATAGACGTTTCTTCGCTCATACGACTCAATTACTATATATTTCTGTGCTTGATTAGATGGAAGAGAAGGCCTGAAGGCCCTAACCTTGCCAGGTAAAATAAAACATTACTTACGGTGTTTCTCAAGTTAACTGATATTTTCAGGTAGTTAAAATAAATTCTCAAGACCTTCGCATCATTTGTACTGCTATAGAACGTGTGAAAAGCACTTCTGTTCTCAACCTAACATCTCATACTTTGTAGAAGATTCCTTACTAAAGATTGTCCATGCAAAATTCTCTCTGAGTAAATCAAGGGCAGCTTTATCTTCTTGGCTAGGCAGCTACTTCCTTCCCATTCCTAGGCCTTTCCTAACCCATCGTTGCCATAAGACATATCTATGTCGGTGCGACGTAAAGCAAATAGGAAAAAAAAAAAATGAAATGTGCATTTCACAAGTACTTGTCATTTGAATGTGAAATTTGTACTGCCCAACTGTCACCCCACTAGAAAGTAGGTATAATATATAATTTCGCGTGGTTATTACTAGCCGAGTGCAGCCCTTGTAAGGCAGACCCTTCGATGAGGGTGGGCGGCATCTGCCATGTGTAAGTAACTGCGTGTTATTGTGGTGGAGGATAGTGTTACTCGTATGTGTGGTGTGTGAGTTGCAGGGATGTTGGGGACAGCACAAACACCCAGCCCACGAGCCATTGGAATTAACCAATGAAGGTTAAAATCCCGACCCGGCCGGGAATCGAACCCGGGACCCTCCGAACCGAAGGTCAGTACGCTGACCATTCAGCCAACGGGTCGGACAGAAAGTAGGTGCGCGGTTCACATTTATAAACTAGCGGCAATGCGTTGATTAGAAATTTTGAAATGGTCGGAGAGACTGCACGTTGTGATTGATCAACTTTAATGTTGATTCACTGTCTAACAATAAGGTAGGCCAAACTTAAAGCACACATTCCTCACACGTATGGACATGTGTAAGGGCGGATCAAATGAAGACGGATCAGGGGCCATAAAATTTAAACAAAGTTTGTTTCGAAAGTAATCTCCAAAATTACACAAATACGTCATCAATAATCAACATTAAGAGCTGTCGTCCACGTGGCGGATTCCCTGTCAATTGTTTACCTGATTTTTCTTAAATATTTTCGAAGAATTTGGAAATTTATCGAGCATTTCCCTTCATAAAATACTCAAATCCGTTACTCCTCGTCCAATTTGTCCTCTTCAGTTCCAACATTATCTTCATATTATGATCTTTTCTACTTTTAAGCGCTCCGTTCAAGCTTATTCGTCTATTAATGTTATTCCATGCCATCTCTCCAACGACAGCTTGGAACACACCACATAGCCGAGCATCTCGTCTCCTTACTGCCAAGAATTCCCAGCCCAGTCTTTGCAACATTTTCGTAACACTATTCCTTTGTCGGAAATTACCCAGAACAAATCGTACTGCTTTCCTGTGGATCCTTTCCAGCTCTCGTTCAAATAGTCCTTGTTTTGGACCCATACACTGGAACCTTACTCTACCAGTGACTTATAGGCTACGCCCTTCCAATTACTACCCTACTACTGTATAACTCCTAAATACCCTCTTAACCATAAGAAGATATCTGCAACCTTTCTTTAAAACCTTGTTACTGTGATTACCCCTATGAAGAACATTCCTTATACTAGCACCTAGATAATTACAGTGTTCCCCACGGCGTTTGATCACCCCATCAACACAGTAATTAAAGCTGAGATGGTGCAACTTACAACCTGGCTTTTCATCCCGTTTGCCATCATACCATTGTCCACTGTCCATCTCACAACAATGTTTATGTCTTTTTTTGTAGTCGCTCACATTCATTTTGACTTATTAAGTTTATGACATCATCCGAAAATAGTCCTTTACTCATATCATGTATATAAGAAAACATAAAGTTCCATTAATACTGCCCTGTTGGACTCCCCTCCTTATCATTACAGGATCAGATAAGATTTCACCTACGCTAATTCTCTGAGTTATGTTTTCTAGAAACTTAGCCACCCATTCTAGTTCAATAGTCCTCATTTTCGTCAGTAATGTTTCATTAAGCCGTGCATACTCCGCTCGCAGAACTCCTTTGACTGAGATTGGATCCACATGTGAGCAATGTCCAAGACTTCATTGTCCGTCCCTGTAGAAGCGCCGAGCATTCAAAGTCTGTTTCAATGAATCACCCACCATATATCTCTGATCTGTCATTCTGTGACTTCCAATTATTATTATTATTATTATTATTATTATTATTATTATTATTATTATTATTATTATTATTATTATTATTATTATTATTATCGTCATCTCTAAGGACGGAAATTAACTACCGATTCCATTTGTATATCTCGTCCTACGAATGTGGACACTCCCTCTGCACAGATGGGCGGCGTTATTGATACAGTCTGTAACATGGCTAACTAGAAATGTTAATAGCTTTGTAATAAATGACTTCTAATTATTCTATGTTATGTTGATTTACAGTGAAGGCTGAGTGTTTTATCACCTGATTCGGCTCGGCTCGCCATTAACAAGTTCTGCAGATTTACAGCTCACGTCCTTCGGCCTTTCTCTCTGTTACAAAATTAGCTACTCCTTCAGCAACCTCAGTCCAGGAAGCATACAACACAAGCGAGTACAATATCCACAGCTCCTCCAATACTAGTGCACAAGAAAAAGATGAAATAATAATAATAATAATAATAATAATAATAATAATAATAATAATAATAATAATAATAATAATAATTAATATAGACGTCGGCATAAGAATATATACGCATGTCCAGAAGATTTCTGAAGTCATGTGCAAAGGAGAATTGCATTTCATAGCCACTTGCTAAGAATGAAACCAACACAATTATCGAACCTGAGCATTACCTAATTTAAAGATAAAGAGACCCAGCCAATTAGGTCCAAGGGGGTGAAAAGGGACCTACAGGAGATGGGGATCACTTAAGGATATATACAATAAAACCTTCAGAAAGATCTATTGCTGAGTCTTAATTATTGATAGGTTAACACCAAAGCTATCACCAGAGATACATGCCGACATTGTAAGATATTGGATGACGTTGGACCTTTTTCCACCTTTAAAACATGCTGAGCAACTTGGAACCCAGAGCCCGACACAGTCCTACTGATCCATTGAGGAAACATATCTTGCTTGTCACCATCATGAATGAAATTTCCTGCACATCTAAATACGGTAGACCGGATTGCCGACACCTTAGTACATTGCAGGGAATAAATTCTCTCTATCGTCAAGTTTAGCGGAATCGAGTTTTGGTTGGAGCAATATCTAGCCTTGCTCCTCATTCCACAGCATGGTGTGTAGTCCCACAAGCAGAACATCCAATTCAAATTCACCTCTGTCGCACTATTGATGCTCGATCGGATCTTCTCGTCGGTGGCTACTTCGACATTGCTGGTTACTTCGCTCAATGAACAAATCCCACTTTACTGTGATACTGTAATGGTTGTACAACGGATGATCAGTCAGGAATCGTAACCAAGCTTCCAACATATACGTTTTGACAAAGCTGCTCTGATACGTAAACTTACGTATCAGTTTCTTCTTGATTCTAATGTTGAATACCTTACCATTGTCCAAGCGGCAGCTATTGTATCATAGCATCAACATCGAGGGCACATTGATAACTTGTCCGATGATGGCGTAATTGCCGTCCTGAAGCAAACCTACATTATTCAAATTTAAAATACAGTTCAATCAGTCATCACTGATCTGCATTTAGAACTGTCACCCAGGTGGTAGATTCCCTATGAATTGTTTATCTGCGCTTTTCTTAAATGATTTCAAAGATATTGGAAATTTATCGAAATATTCCCTTGATAAAATATTCCATTTCCTAATTCCTCTTCCAAAAAACATTTGTTCCTTTTTTTCTCTTGAATTGCAACTTTATATTCGAATTTTCCCATCTCCATCCAAGAGTATTCGCCTACTAATGTAATACTTTTCTTCACTGCCAGCTCGCGAATTTCCACTTACTCGAGCAGCTCGTCTTCTTAGTCCCCAAGTTTTATCATCTCAAAGTTTGCAACATTTTCGTAACACTATTCTTTTCTATTTTCCTTTGGATCTTTCCCTAGTGTGAGTCCCATACAGTGGAATACTCTAATTGGAGTCTTGCCAGAGGCTAATATGCCCTCTCCTTTTTATCTTTTCTACAATCCCGAAATACTTTCAGAACCTCATGAAGAGATCTAGTACCTTTATTATAACCTCTTTAATGTGATTACCCCAATGGAGTTCATTTCTTATATTAACACCCGAATAGTTACAGTGATCCCAGTAAGGTATTTTCACATCTTAAACATTGTAATTAAAACTGAGAGGACTTTCCTTTTGGTGAAACTTACAATCAACATACCATTGTCTGCTGTCCATCTCACAACTTCGTCGAGGTCTCTTTACAGTCAGTCACAATCCTGCAACTTATCTACTACTCTATACAGTATAGCATCATCCGCAAAAAGCGTTGTCTGTGGTCCAAAACTACTGCCGTGAGGGATCCACCTATTAATTGTTACAGGATCAGATTATGCTTCACCTACTCTAATTCTGTAAGTTTTATTTCCTAGACATTCAATCCCACTTTTGTCTAGTCCAATAGCCATCAATTTTGTCACCCATCTCCCATCAAAAGCCTTGAGTAGGTCAATAGGGATGCAGTCCATTTGACGTCCTGAATCTATCGTCTTCAGATTTACTTCTCACAGGGAACGATGCTTGAAGATATTTACTCACAGCAACAGTCCCGTCTTCTGTCGCCCTCTTCGATTGCTGGTAGTTTCCTGATATCCTCACACCATTCAGTGTTCCTTCTGGGGTGTCCATCACCAAACATTCTCTTTGCAGCCTGTACCCAAACCTTTTTCTCGTCCTGCATGTATAGTATTTATCAGCTCTCTGTCCTTTCTCCTACTCTCTCGAGTACCTCTTCAGCCCGTACTCTTTTTACTCAACGTATCTTTTCCATTAGTCTCCACAACCACATCTCAAAAGCTTCCTGTCTCCTTTCACCTATCATCGCTACTTCCTATGTCTCAACTGCTTACAGCTGCACACTCGAAACAAAATATTTCGCCAGCCTTTTCCTTAGTTCTTAGCTTCTAGCCCAAGTGTCCACAGAGGAGTCTCTATATTCTTTTGAAGGCCTCCGTAGCTATGGTATTGCTAGTCTTTACCTCGTGAGCATTTGCCCCAATATTTGCCCCGTATATTATGGATAGCGGCCAGTGCGAATGTTGTTCCCATACCACGTAATTTTAAAGATACGTTATTAGTAGGATTCGGAAGTTTGTGACCTAAAGAAGTACAAAATAATATGCAAGCAATAGTGCCTTAAATACTAGCTAAATATGACCTAAAATTATAAAATATGATATGATTCTTGGAGATAGGCAGCAAGTACTAGAGTATTACCAACATTAAACGTGTTAAGAAACGAAACGTGGTGAACGTAATACACCAGACACATTTAATCATACAATCTGACAGAGAGGTAACAGTACGTTAAAATGATCAACATTTATTCAGTTTCATATACTTGAGGTGTAGTTCTCACTCGGTTTCCTAAATAAGTACCAAAAAACCGAAATAATAGCATGCTTTATGTTATCTGTCAGCGTAAGTTAGAAGACACTGCCTGACAAGAAGTTCATTGAGGCAAATGTGTTGAGATTCGTTGGTAGTGAAAGGGGAAGTAAGCTGGATCTTGAACCTAGAAGGAAGAACTCGCTGAGAAATAAAAGGGGAATTTACATTTTTCGATAAATGCTTCTGAGCTAACTATATCGACTGGAGTGATTCAAAGACGAAATCACGCTGTGTCGCGTTCCATGAGCTCCCGCGTTATGTATCGCAATCTAACCTGCCCAGAAAGATGTGTTAAGAGACGTCCGCACAACAACTCCTTTCTGGAATCAGGTTTCCGAAACCTGCCACCTATCTCTTCCGGGAAAAGAAAGGGAAATATATCTACTACACTATTTGGAAATCCTGATTTGAAACTCGACGCAGATTACACGTACCTTGTTAACGACTCCTCAATTTAAACAAAAATACTGAAATTATAACCAAATATGGTCTTATGTTACTTAATTGAGCAAAATACGACCAAAATAATT
Source organism: Anabrus simplex (assembly GCF_040414725.1). Lineage (NCBI taxonomy): Eukaryota > Metazoa > Arthropoda > Insecta > Orthoptera > Tettigoniidae > Anabrus > Anabrus simplex. The sequence continues at coordinate 1,669,970,737 of NC_090265.1, forward strand.
AAAATGACCGAAATATGCATTTATGTGCAACATCAAGTTGATTTAAACGGGGTCACGGAGCCATCGTTCACACTTATTTGTCAGATTTCGGGGAAAATGAATTAGGAAATAAATATGACTTTGCCTGAATTTCCAAATCATAATCATTAGTATTTCAAAGAAAGTTATTGTTCTTCCCTGAAAAAAAGATGTATGTTTAGATTTGGTAGTTTTCGGAATGAATTTCTACATCTGCATTCCTGAATTTGGAATATTCACGAATTCAGTACCATTTCGTGGAGGAATTTCACCCCCCTTATAACCCTTCTACTCGTCTCGCTGTCTCCATGTATTGTCCGTGCCTTTGTACATGCCTGAGTGTCCTGCAGACGTTGACACCTCGTGTAATTATTCAATGTTGTCCTTCCTCCGGGCAATGTTCATCTATCATGACGGGGCGAGGACAAATAGAGACAAATGCTGTGTCAAGTGACCCGTCCTACTCACGAATGCAGGGAGTCCTTCTTCACTTGTGAGCTCACACGGAACAGTAACAACAAACAAGAGAGATACTTTTTTTTTTTTTACTTGAAGAACTTATATAAACTTAAATGTGTACAATGGCTGGGAGAGATGAAGTTGAGTTTAAAATGTAATAAGTAATTTGGTCGAAGAATTTTAATATTAGCTCGCAGTCTTGAAAAATAGGTGCATTGAGCATAATATGGCAAATAGCATTTCCAAAACTGAAATGATGTAAGTATGGCGTACAAAACTGGAACAGTTAAATCATTTCAAGTATTTAGGACGTATATTCTCCCATGATGATAGTATACTAAGTTATATTGAATGAAGGTGCAGCAAAGATAATGAAGTGAGTTCGCAGTTGCGATCTACAGTATTCTGTAAGAAAGAAGTCAGCTCCGGATGAATCTATCTTTACATCGGTCTGTTTTCATATCAAATTTGCTTTACGGGAGTGAAAGATGGGTTGACTCAGGGTATCTTATTCACAAGTTAGGGGTGACAGACATGAAAGTAGCGAAAATGATGTCTTGTCCAACCAGGTGGGAACAATGGCAGGAAGGTACTCAGAATGAGGAGATAAAGTCCAATGAGAATTGAATTCGACTAATGAAGCTGTACGCATTAAGTCTGCTTCGGTGGTGGGGTCATGCAAGGCGAATGGAGTAGAATAACGTACTCGACCATGGAGGGTAAGAGAAGTAGAGGGAGAGTAAGATGACGATGGTTGTTCAATTCATCATGATTTAAAAATAAGACGTAAAGAAATAAAAGAGGTCACGGAACTAGGTAGTTAAAACTGGAGGATTATGGCGGCATTTAGTAAATTCACAGAGGCGTGCAGACTGAACACTAAACGGCATGGCAGTCTTGAGTGAAGAAGTATGTGTTAATATTTCCTTATCTTAGGATCTGGATGTTTGTGCTGATCCCAACATAGCTGCAACTCACACACCTACACACTACACTATGCTTCAGCAGAGTAAGATGCAGTTTTCCATACGCGGCACACGCCCACAACGTAGGCCTTAAATGCGGAGAGGCAGGCGACACATTTCTTAAAACAGTACCGATTGTGAGAGAAAGAGATCTATGGCTGAATTTTAATAAATTTTGTCGGGAAAAGACCAAACGTTTCACCTAAGATCTTTTATATCCCGGCATCAAAAATTCTGAATTCCTGTGCCAGGTTTGAACCGGCATCTTGTCGGCACGAAGGCTGACACTCTACGTACCGAACCCCATGGCCGAACAACCCCGAAGTACACGTGACCGCTGCTCCACCCGAAGGCCTGCAGATTAAGAATACGAGGTGCCGAATGGTCGGCATGACGAATCCTCTCGGCCGTTATTCTTGGCTTTCTAGATCGGAGTCGCCATCTCACCGTCAGGTGTAATCAGTTGTAATCACATTGGCTGAGTGAACATCGAACCAGCCCTCAGATTCAGGTGAAAAACCCTGATTTGCCGGGTATCGAACCCGGGGCCTCCGGATAGGTGGAAAGCACGCTACGCCCTACACCGCGGGGCTGGCGGCACTCTACCACAGAGCTGAACTGATTCTATGCCAATATCCTGTGGGATATTAACTTTGCTTTTCTGCCAATGGCAAGCGATTTTTGTTTCATTTAAAGAGAGATCGTCCATTAACCTAATTACTCGGCAGGGAGTTAGTACGCACTTAGAAGTCATTAGCAGCTGAGTTATAATGTCTCATATTGTTGTTATAGAGCATTCGCAATGTTTATTGCCTCCAGTCCCCTCCAGCTCCGTTTAGTGATACCTAACTTTAATGCCAGTGAGGACCAAAATTATGGACTTGTAAAACAGTATATTGCTACCAGTCAGAATTACTACTCCCAGCAATACTGAAAATTGATTGCTGCAATTTAGGAATGCTTATCTTTCAATATTACCATGATAAAGCTCCAGAAAGAGCGGTATCGGCTTCACTAAAATGTTAAGTACCGCACTAAAGAGCGTGGAAGAGATAACTTTATTCAGTACATATGATATGGCTCTTAGAATAATACTGTTCATTTCACTGCAATACGTTTGAAGTACCTCTTCATACGTTCTCTTCGTTCATGACCTCCATAGTGTCACAATCACAATCCCAATCATAGCCAGTTTTATCAGTAGGGCGAGAATTTGTAGGCTCTAAAAATGCCCAAAATACCGAGGCAAATATGCACTTAAAATAGCCAAATAGGCACTAAAATGGTAAAAATAGGCACAAAACAACCTGGTTACACCATCTCCGTAGAATTTAAAATTCATCATCTGTTTACCCTCCAGGTTCGGCTTTTCCCTCGGACTCAGCGAGGGATCCCACCTCTACCGCCTCCAGGGCAGTGTCCTGGAGCTTCAGACTCTTGGTCGGGGGATACAACTGGCGAGAATGACCAGTACCTCGCCCAGGCGGCCTCACCTGCTATGCTGAACAGGGGCCTTGTGGAGGGATGGGAAGATTGGAAGGGATAGACAAGGAAGAGGGAAGGAAGCGGCCGTGGCCTTAAGTTAGGTACCATCCCGGCATTCGCCTGGAGGAGAAGTGGGAAACCACGGAAAACCACTTCGAGGATGGCTGAGGTGGGAATCGAACCCACCTCTACTCAGTTGACCTCCCGAGGCTGAGTGGACCCCGTTCCAACCCTCGTACCACTTTTCAAATTTTCGTGGCAGAGCCGGGAATCGAACCCGGACCTCCGGGGGTGGCAGCTAATCACGCTAACCACTACACCACAGAGGCGGAGAAAGTAAAATTACTCAGCATGATTATGTGAATCATGCTTTTAAAAAAATGCTATTTGTTCGGGGGGTCGACCCATGTGGGTCATTTGCCCCTACTGGCACCATATTGTATGAACCTGCGTGGAACTGGAATTGTGGTGGTGTGGAATGTTGTGTGTGAGGAAAGGAAGATTAAGAACGTCACAAACACCCAGTCCCCAGGCCAGGGAAAATAATCATTACAAATAAAGGCCGCTCGCCCGGCTCAGAATCGAACCCCGGGCCGCCGGGTGACAGGCGGATGCGTTGCCCCCTACACCGCGGGGCCGGACTGTGAATCATGCTAAAGGTCTTACCCAAAGGGACAAGCGGACACCAAAAACAGGAATAGGTAAAAGTAATAATGATGATGATGATGATGATTATTATTATTATTATTATTATTATTATTATTATTATTATTATTATTATTATTATTATTATTACAGTTGAAGACAGTGTTATCTCTTCCAGACAATGGGGCCGATGACCTTCGATGTTAGGCCCCTTAAAACAACAAGCATCATCATCATCATCTTCCAGACAATAATTATTTAAACATGTTACAATGTACAACCAGATATTGTTCCAAATTTTGAGCAGTAAAATTTTTCCTTTTGCCGGCTAATGTATTTTAAATTGAGACATTGACCTTTCCACTTTACATGAGGTCAGCAAGCAGAATGTAAAAGCAGCTAGCTCTGCTGGGGTGAAGCGTGGTGGCGGTGCTACGTTTTTCCCTTCGCGAGCAGCAGCAATGGCCAAATTAACCTTCCAGCCAGGATTCCTACGCAACACACTATGAAATTTGGCACTGGTCTCATCTCCTAACGTTCAATTAAGATTCGCAATGGTCACCATCACCACACGAACAATCCCTACAGCCTTCTATCTCTTCCAACTGCTTCATTTTGGAGGGCAGCTGCTCAAACTTGGAAGAAATGTACGTGAGACCGCTGAAAATCTTGGGGTTGGCCAGTACAGGGTGCAGATTAATGGCCAGCTTGCTTCAAGCAGAATCAGAGGACAAAAAGAACGCCGTTGTCCTTTAATCACACGTAAGTGCCTCTCTTTGATAGCTACCTGCAAAGTATGCCTACTTTCAGCGGCTATCTGGTAAAGATAACTAACAAGGTAGAGATGGGTGGAAAATACGATTTAAAAACTTAATAATTGTCCATTTATTCACTTTACAAGCGAGTATCTTCAATATAGGCTTTAATGCACGTAATATGCATTTGTTGGCACTATAAAACCCACGTATTTCCTTCACAAACCGACTGAAACAGATTTTAGACTTGTGAGCCTACAATTTTAGGTTGGGAAAAATAGGCACTTATAACAAAATCCTCGCCTTATTTATCAATGAATGATGTGGCCGGTTGAAGTCTACAACTGAGATAACTAGTCTTTTCCACTCACAGTGATCTTGAGCAGTGTTTTGTCACTTTACTCTGGTGATCTTTCGGATGTCCTTATCCCAATGATCCGTTGGCCTTTCTCTTCGTCTCTGTCTATCTCCTGGGCTCCATTCAAGAACAACCCTGGTCCATCCATCGTCCGTTCTTCGGGCTACATTCTCTGCCCACTGCCCACTGAGTTGAAGATGTCACTGCTCGTATATCATTGGCCCACTTTCTATCTTTTTTTGTAAATACTGGTATAGATATTTCCATGCCTTTTTGGACTCTTCTTAAATTCCGTTTTCATAAATTCATTCACTGTCCAGGTACAGCGATTAGTTATTACATGGAGAATACACTGGCCATGAACTTGTTTATTCAATTTACTGCTATATTTGATTTGATGGTTGAAAATTTCCCAAATGACTGCCATCCTAATTTAATTCTGCTGAAGATTTCTAGTCTTACATCAGCTGACCACAGTAAATGTCTTCTGCACGAGGTAAACCAGATCACGAATCGTCATGATTGTGTTCTACAAAAAAGAGGTTAGTCATGACCAGGAAACTAAGCTTGTAGCTACGTAAGAAATGGGTCATATGAATATATCTGGAGCATCACTTTCTATAGATCAGACCGGGCGAGTTGGCCGTGCGGTTAAAGGCACGCAGCTGTGAGCTTGCATCCGGTGGATAGTGGGCTCGATCCCCACAGTCGGCAGCCCTGAAGATGGATTTCCGTGGTTTCTCATTTTCACACCAGGCAAATGCTGGGGCTGTACCTTAATTAAGGTCGCGCCCTCTTCCTTCCCATTTCTAGACCTTTCCTATCCCATCGTCGTCATAAGACCTATCTGTGTCTGCGACGTAAAGCAAATAGCAAAAAAAGAAAACTCTATAAATCAGAAACATGGACACTGAGGAAAAAATTGACGAAAGGCTAGCACTATTGTAACAGCCGCAGGGTTTTGAAGGTTTCGTAGTCTTGATATTCTATACAACTGACCACGATGTACTCAGGACGACAGCCAACCTGCAACTGAGAGCGCGAGCTACACATCGCCATATTGTAACAGAGTATGAATGTAACGTCAATTTTTCTTTTCCATTATTAAATTTGTTATTCTATTCAACTGACCGTGATGTATTCACAACGATACCTAACATCAAACTGAGCGCGTGAGTGTACGCAGCGCCTTTTGTTAACAGAGTATAATTGTGACTTCACATATTTAGCATAAATTTTGCCTTGTGTTGAATCGATATTTGATGAAAACTTCGCTTCAGATTTTTAATTATCATCATTTTTATTTTATTTTTCTGAAAGAGGTAGCCTTCTATTTTATCTGTCAACTGAGACATAAACATTACACTAAGTTAAATTATCTCGGCGATATACATGTTCTACCCAAACACCAAAAGCGTCTTAAAATGTTCCTTTCCATTTACTCGTTATCGAGAAACATAAGTCTACGTTAAAATAGCCTACGTTAAAATGGAGAGGAAATACCTGTAGAGTTTTGAAATGTAGTACTGGAGGAAGTACAGTAATTAAGTTCTGAGGCTTGACGCCTGGAGGATAGGCAGCCACACGACTCCGTGTGTTGCACACGATGCCGCATAACCCGGCGTACACCTACACAGAACCACATCTGCCTTCAAAATAGTCGCCGTTGGCCGTTAACCACTAAAGCAGAACCGCATCCACCCTCAAAATAGTCGCCCTTGGCCGTTAACCACTAAAGAAGAACCGCATCCACCCTCAAAATAGTCGCCGTTGGCCGTTATGCACGTTTTCCAACGTTGGTAAACAGTTGGAAGCACCGCTGAAAGGAAACACCATATTTCGTCTCCAGTTATTATCTGGTTGAGAAACGTCGAATTATCGTCAGCACTACTGATGGGGTCACCACAAATCGGCATGCAATCATCCCGTTGGTCTTGCGAAAGGATTCGTGGCACACTGTGCTGGGTAACACGAGACATGTTGAGGTCATCCGTCAGAATTTTGTGGCGAGTATCATGGCTGACCCCTATTGCTGCCTCGAGATCGTCTACCGATTGGGAGCGGTTAGTACCCACCAAAGTTGCAACTTCTTGGATCTTGCGTTCCGTTCGAACTGTTTGTGGCCGAGCAGCACGCACATTATCTTCGAAACTGTCCCGTCCTTGCACAAAACGTCGGTGCCACCTAAACACAACGCTGCGACTCATTGCGTCCTCACCGTAAACCTGCTGCATCATTTCAAAGACTCGGCAGCGGTTTCGTCTAATTTCTGACAGAACTTGATGTTTTCCCTTTGCTCAAACTGTGACATTTCAAGGTCCGAGACTGGCGCATTCAAATCGCCGTCACAACAACGACCGTACGGTTGCTTCCATTGCATGCACTCAACTGCCTCTTGCAGGGACGAGAGACTAACTTACATGATACCATACCATAGCGCCACCTATGCGCTACAGTGCACCACAGCGCCATCATGCGGTCAGTCTCAGAACTTAATGACTGCACTACGCATGTTGACTGAAATGGTTTCAGAAATCCACCACTGCAACTAGTCCAGTAGCTTGCTTATAGTAACTTCAGCGTTGATGTCAAGTTGCGCGACGTTGGGACTAAGAATGCTCGGGCTGAAGTGCGAGACATAATCGACTGTATACAAAACCTCAAGGGCTTTGAACTCCCACGGCATGTGTGAGAGAATCGCAAGCATATCCAAACAGGACCTCATGTATGTACGTACAGTTTGTACAAATGCGGTATGCAATCGACCCCATGATGATATTGTGGAGCACCGAACCTAACCATCCAAGGTGCAGACTGAGAGGTTGTGAGCTTTACTAATAGGAAAAGTCCTATCAGGTTTAATTATTGCGTTGATGGGGTGAAAGTTCGTTACGGGGATCACTGTAAGTACCTAGGTGTTAACATAACGAAAGACCTTCATTCGGTATTAACATAAACGGGATTATAAATAAAGGGTACATTTCTCTGCACATGGTTATGAGGGTATTTAGTGGTCATAGTAAAAATATAAGGGATAGGGCATATGTCCCTGATAAGACCCGAAAAAGAGTTCGGTTCCAGTGTATGGGACCCCCGCCAGGATTTCGTGATTCGAGAACTGGAAAAAATCCAAAGAAAATCAGTTCTATTTGTTCTGACTGATTTCCGACAAAAGAGTAGCGTAACGAAAATGCTGCAATGTTTGGGTTGGGAAGACCTGGATGAGAGAAGAAGACTTGCTCGACAAGTGCTATGTCCCAAGCTGTCAGTGGAGAGATGGCGTAGTATGATATTAGTAGAGGAATAAGTTTGAGTGGTGTTTTTAAAAGTAGGAAATATCACAATATGAAGATAAAGTTGGAATTAAAGAGGACAAATTTTGTCAAATATTCTTTTATAGGAATAGGAGTTGCGGATTAGAATAATTTACCAAGAGAGACGTTCAATATACTTCCAAATTATTTGCAATTATTTATGACAAAACTAGGTAAACAGCAGATAGGATATCTGCCACCTGGGCGACTGCCCTAAATGCAGATCAGTGGTGATTGATTGCTTGCTTGCTTGCTTGCTTGCTTGCTTGCATGCTTGCTTGATTGATTGATTGCTTGTTTGCTTGCTTGTTTGCTTGCTTGCTTGCTTGATTGATTGATCGATCGATTGATTGATTGATTGATTGATTGATTGATTGATTGATCGATTGATTTATTGATTGATTGATTGATTGATTGATTGATTGATTGATTGATTGATTGATTGATTGATTGATTGATTGATTGATTGATTGATTGATTGATTGATTGATTGATTGATTGATTGATTGATTGATTGATTGATTGATTACACGTAATAATAAAATAAAGTTAAAAACATTGGTAATTATTCAACAACAGCAACTACAACATGAGTACAAGAGAATACGACAAGGAAAATTAATAGTTTCATAATCGATAGCAAGCAAAAAAAATCACGAATTCAATGTCTGTAATTTACAGCTTTTACTTTTCACTTTATACTAGCACTAATGGTCTTCTTAAATTACTTGATACCGGAGGGGAATCTATTAATGACTGCTGCAGGTAATTTATACCAATTCCTTATGGTCCTGCTTACGAAGGGAAACTTTCCGACGTTCGCATGCTGGTTTCTGGCCCTAATTGTATGCTTATGATCATTTCTCGATAAGTATGAGGGAGGTTCCAACCTATTCCTAATACTACTCCATGCAGCCCTTTCCGTATAGTTGCTCTTATAAAGACCACACAGGTAAGCTCTAGTTCTCCTAGATTCACGACTTTCCCAAATTAATGGAACGCATAAGTCTTCTTTTCAACTTTTTCTAGGGAAGTTTTTAAACGGACCCTATCGAGGTGGTGCAACTCGTTTCAGGCACACCTCCAATGGAGGTGAGTTGCATGTACCATTTGAACAACGTACCAGCCCTCCTGCCAATTTTAAATTTCTGGCAGTACCGGGAATCGAACTCGAATACGGGGGGTTAATAACACTAACCGTTACGCTACGGAGGCGGACTAAAAACTCTTCTTCTTATTATTATTATTTATCTCTTTACCTTCCAGGGTCGGTTTTGCCCTCGGACTAAGCGAGGGATCCCACCTCTAACACCTGAAGGGCAGTGTCCTGGAGCTTCAGACTCTGGGTCGGCGGATACAACTGGGGAGGATGACCAGTACCTCACCCAGGCGGCCTCACCTGCTATGCTGAGCAGGGGCCTTGCGGGGGGTTGGGAAGATTGGAAAGGATAGACAAGAAAGAGGGAAGGAAGCTGCCGTGGCCTTAAGTTAGGTACCATCCCGGCATTTGCCTGGAGGAGAAGTGGGAAACCACGGAAAACCACTTCGAGGATGGCTGGGGTGGGAATAGAACCCACCTCTACTCAGTTGACCTCCCGAGGCTGTGTGGATCCCGTTCCAGCCCAAGTACCACGTTTCAAATTTCGTGGCAGAGCCGGGAATGAAACCCGGGCCTCCGGGGATGGCAGCTAATCACATTAACCACTACACCACAGAGGCGGACGACTAAAGACTCGAACCTGCATTTCTCATATTACGAAGCGAGCGCGACAGCCATTACGCTACGAGAACGCTGTCAAAATTCTTCTTTTATTCTGAACTAGCAAGATACCCGTGCTTCGCTACGGTATTGTACTGAAATTTATAATAGAATGCTTATTGTTTTAGATATATAATCCGCCGAAATTCGCGATCTGACTCGTTTTCTGCGAGAATCCACCAAAATTCCCGATCTGACTCGTTTTCTATTAGATTATGACACGTTTTCTCCCATTTTTTAATCATCCTTTCCAGCAATCGATTTCGTACTTCCCGGGCTAGGCTCAGGTATTCCTCCCGGTCAGTTGGGTCCGTAAATCTTTGCCATCTTTTCCTATAATCATTTTAATATGTATAAAATCCTTCAGGAGATCCGGCGTGGTGTCATATTGGGTGCTTTGGCGGCACTGAACCCGCGGCCGGACTGCATTCTTAGTCATTACCCGTTCGGGAGCCGTTTCCAGCGCGATCCGCACATTTGACGACGGTCCGGAACATTATTATTATTATTATTATTATTATTATTATTATTACTATTATGTGTTGCTGGAAAGGCTGATGACAGGGAAAACCGGAGTATCCGGAGAAAAACCTGTCCCACCTCCGTTTTCTCCAGCACGAATGTCACATGGAGTGACCGGGATTTGAACCACGGAACCCAGCTGTGAGAGGGGCCAGCGCGCTGCCGCCTGAGCAACGGAGGATACTTATAAGTACATTAAGAACAGTAAAATCAATTGGTCTCACCTCCTTCTACACCCCACCGCCGTTAAGTTTATTTACCGCCAACCCCCCCCCCCCCCAAAAAAAATTAAAAGAAGGCTTGTTTCTTTATGTTTAAAGGAGATTCCAAACATTAATGTTCACGTCTATTGCCAACAGTTTTGAGATATAAGTATCCCCATAAAAATAATTTATTTTTTTCACTTCATCTCACACTACTCCCCCCCCCCCCCCTCCTAAGTGAATTTCCCGCAAAAAATACTTGCTTCTTTAATAGTAAAAGGTCTTCTAAATATCAATTATCACGACTCTAACTTCTTCAGCTTTTGATTTATGTATCGTCATGAAAGGAATTCAACTCCTTTACACCCCCACCCTCCAAGATGGTTTCCCCACCAAAACGCGTTTTTCTCTGTTTTTAAAGGAGATCTAAATACGAATTTTCACGTCTGTAACAACTTTAGTTTTTATTAGATGTGTGCATTCTCATACAATTAAGTCAATTAAAATTTCAATATTTTCTCCCCCTCCCCCCTCATTGGATTTTCCGAGAATACGTGTTTCTTTACTTTTAAAGCAGATTGCAAATATCAAATTTCACGTCTGTAACATCTTCATTTTTGAGATATCAGTAGCCTAATTAAAAGAATTCAACACTATTTTCAGTCACTTTTACCCACCCCCCACCACCCAAGTGGTATTTCCGAAAACTAAAAATACACGATTCGTTATGTTTAATAGAGATAAAAAATACCATTTTTCACTTCTGTAACATGTTAAGTTTTTTAAGATATACTGTAAAAATTCTCATTTTAAAATTTCACCCCTTTTGAGTTCCCCTTAGGTGGAGTTTCCAAAAACAAATCACCTATGTTTCTTTACATTTACAGGAGATTCCAAACACCCACATTTTACGTCTGTAACATTTTACGTTTCCAAGATATTCTGTAGATATAGTCTTTCAAAAAATTCACCCCAATTTGTCACTCCTGTTTAACCGCCATTAATTGGATTTTCCAAAAACTAAAAAATACGTGTTTCTTTATTTTTAAAGGAGGTCCCATATACAAATTTTCAGTTCTGTAATATCTTCAGGTTCTGAAATATAAGTATCCTCATTAAAGGCATTCAACCCATTTTTCACCCTTTTAAACCCCTCCTATTGGGATTTACAGGAAACAAAAAAATACGTGTTCCTTTATTTTTAGAGGAGATTCTAACTACCAATTTTTACATCTGTAAATTTTGAAGTTTTAAGATGTAGACACACTCATTTCTAAAAATTCACCCCCCCTTTCACCCCCCCAATATTTGGATCTTCAGAAAACGAAAAAATACGTGTTTCTTTACTTTTAAAGTAGACCCCACCTACCAATTTTTAGGTTTGTAATATCTTCAGGTTCTGAAATATAAGTAGCCTCATTAAAGGCATTCAACCCATTATTCATCCTTTTACACCCTTCCTATTGGGATTTTCCGAAAACAAAAGAATACGCGTTTCTTTATTTTTAAAGGAGATTCTAAATACCAATTTTTACATCCATACACTTCAAAAGTTTTGAGATATAGATACACTCATTTTAAAAAATCATCCCCTTTTTACCTCCCCCCCCCATTAATTGGATTTTCCAAAAACAAAAAAATACGGGTTTCTTTATTTTTAAAAGAGATCCCAAACATCAATTTTCAGGTCTGTAATATCTTCAGGTTCTGAGATATAAGTAGCCTCATTTAAGGCATTCAACCCCTTTTTCACCCCTTTTCACGATTCCTATTGCGATTTTCCGAAAACAAAAAAAAATACGTGTTTCTTTATTTTTAATGAAGATTCTAAATACCATTTTTACATCTGCAAACTTTAAAAGTTTGGAGATATAGATTCACTTTTTAAAAATTCACCCCCCCCTTTCACCCTCGCATTAATTGGATTTTCCAAAAACAAAAAAATATGTGTTCCTTTATTTTTCACAGCGATCAAAAGTACCAATTTTGAGGTCTGTAATATCTTCAGTTTGTGAGATATAAGTAGCGTATCCGGATTAAAGGCATTCAACCCCTTTTTCACTCTTTTTCACCCCTCCTATTGGGATTGTCTGAAAACAAAAAAATACGTGTTTCCTTATTTTTAAAGAAGATTCTAAATACCAATTTTCACATCTGTAAACTTTTAAAGTTTTGAGATATAGACACACTCATTTTAAAATTTCACCCCCCTTTTTCACCCCGTTAGCGATGGAATATCCAAAAATCCTCTCTTAGCGAGCACCTACATCTTAATATGAATCCATGCTCAAAATTTCATTTCTTTATGTCCAGTAGTTTTGGCTCGGCGATGATGAATCAGTCAGTCAGTCAGTCAGTCAGTCAGCCAGGACAAGCTACTTTATATATATAGATATACGAATAACTGTGCCAGAATAGGGGGCATGACTGCTGCAAAACATGCTAGATTAGATTATGTAGCCCATTAACTGTAGTACCCGTCATTGAAAGGACAGTCATTTAGCATATGTATCTATACATTTTTGACTACTCCCATATTGTACCCCACATTCTGTACTGACTTGTTGTGACGTGCTCGCTTCCTTGCTCACATTGGCCCTTAGAGTTTCATATTTTTCTTGCATTATTGCTGATCTCAGGTTGCTGTCCACTGACCTCTCACTGCTGGGTTCCGTGGTACAAATCCCGGTGACTCCATGTGATATTTGTGCTGGACAAAACGGAGGCGGAAGAGGTTTTTCTCCGGGTACTCCAATTTTCCCTACCATCTTCCATTCCAGCAAAACTCTCCAGTTGCACTTCATTTCATCTGTCAGTCATTAATCATTGCCTCAGAGGAGTCAGGCTTTGGAAGCCGGCACAATTCCAATCCTCGCCGCTAGATGACGGTTTCATTCATTCCATTCCTGACCAGGTTGAATGACTGAGAACAGGCTGTGGATTTTCATTTCATTGCTGATTGTGATTTGATCTCTTCCCTCCGGTATAAAAGAAAGCTAAATATTGGGTTAATATAAAAAAATACTGGTAGGTGTTAAAAGCCTTTGAAATTTTGCCGGAACTATCTCCATAGCCATTCTCTTTAGAGTCTCTAGAGATAGTTATTGGCTCTTGGGCTTAAGTATTCACACGACTGCCACTGATATTCCCTTTCTTATCAGTTGTAGAGCAAGAATTCGTCATGAGCAATTTTCGTTTAAAATTAACTGTAAGAAAGATACCTCGAGTTTTACGCTTTAGGTCCTTTCTGAAGCACCCCGTCTTGATCGACCTTATTCTAAACTGAAATATTAAGTTTCATTAAAATCGACCCATCCATTTTGCCGTGATGCTGTAACAGCCACAAACAAACATTAAACTGAAACCAATTTCCTTTTTGCTGTGGACACGACCAACACAGATATACCATTATTCTTTTAATTCTGACCGATAAAGCCTTACAGACAAAACTCTTATTTTATATGCAGGATGAATCACCTAAAACTTGCACCCTAAATATTCTGGCTCAGTCCGGTGGCATTTTCAGGTGCTCAAATACGTCAGCCTCTTGTCGGAAGATTTACTGCCACGTAAAAGAACTCCTGTGGGACAAAATTCCGTCACCTCGGCGTCTCCGAACACAGTCAAAGTGTTGTCACATTTCCGCAGAAATGAAGAGCTTTTTTTCAACAATTTCTGCCATATTCCCTCTTTAAAATGACTTCTGGAATTATAATGGTTCCTCCTTGGAATCTCCACGACCGGATGGTATCAGGTTTACAAAAACTCATCTACTTCCTTTTCGTCGTAGGATTACAGTATTGCCCTGGCTGGTAATCCAAATAAAAAAAAATCAATAAGTTGTACATTAGAATTAATATAAGGAAAGATCTTCATTGGGGTAATCACATAAATATGATTGTAAATAAAGGGTACAGATCTCTGCACATGGTTATGAGGGTGTTTTGGGGTTGTAGTAAGGATGTAAAGGAGAGGGCATATAAGTCTCTGGTAAGACCCCAACTAGAGTATGGTTCCAGTGTATGGGACCCTCACCACGATTACCTGATTCAAGGACTGAAAAAAATCCAAGGAAAGCAGCCCGGTTTGTTCTGGGTGATTTCCGACAAAAGAGTAGCGTTGCAAAAATGTTGCAAAGTTTGGGCTGGGAAGAATCGGGAGAAAGAAGACGAGCTGCTCGACCAAGTGATATGCTCCGAGCTGTCAGTGGAGAGATGGCGTGGAATGACATTGGTAGACGAATACGTTTGAGTGGCGTTTATAAAAGTAGGAAAGATCACAATATGAAGATAAAGTTGGAATTCAAGAGGACAAACTGGGGAAAATATTCACTTATAGGGAGGGGAGTTAGGGATTGGAATAACTTACCAAGGGAGACGTTCAATAAATTTCCAATTTTTTGAAATCATTTAGGAAAAGGCTAGGAAAGGAACAGATAGGGAATCTGCCACCTGGGCGACTGCCCTAAATGCAGATCAGTATTGACTGATTGAAGTAAAAATACTTTCTTCTCAGTTTGAATGCAGGCAGTGAACGATTAAGAAAAACCATTCGATGTGGACAGGTGGGATACTGTTCCGCTGCTTTTTTTGTGAAAAAGTCGCGCAATGCAAGTTAGTAAATTCAACACATTTTTATTTACAAGTGGCGATAATAATAAGAATAAGAAGAAGAAGAGACCTGGTACAGGTGTTTTGGAGGTAACGCCGTGTACGCGGCATGCTCTTGAAGTTGGGGCTCTTCCTATGATGAGTTGCGATATTGAAGACAGCACAAATACCTATTCCCCGAGCAAGATGAATTAATCAATGCAGATTAAAATCCCTGACCTGGTCGAAAATTGAACCCAAGACCGCTTGAGCCAAAAGGCCAACATGCTAACCATTTAGCTATGGAACCGAACACGATGACAACTGCAGAAAGAGGCCGCTGGTTTCTTTATGACTCAGATATTCTTCTTCCTCTTCTTCTCCATGTGCCATTTCCTCGCAGAACGTTTACGATCAGTGCCATGATCTGCTGTTCGTTCGTAGCTGTTTTGAATAGAGTAAGCTTCTTCACCCCAAACCACTGGCTCAAGTTGCCGAGCCACGGTGTTCTACTTCGTGTCGGACCGCGTTTTCCATTAATTTTCCCTTGGAGTATTAATTCTAGAAGTTGGTACTCGCTGCTCCGCAGCATATGGCCAAAGTATTCTAGCTTCCTTCTTTTCATGGTACTGAAAATTTCTGGTTCTTTCTTCATACGGTACAAAACCTTTACATTGGTCATTTTAACTGCCCAATGTGTCTTCAGCATCCTTCGGTACGTCCAAATATCAAACTCTTGCAAAGTGACACAGATGGCTAATTATACAGCACGATACCACGCGTGCCCATGTAAGTAGCATGATTCCGTGCAGTTATACTTTGTGAAAGGGAAATCTGAGAACATTTCTGATGGCACAGTTCAGTCCTATTTGAATTCCTATTTCCAATGATATCAAACATTGGAATGTTTCAAAATAATTGTTGATTTAAAAAGTGTCGTACACCAGGTAACGTTCGTATTAACCGTCCTATATCTACCACAAATATACCGTTATTTCTAGCAGTGATAGACACACCATGGATCCGAATTACACTCAGAAGTTCCCATGAAGCAAATTAAGAAACCTCTTTCTTCGATCGCACCACCCTTCAATACTTTATCCCTAAGGGTCATAGAACAACCTCTGTGCTACCACATTCTCGTACTCAGAGAGATCGGACTGTCGATAAAAAAAAATAATTACAAATTCAAATTTTGGGCTCCTTTGTAGTCGTGTTATTTTTGTTGGATTCCTATCATTTTTATGTGGAAGTAGTGCGTCAAACACCTTAAGGACCTTCGCATGTAATATGTCACAACATCAAATAACATTATTATTGGTTTGAAAGTTAGAGGAAAACAACGGGAAACTACCTCACTCCCGGGCCAGCTAATGGTGGAGCTGTTGAGGATTCAACCAGCCTTCCGGCTGAGGGCTAAACATACAATCGCAAAACAAATCGTGTACGGTATCTCAAAATAATTACTAATTTTCTATAGTCTATCGGCCCCTCGTATGTAACTCAAGGCCACCGAATGTCATATTTTCTCTCATTCCCCAAGTGTCCAATCAAGAGGTACCCCATAATTATTTATTCCCTGAGTTAGAAGCCAGAATGTGAGCATATGATTTCGTTGCTCTTAGGTTCGAGTGTGCGTTACCTGATCACTAGGGGCGGATGTTGTTGAAAAGTCACATTGTTTCCCCTTTGCATTAGGACGTTGCTCAGTAGTAACACAAATTCACTCTAATATAACAAACGATAATAACACATTTTATTTTGCATTCTTTTGTATTTCTTTACCAATATGAGTGGCTCAGACAGTTGAGGCGCTGGCTTTCTGACCACAGCTCGGCAGGTTCGGCCCTGGCTCAGCCCGGTGGTATTTGAAGGTGGTCAAATTCGTCAGCCTCTTGTCGGTAAATTTACTGGCACGTAAAATAACTCTTGCGGGACCAAATTCCGGCACCTCGGCGTCTCCGAAAACCATAAAAGGCATTAGCGGGTCGTAACGCAAATAACATTATTATTAAAATGTTCTTTTTTACAACTTGCTTTACGTCGCACCGACATAGATAGATCTTACGGCGATGCTGGGGCAGGAAAGGGCTAGGAGTAGGAAGGAAGTGAACATGGCCTTAATTAAGGTACAGCCCCAGCATTTGCCTGGTGTGAAAATGGGAAACCACGGAAAACCATCTTCAGGGCTGCCGACAGTGGGGTTGGACCCAAATACTGAATACTGGCCGCACTTAAGCGACTGCAGCTATCGAGCTCGGTAAAATGTTTTTATTTATGATTTATGCATGTATTCTTTATTCTCAGACTGATAAAAGTCCACAAGTGACATTAAAAAAATAAATTTTTTTACATATGGTTGAATTTGCTAAAAATCTTTCATGACCAAGAAAACTGACAAGCAGTTGTTGGTGGCTAAGAATTATTGGTAAGGAAAATATTTCTACTTTTGAGTCTTACGTTTCCAAGATATGTGCAGAGTGACAACATTTAATATTTTTCTACGTATGCTTACATTTGGTAAAAATTCTTCATGATCAAGCAAACTGACCAGCAGTTTCTGGTGACTAAGAAAGGGTAAAGAAACGATTTCTACCTATGAGTCTTATGTTTCTAAGATATGTGCGAAACACAATAAAGAACTCTGATAATTTGAAGAAAGTATTCCCTAACGTTGCTCATGCCAAGAAATGCCTTCGTGTCAGCCACTACAGCCAGTAGTGGTGATTGGGGGGAGGGGGGGAGAGGATTGGCGGCAGTACCTACCCCCGCCCCCCTACACACACTTTGTGGAGAAAATATCAAGTTTTTATTCAATTCTAGTCGGCTGAAACTAGGAATTATAGGAATTACTTTAAAGAAAGCAATGTTTACAAGCACTATTGTCTTATCGCCTAATTCTTTCCTTTATTTTATTATTAGCAAAAATACCAGCGAAAATATGCGCAAAATTATGTCCGTCGCGGCTACTTTTAATTGTATATTCACACCATACTCCTCTTTAATTTTTATTTATCCCTAATATTGTTCCTTTGGTGAAAGTTTTATTGTATAGTATTGAATAGAAATCTCAAAAGAAACTATTATTACCGCACGAAAGAATGTCAGTTTTTACCTCTCTGTCGAAATTCACTCAGAGAGCGTCAAAGAACTTACCATTTTGTAGCCCTTTTCTTTCTTTTGGTTTTGATGTATATACCCCGCCCGCTATACCCCACAAACTCGGGTAGTTCTTATTGTCTGTACATTTTCCCCCCTCACTTCTAATTCCCAAACGCCGCTACTACCTACATCAAGGTCAGGAACAAATGGAAATGACAGGTATATAACTTACCGCTTCAGTACTGAATTATTCTCCCACGTAGTTCTGGGCATGAAAAATGCCCTAGGTGAAACCGCCACGAAATGTATTTTTAATTCGGTTTGTGAATGAGTTTGGAAATGAAGTGTTTACAACAATGTTTTATTTTGTAAATTGTGCAGCGTTATAGTGAATGTGGAAAGGAAAATTGTTGTACAACAGCCCATTGAACGAGAAAACATCTGAATGTTGCGACGGGGGCAAAGTGTTAGCAATAAATGAAGCAAAACATTATGTCCATATTTATATAAGCTTCCAAGTAAATTAGGAGATGATTATTTCTGTAAAATCAGGAGCAGTGCAGTTAATAGAAGAGAGATATATTACTTGTATAACTACTGTTACACAGTATCCAGAATTCAGTTTTGCCAAATATTGTAAAGCCTTTTTTAAAATACTTATTTTGTAGCATTTTCCCATAAATTTAAGGGCATTTTACTGATCATTTTCAGAGAACTTCTAGCCCATCAACATCTGTCAGTACTGATCACACACAGTAGATGATGTTACCATCACCCGATAGCATTGCGCCGTATCGTGGATGCCTCCATAACCACAGAATGCTCACGAGTTCCCTCTCAAGTTAGTCAGCCTAACAATATGCATGGTCTCACACCTGTAATTACACCATTACCTCTTCTGCTGCATTTGCCTTTCAAAATACCTGATACCAGTTTAATGGCTGTATGGTAATTTATAATTGAATGTAACTGGTTAATTCTTTCCCCCCCAGGGAGTGGTTTCAGCAGTTTTCCATTTGCTCCCTAATACGGAGGCACATCCAAAGCTGATAATTTTAAAAATACTGCCACAGATGTAAGTTTGAACAAGGATTTTTGCATATTAATGTCTATCGTTTTCAGAAGTTATTGTAATTGATTCCCGAGGCTTTTGTGTAAAATATAAATGGAAGGTACAAAGGAAAAGATAATTTAAAAGTTCTGTCCTATTGAAAAGAACAATGAAAGAATTTGAATCAGATTATAAATTATTATTACAGTGTATTTTGAAGAAGTATATACATGCACAGAAAGATATTTTTGCAGAATAAGGAGAAGAAAAAGAAGAAGCTGCGAGATCAAGCTAATAAGTTCAAACGTGCCCTTTAATTGGGCATAATGAAGAAATAATAATAATAATAATAATAATAATAATAATAATAATAATAATAATAATAATAATAATAATAACAATAATTACACTTTCCAAACTAGAGCGGAGCGTAATAGCCCAGTGCGATGTACACTGGATTCTCATCAAGGAGGACCTGGTTCAGTCCATGTGAAATTTGTAAACGAATGGTCGCGATTCAGATTTCATGGAAACCTGGTGGACCAATGGCTAATAATTTTGAGATTAATCAGTTTTGCTTTTTTATGGAGCAAGTATCTCAAATTCTGTGTCAGCCTCCTCTTCTCTCCTTCTGCCGATTTTCCAGCATCCTGATCGGTTCGTGAGAGTGAACTGCGTCACTCCTATGAACCTGTAAATTTTTACGGACGGATGCCCTTTTTGACGTCATCCTTAGGTGGGGAAAAATATTCACTATTGCTTTTTTCGATAATGTTTGATATTGTGGCGAGTAGGGTGTAGTATATGAGGAGTTTTGTATTTGAATAAACACTTACACCAAGTCACTAAGACGGAGCAATGAAGTAGACACGGCTAAAATCCCTAACCCGGTCGGTAATCGAACCGAAGTCCCTGTGAACTGAATACCCCGACCACTGACCTTTCTGCCAAAGCGTCTGACGTCCCAAAATCAATGTACAAGATTTATTTGACTGTGGTTCACGTGGATGATAATTCATCTTCTGAATCAGATTGAGCGTTTAGGCTACTTCTTATACCTAAACGCTGCCCTGGTGACTACACTCATGCTGGCTTCTCTGTGGAGCGCAGAACCAGTGGAAGAAGGCCTTTCTTCCCCTTTCTTTCTCCTAACTTTCTTTGACCTATTCTTCTCTTTATTTACTCTTTTCCCTGCTTCTTTTTACTGTTCACTGCTTCCTGCTAAGGTTATCTATCTTGTGTGCAGAGAGCGACCTTTGGCAAGGTAAGAAGGGAGATCTGATGGACAGGTTCAATACCCCAGCTGACACATATTAATGACCCGGCGTGGCACGATTCATCACTCCCAGCCTGCCCGTCTAGCCGTTCTGTGTACCTACTAAAGATCAAGCACGTTTTCCCTCTATCTAGTGCGATCAATCACTTGTGACTGATAGAAAAGAAAAGCCATTTATTATCCTCCTCGGCTGCAGCCCCCGCACTACCCCACACCGTCCAACTTCTCCTACAAGCGGGGGTGGTCTGGTGGAGTGGAGCATTAGTGGAGGGCCACCCTCTCGCTGTGGGGACAAACCACAGCGAATTCAGCCTTGTGTCGTTCCATTCAATAACAAACCTTTGTGGATAAAGATATCAGACAATTATCTTGTGACAGCCTAATCCTCTACAGCACGCCGAACACCCAGCCAAAGGGGAAGCCCAGTCGTGGAACGGAAGCAATTGCCAGCTGGGTATAAACAACACATGCCTATAATAATGAGTTAAAGCCAAAAAACTTGAGGCACCGTTTTTTTATCCTGAATAGCAATTTCTCCTATACAAGTAGGATATTTTTTATACATTTCTGGAACAGATTTTGATTTAACAAATCATGAATTCTCGTTTGATATTCCCCAACTGACGGGGCATTTTATCTACTTTGAAATCACATTTATATTAATAGTTTTATGCTCTCTTGCATCCCCATTTCTATCTTCGGAATGTATAGTTCTTTGATTTTTATAATCCCATTAATGTTTTGATTCATTGTCTCTACATTGTTTGATGTAACATTAAATCTTTCCAGTCTGTCGAACACACCATTTCAATGTAAATTATAACACTATAACATCCAGTAAAAATGAACACACTGTTATACAAATAATGATATGTTTCGTTCTAGAAGAACATCCTCAGATTGTATTAAATCACTTATACCGTGTACAGATATGTACGGTATTGTTTACGTTGCGTAAACGTGTCAATGATTGAGAGTTTGGTGAAAATATGAACAAGTATCAACAAATAATGATGGTATTAGAATTTAACCGTCACCGTATTGCCCCCATCATGCCGGGCTCAGCTCGCCGGTGAGCGAAAGTCTCAGAGGTAGACCATTCGCTTATCGGCTGTGCAGAAAATTTTAAAGGCAGGAATAGATGAAGGACTAGCGACAAATGAAAATAAACTAAAACAGGTTTATACATTTATTAAAAACTATCACTCTTCCAATAAACAATTAAATTTACAAAATCTGGGACTAATTCTTGAAAATCTCTTCTCCTCGTGCTATCGTCTATAAGGAATTTTGATCAAATTAAAGCTCAACGAATGTTCTTGTCTGTAATAATAATAATAGGGATCATTAATTTACTATAAACTGGATTGAAAATCAAAATACTATCTGGTATCACTCTCTCCAATAATGATAATCAAATTGCTTAAATTAAAATATTCCTTCTGGATCTCACTTAATTCTACAAGAAAATGATCATTTTCTTTCCCTTATTAAAATTATTAAAAAATGTTTAATTCAAGAAATTGCGGTTAATAAGTCTTCCTTAGACTTTCCCTTCATCAATCAATTCATTTTTATAATTATTAAGTGACTGAACGTCTCATAATTAATTCTTATTTGATCTCATATCAACCTAAACGTTACTCGTTGTTATGCAATAAGTGACTGTACAATAACTAAAATTCAGCCTCGTGACATCAATCCACGGACGTTGCCTTCTCTTATTCAATTTATTTTAGTGAATTAGATCCTAATCTGCCTTAAATTATAATAAAATATTCTATTCATAATTCATCAAATCACGGACACGCGAAAATAACGTAAATCGGTCAAAATTTGACGTGCGCAGTGGAGAACTTCATCATAAAACCATTCAAGAAATATTCACAAAACACAGAATATAATCAAATCACACATCACACATCCACGCGTAGGTACACGACAATATTACAATATTATTTACACTAACACTCACCCATTATTGTTAAATTTTGGATTTATTCCAAATTAGGGAAATCATTCTCTAGATGACAATATGATGTATATTCCAGGTATCGATCTAGAACGTGATAGAGTTGAGGTTATCACTTTTATGCAGAAATTAATTATACAACGATGTTCAAGGGAATCCTTTAAACAGAAATCATTCAAAATAAGCAAGTAAAATACCTACAGCACAGGTCAAAATATTAGAATACGCGCTTACGGTACATGAGTTGCGGCATTATTCTTATTCTCTACTATATCGTTGCTCTCGATTAATCTGCACTCAAGCTCGAAGAAATCATGTCCAGTGACACATTTCTTCCAAAATGACTCTAATGGATGCATAGATTATCACACAATATATAATGTCCATCTGCAAGTCATAATCAAATTAATAGCACAGTAAAATATACGTATAATTTATCATTACTCCGTCCGGAGGATGCCATGTTCCAGGCCTACTTTACATAAAGTGAGCACACGATAATTCTTTGCAAGAACAACCCAACATTAAACCCATGACCTTCTTCAAATTTTAGCCCGTAATTAGGTTTAATTATTTTTACTCATTATTATTATATTTATTGACCGTGCCTAATCACACTTGCAGAGCTATCGTACGAAATTATTCAGATGAGTCTAAACGAACTAAAGTCCACAGAAATGTCGTATAATCGTAGAATGAAATTTGACACTTAGAAAAACACTAGAACACTGTCCTAATCTGTCTCAATTAATTTTCAAACTATTTCAAAATCATTCAAGATTAACGCGGGGGTTATTTACTTTTATTTCTCCTGCCGTCTTAAATTTTTAGGACAGTTGAGGTCTCTCTCGATGACATTCACTCTTATCTCTAACTAATAGAACCGAATACACATTCATTCCAGAGCACAAACTACCTCCCACCGAGGAAAGAAGAATGAAAAGTCAAACTACTGCTAAACTAATAGAAAATCTAAATGAATAAGGTAAGGCTACGTTTTACAGACATTTTACAGAAAGATAGAAAGATGAATTCTTAAAGAATACTCATGTGGCTGGTGTTAACTGGATTCTGGCTGATGACCTAGTACGTGGTCACATCACCTTCCATCGAACAAAGTCTTGCCCATGTCCGACGCCTTACATAATTAGTGACTCATGGAGGAGATGAAGGTGCACAGGAAACAGTAGCATTCATCTCGGAAAGGGATAGCCATCTTGAAGCGAGCTCGAACCAACGACCTTCCTTCTTCTGAGTTCTCGTAGAAAAGCTGAAACTAATAAAAGTCTTAGCAATAGTCCAGGATACACACGCGATGTTTAATAATTTGGAGATGGACACTTATCTTCAGTCATAAATAAATCGTAGAGAAGTTTTTCCAATGCCTGAATTGCAGTTTGTCCAGTCCTCAGTGCCTTCTCTAATGCAAAGTCTCCCAGTAAAGCAAACGACGTCCAGTCTCGACCGTAGCTGCATTCAGAGTAACGCTCAAATCAAGTGTTTAGAAGTAAAAACCCTCTATAAAATTTCCTTTGGAATTACCATAAATTCACTGTCTTAAGACGGAGGTGTGCCTCTTGATTATATCTGATTGGTGGATCTGTTGCATTCCTGTGAAGGTTGTCATTTTTATTGGCTGCCCTAGTTTCACGTCACACGACCTTGCAATTATTGATCGATTATAATCACGCTGCCCGCCCGATCACGTGGTACACACACACATGTGTCTGAAGGATACCTAACAGGAATTTCACCCTGCTTCCTCGTTCTCTTGGTAGGTTGG
Source organism: Anabrus simplex (assembly GCF_040414725.1). Lineage (NCBI taxonomy): Eukaryota > Metazoa > Arthropoda > Insecta > Orthoptera > Tettigoniidae > Anabrus > Anabrus simplex. Next base: position 1,669,994,993 of record NC_090265.1, read on the forward strand.
GAAAACCGGTTCACAGGCGGCTTGTTCACGCTAGCACGGGAGTGTAAAATCTCACCCTCCTGGCGATCGAAATAATGTTTCAACTCACTGATGAAATAAATCATTCTCTCTTAATAAATTATTTCCACTTTTGAAGGGGACAGTATTAACATAATGAAATACTTGTGTACTTATCTAGTCTGCCGTTGTTTACAAATTCTGTTTCAGGACTGCATTGTTTTGAGTATTTATCAGAATATGTTTAATATTCTCCTATAAGGGGGGGGGGGGGAGGTGGAAATTATCTTATATCGAATGTTTTACCTTTGTTCACTGTGGTTAAATTTTGTCCGTATGTCAATCCAGGCTCATATAATAAATATAATAAATATGATAATAGGTGAGTGAATTTCGTATCCGGGAGATAGTGGGTTCCAACTCCACTGTCGGCGGCCTTGAAGATTGTTTTCCGTGGTTTCCCATTTTCACACCAGGAAAATGCGGGGGATGTACCTTAATTAAGACCACGGCCGCTTCCTTCCCACTCCTAGGCCTTTCCTGCCCCTCATCGCCATAAGACCTATCTGTGTCGGTGCGACGTAAAGCAAATAGCAAAAATAAAGTGAGCGAATTGGCTACGTGGTGCTTGTTGAGTGTCTGTAAGCTTGTATTGGAGGTTCGAACTTTACCTCGGTAGCCCTGGAGATTTTCTCCGTGGCTTTGCATTTTCACACCAGGAAGGACTGTATCATAACGAAGGCCATCGCCATTGTGTTACCTCACTAATCCTAATCTTCTTCCTATCCCACTGTCATCGAAAATACGTGCAAGTATGACGTTGTACCGCTGTTACAGAAAAAAGTCCACACTTCCTTCAGGTATGCAACTCAACGTTGAAAACATCCTAGGGATGTGAGCTACTAATTTTAGGTAAATAAAGTACAATAAATTATAAGAATATTTTTTATTTATTCCTAAAAATTAAAATCCTTTTCTTCATCGTCGTTATGCGGTCGATTGGATTAGTAGTTTAGCTTTTCTTATCACTACGAGCGCTAATGTGATTCAATGCAGAGTTTCAGTTATGCCCTTATTCGGTGTGGACACTTTCCTAAAATAAAAATAAAACATTCTGTGAGTATTAAACCAAAGAACACATTACAGAAATAATTATGTAAATAAGTTAATTTGCCTAAGATTAAAAAAAAGGAAATGAATAAAGAATCAAGCGATTTTAGGCTATTTTTCTGGAACTGCATTTAGGCCGGAAGTGCTTTCTGATTTTTTTTAAACTTTGATAGAGCTATCCATGACTTACAATTTGAAACATTCCCGGGCCCTTTAGCCATTCAAATTTCGGCACAATTGAGCATTTTTTTAATCAATTTTACGTTTTTAGTAGTACGGTGACCCCTACTTTGTCTGCTACGAAATATTTTCAACATTAAAAATATAAGTGTCCGCCTCTGTGGTGTAGTGATTAGTGTGATTAGCTGCCACCCCCGGAGGTCCGTGTTCGATTCCCGGCTCTACCACGAAATTTGAAAAGTGGTATGAGGGCTGGAACGGGGTCCACTCAGCCTCGGGAGGTCAACTGAGTAGAGGTGGGTTCGATTCCCACCTCAGCCATCCTCGAAGTGGTTTTCCGTGGTTTCCCACTTCTCCTCGAGGCAAATGCCGGGATGGTACCTAACTTACGGCCACGGCCGCTTCCTTCCCTTTTCCTTGTCTATCCCTTCCAATCTTCCCATCCCCTACCAAGGCCCCTGTTCAGATTAGCAGGTGAGGCCGCCTGGGCGAGTTACTGGTCATTCTCCCCAGTTGTATTCCCCGACCCAGAGTCTGAAGCTCCAGGACACTGCTCTGGAGGGTAAGCAGATTAAGAAAGAAGAAGAAAGAAAGAAAGAAAAATATAAGATATATTTGCTCGACTTCTTGGCTGAATGGTCAGCGTCGAGGTCATCGGTTCAGAGAGTCCCGGGTTCGATTCCCGGCCAGGTCTTGGATTTTAATGGCGTCAGGTTAATTATTCTGACTCGGAGAATGGGCGTTTTATTTTTGTCGTACCAGTTTCCCGCCACCCTCCTAATCACTAAAGAATCACGCAATAGTGATTACATCCCTCCACATAGGGTTGGCGCCAACGGCCGTAGCCGTGTTGAAACACCGGATCCCGGGAGATCTCCGAAGTTAAGCAACATTGGGCGTGGTCAGGGTTTGGATGGGTTGCCACGCGCTGTTGGTGAGGGTTAAGGGAATGGAGGAGTGGAAATGAACTGGCCACCCTACCGTACGTAACCTCCGGCTCAGGCACACCTCTGCGGAGGTTCGGACTTGCCATCAAGCAGAATACACCCTTACCTTACCTACAGACAGTTAGCGTCAAAAAAGGAGTCCAGTCGTAAAACTGGGCTGAATCCACACAAAGTGCTGACCCCAGGTAACCGGGAAAAGGTCAGAAGTTGAAAAAAAGTAGAATATGAAACTCTTCTACTGATGAGGTGAAAAGAAGAAATAAAACAACAAGAAATAATCTTTTTGACAAATGATATCGGTGATCAATCATGATGACCTGGTAAGCAACCAGATCATTTCCTTTTCAAAAGCATTCACTGCTCAATGAATGTGATATACATAAGGCTGGAGCCGTAAAATCTGTGAAGGAAGTAATTTTATATCGTGCAACGTGATGTGCGCTTCTGGGTATTTCGTTTTGCGAGGAATTGCTTGATACTTCCATTGTGTGTAAAGTGTCGGAGACTGCTTGATGTACAAGACTTTGAACCACGGCCTCCTCTCTCCCATAACAAGTCCAGTCCAGGTTTGGAGTTGTGCAAGAAGCTCGCGGTACTATTCCTTCGAGACGTGGCAGGAGTCACAAGTGGACTATTTTTCAGCTGGAATTACGACAGAAGTTGCCATTTCTTTTTTAAAGTCATTCTTTTATAAAAGCACGCAAATCCATCTTAGTCTTGTACATCGTGTTCTCCATTTGATTTCCAGTTTGACAGACATAATTACTATACTTTGTCGGACGCTAATGATGGATTTTTCATGTGACAGTTTGAAGTATAGATCTTATAGCCAAGTTATCTTCTTAATATTATTACTATTGTTCTTTACCTTTTCTACTATGTATTGGAGTCGGTACTTGATGTGGAGTTGTCGCAGTTTACCGATATGATAACCTTCCTTACGCCACACCTGTTTAAAGAGAATTATTCACATTCACGTGTTTCTATAGTGGTTAGTAGTGTGATGTGTTGCATCTTTATTTAGTACTAGCAAATGTACCCGTGCTTCGCTACGGTATTCTGCACTGTATACGAATATTGAAGTAAATACTGTACATGCAGTAAATAGCATGTCTCTTAGCGTTATCCGAGAAACAGCATGGAGAGGTCCCCATACGTTGTTTCCAATGTAAAGTGCTTGTTACAAATTTGTGATGATAACGACAGGCTCACTTGCCTACTGCCATTCACAATCGAGTTGGGAAGTTCACATTATAATTGCAGGCCCCATTGCCTACTGCGCGGTCACAATCGATTTGGGGAGTTTCCGTTACAATGGCAGTCTCCCTTTCCTACTTCCAGACATATAACAAAATGAGGAGTTTTTATTATAATGGCAGGAAACTTCCCTACAAACAGTCAAAATTGAGTTGAACAGTTATCATTATAATGAGAGGCCCCTTTTCCAACTGCCAGCCAGCTTACTGCCAGTCACACCAAGTTGGTGAGTTTCCATCAAAATAGCAGGCCAGTATGCCTAATGCCAGTCATATTTTAGATGGGTACATCTGTTTATAACTGCGGGAACGCTTGCCTACAGCTAAACACAATCGGGTAAGGGGAGTTTTGAACAAAACAACATGCTCCCTTGCCTTCTGCAAGTCAAATCGAGAAGTGAATTATCCATTACAATGGTAGGCCTGCCTTATTAATGCCAGTTACACAGGAATTGGAGAAGGACCCCATTCCTACTGCCAGTCAAACTCGGTGTGGGGAGTACTGATTACAATAGCAGACACACCCCTTCTCGATCGCTACAAGACGACATCAGTGAATATTTATAGATCGACATACGAAAGTATATGCATGCTTAAAATATTGCAGACCTTCATTTACAGATTGACTGCTGCAAAACGGACGTCATATCGACAAAAGATTCTATCATAAGACGTCAAATTTAGCAGCCTAAATGGTTGGTCGTATGATATCTGATCTATTCATGGGTCCGACTGAGTTAGAAACGTTGAATAGGGTAAAATGTTTGTAAGATTATCTCACATTGCATTACTTTTCAGATAATTATGTGACAGCTACATACATAGCATTTGGCTCACATATGGCTACTGGGTGGGCCAATTTTCGTGAAGAGCTTGATGATTCTATCTTTCTTATAAGTGACTGAAAGTATGAATTATGCATGTGAAAAGTCCAAATTTACTTCACGTCGAGAAATACACAAAAATCAAACGTAAAAGGGATACAGATACAACAAAAAGTCATAAGACCAAGGTTGTAGATCACTCCAAATTGAATGGAGATTGTGCATTCCCTTATGTGATAGGACTTCGCGAAGATCTACACCATCATTAAAATTGCCTCCATATTTCCATATTCTTCGGGGAAAAAGTGAAAAATTTAAAGCTCTTGGAAATGTTCTGTCCATTACAGGCTAAAACGTATAATTTTGCCAAATTTCTTTTTTTTTTTTTTTTTTTTTTTTTGTTCGTATGGCAGATTATGCCGCAATGTGGATTTTGGGCGAGGAGGGTTAAAATTAGGACTTTCAGGAAACTAAATGAAAAAATTATGCAGATGGTTGTTATTATTACCCCTTAAAAGCGTAGCTGTGCGAAAATTTCACCAAAAGAGTCAATGTACAGGCACACAGTCGTTAGGATTTTACTTACGTAGATAGCCTAGCAAGATATCCGTGCTTTGCTACGGTATTATACTGAAATTTATAATTGAATGCTTATTGTTTTATATAAAATCCGCCGAAATTCGCGATCTGACTCGTTTTCTGAGAGAATCCGCCAAAATTCGCGATCTAACTCGTTTTCTAATAGATTACGGCAAGTTTCCTCACATTTTTCACTCTTTCTTTCCGGCAATCGATTTCGTACTTCCAGGGCTAGGTCCAGGTATTCCACCCGGTCAGTTGGGTCCCTAAATCTTTGCCATCTTTTCCTGTAAGCATTTTTAATATGGATCAAATTCTTCGGGAGATACTGCGTGGTGTCGTTTTGGGTGCCTTGGCGATACTGAAGCCGCGGCCAGACTGCATTCTTAGTCATTACCCGTCCAGGACCCTTTTCCAGCGAGGTCCGCACATTTGACGACGGTCCAGAACATTATTATTATTATTATTATTATTAGATGTTCTGGACCCCACAGCAAGATGCAAGACCGCTACTTGGCGGTAAATTACATCTGCTGCCATTGTCGTTGTTGTCAATTTGACCAGCACCATTGCCGCGCGTAAGCAAGTGTGCGGGATTTCTGCCGATACGAATGACATATTTCCGTGCATTATTGACCTTATTATAGAGGTTAACAATTAGACGGCCAATCTCATTCCTATTGTTTATTTCAAATGTGTTTAAATTTTTATTTATATGCCAGGAGATTCTACTGTAATCTAAGAACGTTCTCGAAGGAAAAGATGGCTGTTGAAATCGAACCCAGCAAAGATTAAAAATGATCGGTTTATGATCAGAATAAGTACATCGAAAATCTACAGCCTGTTTCCAGTCATTCGACAGAGTCAGGAATGGAATGAATAAAGCCCCATCTAGCGGCGACAATAGGAATTGTGCCGGCTGCCGAACTACTCCTCTGGAGCAATGATCGATGAATGACAAATGAAATGAAATATTGGACAGTGTTGCTGGAATGAAAGATGACAGGGAAAACCAGAGTATCCGGAGAAAAACAGTCCCGCCTCCGTTTTGTCCAGCACGAATGTCACGTGGAGTTACCGGGATTTGAACAACGGAACCCAGCTGTGAGAGGCCGGCGCGCTGCCGCCTGAGCAACGGAGGCTCCTTATAAGTACATTGCGAACAGTAAAATAAATTGGTCTCACCTCCTTTTACACCCCACCACCGTTAAGTTTATATCCCCCCCCCCAAAAAAAAATTAAAAGAAGGCGTGTTTAAAGGAAATTCCAAACACAAATGTTCACGTCTAATACCTTCAGTTTTGAGATATAAGTATCCCCATAAAAATAATTCATTTTTCTCACTTCCTTTCACACTCCCCCCCACCCCCAGTGAAATTTCCGGCAAAAATTACTTGTTTCTTTTATAGTAAAGGATCTTCTAAATACCAATTACCACGATTCGAACTTCTTCAGTTTTTGATTTATGTGTCCTCGTGAAAGGAATTCAACTCCTTTTCACTCCCGCCCCGCAAGATGGTCCCGCCCCTCCCCACCCCCTACAAAAACGCGTTTTTCTTTGTTTGTAAAGGAAATCCAAATACCAATTTTCACGTCTGTAACAACTTTATTTTTATTAGATGTATGTATTCTCATACAATTAAGTCATTTAATTTTTCAATTCTTTCACCCGCACCCCTTCATTGGATTTTCCGAAAATACGTGTTTCTTTACATTTAAAGCATATTCCAAATATCAAATTTCACGTCTGTAACAGCTTCATTTTTGCGATATCAGTAGCCTAATTAAAAGAAGTCAACACCATTTTCAGTCACTTTAACGCCCCCTCAATCCAAGTGGTATTTCCGAAAACTAAAAATACACATTTCTTTATTTTTAATAGATAAAAATACCATTTTTCACTTCTGTAACATGTTAAGTTTTTTGTTTTATTCTGTAGAAATTCTCATTTTAAAATTTCACCCCTTTTTTCCCTTAAGGGGAGTTTCCAAAAACAAATCACCTATGTTTCTTTACATTTACGGGAAATTCCAAATACCCACTTTTTACGTCTGTAACATTTTACGTTTCTCAGATATTCTGTAGATATAGTCTTTCCAAAAATTCACCCCAAATTGTCTCTCCTATTTAACCGCCATTTATTGGATTTTCAAAAAAAAAAGTGTTTCTTTAGTTTTAAAGGAGATCCCATATACAAATCTTCAGTTCTTTATTATCTTCACTTTCTGAGATATGTATCCTCATTAAAGGCATTCAACCCTTTTACACCCCTCCTATTGGGATTTACAGAAAACAAAAAATACGTGTTCCTTTATTTTTAAAGGAGGTTCTAAATACAAATTTTTACATCTATAAACTTTAAACGTTTTGAGATATAAATACACTCATTTTTAAAATTAACCCCCTTTTCTCCCCCCTCCCATTAATTGGATTATCCAAAAACAAAAAATACATGTTTATTTATTATGAAAGGAGATCCCAAACACCAATTTTCAGGTATGTAATATCTTCAGGTTCTGAAATATAAGTAGCCACAATAAAGGCATTCAACCCATTTTTCACCCTTTTCCTCCCTTCCTATTGGAATTTTCCGAACACAAAAAGATACGTGTTTCTTTATTTTTAAAGGAGATTCTAAATACCAAATTTTACATCTATAAACTTTAAAAGTTTTGAGATATAGATACACTCGTCTTAAAAATACAACCCCCTCTTTTCACCCCCCCATTAATTGGACTTTCCAGAAACAAAAAAATATCTGTATCTTTATTTTTAAAAGAGATCAAAAGTACCAATTTTCAGGTCTGTAATATCTTCATTTTCTGAGATATAAGTATCCTTATTAAAGGCATTCAAATTTTTTCACCCCTTTTCACCCCTCCTATTGGGATTATACGAAAACAAAAAATACGTGTTTCTTTATTTTTAATGAAGATTCTAAATACCAAGTTTTACATCTGTAAACTTTAAAAGTTTTGAGATATAGATGCACTCATTTTAAAAATTAACCACCGGGCGAGTTGGCCGTGCGCGTAGAGGCGCGCGGTTGTGAGCTTGCATCCGGGAGATAGTAGGTTCGAATCCCACTATCGGCAGCCCTGAAAATGGTTTTCCGTGGTTTCCCATTTTCACACCAGGCAAATGCTGGGGCTGTACCTTAATTAAGGCCACGGCCGCTTCTTTCCAACTCCTAGGTCTTTCCTATCCCATCGTCGCCATAAGACCTATCTGTGTCGGCGCGACGTAAAGCCCCTAGCAAAAAAAAAAATTAACCCCCCCTTTTCACCCTCCCATTAATTGGATTTTCCAAAAACAAAAAAATACATGTTTCTTTATTTTTAAAAGAGATCAAAAGTACCAATTTTCAGGTCTGTAATATCTTCAGTTTCTGAGATATAAGCACCGGTATCCTGATAAAAGGCATTCAATCCCTTTTTCACTGTTTTTCACCCCTCCTATTGGGATTTTCTGAAAACAAAAAATACGTATTTCCTTATTTTTAAAGAAGATTCTAAATACTAATTTTTACATCTGTAAACTTTTTAAGTTTTGAGATATAGATACACTCATTTAAAATTTCGACCCCCTTTTCTCCCCCTTAGCGAAGGAATATCCAAAAATCCTCTCTTAGCGAGCATCTACATCTTAATATGAATATATTCCCAAAATTTCATTTCTTTATGTCCAGTAGTTTTGGCTCGGCGATGATGAATCAGTCAGTCAGTCAGTCAGGAAAAGTTACTTTATATATATAGATAAGGAATCTGCTCCACGTACAACACCTTTTGGTCTATGTCTGCTGGACTTACCCTGCAAAACCGACCATTCATTATATCTCCCTTATTAATCTTTCTGTCGAAAAAATACACATGAAAAAGTTTTAGAAATGGATTTCTAACAAATTTGATCGATTTCCAGTCAGGTTGGTCATGTATTCTGTATATTGTGCAAGAGTAAATTCACCACTTCGGTTCCCCATAAACCGCCAGTCCATTCCAGGAACAAGAAATGTTATTGACCTTTAAAATCTACCTTTGGAAAGGTGGATGCTAAATATAAAGATTGGTTCAAATATCTTAAATAGTTTTCAAGTTGTAAGAAATACGCTGAACACGCGCCCGTTCTTAAGTTAAGTCCGGTTAATGTTATCTCCATTATAAATCCTCTTACAGAAATGATGCACATGAGAAAAAAGGTTTAAAAATTAATTTCCATTAAGGCAGGTAGATTTCTATTAAGTTTGGTTGTGTATATTTTGTGGGAGTGTAAAATCACGGTTTCGGTTTCGTATAAACCCTCCAGTCATTTCATGGATTTAGAAACAATATTTGCCCTGAAACCTACCCAAGGACAGGTGGATTCTAAATATCAAGTTTGGTGGAAATATATCCAGTAGTTTCCAAGTTATAGACAAACAGACAGACAGACAAACAGAAAAACAGACACCAAAGCTAAAAATATGCAGATGGTCATTATTACACCTGAAAAGGGATAACTGTACAGATATATCGCCAAAATAGTCAATGTACAGACACACTCTAGAAGTGCAGACCTTTATTTCGAGAGTTACTGCTTTGAAACTCTGCGACATATCTGCAAACGGACCTCACCATCAGACGCCTCTTTCAATGTTCTACATGGTAGGTCCCATGACATCTTCTCGTATCTCCTATATTTATGGTTTAGATTGAGTTAGAATCATTGGGTGTGAAATTTTGTACAGTTTTCGCATACAACTTTATATTTGTGATACTCATGTGACAGATAGAATCATAAAATTTGGCTATCACAATGCCACTGGTCATGCTAATGTGCGTGCCGAATGTCATGATTATATCTTTCCTTTAAGTGTACCAAATTAATGTTAACATATACGTGTGAAAGTACAAATTTAACTTGAAATCGAGAAATACAGCTCTATTTAACGTATAAGGAATAGAAATACGATAAAAAGTCATAGGACCAAAGTTGTAGATCTCTCCAAAATGAAACGCGATAGTGCTTTCTGATTTGTGATAAGACTTACAGATTAGCCACCAATTATCCCGAAACGAAGGTGTGCACCGTCGTTAGAATTACATCCATATTTCTATATTTTCGGGAGCCGTAAGTTATACATTTGCATAGCTTAGAATATTTCCTCAAAGGAAAGAGTGTCAAGCTTTCGGGATTAGCACTCGCACACATGCGGTTAATTAAGGAAGAAAATAATTCGGTTAGGAAAGTTGAAATTAATAGAAAATGGATTAAAAACTGAGGACAGCCGGATGACGACAAAAATGTAAATACCAAGTGAATGTATTGGAAAATCAAATGCCCCTCAATAAATTATGCTGGTGTGAGTTATGGATATAAGAAAGAGGTAACAGAACAGAAATTTAGGCGCAGGCATTCTTAGGTCAACAGATAAGATGGCCACTGGTGTTATTACATAAGCTATTCGAGGACGGTTATAAACTCCAACGATATTCCGCCAATATCCCGCAGAATGACCGATTGACGCCCTCTCTTGACTTCTACCCAAGGAACAACCATGAATTTAAAGGTATGATGAGGAAAATGGCAATACGTTACTTCCCTGCTGGCAAGACGTCATTTGAATAGTAAGGTAAATTATGAACATAACCAAAGTTGTTTATAATGAAGAGACGTTTCACATACGGTCCACGGAGTTTACAGTAAATCAATAGTATAAGAGAAAATGGAGAAAAACCGTTCTGGTTTTCCTATAAACCCCCGTCTAATCAAAGATTTTAAAATGAAATGCATATAGAAACCTTCCCCGGGGCGAATATACTCCAAATATGAAGTTTAGTTGAGATCTATCCAGCCGTTTTGCCGTGATCGTGGAACAAACAAACAAACAAACAAACAAACAGACAGACACAAACGTAAAAACCACCGATTCGGTCTTGAGTTGACCTAAAACGGATAAATGTCTGAAAAATTGGCAAAACAAACGAAATTACAGACAGCGGACCCCCTACAACTTTATTTATAAGATTAGATCCAGGTGCGAAGTCCGACTCGTTGGCTGAATGGTTAGCGTACTGGCCTTCGGTTCAGAGGGACCGGGTTCGATTCTCGGCCGAGTCGGGGATTTTAATCGCTTCTGATTAATTCTCCTGGCTCGGGGACTGTGTGTATGTTTCCGACCCAACATTCTCCTCATCATATTCAGACAACATCCTTTCTTATAGGGTTGGCGTCAGGAAGGGTATCCGGCTGTAAAACAGGGCCAAATCCACATGTGGAACGCAGTTCGCACCCTCGACCACACATATGTGGGAAAAAGTGATAGCAAAAGTAGTCAGATACAGGTACGAAGTGCTCTGTTTTATTACACTGACTGTACAACAATATAACATATTAACAGCAAGGAAACAAACAATAAAATTTAACAATAAAGCGACTTTAACAAATTATTTAGGAATGAAATAGAACGGAATGGAATAGAATTGAATAGAATACTGCCATCCCCTAGTTCAGGATCACCAGAAACTAAGGATAGAGTAATCATTCAGGTCCTGATGTTAAGGAAAAGGTTTTTTTTACAAATTGCTTTACGTCACACCGACACAAAAACCACAGACAGGGCCGCCGACGGTGGGGGTCGAACCAACTAAATCTAGATATAGAAAGACTACATCAATATACACTAAGACATAATTTACTATTAAATGAAAACAAAACCTTAGCTATTTTTCTAGGATATCGAAGAAACTTATCAAATCTTTTCTTAATTGTTAACGGTTCTGTAGTCAAGTATCAGGAATGTGTTAAGAATTTAGGTATTCTAATGGATAACACTCTGTCCTGGACCTGTCATGCCAAGCACTTGGTCAAGAAAGTGTCTGGCATATTGCATCAGTTTCGACGAAACTTGCCGTATCTTCCTTTCTCGGTGAGAAAGATGTTGATCCAAACTATGGTATTTCCTATTTTAGATTACGGCGCTGTAATTTACAGCGATATCGCCGAGAAATATAATAGCAAACTCCAGCGTATTCAGAATGCCTGTGTTCGATTCGTCTTCAACATTCGTAAAGACTGTCACGTAACATCTTACTACAAAGCCGCAGAGTGGTTGAAACTCAGGGATAGACGATCATACTCAGCTGCTTGTTTACTCCTGAGAATATTAAAATCTAATGCTCCCTCATATTTGACCAAGTCCTTTGTTCAGATGAGTCAAGTGCATGATCGGTACAATAGGTTTACAGCTAACACCCTTCAGGTTCCACAGCATCGTACGGTAAAGTGCAGTAAGTCGTTCATTGTCACTGCCTCTCAATTATACAACGATCTTAAACTATATACAATTCAGCAAAGTAGTGTGGGAACTCAGAAAAAAATCTCTTAAATACCGCTACCTTTCCACTTATTAAGCCATGTAAATGAATTTTTCACCAAATTAATAAAATAGTACGAAATATCATAACCCCCTAGATACATTTTAGATGCTCAGTTTTACTCTCAGTTCATCCTCGGCTTTAAAATTCTTAGGTTTCTCATTCGTCTTCTGTTCCTTGTTAGTTTAGTGTATGTTTATGAAATGTTAAAAGTAATATTTTAATCCCCTAGATGTTTAGTTTTTAATCTTACTCTTATATCCTCAGTAGGAAAATGTATCTTACGCTTTTTATGTATTGTTTTATTAGATTTTGTATGTTAAAGTGGCAGTTAGTTACAGCCAAGGGGACCTCTGGTCCTACTTGTAATTAACTTTAAATAAATATTCTATTCTATTCTATCTCCCGAATACTGGAAACTAGCCAAACTTACGCGGCTGCAGCTCTCGAGCTCGGTCAAGTCATATTTCATTCCTGTGGTCATTTTACCCTAAATCTGAAAAAAAAAAATGTGGATGATTGGACCCTGACCCGCTTTAAAGGAATTTTATGTTGCACATAAATGCATTTTCTTTTGCTTTGGTCATACTGAACCGATGACCTTTGTGCCCTAAGAATTTTAAGTATGAAAGTTACTACATGAGGCCCCATGTCAATTGTGATGAGGTGCTTGAACATTTCTTGATATCACGTAAATGACACGTGGCAAGGAGGAGTCTACCTTCATTCCCACGCGATGATACGTGGCGTCATCCGCACGGGTCGAATGTGGAAGGATACAGAAGAAAGTTTATGTTGAATAAAAATATTTAAATGAAAAAATTAGTGGTGAACGCAGTATAATGAGGGTCTTGTATTTATCTATAAGACAATTGGTCTTTAGTAAGACGGATTTGCGACTGCTAAGCCATTTCTGTGGATTATTTAAGATGGACGCGCGTGTATAGTTTACCCACGCTAAGTCGACGCAAATTAGTGCCTATCAAATTAGGTCATTTAACCAGTTAATTTAATAAGAATAAATGTTAAAGGTTCAGGAACAATACCACTAGCAACGTAGCAAGTATGTGGTTACATCAAAAACTCTTTGGTACTGTACCTGTCCAAGGCTTCGGTACATAAACGAGTTACCGTGGTTCATAAGTATGATATTAGAAAGGAGCACCTCCGACGAGCTTCGAACTCAGCCCGGTTATCGAAGCCTCACCTTCCCCTACTAGAATGATTCACTAGCTGAGTCGGTATTGCATTTTGGGTCTGACTGGTGCGTCCGATGGGGATATAATTTTCTAATAATCTCTATAGTAGGGGAATGTTAATTATGAGAGGAACACTATTTCATTACTAATGAGAAGAGTAACAATATCTTGTATAACAATTTTACTATACTAGTGAAACACATCTTATTAACATGGATATGCCATACAACGCAAATATTATTTAAATGTTTGTTAGTATGTTTGTTAGTCTCTCTCTACACCTTATTCGACGCTAAATTATTTCAAAATCAGAGAAGCCTTTCTTCCTGAATTATTTACATTATTTTAGAGAGGCGTTTCCTCTCGAATCATTTACACTTATCACTTTGCGCACACGTTTAATTAGTATGGACATACCCTGCTGGAATTCTTTTTACCTGTTGAGAATTAATGTATTCAAACTGTATCAAGTTACGATATAATATGATCGGATGAACTGAAGTAGGCGTATGTTACTTATGTATACATTCCCAAATCTTTGAATGTCGTATCACAACACTTCCCTAAAGTAATTGTTACCGTGTTTTACTTGATCAGCAGAGGTGAAAGAAGGTGCGGGCTGAAATAGGTCTCAACTACAAAATTAAAGTTAATTAAAAACTTTAACAAAGGTTATATTTTCTTTTCAAAATCAACAAATAACAGAGTATAACAGGTACCGAGTAGCAGATCAACAAATTAACAAATTACAGTTCGTTACAAGATTTGGGCTTCGAGCCCCAAGATAATTTCTGAGCTCTCAGCTCACCACCACAATTGCTAAAGGGCAGAAAACCCCAAAATGCATGGAGCCCTTGCTCCCAACTTTTAACTCAAGCCTCCCAGAGGCACCTTTCACACACAAGAAAGAGCAGATGCGCTCTCCCTGGTAAAAACGTATGAGCCATCTATCTCCGGAGGGATAGATGGTAAGTGAGATACCGATACCGGTGCGCTTTAGCGCTCCTCTGTCGGTCATTATGTGAGATAATTAATTTTGTGGGTTTAATGTAATAGTGGTGAGTTGATTAATAGATTAAGAATAGTTTGCGGTGAATGCGTTTGAGGAGTGTTTTATTAAAATCAGTTGATGTGTGTGAGGCGGTCACCCATCCAGTGGGTGACCATGCCCGATGTTGCTTAACTATGTGAGTTAATTGTGCGAGTTTAATATACTAATTTTGCGAGTATAATATAATTATAGTGAGTTAATTTGTGTTAATTGTTATTTTTGCGGTGTGAAACGTTATTTTATGAATAATTTCCAGTGAAATGTACTTTATTCTCCCGGGTTTGGTGGCATAGGTATTTTATTGTGATACGTCATATGGCTGGATTTAGCCGTGCCCGGTTTGCTTTCGGAATTGCAAAGGCTATGGCGTATAGGTTTCGCTAATTTATCCGAGATAAATTTAGTAGCAGATGTTATGTAATCTGGCGAAAGCATCGTTATTGGCAGCATATGTATGTGCACCGCCTCGTCTCCTGCGACCAGTGCTTCATCTTGTGCTAATAAGGTTTGTGATGTTATGGCCAGTATTGGCGCAAAAGGAAGTGAGGACTTGGTGTTTCTTGGAGGGTGGGGGTTGTATCTTGGTGGAGTGGTGATTGATACTTGGTTGGGGGGTTACAGGGACCTCAGCTACTCAATCCACCGAGGGAGCCCTGTAGAGGGTTAACTTGGCTATTGGGGAGGGTAATGAGTAGGTGTAATAGGGTGTTTTGAGCTTGGTTATTTAGGGGTGGGATAGGTGCGTGAAAACTTGGCTGGGGATTGGAGTTGGGATTCTTTCTGAGCAAGTTATTCTGTTGTGCCTTGGTTTTTGCTATAACTGCCTTTTTAAAGTATGGGCATCCAGGGAACGAGGCCGCGTGTCCGCCCTGGCAGTTGGCGCACTTCGCCTGGTGCTTCGGTACCTTGCATTCGATGTGGCGGTGGGGGCCGCCGCACCTATTACAGCGGGTAGAATTACGACAACTTGCAGCGTGGTGGTTTAATTTATGGCAGTTATAGCGGAGGATTGTTAGGGAAGGGTGTGGGGCTGGTTGATTTCTTCTTGACGTAGCTGGTGAGAATTGTTGCGAGCTGGAGTTTCCTGCTTTTCTGGCGGAGTTTCTTCTTGTGGTGGTTGTTCGGTTTGAGTGGGAGTGGTATTGGGTTGACATATTGCTTGGGTTGATTTATGAATGTGTGATACGGGAGGTAGTGGTGGCGGAGTAGGAATGGTTTGTGACTGTGCGTCCTGGTTGTTGGGGAGGGTTTGGAGTGAGAAGTCTGAAGTAGAGGGGGTAGTTTGCACAGAAAGGCTGGTAAAGTCTTCAAGCCTATTTAAGAGGCCATAAACTGACTTTACACTAACTGCCCTCAAGGCACACGTATAATGGCACAGGGGTACCTCGTACCCAATCTATTGGACCTTCACAAGAAGAAAACAAAATATCAGGTTAAGTTACTGGCCCAAAGGACAGAAGGGATTGGAGGCGTGAACTTGCACTCCTAAATACACTTTCAAAACCTAAGTGGCTTTAGGCCGAAACACAGGGGCTAATCGCAATCTAAGGAGGTGACCCGTATGAGAAAACTTTAATATTTTAAGAAAGAGAAGAGAAGAAACGGTTATGAAAACGTAGTCACCTCAATTTCAAAATGAAGGGGAGTTCGAGAGGGTACAGCACTCTCTATCCCCGCTTTACAGTAAAATAAATTTATAGATTTTACATAGACCGAAAAGGAATGTACATTTTAAAAAGGTAGGCTACATACTAAAGGTTTCGAACCCTCCCCGAGAGTTAAACTGCTGAGCAAGCAAGAAGTAAAGATGTTAACAGGCCATTACCTTGTAGAAGAACTGCTGCTTGAAGAAAGAGGCGCTTCCCGCCCCCTGCTACATATTCACACACTGAGTTAGATGTTATACTAGTGGCACCGAGACAAGAAAATCAGCAGTTTTTATACCCTCGTGGAAAATTCGAGACCTTTCAGGAATGAGTAGTCACACCCTTTCGCTTTTATTGGATAGCTTAGAGCAACATATCTATGTCGAAGAAGACATACATGATTGGTTGGAAATAAATTAAAGAAATTTGGGATTGGCTAAATTCAAAACAGGCGGATAGAAAGGATTAATGTTGCCAACCCAAAGATAACAGAACAAAATATAGTAAAAACAAAACTTATGAATACTAAATTTCTTCAAGAAAGTTCATTCCTTCGCACCAGAGTGCGTAATCATAGTTTTTAGTAGAGACACATGGTAGAGAACGTCCACACTTCTTGATCAAATACAAACAAAAACACATCAAAATTCACACAGAGCTATCTTCGGAGAAACTGTTGAGTTAATACAGTTTGTTAAAGTTCAGGCTTTCTCCTGTAGAGGAGTTTCAACTGGCGTAATATATTAGAACTAGCGGCGTGGAGGTGTACCGCCGGTACAGACCCCCCCAAAAAAAGTCCTTCCAAGGGTGACACCGAAGTAAACAAAAATTTTGTTTTAAAACGAAGTCCAAGTGTTTTTTGCTGATGAGTTGAATAATTTATAAGAGAAAAATATAACTTTTCAATAGTTGGAGGTCTCAGAAATTGTTTGATATAAGTGGGATTAAATTAAATCCAGTTTTAGAATTTCTTTGTAGTAGCTTTTGATGAAAGGTCTCTATGTTTGTAGTAGTTGAATTCAGAAAAAAACTTTAATTCTTGAAAGGAATTTTTTTTTCTAAGTCCACCAAATGTTGATTTTGAATCCAAAAACGTAGTAATTGCGGATATGGAATGTCCATGTTGCTTAAGAAGTACATAAGATGCTGATTGATTTTTGACGGCAAGACCTGCCGCCGCTGTCTGAATCCGGAAGAGGCCGCTCGGACCCCTCAAATACCCTGAGATATCGCTCTCCCGCACTATGAGAGGGGTAGTCGTGCTGCACGCCGCAGATGCGAAGTTTGTTTACAGTCCACAAGTAGCTTGCGGGTGGTGCGCCTAACATCAGCCTTGACCGGAAGGAGGGCTCCGGCGCGCCGTACACAGGTTGACCTCGCAGGAGTGGAGTGGGCCCGTACCCCACCTCAGTGGTGGTACGGCGCCGCACGGCTGCGGGTTCACTGAAACAGTAAGATCTCGGCGGCAGAATTTGTGTTGGACATTAATGTTTTTATGGTACAGTCTTTGTGGTGAGGCTGAGGGGCCAGCAGCGTGGAGATTTTTATTTAATTTTAATGCCACTGGTGTGGTTTAGCAGGAGACGGGAGCTTGGTAATGGCCATACGGAGGGGACAGCAGAGTAACTTCAGGGAAGGTTTCACAAAATTTATACAGAGCAGATACCAAAAAAAAAACGAAATGTAACACTATAAAGGGCAGAAGGCCTAGGATTTAGAGAAAAATATAACATTTGGGGTTCTTGCAAGATGTTAAAAATCCAGGGAGCAAGTAATTTACACAGGTTTCACCTGAGACAGGTGAACCCTAAAGATTCTCTCGGTGGCTGGATTGCTCACTAGCAAGGTGACCGGAGTAAGAAAATCCAAGACGGTGCAGAGCCCATGAAATCTGGGGGCAAGCTTGCCCGCAGGAACAAAATTCTTGACCATAACTTGGTCTCCTACTTTTAAATTGGTGGGCCTCCGTCCACGATCATATCTTTCCCTAACCTTTTCATGAGAAATTTTAAGATTGGCCGTAGCCTTCTTCCAAAGATCTCTAATATTATCTGGATCTATTGCCTCAGGTAGAATATCGCTAAAAGACCATAGGTTAGAGAGCGGCGTGTTGGGTACAAACATGAACATCAATGAAGCAGGGGTGAATTTGTGAGATTCGTGAACCGCTTAGTTCAAAGCGAAGGCTAACCAATGTAGGGATGTATCCCACCTGGAATGATCGTCGTGATGACAGGCAATCAACGCCGACCTCAGATTACGATTGACCCGTTCAGCCAGAGATGGTTGAGGATAGTAAGCAGAAGTTGTTACATGTGAGATGGACAAATCAAAACAGAATTTACGAAAGAGATTGGAGGTGAAAGCTTTAGCGTTATCAGAAACAATATATTGACACGGACCAAAAGAAGCAAAGATAGAATTTAAACAAGAAATGGTGGACTGAGCGGTAGCCAACTTAGTCGGAAATAACCATGAGAATCTAGTGAAGCCATCTACACACACAAGGATGAATTTATTGGCATTCCCCTTTGACTGGGGAAAGGGTCCGACGTAGTCGATATAGAGTCGTTCCACGGGGCGCGACGCTTGATGAGAGGACAAGATCCCTTGCTTAGTGGACATGGTGGGTTTGCTAAGCCAACAAAATTTACAAGCTTTTACTAATTCACGGATTTCTCCGTCCATACCCTTCCAAATGAACATTTCACGGATCTTCTCACGGGTTTTGAAGATGCCTAAATGCCCCCTAGTGGGGTCTCATGGTAACACTTGAAGATCATAGGTACGAGAACAGCTGGAACCTCAACTTTAATCTTCTTATCATGCCCCGACGGGCAACATAAAACACCATTCCTCAATACAAAAGGGACTACATGTTCCCCAGAAGAAAGGGTTTCCATAATGGGAGCCAGCACTGGATCTTCACGTTGATATTTTTCAATATCCCTAAATAACATGGGAGCATCTGTTAGTATGGCATTTACGCCAGCAGGTATGGACTCGGGAAGTGAAGAACAGTCTTCCTATTCAAGGGGCTCTACATCATTAGAAAACATACGGCTTAGTCCGTCTGCCACAACATTTTCAGTACCTCTAATATGCCTAACGTCAAATGGGAAGGCAGAAATTCGGATGGCCCACCGGGCTATACGACCAGTACGACGCGGCCTACCTAAGACCCAACTTAAGGCTTGGTTGTCTTTCTCCAAGTCGAACTTGACATGTTCCAGATAGAGGCGGAACTTTTCTAGAGCAAACAAGACTGCTAAACCTTCAAGTTCGTGGATGGAATACTTGGATTCTTGGGCCGATAGAGTCCTAGATGCATAGGCGATGGGTCGCCTCCGTAGTTCAGTCTCTTGAAGAAGGACTGCTGCCACCGCCGACGACGACGCGTCGGTTTGGACGATGAATTTCTTCGAGAAATCAGGCATGGCAAGAACAGCGGCATTACACAGAGCTAATATGAGATCTTCAAAAGCGGCTTGTTGAGAAGGCCCCCACTCAAATTTGACGCCTTTCCTACGAAGAAGGTTCAAGGGCGCCGCTCTATTAGCAAAGTTGGGAATAAATTTCCTGAAGAAGTTCACCATGCCTATGAACCTGGCAATACCTTTGACGTCCTTGGGAGGTTTGAAATCACGGATGGCCTGTGTTCTAGAATGATCGACTGCGACCATCGGGCGACACAATATGCCCTAGGAATGACATGGACGGTTTAGCGAAGGCAACCTTGGACAACTTCACCGTTAACCCTGCCTTACGAAGGCGACTCAGGACCTCTTTCAGAAGTTCTAGATGTTCGTCAAAGGTCTCAGAAAATACGACGACATCATCAATTTAATGGTATAAATACTCAAATTTTATGTCGGAGAAGACCCTATCTAGCAGTCTGGTAAGCACGGCTGCTCCCGTGGGGAGCACGAAAGGCACGCGGTTGTATTCGTACAAGTTCCAATCAGTGGCAAACGCTGTAAGATGTTTGGATTCTTCCGCTAGAGGGATCTGGTTATAAGCCTGATTGAGGTCTAATATGGTGAAGAATTTAGCCTTTCGAAATCATGAAAAACAAGAGTGAAGGTCTGGAAGGGGCACAGATTGTAACACCACCTTCCGATTATGAGCCCTATAATCAATCACAGGCCTGAAGCCACCTTAGGGTTTCGGAACAAGGAAAATAGGCGATGAATACGCCGACTTAGAGGGCCTAATTATACCGTCTTTCAACATCTGATCTATGATTCCCTTCAAAGCTTTCATTTCAGGTGGAGACAACCTATAAGGCGGAAACCGGACTGGGATCGAATCCGTAACCTCAATCTTGTATTCAATGAAGTCAGTAACACCAAGAGTATGAGAGAAAACCTCTGGAAACGACTGACACAACTTACGAATACTATCAGCCTGCTCCTCAGGTAGAAGTCTAAGATCTAACAACATCTCATCCTGGGAAGGCGAAACAGATGAACATGACACAGAATTACATTTTAATAAAGGGATATTGAATTTTCTATCAAATTTGAAAGTGCACGACTTACTCTGAATGTCGAGCACAAGACCGGTGTGTGACATGAAATCAGCTCCCAATATAATGGGGCAAGACAAGTGCTTAGCCACAAACAATTTAAATTTCCAAGTAAATTTGGTAATTCTAATTTTAGCATACAGAAAACCTACGATTTCTAATGGAGAGGAGTTTGCCGAAACGCATTGAACCATAGACGAACAAAAATCAGGAAGTTTACAAATAGATTTTAATTTGGAATACCATTCAGCCGAAATAATGGAACAAGCACTGCCTGAATCTAAAAGAGCAGTTACGGGTTCATTATTCAATTCAATTTTGAGAAATGGAACAGGTGCGGGGGTATCCGCCGCGATCCTAAGACATTCTTTGGGACCTTCAAAAGATGAATTAGAGGAACAAAATTTCCCTGAGCTTTCTGCAGGTTTACTTGGGGCTGAGCCTCGCAAAGAAGAGTTAGTCGACTCAGCCAAAGCCACTTGTCACTTATGGTTGTTGGGGGAAGTTGCACCCGAAGTTGAGCAGGAGGGAGTGCTGTTAGCATTAGGGCAGTTCTTGGCAATATGGGAAAAAGCGCCGAATTTAAAACAGCCTTGGGATGAACCTGCTACATTCCTGGTCCCATTGGGTTTAATCAAGGGGCACTTGTTCCGAAGATGGTGAGGCGACCCGCAAGCATAACATTTACGGGCAGTGACTGGTCGGCGAGGTGGAGGCCGAGGATTACTAAAAGAAGGAGGGGGCTCCCTCGCCACACGTAGTGTGTCGGCATATCTAACTCCTTCGGCTGAGACAGCCATAGCCTCTAACTCGGCAAAAGTTTGAGGACGCGACGCAAAACACAAGTATGTTCGGTATGATGGAGAAATACCTTCCACAATAGCCTGTACAATTTGATCTTCAGGGAAATGTAGAGCAAATACCCTAGTGTAGAACTTAATATCTTGGATGAAGTCGGCAAGGTTCTCATCCAGACGCTGTACTCGGTAGTAGTACTTTTGAATTAGTGAAGACCTAGCTCGGGCCGGAATAAAATTTGCTAACAGTTGGGCATGGAAGTCTTCTATGGATGATTGTTCAGCAATTGCCCTAACTATCTTATCTGAGAGAACACCAACGGAATAGGGATAAATAATTTGCAGAATTTGACGCGGCGAAAGAGAAAAAACAAGAGCATGATCCTGAAAATCAACAAAAAACCTTAAGAATGAAATAACGTCACTGGTAGAGTTAACAGAAAACTTAGAAATACATTTGAGCAACATTGCTAAAGGATGGGGCAAACTGCTGAAGCCAGGTGACAAGTAGGTAAGGTTCTAAGGGGCGGAGAAGCTGTTTCGGAAGGTGCATTATTCAGTGAAGGACGACGTTCGGATTCATTGTCTAATGGGGCAGAGGTTTGTTGAGCTCCTACAGATTTCCTATTCTCTTCTCCTTTAGAAGATTCTTCCTCGCTAACTACGTTTACCGTAGCGGGTTGGTCGGTTTTGGGAGGGGCTGCCCCGGTTAACAATAGGCTAACTTTACTGAACAAATCAGAAAGGTTATCGAGAACAACACTAGCTTCCTTCCTTTGAATGTCATTCAACTTTAGAGACAACAGATCGTTAACTCTATTAGAAAAATGAAATAACCTGGCTTGCACACGTTTAAGTTGATTAGGAGAAGGATCATTTTCTTCAAAAAACTAACTACGGATGCCAGCTCAGTAGTATTGTCAGTGATCGTGGAGAGAGAGTCGTCAATCTCTTTCTCACCCAAAGTGGGGATGGAAATAGGCAAATTCAGAGAATCTTTAAGCTTGTTGGTGTCTACTGCAACCGTGCCTCCAGATTGCACATTTCTAATAGTTAATTCATAAATCAATTCCTCCTTGCGCAAATAACCGGGATGGAGGACATCGCGAGGGCCGGGCATGATGACAGAACTTTACAAATTTAGAAAGAATCAAAAACACCAGCGACTGAGAAAATTGTTAGAATTCGAACCAAAAGCAATAACATATTTAGCCGTCAAAAGGGGCTAAATTGAGACCCATTCAACCACGCTCTGCTACCACTTGTTACCGCGTTTTAGTGGATCAGCAGAGGTGAAAGAAGGTGCGGGCTGGAATAGGTCTCAACTACAAAATTAAAGTTAATTTAAAACTTTAACACAGGTTATATTTTCTTTTCAAAATCAACAAATAACAGAGTATAACAGGTACCAAGTAGCAGATCAACAAATTAACAAATTACAGTTCGTTACAAGATTTGGGCTTCGAGCCCCAAGATAATTTCTGAGCTCTCAGCTCACCACCACAATTGCTAAAGGGCAGAAAACCCCAAAATGCATAGAGCCCTTGCTCCCAACTTTTAACTCAAGCTTCCCAGAGGCACCTTTCACACACAAGAAAGAGCAGATGCGCTCTCAAAGTCTTCAAGCCTATTTAAAAGGCCATAAACTGACTTTACACTAACTGCCCTCAAGGCACACGTACCGGGCGAGTTGGCCGTGCGCGTAGAGGCGCGCGGCTGTGAGCTTGCATCCGGGAGATAGTAGGTTCGAATCCCACTATCGGCAGCCCTGAAAATGGTTTTCCGTGGTTTCCCATTTTCACACCAGGCAAATGCTGGGGCTGTACCTTAATTGAGGCCACGGCCGCTTCCTTCCAACTCCTAGGCCTTTCCTATCCCATCGTCGCCATAAGACCTATCTGTGTCGGCGCGACGTAAAGCCCTTAGCAAAAAAAAAGGCACACGTATAATGGCACAGGGGTACCTCGTACCCAATCTACTGGACCTTCACAAGAAGAAAACAAAATATCAGGTTAAGTTACTGGCCCAAAGTACAGAAGGGATTGGAGGCGTGAACTTGCACTCCTAAATACACTTTTAAAACCTAAGTGGCTATAGGCCGAAACACAGGGGCTAATCCCAAGCTAAGTAGGTGATACGTATGAGAAAAGTTTAATATTTTAAGGAAGAGAAGAAACGGTTATGAAAACGTAGTCACCTCAATTTGAAAATGAAGGGGAGTTCGAGAGGGTAAAGCACTCTCTATCCCCGCTTTACAGTAAAATAAATTTATAGATTTTACATAGACCGAAAAGGAATGTACATTTTAAAAAGGTAGGCTACATACTAAAGGTTTCGAACCCTCCCCGAGAGTTAAACTGCTGAGCAAGCAAGAAGTAAAGATGTTAACAGGCCATTACCTTGTAGAAGAACTGCTGCTTGAAGAAAGAGGCGCTTCCCGCCCCTGCTACATATTCACACACTGAGTTAGATGTTATACTAGTGGCACCGAGACAAGAAAATCAGCAGTTTTTGTACCCTCGTGGAAAATTCGAGACCTTTCAGGAATGAGTAGTCACACCCTTTCGCTTTTATTGGATGGCTTAGAGCAACATATCTATGTCGAAGAAGACATACATGATTGGTTGGAAATAAATTAAAGAAATTTGGGATTGGCTAAATTCAAAACAGGCGGATAGAAAGGATTAATGTTGCCTACCCAAAGATAACGGAACAAAATATAGTAAAAACAAAACTTATGAATACTAAATTTCTTCAAGAAAGTTCATTCCTTCGCACCAGAGTGCGTAATCATATTTTTTAGTAGATACATCTGGTAGAGAACGTCCACACTTCTTGATCACATACAAACAAAAACACATCAAAATTCACACAGTGCTATCTTCGGAGAAACTGTTGAGTTAATACAGTTTGTTAAAATTCAGGCTTTCTCCTGTAGAGGAGTTTCAACTGGCGCAATATTAGAACTAGCGGCGTGGAGGTGTACCGCCCGGTACATTAATCATAGCTGAATATGCAATATAATACACACGCTCATTTCATTAGAATTTTTATCAATACACATAACACGACGTTATTTACACAATGTTGTTACCTGAGGACAAAAAATAAAGCAACTCAAATACCCTAACATAATACACAGTGTATCATAGCACTTCCTGCAAGAGATGGGCACGAACAAATACATTTCAAACACACACGATGAGTCACAGATGGTACAAATCATCTGTTGCTGGTGGCAATGAGTAGAAGCTTTCACTGTCTCCTGGAATGAACTCAGGATCTTCTGAGACGGGGTATAATTGACCTGGAATTCCCTGAACGCTGTAAATAATTAAGGAAAGAAATTGGAAGGACCCTTCCTTTAATGCACATCGGAATCTATGCGACGTTGGTAATATTAAAAATTGACGCACATAATCGCTGTGCCGAGAGGAATGAATCAGCTTCTTGTATTCTGTTCCCCTTTCAATGGAGCAAACACTTTCCTTCGTCCCTTTGACGGGCTCGTAAATCTCCCAGCTGTGAGTCGCCCACGACCCACTTCCAACACACGAATCACGACGAACTGGTAACGATCTGGCGTTGAACTAAACATGAACTGGTGGTGTTCGTTCCACAGCCCCTTACTATATAGGCGAGATGCCCTGGTGCTAGCAGTGGGGCTAAAACACAACCCCTTCTCAAAATGTGCTCCGGTAATACGCAACGTAGAGTGACGGACAGGATATCAAATTGTAGTTCCTGTATTACCATTTTCACTGAGTGAATATTATTAAAATAGCTTCGTAGATTCTCAAGCAATCTTAAAAGCGTCCTTTTGTCTCTATTGGTGAATGGGAATTCTTGAGTTGTCTGCCGCGGTCGGGATCCAACATCTGCTAATAAAATTCCCTGATTCAAATGAATGTTTGCACGTAAGTGTCCATCGAGTATCTTGCGATTTATAAAAATTATCATGGGAAAAACAATTGCTGAATTTTATTGATGGTCAATCTAGTTCTGACTAGATCCTTTGTGGTGAACCGCGATTCACGTAGAATCTGAGTAGCACGTAAGACGTTTTCTCTTTATCCGATGTAAATAGATGTGTTTAGTATCGCTTATTTGATTTGTTGTAAATATAGCGTAGGAAATGCCACTAGTATATTACATAGTTCATATCACGTCCCATAGCGTCTTAGTTTTTCTTTTTCATCGTCACTTTTCTTTTTATTGTAATTTTCTTTAACGTTAGAATTCTTGGCGACTCTCGACTTAAATTAAATTCATAACCGTATCGTTGTGATGAGTTAGAGTGTGACTCCATGCGAAATAACTACATAGCAGTGTATGCGTACACGTATTATCATATATCCCATGAACTATGGACAAATAAGAAGAAGATCAGTTTTGAAAGTATACAAGTATTCAATGTTGTGCTTGATACTTTATTTCAATTTTGTTTCTTTAAATAATTAACGTTGTAAATGTTCAGATATTCCTTTTATCTTGAAATTTTATAATGCTATTTTATTATTTGATTTTATTAATGTCCGCCTCTGTGGTGTAGTGGTTAGCGTGATTAGCTGCCACCCCCGGAGGTCCGGGTTCGATTCCCGGCTCTGCCACGAAATTTGAAAAGTGGTACGAGGGCTGGAACGGGGTCCACTCAGCCTCGGGAGGTCAACTGAGTAGAGATGGGTTCGATTCCCACCTCAGCCATCCTCGAAGTGGTTTTCCGTGGTTTCCCACTTCTCCTCCAGGCGAATGCCGGGATGGTACCTAACTTAAGGCCACGGCCGCTTCCTTCCCTCTTCCTTGCCTATCCCTTCCAATCTTCCCATCCCTCCACAAGGCCCCTGTTCAGCATAGCAGGTGAGGCCGCCTGGGCGAGGTACTGGTCATACTCCCCAGTTGTATCCCACGACCAAGAGTCTGAAGCTCCAGGACACTGCCCTTGAGGCGGTAGAGGTGGGATCCCTCGCTAAGTCCGAGGGAAAAACCGAACCTGGAGGGTAAACAGATGATGATGATGATGATGATGATTTTATTAATTTTCAAGTAGAATGGTTTGGGGATATTTATTAATAAATTCATCTTACCCCATATGATCGTTTCTCATTCGTGTTATACCTCCATTTTCCTGACATTTACTTTTATTTAGTGTAGACTTTTATACTGACCCAACCGACAACCAACCCACTCTCTGCCCAACCCTGAGTTAGTCGGATATTCATACAGGAATGGATGCATCGTCCTAGAGGGTATTTACCTTTGGGTACGGTACAACACTTCAGTACGGAAGTGAGAGTTGGACTCTGGATAAATTAGAAAGGAATCGGCTTGAAGCTATTGAAATGTGGATATGGCAGAAAATGACCAGAACGAGCTGGACGGAAAGAAAAACCAACCTGGAATTCTTAAATGAAGTTAAAGAAGAAGATTTTAAAACGAAATGGAAAATAGAAAATTAAAATTTATTGGACATGTCATCAGACACAATACTTTCATCACTAACATACTTGAAGGTAATGCAACCTTTCCAAGGCATCAGTACATGAACCAGTTACCATTGTTCATAAATATGACGTTAGAATGGAGCACCATCGGTGAGCTTCGAACTCAGCCCGGTTTGTCGAAGCCTCACCCTCCCCTACTGGAATAGTTCGCTAGCCGAGTCGGTATCGCATTTTCGGGTCTGTGGACTGTCCGATGGGGCGGTAAGTCCTTTAGTAATAGTCTCTATAGTAGGGGGGAAAAGTTAATTATGAGATGAATACCATTTCATTACTAATGAAAAGAGAGACAATATCTTGCATAACAAATTTTACTTATACTAGTGAAACACATTATTTACATGGGTATGCCATACAAGCACCTTCCATATAGTAACTTGGGTGATCTTGACGTTTAAATGTTCGGTAGTCCTTTCTACACTTCATTATACGTTTAAATATTCCAACTTAAAAAGGCGCTCCCTCTTGGGTTATTTACACTATCTCAGATTTAGAGAGGCGTTTTCTCTCTAATTATTTCACTTTACATTTACACTAATCACTTTACACACAAATCTATTCAACATAGGCATACCCAGCTGTAATTCTGTTTGTTTGTCGAGAATTGATATATTCAATTTGCATCAAATTATGATATAAGTTTGCTAGTATCGTATGAACTGAGATAAGCAATTTACACTCCCAATCCTTTGAAAGTCGCGTTACAACACTACTTTAAGTTAAACGTTGCCAAATATGCTGTATGATAAACACGCTCATTTCATTAGGATTTTTATCACCACATATATCAGGACATTATTTACACAACGATGTTACCTATGGACAAGCATTTCGCGACTTCAATACCAGACATCATAAACAAAGTATTATAGCACTACCTGCAACAAATGGACAAGAATATATACACCTCACATACACATAATGGGCCGCAGGTGGTCTATTTCACCTGCCGCTTGTGACAGGAGGCTTTACTGTCTCCTGCAATGAACTCAGGACCTTCTGAGACGGGGTATATCTGACCTGGAATTCCCTATACACTGTGGATAATTAAAGAAATAAATTGGAGGGATCCTTCATTTAATGCTCATTTGGAATCTCTGCGACGTTGGCTCTATTTAAATTAGCACACATAATCTTTGTATCGAAAGGAAAAGAAACTCGCCACTTGTATCTGTTCTATTTCACTGAAGAAACGCCTTCACTCCCCCGTTTAAAGGGGCTCATAAAACTCCCGCAGTGAGCTACCCGTGCCACACTTTCAAAGAGCGGTCCACTAGCCTTCTCGGGCAATGACTTCACGGCAAATAATCTATTCACTTCTTTCAATACTGGCCATAAATGGCATCACACAAATCACGGCCCTATATCCGGCCTAATCAACATATTCACATCGCGATATGCGCCTCGCGTGTCTTAATGACAGATTCCAAGGGAACTTCACATTTCATTTCACAATATATATTATGGCTACAGCCTGTTCAGCCATTTCATTTCCTCTCGGTACATCGACCACGATGCAGATCTAATGATGATCTGTCACCAAGGTCCAAATTAACTTGCACATTCGCGAACTAATTAGCGATGTAAGATATATACCCCAATCTCATGCTCCATTCGTTGTTCCAGCAGTTTTAATTTCTAATAAGGAGGATTTCCTAAGAGCTTGTGAAGTACAAGAAAAAAATCAGTTACTGAGATATCTCTGAGGACTCCTATTGGCTGTAGAAAGATGATAACTGGAGTCGCTTACGTAGAATATTTAGGCCCTTTTACTTGACGGTACTTCACACTTAATTAATCTGAGGTCCTTAAACTTACGTCATGCATTATCAAACCCTTGTAAAAAAAATGGAAGTAAAATATAGTCGTTCCCAAACCATGAAGAAGTATTCCATAAAAGACCCAAATAAAAATGAAATTATAATTATTATCCCTCTGAAATGGCGTGCTTGCAGTCTACGTTATATCTAAGTGAAAAATCTACATATTTACAATGGGACACGACCTTCAAAGAAATAAATACTTGGAAATGTACTCAGCCTTCTGGATACCACGTTCACAGCTTTACAGGAGGGCACTCCATGGATTTAGAGTGCTTGCATCACGTCATCGGCGATGTGAAGACCCATGATGACTTCCTGGCAGGTTATACACATGACAGCGACGTTCCAGACGTTCTCGGCTACCAGGCGAAATTCCGGCAAACAGCTAGATGACTCGTTCACTCCGGTACACAGGCATAATTCTGGCATTCAACTGGGCGTCGGCGTTCACTTCGGCGTTCTCGTAGACATGTAAATGAGGGGAAATTATCTCAAGTGAATGCGTTAGTCTATTACACACCACAATTTGAATATATGGTTGGATTTGCTCAATAGCACGAGCATTCCAACCCAATGCCGGTATTGTCTCTGTAGCCCGACACTGCTCCCTCCTCATGTACCTATTCTTTTATAAACAGCATACAGCTATTCTAGGTCCTGAATAAAGAATGTCACTGGTTAGGCCACTACTGGATTAAATTTTCTCGTCTCACACGACCACACTTCAAGCATATTCTATTTCGCCTAGTCATGCGTAAGTCAGGCTCTCAACTGCATTATCGATTTATAGACGTGACACTACCCTTAATTATGCCGACACTGAGCCGTTCACGCACTTTCTTTGTATCTCTCAATTATGTCGAGACACACACACACAATTCCACGCACTGAGTTACCTGGCTATTGTGGTTAATTGAGCCGTATTAGTATCGGCACATATGAGGCTCGACGCACGACCTCTTCGACACACGGACAGCAGTCATTTCGGTTTCGTGCTGCTCCCACTATATTAAATAGCGACACACTGTACTCGCAAAGCAAAAAAAAAAAAAACTTAGTTAAATTGTGGGTATTTTCGCAGATGTTCACAGGGTTTAATGAATCTGCATAACACTGCTCAAATTACAAGATTATTTCTTCACAAACGACTCATACACAAAACACGACGAAATACTACCGTACTGGCGTCACATTGAGAATGCACTGGATAGTGTCTCCTTCTCAGCTCATGAATATATAGGCGCGCTACGCTAGAGACCCGAATGCTGAGGGTGGGGGAAAAATGCAATCCTTTCTCACACATTGATCCGTTAATACGCAACGTACAGTGACGAACGGGGTATCGAAATGTAGCTCCTGTATTCCCATCTCCACTGAGTGACTGTTATTAAAATAACTTCGTAGGTTTTGAAGCAATCTTAAAAGCGTCCTTTAGTCTCTGGCGGTGAATGATGTCGAGCACAGGGGGTTCCTTGTGTTCCTTGGCACGGTTAGGGTCCAACATCTGTTAGTCATTAAGACGCGCCCTTGTTTACAGCGCAGTTACAGCCCTGTCAGTTAAGTAGAGCACTTCTTGGTCTCATAATTATGCGTAAAATTCCCTGATTCAAATGAATGTTTGCGCTTAATTATCCATTGGGTATTTTGCGATTTATAAAAATTAACAGAAATAAAACAGTTGAATGCGTTAAGTTGGCAGTGGTGAATAAGCGAGGAAAACAGGGTATAATGTTAGTTTTTACGTTGGACCTACTCTCTGGGCTCAGCTAGTGACCTAGATTCTTTGTCACGTGATAACGCGTATCGTTTCGTCTCGCTCGCGGTGGGAGTGAGAGAGCTTCGAGTACAAGCGCTCTTGCACCGCCTTGCTGCTAATTACCAGCAACTAGAGCTGGGTCGCGCGACTCTGGATATTGCAACTCGAGTCCTGGAGCGGGCAGAAAATTTCTAACTTGGGCAGTTTTTATCGTAGAATGACGCGGAAAACGGCATATTTCATCTCCTGGATATCATGACATACCATAGGTGACGTTGTGAACGGTCACAGTAAAGTGCTGGGAGAGAAAGGCATAGGAAGACCTAGGATGAAGTATTTGGACGACATCAAGAAGAGGTTAGGTTGTGTCAATTACACGGAACTGAAACGAACAGCCAATGAAAGAAAAGAGTGGTTGCGTCGACAAGGCATTAGCCTTTAGAATATTGATTGATATGTATCACAGCTATATTAAGAAACCTGCGTATGGAATTTTTGATTACAGAATTTTTAAGTCCAAATTTTTAGAACGTAACAATTACTCGAAATGATCTAAAAGAAATCAGCACGATACTTTTCTGGGCGATTTCAAACAAAAAAAATTATTATTACGAAAATGTTATAATCTCTCGGCTGGGAAGTCCTGGAAGTAAGGGGACCAGCTGCTCGACTGAGTGGTATGATTCGATCTGTCATTGGAAGGATGGCATGAATGGCATGAGTCGGAAAATAATCTCGAGTGGAATTTTTAAAAGTAGGAAAGATCATAAAAGTTAGAATTGAAGAGAACAAATCGGGGTAAATACTCGTTTAGAGGAAGACGAATTAGGGATTGGAATAATTTACCACGGGAAATGTTCAATAAATTTCTAAATTCTTTGAAATAAATCAAGAAAAGGGTTGGTAAACAAATGGTAGGGAATCTGCTACCTGGGCGACAGCCCTAAATACGGATCAGTTGTAATTGAATGTTTTAGCTGTATTAAGAAAATGAAAATCCACAGCCTGTTTCCAGTCATACGACCGGACCAGGAAATGGATTTAATGAAGCCCCTATCTAGCGGCGAGGATTGGAACTGTGCCGGCTGCCGAAGCCTGTTGCACTCCTCTGGGGCAATGATTAATAACTGACGGATGAAATGAAATTATAGTTGACCGGGCGAGTTGGCCGTGCGCGTAGAGGCGCGCGGCTGTGAGCTTGCATCCGGGAGATAGTAGGTTCGAATCCCACAATCGGCAGCCCTAAAAATGGTTTTCCGTGGTTTCTCATTTTCACACCAGGCAAATGCTGGGGCTGTACCTTAATTAAGGCCACGGCCGCTTCCTTCCAACTTCTAGGCCTTTCCTATCCCATCGTCGCCATAAGACATACCTGTGTCGGTGCGACGTAAAAGCCCATAGCAAAAAAAAAGATATATTCGAGAGTGTTGCTTGAATTAATTATGACAGGGACAACTGGAGTACCCGGAGAAAAACTCGTCCCGCTTCCGCTTTGTCCAGCACAAATCTCACATGGAGTGACCGGGATTTGAACCACGGAACTTAGCGGTGAGAGATCGGTGCGCTGCCGCCTGGGCCACAGAGGCAGCTGTATTAAGAAGGATGTAGAAAACGAATAATCTCCTCCTTCTTCTTCTTCTCCCACATTTTAAACACCTTGGTGAGATCGAGATGTGTCCCACATATATGGTCTTAGCCCAGTTTAACGACCGGATGCCCTTCATGATGCTACCCTGTATGAAGGACGAATTCACTACGACATGCATATGCGGTGATTGATATGGATTGTGTTTTTATATGTATGTGCATGGGGAGATGCGTCTAAAGACAAACTCAAATCCCCAATTCTCGAGCCAGAGGAATAAACCAGATGAGGCTATTATCACCGACCGGTCCATGAATCGAACACAGGACCCTCTGAACTGAAGGCCACCACGATGAATTCATGAATTCATCAACTACCAGAAACTATTTTAAATTGTTTGGTTCGAATCCCACTATCGGCAGCCCTGAAAATGGTTTTCCGTGGTTTCCCATTTTCACACCAGGCAAATGCTGGGGCTGTACCTTAATTAAGGCCACGGCCGCTTCCTTCCAACTCCTAGGCTTTTTCTATCCCATCGTCGCCATAAGACCTATCTGTGTCGGTGCGACGTAAAGCCCCTAGCAAAAAAAAAAAACAATGTTTGCTCTGTGCTGTCCTCAATTCCTCACACCGTCCTTGAACCGAGGAGCAGTTATGCGACAAGAACTGTGGACTGTTGAACTTTGAGAACAAAATCGCTTCTGGGATTCACAGTAGTCTCCTCCCCACATTGCAGCTGTCATTTGTAAATCACTAGGCTCGTCGTGGGTTTTTACCCAGAAACTTGATCGTCTGGTAGCAGTGAAATCTTAAGAAGGGACGACTGATGTTCAGCAGGAATTTTTCACCGAAGTCAAAATATATTCTTCTCCAAGCTTTGCCTGCCAGCAATAAAAACTGTTAGGTTAGTAGTTTTGTATTCAGTTGTTTTTGAGGCTGCCGTGCGGACAGCCCGAGATGGATGGGCCGCCGCGCGGTGTAGCTACCTGTCCTTGTAACTCGAGTTAGCTGCCAAGATGAGGCCCACCGATACCAAGAGTAACACGACCTCAGACCGCGTGCGGCTAGAGGGATGCCCATACAATGGACCAAACCTTTCAGCGGGGTCACGTCAACTCATGCTCCACGAACTCTCATTGCTGGTGAAATGCGTGCCGAGTTCGGTATGACAGGCGTGATTCTAATTTTTCCCTTACCGAGCTCGATAGCTGCAGTCGCTTAATTCCGGCCAGTATCCAGTATTCGGGAGATCGTGGGTTCGAACCCCACTGTCGGCAGCCCTGAAGATGGTTTTCCGTGGTTTCCCATTTTCACACCAGGCAAATGCTGGGGCTGTACCTTAATTAAGGCCACGGCCGCTTCCTCCCCGCTCCTAGCCCTTCCCTGTCCCATCGTCGCCATAAGACCTATCTGTGTCGGTGCGACGTAAAGCAAATAACAAAAAAAAAAAAAAAAAAAATTCCCTTCCCTGTGCGGGCGTAGGAGTTATCTGACAAGACGAAATTGCCGACAAGATCTTACTGTACGCCTTACTATAATTAATTATATTCATCATCTTACATTTACTATACATGTGCAGGTGAAATCGTCAGACCGCGGGTCTGCACATTTTTTGTTTCAGAAAAAAATCCTGATAATTACGATATTACACGTAGTACTAATCATCTGAATATTTTTCATCGTTCCTAAAACTGGAGGAGGACTGGAAATACTTTTTCAGAACTTCACATTTTTTTGCTAGTGGCTTTACGTCGCAAGGACACTGATAGGTCTTATGGCAAAGATGGGATAGGAAAGGCCTAGGAGTTGGAAGGAAGCGGCCGTGACCTTAATTAAAGTACAGCCCAAGCATTTGCCTGGTGCGGAAATGGGAAACCACGGAAAACCATCTTCAGGGCTGCCGACAGTGGGATTCGAACCTACTACCTCCCGGATGCATGCTAACATCCGCGCGCTCCTAACCGAATGGTTAACTCGCCCGGTTGAAATCTATCCATTCTAGATTGTCAGTTTATATGACTTCAAAATCATCGCGTCGATTAAGGTTTGTAGGATGATCAAATCCGTTTTTCTTAAAAATCTTCGTCATTTATAAAAAAATAACACTCGCTACTATCCGGATAAATGAGCATTCTAACCGATTAGTGCACAAAATTCCGGCATCGATTATTATTAATATTATGATTATTATTATTACTATTATTATTATTCTTTATCTGTTTACCCTCCAGGGTCGGTTTTTCCCTCGGACTCAGCGAGGGATCCACCCTCTACCGCCTCAAGGGCAGTGTCCTGGAGCTTCAGACTCTGTGTCGGTGATACAACTGAGTAGGATGACCAGTACCTCGCTCCAGCGACCTCACCTGCTATGCTGCGGGGGATGGGAAGATTGGAATGGATAGACAAGGAAGAGGGAAGGAAGCGGCCGTTGCCTTAAGTTAGGTACTATCCCGGCATTTGCCTGGAGAAGTGGGAAACCACGGAAAACCACTTTCAGGATGGCTGAACCCACCTCTACTCAGTTGACCTCCCGAGGCTGAGTGTACCCCGCTCCACCCCTCGTACCACTTTTCAAATTTCGTTGCAGAGCCGGGAATCGAACCAGGGCCTTCCGATATGGCAGCTAATCACACTAACCACTACACCACAGAGGCGGACGTTATTATTATTATTATTATTATTATTATTATTATTATTATTATTATTATTATTATTATTATTATTATTATTATTATTATTATTATTATTATTATTATTATTATTATTAACGTGACAGAGGTGGAGCAAGCACCTACCACTCCGCCGATTTCCAAAAATAAGTTTAATATACTGGTCGTGGAATAATAATAATAATAATAATAATAATAATGATTATAATAATAAATAACAGGGTGGCCTTCCGGCGACAGAATACTTCTGCGGATTATTATTATTATTATTATTATTATTATTATTATTATTATTATTATTATTATTATTATTATTATTTTGCTTTTCCCAACTCAATGTCAACCTCGGAGAGTGTTATCGGAGGAACAGTGGTACGCGATCAGCCGACGTATGAAGACGTTCTGGGAAGATACGGAAAAGAAAAGTACTCTATCATAGTCTTTGGTTCTAAGTGGTCTATAATCGGCCAAATTCTAATATATATATCTACAGTTATGTGGGTGAGTTGCAGAAATTTTAGGGGTTTCAATAAGCCGCAACACTAATATTTTTATACAAATCTCTCAGCAGAACAGCTGTGCGGACTTGAAGGCACTTGCTACTCATGCAATAAGTTTGCATTCTGATATAATATCTTTAATATCCGGGCTCTAAATTTATTATTATTATTATTATAAAGAAGAAGAATAAACACTGGGCTCATCATGCAGATTAAATGAAGAGTAAAAAAAACTTATTCATATCGAAAATTCGTATTTAAATTTTCAGAATTTGATTTTTTCATGTTTATTTTTAAGAAATACGTAACATTGACAACCTTGGTATTAACTGGAACTTCATTGTACCGACCTAGGAGAAGTTCTTCAAGAAGAAAAATTATTTCCTGTTCTGTTTGGTTTGCCTGTAAGTACTCGGTTCACTTATTAATGAGGAGGCTGGTACTAGCAGAGGACAATATAATAACAGTGTTAAGCTTCTCAAGTATCCTTCTAGTTGACGTGCTACAACCACTACGTTCTTCGTAAGTGACTTCTGGAGGTAATCAACTCTGTGATCGCGTATGTAAATGTAACTTTACAATTATAATCAACGAGCTCAGTGTGATTGAAATAACATTTGTATACAGCTACGATAATTAAATCAGATAGTGGCTGTATCTCAATTCGAGAAAGCCGGTTCTCCAGACAGCTGGAGGCGACTCAGGTATCCGGGTTGATAAAGTGAGACTCGGGCACCTACACTTCATCTACACCGTTTTCTAGAGTGACTCAGCACTTTGTATCGAATACAGTTAACTATTCTTGTCTTTCCCACTAACATTTATTTTATTTTGACATGCGACAAAGTATACACAACCAATTTTAAAATACAATTCATAAGGAAGACCACTTACGAATTCGACAAGGTAGGCTTACTCAGTGTAATGTACACAGGATTCTAGGATTGAGGTCATTACATGACCCAGTTTCAAAAAAATAAATAAGACATCATTCAGGGGCTAAGAACAAAACCCAGATACACTTTATTTTTTTTTTTTTTTTTTTTTTGCAGTTTGCTTTACGTCGCACAGACACAGATAGGTCTTATGGCAACAATGGGTTAGGAAAGGGCTAGGAGAGGGAAGGAAGTGATCACGGTACCAGCATTTTTCTGGTGTGCATATGGGAAACCACGGAAAACTCTGGTAAGTTACACTTTATCACAAAGTAAGTTAAGCGCATATTGTGATGACCCGCAGAGTGCTGCAATATGAATGTCTCAATTTATACTCTTTGTACAGTTGTCTTTCCTGTTTAGGGCAAGACATAATAATAATAATAATAATAATAATAATAATAATAATAATAATAATAATAATAATAATAATAATAATAATAATATTAATAATAATAATAATAATAATAATAATAATAATAATAATAATAATAATAATAATCATAATTGTATAGTCTCAGCTATCGTGTGCAGACATCTTAATTTGGCGCCATCTGGCTGTCTGCTCGTCACTTTAGACGTTCCGTTTTACACTATGCCTACTAGATGGCAGAGTAAACCGAATCCTTCTTGGGCGTCTGTGGCTGAGTAATAAATAATAATAATAATAATAATAATAATAATAATAATAATAATAATAATAATAATAATAATAATAATAATAATTGTTTAGTGCAAAACCCAAGCAAATGATCCCATGGGCAATGGTTATTTTGTTACATCGCATGGTGTGGTTATGCATGAAAAATGTAGACATATAGTGACTAATGTCTTTGTTCCTAGTAATGAGATTAACACTGTCAAAGCAAGGTTTAAAATATAGTGAAACCATGAAGATTCCATCACAGTTCAGTCCACAGGCAAATTTACAGGGATGACCACAACAAAAGATGGAGGTCATACTGTTTCCTGGTACAACATATTGTTACGTGCCAGCCCCGTGGTCGCCCCTTTCGGTACTTCCAGCAAGGGGATAGTGACCCAGACGACCTGGAATCTCCCAGCCGCTTGTGGGGTGGGGCCGGCCTTTCCGTGTATTGTTCTCGTCGGCCGCCTTACTTGTGAGTTCCTTGCAGATTGAGCGGGAATGTTCTGTTTCTAGTGACATCGTGAAATTTCTGGATCAAATCACGCGAGCTATAAAAAGGGAGACAGGCCGCGGACAGTCAGCCAGTGTTGGACACCGTGTGGGAGCCATTGTTAGAGTGAGTGAGAATTGGACTCCGTGAGGGAGTCAGTGAGACACTCAGTGAGTTAAGATTCGGTGGCTGGGCTGAGGGCGACAGAGGTCTTGGCTGTCGCTTGTGTCCCACCGAGGACTGAACCAGGAGCTGTTGTTGTGGTGTCGGAGAGGCCAGTGAGCGCGTGGACTGTGTGTTCGTGTATTTCTGCGTGAGTCAGGGAGGGAAGCCGCTCTCGCGAGTGTGAAGGTAAATGGACCTGTGTTAATGTTCGCTGTTGTGAGTATTGTTCTGATGTTGAATCCTGTTGAGCTGTTTGGTTGCTAACTGCGTGGGACTCTGCGAAGTACTGGACTATCATTGGGGTCGAACCGACAAACAGTCGCCGTGTGTTGTATAGCCAAGGGAACTGTGTTCAAATCCAGCTGTCTACGCACAGTGGCCGTAGGAGGTGTCTGAACTTGGGGGAAAGTGAAAGTAAGGACTAGTGTCCCAGGTAAAGGAACGGGCTGGACCCTTGCTGCGCCATAAGATAGAGGGATTTGTAAATAGACTAGTGATTAGTAGTGTGGCGATTCAAAACTGGTTAGAATTGCTTGTGTTTAAATATGTGTGTGTGCATTTATTAGGCCATCCTGAAATAAATTAGAGTAATGAAACAGATGGAGTTTTATTCGTAACAATATGATGGATACATAAGGAAGAGAAGGATCCTTCAACTATGCTTTTCAAAGAAACGCTGATTGAGGACTTTCTCTTTTATTAAAATGTTGGTTAAGCAGACCATCGGCGTCAATATTCGCAAAGCTCTACCCAGGAGGTGTAACTAAAAGGTCTGTAAAATACAAGTACCTCCAGGAATGTAAATAAATTCTGTCTCCTATTTTCTATGAGTCTACTTCAAGGTCAAATACCAGACGCTCCGAGAAGTCTTTCTTCTGAAAATCAAGTGATGTCTAGAAACACTTTAATCAGTGATGAATGGAGCGATTCCGGTCAGTAGTGGATAATAATTATATTAAGAATAATATTAATGACATGTTATTATGATAACATCACTTACCTTGTTTCTGTAATGTGACTATTTTCTATACCAGTTAAGTATTATATGACAATTATTTCTATGTCTATAAAGAATGTATAAATCGTGTTCCATTCATAATCAATACTTATGATATTAAAAAATCTGTGCAAGGCAATGAAACTCGTATTTCATTTTTTATAGTATGGAGAACATTAACAGCAAATTCCTCAACATTAATTTTTTGTCACACCTCATGTTCTTTTTAAGTCCCTCTTTTATCAGTTCAGTATTATGGAAGAGTACTGAGGCAAAAGATGTTAGACGTGCTGACGGATTATTTAATTACGGGCACGTTATTACAGAACTCAAAGGCATTTATGTTGACAACCAGGCCGCAGGAGTGAGAATTGGTAGTAAAATGAGTTCATGGTTCATAGGTGAATGTTTGCAGTACAGCCTTCTCTGTTCATAGTAGCATATGCATGGATCATTTGAAAAGAGTAAAATGGCGGGAAGGTATTACCTTGGATGCAAATGTAGTAAATATTCTGGCCTATGTCAACGACTTGGTCTGGAACGCATCCTATTCTGAAAGCCTGCGATCTTACATCTTGGAGCTTGAAAAGGGGTGAAGCGAGTATGATATGAAAATTAGCTTTCCTAAGTATGAAGTGATGTCAATAGGGAAGAAACCTAAGATAATTCAATTCCAGGTAGGGAATACAAAACTGTAAGAGGTGGATCATTTAGATATTTTGGATGTGTATTTTCGCAGGAGATTGACGGATTCGGTCGTGAAGGATAAGGGAAGTAGAGGGACACGAAGGGCACATAGCTGTAAAGCTCAGTGTTTGATTGGTGATAAAAGTTGTGGATAAACGAGGCCGCAGAGGTAGTTGCAAATAAGAGATTGTGAAGATGCGTAGTTAATTCACGGTGGCTTGCAGACTGAATAATGAAAGACGTCACAGCCTATTCAACCCTCTACCCTTCCTGCCTTTAAAATGTGGCGCCGGCTCGAGACGTCCCAGGGTCGCTGACTGGGTACTACCCTCAGAGATATCTTCAGATATTATAAACTAACCTTAAATTAATCAAGCGGGAAGGATAAAGAGAAGAAATAAAATAATTAAATAAAATCCGAATGAGAACATTTACGAATGCAAAATTTATTGAAAAAGCTAAACTTTGGCAAAGCAATATACTTCTATACAAACAATAAACTCTTCGGACCAAATATTGTTCACAACCTCTATCACCCTCGACTATAAAATATCAACCTCATGACTCATAGATTTCAAATCCTTCTAAACACATTACTTCATCTTTATTACAATTCCCTTTCATCTTATTCATCAACTCTACTTCAGTACTTCAAAATTTTTAATCCAATTCCATTCCACTCATATTTTGGTACCACCATATTTCAAAATTTTCAATAATAAAATATTATAATAATCTATCATCATGACCTTTGTTAATTTGTCAAAGTACCTTTTTAAAATGTTAATACAACCAAAACTTCTTCCGTTCATTCTTTGAATAACAAATTCATATTTGCTCTCCATACCTTTAAGTTATTTCCTCACCATATGATAAACCTTGTAGTTACCATTTACTAGATACCAAATTATTTATTTAAATACACTCTTCAAAATGAAATGTATGAGGCTGTGTAAATTCATTAAGCAACATCCGCCGTGTAATTCACAACTCATCTTTTAATTAATTAAATCCATTAAATTCATTATAATTTACAAATTCGCAGTTATCAATGTCGGTATAATTGTTACCTTGAAAATCATAAATTTATCCAATCACGTTTGTTAGATTTGGTAATTCAATCCAAAATTTTATATATCATAAAATTATTCATCACAAATTTTATATAAAATAGTCCCTATTATTATTTGAGTCCGAAACTATCTAACTTATTCTTTCTCAGTACCATCCTCCCCTCATATAATGCTGATAATATGGAACGCACGCACGAAATCGAAAAGTAACCCTGACATAAATAAATTAAATTAAATTTACCCATTCATTAAAATGATAAATATCTCACATATGCTTATTTAGCTGTTTTATCATACACAAAACATATGCCTACCCTGTAGCAAGAAACCCTATACTATAATGTTAAATACATCTTAACCTACACTGATTCTACAGACAAGGGTCAGAACCTCATTGTCGCAAGTACATACAACCACATGAACTGAATTCAACATCAAAAAAAAATATTGCAACTGCAAAACAGAATTTGCACTGCTCACATATTGAAGAACATATAACATAAACAAACACAACATAATTTCAATCATATAGTCACAAGGGAAATCCTTATCCGCTGACTCGGCCGGGCAACGAACTCCGACCCTCAACATGGCATCATTACAGTGACCTATCATTACACTTGCCGCAGTGATCTGTCACGAAATCTAGCTATCATTATTTAATCCAATTGTGCTGTCCTGAGTTCCACAAACAGAATTTTTCTTACGGATGAATGCGATATTTTGTTACTTATAAAACCTTACCAACGTTACAAGGCTCTCTCTCTAATACACAACGCGCCGACCCGGTCTGTAGCCTTATCTCACGCCCCGATTCATTTCGTCAACACGGCATTTAATTTTGTCCGCACCCACTTAAATTCTCTCTCTCTCTACTCTAAATGAAGCCATATGTTCCTCCACAATATCATGCGTCTGTGCGAACAGTTACTAATTATATAATACTCTCAATATATTTTTATTCATTTCGTATTTCACGTATCATTCTACATTTCTCATCCCATTATCAGGAACACGTATATCATTATGCCGGTCATATGTATGGCGCTACACAATCATTGGTTCGACTCTTGCGGTTGGCATTTTGTGTTTTAGAGGTCCCTACTTCAACATTAGCTAACTATCTCTCGGAAACTTTAGGATGACATTTATTCCCCTACAGCACAAATTTTACTCATTGATTAACGGTACACGTTACTGACTGATGACATATATTTTCCAAAATCCCACTGTAATGTGCCAGAAAGTCCGGGTTCGAATCATGGGTCAGTGAAATTTTTCTTGACGAACTTTTCATGCGACATGCCAATTAAACTATCTACTCCCTCTGACTAATATCTTACCGATGCCTCCTAACTCATTAAATATTTACACACACACACACGCTAGTATTTATTAGAAGATCGCGCACTAAGAGAATTATTTCACACACGTAATAGAAAATCATTATTTACACACATTATTTCCTCACTCGCGAAGACCATTTCAACACACGCTATAATATCACAAGATTTATTCCCCCCTAGGCATCAGTATAAATTACCTAACAATCTGACTATCCTTGCTACAGTACTAAAAAGAAAATAAACGAATAATCATGCATTAATTTATTTACAGTTAACAGCTAATCATGCACATGCTAGATAATGAATCAGGGTACTTATCGACTCGGCGACGCTCCATACTCAGCTCCACGGCCTCATGGTTTCAGGTCGGCCCCATGATGTACTTAAGCCATCACGCTAACGGCCTGAGAACCTGAACCCATACCATTCTCCACAACCATGGTCTTCACTCTTGTTGCTTTCATGAAATCATACGCTCATCACTTCTTACTACACTAAAATACATATTAAAAAAACACAGATATAGTTAAATTATTCTAGCACATACACTTATTCACAATTGTAATATACACTTTGTCTCTGCTTTCCGCGAGTTTACACGTGGTACTGCGATGCGTCCTTGTTTGATCTCGCTCCGATCCTAATTTTTAGTTAATGTTGTAAAAATTCACCTTCTTGAAATTTCAAAAATTTCGATCATTATTGAGTTAAATCCAAAGTCTATCGGACCCGTAGTATCTTCGACAGCTAGTTATTTGATAGGAAATGCTCTAGATTAGGGTTCTCGTGAACCACATACACGTACGTCCGACACGTTCAAATTTCCGTAGCAGAGTGCCTGTTCTTAGCGGCTCGCGTCCTCTCCATGCACGCCGGATTCTGGATATGGAGCTCGGGGAACCCCATTAACAATGATGTAACATCCCGTCACATATGCCTGCGATTATTTATTCCAATAAATTGTTGCAAATACGCCGTCTTTAATTATTGTTCTCAAAATGGTTTAATCTTGTTTTCACCTTATCCCCTGGTGGATTTAATTATTTTAGAAGTCATTTATGTGGCACCCATCTTTAATTTACCCCCATCATTCCAAAACCTGCTCTGCTGCGATTCGCTGCCTGAAAATGTTGCCAACTTAAATCTGGTGACTTTTGTCATCACACCTCATGGAATATTCCAATGCTTTCCATTTCATCACAAGATGACCTTGACACGTGGAACTATCTTTAAACCTGGGCAAGCGAAATGGCGCCACACATCCGGCCTACAATGTAACTGCGGCTATTCCCTCATATGCCATTTTTTAATTTCTAATATTTTTAAAGACAATGATATGAGCCAATTGGGCTCATCTTTCCCCCACTTTCTTTTTGGAAAAATTACTGACAAGGGATTTTTCCTACCACACATCTTCCAAATATATCATTGTCTTTCCATTATTTACTTAACAAATCCAGATTTTTGACTCAAATTTTCTTCCTTAAGACGAGTATTATTCATTGTTAACTTAGTAACCACCTTCTCCATCATTCCTCTTAATTCAATTAATTCTTCACAGGCACATTCTCCGCCAGAACTTTCGTTTTCATCCATTTCTCCTCTGGGCATCTCGTATGTAGTATCGTAGGTTAACATAACATCTTCTTCTTCTTCATCTTCCATCTCATCGTCTTCTCCACCATCTTCTTCTCCTCCTTCATCTTCTTCAGGATGTCCTTCAAGATCGTCTTCGTCAACCATTGTTTCCTGGTCAATATTTCTCCTTGTGGGATAATATAATTCCAAATTTCCAGCATTATAAGTGCTTTCGACT
The DNA here is from genome assembly GCF_040414725.1 of Anabrus simplex. Classification (NCBI taxonomy): domain Eukaryota; kingdom Metazoa; phylum Arthropoda; class Insecta; order Orthoptera; family Tettigoniidae; genus Anabrus; species Anabrus simplex. The sequence continues at coordinate 1,670,038,448 of NC_090265.1, forward strand.
CCTGTCTCTAAGTTTTTGACTTTATAAGAATTATTCTCATAGTCCTGTATGACTTCATATGGCCCAATATAAAGTTCAGCAAATTTATGATAAAATTTTGAACTAGGATTTGAGACTGCAGGTTTCTTCACGAGCACCAATTCTCCCACACGTAAACTTCGGTGGAACCTCTTATTACGCATTCTTCGCAAACGTCGTTCAGCTTGTTCCTTGAGATGTTGAGATGTATTCTGGACGCAAAGCTCGTGTGAAGGTCTTGGATCACTTGGTAACGGGATTATACCTTCCCATGGTCTTTTTGGATACTCATTATGGTGTACGACAGCGGGTATCTGGCCAGTAGATTCATGTATCGTTGAATTAATACTCTCAGTTATGATTGGCAATACTCTGATCCATTTCCAATGTTCATTCCGACAATAAATTCTACAAAACTTCCCAATCTCTCTCATAATTCTCTCAGCAGGATTTGACTGGGGATTTCTAATTGAACTGAGTACATGTCCTATTCCCAAATTCTGAGTATCCCTTTTAAAAATTTCGGACGTAAACTGAGTCCCATGATCCGTTAGTACAAATTCCGGCTTTCCCATCTGAGGTATAATTTTGTTCTTTATTTGACTAATAACGGCTTTCGTAGTTGCTCTTTGGATAGGGCATAATGTCACAAATTTTGTGAACACATCAACGCATACCAGAATATATTTTAATCCTCTACCTGCACGTGGCAAAGGGCCGTAGAAATCCATTGCAAACAACTCTTTAGGCTTAGAGGGTAGCACTGGCCTAGGAATTTGTCTCATTAAAAATGGACAAGGTTTAATTCGCTGACATATATCACATGTCATTATGACTTTCCGCACCATGTCTTTCAAATTTGGCCAAATAAAGGTTTCCTTAATGGTCGCCGTCACCTTATCAATCCCAGCATGTCCTATCGAATGATGTGTAAGCCAGATCAATTCACATCTCAACTGTGGTGGTACAACAATTCTCAATTTCGTGTGCTCTTCATCAATGAATTTGTGAAGTATGCCATTAAAGAAACTGTAATTTATAGCTTGTTTTTCTGCTTCTCTATATTCAACTGTTCCCGACTGCAATTTCTTCTGAAAATAATCCCTCAATTTCTTGGTCTCATCCCACAACTCTTGTGCTTCCGAAATGTTCCTAAGTTTTTCCAAAAACTGATTATCCTCTTGTGTAATTTCAATCAAATTTACTTCTGCTTTTCCAGATTCAGGATTTCTACTCAACGCATCTGCAATCACATTTAACTTGCCAGCACAATGTTCAAGGGTAACATCATACTGCTGAACAAATAAGCCCCATCGGCTAACCCTCTCGCTTGACATAGTTGTCTTGAAAAGGAAGGTTAAGGCTTTATGATCCGTCCGAATGATAATAGGATAGCCATAAATATACTTCCTCCAATGTCCCAATGCTGTAACAATGGCAAGCATCTCCAACTCCGTCGTAGTGTACTTAATTTCGTGAGACCGCAATTTGCGACTCATAAAAGCCAAATAATTTACTTGGTGATCTTTGCTTTCCGACTCTTGATATAAGACTGCTCCAATTCCCACAGCTGAAGCATCTGTCTGAACTATAAATGGTTTTCCGAAATCTGGGTACCCCAACTTCACACTATTAGCTAATAATTCCTTCGTCTTCAAAAATGCATTTTCACAATTTTCATCCCATTTCCATTTCTTATCCTTCTTTAACAAATCCTGAAGAGGTGCAACAACTTCCGTATACAAAGGACAATGGTCTGAGAAAAAGTTACACATTCCCAAGAACTGACGAACATGTTTGATTCTCATGGGTCTGGGGAAATTTTGTATTGATCTGATCTTTACAGGACTAGGTTTGACGCCATTACCGTCCACAATATGACCTAAAAACATAATACTTCTTTGACAAAAGTGGGACTTTTCAAGATTTACTTTAAAATTTGCACGATTTAAATTTTCCAAAAGTTTGTGCAATACATCAAAATGCTCTTCCAAAGTCTCCGTTGCAATCATGATATCATCTACGTATCTGACCGTAGAATCTTTGACTTCCTGCGTTAAATTCTTATCTAGGGCTCGGATCAAAGCAGAACCAGCTGTCTTCAAACCAAAAGGTAATCGGTTAAAGATATACGTCTGTTGGTCGAACAGGAATCCTGTCAAAACCTTAGTAGCTTCATCCAACTCAATATGGTGATACGATGACGTTAAGTCGATAGTCGTAAAGTAATGTTTGCCTCGGAATTTTCTCAGCAATTCCTTGATAGGAGGGGCCTTATCGTATTCAGGCACAAGTCGTTGATTTATGGCCCTTGCGTCCAAGCACACACGGATGCTTCCATTAGGTTTTTCAACAATCACCAAAGGATTCAAAAATGGTGTAGGTTTTTTAGATATTAAACCGTTATCCTCCATTTCCTTGATTACTTCTTTAACTTTTGGGTAAAACTTCTCTGCTACTGGATAAGGTCTTTGTTTAAACGGTTCCCAACTATTTACTTTCAGCTCATATTTATAATTTGGAATCTTCCCCGGTTTGGATCCGAATACTGTTTTATGTTGGCCTAAAATCCCCTTTAATTTTGACTTATCTTCTTCTCCTATCATGGCTTCTGATACTTTATTTTTGACTTTGTCCCCGAAATCTGGTAACTCAGTCTCCCTTTCCAATGCGAAAATCATTTCCTCAAATTCTTCTAGAATAGCATCCTGATTTTGATGTATGTTTCTAACTATCTCTTCCACCGATTGTTCTGCCAACCAAATTCTTTCTTCTCCCTCAACATTTGGTAGTTGGTTTAACTGAATTTCTGACTGATCATCACTGAGATTGAAGCTTATTACATCCTTTTCCATATCAATAACTGCCTTAAATTCTCGGAGAAAGTCAGCCCCTATAATCATGTTGAATTCCATTCGGTTCATTATAATGAATGGGTGAGACATGACATTACTTCCAACTTCTACATCTACATAAGCTTGACTTTTACATGTTGTAACTTTGTCTGGTATTATGCCTCGAATTTGAACTGATGCTACTTGTATAATTGGTATTTGTCATTTCCTCTGTAATTCATCGATTAAAACTTGTGATACCACGCTGACGCTGGCCCCAGTATCCACCAAACACCTGACCCTCAGACTCCCAACTCTGACATAAATGACAGGTAACTTCTTTATTTCATTATTTACAAATCTATCTTTATCCTCTACAAGATCTTCTGGTCTAGCTATCCAAGAATCAATGGTTGCAATTGCCCATCCGTGATTATCCTGATGGCGACATCCTGCGGTTGCACTATCTTGGAATACTACATTTCGGCTTTTTTTTAGCTCCACTTCCCTCCATTGAAAACCTCGGGGCATTTATATTTAATCCACCAGATTCCTCTCTACGTCTATGAGCCTGATATTCCCTACTCTCAGCTCCATGACTTCTGTCCTGATTCCCTTGTTGAATCGCACTCTTCCACTGGTCCGACGATACTCCTTTCGTGGCCAACTCCTCAACATATCTTCTAGACTCATTCCTGCGTTCTTGAAGATCAATTCTGTCATTTTCTTCTCTTCGTGGTCGACCTCTTGCATCACCTGACCTATTATATGGTGGATATGGTCTTCTCATCTCTCCAAACCTTCCATATCTATATCGGTACCCTTGTCTTCTGTTTCCTCCATAATTCTGATTATAATTTGACTCATAACTTCTATCGTTGACTCGTCCTCTTCCAAAGGATTGAGCTTTCCAATTTCTTCCCTGGTATCCTCCTCGATACTCTCTATTCTGATTATCATCGTTCTTATTGTTGTACGTGTTGGTTCCCTGGGTCTTCTTCTCTGATGAATTCTCTTCCTTGGTCAAGTCAATAGTATGGACTGCTTCAATATTCCGATTCCTAGGATGATACAAGTTCGATGTTTGATCTAATTGCCTCAACAATACTTCGGCCTCTACAGCTGTTTTCACGTTCGCAGCTATCAATGTCCTTTGCACATCCACAGGTAACTGTCTTTCGATTGATGCAATTAACTCTTCTTCTGGAGGCGGACAGTCTAACTCCCTAAGCTTCAAAAGTTGCCCACTGAAAAAGTCTGCGTATCTCGTGGGTACTGTGCTCTGGTATTTTCGTGAATACAGTTCAAGTCTGAGTCCTTGTTGAACCTCCTGACCCCAGTATTTTTGTAAAAAGGCACGCTTGAACCCTTCGTAGTCATCAAAACAATATTTGAATGCTTTAAACCAGATCAATGGTTGTCCATCTAGAAATCGCTCTACAATCCTCAACTGTCTATCCGGATGAATTCTATTGTCCTGAATATATTCTGTCATCTCTCTAAGGAAACTTTTCGGTGTTATCTCGGGTCCGCCAGTGAATTTCCTTGGCTTTCCCTCTGATAACCTCATCAATTCAAAATATGGAATTGGTCCCATAATCTGTGGCGTTGAAGTTCGTTCTTCAAATGGTTGGTTGGTAGTTTCAGGTAAACGGGTCTGATCTACTCCATTTCCCAATCCTACACTACTAGAATGGCTTCCTGCTTGCTCTAAGACATTTTGTTTATTTATCATCGATCGCATGAGCAGTTCTCCCTTAGTCTCCTGTAATTTCAATATCTCGACATCTTCCTTAAGTCCCTTGATTTGTCCGATCTCCTCTTTCATTTCTTTCATCAATTCTTCATGTATGTCCACCTTCACTTCCGTCTTATGGCACTTATGAGCCCATTCACTAATTGGCTTCGTTACTTCACAACCTTCAGCTCGAAGATCCGCTTGCACTCCATTTATTTCCTCCAAGAGTTCCTTCCTATTTTCAGCCATCTCTTCTTTCAGTTGGTCTTCTACCTTCTTAACTTCTCCATGGACATTATCTCTCAATTGCAACAACCGGTCATTGAATCCCTCGGCAGTCTTGACAAACGATTCATGTGTTTCTATTTGTAGCTTGGTGACTTTGGCGTCTGTCAATACGATCGCTTCCTCAATATCAACCATCTTATCCTTGATCGAATTTACAGCTTTCTGTTGACCCTCGACGTTTATTTCGACTTGACTCAGTTTCCCCGACAACCTGGCATCTACTTGCGATACTGTTAAAGCGACCTGATCTATCTTTTCTTCCAACTTGTCACTGCGGGTAACTGCTTCCATTCGGACCTCTTCTATCTGCTTCTCTAATCTTTGAGCATTCCTATCGCAGCCCTCTTTAACTATAGTTATCTCTGTCGATAGCTGATCTTTGATACTGACCATCTGGTCCCTAACTTCTTTAAATTGTTCATTGACACCTTGAAATTGTTCATTCGCACTCTCCTTAACTTCTTTAAATTGTTCATTGACACCTTGAAATTGTTGGTTAACACCTTGAAATTGTTGGTTAACACCTTGAAATTGTTCATTCGCACTCTCCTTAACTTCCCTAAATTGTTCATTAGTGCTCTCCTTCGCTTCCCCAAATTGTTCATTCATGTCCTCCCTCAGTTCATTCATGAGTTCGGTCATAAGACCCTTCACCACCTCCACATCTACCATATTATCTCACTGAGAAAACGGGCCTTCCCTCTAACCATGTGCCGTGGATATGAGAAAGAATAAGTTCAAATCTCCATAATCATTATCATATAATTTAATTCCAGCTTCTTTACTTTACGTTACGTGGATAATATCAATCAAAAATTTGGCCAAACATTGCCATCTAGAAGCTGTCCCTATTTCATCTACATTTTGCCAAAGTTTTATAAAAAGAAAGCAAAACCCGAAAAAAATTCACAAACCACTAATTAACACATCCCCAAAGAAGTTTAACATTGAACCACCGAATATCGCGATACTATCATTGGGCTTTCGAATTATTAAGTACTTCACATACAGTACATGCCAGTATACAAACACATGCCCTCAGCATTACGGCGGATATGACCGAAACAATGGTCCATATCGTCGTAAACTGACACCATAACATTTGTTACTGCCATTTTCCACAACTTGAGACCGAGGTCATCTCATCCTTCCACGAAAATCTACAATTATTCTTAACTATTGCCCCTGGCTGAATTTATTTGAAGAATAAACCAGACATTTTTAACCTCGTTTGGATTTAACACAATCCCTCTATTCTTTTGGGCATTTCTATTAAGTGACTGCCATGAGCCTATGTCCATAACAATGGTACTCACGATCTGTTCTCATTCAGTTTCGCAAAATAATCTACATTTACATGTCACTCATAAAATATCTAACAAAAATCGTGAAACCCGAAATTTAGGATTTTTCCAAAAAAATTTCCAAATTTCTATCATCACCATGATCAACTTGGTTCCACTTAATGGGTAAACACACAATCGTGCCCCACGTCACGGGCGACAACTCAACCCTCTACCCTTCCTGCCTTTAAAATGTGGCGCCGGCTCGAGACGTCCCAGGGTCGCTGACTGGGTACTACCCTCAGAGATATCTTCAGATATTATAAACTAACCTTAAATTAATCAAGCGGGAAGGATAAAGAGAAGAAATAAAATAATTAAATAAAATCCGAATGAGAACATTTACGAATGCAAAATTTATTGAAAAAGCTAAACTTTGGCAAAGCAATATACTTCTATACAAACAATAAACTCTTCGGACCAAATATTGTTCACAACCTCTATCACCCTCGACTATAAAATATCAACCTCATGACTCATAGATTTCAAATCCTTCTAAACACATTACTTCATCTTTATTACAATTCCCTTTCATCTTATTCATCAACTCTACTTCAGTACTTCAAAATTTTTAATCCAATTCCATTCCACTCATATTTTGGTACCACCATATTTCAAAATTTTCAATAATAAAATATTATAATAATCTATCATCATGACCTTTGTTAATTTGTCAAAGTACCTTTTTAAAATGTTAATACAACCAAAACTTCTTCCGTTCATTCTTTGAATAACAAATTCATATTTGCTCTCCATACCTTTAAGTTATTTCCTCACCATATGATAAACCTTGTAGTTACCATTTACTAGATACCAAATTATTTATTTAAATACACTCTTCAAAATGAAATGTATGAGGCTGTGTAAATTCATTAAGCAACATCCGCCGTGTAATTCACAACTCATCTTTTAATTAATTAAATCCATTAAATTCATTATAATTTACAAATTCGCAGTTATCAATGTCGGTATAATTGTTACCTTGAAAATCATAAATTTATCCAATCACGTTTGTTAGATTTGGTAATTCAATCCAAAATTTTATATATCATAAAATTATTCATCACAAATTTTATATAAAATAGTCCCTATTATTATTTGAGTCCGAAACTATCTAACTTATTCTTTCTCAGTACCATCCTCCCCTCATATAATGCTGATAATATGGAACGCACGCACGAAATCGAAAAGTAACCCTGACATAAATAAATTAAATTAAATTTACCCATTCATTAAAATGATAAATATCTCACATATGCTTAATTAGCTGTTTTATCATACACAAAACATATGCCTACCCTGTAGCAAGAAACCCTATACTATAATGTTAAATACATCTTAACCTACACTGATTCTACAGACAAGGGTCAGAACCTCATTGTCGCAAGTACATACAACCACATGAACTGAATTCAACATCAAAAAAAATATTGCAACTGCAAAACAGAATTTGCACTGCTCACATATTGAAGAACATATAACATAAACAAACACAACATAATTTCAATCATATAGTCACAAGGGAAATCCTTATCCGCTGACTCGGCCGGGCAACGAACTCCGACCCTCAACATGGCATCATTACAGTGACCTATCATTACACTTGCCGCAGTGATCTGTCACGAAATCTAGCTATCATTATTTAATCCAATTGTGCTGTCCTGAGTTCCACAAACAGAATTTTTCTTACGGATGAATGCGATATTTTGTTACTTATAAAACCTTACCAACGTTACAAGGCTCTCTCTCTAATACACAACGCGCCGACCCGGTCTGTAGCCTTATCTCACGCCCCGATTCATTTCGTCAACACGGCATTTAATTTTGTCCGCACCCACTTAAATTCTCTCTCTCTCTACTCTAAATGAAGCCATATGTTCCTCCACAATATCATGCGTCTGTGCGAACAGTTACTAATTATATAATACTCTCAATATATTTTTATTCATTTCGTATTTCACGTATCATTCTACATTTCTCATCCCATTATCAGGAACACGTATATCATTATGCCGGTCATATGTATGGCGCTACACAATCATTGGTTCGACTCTTGCGGTTGGCATTTTGTGTTTTAGAGGTCCCTACTTCAACATTAGCTAACTATCTCTCGGAAACTTTAGGATGACATTTATTCCCCTACAGCACAAATTTTACTCATTGATTAACGGTACACGTTACTGACTGATGACATATATTTTCCAAAATCCCACTGTAATGTGCCAGAAAGTCCGGGTTCGAATCATGGGTCAGTGAAATTTTTCTTGACGAACTTTTCATGCGACATGCCAATTAAACTATCTACTCCCTCTGACTAATATCTTACCGATGCCTCCTAACTCATTAAATATTTACACACACACACACGCTAGTATTTATTAGAAGATCGCGCACTAAGAGAATTATTTCACACACGTAATAGAAAATCATTATTTACACACATTATTTCCTCACTCGCGAAGACCATTTCAACACACGCTATAATATCACAAGATTTATTCCCCCCTAGGCATCAGTATAAATTACCTAACAATCTGACTATCCTTGCTACAGTGCTAAAAAGAAAATAAACGAATAATCATGCATTAATTTATTTACAGTTAACAGCTAATCATGCACATGCTAGATAATGAATCAGGGTACTTATCGACTCGGCGACGCTCCATACTCAGCTCCACGGCCTCATGGTTTCAGGTCGGCCCCATGATGTACTTAAGCCATCACGCTAACGGCCTGAGAACCTGAACCCATACCATTCTCCACAACCATGGTCTTCACTCTTGTTGCTTTCATGAAATCACACGCTCATCACTTCTTACTACACTAAAATACATATTAAAAAAACACAGATATAGTTAAATTATTCTAGCACATACACTTATTCACAATTGTAATATACACTTTGTCTCTGCTTTCCGCGAGTTTACACGTGGTACTGCGATGCGTCCTTGTTTGATCTCGCTCCGATCCTAATTTTTAGTTAATGTTGTAAAAATTCACCTTCTTGAAATTTCAAAAATTTCGATCATTATTGAGTTAAATCCAAAGTCTATCGGACCCGTAGTATCTTCGACAGCTAGTTATTTGATAGGAAATGCTCTAGATTAGGGTTCTCGTGAACCACATACACGTACGTCCGACACGTTCAAATTTCCGTAGCAGAGTGCCTGTTCTTAGCGGCTCGCGTCCTCTCCATGCACGCCGGATTCTGGATATGGAGCTCGGGGAACCCCATTAACAATGATGTAACATCCCGTCACATATGCCTGCGATTATTTATTCCAATAAATTGTTGCAAATACGCCGTCTTTAATTATTGTTCTCAAAATGGTTTAATCTTGTTTTCACCTTATCCCCTGGTGGATTTAATTATTTTAGAAGTCATTTATGTGGCACCCATCTTTAATTTACCCCCATCATTCCAAAACCTGCTCTGCTGCGATTCGCTGCCTGAAAATGTTGCCAACTTAAATCTGGTGACTTTTGTCATCACACCTCATGGAATATTCCAATGCTTTCCATTTCATCACAAGATGACCTTGACACGTGGAACTATCTTTAAACCTGGGCAAGCGAAATGGCGCCACACATCCGGCCTACAATGTAACTGCGGCTATTCCCTCATATGCCATTTTTTTAATTTCTAATATTTTTAAAGACAATGATATGAGCCAATTGGGCTCACTATACTGAAAGATATATGGATGTTACTATTTATTTATTTATTTATTTATTTATTTATTTATTTATTTATTTATTTATTTATTTATTTATTTATTTATTTATTTATTTATTTATAATATGAATCTATAGAGGCATGGAACAAAGCTCTGCATTCGAGAGACGTGTGGGCTCGAACCCGACCGTCGGCTGCCCTGAGAATGGTTTTCTGTGGTTTCCCATTTTCACTTCCAGACATATGCCGGGACAGTTCTTATTCACAGACCACAGCCGATTCCTTCCAACTTCTTACCCAATTTCATTCACCATTATCGTTTCATCTTCGTTGACTCCCCGACTGAGATTGACATCAGGAAGGGCATCCGACCGTGAAATCATCCTCGACCCCGTGTCAAGAAACGGAGCTAAGGGGTAGAAATATTCAATGAAAGTGGAATGTAGTTCTTGTGGTTAAAGCCCGAAATCGGCTAGTTCGTGTACTGTTTAGACTCTTTCCACATTGACCAGGACGTGAAATGAAGCATGAGTTAAATTTTTAATCATCAATCAATCATCATTCATCATTGATCTGCATTTAGGGCGGTCACCCAGGTGGCAAGATTCCCTATCAATTGTCTACCTCATATTTACATTAATTATAATTATTTACCTAGCTTTTTCTTAAATATTTTCAACGAACGATCTTACCCTTTAGTATGGAAATCCGGAAAAAGTCTACAGGATTGGAGTGAATCCATATTTATACCATTACATAAGAAAGGAAAACCAACGGACTGCAAGTACTACAAATTCTCAAATTTCCTATGGAAGAAAAATCCTACTGAACAGCATCAACGAACATGAAAATTTATCGAAATTTCCCTTGATACACTGACTGACAGAGCAAATGCAACACCAAGAAAGAGTGGTCAGAACTTTATGCCAATTGCAGGGTAGACTGACGTCACTGAGGTATGGTCATGATGTGAAATGCGCCGCTGTGCTGTGCACGTAGCGAACGATAAATGGGACACGGCGTTGGAGAATGGCCCACTTCGTACCGTGATTTCTCAGCCGACAGCCATTGTAGAACGTGTTGTCGTGTGCCACAGGACACGTGTATAGCTAAGAATGCCAGGCCGCCGTCAACGGAGGCATTTCCAGCAGACAGACGACTTTACGAGGGGTATGGTGATCGGGCTGAGAAGGGCAGGTTGGTCGCTTCGTCAAATCGCAGCCGATACCCATAGCGATGTGTCCACGGTGCAGCGCCTGTGGCGAAGATGGTTGGCGCAGGGACATGTGGCACGTGCGAGGGGTCCAGGCGCAGCCCGAGTGACGTCAGCACGCGAGGATCGGCGCATCCGCCGCCAAGCGGTGGCAGCCCCGCACGCCACGTCAACCGCCATTCTTCAGCATGTGCAAGACACCCTGGCTGTTCCAATATCGACCAGAACAATTTCCCGTCGATTGGTTGAAGGAGGCCTGCACTCCCGGCGTCTGCTCAGAAGACTACCATTGACTCCACAGCATAGACGTGCACGCCTGGCATGGTGCCGGGCTAGAGCGACTTGGATGAGGGAATGGCGGAACGTCGTGTTCTCCGATGAGTCACGCTTCTGTTCTGTCAGTGATAGTCACCGCAGACGAATGTGGCGTCGGCGTGGAGAAAGGTCAAATCCGGCAGTAACTGTGGAGCGCCCTACCGCTAGACAACGCGGCATCATGGTTTGGGGCGCTATTGCGTATGATTCCACGTCACCTCTAGTGCGTATTCAAGGCACGTTAAATGCCCACCTCTACGTGCAGCATGTGCTGCGGCCGGTGGCACTCCCGTACCTTCAGGGGCTGCCCAATGCTCTGTTTCAGCAGAATAATGCCCACCCACACACTGCTCGCATCTCCCAACAGGCTCTACGAGGTGTACAGATGCTTCCGTCGCCAGCGTACTCTCCGGATCTCTCACCAATCGAACACGTGTGGGATCTCATTGGACGCCTTTTGCAAACTCTGCCCCAGCCTCGTACGGACGACCAACTGTGGCAAATCGTTGACAGAGAATGGAGAACCATCCCTCAGGACACCATCCGCACTCTTATTGACTCTGTACCTCGACGTGTTTCTGCGTGCATCGCCGCTCGCGGTGGTCCTACATCCTACTGAGTCGATGCCGTGCGCATTGTGTAACCTGCATATCGGTTTGAAATAAACATCAATTATTCGTCCGTGCCGTCTCTGTTTTTTCCCCAACTTTCATCCCTTTCGAACCACTCCTTCTTGGTGTTGCATTTGCTCTGTTAGTCAGTGTAATTTATTCCAATCCCTTACTCCTCGTCGTATAAATTAATATTTGTCCCAATCTCTCCTCTTGAATTCCAAGTTTACCTTCAAATCATAACCTTTCCTGCTTTTAAAGGCTCCATTCAAGCTTATTCTTCTACTTATGTCATTCCACGCTAACTCATCACTGACAGTCAAAACATACCGTGTAGTCGAGCATCTCGTCTCCTTACTCCCAAGTCTTTCCAGCCCAACGTTTGCAAAATTTTTGTAACACTACTCCTTTGTCAGAAATCTCCAGGGAACAAATCGTGCTGCATTCCTTTGCATTTTCTTCTAGTTCTTGTATCAAGTAGTCCTGGTGAGGGTCCCATACCCTGAAGCCATACTCTGACTGCGGTCTTACCAGAGACTTATACACCCTCTCCTTTACATCCTTACTACATACTCTTATAACCATGTGAAGAGATCTGTAACCTTTCTTAACTACCTCGTTAATTAGGTTACTCCAATGAAGATCATTTCTTATATTAACACCTAGGTACTTACATTGTTCCCCATGAGTTACTGTCACCTCATCACCCCATCAATTCCATGGATAAATGGTTAGCGTGCTGGCCTTTGGTCACAGGGGTCCCGGGTTGATTCTCGGCAGGGTCGGGAATTTTAACCTTAATTGGTTAAGTTCGCTGGCACGGGGGCTGGGTGTATGTGTCGTCTTCATCATCATTTCATCCTCATCCCGACGAGCAGGTCGCCTACGGGAGTCAAATCAAAAGACTTGCGTCTGGCGTGCCGAACTTGTACTCGGATACTCCCGGCACTAAAAGCCATACGCCATTTCATTTTACCCCATCAATTCGTGTTTGGGCCTGTGAAAAAACGTACTAACCACGCGAATGTGGCCAATATCCTAGGGGACTACTAATTCCATATCTTTTACACCAGAAATAAAACCATAAGAATGCAGGAATTCAACAACGAAATAAAGAGCATTTGTCGGAAAGACAGAAGTAATCATATCCAACCAGTGTGTCAAGAAATAGTGCGAGACGCACATAACAATGAGCCTTTACAATTGTACGAGGAAGTTCGATATTTCTACCCTGACTTTAAACCAACGTTAGGACTCATAAAGTAGGAAAAAAGCCAGATAGTAGCAGATACCGATGACATAGCCGAACTATGAAGAAAGCACTGCTCTAATCTTTACTATGATGCAGACCAACCGCTGACAAACTTGAATATCAGGCAATATAAGTAGGGACAAGTCATCCTCAACTTCGAAGTAGAGAAGGTTATAAAGAATTAAGCAATGAGAAATCTCCTCGCATGGATGATGTTACGGCTGAGGTAATAAAAGCCATATTTTCTGCGGAAATTGAGGCGATCGATCTTACCCTTTAATATGGAAATGCGGAAAAAGTCTACAGGATTGGAGTGAATCCATATTCATACCATTATTTAAGAAAGGCAAACCAATGGACTGCGAGTACTACAGAATTTCTCAAATTTCCTATGCAAGAAAAATCCTACTGAACAGCGTCAACGACAGTTAAATATTCTTACACTCACAAATTTAGATGAACAAACGGGTTGTATGGCTGAGAAAGGCACACGACATCAGATACTGAGCATCAGAAAATTGATTTTATAATGCCAGAGGATTCAAGGTAAATATATGCATGTGTTTTTTGGACTGCAAAAAAAAATGTATTGGGATCTTGTTCTCACGGTGAACTTTTTAGGAATACGCGTCATCGTAACATCCGCTCGTTAATTGCAGCAATGCTTAAAGGCCATGGTTTCCAGGTATTTGAAGAAGTTCATGGCTTAGCGGACAACGGAAGCCACAGAAGGATCGACATCACTATCTTCAAAAATAAGAAGAGAGGTTATGTCATCGACTCCACTGACCGCTTTGAAAGCCATAATTCGCAGTCCTCAGATGTCAACCTCGAGAAGAGGAATATTTACCTACCAACAATTGCTTTTTACAGGGAGAAATACCAGCTGGGGGAAATCGACATGTTGGGTCTGATGATCGGAGAGAGGGGAAGCCAATTTCCTTTTTTGCCACCAACTTTTGGAAACAGATGTCTCTGCCAGTTACAACGTTAGGGGAAATAACCATTATAGTCTTAAGGGGTTCATTAATATTCTAAGAAATCATTGTTACAGTTCGGTTACCATCTAAATTTCTCATGTATACTTATTTCTCTTCTAAAAATGGATATAAAGATGTACTTTGTCACAAGGCAGCCTCTGAAATACGATAATCCTTAGTAGTATAGGCACAACTTTACATCTGATTTTGGTTGATAAAGCAGCCTTACTAAGGACACAGAGTGAATGTCCGGATAGGCAAAAAAGTCTCCAAAGAGTTCAACAACATCTCAGCTGGTGTTAGACAAGGACGTAGCCTCTTTTCAATAATATTTAGCATACGACCTGTGACAATAAAGTTTGGTGAATGAAGTCAGAACGGTCGATCCGGCAACATTGGCGACACACACTGCTGCACATGCGTAGCAGCAGTTTTTGACCACTTGCTCCCGACGTTGTTCAGTTGAACATCGTGTGTGTGCCGTGTAAGACCTGTTTGACACAGTGCGTGTATAGTGCGTTGATTCTGAACTGCGAACAGGAACATGAACGACCAAAAGATCAATGTAGAGTTTTTTTTTTAAGCTTGGCAAGACACCGAAAGAAACGCATGCTATGCTGGTGCGTGTTTATGAACATCAAGCACTGTCCTTGAAGTTTGTGTACGAGTGGTTCGCTCCTTTTCGAGGAGGCCGAGAAAATGTTTCTGACAACCCCCGTAGCGGAAGACCGGCGACAGCCGTCAGTGAGAAGGTGAGGACATTAATCACGAATGATCGGTGATTAACTGTGAGCATGATAGTGGATGAACTGCAGATTAACCGTGAATCCGCGCGACAAATCGTTATCCAGAAGTTAGGGAAGAGGAAAAGGTGTTCTCGTCTTGTGCCACATCACTTGACTGACGATCAGAAGCAGTCACGTTTAGAGGCTTCACAGGATTTTGTCGAAACGGCGGATGCGACACCAAATTTCTTGAACTGTATTGTCACTGAGGATGAAACCTGGTGTCTCAGGTACGACCCTGAAACGAAACGGCGAAGCATGG
This sequence comes from Anabrus simplex, assembly GCF_040414725.1. NCBI lineage: Eukaryota > Metazoa > Arthropoda > Insecta > Orthoptera > Tettigoniidae > Anabrus > Anabrus simplex. Next base: position 1,670,053,763 of record NC_090265.1, read on the forward strand.
AATGGCGTTCTCCGGGATGCCCTCGTCAAAAAAGATCAGAGCCGAAAAGTCACGCATCAAACTCTCTTTGAAGGGAAAGAGATTTGACGATATTCTTGACATCCTCCGAAACATGACGAGGCATTTGAACACCATCCCAAAGGAAGCCTTCTTGCAAAGTTTCCAGGACATGTATCGTCAATCTTAGCAGTGCGTAGTTATGAGAGGGGACTATTTCGACGGACAGTAATGTCACTGTCGTGTATTGTTCATTTATATTGATAGTACATGACTATTCACCGAACTTTATTGTCACAGGTTGTATATAGGGAGTTCATTATGCACATGGTTTTTGAGAAATAGGGTGGAGGCATCACAATACGTGGGAAGCTTATCAACATCCTGAGATATGCTGATGATACAGTGATCCTAGCTTCTAATGAAATTCAACTCACGACAAATATGAACCGACTGAGCGAAATAAGTGGAGAGTTTGGGCTTGAGGCAAATACTAACAAGATCAAAGTAATGAAAATAGACCGCTCAAACAAATTCTATCACTTGAAAACTGTTGATGGTTGTGATGTAGTGCAAAACTTCATCTACTTTGGCTCCACTGTAACAAACTCTGGGAAATGTGAGAAAGAAATATAAAGAGGGACTGCAATCGTCAGAACAGCCATGGTGAAACTGATAAATATCTGGACAGATCGTTACATATCCAGGTCAATGTAACTGAGGCTAGTCAAATCTCTCACTTTTCCAATCACCATAAGAGGTGATGAGACATGGACAATAAACAAGAGTGACCAGCGAAGTGCTGATTCATTTGAGATGTGATACACGTTCCATAGATAGCTCAGTGCACTAAGGACTCTGTAAACTCAGGATTTCAACGATTGGTAAGAAATTGGATGGAAGCGTCGCAATAGGTGGAAAGTTTGTCGACAACCTGAGATATGCTGATAATGCAGCGATCTTGTTCACTAAAATCTAGCTACAAACTCTGAGATTGAGTTTAGCGAGAGGAAACTATTTAGGAAAGCAGGTTATTGAGGGCACTTACGAAGGCTCGCACTCAAGGATCAATTCTTTAGCGCTGAACTACACATAAATTTTACTGCATTAAGTGTCCAAGTAACGATTCATATCGCTAACCGCGGAGATATTCGGAGAAGACTGAGAACTACAAGTTGAAATACGTCAATTCATTATATTATAATATAAATCATGGATTGATTGATTGATTGATTGATTGATTGATTGATTGATTGATTGATTGATTGATTGATTGATTGATTGATTGATTGATTGATTGATTGATTGATTGATTGATTGATTGATTGATTGATTGATTGATTGATTGATTGATTGATTGATTGATTGCGTCTGGTCTCCGGGGAGGCTTGAAGTAGGTTCTTATATTTGATGCCCATGGGTGACCTGGTGATAATGAGGTAGGACATATAGCCTTCTCCTGTCGAAAAACACCAAGGGGTCTGTTCATGGCTTAATGTCGCCGTCAGGCAGACAAATCACTACAACAGCGTAATACCTCACTCCATATGAACACTGCAGGGAGGTTTGGAAATGAATGCAGGCTTTTCGCACACAATCTAGTGATTACAAGTTGTATATCACCACCAATCCATCCCTGCCGCCCACTATTCTGATAGTGACTATTTTTCACGAACGGGACTCCAACCAACTAGCCACGCTGTCAGTCCGGCTCCATGGCTAAATAGTCAGCGTGCTGTCCTTTGGTTACAGGGGTCACGGGTTTGTTTTCCGGCAGGGTCGGGAATTTTAACCATCTTTGGTTAATTTCTCTGGCACGTGGGCTGGGTGTTTGTGTTGTCCTCATCATCAATTCATCCACATCACGAGGGTCAGGTCGCCTACGGGCGTCAAATCAAAAGACCTGCACCTGACGAGCCGAACATGTCCTCGGACACTCCCGCCACTAAAAAGCCATAGGACCGAGCTCGGTAGCTGCAGTCGCTTAATTGCGGTCAGTCAGTATCCAGTATTTGGGAGCCCTGAAGATGGTTTTCCGTGGTTTCCTATTTTCACACCAGGCAAATGCTGGGACTATATCTAATTAAGGCCACGGCCGTTTCCTTCCCACTCTTAGCTCCTTCCTGCCCCATCGTCGCCGTAAGACCTGTCCGTGTCGGTGCGACGTAAAATAACTTGCAAAAAAAGCCACACGCCATTTCATTTCACCAGGTGGGCTTACGACGTCTTTAGCAACTAGAAAGGTTATAAAAACTCAGATTGTAGAAATACCGTATTTGAGGCTAAGGCCAATTGCGTTTAGAGATATTTTCTCTATCTCCACATGAGATTTTCATTGTTAGTAATTGTTTAGGATAATCTATTGTTTTACATAGTGTATTTTGTTATGCTATATCTTCGAAGTATAGAACATGCAATCTGTAATGGTCGTATAATTAAACAATAAATGTACTTTTCATCCAACATAAACTTTTCTTCAGTGGAAAAAAAAAACATTGAATATGAAGAAGAGAAAATAGTATTACTTCTTTTGGCCATATTCCCAGGACCATAATTGGAAATAGCCGCCAACTTACGAAATCCTGAAAATTGTGAACAACAGCTGATTTTTATGGCCAAAATTAGAAGTGGCTTTAGCCGTAACATGTTCACTATTGCCTGATTTTTGTCTTGTGTTTTACGTCGCGCCGACACAGATACACTAGTGAACATAATTCTGGACACTGCATTTGTATGTTACTGACCTGTTTACTTGACGGGTGATGGGATTATAAGCATTTTAATGTACTGCATAAGTAATATTGTGGCTTGTAATTGTATTTAAGGTTGAAACTTGAAATACACAACATCACGGGCGTTATGTGGGGACGGCATTAATTAATTAATTAATACCACGGTATAAAACAGTCTCTGCAACGTAACAGTTAATCAGTATTTTGTGGGGAATCCCTTGCCAGTTATTACTGCTTCGATTCTGTGAGGCATGGAGCCAACCAACATTTGAAGATCGTCTGTAGTTATGACCTTGAACCACGCCTGGATGATGGTTTCAACATGTTCCATTTATTCTTCGGATTTTGGCGCGAAACGAATACTTTCAGTCTGGCCCACACGTTTTCGATTGGGTTTAGGTCGGGGCTGTTACCTGGCCATGGCAAAACATTAATGCGATGATCTTTCAACCATTTCATGCTCAGTTTTGCACTGTGGCATGGTGCACCATCTTTTTGAAGGAAGCACTGTCTGTAATGATAAGGAAACAAATCGTTGATTGAAGGTAGCAGACTTTGTACCAAGATTTCAGTCTGGTATCTTTGGGCATTTAGAGTACCATCTATCACATGTAGTCGACCAACATGACTTGTCATGCATCCTCACACCATCACACTGACTGGATGTTTTATAGTAGCGGTTGAGCATTCTGGTAACAAATCTTCGCCAGGTCGACGACGCACGTATGTGATGCCATCACTTCGAAGTATTGAAACACGTGTCTCATCACTCCAAATTACCTTGCTCCAGTCCACATCAGTCCATGTTCTGTGTTCCAGAGCCCACTTCACTCGTTTCTCCCTTTCTTTTGCATTAAGATAAGGCTTTTTTCTTGGCCTCCTGGCTGGCAAACCATTTGCGCACAATTTTCTTCGGACGGTTCTTATCAATGAGGTTATCAATGAATACTGATCTGCATTTAGGGCAGTCGCCCGGGTGGCAGATTCCCTATCTGTTGCTTTCCTAGCCTTTTCCTAAATGATTTCAAAGAAATTGGAAATTTATTGAACGTCTCCCTTGGTAAGCTATTCCAATCCCTAACTCCCTTTACTATAAATGAATATTTGCCCCAGTTTGTCCTCTTGAATTGCAACTTTATCTTCATATTGTGACCTTTCCTACTTTTATAAACGCCACTCAAACTTATTCGTCTACTAATGTCATTCCACGCCATCTCTCCGCTGACAGCTCGGAACATACCACTTAGTCGAGCAACTCTTCTTCTTTCTCTCAATTCTTCCCAACCCAAACTTTGCAACATTTTTGTAAGGCTACTCTTTTGTCGGAAATCACCCAGAACAAATCGAGCTGCTCTTCTTTGGATTTTTTCCAGTTCTTGAATCAGGTAATCCTGCTGAGGGTCCCATACACTAGAACCATACTCTAGTTGGGGTCTTACCAGCGACTTATATGCCCTCTCCTTTACATCCTTACTACAACCCCTAAACACCCTCGTAACCATGTGCAGAGATCTGTACCCTTTATTTACAATCCCATTTATGTGATTACCCCAATGAAGATCTTTCCTCATATTAACACCCAGATACCTACAATGTTCCCCAAAAGGAACTTTCACCCCATTAACGCAGTAATTCTGTCAGTAATGGTGACTCCAGTTGATTCCAGCACTTCCTTGATCTGTTTTGAATTACGCCAACGGTCTTGTAACGCAAGGCGGCAAATTCTTCTTTCATTTTGAGGAGAAAGCACAGGTTTTCGTCCTGTTCTAGGAGCAGTTTTAGTAGTGTTGGTTATCTTATAACGTTCCCACACTTTCCTTACACCTGACTTAGTAGCACCACCACCCAGTCTTGCTGCAATCTCTTCAAACGTATACCGTTCCTCACGTAAAGTTACAGCTCTACTACGTTTAGATGGTGAGCAATCAATCCGTTTCCTGGACGTAGGAGTCATTCTTCACTGAAAGGACAGCTAACAAGTTGAAGAAATGTTCACTCACACACCAAAATGAAAGACTTCGTCAGATCACAGCAAGAAGCACACTAAAGCACACCGATCACTCAATAATCCGTGAATGTTACTAACAATGACATCAGCTACAGTATGTGACAATAACACTACCCAGCATGATTTTTGTGGCAAAGCACCTGATACTTGATTTTAACTAAATAAGGTCACCTGATTTCAGAAATGTCATTGGTTCTATTGTATCACATCTAGTTTTCGTGTTATTTGCCATTTATTGTCTGAAAATGTGTCATTGCGGCACAGTGCTGCTTTGTGACAACAGCGAATCTGTTGTTTGTGGATTCCTACAAGAAGAGCTTAAAGGCTGTACTGCTTCATAACGGAAACCTTCTAGCTTCGATTCCTGTGGCACTGAAATAAAATTACAATATATCACAATGCAAACAGTTTTAGACAAAATCAAGTATCATGAGCTCCGGTGGGATGAGTGTAGTGACTTGAGGGTGTGTGGTATTTTATTAGGACAACAAGCAGGCTACACTAAATTCCCTTGTTATTTATGTGAATGGGACAGCAGAGCTAGGGACAAACACTAGTCTACACCTTCCTGGCCCAAGAGACAAGTTTTGACACTTGGTGTGAAAAATGTTACGAATGTTACAAATGTTTCATTAGTTGACCCACAAAAAATTATTTTGCCACCGCTACACATCAAACTGGGAATCATGAAGCAGTTCGTTAAGGCCTTGGACAAAAGTAGCCCCTGTTTAAAGAACATTGCAACCAAATTTCCACATTTATCTGATGCAAAAGTCAAGGAAGGCATTTTAATGCACCACAAATTAGTAAGCTTCTGAAAGACAGAAACTTTGAACGGATGATGAATGCCGTGGAACTTGATGCATGGAATTCAATAAGAGACGTCATAATGAAGTTCCTAGGAAATGTAAAGGATGAACAATACGAAACAATAGTGAAAACGATATTGGGTGATATGAAAGAGTTGCGTACAGTGAATCTGAAACTGCACTTCCTTCATTCTCATCTCGATCAATTTCTGAAAAATCTTGGGGCTAAAGAGATGGGAGAGAGGTTCCATCAGGACATCAAGGAGGCAGAAAGAAGATACCAGGGACGGAACCAATGATGGCCGACTACTGTTGGTGTTTGAAAAGAGAAGACAAACTTGATGCAGTCAGACGCTGGGGAGCCAAGCGTTCATTCCAAGCGGACATCCAGGACTGTTAATTGTGTTCACATTTATGAATTCATACAGATACTGAATAAAAATTACATTTTTTTGCTTGTAAATCACATTTAATTGTCCAAATAAAATTCTTTCATTGCCTCAGAGTTGTCTGTTTATGTGTTTTTGTGTAAATCAGTATTAGGCCTATATTACAATAAATGCTAAATATTTCATTGTAATTTTATACTCAGTAATTATTCATTGTATATAATAATTCAAGACAGTATTAAACTATTTCAAAATATATATAATAATACAAAGAAATATAAATATTTCCAAAATTATCAACATTTTTCAGTACTTTTTAAATGCAATATTCAGATCTGTCTCTTATTTTGATATACCTATTGCGAGAAAACGCGACGTGATACGTAGAAACGGAGAACGGATTCGTGTTCAGCGACCCAAAATTAGTTAGGATCACCTATAACACCTCTTGCCGCAAGAAAAAAGTTTGAAAATGCTGGGTTGTGTAATGGGAACGGGAAGGAAACCTGAGCTCAAGAAATGAATAAGCTTTTTCCACTCTTTTCACATCAACATTGGTATGTAACAGTGAGAGTAAAATTGCAATGAAACCAACAATGCACATTCCTAAGTTGTCTTAAACTATTAACAGTGTTGTACGGTGTCATAAACAACTGAAGAAAATCAGCTATATACTCTCAGTAAGTATTTATCCTGTGATGTATGGCTGAATCCAACCTATAACAAAAAGTGTCCAGAATTATGTCCACTAGTGTAGGTCTTATGGCTACGATGGGATAGGAAAGGGCTAGGAGAGGGAAGGAAGCACCCTTGGCCTTTATTGAGGTGTAGCCTCAGCATTTGCCTGGGTTACAATTTCCGGCCTTGCTCGGATGGAACCCGGGACCCTTGTGTCCAAAAGCCAGTGTGCTAACCATGCTATCCGGACAGTTAGTAGTGTGAACAGAGTCCCTGCACCAGAATAATTAACCTGATATGAGTACAATCTTCAGCACGGCTCGGAATCGAACCCGGGACCCGAAAGCCTACACACTGACCATTCAGCCAAAGAGCCGTTCGATGAAAGCTATACGGTAACAGTCTATCATGAAAACGTATGTATGCATGTAATTATTTATGGGAGGTGATTAAATGAGTTACATTTTATGGCTGGGCAGTGAGAACAGTGAATTGATGAAATCAGCCCTGCAGGTGTTCTGGCTAATTTCAATTCAAAGTGAAGTTGGGCAGCCCCATTCAACTCACGACTCCAGGAAATGTTCCAGCACAGATATTAGCTCATGTATGAGAGCTAATTTATACAGATGTCTTGTCTCAGATATCAAGTAACATATCACAGCGTGCAATTTCGTAATTCAGTCACCACTACATCAAACAGGTTTGCTATAATGACAAGTGAATAATGAATGGCACATGTTGGGTCACAGGAGGGTCTATTATTTATAGCGGAGAAATGTGGGTCTGATAATTACTACCTACGGCCACAAACCACCATTAGGTCATAAATTATAAGTAACGAAACCTAATCAAGGAGCTGGTTGTAAGTAGCCTGTGTGTTTTGCATGAATAACATTAAAAACCTGTTTGTTGGCGAGCATGGTCAGTCAGGATGACGGGCTGTAAAAGAGGAGAAGTCAAACTGTCCAGCAGACTGAGTAATCCCTCGACATTTAAGCTTGAAATATGTTGTAATACCGTTACCAACTTGAATCATCACCAACAGCAACAGCGTTTCACTATTATCCAGATATATAGCCACGAAAGTGAGTATTCATACAGAATGCGCTGCAAAACAAAGTGCGTGTTTTAATAGCATATTTACAAAAAATTGGCCGTAGACTGTCACTATGGTAACAAAGTTGTCAGATACCTGATATCAAAATACAGGGCAAATGTGCGATCGAGGCAATCAACGGGCTCGTATTCTTCTTCTTCTTCTTCTTCTTCTTCTTAATCTGTTTATCCTCCAGGGTCGGTTTTTCCCTCGGACTAAGCGAGGGATTCCACCTCTACCGCCTCAAGGGCAGTGTCCTGGAGTTTCAGACTTGAAGTCGGGGGATACAACTGGGGAGAATGACCAGTACCTCGCCCAGGCGGCCTCACCTGCTATGCTGAACAGGGGCCTTGTGGAGGGATGGGGCGATTGGATGGGACAGGCAAGGAAGAGGGAAGGAAGCGGCCGTGGCCTTAAGTTAGGTACCATCCCGGCATTTGCCTGGAGGAGAAGTGGGAAACCACGGAAAACCACTTCCAGGATGGCTGAGGTGGGAATCGAACCCACCTCTACTCAGTTGACCTCCCGAGGCTGAGTGGACCCCGTTCCAGCCCTCGTACCACTTTTCAAATTTCGTGGCAGAGCCGGGAATCGAACCCGGACCTCCGGGGGTGGCAGCTAATCACGCTAACCACTACACCACAGAGGCGGACGGCTCGTATTCTACAAGTTATAAACTTCGTTTCAAAATGATACGCTTATTATTTTTAAAGCTATTTTTTCGGGGTGTCGACCTAGAAATATCTTTTGCCTCTACTTGCACAATACGTGAGGCACCTGCGTGTATTTTGTAAATGGCGGAAGTGTAAAGTGTTGAATGTGAAGAAAGGAATGTTAAGGATGACACAAACACCCAGTCCCTACATCAGGGATATTAATCATTTAAAATTTTTTAAACCCTGACCCGGCCCGGAATCGAACCCGGGGCCGCCGGGTGACAGGCGGACGCGTTGCGTCCTACACCGCGGGGCCGGACTGCGCTTCTTATACTGTCTGTTGTCATCATAGAGCAGTTTATTAAGGCATGCCTTTACATTTGTCCACAGAGAGTCCGGCTCCATTGATAAAGGGTTAACGTGCTGGCCTTTGGTCACAGAGGTCCCGGGTTCGATACCCGGCAGGGTTTGGAATTTTAACCATTATTGGTTAATTTTGCTGGCACGGGGGCTGGGTGTATGTGTCGTCTTCATCATCATTTCATCCTCATCACGACGCGAAGGTCGTCTACGGGCATCAAATCAAAAGACCTGCACCCGGCGAGCCGAACTTGTTCTCGGACACTCCCGGCACTAAAAGTCATACGCCATTTCATTTTTTTTGTACACAGGCAGTACCGAGCAAGTTGACCGAGCGGTATTTGGGAGACGATGGGTTCGAATCCCACTGTCGGTAGCCTTAAAGATGCTTTTTTGTGATTTCCCACTTTACACCAGGCAAATGCTGGGGTGGGCTGTACCCTGGCTTAAGGACACGGTCGATTCCAATCCTAGCCCTTTTCTATCCCATTGTCTTCGTAAGACTGTCAGTGCGACGTAAAACAAATAGGGAAGAAAGTTTATTTAATTATTCATACCAGTTTTTTTTCAATTTTAATATATTTTCACTTCTCTGAAATGTTGTTAACTGTTTTTTCGTCATTCTTATAAATTCAAATAAAAATCGCTGCATGATATAGAAAGTGCGGGGCCGGACTGCGCTTCTTATACTGTCTGTTGTCATCATAGAGCAGTTTATTAAGGCATGCTGTAACCTTTCCAAGGCATCAGTACATGAACCAGTTACCATTGTTCATAAATATGACGTTAGAATAGAGCACCATCGGTGAGCTTCGAACTCAGCCCGGTTTGTCGAAGCCTCACCCTCCCCTACTAGAATAATTCGCTAGCCGAGTCGGTATCGCATTTTCGGGTCTGTGGACTGTCCGATGGGGCGGTAAGTCCTTTAGTAATAGTCTCTATAGTAGGGGGAAAAGTTAATTATGAGAGGAATACCATTTCATTACTAATGAGAAGAAAGACAATATCTTGTATAATAAATTTTTACTTATACTAGTGAAACACATTATTTACATGGGTATGCCGTGCAAACACTTTACATATATTAACTTGGGTGATCTTAACGTTTAAATGTTCGGTAGTCTTTTCTACACTTCATTATACGTTTAAATATTCAAAATTAAGAAGGCGCTCCCTCTCGAACTATTACACTACCGGTACCTCAGACTTAGAGAGGCGTTTTCTCTCTAATTATTTCACTTTACACTTACACTAATCACTTTACACACACATCTATTCAACATAGGCATATCCAGCTGTAATTCTGTTTGTTTGTCGAAAATTAATATATTCAACTTGCATCAAATTATGATATAAGTTTGCTAGTATCGTATGAACTGAAATAGGCAATTTACACTCCCAATCCCTTGAAAGTCGCGTTACAACAGTACTTTAAGTTATACGTTGCCAAATATGCAGTATGACAAACACGCCCATTTCATTAGGATTTTTATCAACACATATATCAGGACATTATTTACACAACGATGTTACCTATGGACAAGCATTTAGCGACTTCAATACCAGACATCATAAACAAAGTATTATAGCACTACCTGCAACCAATGGACAAGAATATATACATTTCACATACACACGATGGGCCGCAGGTGGTCTTATTTCACCTGCCGCTTGTGACAGGAGGCCTTACTGTCTCCTGCGATGAACTCAGGACCTTCTGAGACGGGGTATATCTGACCTGGAATTCCCTATACGCTGTGGATGATTAAAGAAATAAATTGGAGGGGTCCTTCATTTAATGCTCATTTGGAATCTCTGCGACGTTGGCTCTTTTTAAATTAACACGCGTAATCTTTGTACCGAAAAGGAAAGAAACTCACTACTTGTCTCTGTTCTATTTCACTGAAGAAAAACGCCTTCACTCCCCCGTTTAAAGGGGCTCATAAAACTCCAGCTGGGAGCTATCCGTGACACCCTTCCAACGAGCGGTCTACTAGCCTTCTCGGGCAATGGCTCCACGGCAAATAATCTATTCACTTCTTTCAATACTAGCCACAAATGGCATCACATAAATCACGGCCCTATATCAGGCCTAATCAACAGGTTCACATCACGAGATCCACTTCGTGTACATTACTAAAGAGTTCCGAGGGAACTTAACATTCTCATTTCACACTATATCTTATGGCTACCGCCTGTTCACCCATTTCATTTCTCCTCTCGGTACATTGACTACGATGCAGATTTATTGATGATCTCCTGCCATCAGAGTTCAAGTTAACTTGCGCATTCGCGAACTAATTAGCGATGTAAGATATATACCCCAATCTCATGCTCCATTCGTTGTTCCAGCAGTTTTAATTTCTAGTAAGGAGGATTTCCTAAGAGCTTGTGAAGTACAAAAAAAAATCAGTTACTGAGATATCTTTGAGGACTCCTATTGGCTGTAGAAAGATGATAACTGGAGTCGTTTACGTAGAATTATTTAAGCCCCTTTACTTGACAGTACTTCACACATAATTAATCTGAGGTCCTTAAACTTACGTCATGCATTATCAAACCCTTGTAAAAAAAAATGGTAGTGAAATATGGTCGTTCCCAAACCATGAAGAAAGTATTCTATAAAAACCCAAATAAAAATGAAATTATAATTATTATCCCTCTGAAATGGCGTGCTTGCAATCTACGTTACATCTAAGTGAAAAATTTACATATTTACAATGGGACACGACCTTCAAAGATATAAATAATTGGAAATGTACTCAGCCTTCTGGATACCACGTTCACAGCATTACAGGGAGGCACTCCATGGATTTTAGACTGCTTGCATCACGTCATCGGTGATGTGAAGACCCATGATGACTTCTTGGCAGGTCACGAACATGACGGCTTGATCTGGTATGACGTTCTCGACGTTCTCTGCTACACCAGGCGAAGACAGCTATGCGTCTGGTTCTCTCTAATATGCAGGCAAAATTCTGGCATTCAGATGGGCGTCGGCGTTCACTCCGGCGTTCACGTAGACATGTAAATGAGGGGAAATTATCTCAAGTGAATACGTTAGTTTATCACACACCACAATTTGAACATATGGTTGGATTTGCTCAATAGCACGAGCATTCCAACCTAATGTCGGTAATGTCCTAGAAGCCCGACATTAATCCCTTCTCATTTATCTATTCTTCTTGTAGGCAGCGATTATAGGCCCAGAAATTTCACTAGTTTCCCTAGAAACGACAGTGGTTAGGCCACTAATGTATTAGCATTCTCGTATTCATGACACTTGTTCAGGCCTGTTCTAATGCACTTAGCCGTAAGTCGAGCTCTCACTGTACTGCGGGTTATTTTAACGTGGCGCTGTCCTCAATTAGGTCTAACTGAGCTGTTCACTGACTTTCTTGGTAATTCATATTGATATCAAGCACGTACGCTCCACCCACTTCGCTAAGTACGTCACTATATATGTTAACTGAGCCGTATTAACTTAGACACATAGGAGGCTTGATGTCCGACCTTTTTTACACACGGGTATCAGTTATTACGGTTTCGTACCGTTCCTATTTATTAATTTGCGGCACAGTGTACACGCTAACATCTCACTCAGAGGGTGATTATTTCCACATACTCACAGAATTTAATGAATCACTGTATTACACTACTCAAATTACAAGATTATTTCTTCACAAACGACTCACTCACAAGCCACGACGGAATACTACCGTACTGGCATTACAATAAGAACGCACTGGTTGGTGTCTCCTTCTCAGCTCATGAATATATAGGCGCGCTACGCTAGAGACCCGAATGCTGAGGGTGGGGGAAAAAATGCAATCCTTTCTCACACATTGGTCCGTTAATACGCAACGTACAGTAACGAACAGGATATCAAAATGTAGCTCTTGTATTCCCATCTCCACTGAGTGACTGTTATTAAAATAACTTCGTAGGTTCTGAAGCAATCTTAAAAGCGTCCTTTAGTTTTCTGGCGGTGAATGATGACGAGCACAGGGGATTCCTTGTGTTCCCTGGCACGGCTAGAGTCCAACATCTGTTAGTCATTAAGACGCGCCCTGGTTTACAGCGCAGTTATCTCTCTGTCAGTTAAGTAGAGCACTTCTCGGTCTCATAATTATGCGTAAAATTCCCTGATTCAAATGAATGTTTGCGCTTAATTATCCAGTGGGTATTTTGCGATTTATGAAAATTAACAGAAATAAAACAGCTGAACGCGATAAGTTGGTAGTGGTGGATGAGCGAGGAAAACATGGTATAATGTTAGTTTTCACGTTGGACCTACTCTCTGGGCTCAGTTAGTGACCTAGATTCTTTGTCACGTGATAACGCGTATGGTTTCATCTCGCTCGCGGTGGGAGTGAGAGAGTTTCGAGTACAAGCGCTCTTGCACCGCCTTGCTGATAATTACCAGCAACTAGAGCTGGGTCGCGCGACTCTGGATATTGCAACTCGAGTCCTGGAGCGGGCAGAAAAATTCTGACTTGGGCAGTTTTTATCGTAGAATGACGCGGAAAACGGCATATTTCATCTCCTGGATATCATGACATACCATAAGTGACGTTGTGAACGGTCACATCCCTCCCCTGCTTAAAATAAGAAAAATCACGGGTAGGGATTTTTCTTACCAATCACATGGTTCTCGTGTTATTAAATGTGAGTGTATCGTAGGATAGCATTTTCTTGTCTTAGAACGTATCTGGACATAAGGATATGCAAGTATTCTTGGGTCATGATATCTCGTCTTTCCGTGCATGCTAGACAATCTTCATCTCCCGACTCGCCAGTGTTATCATCCATCCCATGTTGATCTTCCAGTTCCATGTAGTTTACTCCATCCATCTCTTCTTCAGGATCCTCCTCATCCGCGGCGTCCACTCCGTCGTCGTCCTCGTCTTCTTCTGGAGGCTGTCCTTCATCTTCTAGGTCATCTGGATCGTTTGGATTCTCCTCCGGTAATTGTCCTGGCACATGGTATAGTTTCAGATTTGAGGCGTTATAGATAGCCTCAGTTGTTCCATCCATGGATTGTACCTTGTACGCGTTATTTTCTAAATTTTGAATTATTCGATAAGGCCCAATATACAGCTCTGCAAATTTGTGGTAAAATTTCCGTGGTGGATCCGAAGTTGCGGGACGTTTGACCAATACAAGTTCTCCCACACGTAGAGGTCTGTGGAATCGTTTGCGTCGCAATCGTCGTAACCGCTTCTCCGCCTGTTTCTTCAGAGATTCCAACGTATCTCTCACCCTCAACTCTACTGATGGTCTAGGATCTTCTGGACATGGCACGACATCTGTCCATGGTCTCTCGGGATGTTCGTTGAAGTGCACGACGCTAGGAATCTGCCCTGTCGATTCGTGTACGGTTGAGTTTATGCATTCCATGATGGTTGGAACAACATCTACCCACCGCCAATGCTGTCTCGGGCAATAGATTCTGCAAAATTTTCCGATCTCCCTCATAATCCTTTCAGACGGATTCGATTCTGGATGTCGAATCGAACTCATGAGGTGTTGAATTGCCATCTGTTCCATGTCTCTACGGAACGCGGCTGATGTGAACTGCGATCCGTGATCGGTTAAGAGTTTATCGGGTTTGCCCATCTTGGGAATGATCTTATTCCTTATCTGGTTGACAACGGTACGCGTATTTGCTTTCTGTACTGGACACAGCATAACATATTTGCTGAAGACGTCCATGCACACCAAAATGAATTGGAGCCCCCTGGTCGCCTTTGGAAGCGGACCATAGAAGTCCATGGAAAACAGTTCACGGGGCTTCTCAGGAATCAACGGCTTCGGTGGTTGTTTGAGTAAGTACGCGTTGGGCTTAATACGTTGACAGATGTCACAAGTCATTAAAACTGTACGAGTCATCCTCCTCATTCGCGGCCATGTAAAGGTCTCTCTAAGCGTCGCCATGACTTTGTCTACACCAGCGTGTCCTATGGAGTGATGCGTCAGCCATATTAAGTCAACCTGGAGAGCGGGTGGAACGACCACTCTAAGACGAGTATGCGCATCATCCACATATTTGTACAAGATCCCATTTATGTAGTTATAGTTTTGCGCATGTCTCTCAGCGTCTTGATATTCTGGCGTTCCTGGTTGCAACTGTTTTCGCAGAAACTGAATCATTCGACGGGTCTCCGGCCAACTTCCTTGTTCTTCAGGAATTTGTCTGAGTCGATCCAAGGTCTCTCGATCTTCCTCAACTAGCTGTAGATGATGTATGGCTTCGCCCTCGGGATCAGGATTTCTGCTAAGGGCGTCTGCAATGATATTTTCTTTGCCCGCGCAATGTTCTATCTCCAGATCAAATTGTTGAACGAACAGGGTCCAACGATTTACCCTTTCAGAGGCCATGGTGGATTTGAGTACAAATGTTAAAGCTCGATGATCCGTTCGTAACAAAATGGGAAAACCATAGATGTATTTGCGCCAGTGATTCAATGCAGTTACGATCGCAAGCATCTCCAATTCGGTAACGGTGTAATTTTGCTCATGTCCGCGTAGCTTGCGGCTCATGAAGGCCAAGTAATTTATTCGTGGCTCAGTTTCCTTCTCCTGATATAACACTGCGCCGACACCAATCATGGACGCATCCGTCTGTATTATAAACTTCTGGCTATAATCAGGATATCCTAATTTAACGCTGTTACTCATCAGATCCTTAGTCTTACGGAAAGCTTCCTCACAAGCTGTATCCCACTTCCATCGGTTGTTTTTCTTTAATAGCTCTTGCAAGGGAGCAACCGTGGTGGTATATGACGGACAGTGATCCGCAAAGAATCCGCATAAGCCTAAGAACTGCCGAACGTGCTTCACTCTGGTTGGCTTCGGGAAGTTCTGAATCGCCTTGATTTTCACAGGATTTGGAGAGATACCCTCGGCATCAATGACATGCCCTAGAAAGAGGATACTGCGCTGACAAAAATGGGATTTTTCAAGGTTAATTTTGAAATTGTTTCGGCCTAAATCTTCCAAAACGAGAGGCAAATGTTCCATGTGTTCTTCCAAAGTTTGCGTAGCTATCAAGATATCGTCTACATATTGGACTGTGATTTTCTTCACCTTATCACTTAAGTTGCGATCAAGTGCTCGGATGAGGGCTGACCCAGCGTTCTTCAGTCCCAACGGGAGACGATTGTAAACGTATGTCTGCTGGTCAAACAGAAAACCAGTCAAGACCTTTGACTCGGCTGACAGCTCTACATGATGGTAGGAGGCTCGCAAATCTACACTGGAAAAGAACTGCATATGCTGAAATTTCTTTAGGAGCTCCTTGATATTCGGCGCACGGTCGTATTCCGGCACGAGGCTCTCGTTAATTGCCCGCGCGTCTAAGCAAACCCTCAGAGATCCGTTTGGTTTGGCAACAATGACCAATGGATTTAGAAACGGTGTTGGAGCCTTTGAAATGATGTCATTGTCTTCCATCTCCTTGATGATCTCACGCACCTTAGGATAGTGCTTCTCTGGTACAGGGTAGGGGTTTTTCTTAAATGGTTCCCAACTAGTTACAACCATGTTATATTTGAAATTTAGGATCTTCCCTGGTTGAGATCCAAAAACATCCCGATAAGTTTCCAAAATTTCCTTCAATTTACACATGCTCTCGTCATCAATCTTCGCCTCGCTCAATTTGACCTGTACAATATCCTCAAACTTCGGTTCTGCTTCTTCCACTTTCTCCAGATTAGCAACCATCTCGTCGAATTGTTTTCTAATTTCTTCAACTTTCTGTTCGTCCCAATTCAAGAATTCGTGGTAGTCTTCCGCTGTATCTTGTGACAACTGGGTCGTCCATATCCGTTCTCCGTCCATGGTCTCTGGTTTATCATTCAGTTTCACGTTCTCTTGAATCATATTTATGTACAACTTAACATGGTTTAGATCCATGTCGACGACTGCCTTATATTCACGTAAAAAGTCAGATCCCAGGATAACGTTGTATTCCATTCGGTCCATGACCAGAAATGGATGTGCGAGTGTGGCGTTGCCTATTTGTAAATCCAAATACACTTGCGTGTCACATACTGCCGTGCGATCCGGAATGATGCCTCGCACCTTCACCTTGGAAACGGGTAAAGTCGGAATTTTGAATTTTGACTGTATTTCACGTACAAACGTTCTTGAAACTACACTGACACTAGCTCCTGTGTCTATTAGGCAGCGTACGCGTAACTCTTGGACACGAATATAAATTACTGGAAGTTCTCGGATAATCTTTTTACAACATGGACTTGGATCCTCTAACAAATCTTCGGGTTGAATTTCCCATGAGTCAATCGTGACAATGACTAAGTCTGAATCGTCTCGATGGTTGCTAATGTGTGGAGAAACTATCTCCTCGCTACCTAGTTCTGCTTTTTTTTAACAGCTCCGCCCCCTGCGAAGTATTCTGACGCATGAGGGTTCAGCCGGTTTCCTCGGTCTTGTTCCCTTTGAGCTTGAAATTCGATACTCTCAGCTCCTGTGACTTCCTCAGATGATGCCATCTCTTGGATAGGCCTTTGCCATTTGTCCGTTCTTGCGGGCTGGTTTCGGAGTTGTTCGACGTACCTCTTCGATTCCGCCTGTCGATCCCGTATCTGGTTGTCCATATTCCTCGGTCTATCCCATGACTGTCTACTCTCTCCTCTCCATCTACCGTATGGCCTTCTACAATGGTCGACCTGACTATACCTGAACCTATTTCTCCGTTCAGGTCGTCTTTGGTAGTCATAACTCCTGGAATTCCATTCTTCACGGCGTCTATCTCTCGGCTCACTCCATCTCGGAGGATTTCTATCACCATCCCTCGACGTTGAGTAAGTTTCCCTTCTCTCCTCGGTACTCGTGCCCTGATTTCGACGTTTCGGTGATCCTCCTTCTGATTTCACGTCTATCGTGTGCACCGTCTCGTGGTGTCTCTGTCTCAAATGACCTCCACTTGTTGTCTGGTCCAACTGGCGCAAAATGTGCTCGGCTTCTACTGCGGTCTTAACATTGGCAGAAATGAGAATCTTTTGGACTTCCGGCGGAAGTTGCTTCCCGATCGCTGATATCAGCTCTAACTCGGAAGGTGGGCTGTCTAACTCTTTCATGCGAAGAAGCTGATGGACGAAGTACTCACAAAACCTCGTTTGTCCAGTTGCCGAGTATCGCCGTGAGTACAACTCGAGACGTAACCCTTGCTGTGTCTCGATCCCCCAGTATTTCTCTAAAAACCTACGCCGGAATTCTTCGTATCCGTCAAAGCAGTATTTAAATGCCTTGAACCATATCAACGGCTGGTCCGCGAGATATCTTTCAACTATCCGTAGGCGCCTCTCTGCGGGGACATTGTGGTCGGAAAAATATTGGTCCATCTCATTTAAGAACCCTTTCGGTGTCATATGGGCATTGGACCCGAATTTCTTAGGTTCATCATGGCTGAAACGCAAAAGGTTGTAAAAAGGGATCGAACCAAGATCCTGTGGTGTTGAGCTACGTCCTGACATAAAGCGAGTTTGATTGTTCTCATGGGTTGGAACTGATTTTCCCGTCAAGTCAGATTCGTTGTGCGTTCCTGGCGGTTCCTGGTCCTTCTTATCGGACTTGTCCAAGATGGACTTCAACACGTCGTCTCCTCGAGATTCTTGCGTCTTAAGGTTTTCTACTTCTTCTTGGAGTTCCAAGATTAGCCTCTCGTGGACGTCTAATTTAATGGTAGCTTTATGAGCCTTCAGTTCAAATTTATCAATTTTGTTTTTCAACTCCTGGACCTTTCCCTGCGTTTCCCGATGTTTTCCCTCGGCGGTAACGTTCAATTCATTCTTCGCCCGATCCATGTGCTGATCAATATATTCCTTGCACTTAGTCTCTGTGCCGTCCCGAACCTGCGTTATTTGTCCTTCCATTTCTTCAGTCCTTAAAGACAGATCCTCAAATCTTGTTTGTAGGTCTATCATGGCTTCCGTGCTGGCGTTAACCTTCGATTTCATTTCTTCCATTTTGCTTTCCTGAGCTGTCATTTTTATTTCTATTTCGGCTGTACGCTCATCCAGACGGCGACTGGTTTGCTCTAGCTTCAACGCGAGGGAATCTATGCGTGTCGTCACGTCATCAATGCGAGAGTTAACATGTTCTTTGAGCTCCGCAGCTTGGGCTTTACACGACGCCTCGTATCCGTCTAACCGTGCAGTGAGCTGACCTACTCGACTATTGTGCTGGTCTAAACGTTCTTCAATTTGAGTGGTTGCCTGTCCTAGTTTATTTAATAGTTCTGCCTGCCTATCACTATCAGCCTTTAACTGCTCCTTTAAGAGTCCTGCCTGTCTTTCACTATCGGCCTTTAGCTGCTCCTTTAAAAGTCCTGCCTGTCTTTCACTATCGGCCTTTAGCTGCTCCTTTAAAAGTCCTGCCTGTCTTTCACTATTGTCCGCATTAGCCTGTTCCAATTTCGCAAGACGCTCATCAAACCTCGCACTCTGTTCCCTGAAAAGCTCTGCCTGCTTCTCACTTTGTTCGGCCAGTAAGGCGGCCATCAACTGTTTAATACCTTCCACATCCATAATACTTCACTTCTTGAGAAATGTGTGCCCCCCTGAATTAAGCTGCTCGTGGTATTTCAGTTCATACGATTCAGTTTCCTAAACTTAGGAAGGTGTGCAATTTTTGAAAATGACCAAGTCGTTTTACGCCAAAATTAGCTTCAAAACAGCTGCGTCACACCTCCTAATAATTACTTGTGTTTCCCTAGTATTTTCCTACGTAATTCATAAACATTATCCCGACATATTGTTTTTTTAATAATTAAATTCATGTAGCCCTTTTTTTTAAATAAATATTACCTAAATCCGCGACCTAAATGGGCTCGGTACTTTACGTGTGCCAGAAATGTGATGCACTTAATAAACATTGGATGTTTTCAGCCTCGAGATTTGGAAGATGCTTTAGCAGACAATTCCCCGTCTCGAAGTGACAACATTGCACTGTTCATTTTGAGAAAAAAAATTAAGAGTGATGAGGCTTCCACTCTTGTCCGCGATATCTACCCTGTTTACATTGGATGAATCCCCTAAACTACCAAGGCCTGCTACAAACGCATCGCCTTCGGCATGAACCTGTGACCAGAAGAATTTGAAGAACTCAGTCCAGTCATTTTATCCTCAACAATGGGAAGGTCATTTTATTGCTCCCCTGAAGTTATACAACTCCATAACTTTTTTTTTCAGGTCCGCCATATTTCTGAGTGACCATCGTGTATATTTCCACTTAACCTGGTACACGATCTCTTCATTCTTCTCCCTACATCCGTCGGATTTAATTTATTCCAGTCACTCATTCAAATATCGTTGCGCGTGACGTAACTGTCTATGGTAGCGGCTTACGCACTCCATCCGACACATTATTCATATTAACTATCACGTTCACACGCTCTGATTCTATTTTGTATTCCTCTCTTCTAGCAAATTTAATATACGGGTAAAATTTGGTATTTCCATTCGTTCAGTTCTAACCGAATCAATTTGATAATCCTACTACCTTAGGTACTCCTTTTATAGTAGTGGTATTCGAACTTGTGCCTTAATATTGGCTATATCAATATTTATGGTGCCGTAGGGCTTTACAAACTTGCCCCAACAACGGGACGCTAAATTATGCGTCGCGAGAACAATATGTAACTCGCCCCAAACAACAATAAGGCCACACGTTACGGGGCGCCAATTATGTAACCTTTCCAAGGCATCAGTACATGAACCAGTTACCATTGTTCATAAATATGACGTTAGAATAGAGCACCATCGGTGAGCTTCGAACTCAGCCCGGTTTGTCGAAGCCTCACCCTCCCCTACTAGAATAATTCGCTAGCCGAGTCGGTATCGCATTTTCGGGTCTGTGGACTGTCCGATGGGGCGGTAAGTCCTTTAGTAATAGTCTCTATAGTAGGGGGAAAAGTTAATTATGAGAGGAATACCATTTCATTACTAATGAGAAGAAAGACAATATCTTGTATAATAAATTTTTACTTATACTAGTGAAACACATTATTTACATGGGTATGCCGTGCAAACACTTTACATATATTAACTTGGGTGATCTTAACGTTTAAATGTTCGGTAGTCTTTTCTACACTTCATTATACGTTTAAATATTCAAAATTAAGAAGGCGCTCCCTCTCGAACTATTACACTACCGTTACCTCAGACTTAGAGAGGCGTTTTCTCTCTAATTATTTCACTTTACACTTACACTAATCACTTTACACATACATCTATTCAACATAGGCATATCCAGCTGTAATTCTGTTTGTTTGTCGAAAATTAATATATTCAACTTGCATCAAATTATGATATAAGTTTGCTAGTATCGTATGAACTGAAATAGGCAATTTACACTCCCAATCCCTTGAAAGTCGCGTTACAACAGTACTTTAAGTTATACGTTGCCAAATATGCAGTATGACAAACACGCCCATTTCATTAGGATTTTTATCAACACATATATCAGGACATTATTTACACAACGATGTTACCTATGGACAAGCATTTAGCGACTTCAATACCAGACATCATAAACAAAGTATTATAGCACTACCTGCAACCAATGGACAAGAATATATACATTTCACATACACACGATGGGCCGCAGGTGGTCTTATTTCACCTGCCGCTTGTGACAGGAGGCCTTACTGTCTCCTGCGATGAACTCAGGACCTTCTGAGACGGGGTATATCTGACCTGGAATTCCCTATACGCTGTGGATGATTAAAGAAATAAATTGGAGGGGTCCTTCATTTAATGCTCATTTGGAATCTCTGCGACGTTGGCTCTTTTTAAATTAACACGCGTAATCTTTGTACCGAAAAGGAAAGAAACTCACTACTTGTCTCTGTTCTATTTCACTGAAGAAAAACGCCTTCACTCCCCCGTTTAAAGGGGCTCATAAAACTCCAGCTGGGAGCTATCCGTGACACCCTTCCAACGAGCGGTCTACTAGCCTTCTCGGGCAATGGCTCCACGGCAAATAATCTATTCACTTCTTTCAATACTAGCCACAAATGGCATCACATAAATCACGGCCCTATATCAGGCCTAATCAACATGTTCACATCACGAGATCCACTTCGTGTACATTACTAAAGAGTTCCGAGGGAACTTAACATTCTCATTTCACACTATATCTTATGGCTACCGCCTGTTCACCCATTTCATTTCTCCTCTCGGTACATTGACTACGATGCAGATTTATTGATGATCTCCTGCCATCAGAGTTCAAGTTAACTTGCGCATTCGCGAACTAATTAGCGATGTAAGATATATACCCCAATCTCATGCTCCATTCGTTGTTCCAGCAGTTTTAATTTCTAGTAAGGAGGATTTCCTAAGAGCTTGTGAAGTACAAAAAAAAATCAGTTACTGAGATATCTTTGAGGACTCCTATTGGCTGTAGAAAGATGATAACTGGAGTCGTTTACGTAGAATTATTTAAGCCCCTTTACTTGACAGTACTTCACACATAATTAATCTGAGGTCCTTAAACTTACGTCATGCATTATCAAACCCTTGTAAAAAAAATGGTAGTGAAATATGGTCGTTCCCAAACCATGAAGAAAGTATTCTATAAAAACCCAAATAAAAATGAAATTATAATTATTATCCCTCTGAAATGGCGTGCTTGCAATCTACGTTACATCTAAGTGAAAAATTTACATATTTACAATGGGACACGACCTTCAAAGATATAAATAATTGGAAATGTACTCAGCCTTCTGGATACCACGTTCACAGCATTACAGGGAGGCACTCCATGGATTTTAGACTGCTTGCATCACGTCATCGGTGATGTGAAGACCCATGATGACTTCCTGGCAGGTCACGAACATGACGGCTTGATCTGGTATGACGTTCTCGACGTTCTCTGCTACACCAGGCGAAGACAGCTATGCGTCTGGTTCTCTCTAATATGCAGGCAAAATTCTGGCATTCAGATGGGCGTCGGCGTTCACTCCGGCGTTCACGTAGACATGTAAATGAGGGGAAATTATCTCAAGTGAATACGTTAGTTTATCACACACCACAATTTGAACATATGGTTGGATTTGCTCAATAGCACGAGCATTCCAACCTAATGTCGGTAATGTCCCAGAAGCCCGACATTAATCCCTTCTCATTTATCTATTCTTCTTGTAGGCAGCGATTATAGCCCAGAAATTTCACTAGTTTCCCTAGAAACGACAGTGGTTAGGCCACTAATGTATTAGCATTCTCGTATTCATGACACTTGTTCAGGCCTGTTCTAATGCACTTAGCCGTAAGTCGAGCTCTCACTGTACTGCGGGTTATTTTAACGTGGCGCTGTCCTCAATTAGGTCTAACTGAGCTGTTCACTGACTTTCTTGGTAATTCATATTGATATCAAGCACGTACGCTCCACCCACTTCGCTAAGTACGTCACTATATATGTTAACTGAGCCGTATTAACTTAGACACATAGGAGGCTTGATGTCCGACCTTTTTTACACACGGGTATCAGTTATTACGGTTTCGTATCGTTCCTATTTATTAATTTGCGGCACAGTGTACACGCTAACATCTCACTCAGAGGGTGATTATTTCCACATACTCACAGAATTTAATGAATCACTGTATTACACTACTCAAATTACAAGATTATTTCTTCACAAACGACTCACTCACAAGCCACGACGGAATACTACCGTACTGGCATTACAATAAGAACGCACTGGTTGGTGTCTCCTTCTCAGCTCATGAATATATAGGCGCGCTACGCTAGAGACCCGAATGCTGAGGGTGGGGGAAAAAATGCAATCCTTTCTCACACATTGGTCCGTTAATACGCAACGTACAGTAACGAACAGGATATCAAAATGTAGCTCTTGTATTCCCATCTCCACTGAGTGACTGTTATTAAAATAACTTCGTAGGTTCTGAAGCAATCTTAAAAGCGTCCTTTAGTTTTCTGGCGGTGAATGATGACGAGCACAGGGGATTCCTTGTGTTCCCTGGCACGGCTAGAGTCCAACATCTGTTAGTCATTAAGACGCGCCCTTGTTTACAGCGCAGTTATCTCTCTGTCAGTTAAGTAGAGCACTTCTCGGTCTCATAATTATGCGTAAAATTCCCTGATTCAAATGAATGTTTGCGCTTAATTATCCAGTGGGTATTTTGCGATTTATGAAAATTAACAGAAATAAAACAGCTGAACGCGATAAGTTGGTAGTGGTGGATGAGCGAGGAAAACATGGTATAATGTTAGTTTTCACGTTGGACCTACTCTCTGGGCTCAGTTAGTGACCTAGATTCTTTGTCACGTGATAACGCGTATGGTTTCATCTCGCTCGCGGTGGGAGTGAGAGAGTTTCGAGTACAAGCGCTCTTGCACCGCCTTGCTGATAATTACCAGCAACTAGAGCTGGGTCGCGCGACTCTGGATATTGCAACTCGAGTCCTGGAGCGGGCAGAAAAATTCTGACTTGGGCAGTTTTTATCGTAGAATGACGCGGAAAACGGCATATTTCATCTCCTGGATATCATGACATACCATAAGTGACGTTGTGAACGGTCACAATGCCTTTACATTTGTCCACAGAGAGTCCGGCTCCATTGATAAAGGGTTAACGTTTATCGTCCAGGGTTGTCGTTTCCCTCGGACGTAGCGAGGGATCCCACCTCTACCGCCTCAAGGGCAGTCAACAGAAATTTCAATCAATCAACCAATCACTATCAGTCACTACTGATCTGCATTTAGGGCAGTCACCCAGGTGGCAGATTCTCCATCGGTTGTTTTCCTAGCCTTTTCTTAAATGATTTCAAAGAAAATGGAAATTTATTGAACACCTCCCTTGGTAAGAGGGACTAGAATTCTGCTAAGAATGATCAAGAAGTCTCCTAAATTGCCAACGTCTACTTTATCTGCACATGTGTTTGACCAGTTAGGAAAAGAGATCACTCCAAGGGCAATTCGTAACAATTCGTAACGAAGACCCTGCATTAGTAACAAACCCACAGTTAGCCCTTCAGGGAAGCAACTCAATGTTGAAAAAATCCTAGGAATATGTACTACGAATTTTAGGTAAATAAAATAATTATGTATTCCAAAAAATTACAATACTTTCTTTCTTTCTTTCTTTCCTTCTTTCTTTCTTTCTTTCTTTCTTAATCCGTTTATCGTCCAGGGTTGTCTTTTCCCTCGGACGTAGCGAGGGATACCACCTCTACCGCCTCAAGGGCAGTGTCCTGGAGCTTCAGACATCGGGTCGGGGGATACAACTGGCGAGAATGACCAGTACCTCGTTCAGGCGGCCTCACCTGCTATACTGACAGGTGCCTTGGTGGGGGATGGGATGCTTGGAAGGGATAGACAAGGAAGAGGGAAGGAAGCGACCGTGGCTTTAAGTTAGGTACCATCCCGGCATTTGCCTGGAGGAGAAGTGGGAAACCACGGAAAACCACTTCCAGGTTGGCTGAGATGGGAATCAAACCCATCTCTACTCAGGTATTGAGGGTATTGAACGAAGGAGCAGATAACAGAAGGAATTATGTAAATTAGTAAATTTGGTTAGGATTTGAATTTAAAAAAGAAAACGAGTAAAGAAACAAGCTATTTTAGGCTGTTTTTTCCGGAACTGCACTTAGGCAAAATGATTTTCGAATTTTTTTTTTTAAAGCTTCATAGAGCTATCCAAGATTCACAATTTGAAATCTTCCCGGGCCCTTTATCCCTCCAACATTTGCACATCTGTATAATGTAGGAACACATTTAAAGTACACTGAAGTTAAAGGCATCAAATGTGCCCAATGCCCCTGAAGAGGTTAAAAACGTACTACAAAGTTTGAATATTTTAATCGTTGAAATTAAATGCCGTCCGCCTCTGTGGTATAGTGGTTAGTGTGATTAGCTGCCACCCTCAGAGGTCCGGGTTCGATTCCCGGCTCTGCCACGAAATTTGAAAAGTGGTACGAGGGCTGGAACGGGGTCCACTCAGCCTCGGGAGGTCAACTGAGTAGAGGTGGGTTCGATTCCCACCTCAGCCATCCTGGAAGTGGTTTTCCGTGGTTTCCCACTTCTCCTCCAGGCAAATGCCGGGATGGTACCTAACTTAAGGCCACGGCAGCTTCCTTCCCTCTTCCTTGCCTGTCCCATCCAATCTTCCCATCCCCCCACAAGGCCCCTGTTCAGCATAGCAGGTGAGGCCGCCTGGGCGAGGTACTGGTTATACTCCCCAGTTGTATCCCCCGACCCGGAGTCTGAAGCTCCAGGACACTGCCCTTGAGGCGGTAGAGGTGGTATCCCTCGCTGAGTCCGAGGGAAAAGCCGACCCTGGAGATAAAACAGATTAAGAAGAAGAAGGAATTAACTGTTCACGACCTGAACCAAGAATCGAACGCAATATCTTGATGTCTGAAGGCAAACGGTGACTTCCGAGAAATGAAAGTCCAAAGTTCGTACCGCGATGGACATATGCTGGGTGTGTATTAATTAATGTCAAGTATTTTGAGGATATGTTCCTAGCTACAACAGTCTTTCATAAGAGCAGCGTCGTTGAAATGATTAGTTTTTGAGTCATCTTCCATTGACCATCACAGAGCAAACAAATCAAATTATTTTCATGTTGTAGTAACAATTGCTTTAGAGCAGGC
This sequence comes from Anabrus simplex, assembly GCF_040414725.1. NCBI lineage: Eukaryota > Metazoa > Arthropoda > Insecta > Orthoptera > Tettigoniidae > Anabrus > Anabrus simplex. Next base: position 1,670,080,133 of record NC_090265.1, read on the forward strand.
TAGCAGAATTTTATTTCTCTGTGTGATTGTTTTTTGTCTGTTTGGTTACTAATGAGTTGTCTGAAGTGAGAAAAATGTAATTAGTAAGCGGGCTGACAAATATCCACCTCATGTATCGTCTCTCAAATGGGAATCCATCAAGAGCACGTGAAATTCATGGTGAATGGTATCCAAACACGCAGTTTATCTTACACAAGAATATCCTCAGGAATACACCAACATCTGGGATGGACAGGTACATTTGAGAGGAATGTTATAGATGTAAAGCAGGCTTAAAGGGTGCATCGACGAGGGAAGAGGCCATTTTCAGCAATTTCTGTAATGTGCTTGTCTCTTTTTTTTTTTTTTTTTTTTTTTTTTTTGTATCAGCTTCAATAATATATCATTTTCATATTGTTTGATAAACAATACCACATACTTTCTTCATTCAGGGATTCCAATAAGACGAATCCTACTGACCAATATGAGTATACAGTTTTTAAAAAACGCGTTTTCAAGGTCCGAACAATTCGACTAATTTAGGCTCCGTTGAAGTGATTTCATTGCACTTGAATCCTTTAGAGCAGTAATTGAAATTCTTAGAAGAAAGGAATTGTCCTGGTGAAAATCCTGGCAGAACTTTGACAAGAAGCCTGGGATTGTATCTCTCACACTGACCATCAAACCGATGACCTGAAAATTGTCAAATGTGTACTTTGACTTGTAATAAGGAACGACTCTGTTCTTACTGTTCGACTCGGGTTGATAGCTTTCATGTCGATACATTTCGTGTTATCTGTTTACGAACACTTTATTTGCAAAATGGAGCCTCCGTGGCTCAGACGGCAGCGCGTCGGCCTCTCACAACTGGATACCGTGCTACAAATCCCGGTCAGTCCATGTGAGATTTGTGCTGGACAAAACGGGGGCAGGACAGTTTTTTCTCCGGGTACTCCTTGTTTTCCCTCTCATCTTTCATTCCAGCAACACTCTCCATTCTCATTTCATAGCATCTATCAGTCATTAATAAATCACTTTGGGAGTGGCGACCCCATCGTTCTAATAGCCTATATCTGCTTCATTCATTCATTCATTCCATCCCTGACCCGGTCAATGACTGGAAAATAGGTTGTAGGTTTTCATTTTCTTTGCAAAATATCACAAGGGTACTTGGTTTCCTGGCTGACATTTCATCAAGGTGGCAGTTAGGAAAAAACTTCATTAAAATACGCATCTTAAACAGCTAACTCCACATACCGGTACCCTCTTTATTGGACCAACACACTTCACCACCACCAAAACTACACCGGACGGACATGATGTCATTGGCTCTACAACACGTAATCAGTCTCATTGCGACGTACTGAAGTTAAGCGGAAACCCACATGAGGGCAACATTTTCAGGATTCTAAATCTAACTGGATAAAATAGACTCGATCGGGGTGATAATAACATTCGTACAACATCCACCGTAACCACTACCTGGATGGGTGACCATCATACACCATTGTGAAAGAATTCCCGACCTCACCTACACTGGGGCACGGTGAGATCGTTCCCACTCTCCACAACACTGGTGCATTGGGCTCTATCAGTAACACACACACACACACACACACACACACACACACACACACACACACACACACACACACACACACACACACACACACACACACACACACACAGAGTTATGTTACAATCACCATGGTCACTGTTTGGATATGCTACCATGTATCAACCTATATTATATATTGTTACATTGTAATGCGGCTGTCAGCCTTCTTCAAGCCCCTATTGGTATTTTCTGGAAGGAATGAGTGAGTCAGGCTGGGGACTTCCAGCTGCACTGCGGATATGCGACGACCGTGGTTTATTTTGTCTCCTTAGTCTGGTGTCTCCGTGAATTTTCTGGAGGGCGAAGCGGGTTCGCTTCGAACAGCAGCAGTTGGCGTTGTTTTCGGCGTCGGGTTATGTTGTAGTCGTCTTGTCGAGTGATATGTGTCCAGTAGTTCAGTGTGTGGAACTGTCACGTCAGTTGATTGTAGGAGTTATCGGTCTTGTCTGGAGTCGAGCGATAGCCAATATACTTGTATTCGAATCTGACTGCATAGAACTACTGCATGATGTAATTGGTGCGTGCGAAGCGAAGTGAATTGTGTGATCTGTCAGTCAAGATTAATACGGATCGCTCGTTTCAGGTAAAATACTTTCTTTCTTTCTTTCTTTCTTTCTTTCTTTCTTTCTTTCTTTCTTTCTTTCTTAATCTGTTTACCCTCTAGGGTTGACTTTTCCCTCGGACTCAGCGAGGGATCCCACCTCTACCACCTCAAGAGCAGTGTCCTGGAGCTTCAGACTATGGGTCGGGGATACAACTGGGGAGGATGATCAGTACCTCGCCTAGGCGGCCTCACCTGCTATGCTGAACAGGGACCTTGCGGCGGGACGGGAAGACTGGAAGGGGTAGACAAGGAATTTGACTTTGAATTTGAATTTATTGATCATGATTTACATGCCACTGAGGCTGAAAAGCCCTTTTATGTAGCGTCTTCTTATAATACAATACAGATTTATGATCACAGTAACTACATTTTTATAATATTAAAGTATTAAACTAAACATGAGACATAAAAAAAATGAAAATACAGATACCAAATCCAGTAAGGTTAAGACATACAATATATAATAAGTAAGAAAGTAAATCATTAAGCCCTTCTGTTATTTTGGACTACATGGATTTAAAGAATATAAAGCTAAGGCAGAGAAACAATTTCCTTCGAAATATAAATATTTCTGATTGTTCGACACAAGAATGCCTGATCTCAGCCTCTTGTGTACTCCTCCAGAAAGATAGATGTTAAGAACTGCTTTAGTTGTGTACAGTTAGTGTTATTTGCGAAACGGTGAAGATTAAAGACGTTAAAGATACGCGATGCAGTGCAAACAAAGGATTTGTTAAATCTAGTGGTACGATGAAGGGGAATTTGAAGGGTGGTTTTTGTAAACCTATTATCTCTGTTATGTACCGATTCCATAGGTTTAAATGCATTATAAAGGTAGGATGGTGTCTTCAGTTTGAGAATTTTCTGCGTGGCAACAGCTACTGAGATTTCTCGACGTTCATGGATTTTCAACCATTGTAGCTGTATGTAATAGGGTGTTATGTGTTCATCACGCCTGGCATTTGTAACGTAACGAACACATGCGTTTTGTACCCTCTGTAGTTTTATGTTCAAAGTTTCAGATAAGTCGTTGTATATGACTGCACCATAGTCAATTATTGGAAATATAAGACTTTGAACAAGTAGTTTTCGCATGAAAGGTGGTGTACATGACACGTTACGTTTCAAAATATGTATGAATGACACAACTTTTCGGATTACATTTGACGTATGATCAGATCAGGATAAGGTTCTGTCGAAAATTAGACCTAGATTGTTAACGGTGTCACTATAATGAATATCTGTCTCTAGAATTTTTATTGCTGGGAGGGATTTGAGGTCAACAGTTTTCAGCAGTTTTGTGTAACCTATGCAAATAAGCTGGGTCTTAGCCACATTTAATTGGAGGTTATGATTTGCACTCTATTCAATCAACCGAGAGATGTCATGGTTAAAATGCGTTATACAAGAAGATGCGTTAGTGGGACAAAAGTGGAAGTAAGCTTGTAAGTCATCCGCATACATGTGAAAGGTACTGCTTTTAAAGACTTCAGATATATCATTAATATAAATAGAAAAACATAAAGGACCGAGGACTGATCCTTGTGGTACGCCACAGTTTACTGATTTCCAGCTAGAGAATCGACCGTCAACGAACGTGACTCTTTGTGATCTATTTGACAGATATGATTCAAACCACGACAGAGCACTCTGGGAGAAGCCAATTGACTTCAGCTTAGCAAGAAATAACTCATGATTAACAGAGTCAAATGCCTTAGAGAAATCAAAGAGACATAAGATAGTAAGCTGTCTCTTATCGGTGGCCGCGCGAATATCATCTGTAACCTTCAGAAGAGCAGTAGTAGTACTATGGCCCTTCTTGAAACCAGATTGGTAGGGATTTAGAATGTTGTATTTAGACAAATATTCACATATCTGCTCATGAACAATTTTTTTTTGTGCCTTACTAAGTGCACAGAGGATGTTGATAGGCCTAAAATCACTACAGACTGTTGGTATTTTCTTTTTGGGCACAGGACGTACATTGGCACGCTTCCACTATGAGGGATAAACTCCATTCTGTAGAGAGAAGTTAAATAAGTGCACAAGGGCAGGAAGAAATATGTCCATGCATGTAGAAATCATGGATACTGGAATATTATCTGGACCTTTAGCTTTAGTTCGTATTGATCTGACTGCTTTTTCTACCTGTGAAGGGTGTACGTACATGAAATAGAATTTATCTCTGTTACTCGGAGTGAGATGTCTATAATGTTTGGCACTCTCTGATACTTTCGGAGAGTTGGAGTTAGAGGCTGATGTCATGTAATATTCACTTAATTCAGATGGAGTAACAGGCATCTGGCTATCTAGAGAGTGACTGACTCCAATACCAAGAGATTTTGCAGCACGCCAAGAAGCTGAGGTGCTCTTACAATTACGGAAGGTGTTGTACGTATACTTCACTTTAGTGTTCCTAATTATTATAACTTGTTTAGTCTCGTTACGTAAGATCCTGAATTGCTCGTAATCATCTGGAAGTTTTATTTTAATAAATTTCTTCCTAGCTCTGTCCCGTTTACTTATCAATTCCTTAATACGCTTATTGAACCATGTTGATGACCGGTGTTTTACGAGAATTCTTTTTTGGGGCGCATGCTTGTCATAGAGTGAAAGTACAAAGCTGTTGAAGAGAGATACTTTTTGATCTACGTCATTAGACTGAAAAAACATATTGCAGGGTAGTAATTCAGCGTCAGCACGAAGATTGTTCACGTCAAATTTACTAAAGTCGCGAACAAGAATAGTTTTAGGAATTTGTTTTGGCGTGGATAAAGTGAATACAGCATACAGCAAGTCATGACCAGAAAAACCGGCAGCTGGTTCCTGTCCGTATTCCACTACCAACTCATTGCAGTTCGACGAGATTATGTCGAGAGTGCTATCGGAAGTGGCAGTATGAAAGGTTGGATTGAATGGAAGGCAGTCAAGGTTACAAGCGTTGAGCACATTACGTATATTTTCGCTTTCAAACGTCCCAGTTCCGAACCGAGCATTAACATCGCCCACAACGAATATATATTCATAATTCATAACATGAGAATACATATCATTCAGGAATGTATCCATGAACCCTACTTTTGGTGGACGATATATACAAGCGAAAAGAATTTTAGTATCTGAAAGGGCTATATCAAGGATTATGTACTCAGGTTTCTTACTGTACTCTCCAGGAGATTTACTAAGTACACTACATTTTATGCTATTCTTCAAATAAACTGCAACACCACCAGCGGCTCTGTTTAATCTGTCGTTACGGAAAATATTATACCCATCGAGACAGATGGCAGAATCTGGTACTAAAGGTTTAAGAAATGTTTCACTGACTGCGATAATATCAAACGAACTCTTGCCGAAAATGTGCCGGAACTCAGAGGAAGAAGGAAGGAAGGGGCCGTGGCCTTAAGTTAGGTACCATCCCGGCATTTGCCTGGAGAAGAAGTGGGGAACCACGGAAAACTACTTCCAGGATGGCTGAAGTGGTAATCGAACCCACCTCTACTCTGTTGACTTCCCTAGGCTGAGTGGACCCCATTCCAGCCCTCGTACCACTTTTCAAATTTCGTGGCAGAGCCGGGAATGGAACCCGGGCCCTCCGGGGGTGGCAGCTAATCACACAAACCACTACACCACAGAGGCGGACTCGGGCAAATACTGCCAGACAAATACCCGCTGTGAAGAAAAGACACTTTAATGATGAAGCATTTTCATTTATTATGAAATATAATTGTGTGGGTAGTGGTTGTTTGGGTCATCCAAGATTAAATTAGTTCAATAAATATGCTGGTGTTGTATTCGTAACAATATAATTAGGTATTGTGAGAGACACTAACAGTTATACGTATGGAAGTCAAATTTAAAATAATCTCTGTAAAAAGTCATAACTTCTATACAGGTCACTATTAACTTGCTGCATTGCATCACCACTGGGTCACCTTTTGAACAGACTAAAGAGGAAGTAACGTCATTGCCCCGTCTCTCTATCTCGCCTTCGCTGCCAAATGAACTGGTGCGCGATTGAAAGTTATATTCAGAACTATACCACAGCACAGATCACCGATTATAACTTAAGCACATTTAAAAGAATTTATGCATCAACGAATTCGTACTAGTGGAGTACCATAACGCTACCTAACGGCGACGACTTAAATAATGAATTAATTGAATTAAACTATGTATTAACTACAATGTCATGATTAAAGCATTGCGAACGAATTCTTTTAACATACACATTAAATATTACATTCATGGAATTATTATCGTAATATATATTAGGCCCAAATTATTATATTATTTATCAATAACTATTATTAATTTTTATCCAAATATGTGGCCTGATTCCAGTCGAAGACCGGGCCAGGAATAGGATGATGCCCCACCTAACTACAAGTATTTGAAATGCGCCGGCTTGAGAGATATGTCACACCACTCACGGGCGATTTTGATGAATGAGCGAAAGAAGTGATGAAGTACCCGTATTGGAATGAACTTTGAAACTGGAAGGGGAAATGGGGGATCCAGGCGAAAACTTGTCCCACCTCCGCTTTGTCCAGCATGGTTTCACTAAATAAATAAATAAATAAATAAATAAATAAATAAATAAATAAATAAATAAATAAATAAATAAATATTATTATTACCTGATAGTTTTAAGTGCTGTTTTAAACGGACTTTGACAGTAACTGCACGCACGTGGTCAGGACATCTACTGAGTAAGCATGGCAGCTCCGCATTGGCGACAGTGTTGCCGTAACTAGTATTGAAAAATGGCATGCAATGCTCAACCTCTTCCCCTCTTCTACTGTGTGACAACACTGTACTGTAGATGCAACCGCTCTCCCCCGCGCCTTTCCCTGGCATACACCTCCATTTCCGCTTTAGAAACCAACTGTCACAGGACCATACTCGCGGTCCACAGCAAATCTTACACTTAATTAGACAAACCATCAGCACCGGAAGAGGAGCAATTTGTACAGCATGTCCGAAAAGATCCTCCCTTGCCCTAGGGCAGGGATGGCGAACCTATGCCACGCGTGTCATTAGGTGACACGCGAACACGATTTCGGTGGCACACCACATGCGTATATTAAAATTTTTATGTACGCTTTGTACTTTAGACTATACATATCTCGCGCATCGTATAGTTATAGTGTTTCAGGTTTAAGAAATAAATACCGAATATCCAAATTCTAGTTCCACTAGCAAGTGCATTATGGCAACACTACAACACCCATAGATCCGGAAGTCAAATGAAAGAAATGTCAGATGCAGCCGACGAGCCATTCGCTCACCCATATCAAGTGAATTAGTGAAGTTTGGCTTGTGTGTGGTTGCCAGCATCGCGTAATTATTCCTAGTGAGTAGCTGTTTATTGTTGTGAATTTTGTAAGACAAATAGTTGCCAAGAAATTATCCCAATTTCGAGATATGGAGAAAGTATCGCACTTTATTTCAAAACCTCATATTGCACAAAAGAGTCTTTTTTTTTCTTGAGTGGTTAGATATGGACAGATTAGAAACGGAGTTGACTGAATTTTAAGAAAGCATGTATGGGTGAAAAAGTTCCTACAACTTGATGAAGCATTAGTGAAAATCGAGTGTGCTGTGGATTGTGAATACTCTCCCCAGAAGCCGGAGAACTTAATACTTGAACAGTAGAACAGTCTCCTACAAAATTTTCGGGCATGAAGAAACTTGTTACGGCGCTACTTACTTTGTTTGGGTCATCATACGCCTGCAAGCAGATATTTTCTACAGTGAACGTTGTGAAGACAAGTTATGAACCTAACATAAATGACAAAGCTACTAAGTATTTTTGCGGTATTCGCAAAATAGACCATGAAACATGCAGTCACATGTATTTTGTATTTTACAATTTATATATGCAATATCATATTATGAAACACAATTTGGAATTAGGGATGGAAGTCGGTGGTGGCGCTGGTGAGTAGGGGCGGGGGTTGTGTCCTTTACAAACGAAAATAACAAGTGGCACAGTAAACAGTTGAGAATAATAATCCAGACCTAAAATGGCACACTAGTTGGAAAAGGTTCGCCATCCCTGCCCTAGGGTATAAAAATGACAATCGGGGGAGAGAGTCAGGGTAAATCTTGGTTGAATAAACTCGTTTGTCAGGGAACTCTGTTGCCAGAAGCGTGAGACAGATCTGGCGAAGCCATTCTTTCAAATTTGTAATTCAACGTTAGCAATAACAATTTGACTGAAAGCAAATGCAGTCTTTATTTTATGATTATGACTGTGTCAAGAGACCTCAACTGAGAAGGATATATCGCCTCTTTCCACGCTATCAAGCTGAATGTTGTGTGTGTCACTTCGAGCCACGTGAAATGGAACGAACAGATGAGGAGAGCGCATCAATCTTGTGTGCGCTCGCGCAAGTCTGCTGGCGACGTCAGGTACTCGAGAAATATTGAACCAATCGCTTGACGGACGGAAGTATTGGTTGATGGGGACGGACGAAGATGAACAACCCCGCTGTCATTTCAGATTTGGGCCATCAATAATAGCCAAGGTCTGAACCGTCAGGGCTCGTGATAGAAGACCGCAGAAGTCATTAGCTCCATCCATCATCTTCGCGTGGAACCAAGATTACCTGTTTAGCGGCAGAGTGACAGGCCAGCCTGCCTCGCACTCCACATATACGTCAAAATCTTTAGACATTACCGGGGTGTTTCAACAAAAGGAAGTATTTTCATGGATATGAGCTGAGAACTAGGAGCAAGTTTGAAACACGTTAATGAGGAGTGAGGCCGAGTACCTAGAATTATCTATGTAAATAAAACAATAATCTTATCTCTACACTGCAAATTTTTGCCTCATACTTCGCGTTTATTTCTAATTATGTATACAAAACTTGAAAATAGAAACACTTCAATTCTTGTTTGTCTGTTTGTTTATATGTTTGTTTACTTGTTTGTTTGTATAGGCCTTGTGGGAATCGTTTATTTGAGATGTTCATTTTCAAACAAACTAGGTGATGCATATATGTTAAAATGATTCGAATTCCCATCTTTCAGAGAGAAAGCATACATATCCGCCCCATTTTAAGGGTTTTACTGGGACTTTGAAAATTTTCTCCCGGCCTACTGTTAATAGGCAGAACATATCTGAGGAACAGGCATGGCAAGACAGGGAGGATGTGTCTGAGTAACTGTAATAAGTGATATTGTTAAGGCGGGCAATGTTGGAAAATGTTTTGAATTTTGACTTTAATGTTGTTGTATGAGGTAAATTTTAAAGTGAGACATAATAAAAGTGTGATATTTAGTGTGATGTTCGCCTCTGTGGTGCAGTGGTTAGTGTGAATAGCTGCCACCCTTGGAGGCCCGGAATCGATTCCCGGTTTTGTCACGAAATTTTAAAAGTTGTACTGCACCCTTGGAGAGCCAAAATGATGGATGCAGTACGAGAACTGGAACGGGGTCCACTCAGCCTCGGGAGGTCATGTAATTAGATGGGTTGCGATTCCCACTGCAGCAATCCTCGAAGTGCTTCTCCGTGGTTTCCCACTTCTCCCCCAATCAAATGCCTGGGTGGTACCTAACTTATATGGCCGCTTCCTTCCCTATTCCTTGTCTATCCATTCCAATCTTCCATTTCCACCACAAGGACCCTGTTCAGCATAACAGTGAGGACACCTGGGCGAGGTGCTGGTCCTACTCTCCAATTATATCACCCGACCCAAACTCTCACGCTCCAGGATACTTCCCTTGAGGCGGTAGAGTTGGGATCCCTCGCTGAGTCCGAGGGCAAAACAACCCTGCACGGTAAACGGATGTGATTAAATATTTGGAAAACAACCTCATTTTGTTATGTTTCTTGCTAGCAAGAGTTTATTTATTTAAGATATCACAACCGGGCGAGTTGGCCGTGCGGTTAGGAGCGCGTAGCTGTGAGCTCGCATCCGGGAGATAGTGGGTTCGAAACTCACTGTCGACAGCCCTGAAGATGGTTTTCCGTGGTTTCCCACTTTCACAGCAGGCAAATGCTGGGGCTGCACCTTAATTAAGACCATGGCCGCTTCCTTCCCATTCCTAGGCCTTCCCTGTCCCATCGTCGCCATAAGACCTATGTGTGTCGGTGCGACGTAAAGCAACTAGCAAAAAAAAAAAAAAAAAAAAAAAGAAAGAAAGAAAGAAAGAAAGAAACCACACATGCCCAGTAAATTTCAGTCCCCATATCACTCTTTTTTTGATTTTTCAAAAGTGATGCGAATTATTATAAAATATGTGATAAATAATTGGTGCAAAAGCTAGACACAAATTCCAAACATTAGAGGCTGTAGGCGATTTTCCCATTTTTCTCGAAACTAGTAGCAGTGGACATGTGTGTTTTTCCGAATATCTGATTCAGTGTTTAGGAACTCAGTATTTTAAGTTCAGGGATATCCAGATTGTGCATTACACTATCCAGGGTGTATCAAAATTCAACGAGAAAATTTCGGGAATGTGTTCTTCATCTAGAGAGAAGACGAACGAAGGCGTATGACAACACAGGTCTGACAATCCATAATTGCAGACGTATCCGACATTTTATTTGGTCCATAATCAACAGCTGTCGAATACACGACAGACTTTCCATGACTCCAAAGATAAAAGTCCAGGAGGTAGCGTGGAGGCCATCTGATCCACTTCTACCTTTCCAGCGCCGAGGATGATACGCTATTATCCTTAACCACGGACGAGGGTTTTCAGTTACACTATCATGGAGGTGCTGAAAGTCCTAATATCGCCGACCTGGACGAATGCATAGTATGACCTACAATGTCCTCCGCCCATAAAACTTGTCAACAGTAACATTACCCCGCTTCTGTGTTGAAAGGTAGTGGAAGAATCCGCTTCTGCTAATTTGCAACGTTGCCCAGGGTGCATCCGATTTTAATTATTTTTCATAGAGTAATTTATACAATCTTCGGGGAGGCTTCTTCCTTGCATCGAGGCGAACAACAAGGCCATCGTAGTTGCTACATTTTGGAAATGCTTACCGGACACGGAATGATAATGGTGATTACACCGCTCACTGTTGTTGTTAGCTGAGATGGGTTTTACTCTTCCGCTGACACTCCTTTCCGGTATATGGCATTCATTACGCATCAACGACGCGCACAAAGCAACTAATATTTCTTCTTCGCTATTTGCTTTACGTCACACCGACAGAGATAGGTCTTATGGCGACTATGGGATAGGATTACTGGATACTGGCCGCACTTAAGCGACTTCAGCTATCGAGCTCGGTCAACTAATATTTATTCAGTCACACACTTTGATGACTTCTAGGGAGGACCGAGTCTATAACATTTTTAATAGGAACCCACTCCTAGAAAATTGTCGTTTCCTCGCTACGAGAAAAATATCACAACGCGTTTAAATAGCCCGCGTCCACTTCCAAGAACTTTCAAGAAGAGTCGGATTCACCCCGATAGAGTCAGAGCGAGATCTGCTTGCGAGGGATATGAAAGCACCGGATCAATCAATCAATCAATCAATCAATCAATCAATCAATCAATCAATCAATCAATCAATCAATCAATCAATCAATCAATCAATCAATCAATCAATCAATCAATCACTCAATCAATCAATCAATCAATCAATCAATCAATCAATCAATCAATCAATCACCGGGCGAGTTGGCCGTGCGGTTAGGAGCGCGCAGCTGTGAGCTCGCATCCGGGAGATAGTGGGTTCGAACCCCACTGTCGGCAGCCCTGAAGATGGTTTTCCGTGGTTTCCCATATTCACACCAGACAAGTGCTGGGGTTGTACCTTGATTAAGGCCACGGCCGCTTCCTTCCCATTCCTAGGCCTTTCCTGTTCTATCGTCGCCGTGAGACCTATCTGTGTCGGTGCGACGTAAAACAGCTATTCTCCGGACCACCTTTTGAGCAGACTAAAGCGGAAGTGAGTGTATAGACCAGGGGATGGCGCGGGCGACAGGGGCAGTGCCTTCGGTGTTGTCACACGGTAGGTGAGGGGGCAAGAGGGGTGCGCTACTCAGAGCGAGTTTTGGCAATGGTGCAGTCAATGCGCAGCTGCCATACTTACTCACTCAGTGGATGTCCTGAACACGTGTGCTTCGCTTTTACAAAAACAGTGCATGTGCGTATTGTGTGCTAATTCATAATTCTTGTAGTCTCTTGTACGTTTGTAGGTTTCTTCTTACTCGTTATTGGATATTATTGTGCGATGGATCCGATCAAAAATTCACCAGACTGTTATCAGTTGAAGAAGAAACGCAAGATTTTTACTTCCGGCGAGAGAAATATGATTCTGTCTGTTTATAAGCATTTCCGAGCGAATAGTATTGACGGCGGGATTAGTTTACCTCGTGTGCTGACCCCGGTTCTGATTCTGACTTGGGTGTGCAGCCACTCGATAGTGATACATATTAATTACTGCGGCACAAGGTAAACTAACGCTGAAACCTCCTGCATGATAATAATAATAATAATAATAATAATAATAATAATAATAATAATAATAATAATAATAATAATAATAATAATAATTTTATAAAAATATATTTGTAATAACTAATTTATTGAAATTGTACTGGACAAAGCGGAGGTGGGACAGGTTTTTGCCTGGATCCCCAACTTCATCAGTGAGTTCCAAGTTAATTCCAGTACGAGTAGGCCCATATATAATCCTCACTTCTCTCCCTTTTTCATAAATCGCTCGTGAGTAGCAACTCATTTCAATCAGAAATCAGGCCATATATTTAGATAATAATAGTGAATAATAAATAATATTGTACCCTATAGGGCATAAACAACACTGCAAGGTCGATCTTACCTTCTTACCTGTTATTTGATGAATGCGCCAGCCCAACTGCAGTCGGCAGGAAAAGGTCGTTACAGGGTTCTTGTGAACGAAAGTAGGGAGGTAAAAAAAATAATTGTTCTATACGTATGCTTACGAAGTGAGGAACACAAACGCACCTACTGACATTTTGAGCAAAAGTTGTGTATTCTTAAATCAACATTTCCTTTCTTTTATATTACAATTGATTGCACTAATAGTGCTAAAATGGATGCCCCAAAGGCTCATATCATAAATCCAAAGATAAACATCAAAAAAATATACACTAGCTGGTTGATTGTCGTGCGGAGAATCGATAAGTGAACCCAAGAAACAAATGTGTCCTTACTCGGAACAGCCTCGCTGTACCTGCACATAAAGTATATGATGCCAGGGTGAGAAATTGTCCTGCAGAAATAAAGTCACAAACAAAAGGTCCCCACACATATTTGGGAAAGTGTACACAACAAAGATAGTAAGTTTGAACCTATAACTACAGGCATATCCTATCTAATCTCGCATGAAAAATATACCTTTTTATGGAAAAGAACCAAGGTCCATTAAAACAAACGTTATATTTCCAACATGTACTGATTAAGCGAGTTTTCTTAGTGCCCAGTTTCTACTTAACGCATCGCCATTTTAACAAAATAAAGAAAGTAAGAGAAAAAGAAAGGATGAATGAAACGAAGCCTCGTTCGCATGCCTATCTCGCCTGCGAGAAGGAATTCCTCCCCACCCCTTCTGTCTATTTAAAAATGGCTGCGAGGCTCCCTGCTGTGCAAGCAGGGGAAACGACCTCCGAGACATGGGGCCGTGAAACACACCCTCGCACAACAAAAATAAAAACATAGCCTAGTTTCAAACATGCGGAGCTCTGCTCTACCTCGACCTTGTCTCGACACATGACGAAGATCGCCACAAATAAATGAGTGAGGAAATCAGATACGTGTCTGCACTATCCAAAGTCCGTGACAGACCGCCCTGGGTCTCGATTATACCATCTGGAGTAATACACATTGTTATACACATCCATCTCGCCGTCAGCCCCATGCGACGTGTTCCTATCGACCCTCAAGTCTAGGGTTCAATCCCTTACTTGGCAGAGTATGAGGGGTCGTAAATATACGTGACATAGCCTACGGTGTATTTTCATTACACTCACAGACAATCCAACTCAATATAAACATGAAGTAAACAATTAAATCCAGGCCGCATGCGTGCTCTACATTATGCAGACAGATTCCCTTCCCAACATAAGGGTACTCTATCATAACAACCTATAATTACAAGCAGATATCAACTGATGCCGGGCACTAAGAAACATTGATTTAAGCTCGTACATAAGCTTCCCTACGACTATGTGTACAGTCACACTATCATTTAAACTACCTTAATCCTTGCTTACTATAAACAATAAAATAAAATGTATATGCCTTACCCTAAATTATATAAAGGAAATACCTTAATAAATGGCCTAATGGGCCGTAACCCTATTCCTTACTATATTTACAAATTAATCACCGTATTTCTGCATAACAACCCCCCAACCCTACACATATATATTAATTGTTGTTCACTTATCTATCATCTTGGAGACCTCTTCCTCACCGTCCGGGTTGACTGTGGATGCTTAAGCAGTCATGGCGGCAGCGTTGTCCCAGATCGATCCCTTAGGTCCCGTCTTCCAGTGTACCATGGTCATGATGTCCTTTTCCGCCTGGGTAGCCCGTTGGTCGTCTTCTTGGGGTCGTGGACGGCAGTTCGTAACACCAGTCTCCTGCACACCTCACCACTCTTCACTAAAATGAAATACTCAGTTTATTCACAGCACAGCACCTCCCGATCTATTTATTCCCTTTGACATGGGAATCAATACTGGATATCTGGAATCTCGAAACTGACTCCACTCCACTAACCTAGTCTTCTACCTCTGACCGGAATAATATCAACTATCCTAGCTTATTGTTACGGGTATTTTATTTTTATTTTATTTTTTTACCCGTCGCTACTCCTCTCTCATCGCCTCATAATGAAAGTCTACACAGGTAGCACTCTTTGCGTCACATACTAAAACACTCGTCGGTCTCACCGCACATGTCTACATATTGTCCTTTACTTAAATTGCTACCGGGAACTTTACAAATCTCTGAATTATTGAATCAAATTATCGCCACAACACTTATTATTCACAGTCTTTGTCTTAAACAAAGGTTTCTGGCGCGACTATCAGCAGAAACGCGACGTGCACGGAGAGCGATCTTATCATGGACTGAATACCTCCTTCCACCTTTCTCTGCTCTTATAGAATCCAGGAACCCACGCGACTCGCTGGGAAGTCCCGGGAAACAACTTGAGATTGGTATGTGGCCTCGAAACATTTTCTCACGGCAGTCGGCCTCCCACGTAGTTATTTATTCGATTATATATTAATATACTTTAAGGTATCTATGGCTTCGGAAAATTCTGGTACCGATTTCCATCCTATTACTTTCCTGTAAAACCTTCAAACATAGGAATTACGACTCAATTTCCATAGCGTGGTGAGCCTGTCTGTTCCCGCTGAAAATCTCTGTTAAGATGGCAGGTCTCTCCCTCAGACAAAATCCCATCTCTCTTTCTCTCTTCCTCACATATTCTTTCTTCGTCACACATGACCACGCCTTGCCTCGGGAAATCACCTTCTCGATTCCCGCGCTCTGTATAGCATCACGCCCTCACAAGCGGCGCCCTACTGCAAAATTATTACTGCGTTAAATATCCATTCTCACCGCTCAGTATAATGGTACAATATATATATATACTGTATATTAATAATAATAATAATAATAATATGTCATAATACTTTTATAGTCCGCCTCTGTGGTGTAGTGGTTAGCGTGATTAGCTGCCACCCCCGGAGGTCCGGGTTCGGTTCCCGGCTCTGCCACGAAATTTCAAAAATGGTACGAGGGCTGTAACGGGGTCCACCCAGCCTCGGGAGGTCAACTGAGTAGAGGTGGGTTCGATTCCCACCTCAGCCATCCTCGAAGTGGTTTTCCGTGGTTTCCCACTTCTCCTCCAGGCAAATGCCGGGATGGTACCTCACTTAAGACCACGGCCGCTTCCTTCCCTCTTCCTTGTCTGTCCCATCCAATCTTCCCATCTCTCCACAAGGCCCCTGTTCAGCATAGCAGGAGAGGCCGCCTGGGCGAGGTACTGGTCATTCTCCCCAGTTGTATCCCCGACCCAAAGTCTGAAACTCCAGAAAACTGTCCTTGAGGCGGTAGAGGTGAGATCCCTCGCTGAGTCCGAGGGAAAAGCCAACCCTGGAGGGTAAACAGATTAAGAAGAAGGAAAAGAATATTTTTATAAAAATATATTTGCAATAGCTAATTTATTGAAATTTTACTGTGAAATTGTAGTTAGTACATTAAAATTGTGAAAGCCTCCGTGGCTCAGGTGGCAGCGCGTCGGCCTCTCAACGCAGGGTTCCGTGGTTCAAATCCCGGTCACTCCATGTGAGATTTATGCTGGACAAAACGGAGGCGGGACAGGTTTTTCTCCGGGTACTCCGGTTTTCCCTGTCATCTTTCATTCCAGCATCACTCTCCAGTATCATTTAATTTCATCTGTCAGTCATTAATCATTGCCCCAGAGGAGTGAAACAGGCTTCGGCAGCCGGCTCAATTCCTGTCCTCGCCGCAAGATGGGGCTTCATTTATTCCATCCCTGACCCGCCCATTGA